>NC_133764.1:5004368-9804368 GCF_036562045.2 Rhinolophus sinicus
GTGCATGAGATTGGAGGACAAAGGAAGAGAGAGGTTGGGGAATTTCTTCCCCTGATCCCTCCTTCTGTGGATGTTCTAGTTCTGGAAGGAGCTGTATTTTAACCTAGGATCCATGGACCCCTCACCAAGGGAGACATAAATAGAATTCCAGGGGTCTGTGATCTTGGAAGGAAAAAACATTACATTATATTTTTCATTAACTTTAATTGAAATTTAGCATTTCCTTCAGTTATGAGTGTATGCAACAAACCTTAGTAATATTAGTGCTGTGATTCTGCCACTAATCAAAATCAAATATATTTTTGGAAATAACTAAAATTAGAATCAGCTTTCCAAAAAGTAGCCTGCTTTCTTAATTTAAATTATCGGGATCCAGTCTCTAGGTGAGTCCAATATTTTCTGCCAATCTTCATTTTTACCACTGGGGAAAGTAGGTGGGGACAAATAACAACATGCCAGCTTCTCATCCTGCCCTTCTTTAAAATAAAATATTCCTGGAATTCTTGATTTTAGGAGTCTTTAGAGTGTATTTCCCATGGCTTCTGAAGGCCATGATTTTCCAGCATCATAAGTAAACAGTATTCGGTTGCATGGAGAAAAGTTCAAAGTTTTGATTCTAGGACCCAAAGCAAAACTTGACAAACAGACTTTCAGTTCTGTTCACATATAATGAGAGTGTAACTGTGATGCATAGAATATGAGTTGCTTGGAGCTCAGCTTTCACATGATCTTTTAAACAAAAGGACAAAAGCCCAATAATCTTGGCAAGGCTACTTTGAGCCAGTGCTAAAAGAGTGACAAATATATAGTAGACCCTTTGTAAAGTCACTCTCTTTGTTTCATGTCTTATAGCATGCTAATTTATAGACCTTAAATCATCCACAGTTTGAATAGTTTTGCATTTCTGGTGATGTCTGTAGTCATTCATTTATTCATTCAACAAATATTTGTAGAGTGCCTGCTAAATAACAAATACCATCTTCATGGAGCTCACAATTTGCACTCAACTGAACAAAACTGCTGGAATGAGCAATAACCATTTTCCTCCCTCCCCCAACCCTGGTCACTTTTTAATTGGGAGCCCCTCTCGTTTTCAGAGATAGATGAGGGCAAGGATGGCAATTTGGAGAGTCAACAATTAAAACTCTGCAGATCACATCCTTATCAATTACAAGCTCAGCCTTGGCCCCATTTTCTCATTTCTTTAACTCAACCATTCTGTAACTATCTCAGTTCAAAGGAGAGTCACAATTCTAACTGGCCCTGCAGGACTGTGCTGGTTGTTTCATTCATATAATTATTGCTGTTGTTATTGCTATTACTGTTGTTGTTATTGACACTTGCATAGTGTTACTATTGATATATTTACCTATCCCATACACACTCACATATTTGAGTAGTAGGTACTAATATCATTCTCAATTGATAGTTGAGGAAACTGAGTCACAAAAAAGTTAGGTAAGCTACCTCAAATAGTGGCAGAACTAAGACTTGAACCCAGGCAGTTTGGTTCCAGATTTTGTGCAGTAAACCAAAGCTATGCAAAGTAGCTAGACTTCAAACTTTTTTAAACTGTCCTGTGAGAACATAGGTGTTTACACCAGACTGTAAATTGGTGCAGTCTTCCTTCATCGAGAAAGTCTTACTATGAAAACATATCAGTTGAGCTAAACAGTGTGCCTTGTTGCCTAGCAGATTTACATTATGGAGAGAACTCTGGATCTCCTTGCGAACCAGGAACAAACTGGTTTTAGACCAACACTAGTTGAAAGACAACAGTTTGAGTAGCACTGCTAAGCTACTATTCTCAAACTACCACTCATATAATACACAGCATCCACATTTTTTTGGTAACAGTAGGATTATTAATCAGAGGTGTTAGGAGAAGTCAATACAGGTCAAACATTATCAAAGGGCACCTCAATTACAAGGAAAATCTTACAGGAATGAAAAGATTTCTGAGTCCCAGCCCACCCATCCAAGCAGCATTTAATATCTGTAAGGTACAGAAGCCTCCATGAGAACAAATCCTTTCCAAACGGATGTACAAAAAGGCACCTTCCAGAGTGACAGCTGGAGCCCTTTGTAATTTAGCTTAGCTTTGAACCTACTCTAGTAGGATGCAAAATGAGCCAAATTATCCTTACTCTCTCAGAAAGAGATAAGACTTCAAGATTTGTCTTTTCTTTTATATGGATGACCTGAAGCTATGGCCAGAGAAGAGTGCTCAATTACAAAGCAAACTTGAAATAGAATCCTGTTTCAATCAGTCAATTAGTATGGAATTTGGACTGGATAAGTGCAATTTCATGTGCCAAATGTGGAAAGGTAAAGAACGGCAAACACATGCAACTCTTTGATGCCACTGAAAATTGGGAACAAAAGTTCCCAAGGGCTCATATAGTCAGGAACTGCAACAATTTCTCCAGGGAAGCACCAAAAAAATCCAGTAAGTTGTCATGAAATCTTGCAAAGATTCCAGTCCCCGCTGAACGTATGCTGAGAGAGCACAGTTCAGTGGTCAGATGTGAGCTCTGGGTCAATTCCTGGCTCTGCTACTTATAGATCTGTGAGCAAGACAACACTTACCTCTTGTGTTTACGTTTATCTCTATTAGGCAATGATATCTCCCTAATAAGGATCTTATGAGGATTAACTGAACTGTTAAACAGAGTACTTGGTATAAAGTAAGTACTCTTTTAGGGTGGACCCTTATTATCAATGCATAGATCACTCCATTTTAGCTTCTGCACTTTAAATTTGGGAAAGTGTGTGCCTTTCAGAAGCCTCTGTTTCTTCATCTGCAGAACGGTGGTAGTGGCACCCTCCACCCCTCACCTCACATTGCTTGTTATAGGATTAGATGAGACAATACATGCAAAGTTTATTATAATACAATAACCGGTACTTAATGAGAGTGTGGTACGAGGCAGCCGCCATAACCATTACAACCATCATCACCACCACGTCAACCATTATAACCACCACTATCACGCCCACCACCAATACCACCACCTCCACTATCACCACCACCTTTACCTCCACCATCACTAGCACACAATTACACTATTGTTATTTTGTTATTACAAAGCCAAACGCGTGCCATTCGAACAGCCCCTATTCTCATAATAGCTAGTTAGCTTCCCCCAACTTCCTTTCAGAATCAACTTTCCCCAGAATATTTGAAAGAGATTCTTGTCTCACATCCATTGTGGTATTGATCTGCACTGCCCCTGCCTCTCCACTGCTACTTGTTGATCTCTGCTGCACAGGACATGCACATGTGGGGGTCACTGCCAGAGCCCCAGGCAAGGCTGTGTCTTCCCCAAGGCTATACACTTATCTCTACTTTACACTGTGAATGCCTCTGTCAGGCATCTAGTTTCTTAATACTGCACAATGCATTAGAAAAAGCACAGGCTTTAATGTCAGGCCTGGGTTCAAATCCTGACCTTGACTCTAGCTATATGACTTTAGGCAAGTCAATTTATTTTCCTGACTTCTACTTTTAGTGAAAATGTGGCTTACAATATTTACCTCACAGGAGGTAAGAGTCATAGGACTTTATTTAACACAAAGTAGCTACTGAATAAATGTGAGTTTCCCTCTTCCTTTTCCTATCTCTGTAACAATTGCCAAGTCCATAAAGCCGTGATTCTCAAACTTTAAGAAGCAGCAGAAACACCAGAGATCTTCTTAAAACCCAGATTTCTAAGTCAGACTTCCAGAGTTTCTGGGTGGAAACCCAAGAGTGCATTTCTAACAAGTACCCCCATAATGATGGTTCTGCTGGTCCCAGGACCACATGCAGAGAAGCACTGCTGTGAAGCGACAGCCAAATAAAAAACTTAATAACTGAAAGTTGAAGATAAAACACCGTGCACATCAATAAATTTTGTGTTTTTTTTTTAAAAAAACAACACATGAAATATTCAACCCATCTGCTTTTGAAGGAAAAAAGGTAATAAAACATCTCAATAAATGACACAAATACAAAGAGTATGCACAGACCATTTTCACACTGCTGTGAACGCTACCGTTGCTCTACCACGGCCTTTTTCCATTTGCAGGCACACCAGCTGCCTATGTGCTTTCACTCCCAACAGCCAGCACCTGGCCTACTTTGCCCACTTTGCCTTTGAGTCCAGAGAGCGGGTTAAATCCTTGACCAGCGACTGAGACATCCCGCTAACAGATACTCCGTCTCCTTGCCCCTGCCCCAGCTAGGAATGACTTTCCAGTGTGATCTACCCTGTCCCCTCTAAACTGAGCCAACGTTACCCTCCTGGGACTTTGCTTGATATTGCCATGTTGCTTTGGCCTCCTTCCCTCCCCACACCCATTTTCTTAGTTCCCTACAAGTTTTCCCTTGTAAGACTTTTAAGTTATTCACTTTTGCACCAATCTTTAGCTTTGTCTCTGCTTTGGGGGGAACCCAACCTACGATACAGACTATGATTAAATAAGGGAAAGACGTAAATCAGAAGAGAAAAGAAAGATATCCCAAAATGAATCAAAGGGAATCAGAGCAGAATACAGAGAGACTCATGTGTAGATAGGCAGAGAGGGAAGCAGAGAGATACACACAAACAAAGGAAGAAAGAGGACGGCAGAGGAAGGCCAGAGGCCCATTCTACCTGAGCTCAGGTCAAACCTCCCACCCACCTGGACAGCCCAATATTAAATTTTTTGATATAGTGATGAGCCCTTTCTTACAACAAAACAAACAATTCTGATTTCTAAGCTTCTAGAGACACCGATTTTAGCAGCCCACCAGGGAAATTATTCTCTGCGCAACAATTTACTGATCAGGATAGCTGTGTTCATTTGCCCTAATGATGTATTGCTAACAGATACTCCTGGCCCACTCTGAGAGGTCCAAAGGGGTTTTCCTTTAGAGAACTAGAAATATCTGAATGGCGGCTTGCTTGCTTTCACTCAGACCCAGGGAAGCCACGTTGGGCACAATAATCCTTGTTTTGCCAGGAATTGTGAGCATCCCAAGAGAGACCCTAGAAGATTCTTCTCAACTGCTTCCAGTGCTGAGGTTGATTCCAACTCACATTTACCTCTAAGGATCCTCATTTACCTAAGACTGGGGGTTTATAGATTTGTGGGCTCCAAAGGCTGAATGACACTGTAGGAGTGAGCCCAGAAACGGCAGGCCCAAAGGGTCTCTGTTTTGAGATTCATGGTAGAAACTGTAAGTTATGGTGATTTGGGGCCTCAGTACCCAAGGGATCCATTAAATCTTCCATCTGCTTCAGTGGACCCCACAGGACACAGGGGACAAACAATGGGATTTGGAATTGGTCACTCCTGGATTTTAAATCCCACCCCAGCCAAGCTGGCCCCCCAAAGTGAGGTGTTCTGTGTTCTCTCACAACCAGTTCTCATTCTGTGTCATAATTGCTTCTTTTGTTTTTCTCCCCCACTAGATGATGAACATCTGTCTTAGTCACTATTGTTGAACCTTAAGAGCCCAGCACTATGCCTAGTACAAAATCGATACCAAAAAGTAACATGTTGAATGGATGAGCGAATGAATTCCAGTTTTGCCATTGCCACTGACGAGCTATGTGACCTGGGGCAAGTTTTATTGTCCATAACACAGAATAAAAATACCTACCTTAAAGGTCTACTGTGAGAATCAAAATCAAAATGTAAAAAGATATATAAAAGTATTGGTACATAGTCCCCAGTACTTGCTAGGTGTTCAGTAAATTTTGTTCTCTTGTTCTACCAACATTTTGCACTCCCGTGTTTAAGCACTGTACTTCTCACATGTACCTAAGAAATAGTCTGAGAACCCTGGAATCCATCTCAAATAAAATGGAATGGAAGAAATTAAACATTTCACTGCAGTCTTGCAGTAATAATCAACAAACCAACCTATCAGTGTGGGAAGCCCACCCACACACCTCCTCCCAGAGGTGCCTTTTTTTTTCCATGCCCCCAGCAGTATGGAAACCTCACCTGCTTTTCGCAGAGGCCATGCGTGGCTTTCAAGAACTGCAAAATCAAAGGCAAGGTGAAAATCACTGTCATTAAATGCTGGAAGAAAAAATATTTGAACTAAGATTCTTACAGGGGAAAACAATATTAAAATATTTCCTGAAATGTTTCCATGCCATTAATAAAAGGGGGAAACCCCATTACCATATTTATTACCAAAGCAAATTCCCTTTTAATTTATTGCTTTTTTCGTTTCTGATTTTCAGCAATTCACTCTCCCCGATGAAATCTCATTTCCATAAATGCTTTACAGAATCCAGAGAAAAGATCTTTGAATCTTCCTAATATTATTAATAAATGCTAAAAGGGGGTAACACAAAATTAATGGGGAAATTTAATAGTCCTCCTATTGGAATTTCCTTTCCATTTAGTTCCCAGAGGGAGAATGTTAGTGCATACTTTCTGTAGACAATATTGTTTAATGGAAACTTTGCAAAAATTAGAATTAGTCCTTTGGTGAACAGGGATCTTTAATTTAATTTGTTTTTACTGCCAGAACACAGGGAGTTACTCACAGCATATTGCACCAGCAGGCAGCCCATTAGAATTCAGTTTTGTTGTGATCACCAGGGTAATGGCTTCTCCAAGGCCTGGTGTTGGGAGAACAGCATGGTTTACTTATAATGGGAATTGTAAATGTCATTAATAAAGTCCTGAAGGAGCAATTGCAGAGGAGACTTATAAACACAGGAGTCCAGTCACTCTTCACACACTTGAGAGGAGAGAGGGGGGTGGCTGGAATGCTTTGGGGAGGGGAGGAATGAGGAGAGAGGGGAGGAAATGGGTGCCTTGCTTTTATTTGGATTTTTTCCCCTTAAAGTCTGTCTCCAGTTTAAAACACAAAATAAAAACACTTTGTTGCCAACTTTTGGTTTGCTTTCCCCCATACTGACTCTGCAGCTTCCACCTCTGCAATGCAAGTCAGTCTATCTAGACAGAGCACAAGAAGGGAAGGTGTAAAAGGGAAACTACTTCTCTGAGGTACACACACACCCAGAGAAATTGAAAGCAGTGACTTAAACAGATATACTTGAATGCCAATGTTCATAGTAGCATTTACAACAGAAAAAAAGTGGAAGCAATTCAAGTGTCCATCACTGGATGAATGGATAAACAAAATGGATAAACAAAATATTCATACAATGTAATATTATTTAGCCATTAAAAGGAATGAAGTGTTGACATATGCTACCACATGGGTGAACCTTAAAGACATTATGCTAAGTGACATAAGCCAGACACGAAGGGACAGATATTATATGATTCTACTTATGAGATACATAGAATAACAAATCTATAGAGACAGAAAGTAGAACGGAGTGTACCAGGCACTGGAGGAGGGGGAATGTGGAGTTATTCCTTAATGGCTACAGAGTTTCTGTTTGAGGTGATGAACAGTTTTGGAAAGAGGTAGTGGTGATAGTTGTACAACATTGTGAATATAATTAATACTGAATTGTACCCTTAAACATGGTTAAAATGGTAAAAAATTTATGTTATATATTGTTATACAGCTTATCACGTGTTTTTTATTAAGGTGGACTTGAGGAATCTTTCTTTCTCTTTGTCATTGCTCTCTTCTATTCCTCACCAGTTTCTCCCCTCCTCTCATATGTAACTCTCAATTCCCCATTCCATGACTGAATACGTTGAGACTAGTAGAAGTTCCTGGCTCACATAAAATGGGTGAGCCTTTCCTCCATGACTCTAAGTGTGACTAAGACTGGAGACACAAGTTTAGTGTCACTCTGTTCTTTTATTTCATTAATTTTATTTTTTTCATTTTAAAAAAAGATTAATTGCCTCTTTGTTTTGTTTATGGTTTCTTTTGCTGTGAAGAAGCTTTTTAGTTTGATATAGCCCCATGCATTTAATTTTCCTTTTACTTCCCTTGTCTTTGAGGTCAAATTCATAAAATCCTCTCTAAGACCAAGGTCCATATGTATTTTCTTCTATGCAATTTATTGTTTCAAGTCTTATATTTAGGACTTTGATCCATTTTGAGTTAATTTTGTTGTATGGTGACAGATAGCAGTCTAGTTTCATTCTTTTGCATGTGGCTTTCCAGTTTTCCCAGCACCATTACCCAAAGCAATATAAGATTTAATATAATCCCTATCAAAATCTCAATGGCATCTTTTAAAGAAATAAAGCAAAAAATCATCAGATTTGTATAGAATCACAAAAGACCCCGAATAGCCAAAGTAATCCTATGAAAAAAGAACAAGACCGTGACTTCAAATTATACTACTACAAAGCATAAGGAATATAGTAATAACTATTTATAGTGTCAGATGGGTACTAGATTTATCAGGGTGATCACTTTGTAAGTTATATTAATGTCTAATCACTGTGTTGTATACCTGAAACTAATATAATATTGTATGTCAACTGCAATTGAAAAATAAAATGTGGGAAAAAAGAAAGAAAACAGCATGGCATTGGCAGAAAAACAGACACACAGACCAATGAAACAGAATTGAGAACCCAGAAATAAACCGACATATATATGGGCAAATAATTTTCAACAAAGGAGCCAAAAACATACAATGGAGAAAAGAAAGTCTCTTCAATAAAGAGTGCTGGGAAAATTGGAAAGCCACACACAAAAGAATGAAACTAGACTGCTATCTGTCACCATACACCAAAGACAAGTAACAAGTGTTGGAGAGGCTGTGGGGGGAAAGGAACCTGCATACACTGCTAGTGAGAATGTAAATTGATATAGCCACTATGGAAAACAGTATAAAAGTTCCTAAAAAAAAATTAAGAATAGAGTTACTATATGATTCAACGATCCGCCTTCTAGCTATCTACCAAAAAAAATTGAAAATATTTCTCTGTAAAAGTATATATACCCATATGTTCATTGCAGCATTATTCACGGTGGCCAAGACATAGAAACAACCAGTGTCCTTTGACAGATGATTAGATAAAGAAGATGTGGTACATATACCCAATGGAAATTACTACTCAGCCATAAAAAAAGATAAAATACTGCCATTTGTGACAACATGGATGGATCTTGAGATTATCATGCTAAGCGAAATAAGTCAGACAGGTAAAGTTAAGAACCATAGGACTTCACTCGTATGTGGATATAAAACTGAAAGCAACAAAGGAACAAGACAAACACACAAAAACTCATAGACACAGGCAACAGTATAGTGGTCACCAGAGGGAAACGGTGATGCAAGGAGAACTGACTCTGGATGGGGAACACACAATGCAATATACAGATGATGTATTATAGAATTGTACACTTGAAACCTATATAATTTTATTAACCAATGTCACTCCAATAAATTCAATTAAAAAAATAAAAATAGGTAAATGAATAAAAAAATTTTTAAGTGTTTAAATTATATTTACTGAAAGAGAGCCTAGTTCTTTCAGAACACATTTTTTGGCCTTCATTGAGCTGTATTAACTACACACTAAGTGTTGGGACCAGGCTTTTTAAATAGCCACTTGTTAAGAGAATGATTTTATTTAGAAGTCAGTTCAAAGAAATAGCAAAAAGCCAAAAGAGAATCAACTCATTCCACCCTCAGCCCCACAGACAGGTCATCTTCTGATGTTCAATTGTCACTGCAAATGCCCTGAGACTGAAATTGAACCTGACCTGACACCTAGACACAAATTTCTGTATCTCTTCAACTTGAGGAGTTAATGTGAAACGTTAGCAATAAAAACTAGGATTTTTCCTCACACTTGCAAAAAATCAGTATCAAGTAAATTCTCACTCCTAAGAAAATAAAGGACAGGATACTTGGAGGATTTTTATTTCAAGATATAGAGCTGTGGAAAAGCCTTTTCTCCAAAATAAAGAAGATTCTAATAAAAATTTTGCATACAATTAAGATTAGAAAGACATCAAATTGTTTGTACCTAAATGCTTTTTAAATAATTTACTCTCAATTTTTATTTTACAAGGAGGAAATAATCCTAAAATACAGATTTAATTTGAATTATTTTTACCTGTCTCTTCCCCCCAAAATTCAAAGTGGTAATAACATAACTTGGCTAGAGTGATAGACTGGAGATCTTTTTCTTTTGTTTCCTTTATTTTCCAAATTTGGCATGGCTATTTTCTTCCAGTATGAAACAGCATTACTATAATGTATAATATGTTATTTAACATTGCTAAGATTAACTGTTTTTATAAAAGTCTCTATTTCCAATTGTGGACTTCCAATGAAAAAGCCAGCTCTGATCTCTTTCTCAGATCAGCCTGCGATGCTTATTATTTAACCACTGGCAAATAGCATGGCTCTATCTTATGCCTGACAGTACTTTGTGACTAAATTTTAAGGAAATTAACCAAGAATTTCTTAGGCAATGAGCTTACAAGAATGTGCCCATAAAATAATGACAACAAACATATATATCACTATTTTTACAGGACTGGCTTGGAACCTTTAGAGAACCTAAACTTTTTAAAAAAATTACACTACCCTTATCCCTTTGTGATTCAAAATACAATAAAAACAATAGTAAACTACACTTACTGCTATTATTATTGAGGCAGATTGTTTGCATTGCATGGGCTTTCTTGGGATTAAATGGCACACTTTGGAAGCCCAAGTCCAAACTTGGGCCACCCAAGTGCTAAAACAAGGGACGCAGCATGAAGACCACCACTACAGCCTGCATTGAATGAAAACACTAAACCAGAAGCAATTGATCCTGTATTTTCAATCATCTTACATGCCTAATTGGATCGACCATTTTAATGGAACTGTCTCATCAATTCAAACAGCCAGTCAATTAAACCTAACAATCAGTTTAACTGATCTTCCCCCTCCGTGCCCCCCACTGAACAGACCAAATATGTGAACGCACGGAATTCACAGGTTGTTTTCACATCATGTACACATGGCCTTAATGACGAAATTGGACCTGTGCCACTGCTGAGCTCATCGATTGCACAGAAATCACTCCTTGATATGTGGTCTCCCCCACCTTCTTTCAAAAAAAATATTTATATGTATCAGCTAAGAAACTATTGGTCCAGTGGCCAAAAAGCACCTTGGCCTGGGGCCCTAAGGACAACAGACCCCAGCTTCTGCAATTTCTTAGTACAAATTCTGCCAAGATGTCCTTTAAACAATAGACACCTACTCAGTAAATTACAGTGGCCTACATGCATTTACATGGATATCTGAGCTTGGCAATGTGACCATACATTCCAGAAAATTCACAACACTCTCAAGTATAAATACTCTGTCCTGTTTTCCCCATAAGCAGGCTTGCCTGGGTCCTCATTTTTATTCTAAACTCCCGTCCCCTCAGTTCAGAAAGGATCCAAGTCTTCAGTGCCTTTCCCAGGCCCCTCCAGACCACAAAGGTCCCAGGTACCCATTAAAGAGTGGTTACAGGGCCCACACATCGATTGCTGCTGTGTAAATTGATACATCTACAGTATGCAATTTGGCAAAATCTATCAAACTTACAAACACATAGACCCTTTGTCCAGAAAGTCCACTTCTCAGAATTCATCCCACAGATACACATACTCTCAGATTTATGGAATAACCTAAATATAGGATGAGACATTGCATTGGGTCTAATAGCAGAGGACTGGAAACTACCTAAATGTCCATCAATAGATATCTCGTAAAATATATTATTGTAAATCTATACAGTGGAACAATGAGCAGCATTAACAAATGAGGTAACTCTCTATGCATTGATTGATATGGAGCAATCTTCTAGATACAATATGAAATATTAAAAAATCAAGGTGAAAACTATATACAGAGGGTGCCAAGAAATGTACACACATTTTAATAAAGAAAAACACTGTACTAAAATTGTAATACTTAATATATACTGATAATAAAAGATGAATACAAGTCATGTGTATACATGTTTTTGGCACCCCTAGTATACAGCATACTGTCATTCATTTATTTTTAAAGGAAAAGTTTATCTATGCATTTGCTTTTTATGTTTTTTATGCATAATGTAGCTTACTTTTAGCTGAAAAACTTCATTTTTCCTTACTAAAAATATAATATTTTGTGATGGTATACAATATTGTTGAATGATAACCCTATCTCAATCTATTAAAATATTAACATTTGTTATATTCACTCGTTTATTTACTTAAGTAAAACATCATGCAACAGTTAGTTATTTGGTGGGAAAAAAATGTTCTCATGTCTGGAAGGTATGTAGATAATCTTAAGAATAACAGGTACCATGAGAAACTTTAAGAATATTTCTCTGGAATTTGACAAAATTCCCCGTACTTCTGTCTCTTCTAAATTTCTATAATAAAGCTTAGTACACTTAATGGAGCCTTCCTTTAAGAACACTCATATTTACTTTATCACAAATACATAATATCAAAAAGCATTGCATTCATTCAATAAACATTAAGATAACGTTGCCGTCAGATGCTGAGGAAGCAGTGACAAACAAACAAGGTTGTGCTGCCACAGGAGAGAGTGGATGAACACACGAATAATAGTCACACTGTGCTAAGTGCTATGGAGAAAAATACAATACGGTATATATGGTGAATAACAGACACCCAACGTTTTCTCCTTTCTGCCACAGAAAGTACAAAAAGGAAAGAAGGGAACTAAACTGCTGGCCATTCAATGACACTAAAATAAGCCACACTGAGCATTTGTCATGGCTGATAAACTCATGAGAGTGCCTGGGTTTTCAGCAGAAAGGAATATTCCAGCGGAATGATGGATTAATTCCATTCATAATCTAATTGGAAATGGACAATGCCTATCAGTGGCCCAGGATAGACATTTAGATATTAATAAAATAAACAAAAAGCCTGAAGATAAATATTCTTTGAGATTTAAAAACATACAAAGCCTGACAGCCAGGAACACGGTGACAATGACAATAGGAATCAACAGAAGCCCTCTGCCTAGAACCAGAAACCTGCGAAACCAAGAAGGAGTAGTGTTAAAAAGGTACAGTAACCCCCTCCCCCGCCCCCCAATGTGGTTAGTGGCAAATTAAACACTCACCCACACACACACATACATACATACACACCCTGGTAAAAGAGAGCTATTAAAGGTCAATGTGATATCTGAGGGCTCTATGCTGGTAGGTGAAAGGTGAAGAATATGAAAAAGCATTTGCTTATCCCATGTTATATACAACAGTCTCAGAACAGCATGCCGAATTTAATTTCTTGGAGTCAATTAAATTTTTTTTTGCATATCCTTCCCATTTTCCCCTTATTTCTAGGGTTGTTCCATACCTGCATTGTCAGGTCATATAACAGCCATCGTAAGCACTGCCCTGTCTCCTTGCTAACCCTTACTAAATCTTAGTTCTACAGTAACTTGATGTTGAAAGTTCAACACCAGCCCTAATGGCACTCTCTCTAACCATTTCAGTTGTCTGTTAACTCGTCCTCTAGAATATTCCTCAGTAAAAAACTGTCTTCAAGAGTTTATCCCATTTTCCTCTAACATAAAGCAGTGTTGTCAAAAATCTGATGATAATCTAATCCATTTTTTGAGTGACTGTTTTACCTCTTTCCCAAAGGATTTCTTTTCTTTGTTTAAATCCAAAACTTTTACTAGATATGTCTTAGTATTAGTCATTCTGGGTTGGTACTCGCAGGGACATGGTAATTCTCAGTGGGCAGTTTCCAGTCTTTTTGTATTTCAGGAAAGTTCTCTTGAACTGTAGTTCTGTTCCACTGCCCTGTTTTTCTCTTTGGAGACCACTGTTATGCTGATATGAAACACCATCCGTGCTCCACCACCATCTCAGTCACCTACTTCCCACCACAATCCCTACTCTCTCTCTTCCCGGCACTCATACCACAGTTACTACAACACTCACTTTTCAATTTTCTCTCTCACTTCCCTGCTTTCTCTTTGTCTCCTCTCCCTAGACAACAATGAACTCCTTAAGAACTATCTCATTGTCTTATTCATCTTTTCTGTATCCCCAAACTGTCCTCAATTACTATAGCTCTGAGCTCCTTGTAGATAGTCATCGAATATTCTTGTAATTGAATAAAATAACCTCTTTGCCCTGAGACCCCTCTGATTAGCTCCATAGGGATTGTCATAATGTGCTTCTTGCAGTGAAGTAGAGGACATGATAGAGATCTGAAAGCAGAAAATTCCTTTAAATTTCCAATAGGTGGCTGGGATCCCTAGAACCAGCTGTCTCCTCCCTATGGGCCTTTCATAATCCACTGTCATAATCCTGGATGAAATGCATAGGCTTATTCTGCTAGGTTTGATTGCTTAGCTTAAAAAGCAGTGCATAGCTTCATATATCATTATTAACAAGAAAGGCCATTAAAATTTTTGCTTATACTTGCTGAGTTTGTGGTTGTTTGGGTGTAATTCACTTTGCCTACCTTTCACACTTGCTTTGTTTAATAACGTTTTTCTCAAAATGGAGTTATTCCTGATTCTCTTTTTCATAAAGGATGTAATTTTCATGCACTGATTAAAAACAGCCTCTTACTTTGTCTTTGACTAATATTGCATTGATGTATTCCAGGTCGTTAAACTGATAGTCCAAGTATTGTTTTATTTCTATTAGTTTTAAATAACTTTTTATCACTTTTTATTTCTAGTCAAATTAGATTATGATCATTGTTCTCTTCCAAAATCAGCTGTAAACTAGAACAGAGTTTTCCAATGTTTCTGCTTGCAGAGGCCCCCAAAATATTTTCAAAACCTACTTTAAAAAGTTTCATTATATGTTTACATAATCACCAAGATATCACTTCCAGCACTTTATACTTATTATTATTTGTAAATAAAACTGTTAGATCGCTTTTAAAAGGTTCCTTCTTCAACAAATTAGTCTAATCAATACTCAGCAGTCTGTTGATAGACGTGGAATCTTAGGGTGAGTTTATTAAGCCCCTAGACTCTAGACCTGGACTGCCTGAATTCCAATCTAGCTCCGCCATATACTGTGATTTTAGCAAGTTATCTATTACCTCTGTCCTGTTTCCTCATTCACAAAAACAGCACTGAGAATAAGCACCTCGTAACACTCAATAACCATATGCATGGCACAAAGCATGCCCTAGCGAGACGTCAGATACTACTGCTATTAGAACAAGTCTTTTTAAAAATATAGTCTTGGTCTCCGCCCCCCACTCGCGCACCCACCGCCCACAGACGAAGCCGCACCCACCGCGGACAGAGCCCAAGCGCCAGACGAGCTGCGCTGCGCGCCCCGGCCCCGCCGCCACCCGCTCCGGCCTGAGGGGCTGTAGCTCCAGAGAGCGGTGGGACAGGACACCAGCACTGTACCTTGTGCTCAGTCCCTGGAGGCAACATGACGGAGTATAAGCTCCTGGTGGTGGGCACTGGCAACGTGGGGAAGAGTGCCCTGACCATCCAGTTCTTACAGCACCACTTCGTGGAAGAGTACGACCCCACCATCGAGGACTCTTACCGGAAGCAAGTGGTCATCGATGGGGAGACGTGTCTGTTGGACATCCTGGACACAGCGGGCCAGGAGGAGTACAGCGCCATGCGGGACCAGTACATGCGCACTGGCGAGGGTTTCCTCTGCGTCTTCGCCATCAATAACTCCAAGTCCTTCGAGGATATCCACCAGTACCGGGCGCAGATCTGGCAGGTGAAGGACTCCGACGACGTGCCCATGGTGCTGGTGGGGAACAAGTGTGACCTGGCTGCACGCACCGTGGAGACTCAACAGGCGCAGGACCTGGCCTGCAGCTACGGCATCCCCTACGTCGAGACCTCTGCCAAGACGCGCCAGGGCGTGGAGGACGCCTTCTACACACTGGTGCGTGAGATCCGGCGGCGCAAGCTACGCAAGGTGAGCCCGCCAGTTAAGTGCAGCCCTGGCTGCACGAGCCGCAAATGCGTGCTCTTCTGAGTGTCTGCTTGTCGCCTGTGCCCGCCTCCACGGGCGCAGGCCTGGAGGTGCTGGATGCTGGGGGAGGGGAGAAAGGAGGTGCAGCCACAGCCCAGCCAGCCCAGGGTCTGTGGACAGAGTGACCGCAGACCTCCCAGGACACTTTGCATAGACTGTCGTGAACTGATGCCATTCTTTAGACTCTGCTGATAAATTAACTTTAATGAAGAATTGGAAGATCACTCCTTTCTGTCGATGGACGCCACCGTGGACGTCTCCCTTCCTGTGGTCGTCACGTCTAAGTCAGTCTCCCCAGAGCCTGAACATCTGCAGAAGCCCTTCATCGGAGGTTTGAGCTTTGAAACTACCGATGAGAATCTGCGGAGCTATCCTGAGCAATGGGGATCGCTCACTGACTGTGGTGATGAGAGACCCAGACACCAAGCGCTCCAGAGGCTTTGGGTTTGTCCCTATGCCACCATGGAGGTGGGTGTAGCCATGCATGCAAGGCCACACCTGGATGGAAGAGGTGCGGAACCAAAGAGGGCTGTCTCAAGAGGAAATTCTCAAAGACCTGGTTCCCACTTCACTGTGAAAAAGATTTTGGTTGGTGGTATTAAAGACGACACTGAAGAACATCACCTAAGAGATTATTTTGAACAGTGTGGGAAAACTGAAGTGCTTGAAATTGTGACTGACCGAGGCGGTGGCAAGAAGAGTGGCTTTGCTTTTGTCATCTTTGATGACCATGACTCTGTAGACAGGATTGTCATTCAGGAATGCTATACTGTGAATGGCCACAACTGTGACATAAGGCAAGCCCTATCTAAGCAAGAGATGGCTAGTGCTTCATCTAGCCAAAGAGGTCAAAGTGGTTCTGGAAACTTTGGTGGTGGTCGAGGAGGTGGTTTTGGTGGGAATGACAGCTTTGGTGGAGGAGGTGGTTTGGTGGGTTGTGGAGGGAACTTCAGTGGTTGAGGTGGCTGTGGTGTCAGCCGTGGTGGTGAAGGGTACGGTGGCAGTGTGGATGGCTATAATGGATTTGGTAATGATGGAAGCAGTTTTGGAAGTGGCAGAAGATACAGTGATTTTGGCAATTACAACAATCAGTCTTCAAATTTTGGACCTTGAAAGTAGGAAACTTTAGAGGCAGAAGCTCGGGCCCCTATGGTGGTGGTGGCCAATACTTTGCCAAACCACGAAACCAAGGTGGCTGTAGCGGTTCCAGCAGCAGCAGTAGCTATGGCAGTGGCAGAAGGTTTTAATTACTGCCAAGAAACAAAGCTTAGCAGGAGAGGAGAGCCAGAGAAGTGACAGGGCAGCTACAGGTTACAACAGATTTGTGAGCTCAGCCAAACACAGTGGTGGCAGAGCTTAGCTGCCACAAAGAAGACATGTTTTAGACAGTACTCGTGTGTGTGGGCAAAAAACTTGAGGACTGTATTTGTGACTAATTGTATAACAGGTTGTTTTAGTTTCTGTTCTGTGGAAAGTGTAAAGCCTTCTAACAAAGGGTTTTAATGTCATTTGGGGGCGGGGTTTGCACTCATGTTGTTGATTGCTAAATGTAATAGTCTGATCATGACACTGAATAAATGTGTCTTTTTTTTTTTTTAATGTGCTACATAAAGTTAGTCTGCTCTGAAGCCATGTTGGTAAATTACCCCAACAGTGTGAAGTTAGAATTCCTTCAGGGTGATGCCAGGTTCCATTTGAAATTTATTTACAATCTGTTTGGGCTCAGAAGCCTTGTCTTCAGAAACCTTGGTGTAGTTGAATTGACGAATACTGTGTTGGTGACCTGGAGCTCACCATTACAAGGGTCACCCAAGCAGAGTCATGGAGTTTATTTGGTTATTAATGATAGTTGGCACATCCTATGCAATATATCTAAATTGAATTATGGTACCAAATAAAATCATAGTTGGGAATGAAGCTTGTGTGTCATCCATTATCGTGTAATCAGTAAATGATTTAATATCCTCTTTAAAAAAATAAAGAATTGGAAAGCAACTTGAGGGTGTGAATGCTTGCACCCAAATTTCCACGAAGATAAGCCTAATTCTGCAACGTTCCATCAGAACCAGAACAGTAGATTCAAACTAGCCTTTGGGAGGAGGAGTCTTTCCGTTTTAGAGGAGAGTAAAGACAGTGAAGTCCCAGTGATTCTGAAATCCTCCTGGTCGGTGATACTGTGCTCCTCACCTCAGAAATGGCGAGAGGAGAAGGAGGAGGGAGGGAGGAAGAGGGAGGGGGAGGAGGAGGGGAGAAGGGAGGGAGGAGAGGGAGGAGAGGAGGCAGGATAAGAGAAGAAGGGGAGGGGGGAGGAGGACGAGGAGGAGGAGAAAAGAAGCCAGAAATTCCAGTTTTGTGGTTTAAATCAATAGACTTTCAATGAAGCCTTATTACTTGTGATGCTGTTCTCTTTCTTCTAAAAACACATTTAGACAAATTATCCCTCCAGAGCCAGAATTCTTGTCCATGCATCCCCTTTCCTGACCAAATTTGCTCAGGAACACAAAAATCCTGATGTTATCTGCTTGCAAACACTTGAATTGAACCACACTAGTGCTGTCAGTTAGGGGCTCATAAAAGCAGACTGTGGAAATCAATAAGCCAATTATGCTGAGTGAAATAAGCCAGTCACAAAAGGACAAATATTGCATGATTCCACTTATATGAGGTACCTAAAGTAGTCAGATTCATAGAGACAGAAAGAATTGTGGTTGCCAGGGGCTGGAAAGTTATTTAATATGTACAGTTTCAGCTGGGAAGATGAAAAGTTCTGGAGATGGATGGTGGTGACACTTGTACAACATTGTAGATGTGCTTAATGTCAGTGAACTATACACTTAAAAATGCTTAAAGTGGCAATATTTGTGTCAATGTGTGTTTTACCACAACTTAAATAACTTTTAAAAAATCGGTGGAGGGGCGGCCGGTTAGCTCAGTTGGTTAGAGCATGGTTCCAATAACACCCAGGTCGCGGGTTTGATCCCTGTTTGGGCCACTGTGAGCTGTGCCTACTTAAAAAACAAAAAAAGAAAGAAAGAAAGAAAAAAAATTCAGTGGACCATAATGAACTCCATTCTCTTTGAAAATTTGGAATACAATAAAATGTTCAAGCCTGCAAATGTAGAGGAAGTCGGTTTGGATTTAGTTTTCTTCAAGTAGGATGACCTTAGTTCTCCTATGCACCAGGTTATTACTCAGCCAGGCGCAAGGCCTTACAGGAAGATACATAGTGGGGGATCTTGCCTATGGAGTGTGTTTATGGAGCAGAGAGAGGAACAGAATCTGAAGTCATGCCTACTGGAAATTTTAATCTTCAGTGTCTTTTATCAGACTAGAGTATCAGAAACTCAGACTTTGGAACTAGGAGATATTTCAGTAACACAGAATGAATTAGTCAGCTCTGAGGGAAGCGACCTGGGCGATGTGCACGTCAGCTTTGCCTTCCTTCTGCAGATCAAGGTGTGTGTGTGTGTGTGTGTGTGTGTGTGTGTGTGTGTGTGTGTGCATGTGAAGAGGTAGAGTGAGGATTACACAATTTGACAGAGAATGGGCCAAGGGCAAACAGTCTGAGCAGACCCTCCATTCTTAAATAATGGGAAGAGACAAACACTGCAACACAGGGACCAGGAAAACATAATGTGCACCAGAAGTCCAACATCTGGCAACTGGGCATTCTCCTACAGTCCTATGAGACAGAAGGAGGATACAACTATTTGGAGGACAATTACACAAAATCCATTTTTATTTTAAAACATGAAGATTCTATTATCTACCAACTACTACAAATTTATACTAAGAAATACAATACAAATCCATACATAACACTTCAGACATACGAATAGCGGGTGGACAATTTTTATAATAGCAAAGCAATAGAAAACAAGCTACATTTGCAACAACTGGGTTTGGTTAAAATGTTGATGTAGTCATAGGATGTGATGCCGTTTGTTTTATATCTGTTTTGTGTCTTGTGTATGTATTTGTATAAGAATGTTTAATGGCATGGAAAAATATTTATGCCATAACATTATACAAATGACACAGGTTATATAATAGTTTGTTTAATATTATTCCATTTTTAAAAGGTATATATGTAGGTAGATGTATGTATACACATTTATCTGAAAGCATAGAAAGCAAATTATTAATAATAGTTGTTCTGTGGATAGTGAGGTTACTGGTGATTTTTTCTTTATTTATTTATTGGGGTGACAATTGTTAGTAAAGTTACATAGATTTCAGGTGTACAATTCTGTATTACATCATCTATAAATCCCATTGTGTGTTCACCACCCAGAGTCAGTTCTCCTTCCATCACCATATGTTTGATCCCCCTTACCATCATTTCCCACCCCCCACCCCCCCTTACCCTCTGGTAACCACTAAACTATTGTCTGTGTCTATGAGTTTCTGTTTCTCATTTGTTTGTCTTGTTCTTTTGTTGTTTTTGGTTTATATACCACATACCAGTGAAATGACATGGTTCTCTGCTTTTTCTGTCTGACTTATTTCGCTCAGCATTACACTCTCAAGATCCATCCATGTTGTCACAAATGTTCCTATATCATCTTTTCTTACTGCCAAATACTATTCCATTGTGTATATATACCACAACTTCTTTATCCATTCATCTATCGAAAGACATTTTGGTTGTTTCCACGTCTTGGCCTGGTTACTGGTGATTTTAATCATTATATATTTGCTGTCATAAATCTGTGACATTTCTGAAGAAAAATAAAATATTTTAAACAAATGAGGAAGGTACACACTATACATATGTGTTTAGTATGTCGTATTTGGATTTTCAACCAAGCAGTATCATTTTTAGCAGTGGTTCTCAAAGGACAGCCTGCAGACCCAGACTGTCCCAGAGAAAACTTTCAGGAAATCTGTGAAATCCAACCTATTCTCAAAAAATTTTAAGCTGTTATTTGCCTTTTTCACTGTGGTGATACTTGCATTGATGGTGCAAAAGCAACAGGGAGTAAACCTGCTTGGGCCTTAGCACAACTAGAGGCAGTAGCCAAACTTAACTAGTAGACATTCTAGTTTTCACTCTCAACACTCAGGCAGTAAAACAATGCAGTGTCACTAAAGAATGTCCTTGATGAAACGGTAACAATGCTTAATTTTGTTAAATCCAGACTGATCCTTGAATACCGGTGTTTTTAATATTCTGTGTCACAAAATGGAAAGTTTGCATAAAACACTTCTGCTGCATACCAAAGGACGACAGTTGTCTCCGAGAAAAGTACTTGGGCAGTTGCTTGAATTGAGCTTTCTTCCTTTATGGAATATTATTATTACTTGAAAAATGACAAGTTATAGTGATTCAGACTTGGATATTTAACAAACTTGTTCTTGAAAATGAACAAAGTGAGCCCATCACTTCAAGGAAAACAACTGACAGTGTTGATTGCCAATGGAAAATTAGAATTTTAGACAATTTATATCCATCACCATGAACTTCACAGCTTTGAAATTCTTAGACTTTTCTGATAGCAACAGTGATATTAATGAATTTGATTATTTTATATTGTATTAAAAATGAATCATTATTTGGAAGATCTTCAAAACTCACTGAACCAATATTTTCCAAATGACCCATGCACACTACTTTAAGAATTATGCATGGTTTAAAGATCCATTCAAAATGCAAGATAGACTAATAAATCTTGATGCAACAGATCACAAAAATTTCATTGATAATTCTTTCAGATGCCACTTGTAACTAATTTTTAAGAAACTATTACATAATATGATAGCTCCTCAAAAACTTACAAATAGAATTACCATACAATGCAGCAATTCTGCGTCTGGGCATATACCCAAAAGAATCAAAAGCGGAGCCTCAAACAGATATGTATACACTCATATTCATAGCAGCATTATTCACAATAGTTAATAGGTGGAAGTAACCCAAGTGTCCATCCGTAAGTGAATGGGTAAACAAAATATGGCGTACAATAGAATATTATTCAGCCTTAAAAAGAAAGGAAATTCTGAAACATGCTACATATGATTGAACATTGAGGACATTATGCTGAGTGAAATAAACCAGACAGAAAAGGATAAATACTGAATGATCTCACTTATGTGACGTATATAAAGTGAAACTGATAGAAACAGAAAGTGGAACAGTGGTTGCCTCTCTCTGGAAGAATGATGAGGAGTTAGTGTTTAACGGGTACAGAGTTTTAGTTTTGCAAGACCAAGAGTTCTATAAATGGATGGTGGTGATGGTTGTACAACAGTGTGAATGTTCTTAATGTTACTGATCTGCATATTTAAAAATGGTTAAAAGTGCAAAAGAAAGAAAGAAGAGGAAATGAGAGGAGAGGAGAAGAGAGGGGAGGGGAGGGGAGGGGAGGGGAGGGGAGGGGAGGGGAGGGGAGGGGAGGGGAGGGGAGGGGAGGGGAGGGGAGAGACTACTATTGTATAGTTTGGTATTGCATCAAAGAAAAATATCCACAATTATCTAAAAGGCTGTTAAAATATTCCTCCTTTTTCCAAATATATATCTGTGTGAGGCCAAATTTTCTTCAACCAAAACAACATATTACAACAAATTGAATGCAGAAGCAGATATGAAAATCCAGCTGCCTTCCATCAAAAAAGACTTAAAAGAGATTTGCCAAAATACAAAGAAATGCCACTTTTCCTGCTATATATTATTTTGTTTTGAAAATATAATTATTTTTCATAAAAATATGTTACTTATGTTAACATGTAATGGCTTTATTATTGCTATTTTTAATGAATTAATAATAAGTAACATTTTTATTTTTATTTGTAAATCTCTGTAGATACAGCATACATAAATGAAAGCACTTTGTGATTGTCAATAATTTTCAAGAGTATAAAGGGTTCTGAGACCAAAAGAATCACTGGCTTGAGTTTAAGGAGAGGAGACCCAAGATGGCAGAGTAGATAATCATTGTGCCTGCTTTCTTCCATGAACAGATTAAAATTACAACTAAATTATAGAACAATCAACCTGGAGAACCATCTGAAGTCTGGCTGAACAGAAGTTTTATAACTAAGGATATAAAGAAGAAGCCACATAGAGACTGGTAGGAGGGGCAGAGACCCAAAACCAGCTGGTCCCAAACCTCCATGTGGTGGTTGAGAACCAGGAGGGATATCTCAGCCATGAAGGAGTGAGTGAGAGAACCCAGCCCCACACTGGCCTCCCCATCCCAGAGTACTGGTGCCAGAAAAAGGAGCCCCCACAACATCGAGCTGTGAAAAACAACGGGAATTCCGACCATCTGGGTGGGACAGAAGATGGCGGGAAACCCAGGCATCCTCTTAAATGGCCCTCACTCAGACTATCTTACTCTGAGGCACGTACCTTGGGCTCCAGCAGGACAGCAACTCAGGGGAGGTGGAGACATATTGGGGAGGCAGACTGAGGTGGCTTAAAAACAAGGGCTGGAGGACAGTCGCCCTGCTGACTCACTGGGACCCTGCCCTACCCAACTCCCCCAGTGTCAGAGGCACTTTCTCCCAGAGCAACCAGCACCCTTTCTTGAAAAACTATCAGAGTCTGTGGGACCCATGTGGGCAGCAGCTGCCCTCGGTGTGCTATGAGAATTTTGCTGAGTAGCTCCAGGCTTAGCACTGGTACCAAACCAGAGTCTACATTAACTTGTTGACCACAAATCTTCCCACTCTAATAACTCCCTGAGACCCTGCTTCACCCAAATCATGTACCACACGAGGTTTTATCAGTGGCTGAATGTTAAGGCAGCTGACAGGTGGCAGCAGGCCTCGTGGTGTCCTGGCTTTTTGTAGAGCTACCCCAGGCCCAGTACTGGTGGCAGCCATCCTCAGTTCACAGTGTGGCCTCTCCCATGCACCTCCAGGGTAAGGACAGGCTGCGAATAACCGTGGATCATTTTGTAGCTCCTACCAGGTAGCCCCTGACCAGTCACAGGCAGTGGGTGACCTGGGCCTGCATTAAAGCCCCTCCCAAGAGACTCTAGAATCAACATACCTGGCTGTTGGCTTCAGACCACAGCAGAGCACCACCCAATTAGCCCCACAAGCGGCACACACAAAGGGTGGTCTCAACAGGCACCAGAGCCTACTGGGGCGAATCCCACTCAAGGGGTAAGCCCCCTGCACAGCAGCACATAAGCTGTGGACATGGCCAAACTCCATAGCCAATCAGCCTGAGGATCAATCCGACCCACTGATGTGCCAATAACAATCAAGGCTCAACTATAACAGGTGGAAACACACAACAAACATAAGGGATACTCCTGGAGCACCTGACTCAGGTGACCAGAGAGAATGTGCCACTGGGTCCATAGGGCACATACTACATAAGCCCACCTGGCCAAGACTGAGAGACATGGCAGATCTACCTAATACACAGAAACAAACAGAGAAGCAGCAAAAATGAAGAAACAAAGAAACACATCACAAATGAAAGAACAGATGAAAACTCCAGAAATAGAACTAAACAAAATCGAGGCAAGCAACCCACCAGAGACAGAGTTTAAAACAATGTTTATATGGATGCTCAGTGAACTTAGTAAGAACTTCAACAAAGAAATAGCAAGCATAAAAAAGGACATAGAAACCATTAAAAAAGAAGAGTCGGAAGTGAAGAATACAATAACTGAAATGAAGAATGCACTAGAAGGAATTACAAGCAGACTAATTGAAGCAAAGGACTGAATCAGAGATTTGAAAGAGAAGGTAGCTGAAAACACCCAATCAGAATAGCATAAAGAAAAAAAAATCCAACAAAATGAGGATCATTTAAGAGACCTCTTGGACAACATCAAGCGCACTAACATTCACATCCTAGGAGTACCAGAAAGAGAAGAGAGAAAGCAAAGGATTGAGAATTCATTTGAAGAAATAATGACTGAAAACTTTCCTAACCTGGTGAAGGAAATAGACATAGAAATCAAGACAGAGAGTCCCAAACAAGATGAACCCAAACAGGCCCACACCAAAACACATTATAATTAGAGTGGCAAATGTAAAGGCAAAGAAAGAATCTTAAAAGCAGCATGAGAAAGGCAACTAGTAACCTCTAAGGGAGCTCCCATGAGATTGTCAGCTGATTTCTCAACAGAAACGTTGCAGGCCAGAAGGGATTGGCACAAAGTATTCAATGTGATGAAAAGCAAGGACCTGCAACCAAGATTACTCTATCCAGCAAAGCTGTTGTTTAGAATCAAAGGACAGATAACGAGCTTCCCAGAGAAGCACAAGTAAAAGGATGTCATCACCACCAAACCAATATTACAAAGAATGTTAGAGGTACTTCTTTAAGATGGAAAATAAAATGACCAAAATTATGAATAATAAAATGGCAACAGCTACATATTTATCAACAATTACTTTCAATGTAAATGGATTAAATACTCCAGTCAAAGAACATAGAAAGGCTGAATGGATAAGAAAACAAAACCTTTACATATGCTGCCTACAAGAGAATCACTTCAGATTAGAAAACACACACATGGAAAGTAAAGAGATGGAAAAAGATATTTCATGAAAATGGAAACTAAAAAAAAAAAAAAAAATCTGGAATAGCAATACTTATACCAGACAAAATAGACTTTAAAACAAAAACCAAAAGACTATAAGAAGAGGCAAAGAAAGACCCTATAATCCCACTTCTGGGTATTTATCTGAAGAAACCCAAATGCTACTTCAAGGGGATGGGTGCCTCTATATATATGTTCATTGTAACATTGTTTACAATGGCCAAGATGTGGAGGCAGCCTGGGTGTCTGTCAATGAAAGAATGGATAAAGAGGAGGTGGTACATATGTACAGTGGAATATTGCTCGGCCATAGAAGGGAATGGGTTCCTGCCATCTGCAGGGGCATGGATTGACCTGGAGGTACTGTGCTGAGTGGAGTGTAAGACAGAGAAAGATAGAGGCAATGTGATTTCATTTATACCTGGAATCTAAAGAACAAAATAAACAAAATAACAGAAAAAAACTCACAGATACAGAGAACATATTGATGGTTGCCAGATAGGAGGGCAGTTGGGAGTGAGTGAAAAAGGGAAAGGGATTAAGAAGTACAAATTTGTTGTTGCAAAGTTGTCATGGGAATGTAGGGCATAGCATAAGGGATATAGTCAGTAATATTGTAATAACTATGTGTGGTGTCAGATGGGTACCAGATTTTGGGGGGTAATAGGTGGGAGGGGGTTGGGGATGGGTGAAACAGGTGAAGGGATTAAGAAGTAGAAGCTTGCAGTTACAAAGCAGTCATGGGGATGTGATGTACAGCCCAGGGAATAGTCAATAATATTGTGATAACGTGGTACAGTGTCAGATGGTTGCTGCACTTATCGTGGTGATCACTTCTTTAGGTATATAAATGTTGAATACTATGGTGTACAACTGAAACTAATATAATATTGTATGTTAGCTATATTTTAATAAAAATCTTAAAAAAAAAAAAAGAATCACTGGCTTTGCACGTAGTAAATGCTATATAAACATTTGTTGAGTAATACTCTCCTTCCCACTCCTTATTGGAAGTGTACCCTATTGAGTAAGAAGTCACGATTTCGCAGTCTCCATGCTAATCAATATGTTAAATTTTGAGGGAAATCTGCAAAAGGATTCTCTCACACCGTGGGTTCCCCTCCCAGAGACACCTGTTGAGAAGCCTGCTATGTCCTGCTGTCTGTCAAACACACAGATCTACTCTCATTGTAACCATTTGCCAAAACTGTTGTCAAACAACTAACTGCACATAATTGAGCTTCTGAAAGAACATGCCTTCAGGTGAGTTTAAAAGGAATGTTACAAATTAAGATAATAGATGATTATGTGAAACATAAATCAAAATTTTCAGAAGGCTGCTATTTCATACATTACAAACTTGGCAAACAGATATACATAGTTCCATGGCTGTCCACTGACTTCTCTCCTTGATTGCTTTATCCAGATTTTTACTGCCTAGCAGTTGGTGTAATTCATATTGCATTGCATTATAATACTGGATTTGCACAAAGAAATGGTTAATGAAAAAAACAAACTCATTACTTGAGACACATTCCTGAGGTTCACCATAAAAGCCACCAAACAGATGGAAAAGCTGGAGACTAGCTGATGGAGGAAGAGTATTCTTGCCTCTTTTGATTAATGAAATTGAAGGAATGATCATTAAGGAGGACAGTAAGTAGTGAGGACTTTCCTGGCTGAATCTCACATGTCTCTCTGAGTGGAATGTTGCTTTCGCTTGATAACTGAGCACACCCACCCAGCTTTTCTTACACATACACTAGGGAGCCATGCCTTGTCCCTTTGCACCCACCATTGCCACGAGCACTGACTGGAATGGCTTCCACTGCCCACACTCCAACTCCTTGCCTTTGACCTCCATCTGGCCACTGGGAGCCCACTAAGACAGTGAGAGGGCAAGCCAGGGATACAATGCCTCCTGGGAAATTTCTCAACCAATGACTGGAAAGATTTGACAGTTAAATAGCTCATCTCCCCTTCCTCTCGGGTGGGATAACTCTGCAGTGTGCTCTATACAATCTCTTAGTGTTCCCCAGAGACATTGAGACCAGTTGTCCATCATCGTAATCTGCTCAATAATGCATACTTTATTGCTTTCCTTCGACATCTCAATATACTACTTCCCTTTAGGTGTTTCCTACGATCACCTCCCAAATAGACTACTTGCACAAAATCTTTGTCTGGGGGACTGCCTCTGGGAAACCCAATATAGGACTTGATTTAAAGAAGCACATATCAAAACTTGAGTCTTCAGTTAACTTTTTTTTTGCTTTTGCTTATTCCTTTCCTGTTAGATTTGATGGATGGGCAACCTCTCATAAACTGAGAACCTGGCTCCCAGAACCCTGTACAAAACATAATGTGGCCCCATCAAAATGAAAAGGCAACCTACTGAATGGGAGAAGATATTTGCAAATCATACATCTGATAAGGGCTTTATATCCAAAGTACATAAAGAAACTATACACTCAACACCAAAAAAACAAACAACCCAATTAAAAAATGGTTGGAGTACCTGAATAGACATTTCTCCAAAGAGGACATACACATGCCAATAGACATATGAAAAGATTCTCAACATCACTAATCATCAAAGAAATGCAAATTAAAACCACAATGAGCCATCACCTCACACCTGTTAGAATGGCTGTTATCAAAAAGACTAGAAATAACAAGTGTTGCAGAGGATGTGGAGAAAAGAGAAGCCTCATACACTGCTGGTGGGATTGTAAATTGGTACAGCCACTATGGAAATCGGTATGGAGATTCCTAAAAATTAAAAACAGAACTACCATACCATCTAGCTATTCCACTGCTGGGAGTTACCCGCAGAATACAGAAACACTACCTCAATAATACCTATATGTAAGCCCCTATGTTCATTGCAGTATCAATTACAATAGCCAAGATATGGAAACAATCTAAGTGTCCATCAATGGATGAATAGATAAAGAAGATATGATATATATAATGGAATATTACTCAGCCATAAAAATGAATGAAATCTTGCCGTTTGCAACAATATGGATAGAACTTGAAGGTATAATGCTAACTGAAAGAAATCAGAAGGAGAAAGACAAATACTGTATGATTTCACTCATATGTGGAGCCTTAAAGAAAAAGAACAAACAAAATAAAACAGAAACGAATTCAGAGATACAGAGAACAGACTGGTTGATGATTACCAGAGGGGAAGGAGACTGGGGAGTGGGCAAAAGGGGTAAAGGGAGTCGATTGTCTGATAATGGAGCGTAACTAGACTTTTTGAGGTGATCACTTTGCAGTGTCTACAGATGTCAAATTATAATATTGCACACCTGAAACATATAATTTAAAATAAAATCTCATAGTGTTACCTGGACAGGAAGCAATAAATCCATGATTGTTCAAACTAATATCAGCGCTCTGCTTTTGCAGGAGATCTGTATTCCCTCTACTTCGCACTTCTACCTGCCAGCTGCTTTCAGTTTTCAGCACCTACAAGCAGGGTCCCCCGGCAGAACTCAAGGAGGGCTGGTTCTCACCAGGGTGAAAGGGGAGAAAGTGCAGCTGGGTTGGGCAAGCAGCTGCCTCTACAGCAGCAGCCTCCGCAGGCAACCATGTACCCAGCCTGTCTGGGTGCCCTTCACCTGCCATTCTCCCAGAGACCCAGTGTTTGCATGTGCTTTGCCCCAGTTATCTGAGTCCCTTGATCCCTGTTTGCTTTTCTGGCCTCTGACCCCTTTGTCGGCCAAAACTTCAAGTGTTATCTGCTCTTTTGTCCTAGTCACCACTCTGTCCTGGATGCCTCAACTGGCCGTCAACACCACACAAGAAGAATGAGAGGGAAAGAGAGAGAGAATTTCATTTGGTCAATTGAGTGGTTAAAAAGCAAGAAGGTTGCTTTTTCTTTTTTTGGCAAGTAACTTGTTTAACTTGCATTGGTCAACCATTTGACCTAATCGACTCATTGGTTCCAATGGTCAACCTGAGAGAATTAAGTAAATAAATGCGAAAAAACAGAGGGGTTCAAGGCCACCTGTCCTTCCTCCTACTTCTGAGAGGAAGAGAAATAGCTACCAAAGATACCAAGTTTCCAAGCTTGTGTTGTCAATAGGCAGTCTTTATTTCATGAAAGGGAATCGTTCTTTGAGGAAACACAGGGACTCATGCCAAAATTATCTTCTTTGGAGTTTTAGAAACAGTCTGTAAACCTCTTGTAGAAAACAAAAACAGATTCCTTCCTAAGGTATTCATGCTTTGGGTGGTACATTAGGTCTTCAAAAATAACCTCAGTTAAGGATAGAAATGATCATTCTGAAACCACCTCTAAACTCCTGGTTTAAAAAAAAAAAATCAAAGAAAAATATACTAACGGTGGAGGACAAAAATCGGAGGAAATGTCCAGCATTGTGTTGCCCCCACACACACACACACGCAAGCACATATGTACATGCTTTTCCATATAGACTCACAAACAAGGCTTACTTTAAAATGATATATTTTGGTTAAATCTATAGGAAAAATCTTGGTGAGTTTTTTATTTTCTCTTTTCCCATTATTATTTAATGAATTCCTATTACTTTTATAATAAAAATAAAGTATCTAAAAGCTGTTTACATAACAAGATTGATTATTTTGACAAAACATATTAATCACTATAATTCAAGAGTTTGAGTAATTTTCTGAAAAGGTATATGCATACTTCAACTTTTCTAGAAAGTAATTTGACAACAATTATTAAAAGCCTTCCAAATATTCATTCTCTTTGACTCAGAAATTGCAATTTTAGAAATCTATACCAGGAAATTGCCAAAAATTCAGACACAGATTAATGCTAAAACATCCACTGCAATATTGATTATAATAACACAAACCTGGAAGCAACTTATATTCCAATAATGGAAACAAATTATGATATATATTTATGCCATAGAATATCATCCAGCCATAAAAATTATCATGATGAATAAAACTGTAATGCTCAGAAAGTACTACATAGTTGGTGTAATTTCTACCAAAAACATGGGAAATACATATATGCATACACACACATGCACACACCACACACACCTGATCTTGACATTCACAGACAGTGTATCTATGATAGTCACAAAAGACAAGAGGCCTGGAAATTTTTACATATCTCCAAATTTAAACTACCACCAGAGAATAGAACTTTTCTCATAAAATGAGCCTGCTCATTAATTGGCTGGCTAGACTCATTCACTTATTTAGTATATGATTCAAATCCGCACCTCTGCAGCTTTACAACTTACTACATGCAATGGATTTTTAGGATCATCCAAAGATAAGGGAAACTGATTATTAAATGCATGAGCATCAAAGGCTTACCAAATACTTGTGAATAAAACACACAGGAAGGAAATTACCCTTAAACAATGCATTTTTTCTCTGCAGTAATTATATATATGTATAAAAGCATTGTATATACAGTATGCATAATATTTACTATTTATAGTATATTATATATAATTGTATTGTATAGTACATAATATATATTACATGTTATAATCACTATGTATAATATATGCTATATATTATGTATTTCCTTGTTTTCTCTAGTAAACCTATATTGTTCTTATAATTAGAAAATACGTATTTGTTTTTTAAGTGTATCCATGTATAAACCATTCTGTTGTAAATGCTCAGTCAGAGCAATCTAGCTACAATCAGTTTGCCAAAATCTCCAAAAGTTTCCAGAAGTAGCTTCTCATCTGGTATCCTTATACTTTAGTAGCTCTTTGGATGATCACAAAAATTTGTAGGAATTAGTCACAACACCAAATTTAAAACATAGCATATAAATAAATATTCGATGAATCATACTAACAATCCATTTATTTGGAATTTAAAACAAACTTCTTTCCAAGATGAGGTCATACTCCCTGTTATGAACTTACCCTGGACTTCTCCTGTGTGGCATTTAACACAGTTATAACCAGTGTTTATGGGTTGCTTTGTTTAAAGTCTGTCTTCCCTCATAAATGAGATCAGAGAAGGTATCTGTTTCGTGCACCACTATATCCCCAGCACTAGTCCACGTTAGTATAGCAGACACTGTCGATGGCCGGGCCCCAGCCCCCTATCACCTGTACCCCTTTGAGTGCACAGGTTCCCGCAAGCTGACAGCTCCCCCACCTCATAAACCAGTTTGTTTCCATTCAGGAGTTTGCTAGAGATATGCAGACAAATGAATGCCCCCAGGGTAACTCTCAACCATTGATGGACATATGAAATGTCTCTGCCCTGTACATGGACAATTCTGAGATGTCCTACCTGGTTTCTCAGGTACCCACAGCAGGACAGAGCCACACTCATTAACACGCCCCTCATTGTCTCTCCTTCCTTACCTGTTGCGCTGTGCCCCTCCCTCACTCCCAATTCCTAAGGTTATCTCACAAATAAACTACGTACCTGCACTCACATCTTTGCCTCAGGGTCTACTTTGGAGTGAGCCCAACCAAGACACTTGGCTCATAGTACACTTCCAAGAAATATTTGTTGAATGGAGAGACAAGTAAATAAAATCTAACTGTGGCTAGTCTGGAGTTAACAGAGTGTAGCAAACCCTTTTCTCTTAAATAATGTGAAATTGTTAGTATAAACAAGCCTGTGAGAAGAATCAGTAAACATAAATTTGAGGAAAAACTTGCATCTCCTTATTTTCATAAAACAATTTGATGCCATTCACACTGCTAAATAAAACAGGTCGGTACCATTAAAATCCAGGCTTTGTGTTGTGGCCATATTTTTCAGTAATGGAAATACTCATTTCATCCAGGAAGAAAACCACAATTTTCAAAGGGGTTCAGTAGCCATAGTATATTTTTGAACTCTCTCCTTTCTGAGCAAGTAAAGGTCATGGATTAAACTAAATTTGGGGTAGAAACCAAATAGTTCATTTTTGACTAGTTACACATCATTAGGAAAATACACTCAGCTCTACTCTTCATGAGCCTCCTAGATTTACATGATGGCTCCTTTCAACATCTGTGAACAGCTGGACAAACTGGCTATGCTGGGATTGGTTCTTATATGGTCTAATGTAAACAATCATTGGGACACTGATTAATTTCTCAAGACTCAAAAATAATTAAGGTAACAATAATCTCTTGCCCACACACTCCCCCATTTTACAACCATTTAAGGGGAAGGTGGCAGAGGTCAGACATAACATTCAGCCCAAAGTTCCCATTACTGCCCTATAGATTGTAACAGTGCGCCCCCTTGGGAGTCATTAGGGGGAAAGGTCTTCCTGCTGCCTGTAACTACAAAGGGGAAAACAAAACACCCATATCAATCCTAAACATCCATGTAAACCCTGGAGAGCTGTCCACCCCAATGTGAGCACCTTCCACCTCTAGTTTGTGAATTGGGAGCAGGGAGCAATATACCTGTGAGTCTATCCTTCAGGGGAAAATTTTCCATTGTGAACCTATACAAGAGAGTATTTAAGGGCATATACTTAAAAGAATTGAAAGCAGGGACTCAAAGAGATATTTGTACACCCATGTTCATAGCAGCCTTATTGACAATAGCCAAAAGGGGAAAGTAACCCAGGTGTTTCTTGCTTTTTGTTTGTTTGTTTTGTTTTTACTTAAAGTTTATTGGGGTGACAATTGTTAGTAAAGTTACATAGGTTTCAGGTGTACAATTCTGTGTTACATCATCTATATATCAGATTGTGTGTTCACCACTCACAATCAGTTCTCCTTCCATCACCATATATTTGTAAAGCAAGCCAGGTATTTATTGACAGATAAATGATACACAAAATGCGGTATACATACACAATGGAATGATATTAAGCTACATGCTACATAAGGGTAGAAAATTTTGATATGTGCTACTACAACATGGATGAACTTTGAGGACATTATGTTAAGTGAAATAAACTAGTCACAAAGGTTAAATATTGTGTGATTCCACTTAGATAAGGTACCTAGAATGGTCAAACCCATAGAGACAGAAAGGAGATGGTGGTTGTAAGGGGCTGGGGAAGAGGATGGCGAGTTAGTGTTTAATGGGGACAGAGTTTTAGATGGGAAACATGAAAAGTTCTGGAGATGAATGGTGGTGATCGTTAAACAACAATATGAATGTATTAATACCACTGAACTGTACATTTAAAAATACCGTGTTTCCCTAAAAATAAGACCTAACCGGAAAATAAGCCCTAGCATGATTTTTCAGGATGACATCCTCCGAACATAAGCCCTAATGCATCTTTTGGAGCAAAAATTAATATAAGACCCGGTCTTAGTTTCAGAGAAACATGGTAGTTACAATGGTAAATTTTATGTACCACAATTAAATAAACGAGAATATTTAAGCACATGCCTCCATAGTAGGGCTTAGAAACTCAGTGTCTCCAGGGACCAGGTGGGCATCTCAAATTATGACACGAGATAGAAGCTGTCTAAGATCAGGCTACTGCAACAAAATACCACAGCCTGGTAGCTTAGAAACAACAGAAATTCATCACTCACAGTTCTGGAGACTGGAATTCCGAGATCAGGGTTCCATCATGATTACATGATTGGAAGAGGGTCCTCTTCTTAGTAGCAGACTTCTTGTTTTATCTTCACATGGTGGAAAGGGACTAGGAGCTCTGTGAAATCTCCTTTAAAAGGGCACTAATCTCATTCATGAGGGCTCTAGTCTCATGACCTAAGCACCTCCCGAAGACCCCATGGCCTAATACCATTTCACCGGGGACTAGGATTTCAACATTCAGACCATAGCAGAGGCTACTGTGTTAACTGGAGAGCAGAGACATATCTTGTCTAACAGAGCATTAAGCAATTGTTCCTGCACAGGGAGGCCAGCCCAGAGTATCAGAAGTGGTCACTGTTTACAACCCAGTGTGAGAAACAGACAACTTAGAGCAAAGAGTCACCCAACAATTGGGGATTTAACCATCTGGCAATGGCAGCAAGTGCCAAAGTCATCTGATAAATGTAAAGATGGAGGAACAAGAATAATCATGGAAGGATCAGACAGGAAACGATGAAAGTGTAAAATCATCCATAATCAGAGAACTTCCAAAGCCATGCTGAGGAGTGTCTTGATGGACAGGAACTAGGAGCTTAGACACTAATGACCATCGATGTATTAGATACAGGCCGTATTGCCAAGACAGAAGGATGATGAACAAGAATCAAGAAGCTGTTAGAGGGACCTGAGACAAAGAGCAGGTAGAGATCTTAGAGGAAGCAATGATGGAACAGTGAGTATCAAGAAAGCATCCACTTTCCCCCTTATTCTTCAAGTCTCTGAAGTCCTCTCACTTACTGCCTGTCCCAGCTTCTTATTGCTGCTCTGATTCAAGACCCAGTTTGGAGTCTACCTTCGCATACTTTCTAAGGCACCTGTCTGCTCCCAGCTATGGGAGTGCACCCAACCCTCCACTGCCTGGCCCTCATTCTCTGTGCCTCTTGCTTGGTAAATGATGAAGTGTGCTCTATGACATTGCCCCATCATAGCATTAAGGGTTCTTTATTTCTGGTACTGTGATTCTGCATTGTAGTGGAAGGTTCTTCAGACAAAAAATCACGAGGACTGGTTTTCAACAGCTCTGACATCACATTCCCCCAGTCCTCTATCCTGTATATCTCTGAGCCTTAGCTCCTTCATCTGCAAAATGGAGGATGCGCTCTGGGATCTTGGAGAGCAAAATTTCCAACATCTTATCATCCTGGCTATTCCTCCAAAGAATCGACAAATACCTGAATGGATGACCAGGAGCATGTGCCTCTGTGTAATGTCTCCGGAGATTCCCATATGGTTGGCAGCAACTTGCTGATTGATGCGCTAAAGTTTACTTACAGAGCTGGTGAAAGCCCATCCAAGGACTTTTAAATGAAGATATTGTTACAGGTCTGCCCTGTGAAAGGGCAGCACTTCAGTTGTGGCTGCCCAATGCCAGCAACCAGTCAGCTCAGCCCATTCCAGCTCCCCAATTCAAAGGGAAAACAAATGTTCTTATTAAATTCCAAATCCCATCAATTGATCTTATAGTGCCATTTAGAGATTTCAAGGGGATTGGTGAAGCAAGCCATTTGATATAATGGAGATCAAGTGGCTGGTTTGTTTGACGCAGTTCTCTTGCTTTGTTGTAAGTATTCCTGCTGGCATCATGCATATTCCCACTCCTTTTAGTTCTAGAGTACATTAAGTTACAGCTGAAAACACAAAGGAATAGTCCGCTTGATGAATGAAGACCAACTGTCTTTGACAATAGAGAACTGAGGCAAATCTAGAAAACAACCCAAAATTTCTAACATTTCCAGCATGCTCATCAACTTTTCATTTGAACTGTGTGAACTGAGAGCTCACTTGAGGGAAATAAACCAGATGGGGAGGGGCCTCCTTCAGACAGGGTGGGCTGGGAGGGAACTCTTAGGAACTAAAGAATAAGGATGTGCCTGCCATGGGAAGAGATGGAGGGAAACCACTCCAAAGAGAACACAGGAAGTACAAAATCCTAGAGGCATAAAAGGATTTGACCTGTTCAAGGATCAAAATGTGCGTGGCATGTGTTAGTAAGCAAGGGAGAGAGGGGAACAAAGTGAGGCTGGAGAGGCTGAAGAATCAATTACATAAGGCAGTAGAGGTCAAAGTAGAAGGCTCAGATTGATTCTGAGTGCAATAGAAGCAAATGCAAAGTTTTAAGTCAAAATAGGACAAAGTCCAGCAGCCAGACGGCTCAGTTGGTTAGAGCGCGAGTTCTGAACAACAGGGTGGCTGGTTTGATTCCCACATGGGCCAGTGAGCTGCACCCTCCACAACTAGATTGAAGACAACAAGCTGTGGTTGACCTTCTGGAGGGGAGGCTGGATGGCTCAGTTGGTTAGAGTGTGAGCTCTCAACAACAAGGTTGCCAGTTCAATTCCCACATGGGAGGGTGGGCTGCACCCCCTGCAACTAAGATTGAAAATGGCAACTGGACTTAAAGCTGAGCTGCGCCCTCCACAACTAGATTGAAGGACAACGACTTGGAGCTAATGGGCCCCGGAGAAACACACTATTCTATAGTATTCCCCAATAAAATTTATTTTAAAAAAATAGGACATAGTCCTATTTTTGTTTCAAAAATATCACTGTGACTATGTTGTGGCAGTCACACACATATTAGCAGAGTAGAATCTTTGAAGAACCTGTTCAACTCTGCAAAGTATTTTCCAAACTAGTGTGATCATAGAACCCTTTGTCTCCCCATGGAGCTCTTTGAAGTTTTATGATTCCATTCTGCTGAGAGACAGCATGATATAGGGCAGATCATTTCCCAAAGAATTCTTGTTCTTATAAGTGTTTTGAGCATCCAAACTGAAATCGTGAACCCTCTTCACATGATAATAACTAATAAGAAAAAAATAATACTGTCTAATACTAAATGAATACATACTTTGTATCACTTGCTAAGCTGATTATGTTTGTCATCAGTTTTCAGAGGAGGAGACTGGGGCTTTAAAAATTAATTTCCTAAAAATCATGTTACTAGTAATTGGTGGCATCAGGATTCTTAGCCACCATATAATAAATATGAGTATATCCCTGATCATTACAACAGGGAATCTCAAAAGCCTGCTTCTCTCTACAGTTTTAACTGAGATTCATGGAGGATAATTATCCTCCTACCGCACTATCTTCATTTTCTTCTCTGAAAAGAGTCAAATGTCCCTTGCTGGTGAGCTTACATGAATATATTTCAGTGCAACCTTTTGAGTATGTTACTTAGATAATTATGATTTAGTCTTTGCCCTTAGCTAGAGAAGAATAGCAGCAGAGAAAGTAATGAGATCTTACCAATGTTGCCCTTTGAGACCTTCAGAATAATCTCTCAGTAGCAAGATGATTGGTAGGTCATGTATGAGTTCCCTTGAGACTTACAAACAGCTGGATGCCTTGTTCAAGTGCACTAGTTTACAAATATGTCACTGTGCCGAAGCTGTGTGGTCAGACATTGTGAGAAACCGATGTATGGCTAGCCTAAAAATCCAGCTATGAAAAAACTCATACTTCCAAAAAGAACAAGATATCTGAATAGAGAAATCATAAGAGACAAACTGGGAATGGCCAATAAAGGCATTAAAAGATGTTCTACCCCACTATTGATCAATAATAAGTAAATATAGTGGACACACATCATTTTTCCTGCATAGCAGAATAACCAAATTCTACTGGAAAATGGTATTACTGATCTTCACATGGCACCCGAATGGTCATGTAACCCATGCTGGATGAATCAGATTCTTCTCAAGACTTTTTATTTTAATGGGAACTGGCAGAGAAGATCTTTGATCTCTGTTCATGTCATAAAGGTCTTGAGTCTGGAACTTCTCTCAGCCACATCTCCACACCACCCTCTGCATGCCAACACACATGCCTCACACCCTCACTCCCTGGTCAACAGTGGGAAAGAATGACGCCAATACAGTTACATGCCGTGTTGAGAAACCATAAGTTGGATGACTAATGGATGATATTAGTATTGTTGATTCCAGTTGTCCACAGTCCAACTCAATCTACATCATTCCCTGGCTTTTGATAGTTGAGCCAATACATATCCCTGCTGTTCTATAAGCTAATCAAGCCAGTGTTCTGTCACTGGTAAATACAGTCCTGAGTAATATAGAAAATAAACATTTTTTTTTTTTTTACCTCACCCATTTATATTTACCGAATGAAAAAAGATGAAAAAAATAAACACTTGATAGGTCAGATTACAGGTCATCTGAAGGGGAGGATAGCCAGCAAACCTTCACAACAACCCACTCTATAGATCAGCATGGAAAAAACAATAAAGAATGTGTTTATTAGAAAGGGTTATTAGAATGGAAGAACAGAAAAAGATGAGTGAGAAGTCAGTGTTGGCAGTCCCGTCCAAATGCTGCCCAGGGTAACCACCTACTGCAAATATGCCCCATCTCAATGGCAGGGCTGTCCTTAGGATGGAGCTGAAGGTGTGAGGTTATGCTAACAGACTTCAAGTGTTGTTGTTTCTGGCAAACCAAACCCATTGGCATCCCTGATGCTGTTATATATTCTCTTTGTCTTTGTACTGATTCCATGTTTATCAAACTACTTTTTGACCCCTATGTAGTCAGCTTACATAGAGAGAAGGTGCTGACAATAGTGATTTCACGTTTTTCTGTTCCCTTTGACAGTGATTTATCACACAAAACCAATGCAGAGGTTTCCAATGAACATTCAGTTCACGCAGAGCATTCTGAGACCAAACGCACTGGTTTTATTCACACGTGGATTTCTGGGCTTTGTGACAGTTGTCAATTCATTGACAATTAATAATGAACCTTTGAGTATCACTTTCAGGCCCCTGTGTATTTCAGTTGGTGAGAGTCAGTCTCTTGGGAATCTGATCATTATGAGGGCCAGAAAAGAGTGAGATTTTGGATCTTCAAAGAGGAGGGTCAGTTTCATCCATCAAGGCTTTTCTTTTGGCTGGTGCCTTTGAAGCCTTTCCACGTGGACCAGTCTGACAATAGGTGAACACGTATCATTTTAAATCTATCAGAGTGGTGAAGATTTAAAAGAGTAGTGACCTCCACTGTTGGTAAAAATATGAGATAATAGGTACTCTCATACACTCTTAGGGGGAAAACAGGTGCAGGGAAGATTCACTATACAGACCAAGCATTTCCATATACCGTGTTTCCCTGAAAATAAGACCTGGCCATACAGTCAGCTCTAATGAGTCTTTTGGAGCAAAAATTAATATAAGACCGGGTCTTATTTTACTATGATAAAAGACTGGGTCTATAATATAATATAATATAATATAATATAATATAATATAATATAATATAATATAATACCAGGTTTTATATTAATTTTTGTTCCAAAAGACGCATTAGAGCTGATGGTCCGGCTAGGTCTTATTTTCAGGGAAACACGGTATTTGCACCTTTAATCAGAAATTCCATATTGATGAATTTATCCTACAGAGATAATCGGAAGCTGTGTAAAATATATATATAAATATATCCATCGAAACAGTTTTTATACTAGAGAAATGTTGGAAACCACCCAAAGTTCACCTTCAGTAAATGGTTAAGTAAAACCATGGAACATGGAATTATAGGCAATCATTAAAAATGATTCTATTGTTATTGAAGATATTCATGATATTTTATTAAGTGAAAGTAAATATTTAACAGAGCAACTTTTAGGGAGTGATCACTCTTCTACAGAATTGTATACATACTTCATATATGTAAGTATGTACAGAAAAATAACAGTAAGGATGGAGAGATGGTAAATGATATGTACTGTTTGCATTTTTACAATAAGTACATAGCAATTTTTCTACTTCTTTCTACATCCTACTGAAACACATTTGTAAATAGATGTTCGGGGAAAAGCCTACAACTCAAACAAAACTCATGCATGAAAAAATGTACTTTAAGACTTGTGGCTCCTCCAAATGACCCTGCCTTACTTCTCAGATTATATGCATTTCAAGGGCAAAAGAAGGAAGCTACAAATGGATAAGGCTGGAGTGGAACATCCACTGACTAGCAAAGGACCTGCTCAGGAATTGAGTAGGCCTCTGACAACAGGGTTTTCTCTCACTTTCATTGTTGAGGCAACAAAGGGACTACTAGAGGTTAATTGTTATCTTTATAAATAACATTATGCTAATAGGAGTTAATCATGTCATTTGTAGGTTTCATAAGTCTATATTATCTTTAAAAGACAGTAGAGTAGAAAAAAGGCTAATAATATGCATTCTCAGCTAACCAATCTGCCTACCTTGCTGAACAGGTGTACATAAAAGTAGGCCACAGCCCAGGCATGGGAGGCAGGGCAACTCAGTACCTGAGTGTGAACCAGGTTCAATTCTCAGATACTCCATCTATGAGCCAGAGGCCTTTGGATAAGTTCCTTCAACTCTTGAAACCTCCATTTCCTTGTTTGTAAAATGGGTATAGTAATAAAAGTATATAGCTCAGAATGCTAGGTTTTGAGAAGAAACATAAGGCAGTGTGCCTGGCATAGCTCAAGCACTCAATAACAACACAGCTATGATTGTAAAAATGCTTCCAAATCATTTATCTATGGGTAAGGGACCACTAGCCAAGGTGGCTTATTTGCACACAAATACCGGTCTACACAGTGGTGTAGCTGTTGTGGGGGTCCAGAGGGAGTCTTCTGGAATGTGCCACCCTGGCATGTAGATTAATTTCAGCTGAAAACAATGAAAGCCCAACAGACTCCACAAGATTTTTTTTTTTTTTTTTTTACCTCCCCCTTACCTGCCTAAAGAGATTCAGATAGAAAAATTTGCTTCAGAGGGGGACCTTAGCATATGATTAGCACATGGAATTAAGTGTGGCAAACAGGGAGGGAAGACCCAAGTACAAATCTGTTTGCTAGATTCCCCTTTGTGTCCCACTGTTTCTGGGTGGCCCTGAGGACATTGTTTACCAAATGTTTGCTCCTTCTCATCATCTACCTGTGACTTGCCAACCTCTCCCTCTTTAGTCCAAAATGACATATACTTATACCTTATTTTGCCTCACTGTCTTTGGAATTTTCATGCTTATGTGATTCCCCATGTGCATGTATTAAAATTTTATTTTCTCCTGTTAATCTGCTGTATGTCATTTGAATTATTTGACCAGCCAGAAGAACTAAAGAGGTAAGGGGAAAATGTCCCCCACCCCAATACTGTATATCATGGGTTGGGCAGTATTATTTGGACATGAAGGCCTTTGCACATACTGTTTACCCACCTGCAACACTCCATTTTCTATTTTTCCTTCCTTCATCATCTTCATCTGTTTCATTCGTTCAGGTCCTAGCTCACACTCTTCGCTGAGTTCCTCAGATGAAATCATGCCCCTCTGTTCATAATGCCCTGTGCTGTCTTCCTTAATACTTACCACATTTTGTAATCGCATATTTATTTGTAATTACTTCTGGTTATCTCAGGTATGCCAATTTCCGCCTGTGATAATGTGATTTATAATAAAAAATATATAATTGGCTTTTGTCCCCATTTCTGGCACAGAGCTCCTAAAATCGTTGGAATTTTTTATGCTGAGGGCAATCAAGGTGTCTTTTGTTATGTTAATGAGGTGACTTTTGGAAAGCACCAAAGGATGGGGGATGGTTGCCAGTGAAGCCAACCACAAGATCAGAGATTTGAAACTTTCCATCTTGCCTCCCACCTCCAGGGAGGGAAGAAGGGCTGGAGATGGAGTTCAATTGCCAAAGGCCAATGATTTAGTCAATTATGCCTATGTGATGAAGCCTCCATAAAAACCCAAAAAGACAAGATTTAGTCAGCTGCCGGGTTGGTGAACAGTGGAGATTCTACAGCCAGTCAGAAGGCAAAGTGACAACCTGGACTTGTGTGTGGTGTCTGAAGAGGGGGGCAATCTTGTAAGACTGATCCTTTAACCTGTGGGATCTAGTAGGTAGTGTCAGAATACCAGGGGCGCCAAACAAAATTTATACAAGCAGACACTTTGGTCAATGTTGCTCAAGCAGTAGTTCACCATGATCAGAAGTGTCTGGACGCTGATGGTAACCACTTTGAGCACCTCTTGTAACTGCAGAAGTCAAACGTGACTTGTATTTATCTTTTGGTATCGGTATATATTGAGTATTACAATTTTAATACAGTTTTCCTTTCTTAAAATGTACATACATTTTTTTGGCACCCTCTGTAGATTAATTGCTTGGCAGTGTTGGAAAACCCACACATAAGAATTGGTACTAGAATGATTTTATCTCCCAAAAGAGCATCTGCATGAGGTCAAAGACCTCATCCGTTTTGCTTAGTACTCTACACCTACTCTCAGGAATAGAGTTCGGTTTCAATAGATATATTCTGAATAAATACAGTAATTAAAACATTTTAAAAAGCAGTATGCTTAAAGACTCTTTAGTACTTACATACAATTGTAAGTAATTATAATTGTACTTACGTACAACTTAGTACATTTCTCTTCAAAATTAAATAGTTCTTAATCATGGACTGATCTAATCTAGCCCAAGAAACACTCATTTTAACTTACTTTGAACTTTTTTTTTTACATGAATAGTGTCAAGAAACTTTTGTGACTTCAGCACTAATTATGTATCCAATAATAAAATGGGATCTTAGAGTACTTTGGCATGAGAAGACTTTGAAGAAGAAAAAATGTAAAACATCCACAAAATGAGTTGAACCTGAGTGCCTTCTGAGGCACGGGAAGGGGGCGGGAAGCACAGGGGTCGGCGCTGGGTTAGAAACCCTGAAAAATTAATTGGCATGTATAACTTTCAGTAATAAAAATAACCGCTTCAACAAAAAGAAATAAAAATGTAAGTGGAGAATGTAAAATAGGAGAAAACGGTGCATGGACAGAGATGAGCACAACTTGCTAGTAGGGTGGCCCATAAAAATGTGTTATGGGGATGGGGGAGGCAGAAAGACCCCACAGGAATCCTTATTGTGTAAAAGTTTAAAAGTCTAAAGAAGTGAAAAACAATTCACTGCTCAGAGGCAATTACTAAAATAAATCCTTCCCCTATAACACCTATTTTAATGTACTTTAAATAACTGAGATAACAATGAAACTAAAATTTCATATCCTGCTTTTCTCACCTGATACTACAAAATACCCATTTTCCGCATATAACTATTGCTAACAAAAGACAGAAAGCAATTCCTTGAAGTCTATATAAAGGTCATAACTTTTGATTCTGTATTCATCATACTAACGTTGTTTACATCTAGACTAAGAAAATTATCCAAAATGTAAAGATATTTGTGTACAAAATTTTCCTTAAAGCATTATTTTTAATAGCAAAAAAAGGGAAACAGAATTTCCAATAATAGAGAAAAACTAAACAAATTACTGTAAACCCATAAGATGGACTATCTTGAAGTCATTTAAGATTATGTTTTCTAACTGCGTATTGTTAATATGTAACAATGTAATGTTAAATAAATAAAGCAGGATATAAAACTATATATATTTATCCAGTTTTTACAATATACATATATATGTATATACAACTGTGCACAGGAAAAATTGAAAATATTATCCTATAAGTGTTCACCATGATCATTTCCAGGTGGTAGGATTCAAGTGATTTTTACGTTCTCATTATATTTTTCTATAGTTTCTAAATTTTGTATGATAAGTAGACATTAATCTCTTATCCAGAAGGGGAAAGATAATATTTTTTAAAAGCCCTTTGATTGAGTTAATGTAAAAAAGTCATTAGAAGTTTTTTTTAAAAAAACGTGGATAATTCTACTCTACACATGAATGGTAGCTGTAAATAAATCATGTTTGTATGACAGTCCTTAATTAGGTGGAAATAGTAGTACTTAAAAAAAAAACTTTCTTGGGTTAAGTTTTAAAGCTTTTGATTCATAAATTCCAAGCTAAGTACTAGAGCTGTCAGGCCTCCAAATCAATCACTGCGTATCCAGGCCACTTTCTTTTATGACATTTTGAAATGTTATTTCACCAACTTAGGGACTGGAGATGATCAAGATGATAAAGAATTGAATTTTACAAACTCTTCAAGTCAAAATTTATTTTCTCAAGGACGTATTTGTGTTTCTTGCCTCTAAAACAGGGCCGTCCAGTCACAAAACACCAGCAAAAAGAAAAGACGTTAATGTCCATGAAGAGTTTGAATAGATTTCTTAATCTGTAGGACCCCGTTTCAAAGGAGCAGCCCAGCCCACAGGCCTAAGGAGAGAAGGGAGCTGGGGAACAGGATTTGGTGAGCTGCCCGCTAAGGAAGCAGTAGTTCGTGGCCCCTGGGTGCACTGTTCCTCTTGTGCACGTTTGCTTTGGAAGTATTGAGGCAGAATATTCTACCGGAAAGAACACAGACTTCCTAATCGGACTGGAGTCCTGGCTGAGCTAATTACTTGAGATATGTATTTACTTCACCTTTCTCAGTTTGGTCACTTGCTGATACGGTGACAAGAATTCTTACAACAGCCCTGTGAAAAATCTGTTTATCAGAGCCTTGTTAATAATAATAAAATGTAAAAACAACACAAACATTCAACATTAGAGATTTTATTTGTTTTTAAATTACAGAATAGGTCAATCCATAGAGATAGAAAGGAGACTAGATGTTGCTAGGAGCTATGGGGAGGAGAAACGGGGTGTAACTGCGAATGGGTACAGGGTTTCTTTTGGGAGTGATAAAAATGTTTTACACTTAGATTGTGGTGATAGTTGCACAATTCTGTGAACATATTAAAATCACTAAATTGTATACTTGAAATGGGTGAATTTTATAGTATTGAATTATATCTTAATAAGGCTGTTTAAAAAAATTTAAATAAATACATAAAATAGTCTTAAAATTAAAAAAAAAAAAAAAGAGTTAGAGTCCTCTGGAGTTAGAGTCCAGGGCAGTCTCTAACTGAGGAGAAATACGAAATCCTAAAGCTGTTAAACTAGGCAGAATCCCATTCATACTGATTAGGCCACGGGTCTGAGGTCACTGGGTTTAAAGGACTTGCCCTGGAACACCAAGCACTAGCTTTATACAAATGGGATTGTTTCCTGGTACCACCAAAAAATGAACCTGAGGTTTTAAATATTCGTCCCACCTTGATCAAATTAACTCAGGAGGGGGTGAGTGAAGGAAAGCAATGTTTATGAAATATTAGATGTGCCAGATCGTATGATAAATATTTTGAGGATAAAATCTCTTGTACTCCTTATAAACCTGTTAGGCCAGTATCATGGATTCCAATCTCCTGTTAAGGAATCTTGGGTTCAGAGAGGTTTAGTAATTTTCCCAAGGCAACAGAGCTAGTAAGTGGTGGTGTGCAGCACCAAATCTGGAGTGCAATGGGCTGAGCCTGTAGGTAGAAAGTGTAGGAAATTCAAGTTGGGGAAACTGAGGCAGGAAGGTTTTGATATTGTGAGACTGTACATCAGTCCCCAAGCCTCTAGGTTCCTCTTCTAGTGTCTCTTAATGGAACCAACGACTAGTCCCCAACAAGACACGAGTGAATGGTCACATGAGCAGAAGACAAAAACCCAAACGGACCTTCAAATTCAGGATCATTAAAATAGCACTCGTAGGCCTTGACTAGAGCTCATCACTCACGATATATAGTATAGATGATATAGGTTACATATAGATATAGATAGATACAGATACAGATATTCTAGATAGTGCATCCTATTGAATGAATTTGTCAGATTTTATGATTACTAACTAGATGCTTTAGAATGACCACTTTGTAATGAGGGTTAATTTTTTTTAAATTTTATTTTATTAAATTTATTGGGGTGACAATTGTTAGTAAAATTACATAGATTTCAGGTGTACAATTCTGTATTACATCGTCTATAAATCCCATTGTGTGTTCATCACCCAGAGTCAGTTCTCCTTCCATCACCATATATTCGATCCCCCTTACCCTCATCTCCCACCCCCCAACCCCCACCCCCCTTACCCAATGAGGGTTAATTTAATGATGTAGTGCATCAAACCAAGTCACCAATCACCAGTTCAAAACACTCACCTCTTTTTTTTTTTTTTTTAACTTGTTTTTATTCCAGGTCAGAGTAATTGTTTTATGATAAGTACACTTGCCTTAAAAAATGCTCACTTAAATAGTAATGCTTGAGTAGATATGAAAAGGGATATAAATAGGAGACACTAGATCCAATGAAAAATGCAAACAGTTTTCCCTTCTTTTTGCAAAACACTCATCTCTTAACACACATGTACTATATTGTTTTGATGCTGCCCAAATCCCTGAATCCCTAGGGGCCCAAGAAGCTTTAAAGAATAAACACTTAAGGTGAGAACGTTCTACAACTATTGAGCAAGTGATCAATAAAAATATAGTTCTATCCATGGATCATTAAGGGAAGAAAACTAAATTGACATAGCAAAATAAAATTCTATAAACAATAAACAATTATTATTAAAACTTCAATAACGTGATGCAATTTTCCCCAGAGTCCCCAGTTTGGCCAAGATTTTTCTCTGACTTCCAACAGCTCAACATTCCCTTCCAGGCTCCCAGAAGCTTAAGGAGCTGATTCAATCTGACAGTGCCCACATTGTGACATTTGGGGAAGCAGGCCAACTGGAAGAGCAAGGGTTAGTCAACCAGCCAGAACCTAACCTCAGCCTCCCCCCAATCCAGGCCCTTATTTTTAATGTCTGTGTGACTGCAGCAGAGTACCCCTCCTTCTTAGTTTCCCAGCTAAGCTTTAGCACTCATACCACCCAGGTTTTTAAGCCATAAGCCTGTTTGTCATCCTCGATGTCCCCTCACCCCCTAAACTCCTTCACCTGGTTCTGTGGTTCTCGTTGACATCCCTCCACCTCCAATCCATTACCCTAGTCCCAGCCACCATCATCTTTCATTTGAGTCACTGCAACAGCCCTTAACTGACCCCTTGGTCCCTACTCCTAATTCTTCCAATCTATTTTCCACAGAGCAGCCAGCATCATCTTTCTAAAGTGCTAATCTGATTATAATTTGGTTTTCTTCCAAGTTCCATGGCTTTCAAGTTCACACTTTGCTTTCAGAGCCAAGTAAGATAACTAGAACGTAACTGCAGAAAGCCCATACTTGTCTCTTACTTCTGAGCCTCCCTTGTCCTGAAAGTCCGTTGTGGTGTATCCCTTCTCTCTCTTACTCAGTTCCCCAAATCCTCCCTTCATTCCCAAAGGCAGAGCTGAAGTCTCCGATATTTCATTGTAAAAGGTCACAAAGCCTGGAGTGGTTAGAAAAAGCTTTGGGGTTGCCTATTGGAGGGGAATTAGAGCACTTCCCAATAACAACCTAAATTCAGTCGTAAGCTATTATGGGTTGACTTGTATCCCCCCAAAAGTTATGTTGAAGTCCTAACTTCTGGTCTCTGTGAAGGTGACCACATTGGGCAACAGGGTCTTTGCAGAGGTAATCAAGTTGAGGTCATTAGGGTGGGGTCTAATATGACTGAGGTCTTCATATGAAGAGGAAAATATGGATACAGACACACACACACAGAGGAATGCCATGTGAAGACACAGACACAGAAGGCAGACAACCACGTGAAGACCAAAGCTGAGACTGGAGCTTTCCTGCCATAAGCCAAGGAATTCCTGGGCTACCAGAGCTGGAAGAGGCAAGGAAGGATCCTCCAATAAAGGCTTCGGAGGGAGCGTGGGGCTGCTCGCACCTTAGTTTCAGATGTTTGGCCTCCAGAACTGTGAGGTAATACATTTCTGTTGTTTACGGCACCCAGTTTGTGGTACTTTGTTACCGCAGCCACAGGAAGCTAATACACAGGCCTACCTGCTCCTCCACATAAGGAATCCACACATCTCCATCTTGGGCCCTGGCTTCTCTCCATGTCCCTTGGAAGAAACTCTCAGAACCAAGTTTCCCTCCACAACTTTCCCCCATAGGTTTCTGTCTCCTTAACTGCCTCTGTAGAGCCCGTCTCAATCAATCTATCAATCAATATCAATCAATCAATCAATAAATAAACAAACAAATAAATAAATAAAATCCCTTAATTAATTTTTTTCTCTGCCTAAGGAATTTACCTTTTACACTATTTTTCAATAAATTTTAATCTCTCTTGTCTCATCTTCTCTAACCCAGACTTAGCCCAAAGTCTTCTCTTTTCAAAACCCAAAGTCTTTATTGTTTCTTAACCACAAAAAAAAAGCTAACAAGTTTTCTGCCGTCATCAAAAGCTAGATTTTAAAACACCACCTTTTTTTCACCATGTAAAACTATGTTGTCACTCATCTGCTTAAAATTCTTATCCTTTTTCCCTCAGGGTATAATCCAAGCCCCTTATTCTTTCATTCAACAGACAATTAAGAACTATTAGTTGCCTTGAAGATCCTTTGCTGGTGGATAAGAAACTATAGCCTCTGCTATCATGGAGATGACAGCCCAGCACTGGAGAAAGGCAACAGGCAAACACAAATACAAACATAAGTATAAAATGCGGGAAATGCAATGAAGGAAAAAAATTGAAGTTTCTGAGCTAGAATAAGAGCAAAAGTTCATTTAGATTGGGGATTGTTACAATTATCTATTATTGCACGTCAAACCACCCCAAAACTTAGTGGTTTGAGACAAAAAGCAGTTATAATCTCTCCCAATTTCATTGGTTGACTAGGCTCAGCTAGGCAGTTCTGTTCCACGTGATGTTGACTGGAATTGCATTCAGCTGGGGCCTGAGGGGTTGGAACACCCAAGGTGGCTGACTAATATGGCTGGCAGTGGAGGCTGCCTCTCTGCTGGGAGCTCAGATGAGACTGCTGACCAAAACGCCTAGACATGGTCTCTCCAGGTGTTTTGGGCTTCTCGTAGAATGGCAGCTGGGCTCCAAGGGGGTGCACCTCAAGAGTGAGTGAGTGTTCTCAGAGAAGCAGCAAAAGTGGCCAGGCTAATATAGGGCTTGTGCAGGAATGGGTGCAGCCCTGTTTCTGTTGTATTCTGTTGGTTAAAGCAGTCACAGACCCAGTGCCAAGTCACAGTGTGGGAGGACTACCTAAGGTTGTGAATACCAGGAGGGGTGGTTCACTTGTCCTGAAGGTCTGTTGTGGTGTATCCCTTCTCTCTCTTACTCAGTTCCCCAAATCCTCCCTTCATTCCCAAAGGCAGAGCTGAGGTTTCCGATATTTCATTGTAAAGGGTCACAAAGCCTGGAGTGGTTAGAAAAGGCTTGGGGTTGCATAACTATCACAGGCAATTAGAAAAGATCTCACTGAGGAATTCATGCACATGGGGGGAGGGGGAGAGGTGTATGTTGAGATCTGAAAGAAGAGTACAAGTTAACCAGGCAAGTAGTCGGGAGAAAGACGTCCACAAATAGAATGTAGCTCCTTCCGGGAGCTGGAAGAAGACTATTGTGGCTGAAGCATGGGGACCAAGGAGAAGAGACCGTAAAATGAGGCTGGGTAGGGACTTCCAAGACAAATTAAGGAGTTGGGATTTATCTGAAACATAATGGGTAGCTACTTAAGGGTTTTCAGCTAGACGACCATTCAATCTGAGCTTTTCAAAGATTCCTCAAACTGTTATGAGCAGAAGAATGGAAGGACCAGGAGGAACGGTGTGGGAGGCCAGGTAGAGCCACTGCAGGAGTCCAGGGACACAGGATGATAGCTTGTACCCAGTGGGAGTGTCAGAGGAGATAGAAAGAAGGGAATGGATTTAGGAGCCTTTCTGGAAGTTGTCTTGACAGGACTTAGTGATGGATGGGACATGAGGACTGTGAAAGAAATAGATACCAATAATGACTCCAAGTTTTCTAGCTCGAGCTTTCCCAAGCAGGCAAGATTAGGGGACATTTGTTAATATTTAAGAGAACCAAGAGTTCAATGTTCAATTTGGGACGTTTTTATTTGAGATGCTTATGGAGACATCCAAATAGAGGTGTCAGGTAGGCCACCTGATAGAAGAGTCTTGAACTCGAAAGCTGCTGGGATGCTGTTAATGCGCCTGCAATACAATCTTCTGCTTATTACTCCAGAACCATTCTCTCCTCTTCCCCGATGCGCTCCATGCTACATCCATATTGAATGGCCTACAGTCCCTAACAGGCTATATTCCTTCACATCTAGATTTTTGCACATGAATCTCTCCCTCTGTCTCCCTTCCACCCTCCAGCCAATCACCTGGCTACATTCTCCCAGATTTGTAGGTTTGACCCTACCCTTACCCTACCTTGCCCCAAATCAGGTTTGGTTCTCTTGTCCTGGTTTCCCACAGCACCCATCGTGGCCCTTGTCACACTGCATTCGAGTTGCATCTTCAGCTCCCCCATGGAATATGAATTCCTTGAAACAGGAAATGTCATTTAGGGTTGTGTTCCTAGAAACTGTAGGCCCTCAGTAAATATTTATTGACTGAATCAGCCTATCTCTGACTCCAGTCTCTTCTTGCTCCAGTTCATATGGAACATCATATCCAAAATCAACTTCTCAGGCCAGCCCCGTGGCTCAGGTGGTTGGAGTGCCATGTGTCTAACGCCAAGGTGGCCAGTTCGATTCCCACATGGGCCAGTGAGCTGCGCCCTCTGCAGCTAAGATTGTCAACAACAGCTCTCCCGAGAGCTGGGCTGTGCTGGAGGTTGGCATGAGCTGCCTGGGCTGCCGTGGGCTGCTGTGGCTGCTGTGTGCTGCTGCAGCCAGCGTGAGTGGCCAGCAGCCAGCGTGAGTGGCCAGCAGCCATTGTGAGCGGCTGGCAGCCAGAGAGAGCTGCCGGAAGCTGCTGTGAGCAGCCAACTGACGACTGGCGACCGGCTGCCTCTGCCGGGGGGAGCGCAAGGCTCATAATACCAGCATAGGCCTGGGAGCTGTGTCCTACACAACTAGACTGAGAAACAACAGCTTGACCTGGAAGCTGGGGGGAGAGGGGTGCAAAAGAAAGGGGAAAAGAAAACAATAAACAAAAAATCAAAATCAACTTCTCGGAACATCCCTCTCATCAGACAGCGCCCCTTGTCATGAGGTTCCAAGACTTCCTGGTGTTTACTCAAACAGAGACTTGGTGTCCTTTATTATCTCTTCTCTTGCTAAGTATATCGAAAGAGAAAGTGCACAGGCCTAGATGTTTTGAGCTCAGGATTCCATGGAGGGGCTATAACAGCTTCTACACAACAATGGAGACGCTGGAATGGAAAGCATTGGGGAGCTACAAACGGAGACATAAAGGAGCCTCTAATACACTCACACAGGTATCAAGGCAGGGGCCAGGATCTTCAATGCCATGTATTCACCTTTCTCAGGAAACTATGCACTGGGGTCTTTAAGCTACTTTTAGTTCACACAAAAATAGACTGTGGGATGGAAACAAATACATCTCACGCTCTCAAATGGGAAATGCAGGCTTTGCACCCACAGATATGCTACTACAGCAGGCTTAGTGCAACAACATAACAATTTTATTATCTTTTACGCATAGTAATAACACAAAATGAGAATGGGAAGAAAAACTGGATGGCAGTGATAGGGACTATAATTTTACATGAACTTATTAGAATTGAGAACGTGATGGCCAGCTGGAATCTTTAACCTCGCATGGCCCACAGGTAGACTTCAGGAAGTCAATTGAGTATTCTGTTGTGAAGGATTAAAAAAAAATAGTTTTCAATCATATATAAAGTGCTGGAAATATATTGTTGAAGTTTGAATCTAGAAGGTAAGGTAAAATTAGAGATTTAAAGGATTTTAGCTCTTTTAAAAAAAATCCCTTATGATATACAAGACCCCTCTCAGGCAGTTTCAGGACTACATTATAGATGACAGTTTGGGGCCACCTGATCAAAGAGGGCCCAGTGGAGTGAGGGAAGCCAGGCACACATGGTCACTATTTGAAATGCTGTGAGATCAACCGTGCCAGTGTTTCCCTTAAAGGAGATCCAGAGCAATAAGGGGTGACTGCTTAGTGACTGACTTAATTGGTGAACAGCATAGTACAGACGAAAATATACTTGATTAGAAATCCAAGCTCTCTAGTTTTAAAATGATATGAAATCTATGCTCTAACACCATGGCTCTCAAACTTTAGCATGAATCACAGTCAGCTGGAACACTTGTTAAATCCAGAGTTTCTGACTCAGTAGGTCTGAGGTAGGGCCTGAGAATTTGCATTGCTGTCTAGTTCCCAAGGGATGCTGGAGTGGTCCAGAAACCACTCTGAGAACCGTGGCTTTCAATCTAGGCTACATGTTACAATAACTTGGGGAGCTTTTTATTTTATTTCATTTTTAATTTTTTTCTAGCTTTGTTGATATAATTGACACATAACATTGTATAAGTTTAAGGTGCGCAATGCACTGATTAGATATATTTATGAATTGCAGAGCGATGGCCACTCCAGCATTATCTACCACCTTCACCACCTCATACAATAACCGTTCTTTTTTTTGTGGTGAGAACATTTAAGATCTATTCTCTTAGCAACATTCAAATACATGATACAGTATTATTAGCTATAATCACCATACTGAACATTAGATCCCCAAACTTGCTCATCTTATATCTGGAAGTTTGTACCTTTGGCCAATATCTCCCCATTTCCTCCAACACCTGCCCCCCACCCTCCCGCCACCAACCCCTGGCAGACACCACTCTATTCTCTATTTCTCGGGGTTTGTCTTTTTTAGCTTTCACATTCACATTTAAGTGAGATCATACAGTATTTGTCTTTCTCTGTCTGACTTATTTCACTTAGCATATGTCCTCCAGATCCATGCTTGGGGAGCTTTTTAAATATACCAGTGTTGGGGCCTCACCCCCGAGAGATTCTAACGTAACTGGTCTGAGGTGTGTTAGGACCTCAGCATTTTTGAAGACCTCTCCCGGTCATTTGAATATTTGCCCAAGCTTGAGAATGATTGCTCTAAACTGTGCCATCACGTTAATAAGTGCACTTTAGTTTTGTTTTATTGCCTTTCTGTAGAAAAGGTGTCTAACTGATGGGGAGCAATGTCAGGTCAGCATTCAAGGCCCACAAGGCTCACCTAGTGGCACATTCCTAGATTTAAAGGAACAGTCTCTACATAATGCTGGATTTTGAAGACCAACTGTTAACGGAGACCTGTTTTCACCTGACCTCCACATCAGTAGGCTGTTATTTTCACAGCCTTCCCAAAACGCTGGGCTGATTTCCAACTTGGTGTCTCGCCCCAAGCTGCTTTCTTAGTGTGTTTCCCAAAATGTGAGAAAACACACAGTGCTACCAGATGATGGAGGATAGGTTGTTCATATTTTCGGCACTGGTGGACTCAACACCAAACAGCATTGGACAAGTCCTTCTTCTTCAGTCTCTTCCATCCTTCATGGCAAGATGCAAATCTCAGGTAAGTGCTGGCCTTTGTCAGGAGTGACCTTTGCAGGCAGGATAGGTGAGCCTAAGGTGAATGTGGCTTGAGATAGAACTAGTTAGAAATTAATAGCATTGCTTTGTTTTCATTGTGTTTTTATGATCACTTCCTTTTATGGCCAGAGATAATTGTTTTTCACCTACAATAATGTTTCCTTTAAATGAAGTTTCATTTATGCAAAATGAATTAAGTCCTAGAGACCTACTATATACCATGGTGCCTATGGTTAATGATACTATATTGCCTACTTACATACGTTTTTTAATTAATATTTTAATGTTTTGTGTTTCTTTTTAAGGAGGGCGCAGCTCACAGTGGCCCACGCAGGGATCAAATCGGCAACCTTGGTGCTACTAGCACCATACTCCAACCAACTGAGCTAACTGGCCACCCCTGCTACTTAATATTTTGCTAAGAAGATAGACCTTATGTTAAGTGTTCTTATCACAAAAACAAATAAGAGGGCAGGAAGGAACTTTTGTAGGTGATGGATATGTTTATGGCATTGGTTGTGGTGATGGTTTCATGGGTGTATACCTATCTCGAAACTCACCGAGTTGTATACATTTTTTGTATGCCAATCATACCTCAACACAGTGGTTAAAAACAAAAAGTCAGAACTTTTGGGTTTGAGCATTAATTTATTAATTTGGTGTCAGCTACTTTAAAACACAACAAATGTACCAAAATTAAAATAAATCTAAAATGAAAAATTTTTAAAAATTAAGTGAAACAGTTAAATGTTTAATAGCAAATAATCATCATACAGATGATATACTAAGTCACAAGAAAACAGAGAGTCATTTGAGACAGGCTAAAGATACAGAAAAAGCCTCTTGTGCCAGCCTTTTCTACTCTATCTCAAGGATAACAATCTCTAAATAACTGACATGAGACTACACTGCAAATGTGAGATGGGTACAAATCACCCAGCCACCAGTGCTCTGCTTACATCACACCTGTGTGATACGTGCCCTGCACATGGCAGCCCCCGTGCACCTTCCCTGGCAGGAACCCGAGCACTGAAAGACTGCAGCACTGTGGCCATGGTGCTGTATGAGTCCCGGTAATGGACAGCACTTCCTGTAGGGGAGGCAGGCTGCTCCAGGTGGCATGCGGCCTCTCACCCGTCTTGTAGCCTCCAGAGTCATTCACAGAAATTTACCCTAAATATTGGTGGATTAATGGATTTTGAATTGGACCCCTTACATTTGAAAGAGCAACCTGCCCTCAGGATATCTTCGTGTGGTATGTAAGTGTGCGCGCGTATGCATGTGATTAGTTATTGAATAAATATGGCTTCCCTGTCCACCCTCAACACATAATAAAACAGAAAAGTACCCATAAGTTGGTAAAATATATTTTATTTATTCATACAAAGAAATAGTATGAATTACCAGAATTTTTTTTCTAGAAACATCTTTCTCTGTGTAAAATTAATTTGTGTTATACATAGGACAAAATACTCGATTTAATTTTTTTTTTTTTGTACATATTGGCTATTCTAACATCCAGGTTATAGAAGACACACTGCTAGAATTTGCACAGTATTTCAGATTACGGGGCTGAATGAAACTCAGTCATAAATTAATGTTACAAAAGTGAAAAAAATCTAACCACACCTTTAAGTTTTATTGACCATCCTTTTTGATAAACCGAAAAGAAAAAAAATGACATTGATTTCTGTGTCAGCATTTTAAATACATACTAAAATGCAACCTTCCATTTTCCTTTCTTATGAAAATATCCTGGCAGGATCTGAAACTGTTTCTCCAAAGGTCTACGATGTATCTGTCACTCAACATGACTTCCAAAGAGAATATCATGAGAAGACAATTTCTGTTCCTCCATCATCCAGTTAAGTATTTATTACACTTAAATACCTTTCCAGGTACCACCTACCAAGTTAACAGACTACTATACAAATGCCTCAAAGAAAGCATGGAGTAGATAGGAACAATAAAAACCACCAATTTTTTTGTTCATATTTTTGTTTTTTAATGAGAAAAGAAACAAAACTAAGAGGAATAAAGTATTCCAATGACTAGCAAGCTTTTCCTGTAAACTGGAAGAAACGAAAAACATGTGCGAGGACAAATTGCCAAAACATGAAATGGTGTCTGTCTTCTAGCAGCTAAAAGTTAAGCTGGTGGCCTTGAAGATTGCTAGAACAGGAAGAAACCCAAGGCTCAATCTGCTGTGTTGCCTAACTTCTCCAGGAGGAAGACATGGGGCTCAGGCTCTGTAATAACTATCACATGATGGGGTGTAACCTTGGAACCGATGCTGTGTCCGGATCAGTCAGGAACTAGAAGCTTTCAGACCCCTATGAAGAGATGCACAGGAAGTTGGGTTTATTTGTTTTATATGGAGAGACTTGCTCTAGTCCTTCAGTGCTAATTATCGACATCTGTTTGGATTCAAGGATTTGACCCAGAATAGAATCTTGACCCACTTCAGTGTTTATGACTAAATGACCCTCCTTCTATCTGAAAATTTCCTGTTTCAGTTTTAAGGCAGGGAATAAACAACTTAATCAAAAATTGTCCAGCTTGGAAAGAGGGCAGGGACTTGAAGGAGAAGGAAAAGCGCAGGCAATAATATTTTCCACCCGCTTTGTTGCAAACCCTTCTCTGAATTTTCCTGCGATACTACGTCATGACCAGGTCAGAGCATGAGAGTGGCCAGAAAGTGGACAAAGAAGAATTAAGTGCAAGACGTGGAGACTGACTTTCACTTTGAGCAATGTGATGCTGTAACTGAAAAGTGTTCTCAGTTTTATTTCAAATGAGCCTTCTGACTGGAAAAATACATGATCGATTAGCACCCTTATACAGATGCCTTTGATACCCAAGCAGCAAGAGAACCATGCTATGATTATGGCGTTTCCCTAAGCGCAGGTTCTAGACTACTGGGTAGAGGCAGTAACAAAGCTAGGAAATGAATAGAACATCTCAGGAATGCAGAGCCCCCCACCTCACCCTCCTACACAGAACTGACATACAATAGTTTTGCTGCTAAGCATCACCTAGTTAGATGTGGGCTAAAACTTGTGGGCAAATACAAACCAGATTATCCACAAGACATCACCTAAAGACCAGTGACATCTCTGATCAGTTTCTGAACATAAATTATTTTTTCACATAAGTTTTCTTACTCTGTCAGGCTAGTTATCCCTTCCAACATACAAGTGTCCTTTGTAAATATCACCACCCAACCATTTTGACAATATGTATATCTTCTCATACATGCCTTGATGAATGTATAACTCAAATAACAATTATTTTATGGTAGAAGCATTCTGGTTTAGAAAATTAAGGATAAAGTGAATATGTCATTATGTGATATTGCTATGTGGTTACCCGACGGCTGCTAGCTAGTCATCATAAAATATCCCCAATTGCTCTCTCAGCAGAGAGGTATGGGGAGAGCATTCTGTACCAGCGGCAACCCTTCTGCAAAGGCCTAGCTAAAACGAAGGACAACTGCACAAGCTCAGGTTCAAGTGCTCATAGGCAACAAGGGGCCCGCTTACCTAGCCTGTCCTTCCAAGGACACTCCTGGTTCTTGCTGTTTGGCTCTTGACGACAACAGACCATGTTGTCAATCTGAGATGAGCTAGGAATTCCAAGGAGAAAAGTTCTAGACATCAAGCAGGGAGCCAAGGATTCCCTTCTTCTGCCAGGCCACCTGCCCTTTAGGGGGGTCTTTCTCTTTTCTTCCATTGAGGGTGCCAGCCTACTGGGATGTGCCCCACATGGCTGGCTCTGCACCTAGCAGCACCTTGGTAGATGCTGATGGCATTGGATGCACCTGACCCCATTGGGTCTCGACACCCGGCACCCTTGGTTTGTGCCTGTGGTTCTGCTATCCTAGGGGATTCTTTGGTGTGTCAAAGCAGAGCTGTCTGCCTGGAGAACGGAGCATGGTGCACTCTCATGCAAATTAGAAGAGACCATCTTTATTTCTAAAGCAGCACCCGCGCATCTCACACACATGACCTGGGAAAGAGGGAGCTAATATTTGCATACACTTCAAGCTGGTTAACCAACCAGGGACGGGGCAGAAGAGGATGCAGGGCCATCCTTCAAACTCAAAATCTGAAGTAAATGGACCCCAGCACGCAGGCTCTAAAAGGATACGGACGTCCCTGCCGAGGCAGTGATTCCCCCAGTGCCTGGCAGTCCTGGGGGAAAACCTAGCATGGAGGTGTGGCGTCTACATCCTTGGAAATGGCATCATATGGCCGAGGAAGCTGCTACATGAGGTCTCACTTTCAGAGTGCAGCACTGCTGAGGCAGCTCAGCGCTCCTACGAGGTACACAGTCAAGAAGAGAAATGGAATCTGGAATATGAGACCCAAGACACAAGAAGATGGCAAGTGAATTCAGACAGCGATCGAAGGCTGCATACCCGTAACAACAAAAAAAAATCTCAAGTTGTGCTTTTCTTCTTTTTAAATATAATGGGTGGAGGGAGGGGGAATGGAAGCACCATCAATTGTGAGGAAAAGAACAAAATATTAGTTAAACACTTTGGAATGTTAACAGATTATGAAGCTAACTCTCTAAAGAGCGTGGCTAGGCAGCTTAGTGAATTAATTGCTCATGAATTAAAAATAAATTATTATAAAATAGATTTCTGTACATTTTACATACATATAATCTCTCTCAATATATAAGCCAAGTGGTAAATTACACGGTCCAGGTGCCTTCAATCCCAGCCAAAGTCGTGCCCCGTCATCTGGTAGAACTTGAGGTTGAAAGGCCGGTAGAACTCCCGCAGCCTCTGCACCACCTCGCGGTCGATCTCCGGGTGGGTCCTGCCCTTGGTCTTGCCCAGGCAGTGGGGTTTGCTGCTGCCCTCGGCCTTCTTCAGGCAGGGGAAGCCCTTGGTCTTGTTGAAGTAGAAGTGCTTGTCGGTGATGATCCTCTTGAGGCCCAGGAAGTCCTGCACGCGGCCCAGCTCGCCGGCGGGGTCGCTGATGAGCCGCTCGCCGCTCACGAAGAGCATCTGGCCGATGGGGAAGTGGCGCAGCCAGTGCTCCAGGTGCTTGGCGTAGATGCCGATCTGGATGGCGCTCCACGAGGTGTCGATGAGGCCCGTGGTTCTGTTTTTGAACGTCAAGCTCTCGAAGGTGGGGATGTCGGGCCTCTTGGAGAGCGTCTGCGTGTAGTCGGAGATGGCTCTGGTCACCGGGTCCCGCACCACCACGATGAGCTTGGTGTCCTTGGACATGGCCGAGATGCGCGCGGGCGCTTCCCGGGTGACGAAGTAACTGGGCGTCTTCTCCATGGTGATCTGCCCCTCCAGGGTTCTCGGCATCAGGTCCCTGAGGAAAGCAAACAGAGCAAACGCGGGTCAGACACCTCTTTGGCCCCACCTCTCAATGTCAACACTTCTAACCCCCTCACCCTCATCACTGGGAACAGTTGTAGAAACATGAAAAAATGCAAGAATTTTAGAGCTGAAAGGTACATTAATGCCCCATCTGAAGTTTGGAGGGCAGACACTGTCTACCTGAAATGTAAAGGCACTTGCAGCCAAGGTAAAAAGCATAAGACAAGATTCTCTAAGATCCTCTTGTGGGTTTCACCTCTCCCTACTTCTCAGGGTATCCAGCTTTTAGATGGTCCCCAATACCTGGTGCCTTTGGCCTTTGGGTATGTGCCTTTCCGAAATAACAGCACCTGGGCTCCCAGAGATTTCTCTGCCCGTAGCCCTCACTAGCTTGCCTTCAGGTGCTCACTCACGAAGCCTGGACAAATGTGCTATGGGCACATGTCACCCTGGCCCAGCCAGGCTGTGTTGACTTTATCACAGTGACCACTGACAAAACATACCCGAAAAGCATACCTGAAGACAACAAAACACACAGCAGCCAAAAATTTGGGTGAAATCAGAGGACATATGAACTAATACAAACTTACCAAGAAGAAATTCCCAAGACACAAACTTCCAAAAATACTTTAGATCCCGTTTAAACAACAACAAAAAAGACTTGTATATCTATGGCAACATTAATCAAGCAAAAGTATGTAGACAAACTTGTTACAACCTATAGTAGATATAGGCCATGACAACTGGACCAAAATGCAGTTTGTGGTGGCAATTAGCACTAAAAAAATAAGAATCGTTGATGTGAGACTGTGCCTTATTTGCTCTCTGAGACTCAGTATCCTCATATGTGTAATGGGAATAATTCCTCCTACTTCATTCAGTTGTTATGAAGTTTATAAAACTGAAGCACTTTGGCTTAACAGTTAAGGGATGTGGGCTTGGCAGTCAGACTGCATGGATTCAAATCCCAGGTCTGCCACTTATAGGCTGTGTTACCTTGAACAACTTACTTAACCTTTCTGGGCTTCTTTTCTGCATCTCTAAAAATGAAGAAGCTAATACCTACCTCATGTGAATTTGATAAGAATTAAAACAATTAATGATCATAATATGTTTTGAACACGCCTTACGTATGGTATATACTTGATATCATTATGATAGCGTTCAATACAGTTTATAGCACATGGTAGGACCAAAGTTGAGCATGTGTGTGCACACACTCGTCTGTATACAACCAAAGGAGATGTGCTAACAATTTCAGTAATTGGACACTCAGCTGCGGTCACCAATGTACAATTTTCCATTAGCTATGAGATAGAGATTTCTGATTGATTCTTTCCTGGGCTCAGGAATTAAAAAAAAAAAAAAGACAATTTCCACATCATTTTTGACCAAATATTTACCTCTCCGTAAGATATTCTAAACTTCCAGCTTCAAGCCATTTCTAGTCTACTGAGACCACAACTCCTGTATTGAGCACATTTATGGAAATGATGATATAAACTCACTGTTGCACCCAGCAGTGAGGGCAGCTCCCTGGAGAGCACTCCTTCTTCACAGCCAGGAGTGGAAAATGCTTTCTTTGAAGGAAGACTGCCTCTGCAGCACTGCAGCCACCCCTGGCTTAAGCTAAAGCTGGATTGACCCACTTTGCCCATTAACCACTTAGACTGACGTTGCCGTGTCATCAGGCTCATGTGATGGAGGATTAAAGATAGTCCCAAATCTCAACTTATTTTGCATTTCACTCACAAGCAGGTTGAGTCAGATAAAGTCCAAGTTTTCTTCCCCAAGTTAAGCCATCTGCAACTGGACAGTGTTACCAGAGTTTAATATCCAGAATCAAAGTGCTACACTACAACTGAAGGAAACCCAACCCCCAAAGTTGTTGAGAACCGTTGCTGAGTGGGTTTGGGTCTGTCCTCAGAGTCCGTCTGACCCAGCATGGCCTTTTGAAGCCAGACCACTGGTTTTACTCACGGCATCTCCGCTGATTAGGTGTGTGACCCTGTGAGGGTCACACACCTGTCCGTGCCTCAGTTTTCTTGTCAGAATCATGAGAAAAATGATGGCATCCACCTCCTAGGGTTTTTGAGAAGACTGTAAAGCTAACCTCGGTAACTGTGAAGGTAACATGCCTGGTGGCTAGTTGGTGCTAGAAAATGTTCTCAGTGACCTGTTGACAGGATCTTGGCAAGGAAGTAAGGGAGCAAGGTTTGCACACAGGTCCTCACATGGTTCTATCCTGCAGAGAGGCAATGGGGAGGGCTCGGCTCCTGTGAGAGGTACAGGGGCCGGGCACTGGGCTCCACCCTCAGCCTGCCTGGATTCCAGAACCATCTCTGAACCTTTGCTGCCTACGTTTCCTCAACAACCTTAAAGAAGGGCCTGGCAGGAAATGAACAGAACAGCTAAATGGGAAATTGTGAATAAGAAATCACATCATAGGTCTGGTAAAAAGGACATGGGAGAGTCTCACTATTCTCAAGTCCAAAGGCAAAGCCTCCTCAGCTATAAACAAAGACTGAGCTGTGGGCAGATTTCCTGTGTTTGACTGCCTGCTGGCCACCCAAGCCTTCTGGGATACCAGTTCCAGGGGACCCCTCTCCCCAGAACACGTATGTCAGAAAGCACTAATGAGCCTCAGGCATTTCCTTCATTATCCAATAACAGCCAGGGAACCACCGCTGTGACAGCAGGACTTCTCGGCCCTTGTCTATTGTAGGACCCATGGGAACTCTCCCTTCCACGTGCTTGGATGCGGACAGTGAGTAGCCGATGGATGAGATGCACTAGTCTTTCCATCATTCAGCAAATGCCTCCTGAGTCCTCTCTGCCAGTTCCCAGGAGACACTTCTGTGGCAGGTGAAAATGGAGCGGAATTTGCCACCCCAAAACATGTCTCTTTAGCATTATGATTAGTTTAGGCAGATTATTTTAAAGAAACAGCATACATAAGAAAAGTTCTAAGTAAAAGTTTCATTTTGTAAGAGACATTTACCTTTATAAGGGAAATCTCCATTTATGAGGGTTGTGTCCGCCTCCACCCTCAGGAAGAAGACAAGAACTTTAATCTGCATAACAATCATACCCTTGTTTACTATGATTTTCCTGGTCACCTACCCAGCCCCCAACATCTTTCTTTTGTCTTTAGTTGGATATATTTAAGGTGATGGCTTGGGCCATTTGGGGGAGTGCCTCAGTTTTCCTGGGTCTCTCTCTTGTGTACAGGAGGTTACATGTTATTAAAGTTTTGTTTGTTTTTCTCCTGCTTATCTGTCTTACATGGGGATCCCAGTCAAGAACCCAGAAGGGTAGAGGAAAAATCATTTTTCCTCCCCTAGATGGGCAATAGCCTCAGATGGGGCCTGCATCTCCCCCAATATACCCCTGTGGGGAGCACAGCACAAACTGAGCAGTGTGTGGACAACTCCTGGCACAGAACCCTCTGGGCAAATCCCCTTTCTTCCCATCAGCCGCTCTTCCTCCACTACCCCACCCCGATCCCCACCCCCTGACCCGGAGCAAACCCCCTTTCATTCGCTTCCTGGGTCCACTTCCTTCTTCCCATCCCTGGCCACACTCTCCTGTCCTCAGTCAAAATCTCTCTTAGCGCAACAGTGACTTGGAGAACAAAGGGCAGAGAGTGAGACCACTCACATGGGGCCTTGTATGCCCCTCCCAGCAGTGGATCCAGCCTCAGGTGAGCTCCCTGAGCCAGCAGGGAGCCTGTAGGTTAATTGAGCTGCTCATTATGAAGCCAATTTCTCAAATTGATAGTCAGAGCTAATAATTATACAGTGCCTGGAGCTTGCAGAGGAACTTTCACAGACATTATCTGATTTAATCCCTCACAACAAGCCTTTGGGGTAAATACTGCAGTCCCCAACTTACTTATGAAGAAACTGAGGCTAAAGGAGAGAGGGTAACTGGCTTGGAGTTGGGTCACTGGCCTGCAAGTCAAGAGCTGGGACCTATAGTCAGCCTCTGGGATGCTTCCCCTTCCATTCATCACAGCGCTCTCCCCCTCAGCCTCCTATATTTCTCCTTAATATGATGACGAGCACATAGAACCACACTCCTGTCCTCTCTGTAAATAGATACCAGTATTTTATTCTCTTGTTTACAGATTAAAATCTTAATAATAGGTATTTCAGTGATAGGATCAGATGACTGCAATCGTAATTGTTCAAAAACGAGTCGGATTTCATTTAAAACAATAGACCTCTTAGGTTCACATGCTCCTGCTGTTAACTGTATTCTGTGGGGCCTGGACTCTCAGCAACCATCGCAGCAGTCCTCGCGCCAGCATCTCCTGACCCCGAGCTCCTCCCCTCCACCGTGTGGGCAGGAAGGCACACCTCTTTGGCACCTGGCACATATCACCAATGGGTACTTGCGAAGCCATTGGAGCTGGACAGTATCTCTAGTGCAAGCCTGAGGAAGGCACATGCTCACCCCCCATCAGAAGGGTCCCCTAGGACAAGTCTAGGGGAAAGAACCAACAATGCAGGTGACACTCATGACAGAAAGCAGAAAAGATGCCACTTCTTCGGTGAGACCTACGGGGCGAGGCAGGCTTGTCACCCCATTTTGGCCAGGGGAGGAGGTCGAGCCCAGTGAACTTCCAGGAACACCAGTAATCCCAGAGAGTGGGGACACAGAACGGGAAGCTGAGAACCAAGAGGGTTCGGAGAGGGTGTTTCAGGCTTTCAACAGGTTTGAGGATATACATGAGAAAGTGATGGGCCACCTCTGTGGCAGTCTCAGTCCTGGTTGCATGTTGAAATTGCAGGGTGCTTTAAACTAAATGACTGGACCCTGCCCCAGACCAACTGAGTCAGGCCTGTGTAGGTGGAGCCCCCCAACACAGAATCTTTTAGTATTTTAATGTGCGGCCAGGATTGGAAATAATTATTCTGTGGTATGTGTCATGTACATCAATCATTTATTCTGCTGATATCTGTGGTCACCTAAGAGCAGACACTCCTCTTAGTATAGAGGGCCATCATGGTGGAGAAAACAACACTGTGACTGGAACTGAAAATTGTTCAGTTAATCCAAGACTTATTATTTGAGTCAAAGGACCACAGTTAAACCTAGGGACTAAGGGTCATACCTTCTCAGCTGAAAGCAGACCAGGTTCCAGAGTGAGTGAGGGGTACGCCCAATGGTTTACAAGCCGCAGAGAACAAATAAAATAACCAGGACAAACCAAATACAGTCAGGTTAAATGCAAAGAGAAGAAAAGGATGTCTGTTGCCCTTAAGCGTGCATGCGCACATGCATGATAGTTATCAAATACAAATCGGGCTACCAGCAAAACAAAATGAGGCAAACTGAAGGAACTCAAAGAAAGATAAGGCCATCTGTACGTGTGTGATAATGAAAGGTTCATAATGCATCCAATTCTTTCATCATCAAAAGTTAGATAACATCTGCTTGACCACTGCACTGTACGCCTGAAGCTGATAATATTGTATGTCAACTATAATTTAATATATACATATGTATAGTCATGGGGTATGGAGAACAGCATAGAGAATAGAGTCAATGGAATTGTAACAGCTGTATACGATGTCAGAGAGGCAATAGATTGGGGGAGAAGGGGTATCACTTTGTGAGGGGTGAAATGTCTAACTATTGCATTGTTTTGTACACCTGAAACTAACAAAAAAAAAGTTAGATAACATCAACATAAACAGAAGAAAGGAAAACAAATAGGTGAAGAATAGTACTAGCACTAGATTACCTGATTTATGCTTTTGCCAAAGTTCATGGCTTAAAATGAAACTAAATTCTCTTTATAAAAAATATCTCATGCAACTGAGATGAATTAAAGTCAAAAGTGACCACTGGGCCCTTTTCCCGTTTTCTAATCTTGAGGCAGGATAGATAAGGAGAATGGCCAGAATCCGGTTTGAGGATTTGGAATCTCCAACCCCAGGTCCCAGAGCTCACCTCTCCCTGTGTCTTTGCCAGACTAGAAGTCAGCTGAGGAGGTGAAGTTGAGCCCATGCCCTGCAGAGTCAACTTCCCATTGGGGACTGGCTGTCACAGGGCTTTGGAGAAGCACAGCGTTTACAACTGAACATCGCAAGTCTCCACGGGGCCCTTACATGTCCCTCGAGAAGTAGACAATACTTTGGGCCTGAATAGATAGGAAATTCAAAGGAACCAGAGAAGATCTAAAAAGCTCTATAAATGTGATGTTTTCCAGTAGCAAACATTGCCCTAATTTTCTTCTTCTGCTCCTTTCTTTCCTCAGGTGACATGCCCGATTCCGAAGTCCAGCAACTTCACTTACTATTTGAACTGGCAAATTACACAACAAGAAAAAAGGAAGATGACTGAAATGGGTGTAACATAACTCACTACAGCCAAACAGATGCTGAGACATTCATGCAAAACAGATGATAGAAATGGATGAACTTCAGAGAGGAGACTAAGCTGCAAGCCACATCGGGTTGGGGTAGGCCCAACTCCCACTGTGACTAAGGAAAACTAAACAGAGTGGAGGAACATTCGGCCACCCCTCCCCTCCTCCCTTTGGGAGAATGACTTCCTTGCCTGGTTGCAGAAATACCCCCACATTTTCGGGACTCCAACAAATAATTTTTTTTTTCTTTTTAAAATTCTACTTTTTTTGGGGAGGGCAGACAGGTGGCTCAGTTGGTTAGAGCATGAGCTCTGGGTAACAGGGTTGCCAGTTCGATTCCCACATGGGCCAGCGAGCTGCGCCCTCCACAACTAGAATGAAGACACGAGCTGCCACTGAGCTCCCAGGTGGCCAGATGGCTGTTGGTTGCAGCGCGTGCTCTCAACCACAAGGTCGCTGGTTCGACTCCCACAAGGGATGGTGGACTGCGCCCCCTGCAACTAAGATTGAACACAGCAACTGGACTTGGAGCTGAGCTGCACCCTCCACAGCTAAGATGGAAAGGACAACAACTTGACTTGGAGCTAATAGGTCCTGGGAAAAACACACTGTTCCCCAATAAAGTCCTGGAAATACACACTGTTCCCCAATACAATCTTTAAAAAAAAATCTACGTTTTAACCTGCTATATAGTAAAGAATCATTTTTGGTGTCCAGTTCTATGAATTTTGACAAATGCATACAATTGTGTAACAACTGCCTCCACAATCAAGATACAGAACTGTTTCATCAGTCCAAAATCTTAACCCTTGTGCTATTCCAACAAAGATCTTACAGGAAGCTATTTCCACAGGATAAGTCCCCTTACAAATGACCAGAGGCTGCCCAAATCCCTGTTTTGATACTGTTTTGAGGAAAATATTGGTTGAAATGAAAAATGGTCAATAGGGACTTAGAAATTTTGATATAACAGAATTCTTTACTGTTGCTTTAAAAAAAAAAAAAAAAGGACAAGTTGTTTTCATGAAGGTCTCTGTTAGTCTTCCACTTCTAGGTCTGCTCCTAATTGGCATGTGTCCCCCTCGCCACATTCCTGACTTTCTAGGCCTCAGCTTCCTGGCCAGTAAATAAGCATGGCCGAGGAGGTCCAGTGGTCTGCCCATTCTGGTAAAGTGCTCTGATGAAAATCCCCAGGCACAGCCAGGAAACTGTAATGCTGTATCATCTCAAGATTTTCCTCCTACAGAGCCCAAGTCTGCTTCTGAGAATTCCAAACACAAAAGTGCAGCAAGGAAAAATCTTTACAAACAGCAGAATCAGGATTTCTAGGAAGGTTATATCCCTCCTCTCTATCATGCAAAAAACAAACAAACCCCAAAACAAAACAAAAAACCCCCATCAAACTTGTTCCTAGTATCTATAGTCCCAAATCTGTTTAGGAAATAAGGATGCCCTTTCAAAAAGGCAAACAAGTGCCTTTATAATATATATATATAATATATATATATATATATTGGAAACCCATAAACCTGCTAAAACCAACATCAGCAGCAAAATTCAAAAAGCACTGGGATCCCCAAGGAATAGGAGAGAGGGAGGGATTAACAGGCAGAACACAGGATTTTCAGGGTAGTGAAAATACTCTGTATGATACTATAAAGATGGATACATATCATTACAAATTTGTCCAAACCCACACAATGTACACCACCAAAGGTGAGCCATGATGTAAACTATGGCCTTGGGGTAATAATGATGTGTTCATGCCAGCCATTATAACAAATGTCCCACACTGGTGGGGATGTTGACGTTGGGGAAGGCTGTGCTTGGGATGGGGCAGGAGGCATATGGGAAACCTCTGTACTTTCTGCTCAATTTTTGCTGTGAACCGGAAACTACTCTGAAAAATAAAATCTTCCTTATGAACTACGGTCTTTTCCTTGGGGAAGAATGGGGTCTCACACCCTCACACCCTCAGCCTAGATCACCACATCCGTGCACCATTCTCATCAGCGGCATTTCTTTTCTTCTCTTTTTTAAACATAGGACTTTTTTAAACAAAGGGCAGGTCTTCGCAGGATGGGAGTGAGTTCTGACCTCCGGAGGAGACCCCTACTTGCCGGCGTTGAGCGATTCCACTGACTGAGTCCCCGCGCAGGCACGTCTCAGAGAGGTGGTGGACCTTGCTGCAGGGCTTGGACTTCTTGCCCTTGCCACTCTTGGGGACCTCGGTCCAATGTCCTTCACATTCCCCAGCACCATGGTGCAGTGCCCGTCAAAGGCCTTCATGCGGCCCAGGTGCTTGTTGTTGCAAGGGTGGATGAGCACGTGGGTGTTGTTCTTGACCCACTGCGTGAGGGGGGGGAGGGGGGCGGTGTTAAACGTCTACTCCTCCCGCTTCTGCAGCTCCTCCGGGGTCCTCTCACTCTTGGGCAGGTGGAGGAGGCTCATGGTGGTAGTAGTGCTCTCTGACGGCTCCCGTCTCCTCCGCCTGGCCTCTGCCTCTCACCATCCTCATTTCTTAACACTCATCTTCCTGGGCAACTTCTGGCCCAGGGCTCTTCCTGGGACGCAGGGGGTACGCAGCTTTGCCTCATCCATACTGGCTCCGTCACCCCTCAACCAGTCAGGGGGAAAGAAAAACCTTCCCTCCTAGGGAAAACTGAGATTTGTAAAAGGTAGCATGTTTGAACCTGAGACATGCAAGACAAGCAAAGAAATACCAAATTTTCTGCCTTGAAAATGTTTTTGAAAAACAGTCTTATTTTATGAAAGGATGCCCTTGGGATACTTAGCTTTCTGACTATTGGCCAGAATTGGGGCTGCCCAAGCCCCTTACTTAGCATCTCTTCTTTGGCACAAAGGCCTCATGGTCCACCTTGCCTAGTCCCTAGGGGAAGAAGTGAGGCACTTGAGAACCAGTGTGATAGAAGCAGGGGCTTTATTTTAGGCTCAGCAGTAGCTAAGTGTTTCAACCTCCCCACCACAGGGAGGTCTAGGAAACTCAGTTGGCTAACTTGAAAGGGTGGAAAGGGCAGCTGAAGGTGTGTGGAGGGGAGGCGACATGAAGGGAGACATGAAGGGAAGGTGACATGGAAGGGAGGTGATGCTGTTACGTAGGCAGAAAGAATAGGGCCGGTGGGTGAGGCTGGGGAGGAAGGGAAGGAGCAAGTGTGGGAAATGAACGAAGGAGATGTGGTCACTTTTAAGAAAAGGTGTAGCTACCAGACTGGCCACAACTGGATTCTGGCAGCAAAGAGCAGATCCAGGACACCATCTTGCCCCTCAGGTGAACTTTCGCTAATTACAATGGATTATAATATTATTAGCATGACAGCCAAGAAAAATCTCCACCCCATGTCGCCATGACAGTTCCCACAGGAGCCAAATAAAGAAACAAATCCCTCTTCCTGACAGGAAGGAGTGGTCAGCAGTGCCACCCCTACATCTTGAATATTTCGCATCCTCATTGTAAAGATGATAAAATCCTACACTTCTTTGTTCTCTGGAGGCAGTTGCTCTTCTTCTGGGCCTGCCCACTCGCACGCCATCTTGAGAGTGTACTATACCTATTTCCTTTTAACAAATCTACTGTTTGTTTGACTTTGTTTGTGTTGCTTAAGTCTGTATGTCCTGGAATTCCCTTTTTCTCCCGTAACAATCAGTTCCAAGACGTGAACTTCAAAGCTGCTGGATAAGTCCTGGAGGGGTAAGATGTGGCAGGCTGTGGGGAGCGAGTGTCCCCTCCAGGTTTCATTCGGCACTTGGTACTCCAGGCCAAAGAGTTAAAGCATTTTCAAAAGAAAATCCAGGGGAAGAGAAAGAGCTGGGCGCAAGGTCATCACAGTCCAGTCACAGGCGTTTCTGTAGTGACAAGTGAGGGCTAGCCTATCCTTACCGTCTCTGAAGACCGGTTACCAACCCTAAATATCCACCCAAATTGGCACCCAACAACCTCCCTGGTGTCTTTCTACCTCACGACCTTATAAATTACAGTGGACTTCAGGGGTTGAAAAGACAAAAGCTACAGCCTTATTCTCTCTCCTCTCTTCTACAGAAGGATGAGACACCCAGGGACAAGAGAGAAACTTTTCCTGGACCTTGACTGTGGACAATGACAGAGGAACGTCAGCCTGCTCCTGAGAGTTGTAACTTGAACTGTAAGTTGCCACTCTGGGAAGTTTCTTCTTTAAAGCAGCTTTCTTCCCAGGGGAGGTAGGAGGAGGGGTGGGAGGAAGATGTGAATGAGCCTGGCCCCATCTTATCTGGAACCTCCTTCCTTTGGTAGGAAGCCTCAAAGCCCACCAGACTGGAGCTCCCCTTCAAAGGGCCACATCTCCATAAATAATTATCTCCATTTGGGGGAGATGTTTGCATATCAAAGAACTCCTTTGGGAGGGTTTAAAATAATTTAAAATGAAATTGTAAATAGTCTGTTGTTCTCAATGTCTCTCTGGTCTTGAAGCTGGAGCAGTGGGGCTCCCGGAAGTGATGTCATCATTCATTACAAACTTTGTTGGGTCTTTTCTCTCTCCCGCCCCCTTTTTTTAAGGTAATGGGTAGGAAAGAAGAAAAATAACAAAAGATGGGCTCCCCCAGGCCTCCCCCTCTTCCAACCCTCTCTTCTTTCTTCACTCCCAACCCCCAACCCCCACCACAAGGATTTGGCCTCCATTGTCCTAGAATTTCAATACCGCTCAGAAAATGAAAAGCCTTTGAATACCATAAGGGGGTGGGGCGCAAAAGAGCATCTCCCTCCTCTGGGTCAACTCAAGATTCCTTTCATTTTGGCCGAATCCTCTGTTATAGACCCTGCTTCACAAAGGCCTGAGTTCCTGTTCCTGGAAGGGGCTGGGGCCAGTGGGGGATGGAGGGAGGGTTTCAATTAAAAGCTAATAGCCTTTTGTGTATGAGCTCTCTGGGGCATTGCTCATGTTTATTGGACCTCACTGTGTGCCAGGACAAACCATGTGAAATCAGAGTAATCTGTGTCCGCTTCCTGGAAAAAAAAAAAATTTATCATTAGAAAGAAAGAAAGAAAAAAGTTTTCGGGGAAGCAGACTTTTTAGAAAGTAAAATCAGCCCTACCATTGGGCAGAGGAGGGTGGAGCAGAGGACCCAGAAAGGCGAAACGGGCACCAAAATCCAACTGCAGAAAGGCCACAGTTGAAGCGGTTCTGCTCCTGCTTTGACAGATTCTTCCTTGTGTAGACCCGGCCAGCATTTTGTCTCTGATCAGTGCTGCCTTCCTGGTCTGGGACGGGCTCCTTTTCCCTGGGGCAATGGGAATCTCAGCTCTGTATAGGTTACTTCCCTGGCAACAAAGGGTCAGCCCCCGCCCACCTCCCCTCCCCTAGAGTCGCACTCCTTCATATGTTTTACGTGGTCCTGTAGTCCTCTCCCAGCTCTCCAATTCATCCCAAGAAAAGCTGTCTTCTCTCGTGCCCTGGCTAACTCTGAGTCACTTGGTGCAAATGTTTGTAAACAGTCCTTCACCATAGAGCTTCTGAACCACTCAGCAACGCCAGTCAACACAGAGTGGATGAAAATCACTACACCCCACAGGGAAGCCAGGAGAGAACAAATGGGAAAAGGGGGGGGCGGGGCTTCCTGACACTCAGTGAAAGCACAGTGGGCACGGGGCACATCAGGTTCTGGGTTCTGGTTCCTGCCCTGCCACTGACAAGACCCTAAGACCTTGGACAGACACTAAAGCTTTGGACTCCGTTTCCCTCTGTACAAATATTAATGTATTGGTTTAAAAGGGTGTTCTTCAGCTCTAAACTTCTATATGCTGACCTTTACAATCTCCACTCTCCCACCCCATCCCTATTCTACCTCCTCCTTCAGCCAGCAGTAGCTTGACACAAGTTGGCAGGGGTAAAGTAGATCCTCTATAATATTTGATCATTGAATATGTACAAACAGCATCTCAGGGGCATTGGTATAGACCAACGCCAAGAGTATAATTTAGATAGAGGTCAATGTCAATTGTACCCTGTGGGGACAGAGATAGGAGTGCAGTTTCCAGGCTCTCGGCCTCACATGGAAAGGCGCTGGCTCAGGTAGTAAATGGCCATCAACTGTGATTGGATGGCCATCAGCTGTGGCTAGTTGGCCGTCAGCTGTAACCAGTGAGCCATTGGCCACTAATATAACTGCCGTGGCTACGCTAGCAAAAAAATGGGGGCTACAAGAAGATGGTGGCTGAGCTAGCAAGAGCGGATTGCAGTTACCACGGCGGGTTGCAGATCGTGTGGATCCTGCTTCCTGTGTCTCCAACCCAGCCACCAGTGAGAATATAGTGGTATGACTCCCCTATCTATGGCTCCGTGGGTGTTCCTTTTTGGCCTCACCATATCCTGCGTTCTTATGTGGGGAGCGGGACCATAGACCCCGCCTGATGTCCGGCGTGACATACCCTAAAACTATGCACTCATTTGTAGAGTAGAAAGAAAAGTGGTGTTCAAAGTCAGGCTATGTGGCCTTGAACAAGTTGCCTAACATCTCTGCACTGTCTTTCCTCATCTGTAAAATGGAAATATTTGTCCTGCCTATTTTACAAGACAATAAAAAAATAATAATTGAGACTCAAATGTTGTTTGTAGGTGAATAAGCTCTTAAAGAAGCAAAACCCTACCTTAAGAGTAGGGTGGAATGAACCCCATTCACAATCCCACTATTAACTCCATAGGCTTCTGCCTCTACAAACTACCGTGTTTCCCCGAAAATAAGACCTAGCTGGACCATCAGCTCTACTGCGTCTTTTCTAATGCATTTTTGCTCTAATGGAGCAAAAACTAATATAACACCTGGTCTTGTTTTAATATAAGACCCGGTATAATATAATATAATGTAACATAATATAATATAATACCAGGTCTTATATTAATTTTTGCTCCAAAAGATGCATTAGAGCTGATGGTCTGGCTAGGTCTTATTTTCGGGGAAACACAGTAGGAGTATTTCTAGGGAAATAATGCTAAGGAAAAAGAAACACCAAATTGGTTCTTAAATTCAAAGTCTCCTGTAAAAACAAGTATTTGAAAGAGTCTTGATTTCCTGAAATTCTTCACTTATGCTATGAAGGATCCCATGTTTGGACTTTTTTTTTTTTTTTTAATACGCTGGTAGGACACTGGAGACAAAGGAAAACTAAACTCCCTTCCTGAATTGACATCACTGGTAATCCAAGTGTGGGGGCTAAAAAAAATACATTTCCTACCACCTTCTAAATTCTTCTAGCTAGGCTAATAATCAAATTAACAGAGACAGATTAACATTAGAAAATATACAAAGTTTATTATGGATGTACATGCAGGGGGTGAGGACATCCAAAGAGGCATTGGGTAGTTGAGGTTTATATGCCTTATGGACAAAAAAGAAAGGTTGGCGTGATGGGATATCGGAATGGGAAAACAGGCAATTTACAGGTAGGTAACAAGAAGGGAACACACGTGGCAGGCAAATTCTTGCTAAGCAACCCAGAAACAATGGGACACAGTGGGGTTGGGGGTGGGGTTATAGCGCTACCAGGCCCCTGCCTGGAGGCTTCCTAAGGCTCTGGTGAATATGTTAAGATTCCCTTCCTGGAGCAGGCCTTTCCATCTGGATCTCTTAGGCAGAAAAGAGGGAGGGGTCAAAGGTTCTTTCTAAATCTTTTGTTTCTTAATAACTAGCTTAAAAATCAATATCCCAAAAGGCATATTTTGGGGGTGGTAAAACTTTGGTGCCCTTCACAAGCCAAAGAGGAATGGGAGGTGAGGCAGTTTTTATACAAACACAGCCTATTTTGGAGAATTCTTTTTTCTTTTTTTCTTTTTCTTTCTTTCTTTCTTTTTTTTTTTTTTTTTTTAACATGGCAGAGAATAGGGTTTACAAGGAGCAAAACAGCCACAGTTTAGGGGCTGGAGTCCATCTGAGGCTGATGAAAAGAAACAACCCAACTGCTGAAACCAGATCCACATAGTGAAGACTTGATATAATCATTTGCCTTCCTGCCTCCTGGCTGTGGGGCCAGCAGGAGTTTGGGACAAGAGAAATCCCACTCAACTCTCGACTTCAGTACAAGATAATGGCCCCATCCTGTTCTCCGGCTTCCCTTTTCAACAAACAGAACCCCATTTTATGGTTATTAACTGAAAACAGTATAGAGCAAATTAGGTCAATAAAAATCTTGAGAAAAAAGTTTGAGTTAAGCTAACATAAAGGGAAATGAGTGCAAATAAACTTCCCTTATCACAGGCTTTAGAGGGCTCAAGAACATTTTAAAGAAGTACTTTCTACCCAGAGAGAACATCCAAGGGAGCGTATAAACTTGGAGAAACTACTGACAAAGAAAATACTGTTTCTTATCTTGCACTTCTTATCATCATCAGTACTCACTTTTCCCAGTTGTTTTGACCTAGTGCTTAAAGCTAACCAAAAGGTGTGTCAAGAGAGTAAGTCACACAGCAATGCCAATGGAAACTAAGGACACCCATCCAAGTCCCCCCTCCCACCTTTTTGGAATTCTCAGGTTGGGAAGTAATGGAAGCATCTCAGAGTCAATTTTCAGCAGGAAGAAAGCAAGTACAACTTCCCCAAAATTTTATCCACTCATTTCATGGTCAACCATTTTTTATAAAAACGTAATAAATCTCCAACAGATAGACTATCTGCCTTGTGTATTTCACGTCCAATGATAGGAGAGATGAAAAGTGTTGGAGGCTAACGCTATGTTCACATGTTCTGTATTATTTGAGGATATCTCATCACTATTTTTTACATGCTCTGAGAACTCTGGTAGATGATGCTACCTGACTGGTGAGTCTTAAAATTTCCAGCAATTCTTCTGTGCTTTAGACAAAGTGTCCCCTCCCCCACCCCACAACTCCCACAAGGGAATAAAATTGTAAGTACCAAGGAGATCAAATAACTAAATGGTTAGTGAGAGAGCTGCTAAGAATTACAAGTGAGATTAGCCTTTTACCCTGCATTAGCCCCAATGAAAAACTAACCCTGTAAATATTTTTAAGCTTAATGACTATTTCTATGAACAAAATGTTTGGGTGAAATTTATTGCCTTCTATGTTTTGTTCTGTATTTGTTTGAACTGTGAATTTTAAAGATTTTTTTCTTCAAAAGGAATACAGGAAAATTCAGCAAACACTAGGCATAGGAAGCACTTGAAAATATTTGCTGAATGAAGGCATAAATGAATGAACGAAAGGGAATGAGTTAGCAATGCTTAAAGCTAATGACTGGAGGTCACAGGGCAAATATGTGAAGAGAATTAGGGGCAACCCGGAATAATAAATTACCATTTGGTCCAGGTTTGAAAATGGTGATGATCTCAGTATCCCGACACCCAAAGAAGTTAATTCTAGAGCAACATTTATGCATCATCATACCCATTACATTAAGTGACACAATTACATTAAGAGGCTGCACACATAAAGAAGGTCTTGAACTTGAATTCGAAGCTAAAGCACAGAACAAGTGTGGCATGAGATCCCTGTCCCTTATGTCTCCTGTGGCACAGAAGCAAGCTGTGACATGTTTTACGAACCTTGAATGCCCCACCTCTAGTGGCTGGCAATAAAACATCTCCATTAAAACTAATAAGTGGTTGCAGTTAATAACAATGAGAAAATGACTTTAATTAGCTAATTGATATTAATTGTTATTTTGCTTTAATTATTATTAAAATTTGTTTGCATTCCCAGGCATCCATTAAGTGATGGTGGGTTGAGATATGCACCAAATGCCTCTCTCCTAGGGAGCAAGAAGAAAGCTGACTAGAAACGTAAAGGTAATATTTCTCACAGATGATTAAGGAATCAATGATATGGCAGGTATGTATCATTAGGGGGATAATTCTTGTCCAGGGGCTCACTGTGTATTTGGAAAGAAATTCCACACCCAGGAAGTTTACCAATAGGTATTGTATACCGGGCTCAAAATGAGAAATGTGGAAAAGCAGAACCCAGACATTGCGTCCTTTGAGGCAATGGAAGCTTCCTTGAGTTAGTCACAAGGGGAGGTAGGTGGAAGTGACGAGGTCAAGGACAAAAGATACTTCAGGTTAGGAATATAAGACAGTGATTGAGCCGTGTAGCCTGGACTGCAGATTTTTCTTTTCCTGTTTTTGAGGCATGGTGGGCAATACTGGAAAGACTGGAAAACAAGCTGGGGTTGCCCTCTCTCTATCTGCCCAGCCCTCCACCCACTGCCTCCCCCAGGTATCTTTCCAAAGTCAAATCCAAAAGCCTTCACCACCTCTCACAATGTTGAGCATGCTGTTCAAGTGAATTCTAGTTCCTTACCTCCTTTCTCACGGCTCCACCCAACTCTGCTTCACCTCAGCTATGGGCAAGTTCCTGCAATTCCTCAAATGGGTCGCGGAGTTCCTCTCCTCCTACCCCCCATGGACTTCCCTCCTCCTGAAACATTCTTTCCAGCCTTCCTCCTTCTAATAAATTCCTAGGACACTCATCCCTTCGTCAGTCTGGCAGTTAGCAGTCCTTACGCCCATCTCGTGACCGCTACCCTTCTGACATCCTTCCTGTGCGTGCACACACACAGACATAGCACAGCCTTTATCTATCTGCGGTTACAGTTCCAGGAAGCTTTGAGGACTGGACTGCGCCTTATTTGCACTGTGGCAAAAATAATGGTTGTTAGATGAATAAAGGGTGAATGGATAAATGAACAAATGCAAGACAGAATTTGGATCTGATCTCAGAGGCAATGAGAAGCCACATCAAATGGAGGAGGTGAGTGGCATGAAAATGTATTAGGAGTGCAGGAGACAGTGCTTCCCAGCAGCATATATGAAACAGATTTGGGCTTTTAGCTGATTATAAACTTCACGAGCCTACTCAAGACTGATACGAGAAAATACAAAGAAATGTGGAATAAGCAAAAAAAGATCACTAAGTGTCTCCAGTGGAAACCCACACTCTCTGTAAAGCTTACTCTTCTGGTTATCTGACTCCAGCCTTTTATTGCCTTTGAGATATTTTGCAGCTCTGTAAATTACAGATAACAATATAGCAATGTAATATAATTCTTGACCATAGGCATGCGAATAAATGCTTTTGGTGGAGATTCTGTGGATTTGCCTCTCCACCTCCCACCGCATGGAAAAAGTCATTTTCCTGCCTATTTGTAAATTTATCTCAACATTCCTTTAATTCCAAGCAAATCTGTGTTCTTTTGACGTCTCCTTTGAACTAATGGTAACATGCGTCTGGTTCTCTCATTAACAATGAATGAAACAAAATCCTTAACATGATCGTGAAGGAAATATAATCCTGAACATTACATCTGGATGAGAGTCATAATTTTACCTTTTGTTTTTAGACAATTATCCTTTACCAAAAAAGCTGGATTAACCATATATTTCCTGGAAGGGTCCTATCCATGCCATGGCCATTATCCCATCGTGTCCTCTTTATGTAAACCCCCCCATCTTAGGACCAAGAGCAGCCACGCTTTCTTTTGAACAGCATGTGTCTGTGATTTGTGTAATTGAGGTTCCTCTTTTTGTGAAGGTTGCCAGGAAGCTGAGGATCACGTCCACCATCATGGGAGAGACATTTCTTAGACCAACTCGTGGCTCCTTTTATGGCTGTTCATACACTTCTTTGATGCTCACATTTGATGTGTTTGTGGCCCTTTAGGTATCATTTAAAAAACACCCTAAGTATTTTTTCCAAAAGGTATTTACAAAATCAATGAGATTCTGTAGATCTGAATGGGAAGAGGATAGTGCAAATGACGGGGCAGCTAATTCCAAAACATTCTGAAGGAAAAAAAGCAAAGCTGGTAACAGGTTAGATACCAGGAAAGAAGTAGGAGCAAGGACCATCTCGGGGTTCTAAGCGAAGCTGATAGCGGGCGTGACACTAATGTGTTCTGAATTCACCCACGTACAGCGTAGCTTCCCACAGTTTTCAGGGTAGAGGTCAGCAGCAGAATTTAGGTGCTCATCCAAGAGATGTTATGAACAAATGAAGATTTAGGATTTTTTGTGTCAATGTGCAAGAACAGAGAGAAACTGAGAGAAAGAGAGTATCACCCCATCCCAGCTTCTAGATGAGAAAAGATTCCCTGGGCCAGAAAGGCCAATTCTGGGTCAGCCCAGGGTGGGGGTGGAGGCCTCTCTGAGAGGCCAACCAGAGGCAGGGTGCTGAGAAGAATGGCTGCCTCTCCCTGAGATGCTCAGCAGGCATTCACCACTCGCTGACAAAGCCAAATAAAGACCTTAAGCTGCTACTTTCCCAAATGAGTCCACTCCCAAATCCTGGGGCTGAGAACACAGAGCGCTAAGCCCCTGAGCAAACACCACCTAAAGGAGAGAACAAGAGATGCGCTTTCTGCTGCCCCATTAGCACACTGGGTAAATTAATCAGCTCAAACCCCTGCAAGGCCAGTTTTCCTGGGCTTGCTAAATGCACACAGATTAACCTGTCATTTGGAGGCAGGCAGGGCTGGCTACCAGGTAACAAACCGAAGAATGGAATCAACTGACTGTTGAAGATGCAGTAAAGCTGGTGTCCTAATGATCTTTCTGCAGATGTCTCCATGCATCTTGAATTCTGAGAGATTTCCCTACGAGACAAATAACAGTGTCTGCCCAAGGAAAGACTCCCTTCCCCGGGCCCCCTCTCCCTCTAAAGAGAGATGGTTCTCTTCTTATTCAGAACAGAAATGGGGCTTGTTAAATATCACAACAGACTTTTACCCTTGCTTACTGCAAAACAGCCATGAAATCCTAGAGCAGTGTGCCCTGGAGCAGAGCTCCTTCCGCTTTTAGGGATTGTAGAGAATCTGAGAAAAGGGGTGGATCCTCGGTGCAGCAAATGCACACACGGCCTAATAGCAACCTGCCACCACCAGTCAGCAGGCCTTCGTGGCCTAAAGCCTGACTGAGATGGTTCGGTAGGAGGTCAGTGCACAGAGCAGAGCGGACATGCGCTCTCCATCCATGGATAAGGTCAGCATCACATTTAGGCCCCATGAGTTTTGCTCACCCCCAAATGCTTTGCCTGCACCACCTACAAACAGGACATGCCTTTAGATTTTCTTAAGCATTGAAATAATGAGCTAGCATAATCATGGGTCTGTCTGCACACTGTCTTGTAAAACCACTGCTGGCTATAATACTCAAAGTTCATGCAACTCTGGTAAAGAATCAATGGGCTTCCTTTGTATCAGAAGATGAGTCTCTCTCTTTCTTCGCCCTAAGGAGGTCAACTCTAAGACCTGTCCACAAGGAAGCACTGACATCCAGGATCTCGTTGGCTCACTGTAACAACCTTCTCAACGGGGTGTTTGTTCCATTTTAAAGACCAGTAGAGTGAGGATGAGGGAGCTTAGACAGAATATAAGACAGTGATTGAGCCATTTTTGCCCCAAAGCAAATATTGGGCAGAGACAAAGCAGGGACGTGGACGTCAGAACATTCATCTTCGAATTTCATGTTCACCCTATTTCTCGGTGTTTCTAAGACTTCTAAGATCAAAATGCTCAAACAACAGTAATCATCCCACCAACCCCATCTGACCCATCTCTTATTACCCACCTCCTTTTTAAGGAGGTTTTCACCTTCCCTCCCTTTCTGACAATAAAAAATAATAAGGTTTAGTTTTAAATTAATTTTGGCCATTGTAGGGTATAATTATAGTGAAATAAACATACTTATATAAATATAAACATATATGGAGACAGATTAATTTAGAACATGGGAACTAAATCTTTCACTGTTCTCTGCACTTCTGCCTTAATGCCTTCAATTTAGGAACTCACTTTTCACTCACCCACACCGAAAAAATGATCACAAAAATGAAAGTCATCAGATTAGCCCTCCCCAACCATAGCCCTAATTCCTGTCACTATTTCTATTCTGTATTGTGTGCATTAGCCCTTATTTTTTTCAACTGTGCCAGTCTTCTGCAGGAGGAAAACACTTGCCCCAGACTCTAGGATCAATATTACAGACCAGCCTTGTTCAACGCAGCGTGCCCAGTATATGCTGGTGACACACACCCAGCTGGAGTGAAGGAACAACTCTGAAGTTTTCACAGTGTGCTTTACAGGGATCACGGAGAGAAGAGCTGACCTGTGGTTACCTCCTCAGCTTTCTTCCCTTTAAATACACCAGGTGTGTAAAAGGAAAAGCGAGCTTGTTTTCCACATCCAGAGGCCAGAAGTCAGAGCTCAATCCATCTTTAGAAGCGGGGAGATTCATGAAGCTGTGCCAGGCTGAACAAGTCTTTCAAACCAAGAAACAAACAGGCTGATAAATTAGCACTGTGAAGCCACTGAGCCGATCCCCAAGAATCAATCCAATAGGCGGCCTCCTCTTCTAGCTCATTAACTGTTTGAGATTACCATCATACGGGTAGCCTCGCAGAGGGAAATTAAATTAGCCTGGCTATAAACCAGGATAATGTAGAGTGGAAAGTATCTGATGAGCAGTCCCAGGGAAAAACTCCACACCAGTGCCTTCCCAGGAGCCACCCTCCTGTCCTCCACGCTGGCCCCTTCTTTGCAATTGCTCTTCTGAACATTAAGAAAAACAACACAGCAAAAGGGGCAAGACTTTCTTATTTTGGTTTTCAGATACAAGTACAGTTGCTTCTGGTTAAATAACCAAAGAGATGGTTTCGTGAGACTAAATGGTCAGAAACTGGACATGCAGAAAAACCAGGTAAAAAAATGCTCAGATTAGGGAGAAAGAAAGGGGGGAGATGAGGAGAGGGGAGAGGGGGAAACACAGGTACACCCCTACCACCCCTGCAAATGGTCTGTGCCGAGGGATAAGCTCCAGTAAGAAGGGCAGCAGGCACTAATTGCACATTCAGAACAGGTGTGTGCCTGCAAAGCCACCTCTTAATTACCAGGTTTGGCATTTTGGCACTGGCAGCCTGGCCCTGCTCAGCTTCTAAGAATGCTGGGACTGAGCGTCCACGGGGCTGTTCCTTATTGTTGGTCCGAAGAGCTGAGAAGTGGAATTTCTAATTACATGGCTTTTAGCTTTACCCTAATGAAAGGCTCTGTCCAGGCAAGCAAAAAGCAATCAGCTTAGAGGACGTGGGTCTCGGAGTACATCCTGAGAGGATCTCCAGCACTTGCCTTTTTTTCTGGGTGGCATCTTTTCTGATCACCAGCAAAAGCCATTCCTGTCTAACGCTATTCAATGGCATCTTGTAAATCCCACTTCCAAATTGAAATACTTGAGAAAAAGAAAAGGTGCAGGATAAACTGTTACCCTCTGAAGTCATGATGTTAGGGCTCATTCACGAAAGACACCAACCCCTGATGCTGTCTTACCTCACTTTCATTTCTCCTCTGCTCATCCTTCCCAGCATCCACCACATTTTTTTCATGTACATGTAAACCTCTTTTCACATGTATTCCCTCTGCCAAGAAGACCCCTTTCACCACATGGTCTGTCTGCACATGAACTCCTATTCATCCATCAAAACCTTGCTAAGGTGTCACTTCTTCTCTGAAGCCTTCCCAGGGAAGATCCTCTCCCACCTAGACATTTAATCACGCCTTTCTCTGCAATATTTCTATGCCTTGAACATCCCTGTTTTTGTGTCATGCCTTACTGTATTTAGCCATCTCAACCCCTGTCTTCATTTTCACTCTTCATAGTCAATGTCCACAAAGAAATCACAGAGCCCCCGCCCCCATCCCCACTGGTATCCCTTCACACTTCAAACACACAGAACTGCTTCTCTGCCCTTCCCCTCCCCCTCTTCCTTTGATCTCTTCACTCTGGTCACAGGGTCTTCTCACAGAGATGTTCCCACCGGCTAGACCTCCATATAGCCCTTCTCTTCCTTTGGGCCTCTACTAAACATCACCTCTATAAAAAGACTCCTGCCTAAAATAGCCTTTTTCTCCCAACACCTGCCCCCACAATTCTCCATCCCCTCCCTCTGTTTCACTTCTATTCATGGCTCTCATCAGTGGGTGAGACCTTCTGTTTTTATTAGTTTACCTATTTGTTTCTTGCCCATCTCCCTAGTAGAACATAAGCGACATGAGGGCAGGAGCAGTGCTAATAAAATAGGCAATAATATTTGTGAAATAAATAAATCTTTGCATCCTCAGAGTCTGGCACAGAATAGATGCTCAATAAATGAACCAACTCAATATGCAACCAGAAGAAGCCACACTGATACCAGAGGGCATCCTAACACAGGAACACCAAGAGCTAAGTGAAAACAACGGGATTCTTCCCTAGTGCTCTTTTCCCATTGCTGAACTCCAATGGCCACAATCCGCAGTGTCCCTAATGCCGGTTTCCTCCATATTGTCCTCTCAATACACTCCACTTAGTAGAGAGAAGACAAAGAATTTTACAATCCAGACAAAAAAGCACTAAGTCCAAATTAGAATGTAGCTGACAAGCAACCCACAGCTGGAAAATTCTTTCTGGGGCTCACACGTCAAACATGAGTGGGACTGACCTTTAGGACCTAAGTCTACTGCTGCACTCAACTGGTATACTCAACTTGGGGTCTATCTTTACCTTCAGCCCAGGCTGCAGCTGCTTCCTGGTGCTAGGTCCACACCGTGAATTCGGGAACCTACGACCCACTTGCTACATCTGGGAGTTGAGCAACCACAGAGGACACACACAAATAGGTGACATGCCCTTGCGTTTCCCATTGCCCAAACTGACATTCCCAAAAGGCACCATCTGGGTAAGATGAGCTAGCTTTGATCAAAGTCCTGGAGATGAATGAAAGCTTAAGTCTCGAGGAAGTGGGCACATGTACTCCCTGGCACATGGGCTCTCTTTTTACAGAACACACACAAAAAGCCATGAGCCTGCTCTCTACTTCTGTTTCCAGCTGGGACTGGAAGAAAACACAACCCTAAAAATAACTGTGAATGACTGGACATTCCACCAGAGGAGACAGATGGGGCGGAGACAGGGCCAGAGCGCAGGGCCGGCCCTTCTCATGTTGGCTGCCCCCTAACCAGGAGCCTCTGCCTGCGCTCTTTTGAGCCCACCAAGCAGCCTCTCACCTCTGTCTCTTCTAAACAGAAGTACCCTCTGGATTAGGGAGATGAATTCTTCGCCAGACTTGATCAATGAGTGCGATCACTTTTATAGGCCAGCATGGAAGGCTCCTAAACTTAACTGAGTTCCCTCACAGTGAGCAATGGGAATAGACTAAATCATTTTGGGAATGCTGGCAACCAGGAACCAAACGTAGTATCTCTCTCCTTGTTCAGGATCTGGGGACAAGAAGGGGAAGCTTTGCCTTAGCTCTGCCCAGCGGGGCCAGCAAGGGGAGGCCAGGCGAGGGGAGGCCGCGCGGTGTCCCCTCTACACCTTGTTTCCTCTGCTTGCTCAGAAGCCCTTCCGGAGGAATGGCAGGGCGCCTGTGTCAGCGGAGCTGGTTAGGAGACGACCAAGCCTGTAGGCTCTCGGCCATCTGTTTTATGCATTGGGCTGGGAAGCTGGCGTTTGCAACCTAGCTGGGAGTTGGGGGAGAATGGCTTTTTATCCCAAACTTCAAATCACAGAGGGGCGGTCTGTGTTCTTTGGGACAGTTATCCAAGTTACCCAGAAAGGCAACAGGGAGCGGGGTGTGTGGGTTCTGTAAGGAGTGAGGAAGCGTGTCCCGTGGCTTCTCATGAGCTCCTCGCTTGTTCTGGAACTCTGAGAGCCATATTCAAATCACACAGCAGGGCTAAGTGTTGTTCATCTTAGAAAACTGTCTATACATTTTTTTTTTAACTTTCTCTGTCATAAAACACCAAATTATTTTATTTTCCTCAAAAATACATGAAAATAATTCAAATGCATAATTCATGTAAAGTCTGCACATTTCTCTGGTATAGGAGGCTCTGCTGGTCCAAAAAACTCCTTTTGATCAGTGAGATGAAAGCCCTCCACCCCCCCGCCCCAACATAACACCATATCTCTGAGCCAGCCTCCTGGTCCCCTTCTCCCAATCCCTGACACTTCCTCTGCCCCACCAACCCCCAGTGCTCTACCATGCCTCTGTCTAGGCCTTTCCCACAATGCTGTCCAGCCCTGAACATCTTTATTTGCTTTCTGGGACAATTGCCTGACAAACTCCTATCCATACTTCAAAGCCCAGCTCAGTGGTAGCCTCTCCTTTACGCCTCCTTCTTTCAGCTGCCACAACATATCTCACTTTGTTCTATATTATCTCTCATCATGGCTCCTTGACCAAGATCATGAGCTTTTTGAGACTTCTGACAACTGCTGAATATCTTATTTCCCAATAGCTTTTATACTATTTGAACACCCATTCTAGGTGCTCCCAAACTGTCTGGTAGAGGAAATCAAATCACAAATGAATAAATGGTACACACCACATTATTCCATGAGTAGTGCCATGTAGATGCTCTGGTCATGACTTGGCAATAAGGCTGCGTCATTATTGCCTGATTTTCACAAGGCCCCATAGAAAGAGAGAGTGGGTATTAAATATCCCGTTAAAAGACACGTAACTTTATAGGAAGGGAAGTGTGATAAGAAAGAAAAGCTAGTCAAGTACACGCAATAGAGGACCCACTCTGGTGTGAAGCTGCTCACTTCCAGACCATGTGAAGCGCACTTGCCAAACACCTCCCCTATAAGTAGGGGCTCAGGGCAGAGATGAGGGGGCCATCCAAAGAGGTGTTAGAATTTCGCCAAATATGAGGAGTCTGGTAAGCAAGAGTATCAGGAGATAATAAGATAATTATAGCAAGTTTAGAGTGCTTGGAGGGGAAACCCAGATACTCCTGTAACTTAAGTTTTGTACAAATAGGTAAATGAATCCCCCATCTCTGTAAAAGGTTCCACTCACCTCCTTTCCCAGTGACACCTAATCTGAAAGTTTCCTTCATTTCCGGTGCTGTGTGACTAAAGAACACTTTTAAGTGTTTCCCCTTGGCCTCAGACACAAAAAGGGAAAATGCATGTTTAAAAAAAAAAAATGTGATTGGCTTTGTTTGCAGCTAATGGCTGAGTAAGTTTTTATGTGGCACTTGTGTTATTTCGCAGAGACCTCAACAGCGTGTCCAGGGTGAGCAATCGCACTGGTGCTCTGACAAAACATGCAGACCACAGACCTATGCTGTGCCAGGCAGGGTAGAAAAAAGCTTTACCGTTTTCCAACACCATCAGACATCTTGCTCTGTAAACAGCTTAGAGCCCGAGGAGCACTTACTTTTGAAAACAGACATAAGCTGCTTGGAGGAAAGCTGAACCATCAATTAGCCTGCTTAGGGCAGAACAGCAAGTGGAAGACTCCTCAAGATGCCTGCAGCAAGCCTGAACGTGAAATCCTTCTCAGCCTCCGCGTATTTCTGCCCAGGGTCCCTGATTTACGGAGACCCCACTTCTCCTTCGCTCCTCTTTCTGTACAATCATTCTGGGAGCACAGGGGGTGCAGACACACTGGGTTGGAAATGATGTCACAAGTGGGAGAAGTATGGAGTCTAACTGCATTCCAAGGGTGGACAGAGAGAGCACAGACAGAGTCAGGGGTCAAACACTTAGAACGGCAAGAAACCTTGGAGACCTGCTCTGCTAACTGCCCTAAACTGGTAGCCAGACAAACACAACTCCTCAGGTTATCAGTAGGTATTGAATGAAAAAAGGATTTTGTACTCAAGGGAAACTTGAACAAAATTAAACTGATGTTTGGTTCTGTTTTGTTTTGAACTATACTACTTCTCAGGGCCTTCAATATGCTAACAGGGAAGCATTTTTTCCTACAAATTACTTATTGATCTTTCTATAACTTTTTGTTCACTAAAACACTTAAGACAGCGCTTCTCAAAGGGTGGTCTGCAGACTATCTGCAAACTGTCTTCAAGGAGATAAATACAAAACCTGAGAGTAAGTATTTAAAGCTACTGTAAGTAATTTGACATTGTTCCATCATCCAGAGCTCTGATCAATGGACAGAGTACAGACCAGGGTAGGTGTTACAAATCGCGTGGCGGAAGGCAAATGGCACAAGGTGTGTACTAGTCGTGTGCACTAGGACAACACCTGGGTCCACAATCGATTGGGGAAAATGTGGTCCTGCCCCAGAGTTTGCGAAACACTGGCTCAGGAAGCACTGACGGGCCCGTCTCCATTGTACACTTGAGAATGTTGACACCAAAGAGATAAGGTGACTGGCTCAAGGTCACAAAGTATCCATAGCAAAAAGCTGACACCAGTTGGGGGCCGAAGAAGAGCTGGTTAAAGAAACAAACAAAAAGTATTAAAATTCAGAGAAGCGTATCATTGAAAATGATTTTATGATGGTGATTTTGTTTCTAACTGGCATCCAGCTAGCAGACCTCTCTGCCGCCTCGCCTAGGGTCTCTACAGAGTTGTAAAAGGAAGACTAATTTCAAAATCTAACAAGGATGTCCATGATAAATGGAAATTCAATCCTGAAATAGTGGGTACCTGAGAGAAAAGGGAAAACAGTTTGTAGCTCCCCATCCTGTTTGGCAGTGACCCAGACCCAGACCTGGGACTAGGCAGGTTAACAAATAAGTGTGAAACAATAAGGAGCAGTGGGGACTGTGGCAAACAAGAGAGGACACGCCCTCATGCCCAGGCACAGCTGTTCTCCAGCTCCAACCAGTTGCTGCTACGAGGAAGGCAGGCCTGGTACTGTCAGCTCCTTTATAAAAAAAAAAAAAAAGAGCAGAAAATTTGCATTTGTCTGTGAAATCTCTGAATCTGTCAATATTTGCAATGAATCCACATATTTTTAAAAACCTACAAATATTCACTTAGGATTTCATTTACAGTAAGTTCAATAACAGGTATAATTAATCTATGGTGGTAAAAGGTAGGATAGTGGTTATCCTTGGGACAGAGATTGTGATCAGAAGGGAATAAGAGAGTGGCTTCGGGGTTTTTGAACTGCTGTTACGTGGGTATATTCACTTTGTGAAAATTCATCAGGCTGCACACTTCTGATTTGTACACTTGTTTTAATAGGCATGTGAATGCAAATTTGTCTAAAACAATCCCACAGGCTGGATTTATAGATAAAATAATATGATCTCTGGGATGTTCTTCAAATAATACAGAAAAGAGAGAACACAATACTTCTTAGAAATGATGGAGGGAAGTCTTGGAAAAAAGTAGAAATAAGGAATGTTGAGAAGTGGTTAAGAGAGTGGTACAGATGCTGAGATCTTGCTGGAGTTGCTCCCTATGTGCAAGGAGTTCTGTGAACCAGTACTTGAAGGCAGAGGATGCCATCCAGAAGGGCCAGTGCACACCACGGGTCCTGGCATGGGTAAGGGGTAGTGACCAACAGGGCTAAGTTGCAGAGTAAGGCCCAAGTTCTTGGGTAAATACATAACTCAGGGTTGGCCAAGTGTGCTCTATGACAAGACCGTTTCCTGCACAACTGCCAGGGATGGTACAAAACAGGGTGTCTCCAAAGGGTGGGGCAAGGGTGTTTAGGTGTTAGCCAAGGATGTAGCAAGGAAGCAACGAGCCACAGAGGTTGAGCCACAGAGGTTGAGTGCGAGACACAGAGGTTGAGTGCGGCAGGTTTTACTGTGATCCTGAGAACTAAGAATGTGGGCAGCACGGGTGTGGTGGGCAGCTTCAAGGAATAGGTGAGAGAGAAGAGATAGGCTGGCAAATGAGGAAATGGAAGGAGGCTGCAGTGAGAAAGGGAGCGTGAAATGTACAGATTTTATTGCTGGAGCAAGGGCAACAGGGATGATGCTAAAGTGACAGGTTGGTGCATGAGTGACATGCATGACGGTTGGCACCATCAATGCATATGTCATTGCAACAGATGGGGCTGAGGAGTGTGCGAACCACAGGGATAGGGACAGAGAGAGGAAAAAATATATAATCTTGGGGATAGTTTTATGTGGAAGGGTTTGTGTCTTTGGGAAGAAAGAAACAACAAAAGAAATGGCTTCAACTGGTCCAGAAGGAAGAGCATGTTGAATTTCAGCCCTGTGTAGAAGCTGTGAGATGTGGCATCAGAAGGGCCCTCGGGGAGGCACTGGGTTCAAGAGCCTGAGACACCCCATAGATACAGCTTCGGCTACCTCTGTGAGCTTCCCTTTCTTCCTCTGCAAAATAAACGGGGGAAATCACACAGGAAGGACCACTGCTAAGATGAAATGAGCACTGGCCACTCACCTGCCCACAGCAGGCTCTCAAATACTTCCCTACTATATCACAGAGTGACATCCCCTCTCTTAACTCCTTAGCTCTCTTTGGAAGCTCCAGAAAAGTAAAATATAAAGCCACATTTATTGATTTGTACTGTTTTACCACGTGCTTCCTCTTCCCCTTCAAATGGTTGTTAGATTTATTAGTGATTCAGCAGGACTAATGATTTGTTTATATCAGTGTGTAAATTGCTTTGAGACCTCTTTGAACCTGTAGATTTTAGTTCACTGACTAAAACAGGCTCTTCAAGGACAAGTTCATGTCTCTTGTACTTCCTCAGTACTTCAAGTGCTGCCTGGAATAGCACTTGATAAAAGTAGTCAACGGGACATGTTTTGGAGAGTGAAAATATTCTGTGTGATACTATAATGGTGGATATATGTCATTATACATTTGTCAAAGGCCATAACATGTACAACCTCAAGAATGAGCCCCAATGTAAACTATGGACTTTGGATGATAATGACGTGTCATCATAGGTTTATCAATGGTAAGTCTTTTTGCTCAATTTTGCTGTGAACTTAAAACTACTCTAAACACTAAAGTCAATATATTTAAAAAGTGCTCAATAAATCTTTGTTAGGTAAGTGAAAAAATAGGCCAACATGATTTATAAAAATGTATTATTCACTAACTATAGAAAAAGACTTAAAATAGTCACCTTTCACTTTCTCCATTGAATATTTCAGGTCAATGACAGAGTAATGATCAGAATCCCTACTTTACTCTCCCTCCCCTGCCCCTACACACCCGCCTGGGGCTTCCCAAGCGTCTGTAAAAGCTCCTGGCTGGGAACAGGATGTTTACCTCTTTGTGTATCTGTGTTAACTGGCAGCGCTAGCATATGCTAAGTGCCTGGAGACTGGAACAATCAGACGGGAGGGCACCAGGGACCCAAAGAACAGCACACATCAATAGGAATGAATGGCTAGGCTAGACCAGAATTTTCCAGCCACAGGCTAGGAAGGGGGAAGGAGAGGCCTTTCAGCTGGGGAAGACACCCGGAGTGATCCCGCGGAGAATTACTGTTCTCTAATTGTTGGCTCAGTGTGTCCTCTCCCCGCGGAGAGTACTTTAATGGATATGTGGACCAAATCCTGATTGTTTCAACATCTCCTGCAGCAAGGACCAATGTCCTATGTGAGTTTCCTGACCTTTCAATACAGGTCATTTCTTGCACCTCAGCAAAACCTTCCAGAAAACAAAGTTGCCTCATCCAAATCCGCAACAGAATTCTCAGTGGCACCGTGGAAATCCCATCATCAGTGGAGGCATTTTTCATGCTGTGATTCCACCTGACAGCACGAGGGGAGAGTGAGCTGTCAGTGCCCCCAAACCCCTCCCCCCCCTGCAGGCTGGGGGAGCAGAAAGGGGCTTCCAGGATGCCCTGTGGGGAGCCATTCCTTCTCCCTATGGGTAGGGGGCAGCTGCAGACTCTGGTCATAGGGACTGAGGGAAGGAGGGCGACAGGGGCACTTGGGGAGCAGCAGAGAAATGCTGGGGAGAACCAACAACTAAGTCTCAGTGAAGCGAAGATTCAAGAATCGAAGGTTCAAGAATCGGAAGGGAGCTTGAGTTACCTGCCTTTTCCTTTCCCTCCTCTCCTTAAGAATCTTTCCCACCTTTCTCTTTATCCTGTCATTTAACGGGCCACATTAGGGAAATGAAACTATTTTGGGTTACCTACTAATTTGCTGAATCTCATTTTATGCACCCATTACAGAATTGGGTGAGGTGAGGATGATATATTTCTTTCCCAAGGAGAAAGGGATAAGGAGCAGGGAGTCGGGGAGGGGGGGGAGAAAGAACAGATACGTGCTGGTTGAAAACTGACTCAATTGTTTTACTTCCTTGAGCGAAACCCCATCCTTTCCCTGCCCCAAAATAAGGCCCTTAAAAGACAAAGTTTCTCGTCCGGCTCTGACGAATTCATTCATTCAGGCCCACGTCCCAGCAGCAACGGATTCAGGGAGGGCGAGTCTGACGCTGTCCTTACTGCTCTGCCCAACAGAGGAAAACATTCAAAGAAAAGACACCTCCCCTCCACAAGGCAGGGACACCTGTGTAGGAGGGTTTAGAAAAGACAAAGAAAGGAAAGGAATAAAATAGATCATCTGATAAACTTCGCTCGGAAAGCGACGATGGTTCAGAACTAATTCAGCTCCACGGACTGAGCGCAAAGACGCCAGGAAAGCCTGCCCGGGCCAGAGCCCGAGGCGCCAGCTCCGCCCGCCCCTCTGGACAGAGCTATGACGCAGGCGGGACACCATTGGTTTACCGGCAGCCCCTCCGTCCAATCAGCGCGGGGCCGGCTCCGCCCACTGCAAAGCGCAGGCCGCTACGCTAGGCTCAGCCCAACAGGTGAGGCCTGAGCGCCAGGCTCCCGCTGGTCACGTGGCTGTGACCCGCAACCCGCAACCCGCGGGGCGGAGGGGCGGAGGGGCAGCCCCGGGCCAGGCCGCCGGCCACGCCCCCAACGCAGGGAAGCTCGGCCATCTGTCTCCTGGGCTCAGCGGTCCTCGGACCAGATGCAGCAATCCCACGCGACACAGGGACCGTGCTGACTGATCCCCGAGGCCGGCCAGCCGCGGAGCCATTTTCTCTGACATTGGCTGCGCGCTTGGCCACCTCCAGAACGAGAGGTGTACGCGAACGTTCCTCCAGCTGCCAGAAAGGAACAGACACGTAGCAACGTCAGAGGCCTATCTGGGGCCATGTTGGACACTTCTGTCACCACACCTTTCCTCCTGCCCCCCATTCATTAAATCAAGAGTGTGCGCGAAAAATCTGCTGCTTCTCACTTCCCTTCCCAGTATTTTTTTTTTCCAATCTCCATTTGTTGTCCCAAGTCTCATATTGCTCAGAACAGTCATTCAGTATTTTATGGGTTTCCAAGCAAGTGTAACCATGTTAAGTAGTGTTGGACAAAAATTTGGAAGAAAACAGGAATTCCAAATCACCCGCGCCCAAGTTGCTTGGTGAACACACGTGGAATCATTCATATTCTGCCCAAGAGTGTTTAAAAGTACTGATCTCTTGGCAAGAAACAGTCTAGCCTAGGCTGAAATACAATTGACTTGATGTTAAACCTGAGTTTTATTTTAACACATTTGCTATATTTAGAAGAAAAATATTTTATTCCAAGAGCTTATCTGTTCTGTTACTAATTTAGCAACTTAAAGTCACAGTGAATGTGTGTGTATACACATATAATTTTATAATGACTAGAAAATACAAACTCTCTGTCAGTATTCTTTAACCAGCTCTGTCTGCACAGATCTGCACTCATAATTTTTAAAAGCAGCTCTCTAGGAGAACAAATTGCAGTACAGCTTTGCTATTTAAATATGTTTCATCCATGACACATTGAAGTAAATTTTTTGAATGACCAAGTAGGTTATGCTATTTTTAATATATTTGCAGTCACAGAAGTGGGCATTTTAAAGGAAGAATTTCAGATATAGATATAAGATCAAGGAAATCATTAATCACTCTTATGTGCAAAGAAAATTAATGGGGGTTTTATTAGCATTAGCAGTATTTTAACACAGAGCCTCTTGGCTGCAATGAAAATTATTTATTATCATGTTATTAAACTGGTAACTGCTCCTCACATCCTTAACTTTTCCCCAAATCTAAAATCAGAAAGAAAAGTTAATATACACTAACACCAGTTTTATTTGCTGTGAGTTTTATTTTGATATAGTTGAAGAGGAACATGAGAGTTCTAACAAGGTAATGTTTTAAATATTAAAAAAAGTTTTATGCTTTACTTACAAGTAGTTTTCAAAGATATCGGTCTCTCATTTCTTTTTGGTCATGGTAAATGTTTTCACTTGAGGTAGGCAGCATATTGTATTCATTACCCTTGAAAATATGCCACATACTTGGGGAATTCATTTTGCTGGGATTCCTGACTATCCCAACAGCCTAGGACTGAAATGTCCCTTACTGACTGAAATCACAGACTGTTAAATGAGAGAGGTAGCGCCCTATTTGGAAACTAACTCTATTCACAGCAAAAGAAATGCTCATTATGCTCTGCCTTTAAAGTGGACATTTTGTGTTTCTGTCAATCAACTTAATTTCCATGTTCATAGAGTGAGAACATAAAGTATTCAGAAACTACTGACATAGAAAGCAGTAGGCAAGCAAGCAGTCATAGGCACTAGTATTTCAGTTCTGAAACTTTAAATAAATGCCACTTCCCCGATTCATAACACTGATTGGTGGGTTTGTTTGTTTTTCAAATTCTTGGTGCACTTTTAATTCTAAATAATTTTAGTGATTCAAAAGTTCATCTTATAATCACAAAACCTTACTCCTAACAACATGTTTTAAACAAAGAGGTAAATCAGCATACATATTTAGAATGAGGTTTTTGTGACAAGTTGGTTTTTAAAAATAGCTAAAAGTATTTCTTCACACAAAAATAAAACACAGAAGTGAAATAAAAAACAAATCACTTTAAAATTTCAAATAATATAACTTTAGCTGGAAATGTCTTTTATGAGTATTAGTTTATATTAAATTGTAAACTTTTAATAATCAGGCTCCATTAAAAAGGAAAATCTAGTCAGTTTAGTCAAATTGTAGCATTCTATTTTGATAATTTTTTTAAGACATGGGTCGCAATCTAATTTTTAGAGACTTGTTCAATAATAACATCATTTAGAAGATAATAAGTGTAATTTAATTCATACATTTCAGCATTTTATTTATCTAAAACAAATAGGTTGCTATTAAATATTGACTATTTTATTAACTGAGAGCATCTGGGAAAACACTTATGATTAGGTTAATTTATGTTACATTTCCCCCTCAACTTGTAAAAGATTAATCAACCATTTTATGGTCTAATTTAGGTGCCTAATTAAAAACAGAGTTCAACACATGCTACACTGTCTTGCTAATAAATCTTGACAGCTTTGTAACATGACGGTTTGTATTTCAAATTGTTGCATATAAATGTAGATTTTTGATCTTCACCCAGGAGCTTGAAGTGAGTTACATATTTGGTTTAAACTCCAGGACTGAGAAAGTGCAATTACTTCAAAAAGGATTATCCACAATCAGATCTTATCTCAAATTTCCCTTAGTGAAGACAGTCTTTGCCACCAAGTTTTTAGAAATAGACTAGGAAAATAGGGGAGAGATTAATTTTCTCAGCATTTATGAAATTAAAAATGTAGGAAAAGTTGCTATTTTCAGCTATTAGTTTTCAAGAGAGATTTTCTGAAGTTACTGGGTTTTAAAATCTAATTCTAAAGAAATCTACTCAAAGTGTTAATTACAATTGTCTTCTTGTTGATAAGTACAGGTTTTCAGTCTTTACTTGGGGCACTGCACTTCTTTTAAATGAATAAACTTCTTCCAAGAAGTTTTGAAACATCTTTTAACCCTATATCCTCTCATACCTCCCAGCCTTAAAAGGGGGGGATGGGAGAGAATAAATCTATTCCCAGTACATTACAGGATATTCCCTATGTTTTCTCAGACTTTATACTTGAGGGATATTTTTGTCGTTTTAATGATTCCTTTGACTCTAACTATCCAGTGCAGGCACAGAAACAAAACTGCAACAATGACGAAATTATTCTCATTTTAGTCATAAACCAACTTTGGACATAGCAACTAGCCTGTTCTGGAGTTGATATTTTTTTTAAGTGAATGACAAAGTGAACGATCCACACACACTGAGGGACATCAGAAAACTCAAACTCTTTTAAAGCAAACCCAGTTTTGAACTCATGATATATGGCCAACGTCATGTTTTTGGTCACTTAAGCAACGAAGCATGGCAGAGTGACCTTTGGAGTAGGACTGCCTGGGTTGGTATATTAGCATTGCCACTTTTTAGCTGAGGGACCTTGGGCAAATTGCTTAACCTCTCTGTGCCTGTGTTTTCTCGTCTATAAAAGTACCTACTTCACAGGATTGTAATGAAGATTAAATTTGCTAAGCCTGTAAACTTGAAACAGTGCCTGGCACATTGGGAAAACATTCAGTAAGTGTTAGCTACCAATATTAACACACACACACACACACACACACACACACTACACTTTTTAAAAAATGTGGCCACAGCATTCAAGTGTCAGCTTATTTTGTACAACGGAAAACGGAAAGAAGAGGCAAGGCAGGGAAGGAGTTACTGCCACTGTAAAGTTTAAGGCATATTTCTATATAAAAATTAACAATCACAGTATTTGGCTAACTTAATTCCCAAACTGAGGTCATTAAAATTTGTGAAAATCTACCAAATTTATGCCAAACCAAAAAGAGAAACTTATTAAAGAACTTAGCTATTTAACTGAAGCTTCAATCCATATTCAGAGCCTAAATGTACAGGGTGTGTGCTTTCCCCAAGCTGGCATGGGTGAGGTTCTCCAGAACCACACCCCAGAGTTCTCCAACACCATCACAACCTGGAACAGAAGGTAAAGGCCAGTTCCACCAAAAGTCCTGATAAGTCACTCCTTGGGCTGCTCACCAGCACCTGATAAGTTTGGGAGGCCTGATTCGAGAAAAATAGCTGGATAATAAACTGGAAAAGTAAACCCACAAGGGTCTTAACCCCAGACTAAAACATACCCGGGTTCCAGGGTAGATGGGCCTCATGTACCAGCGCGTTGGATTTTTGTGCAGATAAGGCAGCGGAAAAGCTCCGGCTCTCTCAGGCCGGTGGCGAGGTAAGCTCTGAGTCGCCACCACGGTGGGCTCCATTCCCACCACTATCCCTCCTCTTCTGGCTAAGGGTGACAGTGGAAGGAACTACAATCAATTTCCTTGACTTCATGCAAATATGCCCAGTCTGGTTAGGCCACTAGCAGGACTGTATACCAACCGATTAAACACATTAACGACTCGCAGACACAGCCAAAATCTTCTCCAACAGATTACGATGCTGACCCTCGGGTTCAATCATCCATGACTACAGATTAATGCCTTCAAAGTGTCTAAATGCTTTCAAAATGTCTCCCCTCTCTCTTAGTATTTTCTCGTTATGAGGACTTGTTTTAACCACGTGTCTGAACTGCAATTCTCTCAGGTTAATTACTGTTTGTGCTCGTCTCCAACCTGCTGCCTGCCGGTAAGGGCGGCGCGGGAGATACAACAGAGATGCAACTCTGGAGCGCAGCAACGCTTGGCCCAGCGCAGGCTGCGGAGCGTGCTCCTTGGGCACGGGATTTCAGTAAAAGTTTTCTGGGTCAGGCGTCTCCTCCGGGTGTGGTTGTTCAAAATTAAAACGGCTGCCTTCAAAATAATTCTAAGTCCATACATTTGCTCAGACATCCAGAATATTCTTCACTAATTAAATTTTTTTCAATTAAGCAAAGGGCATTTAACACATTTTTTTTCCTTAAAAAAAATCCACTAATCCCGTGGCCACGCCCGGCGCTGCTGGAGCCGCCGGAGAGCGCGGAGTTTGGGGCGAGTTGCGGTGCTAGCGGTTTGCGCCTCCCGTAGCCGGGTCGACGGGGTCACCGCCGCGGGCCCCGGGGCTTTTGGCCCGGACAGCCCGGATCTTCACTTTAGGGAGGTGACTCGCGAGGTTGAGGAACTTCCCGCCTTCCGCGGCCCAGCCCAGCCCCCGTGGCCCCCACGTCCAGCGGCCCCGCTAACTACGCCGCCCCGGGGCGCCTGTACTGCCCGAGGCTCCCGGCTGCGCTCCCTGCAGCCGGCGCGCGGCGAGGGTTTCCAGAGCGACTTCGTTCTTTATTCAGCGTTTTTGAGTCAATCAAAAGGAACGTAGCAGGTGGAAGGCAGCCGCCTGAGAGGCTGCGTGAATCTTCCTGTGGGGATTTCCACAGCCTACCCCAGGTGCTTCTAAAACCGCTTGATGTGAAGGATCCAGTTAGTTTCCTGCCAGTTCCTCCCAGCCCGGTCCCCCCGCGTGTCTGATCTCAAAAAAATCCCGGGCCGCCTCCGGCCTCCGGTGGGTTCCACCTGGAAGGGCGCTAGTGATTGCCAGCCACCGCGGACCCGGGATCCGCATCCCAGGAGGAGCAGAAGTGGTGGTGGTGGCAGAAGTAATAACAATACGATCGATGACAATCGCTAACAATTAGAGAGGCCCCCCAAGTGCCAGCCAGGCACCCAAGCGCCTCAGCGCACTTCTGCCTCCACTCCCTGCGGAGAACCACACCATCCCATGCACCAAGGAGAGCACTGAGGTTTGGCCCGATTAGCGACCTGCCAGAGCCAGGACAAGAGTTTAGGCGTCCGACTCCAGAACCCCCATTTTTAACAGCCTGTGTCCACTGCCCGGGAACGGTGGGATGGGTGACTGTCACGGCTGGCTAAACCTCGAGACTTGGGCAACTGGTGACAATAATAAAAACATGAAGGACAAAAGAGAGGGGGAGGGCGAGGCTGGGAAGAGAGAGGTTTTAATCCACTGGGTCAGCCCCCTTTTATCTTCCATCCTCTCCTGGGGGACAATGAGGGCTTGGGGGCAGGGAGTGGAGCTCGCCTCGACTCTTCCCTTTGGTTTTCCGAAGTCTCAAGCCTCTTGGAGGCTCTTTGAGCCTGGAGGGGTGCCGAGGAGTCAATGGAGACCTGCTTGTGAGGGTGTGTGTGTGGGGGGTGACCGATAAAAGGGGTGGGGGCCGGTGGCCGGACTCCTGGTTGGCAACTAGGTTTCCGAAGGCGGGAATCTGCCCACCCTCTGCCCACCCGCGCCTCACCGGAAGCTCGGTCAACCCAACAGCTCACCCCAAAGACCCGCAGCTGCGGGAGGTTGTGAGTATGACCCCGGGAGCCGCTGTCCCTTTGGAATCGGACCCACAACGCTACTCGAAAACCAAGTTTCCGGAAGCCGCGTCCTCAGGGCAACCCATATTTCTTAATGAGTGGGCCCCCAATATTCTTTGCGGCCCGAGGTGTAAAGGGCCCGCGGAGACACGAGGTCCAGCCTTCGCTCTCCCAGCACCCAGGCCCGGGAGGCGGAAACTGACGGGCCAGGCAGGAGGCGCCGGGAAACCTTCAAAGATGTGCGCCGCTCCCGCCCGCTGCAGTGCTAGTCTTTGCCCGACAGGGACCAGCACCGCTCCACGCTCCGCCCGCGGCCACCCGTCCGCCAGGCGGAGGCGCAGGGCTACCCCGCCCAGTTTACCCTCCCAGCCGGAGCTGCTAGATAGCGAAAAGAGTTTGACCTTCTGTGGGTTCGGGTTCCAGAAAGGAGGAGTACCGCAACAAAAAAGTGAACAGACTCCCTGCGGCCTGAATAGGATGCGGTCACTCCCATCCCCACATCTCCATCTGGGGAGCAGAAGCTGCTCTTAAAGTCGGTCTACTGCGGCCGGTCTACCGCGGCCGGCGGGACGCAGAACGTCCCGGACGCGGAGAGGAAGAATAAAATATGAGCAACTCTGGATTGATTCGTTTGGGACACCGCCGCAGTTAGAACGTTGTGCGCTTCTCTGAGCGCTGTCTCAGTCGCTGTCTCCCCTTTGAGGAGAGCTCTCCTGATTAATGCTAGGGTATCGTGGGCCATTGAGCTGCCAGAACTCCTCGAGAAGTTTCTATGGTTTGTAGCAAGGCGGGGGGCGGAGGTGGCGCACACTGGGTACCGCTCTAGGGCGGGATTCTCAGCGCTGCTGGCCAGCATCTCGCGTTTGTTCTCTGCCCCTCCCCGACCCCAGTGGTTCAAAGCTGTACCCCTGTCACTTCCCCAGCACACACCACGTCTCCCTCTTCTCCCGTCTGGATCGCAGCTGGCGCCCCTTGCCCCGGCGGGGAAACTCACCGGTACCAGGCGAGGCCCTTGTCGTAGCTGCGGTCGAAGAAGTGGGGCTCGGCGCCCACGGCGCGCACGTCAGGGTGCACGCGCAGGAACTCAAGCAGCGCTCGCGTGCCACCCTTCTTCACACCGATGATGATGGCCTGTGGCAGCTGCTTGCTCCCAGACCCACTAATAAAGCTGGAGATGGGGCTGGAGGAGTCCGGCGCCTCGGGACTCTGTTCCTCCTGGCTCGCGGCGCCGTCGGCCGTCTCCTTGACCGCAGCCAACGGGGTGGCAGGAGCCGCCTGGAACGGCAGCCTGGGAGAAGCCCCGTCGGGACCGGTGGCCAGGGCTGGAGAGGCGTGAGCGGCGCGGGACCCAGAGCCCAGCAGCAGCAGCCCCGGTGCGGCGGCGCACGAGCCGGCGCACGAGTACAAGAACATGTAGAGCCAGACGCAAAGCATGGCGAAGAGCAACGCGAGCTTCCTCCTCACCGGTGGCGGGGGCGGCGGCGGCTGCGGCAAGAGCCGGCCGGGAACATCGAGGCAGGATCCGCCGCCGCTCAGACGCTGCCCCATGCGCTGCCCGCGGGCGCTGCGAGGGGCATGGCTCAGCACATGGCGCGGGTCCCGCCGGAACAGTGAGCGCGGAGAGGGGTCCTTGGCCCTTCGGACGCCTGGTGGTGCGGTTTATTGCCCCCGCGCGCCCGTGGCCACCGCTGCTCCTGCTGCTGCTGTTCTTCCCCAGGTGGCGGCGGCAGCTGTAGCGGCGGCGGCTTTTGACATGTTGCCCGGGAGGAGCCGCAACTGGCACGAAAGTCGGGTGGCGGCAATTGCTAGCCTGCGGACCGCTCCTGCGGCGCGACGCCCCGCTCTGGATCCAGAGAAGAACGCTGCACTCCCGATTCCTGGCCACTCCGGACGGTGCGCACGGCCGCTCGCCGGGGCTGCCTCCTCGCAGCCCTGTGAATGGAGCCAGAGAGCAGCCCCGGCACTTCCTCGCAGAGGCTGCGAAGGAGAACTGCGCAGGAAGAGTCTGAGACGGAGGTGGAGTAGGCGGGCCCGGCCACCAGGAGTGACAGGTCACTCCACCTACCAGAAACCTGGAGTACCACGCAAATACAGCCGCTTCGCTGAGGGTTCAGCAGCCAACCAGCTACCAGGACGTGGGGGTGTGGAAAGGGTTTGGGGCGGTGGAGAGTGGTCGGGGGTTACTATTGGCTGCAGTACAAGGGGCGGGATCACAGGGGTGGAGCCAGGGGCTGGTGACAGGAGCAGATGGTAGGAAGGATGCTGGCGGGACCCAGCGCTGGAAGGGGACAGACCCCACTGAGTGGTGTACTTCGGCACCGCGCGCCTTTCCTCACTCGCTTCCCGGAGCCAACCTTGGCTCTAGTTGCCCATATGTCGGGACGCGAGTCCCCATCCAGATGTTTCGTGGGTGGGCTCGTGATGTGTGTGTGTGTGTGTTATGCAGTCGGGAGGGGGTTGGAGGAGCGAGAGTCAGTCCGGACATGCATGCAGCCCCCAAACCAGCCCACCCCACGTCGGGGACTCAGAGAGATACCTTTCCGGGACAGGCACCAGTTTAGGAAGTTCAAGTGGAAAGCATATTTGGAAATCGCTGTCTATTACTCTTTTTTAAAAAAGCTTTCGTTCTTATTCTTTGCCGGGAGTTGATCTCTCTGGGGCTGCCGGTTAGCTGGGATCCGTGTAAACTATCCTCAGGGAAAAAATCTTCCCTAGCTTCCCAAACCGCTGGGGTAAGGTGTGGGGGGGAGGGCGGGGGGGAGAAATTAACAGGGCTGGTTAAAGTTCTTGGTAGAAAAGTGAATGTGAGTCACGTGTAGAAAGTTTAGTCCGGATATTAATTTGTTGGGGATGTTAAGTTTAAGAAAATGTTCAATCTTCCCTTTCCCCTGAATAAATAATAAAGCCAACATTCTCCTTCATTTAGGAGACAGTTTGGTTTGCTGACCTGCTGCACTAATTATTAGGTGGTGTTTTTTCCCCACCAATTTCTTTTAAGTCAAACGTAAACTGGGAGCAAATCGATCACTGAGTTGCATTTATTTAATAGTCAAAAGTCCACTCGAAGTCGCTGTCCCCTGTTCTCGGAAAAATGATCCACCCGGGGCGGGGGCGGAAGCGGGTGCTGAGGAGCTGAGCTCCGGAGGAACTGTAACCGCTAGCTGGGGAAAGCGCAGGCGAAAGGTGCTGCATCCTGCTGCATTCTTGCCACTGCGCGTACAGTTCGGAAGCTCAGGATTTCGAGTTCATCCCAGGGGTGTTCAGAAAGTTTTCGATGCCGCAATCTGGGTCCAGCGGGGCCAGCCGGCCTCCGACGCCCGGCTGCCCGCTGTCCCGAGATAGAACACTCCTTCCGATTCCGACCCCATTGCGCTCGCCGGGGTTGCGTGTCGCTCACGAGGTGACTCAAGGAGAACCGCCGCCTACGTTGCATTTCACCATCCGCGCAAGTGGGCGCGGCGGAAGCGACCTGAGCCCTGGTCCCTCTGTAGCGCTGTTGGAGGCTAACCTCCGCCGCCAGCCCCGCTCGCTCTCGCTTCCTTCCTGAATAAGGTCCCCAAGTGTCCTGTGTCCCGAAGCCCTAACTCGGGACCGGGTCCCCTGCGCCTGGAGAACACTGACAAAGCCAGTGGGCCGTTAGCACCTCAGGTTAAAAAATGTGCTAGAAAGGCGGCGTTGACCCGAGAGGGTTCTGATAACCCAGCGGTCACCACCCGACCAACGCACCCGAGCTGTGCTCCGCGCGACCTCTTTGTAACTAATTACCTTGAGCCCAAGATATTTTCCATCAATACTGTTGAGGGGGAAATAAGTTAAAAGATTTTCCTCCCCCTTTTATATTCGCAATGAGAATTTCTTTCCAGCTTTTCTTTGGGATGTTGTGTTAGCTTTTCGAGAGAAGTAACTTATCCCTATTTATTTATTTCTTCTGAAACATGAGAATATATTTCTGAGCATTACCCCGGCTCTGAATTTTGGAAATGTGAGAGGGAACCATTAGTGTCTGCGAAGGGTGTGTCTTTAAAATCACCTTATTTAGGGGGGAAATTAAGTTACTGTCTTTGATCTTCAGGAGGCATATAAGTTTATTGACTTTTGTGGGTTGTGGGGGGGAGGGTGGTAGTGGTTTACGATTTGTATGTGTTCAGGAGAATGTTGGCTCCCATGTGGCTAACTTCAGGCCCGGTGATTTTGATAATCCTGATAAAAATGGTCTCTGTCTGGAGGGTTAGCAAAGTCTTGTGTAAATGGGGGGTGGGAGGGAAGTGAGCAATTAGAAATGGAGGCCGCCGGATATATTTAGGATTTTTTTTTTTTTTCCTCGGGAGGTTAAGGAAGGGAGGGAATGAAAGCAAAGACGTGGGCATCGGAAATTGCCCGAAGTGTTCCGCAGAGCTGAGCACCCCAGAGCCAAGTCGCCGCCCGCGTCCACCCAGCGTGCATTCAATCCCCAGTAGCTAGAACAATGGGGGGAATTCGCAGTGCGCGCAGCGCCCAGGGATTTCTGCCTCCCAAGGTCCGCGGGTCATTTGGAGCCTGAGCGGAACCCCGCCGGCTGTGAAGCCTCGGCGGAGCAAAGCCTGCGCCGCTGCGGACGCTTTGACCCTTCCGCCCACTTGGCTGGTCTGTAGGCTGCGCTCCCCAGCCCCAGGTTGAGCCCCAAAATCCGCTGCCGGCTGCCCTTGGCAAACACCATCTCTTCCATCGTTCCACCCTGCAGATGCGGAACTTGAGGCTCAACCCTAGACAGAGTTGGTGGCGAAACTGACCGTAAACCCAGTTTGAGCCTCTGCACTTATCCCTGTTCTGCAGTACAAGGTCCCCCCCACGCCCGAGCCTGGCCTTTAGTAAAGCGCATTCACCCAAACTGGGAGAAAAGTTTACCTCTGATAAATGTTTAAAAATCTTGCATTCGGAAAATCTAGAAAGGAGCGGATTCAACTTCAGCACACCTGTACGGTTTGTTTTATTTTGGTTTGTTTAGGATTGCTCACCTAGGGCCTCTGAAAATTCTAATCCGGCAGGTAGGCCCTCTCCTTTAGAAAGGGACAGGGCCACCGTCTCCTTTTCCTTTTACCCCAGGTCCTGCTGTCAGCGACCCGCTGTGTGACTTCAGGCACGTCATTCTCTGGCCCTAAAATCCCCCAAATGTTAAATAGGAGACTTGGACCAAAAGATCCCAGCGACATTTTCGCGGTAAGTTTCTGATTCTGGGCTCAGGGAGGGAGGTGCCCGCAGCTGCTCGTGCCCCCTGCCAGCGCCGCCTGGTGACCCACTGTGTCTCTGGTTCATACCCCACCACTACTCCCTGCGGGGCCGCGATGGTTGCTTTTCTTGGGGCTGCGGAGCCGTTGGCCTGGAGCCCAGTTCCGGTCACCCGAACCCTTACCCTCCTCGGAGCCGCGGGAGATGAAGGGCCGCGATCCCGGCCGCGGCTCCAATGCCCACCCGCAAGGGGGCGCTCTGCTAGCTGCCGGGGATCCGGAGGCGAAGATGGGGGCTGAGGCCGCTAGCAGGTTTTCTCCGCACACAGGGCAGGAGACTCTCCCCTCCATTTGGGCTTATGCGGCACCCCCCGAGCGTCCCGGAACTCATGTGGCCGCCCAAATCTCCTGGGTGTCTAGGCGGCCGAGGTGCCCCCTTCTCCGCCGGGGTTCCAGAGAGCCACTCAGAGCGCGGGGAGCTATTGGCCACAGGCGGGCATTTGCCCAGCCCCGCGGCTGCCGCTGCTGGCCAGAAGGCGGGGCTTAGACATTCTTTGCAGGACTCTGAGGAAAGAAACGCTTCCCAGCGCTGAGATCCAGGTGCACCTAGGGGAACGAGGACCTACCAGCCTCAGTTGCACCCACCTCCCCACGTGTGTGTACGCAGCGTGTCATTGCAGTAAATGCTGATATGTATGAGTAAAACTGCAAATCACAGAAGAGGGACGATTGCTCTTATTTTATAGATCAAAGCAATTTGATGCCCAGATTGGTTTGGTGACTTGTGTCCTGAGGAGTCAAGGTGGTGCGCTGATCTTAAATCCCTCATCCACATACACCCTGCTCTGGGCCTTTGGCGAATGAAGCAGGGAATGGTGGGGAGACTGGGGGAGAGGAATTTATGCCTCAGGCTTCCTCCTGGCTGAGTCATCAAAGGCTGGCTGCTGCCCTCCCCAGGAAGTAGTCTCCCCACAGCCTTGCTGTCACCAGGTTCTTCAATGGCTGTCCCCCTCACTCTTCAGGCCTAAGGTGGTAAGGACAGCTCGCATTACCAGTGCCAAGGCACTGTGCTGTTCCTGTATGTTCTCTCCTTCTCCAGCTACTTTGTGAGTAGTTCTTTTACTACATACACTCACCTCAAATTCCTCAAAGTGTGCCATATCTTTCCCGCCAGGACCCTGACATGTGATATACCAGGGCTGCATTACTTTTCTTAATCTGGTTCCCAACTACTGGTTGTATGACATTGAATAAGTTACACAACCCTTCTGAGCCTGAGTGCCACTGTCTGTATTTGTACTCCTCTCTTACAAATGCCTTCAGCCTCTCTCTTCCTCTGTTATACTCCTGGCAATGGAAATCTGTAAAGGCCAATCCTGTCTTCAACCTTCCTGGCCTGAGCCACTGAGTTGCTGGAGGAAAACCCGCCATTAGAGATGACTGGTCCTGCTTTAATTTTCCACCATAAACTTCTTATGGGTAAATAAAGGCACCCTGCACCTCTCCTAAATGTCTTCGGGAGGCCCACTTTCCCAATCCCAGAGACAAGTATTTCTTACTTTCTCTCTCACAAAAGACAGGGTTTCTCAAATCTTCTTTGAGAACATAGATGCTGATGGGATTGTCTACACCTTTCTTCCACCAAAACTCTACACTGACTAGCACCCACCCCAACTCCTCCTCCTTCCCTTTTGTCACAGTGCAGGAAGCTGCAGGCCAGTCCAACACAGAGTGATCCCCATTAGTGCTCTGGATTCCAGCCGTTCTCGCCTCAAGGACTTCTCTTTTCCCATCTCCTTGGTTCTGAGTCATTAGTTTCTCACCATGGTGGACAATGATGGGACACCCAGACCCTGTCAGTGAAGGACATGCTGCCTCAGGTCCTGGTGTGCTGTCAGCACAGAGCCTTCAGCTGCCAGCCTCTCCAGGGCTGCAGGGGCTGAAGTTCAGGCCCCTTCCTGAGGTGGCCTCCATCCACTGATGCAGGGGGAAAGGTCTGGTCATCCCAGCCAACTCTAGATATCTCTGAAGGGCAAACGGACTCCAGAACTTTCTCTGGGGTTGGTAAAGCATGGTGGGCCTGCATCACAGCTATGCTTCTCCCTCTGCCTACGCCTGCTTCCTCCTCCTCCCTTCTATAGGTGTTTGTCCCAAGGGCACTTTCTAATAAACATTCTGTTCACTCTCCAGTGAACCCTCCCTCTGTCCCTTCACACTCTGATATGGTTCACATCAGCATCCAAACACACTCCTATTTTTTGTTCCTCTTCATAGCCAAACACATGTACAGTTTCTACTTTCTCACCTCTTATTTCCTCTTTATTATGTTAGTTTTTTCTTCTTTTTCTTTAATGATGGAAACATTCAGACAAACACTAAAAAAATCAAATTTGTAAGAAATAGAGTAAATACGACTCTCTGACCCCAAATCCCAAGTCTTTCTCTTCAGAAGCAACCACTCTTGTTAAATATTTTATGAAAATACAAGGAAACAAGTATGTATTACTCTGCCTTTCCTCCCTCCCTTTTCTTCAAACAGGAGCATTAAATAGTAGTATTCTGCCATTATATGGGTGATCATTCCATATCAGTGTGTGTGTCTTTTAAAAAATGCCGACTATAGATAACTTCAATTTTTAAATGAAGGAATAACTGAAGTAATAAAGTATCTTTATCCCTGGGAGTTTGGTTTCCTAAAAGGTACCTCTAAACTTAATAAGAAAATAAAATACATGCATTTGGGTCATTAAAAAAAACCTACATATTTTTGCTTTGAAAAATGAGTAAATTAGCACATTTATTATACTTTTCAACCCTCTAACTTAAAAAACATGAACTAGTGTATACTTTATTTCACTTTGTCAAGGTTGATAACATCTACACTCTTAAACACAATTCCATGAGTTATTTACTCGGAGTTTCATTTTTATTTGACTCAAGGGAGCCAAGAAATCTTGAGAGCTTCATTTTTTATTCATATTGTAGTTGGATGGAATTCATGGAATGAATGGTTATTGTTGATGTTTTGGAAAATGTTTGTGGATGCTGTACCTCTTGAAATGTTGCGAATGTCTACCTAATGCATTTTTAGACTGGAAGAAAAATTTAGCTGGGTATAAAATTCTTGGGTTACACATTTTTCCAGTTAGAATTTTATGAAACTTGTTCTACTTTCTACTGGCATAGAATTTTGCTGGTTCATTCTTGGTGGTATCCACTCTGCAATTCAACACATTTACTGAATATAGCTGATCTTTAAACAACATGAGTTGGAAGTGTGCAGGTCCACTTACATGTGGATTTTTTTTTCAATAAATACTGTAAGTGTATTTTCTTTTCCTTATGATCTTAATAATATTTTTTTTTTCTCATTAAACTTGGTTGTAATGGGTCTTAAAATTCTTTGACAGATTTTTGGTTAAGTTGTTTCCATTAAAATGTACTGATTTTAAAAACTAATAACTTAAAAACTGCTTTTCTCTAGCTTCCTTTATTGTAAGAATACAGTATATATTACATATAACATACAAAGCATGTATTAATCAACTGTTTATGTTATTGGTAAGGCTTCCAGTCAACAATAGGTTAGTAGTAAAGTTTTGGAGAGTGAAAAGTTATGGGCAGATTTTTGACTGTGCAAGGGGTCAGTGCCCCTAACCCTCACGTTGTTTATGGGTTAACTGTATTTTATTTCAATCGTTATGTTTATTATATCAGGCATCTTTATTTTTTAAACTGCTCATTTGCATGTCTCAATTTTGTGATTTTTCTCAGAAAGCTAATGCTCCTGGAGGCTATCAGTTGACAAAGTGTAGCTGGGGAAGGACAGGACATCAGGCCCCAGCCTGTGCCCCTCTATGTGTTTTTCAGGGTGGGAGAGAAACTCTGGGGTTATAAACAGAATTTGACTATTGCCTATTCAGCCTCTTGCCTTTCCAGCTTCAACTGACGCCACCTTTCAGGGTAACAGCAAGTATCTGAGCTCAGGATACTATTATTTCTAAGTGATGTTTGCTTAAACTGTATTATATGTCAGGGGAGGTGGTGGAAGACAGACATGAGGCAAGGATCACCTCTCCAGCCAATTTTCCATTTGTAGAACCTGTCCCTCTTCCAATCTAGGCTACCATTTTCTTCCCCAACAATGAAATGGAAGAGCCTTCTGTCCTCCTAGGTCTTTCTCCTGTTTCCTCCACCTTACGTTCTGGGATCTGGTGCTTCTGTGGCATCTCAGGACTGAATTCAAGGGAGAGAGTCTGCAACCATGCTTGTCCAAAACATGGACTCAAATTATTTGCTACTTTTAAAGTTGAATAACTTTACTAGTTGACATCTCAATGCTAAATTTTCTTTATTAGTGTTAATTGAAGCAGAACATACCTTTCCAGTTTAATGGTTTATTTATCTTTTTAGGAACATATTTTTATTTTATAACATTGAACATTTTTTTCCTATTCTGCAGTTTCATTCTTTTTTACAAGAATACTCATTGTATATACATTATATTTCCTTTGTCTTTCATACCTATACTTCTCTCTACAATAATATTAAATCTTATATATTTTCTAGGTCTTATGTATATATAATTTCCTTTAGCTTGTCTACCAGATCCTTGAAAATAAATTCAATTGTTTTCATTTCTTGTTATTTCTTCATTTTATTCTTCTTTTTCACTCTTTCCTGATCTTTGTGAGTAGCCTGCTTTTCTTTTCTTCCTGTTGTTTTAAGGCATTTTATTTAAAACATTGAGTCTGTTCTTGATCTCATTTGTTTTTCAGAAGGATTAGATTAGTTGTAATTCTTTGAGAGTTTAGAGAATTGTTATTCTTACTACTCATTTTTTTCAATTGAATTAATAGGCTTCATTTTTGTTAGAGAAGTTTTGGGTTTACAGAAAAATTGGGTGGAAATACAGAGAGGTCTTATATATCATCTCATCACCACCCCCATATACAGGTTCCACTATTATTAACACCTTGCATTAATATGGTACATTTGTTACCAATATTGATACATTATTATTAACTAAAGTCCATAGTTTACATTAGGGTTCACTACGTGTTATACATTCAATAAGTTTTGGCAAATGTATGATGATGTGTATCCACCATTACAGTACCATACTGAATAGTTTCACTGCCCTCAACATATCCATCTATTCATCCCTCCCTCCCCTCAAGCCCATGGCAACCACTGATCTTTTTATTGTCTCCATAGTTTTGCCTTTTCCAGAATGTCATATATAGGTATCCCCCACTTTTTGAAAGTTCGTCTTATCGCATTTTGCATTTACAAAAGACCTACATAATCACCTGTTTTTGCTAACCAAAAGACACCCGAAGAGGACTTTCACTTTACCCAAAAAGGCAAAAAAGTGAAAATAGTAGCATTCAGCTTGTTTTGCAGCGAGCTGTTGCAGAGGCGGCACACACCTTGAGAAACTACACTCAGCACTTCAACATCAAGCGCCATAGCTTTGAACTGCATCTGTGCCTTATCTCAATTTATTTTGTGCATCCATTAGCAAAATGTATCGTAAGGTATCAGAAAAGCCTAAGAGAGTTCGTAAGGGTGTTACACTTACCGTAAAACTGGAGATAATTGTTTCCATCATGGTGAGCAAAATAAAGACATAAAAAGTAATGGTGGGGCCGGGCTGGTGGCTCAGGAGGTGGAGCGCCGTACTCCTAACACCGAGGTGGCAGGTTTGATTCCCACATGGGCCAGTGAGCTGCTCCCTCTATAGCTAAGATTGTGAACAACAGCTCTCCCTGGAGCTGGGCTTCAGTGAGCAGTCAGAGGCATGGACTGCCATGGGCTGTGTGCTGCCATAGGCTGCGGTGGGCTACTGTGTGCTGCTGTGAGCTGCCAGTGCCCAGTGTGAGTGGCCAGCAGCTGGCGAGAGCTGCTGTGAGCCGCTGGGAGCGGCCCACCAGCGACTGGTGACCGACTGCCTCAGCGGGGGTGGGGTGGGTGGGGGTGGGGAAGAGGGTAGAGCACAAGGCTCATAATACCAGCATGGGCCAGGGAGCTGTGTCCTACACAACTAGACTGAAAAACAACGGCTTGAACCAGAGTGGGCCTGGAGGCAAAGAAGGGAAAAAAAGCAAAGTAATGGTAATTGCTTCTTCACTTTTCCCCATTATGAAGGTGTCATAGGAATGCTCTATTTTTGGATAGCAGAGGAAACCTATAGTTGAAATCATGCAGTGTGTATCCTGTTTAGATTGGTTTCTTTCACTTAGCAATATGCATTTAAGTTTCCTCCATGTCTTTTTATAGCTTGATAGCTCATTTCTTTTTATTACTGAATAATACTCTATTGTCTGGATACTCGTATATCACAGGTGTTTATCCATCACCTACTGAAGGACATCTTGGTTGCTTTCAGGTTTTGGCAATTCTAAATAAAGCTGCTATAAACATTTGTGTGCAGGTTTTTGTGTGGACATGACTTTTCCACTCAATTTGGTAAATGCCAAACAGTACAGTTGCTGGGTTATATGGTAAGAGTATGTTTATTTTGTAAGACATTGCCATTCTCTCTTCCAAAGTGGTCGCACAACTTTGCTTTTCCACCAGCAATGAATGAGGGTTCTGTTGCTCTACCACCTGGCACTTGATGTTATTTGCTCCTCACTTCTTAAAAAGATTTTAAAAATAATTCTTCTTGTGAGATATGCTTTTTTTTCTTTTACTCTTCTTTAAACATGTATTTTAAAATTAGGAAATATCTCAAATGTGTAGAAAAACAAAAACAATATAATAAACATGTATAACTCCATGATACATTTTAGCATAATTTATTTTTTAAAAACACATGTTACAGAGATAGTTGAGTCCTCCCTTTTAATTAATGATACAGTTAAACTTATTTTTACATTTTAGATTATATTTACATCCTTTGTCTTTGCTTTTTTTTTAAAAAAAAAATCTCATTTCCTATCTTCTGTTAGACTGGGTTTTTAATATTTTTTTCCCTATCCTTTACTGACTTGGAAATTATAGATTGAATATAAATATAAATATTCTTATACTTTTTGATAGCTGTGGTTGACTGTTATACTCATGGCACTCAACAAAGCATACCACTTGGAATCTCTGCCCTTGTATAGTCCTCTCTTATATTGAGTCTATGTTTGGCCACGTGACTTGTTTTATCCATAAGACATCAGCAAACATGACAAGCAGAGGTTTAAGAAGCACTTGCACAACAGGGCATGTTAGAGTGTTGGCATCACCTTCCTAATGATGAAAGATCACAGAGAGAGAGAGATTCAACAATCCCAGCTGCCCTGAGACTTAGCTGACCCTCCAGCTGAATGCAGCCATGTTTTAAAGTACATGTGGGATTTATTTTAAACATGTATAGTAAGACACGTAGACATGGAAATGACTGCCATGATGGAAGACATTGTACTCACAGTTCCCTAGACACCGAAGGCATGGCACCAAGGGTCAGTCAGGAGGTAGAAGCAGTGAGGGGAAAACATGAGCAAAAGCCTTTATTGTGGTTTCTGCAGGAAGGCCTGCAAGGCAAGGTAAGCAGGTTTAGGATTGTCTAGCTGGAAGAATCTCAATGGGCCATGGTGTATAGGGGCAGTCCCTAGTTGTCTGGTAGGTGGCCTTGGGTGATTGGGACTGAGGAATATTGCCTCCTGGAATGTAAGAGTCAGTTACAGAAGGTGGTTAGGAGTCTGTACTCCAGATTGGTTGGTTTGCATATGAAAAGCACCCCCCTGGGTAAGTTATTTTCTATCTCTAAGAACTGGCTGCCCACTGAGGGGCACTCTCTCAGCAGTTAGCTCAGTGAGAGCCCAATGCCAGAACATAGAAAATAAGAAAATAACATTGACGCTTGAACTACGTGGAAATGAGGAGCACCCCTCCCTTTCCCCTTACCCCTCCCACCACGCAGTCAAAAATCCACATGTAACTTTTGATTTCCAAGAAACTTGACCACTAAGAGCCTACTATTGACCGGAAGCTTTACTGATAACATAAACAGTTAATTAACACACATTTAGGTGTTATATGTATTATATACTGTATTCTTACAACAAAGTAAGCCAGAGAAAATAAAACATTATTAAGAAAATCATAATGAAGAGAAATACATATACAGTATTTATTTTTTAAATATCCACATATAAGTGAACCCATTCAGGTCAAACCCATGTTTTTCAAGGGTTAACGGTATAATTGATACAAGTCACCTAAGTGCAACTAATAAAGAAACTATGCAGCTAACCAACAGATTCACAAGAAATAATAAACTGTCATTTTAAGTCTCAAGCCTTTGGACTGGTTTGTTATGCAACAATTGATAACAGATATTCTTAAATGGTATCAGTTTGATAACCATGGATATCCTTAAACTTGTTAGGTACATATGCAAGAAAGTCATAATTTTTTCAAAAAGTCAGTTGTCTATAGATGTGTTTTCATCATCTTTTGGTTTATGTGCCATTCTGATTATTTTCTTCCTTTTATGTAAGAAAATGTTGTCTAGAAGCTTATAGGTATTTCTTTTCTTTTTTTATTGGGGAATATTGAGGAACCGTGTGTTTCTCCAGGGCCCATCAGCTCCAAGTCATTGTCCTTCAATCTAGTTGTGGAGGGCGCAGCTCAGCTCCAAGTCTAATCGCCATTTTTCAATCTTTACTTGCAGGGGGCGCAGCCCACCATCTCACATGGGAATTGAACTGGCAACCCTGTCGTCCAGAGCTCGCTCTCGAACCAATTGAGCCATCCGGCTGCCCCTAGGTATTTCTTATTTCTGGAGTTGTAGACTTTTCTCAAGATAAGTAAAGTTCTTAATCATCCTGCCAGGAACTTAGCAAAACTCTTCATTTAGAGAGTCAAATCTGCTGCTTAAGGTCATTTTTTATTGTTGGCTGAATTACTGCTTCTCTTTCCATTTATTTTACTCCATTTGGAATTCAGATTTTTGGCCTGTTATATCTCCTGGATCTAACTCCAGATATTCTATCTTTTCCTTTAGATTTTTGGTTTATTCTCTTTCACTTGATTGTCTAAACAGTTTGTTTGGAACTCACCAGTGTCCATTTTCTCCTTCATCTACTGAATTTTTAAATCAAAATCATAGGTTTTAAAAACCTGTACTGTGTGTTTGCACTGTACTTGTATGTCCTAAACCACTCTCCTTCTTTGTTTAGTCTGCCTTTCTTCCCCACTGGTTTTATTGTATTAGGGTCTCTTCTGAGGGTTCTGCTTGCTCCTCCTGTCTCCAGTTGGGTCCCCTAGGTGTGTTGTGCTCTTTTTACATTTGTTCAGAAGGGCTCAGTTCCTGCTGCTGTGGTACAAAAGTTGTGGCAGGACTATGGTAGAGGAAGGGACATCAGTCTGCGTCCCTGTGAGCCTGTGAGTGAGGCAGGGTTAACCCCTTACAAAAGCACAAAAGGAAGACTCCGTTCTTGCACCCCCATCGTAATGGCTAGAGAACATTTGGGCCACCTGTTGCATTCTCTGGGACCAAGAGACCAGGCATCCTCGTGTGAGCAGTTGGTACTTTCCCTCCAACCAGTCTATGCAGCTCTACTCCCAGAGTCCAGGTACCTCCCTTGGGCTGCTGCTTATCTCTGGGAATGCTCTGGAATTGAAGCTAGGAGAGAAGAGGAGAGAAGGCTGAATATGTTGAAGACACCATCTTTCCAGACTCCCCTGTGCTGTGGACTGAATTTTGTCCCCTCCTAAAAAATTGCCTATGTTGAAGCCCTAACCCCCAGTGTGACTGTTTGGAGACAGGGCGTTAAGGAGGTAATGATAGTTAAATGTGGCTGTAAGGGTGGAGCTGTCACCCCATAGGATTAGTGTCCTTATAAGAAGAGACACCAGAAAGCTCACTCTTTCCTTCCCCCTCCCAACTCCTGCCGTGTGAGGACACAGTGAGAAAGAAGGTGTGTCTGTAAGCTGGGAAGAGTATCCTCACCAGACACTGAATCCGCTGGAAACTTGATCTTGGATTTCCCAGCCTCCAGAACTGTGAGAAAACAATGTTTGTCACTGAACCCACCTAGTCTACAGAATTTTGTCACAGCAGCCTGAACTGACTAAGACACCCTGCTTCCCCCAGGTAGCCAGATCATATCCAGTGGACAGTTTTCTGTCTTCATTTTGCATGACCTCTGGCAGCATTAGATTCCGCTGACCATGCGGTCTTCCTTGACACTTACCTCTGTTAGCTTCTGAGACATTACACTACTCTGTTTTCTTTCCCTCCTGCCTCCCTGTTTACTGTTTCTGTCTCTTTTGCTCATTCCTTCTCTTTTACCAAATCTCTCAAAGTTGATGCTGTTCAGAACTTACCCCATCCTAGATGATTTTGCCTAATCCAATGGCTTTAAATACTTTCCATTTACTGATGACCCCAAATATGTATTTCCAGTCCAGATCTTTTTCTGAGGTCGAGACTCATTCATCCAACTGAACTATTAATTGTTCTACTTGAATGTCTCACAGAAATATCACATTTTATATATTCAAGATAGGAATCTTGATTTCACCTCAATTTTGCTCCCCACTTCCCTTTCCCACTTAATTGCTCAAGCGAGAAACCCGGATGAATCCTTGATTTCTTCTTTCTCTTTATTTTCCATATTCAATCTACCAGTAAATCTTGTCAGTTCCACCACAACACATAGCTTGAGTTTTCACTCTACCTTTCATAATTATTGCTACTCCCTAAATCCAAGCCTTCCTCTTCTCTTCTCTGGTCTAGTGCAACAGTCTCCCAACTGGTATTCCTACTCCCACCCTGGCCCTACCTCCAATCCACTCTCTGACTCCAATCCACAGCCAGCATGAGCTTTCAAAGATTGGACCCTATTTGCTTTGCTGTTTGTAAGCCTGCAGTGTCTCTCTAACATACTTAAAGTAAAATCCTCACCCTTTACCACAGCTTAAAACTCCTGCATGCTCCAGCTTTACTGACCTTCCCAACTCATCTTTGTTTTTTGTTGTTTTTTTAAATTTTTATTGGGGAATATTGGGGAACAGTGTGTTTTTTCCAGGACCCATCAGCTCCAAGTCAAGTCTTGTCCTTCAATCTAGTTGTGGAGGGCGCAGCCCAGCTCCAAGTCCAGTCGCCATTTTCAATCCAGTTGCAGGGGATGGGGGGGGTGCAGCCCACCATCCCATGTGGGAATTGAACCGGCAACCCTGCTGCTAAGAGCTCGCACTCTAACCAAATGAGCCATCCGGCCACCCCCCAACTCATATTGTTATACATTTCAGTTGACCACTATGGTCCAGCTACACTGGCCTTTCTTCAGCTTCTTAAATATTCCAAATTTTCCCCCATCACAAGCCCTTTTTACATGCTAATTCCTCTCCTTCTAATTTATTGCTTTTTCCCTCAATCTTGCATGACTGGTTCTTTCTAATCTTTAGTTTTCAGTTGAAAGGTCATTTCTTCTGAGTCTTTTTCTGATCGTTTTATCAAAAGTAGATCTTCTATAGCTAAACTCCACTTTTTTTCTTCACAGTACTTTTGGCAATTTATAACTAGGTTATTTTGTTTGTTCCACTCATTGTGTCACTATTTTCCCCCACTAGGAACTTACCTGCTTTGTTTATCATCGGACACCTAGCATACTGCCCGGATAGTGTAGGCTCTCAACATAGATTTGTTGAATGAATGAATTAATTTGCAAGGAACAAATCAAAATATATATAAGGTGCCTAATAATATGCCTGACACATTGTACAAATTTAGCAATACTTAAGTTCACTGAGAATGTGGTGGCTATTTCTATAAATTACTGTGGGTTGTTTGTGATAATCCCAGCAAATTCCCATTGTTTTTGAAAGAAAAAGTAGATACACTTTATGGAAACCTTGGAGTAGTGGTTCTCAAAGTGTGGTCCTTGCACCAGCAGCATTAGCATCACTTGGGAACTTGTTAGAAAAGTAGCCAGAAAATCTGGCGACTGGGCCCGTAGTCTGTGTTGTAACAAGACCTCCAGGTAGCCTCTGATGTGCGCCTGAGTTTGAGAATACTGCCTTAGGGCATTTTTTTCCACTTTTTACTTTGAATTGTGGTAAAATATACAGTATATTAGAAAATATACTGTTTCTAAGTGTACAGTCAGTAGTGTTAAGTAAGTCACACTGTTGTGCAGCCAATTTTTAGAACTCTTTGCATCTTGCAAAGCTGAAACTGTATACTCATTAAACAATAACTCCTTTTTCTCCCTCCCCCAGCCCCTGCAACTACCATTCTACTTTCTGTCTCTATGAATGTGACTATTCCAGGTACCTCACATAAGTGAAATAATACAATATTTGCCCTTTTGCATCTGGCTTATTTCACTCAGCATTATCTCCTCAAGATTCACACATGTTGCGCATGTATCAGAATGTCCTTCCTTTTTAAGGATGACTAATGTTCCATTGTATGTATATACCACATTTTCTTTACCCATTCTTCCATCAGTGGGCAACTGAGTTGCTTCCAGCTTTTGCCTCTTGCTGTTATGAGCAAGGGTATACAAATATCCCTTCAAGACCTTCCTTTCAATTCTTTCAGCTATACACCCAGAAGTGGAAGTGCTGGATCACATAGTAATTAATTCGATGTGTAATTTCTGAGGAACTGCCATACTGTTTTCCATGGTGGCTGCACCATTTTATATTCCCACCAATAGTGCACAAGGGTTCCACTTCCTCCACATCCTGGCCAACACTTACTTTGTTTTCTTTATTTTTATTATAGTGGCTATCCTAATGGGTGTGAGGTGATATTTCATTGTGTTTTTTAAAAATTTGTATTTCTCTAGTAGTGTGATGTGGAGTATTTTTATTTATATTTGGGCCCAGTTTATAGCATAGCAGACTAATCTGCAGCAACACATAAAGAATTTTCAGTTACTTCAACATTTAATTTTAAAAATTGATCCCCAAATCCAGATTTCCTATCAATGTTCTTAAAATCCTGACCTACGTATGTTTTTCAGCCATCAAAGTAGGACCTTCCACTTTCACAGCCATAAGGACTGCAAACATCTAGGAGTAAACGGACAGGTCTGTACTGAAAACCCACCTTCAGAGACTGGTTTCTCCTTCACAGGGGAGTGCATGGCTAGAAAATGGTAGAAACCATACCCGGGAGTGCAAATACCCTACAGTAAATTGCGTAGGGAATTGACAGAGCTTTTGAAGTAGCAGGTGGCAGTTTGAGAGCCTTTGAACCTGATTCTACTTACTTATTGGCTAAAAATGAATCTTGTTGTTTTAATCAAAAAGAAAATTTTCAGAGGTAACCGGGGCCATCAGTGGTTCTTATAACCTACTACCCAAAAGTTTGCGTACATATAACAGATATTTCAGTCCAATTTCTCTTAAAGCAACAAGACGTTATTGGTCAGAGTGTTTTGTTGATCTACAGCATAGACTTGCTGAAGGGATTTTTCTCCAACAAATCCACTGAATTCTAACTTGTGATCCCTTCTAAATCTTGGAAACATGTTCACCCTGGAATTTTCCCTACAGCCAGGTGTGTGCTACCCTGTTTTTGTGAATAGTCACCAGGTTCTCCAATCTGCTTTTGCCACATGAAAACACACTATCCTTTGCTTTGCTTCTCATCCAAAAGGCTGCCGACTCCAGAGGTTTTTATGCTATGCTTTACTTTCCCTTTATTTTACTGTCAATGTCACTCCACCTTCATTTCAATACTGATGCTTTCCCCTCTTTCATTTCTGACCATTCTTTTTCCATTTTCTACTCTTTCTCCCTCTGGAAATCACCTTTGTAACCTATTCCTCATTTTCAATTCCCAAGTCACCAAACGGACCGAAGTAAGATAAGTGAGTTTCCCGTCATCATAAATGCTTCACCTGTCTCCCTCGCTTTGCTAAGTGCATTAAGGGAAAACTGGCCATACCAGAAAGTCTTTTCCTGTTGACTTCCATTAGCACTTTATGAATTTCTTAACTTTCAGCTTTTGGGAAACCATTTGAGATAGGGAGAGCCGGTACTTTTTTGTGAGGTGAGAGTGTGAGGATGAAATAAGGATGCTGGTTTCCATAGGCCATTCATGAAAATTAGTTATGTGACTGAATGGTGGGCTTTGTCTCCATAGTGTTCTGCCGGCTTTTAAACTTCCAGAGGCCGCTGTCGGACTTTGACCCTATTTTCCTCTGGTAGGCACAAAAGCACTAATGTGAAATCTACTCCAAACTGAGATTGGTTTATAAAACCCAGAACTGCCTCTTGGTTTCCTTAAAAATTTGTTTGACGAGGCTAACTGTGTTAAAATTAACACACTGTACTGGTGTAAAAGTGCTCTGCTGGAAATTGCTTTTACAGCCACTATCATCAGTTCAATAGCATTTAGCCCCCAGGCCCTGCTCTGACCATCCCGATTAATCTTGCTCACCAACACCAATTTCTGCTCATCACTTTCCCACTCAAAGACTTTCCGTGATGCTTGGTATGCCCATCTGTGGCTCTCGACCTTGATTTCATCGGGAGTGAGACCATCTGGCTCTGTCACATGGCATCTCAGGGCTCTTTGGAAAATTTCCACCTGTAAAATGGGGTTGCTAATACTGTAACGGCTTAGAGCAGTGTCAGGCCTGTGCCAGCATTCATGATGGATGCTAGGTCTTCTCACCATTACGTAAATGGTAGCTGCATAACATTCTCCCTCCATCCTAATGTCCTCGTCTGTACTACGGCTTGCAATGCCCCATGATTCCCAGGTAAGGAAGGGGGCAGAAGGTACCTTCTAAACCTCTGGGATTGGAAACACACTCAGATATTCTGATCTACCCTACTGAGTAGCACTTTACCACCCCCCACCCCCACGAACATACCCCCATGACAATCACCTGCCTGCAGGATAAGTTTTGAACTCCTCCTGTTCCAGATTCCTGTTTTGAAACCTGGCTGAACTTGAGACCAAGGCAGGCTAGGTAAGAAATGACAGAGAGGACAGAGGTAAACAAGAAAGCAGCAAATACCACCACTGGGCTCACACTACCCAGTGCTGTCAGATCTTCTGATTTCTCCAGCAAAGCTGCAAAACTGCATTTGTATGTGAAATTGCCTGCATTTTAAATGGAGGTGATTTTAAAAGTCACAGATTTGAAATAAAATTTAAAAGAGCCCTGGGACCCGTTCATATCTGAGCCAAATACAAGTAGGTTAAGTCTGTGGAACTCCAACCTCTCGGCTACACAAACTCCTATTTCTTTCCGATAGTTCCTGAAGCCAAAAAACCAAAACCCAAAAAACAAAAACAAAAAACACCCCACGACAATGTTATAGTCCAAAGGACTTCTGTGTACACTGAGTCAAAACACTCCTTTTCACAGAAGAGAAGACTGCTTTTCAACAACATGAAGTGACTTGCTGAAGGTCATCGAGACTGCAGCAAAAAGGCCAACCAGAGCTTTATCCCCCGCTGTCTCCACTCCACAATACAGGAGGCTCTAGATCCAGGTCTCCTCTTTGGGAGATGCACAGACCACTCCTGCATTATTCGTTTTCTTCTATTTGTACATATCTCCGCTCACCATGCAGACACCAGCTCTTCTACTTCTTTGCAAACCCTGCAACTGGCCCCTGGCGCCTGGCAGCATCCTATAGTAAATGGCCAACAAATTGCTATTGCTTAAAGTAATTAAAGTAATTAAGCACACTGGATTATTGCATTGGAGTAATAACTTAATTAATGACCATTTAAATTCTTATGGATAATGTCAGTTTGTGGTCTGCTTTAGATCCTCTGGATTCTAAAGTAAACGAGTTTCTGGAACTTTCGCAAGTTCAAATCCTTCATTCCTTTATTTATTCACTCATTTGCTCAGCCTTTCTTGCTATCCCTTAGGCGAGGCGCTAGCAACAGAAACACAGTCCATGCTTTCATACAGCTCACAATCTACAGAACGATCTTGATAACATTAAGTGTAGATATTATAAAGGTATCCATTCATTATAAAAGTGAAAAAGACATAGTAATTGAATACATGAATACAAAAGGTAAATTCAGTTGGAAACTGAAACAGTAATATACTAGGAATCTCTCTTCCTCTCCCCCTGCCTCCTATCCCTTTTTGGTGGTTCAGAAATAAGTACTGTTTCCTAAAGGAACTGGGGAAGCGTGAATAATTCCTGTACAGTGAATTGACATTATAGGAGCATAGATCTGGAAAAGGCTTGGGGATCACTTTGCCACATCCAGGAGGGATTTACCGACCTTTGAAAGCAGCATTTCATTACCTTCCATCTGTCTTTGGCTTCAGGATTCCTGAGTATAAACCAGTTACTACCTAAGTAGTGATTCAAGCAATTAGATCCCATCAGATAATTCCAGTGAAAGTTTGTTTTGGTGTCTCCAGGTTGGGAGGATCTGTTATTGACACCTTTTAGAGTCTGGCTACCATTAGGCAGTTCCTTTGATGGTTTCCCTTGTCTGCCTGGCCCTTAAATGTTAGGTTTGAGATCTCCTTCTTCTTTTGACTCTCCATGCTCTCTGTAATTGATCTCATCAATTCCCATGGATTTAAATATCATCTATGTTTTGATGATTTCCAAATTTTATATCTCCAGCCTGGTCTTCTCATCTCTGAACCACAGTTTCATACGGTCTACTTCGTACTCAACATTTCCACTCGGAGGTCTTGTAGCCATTTTAAGATAAATCAAGAGAATGCTTTCTCCCTTCAAATTTGCTCCACCACAGTAAATGACACCATTGTTTTTTCATCACCTACAGAAAAGTGGGAGTTATCCTTAAGTTCTTCCTTGCCCATTCCCTCATCCATCCTATCAGTCCATCAGGAAGTCCTGCCACATCCTCTACTACAACACAGCCACACATCCTCTGCCACCCGGAGTCCGGACCACCAGAACATCTCTCTTGGACTGTTACAAACATCCTCCTCGCCAGCCTCTCTGCTTCCACAATACTATCCTCCAATCAGTTGTCAACTCAGCAAAAAGTGATGCTAAAAGGTCAATCAAATGTGTCACTTCTCTGCTTAAAATATGGCTTCCCAACTCATAGACACAGAGAACAGATTGGTGGTTGACAGAGTCAGGGGTGGATGGTGGGTGAACTACATGAAGGTGGTCAAAAAGCATAAGCTTTCAGTTACAAAATAAATAAGTCCTGGGGATGTAATGGACAGCACAATGATTATAGTTAATAATATTGTATTGCATATTAGAAAGTTGCTAAGAGAATATATCTTAAAAGTTTTCATCACAATAAAAATATTGTAACTATGTGTGGTGATGGATGGATGCTAACTAGATTTATTGTGGTAAACATTTTGCAATATATACATAAATCAAAGCATTATGTTATATGCTTGAAACTAACACAGTGTTATATGTCAATTATATCTCAATGAAAAGTATGGCTCCCCATGGGATTTCAAGTGGCCTTCAACCACTATCAAGCTCCTCCACCTCATCTGTGCCCTCCTCTCCTTACTCAGGGTCCTGCAGTTGCCTTTTAGTCTTCTAAGTGTGTTTCTCAACCATAGCCTTTGCCAATGCTGCCCATTAGCCTGGCATCCTTTATCCCCACTCTTTATACAGTGGGCTGCTTTCCGGCCTCAGTCTCACTAAATATATCCCCAGTTCAGGGAAACTCCCTGGTACTAGAAAAATAGCACCTCAGACCCCACCTAATCTAGTTATTCTCTATATTATTATATTAGCCTTGCAAAGTGAATTTAACAGCATATGAAAAAGATTATACACCATGACCAAGTGGGATTTATTCCAAGGATGCAAGAATAGTTTGATATATGAAAATTAATCAATAAACATACTACATTAATATAATGAAGGAACGAAACCCTGTTATCATCTCAATCGATGCAGAAAAACTTTTGACAAATGTTTCTTGATAAAAACCCTTTCATGATAAAACTCTTAATAAACTAAGGATATAAAGGAGCTTCTTCAACATAATCGAGGCTATATATGTAAAGCCCAGAGCCAACATCATACTTAGTGGTGAAAGACTGAAAGCCTTTTTTTCCTAAAATCAAGAACAAGATAAGGATGTCCACTTTCACCACTTCCATTGAACATAGTATTTGAAGCTCTAGGCAGGGCACTTAGACAACAAAAAATAAATAAAAGACATCCAAATGATAAAGGGAAAAGTAAAATAATTCCTGTTCAGAGATGACATAATCTTATATGTAGAAAAATGCTGAAGATTTCACACACACAAAAACTTTTAGAGCTGATAGACACACTCAAAAAAGTTGCAGAATACATAACCAACATTCAAAAATTAGTTGCATGTCTATACACTAATAATGAAGAATCCAAAAAAGAAATTAAGAAAGCAATTCCATTTACAATACCACCAAAAAGAATAAAACACTTAGGAATAAACTTCACCAAGGTAGTGAAAAACTTGTACACTGAAAACTACAAAACATTGCTAAAAGTAATTAAAGAAGACATCTCGTGTTCATAGACTGAAAGACCTTAATATTGTTAAGATGATAATAGCACTCCAAACATTCTACAGATTCAACCCCTATCATAATTGCAATGGCATTTTTTTTCAGAAATAAAAAATCCATCTTAAATTTCACATGGAATCTCAAAGGACCCTACATAACCAAAAGTCTTGAAAAGGAAGAAAAAACTTGGAAAACTAATAATTCCTGATTTCAAAACCTACTATAAAGCTACTATAATCAAAACATTGTGGTACTGGCATAAAGACAGACATATAGACCAATGGAATAGAATAGCGAGCCCAGAAATAAACCCTCTTGTATTTGGTCAGTTGATTTTCAACGTGGGTCCCAAGCAGTCAATGGGAAAGGACAGTCTTTTCAACAAGTAGTTCTGGGAAAAGGGATAACTACAAAAGAATGAGGGTGGGAGGTAGCCGGTTAGCTCAGTTGGTTAGAGCACGATGCTCTTAACAAGGTTGCCTGTTCAATCTCCACATGAGCCACTGTGAGCTGTGCCCTCCACAACTAGATTGAAACAACTAAATTGAGCTGTGCCCTCCACAACTAGATTGAGTTGATAGGTCCTGGAAAAACACACTTAAAATAAAAAAAATAAAAGTTAAAAAAAAAAAAGAATGATGGTGGACCCTTACCTTACATCATATACAAAAGTTAACTCAAAATAGATCAAAGATAAGGGTTAAATCTAGCAAACTCTTAGACGAAAACAGTAGCAAAAATCTTCATAACATTGGATTTGGCAGTGATTTATCTGATATGACACCAAAAGCATAGACAATAAAAGAAAAAATAGATAAATTAGACCATCAAATTAAAAAAAAACTTCTGTATCAAAAGACATTCTCAAGAGAATGAAAAAACAACCCACAGGATAGGAGAAAATATTTGCAAATTATTCATCTGATAAGAACTAATATCCAGAATATATAGGGAACTTCTACAACTCAAGAACAAACATACAAACAACCCTTCAAAAATGGGCAAATGGGATGGCCAGATGGCTCAGTTGGTAAAAGCGCGAGCTCTGAACAACAGGGTTGCTGGTGCGATTCCCAGGTGGGCCAGTGAGCTGCACCCTCCACAACTAGTTTGAAGACAATGAGCTGCCACTGAGCTACCAGAGGGATGGCCGGGTGGCTCAGTTGGTTAGAACGCGAGCTCTTAACAACAAGGTTGCCGGTTCAATTCTCGTGTGGGGTGGTGGGCTGTGCCACCGGCAACTAAAATTTGAAAACGGTGACTGGACTTAGAGCTGAGCTGTGCCCTCCACAACTAGACTGAAGGACAACTACTTGGAGCTGATGGGCCCTGGAGAAACACACATCCACCAATATTCCCTTATAAAATTAAAAAAATAAAAATGGGCAAAGGACTTGAATAAACATTCCTCCAAAGAAGATATACAAATGGCCAATAAGCACATAAAAAGATGCTCAGCATCATTAATCACTTCGGAAATACGAATCAAAACCACAATGAGATACCACTTCACACACGTTATGAAACAAAAACAAAACAGAGAGTAATACCTGTGGAGAAACGGGAACCTTTGTGCATTGCTGATGGGAATATAAAATGATGCAGCTGTTTGGGAAAACATTTGGGCAGTTCCTTACAAAATTAGACATAGAATTACATATGATTCAGCAATTCTACTCCTAGGTTTATGTCCAAAAGAATTGAAAGCAGGGACTTGAACATCAGTGTTAATAGCAGCATTATTCACAATAACCAAGAGATGGAAACAACCCAAGTGTCTATCAACAGATGAGTGAATAGAAAAAATGTGGTATACACACAATGGAATATTATTCAGCCACAAAAAGGAATGAAGTTCTGATATATGACACAAGGCTGAACTTTCAAAACATTATACTAAGTGCAATAAGCCAGGTTCCAAAGGACAAATATTGTATGATTCTACTTATATGAAGTATCTAGAATAGATAAATTCATAGATACAGAAAGTAGAATGGAGGTTACCAGGGGTTGAGGGTAGGGAGGCATGGAGAGTAATATATTTACCAGATACAGATTTTTTGTTTGGGATGATACAAAAAGTTTTGGAAACAGAGAGTGGTGATGATTACACAACATTGTAAATGTACTCAATGCCACTGAATTGTACACTTAAAATGTTGAATTTTATGTTATGTGTATACAATAAAAAGAAGTAGAGGGAAGAAGATATTTATGAATCTATGATGAGTGACAGAAAAAGGTCGATAAAACTGCCAAGCTTAGGATGCCAGCAAGTGGGGAGCTGGGCAAAATGAAAATGGTTCACGTGTGGAGGGGGGCAATGGTGCAATGATGAAACTCATGGTGATGCCAACAGTACATTAGTGATGGTTCCAGGGAGGTCAGGGGTCAAGGAGGTTGTGTTCATTGAGCTCTTCTAGGCTGCAAGGAGTCAGGATGCCCTCATTAGCTCGGGCGATAGGAGTTCACTGTAAGAACCACACGGGCAGAGGAGGCCCAGGAAGCACTCTTCACAGCCACCCAGTATGTCTCAAGATCTAAGATCTAAGCACAGGTCTCAGGAAAGCTATTACCCTGCCCCTCTCGCCACCCTCCAGTAGTGAGCATCCGTGCTCTCTCCTCTGGTTGGCCCCATTGTTACAGGCCATTATCATGTCTGTTTCTGCATCTGCCTCTTCTCCCTGCCTTTCAGCTTTTCCTCACTCTGCTGTCTGCATCACTCAGCTTCTCTGGTTCACAACAGCAATTCTGGTTGTTCCAGTTATTCACGCTCCAGTTCAGCAAGCCCCTGTTGGGTAGAGCTGTAGTCCCAGGCCCCCTGCAGGACACTAGGCAGCCTACAAATCTCTCCTTCAATCAGTCGTAGTCTGCGTAGTACAAAAAACAAGTACCTTACCTGAGGAGACAACCTGTACCACTTCCTGTTTCATGGAAACCCGGGGCATAACCGGCCAGAGCTGTAGCTTGATTCCTCTAGAAAGCAAAGCGTGAGACAGCAAGTAAGATGCTAACAATTTATTTGTGAGGCAGAAGCCCATGGAAGTGTGCATGAGTGGCAATGGGAAGTGAGGTGAGGGAAGAAAAGGGAAGAGATGTTATTTCGTGGGCATTTAGTTCCCGAAGAGTTTGGAAGAGGAGGGGTGGGTTGGCAGGCAGGCTTCGTACTAGCACACAAGCCTGCTCCACAAGTGTTGTAGGAGGTCCACGAGAGGGGGCTGGGGATTTATTCACCTGGTTTCCTCCTTTGCTGGTTTTGCATTGGTCAAGGCTCATCAGTTGGGAGTTATTTCCTCACTTTTCCAGACTGCATCACCTGTCCCTTCATTGGCTGTAGGAAGCCAGATCCAGGCCCTACAGTGTGGTTTGTTTTTCACATTTGAAATTGGAGAGGTGCTGTGGTTTGAATGGTTGTCTCCCAAAAGCTATGTCCAATTGGAACCTGTGAATATAACTTTATTTGGGAAAACGGTCTTTACAGGTACAATTAAGTTACGGATCTTGAGATGAGATCAGCCAGCATTCTATTATAATGCCAGTGTCCTTATAATAGAAGGGAGGAGACACAGAGGAGGTGGACATGTAAAGACTGACCGAGATCGGAGAGATGCTGGCGCAAACCAAGTAAAGCCTGAAGCCACCCGAAGCTGCGGAGGCGGGGAGCAGAGCCTCCCCTAGAGGCCCTGCCCACACCTTGATGTCAAACATCTGCCCTCCTAGGAAAGAATAAGCCTTTTTGTTTTAAGCCACCAAGTTTCTGGTAATTTGTCATAGTAGCCCTGAGAAACTAATGCAAAGGGTGGGGAGGTACAGATTGGGGCTGTCCACAAAAAAAGAAAGAGGACAGCTGAGGACATTTGAGGTGAGCAAAATTTGTGTCCAATACAGCTCCTCTTGCAGACCTGTATGGAGGGAATAAGATCTCAGGAGGCAGCCCTGCTTGTGGGTGGCAGATGGGAAGTGGAGCTAGAAATCAAGTAAGGCTTGGAGGCTAAGAGCTGAGAGATCAAAGGGAGTTACTGGTTCATTAAAAATGGATGTTGTTGTCAATGAGGATTATAGCAGGGGATGTAAAGAGAAAAAGAAGGATAAATACAGGGTTGAAATGAGCTGAGAGGTGGAGATGAGTTCTGGTGCAAAGGGGCTGTTAGCAGTGATTATTTGGCAAGAACTGAACAGATGAATGGTTTGAATTTCAGAAGATAATAAGGGGAAACTGGTGAGAGTCACTGATTCAGGTGTGGAGAAGGGTGGAGAAGATCTCTTCGTGTTTAACCCCTGTAATAGGGCCATGAGAGGGTGTAAGTGTGACCGTGGTAGGTAGATGCCACTGGGGACGTTTCAGTGAGGGTGAGAAATGAGGTGAAGTAGAGAGATGTTTAGGGTAAAAGAGAGTTTCTCTTGGCAGAACTGGGAGCTTCACCAAAGCCATGAGGAAGAGGGAGACGAATGTCCAGTCTAGGGGGTCTAAAGAATAGCAGCTAACTTAAAGGACTTCAATATAGTGAGTTGGTCTTTTTTCTTCTTTATTTTTTTTTTTAAGGACACAAGAGCTAATTTCACGGATGTCCAGGGGTAAGAAACAAAAAGTGGGCTGATTACAGAAGGAACTAGAAACAGAAGCCTTTCACTTCTCAGGGGGCTGAGAATTTCCTCCATTCTCCTCTCCACTCAGGTCCAGCCCCTGCTGGTGCCTTGGCTTACCCTCACCTTTAGCTTGTCCCTGGGTAGATATGGCTTCCCACCTATGGCATGCCAGCTCCTGACTTATGTACACTATGCTAATGCATAGGGGCCTAATTGCTAATGGTCTCGCCCAGGAATTTGAAACTGGGCCCTTGATATCTGACCTGATTGGCTCCTTCCAGCCTGTGGACTCATCCTCCTGAGTCAGGAGTCAGTTGTGACCAGACTGATGGTGTCACCTGGAATAAACACAGCCACCGGGGAACACCCCTTTGGTGCTGATGTCTGTGATGTGGTAGGCTGAGAAATGCCACCCAAGATATCAGGTCCTAATCCCTAGAAACTGAATATTATCTCATATAGCAAACGATGTGATTAAATGAAGGTTTTGAGATGGGGAGATTATCCTGGATTGTCTGGGTGGGTTCTAACTAAGGATATATGTGCTTACATGAGAGAGGTAGAGGGAGAATTCTCTCTTTCTCTCTCTCTCACACACACACACACACACACAGTCACACAGTCACACAGTCACACAGTCACACATGAAAAGGCAATGTGACAAAGAAAACAGAGGTTGGCGTGACCTGGCCATAAACCACAAACCAAGGAATGCCAGCAGCTACCAGAAGCTGAAAGAAGTGAGGAAGGATCTCCCCAGAACCTCCTGAGGGAGCACATGATTTCAGCTCAGTGAGTGATACCAGCTTCAGACGTCTGACCTTGAGAACTGAGGGAGAACAAATTTGTGTTGTTTTAAGCCTCCAGTTTCTGGTAATTCGTTACAGCAGCCCTAGGAAACTAATACAGGGGGTGGGGGGTGAGCGAGTGAGGGCTGGTTAGGTACTACCCCATGGCTCCTGCAGGAAGGAGGTGCCAAGGGAATTTAGGGGGATGTGTAGAGGCAAAGAAAGTTGGAAAAGTGAAGATTCTGCTCAACAAACATGTTCTGTAGCAAGCACTGTATGATGCCCACGGAATGCAAAAGATGACCCTTGAAAAGCAAGGACAGAAAATAGGATGTACTAAATGCCACAATAAAGATTTTAGGAGGATTAAAAAAAAAAAGATTTTAGGAGGAAACAGGATGAGTGGAAGATTTGGGACCTCTTGTCTGAAGGTAGAAGGATTTGGGGAAAGCGGGGTGGAATCATGAGCTGAGCACCTACCCTGTTTCCCCGAAAATAAGACCTAGCCGGACAATCAGCTCTAACGCATCTTTTTGGAGCAAAAATTAAGATAAGACCCGGTATATATTACATTATATTATGTTATGTTATATTACATTAATTATATTATAAAGACCGGGTTTTATCTTAATTTTTGCTCCAAAAGACGCATTAGAGCTGATTGTCCAGCTAGGTCTTACTTTCAGGGAAACACGGTAGACAGAAACAGAAAGGACCAGATGCCTAGAATGAGTGGGTAATGTAAACAAGGAATCCCAGCCAGACACTGTGACATGTGAACATACACTCACGCCTACACCCTACACTTGAAGACGTTATGATTTTGTTTTCAATCTTGTTCTACTTCATAGCCGCTGGCTGTGTCTACACGAGGCCAAAACAATTGAGCAATTCAGCAAAATCATTAGTCAAACTAAAAGTTCAGTGAGGCAACACAGTACAGAACAAAGAATATTAATTATTTACTCCAACCCCTCCCCTTAACTTCTGAAATGGCTGTGAACTGTATCATATGACAAATGGGGAAACAGACTGCAGCTTGCAGAGGTGGTAACACATTCCTACAGTCGCACAGCTGGTGGCAGACCAGAATTTGAATCCAGACCTGTCTGACTCTTAAATGCATGATTTTTCCATCAGTATGGAGACCGAACTGATACATGTGCTCTTTGAAACTTCTGAAGCAGTCTGCATGGGATGAAACATGTGACAGGGGAAGTAAGACACTTGAAAAGAGTAGGTAAAATTCTGTTAAGAAACCCCCTCATCACTTCAGAGACAGCCTGATTTCTCCCCACAGCCTAAGTTTTTTTAGGGAATCCATGGATACCCTGAAATTGTTTGTAAAATTCTGCAGGCATATGTCCATTAAATAGGTGGCGAAGGCCTTGCTGCTTATGGTAGTTTCAAAATACATTAATTTTATTGCTCTAAGCATAGGAAACCATGTCAGGTTTTATGAGTAACCATCAGTCTTTCTAAAAATAATGCCAGCTGCCCATAATCCACAAATAAAGCCAGTGCTTTGGGAGGAATCTGTACAATTTACATATAAATATGTTTATTTTATTTTTTGGCTTAGGCACTTCTGTCCAGGCAGTTTGGGTCACATGTAGGTATGATATAAAGATATAAGAGGTATCCCTGAAACGCAAACCCAAAAGTTACCAAGTCGTTTCCAATTACGTAAAGACTTCATTAAAATTCTCGAAGCCTTGTGTCTACATGCCCTACTCATTTCACTGAAACTTTCTGAAGCAGTAGGACCCCTTCTCTGTAGTGGCAAATGTTAATTGACAGGGCAACCTCACCTACGTCAGAGGAGTGTAAACAAATAAAGGGAGAGAACGCTTGAGTCCGAGGAAGGCATGGGTTACCTCCTTACACATTTGTTCTTCCAAAACCTATCTGTGTGAGTCTGTGTTCTCCAGAGAAACAGAACCAATAGGACTCATTGATTGGATGATTGATTATAAGGAATTGGCTCATACAGTTAAATGGTGACTAAGAAGTCCCAAGACCTGCAGTGAGCCTGCAGAAGACCCAAGAGAGCAGATGATACAGTTCCAGTCTGAGTTTGAAGGCTTAAGAAGCAGGAGAGCAGATGGTGTACGTTCCAGCTCCAGTGCATGTGCAAAAGCAGAAGACTGAGGTCCTAGCTCAAAGATGCTCAGGCAGAGAGAAGAAATTCTCCCTTCCTCCACCTTTTTGTTCTATTCAGTCCGTCCACAGACTGGGGAGTGCAATGGGCTTTACTTCGTCTACTCGTTTAAATGTTAATCTCATTCAGAAACCCTCTTACAGACACACCCAGAATAACCAAATATCTGGGAATCCTTGGCCCAATCAAGTTGACACATAAAATGAACCAACACAAAATCTGTTTCTTTACCCACCAGTTTACCCTACTCTCCAGGCCCAGAGGAAGAGGGTCCTACTTCTTCTAAAGTGAACACTCCCTGTCCTCATCCTGGTCCTTCAATCCCCAAGCATTCTGGACAATTGCCTGAAGGTAAGGAAAACAACAAAGAAAAAAGTGCAGTCTTCAAGGTCATCTATAATCCTCATGCAGTAAAAGGCTGTGGATATTGGGAAGGGGAAATAAGATTACAGATTGCAAGCAGATCAAACCTCAGCAAATACTGCAATAAGGATTCTTTGCAAGTGACAGAAAACACAACACAAAACGGCTTAAGACCAAAAGAAATCAATTGGCTCATATAAACAGAAAGTTCAGGGGAGGCACCTAGCATCAGACATTGCTAGACTTAGGGACTCAGATAATATCATCAGGATCTAGCCTCTTCCCTTCTCTTTGCTCTATGTTCAGCTGTGGTGGTTACTTTCTCAGAGAGTCCCTCTTTTAGGAGTGACACGATGGCAGCCAGCAATTCCAGACTTCTATTCTCATAAGAACAGTTCAACCGTGAATTCAAAGTCCTAGACATGACTCTCACAGTCATGGATTAGACCACATGACCAGTCCTGAACAGATCACTGAGACCAAGGGGATGGTGTCCTCCCACTGATCAAGCCCAGGTAAGAATGTCACTTGTGGTACCCGGTTATAGTCAGCCTCATTCAAACCCTGTGGGCTGAGAGCAGAAAGGGTACCATTTAATGAAATGAAAGTGAACGATGGATTGATGGTGAAAATACAGGGTGTCCACTAGGTTTTTTTTTTCTTCTTCTTTTTCAATCTGTGGATATTTGAGAGTAATTCTAAGGCAGTGGTTCTCATTCTCTCTCTCTCTCTTTCTCTCTCTCTCTCTCCCCCACCTCTCTCTCTCTCTCTTCCCCCCACCTCTCTCTCTCTCTCTCTCTCTCTCTCTCTCTCTCTCTGTGATTATGTCCCCCAGGGCACATTTGGCAATTTGTGGGGAAGCATCGGTTTTCACAACTGGGTGGTGCTACCGGCATCTAGTGGGTCGAAGCCATGGATGCTGCTAAAATCCTATGACACGCAGGACAGCCCCCCCACAGCAAAGAATTATTTGGCTCAAAATGTTAGTAGTGCCATGGATGAGAAACCCTGTGCTAAGATCTAGAATGCAGCCATGAAAATTGTAACCCATACATCAGAAAAGAGAAAGAGATTTCTGTCCATGTGTGCCGAAAATGTTCATGTCCTTGCAGAGTTTATGAATACCTGCTGGCACTGCAAACGGGAAAGATGCCCCAGTTGGATCCCTGCTTCTCTAACTTTTCTGGAGCTGGACCTAACCTTCCAGTCCCATCCATCTGTGTATCAGGAATTTTGATCATTGAAGTGGCCATATTAGATCCAGAGTAATTAGGTGGGAAAATCATAGTGGACATCTTATAAATCAAGATTATGGGCAATAGTTAATCCAACAGATGTGAGCATTGGCCTGTGATCTCTGGGCACATCAGCCAAATGGCTCAGCACATTCTATCAATTCTATTATGTAGTGCTCGCAGGAAGCTGCCTACCCATCTGCACTTATTGTCCTTTGGTTCAGATGGGCTGGTAAAAGTGGCACCAGGGTCAGAGTTTCTGGAGCACATTCCTTGGGGCTTCCAGTGGCACTGCTATGGAACTGATGTGCCCCACTGGAAGACAGGGAAAGAGCCATGCGATTCCCTTCATGGTGTCAGTTAGAATGCTATTGGTTGCCAGTGACTAAAAGTCCTCCTCAAATTGTGTTAAACAATAGGCAAATCATTATAATAAGTCCAGAGGTCCTAGCTTTCATTCACGGCAGGTCTCCTGGCTCTGCTTTCCTTGCAGCAGTTACAGGCATTCCATCCAGGTACCATATGCCCAGAGCAAGAGGAGGGGCCCCATTTCTTACAAATGAGAAGACCTTTCCCAGAAGTCATCCAGCACATCCCCCTTGTGTCTTATTGGCCAGGATCAAGTCACATGCTCATTCCTAAGCCAACTCCTTGTGAATGAAATGAGATTGCTAACTGTTGGGTTAGGAGCCTAATCACTTGGAGCAGAATGGATACAGGGTGTCCACCTAATGGCCAATTTACCCACTTAGTAGAAGGCCCATGATGACCCTCGGCAAACCACAGTTGCCCTCCCTTATATGTCAGTAGCGGAGTCAGGGTTAGAGCTAACAACCAGGTTCATTGTTATTGTTGAATCTTGTCCAAGACAATTTGTAAATCTGAGTCACAATGGAATTGGAGCAATATTTAGTGATTAATAAAGAACTAGCTTAGGGCAATCACTAAGTGGTGTAAATAGGCATTTCTCTCGATGATGATATAGTAAAGAGTTCCTCAAGGTTGAGCATAAGTAGAATATTTAAGAATATCAGAGTGAAAAGCAAGTTTAGATATTGTATCAGACGTTATGTATGTTTTCATCTGTCCAGCAAGTCTCTGGAAAGTAGTCGAAAACTCTTAGTTTCCATAATTCTATGGGCTAAATTCCAAAGTACCACAGTTGGCTTTTATCCAATCACTCCACTATTACATAACAAAAAATTCCAATGTCCCCACCAGAGATAGAAGGACCCCTGATCACTTTGATTCAGATGATTCCACAGCTTAGGGATTGTCATTTGTAATATTTCATTCAGGTACCAACCACCTTTTTCAGGAGCATTGAGAGTTTATTAAGGAAATGATCTGGCAAGATACTTTTGGAACCTAAAGTTTTGACATGTGTGATACATTTAAAAAAAAAAGTGCAAACACAAATGAAAAACAATAGCCCTAAAAGGAAGCAAGCACATTTAGGTGCAGTTAGCCATCCTTGAATGATAATTTTATTATTAACGATCACTGAAGCATCTAGCCCTAATGTTGAATACAGGCATCCCTCTTTTTATTGTGCTTCACTTGATTGCACTTCACAGATTATTGTGATTTTTGCATAATGAAGGTTGTGCCAGTCTTGAGTCCAGTAACTCTATTCACATCATTTTTCAACAGTATTTGCTCACTTCATGTGTCTGTGTCACATTTTGGTAATTGTCTCAATATTTCAAACTTTTCCATTATTAATATTTGTTATAGTGATCTGTGATAAGTGATCTTTGATGTTACTATTGTAATTGTTTGGGGGCACCATGCACCATGCCCATGGAAGACGGTGAACTTAACTGAAAAATGTTGTCTGTGTTCTGACTGCCCCACCGACCAGCCATTCCCATCCCTCACTCTCCTCAGGCCTCCCTAGTCCCTGAGACACAGCAATATTGAAATTAGGCTGATTAGTAACCCTACAGTGGCCTCTAAGTGTTCAAGTGAAAGGAAGAGTCACATGTCTCTCACTTTAAATCAAAAGCTAGAAATGATTAAGGTTAGTGAGAAAGGCATGTTGAAAGTCGAGACAGGCTGGAAGCTAGGCCACTTGTGCCAAACAGTGAGCCAAGCTGTGAATGCAAAGGAAAAGTTCTTGAAGGAAGTTAAAAGTGCAACTCCTGTGAACACACTAATGATTAGAAAGCAAAACAGCCTTATTGCTGACATGGAGAAAATTACATTGGTCTGGATAGAAGATCAAACCAAAGCCTAATCCAGAGCAAGACCCTACTCTCTTCAATTCTGTGAAGGCTGAGAGAGGTGAGGACGCTGCAGAAGAAAGGTTGGAAGCTAGCAGAGGTTGGTTCATGAGGTTTTAGGAAAGAAGCTGTCTCCATAACATAAAAGTCCAAGTGAAGCAGCAAGTGCTGATGGAGAAGATGTAGCAAGTTATCCAGGAGATCTAGCTAAGATAATTAACGAAGGTGGCTACACTACACAACAGATGAAATAGCCTTATATTAGAAGAGACCATCTAGGACTTTTTTAGCCAGAGAGGGGAAGTCAATGCCTGGCTTCAAAGCTTCAAAGGACAGGCTGACTCTCTTATTAGTGGCTAATACATCTGGTGATTTTATGTTAAAGCTAATGCTTATTTACCATTCCAAAAATCCTAGGGTCCTTAAGAATTATGCTAAATCTATTTTGCCTGTGCTCTATAAATGGCACAACAAAGCCTGGATGATAGCACATCTGTTTACAACATGGTTTTCTGAATATTTTAAGCCCACTGTTGAGATGTACTGCTCGGAAAGATTCCTTTCAAAATATTACTGCTCGTTGACAATGCACATGGTCACCCAAGCGCTCTGATGGAGACGTACAATGAGATTAATGTTGTTTGCATGCCTGCTAACACAACATCCACTCTGCAGCCCATGGATCAAGGAGTAATTTCAAATTTCAAGTCTTATTATTTAAGAAATACATTTCATAAAGCTATAGCTGCCATGGGTAGTGATTCCTCTGATGGATCTGGGCAAAATAAATGGAAAACTTCTGGAAATAATTGACCATTCTAGATGTCATTAAGAACATTTGTGATTCATGGGAAGAGGTCAAAATATCGACATTAATAGGAGTTTGGGTGAAGTTGATTCCAGCCCTCAAGGATGACGTTGAGGGGTTCAAGACTTCAGTAGAAGAGGTAACAGCAGATATGTTGGAAACAGCAAGAGAACTAGAATTAGAAGTGGAGCCTAAAGACGTGACTGAATTGCGGCAATCTCATGATGAAACTTTAACGAATGAGGAGTTGCTGTTTATGGATGAGCAAAGAAAGCGATTTCTAGAGATGAAATCTACTCCTGGTGAAGATGCTATGAAGACTGTTGAAATGACAGCAAAGGATTTAGATTATATAAACTTGGTTGATAAAGTGGTGGCAGGATTTTAGAGGACTGACTCCAATTTTGAAAGTTCTGCTGTGGGTAAAATGCTATCAAACAGCATCGCATGCTGCAGAGAAATCGTTTATGAAAGGAAGAGGCAACCGATGCAGCAAACTTCATTGTTGTCTTATTTTAAGAAATTGCCACCTCAGTTTTTAGCAACCACCACCCTAATCAGTCAGCAGCCATCAGCATTGAGGCAAGACCCTCCACCAGCAAAAAGATAACTACTCTCTGAAAGGTCAGATAATGGTCAGCATTTTTTAGCAATAAAGTATTCTTAAAATTAAGGTCTGTACATTTTTTAGACATAATGCTACTGCACGCTTAGTAGACTGCAGTATAGTGTAAATATAACTTTTACATGCACTGGGAAAACAACACAATTTGTGTGACTCGTTTTATTGTGATACTCACTTTATCGTGGTGGTCTGGAGCCAAACCCACGATAGCTCCAAGGTATGTCTGTATTTTACCTTGAAGTTGGATCCTTGCAGACTGTCAAGAGCTCTGTAATGCTTATCTGCTTGATGTGAAATGTCCTTCAGGTGACTTTTCTTTGAGCTTCTTTTATGGATAAACTCTGTTGGCCACATCTCAGTAGAGAGGCTTCCTATGGGAGCCACGGGTGCTATCCCCCAACCCTTCCAGCTCTTGCCCTCAGAAACAGTAGGTTGTGCGGGCTGAGCCCATTGTGGGGCATTTTGAGAAAAAGTGATGTGTAAACATTTGTGAGCTGGAGCATTGGACTACCAGTGGGATACCTTCAAGGCCTCCCTTTCCCATGCCAGAGTAATCAGCAACATTTAAGATGATGGCTACTCTGTTGGCCTGGGTGGCTGAGTTTGGGAACATGTAGCAGGGAGCCCTCAGCTCACCTGTGATGCACATGTGGTTTGAACAAAAGAATTTTAAAATCACATTAAAAAAATTCAAACCAGTGGCTTTTGGAGTTACTTGCTGCAGCATAAACTAGCCCATCTTAGCTGAAACACCTTCGAAAGTCCTTTTTTTGGCAGGCAAAGGCTGCAATGTTGGGGAAAAAAAGGTTGGAGCTGGGGACAGAAAAATTATATGCCCTCCTGTGTTCACACTGTATAACCTACCCTTAATAAACGTGAGTAGAATTAGTGTCTTGCTTCTGAACAACAGGTTATAGCACAGTTCACGGAATGTCACTCTCGTGATTATACTATGTCTTGTACTTGAGGGAGTCTCCCTTGCTGGCTTTGAAGAAGTAAGCCGTCATGTTGCAAGAGGGTCTATGGAGAGGACCACATGAGGCGAGGAACTGTGGGTAGCCTCTAGGAGACTCGCCTCCAACGGACAGCACCCCAGCCTTACAACCACAGGAGATGAATTCTGCCAACAACCTGATGGAGCTTGGAAGGGGACCTTTCTCCAGTGGAGCCTCTAAGGAGACCGAAGCCCCAGCCAACCCCCTTGGTGCCTTGTGAGATCCTGAGCAGAGGACCCAGCCACTCGGTGCCTAGACTCCTGACCCACAGAACTGTGAGCTAATAAATGCATGTTGCTTTCAGCTACAAGTGTGCGGTAATTTGTTAGGAAGTAATAGAAGCCTGATGCACTCTATGAAAACATTTCCTAGTCAGAAGATTCCCCACTCAACCTTGTTCATTCAATAAGACATTACTGAGGATCTGCCATTGTAGATCCCTCAGAATGATACTGGCCTGGCGTTGTGTTAGGCACATGGGATTGAAAACTGAACTAAATAGACAGAGATACGTGCCTTAATGCACTTACAGCCTAGTGGGGAAAGGAGGTTGTGAGGGAGACAAACAACCAAGAACATAATAAATAAACAGATATATAGATATATAGATAGATAAATAAATAAATGAAGCAGTGTGCTAGACAGTGTTACAAATTATAGAAATGTTAAGAAATTCTGTAGTATGTTATGAGTACTATGAAAAAAGTAGAACAAAGTGAACAGGATGGTGTGGGTGGGAGCTGGGGGCCAGGGTTAGATTAGTGAATTCAAAGGATGGTCACTGAGGTGATATTTGAAGGAGAAGAGGGAGTTAGTCACGTGGCTTTCTGGTGTTCCAGGTAGGGGAACAGTCTAGTGAAAGCCCCAGGGTCAAACTGTGGAGAAGAGCAAGGAGGCTGGTGTGGCTGAAGCAGACAAGCAAGGGGGAGAGTACTGCGAAATGAGGTCAGATGGGTGACGGGTGCTAATCGTGTAGGGCTTCGTAGGCCATTTACTCTGAGTGAGCTGGGGAGCCATTGCAGGATGTAGAGCAAAAGAGTGGCATGACTTGACATGTGATTTAAACTGATCCGTCTAGGAGTGGTATTAAAATAGACTAGAGGAGCAAGGTTGGAAGTCGAGAGAATGACTGGAGCAAGCCCGGCAAGGAATGGTGGTGGTGGTGGTGCAGACGGTGAGAAGTAGCTGGATCCTGGATATATTCTGAAGGAACAGTCAGCGGGATTTTCTCAAACACTGGACATGGGGTCTGAGAGAAAGTGAGGAGAGGAAGGTGCCAAGGTTTGGGGTGAGCAAATGGTAAAATGGAGTTGCTGCCAAGCCAGTGGTAGAAGGTTCTGGGCAGAGAAGATTTGGAGGGAAGATGAGGGGCCTGGTTGGGGCAGATTGAGTTTGCAAGGTCTGTTAGGTGTCTAAATGGACATGCTGGAGAGGCAGCTGGACAGACGTGTCTGAAGTGAGCTAGAAAACTCTAAGCTGGAGAGATCTATTTGGGAATTGCCAGCACACAGATGGCAGTGACAGCCATGGGACTGGATGGGCTCACCAAAGGGATGAGTAGAGAGAGAAAGGAGAAGAAGAACAAGGACTGAGCCCTGGAGCCCTCCCACATTTAGAAACCCAGGGAGAAGAGGAAGAACCAGCAAAACAGGCTGCCGGGGAGCAGCCAGTGAAGTAGGCGGAAAACCCAAGAGCACGGTGTCCTGGAAGCCAAGAGAAGAAAGTGAATTAAGAGAAAGGACACAGCTGGGTCAGAGGCCATTGAGAAGTTGAGTAAGGTGACGGGGGAGAACAGTCCATTGGGTTTAGCAGAGTGGAGACCCTGGGGGACAGTGACAAGAGCAGCTATGGTGGAGTGGTGGGGCTGGAAGCCAGGGTGGTGAGCGTCAGAGCATGACGGGAGGGTAATAGTGGAGAGCAGCAGGTGTAGCTGATTGTAACAAATTTTGCTGGAAAGGGGAGCAAAAAATGGGGTGGCAGCCAGCAGAGGAAGCGGAGTCAAGTGTTTTCTATTTGTTTGCTTGCTTGCTTTTTAAATGGGAGACAAGGCATTTTTGTTTTTGTGGGAAAGATTCAATTTCTTATTCAGAAAATAAGCAGTTAGTGTTGTAGGAAAGAAAGGACCTTTCGGGAGCAATGTCTTGAGCGGATGAGAGGAGAGTGGATGAAAGGCACACACACATAGGGGGTCTGACTTTAGGTTGGAGTGGGGACAGCTCACTGTGGTATCAGACAGGCGAGCAGACTGCTGGGAACAGATGCTGGCAGGCAGGGAAATATGTCAGAAGACGGAAAATTCTGTTTTGATTGCTTCTACTTCTCAAAGGGATAGAAACCAGGGTCATCAGCTGAGAGAGAGGAGAGGGGAGAGGTATGATGCTTGAAGAGAGAAGAGAATGTGTGGAAAGTGCAGGTAAGAAGGGAGTGAGGGGACCCGGGAGCATTGAGGCCACACTCAAGTTTCATCATGAGTTGCAGTGAGGGCGGTCCCTGCGGCTGGGTGTTTTCTTCAGCCACCTTCAGCCCTTCGGGTGCAGGTGTGAGTAGGTAGAAAGTCAGCTCTCATCAGGGTTGAGGTTTTTGCCAAGAAAGCATGAAAAGCAAAAGGGGCAGGAAGCCAGAATACAGGCCAAGGCGTGATTGTGGGTAAAGGTGAAGCTGAGCTGTGAACCAGGTAAGGAAGGAACACTGTGCCCTTGAATTGTAATAAAGAAGCCCTAGCAGCCACCCACTGTGTGGGGTCCCCTTGGATTTGAAGTGAGTCTTTCCCAACTTCAGGGTTCAAGGTACCAGCGAGTCTCCATTCTCAGCTCATTGGGCCCTCCGACTGAAGCTGTAAGGAACTGTTTTTCTCACGCTGTAAGTGGGCCCTTTATCAGAGGCCTGGGAAGGGTCTAGCAAGTACTGACTGCGATGGTGGACACTTTAGCCGCTGGAATAGGAGCTACTGGATGGGGCTATCAGGGTCTTTCAAGTGACACAGGTGTTCCAGCTTATTAGAATGACCGACCCACCTAAAATACAAGCTGGGGAGAGGGCAAAGTGAATACAAGGGTAGGGAAAGTGACAGGCTATGGGAGAGGCTGAGAAACAGGAAGAGGAAGTGGGGCCCATGGCTAGGGCTGGTTAGTGACCCTCCACAGAAGGGGCTGGCCACCCTGGCCTCCTGCTGTGCTCTTTTCCATGTTGAGGCCTCCCACTAATCACACGTGTCTCAAGTGGCCTTCGTCTTGGAGCAAACCCAGGGACCAGACACCATCATCACAAATGAGTGCATGGACAGAGCCCCTCCCCACCTGTTTGCTGGCCCCGCCTTCCCCCCCCCTCCACCACGGACACCCTCCTACCTCTCCTGAAACCCAGTTAATCACAGATTCGAATTGGCTAATTCTTTCTTTCTCAAGCTGTCCCAGCCCTCCGTTTGTTATAGCTGTCTGCTGGAATGCCGGTTGCAGAAATACATATGTTAGGGCCTTTGATCTCTCAGCACAATGACATAGATTTATCAAATGTTTGCCTCCTTCTGCCTCTTTGAAAGGCTGATTTATAGGATGCAGCCTTTGCCTCCCTTCCTTTCTTGAAATATGAAGTGTTTGTGAATAGCTAAGGTAATATTTAATATCCTGCCAACGAGCCTTTTGCACTTGCTAACAAATGAACTACATGCCAGCCAAATGGTCCACATCTGTTTGGGCTCCTCTTTTTGACTAAACAAATTAGCATTAAAATACCTTGCAGAGAATGCCAAGTGTCCCTTTCTAGATGAGGGAGCAGGGACAATTTGAGGGAAAGGATCGCTGCCTGGGGGTGGGAGCTCTGCTTGTGGCAGATGATTTCCTCTTTCCTGCAGTGTCTGGGGATGAGCCGGTCCCCTGCAGGCTGGTGGCTGGTGGCTGGGAGGCAGGAGACCCCTCGCAGGCAGGGAGATGCTTTGCCCTCCCCTCCCCACAGAAACTCAGGGTTGGGGGGTGACTGTGGGAAATGGACTTGGCTGGCTCATTTCTGGCTCTTCAATCCAGAAGAGTTGTCCCTAAATGATTCCTAAGAAAGTGGAAGTGTCTTCCAAGGAACATTTCAGTTGGAGAAGAAGGCTGCTAAAGTTGAAAGGTGCTGCTTCAAATGCTCTGATGGGGCCTCGCTTTATCTCTGGGGTGGCTCTGCCTTCCCTGGATGGATGCGGGCTTGGGAAATCCCAGGGCGTAGGTAGGGCTGATTGGGTGTAAAGAGCCCAATCAGGGAGTGAACCAGGGGGTGAACTGCCCTGGGTTGTCCTCCTGTTAATGGCCTTTTAATAAACTGACCTTAGTAATAAACGGGCCTGTATATAAATGTAGTCGTTTTTTACAATGAGGTGGGGACCCCAGGTGTAATATGGTTAGGACAACTCTGCCAGTGGCAAAACCTGTGGCTTGCCATCTGGGTTATGGGCGGGAGTCTCTGTGGGTGTACAAAGCAATGGGGCTCCCTTGGCTGGGACCCCTCCCCAAGGTCTGGGGGCTCTCTGTAGGGGCTCCAGCTTCTTCAGAGCCCAAAGCCTCTCTGAGGACCAAAGTAGAAGTGTGTCCTCTTCCTCTACCTGCTTTCTACCAAACTTCTAAGCCTTCACCACGGGGAGGGATTACTGCCTTTGCACATGGGCTCTGACTGATTTGAACCCAGGATGTGTTGGTCGAGAATGGGCACAAACCCTAGTCAGACCACATGGAGCCAGCATGTCAGTTCCAAGACTTTTTTCTTACGAGGTGGAATAAGATGTCTCCCAAGCACCCAACTCCCCACCCCAGAGGCAACCACAGTTGCCATGCGTTTTGCATTTTCTTCTAGAGATATTTCCGGCATGAGAGCAGGGATGTTTGAGTATTTTGTTCACTGCTACAAGGTCAATAAATATTTGTGAATAAAAAAATGAATAATTGTTTAAGGGGTGTCCACATCATAAGGGGAGCGAGTCCCTGCCAAGAGTGGTGCCAACAAGTGGAAAGAACAACCTGCCTCCTGGATCGAGCCATGCCTGAAGCCCATTACTTCTGGAGTTTTCAACCACAGGAGCCAATACATTTCTTCTCTTGATTAAGCCAGTTTCAGCTAAATTTTCTGTGCCTTGCAATTATGAGTCCAAACTGATACAGGAGGATTGATTAATGGTTGACTAATGAGGATATATTCTGCTATGAGATTAGCTGTGAATTTGTCTCCCAGTCTGGTTCTGGGTAGATTATCTATATTGTAGAGATGAACAAGTACAAAACAGCAGCATGAGGGGCCTGAATAAATGTCAGCCACATTGGTTTTAGGGCAAACTGTCCAATTCTTATTCAAAAAGTGAATTCAGATCTTTTAGTTGACTAGGCTGATGGGTTATTTAGAATGCAGAGACTCAGGTCAGTGGGGAGAAGGAAAGGTGGGGAATAATTTCCTGCTCCAAGCCTTTTGGGCAGAGGTACTGACTGAGGGGACCTTGGGGCCAGGCTGTCAGTCCCAAGGCAATGAGCACAGTTCTGAGCAAGCTGGTTCTTAGGGCACACTGCACCATACCATGCAACAGTAGCTAGATTGGCTGATGAAGCTTTTTCTCCAGTGCCAGGCAGTGGGGAAATTCCAGGCAGAGGCCTGAGGTGTTGGTGGTCTGCATACTTTGGGGGACGCAGGATTATATGTGCACGAAGGGGTGGGGGACACAGCCTGAGGCAGCCTGGGTCTTCCATGGGAGGAGACCAGCAATCCAGGCCATCAGTCACCACAGGTAAAGGAAAGAGGAGGAGACAGGACCAGTGGAAGAGGACTCACATCAGTGAACGGCAGCACCTTGTCTCCCAAGCGCGACCCTGAAATATCCCAGGATTCTCTTGTCAATCACGCTGCCCTGGCAGATGGGTTTCCCTCTGCCCCTCTTCTCTCCTCCTCCTGCATCAGCCCGGACTCAGACCCATCATCACTCACCTGTTCTCCCCAGTTCTCCCAATCTACCTTCCACTCTGTGGCCTGAATTTTCTTTCTAAAGCACGAACCTAGTGATGCTGCTTTCCTGTTTGATTCTTCAGTGTTCCCCCTTGCCTTTAGGGTAAAGTCCAGACTAGTTACTGAGGCTTATGTGAAGTCAGTCATATCCGGTCCCTCGGTTTCTCGCTTCAGTCTCATCCTCCGCCTCCCCTTGCTCCCATACTCGAGCGATGCAGAACTGTGTGCACTCTCCCAGACACTCCATGCAACTTCCCACGGGACCTTTGCTCACCCTGGGCTTTCTGCATAAAATGCCTTCTCCCCTCTCCCCTCATATTTGGCCCGATGACCCATGGTCTATATTGTAATCTTTCCTTTGAACACAGAAACACAATTGAGGTGATGCATAGTCCCTAGACACTAGTCCTATAAAGAAAAGAGGGTGTGAGTGGGGCGTGGGGGAGTTGTGGGCTGGGTTGAATTCTCAGAGTGTCTCAGATCCCCTTAGTGGAGAGTGAGGGCCCACAGCCAGACTAGCCCTTGGACGGATATGCAGCCCTGAAGAGAGGACTCAACTCAAGAGATACAAAAACCAGGGGAAGCACCTGGGAGGCTGAGCAATGGCAACCCTCAGGCAGGCAGTGGGGCTGGAGACAGCGAAGACACGGGTCACGGACTCTGAGTGAGAGACTGGAGGGGCTCCTCTCCTCTCACTCCTTCATTGCTGCACTTTCTCTAGGAAAAATCTCAGAGTAAACTCCTAGGGGTCAGGGCTGCATCCTGGTTCCTCTCTCTCCCACACAAGGCTGAGCACAAAGCACCCTGGAATAATTATTTGCTCAGTGGATAACAGAATGCCTATTGAGTTAACCCACCCCACAGAGGAAGGTGCCTCTCCTCTCACTGATGCTTTGTTTTGGTTTGTGTGTGTGTTTGTTGAAGCGAGGAAGAGGTGGGGGCTTTGTTTGTGTAGGCCTCGCTGATGCTCTCCCTGACCGCTTATCTTAGTCACCTCGCTCTCCTTAGATGTTTGGGATGGGGAGGGGTTTTCAACCAAATACTTTGCTTTGCCTCCACTGAAGTTCCCTGCGTCATCCTCTCCCTCCCTCCCTCCCTCCCTCCCTCCCTCCCTCCGTTCTCTTGCCAGTCCCCAACTCCATTCTTGCTTAGCTTAGTGAGAGGAGCTGTTAGCCAAGGGCAGTTCCAGGAAGTGCCCAGCCTGTAGAGCGCCCTGGCTGCTGTTTGGTGAGGGCAGGCTGGCTTTGACCAAAACCCTGGCACCCCATCTTCACCCACCCAATGTGGCCAACATGCCTGCTTGATCTTCTCTGCACGTGGGGCCCCCATTCTCTCGGCTTCCACTCCTAGGCAGTCCCCTGATTTATAAACCGGATTGGGGTTTCATTCATTTAAGCTGTACCTGATGCATGCTGGCTCTCACAGCCCGGACGTAACAACTGAGCTCCCTTCTGCTGTGAGTGAGGTAAAACAATGACTTGTGGAAGACGATTAGGGAAGAAGATGGAGAGAGAGAGAGAGAGAGAGAGAGAGAGAGAGAGAGAGAGAGAGAGAGAGAGAAAGAGACACCAAGAGAAATGTTGGCCAAGAAGCCAACTTGACTAAGGACTCTTAGCTGCTAAGCAGTTGAGCCAAGATGGCCCCAAAGACAGAGAAATAGTAAAAATTTACCACAATTTGGGAAACGAAGACTGAGTAAAACTAGGAAGAAATGATAGTAACTCATCTTGACTCACCTCTGGCCCTTTTTCTCACAAAATAAGCGGGGAGCTACATGTAGCCCGGATTCAGTCCACAGGCGTGTGCGTCTCCCTGCTCTGAAGTGCTGGTCTGTGAGTCGAGCAGAGACAACTGCTCCTCCGGCTTCTGCCACCTCCACCTCAAGCCAGTCCTCTAACGTCACTCATTCCTTCCTTCCACCACTGATGGCCCATCTACCACAAGTCACTTACAGAGTGCCTTCTGTGCCAGGCAGGGGCCTTGGACACAGCTGTGAGGAACAGACACTCTGCCTTGAGTTTACAGTCCATTGGGGGTGGTGGGGACGCAGAGAAATGGTTCATCAACAGGCAAGTAAACTGCAGGCTGCATGTTGGGTGCTAGAGCAGACAAATCCAGCAGTGACAGTGGTGGGTGGGGTGGTGGTTTAAAGTTAGAGAAGGCAAATTCCAGGAACAAGTCAAAGCTGCAGTTTGGTGACCGGGAAGTACCTCTGGCTGCTGCAGTCCCAGGAGCAAGGATTGTACCAGCAGAGGGATAAGGACAGTTTAAAAGCCATTTTTTTCTCAAATCAGTTCATTCTGGATTCCAGGCTAATGGACCCTGTTCCTCTGACCACAGAGCATCATATGACCCAGACGGGGTTATTCCTTCATAAAGCACTTACTGAGCACCTACGGTGTGCCAAGCGTTGTTCTAGATCCTGGGGATAAAGTGATGCAAAGATGAGGTCCTTGCCTTCAGGGCTCTCAGAGGAGAGACAGAAAATAAATAGGTAATAAGATAAACACATGGGTGGACATAGGATGTCTAATAGTGTAATCTCACTGAAGTTAGGAGGGGAGAGGACTCCAGGCAGAGGGAACAAGAGTCAGGAATGCCCCAAAGCGGGGGGCGGGGGGTGCGTACTTCTGGTATCTGAGGAAGAGCAGGGAGACCAGTGGGCAGGGGAGCGGTGGTAAGAGAGCAGTTCCAGGATCCGAGCCGGGACCTGGCCAGGACGTGTGGGGCCGCATGGGCCGCTGTAAGGACTGCACTGTATTTGTGGTGTGAAGGGAAAGCCTTGGAGGGTGGAGAACTGGGGAATGTCATGATCTGCCTGGTACCCTAGCAGGAACACACCGGTTGCTGTGTGAAAACCGGACAGGGCTAGGGGCATAAGCTGGAGAGATTAGGGGACTTTTAGGCATATGGGAGATGGGTGGTTAAATCAAGTTGGTGGCAGTGGAGGAGGTGAGTGGTGCCCAGACGGGGGTACATTTTCAGAGGTTCAGCCTGATGGCCTCAGCGATGAGTCGCAAAGTGAGCAGGACCCAGCCTGGGCCAATCAGAATGCAAACTTCGGGGGGGGGGGGTCAGATGTCATCAGCCGCCTTGTCTCTCAGGTGGTCTGTGATATGCACGGCCAGGGTCCATCAACTGAGTGATGGAACCTGAGTTAGGAAGTGAGTGGCAGAGGTTCTCTGATCCAGAACGTATATTTGTATCTTCTATTTGATGAGGAAACTGTGGCCAAAGAGATGCCAGAAATTATAATCTGTCCAGCATGAAGTCAACTATATTTGGGTTTCCAACAAAGCAGCGAGTATATTGCTCCCGCTAAACTTCTACTCTCGGTCGGTTAGTAGATATACACTTATTTAAAGCTTGACGCTGGTGGGTGAAGACCAAAGGTGCATACGAAACGTCCAAGCTGATTGCTGGACCATTTGTTTTTCACTTGCTTTTTTACTAGTTGCCTGGTTGGTTAGCATGATCGATCCTACTAGACAGATAAAGAAAAGGTGCCACTAACAGATGAGGCACTTTGTGGGTGATGACTACCTGGCCTGATTCCAGAGAAAGAACCAATGCAACAAACACCCCGACCCAGTTCTTCATCCAAATCAGATGAGGTGTTCTCTTGGACTTAGCGAATGTCATTAGAAGGGTCAAACGGACATTTCCCAAAGACCTTCCTCCCCTAAGTTCCTCCTATGTCAGTTACACGGGTCCCATCACTTGGAGTGTGTCAGAAAGGGGGTGGGATGGGAGGTGGGTGTCAGTGGACGCAGACCCTCACTCAAGCTGAACTCAGAGGGGAGTGTCTTCCACGGCATGAGTCAGTGGGCAGAAGAAGCTTTGATCTGTTCCTGGCACTGCTATCCAGTAGAGAAATGCTGAGCCCCAGCTGTTTCTGTAGCCAAGAAAACAGGAAGTAAGGATGATGGGCAGAATAGACTGTAAGGAATAAGCGACCAGAGGGAAATTCAACCCTGTACATACTCAGAGCAAAGACAACTGCCAAGTTTTGTTTTTGTGCTCCAGCGTTAGGGTGTGGGGTACTCAAAACATATCTAAAGAGCCACGAAGAAGGTGTTCCCAATGGGCAAGACGGGCCCCATTTTTGTTTGAAAAAAAGATCTGGGAATAGGCAGTGGCATTTCCGTCACAAAGACCGGACCCGGACCCTGTGGTGAAATTTGGTTTTATCCTCCAGTGATACAGTGGTTTTCCACAATATAAAGGAAGCTGGTACATTTTTTCCAGCACCAGAGGAATACTAAGTTAAGAATCATGTTTTTAAAAAAGCTAATTAAGGGATTAGACATGTCCCTTTGCCTTTTCATTAGCTGGCCATATTATAGAATAAGCAAACAAGGGAAGTGCTGTTTCAAATCTCAATCAAGCCCCTTCTCCTACATGTGTGGCCCCTACCCCTCCAGGCCTGGTCCTGCACTTACAGCCCAGAGGCCCGAAGGACCAAGTGCAAACTCCGGAGATTAGGTCCAGATAGCATTTCCCAGACTGCACTCCTGACTGCTAATTCCACGCGAGAGATGGGAGATGGGACACAGGGGAAAGGGTTCCGGGTTAGGTTTGGGAAACACCAGGGTAAGCAAACTCAGATTTTGGATTTTCAACCCTGAGTCCTTCTGAGGCCTTACTATGTGCATATGCCTTGATTCCCCACAAGAGCTGCAGTAGGCATCTCTCCCAGACACTCAGTGAAAGACCCCGTGGAGAACACATGCTTCACCCACCTGGGAAATCCTGATGGGGGTCAAGGTCAGAGCCTCTAGGTGGGTGTGGAACTTAAGTCCCAGGAGGACCCAGCAACGTCCTTGCTGGGGCTGTGGGGGTCACAGGAGTGTGAACTTGGGACATATGGAACAGGGGTTTGGGAAGGCACAGGGGCCTTCAGAGAGGTGTGAGGAGCAGCACACAGTCAGTGAGGTGGCTTCATATCGAAGCTCCTCGGAGAAAAGTCTGGAGAGTATGTCGGGTCTGAGTGTTGAGAAGCTCGGACTCCATTTGCTGGGCGGATGGTGTGCCATTGGCATTTCCTGAGCAGAAGGACAGATCAGTCTCCAAAAAGAAGATTTCTTTGGTGATGGTTATGAAGGAAGAAGGGAGACTGGATGATCTGAGCAGAAGGTAGGGTGGGGGTGGGCGGGTCATGACCCTTTATTATTCTTTGGAGTGTACAGGTATCAAAAATCTGGGGTGCTCACTCCCACCACCTGCAAACAGAACTACTGATGTGCCTGCCCTCTAAGCCTCTGCTAGCTCACAAAAGTGAGTCAAGTGTTATCAATTCTACCAGGAACTGTGCAAACGCACCAGAAGATGATTAAATAAAATTACATCACACACACTCCTGTTCTTACATACTTGTTTATTGCAGCAGGAAAAGAGAACCGAAGCATTTTACAAATTTCAGGGCTGCAGCAGTTGTAGATGTTCTTTCCAGACATTCCTGTGCCATGTTCCCCACAGTAAATAACCTGGATACAGCGAAGAGGTAATATTTCAGATAAGTGGAAACAGCGATCAGACGCTATCTGGAATCGTTTTAGAAATTTTTGAGAGAACAGGCATATTGCAATGACTGTTTAAATGTTGTTTAAACTCCCCAAATGAATTCCTACAGGGCAGCCATGTCCCTGGAGACTGAGTAATTAAAACATCCTGTTAAGCTTCAAGACCTTCAGGCAAATGGGGCTCGACAGACGACAAGGGGGCGGACGTGAAGGACAGACGGAACCGCAGGTGACTGAGGCCACACCTGGCTACAGCAACTCACAGCTCCTCGACCCGGAAGCAGCCCCACCAGGAGTCCCACTCGGCTTCTGACTTAGAGCCGTTGCATGTGTGGAGGCTGATTTCTGAATTCAGAAGATGCCAGGCCTGAAATGTGTTCCTCACGACAGGAACAAGAACACGAGCTATGTGAGCTGGTGGCACAGCTCGCCTTGTTCTGTCTCCCTGCCCGTCTGGCCCTGAGCAAGCCACGTAGCAACGAGGATGTGACATGTGCACAGAGACTACAGAGACCTGCGTGGGAGGGATTTCTGGTATTAAGTCTAGCACTGCCCTCCCAGAAAGAAATGCTTCAGACACCTCCTGTATTTTAAAGTGAACTATAAAGATGCCTTTGATTCCTTGCAGTTATTGAAATGCTGATATGTAATGGAGGTGGGGCATGGCTGGCAGTCCAGTCTGAGATCCCCTAGGCAACCGTTTGGAATTCTTTCTCCCAATGGCATGCAACAGCCCATCCTTGGGATTCTATTATGGCTTGAGGGACTATGAGGTTGAGAATATGTGTGGGGTAGAGAAGGCTGGAACTGGGGCCCCTGGCTCCTCACAGGGAAGGAGGTTCTGCGGCCAGTGGTGTGCATGCCCTCTCACATGGTCTTCTAATGACCTGATGTCACAGAACTACAGATATTAGAGGACCAGTGCTCACCTTGTCTGGTCCACAATTACCACTTTGGCTGGCAGGTGAGGGGTGTGCAGTGGGGTCAGAAAAGGAAGATGTGTGCTGCAGAGGAAGAAGAAAAACAATGGGGTGGAGCTGGAGGAAGAGATATATAAAGACCCCCAAAGAGAGAAACATTCTCTTTGCATTAATCTACTGAGCCGACCCATTCTTATTTGGGGAACATTTTGTATATCATCATTAAAAAAACTGTCCAGGGATCATTGAGCACCGAATCATTTTACAATCTTGTGCTAAACCCAGCGATTGCTCTTCTCGCGTTCCAGAATTAGCAAAATATTCTTGCCTAACAGCAAAGGGAAAAAGTTGTGTCTCCTTGTATGTTTTTGTTGTGTCGCCACATGCCAATGGGATTTCAACTCTGAGGTTCTCCCTTGTCACCTTCCCCACCCGGCGGCTGTTTACAGGTGAGCATGAGAAGCAGGAGCAAAGGTAAATGCCAGAGGCTGCAGAAGAACAGCTTCCTGGAGCTCTTCCGGTCGGCATCTGCGTAGAACCGGAAGCCGAGGTAGGAGATATATAAGTTGATGGGGAGGGAGATGGCCGGGAAGGTCCATGTGGTGACGTCCAGCAGGGGCGCTGCCGTGCACAGTCCAATCAAGGCCAGGCAGTGGCGCAGGGCGACCCGCCGGCACAGGGCGGGGTGGGTGACTGACATCATGCAGTAGCCCCCACGGGAGTAGTCCTCGCGGAGGCCCCAGCTCAGGGCGTTGAAATGAGGGAACTGCCAGGAGTAGAGGATTCCTCCCAAAAGAAAGGCTCCTGTGAGGAGGTTTAGGAGAAAAGAGGGAAGCAAAGACACATTGTCATCAGAGATTTACAAAGGCATCGTTTCTCTCTCTCTCCTGAAAGCCTTCCTGGCCCCTGAGGTGCTTTCTCCAGATTTCACCCAGATCTCAGATTCTCTGCCAGTTTTGTTCTCATCTGCGCCTGCCCAAGTCAGCCTGGCACCCATGGCAGGCAGGGTGGGAAGCTGAAGCTCTGCGTGACCCCCCAGCTTTCTCACCTCGGTATGGGGGAGCTCCTGGCATCTGGGCCGGCCTGGGCTTCCCAGAGAGGGCTGCCCCCACTGGAGGACACTGAGCATCTGTGGCTCCTTCCTACCTGATGTCGCCTTGTGTCCCAACATTGTGACAACAAAAGAAGGCCCTCCACACTTGCCGCGCATGTCCCTAGAGGCACTGAGTTCACTGGTGTTATGTTATGACCCAAGAGCCACACTAGTGAATGTCTGTCACCACCCAGGTGCTGGGCACGGAAAGGCTGGCGCTGAGGACACAGCAGGGGGCTGACCTGGTCCAGGGGAAGGGACAAGTGGACTAGACCAGGGAAGGATGTGCAAAGGCCTTGAGCAGGAAGACGGGCGGCTGAGTCAAAAGAAGATTAGTGCATGTAGTAGGGCGCATGGAGCTGTATAGCAAACGAGAAAAAGGTCAGTTTTACTGTATGAGAATTAAAAAACGACAACAACAAAAACAAACAGCAAGGCCAGTGTGGCTGGAGTGCAGAGAATAGGGAACACCACTCAGGATCAGGTGAGAGGGAAGATGGGCAGGGCCACAGCATGGAAGGATCTTAACGTGCAAGAGTGTGTGTGTGTGTGTGTGTGTGTGTGTGTGTGTGTGTGTGTGTGCGCGCGCGCGCATGGCGGTGGGGGAGTGTGCTGAGGAAAGGGCCATGTGTGAAAGAACACACTGGAGGGGCCCAGAGCAGGTGTGGAGAGATCACTTAGGAGACGAGATAAAAGTGGTGACAGTGGAGATGGAAGAGGATGAACTTGAGAGGGATTCAGGAGGAGTACGTGACAGGACGTGCAGGCAGAGTAAATGAGGATAAGGAGAGGGCGGCACCAAGGGCAGCTCCTGGGTTTGGGATCCCTGGTGACGCCATCCAGAGAGGATGAACAGGGAAGACAGGAAGGCAGCTCCTGAAGGTGACCTTGGGCGTGTTCAGTCAGACATCCTCTGAGCTATCAGAGGGAAGGGGGCAACCAGCAGCTGGGAGAGGGATCTGAGCCAGGCCATGCACCGGGGAGCTACGGATCCTCACATCTACTGCTGAGTAAACCACAGTGTCCAATCGTGAATTACTTGTTTCTGAGTTTCCTACTTGAATGGCAACAACTCCTGAAGGGTCTGTTCACTTTCCTTTGTGTCTCCAGAAGGCAGAATATAGAGAGCACTCAAGACTACTTAAAGGGCCCTCAAACTCGTCAATGGGAGCCCATGTGTACAAAGAATTGTTTTAGTACAAACGTCCCCGGGTCACTGTTCTCCAGCACTGATGTGTGACCCGTATGGCAAACTATTAGGACTCTGCCCCCTCGCCCCCCTTCCTCCCTCCTCTGCGAGGTCTCAGACGCTGACTCTGTTCCTTGTTTCTGACACCAAACTGCCTCTTGGGGGTCCCTGAGAACTGACACCTTACTAACCACTGTGTAATCTATGCTGCAAGCACCGTCCTGCACAGAGAGGTTGAGAATTTATAACCATAGTCCTATTTCAGGTAATGAGGCTCTTTTAAAACCTTCATCTGCAGGAATGTTCAGAAAAAGAGAACGTGGGCTACTGCGGACACAGAACTCACCAGGACAGAAAGCAGTTTAACTAATTCAGAATCACTGAGAAAGTAAGTCTGGGGCTCAGAGGTTCCAAAGGGCCCCTGTTGTGCACATGCCACCGAGCATGAGAAGGAACGAGCCCCTCTTTCAATCTCTTATCTGTATTCCTTCACAGTGCGGGCTGCAGAGTGACAACAGGGGCAGGCTCTGCAGGTCACGTAAAAGAAAGATGATTTTCCTTATTGTTCCAGGCAGAAACTCCCCCATTTCTAAATTAAGTTTCTCAGGCAGCTGCTGCATAGCAAGTTAGAACTGGCTGAGTGCTGAGACTTAAGAGGGATGGGGACCCACTTTCATGTCTATTGACAGTTTCCCTCGGGTTCTGTAAGTCAATCGATTCTTTCCGGTATGGGCGGAAATATAACAAAGACTTGCTTTTAGGGTTCCTACCTTTAGTAGCAGTGTTGTCAAACCCCCAAATCCATGTTAACCCTAGCTATAAATAACATATAGATATACCTTAGTTCATGCAAACACACTCAATTTTAATGATAATAGAAGGAGCTACTATTTGTTGAATCCATTTGCTTGGTAAACAGATGACAGGTGTCTACCACATGCCAGGTATAGTTATGGAGCTAGAAAGGCCATGGTGAACAAGACAAAGCCCTGTCAAAGTCTAGGGGGAGAGACAGACATAAACACAAGTAACAGAATCAAAATAGGTTGACACATGGGGACCACGTGAGATGGACTGCTTAGGGAAGGCGTTCCCAAAGGTGACATTTAAGCCATGACCCAAGTAACTGGGAAGTAGAACTGTATCAAATCCTGTGAGGAGTCACTCAGGCCTACTTGGAGTGGGGGGTATGGAGGCTGGAGGGAGGGGGGGCTACGAGATGGGGCCGGGTGACATGGGCATCCATAAACCTGCTTCAGGGTGGGATCCTCCCCCAGCACAGCAGGTTACCACAGGAGGGTGGGTAACAGATGGTAGGGGCCAAGTGAGAAGCAGGCAGGCAAGGGAGTGCAGAGGGTGGCCGACCTGACGCCTTTTCCTCAGGTGTGAAGCAGAGGGGACGTGCACAGGTGAGTGTGTTCATGGCGGAGGCATGATGAGTTCTATTTTTGGCCTTGTGAATGCTGAGGAGACATCCTGGCTACATGCCTGTGGCTGTCAGGCCCCACGCATGCACGGGTGGAAGAATTATATAGTATGTGCTCCAATGCTCACAGCTGCCCTTCCTATAGGTGGTTTTACTCTCACCTTATATAAGATTAATTAACTTGCCCCAGGGTATTCAGCTCTACCGGCACAGTAAACCAGCCCCGTTTCTAGAAAACTACTGCCATCTATCCACTCAAATTAGTAACAATGGACTGTTGGGTGGTTATTCAAATGCCAGTGGAGCTGAGCTGAGCCTGACAGGGAGGCCTGTTGGAAGGAGAAACTGCAGAGGCATTTTCCAGTTTATTAAGATAAGACTCCTGGTACCTTAAAAAAAAAAAAAAAAAGTTTGTTTCAACGATAGGCACACCTTGTGTTCCTGTGCTTCCCAGGTATTGCACTTGTTACAGACTGAAGGTCTGTGGCAACCCTGCAACGAGCAAGTCTATCGGCCCCATGTTTCCTACAGGCTCAGATGATGCTTAGCATTTTCTAGCAATAAAGTGTTTTTAAATTAAGGTAGGTACATTGTTTTTTAAGACAGAATGCTACTGCACACTTCATAGACTACAGCATAGAGTAAATATAACTTTTACGTGCACTGGGAACCAGAAATCTGTGTGGCTCGCTTTACTGTGACTCTGGCTTTATTAGTGGCCTGGAACCGAACCCGCAATATCTCCAAGGTGTGCCTGTACAAATAGACACTACTTCTCCTGACAGTGAGTACTCTTGGGGAATTAGAAGGCACAGAAGGGCAGGTTGGGCCATCCGGGTACAGCTGAATGTAAACAGAGTGGCAGAAGGCGACTTCTCTTTGTATTTTGATGGAAACATAGAATGATCTCTGGATTTTAAAGGGACCAGTGCTGTTAAAGGTTCTCAGGGCATCGGGTGGGTCACGTTTGAGTCTTCTGAGCACGATGTACATGGAACAGCTCACCCCCAGCTCATGGGCGATGTCACATCCAAAGGATCTGAAGGGATTACAGCTTGCAGTTATGACAGCCACAAGCACAGGGGAAACCGACAAGACCAACATGTGTCCAGTTAAGAAAAACAAGGTCAGTGATAACTTACAAACGGGGGAGGGAATAGGATAAGTCAGAACTCAGTATCTGTTTTGTTATCAAAATGGCTGAGAGAAGAAACTCAGCTGGGAAACCAGACTTGAAATGGTTAAACTAGGAGGCCCAAATGGATCTTTCGTGTTTTTCTCAAAAGCCCCCTTTTTAGTGTGCCAGTTGGAGTATTCTGTTTTGCTCAATACACATTTTCAGTTATGCTCCGCTTACAATAACAATTTAAAAAAATCATTTTCATAAGACTAGCACGCTGTTTTCTATGTGAGAGGAAATTGGGTATGGGTTTGGCTCATGTCACAAATGAAAGAGCTTTAGAAATCACAGCTCAGCCTTAATGGGTTGTAATCGGAAAACCACCCCCACATAGTTCTACTTGATGGGCTGCAACTGCCTCTGCTCATAGGCAAGATGTAAAACAAATTACTCTCTTCATCAAGATAAGGTGAACTGGAACAGGAAGACTTGAATGATTATGGGAGCTGTGGTGGAACCCACCTTCCTTGTGCGGTAAACATAAAGCACTCGGCTTACTAACTCAAAGGCCTCACCTCAGCCTCACTCTCTGAGGAGTCTGTTTTTATTGGGCCTATCTTCTGCAACAACGAATATTCACTGCGCGCCCACTACCTGACAGCCTGTTGTCAAGGCTGTCTGCTGGAGTCTGTCCAGGGAGAGAGACAACACTAACGGGATTGCAGCCTATGGATGTTACTTCAGGAGCAAGGCTTGTGGGGAGCACACAGGAGGAAGACCGAAGTCAACCTTGGAGAGGTCAGGGAAGGCTTCCTGGAAGAGGCGATTTGTAAACTGAGATCTGAAGATGGTTTCTGAGTTTCAATCCAGTCATATAAACTATGCATTTTCTGCTTCTATTAAATGTATTTTCTCATTTTCCTACCTAACTCTGCAGAGTCTTTGTACATATTTGGTTTAATCACATCTGGCAGAAATGACTACTTCCTTTTATTTTAATCAAATATTTGTTGGTCTATGAATATATAAAATACTGGAAATCTGTGAAATAGGTGGCATATCTGTGGGTATGGTTCTCTAGATGGCAGTAACTTCCTGAGACCATGATGCCAGAATCCCAACTCAACTGCAACTCCAGAAGCTATCCAGGTGTCCAGGGCAGTATTTGTTTCCCTCCACACAGAGAAAATTGTTGCAAAGCACATCTACGATGCTGTGTGTGTCAACAGATGGAGAGAACCCTTATCTCACGGCACCCTGCTCTGACTGGGGAACACATCAGGTGGGGCAAGGCTAACCAGTCTTTCCAGGCACTCTGTCAGGATACATGTATTTCTAAACTCTCTCAAAACCTCTACCAATCATTTCTACACCTTACCAGCTGAGGGAGAGTCTTACTCATTGCCACCTCTACTCAAATCTAGAAACGCTGTCTAAGCACACTTCCATCACTTTGTTGGCAAACAAAGCAAAGGCCATTCTAGCCAAACAGTTTCCCAAGAGAATGGAGACAAAACCTTTCAAGTCGGAGCTCTGACTCTATGTGCTCTTCCAAGAACAATTCCTTTTGGAACGGAGTTCAGTGGTTTCGGCTTGCTTTCTCTGCTGCACCGTGGGCTTACTTACATTCAGCCCCTTCCCACCCCACCTGACCCATTCATTGTTATTCACTGTCCACGCATGGCCTTGAAAAGGATGAAGAAACACGGCTCCAGTGAACCTTGGTGCTGGGTTTGGGGGTCTTCCCTCCCAGTACAATAGGCTCCCTCTCCATGCGGCCCTCCATAGCTTGTCTGTTCCATGACTGGTTACATTGGTGCTGTCAGGGTTATATGGTTATGTAAACTGAGGGCTGGCTGGGGAAGGAAGGCCAAACCCAAAGCTTCATGCTCACAGATTTCAAAGCCTTTCTTTTGAGGGTTAACACAAAGGAGCTTGTGAAACAGATCAGCCTCCACAGTGCAATAGACTTCTTTGGTGATGCAGATAAAGGGAAGAGGATGTGGGGCCAGTTTATCAACTGCATAGGGACAAAAGGGAAGATTAAAAGTTCTCTGAAAATAGGAAATAGAGTTTGGCAATAACTGCTTGCCCTCAATGAATTCTTTGGAAGTGACTTAGGAATAATGAAGAGACACAGGAGGGAGCAGACACTCCCCCCCACCACCTTATTGTAGGAGTCCCACTGTCCAGTGGGGTCACCTGGGAGGTTTCCTTTGAAGGGAAAGTAGAGAGTAAAGGAAGTACAAAGCTCTGACTCTGAAAAAAGTGCTCTCCTCTCCTTTTCTCTTCTTACCATTCCCCTAGAGGACAGTTTAGGGAACCTATGGGTTCCCTAAGAAATTCAAATGCTCCTTAGTCCCTTAACTCACCTTCCATCTTTATCAACCCAATACTAATTGTCCCTTGAACCATACTGATGAGATGTGCACTCTGGGCCAGGTGCTGCGTCACCAGAGGCTGCCTTACCAAGGAAGGCATGGCCTAGCTCCCTAAACGCTTGTGGTCAACTGGTCAACTATGGCCAACCCAGCACCACTGGCAAGACTGGAATGCATGTAATAGTTAAGTCTGCCTCCAATGACACCACCAATCTTGGGTCTAGCAACGTATTTCTAAAATGTTCTTTCTCAGCCTTTTTTTTTTTTGTCTTTGACGAGAACAGTGCTCTAAGTATTGTTTGGTATGCTAATATTCCCAGGAAAACATTCCTTGTTCACCCTGTCTTTAAAAATAGCATCTGTCTCTTTTAAAATATCATTTATCTTAATCTGAAGCTCTAAGTCTAGTTATGAAAAAATGTCATACGAAATGAACCCCGGCACTCATGATCAAGTTTGTTTTCAAACTGAGGCAGTATTTTAAAGGAAGTCTTTAAAAGTGCTTGGGTTAAACAGTGCCTGGTACTTAGTAAGCCCTCAAATATTTGTTGAATGAATGAGTGAACGAATTCATTCTATTCTATTCTATTCTATTCTATTCTATTCTATTCTATTCTATTCTCTTATCCTGGAATAAAGGAGGTAAATAAAGTGCAACAGTATTTAACATTTTGTAGTTTACCAGCTGAGGCTAAAAAAACTCATTCTCCTTTTGTTACTGAAACCATCCATCTGCCAAATGTCACTTCCTGATAAGAGCCCATTTCTAAGTCCTCATTTGTAACTGAATGTTGTCTGACATAATTAATGTTTACCACACAACAACATTTGAATTACAAACCAAAGGCAATTTACAAATCAGCTCTACAAGACTGTCACCCAGGCCCACGCCTAAACTCTCAAGACCTGGCATTTATTTAAATTTAGGAAAAATGACAAAATAGAATCTGAGCTTTTTTAAGAAATGGGGTGATGGACAGAGAGGTGGCCTTAGCAAGGGGGAGGGGGAAGGGACTCTAACCTGAAGCCTTTGAGATAAACTAAATAGACTCTGGAGATAAACACTGTTGAGAGGCCTAATGCGTGTGGCTCCAGGTCTGCTGAGAGCTGGAATGTCGGCTGGTGGGCACTTATCTGCAGTGTCCCGCCCCCCCCCGGCCCCCCCCCCCCCCCCCCCCCCCCGGTTACTAGGCCCTGGCAGGCCACTGCCCTCATTGCTGTCCACTGCATGAGCACGTCTGTTCTAAGGCACAGCTGGTCAGACCAGGGAGCAGAAGCAGTCCTCTCATCTGGCCTTACTTAGTTTTTCTTGGTAAGCATTTGTAATATTTTCTGCTAACAGCAGTTAAACTTAAAAAAAGAAAAAAAAAAGGAAAAAAAAGAGAAAAAGGCAAAGTAATTAGGCAAGTGGGAGGAAAAGGGAGGAAGGCTCACTCTGAGCCCATGAGGCAAGTGGACGCAGGTAAAACCCCATTATAATGATGACCTTACTGCTGTGACAGCCACTCAGAGGGGCCGGGCCTTTTACCCCACAGCCCTGCCTGAAACACAACTCCACTGAAGGCTGTTTGTGTTGCACACTTGGAGAGGAAAGCTAGCTGTTTACAGTTCTTTGTACAGCGATAAAATGGCAAATATCAAGAACAACTAACATTTGTTTAGCTTTCACAATTTCCACAGGCTAACCTGTTTAGTTTTCTCCACGCCGCGCCCCACATCCCCACCCTGGCTCCTTCACCCCATGCTGGATTACCAGAGGGGCATATCAAGCAAGCACAAGCTTTGGACCCACACCAGTAGCGCATCTGAAACAATGAGACATTCTTTTTCACTATCTGATAACAAAAACAAACAACAAAACAAAAAACAACAAAGTAGTTGTGTGTGGGGGAAATCAGGACCCCAATGGACCATCCTTATCCTTATTTTATATCTTATGCCTTTCCAGGCGGAGGGAAGGCAGCAGAATCTCTTCAATGCCTGCGCCTCTGGAGGTCTTCATTGACCCGTCGCCGCCACAAAACCCACAAAAGATCTAGCTGCTACGACAGAGGAGAAGGTACTTCTGAACATTTCCGTTTCCTAACTCCGCAAGCCGTGGGATGCATGCCATTTTCTACAGCTACTGATCTTACATCTTTCCTCCCAACTAGACAGTTAGCTCCTTTAAGACGGAACCTTCAACAGGACAGGCTGTAGGATTCCCATTTCACATCGGCCCTGAGCTGCTTCCTCTCCAGTCTTGCCCCCCATCTACCGAGTGCCAGGAAAGGGCTGTTGCACAGGTATACATGGTCAGGGTAACCAAGTGACAAGAATGACGGTGCTGAGTATTTGATATCCTGGCTGAGTAGCTATGTTAGGTGGGGGAAAGGAATGGAATACGTTCAAGTGGGATCGCCTCCCTTCAAACATTTATCCTTCATTCCCACCTGCAGATTCACTGATGTTCACAAGTTGCTCATTCAAAGGACGATCAGATTTATGCTTCACTAAATACTCAAAGGATAAATTTTGACTAAGGAGGTGAGGGGGTGGGGGCAGGCCTAAGATATGCACAGCCCTCCTGGAGAGGGGAAGGAGTGGGCAGGGGCATGAGGGTAGGAGGTGAGGGAAGACACACAGGCTCCGGAGGGCAATACAGGCAGGCTTCAGCAACTTACTGGTTTCCAGTACCATGGAAGACCCAACCTGCTGCACACTGTTAAATAATCCTAAAGGTGGAAGCCCTCTGTGTTCCTGCTTAAGCCTCCAATGGGTCTTTATCACCTGTTAGTGAAGTACAAATTTCAGCAAGGCAGCCCATCTCAGACCTCGTGGCTGCCCCACACGACTGCTCTGCTTTTCATGTGCACAAACCTCTGTACACGCTCTTCCCTCCTCTTGGAAAGCACTTTCCCTCAATAAGCCGGTCATGACTTCATTCCACAGCCATTCTGCTCCAGTCTTCTTGGACCAATATGGAGAGGTTAAGGGAGTTCTCCACCCTCTGAAGATCCCTTTTCTGCTAAGATCCCTTATTCTTAGCTCAGTCAGTTGTCTGATTACCTTCCTGCCTGTCTTTCCCTGAAGACGCTGAGGTATGGTTTCCACTAGGACAGGGCCTGGGTTTTAGTGATTTTTGTATCTCTTAGTGCCCAGCACACAGTAGGTCCTCAACTGGCACCTGCAGAGTGAAGCAATCAGGGGGACCAGTGTATGAGGTGGTGAGCCCCAGCAGTTCCCAACCCAGGCTGTTCAGCTGAGTGGGTGATCTCCCAGCCTCTCTTACTCCCTCCTCACCTTCCATCTCCTTCTCTTCTTTACTATCAGGATAGTTCAACAGTATTCCAACGACTTTTTTACTCATAGTCTTCTCCAAACTGATCACAGTCTTTGGAGGTTCAAAGATAAAATGGTTTAGACATGCCACAGAAGAAAGGCCGTTTCTTCTTAGAAGGGCTCTTGCAAGCAAACAAGTCCCCTCAGATGAGAACCCAGACAAGAGCTATAACCTCTGTGGCTAAGATAAATACCATTGGTGCATCTCAAATACCATCTGCCCAAGCCCTTTGCCTAGATGCCTATGTTCTTCCAAGGTGTTCTAACAGCTAGAGCTCTCTGGTTCTTTCTTTTCAGACTGGTGGTCCTCAAAGTGTGGTCCCTGGGCCGCGGGCATCAGCATCAAATGAGAACTTGTTAGAAATGCAGAGTCTCAGGTCGCACCCCAGGCCTCCTGAATGAGATTCTGAGGCAGGGCCCAGGAATCTGTGTTACAAGCCCTCCAGGAGATTCTCGTGTGCGCTATGGTCTGAGAACCATTGTATAGTCTAGCACAATGCCCTGTGACTTCAAGGACAAACTCACATGAGGAGCACGGAGCGTTGTCCCTAAGGATATCAGTTGTCTTTCTATTTCCAGGCAGTATTGTCTAAATGAACTTTCCGTGAGGATGAAAATATTTTACGTCTGCATTGCTGACATGGCACTATGAGCCACATGCGGCTGTGAGCATTTGAAATGCCGCTAAAGGAACTGAAACTGAATTTTTAAGTTTGTTTAGTTTAAATTTAAATAGCCACATGTGGTTAGTGGCTGCCTTCATACACAGTGCACTTCTCAAAGATGGCAAAACTACATAAAATCATATTTAATCTAGTTCCTAAAATCCCAGCAATAAAAATCTTTAAATGTTTCCTCAGATTCTGCCTTATTTCTTCCTATTGTTTCCTCCTGTATAATATCTTTACATAGCTGATGCTCAGTAAACATTAGGCAACTGACCCTGGATTAACCTAGTTTTGTCATCTGGAAAATGGAAGGTACTTATTCAATCATTCATTCAAAGATGTACTTCTTATCTCAAGTTTGCTCTGTCATATTAATGCTTTGAAACTTTTGTGAAGCAGTTTGAAGCATCATGTAAAATAGCATTATCCTTTATGTATAATCTTAATGAGGCTTTAGGTATCTGATTTGACCTGTGGTAAATTAGAACTGGGAGCAGTAAACTGTGTCATTATTGTGTGTCCTGCAATGCATCTTTAAAATTTATAGAAAAAGGATACGATAGAAGTCAATCGCAAAAACTGCCAAAGGAACTTCTCTTTGTGGTTACACAAATCTTTCAGACTGCTCTGCTTTATATTAGGGTCAGCTCAGACAGATGATGGGTCTCATTTTTCAAGATAAATATGCATTTTCATCATGCTACCCAAAACAAGAGATAGCCTGGCTTTTAGCTGTCCCTTCATTAATGAGTTTATATAGAAACGATTAAATTTGGATTATACAAAGACTACCCCCAAACAATTTTTTAAAAATTTATTTCAAACATGTCTGTTAGCAGTTTAGCCAAACCCGGAGTATCCCTGAACAACAGGGCTCCTGCCTGAATGTGTGGCCCTATGTGGGAGGAGTTTTGCAAAGCTCTTTATCTCTCTGGCCTCTGAGGATGCAACTCTAGCCAACACATGCTGAGGCTCAAACTCTTTACAAGGACACTGCCTGGGAGTACGACCAGGGCACTGGGCCCTCAGCAAGAATCGGGTCCTGGGACTCTGCACAACACAAGTAACCAAGTTCTCCACAGCCCTGGATTTCACTGCCCTCACCTATCGCCAGTGACACCTGTCCCTGCAGCTATAACACCTGATCGTAACCCTGGCCCTGTCTGGGATTCCCTAGACAGAAAAGTAGTTTTGGGTGCCTTCTTTTATACCAGGTTTGGGGGTGTTGAATAGGGTTCCGGCCCTGCTGGCTGCGTGGGGGGCTGTCTCCATCAGACAGGCAGGTGGCCGGGAGCAGGGCATTCAGGTGTGATGTAGTACTCTATCATTGTGGACGGGAGGACACCAGAGGTTGTAGAGCTGGGGATTTATTTACTTTCAGGGTCTGCACCTCGCATGGCTGGGCAACCACCAGAAAGGTTTGGAGAGCTGGGTTAGGGGAGAGGGAGTTTGGACCAAGGCAAGGTTGGGTCTCGAGGCAGAACTGAGGAGGAGGAATCTGACCAGGAGTTTGGTGGGATGCAGTTGTACGCTTTAAATTTAAACTGTAAACCGTGTGTGTGTGTGTGTGTGTGTAAACTCAGACGTCATCTAGTCCAGGGATGCCAAACCCATGCTGTCTACCCTTCCCTCCCTCACCCAAGACAGGTATCACTAATGAACCCCAATACTCTTTCTCACCAAGCCTGGAGGCACCTCACAGCCTTCAAATCAACAGCCAGGTAACAATTATTGCTTTGAATTTGCAGACCAATAAAATCTCATGACTTTTCTTGATCTGTATTATCTACCCACTGTACGAGTGAGGACTACTTAATAATAACTCATTTAATCCCCACAATAACCCCATGAGAAGGGACCAGTATTAGCTCCAGGTGGGGATGGTAAGGAGACAGTGGCAGAGGTCATGGGCGAGCCGAAGGCGTCCAGCTATGGAGTGGTGGAGCTGGGCTCCCAGCCCAGGCCCCTGCGCTTCACCGCTTGGCTCTGTTGTGAAAGAGCCTCCCACATGGAAGAGACTCTGGCTGTACGTTTATCACAGAGCAAATGAGCATGTCCATTTCAGAATATTATGTTTGTAGATTCATGGAATGCCAACATTTACAGGATATTAAAACCATTCTCAGAGACAACCATGGTAAAGGTGTAATCATCTTTGTAAGCTTGCCAAATCAGAGTCTAAGAGCTTTTATGAAAAGTTTCAGAAATGTGGCTTATGGGGCAATGGTTTATGGTCAACTGGCTTTTGATCTCTCATGTGAAAAATATGTACTTACATATATTGCAGGAAACCTCACCACTTCCTTCCTAAGTGTTGGTCAAAAACACTAATTACTTGACTAATTAGACTGTGAAACTTCCCTTACAGATGGTAAAAATGGACTATTTTCACCCCACAAATTTAGTTGTGACACACCACCAAAAAAAAAAAAAGTAGAAAAGTCTCAATGGGTTTATTGTAGACAGCATGAACAATTTAAGCAAATCATATAAAAATAAATTAGAAACTAATGAAAATAGGCTGTTCTTTCATAAGAGGGGAAATAACCCGGATCTGTGGGAGTAAAGAGCTAATGCAGTAGGGCTGCCGACGCGGCAATATCCACTGTCACAGGGGCAGACACCTTCTCCGTGATGGGGGACAGCCCAAACGAATCACCAGTCCGAGCCTGATTCGTGATTTCTGGGTACTTTCTTTTAATTGGGCCTCTTGTCACAGGCTGAGGCAGCACTGCCTCCTTTGTTTTCTCTCAGACTTTCCCAAGTCGAAGAGAAAAGCCGGGCTGTCAGAGTCGCCCTTCAGCTCTGCATTCACGCTATTTCAAACTGCCTCGTCAGCACATTTGCCAAACGAATCAATACAAAATGGAATCTAATACCCAGTCCTGCAGTTCTGAGAAGGACATGCCTCTTTGACTAGCATGTGCTAATGCTCACGTAGAAGAGGCTCAGAGCGCCTGCATTCGGCACCTACCCCATGTGTCTGTGGAGAGACACTGAGACACACACGCGAGATACTCACCAGCATCCAGGCTGCCAGTGGCTGCTGTCCAGCCCATGACGGGTGGGATGGCGCCAACAACAGCCCCAACCCACGTGTTGGCAATGCTGATCCTCTTCAACGGGGTATAACAGCAGGTGTACAGGAAGATGTTCAAGACTCCCAGGGCTCCTGTGAGTGGATTCACCCCCCAGGTCAGAAGGGCAACTCCTGGAACAGCACAGCAAGTGGCAAAGGACACAGCTAGCAATGGGCTGGAAAAGAGCAGAGGACACAGAGCAGTCACTTGCAGCGCCAGTTACCCACGCTACCCGGAATCAGAGCTGAAGAGGAAGTCATCCGTCCTGACGAGGATGCGACCTGGAGGCAGTGCTGGTTTGGCTTCTTCCCAGTTAGGGGGCAGTCTCTTTACCGAAACTTAAAATAAGGAGGGACTGTGTTTGCAGGAGCTCTGGCGGATCCTCTTGATTTGCTGGCCAGAAGCAAAAGAGTTAAAAAGATAGTTGAGGGTAGAGTGCTCTGGATTTGAGTATTGGTTCTATCCCTCCTGGCTGTGGGCTGTCTGGGCCTCACTTTGCTCACCTGTATAGAAGAGATGGTTGCCTGACTACCTCTCCTCACAGGCTGACTGAGACGCTGCCTGCTTTGCACAGGATTCTGTTTTATAGTCAGTGCAAAGTGACAGCTACAGATAAACCACTTGGAACATGATCTTGTAAGATTCGGGCAAAAACGCAGTATCTTACTGCTTGGAAGTGGTTGTGCCCATTTATTTATACTTTATTTAAAAGCATCACCTAATTAGCAGTACCGGATAACAACAGTGTGCCTCACGGTAACTATCGGTAATGAATCACAGCTCAAAACAGAACCAGCTCCACGCGACGGCAAGCCGGCAGGCGCTGTGCGGCCACGCTAGTGCCCTTCCCTTCAGTTTCAGCGCCACAGCTGTTTATGGACATGGGCCTTACAAGAGGAGGTTGCACAGTGTTGGAAACGCAAAGGAAAACTGTCAAATAAAACTCTACAATGGTAATGATGATTACGAGCCTGTTTCTCTGCAGAGACCACTTTTGAACAGTCAACTTCGTATAGAATCCTGTGGAAGACCTTTAGGAAGTGTCGCTAAGTTAGACCTATTAGTTCCTGATTCTATGTACTTTTGTTTATTCTTTCTTAAGAAACCGAAGGAAGTTACTCAACTCTGCCTTCTCCTGTAGGAGCTATAACTCTGCCTCTGAGGATGTGGTTTCCACAGCGTTCGGTGATCCCACTCAAGATTCCACACGTGCTCAGTTGGGAAGCCAGAGTCACTGGTGTGCAGCTTCTGGGGTGCTCTGATTTCGCAGTGGCCAGTTCCCCAAAGAAGACAACCTTTACCCCCCCCCCCCCACCACATGAGGTAATATCCTTCCATGCACAGGGCTACAGTGTTCCCAAGGCAGGAGAGAATCCCCATGTTTACAAAAGTGCCCCTTTAGGAAAAAGACTAACTTGTAGAACTATGACAAGGTAGAACTCAGCTGGGAATGGGGGTTAGGGAAGCAAGAGAGCCCACCGGCTGAAAATACCAAGTGAAGTCTGGGAAATAGAACATGAAAGTTCCCAGCTCCCACTCTGATATGGTGACCAGCACTGACCTTTCTCCCAGGCCTGTGGTCACTCTGCCCTGGAGATAGAACCCAACAGAAGGGGAGTTTTGACAGAAAAAGAAAACATACAAGGGGTATGTTGTCACAAGATGCCTATGAGAGAAGAACCATGAACTACGCCCGAGAGACTTCTCACTGCACGTTGTCCCGAGGGTGAATTTCCATCCCTCAGTCCTGGCTACCTCTTCTAAATCTTGTGGTCAATTACATTCACAGCCCTTACTCTGGCACCCTCAATCTTTATTCTGCCTTGTCCTCCCATCATTGCCACCCTGACGATTCCCCTTTTTGAACCTGCTCAATGACTTCCTGTCTCCTCTCCTGCGGGAGCAAGCCCTACAATCACACTAACTGGCCCGTGTCAAGAGGACGGCTGAACAGTGCTGGTGCTTGGCTGGAGTTGGTTTCCGTTCCCCTTCCTCACAGTGACTGTTTTAACTCCTCTCCAGCCTTCTCAAGGCTTCAGATTTACTCTGGCCCCTCACACCCTCAACAGACATCCTTCCCTCTTACATAACAGCGACAAATGCCCTCATCTTTACTTCCTTACCGTTCTCCTATTTGGGAGGAAGAGTACATCTTCTCCATTTTAAAGGTAAACTCTCCACTTTGGCTTTTATTTAATCTCCTCACGAATCTGTCTTTATCTTCTATCTCCACTGTCTCTTGACTTCTTGCAGCCTCAGATCAATTACTTTGTTCGTATTTCCCAAGGTTCTTACTATTTCTCTTCAAACTCAAACATCCCGACGGAGGAGACTATCCTCGTACACATCTTTACTTCCTAGATCCCTTCATTTCCTATTTGCTCCCCAACTCGTATCTGTCACCACCTACTGAAACAGATTTCTCACCTGATTTCTCAATCAATATAGCACACAATGTAATTTTTCAGAGGAAAGATTAGGAAGCTGCCTCTGTGTTGTTTTATCTCACATAAGCCCAGAAAGGAGAATTTAGATGGCTAAAAAGCAGTGCAAATATATAACTGTTGTTCATGTTCTTCTTCTTCTTTCAATAATGTAGTTTATAGCTTATAAGAACAGATTTTTTTTTTTCCCTTATGGGATTCTAAAAAGCTAGTTTTATTTTGGGTGGGAGAAAAATGTAGCTCATAAACATTTTTATTTTTCCTGAATTGGACCTTGTGTGAACAAAAAAAGAAAGTTGTTCATTCCTTCTCCAAGGTCTGTGGAAGCCAGTTGGATTCAAAAGTATTAGTGTTATGAAAAGCCCTTTTAGAAAGGCACACATGAATTTAATTTATTGAGATAGGCAATTTTATATAGAAGTTTAGTTTCTGACCCTTCTTGGCATCACAGAAAATAGTAAGGCTTAATTTTGGTGTTTAAATCAGTGTGCTCAGGGGCACAGATGAAAATTGTGTAGGTTGACAAGGCACGTAAACGAAAATGAGGATATTTACCCAGGTAGCCACGATCATTCTCACAGCTCAGATACCTCAAGGAACCCATTTCCCTCCTGGTACAAGGAGCCCTGAATCAGTGAACTTCTGGGCTTTCTCATGTGAGGGGCAAAGGTGTGCCAACTGTAAACTCTGTGAAGTGTATTTTCCTGTGATGCTTTGTTTTTCCTAAAACATACAGAGGGTGCCAAAAAAATGTATACACATTTTAAGAAAGGAAAACTGTATTGTAATACTCGATATATACCGATAACAAAAGATGAATACAAGTCACACTGGAATTACAAGAGGTGTTCAGCGTGGTTACTGTCAGTGTCCACACAATTCTGATTACGGCGAACTACTGCTTGAGCAACATTGACCAAAGTGTCCACTTGTATACATTTTTTGGGCACCTCTGGTATATTATATAAGTAATATATACTTACTTCAAAAAATTTGAAACTACCAAAAATCATAAAGAAGAAATTCTAAATTAGTTATTCAGGGAAACATTGCTTTATATCTTTGTAGCCTTCTTCTAATTAATATATCTATTTAAAAAAATAACTGAGAACATACTGAATTGTGATTTTGTTACTTACTTTATTTCTATATATCTTAATAATTTCCCCACATCACTAAGAATTCTGTCAGATCATCATCACTAATAGCTACACAGTGGCCTATTCTATGGAGATACTACAAGTAATTCCATCAATATACTGTTTGGACGCTTAATATTTTTCCATTTCTTTAATTAGAAATAATGTTGGGGTGAATACCTTATAGACAGACTGTTGTTCACAGCACTGATCAGGATAAATTCTGAGGATGAATTCCTAGATCTGAGATTGTTAAGTAAGATGTCTCACACATTTCAGGGATTTTGACTTGTACCATCTGTCTCTACTTCAGAGAGCTTACACTAGTTTATACTCCCACCAGCAGTATCTGAGAAAGCGGATTTCCAGAACCTGTATCAACATCTGGGTATGTCATTAAAAACAAATAAAAAATTAACAAAGTAAAACATGTTTACTCAGATAGTATTATCCTCATTTTACAGATGAGAAGCTGAGATTCAATATACTCGTAAGTAAAATAACTTGGAAACGGGACCTGTACTCAGGTTTGCTTGTTGGCTCATTTATTTACTCCAGAGTTTCCCCACTAGTATGTTGGACACACTGGTGTAACACGACTTCCTGGTCCACTGATTTCTTGGGTCTGCTGAAGGCTGGAATCTTTAGGCTGGGAGCTGACTCCTTTTAAGCTCCTTTGGTTTACCGCATTGTATAAATAGCCTAATTTCTATTGCTTTCCCTGAAATGAAAACGACTGGGAAGCACCACACTTAAAAAAAAAAGGGCAGACCTGGAATATAAGATGTTGAGAGGGACCTTGGGAGCACTTACACTGAGTGGGAGACACTTCAACAGGCAGAAACAATCCTGTGTGGAGCAGCTGAGCAAACGGCCATCTGGGAGCACTGCCTGGGAGTTTGTGGGAGTGGTAGGAGCACAGGAGAAAGGTTTCTAGGAAGAAGTGATGCTCAAACTGAGACCCAGTAGAAGGGTGGGAGATGGACAAGGGGGCAGAGAAGGTGTTTCCGGCAGTGGGAGCAGCATGCGAGGAGGCCGAAGTTGAGAAGCACGGCACGCTGCACACACCTGGAGTGCAGCGGGCGGGGTGGGGGGCAGAGGGCAGACAGGTTAGGAAGGCCACATCCACACACCTGAACATTGTCTTTGGGCAAATGAAGAGTCAACGAAGTTTTCTCTGTGTTTTAAACAGGGAAAGAAAATGATCAGATCTGCTTTTCAGAAGGATCACGCTGCCTGCCCTGATGGCCAGCAAAGATAGACAAGCATCCGTTCACCTCACAGTGGAAGTTCACTGTCGTGCAGGGCGGCCTGCGGGGTCTCTGCTCCCGCTCCCCATACAAGAACGCAGGACATGGTGAGGCCAAAAAGGAACACCCACGGAGCCATAGGTAGGGGAGCCATACCACTATATTCTCTCTGGCGGCACTATACTCTCAATGGAGGCTGGATCCACACTGTCTGCAAACCGCCATCCGCGCTTGCCAGTCCAGCCGCCATCTTCTTGCTAGCCCCCATTCTTTTCTCTCTCTCTCCCTCTCTAGCGTAGCCACAGCAGTTATATTAGTGGCCAATGGCTCACTGGTTACAGCTGACGGCCATGCAATCACAGTTGATGGCCATTTACTACCTGAGCCAGGCACCTGTCTATGTGAGGCCGAGAGCCTGGAAACTACTTTCTGGGGCTCTGCCCCCACATTCACAGTAGGCATTTTCAAGGAAAAAAGAGTCATGAACACATCACAACACAATTTTTATCAAATGCTAGTTGAAAGAAATGGCATTCAACCTAGCTAGTTCTTTAATTTACCTTCCAGATATCCCCAAATATATTGGTGGAGCTAATCAGATCAGCAGGGAGCAGCCCTCCCCTTTCAATGAGTGGCTCTTCGGTAGGCTGACAGGAGGGTGAGCATGGTTTGTGTCTTTAGCTCTATTATTTTTGGCTCTATTTTGTCTCTCCCAAGTCTTATTTTTTTTGAAGTTTTTTTTTTTTTTGGACAATTTTGTCACATTTTACATAGCTTTGCAAGTTAACTGAAGTCTTGTTTGAAATAAGGCAGAATAAAAGAGTTAGAAAAACAAACGGTAACTACAGGATTTTGGTTAGAATCTTTGTATACAATGAAAATACATCAGTAAGAGAAACAAAGGATTCTTTTTGAAACTGTAAGTAGGAAGAGGACGAGCAAGAATAATGATTCTGGCATAAAGGGAAAATATATCAAGTGGGTTATTTTTTAAAGTTTGATTTACCATGAAATCTTTAAATATCATGGTGATATTAAAGTTGTTTAAGTTTAGCTGTTTCAATAAAGAGATCTATTTCTGATACAGAAAAAGATTAGAAAAGCGTGTTCATTTCTCTTATCAGTTAAACACACTATGATTTTTTGGCCTTAGTACTCATAAGTCTGAGCTAAATCTGAAAGACCTGAAGGGCAATTTTGTGAATGACTGATCTCTATTATTTTAGGTCAATTACTCAATATATTCTTCCTCCTTATCGTACTGCTCAGCCCTTGATCAAAAAAACCCATCTGCTCCCCCCATTCCTAGATGGGTTATGGAAAGTATCCCAAACCTAGAGAGAATGAGAGAGAGGAAGAGAGACAGACTGACAGACACATACACATACCCACACACCCCCTCCACCCACCCACAGTTATTTCTTCTTTTATCATTTATTCTTTGTTTAAAACTTTGTTAAACAAACCCCCCCCCCCCCCAATGGCCTTTTGGCTCCTTTTATCATGTAAATTCCTTAGCAGGTAACTTCGATTGTAAGTGCTACTCTAAGGTCTAATTTCTGGAGGCAAGACAAGAAGAAGGAAGGCTAAGCAGCCTACCTTGTGTTTCCCTGGGCTGAGGGGAGCGGCCGAGCGGGAACTTCCTGGTAGAACCTGTAGTGGTCCCTGGACTCATAGTGTCAGCATCACCTAGGAACTTGCTAGGAATCCAGGTGATTTGACAGTTTGCTGAAGTCTGAGACCTACCGCTCCACCATTACCAATGTGATGCTGGTTCCACCAGGCACATGTCTGGCCAAGCCAACATGGAAGACCTCCATCTTCACTCTACCTCCAGTGCTGACTATGGCTGGCCTGGGTAGGCCGCCCACTTTCAGTCGTCTTTTGAAATATGTTTCTTGACATATTCCAAGCAGAAAGAACACAGGGCAGCAGACTAGTTCTGTTAACCAACTAACTGAAGAACTACAGGTGTATCCCTCTACCTCTCTGCTCCATCTACCCTATTTAATCTAGTCATACAACTAAGAATGTTTTTGCCATTAAAAGGGTGAGATGAAGCAAGTGTGGCAAGTCTTGGTAACTGTTGATTCTGGGTGATGGGTATACTGGGTTCATTGTACTATTGTGTACAAAAACGTGTTTTAAAAAACCTTAATATTCTTTGTTAGTATTATTATATTCTGGTTTCCATATAGTAGCATAACTAAGTCTGTTGAACAGGATTCAGGTGTCTGAGCTCCAGTTCTGACTCTGATGTTAACTAGCTCTATAAAAGTGGGCAAATTATTGAACCTCTCTGGTTCTTAGTTTCCTCAACTATAATGTAATGGGCGTATTAGGGCTCTTCTATTTGGCAAGACTGAAACCCAAGTCAAACTGGCTTATGCAAAAAGGCTCAGTAACAAGACCATAGGGAAGGCGGGGGTTCTCTCCTGTGAGCTGTGTGATCTTGAGCAAATTCTTTAACATGTTGGCCTTAGTTTCTTCATTTGTAAAATGGGAACTACTTATTGCAGAGTTAAATATCAAATACAATAATGTAAATAAAGCACTTAGCAGAGTGCTCACTAAATAAGCACATTGTGTTCACTCGTTCATTTGTTCATTCATTCATTCAAATTTCTCAGTGCTTTCAGCCAGCCACCATGCTAAATGTGGGTATACAGCCATGAACAAAATAGACAGCAAAGTTTAGTCTAGAAAGGAAGACAGACATTAAACAAATAAACACAAGTACTATGAATTCTCAATTGTAAAATCAGCTGCAAGAAAAAGAACACGTGAAATAACACAGAATTATGTATTTAAATAGGGTGGACCTATTTAAATAGAGTTGGAAGTAAGTAGGGGCTGATAAACTTGAAATAAATAGTTTCCACTGATTTATTTTTTTAAACTTAAAAAGACTTATGGATATGTATTAGAATATGAGAACATACTGAAGAATGTCATTTCTTAATTATAAATTATAAATTATAATTATAAATTATAAATATATGGCTGTGAATTAAAAATGGCAACACTATTTTTATTTTCAATTATAACTTTTAGAATTTAATTTTATCAAATTACAACAAAACAAAACAAAACAAACCATCACCAGGAAAAACTAGATTTATCACATGCAAAACATTAAAAAAAAAATTGGTGTACTTGCATACCTACAAGTTATTGTAATGGCCTTTATTAAGAACAGAAAAACTAAAGTATCTCTCTGAGTGGTTCTCCCTGGAGTAAATTTATATAGGAAAGATCAGAAAAGCAGGTGAATGGGATATGATAATATTGCAAAAAAATTCTAATTTTCAATAAAACAGAATAAATGTATGAATAAGAAAACAGCACTATTTGATAGGGGAGAGGATGGTGGCAGAAAAAAAATCCAGTGATTTTCTTGAACTGAAAAAATTCTTTCATATTCATTTACTCACTCAGTCATATAAATAGGTTCATGGTTCATGCTGAGGGTTGAATGGTAATTTATTTCCAAACTCATATTCAAAACTGAATTACATTTTAAATTGAGATATCTTTCTACTGAGCATCAATGCATGGGCTCCTTCCACTTCTGCCGCCGAAATTTCCTGCCCAAGGCTACTGTAGAAAAGAAACTAATAGACTAGGAGTGAGGGGGTGTTTGTCAACACGTTTCTATGAATTATGTATTCCTCCTTTAAAACATAATATTTCTTTGTTTACTAAACACTAATCCTTAGTGGCTCTATCAAAGTGGAATTTTTTATAAAAATTAGAAAGAAATATACAAGCTTTAATTTGATGCCTATTTATTGCATGTAATAAATGTAATTTAAATTACCTGACTCTTAAAATAACTTACTGGAGAAATGTGGCCTTTCTGTTTAAGTCATGTGTCAGAGAGGTCTATGTAATGTTACATTAAATCAAGAAAGCTTTATATTTTAAGCAGCTCTGCAGGTAATTGGTTTACACAAAAATTAATCTCATACTTCTTGGTCATTCTTCCAGAATAGATGATTTTTAAATTATGAAATAAAATTTTCTTTCTTCAAAAACAAAAGAAAACCCCAAACCTTAATCAAAACAAGGCAATTTAACTTTAATTTCCTGCATAAATCCGACATTTGAGCTTGGCATGCATTTTGGGGAAAGTCTCTACAGATAACTGTTCTGAAAATGTCTCCCCAGAATCACATGTAGGAGTTTTCTATTTCTGAAAAAGTCTCAAGTTACAGATACTGCAAGGTAGCAGAGGGCTGATTAAATTCACAATTTAAGGAATATGTGAAGAGATGTGGACACAAAACATATTTTAAAAGAAAATTAATTACAATGTTCGAAGAGCCATCAATTGCATAAAAAAAGATGGTAACCTGCTTAAAAACTGTTAAAACATATTTAAGAGAAATTCAAGAATAAACAAGCTTTTTTGGCATGATTATATTCAGAAAATAAGGACTGTGGCATTATATTAGAAAAACTGTTTTTTCAAGGAAAAGCACAAAGCAGGTCTGAGCTAAATGAGTTTTAAAAAATCGACTGAAAGAATCTTATTCATCTAGGAGGGAGGTAAGAAAGATAGGTAAGGGGGGGGGACGGGGGGGGGCGGGGAAGCTAAGATGAAACTTAGCCCATTGTTGACCTCTTCAATTATGCTATATCAATTCAGTTTATAGTAAGGATAGACTATGTGTACAAAGACTGTGGAATTTTCAGAGGGGAGATTCCTACTGTTTGATCCCATCCACGAAAACCACGTTTCTAGAGCAGGGGCCCAATCTCTGTGTATTGCTCACACTGCTTGTGCCCAAGGACCACCTACTGAATTTCTCCACTGCCCCCAGCTCCCGTGACACCTACCACACGGGAGGCACACACTTTTCCTTTTCCTTGGTTGAACCGGATGGTTTAATGCTCTGACCCACTCCCTTTTTAATTTATAAGACTATTTTAAAGCAGCTGTATTCACCTACATACATTTGCAGCTGACTCCGGCTCCTGCACCGCCTGCTCAGGACTGGAGCCTCTGGTCAGGGCAGCGTCTGCAAACACAGACATCCATAGGGACCAGGCTGGCAACACAAAGAAGGAAAGTGGGCCTATTTACAAAAGACGAGTGGTGAGGTCTGTGGGAACTGCTCTTCAGGTTTGGCAGGCAGATACCACGAGGGAAGGTGCCAAACAAGCCCAGAAAGCTGGGATTTTATGTTAAAAATTTCTATTTTTAAACGTTGGCAACTGTAGGAAAGCACAGCAAGCCAAACAAAAAAATGCCTCTTCAGGATTTGGCCTGTTGGCTGCTGTTCTGCAATCTGGCTTAGGTGAAAGAGCTCTTCTGTGACATGCGTGGAGCAACTTTGCCCTACAACTAACACACACACCCTTACCCCCGCACCGCGCCTTCCAATACTGCTCTCAATATTTTGTGGGACCATTTCTTAGTCATCCTCTGATATTCAGCCTAGACATTAAAACCAGTCCTCTAGGAGCATTTTCCCTCCCCCTTCTCTCCTTCCTGTCCCGCCCCCAGGGTGGCCTACAGGCCCTCCAGCTCTCACAGCATTCCTTAATCCTGTAGAGCACAGGATCTGCTCCTGGCCTTGTCTGCCCATCCCGCCACAGCCTACTCCTTTTAGTGCTTCATCTCTGTACCATTCATCTTCATGTTCCCTGTATCCAAGATTGGTGCCCAAAACGGTGTGTGAAATAAACCTTTACAAACCATGCAAAAGAGAACACCATCCTAAGACGCACTATCGCTCACATAACATCAGTCAGTGGGAATAGCACTTGATCACGTCAAATCTTTTCAAATCACTTTATTTGAAAAGAGAAGGAAGTAAAGCGATAGGACATTAGACTAAATGACTCTGGGTTACCAGTAAAGGTGTTTGCTCCTATGATTTTTTCTCAAGTGGCTGTTGAGTGATCGACTTGGTTACTATATCATAGTTAACTCTTTATATTAGAATATCTGCATATTTTATGCTTATAAAAGGGGGCATGGGAACGGAAGAATCCCCTACCCCCAGGATCGCTATCAGCAAATGTTCACAACTCAAAATGCTTCAAAATAATCACAAATGCTTTCTTTTCTCTTATGACAAGGAGAGAAAGGAATGTTGTCTTTCAGAAAATCTCAGCATTCTTTTCATTCACCCACTGTAATGGCTAAGCATGATATGTACAAAAACTTTTTGTTGACACTTCAGATAATAGTTCATAATGTTGAATGATCTTATTTTAAGAACAAAGTTCTCTATGTTGGCACCACTATTATTAAGTTGAGACCAAATTTGTTCTTCCTGCCACTTCAAATGACTGGTTAACACTAGAAAAAGAAATTTCTATACTTATAAAATGTTTATGTTCTTATTACATTTGCAATATATACACACCAAGAGACTAATCATAACAATCCCTAGAAACTCTGCAGAGCTGTGGCCTGGTCCGGGCACACGTCTTCTAGGCCAGAGTGACTGGGTGATGAATAATGTTCACAGCTCCCCTGCAGCCCGCAAAACGTTTACATTTGCTTAAGTGCTTACTGGTAAAACCTTCAGTAAATTTGAAAAATGTCTCCTGTAAATCCCTATAATACTTAAGCTAAACCCTGTTCTTTAAGTTAATAATGCCAACTAAACAATCCATTCATTTCATTTTGAAAACTCAATCTTCGTCATTCATTTAAAAACCAGGTATTGGCCGACCTTGATTCCAAGTGTTTAAATTTATCCTCTCTAAATAACCTTTCACTCTACTCTTATCGTTCTATCTCTCCTGCTTACAGCCCACACCCACAGATTACAAATTATGGATCACTCTCATCCGATCCATTAAGTTGGAAAAACTAACGCTGACATGTATTATTTCCCTGTCAACATCACCATGCTGAAAAATGGATAATCAAAGGAGACGTAATCAAAATACAGATGTGTTTCAAAGTAACAAGGAAGAAGGCCCAGCCCCGGCCCCACTTCAGGAAGCTTTCACTGTCCAGTCTGTCCTCATCTGTATTTTCTTTTTCTGATCTCCCAGAGAACTTCTTGTTTGTACCACTTCATTCATTTCACTCAATACATATTTATGGGCTCCCTTGTCCAGTCTGTGAAGTATTTTATGCATCTGGCTAATTCCCCCCCCCCCCACATTATAAGCCTTTTGAGCATTATAAAAACAGAACTGACAGTGCTTGTAACATTATAGGTAATCAATAAATTCTTAATGAATTGAATTAGACAAGGGAATCATTTAATTCTAAAATATATAGAAGAAACATTAAGCCTTGACATTCTTAAGAAAGAGTAATTTTAATTAGGATGGACCAAAAGAAAGGCTATTACTTAAAAACACACGTGTAAAATGGATTAGAAATTTAAGTCTGAAGGACCTCAAGTTAGATAAAAATGGCGGATTAAAAGTGTCTGTATCCCTCTGTCCATTCTGAAAACAAAGACAACATAAAACAGAAAAATTTCAACTTTGAGAGAACCAGGAAACACTCCAAATTTCCCTGCTCAATACAGGGAAGACAGAGAGAGGCTACACACCCCTGTGCGTCTAACACAAAATATCACTCAGTAAGTATTCAATTTAAGAATCTCTACCTTAGGGTTTGACTGCAAATCATAGAAAGAATTTGACATAGTGTGAACTGGGGGTGGAGAGGTGGATTGGAGCTAGAAACATACAAAACAGAATCTGGGCTTGAGATCCACAGCTGGCTGAGTGCAAGCTCATGTTCAGCAAGAGTGGCCCTGGAAGGAACAGCCTTAGATAACTTCTGCCACTCCACCTGTCCCCACACTCCTTTCTGTTCACAGGGACTGCACCACGGATGAAGTATCTGGTCCAAGCTCGGGCCATCAAATTTTCTCTCACAAGCTTGTGGAATTGGGACAGAGGCCTCAGCTGGAAGACCTTGGGGGCGAAGGCTGAGGTTACCATGTTAATGATGAGTCAACTGAAGCGAAAGTGGGATCAGAAGAGCAAATCAGTGAGAGAAAAATGAAGTGGAAGGACAGAGAAAAGCAGAGACGAGTAGTGAGGGTGGAAGCCAAACTCTAACTGGTGAAGTGGTGAGTGGGCCACTGTTTCTAGAAGTCTGGCGATAAAAAGAGAACAGAAGAACCACGTGTCCAAACAGTAAGTCAGCCAAGAAGAAAAGGACTCAGTGGGGCAGTGGGTTGGAGGAGGTACTGAGAGAGACCCCAAGGAGAGTCTGAGCCGAACCCCTGTTCTCAGGCAAGCTGGTCTTTAGGTCTTAGAACTTGTAGACCATAAGGTAGAAACAGGGTCCCACGGGTTCTATAGGCCCCAACAACTTCCAAAAATAGGTGTTATATTCTGGCAGCTATACCAGTGGAAAAATACTTGGTCCTCCTAAGAAGAAATGAGGTGTATCTTAAGAAGAAGAACTATTGGGGACATTCGTTTTCTTTTTTGATTTTTTAAAATTAAAATTTATTGGTGTGACAATGGTTAGTAAAGTTACATAGGTTTCAAGTGTACAATTCTGTATTACATCATCCATATATCACATTGTGTGTTCACCACCCAGTCAGTTCTCCTTCTATCACCATATTTTTGATCCCCTTTACCCTTTTCTACCACCCCCTCTTCCCCCTTACCCTCTGGTAACCAGTAAACTTGTCTGTGAGGGGGCATTCACTTTTAACTACACCTCTTCTTATGACCCTTCCCCGTGGCCACCCTAAAACTATTAAATCCATTTTATCCAATTATCCAATGTTGCAAGTAGCCACAGAGCTTCATTAAGTGAAAGGAGTTCAAGGAAACTAGATACTTACGTGATAAGAGGTGAAAGGAAGGACGTTACTAGTGAGGATATGAAAATGGCAGAGAAACAGGAGGCTCAGGTGTCAAAGACAAACCACTTCTTGCTTTTGCCTGTGACAAGTTCCATTTACCCCTCACGCATGGATCCCTTAGGCTGCGACGTGGTGGCCATGCTTACATGCAGCCTCAGGGGAACAGATGCCGTGGTTTGGCTCCAAGTTAACAGGAATAAACTCTGTGCTGAGGAGCCAGGACGAGAGGTTAAACCAGTGCCATGCTGACCCTCTGGGGCACTCGGTTCTCTCCAGACATCCTCAGACGCAGGTGCTGGAGCAAATGGCGCCTGCACACTGCGACTACAGGTTTATCCATGAGCATCTGGGATGCTTCCGGAGCGATGTGAGGCATAGTTTCCTCCAATGCACCAAGTGGCCCCCAGCCATTAAAGACCCTGATAAATAATTCTACCACAAAGGCCCCAGAGCTGAAGGAAAAAGCTGAAAGCCATGGGGTCAAGGGTTTCCACAGGAATTACATTTAGTAAATAGAAGCTGCAAAGGGATGTTTCTGTTGACCACCTGCAATTATCGTAAGGCCACAGTGCTCTCCAGAATAGACAACCAGAATAACTAATAACTTCTGTGTCCCTGCAAGAGTTAGGATGAATTTAAACATGTCAGCTTAATATAAAAAAATGCCTTTTCTTTTCAATAGTGAGGAAAACAGAAAAAGCAGTACTTTCCCAAACAGTTAATAAGGGAGACAATCTTTTCCTTCCTTCCTTTTTTTTTTAACTGTAAGTGATACCTTAGACATACAGAATTGGCATTTTATGTAGATAATAAAGAGATAATTGAAAGTACTGTCCTCCGAATTCTCCTTGGGAAAATGAAATGAATTAAAATGTCATTTCATAGATTTTATTCTCATTAAATGGTATTTTATTTGTAAAGATTTTCCCCTTTGATTCTCAAAAAAAAAATTACAGAAAATTTCTATTGCCTAAAATGTAAAGGGTATGTCTATATTGTAACTGACTATTTCAAACACAGTCGATGATTTTACTATCGTGTTTACCCAAAAATAAGACCTAGCCAGACCATCAGCTCTAATGCGTCTTTTGGAGCAAAAATTAATGTAAGACCCGGTCTTATTTTATTATAATATAATATAATATAATATAATATAATATAATATAATATAATATAATATACTGGGTCTTATACTAATTTTTGATCCAAAAAATGCACTAGCGCTGATGTTCCGGCTAGGGCTTATTTTTGGGGAAACACAGTATTCCTTATTTATTAAACATATCCAATGTCATTTCCTCTATATTCTGAAACAATACGGACCAATGGCGGCAGCCCCGTAAAGGAAAGACAGGGAGCGGATGCAGGTTCATCTTCCAACACAGTGGAGCTGCGGCCTACTGAGTGTATTTAGGTCAGCCCTAAGGCGAAAGTATATTATACTCAAAACTAGCCTGCAAAATGCCCTGAAGTTATCCATAAAGAACATGCAAGGTATGTGTGTACAATTCCAGAAAAAATAACTACGTCCACTAATGTTTGAGAATCACTGAGTTAAGTTAAATGGGGGAACAAAAGAAAAGTTTGTATTTCAATGGCTGGGCTTCATACCATGCTGCCGGAGGATGACTCTTAGCAGAGGAGACGGAGAACTCTAACAGGTGTTGTTGCCCTGCAGGGTTTACTCCATTCCGTTCTGAGGCCGAGCACCGGCAACCTGACTAAATGTGCATTTCGCTCTGGTAGTTGTGAAGGTTCCATTGGACAGCGGGGCTGCTACTCCCCCGGGGGTTAGGTTCTCACGTCTCCTTCGCTACACTACCCTAAATGAGTTATGTGGCACCTGTACACAGAGCTGCAGAATTTAAGAAAGATGGAGATACACGCACAGTAGACAACTACTCCTTAAGGGGCAAATGAAAGTTGTAGACGACAGAAAAGGGGGGAAGGCAGGTAGAAATGAACAGTAGGAGCAAGGGCAGAGAGGCAGGGATGGGCAGGGTTTTTGTGTGGGAGACGAATGATCCACAGGACAGAGGGAAAAGGCTTTGAAAAGCAGACACAATTTAATTGAACTTGTAGACAATGGTGGCCAGTCTCAATTCTGAATTGAGCAACAGCAAAACTTCACCTCCACCGTGAGTGCCTCAGTCCAAGCTATCATCACCTCAGCCCTAGGCCTGTAACAGGTCTCTCTGGCTCACTATTGTGATCCTATAGCCCATTCTGAGGAACACGCAATCTTTGTCTCGGAAAAACTCACGACATAACAGAGGCACAAGGAACCAGACAGTAACTACAGTGTGCTAAGCAGTGTACTGTGACGGGGGTCTGCACAAGGAACATCAAGGCAAAACACCCGACACCACCTCACTGCCGTATGGAAACAGTTATCCCTTCCAGAGGAAGTAACACTTAGCATAAAACCTACCCAGGAGTGAAAGGGCAAGGTAGGCACACCTTGCAGAGAGAGAGAAAGCATGGCACTTTAGCGAAAAATATCAGCACTTCCACTAAGTCACAATATACAACATAAAAGTATGAGTGAAAAAAGGTGAACATAGTGGGGGATGAGGCTGTAAGAACTGGGAAGGACCAGACCCTGAAAGGCCTTGTATGACACAGTGAATAATGAAAACAAATATTAAAAAAAAAAAAAAGTTAGAACACCCCAAAAGTTTAAAGACAGAAAACGATGTGACCATTTAAGGAAAACCCTATCTGCCAGCCGAATGGAAGACAGATGGAAAGAGGGTTAGAAAAAACGGAGAGAAACTAGTTGGGATGCTGTCTGTTGTAATAATCCATGCAAAAGTGATGACAGTCTGAAACGAAAGCAGTGGGGTGAGACAGCAAAGGTTCCAGGGTAATTCAGGAGGCTGAGAGGTCACAATTTGTTGGATAATCAGATGAAGGGGATAAAAGAAAAAGGAAGTCTAGAATATTTACAGGTCCCTGACTGTGGAATGTAAATTAACAGGTATATAATAAAAAAGACAGTTGGGGAGAGAAAATGATGAATTGGAGTATATACCAGGGGTGCCAAAAAAAGGTATACACATTTTAAGAGATGCTATCTACGTATTACTTGTTGAAGTTGAATTGAATTTCAGTAGCAATGTGTAGTATGACGCTCACTCAAATCAAATGAATGCTAGCATCACCATGCGACAGGCAGGACAAAGAAAATGGCGGAAGCACAGTTGTTGTTTGAGGAGCGCAAGACCATTTTGAAGTGGCATTTGAAATTCAAGAACATTCTCCCGACTTAACTCCCCTTGACTTTTACCTATGGAAGACCTTAAAGGATGTGGTGTACCGTAGAAAACCGGCTACACTGGTGGTACTTCGGGAAGAAATTGAAACAGCATGCGCAGCGATACAAGTGGACACTGTGGTCAACGTTGCTCAAGCTGTAGTTCACCATAATCATAATGGACGCTGATGGTACCACTTTGAGCACCTCTTGTAATTGCAGACGTCAAATGTGACTTGTATTCATCTTTTGTTATCAGTATATATTGAATATTATACTTTTAATATAGTTTTTTCCTTTCTTAAAATGCGTACACATTTTTTTTTGGCACCCTATGTACTTATTGACTCTGAGATGCCTAGAGGTGCATCCCAAAGGAGATTTTCCAAGAGTCCAAGCTCAGGAAAGGGAGCTGGGCTGGAGGCACAGACAGTGCAGAGTGTAGTATTTGCAGGAGAGATGAGAAGGAGGCGAACGACCACCAGCACAGGAGCCAGCAGAGGAGGAAGCGTCTGGAAAGGAACAACAGCTCGAGTGGCTAAGTTCTCACTCATCTTTGGTTCTCAGCTTTGAGACTTAGGTCCCTCTGATAAGTTCCCCCTGGCCTCTTCAGTTTGGATTACGTTGTCCTGTTTGCACTCCTACACGACTCAGGCACGCCCCTCCCTCAGTACTTACCACCGCCCTGCCGTGTCTAGCACAGTGCCTGGTTGGGTGGTGCATTTAAAAAATACATTTGCTGAGTGAACGGCATCAGTGCTAGTTTTCTTACACATGTGAGCTGCCATCTCCTCAATGGATTCTAAGAGAATGGAGACCATGCCATTTACCTGTTTGTAACCTTAGCAACCAGAACACTTCTCCATAGGGACAACTTTCCCCATAAACATGTCCTGATGATGATAATATGAATGAAGGATTCAACAACCTGCCACTGTCTACTTTCCACTGAGCGGTTTTACCAACTAAACATGATAATGGAAACATATAACCTTCACTTTCTAAATTCTCTTATTTACCAAGTGTTTTGCTTCCTTTGCCCTAACCCTCGAAACTAATCTGAATTTCATTTTTTATGTTATTCCCTGATAAGTATTGAAATATTTATTTTAAAGCAAATTTTGAAAACAGATGCAAGTTCTACAAACAAATCTACATTTCTCTAATGTTTTAAGCCCGCTCCCCAACAATGAACTTTTATTTACATGAGTTTATTGATCTTACTGTTATCCCCATAACCACATTGTGAGATGAACAAGGTTGGAATTATGGTCCCTACATGTGAGGACGTGCTGCTGTGGAAAGAATAATTCAAGGACTTGACCACGCTTAGAGTCAGTCAGATGACATTGTCACTAGACTATGATTACCATAGGAAGAATATCTGAAGACTGAGATGTTTTTTATTCCATACATTTTTTAAAAATTGCTAATTAACTTTCTCCAGCCACCAAATTAAAACTGGCTACAGCGATATGACTGCCGGATAAGAGGGTAAACTTCTCTGATATTTACCTTCATTTCATGACTTTTAGTCCTCGGCTTCGACTAAGTGGGTTTACTCACCTTCAATGTGAGCTCCTGATATGTGACATAGGAATTCTAAGGTGCGTTGCCAGAGAATAAAAGGGAGCTCTAAGCTCAAGTTCGTCCTCGAAACAATCACCCAGAGCCTTGACATTTTTGCCAGAAATGTCCAAACAAGTCAATTGACCTAATTCATCATTTCCAATTTGTAAGAAAACATAAAGATATTGAGTGTCATTTTTAAAATGCTATTTAAGGAGGTTTGTATTGCAGTGTCTACCTACAAACTGATTTAGATACATCATACTTTCCATGTATGTGTTTTTTTCCTCTTCTAGGCAAAATAAGCAATTGGAATGTGTATCAAATAGCCTTAAAAATAAGGAAATCCTGTGAACATCACAATCATCACCCTCATTCCCTTTATATCTGATGCCATATAGTTGTCATTCAAACTGGACACTGTTGAGAGTGAGAAGGGACACCATCACTAATTCTGCTGGGACAACACATGTACACCAGGACTGTCCTGGGCAAATGCCGATGAACGTTTGACCTTGAGCCCACTTTCCAATCATCCTATGTGACAGAGCACGTTCCTTTGATCCTAACCATCATCTGATACACACATAACACTGGCACCTTCTCTCCTCTTTCGTTCACTGTCTCTGTTTAGCACCTGGAACAAGTGAACTGCCAGAGATGTATCCTTGGGCTACGATGGCTGGTCAAGGGCTTCCTTGTCCCCAAATGCTTCAAGGCCACACAGACTAAATGGTTCTCACTAAGAGATGTTTGTTCTTCGATAGTTTGTCTCTGGCTTGTGAGGAGAGATTTGCTATTTGCTACAGAAGTCCCTGAGGGCTTTCTTCTAATATCATCACCAAGGGTCCTTTCTGATTTCTAAGAACGGAGAGGTAGAGGTTTGACTTCCCTTGAGTGGTATTTTCTTCTCACGGACAAAGACTTTTAGAGACAGCTATATGTAGTCATTAGGAACTAAGGGTGTGGAGTCCCATGGACTAGGCCGACGTTTTGTTCTGCCACTTATTTATAATAGTTGGGTCCTCAGTATTCTCACCTAAGTATTGGGGGGAACTGAACAGCATCTCTTTCATGGTTATCATTATGATGCAACTGTGATTCCACCAGGAAATGCAGAATGAGTTTTACAGTTCAACCTTATTAACTATGCGAATTTGATAATCTTTTCTTGTGATCTTAGCATTTATCCCAAATTCTATTTTTCATAACCCTGACTTGCATTACCTATTTTTCTATTTAACTATGACAGTCTTAGGATACCTCCCAATCCTTTCTGGAATAAAGAATATATTAAACAAGCAAACCAAAAGGCACTACGTTCTAGTCAGCTCTGTAAGGTGTTCAGTGACCACCCACCCCGCCACGTTTTTCTAGAAGAAAAGACTAAAAATACAGAGAATGGACATGCCCCAACAAGCAAAAGGCTCCTTTAGGTTATTTCGCCAGGTCCTCAAGAAATCACAGAACAACTAGTCCAGGCACATGTTTCTTTCCTTAAATATTACTATGTTACTTTAGCTCCTTAGAATATACCTTTGTTCACCTAAATAAAAAATTTCAAAATGAACTGTAATCACTTGAAAAAGTTAATGAAATACATTTTCTCCATCAATGTTTATAGAATGTCTTTAGAATGGCTAGAAACTAAGCTATCTATAAAGGCTGAAATGGCTGTCACCAGCAAAACTTTCACTGATATCTTTTCCCAGACTTCCTCCTACACTGCCTCTCAGCAACAATGACGGGCTCACACTTTACACGCCAAGTTGTAATGAAGTCTATGAAGTTGTATAGATTCAACAAGGCATATAAGCCCAAACCAAAGGGGGTAGTAAATACCAAAAAGAGAATTTCAAACTAAATTGGCTATACTTTGTATTTATATAGCCGATGGCCGTTAAGAATGTGAAAACCACCAAGGCTGAGAAATAAATGTTAATGGACAGTCTATAAGACTTTCTACTACACCCTTACGGCCACCTACTCACACAATATCTGTGTAGTAGATAATAATTTACTATGATAAATAGGAACTGACAAGATATAAAGTCTTAAGTTTTAAAATTATGCTTCTCAATGCAAGATTTCTGCCCCAGACTCATAACATCTCCTCGTACCTGTTTAATGAAATCTATCTTAAATATAAAAGTCAGTTTGAGTCTTTTTTTTTTCAGGCCTCTACTTTGCTCTTTGAAATAGCAGTGAAGGTGATCATAAGTGAGATTCTGCCTGGGTCATCCTGCAAACAAAAGATGAAGTGACAAGTTTAACAAGACTAGTAACTGTTTTGTGGCCTCTCTCTTTTAAAGAAAGGGCACTCTCGGTACCAACAGCCAAAGCCACGATGTCCATCCAGGAAGTGCTGCTTTTCCAAGTGCAGGAAATGGCCACACCAGGCAAAGTAAGAGGAGCGACCAGTAGAATGACGGGCTTTTATCTGATTACCGTTACTTGCGGGCCTGTCCGTATTTCCCTTGGTTCTAAAGGAGAGTAGGATTTCACCGAGGAAAAACGACTGGACAGAATTTCCAAATAAGTAGGAACCTACCTGTGATATGACGAGTGGAAAGAGCAGCTGTTAGCTTTGGAGATGGGTTCCAGAGTTTGCATTCTGCCCTCTAAAACAACTTTACTCAGATAAAACTACTCTGATATTTTCTAAACGTAAACACAGCAAATAGCTTTACTTATATTTCAAAAAAGGAAGTAAAATATCAGTAGATATGAGATTTCTGTTCTTATATATTTTTAGCTAGCTCTATTGCCCCTATCAATAAAATGGTATTTAAAATTCATTTAAGAATTGAATGGCTAAAAACAGTTCATATTAAAAATCATTTTTACATAGACGTATTGACTATATCTGCATTTGTTTCCTTTACTGTTTGGTTAATATGTGTGATTATTTGATCCACCGGTGTCACCCCAATAAACTTTAAGCTCCATGAGGGCACTGCCTGGAAACATGAAAAGCACATTCACTGATTTACAATAGTTAGTATAAACCATTTGGCTCTTTTTATTCTTCTCAGCTTATGAGATCTATTGAATTAAAAAAATATTTTAAATGCTGGTTTCGAGGTCTCTAGGAAGTAAAATGTTTAATTATTAACCATTAGTGATATTAAAATATTTATATGCCTTTTAGTTCTACTTAATTGAATTTGTTGGAAAGCAGAATGGAGGCAGTAATTTACTTGGCATGCAACACCATTATCAGTTTATCTGAAAAAATAAGGCTTCAGACGTAACTGTCTTCTGAGACACTATATGGACTTGTGTGAAATCATCTGTGCTAATGGAATGTTTTTACCTTCATCCCTTCCAAGTGAAACCAGTCCATGTCCCAAAATTGAACTGAATAAGAAGTCTATTGCATGAGTTACTCCCACAACAAAACTGCAAATCTTAGATCCATTTTCAGTGCTCTGTAGTACATTTTGATTAGAATTGAAAAGTACTGTGTTATACTGGGTTCCACCAATATAACCCTTTGAAGGGGGTGGGGGGGTGTTGTTTTGACTTCACAACTGAAGGCAAAAGACTGGAAAATGACTCAGGATGAACAAACAAATGAATGTTCTATAACGTGAAACAGACTTATATTCTTGATTTTTACCTGATCTGTCCACGAACCAGAGGTCTGTTCTTTGTCCTATTCATGTTTGAATCAAATGGCACCTCGAAAAACTGCAGAAAGATTGGAAAAAAGATAGAAAACATTAAATACAAAATGAAACAATTCTTCTCTTCTGCTTTAGTTCTACAAATTTTTCCACAGTAAATTTCATTTTAATTTTGAGAGTACGAATTAATACTCTTCAGAGGAAAATTTCCCAGGAGAGGCACATTTTAAAAATTATATGCATTAACTGTCAGGAATATGCACAGTTCCACTTTTATCCACCTTGAAAACCACTTGTTAAATGTACAGTTGCATTCTTCAAAGCCACTGTTTCAGATTGTAAGAGGAATAGTTTCATTGTGTTTGACATACACATGGTTTTGCTATGGCTCTATTTGGAAGTTAACTGTGACTGAAAGTGGCATCCGAGTGTCAAGACAACCAGGGGGGAACCCTGATGGCTATGTTTCATCAAGTTAGCCCAGCATCCCCTTTCCTGTAGAGTTAGCTGCAGGTGAGGGATAGCCACAAGAGAAGCCTGTATGAGATCGGGAAGGTGGAAATGAAGAGGCGGCCATGTTTACTATTGGAAAGCTGGTGAAAGGTCAGGCACTACTGCAGCTCACGCACAACTGTGGATCTGTTGGTTTGCTTTGTTGGCCTGGAATGGCACCGAACTTGCAGCTTCCCCAGCTCCTGACAGATATCCTTGTGCTTCAGCAGATCCCTGATCTCGTCCACTTCTTATAATCTTGGGCCAAGTCTCCATGCTATTCCATGGCCAAGTGCACCAGCTCTTCTGCAGGACACCTGCATCATCAAAGTTGCAGGCTTGGAAACGCGAGACACAGACACATCATCCAGTTTGTTCTCCTGAGTTTCAGCTCTTCCTTGCGGATTCCAGGCTGCTCTTGCTTTACTTTCCTGACTGATGGCTCTGCTTACATCAAGCCAGCATCAGGTCCAGGTTCAACAACATTATAGAGATGGCTGAACTCCCAGGATCACATCACACATCAGGCCTAAACCTTATAATACATCTGTTACATCACTCATCGTGGTTCTGACATTCTGATCAAACCCTAACTGATACAGGCTTCTTCTCTATTATTTTCAATGTGCCACTATTTAAAAGTATTTAACTTTCCAATATGTTCATCTTATCTAATGATCTAAATGGCAGGCTTCCTGAGATATGAGAATTTATATTCTTAATGTTAAAGAGAGCTATGGAAATTGGCATCCAAAAAATAATTCCTTAAATGAACCAGTAGTATTTTTGCAGATTGTATTACATTCATTTAAAAATAATACACCATTTATAAGTGTTAAAAATTATTTACCTGTAAGAATCTATATACCTTGAGTTAGTTCAAGTTACATGTAATTAAAATGTTCTGTCTGTTTATATTCCCTCGCTTCCCCAATATTCAAATGCATTCTATAGGTGACCTACTAATTTAATGTCACATGACCTACTAATTTAATGTCACAGAACAAATGAGGATTCCAATGACAAATCCCATTATTTAAATGCTGGTAAGGTGCTATCTAATATAACACAGAAGCTCTAGTATAAATAATATCTTGGCAGTTCTCAAGTCTGTGTACGTTTGTGTGTGTGAGTGCGAATTCCTTGTTCAGGAATTCCAATGAATTATTTCATCTGGATGAAAAAATATATTATTATTTTTCTACATTTCTGGCAAGTCAGCCACCCAAAGATGGGAACTGAGGTCTAGAACGTGGCAATTGAACTTCAGGGTGCCATAGCTTGGCAGCAACTTCTGACTCCCATGTATGCTTAAATTTATCAGGACAAGCAACATCTGGGTAGAAATACCATGCTAACCAAGCCTTATGGTTCATTTCAGTGAGGGCTTGACAATTCTTCCTAGCACCAAGGGATCAGAGCTCATCATGCTACTTGATTCTGTTTTTCATGTATTTTCTATAATGCCTTTCAGTTAGGTTTACTGCTTTGGTTTAGATATTCAAACCACATTTCCAAAACATAAAGCATAGTATATTTAGATGAGAAATTTAAACACTTTGGAACGTACAGCTGGCTTTAGTCTATTCACATTTTTTCCTGTGCTTTATAATAATTTCTTTTCATAATGTCATTATCACTTCAGTTGGATCCAACTATTTCTGCAGGAGTGAAGCAGAGCTCCTTCTATTTGTGTTGAGAATAAAACACAAGTGCAGTATTACGAACTCTTAGAATATATTGTTCTGCCACTTTTTAATATTTCCTCACTACATTGAATATACTGTAGTGAACACAATTTGGACAGCTGCTCGGACCACACTGGTTCAGGGGCCAGGCTTGCGCTCCACCTCCCTTCTTTTAGAAGGCTCTGTTCATTGGGTCCCAAATAGCCACACAGCTAGTATCTTACCCGCCCTCCCCTGGTCTGGATACAGTGATTGATTTACGAAGTAGGTATTAGACTCAAACTGAGACTTTACAAACCAAAGCCCAGGAAAACATGTCCTCCCTTCTGTTAAGTTGCCTGTGGCCATGGAACAGGATACAAGGGAAGTGGAGGAGAGATTGAACATTGATTCCTTGGGTCAAGTTATGTCCATGGCTCCACCTCTGCCCTTTCCTGTTTAAGCCAACCTTCCGTGGGTCTATACCTTTTCCTCCAACGTCCTAATACATGAAGACTATAAAAATTTCAAACATCTGAGCAATGTGTTGCAAACAAGTAAATAATACTGTGCTTTTTCCTTCAGCAAACAACTTATTTTGTCTACGCTATGTTTTCAAAAGAAGTTTTTCTTTCAGTCTCTCCCTCATAAAAATCCATCAATCTTTTGGAATTCTGTTCATTTTAATTTTTTCCTTTTTTATTCAGGTTCACGACCTCACCATCTTCCTTCCAATCAGTCAGATACTCCTTCACATTTCTTGCCCTCTTATAGCAATCCTAAGATCTGTTACAGTACTCAGGCTCTTGGGGGTGCAAATGGTAAAAAAAACACCAAAAACACAATAACTCAAACTAGCTCAAAAACAAATAAAACCCACATAAAAACGGGTCTTTTTCTCTTACAACAGGGTAGTACCTGCTTTGAAAAATTACTGGATTCAGTATAAAATATGCCATCAGGATTCTGGCTCGTTCCATCTCAAATCTGCTTGGTGCATACCTGCATGCAGGCTCTCTCCATGAAACAGGAAAAATGGTACGGGCAGCCCCAGACTCTCATCCTCCTAGCAACCCTAGAAGGAAGTTTAGTTCTTGATAGCTCCAAAAGCAAAGTCCAGAACCATCATGGCCAGAAAGTATCATGGCTAGGGGATGACGTGACTGTCCTGTGAGCACGGGAAGGGTGTTGATGGAAAGACAACATGCATGACACACTATCCAACTTAAACTACAAGTATTATTTTCTCCATAGAAAGAAAAATTCTATTACCAGAAGAAAGTAGGAAGATGTCAGGCAGACAAATGTAGTGAAATTATTTATAACTTACTGTAAAGCTGACAACCCCAAATCATTTCATTTCACATGTCATACCTATAAAATAACTTGCCTAACTAGCCTAACTATTCCTAGTTTAAGTATCTGAAAGGTATTAATAAATATATAATTTACATTAATCTTTGTCTCATAATCAGTTTGAAAATCAATTTAATAGTTCTATTTATTTAATAGAATAGTAAATGGATCATCCCCCCCCATAGTCACATGATTAAGATATAGGGCACGAATATACCAACAGAGAAATATTTATTAGACACCTATTATAAGATTTTTACTTTTCTATTTTACCATGTTTCTATATTAGTAGATAATTATTATTACTCTCAAGAGATGATACTCAGATATAAAATATGAATAGTCCTTCTAATAAACAATATACACACTTATGATAGTATTGAATTTTGTGAGCTAAAATGACACAGATACCCAAAGTGGACAGAAATATAACTTGGCCCAAGTGATAAACTTTTTGTTCCTACTTTTAATTATACTATACTCTATGCAAAAAGCAGATGTATTTTAGAGATGTCTGTAAGTCAGGCTCAGAAATATTGAATTTGATAATGAGGTGGAACTTTTTCTTTCCCTATGCTAAATAATGACAGCAGCATTCTTTCTAAAGACTCAATAGAAAAACAAACATGTGAGCCTTGTCAGAGTTTGTTTTTCCATCCATCTTCTCCAAGCTGTCAACAAGTGTTTGTCATTCCAATATGGCTCACAGCTTCCAAGGTCCAAGATAATGTCTCCATCAATCTCAGACCAAGTTAAAAGGGATGTTAAACAAAATAAATAAATACAGCACGGGGAGAGGCACCTTTTTCATCGGGATTCCACATGGCATGACTTTCAGCTTACAAATCAGTTAAGATACATAGTCCACCATTATTCTTTCATTGTTACTAATGTTTTATTGCCATGCCCAGAATAAACAAATTAAGTCCGAGTAGTTGTTGCCATTGATTTTTTCCCCCTGTGAGCATTTGAAAAAACAAGTGCCTGTGTGCTCCTGCGTTCATCAGAAATGGCGTTTCACCTTACGTGGCGACTGGGGCATGATCTCCTCTAAACCTTCCTCAGCCCATCTCTCATTAAGCTGTATTTAAAAGCTTCGCCCTTAAAGGAAATATTAAAAAGGTATAAAAGGTCATCCAGCACTTATCAGAGGCTCAAAGTCTATACCCAGTAAGTAAAAAAAGTCAGAAAGTCACATTGGTTTTGACTGGCTTCAAAAAGGGTGCTATAGGTCACTCTTTCCCCTGCCAGAGAGATCTCAATTTGTAACACTGCTTTCCAAAAAAAGATACAAGGAAAACACATTAAAATATGTATAATATTTGTGTCTAGGTAGAGAGATGTGGGATGATTTATTATTCCTTACCTTTTTGTGTTTTTCAATTGTCTATAAAGACCATGTATTTTCTACTTAGGAAAAAAGGTAATAAAAAATTCTACCTAAATGATAATAATATGAAATCTGGACAAACCCTTTTTAGGTTAATAATAAAGAATTACTAACCGGATCTAGTATAAAAGCATGGTTAACGGAGCCATAGCCAATCAGAACCTTTCTCCCCAGAGAGTCACAGGAAGACAAAATGTTGATCCAAAGTATTTCTTAAATACATCCCTTTCCCCTTCCTCAGTGCCACTTTCCTAATCCAGGCTGCTATTTTATTTTGCCTAGATTCAATAGCCTCCTAATTACTTCCTCCCTCCAGGACTGACCCCCCACACCATCAATTTTCATATAATAGTCAAAGTGATCTTTTCGGATGCAAACCTGATCATATTGGATCAGTTTCCATAAAACTTTTTCTCGCTGTCCACTGTCCAAGGAATAAAGTTCAGGGCTCTATCGTGGCTTGTAAAGCTCTTTGTAAAAGCTCTGGCCCCTTTTTACCTCTTTGGGCTCTCTTGCTCTTGCCCTTCCGAGCTCGACTGTGAGCATTCTATTGCCTTCCAGCTTCTCCAGGACACACTGTCAGTTCTTCACATACTCTACTCTCTGCCTGTAGAGACCCATCACAGTACTTGTACTTATACCACATCTGTAGTTACCTCAGACTATATTCAACTTTTCTGTGTGTGTGTGTGTGTGTGTGTGTGTGTGTGTGTGTGTGTGTGTGCCTGAGCAGCGGAGCTATGCTGGATAAAGCCGGGCTACAGGGCAAGAGGATTCACTACAAATTCACAATCACCACCTTCAAGTGGGCGCTTACCGCTCCCTGGCAATCTTATATCTATCAAGTCAACTCATCCGTGACTCTCCACAGGAGGATTTCAATCTGGTCCGCTCTCTAGCATCTGACGTCTCTATTTCCACTCCTTCCCTTCAATACATGACATGGCCTCGTACTTTATTAAATATCGAAATCCTCTATCTAACAAGAGACTCGTTTCCCTACCGTCACCCCTACTGACACAACAGGTGCAACCTCTGCTCCTTCTCTCCTACCTGGGACTAGTCAGTCCTCCACCTGTGCTGGCAACTGTGCTCCCTCCCACCCCCTAGGAAATCTGTCCCACCAATTATCCCTTTTCTCTACCGCATATTTGGCCTGTGTCTTCTAGCTGGATCATTCCCATCTATAACTAAGCATGTCTAATTTTTCCCCATCCCAACGTGTCTCCCAAACCCCACGTATCTCCCAATGTCGTTATTTGACTTTACCACAAGGTTAGCATTTGCAAATGAGAATAAATTGGTCTTTCCTAGTGTACATGAAGTTTGGGGCCCATATCTTAGCCAGCATGTTCAATAAAATAAGGTGTCTAGGGTGAACCTAGGAGCCTTCTAAAAAATCTCCAAATAAGCTCAAAGGAATTTCTACTCTAATAGCTGCCAAGGACTGTAATTCCATCTGTGCAAAACCCATTTTTAAAATAGTTAATTCTGAAGGCCAGTTTTGAAGAACAACAAATAAATGTGTTAAAGCCCACTAAAGGCTACTCAGATGAACAGACTATTTAGATTTGCAAAGTAAACAAAAATCTTTCAAACTCAGACTTAAAAGATTAGAAAACCTTTCCTCAACTAGTGCTACCTCATCATAATCTAATATGGACGTAAGAGTATCTTACTAATAAATTCCTGTGGATCCCTCCACAGCTGTAAAACAAAATAGGCATGCTTACCTACTGACAACATCAACAGTGATAAAATAATATGACAACAGTCTGACCTCTGAAACAGTTCCCTAAAATACTACAAAGAATTTAAATGCCACTATTACAAACTTTAGAACATGAACATTTCTAAAAGACAAGAAATCAGTAAAATCATTTTTATCTAGGACTCCATGGCAGAAGAACGATACAATACTTGAAAAGAAAAGGTTATGCCACATGTGGAGCAATAAAACTGGCAAATCGACAGAGGTTCAAATGCTGCTATTATATACATCTGGTAACGACAGGGTGGGGGTCGGGGCTAGAGAAATCATTAAGCAATTTGAGAACTCCCAAACAAAGAAACTGTAAAATTCTGAACTATAAAGCAAAGGAAACACACTTAATCCCTCAGGAGTTTCAGTATGTATTTCAACTAGGTTATCCCTTCCCTCGTAAGGACGCAGCAATACACCAAACCTGGAGTGACACAATATCCGCACTGTACGCATGTGGGCACAAAGCCAGCCTGCTCCAGCACTCCTGGCACCTGTTGGTTTAATCATCGCGTTTCTCTGCACAACAGAGAGGCGGGGGGTGGGGTGGGGGTGGGAATTGGACAAAATATGTCTCATTCATTTTGCCTATCAGAGAATAGAAATACACACCTTTAAAATAATAGTCACGTATGCTTTTTCTAAGTTTTCAATGTTAAAAGATTAACACATTTCTTCTAAGATTACAGTTTATTTTTCAACTTCTGATACCATATAACTGAAAACGGAAATTATATGGTTTCTTAAGAGACACCAACTCTCCACCATATTATCTTAGCAAAGTGACTTGCAACTTCTCTTTAATGACCCTGGGATTCTGTGATGGGGGACAATTACAGTGCATTGCAACTTTAGTAAGCTTTTCTCTGCTGCCTATTTCCCCCACAATCCTAAAATATTCTCTTACTGATTCCCTAAAATTATCTTCAAATAACTTTCTGAAAATCTCTGTTTAAAGCAACTATGGTATATTCTAAAATGTGCTTCTTCATGAATTTAAGTGGAAAAAATTGGAATGGTGACTAGTAACAATGACTATACATCAAAATAATAATAATAATTATAGAAAGAATACTTCTTGCATCAAAGGATACAAATAGCACATAAAATACTATATTGGGAGACTTTCAAAGAGGTCTTAAGAAGGGAACACAGGTGTTATACAGTAGACATTAACTGGAATACTTCCGACAGCTTTTTATAGTTGTCTCTGTTCCTATGTTCCCACTGTTTCCCTTTCAACCCGCTTACTGGAAATGCCTTATTGCTGTGCCTGATACGCTCAGAATATTTATCTAAGTATAGAGCTGGGCCATCCACATAATAGAGGAGGCCTGCAGTCCCTTTGCTGAAAGATATGAAACGGCTGAAAATTCTTTCGGTAGGGCAAGACATTTGTCACGCATGATGGATAGGATATTGAGTAAGTCCCCAGAACCCTTAAAAGTTTACGTGTATAGCTTCTTTTCTGAGAAGCCAAACAAAAACCTGTACTGTATTAATTATAAGCATATCACTGTGTTTTGAGAGCACAGTATGTCCACTTACCACCTTACAGAATGGTCCAAAATAACAAGTTGGTCAATCCACACACAAGATATTTTCAGTCGTCCTGTTAACAGCAAACTGGGAAGAAATGTTTGCTTTGCTAAAATACATAGATAAAAATCCCTAACTACTAGGAGTTCCTAGACAAGAAGATACAATAGGATGCAGAGGTTCATTTTGAGCTTTCAATGGTACCTTCTAAAAAAAGTTTTAATTAATTAAAAATGGCATAAAAAGAATTTAAATATTTTCACCTTTTCTGCCAAATATCAATTTAACCCAAGAAAGCAGGCAAACACTGTAAAATGCCTATGAATTACAGTAATTGATGTGCGACTATGATTTATTGGTACAATTATGCAGCTTAGATAATGGCATTTGGTCATTAAATCCCAATATTTAAAGAATTACAAGAGATTACATGTCTATATGTTTCCTGTCTGCATCACAAGTTTCTGTCTCAGAGGCAGTTCTTAGAATAGCGGGAATGTATATGATTTTCTATGTTTGTACAACTATCCAAGTAGCAATCTAATTTTCTGACAAATACGAGTTAAAAGTAGAGTGCTAATGTCTTATGAAAGCAGTAGAATAAAGGGGTGATTTTAGCAACGTACCAGACTAAATTCCAAATAATACCCAAAGTCAGGTTTTCCATAGGAAACACTTAAACACTTATTTGAGTACATTTTTAATCAGAGGTTTTACTTTAGCAATGTCAAATGGATAACAATTCTCAATTTAACGCAATCCTCTATTAAAAAATAAATCTCCCACATCATGGACTGTTTCTCTTATGTGAGGCAGAGAAATTCTAAATTATATGTGCCAGCATAAAACATGAAGTAACAAGAACCATTCCCATTCCCACAAATCCATAGCAAATGGAAAGGTAAACAGAGCCTTCATAATTAAATCTGTAATGATATAAAACAGGTTAGATAACAAATGTCTTTATAAGAAAATAGTCTGCAATGCGCAATTATCTAACCATTACTACATTTATTTCGGCCTATGCAGTTGACAGTGACTTTTAGTCCATAATGAGAATAGTTAAAAATAGTCCCCATTCTTATAAAGGCAGTCTTTAATAGGCACAATCCAAATTAATGAGACAAGTCACATTGGGGACAGGGACTGGGATTTTGTCAACTGATCTTTAACAGGTAGTTAGCCTTAAAAATCCTAGACTATATCCATATATACATTTTGGAAATAATACATGAAGAACAGCAATAAAGCAGCATCTAGTTTATATCAATATAATCTTTCAAAATGATAGCTCTAATAATTAAGTATATTTGAGGCATCATTTCCTTCACTTATCATGTGATGACTTAAAAATTAATTTGATTAAAAGTTCTTTAAAGTAAAATTACCACCACTTGTCAAGATTTTGAAAGCTATGCAACCGAGAAATCAGATGTAACATTTCGACTAACGAAGAACAGGCTCACTGAAGATTATTGATCACATATATTACATGATATTTAATAATCTAAACTTTGCATTGCCTCATAACAAGTCAATGAAATCACTATTAGGAACGTAAAATACTTAGAATTAAAAACAAAAACAAGAACATGAAAATAAAAATGTTACTTCAATATCATTTACAAATGAAAAGGGAAAATGTTCTTATGAAGAACGATAAGAAACTCTACATTTAATGAGTTTAGTTTATTTCTAATAAATTCAAATTCTAAAACTACATATTAAGGAAATAATCTAGAAGTAGAGGAGAAAATTACATGCCAAAAATAAAAAGTATCTACCGTAGTGTCTCCTTTAACAGATAAAAATTGGAAGGAACACAAGAGGAATGGTTAGAGAGTGATGGTTAAAACGTGATAAAACAATTTGATGGAATATCAGGCAGTCATTAAAAATAATAATTAAGAAGACTAATAATCTGGAAAAATGCTTCAAACACTAATATTGTAATTTAAAGTTTATTCATTTCAAAGTAGTGGGTCTATTTTTTTTGTTCTTTTTAGAATCTTCTTTTATTATAATAAAAAGGAGAAAAATAATAAACACAAAGAATAAACTATACAGATAGATGTGGCCACATTCTTTAAAAAAAAATTGCACGTACTTTGGGAATGTTTTGTAAAATTAAATATTACACTACATTTTCCAAACCACATTAAATCTTTTAGGTTTTCCAAAACACATCAGAAGTATAAACTTTTTATCACAAAGGCCTTTGAAGGTTAATCTGAGGGAGGAAACGCCTTATAAAGATTGTAGTTACCTACAACAGACTTATAGAAGGAACTCCTTGGAAGAAATGTTTCTTCACTTTTAATAACTGTTTTCAAAATGGTATTTTCCACAGCATTATTTGTTTATGCATAGCTGCAGCTCACTAAGCCCACGTTTTTCAGAACTTTAGTTTTAGTTTTATTATTATAGCATATTCTAATTTGCTCAAGAATCTACAAAATTTACTCCAGCAAGCTAGTGACAATCCAATAAATACTACAAGCTGAATCTGTTTTTGACACTAAGTTTTGGAGGCAACAGAGGGATCCTCCTAGGTAGAAAGCCTCAAATATACACATCTGTAGGTTTCTGCTTTGAGCTATGATGCTGATGAATGAAATAACTAAGTCTGCAATCATCATGCAACTTTATTTTATTGCCAAGAAATCCCACTGACTTAGCTATGAAAAAAAAGCAGCCAGGTTATTTTATTTGAAACTTTCTTATGAAAACTTCAATATTAAAATGATAAAACCTTTTTTTTGGATCAGCTTTCCACTTGAAAAACAATGTGCATTCTCAGCTATGGATTTAGTAATTAAGGAAATATATTTCCTATGAGGTGACCAGTAATTTTGTCATGAATACATAATTGACAGATCCTGGTTAATATTGTGAAGTTTCATTAAAACGTGAGCGTCTCGTGATAACTATTCACAACTTTATCAAAGCAGATGAAAATCTATAGTCAGTTTGGTAACTGAATGAATGTAATAGATAAGCAAGATACGGAACAACAACGCGACAGTACTTTTTTTTTACTGATAGGGCTATGGAAATGCAGTGATTTATTTGTTAAAAAATCAGGAACAATATACTACTATTAGTTATGACTTACTGAGGGTTCACTATTACCAAGCTTGGGCTAAGCAAATTGTACATTAAGTATTATCTCATAGAGTAATCCTCACCATAACTTTATTAGGTAGGTCTTACCATTATATTCACTTGAAAGAGGAGGAAACTGAGACATGAACAACTAATTAACCAAGGTTATAAGACTTAGACTTAAACCAGGCACTTTGATTCCAGAGTCCCTGTGCGTAATCACTACCTTGTATATCCTACAGCCCACTATGCTTGAGTAAGGATGAGGAGACGATGGAGACAGAAACCCTGGCTCCAGCTCACAGTGTGGCTCAGAAGATAAGACACTTATAAAATAATAAGAGACAGTATAAGATTCACAGAAATGCAGATAATGACTGACAATAATAACTTCAGAGGAAAGACAAATTATGATTCTCAACACTGGTACATCCAAAATTTGGTCCACCAGGCATCTGGGTACAAGACACTTGAGAATTTTTAGCAAAAGTCTGTGTTTACTTACGTAGCTAGCACTCAAGACCTTGAAAGGACAATCTTTTTACAGGTATGAAATGTGAACGCAACAAATCTTGCCACCAACACAGCAGTTATCATTGGAAGGAGAATATGTTTCTAATGATTTTGTTATTTTCAAAAAGAACCACTGGTATGCTTATCTGCAGTGGAATCACTTATAAATCATTGGATGTAATTCCAAATATCTAACAATATGGGCTTAGTTAATATAAATTTTGCTTTATCCATATAATGGCATAATATATAAAAATTTAAAAACCTTTTAAAAGTGAATAGTTAGTAACCTGGGAAGTTCATGATTTGGAAGGGAAAAAGTCAGATTATGATATGTCATATACCTATTTGTGTGTGTGTGTGTGTATTGCAAAAGATTGGACAAGAGCTATAAACCAATCTATTATAACTGAGTAATGCTATTTACTCTGTAGGGAAATTTCTTTCATATGTGTCTAATGATTATCACTTTATGAAATATTTGAAAGAATCAGAGGACTTATTTTAATGTAGTAAGGTTACTAGGTTGTAAAAATGTTAAAGAAGTGTATTGAATTGCCTCTGCCGTTCAAGAATATTTTGGAATTAGAGTTGTGATAGAATCACAAAATTGTATCTGAATACTGACCTGAGCCCACATAGAAAAAAAACAAAAAAACACCCAACAATAACCCAGGAATATAGGCAATCTGTTCAAGGACATGTCTATGAATCTAGACTTATAAATAATACTTGACAACTGAAAATAGCAATGATTTCCCAACACTGAACTGAAGACATTTTCTTCCCCCCATAACATCAGGATTCAAATTCTCCCATCCGTTTGATACATAATATAGTAACCTTTCTAGTTTACCTTAGTGCTATTTATTTTTCCTCCAATCACGCATTTATTTATTTAAACGCATTTGTTATTTTAAAGTGACTTATTTTAGAAAGTTCTTAGAGTTTGTAGATAAGTATGTGTTGGAATCCCAATCACACACTTTTAACACTATTCTTAAAATTTTCAGTATTAAAACATCAAGTATATAATAACACTCACGGGAGAATTATTTTTACTCTCCTCATCTCTGTTCAGTTTTTTAAAGTGTAAATATTTATTTATCCTCACTTAAGAAACATTAATTTCCTAAATGAGAATTATTGGGTAAAAAGGTGTAAATATTTTGGGGTCCACCACTCAGACACATACGTATATATATTATAAACACCATTATAATTTGCTTTTTTTTCATTTAACACTCACTGACTTCCATGTCATTAAATATTATTTGGAAATGTGATTTTTATGATATTGTATAGTATTCCATTATATGGGTAAAACATAATTTACTTAAAATGAGCTTGTTTTTGTATGTTGTATTTATGTCTAATATATTTACTAACATATTTATAATATAAAAAATATTTGCATGCATTTTGATAATTTATTTAGAAAAATATTCTAGAAATGGAATTGCTGGGTTGAAGGGAATGTACATATAAAAAATTTTATACTACGCTTTCAAAATTTCCCTCCAAAAATATTGTTCCACTTTACAATCTCAGCAACAGCGAGAGGACCTGCCTTCCAGCATCCTCACTAACTCTAGGTAAAACAATAAAAAAAAGAACAAAAGAAAAAAAAACCTAAAAACATCTTTACCCATTTAATTGCTCATCACCCCTGCAGCTTCAAATAGCCTTCTCACTGATTTAACAACAAAAAAGAGAAAATAAAATTCTTAGGACAATCTAAGCAAACCTGAAATTCAAACAATTTAAAATGAAAAATACAAACAAATGAAAAGATTTCAACATAGGATGCAAACTAACCGCTACAACTTTATAAAAAATCTTTAGTTTAATAAAGTGTCGATTTTTAAAAAATGAAGCAATCAGTACATGCAAATACCTGTATGAACAGACTACAATCATGCATGTCTTTCTCTGTCTCCTCTGCTATAATTAGTTCCTAACACTGTGAGTCAAGCTGGAGTTCTTGTTCTGCTAACCTCAGAAATAAGATGACTAGAAAAAAAATACCCTGGCCAAAAAATGTATTTTGAGGTAAAAGATTCACTGTTAACTTTGACACGTGTGTATCAAGAAAACAAATAAACAGTATCCAAGTAACCAGTGTCTCAACTGTGCTTTATGGTGAGAAATTTCCTGAAACATCAGTATGTCACAGCCAAGCCAAACATAAAAGGTGAAGCAAACTGGCAATAAGTAAAAGCAAATCTAGACATCTTTGTTAATAGCAAGGCAAAGTCTAAAAAAAGTTATCTATAATTATCTAGCTTTTCCTTAGAAATGCCTATTATTTAAAAGTCAAGTGAATAAGTCACACCTCTTTTTTCTGTCATCTCTGGGAAATAAAATGCTGCATATAAATGAATTTTCTAGGTTAATAAAGTTATTGTCCACTTTGAATAACTGTATTTATAAAATTAAAATCAAGTTTTGATGGAAATGTTTCTAAAATTTCTCCTATTTCTGAATGTTCAAAACAATTTACTGAGCATTACTTCTCACCTTGTTTTCAATGACTGTCCTCCATGTTAGCTTGCTCTAACTCCTAAGCTTTTAAAAAATAAATCACCTTTTGATTTTCTTTATTTTGCTCTTTGCCATTGTTTTCTTCTTCTCTCGCTTCATCGTTAATCCTGAACTTACTTTTAATTTCTTCTGTCATTACTTAAAAAGCCTTGATGGAAAAATAAAACCCAACCCACCTACTTGATTACATGCAGTTAATCCGGGAAGGCAGACTTTTTAGGGTGGCCCTCAATCTCTAGTCCATGCTCTTTTCTTTACCGTGCAGATGCCTTTGCCTCTCCTGAGTTCCCGGCTGTACGTTTGAAAAAGATTTTAAGTGGATGGCAGAGGTGTTACTGAAGTGCAATGCTGAAATCTAAGAATTCTACTAGGTTAAGTGATGAGACTATAAAAAACCATCAGTAACTCCATATTTGAACAAAACTCAGGAAAATAAAAATGATGTTCTTTATACACATTTAGAAAAAAATAGAAACTTTCAATTGCTTCTACAATATAATGCTAGATCGCCTCAATATCTAATAAAGTGTGTTTCAAAGCATAGTCCAGGGGCCATCAGAATTCTCTGCAATACTTAATTACAAATGCAGCGCCCTGGCCCCACCCTTGATCTTCTAAAGCAGAACATCTAGGAGTGGAAACAGGGAGCCTGCATCTCCCCAGGTGGTTCATTACGTGCAGTAACATCTGAGGACTACTAATCTAGTATCTAGAATCAGTGACGTGCTGGCTACACATCACACAGTTTTGTTCCCTCCAAAATAGCTGCATTAGCTCCAAAGAAATTTTATCATTCTGATTTTGGTTGATTATCAAAATTATCCAAAGATTTCCACTTAATATAATCTGTATATTATGTACTCTGATTAAAAAAAACAAATCTGTCAATGGAACCAATAAACTAAACTGTATAGGAAAACAAAGACTAGCCCTCATAAAATTTATAAGATCCAATTATTCAAAAATGAACATCTTTGTGGTATGAACCTTGGTGCCACACAGTAATAGCAGAAATCTCATCATATTATTTATTAGGCTAATTTTAAAGATAATGTATAGTTACGCACTGTTGCCCTTTATTCAGAATAAAAGAAAAAACAGTGCTATGCTTTGGCCATGTGGAAAGACTCAAAACGCATTTTTAAATATGAAGGAGAGTCAGTGTCCTGGCTGTGATAATGTGCTGTAATCCTACAAGATGCTATCACTGGGGGAAATTGGGAAGAGGGTATGTGGAATCTCTCTCCATTTTTTCTTATAACTCATGTGAGTCTATGATGATCTCAAAATGAAGAGTTTAATTAAAAACAAACACCAAGGACATTTAATTTACCCACGTCTAGTCAAAGAACCACGACTTTGGAAGGCATACTTTCTGCTATTGAAGGTAAATGGCATTGCTGTTTTTCGTTTGGCTTATGAAGCTAGTTGATTTCAAAAAAATCCTCTCCAATAGTGTACTACATACAACACACATATCTTTTGGGAACAGGTTTAATCTTCTTTTTACAGGCTTGCTATCCCTTTTTGGAGGTGAAAACATCTGTGTCCCACATTCAAAGCAAAATCAGGCATCTTAACAGACTTCCTCTGTGCTCTCTGAAACACTATCTGACAAAAGCAGATGCGTCTCAACTTCCAATATGAACGACCATTAAGGTAGTTATAATACCCAGTTAATTTTGTCCAGAAAACAATATTTTCTAATATATAAATTGTTTACTAAAGCAAATAGAGAATGCAACTTTGTATTTTTATCTCCTCATATTCTTTAAGAATATGTTAACAAGCATGTAAGCATATCATTAATAATATTCTTAAAGGTCATTAGTGTCAGAGACAACTTGATGAAACAGGAAAAACTATACTCTTTAAAGATCTCTATGTGATGGATTATAAAGAATCATTGCTTTTTCTTTCAGGCACTAACATTTGTTGAATTTGAAGACATTATGGAGTTTACATCATGAAGCCTTTTAATTACAAGTAACTACAAAAACTATTATTGTTTATGGTGTAAAAAGGAATTCTTTTAATACCAAAGTGAAGAAAAACCAAAGAGTTTGGAAATACTGACTCAGGGAAACGTTATGAACACCAGGGTTCCTCTCTATAAAAGTCAAGTCATTCAGCATCTATGCTAGTAAACATATTTTACAAAAAAAAAAAAAAAAAAAAAAAAAAGCCAGGATTTCTATACGGTAACATATAGTTTCACTTATGCCCTCTAAAGTAAGTCAACGCAGACTAAATCTTCACTAATTAAGATTACACTAGAACTAATGAAAAATCTGAATTAAAGACTAATTTTCAAAAACGATATTTTCTTAATTTTAATTATGATAAAAGTTTCATGAATTTAAGCTTTACTAATCAGTCATTTTTTTCATCAACCATACTGGAATCAGGATGAAACTGATCTCCATTTAGAAAACCTTTCATTGTATCTAGTGCCATTTCATAGTTTTAATATTTGGCTTGTTATATATTGGTAGTCAAGGCAGATATTTAAAATGCTTGATAACCAACTCTTTAAGTGTCTTCAAGGATATTTAACCAGGTACTTTATATCACACATTGAGTGTAACTACAAATCATATTTGTTAATTCAATTAATTACACTATTAGCTACTATGGGGTATACAAAAACAGATCTAATACCCACAAAAAGATTAATCTTAACAATAAGAAACTCTTCAAGGACTTTACTATCCTAATTTAATTTGAAAAATAGCAATATTGGATTTCTTCAGAAAGATTTCATAATGTGAATTATTCAATTAGTGTAATTTAAATTTAGCTACAATAATACAGATTAATGGATAACCAGAGATTCCCTCAAAGCTTCCTTTAATGTATGATTCACAAAAGTATTTTATTAGCAATTCTCTTATTTAGATGTAAATATGCATTTCTAAAATGCTTTTATTAAAAAATACATTTAATAAACTAGTTTTACCTTCTTTATTTTGTTTTCATAGCAAGTACAAAAGTAAACGGCAGTCCAATCTAAATAAATACAAAGTCTCATTACTAAAATACAAACTTTTACTAAATCATTTCTAATAATAATAATAATAATAATAATAAACTATTAACTGGGACTAAGTGGTTTATTTTCAATAAATTCCAAGGTTCTAGAGAATTTTATCAAATCCCAAGCTTTACCTTGTTCCTTTCTACAGAAGTTTACTAACACCACATATCATCTCTATAAATAAGACACAAGTTACCACACTACAAATTTTTAACTTAAAAATTTCAAGAAAATCTCCATATTGATTGATTTGTACTGTTGCACTTATGAATTAAATAAATCTAAAATGGACTAAACTTAAAATAAGAATGGATAAAGTTTTAATTACACAATCTTTCAACATTATTAAATTTCTACAGTAACAATGCATGATTTTTCTCTAATACTACCTAAATATATTTTATGCAATGATACAGTATCCACATAAACATAGAAAAAGTGAAAAATAACCAGGACTCTTCTCTGGTATAGATACAACATATTTTTTTCCTCCCTCTCAATTTAATAGGTTAGAGGTTAAACTATGTATAAACCATATATATCGCTTATGGAAAAATTAACATTTTATAAAAAATAGTCTACAATAGGCCAATATATTTGTTAAGACTGAAAAAAAATACATAAAAGATGTTTTCATAATATTGGGGAAAATTATGGATAGAAAATTTAAAAACACAAACTATTATGCTCACATACTGCTCACCATTCATTACATTGCTTATAAACCCAAAGTGATAGAAAGCAGAGAATCAAGGCAAGAAATATTTAGTAATACAAGGATCATACCTCCATGTTGTATAAATTGATATATCAGTTGTTCAGATGAAACTTTTTTAGGTAATAGATTTGACCAGCTATGCTTACACTCCTTCAGATTTTAAAATAACAAAATTACAGAACCTGGTTTCATATACGTATCTTAGGCACAAGTGATCGCACAGCTGTGGAAATCTACGTCTCAAATATCAAAAATTCCTGATATAATAAAATGGTGTAAACTTAAACCACCCATTTCTAATCCAATTACTTTATCTCCTCACATCATCTGCAATGATTTCATGATGTTTGGATAAAGAACGATGTGGCATTTTGTTCATGATTAAATTCTAACATAGAACGCAGGAGTATTATGGAAAATGAAACCCAAACAAAAGCACATTTACGTATTTTTAACATAAATATAAATGATGAAAATGTACATACTATTAAGGAAATGTCTAGTTAGTGGGAAATCATTCCATAAACAGCCAGTTTGTTCATCATTTTATAATTTAATCCCTAAATGTTTTTAGTCAGAAAATCCTCAAAATTAAAAGGACTTTGTCACAAAGCTACTCACTTTAGTTTCAGAATCTCTCAATTAATTCCTTTCCAAGCATGATGAACATCAGTATGGCAACACACACACCAACATTCCTTATTACACTGAGTTGGTCAGTCGCATAACATTCCTGTTCTTATTATCACACGGTAACAATATAGGCTATAGTAAAATAAGTTTTTTAAGGGGAAATCTGTTTTGTAATATTTTCTAATACTGTTTTCTAAATGATTGCCATTAGAATATTTGAAATGGAATGTTTTGTATGTTTTATTTGCTCCATCCAGTATATGTTACGGTATAATGTGATCAGCCAGTCACATTCAGCTACCTAAAACTAGTTCACCATGCGAAGCCTGGGCCAGAACAAATCCCCTCAAAGGGGACTTACCTTCTGCAGTGAACGTAAGTTGACAATTGGAACATTCCCTTGCCTACTCCTGTGATTTTTGCTAAGGGGTTCTGGCCGACATGGGGGTAGTTTTAACATCACCCTAGAGTCCCTAAAGAGGAGAAAAGCCAAAAAAGCAGAAGCTCCTTTGTTTCAAGAATTCAAGAATTCAGCCTGGGACTAGAGAGGAAACAAAAGTTAAGGCAGGGGCTTTCTGTGTTTCCTTCAATTGTTTCATCGGCTTTATTACAGGAAAATCACACCTGTCTCCCAAAATTGTTACAAGGATTAAAGAATTGGGTAGGTAAAACACTGTGTCTGGTACATCCTAAGTACTCAAGGAAGGACTGCTATTCTTATTACCATCTTATAATCATCATTTAAAAGTTTATTTTAGTTACGATCAACTTATGGAACATTTTAAATCTTTTAGTCTTACCGACTTATTAATCAACTACCCTTAATAGCATTTCACAGCTTACATGATGTTTTCACATATATTATTTCACTTGAAAGTGTTTTCTCATAGACTTATTTTCATATAACCTTAGGTAAAATGAGATTGTAGGGTTGTGCCACTTCCCGTTTCTGTGTATAATATCCTGCTTGGTTGCCTCTAGATTTTCTCTTGGGCTAAGATTTAATTGCATAAAACTGAGGCTCTTTTTGCTAAAAAGATTGTTGATGCAATCTTTTAACTACAATATGTAAGTGATACATAGCATGGGCAATTCAAAATATTTAACAACCAGTATAGCATGGGCATGGGACCAACCCAAAGGGACACTGGCCCCTTGCTATACCACTGCTGTGGAGTATAGGGCGCCCTGGGAAGGGGCAGGGAGCTGCCTCGGGGCAGCAGCTACTTACCAACCCATATTTTATCAATTAGTAACTGCTGACTATTGGCCCTGCACACAGGTTTTTGCTCCTGTGTTTAAACTGGACTAGTCCACACTACCAAAGAGATATTAGAATGGGTCCTAAGTAATCATTCTTCTAATTTCATATATAGTCTTCAACTTCTGTATGTTCCTGCCTGTACATTATACATTTTAAATACCCCTAAAATGGCCTTCTGTGATACAATTCGAACTTTCGTACACCCGCTGACAATTTAGAACTCTGAGCTATTACGAGGTAGGATTTCTACCTCATCACATTTCAGTTTAATAGTATTGCTATATTTGTTTCGACAGCTGAATTAGTGGAATTATTTAAATATTTTATTGAATATTCTCTCATATTTACAAAATGAGTAGAAAATAGAAAAATGAAAGCATAGGTACTCGTGTTCAGAAAAAAACTGAAAAGGAAAACCTGTGTCTAAAGTGTGCACACTTCAGCTTTTACTTATTGGATTACGCAGGAGAAGGTATATTTGTGAAGGAAATATTCAAAATGTTAAAGCACTGAGAAAATTCCTAGAAATAGATCACTGAAGATTGTGTTTAATGAGAAACTGTACTTAAGACCAATGATAATTTTACGCTTGATGGGACTATTCAGAACCTCCCCCCTTATAATAGTCAAATTAATCTGTATACATTATTTAATATAGAAAAGTTCTTAGGCTTTAAAAGAGTTTTACTCTTTGCTGATTATAAAATCAGCAAATGTAGAAAAATAAAGAAAAAATAAATGATAAGACAGTACTGATACTCGTATATAAAATGTTAATTTTCATCTGTATTTTCATATACACTACTTTGTGACATACTCTTTCACTTAACAATATAGAGTGAACATCATTTGTGCTAAAAATATAGATAGATTAATCTATTTCATCATTTGTAATGGATACAGAGTATTTCCTTCAATGGACACATCAAAATGTATTTAAATAATCTCCTTTGGTTTTTTCTTAAACTGCTCTGTGGTTATTCTTCTAAATTATAGTAACTACTTAAAAATGCCCTTTGACCTTCTCTTAAATAAACTGCCCTTTTAAGATGCCTACAAAGTAATGGACCAGTTGGCCATTCATTTAAATGACCTGAATGTATCCAAATTACATATCACTACAAAAATTAAATCATTCATTTATTTGGGGAGAATTTTATTAAGCATCTATCATGTGGTGCTGGAGATAAGAGTAGGGAACTAGGTTCTTGGCCCCGGGGAGCTACCACTTAATGAGGGCACAATCATAGTTAGACCAGTCTAACTCGGGTTTCTAACAGTGTTTGAGGAGGCCCAAGGTTCTGGGAAGGTTCCTGAAAAGTCTTATATTATAGGGGATGATGAGGCTGTTCAGTGGGGAAGAAGAGGCGCAAAGGAGGAAGAAAAGGTGGGAAATTGGACGAGGAGGAGGAAAGAAACACAGAAGAGAGGAAACAACAAGATGAGGACAACAAAGAGGAAGATGGGACATGACAAAGACAATGACAAACAAGATGACAAAGGAGAAAGTTTTAAAAGAAACAGACCTAATTTAACTCTGAGGCGAAAATTCTACGGGGTGACATTATAGGCTACAGTTTCTATAGGAAAAAGCTGTGATTCAATGAGATTAAGCAATTACACAAACACCATGCCTAGAAAGTGAGGTTAGAATTTGATTCTAGGCCTGTTAGACTCCCAAATATGTAACCTTAAACAGGACTGACCTAATTATATGGATTTCTATCTACTACAAATAACTTGATCAGAAGTTCCTGGTAACTTTTAATTGCCTATGAAACGACCTTTCAGAGGCAGTAACTGGGCTTCAAATCTTCAATCATTGATAGACATCACTCAGATTTTACCATAAAGATGCAGAGTTACTCCAGACAATATATCCAGTGCCTTTACTTCTCAAAATATTTTACAAATATGGGAATGATGTTTTCTAGGAAGGGAGGAACTATTCTGAGAGAGGCAGGATACACTCACCCATTGGGTACTTATTTCTCCAGTGTAATTTCATTGGGGATGAAAAACTCAACATTTATGGCCAAAGGATTTTACTTCCTTGACCTTGTTGCACCTCCAGGCTGGCACTGGCTGACTTGAGCTCTTCCACTATATTCTCGCAGGAGAGGAGGGGACGTGAGAAGACGGTAGGACTCACAGGTATACACCTGGGATTAAGGAGTGTCACAGGGCAATTTATGTGGGTTTCTTAATATGTGACGGTAGTGTTTCCTAGACAAGTTGACGCAGAGGCTGAAAAAGGAGACGTAGGTTTGCTATCTTGATTCCTCAATGAATAAAAACAAAACCACCAATCGTATTTGGTTGTATTTCACCCAGAGTCTTCCTGTCCTTTTGTATCATAGCGCTGCAAAAATTTACTTTTCTATAGGCATGCTTTTCAAGGGAAAGAGGTCTGCTTTTTTTTTTGAGCACAAACAGCCTGCATTTTCACATCTTTCGGCAAAGGGACACATGGCTTACGGTGCTTACAATGCAATGAAGAAAATGATTGAGGTGATTATGAGGAGGTTTCTCAAGGGGCCTTAAGGAAACAGTGTGAGCAAACAAAAATATAGAAGGTTGAAGGAGCTGGTTTACCCACATAAGACTAAATAAAAATAGCTCTACTACATAAGCACTTAGAATTAAGAGCCTGGTAAAGATTATAAAAGATGTAAATACCACAGGAAGTTTTAAGCTGCTTCAGACAGTATGTATATAACTAGAAACCAAACAAAGGAATTCAGGTAGGAGATACTGAGAACCTGAGTAAATAGTTTGTAGTGGCCAGGGGCTCGTCAGCTGAGGAAAGGTTACATTATTTATACACTGATACAGAAATATCAAGTGCTATTACATCAAAGAGAAGCAATTTCATTCTACAAATGAAAACTGAAATATAATGTACCTAGCAGCATCTTAAAACTAAAGAAAAAGATTTATTTTTACTAATACAAAACGGGTGTTTTAAAAAAAATAAATGTAGAAATACAGATTTTAGAAATGTACCTTGAGGTATGTTCTTCTTAAAGTTAAATACTTTTGTTTAGGTTCTGCACTCTGCTGTAACTCAGACCAGCTGTACAATCATAAATCCGTCCATAATGTACTTAACTTCCCCCTCTCAAAGCACCCTGTTCCCCTCCTCCAATACCCTTTTTATTTAATTATCTAAATATTTGAGGTGAAAGCATTTTTACAAGAATTCATGCATACAAAAAATACAACAGAGAATCCTTACTATGTGCATACTCTATTAGGAGAATTCTGGATAATTTGCATCATAAATCAGTAAATTGTGAGTTTATTATGATCAAATAAATATTTGAGAATAGTTACTTTCTGTCTAGAAATACAATACAAATAAAAATTTGTATTGAATAAAAATACAATACAAATCCCTTTAGTTTAGGTATTCTAAACTAAAAAAATTACCTATCTGATAGTATTTTTAATTTATGACTGCTGGGATAGCTTTTGTCATAGAAGTGTTTCCTTCTAATGTTCAGCACTAACATTTTTTTTCTCTCAGAAGTATATGACAAAATGAAAAACTAGGAGCTTACAGCTGAAAATGCAAATGCTAAAATTGTATCATTAAAATGTAGATAAAAAAGATGTAACTATAATCCTTTTGTGTTTTAAGATCTATTTATAAGCATAAAGTAGTTTGATTTTTAGATTTTCTTTGAGCAAGAATTCAGTTCAGTGAAATTTGCTTATTAAACTATTAGAGGTACCAAAGGAGTAAAATTAAACATAAAATGTCTACACTGTAAAAAAAAAGATAAATCAGATTTATATACAGCATCTGCAACAAATTTGAGGTACTGGCTAGGCCTTCAAGGTTCCATGCTGTAATTTAAAAACCACACACACACACACACACACACACACACACACACACACACACACAGAGATTCAAATTACTATTAAAAATGCAACTTTTGACAAAATTAAAAACACTTCTGAAGGTGGTGCTAACTTTGATGTGGTCATGTTACCAGACTGTTTTGGTACTTGAGGGAAAAATAATAACTTCTCAGTAGCATGTAATTAATAGAAGAACATCTAAATGTGCAAAAAATACTCTTTTTATTTTTAAATACGGAATGAGAGAGTAATAATATTAACTTACGGCAAAATGCATAAATTCTCAATGCAGCTCATTTCAGACACAAATTTAAAATTTTTATTTAATAGAACTCACTAGTGAGATATTATTTCTTAGTTTTGATCATCATGAGTATTATCAGTAGAAAGCATTTACTGCATTTGAATTTTTGTAAATTATCTTAAAACTTTGTACAGGTAGAGAAAATTTAAACTGACTATAGCTTATTTTTATTTATGAATTAAGACTTAACATCAGAATATAGCTTACCTCTCTGTCTCTGCCCCCGATATGTACATATAGGAGAAAACTAAGGTTAGAATAATAAATAGCCGAAATATGCTTATTATGGTGGAGCTGTCACCAACCTTGTCAGGATATCTCAATGCTATAACTTTACTTAGTGGTAGCACCAGGAAAGTAGATACAGGAAAAATATTCTTCAATAAATAATCTATTCAAAACATTAAATTAAAAAAACAACAACACAAAAACGTGCACCCACAGTGGAGAAGTTGGTTTAATAAAAGCAAATAGCTTAAATTTACACATTGCTCTGTAATATGCCTTAAAACTAACTCCCTTTAAAACAGCCAAAGCTAATTCAAAAGTTATACCACAGTCTTGGTTAAATTAAGCCATTTTCTTTCAAGATTATATTTCAAATATTTAAATATGAAGCCTAGGATTTCGAGTCCTTTGTACCAAATCTATGATTCTATTATTCAAATAAACATGACATATAGTCATTAACAATCCTTTTTTCTAAAGTTAAAAACAAGTCAGAGACCAAATCAGTATGATTTAGCATATTTCAATTCTCACACTGATTAATACTTAAAGTATGTATTTCTCCATAATTTTTAAACACTAATAAAATAGTCCATAAAGCAAAAAATATGTAGATTTTAATATTGGAAGAGCTTAAGAGAATTAAATAAAACACCAGGTTACCAAAGGCACAGTACCAAGTCCTCCCATCACACTATATCCCATCACCTCCCCCCAACACACACTACCCCAACATACTCAGAGGAACGAGCTTAACAAAGACGATTTTCATCAAAATAATAAGAAAAACAGGATTGTAACCAGTGTCACCATTTAACACATACAGTTCAATTAGATGGTTTTAAAAATTTTTATACACATAAAAGCATAGAACAATGTATTAAAGTTTATAAAGACATCTATATAAAGTCTGAAAGTTGCAAAGAGAAGAGTTTTACTTTTTAGTTGTTAATTAGCTATGGTAACAGGATGTTTATTAAAGCTGGATTTATTTTAAAAATATACATTATACATCTTCAAAACTAAGAAGAGGATTATAGAAATCAGAAACTTTTAAAAGTGTGTTTGAATGCAGTAATTCAAGAGTTTATACTGAACGTTTTATTCAATGGTTTGACTAAAGGAATTTAAATTAGTGAGACCCAAATGGCTTAAGTTTAAATGGATATTGATGGAGAAGTAAACATTTGGGTACATTTTAAAAAAAAGATGAAATGGTAAAGTGCCTTCAAGCTAAACATATTTAAAATAATAAATAGAAAGTAATGAAAGATGTATCCTTATAAGGAATTAGGAAAAAAAAATCCCAGCAATGAATCAACACAAGTACCCCTTATTAATCGCAGTGTTTTGTTAGAAGCATTTTTCTAATTGACACTGAATTAGCATTTACTATCCCAGAGAGAGTTCTCCGTGGCAAACACTTTAATGGAGGTTGTCTGATGGCTTTGGCTCATATTAGAGGTGTAGCAAAATAGATTTAGTGAGCAGAGTTAGCTGTGGGGGTACAAATGGCACTGTGGCATAGTTCTCCTCCCTCCCAGAACAAGCTATGCACGAAGCTGTTGCCCTTGACTAATATATGAGGTCCTCTAAAACAATACATTAATTATGCATTCACTGTGAGTTCAGACACTGTGCTTAATATGATTAGTGCTGCTGTCTACCCTACTTAAGGACTGACATGTATTTTAAAGACTGAGAGTGAGCTGGATGCCTTCTGCTGCCCAGAACATTAGCTGTGAAGTCTTCTCAGAGAACCTACAATAAAGACGAATACACACATGCCTCAACTACTAATACTTAGAGGAGTCCCGGTTCAGTTCTTTAAACTCACAGGCATTTCCCTTTGTAATCCATTCGCAAATTTATTTGCCTCCCAAAAGAGCTGCATTTCATCGTCTGGCTCTGAACACTGGCCTCTGAATATGTTTTACATTTTACAATGTGGTTTTCAGTATTTAAGGAAAAATTTATTTTTCACTGGCCCACAGTTTTTTTTCTCGCTCAATGGCAATGAAACCCCTTGGTCCAATAACTCAGCAAAGAATGAATTTAAACTGCAAAAATTGCAATGAACACCTAAAATTCCATTGTAGATGGTTGTAGGACTTTATTACATTTTTATTAATAAGAGGGCAACGCTGTGCAAGAAGGGCATGCTGTCACCTCCTATCAGCTGTCGGAGTGCAGCCTTCTATTTTCAGTGCATGTTCAAAACTACAGCCTCCATGAAACGTTTCAACTGGAGGTGACGGGATAAAAACATTCCCGTAGTTATTTTACCAGCGTGCATTCATCAGTGACAACCTGTGTAAATACATTTAAAGATGAAGTTCACATTTCATTGTTCACGTTTCAGGGGGGAAAAACCCAACCACCATCTCATAAATCAATTTGTCACCTGCTTTTACTGACCATTTTCTATTGGATTTCAACCCAAAGTGAAAACTGATAATGCAATACAAAAAAAAGGGGGGGAGAGGGATTTAAATAATTTTACACAAAAGAGAACATTTCTAAAATTGGAGAACATTTGTTTCAAGGATAACATGTAAAATGGCTGTGAGTCAACATTAAACAACTACTGCGCAACGTTTGCCACATTTACGTAGTGTTAAAACACTTAATCCTCACAAGCTCTCTTCACAGTGGGAAGGAGGAGTCCTCATTTTGACAGATAAGAAACTGACGCACAGATAGGGGAAGCAGAGGGAGCTGCCTGGTGCTCAGAAGCATGGAGGGTTCTCTGCACTGGATCACCAAAGGCTACAACATGACAGGTCATTTTCCCCCTCTTGATGTAATTCCCACAAGTAATCATCTAACAACCGGGTGTTATGAAATGAATATACCATCTTAATTATCAAGAGGCCCATTAACAAATTACATGTGCAACGTGAACTGTGAGGACAAATAGACACCGACAAAGGACTAGCAACAGCAAGACCAAACCATAATATTGTTCATGGAATAAGAAAAAATAACCAACTTTGACTTGTCCTATGGAAATTTTATTTTAACTTCTTAATTTTATGCTATGGAAATTAGGGAAAAAAAACAAAGCAAAACTTCTGATGGCACACATTCTTAGGCTATGGCTCAATTTCATTAAAACTATCCCTACTTCTCTGTCTTGGATGAAATGGTAATGAAGTGTAATAAATCCTCAACACAAATTTCTCTAAAGTGCCTGTTCACCATTCACAAATTTTGTGCCAAGTTAAAGAGATGAAACAATTCTTTCTATTACTAGAAAAGAGTTGTACAAGTCTAACAGAGTGGTCACTCTGCAACATTTGATGCAACAACTCACCTATTTATAGCTGCACTGAACAGAAAACAAGTCAGGTACCTGATTTATTCTTTAGAGACCCACTGTCACTGTTGACAGGAGAGAGAAATGTGAAACTAACCACCATGCAATCAACTGTAACTGTTGTAAACATTTTATCCTCTCTTAAGTAACAAAAGGCAAGCCTGGTTTCACAGCTGGGTACTACTAACATGGAGCACTGAGAGAGGGAAAAGTACTTGATACTGAAAGGAAAAATGTCTCTGTCTGAACATCATATGGTTTGACTTAAAACGGCCTGATTAAAGATACTTAAACCACTCTTGAACATAAATTGCATGCACCTGTTGTTCTCATATTGGTAGCCCTTCCACGCCCCTGTGAGCAGAAGAAGGCTTCTCCATGGACAGGAAGTCCCCACTCACTCCCTCTCATGTTGCCTAACACGGGAGGAGAGTGGATTTATTAATCAATTTCACAGATTCTTTGGGGTACATTATTTACATTAAAATGTAATACCAAATAGGCCACAGAAATAACATTTACATTCTCTATTTAATGTCTTTCATTATAAACTGACTTTCTAATTTTATGATTTGTATAAATTTTCCTTTTTAATCAGACAAATTAGTTTCATGTGTTTCCATCATGCTCTAGGCTACTTTAACCAGACTGGGAAAAAAATCCTGAATTCGTAGAAAAGTTTTACTTTTCACAGCTCATGCATCAATAATATTACCTATGTAAGCCCATGCTATTCAAATAGTCTTAAGAAAACTGCTCAGTTAATGCTGCTGAGAAGAGATTTATGATTTGGGGATCCAGATTCATTATGATGGGTTGTGAATCTGCAGCTTAAAGAAAAATTCTAAAGCAATCACGTCCCTGGATCAAAAGTTGACTGCATAAGCTGGCAGAAGAACCAGTAGGCTTAGTAATAGAAGAAACTGGAATTTTGACTTTGAGCTTTAGCACCCAAGGCGAGACATTTTAACTCCAAGGCTCAGCGTCCTAGTCTGTAGTCATATGGTGACCCTTGTACCATGTACCTCAAAGAATTGTGGGGAAGATCAAAGCCCTGGCCCATGAAATAGATCTGTAACTTGTGAAGTGCTCTAACAATATGAGGCCAAGTACCATTCTCACTTCTGGCCTTTCCCCACATCCAACTGACATCCCCTCTTAGGTGCTATTTGGTTCTAGTGCCGAATGACTGTGCCCTCTGCTCTTAAGTCCTTTTTGAAATAGGCAGATAACATACAGTGGCAACTCCCCCAAAGGTAAGCAGCACCTTGGTTTTTTTCCGGGGTACAGGCAGGATTTAGCTGGTTTCTGCAGATGCATAATTATGAAAGACATTAACTTATTAATTAACTTAGTAATGTGGTTTACTGAAGCAAAGGTATTTTGGCCAATGGACTGTCCAGTACCTTGGCTTTCGTGATGACTGGGAGACAGAGTGGTGTGCTTTGTGGCAGGGAGCAGGCCAAGCCTCAGAGATCACAGCACCATCTGCCAATGGGCAGGACATCTTTCGGTTGGCCAAGGGCATTTTTCTTCCTCAGAGAATCCCAATAGTCACTGCCACCAACCAAGACTTCAGTTAGCCCTGCACCTAGAAAAACCTCAGAATACAAGGTGAGGAGTAGGGCACAGAGAGGTAAGGCGAGGCTTAAATCATCAAGCAACTATATATATATGTGTGTGTGTATATATATATATATATATATATATATATATATATTTATATATACATATATACACATACATATATATATATAAAATTGTAGTTGACATTCATTATTGTTCAGCTTCATTATATATATATACACATATACATATACGTATACGTATGTGTATATATATATATTTACGGTTACAAGCAGTGGAGTACAGCATTAGGAATAGAGACAGTGGAAATGTAATGGCTGTGTGCGATGTCAGAGGGGTAGTGGATGGGGGAAGGGGGTTGTCACTGTGTGAGGGATATAAATGATAAATGTTTAACTATTACATTGTTTTGTACACCTGAAACTAATAAACAAAATGTTAAAAAAAATAAAATCATCGAGCAGAAAACCTCCCACAAAGGGGTCAGATCTGGAAATCTGCTGCTGGGAGGCTAAAGGGAGGTACAGATCTGGGAACCGGGCATTGTATGCTGGTGTTTGGTGAAAGCAGAGTTTGAATTAGGGCAGTAAATCAGAGTCGCGTAAGGAAGAGCTCAGGAACCAAATAACACTGAATGACTTGTAGCTGGGCCGTTTGGCCAATAACATTAGGCACATCACCTAACTTCTCTGAGCATTCAGTTTCTGATCTGTCAGATGGTAACAGCAATACCTGGCTTACAGGGTCGCTAAAAAGATAAAATCAGATGATGTACGTGAAGTGCCTGGCGACCTACAGTGAGGCTATTATCATTACCACCACCATTATCATTATGATCACAGTTATTTGCAGAGTAGCACAGCTAGAGACAGAGGAAGCAGTGAGTCACCAAGGCACAGGCCTAGAGGGCTCGCACGCTGCAAGCAGAGCAAAACAGAAAGTTCAGAGTATAACCCACTTGACCAAGAACCAGGAGATACAAGAAATTAGGGGTGGAGGGGCATCAGCCAGTGGGCAGGTGTGGAAGTATGGTGACCCCTACCTAAGGCCTATAATGTTACCGTGGTTCCAGGAGAGGCAGGAGCCAACCAGAGTCAATCCACTAACAGAATAAGGATTTATAAGAAATGATCTTTAGCCAGACAAATCTGTTTCACTTGTAATAGAATCAAATTTTAACATTCTTGAAATTTCCATGGAGCAAGTTAGGGAATTAACTACTTACAGAAAGAAGTGACAATGAAAGATTTAAATAGAAAGGTTGGCATTTGTTCAAATAATTTTTTTTTCAATTTCAAGAAAAAGCACTGGAAATCACTGATTTGCAATGAAAAGTACAGAAATAATATTTTCTCTCACCCAAGTCTTATTTATAATTGTATTCAACTTCTCTTTTCACTATGTTTTTAAAAGTTAACCAAAGAAACTATGATGAACGATATAAGTAGGGAACAAAGGATTTGGAGAGATCATAGCTGAAAACCAAGGTGTTCAGGTGGTTGACTTCACTTCAGTTTTGTTGACAGTGACGGCCAGACTATGTCGAATATTTTGCAGCTTCACATGTCCTATGAGAAAGAGGATTCTAATCACCCAGTGGGGACGGCCACCCAGGGCAACATGTGCATCTGCATACTAATAAAGTCATAGCTCAAAGGAAATTAACTTTCTCAGCGAGAATGCCCCTTTCCCCCCTCAAATCCATTTCCTTTTCCACATTATCACCATCATTTCTGAGTTCACATTTCCTATAGGTGCTGTGGCTGTGGTTATAATACCTGGTTAACATGCCCCTAGGCTTTCCCCACATCAATAGCTCTTCATTTCCTACTGATCAAATGTAACTCTTTCGCCTTGCAATTATGACACTCAACAGCCTGCTGGGCAACTGCTTCTTTTCTGCAACCTGACATTCTATGCCCCTCTCTACCACACGCATGCGCGTGAGCAGGAACGCTTTCTGGCTCAGGTTATTTCTTCTGACTGGAACCATCCTCTCATCTTCAAATCACGCACACCCTACCTAGCTAAAATGCGCCCCCTCTAGATGCCTTCCCCAGCTCTGTCTGCTGTACCAGTGATAAACTTTATTCTGTTTTATCCTATACCATTTAATTTCTCTTATTTATTTTCTACCCTCAACTGCAGTGATCTATGTACATATCTGATATTTCCCACTAAGCCGTGAGAGTAGAAATATGTTTCTTTTACCTGTCTCTAGTGTCAGCATATGATACAGTCAGATACTGTTGTACGTCTGCATTTTATAGATGACGACATCAAACCCCAGAAAGTTGAAGTACTTCACCCCATGCCCTACAACTATGAACATCCAGGGCGCAAACCTGTGGTCTTAACCATTATGCTACCTAGCTTCTCTAGGGCTATCAGGGCACTGCAACTCTTGGAACTCATGATTATTTTCATTTTCACTTTGATTACTAGGTTGCTTAAAGCTGCAGTGGCTAAGTTGCAGCCACTACAGCAACACTGCAGGATAATAAGGTATGTATCTTTAAGCATTAACCTTGCTTCTGGATTAAGTTTTCCAATTTATTATTCTTTTTTGCCTTGCCATGGTTCTTAAAAAGTGCCTGAGAATAAACACACAATTTTTAAAATGGACATTTACCTCCTATTTACAAAAAAATTCAGATCATACAGCTTGAAATCAAAGATGAGATGAAATACAGCTTGCTGAAGCAGACAAGGTATAAAGAGAGCTGGAAGATATGAACAAATAAATTTAAAAACATAATTATACAATTAAAATGAGCACTAGAAATAATAAAGAACAAAATCCACCCTGAAGGAGATTAAGCCAGTCATAGGCAGAACAAACATGACACATTCATCCAGATTACAGAAGGAAAGGACGGAGGTGAAAATGTCAAGAAAAGGACATTAATGGTACAGGAGACAAACAATGAAGAAGGAAAACGTAACCCATAGGTGCCTGAGTGGGAAGAGTAAGTGCTACAAAGATACTCTCCACGTCATAATTCCTGTATTTCTAAGGATCTAAGCTTCCAAGACAAAAAGCCTCAGTTGGAGAGACCAAGCTTGCACAAGGTTTGGGACATTAAACTCCAGAGGGCATACTCTTCCGTCCCCACTGTCGTGTGACGTTGCCCATACTCACTGCCTCCGTTTCCTCATCTTCTATTCCTCTTGCCAATCCGGTTTCCCGTGGCTACTGTGCTGCACAACTCCTGTAAGTACCATTCATCTGTATTCCACATGAATGACCCCTCCTGCAATGCTGCCTCACTGGGGGCCTGTGGCTTCCCCACCCAACAGACCATCAAAACAGCTCTTTCTAAAGTCACCAGCGATCTCATCATTATCTCCAATAGACTTTCTTTGTCTTCAGCTCACAGAACCTCTTGGCAGCGTTCTCCACTACTGGCCACTCCCTGCTTCTTGATTATGCCCTTCTGCTTCCTTGATACCCTGGTTTTCTTCTTTTTTTCCTTAATGCCCACTGCAAGGCCATACTCCTCCACATGCCATTAAACAGTGTAGCTCCTCAAGGCTGGTCCTAGGCCATTTAATCTCATTTGTGTCCACAACTACAATTATCATCTCTATGAAGATGACTCTCAAATTTCCATCTACAACACATTCCTCCATTGTGACCTCCAGACCCATATATTCATCTGTCTACTTGACAGTTCCTCTTGGATATACTAAAGGCACCTCAAACTCAGTACGTCCAAAAACTGAACTCATGATCCTTCCACCAAACCTAGGGCTTCTCTGAGTAGCTAATGGTATCATCCTGCACCTCACTGCACAAGTTACACCCTAGGTAGGAGTCATCTTTGACAACGTCTCTCTGTTTTCTACACTGATAATCACTCTCTAAGAACTGTTCATTTTATCTCTTAAATCTCTCTTAAATTTGCCCCCTCCAGCATCACCATGGGGTAATCCATCACCACCTTTTGCCTGGCGCATGTCAAAGCCTCTTGGCTATTTGCTCTGTACCAATTCTGGCTCAAATAACAAATCTGATCAGGTTATCCCTCTCTGCGAAGCACGACAACGGCTTCCAAGTGCTCTTTAAAAAAGTCTTTTAAGACAGTACACGGTCTCACCTCTGTCCTGCTATGTGGCCTCATCTCAGTAACACTGCCCTTTCCCGTCTCTGTCTAGTGACGGTGCTTTCAGTTTTTCTCATGCATGCTCCCTCTAGCCAAGGGGCTTGTGCATATTATTCATTCTGTCTAGAATGTTCTTCCTTCCCCTGTTTGCCTAGTAAACTCCCACTCATCTTCAGAATTTTAACTGAGCACCATTTCCATCCCTTTCATAAACACAAACAGTACCAGGTACCTCTCATTTGTAACACTCAGTAAAGCAATCTTATAATTTCCAAATAAAATTTGTGACTATTTAATTACTGTCTTCCTCCTCACTCCCCATTAGGCACTACGTCCATTGAGAGCAAAGCTTGTGTCTGTTTCTTGCCTACTACTGTGTCCTCCGGTGCCTAGTGACTGGTATACCTAATAGACATTCAGTTGGAGACACAACAGTTGAACACGAATTGAACACTTGAACCAACTGCCTCAATAAAGACATAAATTATAAACTTCCACACAATATAGTAAGTGGGATCAGGAAATATCAGCTCAGGGCAGATGAACATGCCATAAACATCAGAGTTAGGTGGGAGAGAGACACATAATACCCACTGTGGCAAATCACCAGAGCAGAGAGGAGGCCTGTAATGTCAAGCATTGCAGGTTCTTGATCTTAAAGATTGATCAAGTAAGTACCACACGCCCTGCATGAGGGCAAACCCTATGACTGAACATACCTCCATGAATTCAGTGGTGAATAAACGGGGGAAGATAACAACAGAGGGGCTGCTCAAACTTCTCACATAAAAAGCAGAAAACTGTCCTGAGAGGTAGTATGTTAGCCAAAATCTAACTAGGGAAAAACAAAAGTAAATTTTGGTAATCATTTGCTTTTTATTCTCAATACCACAAGATGAACTAAACGAAGATGTGACAACTACTTGCATTGAAAGAAAAAAAAAGCTACCTAAGTACAGGCAGATACAAAAAGAAAATCGGCAAGAAACAGAACTATTTTAAGGAAACCAAAAATCTAAGTGCTGACTAAGAAAACCTAGGAATGAACATTCAAATAAAATACAAGATCTTAATTACAGAAATTACATTTTACTAAATATAAAGTGTGAGCAAACAGGAAAAAATTAGCACATTTCTTTGATTCTAATATGTGCTTTCCTGCCCCACATTTTAACATCTCTGAATTGGGGATTCATGCTCAGATTCATTGGTATATCTATAGCACCCTTCTGCCCTCAGGTGTTAGTCAGTCGTCTTAGAATCTAGGAAATGCTTTCAGATGAGAAGACTAAATAGTGCAAAGATGTCTACTTTGCCCAAATAAATTCACAGGTACAATGTAGTTCTAATTAAAATCCCAAAGGGTTTTTAAAAATAACTTCAAAGCAATGATTCTCAACTTCATTTGAAACAAGAAACTGATGAGAAGCACCAAAAAAAGTCTTGAAAAAGAAGTGCACTGAGGGAAGACTTGCCTTTTCAGACATTAAATTATAAAATAGAGACATACTATTTAAAAGGGTGTGATTCTGGAAACAGAATAAATACAGAAATAAATCCAAAGTATAGCATGTAGTGATTATAAGACTAGCATTTCAAAATAATCCTGAGAGATTTAGGAGAATTTAGGGCCAAACTAAGTTTAATAACCATCTCACAATTTTTAAAAATAATTCACATAATAAAATATAAGGCCTTTTCAATTATCCATCCCAAGGAAGAAACCATTATAAAATGACAAATTTGAATATTTAAATATGTAAGACTTCCATTTAGTCCAATTCGACATAAACATACAAAAAAGGGCAACATCAAAGACAGGCTAGGAAAAATATTTGCAACAAATTATTACATAACATAAAAAGCCCTTACATATCATTTAAAAAGAATGTATCTTCATGGTAAAAGGGACAAAAGACATGACAGAATAATCATTAATAAGAAAACACAAATGACTAATAAATCCTTGTAATTAATGCATTATAAACATAAGACTATTTTCCTTTTCTCAAGATTTAAGATAAACAGGATGAAAAGAATGTGTTTGCCAGTGTGAAAAAACAGAACTTGGGGGTGGGTGGCATGATTTTCACATGCGCCTGGGGAGTCCCTAGAGGGTTTTAAGGAGAGGAGGGATGTGATGTCACTTACGTTTCAGAAGGTCACTGTGGGTGTTGTGTTTAGAACAGAAGGGCAGAGCAGAAGAAGCAACACCAGTTAGGATGTTACCACAGTAACCCAGACAAGAGACAATGGTGGTGTTAATATGAAGGTTGTGAGAATGGGTTAGAAAATCCAACCATCCTCCAGCCATTCCTCACAACCTCTACAGCTAGTGTGTGTGTGTGCACGTGCACTAGTGCACGCACGTGTGCATAAGCACAATTTTCTGATGGACTGAATGTGGAGCTGGGGAAAACCAGGGCTCATGAATGATTCCAAAGTCTCTAACCTGACCAGCTATCACACTGGATTGATTGACAGCAAATGAGATGGGCAGTCAGAGCAGGATTGAGGAAAGATCAGAAAGTTAGGTTTTAGACACGACATCTCTGGTATCTTTCAGAAATCCAAGTGGATCTGTTGAGTAGATAGTAGGATATGAGGCGAGTCTGGGTTTCTGCGTCTCCTATTTTTTTTCTGTTGGTAATGAAGTTTCTGATGAGGAAATGTATCATTGGAACACATTTTCACTAATAGCTATTTGTTATAAACACAGAGAACACATAATTCATTAACAATACCTTCAAATCATTTTGGGATGATAATTAATAAAGGATCATTTTTAAAAGCCTTCAAATGACAAAGAAGATAAAATTAATACATAATTTCATTTAGTATTACATGGAAAAACCTCCTTTGCTGTTATAATTTTTAAAATATTTTTTTAATTTTTAAATTACAGTTGACACACAATATTATATTAGTTTTAGGTGTACAACATAGTGATTAGAGACTTATATAATTTACAAAGTGATCCCCCTTATTAGTCTAATATTCATCTGACACCAGTTCTTAAAATATTATTGACTATATTCCCTATGCTATACTTTACATCCCCCATGACTCTTTTGTAACTATCAATTTGTACTTGTTAATCCTTTCCCCTTTTTCACCATGTCCCCAACCCCCTTCCATCTAGCAACCATCAATTTGTTCTCTACATCTATGAGTCTATTTCTGTTTTTGTTAATTAATTAATTAATTAATTTATTTATTTATTTTTAAGATTCAACATATAAATGAAATCATATGGTATTTGTCTATCTCTATCTGACTTATTTGACTTAGCATAGTCCTCTCTAGGTTCATTCATGTTGTTGCAGATGGCAAGATTTCATTCTTCTTTTATAGTTGAGTAATTATTAATAATATTCCACTGTATATATGTATCACTTCTTTATCCATTCATCTATTGATGGAAACTTAGGCTGCTTCCATACCTTGGCTATTGTAAATAGTGCTGCAATGAACATATAGAACAATGAGCACATGTCTTTTTGAATTAGTGTTTTGGGTTTCTTTGGATTAAATACTGGGAAGTGGAATTGCTAGGTCCTTCTTTGTCTCTTGTTATATAGCCTTTGCTTTAAAGTCTATCTTGTCTGGTATAAATATTGCTACCCCAGCTTTTGTTGTTTGTTCCATTTTCATGAAGTATCTTTTTTTATCCCTTTACTTTCAGTCTGTGTGTGTCTCTTGATAGACATCATACAAGGTAAGGGTCTTGGTTTTCTTATCCATTCAGCCACTCTATGTCTTTTGACTGGAGCATTTAATCCATTTACATTTAAAGTAATTGTTGATAGATATGTAGTCATTGCTATTTTATTATCCATACGTTTGATCTTTTTTTCCTTTCTTCTTCTTAAAGAAGTCCCTTTAACATTTCTTGTAATACTGGTTTGGTGGTGATGAACTCCTTTAGCTTTTTCTTGTCTGGGAAGCTCTTTATCTGTCCTTTGATTCTAAAAGACAGCTTTGCTGAGTAGAGTAATCCATCACTTTGAATATTTCATGCCAATCCCTCTGGCCTGCAAAAGGTTTTGTTAAGAAATCAGCTGACAGTCTTATGGGAGCTTCCTTGTAGGTAACTGACTGCTTTCCTTTTGCTGCTTTTAAGATTCTCTGTGTCTTTAACCTTTGACATTTTAATTATGAGGTGTCTTGGTGTTGGCCTTTTTGGGTTCATCTTGTTTGAGACTCTGCTTCCTAAGCTTGTATGTCTATTTCCTTCACCAGGTTAGGAAAGTTTTCCATCATTATTTCTTCAAATAGGTTTTCAATTCCTTGCTCTCTCTCTCTTTTCTTTCTGGTACCCCTATGATGCAAATGTTGGTATGCTTGATGTTGTCCCAGAGGCCCCTTAAACTATCATCTTTTGGATTTTCTTTTCTTTTTGCTGTTCTGGTTGTTTTCTGCTACCCTATCTTCCAAATTGCTGATTTGATCTTCTGCTTCATCTAATCTGCTGTTGATTCCCTCTAATGTAGTCTTCATTTCAGTTATTGTGTTCTTCATTTCTCACTGGTTCTTTTCTTATGTTTTCTATCTCCATTTCTATTTTCCTCTCTCTTTGTTGAAGTTCTACCTGAGATCATTGAGTATCCTTATAACCAGTGTTTTGAACTCTGTATCTGGTAGACTGCTTGTCTCCATTTTGTTTAGTTCTGGAGCTTTGTTCTTTTCTTTGGTTTGGGACATATGTCTTTGTCTCCTCATTTTGGCTGCCTCCCTGTGTTTGTTTCTATGTATCACATAGGGCTATTATGTCTCCTGGTTTTGGTAGAGTGGCCTTAGGTAGTAAGGGCCCAGTGGTGCAGTCTCCCTAGTGACTTGAGCTGGGTGCTCCAGGTGTGTCTCTTGTGTGGGTTGTGTGTGTGTCCTTCTATTGTAGTTTTGCCTTGATTTCTGTTGGCATGTCAGTGGTAGAGACTGACCCACAGGCTGATTGTTTGTGAGGACTGGTTATGACTACAGTGGAGGAGCTGTTGTGCAGCAGCTGACTCTATTGAGCAGGTTTTGGTTTAGTAGGGCTCTGGTGCCTGCTCAGTCTGCCCTTTGGGTGTGTTGCTTATGGAGATGGTTAGGTTGTGCTGGTGTGGTCTGAAGGGGCTCTGGTGCAGGCCAAGGTCAGCCGCTGTCTGTGCCCTGCCCAGGGCCACTTGGTATGAGCTACAAAGTGATCTGCAGATGGTTGCCACTTGTACTGGGCTTGGAGGTACCTGGGAGAGGCTAAGCTGTGAAATGAGGCCAGCTGTCACTAGTGCCAGGCTTGGGGCTGCTTAGCAAGAGGTACAGGGCATGCTGAGTCCAGATGCTGCTTGTTTGGGGTTTGTGAACCTGTGAGAAGTCTGAGGCATGAGCCAAGACAGCCTGTTTGTATGGAAAAGCCACTGGAAGTGGCTTGGGTCTGCCCACAGGTTGGGTGGGGTAGGATCTCAGAGAATTTTCAGGGTGGGGCAAATGGTGTTAGCTAAGTTGGTAAAGACTCAGATATGCCACAAACCTTCACATGCAGGCTGCGATGGGGAGGGCTCAACAAAGGAACAATGGCTTTTGCCACCACTTCCGTATGTTGTTGGCACTTTCGAGCTGCTGCCCCAGCACTGGAGCTCAGAGCCAGTGAGTTGGTCAGAGACTAAGCCTGTGTGTGGACTCTTTAAGAGGAGCGTCAGGGACTCCAGGTGCCCTCCGTCTCACTCAACCACAATTGTTGCTGGTTTCACAGCCAGAAGTTATGGGGACTTTGCTTCCTGGCACTGGAACCCTGAGCTGGAGGTGTATTTTGGAGGGGAGACCTCCAAAGCCATGATATCCCTCCCTAGTTTTAACTTCTGCATGTGGGTGCAGGACCAGCTCATTCTGAGTCTTTGCCCCTCCTACCAGTCTCGAGGTGATTTCTTCTGTGTGTCCTTAGTTGTAGGACTTCTGTTCAGCTAGACATCAGGTGGTTCCCAATGATGATTGTTCTGTAGTTTAGTTGTAATTTTGATGTGGTCGTGAGAGGAGGCAAGCACAGTATTTACCTATTCTGCCATCTCGACTGGAGCTCCCTGTTAACTTTTATACTGTCATTAACTTAAGTTTGATTTTATCTGCTACCTTAAGTATTGCCCAATTTTAATTTAACTTGATTTATTACAATCTCAATGCTAATCCTTTCAAAGATATTAATACATTTCTAGGAAAATTTGTATACACAGTACGATTATCTTCCTCTTTATCTTGTAAAATGTACTTTCCTTTTTAAATAACAGCTTTGATGAAGTTAGAATAACAAAGGTACAAAGTAATACTATTTATTTAGGCTCTTTTAAACATTAAACTTATGTTCTCATTTCCTGACTCATTTTCTCATTCATTTATTCAATTGTCATTCACTTACTGCGTATTAGCCCTATTGGCCAAGTACCAGGGATGAAAATAAATAAAATATGCCCTTGTAGCTAAAGATGGGCTAACAGTCTAGTGGAACATTCAGATTGTAAAAACAAAATTACAGTTCAATTTAATAAATGGTGTAGTACAGAAATATACAAGGAGTTATGAGATCAGCATAGAATGTGTCAAAATCTAGAAAAAGTAAAATTAAGCCTTATCTAACATACCAGTTTATTAGAAAACAAGTACAAAACAAATATTGATTAAAGTAACCTTAGTGCAAAAGGTTAACTATAACTAGCATGGGAATGTTTTTGTCCTACCACATACTAATTTCTATGGCCTTGCTTAAGAATATCTATTTTAGATGTTTTCTAGTAACTAAGAATTATACATGCATATGACTGTAATTCTTTCACCAAATTACTTAACTCTAAAGCATTCATCAAACACCTAAGAGTGGACTCTATTAAACAATTAAATAAGGCCAGTAGGCTGCTTTGATGCCTTAGCAGCCTACGTAAACAAACCAAAACCTAAACCTGTCGCACCTTAAAAGAAATCAAAACCTAAGAACAATCAACCACAAACATTGAAGGAGGTTTTCCCAAATAAGGCAACCTCTTAAGCAACAGCCAATCAGAGAAATTCATCTTCTTCATACAAGTCTTCCCCTAGCTCCTCTCCTGGCCACGTCCAGTTTGGTGCGGTCCAATTTGAATCATTTTTTGCTCAAATAAACTCTTAAAAATTTTAAGATGCCTCAGTTTCTCTTTTAACACCTCTTTTATAGACGACTACAGTGTTAATGTCACCAGCTGGCAGCTTGAGATACTTTGAAGTAAGACTTCAGTGGCATACTCAGAAATATTTCTTTGATCAATGAATTATTAAAAATGAATGTTGAATTGTTTACTATTACACTATCCTATCTATACATTTAGAAAGCAAATGAAGAATTCCATATTCAAGTACTATTTAGATTTCAACCTGATAGAAATGATAAAAGGAAGAAGATAAGCATGACAATGAAAACTAAATTTAAATTGATTTGATTTTTCTCTTCTTGCAAAAACAACAGTGGAAATAATTGGCTGTCTAATTCAAATGATTGTTTCTTTTTAAAGTTCATGTGAATTTTTTAAAATTATGCTTAGAAAATAATAGATATTTATAGTATCATACTTAATATCTTTGTGGACATTTGTGGAAAAGAAATGGGCTAATGAAGAAAAAAAATGTGGATAACTTTAAATACGTAAGCCAAAAAATGTACTAATATGGAATGGCATGAAATGTAAATTAACTTTAGGATCTGGTCTTTTAATTTGACAGCTGTTTGACAACTGCAAAATGGAAAACTGACCTTAGACAACTGCAAATAAATGAGAGATGATTAAGCCAAAGAATTTCGTATGGAATGATACAATATACATTGTAGTAACTCCTCACAGGGGAATAGATAAATGCAGGCTGGAATTTTTATTGTCTTTGAAGGTGCTGATATTCAATGGACTTAAATTTCACAAAGAGCTGTGTGTTACTCTATTACAATTAATGGCACTTTCTGAAACATAATGCCATCGGTGGAGAAATAATTGTAAACACATTTGAAATCTCCAGGTGTTTCTTGAAGCAATTTTTATTTGACCTTTTTTGACTTTACCTTTTGGATGCTAAAACAGTACCATCCCCCCTTTTTTAAATTTTAAAATAATGAGCCCTTCTATAGTATAGCTCGAGAAGATACACACACATCCAGGAAAGCTAGCAGCTTCATCTACAAGCTAAGATTCACTACCCATGGCTGGATTCTGTCTCAGCTACTGGGATATTTTTCGCCTTTCTTAGGCATGGTGAAAAACTACATTCCACTATTTAGTTGTGAAGAATTCTGTTGTCAGAAGAAAGCATTATCTTTCTTTCCTTCAGCAAGAATTTTTAAAATTTTGGTAAATGATGGTATCTAAATGATGTCTTATTTCAAAGGCCAGAATTGGGGTAGGGGGTTTCTCAAGGTAAATCCAACCCACTGACAGGCTTCGTTCGTTATGCTCAGTGTTTAAAAAAATTGAGCCTACATTTTTAACATACAAAATTCAGGAAATTTCACCAAAAAATTCAAATGTCTAGCTTGTATTGAAAAATCAGAGGTTCTAGCAACATGGGGCCTGCATTTGTCTAGGCCAATTGTAACAGTTGCTGCCCTTGGCCATGCACTTACCCACCCATCCATTCATCAAGGCCATTGTGCTACCCTAAAACAGCAAGTAAAGCGTGTAAGGAAGGGACCCAAAAACATTTGCCTCTGAAATGGAAAAAGTCATTGAGGATAACTGAGATGAGTACCTTGTGATCAGGGAATAGCTTTAACAAAAAAAGAAAAACAAAGTCTCATTTCTAAGGCTTGTCTAGCAAGCCTGTTTCCTACAAATTCAATTGTAGTCCCAGGAACAAAGTAGAGCTTAAGGGGTTCCACAGCTAGATCCGTCCCCTGGGATTTCCCTCCTCTCCCCAGGAAGCAGTAACAGGAAGACCAAGGTGAGCACTGAGGGCCATGCACGGGCTTCCAGCTTGGTCTTCCACCCAGCACCAGTCTACCTGACGGTGTTCCTCATGGAGCGGTTCATGTCCTCTCTGCGTGCCCCGGAGGCCGTACCACCTACCACAGTTGTAATTTTACACTTCTCTGTGTAATTTTTTTGATTGATGATTATTTCTCCCACCAGACAATAAGCAACATTCATTATTCACTTATTCATTCATACGTTGTGCTCCTACTCCATGTCAGACCATTCTCTAGGCTCAGGGGCGGGGGGAAGAGTAATAGATAAACCAAGTCTCTGCTCTCATGGTGTTGATATTCTAGTTGGGGAAATAGACAACGACCAACAATAACAACAACAACAAACCTGTCAGAGGAGAGGGAGAGAAGTGCAAAGAGGTTCAGTGTGCCCTACATCTCAGAGCAGGTGACACTTGAGCAAGGCTTTGCATGAAGCCATGTGGATGTCATGCACGGCGGAGGGCAGAGGAGCTGTGAGATTCTTGGACAGGAGAGTTCTCAATGGGTGAGGGAGTGACAAGACAGCCAGTGTGCCTGAAGTGGAGTGAGCGAGGGGCCACAGGGAGCAGAGCAGGAGCTGAGGCCAGATCACGATCACCTGGATGGAGGTAAGGGCCTTGGGATTTATTCTGAGTTGATCCATCTGTAAGCCAACCACCAACTGTAGGGGACCAGCCCCCAACATTCTCGTTGTCTCTCTCTCCTGCCCAAATCTGTTCCCAAGACAGCCCTATTCCCCTCCACCTTGGATGTATCAAAGCTGAGCAACCACCCTCCTCCTGCCAAAAATCCAAATAGAATTATTATTTTTTTGCCAAGACATGCTCCTTCTTTTGTATTTCCTACCTTATTGGATGGCATTCTATCCGCCCACTCCACCATGTCAGAAATCTACAATTTATTTTACACACCTTTTTCTCTCTCACTACAACATCTAATTAATGACCAAGTCCTTTCAACTTGGCATCTCTCCTAATAATGCCCCTTCAGGCTCTCATGATCTCAACTACTTTTTTATCCAAATTGGTCTGTCCTTAAGCTTTGCTCCACAGAATGGCTAAACCAATGGCCAATCTCCCACTTCCTTTCCTCATTCAATACATTTTTATTAGTAAATAGTAATGACAATTAACTGCAATTTTTACTAAGTACCAGGCCCTTTTCTAAGAACTAAATACATCATTTAATTTTCTCAACAATCTCCTCTGTAGAAAGAACTTAAGTCAACTGCCCAGAATCACAGAGCTAATATGTGGCAGATATGGAAACTGCACCAGGCAATCTGGTCACTGGACTTGACCACGGGGCCTCAACAGCCTGTCTCAGTGGCTCCCATGTGCCAGGCCTTGATTTATGGATGAACAGGCAGGGTCCCTACCCTCGCTGAGCTTACGATCAAACAATCACCCCTATATGTAATACATACTTACAAATCATGAAAAGCATTATGAAAGAAAGATGTGTGGTGTGACCTAAGAGAAAGAGCTGACCAGGTCGGGGGGGCAGAAAGCCTGTGAGGACCTGAGGCTCTTGCACTATCTGGTTTTATTTTCATCATGGTAATGGTCCCTCCTGATATTTTCTTGTTAATATATTTATTGCTCACCTCTTGCTATGCCACTTAAACTTCACAAGAGAAGCGATCTGTCTGTATGCACAGCATAAACACAGTGCCTGGCATCTAACAGGTGCTTAGGGAACATCTGTTGAGAAGATGACACTTTAGCTGAGAGCTAGGCAGCCCCTATGGTCTCAGATGTGGACCGTGGAAGGAGAGGAGGCTGGAGACCCTTCAGCAAGGCATGCCAGGCTCGTGATGACCTACCCTGCTAACTTCTTAGCTAAATCTCTCCCGGTATCCTCCCCACCTTGTGGGTTCTGCTTCCGCTGCCCTGCCTTGTCTGCAGGTCCCCACGTGGTCTCCTGTGTGTAATATTTCACATTTCTCTGTCTTTACTCATGATGCTCTCTTTGCCTGGAAAGTTCACCTCACACACATCTATCTAGTAATCACCCACCTAATCCTCTGATATTCTCGTCACTTCTCTGTGAAGCTTTCCTAACCTCCCCAGGTAGAAATGACCATTCCCTGTATCTTCCTTTGTGTACCTAAGGCACTGCCTGTATTCCATACCAATACCAACATATTTTATTCTTTTATTGTACTTATGTACACCTCTGTCTTTCTTTACCAGACTGGGAGCTGCTTCAGAGTAAGGCCGATCTTTTTATCACTAGCAAAAGTAATCAATAAACTTTTGTAAGGATCCTTTCTGAAAGTAACTTTCAAGGAAAGACCATAACATAGTGTTAGCACTTTCTACCACTTATTGACATCTTGCTTTCGGGTTCTAGGAGAATCAGAATTACTTTCCAACGGGCAGGTGAACATCAAGAGGATTTCAACGGCCTCCTCCGACCTCCATAATTTTAAGCTGAACTAAGCACAATAAACAAAATTCTGTGCAAGTGAGAGCTAGTTCAGTCACATCTTCCTGTCTTTCAAAGGCATTAAAGCAAAAATCTTAATGCCTGCATGTTCACTGAGTACTTACAAAAGGGGTCATTTTTGATATAACCTGACTTTACTTAAGCCAGAGGTATTTGGAATGATTGAATATCTATCTGTTGAAAAACTTATAAACTATCTTTCTTCTTGTGGGAAAACAGGTTAGACTTTGAATTAGGGGACTGTCCACATGTCTAGGAGTATATTCGAGGTTAACAGTACGCTGATTTAAATAAGCTCCTTTGCCATTCAGTCACTCATTCAGTCAAGAGTAAGTGAACACTCATGGAGGGAATCCATGCACAGTAAATAGCATCCTTTACCAGTATACTAATTGACAAATCCCTGAATATTTTTATATGAGCTAGGAATCTGGTCTTAAGATATTTTCACATTGTTAACATCCGATGTTATATTTAATCCCCATTATTTTAAATTAGGAAATGAGGTCAGTAACTTCAGGGGAGGGATCTTCACGCACACACCCTCGGCTAGCTGAGTGAGGAAATTATACACGCCACTGTTTAGTAATCCTTCTTTCCTTCTTGTTCAGCTCACCTAATGACAGCAACATAAGCAATGGCATTTTCTAGCTCATCAACCATATTTTGCCAAAAGCAGTACCAGACTAATCATAATTTTACTAACATATATTAATGAAAACATTAGGATATTATACCCAACTTTGACTTCACTCGTAGTTTTTTTTTTTCCTTATAAGCTAGCAAGTAAATATTTTCTAGTACTAAAAAAAAATCTCAGTTGGAATAAAAGCTAAACTGCATATTATCTTAGTATGTGAAAATTACACCGTATATTTTAAGGTATAAGGATACTCTAGATTACAAGTATACATAACTCTTATTAACTACCAAATTTTCTCTTTTGTTTCATCCTATCTGTACATTCCATCGCTCAAATCCTTTAGAATTTCTTTGTTCCCCCTGTGATCATTGCTTCCGGGAGAAATCTGGCATAGGATCTGAAAGAAATGCCAGAGTGAAATTTTCCTTAAGATTAATCACACAGGTAAGTAATTTCCCCTTTTTGCCAAACAACACTTTCTAAAACTTCTTAGAAAATCAATAAGATAGGACTGGGTGGTCATGAAAATGTGGATTTTAGGATTTGCTTAATCACTTACATATAAATTTTCACAGTCTAACAGCTTGCCTAAAGCTGTGTGGATCTCCATTACAAGGTAGAAATAACAAAAGAATTCTCAAAAGTTGGTCTGAGTTAAAGCAGCACAGACGTAACAAATCAGCCCCACTGTACACCCCCCCAGCCAACACCCCAATTCCTATCAGGTGCCTGGGAGCTCATGGAATTCATAATTATCAAATGACTCCAATTTTGAAGTATAAATATCAAGGCATCAAAATTTTTACATATTAAAACGTAAAAGCAGTTGCCACTAAGGCGAGGAGGGTGAGTATGAGATAAGGAAGCAGTTTCCCAGGGATCAGCCACAGTCAGTTTTCACAGCAGCGTCCTCCAGTCATCAGTCAGCCAAGAGTGCACGCAACCTAAAAACCAGGGAGGGGAGTCTGTGGTTTAGCACAGAGGACAAACGGGCTGGCGGGATTCAGAAGAACACACTACAAGGAAAGGCAAAACATAACTGAAGATGAAATTTTTAAAAAAGGTAATTTGGGAAGAAACTCCGCTTTTCTCTCCGCTAGGCTGGAATGACAGGGAAATATCCAAGAAGGAAGCAAATCTCCAATCACCCAAATCAAGTTTAATCACAACATGTTACCCAGAGACACAAATCAAGAATCATAACTCCAAAAATCCATATTGGAATCATTTCCATTACGTCTCAATTAAATATCTGCTTTTTAAATCTTCCAGCTTTTTCACCAAGATTTCTTAGATTTACCAGAACTGAATATAGTACCTATGAAATGGTAGAGAACTAACAATGTCTGCTGAACCTAAGTCATCATCACATATTCAAACAGGAAGAATTCACATACACGTACATACACACCTGAAATAAATATATATGCGCGCGCGCACACACACACACACACACACACACACACACACACACTATAGTTTGCAAGTATAACTCAAGTCTCTTAGTATTCTGAGGAAAATAAACACATTTTCTCTTCCCATTCTCTATATTAAGATCCTAACTGGAGATAACTAGAAGAAAATCAGACTCTGAAAGTGTGGAGGATGTGGGCCAAACACAGACCAAACTTTTATATTAATAACAATAACAATAATAATAGCTAACATTAATCGAGCACTGAGCATGTAGAGGGCATAAGTGCTTTAAATCCTACCAATCACATTAGAGAGACACACGTTATCATGGCCACTATGGTATTTTCACCTCTAGTACTTAGAAGCAAGGATGTCAGCAGTTAACCTGGTGGAAGAAAGACTCAGACGAATGAGTACAGTCCTATTCTGAGGTGGTGACTGAACTAGGACATTTCAGACGGGAGGAAAAAGCAGTGAAGTGGGAGCCCATGTCCACAAGTTCTGCTCCCAATTTGACCATTTTCAGATGTGTGATCAGTGACATCATTCAGCTTCATTTTATTCTTCTACAACAATGGAATAACACCACCTCACGGAGCTATTGCAGGAAGTAAATAAAATAATGACCAGTCAATGTGGCATGTGAATTACAAAATACTATCTGTAAATATATGTTCAAATTATCATCATCTCTGCATTTGCTGGCAAAACTTCATCTGCAGTTATTCTGGTTATGAATCCCAAAGCCAAACTCACTCTAGAGAGTGGAATCAACTGTAATTTAGGAACTATTTGGGGACATATAAATTCAAGGAAAGAGACTGCATTTAAAATGCATTTTCTTTTTGACATTCAGTACTGCTCATCATTTTCGTATTAAAAAAAAACATATTTAGTTGGAGACCCTTCCCTGCGTGCTATGCAAAGACTCTCTATGCAAACTTGATCTAGCGCAGTAGCTAATCTGAATCATGTGAATAAACCACAAGTGACAGGCTTCAGAGGCTGCAGAGTGAATGCAAGTGGCCCACCAGTTAAAACATCAAAGTCAAACAAATCACAACATTCAGAAGAAAAATATATTTCTCATATTGATTTTTCTTACTCATATGATGTTCAATAAACGACATCACTGGTGTTTGCTAACATTAGTCTTATTCTCCTAAAACACAACACCAAGTTCAATAACCACTTTTGTTCAACATGGAAGATGAAAGTCAATTCCTATTGCTCAAGGCAGACTGCACAGTCAAAACAAAAGAAACATCAGAGAAAGGAAAAATGAAGAAAGATGCATTTGATATTAATCTCACATTCACTGGGAAAACAGAAAAACCTTTATCTGTTTCTCCTTTCAGAGTTTAAAAGGCTGTGAATTTTCTTGTGCCCTACCCACCCTATAATTCAGAGCTCTTTATTCAAACCCTTTTATACATTATTTTAGCCATGAAAAGTCTATCAAGTATTGTTAGTATCAAACAAAAAACATGTCTCTTCTTGACTCTACTTTATTCACACCTCTTGATCTCTTTTATTTCCTTTCATAAAAATTCTTCAACATTCAGATGTACTAGATCCTAAAGATAACACACCCTTATCAGCTTTACCTTTGTAATTATAACCTACCTCTCATATCTGAAATTCTACTTATGTTTTGAGCCTTTCTTATAATTTTCTCCAAATTAAAGTCTCTGAAAACATCAATGGGTTCGTCTTAGAGCTAAGTCTAGGTTATAAATTCATTCATCGTTTATTTGATCTTTCAAAAGAGCCATTTTTTGAAATCCCATGACTCAAACAAATGAGCTAATGTATGTAAAATGCTTAGAACATTACTTGGCATATATCAAGTGCGAAATAGTATTGGCTGCAATTATTGGGGTGAACACTTCTTGCTACTCTCCCCATTTTCCCCCATGCATATTCCTTGATTCCCAATATAATTTCCTTTGAAATGTCACCCTATTGGCCTGCTATAGGCTTGTGGGAAGAGGTGATGTACAGGATAAGTCATAATTATTTGTCTCAAGGAGTTAAGAGCTCTCTAGGGAAGAAATGCAAGTGAATAATCATATCGCAATACCACAAGTGCCTGTTAACCACAGTTAGACAGCGTTACACTGGAAGTACTATCAAATGGAAGAAGAAGGAACACTGAGTTTTGCTAGAACAGAACTAGGACCAACAGGTTGGAGTTATAAGGTTGGCTAAACATGAGGAAGAAAGACATTTCTAATCATCAGACTGCCTACCTAAGGATCCAGCTGCCATGGAATCAGCGACAATTGTAATCAGAAGACCATTTGCCAAAGATGCTATAAAAATTAAGGAGACCCAACACAAAAGAAGTCATCAACATTCTTGAACAATTTACCAATAGCAGAGTAATAATAAAGGAAAATATTCTTTAAGGTCTTATTTCTGTGTGTACGTGCACATGCATACACCACCACCATTATGAGTGACAGTAGATCTTCCATGTGGCTACAGGGACGGTGAAAGTGAGGCAAGCCAGGTGACATAGGGTGCAGTGAGGAAACCCAGGCTTATCCAATCAATACACTTGTGAACAGAAAAGTCGGAGCCCATTGCCTACTGTTTTGATATAAAGATACTTTTACCACATCTCATTTACAGTGAAAGACTGAAGGCATCGGTGGGCTATGAATAAAGAGACCATATAATTCCTTGTCTAAACGTGATCACTGGAGAATAAAAAGGGGCATTATTAGTAATTACACCAGGAACAGAATCACAAACCAGAACATACCCCAGCTATCAATGGGTAGTTACACAAAAAGAAATGTGAGCCAGAGATTGCCTGAGGCAGAAACTGTAGCCAGGATCTTGGGGAAAGATCTGAGAGTGAAATCAAAAGTAAAAATTATGAAATCAGTGGTCCTCGACTTGGGGCGATTTTGGTCCCCAAGGAACACTTGGCAACGTCTGAAGACATTTTCACTTGTCGCAACTTAGGGGGAAGGGTGCTAATCGTATCCAGTGGATAAAGAGCAGGGATGCTGGGAAACACCTCACAATGCACAGGACAGCCCCTACAAGTTATCCAGCCCAAACCGTCAAGTGCGTGGGGATTCAGAAACTCTGTATTACAAATTAAAAGATCTGGCTGCTTAAGTATATGAAACATCTTCACTTCAACCCCCTCACCCCAACTGCAGAAAATACTCGAACTTTACACGACAAAGAATTAATAATCCAATCTCCACACACTAAGAACTCTTGGCAAAGGTGAGCGCCCAATAGCAAAATGGACAAAACTCACAAATGGCCAATTACATTAAAAAAGTCCCCCAAACAAAAAATAACTCTACCTCCTAAGTAATCAAAACAACTTGACTTAAAAGGACACATCTAATGTCACCTATAACCCTGGCACTGACTTTCAAATATGCATTATTGGTGATTAGCACTTTCACACACTGCCAGATGGAAGTACAAGTTGATTTGAAACAAACAGAAGGCTTTCAGGAAAGAAACTTAGCTGTACTTAAAATACATACCTTTTTAATTTTAACTTTTTATTTTGAAAACTACATACCTTTTAACAAAACCACATGATTTTGGGAATCTACTGAAAGAAATAGTTAAGGATAGTTCAACGATTTAGCTACAGGAATTTCAGCTCAGCATTGTTTATTTTGATCAAAAGATTGGAAATCCCTAAAATGTCAAATAAGGAGAAATTGATTAAATAAATCATGGTGTATCTACATTCAGTTCTTAAAATCATGTTATAGCAAATATTGACATGAAAGGATGTTCATGATATACTACTTATATGAAAAAATATACAAACTAAATATATAAATCATTTCTGTGAGAAATTAATATATATGTGAAGATGTGTGTGTGAGTGTGTGTGTGTATGTGTGTAAAGTTTATAATAATATAAATCAAAATGATGAGTGGATCTATTTGGGTAGTGGGATGTAAGTGCTATAAGGGCAGGGAATTTTGTTTGTTCTCTGCTATAATTCTAACACACACAACAGTGTCTGGCATAAGGGAAAAATAAAATTAAAATTGCTATTGTTATTTTTGCTTATCTATATTTTCTCAGTGATCTGCAATGAAAACATTATTTGCATAATAAATTTTTTAAATACTGTTTTTCAAAAGAATAATTCTACATCAAAGCTAAGTGTTTTACATGTAACATAAATAGAAATGCCACTTACTTCACAGGGCCATAAGATTTAAATAATAATTTAAATAAATATGTTTTATAAACTCTAAAGTACCATATTTCCCCCAAAATAAAACCAGGTCTTATATTAATTTTTGCTCCAAAAGACGCATTAGGGCTTATTTTCAGGGGCTGTCTTATTCTTTTCATGTACAACAATCTACATTTATTCAAATACAGTCATGTCATCTTCTTCTGGAACATCACCATAACTTTCTAAACCCTAAATCCCGACTTGAATTTCTTGCAACTCCATTTCCCGTAGAACCATTGGCCCCAATCTCTCATGTGCAGCAATAGAGCTCTCCTTCAATGAGCACTTCTTGTCCTTGTAGCCTGCTCGTAGTGCATTGGCAACACAGCTAATAAAGTCAGTGATTTTTATCCCATGAATTCTTCACCCAAGTCACGACCTCTTGCAGGCTAGGCTTCACAAAGTTTCCATGCTGATTTCTATCCATTCTATTTTCAATGCAGTCGATTTCCATGCACAAATGGTCCTTGAATGGCTTGTTTATTGTACTATCAAGAGTTTGGAGATCGGCAGTCATTCCTGCGGGAATCATTATTTGGTCTATTCTTTTCTCTGCAAGGAAGTTCTTCATGTCTTTAGCATGGTGAGTGCTGGCTGAATCCCACACTAGCAGACCTCTTTGGTCACCTCGCAAAACAAGTAACAGGGTTAAATCGACCTACTTCCTTATAACTGCTTGTGTGCACCTGGCCTTTTCGGTTTCAAGAACATAAATGCCTGAAACACGTTCAACCTTATCTTTCTTGCCCTTAGTGATGATTAGAGGTGGGGCTTTCTTTCCACCCAGACGAACTGCCAAAATACAGGTAACACGTGCACTTTTGTTACCAGTGGAGGGAACGTGGATTGATGAGGCAGCCCTCTGATCAACTGTCGCTTGAGATCCTTGGCCCATAAACACTGCAGTTTCATCCATAGCAATCATGTTGGAGAGTTGGCATTTAAAAAAGTCAGTGCCATCAACAAAGGACTTGAATGCAAGTGCATGTTTAATAACTTCAGTATCTTCCAGCTTGAACAGTGTTGTTGATCTTAGAGACAGTTCATATCGCTGAAGGAAGCCATCCAGCCAGTGTTGTGATGCTTTGAATTCTTCTGCAGATTTTCTAACTGTGGTGCCTTTGCAAGGGCAAATGCTTGAATATGAGCCCTGCGTGCAACCAAAGCCTTTGCTCTCCTGTCAGCAATCCATTCACAGATGATGTCTTCCAGCTCAGGAAATAATGGTTGCCGACCTGATCCACACTTGGGCTTCTTAGCATTTCCCTCATCTACCTGTTGACTGAGGTTATCGTACTCTGCTTGCCATTTTGGGACCGTTCGGAGATCCAACTTCTTCTCTTTGCAGAAAGCCATAAGATTCTTGCCCCAGGAGTCCTCCATATTCCTTTCTTGTACTCGATGGAATAGCTCTTTCTTTTTGCATTCATCTTGTCTGGGGGTCAAAATATTATTCCGTTTAAATCTACCATTAAATCAAGTGTTAACTGAAGACTTAGGAGACAGGAGTGGAAACAAAAATGATAGTTAAGAATGATGGTCCACACAAAAGCGACAAAAAATTGCAGGCACTGAAATTCAGAAAATGTTTCTTTATTTCACATGAGTGCATTAAGTACGTCTGTTACAACACAGGACGTATTGAATTATGAAGATTCATATTAGACACAACCACGTCCGTTCATTATAAGTGCGCACGTTATTTGTGCCTTGTGTCTGTGCTCCGATTGGTCATTCAGCAATAAGTCTCAGGTTCATCTGTTTACATAGGCATTTACCTCTCGTCCAAAGGCGCCCGCTTGGGGTATTTACAAATATTTAATTATAATTTATATTATCATTTAAGTATTAATGTCAATAATATTATTTATTTATATTTAATTATATATTAATATTACTATTTTATAATTCAATACATCCGTCGTGTGTTGCAACAGATGTACTAAATGCGTCCGTCTGGCTGTTGATCTTAACTGGCGCTTATTTTTGGGGTAGAGCTTGTATTACAAGCATCCTGAAAAATCATACTAGGGCTTATTTTCCAGTTAGGTCTTACTTTCGGGGGAATATGGTACTATATGAATGTTAGAAATTAATTATTTTGTTAAAATCATACATTCCAAAGTTAAACCAGCTTCCTATATGTTTTGGCGGGTAGCCTTCCTCTCAGCAATTTCACTTTCAGTAGTTTGTCCTTTAAAAACAATTAGAGATGGGGTGGCGGGATGGTTCAGTTGGTTAGAGCGCAAGCGTGAGCATGAGCTCTGAGCAACAGAATTACTGGTTCAATTCCCACATGGGCCAATGAGCTGCAACCTCCACAACTAGACTGAAGACACCAACTAGAGCTGAGTTGCTGCTGAGCTCCCGATGGGTGGCCGGATGGCTGTCGTTTAGAGCCTATGCTCTTAACAACAAAGTTGCCGGTTTGATTGCCGCATGGGATGGTGGGCTGCGCCCCCTGCAACTCCATTGAAAATAGCTACTGGACTTGGGTCTGAGCACCGCCCTCCACAACTAATACTGAAAAACAACAACTTGACGTGGAGCTTCTGGGTCCTGGGATAAACACACTGTTCCCCAATAAAGTTCTGGAAATACACACTGCTACCCTTCCCCAATAAAATAAAATAAAATAAAAATGAAAACAATTAGAGATCAGTGCAGTGTCACTTACAGAAGCAAAAAGTTGCAACAATAGAGAACTGGCTGAGAAAGTTCTCTTTTATTTATGGATGTACCACATCCATAAAATGAAATAGTATATCACCGTTAAAATTTATCCTGTAGAAATGTATTTATTGACATATACTTTTAACCTATATTAAGAAACTCATACACAGAGGGTGCCAAAAAAATGTATATACATTTTAAGAAAGGAAAAAACTGTATTAAAATTACACTGATGGTAACCACTTTGAGCACCTCTTATAATTGCAGAAGTCAAACATGACTTGTATTCATCTTTTGTTATCGGTATATATTGAGCATTACAATTTATTTTTTAAACTTTTATTTATTTTAAGTGTGTTTTTCCAGGATCCATCAGCTCCAAGTCAAGTTGTCTTCAATCTAGTTGTGGAGGGCGCAGCTCACTGACCCATGTGGGAATCGAACCAGCAACCTTGTTGCTCAGAGTTCGTGCTCCAACCAACTGAGCCTTTCGGCAGCCCCTATATGCATTCTTTAGGTTGAACAAAGGCTCCCCCCCAAAAGCAGTATGCTCTTCCTTTTCACCAAGGACTATTTCTTTATCTGTTATAAAAAACTCAGTTAAATCCTTGTTGCCCAGTGCTCTTTGTTCTGCTTATACTAATTAAAAGAACAAATGAAAATGGCCTCACATTCCTTTAATTTTATGAGATGGCCTATCAAGACTAGAACTAAAATATTACCAACATGTTGTTTACAAAATATTGTAATTTGGGAAGCTGATCAATACCATAAAAATAACAGAATTGTACAACGATAGAAGTCATCATTCCATTTTTTCCTCAGATTTTTAAAGTATTATGATGCTCCCAAATGAAATTAGAGCCTGAGACAAGTAGAAGGAAGCAATATGATGAATACAAGATGAAGCAATTATTCATTCGCTCAGCAAGCACTAATTAAGGGTCCCACCCAACCCTGAAGAAGCCTGTGGGGGGACGAGTGACATGTGCGGAAAGAAGGTGAAAGTGTTTCAAAGGAAGAACAGAGACAGTGTGTGAGTGCGGAACAGGGCTGGAAAACCAACCAAAGCAGGAAATATTAACAGAAGAGGCAGACGTTGCCATTTGTCAGTACCAGAAAGAGTCCCATCACATAGTGTGTAGCTTTTCTCTAGTAGTTTTAAAATCAACAGACCCCTACTCTCCCCCTACAGCAAATAAACTTCCTACAGACTATGAAATAAAGTGGCTATCTAAACTCAAAGTCCTTTTCAAGTTTCTAAAACCTTGGTTGATGTTCGGTTTCTGTAAATTTCTGTCTAAATGTAAATCATTCCACTTTCTTCCCCAGATACTTTCTTGCTACAGCAGACAGGTTGTTCCCCCCCCCCCCCCCAAGATAAATTCTTCAACCATCATATTTTTATTGCAAGGGTGGGGATGGGGACGGGGATGGAGGTTGCAGCTCCAACTCGAGGTGGCTCTGTATTATCTTTTATAATAGTTTGGGAGTTCTGCTGAATCATTTGATGCTTATTGGTTTGTTGTTATTGTTTTGTTTTTCTGGAACCCCTACACTTTTATTTTAAACCTTTTATTTAAATCTGTATAATTTCAACAGAAGACAGCAGTTAGTATCTAAATACAGCTCTTCAGTTTAGAAAGATCCTGAATACTAGAATGAGCTCCTGGTCGAATCTTATGACCTAAATTTATAACTAAGTAAAGGTAATAATTTTAATTTTTTGAAAAATAGACCCAAAATAGGGCCTATTTTGCTTATATTGCTTTTCATTCAAATTTTCATTAAAAACAAGTTCAATGTGAAACCATGATTATTCTCTTATCCAAGAAATATGGGAGGGTAGCAAAACGAATGAGCAATTTGGAAGAGATGGCAACACGGATTATAGGAGTGGACAATACTTTTGGTAAAGTGGTCGGGCTATTTGAACCTCACTGTAACACTGTTTTGACATTAAAAATAATAACAAAAAGTAAACCTTATTTGAAACAGATTGATATTTCTCCAAACAGCTGGTAATACATTGTAAAAAACAGTGATTTTAGGCATTGTCAAACTAAAATGCCCATATTTTGTGGACTACCAACTTACATATCCACTCAGCCAAGCTGTTTTCCTGCTGGTAACTTGAATTCCTGTTTTAAAACTGTGCCAATTCCTCTTGGGTGTTCTGGTGATGAAAACGACTCTCCCTAAGTTTTAGCCAAGATTTTTCCCCAATAATATCTTATGAAAAAGCCACAATGTTGGGGCACACCACAACGACCAGGCAGGGGAAAAAAACTATTTTAGAGACTTATTTTGATGTTTAAAATAATGGGGGTGGGAGGGAGAGAAGATGCATTAAAAATAATTGCTAATTAATTTTTTGACATTCTGGGGGTGCCAAAAAATGTATACACATGACTGTATTCATCTTTTGTTATCAGTATATATTATTACAATTTTAATATAGTTTTTTTCCATTCTTAAAATGTGTATACATTTTTTTGGCACCCTCTGTATTCTGATTCCATATATCACACTTACTAAACACTGAATTACTGATTTACTTTTTTAAGCTGGTTATACTTGTTTAAAATACACTGTTTTGTATAGTGGTGATCTAAAATACAAACAAATCAAACCCAAGAAAGAAGAGCACATAGGGATAAGCTCAGGGAAATGGACCTGAAATGAATAAGAGTAGAAAGTCTGACAGCTATAAAACACTTTCAAACCCAAGGTACCCTGGTCATCTGAAGCAGATACACTATTGCTCGCTCACCTGAACATATCTGAAAACAATTCACCTCAAAAGAAAAGACAAACTGGTTATGTAACCCTCCTACTTCTATAGGCTATGGAGTGTTGCAAGTTCACAGAACCTCTTCATATATATGTATATATGAATTTTGGATGATTTTGGAAGCTTTTTAAAAAAATGTGACAATACCACGAGCTAGGAAAAAGTAATAATAATATAATCTAGCTGAAAGGTGACAAACTGACCTGATTGATGGAGTTGGCAGCACACGATGCAAGGCCGGTTCCGACAGAAGTAAGCAGGAAACAGAACCAGTCAAAAGGCCCCGGAGCCAGTGCGAATCCAGCCGACGTGGTACTGACAACTAGAGCTGCAACACAAAAACAGAGCACATGTCTCTTGACCGATGCATATTCCAGACTGCAAAAGCCAAAAAAACATGCCATCTTCCACGTAAACCAGCTGATTACATTAATAACACAGACTATAGGGTAATCTTGCATTATAAAAATTTTAAAAAGCATTTTTCTGACTATAAAAATTTTATGTGTTTATTACAGAAGAATGTTCATTTTCCTTTAATTCCATTACACTTAGAAAAAAAGAGGTAGTTATTTCAGATTCAATCATTCACTTACTCATTCAACAAACATTTACTGGGTACCTAACTCATGATCAGGAGTCTGCTGGGTATTATGCATTGTACGGGATAAAAGTATACACGGTCTCATTTCTGCTTTCAGGGAATTCATCTGACCGGGAGACTAACAGACACACATTGATAACTATATAACACAAAGCAGCAAAGAATAAGTGTCCTAATTCTGTGACAGGCTCCAGGCAACCTGAGTGGAGGGCTGGCCCATAAGGGATGATGATGGTCCCAGGGGCCAGAAGATGATTGGAGGATGACTAGAGGGAGATGATAATCCCACAGCCATCAACAGAAACAAAAAGAGGCCAGGGGTAGAAGCAAAGCCATACAATTCAAGCATCCATGACTGCTCCTTTGCTTCAAGTCCTGGTCCTTTCCAGGGGTTTACAGAAGCTGACAGGGCCAGAAAGTGTCTAAGAGCGGTACTAATACACGGCTGTAGAAACTGGAAAACTGACCATCACTGGTGGGCTAATCGGGGAAGGCTTCAAGAAGATGACACTTAAGCTGGCCCTTCAGGAGGAGATGCAGGAAAAGAGGCATAGCGGGGTGGGCAACAGGACAGGTCGCTGGATAAGTCCAAGGACAGGCACAGGGGCAAGACAGATCAACGTCGAGTTTCAAGCATGCATGACATCCACCTAGATTTTGAACCCCAACATCTAGGAAGCATTTTGGAGTCTCTCCTTTCTCACCCTTCTCTTCATCCCATCAACTGCAAAGGACTGCTTGTTCTTCCTCCACAGTGCGTTTCAAACCCATTTCTATTGACACCACCTAGTCCAGTGGTTCACAATGAGGGACATTCTGCCACCAGGGGACATGCCTGGAGAAATATTTGGTTGTTACAACTGTACTCTAGAGGGTAGAGGCCAGGGATGCTTCTAAAGGTCCCACGGTACAGAGGACAGCCCCCCACAACAAAGGATTTTCTGTCCCAAAATGTCAATAGTGCTGAAATAGAGAAACATGTGATCTAGTCCAAGCTACTGTATTTCCCTGAAAATAAGACCTAGCTGGACAATCAGCTCTAATGCGTCTTATGGAGCCAAAATTAATATAAGACCCGGTATTATATTACATTACACTATACTATATAAGACCTGGCCTTATATTATAGTAAAATAAGACCAGGTCTTGTGTTAATTTTTGCTCCAAAAGACGCATTAGAGCTGATTGTCCGGCTAGGTCTTATTTTCGTGGAAACACAGTATCAAGTTGAGGAGCTTGCCGTATGTTAGTCTAATGCAAGGAAGTGATCTGTAACTGCAAGTTTAGCCTGGTAGCAATGGGCAACGTGATTCCTACTGGCAGAGTTATGCAGAGAAACCATCTGAGAGGTTATAGCATTAATCCACTGTGAATAAGAGTAGTAAAAGTGGTAACTCAATAGATATAAGCGGTGTTTTGATGAGACAACTGTTAGGACTTGGTAACCGTGAAAGGAAGGAGGACAAACCAAAATAACTACAAACAAGAATAAAAGGTAAAGGGCTGCCCCTGGGTGATGTGGAGAATAACGTGAACAGAAATAAGGAACTAGGTGAAAAGGTAAGCTAGCTAGCGGCCTTAGGAAAATGTACTACTTTTGAGGAACCATGGGACATCCGGGTAGCAAGCACTGAAAGTAGACAAAACGTGAAACTGGAGCTCAGGAGAGACAGCAGAGAGGCTGCAAGCTCTGGAATCACACGCCTACTGCCCACGGCTGAGCCCTAGGGAACGGATGAGATCAACAAGGGACAGCAAGTGCAGGGGAAAGGGGGGATAAGACATCAGAACTTTACACTTGGGGGGAAAGGAAATAATGACAGACACAAAGAGTATCTGGAGGCAAGAATCAGGAGGACGAGGTGGTACCGATGTCAAATAAACACGTGAGGGGCCACAGGACGCAGGACTGGAAGACGCCACCACTGACGTCAACAAGTAAACGCTAGAGAAACCGGTGACTCTCCCAATGGTCACAAATTGGCTGGCGTGCCCTTCAATCCAGCTTTACCAGCAACATACTGATTATAGTCCCACCATGTGGACAAGGCCTGTCCCTAACACCTCGGCCAGGCACAGGCTTCTTGATATTTCCATTATTTTTTTGATTGGGTTCGATGACAATTTTCAAAGGTGACTGAAATCCATGGGCAGAGATTGTCAACCCAAACCAGAAGTGCCTGGACAGCAAGTATTTTGGTAAAGCGGTCCTTCCTTTAACTCAGTGGTCCGCACCTGTGCTGTGTATCCAAATCTCCCGGGGAAGACTTGCCTCCAGAAAACAGGATAGAGGTACTGGTTTAAGTAGATTGAAGAGCAAGGTCTGGGAGTGAGAATACAGGTTTGGATAAAGATTACAAGAAGACAAGCTGAAGACTGGCAGCTACAGGCAAACAGGAGGCTGATCAGAAGTTGCAGAGACACACACATGCAGGAGAAAAGCAGGCTTTACTTAGGCCAGAAGGCATGCACGGTCCCCTGTCCCTCCCTCTGCTCTCGAGGCGAGGTTGGCCCTGGCCCACACGTGGTCCTACAAGTCAGGACACAACAATGTCTCCTAAATACAGAACAGCAGCAGAAAAGCCCATGGACCCGGGAAAGCAATCTAAGACTGAACACTTATTATTTCAAAGGAAACATTCTGGAAGAAACTTTTAGCTCTCTAATTCTCTAATGATTTATGCCCCACAGGAAATGCCATAGTGACTCCAAGCTTTGCAAACAGAAGTCGGAGGTGCATATAAAAGGACGTCTGACCCACGTGAGATGGGAAAAGAACAGCCTCCATTTAGCCAGAGCTGCACACACTTAGCAACCGTCAAGAAAAGCACCATTTTTAGGGCGAACAAAACTCCTTTTAGGATACTCAAACAGTACCATTCTCTGAGTAGGCGTTTTCATTTTTTGCAGGTATCACACCATAAATCGAAAAAGCATCATGGATAGTCTGGTGTTCCACAATGAGACTCATCTGCACCACTCAGCAGCTCTCCAGACAGGCGAGGTGACTCCACGCATGCTGCCTTGGGTGCAGCAACACGCCAGGACTAGAAGAAAAGTCCGTAACACCCAGGCTACTTCTCAGTTGTGCCGGAAGAACGCTACCACCCAAGAAGAAAGGTTGATAGTGTCAATAGGAGAACCTGAGGGAAAAGAGACTGCAGGGTTTTCCCTCTCAAAACGAACAAGTAAATTGCTTCTAGCCATAGAGTAAATCAGTCAAAATAATTCCCGACTCTATTTTAAGGCTTTGAATCTTAAACCAAAAGTGGACTGTTATAAACAACACTGGTGGTTAAAAGAGCATAGAAAATCCTTTCTCAGTACATAATTAGAAGAGCTAGAGTCACCAAAATAAAAAACTACTTTAGATATCTCTAAATATCCAGATCAATATTTTGTATTGTGCTTTATAAACAAACAAGAAAAATCTGCTACTACTGTAGTGGACAGATAGCACCATAATCAAGTTGAAATAAAAATACTGCAAAAAGAAAAGTCGCTTTAAAATCAAAAAGGGCATGTAGTTACATGAAAGCCAAACTGTTAATTCAGAGGAGAAAGTATCTTTTGTTTGTTCTTGTTCATCTTAGAGCTTCAAAAACGAGGGACGAACAATACAGAAAGCACATCAAATTTTTGACTAATGTGGTCAACTGAGAAGTTGAGAAGAGATGGAAACTGGTTTGCAAAACACTGAGAAAAGGAAGAGGACAATGCCATAGGAAGACATAATAATGACTCAATTTACAAAATAGAAATACTGCCTAATTTAAAAATGTACAAATTGTGAATGGTAATATACATTAAAAAATGATAGGGGCTCTTTTTATAATTTCTATAGCAGAGGAAATTTGAATTTTGTAACACATTTCTAGAAAAGATCAAAAGCTCACAAAAAATGTATTTATACTTACTTCATCAAAGCAATTAATTTAAAGAAAGAGAAAGGCAGAGGATTGATTAATTGTACAAGTAAAATTGACCAAAGCAATATTCTCATACAGCGCTGCCCCAACTGTAATTAAACTTTCCATTGATTTCCTGGGAATCATTACACGGAATCATTTTGCAACACCAGGATCTCATTAAAAGTGAATGTAATATATTCTTTCATTAATAACACTTGAAATTATATTTTATTTGGTAATCTCATATTCTGTCCCTTTACAAATAAACATAAAATCAATGGTGTCAATGAAGCGTGACCCATCCAGTAGAGGCCCAGAGGCGCTGTTCTGAGTCTGGAGACCCAAGGAAGAGTAACCTGACCATCCGTACGTCGGCTCCTGGGTGGGTGTCCAGCCAGTGGCTCCAAGCAGCCCCGTGCAAAGATTCGGTAGCAGCCTGTGATGGTGCTCAGGGATGAGGTGGTCCTGACCACTAGGCCTAAGCTTTGCACAACTGTTCTGACCCGTAAGGCCTGACCTAAGACTGGCCAGGGCTGCCTTTTCCAGATCACACCATTGGCAGAATTCAAGAACTACGGCCTCTTGTCTGCGGCTTTCTCCAGGGTGAAGTTTGTACGTATGCTCTCTATAATTAAAAAACAAATTACTTTGAAATAGTCACAGTGAGGCACATCCTGACTGGCCTGGAAGAAAGCCAACAGCCCTGACGTGAACTGCCTATGAGGGCCACGTGGCAAAGAACTGTGGCGGCCCCCAGGAGCAGAGCAGTCCACAGCTGATGGCTTGGAAGGAAAACGGGGACCTCAGTGCCAGAGAGGCACAGAAATGAATGCTGCCAACAACCAGTGAGCCTGCAAGAGGACCCGGAGCCCCAAGTGAGAACCACAGCCCCAACCAACACACTGATTGCAGGCTGGTGAGGCCTCAAGCAGGGGACCCAGTCAGGCAGTGCCTGGACTTCTGACCTATAGAAACTGTGAAATAACTCTGTGTTGTTTTAAACTGCTAAATTTGTGGTAACTCGTTTTGCAGAAAGAAAACTAATACATAGTATAACAAGGGTGGTGTTTAAGGAAGGCTAGTCTACCAACAACACAGAGGACTGAGAGGAGGAAAAGGCGCGCAAGGAATCACGGATAGCCTACTGCACGGTGCTAGGTGGGGCGTGATGAGGGCCGGACGGATGGCAGTGGTGCAGAGGTGCAGGTAAGTGCTTTCATTACAGAATAAATGTGAGTGATTACAGCAAAGGAGCTAAGCATAACTGAGTCACTCAAAGAATAATCAAATCTTAAAAGGCCAAAGGAAACTTAGGGGCAACTAGTCTAATGTCTGTCCAGCTTTAAGAATCGCTTCCATAACATTTCTGATGGATGCTCTTTCTGAACCTGGTGACAGGAAGTTATTTCTCCCCGGACTACCCCTTCTGTATACAAGAGCTCTCACTGTTGGACAGTTCTCTCTCAAACCAAGTCACATCAACTTTCTTTGAAATACGTATCTACCTACAGATGTAATTTCTGTCTTCTCCAGCAACAGTGAATTAACTCTCTCTCTTAGCACAACCTTCAATCATGCAAATACAACAGTCCCCCAGTTTCTGCTTCTCCAAGAGAAGGGGCCCTAGTGAGCAACCACTCTTGCCTTCCACACCCGTCCAAGCAGAGTGTCACCTTTTAGAGACACACTAGTTTTTCACTGTGCCTGGCAAATAATAAGGGCTTAATAATTGGTAATCTTGGTGATTATTAAAATGCGGTTCCTAGAATTCTAGATGACACGTTTCTCTGGCCACTCACCACTCAGCTTACACTTAAAAGCAGTGCCTAAAGGAACTTTGAGAAACAACCAAACACTTCGTAAAAGCACCACACACCTCCGTCTTATCCTCTGTCTTATAATCTAAGTTACTCTTTGACACTTCAGAGAAGTGACTGGGAAGAGTTCTTTAATACATGTGGATTAAAAATGACAACAATATAAACAAAACTTACATTTGTGAAGGACTTCACAATGCCAGAGTGCTTTACATTTATTTAAACCTCAGAAACACTGCATTTCAAAACAGGTTGTGGATACCTCAGGGGAATGGGAAGAAAACGTGAGAACTTTCACTTAAATTTGACTTTTTAATTCTTTCTTTAAAAGCACACATTTTGCATATCTTAAAATGAATATAATACATTAGTGTAAGAGTACATGGATTTTCTTTACAAATACCTACACATTTTTGTGTTATGTATGACATTTACATACAATAGTATGAATATAAATATCCACATGTGCACTTACAATCTTTTTACTGATAAAGCACACGATTAACAAACTTTGGAGAACCCTGTTCTAAAATAAACAGCACGGCAAGCAATGGTAGGTATTAACATCTGATTTTATATGTGGAGATCCACGTGCAAATCTGTAGTAGTGAATTCAATCTAGGATCTAATCAAGAGTCACACAGTTTATGTACAATATTTGGCTCTGTTGTTTACAGATACTCTTTAACAAGTACGCCAAAGATGCGTTTTCAGAAGAAAATTCAACTAAATGAAGGGAAGCACACACACAAACACACAAGCACCTACATCTGATTACAAAATCACAAACCAGGCCGGTCAAGTTTTAACAACGCTGTACACCTGCATACAACTCACGACAATGTTTCCCACACCACAGGTTGTAAGGGGAATTACAGTGACACAGGGGAGGGAGCCTTGCTGCACGTCTGCGAGAGGGCCTTTATTTGGCACCCATAAACGGAGGCTTTGCAAGACTCGCAGTGTCAGTTCAGCTCCTCTCCTTAGCTCTAACGTCACAGTACACTTTCCAGAGCAGCAACGAGCCACTTGAAAGGTTTTGCCTTCTCCGATATTCAGGAGGTACTTTTGGGGAAGCAGCTTTATCAAGAATGAATTTTTTTTAAAAGTCTCCATACTTTGAGAACTATTGGTCTCTGAGTATAAGCATAATGGAGCATTTTATTTCCTTTTTGAGATCATCAATTAAAAACAACTATAAGGATTATATAAAAAAACTGGTCATCTACATGCTGCTTTTATCTCTTTTAATGCCTTACTGTTTTTTTTTCAGCACTGGCCCCAAAATAATTCAGTGAAAAAACAAAACTCTAATAAATCATGGGGATAATTATCAACTGATAAAAGATTTGACAGAAAGATTAAAACCACTGGCTAAATGAGTTTGAGATTCTCTATAGATTTTAAATTATCCTTGTGATCTATTATATCTCATTATCTTCGATAGTGGATACTATGCAATATTGTAATCTGAATCCTATAAACCTGAGATGCATTCTCTTTAAGGCTCTTTTGTGTACAAACCTGACAGAGAATAGGCAGTTAATTAATTGATGTGGTTTTGTTCATGTGTGTATCTGAGCAATGGGTAAGTTTTTGTTAGCTGATCTCCAAGTTCAAAATTATATAACTTAACGAAGAGGCAGGAATTAAGGTTTTTCTGATTTTCAAATAAGCATGTACTTTTTACTGCATAGCTGTACTTACGATTTCCGCCTCTCTCTTCATTTCTATTAACACCTTAAGCTTCAAATGTTTCAATCTCTAATTTGAGTTTTTAGGCTCCATGGCCTGGCAGCGCTCAGTAAACCTCATGACACAGTCATCTTACCAACACACATATCAAAGAAGGTGATAATTCTTATGCCTATTGTTACGTTCAGATGAAAAGTCAATTGATGAGAGACGGTATTTTTCCCTCAGCCACATTAAAGGATATCAATCAGAGGTAACTGATTACAAACCATAACCACTTCTGGTTAAAAGATAAGACTTTTTACAGAGATTTTTAATAACACAGCTGCAAAATTAAGAACTTATGGAGCCTTCTGTTTTACTCTTTCTTTTTCTTGTACAGTTAATGACCAGAGCTGGTCTGAAAAAAATCTTACGACCAAATTAACACTCATAATTTCAAATTTACTGAGTAACACTGTTATGAAAATGAAACATTTAAGCATGATTGCCAAGGCAATTCACCAGGAAGCATTTGGTTTGCATTTACAGTCAGCATTCAGAAAAGGGAAATAAAATCTCTATCAGATCTGTTTAAATAAATACATAAATAAAAGCTGTTTATATCTAAGTTAATTACGTATCATTGAGGGAGAGCCTAAGATTGTTCTCTCAACTAGTTTTTCCATTGCTTTTAAGCTTTTCTACTTTGTCATCCTAGTTTCAGTTTTTTTCCTTCTCAATAAACATTTCTTCTCAATATACTTAATAACCAACACTTTACATACAACCTTTGCAATTAGTTAAAAAAAAGTTTTCCATAAAACTGATGCCTGTCAAACTTTTAAGAAGCAGAAACACGTCTTTTGAAAGAAGAAATTGTCAGTTGGGCAGTTTTCACTAAAACATAGAAGCATTTTCTCAGTTCTATATCAAAATTGTGTCATTGTCCAGAGAGCAGATAATCTATGATAAACATTTAAAATAATAAAGAATTAAGATTACCCATTCATTTAAAGTATTGTTCCGATTTTGACAGCGTTTAGTGTTTATCTACATTTGATTGTTTTATACAACACATGTAACAAAACAGGTCAGTAACATGGACCTGCTCGCTCGTCCTTTGTATCTGGACCTAAATGCATACATATATTAATGCATCATTATTTTCTTTTTCACTGAGAATTTTCATTTACTCCTGGTAATTAAATAGTGATGCAATAATGTTGGCTATGGTATTATTCTAGGCATTCATGAGAATTTTCTAGCAGGAAAAATCTTTTAGAAATACTTTTAAGATGACCGACAACTGGAAGAATTCCCTGAGTGGTGTTGATCCCTTTAAGTAAAACTGAAAAATCAATAATCATTTGCCAACCCTAATAGGTGATTCATTGATAACATTTATGTTCGCTACTTATCTGAAAGGGAAAAAAGGTCTCTTGGGGACTAGATCATTTGGAATAAGGCAAAGTCAAGTCTTTGAGGATCCCTCTGAGCTTCAAGGGGTACAGATTTCACAAATTCAATAAACTTTTAGAGAAACACAGTAGGGCCATTTCAACCCCCCATAGGTATGCCGAGTACAAAATAGATTAAAAACTTTGGGACAGAATGACAACAGGTGAAAGCAACACTGTAAAAGCAGAGAGAGGAACTACAAAGCCCAGCAGTCAGTCTAAAGTCATCTCAAATAAGGTCATTTGATTGAATGTCCTTTCGTTATAACGTTGATGAGAAAAAAAAAAAATTGATTCCCAGCAGGAGTCACTGACCGTGAAGTCTGCTCATTTTCCTCCTGTCTGCATGGTTTTCCCCAGGGACTCGTTTCCCCCCACATGCCAAAGCTGTGCACGGGTGAACTGGCGTATGTAACGTGTCCCAGTCTGAGTGAGGGTGGCTGTGGGTGTGGGTGCGCCCTGTGACAGAAGGGCGTCCTGTCCAGAGTGGGTGCACACTTTGTGCCCTGAGCTGCTGGGATAGACTTCGTGACCCTCAACTGGAATAAGTAGGTTGGAAAATAATTATCTTACTTGTTTTTGTTAAAATTTTATTTTACTTCAATTAATATTAGTATATCTAGTATGCATGCTTAAATGTATGTATAGCTCACATTTATTTCAATGTTTAATATTTAGAAGTGCTTTGGGCTTTCATTTAGAAGTCTGATGGTTTTTGTGACCAGAAATAGGCTGTAGGAACTGAACTCTTGTTTATATCAATCAGCCTAGGGTAAAATTGGTTTCGTTATGTCATTTGGCTTGAAGTCACAATTTCCAAGAACTTATCGATGACATTAAGTGAGGACTTCCTAAAATTGATTCTTTGTAATTAAAAGGCTAATCTGTTCAAAATTCTGCAAATGGTGGCAAGAGTTCATTTTAGTGTTTTTTTTCCATTGAGCGCCTATGTTTTGAGCACCTATTATGTGCAAGGCATGAGCTAGGCAATGGGAATGCAGCAGTCACCCAGAGAGAGATGGTCCCTGCCCGCTTGGAGCTCACACACTGGTGAGGACCCAGAGAAGCCAACAGGCACGGCAGCACCATGTATGGGCGCTTCTGTGGGGAAGTCATGCATGCTGGGAAGAGCATGAAGGGCTTTCTAACCTACTGGGCTGTCCAGCCTGATGTCCAACTTTCAGACTAAGGCTAAGCAGGAGCGTGAGGTGGAAGTAAGTGTTGGAGGCAGAAGGCAGGGCAAGCACAAAGCCACAGGGAGAGTGGGTGCTCCACATAATCCTTCTCTCCCCTCCGGATAAAACATCAGTGTATATACAGGTAAAGACACACCCTTGCGTTTTTTTTTTTTTTTTACAAAATACTGATATGTTCAAGTCCGTCTTCTCACTCTTAACTCCAAATTCACTACCCCCCTTCTTATGATATAAAAAAATGAAGCTATTGAGTAAAAATGTTTAATAGTTAATCTGTTAATACTTAAACAGATAACCTTCCGTGTTTACCCAAAAATAAGACCTAGCCGGACCATCAGCTCTAATGCGTCTTTTGGAGCAAAAATTAATATAAGACCCGGTATAATACAATATAAAATAAATATAATGTTAATACTATACTATTATACCGGGTCATATTAATTTTTGCTCCACAAGATGCATTAGAGCTGGTGGTCTGGCTAGATCTCATTTTCGGGGAAACACGGTTGTAACATTCTTTTAAAATTCTCCATGTTTCATGCCTTGATCTTAATAAATGAGATGCTACCATACTATGGTTTGAACTGGAAACCAAGCTCTTGATAACATCCCAAGCGATAATTAGGCACCTGGGCGCATCGGACCTGCAGGGTTGAGAAGAATCATTTGGTCCCCTCTAGAGAGGCAGGTAACATACTCTCCACAGATGGGGAGGATCTGCTTGGACTTGCAGAATCTCAGAGGACTCCCAGGTGTCACGCTGATGAAGGCAGCTACTGATGGGAGGTTGGGGGGACAGGAAACAGGTAGAGGAGAGAAAAGGCAATGACAGGTGAGGATTCAGATCAGTGCAGTCGCAGGAAGTTGTGCGGTTCCCAGTTAATGAGAACTCAACCTCTACTTGTCTTAGAAATGGGAAGCAGTATAGTCTCCTGGGAGAGAAGAGGGGGTAGGGGAGGGCGCTGAATGAGTTCTCCAGATAAGAAAAGTTTCTCAAAGTATGTCCTGGGGACCATTCGTAACAGGTCCATCTATTAAAATATAGATTCCTAGGCCCCACCCCAGACCTAGAGTGAAGGAGTTTATGGAGAAGAGGCCCAGAAATTTGCATCATAACAAGTACTCCAAGCTTCTCAGGTGGCAAATAAAGTTTTAGAGCCATTGAAGAGAGTGAAGTTCTATGGGTTGACGGTGGAAATTGTGGTGAAGAAGAAAACTGAGCAAGATGCCAAAGGACTCAGTGGCTGCTGGAGTGGAACAAGGACATCAAGGAAAGTTTCATGGTGTCACTTGGCTCATTTCCTTATTCAGCTCAAGTTTCACCATCACCCTAAACCTTTTCAGTGCAGATGTACACTTGGGCTAGCTGGCTTTCCTCTGTGGCACAGGCCCGTACTAACAACTCCCCAACACAAACTTAGGATTCTCAAAATGCAGGTGTCATAATCAAGGTGATAGAAAAACTGCTGACAGATCAGTACACATCTACAATCACTACAGGAAAAGTAAGCGTTGAGTTGGCAAATGAGTCTTATTTAAATACTCTGCATATGAAGTGCATGTGTGAGGCTACAGTCCCAGAGCAGACGAAGGGGTGGTGTTTTATTTTCGCTGGAAAACTGGGGAGTGGGCAGCCTCACATCCACTTCCTAGATGGGGATACACTGTGTAATGAGATAGCCCAGTGGGTGTTACGAGGACACAGAGAGGTTGGCTACTGACAGAGTTGACTAGGCTGGATGCTAGATGCTTCAGCTTTTAAAATGACAGAGGTGAGAATGATGCCGTATGTTACAACCTCCCTTGCAGCTAGAGGCAGCCATGTTGTACTCTACTGGCCAAAGAAATATAAGAAGTTCCTATCAAGAGCTTCCCTTCCCAAATAAAAGGCCAAGTCTTGTAAGGAGGTTTCTGCCTTTCCACATCATCCCCCTTCTTCACTCTTCCTGCCTGGAATACAACATGATGATGGGGGAGGCAGCCATCTTGCGGGCTTGAGAACAAAAGCCACAAGCTTACAATGACAGAGCAAAAGGAAAGAACTAGTTATGCTGACAACATCCTTTAGCACTAGCTCTTCCCTCTTAATTTCAGACTCCCTGATACAAGAGAAAAATAAACGCTTTATTTGTTTAAATCACTGTGCTTCAAGTTTTCAGTTATACGCAGCTGAGCCCACTCTCACCTCACTGTTTTTTCTCTTCTCTAAAGTTGTCAATATTTTTTGAGATGATCATCCTTATGAAATTTCTCCTTATATTCCTCTTGTATCTACCACAGCACTTTACACTTACAGTCAATTCAATGAACATCAAACTGAATTTAAAACAATGATATCATCAGAAAACAGAATAGCTTAGATAAATGTATATTTCATCTAAATTAGAACTGGCTAAAGCATCTACATGGCCCACCCCCACCAGAAACCAACTGAAATGGAGAAATAAAGATCAGAGAAAAACCTACATCAGCAGTAAATTAAGTTGAGGATACTATAATCCTCAAGAAATGCTTGTCAAATACAGTACAGATGACACTAAATTGAAGATAGTTGCTGAGAGCTGACTTACTACTTTCATTATTTGAATAGCAAAAAATTAGACTACCTAAATATCAACTAAGAAGGAAATGGATAAACATGGGAAACACAGGCGATCTGACAGTGCCCATTATTGCTTCCTGATGTGGAGAGGTGAAGAACAAGGAGCTGAGGCCAAGATGGACCATGGATGAGATGGGCCCACGCTCTGAAAAGTGCCTTTACCATCACAGCAGGAGTGTTCAGACACAGCTGCATCACAGGTAGAGGGAGAGAGAAGCGGTCACACCAGAAAGAGAACATCATTCTGAGAAACGTACAAACGTTTCTGTGTACCCTAGTCCTGTGTAGGAAGCTACCAACTAACACTGCGTCCTGGCCCAGCAGGGTGTTCTTTCAGCTCAGAAGGAAGTAGCACCAGAGAAAAGGCTGGGCACAGACACAGTGTATTCTGGGAGCAGAGGCAGACTACACTAAAAACCAGACTCGGAAAGCAGGACTCTGGCACTGCATGGTTTCAAAACCACAGTGAAAATATCCTGTAGAGAAAAAGTTTCCCTGCTGGTAGTTCTCTCCGCATCTCCTTCAGGCCACAGGAATGTTACTCCAGTAATGTAAACTGACGGCCTCCATCCTTTGGCTTAAATCGCAAGAGGAGAAGTCCAATGTCAAGTTAAACTCAGGTGATGAAGAAAAATCCAACCATGGATTCAGTCCATCAATACATAATAAGCACTTACTATGTGCCAGGCATGAGGAACATAACAATGCAAACAGACAACACGCCCTGTCCTCACAGAGTTTACATTCTTTTGGGGGATTTACTACTGTCTGGAATACTCTTGTCTTCATCCAGGAATGGATAAAGATGAAGAGACGTAAAGTGATTCAACGTAGGACATAAAGATTCTACAACATAAAAGAAAAAAAATGGCCAAAAAAAGGAGGTTGAATGTTTTTATGAAAAAGATGCACAACAGAACTAGTAGACTGTAAGATCCTTGTAAACCGTAAGATCCTTGCGGCAGGGGCTCACACTAACACCATTCATCCCACTCACCATACTCACCCCATTCTATCCACGCCAGTTGGAACATAATAGGGACTCAAGGAATAGCAGGTGAATGAGTAGAATAAATAGGAAAAAATAAAACAAAACAAATCCATGAAACAGAAAAAGTGGGTTAAGAAAAGTATACAGAAGTAAATACTACTATAGTAGAACGTTAAAAGTCTTACTCTTTACGAGGATCTTATAGCCTACTAGTTGTGTTGCGCATCTTTTTCATAAATATAGTCAACCTCTTTTTTTACTCTGCCACTTTTTTTCTTTTATGTTGTAGAATCTTTATAATGAGAATAAAAAGTAGACAGCATAAAATCAAATCAGAGCTGTATATAATACATCTCCAAGGATCCTTTGGAATGAAGCAAAAAATTATAGTGAGGAAAGCAGATGGAGAGAGGATAATAGAGAGGCAATTACACCGTAAAATGAAATAATTGCTATAAATATGAAAAAGGATATAACCGGATCATTATTTGATTGGCTCCCTGAAAAACTCAAGAAAATCAACTCAAAAAAGTATTTTTCAAAATGCCTCAAAATTAATTTATCAGTAAATGTATATAATCTATTTAAAGACAACCATAAAATTTGAGAGGCATAAAAGAAGACTTGGATAAATGAAGATAATGAATATGGTAAAGATCTCAATTCATCCCCAAATTAATCTATAAACGTGTTGAAATACCAATTAAAGTACTAATAGAATTTGGGGAGCAAAGGGGATTGAGGTTTGTCCAGGGATAGAGTTTCACAAATTCTTAAATTTATGAGTATGACATTCAACACTGGTTAATGATTTATTAAAAACTGGGTATATCTCCACCTTATACCATTTTCTATAAGTGAAAAATTTTAATGTAAAATATAAAATTATAAAAACATAGGATAAAAACATAAATAAATATTTATGAAACTTTTGTGTGGGAGAGAGAGCCTAAGCATGATACAAAAGCCAGAAACCGCAAGAAAAAAATATTGATAGATTTGATTACATAAAATTAACATTTGCACATCAAAATAACAATGAAAACAAGAAGCAAACAACATATGAGGTATAAGACATTTACAATAGGTATAAACAATGGATTCAAATCTTTACTGTATAAAGAACTTATACAAACGATAAAGACAAACACTGAAGAAAGGATAGACAGGCCATTCACAAAAGAAATACAAACTGCCAATCAACACATGGAAAATACACTTCACAGCAGTTTTAAATACAGATTTAAAAACTCAAGTGCCATATTTCACCCATCAAATTGGTAGCTATTTAGTAAAATATACTATCACCTAGCATTCATTGGTGAAGGTAGGATGAGTTAGTTACTCTGTGACATCATAAACAGGTAAAACCTTTTTCAAGGGAGATCTGTCAGTGAAAATTGAAAGCTTTAAGGGTATGTACACCTTATGATACAGCAATGCCACTTGTGTGCACTTATCCTGAAAATCACCATAGATTTAACTTTGAAGATATTAATTACAGTACTACTTCTAATAATAATAGAAAACTGAAAACAATCTAAATGGAAGAGTGGTAAATAAATTATGCAATGGCATTCTATAAATATGCAATGGCATTCTATATATCCATTAAAAACAAGGTGTATTTCTAAGGATCTTTCAGAAATAAGTGTACAAGAACATGTGTATGATGATATTAAAAAAATCACTGTTTTTAATAGTAAAAAACTAGAGACTATCTAAATGTTAATTAATAAGAAAATGGTTCAGTAAATTCAATGTATACACACTATGGAATACTAGCCAAACTTAAAAAAAAGGAGGTCGTTTTAATTACATTGATGAGGAAGCATGCCTATTTAGGGCAGAAAGGAAATAACTGAACAAAATGTGTATTATGACCCCATTTTTATAACACAAACACAACAGAAACTATATATGCATTAATATAATATAATATAATATAATATAATATAATATAATATAATATCCTTTCTTGAACCTTTACTATGTGCTAGGTTTGGTACTAAATTATTTCTCTGTATTGTCTCACATAATTTTCACGGTAATCCTATGAGGTAGGATTATCCCTATTTTACAGATAAAGAAACTGAGGCTTAGAGATTTGAAAAAATGTGCCCATTATCACAAAGTAATACATGATAGACCAGTGACTCCAACCCTGCCAGTCTGACTCCAGAGGTTGTGCTATTAATATTGACATTACAACACAGACTGCTTAGAAAAAGATTGAAAGATTGCAAAAGATTGGTTATTGAATGGCCTGGAGGAGCCTTTTTGCATAGTATGTGTTTTTGTCTTAAGAAAACACTATTTTTAAAACTTAAAAAAGTCACCAAAAACAGAGTAAACGTATGAACACAAGATATGCACAGAATAATTTTTAAAAATTACAGAATGTATTTATGTTATTAACATTTGTTTAAAAAGCAAAAATATATGAATGGGATGTATAGAAAAAACCTCTAGAATACATCAAAATCATCAGAATGGTTACTATCTTGAGAGAGTGAAATTATACGGGGATCCCAATCTTCTCATTTTTTATCTGTATTTTCCATTTTTCTAAAATAAACACTTAATAGTAAAAATACCACTTTAACATTTAATAAGCATGAAATTATTAAGGTAATTATTTCAAAATGTAAATTAAAATTCAAGAAATTACAACTCTACTCAATATTTTTATGAAAATGTGGAAAATCTCATATATTATCTGATAGCTGAAGACTGCAGAACGCTTAAAACTATACAAGCAATCTAAAATAAAATAGCATCCTCTATTCCTGTTTTTTTTCTTTTAATAAAAAGCAACATTCTAGGCCCCGGGGGGATATACATTGATAGACTGTAGTTTATATCAGTTCCATCAAGAGCGTAACAATCTATTTTAGTGTTCTGGTCTCAGAAAATGTGTTGTAGCTTTTCAGCACAGATGTTATTCAGGAAAAAAATTCTGCTTTTTATTGACCAATATTAAGTATAAATTCAGTTGAGTCACCAAAGCCTCTTATGATCTTAATCCAAATAAAATTTCTTTACCCCAGTGTGGTCCTTGCAACAAACTACAAAACACATTGTAAATAGCTCAGTTGGCAAGCAAAACTCAGGGGAGACATATCATTATTTCTTTATAAACTCAGTCTTACTTCCTTTCATAGAAGAAAAATCTTTAAATGGCATTAGCACCAGCAAACATTTGGCCCAGATCCTGGCATAAAACGCCAAGGCGTCAAGCTGCTGCGACCCTACTGTCCTACAAATGACCACTACACAGCCCTTCACTTTTTCTACAGTTAATTTTCCTCAGTATATTACAGCTATAAACAAAAAGAGGCCAAGAAAGAAAGGCTACTTCTATAAAAGTGATTGCTGACTTCCAGATATTTCTGCCACGGCTATCATTAGCTATGAATGAATTGCCCAAGATGTTAAAGAGTCCAAAATAAATCAATTGATAAAGAAAAAAAATCCTGCTGACTCCAAGACATGTGTAAATTCAAGTAATAAACTAAATAGGGAGGGAAAAGGTCAAGTAAGAGGATAGGGGTCACCCAAAGGGTGCTGCCTCTTTAAATGGAATAAGCAGAAGGAAATGACTTTAATTCAATTAGTTCATCCAGAAACCTGGGGCATGGAATATATAAAATGATACTAGGAGAAATTTACCGTCCTGGGACTTTTCCGTCTCTGGCTCCAGGAGAGGCTGCTGCTCCCTTTCTTCTCTGTGCATCTTGCTTTTACATAGCTCTCTTGTGTGGTCCAGATCCTGCCCAGCTGGCTTTCCTTCTGCCCAGCAGGGAGGGCTGCTCTGGCTCTCACTAGGTGAGCTCTCCCACATCCAGCCAGACCACTGGGCCTGGGACCGCATTCTGCCTGCACAACACCTACTTCACTTTCTCAGAAGGGTGGTCTAGGACCACCTAGCATCAGATCATCTGCTATTCTTGTCAAAAACGCAGATCTCTGGGTCCTGACAGCAGCCAGCACGCACCATTTGAACACGCACGCCCTGTATACTCCTTTGCACACTGACATATGGGGGAACCAACGAGTTGATGTGCACCATACAGCACAGTCTGTACTAGTAAATGAGTAATTTAATCATTGCTTTAGACTTCTGACACCATGTTTTAAATATAAAAACCTACATCAGGAATGCTATTCAGATATACAACAGTATAAGGTATATAAAAGGGAAAACAACACAACAATAGCAAGTATGAAGGAAAGGAAGATGTGGCAAAAAACCAAAACAAAACAAACAACAAAAAACCCCTAAACTAATGATCATACTTTCCTCTTTGTTCCTAAAGAAATAAGTGTTATGAGAATAAACTTTAAGGAATTATTTTAAATTAATTAAAGTAGCTCTTTTAAGACTCCAAGGAGAGGAAACATTGATGATTATTTCCTGATTTGGCCGTCAGTCAGCACTGACTTCCTAACTGTCAAATAAAATAACTTTCTAGCCAGGCATCTTAGTAGAGCTCTAGCATCTGAAAGTGTTGCTCACTTCCTTTATGAACCATGTCTTCTCTTCCAGCTTCTGTGACGAAGGCCTCCCCTGTCTTCCTTTCTCTGTCTATGTATTTCCTTGCAGACTCCATTACACACTTAACCCAATCCTTAATAGGGGATGTATCCCAAAGTCCTGTCCTTGGCCCCTTCTCCACGCTGACCCTTGGTAACCGCGATCGCTAGCACGGCTCAGGGCCAACCCCATGCTGAGGACCTCTTGCTCTGCCAGCCCAGTGTTCTATCTGGGCTCCTGTCCTTCCCAGCCCGCTGCCCACTGGCCTTCTTCACTGGATATGCCAGTGGCAACTCAAATTCCATGCGTCCAAAACTGATCTCATCACCATCCCCACAAGTTTCTTCCTTTATTGTTCACATTCTTAAATCTCAACACCACCACTAATCCAGTCTTCATATGAGAAGGCTGGAAGTTTTCCTAGAGCAGGGGCAACAAACTCAAATGCCTGTGGGAGCACCCAGGTGACAAATTTATTTTTTATTTAAGAAACAAGTATATAGCTATTAACAAAGTCATTTCTATATAGTCTGCAAATGTTACCTTATTTAATATTAAGAACAACCCTCTGAAGCAGGTATTATTATTATTATTATCCCTAGTTTACAGATGGGTAAACTGAGGCACAGGGAGATTATGGAACTTGCTCAAGGTCACTCAGTTAGTAAGAGCCCGGATTTGAATGCAGGGACGCTGGGCCAGGGCTCACCACACTATGCCCTCTCTCAGAGGACTGGGCAGAGTGTAGGATAATAGGGAGCATAGAGCCCCGAGAACCAGAGATTGCTTGCTTCTTCTGTCAGTGGTCACGCTCTTTGCCAACTCCAGGTCCGAAACCTTTTGTTTTACGTCTCCTCAGTACTCTACCACATCTACCGTTCTGTTAACTCTGTTTCCTTACTATTCCTCTATCTCTGTCCCCCTCCATCTCTCCTTTCCCTCCACAGCCTTAGTTCAGCTCCAAGTCATTTCTCAATTGGCTACCACTGGCTTCTTTGCCAATATCCTTGCCTCTGTCTACTCCATGTTCTATAGCTGGGATCAGCAAACTTTTTCTATAAAGGGTCAGACAGAAAATATTCAGGCTTTCTAGGCTATAAGTTTTCTGTCATAATTACTCAACTCTGCAAATGTAGCATGATATCAGTACAGAACAAATGGGCATGGCTATGTTGCTTGAAACTTTATTTACAAAAACAGGTGACCCTTGAGCAATAGTACTACCACCGCAGTCTTCTTAATCAATCCTACTCCTTATGTTGAAATACATCTACATGGTCCCCAAACCTTAGAGAATATAACAAAAATACTAAAGTACAAAAAAAAAACAACAACCCACAAATGAATGCTTTTACAACTATAGGATGGTAAAAATCTTTCTACGCATAAAAAACCCTAATTAATTTGAATACATAAAAGTTAAAAATTTTAGCAGGGCAAAATGAAACAAAACAACAAAATATCACAACTAAAGGGAAAAAGTAAATGTAAAAAAAATTTTTAAAAATAAATATGATGGATGAAATGGTAATTTACAGAGTTCTAAAGAATCAATAAGAAATGATGACGGATACAGGAGAGAAATAACAGAAGGAAAACTACAAATGATCAAAATATAGAAAAAGATGCTCAACTCCACCAAAACTCAAAAAACAAAAACGAACAGACACAAAAATCTTTTGAGTTATCAAACAGCAAAACTGGTGAAGACTGCTAATGCACAAGCACAGGACAGGAAGGAATCAGATTTCCGTATGCTATTGGAGGGAATATAAATTACACTCTTTTTTAGGAACAAGCTAGTCAATCTATCAAAACTAGCATGTGCAAAGCTAGTGATTACATTTCTAAACACTTATCCTACAGACAGACTCAGATAAGTATACAATGACTTATGTAGATAAAAGTTAGCCACAGAGTTGCTTTTAATAGCAAAAAACTGGAAATACCCTAAATGTTTACCTGCAGAGGATGAGTTAAGTAAATAATGGCAGTTCATATACTGGAGTATTATGCAGTGAGGTAAATATTGTCAGTGAAGGCTATACTGCTAAGAGAAAACGGCAAGTTGCAGAACTTAAAATGTAAAACCCTACCTTTATTTTTATATCTGCATATTTTTACATATAGAGAAGGCTACATTTCAAGCAGGGGTTTTATCTAGGATGAACGGAAAGGATCCTTTGTCAGTTTAAGATATATGCTTCTGTATTATTTGGATTTCTTTTTCTTACAGTAAGTTTACATGAATTTAGTAGTATTTAAAAGCAACTTGAAAGATAAATAAGACAAAGAACCTTCCAGGACTTTCTGCTGCTGGGGTGTAACAGCTAAATTCTTCAGCATGAAATATGCGTACACGCCAACATGACAAAATGGTCCTGCCTGACCTCCACCTCCACCAAGTGTCTCTCCTGCGTAACACTGAAGGCATCCGGCATTAATTACTGAGGCACACGGCCGTATTCTGAATACACCAGCTGGTGTGCCTTGGCATACAATCCTGGCCTTTGCTGCCTGGTAAATACCCCTTCACTTCACCGTCCTCCACAGGCAGAAACAATACTTCCTCTCTGGGTCCCCACTCTGCCTTCTGCACACATCTCTTATAATACCTACTGGTGGATACAGCAATAGTCCTACTAATAACAGCTAATTAAATGACTACTAGGTGATGGGCACACAGGTGTCTTATGCGCATTATCTCATTCAACCCTCACAATGAAGCTATGAAGTAAGTACTGCTGTCTCTGTTTTACAGGAAAAGAAACTAAGGCACTGGAAGGTTAAGCAATTGCTCAGGATCACATGAGTGTTAAGAAAGTGTTTTGGGTTTGAAATGCAGATGTATCTGACCAGTTTTATTTGTATATGTGTGTGTGTGTACAAAATCTCCCCATTAGACTATCAAATTCTTGAGGACAGAAATGATGTGCGAGTTATTTCTGTATTGCCAGCATCTAGCACAAAGGGGTATGTGGTAAACATCCAATAATTAATGAAGGCTGGCAGTCTCTTAGTATTAAAAGGGGACTTAATCGTCACCATCTATTACAGTTCCACCCACTACACAATGCAGGAATCCCTTCTTCCACTTCCCTCAAGGATTATGTTTCTACCTGGGTAACTCCAATGACAAGGACCACTGCCTTACGAGGCAGCCCATTTCACATCTAAATAGTCCCCCTAAAAACTCTCCTCCATAGGGAAAGAATCTGCCCCCTCGTTTGCACATGCAATCTCTGCTCTGCCCTCTGGACTATAAATTAGCAGCACTGTTCCTTTAAATCAACAGAGCTACAGGTGTTTGAAGGTGGCTGCCATGTCTTCCTGCTCCTTTCCCTCACCACCTTTCTCCCTCCTCCCTTCCATTTTCCAAGCAAAACAATCTCACTCCCCAAGTGACAGGTTTCCATATCCCCTCTTCCCTGTGGCTGCCCTGCTCTGGAGGACGTCAGTCTGTCAATCCCCTCTCAATTCCCCCTACCAAGGAAGCAGCACTGTACCTGGATAGCCAGGAGTACTCAACAAGTATATGGCATGATTTCTGCCCTCAAAATCTTAGGAAAGTACACTGTACATTAAATAGACGATCAAGTGTTCACCTGTAATTACTTGCAAACACCTTTGAAGGTCTCCCACATGGCAGGCACACTGCTGAGTACTTTAAATGCATTATGTGATTGAATTATTAAATGACTTATTATTATTTCTACTTTATGGATGAGGACATTGTCTCAACAAGGTCCAGGAACTGCCCAAAGTCTCACTGGCTAGTAAATGTCAAAGCCAGGATCTGAACTCAAGTCTGCTTGACTTCAAAGCCACATTCTGAGTTTCGAGAAGGGAGACGTGGACCAAGAGGAGGCAAGAAGAGGTTTCATGCAGAAGCTGTGCAAGGACCTGACTGGATATGAGAGGCAGCCTGGTCTCCCACGGAAGAATGACTATGGAGGGGTGGAAGGGGACAGGGACGGGGAAAAGCACGTTTCCGGGGAAGAGTCTAATCATTTCCGATGACCATGTTCCTTGAAAATCAGGCAGAGTTGAGGCAGTACAGAGGAACTGTAGACTCCTGAGTAGCTTAGGAATAGATGGAAGCAGTGTTTTAGGAAAGTGAGTCTGGCGGCCCTGGGCAACATACACTGCAGTGGGAGGAGAATGATGGCAGAAAGAACAGTTAGGAGCTGCTGCAATAACCAAAGACCTCATGTTTTGGACCTAAACTAGGATGGTAGCTTCAGAAATGGGGATGAGAGATCACACCGGCATTACAAAAGATTCCATTGGTAACACCTGGATGTTAGATAAAAGAAGAAACAATGATTCTGAGATTTCTCATCTGGGGGGAGTGAAGAATGCTGGTATTACTGACAGAAATGGGACAATAAGAGAGGAGAACCAATCTGCAGAGTGAGCAGGAGCTAGGAGAGTGCACGCGTTAAATGATGGTGCACAAGAGGAAAGAAGATTCTGCTGATAACAGATCTCATTTCTGATGCCTACATACTGAGAGGCCTCGTTTTTTGAATGACATCCTAAAATCACACCTTATTAATAGTCATTCTTAACATGTTAACAACACGATACACAAACCAGCTGTGTAAATGACAAAAGATAACTTCAGAAATGTGATGATTCTTTGCTCACCTATCAGGAAGCACTAAGCCATAATTTCACGGATGCCACCTGAAATTCCTCTCACTGTTTCAGAGTTGCACTATGAAAGTTTTACTATGATTCTTTGTCAAACTCCCTATGTCTGGGTGTCATCCCCCAAATAAGGTTTTTTTAAGTGAGCTTGGTCACTGAGGAAAGAAGTGGTCTGGTTTACCTCCCTTTACTCTGGATTTCAGGCTCAACTCTTGAAAAACCAACAAACAAATAAACAAAAACCACTTTCTCTGATCTTCTCTACTCTCAAAAGGCTCTCTGTTCTCATCTGTTTACTTCCTGATTTTGACTCAGTAACATTATTTACCACTTTATGTCCTCAAAGAGTACCAGGTACCCATTTCTTCTTATTCTCATCTAAGAAAAGAGAGGCGAGGTCTTCAATCTGCAGGATGATCCAGAACATATATTCTAAACAGGGTTAGGCCAGAATAAGCTATTTCTAAGTTTAGCCATGAGATGGGATGATAATAACAAAGCTTTGCCTGACTCACAGGGTGGTTGTAACAACCAAAGGACATAATTATGGGTTGGTACCCAAATGCATGCAATAAACTTTGGTGCCGTTTGCTACAAGTAGACAAAATATCTGGTTCTAAACCTCCTTTCAGAGAAGCACTCAAAATCCCTCCACACCTGGGACAATCCCAGAGGCCCTACAAGCAGCAAAACACGGCAGTGAGCTGGGAGGCCCAGTGGCCACCGTGGTGACTGCATACCAAACACAGCAGTCAAGTCTGTCCTGCTGTCAGAATGCAGACAGAACTCATCACCCTACTGCATCTTTCCAGGGCACTAGGTGTAAAAACACACAAGACAAGGAAAGAAGCAAGGTAAGTATTCTACTTTCATTGAAAATAAAAGAGAGTATTTTCAGTATAATGCATTTAGTACAATACTATTTACAATTCCGAGTAAATAGAATCCAGAAAATTTGATTTCGGATCCCAATTAAACTGAAGAGAAAGAAAATACCAAGAGAGAATCTGAAGTTTCAAAACATTCTTTTTGGGTCAGAAAATAAAATTAGCTTTTCGTTTAACTAAAAATAAAGTTTCAAGTAATGATCTAACTACACCAGACAAACAAAGTACCTGTGAGTTTGATTTTGGACAGTCGCGCCAAAATTCCTGGCAAATCGTCCGCACGCAGCTTCATCTCTTTCCACTGCTTTTCATCTTTTATCTCTTTGCCCACATCTACTGAGGCTTCAATTATTGAGGCAGATTCTAGTTCTATCACTTCTTCTTCATTTGGCTTTCCGGACAAAGATAGGCTGGAGGGTGAAAAAGGTTTCATCTCATATATTTCTGCTTTGGCTTGACCCGAAGATGTTTTCTCAAGGAAAGGAGATGCCACTGGTTCTGGCTTCGGTTTTACTTGCTGGTTGAGGCTTCTGTTCAGCTGAGTGACGTACTAAATTTAAAAAGTACATGTTACTATACAAAGCCCAAAATGCTCTTAAATAGTTTAATTACACCTTCCATCAGCCTGACTTTTACAGTATTTGAAGGTTTACCTTTATAAATATATGGTAAATTAACTAATATTAGAGAGCTTGTTACATGGAAATCACTAGACTAAGAGATATGGAGAATATAATTAATGCCTCAGCAATCGTTTTTCTAAACCAAATTCTATGGTTTAGAAAATCCTAGGAATTTCATTTCCTTAAAAGAAAGATAAATTTATTTCTTATTCATCTCCTCCAGAACTTCCCTTAACACAGTACCAGAAACTGGTGGTTTAACATTCAAATACAATGAAAATGTTTTCTATAATTAAGAGCCCAAATCAACCTGTTGACTTTCAATGTTCCTAGGCAAACAGTGCAGAGAGGGGCTCAGAGATTGTGCATGATCCAGGGCTAAGTGACATTACAGCAGTGTGGATAAGAAAAGAATGTGGGTTTTAGAGACAATCTCTATCACTTACTAGCAAAAAGTAATTGCCACTAGCATTTGTGGGGCACTTTATAATTTTATAAATGTGTATTATTATAGTTTATACAATATGTATTATCTCATTTAAGCTTTTCAACAGTTGTTACAAAAGGTGGATCATTATTAGTATCTCTTTAATTTACAGATGAGGAAATCAGGGCTCAGAAATAAACTGACAGAACCAAGAGTCCACAGCCAATTAGTTATAGGTGGCCCTAGGACTTGGAGCCACCTATCCTGATAACTAGCTATGTGTAAGTATCTTTCCTATTACACATACTAGTCTTAGAAAGAGATTACAAACTCATGAATGAATCCAGAGTTCTGTTTACATAACAAAGGCATTATACATATTTGAGTTTGTCTTCTACAGATCCATGATCCTTGAATCCCAACTTTAAAAGTTTGAACGTCACTGAAAATTTAACTCTCTCATCAGAGTAAGTTTTATTAAGATTATAAGTTTTAAGTTAAAGTGGGCGTTTTGTTAAAAAAAAGATGAAAGAAATGTCAAATAGGACGTTCGGTTATGAATTTGCTATTATTTCATGCTTACACTATAATTATCTGAGTTTTTACCTATCATTTCTCCATTCTGTAATACTTTTCTATTTGAGAAAAAGGCAAATGATCTCATTGTTAGAGGTAAGTGACCATGTTGCCCACAATATCACGGAGCCAATATTGTACAGACCTAGAAGAGGACTTCATTTATCAACGCCCACTACAAAATGCCTAGCAAATTACAAACACTCAGCTCATTTGAATCTTCTCAGACGTGCATGTGTTTAAAAGACTTTTAAATGCACTGTAACGTAAGAAAACAGGAGGGTCACATTGTTAAAGCAGTTATTTCTGTATTACTGATGTATTCACAGAACTTTGAAGAATTTAAAAAGATGTACTATAAAGTTCAGCTTTTCCTAATTTTAGTGTCATTGAAATATGCCAGAAGTTTTCAATCTTTCTCCAAACTTAATCAGTAAATTCAAGATCATACTTTTAAGCTCAAACACCAGAATTATTCTGGTTTTAGTTAAGAATAATCAAAACAAGGGATTAAAGTTTTGAATAAACTTAAGAGGACACTAAATAAAAGTCCTTTCCGAACAGTACTTCTTACAACTCTTCTTGTAACAGGAATTTCTGAAATTCCCTCATACAGAGAAAGTAAAGACAGATAGCAGCAGAGTAAGGATGCTCTTCTGAACATACCATACGTTTGAGGAACGTAAAGTGCTGAAACGTAATCCACTGCTTATTGACGTTCCTAAAAAGATGCATAAATTTGTGAGGGGAGTCCCGCATAGCTCTTCTTTCTAGATACCAGACACAGCCTATAAGAGAAGGAAAAAAAAATGTTAAAATGATTAATGCTTCTCGTCAAATGATGAGTGTACTTATCCAGAGGCAAAGCCAGCACCGTACTGCGGTAAGCACTGCACGTGTGATGGGTCAGAACTTTGAAATAATTTAATCCAGATTTGGGAATAAATGCAATTTATTAGCCCTAGTTACAGTTTAAGTCAGTTTAATTCTTTAACAGGGCTAGGCAAATTTTTCATTTCAGGATCATTATGCTTTTATTATATTAAATGCTTAAATGTCCACACTAAAGATATTTTTAAGAAGAAAATATAAAGCAATCAGGTCAGTTACTTTTAAAACAGTATAAAATGAGAAGCATAATTTTTCTCAATAAGTAACTAAACTGGAAGATATATTTCAGATTAATATTTTGGCTGTCAGGCAAATAAGCTAAAAGGGTGAAGAAATAGTTCTCAACAAAGTATGACTATCAATCTAGTTAGGAAGAAGCTATTTTTGTTGTATAGGAATTTGGCTTTTAATCATTATTCCAAATCTTCTCTCAAATATCAACAAATCCAATGCTTCTGTGTAAAACCTCACCCTAGTCAAGCCTTCAAAGTATAATGGTACAGATTCTCCCTTTCTTTTTAAGAGTCTCCCCTCCCATGGCTTCCATGACACTAAAAGCTCCTGGTTCTCTGCCACCTTCCACCCATCACTTGTCACTTTCCTAATGGTGTCTCTTCTTGCTGTGTCTGCCACTTTCAGGCAGTTGTGTTCCCACTGTTCAGAACACTACATAGTGTCCCTGAGCAAAAGCAATTATAGAGTAATTTTTTATCTTCAACCCATTTCTAGAGTTACTACGTATGCCTATTTCCAACTGCTCTCTTAGTATCTCCATGTGGATATGTGGAAATATGTCTTTAAGAACACTATTCTCGCCCATATCTCTATTCAGTTCTTTAGTGGAGATAAAACCAGACCTCCAGAGTATCTTTTTTTTTTTTTTTTTTTTTTTTTTTTTAAAGATTTTATTGGGGAAGGGGAACAGGACTCCATTGGGGAACAGTGTGCACCCTCAGGACTTTTCTCCAAGTCAAGCTGTTGTCCCCTCTCAGCCGTGGAGGGTTCCGTTCAGCCTCAAGTTGTTGTTCTTTCAGTCCCAGTTGTGGAGGGCGCAGCCCAGCTCCAGGTCCAGCCGCCGCTTTCTAGTTGCAGGGGGCACAGCCCACCATCCCTTGCGGGAGTCGAGGAATTGAACTGGCAACCTTGTGGTTGGGAGGGCATACTCCAACCAACTGAGCCATCTGGGAGCTCAGCGGCAGCTCAGCTCAAGGTGCCATGTTCAATTTTAGTTGCAGGGGGCGCTGCCCACCATCCCCCGCGGGACTCGAGGAATCGAACTGGCAACCCTGTGGTTGAGAGCCCGCGCTCCAACCAACAACTGAGCCATCCGGGAGGCAGCTCAGCTCAAGGTGCTGTGTTCAATCTTAGTTGCAGGGGGCAGAGCCCACCATCCCTTGCGGGACTCAAGGAATCGAACTGGCAACCTTGTGGTTGGGAGCCCACTGGCCCATGTGGGAATCGAACCGGCAGCCCTCGGAGTTAGGAGCACGGAGCTCTAACCGCCTGAGCCACCGGGCCGGCCCCCTCCAGAGTATCTTGAATTCTTCCTTCATCATTTAATAACCATCAAGTCAACTCTGAAATACAGGTAAAATCCATTCACTTCTTTCCATTTCTACTGATCCAGACCCTTACTATCTTCTATTTGGACTACAGCAACAGCTGTAGGGTTCAACTGTTTGGACCACGGTAACAGTTATAGGGTTCATGCCAGCCAACCCAACTTCAGTAATTTCCTTTGTTCTCCAATTCAAGTTCCATAAAGCCAATGGTTTTCTTCCTGAAGCCCAGAGTCGCCCAACCATGTACTTATGACTCACTACGGCAATGCTGTCCTATCACTCCCCACTAAATACACCACACACGTCACAGTTTGTTCATCTTTATGTTGTTCACTTGCTTGCAGTGTCTTGCCTCACCTGTCAAATTTTCAAAGTCTCTTTCAACTACTCTATCACTTTATACACTTTTTTTTATACACTTTTTCACGGCACTTCTTAATGCAAATTGTTTCCACCATATTTTTTTAGTTCTTTGGTGGCCTGGACTTACTCACTTTTGCTACAACAGCCAGCAGAGCGCTTTCCACATAGTAATGAAATAATGTTTGATGACTGGATCACCCCCATAGCTTACTTGGACGATGGGAGGAACAATCACTGCACCTTGTAATACATGGCAATTATCTTAGACTGGAGATAAATCACTTCTTCACTGAAATCAGATTCTCAAACCTCAGTTAATATGCATACATAAAGGAATAGCAGTGTTTTTTGAAATTTCTTGAAATCAATCCTCAGATATTCTGGTTTTATTTATATTTTTGACTGTGTATATTTTCCCTTTCTGGACTTAACATCGTTGTTTCAGATAACAGGATTTCAATATTAAACGATTATTCAGAAGACATCAAGATTTTACTGTTCTGGCCCTTAATTTCAAAACCTGTTTGAAGTTCTTCAGGTCCAGTGAGAAACGCATGTTGCTGGGAGGGAAAAAAATCACCTTGAAAAATATCTCTCATGACTAAGTGGGTCAAACTGAGATTTTACAGAATGGTAGTAAGAAAAAATAAAAGCTAGGAAACAGCACTTTTAAATGATGAAAACACTTCATTTAGTCAAAACGTGTCACATTTCTATGAATTGGTGCCTAGAAATCAAAGACATTTAGCCCTATGTAAACAAATTGAGGTTTGAAGATACAGAGGATTTACAATAGATACATTAAAAATCTGGAAACATGAGACCATATCTACAATTCACCATCAACAATGAGTCGTGATTATAGGGCTTTAAAAATGAACTGAGCAGACAAATAACTGAAAGGTCCTGATTTTTTTTAAGGGCTATAAAATACTTTGAATGTTTAGAAGCAATTTTCGACATGACCATTAGATATCTAATGGTCTCTAATGGGACTCTTCCCAGATTACCTCTCTGCCACCCCTTCCAAACATGCTGCTTTCACATCAAGCTCTTGCAGTGGACCTTCCAAGTGGATTACAGCAAGTACTACAGACCACTTACTAGCAGTTTTTTGGCGATTATGTTCATAGCTTCAAGACACTAAACTATTAATTCCTTCTTATCAGCACTGAAAAGTCTGATCCAGTAACAAACAATGGGGACCATATACAGCTCACCTACTGGAACTGGGGAATTCTGAGCAGCCAAGTGGAATTGTCCTATAGAAAGCTGAAAATACAGAACCGAAAGGCAGAAAAGCAGCTAGCCTAAGGTACACACGTTGGAAAAACCTCCTACAGAGGTGTTAATTCAAGCACGAAAAAAGGCTGAAAGAATACTCACAGTCAGGGATGATAGAAGTAATTCAAAAAGAATCACTTTTAAAAAGATCTTTTCATTACGGAAAATTTCAGTCATATACAAAAGCAGAAGAATACAATGAGCGCAATTACTTTTCCCTCAGCTTCAACAATTACCAATCTTGTTTCATTTTTACTCCCACTTCCCACCCTCTTCCCCACTTTTTAAAACAGAAGGGACTTTGGAAGTCATCTACTTCAATTGTCTCATTTTACAGATGAGTAAACTCAATTCCAGAAAAGTCAAAAGATTTGCCCTCAGCTCACAGACCAGAAAAGACCCATAAACTAACAATGCCACGAGAAAAATGAAGAAAGGAATTTCAGAGTCAGTGATCAATACTGACGGATGCTACAGAGAGCTTGTGATACATGGGCCTGAGAAAAGTTTCTGGGATTTGATCAAAAAGGAGTCCCTGGCTTCTATGCATTTCCAATATGGACCAGCGGCAGTATATTCCTCACAGCCATTAGTTATCATCCTAAACTACTGGGGACAAAATTATTCCCAATCTTCTCTTTAATATCTCCCTCAGGACAAATTTCATTCATTCACAAATAATTGTTGAGAGTCAACAATGTACACCAGGTACTATTCTGGGCACTGGGGACACAGAGGTGAACCAGAGAAAAACTGTCACTGACTTCACAAGGCTTCTATTCTAGTTGGGAAAGACACATGATAAACCAGTATATAAATAAATTACAGACCGAGGCTCTGATAAGCCAAAAGGCTCGTGGAGCTCTAAGGTTCTACGCTGTCCTCTCTCCTCCAGCCTCTACTCTATGAAAACCGAAAGAAACACCAGTCACAGCCCCTCCAGGGGAGCGGGATGGAGGCGGTGTGGACCGCCAGAGCCACAGTGCAAGACTAGACCCTAGTTCCATGCTCCCATCACTTCAGGCTACTCCAAGGGTCACATGCCGCCACCGGTGCCCAGCCGACCTCGCCAAGGGTTCCCAAGGTTGCAGGCAGCCGGAAGCACGGTGTCGCACGTGGCAAAAGAAGAGAACTTTCCCAGAGTCGAGCACGACAGCGGGTGCAGTACCTGTCAGGAGGCGTGAGGAGAGAGTGTGCGGGGATGCTGCCATAACGTCCGAGTCTGGCCGCTCCTCGGGATCCCCGTGTCCTCTCTCCTCACCGGCTGCAGGGCGCCGCCATCTTCCTTCCCCGCCCCCCGTGGGAGGAGCGACGCTTCCGGTCCGTCACTTCCGGCGGGAGGTTCGCGGAAGGGAAGGGCTGTGGTTGGAGGTGCTCTGAAAGCGAGGCGAGTGGAAATGCTGGGTTGAAGGTCAGAAGCTCGAGGTACTTTCGGAAAACGTGAGAGCACCGTGTCGCTACGTCTTCCGGAAGAAAAGGCCGCGCGCGAACTGCGGGCCCTCGCCTGCGGCTCTCAGAGGTTGCCGGGCGTTCTCTGGCCGCATCCGAGTGACCTCTTATGATGGGCAGGGCCTGGATGCGGACTGCTCGCGGGCAATTTAAAGTTACGTTTGGGATACTTCTTGGTGCCCGAATCGCCAAGAGGAAATGGTTCTTGGGACGATGCCAGCACGCTCCAGTCTGGTCAGTTACAGCTACAGCTTTACTATATTCGCTGTCACATGGGAGGACCAATGAACTCGCGTTGCGTGTCCCTGATTCACACCAGGCAAGGGAAGCTTCAGAGTATCTCAAGGTGAAGAAGGTGCGTATAGTGGTTGAGATTTAAGGCTCTGGAATGAGATCGGTGTTCGAATCTGGGCCCCAACTTCTGGCCTGCGACCTGCTTGAGCAAATTACACAAGTCCTCTGAACCTCAGTTATCTAGCTGTGCAACAGGAATAATAATAGTATATATTTTATAAGATGGTTGAGAGAGTTAAATAATGTCTCTCTAGTGGGTAGCTCGGTGCCTACCCCATATAGGTACTAATAAATTATCACTGGTGTTGTAATTAATTACTAGGGCAGATCTCCCCTCATTGTTTTTTTCATTTTGGAGTTCCACAAGTAAAGTATACGGAAGAAAAAAGATTCAGCTTTTGAAATAGGTAACTGCGATCGATAAGGGCAATTTCTGTCATCAACCATAAGGTGATAGCCATTTTTGTTCACCTCAGCTAACATTGCTGGGCACGGGGGATACTGAAAAGAATAAGATTCCCCTGAGTCTGTAGGATCTTACACTATACCAGTGAGGGTCGCGGGGTTATCAATGAACGGAGTCAGTGGGGAGGGGTAATGTAGAAAGTGCTGCAGAAACACAGATGAGATAACAATCCTGTGTAGTTGGCTCAGGCAAGGCCTCAGATTTAAACTTGGTACTCAGTTGAAGGAACAGTAGATTTTTCCTGCATACAAGTAAAAGAAAGGATACTCTATGAAGAGAAAAACAGCTTTAAATACTATGTTAAGAGTTTTGAAACTCCTTATAATTTTCCATCTGCTTTTGTACACGTGATGTTTATAACCACAGCAAATGTTATGAATAACACGTTAAGGCTCAAAGAGTGTTGGTAAGTGATCTGTCCAAAGTCACCTAGCCGCTGAGTTCCAGAACCAAGACCAGAACCCCTGATACCTGTTACAGTGTTATTGCTACCGTGCCATACAGGCTTATTCACCTAAGCGTCTTGAAGGGTCACAGTGTCTGTGATTTATAAAGCACAGTATTTCAGCCTTGGCTGCCGTCACAGTCACCTGTAGGGCTTTAAAACTTACAGATGCCTGAGCCACTGCCAGACCTGTTAAATCAAAAGGGTGTGGAATAGATGGAAGGGACCTGTACTTTTATTTTTAAAGCACCACAAGTGATTTGGGTACACAGAACTGAAAATTACTGGACTCTAGCTATTTATTTTTTCTACTTGACAATGCAGCTATGTCTAAAAGGTTGATTAACATGAATGTTTTATTTCATATACTCAGAAAATATGAATTCCCAAGTTTTCTAGGCTTATGATAGACACAGGGTTTAATGGAAATGTTCCTCCTTGGCCAACAGATTTTCCCTTCGTTTTAAAATCTTTCCAATTATAGGGTGAAGGTATGATCAAGTACACAAATGAATGTTTAGGTTATTATTTATTCAGGAACCAGAGTAAATGTTTTGTGGGAGAAATGCCTAAAAGATTAATACATTCTGGCTTGATTGGTCAGGAAGTACATTCATCTAATATTTATAATTAAGTTAGCTTAGGGCAATAGTAGCAAAGCATCCTCTTCTGAAAAACAATCCTTGGAGATACTTCTTCAAACAGAGGGTTTCATAATCATGTACATTGATTTAGTCACCCATAGCTGAAAGGGAGGCTGAGAAAACAGAAGTGATTGCAGTGATTAGCTTGGCCAGTCACAGTCCATTACTGTGGACCTAGACATATTGCTGTTCCAAATACTATGAAAGCTTGGGAAAGCTTGCTTCCCTTACAAACACACACACACACACACACACACACACACACACACTTTTGGAGATTGGAGTATGTTCGAATTGACGATTTTTACTTATGCCAAGATGAATAAGATTTCCTGGTTTCAAATTATCTTGCTTCATTAGACTTACTTTCCCTAGACAAGTTTCCTTAGAAAACGCCATATATAAGCTCTGCCCTTTAGTCAATGTAGAGTAATAGGGCTTATAGAGGTAGGCCTCAGATAACATGGCTCAACCTTCTCATTTCATAAGCATTTGGAAACAGGTCCAGAGAGGTTAAGTAATTTGCTGTAAGTGATAGAACTTTGTTTCCAGATATCCAGGCCAGCACTTCTTTGTCTTTTTTGTTCCTCTCTCTCCTTGTATCATCTTCACTAACAAAATGAAGTAGGGAGGGTCCTACAATTACACATATTTATTTAACTTTGGATTTTTGGATTTTTACATTTTGAGTGAAATATATTCTGCAGATTATGTTTTTAATTATTTTGTGCAGTATTGCTTATGGAGATAAAGAATTAAAAACATTTTTAATCACGTAACTTTACCCCATAATTACAAAGTTGAGTTGTATCATTCAATCTTATATTAATGTGATCATTAACTACAGTTATCACTTACTTATGTATTTTTAAACATTCTAAATAATCAATATAAAGCTTTGTGTCTTGTCTCTTAAAATTATTGTCAAACTTTACCTAGATAATGGCTCTTTTTTTCCTTAATGTTTCAGCACTCAGTTAAAAACTAAGCTGTTCTTGAATCTCACTTTGTCCTGTAGTGTATTTGCTTCAAAATTTGAAAGCAAAATTAAAAAAATTTATCCTTAGAGAGTCTTTCTACCTGTACTGAATTTTATACTGTATGACATCTGAGTAGATGCTAATTCTTTCAAAGTCCAGAATAAAGATTACACAGCATCCCTTGCAGCTTGGTGTGACACTATGATTAATTTTCTGATCAGTGGGATATAAGCAGAAGTGATGTGTTTAACTTCTAAGTGTCCTTAACAGTAAATAACAGGTGTTTCCTTGCTCGCTGAAATTCAGATGAGATGGCTGGAATTTGAACAACATTTTGGATCACGAGGTCCAAGTCACATGTAATCACACAGGAGCCAGCAGAGCAACAAAATAGGTGGATCTTTGGATACCTACTGGATATGGAACTAGCCCTGGACTAATTATATGAGAGAGAAATAAATTCCTCACTTGTTTAACACACTGCTACTTTGGGTTTTCTGTCACTTGTAGTACTTCTTAATTCAAACCAATATACCATTAATGTGAATATAGATAAATAGTAAAGTTAAATGAACTAATATGCCTGGCTCATAGTCAGCTCAAAAAAAAAATTACAGCTCTTACTATTAAATGACTGTATGCTTCAAAAGGCAGCAAAAATAAAACATTAATTGTTCTTAAGTATTTTAGAAGGAAATTTGGAGTGGTAGTATTTCAAAAATGTGTTGTAACAAAGCAGCTTAATAAAGTTTATGGAACTAAGAATCTATAAAAAGGAAAGTGTTTTTTTAAGAATAAGGATTTTTATGTTCTTCCTATGCAATTTAAGAATGAGAGCATCGTGAGTTTATACTGTGAGTCCCAATTTGTTAGACACAGATCTGTGATGTGAAGAATGGGAATTATTCAACTTCATAGAAGTGTGCCTAAATATCATCCAATTTTTCTAGCTCTGGTATTCGCTACATTAGTTTTTCACCTATAATTTTTATTCCAGAGTGGATTCTACTTAATATTCGTTAGGATGAGTGTATCCCCATTCTTAGAGTACTAACATGTATAGGTTAAGCCCAGGATGTTACTAGGCATGTTGCTAAGAGTCAAGCTTTTGGAGAGAGGGTCAAAGGGATTAAAATACTGAGTTGCCACTTCATATCTTTTCTTTGGATTCAGCCTCTTGAGATTCCTGGCCTTTGGATTTTCCTCTCTTGAAATACATTGCTCACTCCTACCTATCACCATTGATGGTTCTTCCCCTCTTCCCATCATTTAGGGAGTGGGTGGGGACAAGACAGGTCTGGGTATGTGTCATGCAGGGTGTCATGCAGGGTCTCTGGTCCCCTCCCTACATAAGAAAGCAGGCATGGTGAGGCCAAAAAGAAACACCCACAGAGCCAGAGATAGGGGAGTCATACCATTATAGTCTCACTGGCAGCGGGATTGAAGACACAGGAAGCAGGATCCACACGATCTGCAACCTTCCGTTCACTTCTCTGCCAGCCAACCAACCCCACTTGCTAACTGCAATCTGCCATGCTAAGTGCAATCCGCTCTTGTTAGCTCAGACACCATCTTCTTGCTAGCCCCCATTTGTTGCTAGCGTAGCCACGGCAGGTATATTAGTGGCCAGTGGCTCACTGGTTACAGCTGACGGCCAACTAGCCACAGCTGATGGCCATCCAATCACAGTTGATGACCATTTACTACCCGACTGAGCACCATTTCACATGAGGGCGAGAGCCTGGAAACTGCACTCCTGGCTCTGTCCCCACAGTATGCTTCTTGCTTGAAAGAGGCCGTCTGCTTTGACAGGGACCCAGGAAAACGGTGGGTGCTTGGGCTGCCAGTCAGATGCGTTCCCACCAGGTCTACCTCTGCTCATCAGAGTTAGGGCTTCCACATAAGTGTATGGGTCCAGAACCTTAATGTAATAATAAACAATGAATTTTATCTGCCCTTGAGCTTCTTTGGAGGCTTAGTAAAGGTATCTGCTGCTACAATAGACAGCTTAGGTGTAGGGAAGCATGGAGTATTTCAGGACCCTGCCTTTGGCTGTGTCTCTTCATGAGAATGTTACTGAGTCAAGTTCAGTCAGGTGACAGAAATCACACTAATTGCTTGAACAGGGAATTAAAATGAAGATTAACACATCAAGTTGGTAAGTAATGGAAAGTGTGAAAAGAGATCTTGAAGGTGTCACAGAGGTAGCAACTGCTGGAAGCTACCACCTCTATCGCTGGGGGAACAAAAGGAAGTGAGGATGATTATAACCGAGAACCTTAGAGGAACAGGGGCACTGTGCTACTGGTGCTGTGGCCTCCGACGGAGACCTGACCAAGCTGGTTCTTTATGTTTTAGAAAAACTGCAGACTGGGCTCAGCTGCCGGCTACTGGAGTGAAGAAGCAGTGGGGTGAGGTGCACAGGAACTGCAGGCAGGCAGGAGGCACATAGGAAGAGGAAGTCCCTTTCCCAGTTATTGGCAGAGTCAAACAGCTTTCAGGAGTGTGGTTCGGGGACTCCCAGCTCCAGCACCACAAAACAAGAGAAGGCTAGGTTTGGAGCCAGAGCAGATAACCACTGTGAGTTCTTATTTGAATAGTTGTTCCACTCTAAGCATACAGGCTAAAGTTTACAAATCGGCCTCCTGTGAGCCTGAATAGCTCGAATCAGTTCCTAGGATCTCTTAACAGTTCTTCCAAGGTGACCGATAACAACAGGATAGAATCCTAGACCCAGGTCACTCCAGTCAGTCATTATACCTCAGCTGTAAGCTGCCAGCTGCTGTTGCCCTTCAGTACTCCCCAGACCTCAATTCCATCCATGACTTTTGGGATACCAAAAGTGAAAAGTGCAGTTTAGGGATGTAGAAGACAGAACCAGGCCTAGGAGATGGATCATGAATGCTTTCAGTCAATCAGAGTAATCCCATTCACATTTGCCTTTCCTAGAGTTTCTTATAGCTGGAGATGCCCATGTTACCCAAATCTGGCAAGAGAGAGAAGGAGAAACCTGCTGACAAGTTTTCTGGGGATAATTTTGTTTACTGCTTAAAGAGCAGGACATGCAAAGGGAGGTGCTGTCTCAACCTTTTGTGCTCAGAAAGCAGGGCTGAGAATGTAATTCCTGAACCTGAGGCAGCCATCTCACAATTATGAAGTGATAAGCATGAGGTCAAAAAACATGCTGAGGAAGGCACAGTGGAAAAAAATAGAGCCCAGCTTCTTGGTGAAATTGTTGAGCCCCTGCACCAAGTCTGGGGCATCTATGTGCAGATTTATTGCTACAAGCATATTGTTTTTGCTTAAGCTGCTGTTTTGTTTCCTGTTGATTGCATCCTGAATGATAAATTCAACAAGTCAGGCAGGGGAGCTGAGCAACCTGGCATCAAAGCTTGTTGAGGACAGAGGACATGAAGAAACAACCGAAATCATGTCAGATATCTTGTCATGCGGGAGACCCTGCTCGCTGCGCCATTTGTTGTGCGAGGCGACCTGTGGGGTCTCTAGTCCCGCTCCCCACATAAGAACGCAGGCTATGGCTAGGCCAAAAAGGAACACCCATGGAGCCATAGATAGGGGAGTCATACTGCTATTGTCTCACTGGAGGCTGGAGCCACACGACCTGCAACCTGCCGTCCACTTCTCTGCCTGCCAACCAACCGACTAACCAATCAACGCAACCACGGCAGTTATATCAGTGGCTAATTGGCTAACTGGTTACAACTGATGGTCAATTAGCCACAGCTGACGGCCATCTACTACCCGAACCAGCACCTTTCTACGTGAGGCCGAGAGCCTGGAAACTGCTCTCTGGGACTGTCCCCACATATCTGAAAAGCAAGTCATGTTGAACAAAAATAAAACAAATTTAAATACGGTGCCTATTTTCTTTTTTTTTCTTTTAAACTTTTATTTATTTAAGTGTGTTTTTCCAGAACCCATCAGCTCCAAGTCATGTAGTTGTTTCAATCTAATTGTGGAGGGTGCAGCTTATAGTGGCTCATGCAGGGATCAAACCAGCAACCTTAAGAACACTGCACTCTAACCAACTGAGCTAACTGGCTGTCCCAAGGTACCTATTTCTAATGTGATATAATCCACAATGGTTTAAGTAACAAAAATAAAGGAAGCCATTTTGTGCAGATTAGTTTCCTGTCTATTTTCTTTGCTGTTTGCTTTGTGCCCAACTCCTTTGATGATGTCAAAATTTCTTGCTTTCCAACATCAGGAAAACAGCCATCTCTTCCCTTGTTCCTGCCTTCTATGCACCTTGGAACCTAGGGACGAATATTGCGGAATGTGTCAATGGTAGCAGGAAGCAAATCCTACTGGGCACTAGGTTGAGAAAATCATAAGCCATAAAGAGCAGCTTTAAATGCACATTTTGTATAGCTACTAGGAACTCTTAAAAAAAGGTTCTTATATATTCTGGTGAATGACCCATCAATATTATAAAAATAGAGAATTTCAAGATACAAGGAGATTTGCTACAGGCAAGTTAATAAGAAGAATCCCAGAGAAGTTATTCTCAAAGCAATAATAATGAATAAGCTAGTGGGAAAGCATGGATATCACATCTTTTCTAAAATTAGTTATTAGTTCTCATCTATGGACATTCTTCCTGCATAAGACGATCAACAGTAGAAAATGAAGACGTTGATTTCTTTTTTGAAATAAATGTCAGTGCATGTTTGCAAAAATACACCATTTAGCACCTACTGTGTATTAAATGCTTTATCATGACATCTCATTCACTTTGCATAAAAACCCTGATGCATGCTATTCCCATTTTCAGATAAAGAGCTTGAGACCTTAAAAGGTTAAATAATTTCCCCAAGTTCACATAGGTAGAAAGTAAGTGCTACAGCTAGAATTTAATCCTGTCTGATTCCAAAGCATGTGTTCTTAATCCTAATACTGGACTGTCTCCCATATTTTATGCATTATAGAGTCCTTATTATCTGGCATTTTTTCATACTAGTCTAAAGTTTCACATTTCATCAAACTAGTGAAGTTATTGAAGTTTGGCCTCAAAAAATTGCTTGATTTTACATTTTCTGACTTGGGTTCAATTTCCTTTGACCTCCATTTCCATATTTATAGGATAGGAATACCTATACCAGGTCTATCACTTAAATTACATTGCACTTTCAAAACTTAATGAGAGTTCATGTCTGGACACCTTCTATAATACTCATTCCAGAGGCTTACCCAACACTTACTGAATCAAAAGTCTTTGGGGGTGGGCCTGGAATCCACAGTTAAGAAAAACGGCATAATTTTATAAAAATCACATAAACTTTAATAGTACAGAAAACGAAAGTATTTGAGGAGAAAGGGCTTCCCAAGGAAGGTGAAGGTGGTGGTAACGGTTGGGGGGAGGGGGACAATGATGATAACAAGCAACCCATTCTATTTATTAGATTTTTCCTATGTGCCCGAATTGACAGATCTCATCTAATCACATTTAATCCCTCAATGATCTTACAACTAACACATTATTCTCCATATTTTTAGATAAAGTAATTGAAGCTCAACGTCTTTGAGGAATCTGTATTAGTTTCCTAGATCTGCCTTAACAAAGTACCATCAACTAACTGGCTTCAAACAACAGATGTATATTGCCTCCCAAGTGAGGAGGCTGGAAGTCTGAAATCAAGGTGTGAGTAGTGCCATGCTTCCTCTGAAGCCTCTAGAAAAGGATCCTTTCTTGTCTCTTCCAGCTTCCAGTAGCCGCCCTGGCTTGTGGCAGCAAAACTTTAATTTCTGTCTTCACATGGTTGTCTTCCTTCCGATCTCTGTCTTCACAAGGCATTCTGTGTGTGTGTGTCTGTCCAAATTTCCCTCCTTGTATATGGACATGAGTCATACTGGATTGGGGCCCACCTTAATGACCTCATCTTAGTTTCATTACATCTACAAAGACCCTAACTAAGATCACATTCACAGATACTGGGAGGGGGGTTAGGATGTCAACACATCTTTGGGGGGACGCAATTCATCCCATAACACTATCCAAGTATACAATGGCTAGTAAAGTGTGGAGTTAGATTGGAACTTAGGTGATGCTAGACTCTGGCCCACTGGCCATGAGCTACCACATCTCAGTGGATTGCACTTGGGGAAATTGTATTACAATGCCTTGAGGAAGGGGAAGGTATAATAAGTGAAAAACAATCTTGCAACTATTCAGTAGAGATTTATTTCCAAAGGCACAAAACTTTGGGTTGGTCTCAGACATTTCTTCTGCAACAGTTAGATGCCAAATTACTCCACAGGGTTTTGAGGGGGAACATGTTACGAGCTAAGAACGTTATACCCAGCAATTTGTCTTTCAGTGGGACAGGCGGGCATTCTCAGAAATGCAAGGGCTCAGAAAATATTCCAGTTGTTGAAAAACTATTTGAAGATACATTCCAGTGGTTCATAGGGTTTGGGATTATATAGACAAGAAAAAATTTCAAAAATAATTTAGAAACCAACATAGGATTGCCAACTTTTAACTTTGTAAAGGCATTTAAAGCAAATCAAACTACCATCTAGTGTACATATAATCGCTTCATAAAAGATGGGTTATTTTAATGCCAAAAATATTAAAAGGATATATAATCTGATAGCTATTTAAGTTGAATAGTTTAGTTTTCAGAAAATATTCATATTTAATATATTTTACCCCAGAATAATACAGAACTTTTTCCATAGATAGGATCTCATCCATGAATGGGTGTTTGAAAATCAGGAACTGACAGAAACACAAAGAAGGGCGACATCAACTGAAATTGAGTTCTGGCCTAACATTCATGATTTATGCAACTGAGGAAAAAAATATTATTTGAAACTGACTGTAATCATTTCCATTTTCTAAGGAAAGTTTCAGTGGGAAAATAAATCTTTGCAATGCTCCTCCCTTCCACATACAGAGGATGGTGGAGGGGAGAGAGAAGGAGATAACTTGTTCCCTCAACCGACATCTGGGTTTCCATTTAGTCTTTTCCAACTTCTCCTGAAAATATCATGAAAGGACCACTAGTTTAAAATGATGTTTGCACATGCAGATGTAATTAATTCTCCCTCTCAAATTCTCTGTGAGAAGAACATGTCTGCATTTGAAACCGGAGGTAGCACCTGTTTGTCTATAATTTCTAAGAATTTCTGCAAATGAGAGTATTAGTGAGGCCAGATTGAGAAGAGAACCCATCCATCTATGATTCATGACATAAAGAGTAAGACTCATGTATGGAGAAAGAGGAGGGGCCAGTATGCAAAATTCAACCAATACTTCCCTCCTCAAACTTAGAGCAAGAGGTGCTGGGAGCCAGGACAAACAGAATCTGGGACTTAGTGTATCAGGTACAGACACAGAGGCTGCTTGAAGCATTCAATCGCATTCACACTTGGAATGAGTTCCCAAGCTAAGTAAAGCAGGGCAGCTGCGAAGCAGGCTTAAAACTGAGGAAGTGGGTTCCAGTTGGGAAGTACTGTCTTGGAGCTTTGCCCAGGAGCCCTAGCTAAGTGCGGGCTAGAACAATAATCAGTAATAGAAGCTCTCAGGCACAGCAGTGAAGTGCCTCCCGGCATCTGGTCCCTTCCTCACCTACGAGGCAAAAGGACCTCTTATCTGGTATCAAGTCATAATATGGTAAATCAAAATGTGATTTCCTATCACAATAACAACAGAGATGCCAATAGTTAGACCTAAACTCAATAAGAAATGTTCAATCTTTACTAAGGGATTCTACTATGGTGACAAACAAATCCTCAAATCTAAATAGCTTGACACAAACGAAAGGTTCACTTCTTGCTCACTGAAAGCTTGATGCAGGCTGAGTGACTCTTCAACACTGACATCCTCCAAGCAATAACTAAAAGATCCAGGTTGCTTCCATCTGGTGGCTCCACCATTCTTCATATGTGGCATTTATGGTCACTACCTTAGAGGGAGAGAGAGTGGGAAAGACTCGTATGGACTCTTAATTCCCTCTATTCATAAATGACAAATATCTATTACACATACACAGCCCATCCGTTAGCACCAATTAAATGGCTCCAACGTAGCTGCAATGCAAGGGCATCTGAGAACTGTAGGTGAGCAGTGAAATATACAAGTAGTCCTCTGCCACAGGAACATAGAAGAAGACTTAAATAAAATGAAAGACATACCACATTTCTGTATCAGGAGAGATAATATTGAATTCTCTCTAATGTAATCTATGGTTGTAACATAATCCCAGAAACAGCACCTAAGTAAAATGATTCCAGAGTTTTTCAGGAAGGATAAATGAGCAAGAATAACCAAGAAAAGTTAGAGGATAAAACAGAACAAGGTAGGTCTCTCTGCTAAGGTGTTAATATGTACTATAAAGCTCCAATAGTTAAAATAAGTTGGTGATACTTGCCCAAGAATAGATAGCAAAATCATTGGAACAGAATGAAAAGTCTAAGAACAGACCAAAATATATACATACATAAGTATTTAGCATATTTAGGTAAATGTGGCAAGTTAAATCAGTATGGAAAAGAGTGCTTATATTAAAAACAGTGTAGGGGCCACTGAATCATCACTTGGGAGAAAAAATGTTATGCCTGTACCTCTCACATTACACTCTAAAATTTATTTCAGGTGGATTAAAACTTTTAAATGAGTTAATAGAAGAAAATATAGGCCCAGGAAGGATAATCTAAGCATGGTTTAAATCATAGAATCCAAAAATATAAAGATACACGCATTTTTATAAGCTAAACATTTTAAACTTTTTGTGTGTCCCAAACAGCCAATCAAGTTAAAAGGTGATCAAAAATGAGGAAAGAAATTGCATCACATATGACAGACAAGAGAGTACCACTATTAAAATGTGAACAGTCTTAGTGATAAATAATAAGCGCACACAATTATATGAACAGAGAGGAAGATACATATTTTTCAATATGCATAATATTGCACATTGAAAGTAAAAAAATACAAATTCCAAAAAAATGACATAGTCTTCTACCAATTGAATTGGCCAAGATAGAAAAAGAATGATAATCACTGTTAGGGTAGAAGATGACGAGGAATATAAATTTGTATACTCTCTGGAAGACAGTTTGTGTTAAAAGCCTCAAAAATTTCATATCTGAACATCCTACTTCTAAAATTTATCCTAAGGAAATAATAGATTTGTAGAAACAATTATTAACTAAAATAGTCATCCAAGTTCAGTTTTAGAAGCAAAAATTTGAAAACACAACCTAAATGTCCAGTAATAATTCTTGGTAAATATCCGATGATATGTCTTGACTGAATAAACTGCTCTATGCCCATACGTGCAGACATTGTAAATATGTTGTAAAGGCTGTTCATAGGACTAAAATGTTTATAGGCTAGTTTTGAATGTGTAAAGCAAGTTACCTACAGTATGTTCCTACTTTAATTTTGAAGAGTTTACATATGCATTAAAATTCTAGAATCATATGTTCAAAATTAACAGTGGTTACCTCTTGTTAGTAGAATTAAGGTAGTTTTAAATCTCCTTTTTAATTGTCCATGTTTAAAAAAATATACGATAAGCATGTCTTACTTTAGAAAATGGTGACGTGGAGGGAAGAAAACTGTGGGACTCCCGGAGTGCCCACTGCCAAGATCTGAAGCATGGGTCAACAAAAGAGAATGACTGTTTTGGCCTTGCCACTGCCTGAAAACACACATATTTCAGAGTTGGCTGCATACTTTGTGGTAGCTTTGTATTCCAAGGGCTGAGTTTTGCAAACAAGTTTAGCAAAGTACAGCGTGTGCCCCGTTAGGTGGTTTTTGGAGCTCATCAGGTATGAGTAACACTAGCTCATTTATCTCTGGATGAGTTTGTGTGGAGCATGGAGGTGTTGACAGAACCTGAGCGGAGAACAATGTTTATTTATATCTGCACACAATAATTCATGTCTCTCTAAATCTAGGACTTTCTCCTAATTTGCTCAAAGTTTGCAAACATTTGCAGTTCTCTCCACTGGTGATGCCTGGTTTGGTTTGGCTGGACTTGAGCAAATGAAAAGGAATGTAAGACAGTGACTGGAGCTGAATGCTGTGATTCATACACAGAAAGGGAACATTTGCTTATGGTGATATGTGTTGGAAATGCTACGATCGCTAGACTTCTGTTTTGTACCTTTACGACTAATTAATATCTGCATTTCTTATGCTAGAAGATATTTTTAATGGTATGACTGTGTGTGTGTGTGTGTGTGTGTGTGTGTGTGTGTGTGTATGTGTGTCCAGTTGGTGTTAGGGGAAACTTCATAACGCTCTGGTGAGGTGCTGAGCCATTTGTAGCTATTGAATGCCTTTAGGGAATGTTAAAATTCTTGTACACCTCTGTTTACTATGGGAAATTTCAAATACATAAAAAGCAGAGAGATTTGCATCATAACCCTCTTCGAATAAATCATATTTTCTTTATAATCCCAACCACTTTCCCATACCAACAATTAGACAGTACTAATCCCAGCAGATGTGAAGTTCAAGTTGGAGGTGTTTGACTCTAATATGTAATTGTGAATTGTGGAATGAGACAGAATAGAGCAAAAGATTAGGAAGCCAATCAAACTGATCTGAATCGGGCTTGACCATTACTACTTGCTGGTTGACTGCGTTGATGCTACTTAAACTTTCTGACCCTAATCTGTAAAACGGAATTATAGTATTTAACTTATAGGACAACTGAATTAAACCCACGGTACACTTAAAGTACCAAGCACCATTCTTTGTATCTAGCAAGTACTTGATTGTTATTTTATTACATTCACACTCCTTTATTTAGAGTAGAAAACTTAAAATATAGAAAGAGAAAGTTCTCTATGATATTAAAATTTCTAAATAGGGTGATAAATAATCATTACCCATTTGCTGAGGTCATTAATCAGAGATGAGTACCTTTTGAGATTAAACTCTGCAACTGGCCATTATAGTAGTGTGAGCTGCTGCCTTTTCAGTGTAAAGGGTAAAAACACACCAACATTTCCAAAATTTCACCAACATTGGCTTGAACAAATTTTAAGAATGCCCCCGTTAGCTAGCCATTTATTTGGGTTAAATCCTATAGATGCAAATAAGGTGATCATTCAGCTCTCATCAGTCTTTTCAGCCTAAGTTGTCATCTTTCTTCCAAGGACATGGAAAACAGAGCAGGTGTGTTTTGATGGGAAGCAAGGGTGTTAGGCAAGATACTAAGCCTGAGTGGCTACTTCTCAGGGTGGTTTCTCCTACAGAGTGAAATAGGTGGTGTGAGTTGCAGGTGTTGGGGCTTTAAGAGGCAGGGGTGGGATGAGGGTAGAATATGAGATCATGATTCACCTGAATGGTGTGTGCTGAATAGGAAGAAAAGTCGCTGAGTGTGAATTGGAGGAATACATGGATAAATATCAATACATATTCCAATCTGATTTGGGGTCTGTGGGAACTCAGCGAAGGCTTCTAGCTCAAAATCAAAAGAGCAATATATTTTGGAAGAGGTTAATTAATTTCTTAATCACTCTTCCCAATTAATTAACTTCTGACCTGAGGCCTGTCACTCTGCTCTAATAAGGATTTGGGTTTGTCGCAGGGGTGTCCAAACTTTTTTCAACGTTTTTTACCAAGGGCCATATGCGGTAAAATACACAAATAGCCAGGCCACTCACTCAAGGTGAAGTACGTATTGCCTCACCTGGTTTATTTAAGTAAACTAAGTATATTTTTGGAATTTGCTGTGGGCCAATTAACAATGGATTGCAGACCGCAGTTGGCCCGCGGGCTGCAGTTTTGACACCCCTGGTCTATATTGTTGAAAGGGTGTATGGGGACAGAGTCCCAGAGAGCAGTTTCCAGGCTCTCGGCCTCACGTGGAAAGGTGCTGGCTCGGTTATTAGATGGCCATCAGCTGTAATTAGATGCCATCTGCTGTGGCTGGGTGGCCATCAGCTGTTACTGGTTAGCCACTAGCCACCAATACAATGGCCATGGCTACGCTAGGGGGTAGATTGGTTGGTTGGTTGGTTGACAGGCAGGCAGGCAAGCAGAGAAGCAGATGGCGGATTGCAGCTAGTAAGTGGGGTGGGTTGGTTGGCAGAGAAGCGGACTGATCGTCTGGCTCCTGCTTCCTATATCTCCAACCCAGTAAGCCGCCAGTCAGAATATAGTGGTATGAAACCCCCTATCCATAGATCTGTTGGTGCTCCTTTTTGGCCTCACCATATCCTGCATTCTTTTGTGCGGGGAGTGGGACCAGAGAATCTGCATGACAGGGTGTATCCATGAGTAAGTGTGCTTGTGGCACTCACAGAAACGTGCTGCTCAGATCTCCTTTGAGAAAGAAACTGCTGTTCACCTGTAAAGAGGGCAGTTTGACAGCCTCCTTCTCAAACACCTTCAGGATCAAACTCAGATTGTGAGTGGAGACCATTCTTTTATTTATTTATTTATTTATTTATTTATTTATTTATTTATTTATTTACTTTTAAGGAAGGCACAGCTCACAGTGTCCCATACGGGGATCGAACCAGCAACCTTGGTGTTATTAGCAACACGCTCTTACCAACTGAGCTAACCGGCCACCCCGAGACCATTCTTTTTAGAAAGACCCCAATCATTGACTAAGAGTGACACAAACAATAGGGTTTGGCCATTTCTGCCTTTGGGAACAGAGCCAGGAGTGCAGTTTCCAGGCTTTCGGCCTCACGTGGAAAGGCGCTGGCTCATGTAGCAAATGGCCGTCATCTGTGATTGGATGGCTATCAGCTGTGGCTAGTTGGCCATCAGCTGTAACCAGAGAGCCATTGGCCACTAATATAACTGCTGTGGCTAGGCTAGCAGTGGACGGTGGCTGAGCTAGCAAGTGTGGATTGCAGTTAGCAAATGGGGTTGGTTGGTTGGCAGAGAAGCTGCCAGCGAGTTGCGGATCATGTGGCTCCTGCTTCCTGTGTCTCCAGCTCAGCCGCCAGCGAGACTATGGTGGTGTGACTCCCCTATCTATGGCTGCATGGGTGTTCCTCTTTGGCCTCACCATGTCCTACATTCTTATGTGGGGAGCAGGACCAGAGACCCCACATGACACCCTGCATGACACTGCCCAATGTGGGGGCTCTTCCAGGGCTCCCCACTGGATGAGCCTAAACCTTGTCAAATCTGCATCACAATCTGAGTCTCTTTGAGAATCCTGCTTCCTTACCTTCCTTCACATGTGTGGGATCTGCATCAGGGTCTGAAAGCTTTCTCTGCCCAGTTCTGCTTCATTCATCTTTTATTGTTCACAAATATTGCAGCCCCTTCCAATAGCCTGCCATAATCCTGACTCAGTCCTGGAGGATCCACCTGACACTTGTGGTATTGACACCTGCTCATGGAAGTACTTCAGAAATTACAAGGAACTGCTACAAATAAGATGGTAGTATGCTTAAATCATAGATGCTTAAATTGCAAAAGCTTATGCCATGCACAAAAATAGTCATATTTTAAAAACCATTTTCCATTGTGATACTATTCTTTCCTCCTGGAACTAATGCTTCAGAATTTTGTTTATGAGCCCATATTTTCCTCAGCTTTGCCTTTCATGACCAAGTAGACAATCATCATATATATCCCTTCTCACATTCTTTTTGGAATGAAGAATATGATTCTTTCATTCTACTCTTCTCTATGAATTCCTTGACATTTTAACTTCTCCTTCCAAATGTGCTTTTCTTGCAGGTTTTCAAAAAGTTTTTAAAAAATGATGTCTTGCATATTATCAATACAAGAAAAGTCTCTATGTTGCAGCTACTGTGTTTCCCCGAAAATAAGACCGGTCTTGTATTAATTTTTGCTCCAAAAGATGCTTTCGGGCTTATGTTCAGGGATGTCATCCTGAAAAATCATGTTAGGGCTTATTTTCTGCTTAGGTCTTATTTTTGGAGAAACATGGCGTCTGGATCAATGTGCCATGTTCATTATGTAGTTCTAGTCAACATTCATTAATAGGGGACCAGTATCACTTAGGTATTACATTTGTTTGCTAATAATAGTGTCCCCCCAAAGTAATTTAAACAAGAGAAAAATTAAAGAAATTCAGAATGAGATGGTTTTGTAAGGGATCTATCAGGCTATGTTAAACTACATGTCCCACAATTCCTTTTCCTGTATGCCCCCGGTTAAAGTGTGTCACAGACAGGTTCTTTGGGAGGTTTGGGGGTTAGAAAGCCGACAGCAGCCATTTTGTAACTCACATGTGTTATCAGTTATCTGCTGGCTTACCTCATTGGTGTGAGGCAGGCCCAGGGCACAACTGCTCCACCTTTTCTTGGATACCTCCTTCATGGAGGTATATTTAGCTCCATGATGAAGGTCTGCAGTTTCTAAAAGATATTCACACCACTAAGGTCAGAATCAGTAAGACCTTACACAGGTTCAGTCTGTCCCCAAGGATTCAAGACTGTGCTTGTGGGTTCCAGCTTGTGCTTCTCTTCCACCTTGTATCTATCTTTCCTTTTCAACTGCCTGCAGTCTCCAGCATCAGGTGCAAGGACAACAGCCTTACAGATACTGCCTAACCAGCTCCTGCAATTGCTTAAGGTCCTGTCTCTTTAACAGAACACACACACACACACACACACACACACACACACACCCCTTAGTGATTCTTTTTCCCTGATGGACCCTTACCTGATACACAGAAGTAGACAAACCAACTTTGGAATGGTGGTCCTATCTAGTCACTAGGGATTCAGCCTCTTTGTCTTTCATCTCGGTTACCCTTTCTATGAGAGTTTCCATCCTCGAGATCATAAGGTATAGCCATCATATTCCAGTCATCACTTCCTGTTCCCAGCAAAAAGAAGGAGAAGAAAAGAAAGCCATAAAAAGGGGGCTTTCCCAGAAACTCCACCCAATCACTGCCATTTACACCCATCCTGATCTCTCCCATCTTCAGGAGAGGTTGAGAAATGGAGTTAAGTTAGTTATTTCTGAGGATTCTGTTACTAAGATAATGAATATTGGGAAGGTAAGTGTCTGTCTCTGCCAGAAATGGGAAAGGTGTGTAGCCCTAAACTTGGGAACATGAAATCCTGAAGTCTAAACTACTTCTGTACCTTTAAGTAATACATAATTGAATATAGTAGAACAGCAGGTATCACTTGGGTTCCATATAAGTATGCAGTTGAAATTAAATGTCTAAGAATAATGTGGAAGGCTAGAAATAACTTATGCTAAGTGTTGGAAAAGGGGATGATATACTTTCTAGGGGAAGGTTTTTTGGAAGAGGTTGTTTACACTCTGATTTCGAGAAAGTGCATAGTGGAAAGAATGTAGGGAATTATAAGAATATGGCAGTGAGGGGTAGAGGAACTGAAAATGAAAATAAAACATTTCTGATTCGAAGTACGCTATAAATTGGTGCTAATGACTACAGCTAATGACAGTATCTAACGACTATCATTGACTTGCGTGGTTTATATTTCAGCAATGTGTATTTTTCCTTGCTTTTTACCTGTAAACCAGAAAGACACCTTTTTTTTTTTTTTTGGATAGCAGAGGTTTTTAAATGCAGGCATAAAAAAAATCTATATTAGAAAAAAAATTATATCTTAATTAGGAAACAAACTTTATAACACTTCTCAGGATTTTTCCATGACTATTCCCTTCAAATAATAACTAGGACAAATCTGGTATTAATGCTGGACAGCTGAAGAGAGTTTGAAAAAGAAGCCAAATAGGAAAATTACTGTATTAAAACAATTTTTTTATTCATCTCTTCCAACCATTGCTTCATAGAGAAGATAGCCAGAGAACTTTATTTACCAATCCTGTATTTATTTACTGGGTTGCTGCTTTTAAAATGGGCCAAAATGTCTTATTTTGTTTTAAACACCTTTTTTCATACAATTTCAACATACCTTTTCATTTGGACCCATAACTAATGTGTTCCTTAAAAATGAGAAGACAAACACATTGAGCTTAGGTAACTTGCGGTATTTTGAACACTGACAGAATAATCAGTACTTAATACGAATTACTATTTTATCAAGAAATTATGAATATTTGTATTATTAGAAAACTTTGTCCAGAATGTAAGCCTTCAGGAAATCTCCATTATTTAGTATAGTAACATTAGAATTTGCTTAAGAACTCCTTAAAGGCTGTTTCTGAGAATTACGCCGTTAAAAAAAAAAAGAAACAAAAAACCCTTTTTCTAATGAACCACATCATTTGCCAAGTTAAAAAATATGCACTTAATGCTGATTAAAAGCATGATGTTAGAAATCTTAGTCTCAATAATAAACTCTGTCTTCAACATTAAAACATTCTGGTACAATTTGGGCAGAAGAAGAAAGTGTAGCAGGTATGGTTCTCAGGCCACAAGTACAGGAAAGCAAGACGCATATCTTTATTTTTTTACTTACTTAATTTTTTCCTGGAAGAACTTATCTTCTAACCCAGGTTTCTATTCTACCACGATAGAGGAAACTTAAATTTAGTCAACTGAGGGTTTGCTGACCTTGTCACTGTCCCCTGCCTCCTAAATGCTGGGAAGCTTATACAGTAAGAAGGTTGCATTTGTCAGGAGAGGGAGGGGGCTGGTCAGGGAGCAACATGTGTTGATAATTTGAGTTTGGGTTATGATTCCCCCCCCCCACCCAACTTGGCCTCTTCTATTCACACCCGCTCTTTGTTTTATTTTCTTGTCTGTGAAGATCATAGCTGAGTTGTCCCTTTGTCCTTCTGTAAGGCTACACCAGGTGCAGCACTTTCTTCTGCTTGAGGAAAGGTCCCCTCTGCCTAGATATGTCCCATAACAGTTTCTTCTTCATGTCTTCCCAGGAATTTATGTGGAGAATGCAGCCCATGTTATACAAATCTACATCATCTCCTTACCTCCCTTGGCCTAATTTAAGGGCAAGAAACAGGGTCCCTTTCTCAAGAACCCCCTAGATCTCTGAAAGCACGTATGTTACCTTTCTGCAAATCAGAAAAGGGCACCCTGTCTGGATGGTCCAAATAGAAAACGATGTGCCCTGTGGATGGATAGAGCCAGGCAGGCTCACTGCTTGGTGAACAGAAGAAACTTTGGGCAAAGAAAAAGGCCTCTTTCTCTTGGTGGAGGGGGTGGGGGGAGTGGGAGGTGGCATTGGCATTCCTCACCTAAGATCTTGTTGCTTCTCTGATCATAGGGAAAAAAATTTGCCCAAATCTATGTTTTTGGAATACGGGCATTTGATGCTCACTACCTAGAAGGAGATAAGATTCCTTTTTTTTTTTTTTTTTTTTTTAATTTTTTGCTAATACAACACTTCTCTGAGGCAAACAACCCTGAACTACCTGACTGCTGGCTCATGTGTGTGTGTGTCATGGAGGGTGGTTGGTGAGGGGATTACTGCTGATAGTTTAGTCTTTAGAGGTAGCTGGAATTCTAATCTGGCAAAGAAAATGGACACTAATAGAAACTTCTTCCTTCATCTGAGACCGAAAAATTTGAAAGAGAGTGTAGAACCCATTTCAACTTTCAATACAGGACAAACATAGATTCTTCCTGTGTCAGGAGGAGCAGACAGAAAAATCAGCGCACACACAGCCTATAGTTCAAAATTAGGTAACAAAACCAGCCAGCATGGAAGTTTCCTCATGGAAATGAGTACCTGCAAGAAATGAGATAGACAGAAAACCTAAGCCATTCTCACAGCCCTTAGTAGTTTATAAAATTATAATACATTTCATTTATTTTTCATATATTTTATTGTAAACATAATTAACCATCTTCCTCTTGTCAGGAATTGCAATTAATGAGTCTAGTGAGAGAGGAATGAGGACCTGACTGTGATTGTATTCAGAATTTGAAGGGGATAGAAAAATTCTGCCAATAGTTTATTTCTGTAACAGACTTAGAAACCTATATATTTAAAAAACAAATCTGTTTGGTGCTGGATTAGGTCAAAGATGTATGTAGCTGTCCTAAGATTATTTTCTTAAAGCTTTCAAGACACATACTACTTATTAATTATCACCACTTACTTGCTATGTCACCTATCCATAACAATTGTGAATTAACAGCCATGTTTTCCTATGAATGATGGATGCATGTTCTTTAGCTACAGTGATGCTATAAAAATCATGCCCAGCTTAAACTTCTGGAAGCGTGTTTAAATATTTGTGTCAGTGTTTCTCATTCTTCAAGTACATATGAGCCCCCTGGGTAATTTATTAAATGCAGATTCTGATTCACTAGGTCTGGAGTGGGGCCCAAATTTCGGCGTTTCTAACAGACTTTCAAGTGATGCCCAGACTCCTAATCTGTGGACCACGCTTTCAGTACCAGGGTTTTAAATGGCTAGAAGATCAAAGGTGCTCTGCTGGAAACTGCAGGTAACCTCAGGCTGGCCTCCTTCCCCATTTCCCTACCCTATTTCCAGTGGGTGGCACCTCTAACAAACAGTGCCAAGATGTGGTTGTAGGTGATTACTTCCTGGAGTAGTCAGTTTGGGTTATGATTAGGTCTAAAATCTATCTGGTCTGGGCCACATCTCTGGTGGAGTCTGTGTTTCTGGGGGGACCATTATGTCCTCTCAGTCCGTTGATTGTTGAATAAGTCTTGGCCATTAGTGTGTCTAGAGTGATCAGTCTATCTGGATTGGTTAAGATTTTGGCCTTTGTATTTTTACTGCACCACATCAGAGGACTGACAAAGGCCACATAGGCAGACCTCAAAGTCAGTACAGCCCAGGGCTATGCTTTGCAGGTAGGTTGGATTTCTGTAGGCCCAGAATTATCTTTCTAGCTCGGCCAATCTTTCTGCAAAAACAATTATCCTCAGCCTTTTAAAAGGGGGACTCCGCCTCTGCTCCCACTCATTATCTGTCCTTATTCCTGCCCTGGTTATTCCACACATGGAAAGATCCCTCTAGAGAGCCCCAAGAAAGATCCACCTTTGCCAGACACCAGTATAGTTGAAAGGGCTCCCCCTTTTCTCCTCATTAAACAAACCCACAAATGAAGCAATTATTCTCTCCCATCTTCTATCTCCAGGCTTTTTCACAGTAAGGAAAGCTAAGAAAAGCACAGTACTCTCCCTTGCCCCCACCCCACAACTCTGGGCATCTGTGTCCTCATCCATAAAATGGAGATAATGATAGTTCCTACTTGTAGGGTTGTTATGACGTTTAAATAACACGTGTGGAATGAATTTAAAAAACGAAGGGTGACAATTTCTTTTAGCCATAAAAATTATGAAGAGACAGGTAGGGAAAACAAGTCTCAGTTGAACCTTGGGGAAACATAACTAAGTTTTATATGGAGAATGATCACATAATTTATTGTGCAAACTGGAACATATTTGAACATTAAGTATTCTATATTTAGCTATTGATAACTATGGTAGGACAACAGGTATAAACAGACTCTTTCAATAGAATGCACACCCATGTAATTTATATGTAAACATTTAAGTTAAAAAAATCTTTGGTTCATATTCTCAAAGAAAATTGGAGAGGTCATTGTTTACTCATCAAAAACAATCTGAGATAAGGAAAGAATCAGATAAAAAGCAATTAATAATTTAGAAATGTTCGATTGAAAGTCAATACAAACATGGAACAGAAGACTTGAGGATACAGAATAAATAAATAAATCAGTGACTTGGAGGAAAATTTCAAGTTCTCTTAGAAGTCATAGCCAGGATAAATTGAAGAAAATTATTTGGAAAAAAAAAAGAAATAGTGCTGACACAACTAAACATTCACATACAAAAAAATAATAAATAAATAAAATAAGATAAAAGAAAAATTCTAGACACAGACTTTACATCTTTCACAAAAATCAACTCAAAACTGATCATAAACCTAAATGTAAAATACAGAGCTATAAAACTCCCAGAAGATAACATAGGAGAAAATCTATACGTCCTTGAGTTTGGCCTCTTAGATACAACATCATTTAAAAACTGCTCTGCAAGAAAGACAGTTAAGAGAACAAAAAAAGAAGCCACAGACTGGAAGTAAATCTTTGCAGAACATATGTCAGATAAAGAACTGGTATCCAAAATATACCTAGAACTCTTACAACTCAAAAATAAGATAAACAACCTATTAAAAAATGGGCAAAAGATCTGAACAGACACCTAATTAAAGAAGACATATGGATGGCAAATAAACATACAAAACAATACTCAACATCATATGTCACCAGGGAAGTGTAGGTTGAAACAAGGAGATCTCACTACACACCTGTTAGGATGGTGAAAATAAAAAACACTGACAGTATCGAATGCTGGTGAGGATGTGGAGTAACAAGAATTCTTAATCATTGCTGGTGATGATGCAAAATGGTACAGCCACTTTGGAAGGCAGTCTGGCAGTTTCCTACAAAACTAAATATATTCATCATATGATCCAGCAACTGTGCTCCATGGTATTTATCCAAATGAGCTGAATCTTATGTCCACACAAAAACCTGCACACAAATGTTCATAGCAGCTTGATTCATAATTGGCAAAGCTTGGAAGCAACGAAGATATTCTTGAATATGTGAATGGATAAACAAACTGTAGTATATCCAAACAATGGACTATTATTCAGCAATAAAAAGAAATGAGCGATCAAGGCATGAAAAAACATGGAGAAATCTTAAATGCATATTGCTAAGTGAAAGAAGCCAAAGGCTAATACTGTATGATTCCAATTACATGACATTCTGGGAAAGATAAAACTATGGAGACAATAAAAAGATCAGTGATTACCAAGGGTTTGGGGCATCGGAAGGTGGGAGGACTAAGTAGAGCAGAAGGGATTTTTAAGGAACTGAAACTATTATTCTATAGATCACTTTAAAGGTGAATCCATGTCATTACATATTTATTAAAACTCATAGAATTTACACCAAGAGTAAGTCGTATATAAAGTATGGATTTTGTTAATCATAATCTATTGATATTGCCTCATGGATTGTAACAAATGTACCACACTAACTCAGTATATTAGTAATAGAGATAATTGGGAGGGGTGTGGGCGGCATATGGAAACTCTTGATACTTTTCTCTCATTTTTTTCCCTGAAAACCTAAAACTGCTAAAAGAAGTCTATTAATTTAAAAAAAATATGAGTTATGGAAGGGGGATTCTCTGAAGATAAAATCAAGAGCTCTCATATACACACAAAATTATTTCCAGTAGGAAAGAACAAAGCAGGCAAAAAGAAGCAATAATGAAAGAGATTATGCATTTTTTTAAACAGGAGAATGGTTGAGATATTTAAATCAAAGGGCAAATTTAATGTCAGGCAAATTTAATTAAAATAGATTATCTAAACTAAAAATTTTATTTTCAATGAATTTAAATACAACAGGAACAAATTAGGCATAAAACTTTTCCCACGAAAATAAATACCAGAAGAAAGTGATGCAGTTAAAATACAATGCTGCAGGAAAAAAAAGTAACCCAAGTATTTTATATCAAGCCAGTGTTTTTTTTATGTGCAAATGCAACAGAAACATTCTTCGATGTGTTTGGGAACTCAGAATATATACCTTATATATGCCCATCCTGGGAAAAAGATGACCTGAAAATGTCCTGCTCTCAGATACGAATTACAGCAAAGAATTCAAGAATAAGGAACTATTGAACAAAAGAAATGATGATGCATATAATGAAAACATAAAAAATGTTGACATTGAAGTTATCGTTGTTACCATGATAAAGAAGCAGTATAAACAAAAAACCAAAATCTTGAGACTACATAATATGTTATGAAATATTTACAAATACTGATCATATTAGCAGCCACAAAAATTTCAATGAATTCCAAGTCATAGGAATTATAAAGGCACAAAACGCAATAAAATTTAAAATTGTAATGCATGTGTAAACACACAAAACCCAAAAATTTCTTGGCAATTTAAAACTTTCTGAATAACCGGGGACAAGGAAGAAATCAAAACAACAATTTTAGATTACCTAGAAAATAATGACAATTTCAAAATTACGTATCACTATTAATACAATGTGGATTGAGCTGTACTCAGAGATAAATTTATCACGTTAACTACAGTGAGAAGAATGGAACTAAGATTGCAACTCAACTCATATTGTAGAATGCTTTCCGGCTCTGCTGTTTATTTGGCTATGACTAATTAATGAGAGCAAACCTGCTTTTCCTCCTCTTGTTTGCTGCTAGTCTTTTCTCACGAATGCTAGGATGTTAATGGCTATTCTTGTTATTGCTCCGGCTGTATCTGGAAGGAACCTTGGAACCTCTGGAATCTGAAAGAATCTTGCCTTGATGGTGGTATTCAAGTTGCTGATCTGCTAATGCACACTAAGGGCCTCTGACATCACTAGATGGAATGCCTATGGATATACTATCAGTATCAGCTTGACACTGTATGTATCAGTGCATACAGAGGATATACCTCTGTATACACCCGCTGAAATTAAAATAGAAAATGACACAGTTGAGTCAGTTTACATAAAATGAGGAAGGTATGGCTTTTTTTTAAACAGGTGCTGTTACATCTAAAAAGTAAAGAATTATATATATTCACACACACATATACATACATATATCTGTATAAATTGTCAGCTGAGTCAGGGCCTGCAGCTGTCATTTGGTTAATAAATACATTTTAGGTATTTGCATGTCCTACTGCCTGCACAGTTTTAGATGCTTGTGTTGCATAACAGTTCTGTAGACATGTGCACATTTAACAAAATGAAATGTGTAACAATGTACAATTTTCACTTGTGAAACTGGAAATTATAAAAAAAAATATTTTGCTAAAGACAAATATTATGTAGATATACTATTTGGAACTGGGGTTTAATGGGGGATTTGCAGGTTTGCTTCTCCTTGCTCTCCTCAAGAGCATTGTTTCGATAAGGGAAGGGGCTGACGAGGGAAGGGCTAGTGAAGGATGTTTCTTCTTGATGGGACTAAGTAACCTATATAAACTTTCATTATTTGTTCCTTAGAACTGGGTTTTAGAAAGAACACCCTCATCTCCCAGGATGACAGTGGCCATTACAAGGTAAATTTCTAAGCTCTGCAGGCCAAGCTGTTCTCTCCTTTACATTCTTACACTGAGTCCCAGAGAGACCACGATGGGCATGGTGGGAGGACTCTCCCTTCAGGTCAGTCTCCAAAGAACCAAAATATTATAGTTGTATTATTGACACGTCAAAAGAGGATCCGAGCCTGTCTGTTAAAAGAGAATATAAACATTAGAAGTATGGACTTTTTTTATGAATGGAAATATTTTTTTATGTGCACTAACTACTAGTTTTAAAAAGAGTCACAACATGTTTTCTTTAACATAGAGAAATGCATTATAAATAGCCATGGAAATGTTACATTAGTAGGAATATCCTACAAAGGGGAACATTGCGTACTTCTGGTATTTTGAAAGAAAAGAATATAATATCGCATGTGATTTTTTAAAATTGAAATTGTTTACTGAATGTCCTCAAGATCTTTAATCGTCTGTACTCACAAGAATTATCAAATCTTAGAAACTTGTTAACCAGTAGCTTTATCATAAAATTCTATGCCCTGTATTCTAACTTTATCATTTATCTGGGAAATGCTTTGAAGATAATTTTCCTTGGCTACATTCTTCTCAAAAGCCCTATCATGCAAGAGAAAGGGAATAATGGACTGCCACTGAATGAACTGAATAATGTATGAATGTGATTAATTGAGTCATTCATTTATTTCTTCACTCCTTTATGAATTCAGTCAATTTATTAAGTGCCTACTATGTGCTAGGCAGTTGTCAGCTCCTGAGCATATAAAAGGAACGAGACACGCTCTTAAGGAGATTAGTGTGTAGTGAGGGATACAAGCAGTGCTGTTAGGGCTAAATCCAGGGACTATGAGTGTGTAGAGGAGGAACAAGTAACACCAGCTTGAGGAAGAGGGGGTTATAGTGAAGGGAACAGGAGGAACGGAGCCTCAGGAATCCCAAGCACAAGTAGGGTTTAAGCAGATGAGGGGGAAAGGGTGTAAGGACAGTGGGGAGAGGTATATTTAGAGATCCAGAAAGAGCCCTCCATGATGGGTGCAGTGTGAGGGTGCGGAGGAAGTGGGGAAGAAGTGAGTTTCAAATTGTAAGAAGCACCAGATTCTGAAGGTCTTTTCATGTTTAACAGTTTAGGTTTTATCCCTAGAGCATGGAGAACAATTGCAGGGTTTTAAGCAGCAAAGCAATGTGATCAGTTTTGTTTTAGAAAGGTGATTCTAAATGCAGGATGAAAAAATAATTGGAAATATGATGAGAATAGTGACAGCAAAACTAGTTAGGAAACTATTAAAGCAATCCACAGAAAAGATACCAGTGGCATCAACTGAAGTGTTGCATTGGAAACAGGCAGAAGAGGATGTATTAGATGGCTTAGGTAGAATTGACAAGGAGGGCTTGGAATGGATGAGGGGGAGGAGAGGTAGGAGAGGGAAGATTCCAATAGGGCACCCATGTTTGTGACTTGGACCTCTTTGCAGATTGTGGTTCCAGTCACTGAAGAGAAGGAAACAGAAGGAGCGCTGAAAGTTAGGAGGAAGAGAAGACAGGGAACTCTGTATTCCACAGACTTGTTGACGTTGGAGGTCAAGATTTCCACCAGGCAGTTGAGTGTGCAGATCTCAAGTAGGCTGGAATAAAACATAGCAATGAATGAAATCGCTGCTGGGGAGGGTTCAGCATAACAGGCCCTGAACAGAAGCTAGCATGCAAGGAAATATTCAAGAAAGGGGCAGCAGGAGAAAAGCCTATAGCCCAAAGAATGTGTTAAATGACACCACAGGATGTAATCATTGAAACACAGAGAATAAAAAATTCTGCAGACTTTAAGATTGTATGACAATTAGGAGACTTAAAAACCAAATGCAAAGTGTAGATCTTGTTTAAATACACTAACTGTCAAAATACTTACGAGTAATCGGGGAAAAGATTATGGCGTCGATAGAGCAAGAATGGCCATGAGTTGGTAATTGTTGAAGCTGGATAATAGGTACATGCGGAGTCCCTGAACTATTGTCTCTATTTTTGTGTGTGTTTGTGATTTTCCACAAAGAAAGTTAAAAATTAAAAGGAATGTTCCCCCATCCCCAGGCTAAATTCATGCAGTAGACCTTTTTTTCCAAATGACGTCTCATGCGGGAACTAGGTCTACAAAGTGTAGGTTGAAGGATGGCTCTTAGTTGCATATGTAAAGCTGGGAACCCAGGGCCCATAGCTGTGACTTCCTCGTAACCTCCTTGCCCTGCCTCTTAGCTTCCCCAAAACTCTAGTTCTCTTGAAGTTACATGGCTGGTAAATAGACTGACATGTAGGACGTGGTAATGAGTAACAGCATTGCCAGTGATATAGTTCAGCTGTCTCCTCAGGCCCATTGATTTCCTTCAAGAGACAGTGAGTATACAGCCCACTATTGGACATCATATTTACCTTTAAGTAAAGTCAAGTGAGTTCCCTAGATTTCTTCAAAGCAGCTGACATCATGTTGTATAGGCAATAAACATTCTGCCACCATTATCATTTCCCTGGAGAAAAACATACTGCATTTCTGTCACACAGACAATAATTTCTTAAACATGTTTTCCTTTTAAATGTAGCCTTATGTAGTAAATTGTAATGTCCAGGGGAAAAAATGTACTGCAAAGCTATACAGAGTGTTTCTCTATACACTACATACTACCGGTTACGTGTTATATAACCGTGATACATTCACCAAAACTAAGAAATTGACTAAGAAATGGTGCAATGCTATTAACTGAACTACAGACTTTATTTGGATTTCCCTAGTCTTTCCACTAGTGTCCTTTTTTTTTGCTCTAGGATTCAGTCCAGGGTTCCACATTGCATTTAGTTATCACATCTCATTCTCCTCCAAAATGTGACACTTTCTCTGTTTTTCCTTGTCTTTCATGACCTTGACATTGAAATGTGTGCATTAAAAAATCAATGTGTCATATCCTCTTCCAGGATTGCAGGATCCCATGAAAAGTGGGGTGCAGATAGCCCTTATAGATGTAAGTTGGTCTGATGAAGTTTTAGAAGTTGAAACACCCCTTTTTCTTGAAGCTTCTTTCATCCTCCACCTTCCTTTCCCTTCTTTCCAATCCAGTTTAAGTCTTCCAGTTGGGATTCATCTGAAATGACAATCCTCTACTAATGAAGAGTTTCTTTTGACAGGCCAAGTTGGCACTTGCTGGTTTCTGGAGAGGAAAATGCAAAACAGAGCCATAGTGAAAGGCTTTCACATGGTTTTATGGAGAAGGCCACTATTTGGCCATTCTGCAAAGAGCAGCACACTAATTCTTCTACAGCCAATCATGAGACTGGTGCTTGAGATACTTCTTTCAAAGGCAGGATTGCTAAATCACTCACACTTTTATTTTTTAAAAATACTACAACAAAACACAAAACAAACCTGACTTAGCTAGTGTGAGCTGTTGCTTTATTAATGCATTTACTTTATGGTCTAAAATAGGATTTTAATAAATGTATGCTCTAGTAGACATATTCAGTGCTGAAGTATTTTATATCTGGGTTGCAGCCTTTCTGCCCAGGCTTAGCACTCTTCATCTCCCTCAGGGTCCCCATGAAGGCAGAATGCATACGTATTACTACTTAGAATCCTACTTGCCTTGGGCTCTCTCTCCACAAGTACCCAAATGTATTACATCAAATTTGAGCAGGTCAACTTCCTCTCCACCATCTCACTGGTAGCTTTATTTTCATCAATACATTCAAAGATAAACTCTCAAATGAGAAATATAGTACTATGCCCAAATACAGTGATGACTCATTCATCTAGACTACTAATTCCAAGTCTATGGTGATTATTCATAAATAGTAAAACAATTTAAGTAAAAGATTGAACATTATGTCTTTTTCTATGAATTTTCAGCTTGCTCAGAAGTAAAGTAAATCAATTCAGATGTCAGTTGCTATTTCAAAAGAAGGATTGATCTTATGAAATTAAAGATTTTTCTAATACACTTTAGGGTTTAGAGATTTTATGTGGTAAGGGATTCCGATACATGATATATTATAATGTGATGGTACAATCTGTTACGTGGTTGATAATAAGTACCACCCTTGAACATAATGGAACCACTTCTTTAAAACTAATGCACAATTTAGAATTTTCACTGTTAAATTGAGCTTTCTCCCCAATTGTATTACAAGCTCCTTGAATTTAAGGATCAGGCATCTTATATTTTTTGTGTCCCTAACCCACTCTCTCAATCACTGCTTCAGTGTAGGGCTCACCAAAGTGCCTTACACATGGGAAATGCTTAGTACAAGGTTTCCTTAAGTATTGTCAAATATGTGGATTTATTACTCATTATTCTAAACATGTGGATTTCAACCAGTTTATTTATTTATTTTTTAAAATTTATTTTAATTTTTTTTCAGTTACAGTTGACATTCAAGATTATTTTATGCTAGTTTCAGGTATACAGTGTAGTCATTAGATGTTTATATAATTTATGCAGTGATTCCTCCAATTACTCTAGTATCCACCTGGTACTATACATAATTGTTGCAACATTATTGACTATATTCTCTATGCTGTACTTTATATCCCCGTGACTATTTTGTAACTACCAATTTGTATTTTTTAATCCCTTCAACTTTTTCACCCAGCTCCCGAACATCCCTCCTCTCTGGCGACCATCAGTTCTCTGTACCTATGAGTCTATTTCTGTTTTGTTTGTTTATTTATTTTGTTCTTTAGAGTCCACATATAAGTGAGATCATATGGTATTTGTCTTTCTCAATCTGACTTCTTTCAGTTAGCATAATTCCCTCTATATCCATCCATGTTGTCTCAAATGGTAAGATTTAATTATTCTTTATTGACGAATAATATTCCATTGTGTTTATGTACCACATCTTTTTTTTAATTAAATTTATTGGGGTGACAATTATTAGTAAAATTACATAGATCTCAGGTGTACAATTCTGTATTACATCATCTATAAATCCCATTGTGTGTTCATCACCCAGAGTCAGTTCTCCTTCCATCACCATATATTTGATCCCCCTTACCCTCGTCTCCCACCCCCACCCCGCTTACCCTCTGGTAACCACTAAACTATTGTCTGTGTCTATGGGTTTCTGTTTCTCAGTTGTTTGTCTTGTTCTTTTGTTGTTTTTGGTTTATATACCACATATCAGTGAAATCATATGGTTCTCTGCTTTTTCTGTCTGACTTATTTCGCTCAGCATTACACTCTCAAGATCCATCCATGTTGTCACAAATGTTCCTATATCATCTTTTCTTACCGCCGAATAGTATTCCATTGTGTATATATACCACAACTTCTTTATCCATTCATCTATCGAAGGACATTTTGGTTTTTTCCATGTTTTGGCCACCGTAAACAAAGCTGCAATGAACATTGGAGCACACGTGTCTTTATCTCTAAATGTTTTCAGATTTTTTGGGTAGATACCCAGGAGAGGGATTGCTGGGTCATATGGCAATTCTATTCATAATTTTTTGAGGAACCTCCACACTGCCTTCCATAACGGCTGCACCAGTCTGCATTCCCACCAACAGTGTATGAGGGTTCCTTTTTCTCCACAGCCTCTCCAACACTTGTTACTATTTGTCTTGTTGATGATAGCCATTCTGACTGGGGTGAGGTGATATCTCATTGTACCACATCTTCTTTATCCAATCATCTGTTGTCAGGCACTTGGGTTGCTTCCCTATCTTGGCTATTGTAAACAGGGCTGCAATGAACAAAGTGGTGCATATATCTTTTTGAATTAGTGTTTTGGATTTCTTTGGATAAAAACCCAGGAGCGTAATGGCTGGGTCATAAGGTAGTTCTATTTTTAATTGTCTGAGGAACCTCCATACTGATTTCCACAGTGGCTGCATCAATTTGCAATCTCATCCACAGTGCACTGAGGGTTCCCCTTTCTCCACCTTTGCCAACACTTGTTTGTTGATTTATCGATGATAGCCATTCTGACAGGTGCAAGGTGATATCTCATTGTAGTTTCATTTACATTTCTCTGATGATTAGTGATGTTGAGCATCTTTTCATAAATCTATTGGCCATATGTATGTCCTCTTTAGAGAAATGTCTATTCAGGTCCTCTGTCCATTGTTAATTGGATTGTTTGTTATCTTTGTGTTTGTGTTTTTGTGTTGAGTTGTATGAGTTAGTTATAAATTTTGGATGTTAACCCCTCATCAGGTGTATCATTGAGGAATATCTCCTCCCATTCCGTCTTCATTTTGTTGATTTACTTTGTTGTGCAAAAGCTTTTAGTTTGATGTAGTCCCATTTGTTTATTTTTTCTTTTGTTTCCCTTGTCTGAGGAGATATATCAGTAAAAATATTACTGAGGGTAATGTTGGAGTGTTTAGTGTCTATGTTTTATTCTCCAGTAGGAGTCTGATGGTTTGGGGTTTTACGTTTAAGTCTTTGATCCATTTTGAATTTATTCTTGTATACAGTGTAAGAAGGTGGTCCAATTTCTTTCTTTCTTTTTTTTTTTTTTTGCATGTATTGGTTTAGTTTTCCCAACACCATTTATCGAATAGATTGTCTTTACCCCAGTGTATATTCTTGCTTTTTTTGTCATGGATTAAATGACCATATAAGTGTGAGTTTATTACTGGGCTCTCTATTCTTTTCCATTGATCTATGTGTCTGTTTTGATGTCAGTATCATGCTGTTTTGATTACTATAGCTTTTTAGTATAGTTTGATATCAGGTAGTGTGATACCTCCAATTTTGTTCTTCTTTCTCAAGATTGCTGTGGTTATTTGGGGTCATTTGTAGTTCCATACAAAATTTAGGATTATTTCTTCTACTTCTGAAACAGTAGTGAAAACTACTGTTGGCATTTTGATAGAGATTGCATTGAATCTATAAATTGCTTTGGTTAGTATGTACATTTTAAAGATGTTAATTTTTCCTACCCATGACTATGGTATATGATTCCATTTATTTGTATTTTCTTCAGTTCCTTTCTTCAGTGCCTTATAGTTTTCTGAGGACAAGTCTTTTATCTCTTTGGTTAAATTTATTCCTAGGATTTTGTTGTTGTTTGTTTGTTTGTTTGTTTGGTGCAGTTGTAAATGGGATTATTTTCTTAATTTCTCTCTCTGACGGTTCATAATTGATGTGTAAAAATGCAACCAATTTCTGAATATTAATTTTGAATCCTGCTACCTCAGTAAGGATTCCATAATTCATTTGTCAGTCTAGTAGTTCTTTGCTGGACTCTTTCAGGTTTATACAGCATCATGTCATCTGCAAATAATGACAGTTTTACTTCTTTCTTTCCAATTTGAATGCTTTTAATTCTTTTTTCTTGTCTCATTGCTGTGGTTAGGACTTCCAATACTATGCTGAATAAAATTGGTGAAAGTGGGTATCCTTGTCTTGTTCCTGATCTTAAGGAGAACACTTTTAGCTTTTTCTCATTGAGTATGATGTTAGTTGTGTGTTTTGTTCTGTATATGGCCTTTCTTACATTGAGGTATGTTCCCCTTATTCCCACTTTGCTGACAGTTTTTATCATAAATGGATGCTGGATTTTGTCAAATGCGTTTTCTGCATCTATTGATATGATCATGTGGTTTTAAAAAAATATTTCATATTGTTTATGTGGTGCATCATGTTAATTGATTTGCAGATATTGAACCAACTTTGCATACCAGGAATAAATCCCACTCGATCATGGTATATGATCATTTTAATGTATTGCTGAATTTGGCTTGCTAATATTTTGTTGAGGATTTTTGTGTCTATGTTCATCAGGCATATCAGCCTATAGTTTTCTTCCTTCCTCCCTTCCTCCTTTCCTTCTTTCCTTCCTTCCTTCCTTCCTTCCTTCCTTCCTTCCTTCCTTCCTTCCTCTTTATTTGTAATGTTTTGTCTGGTTTTGGTGGCCTTATAAAATGAGCTTGGGAGCTTTCCCCCCTCTTGAACTTTTTGGAATAATTTGAGAAAGACAGGTGTCTTCTTTGAATGTCTGGTAAAATTCACCTATGAAGGCATCCAGTCCTGAATTTTTGTTTGTTGGGAGTTTTTTGATTAGTGATTTGATTTCATTAGTAATTGGCCTTTTCAAATTTTATGTTTATTCTTGATGCAGTCTTAAGAGATTCTATATTTCTAGGAACTAATCCATTTCTTCCAGATTGTCCAATTTGTTGGCATATAATTGTTCATAATATTTTCTTATAATCCTTTTATTTCTGTGGTTTCCATTGTCACTTTTCTTTTGTTTCTGATTTTTTTTTTTTTTTTTTAATTTGGGCCCTCTCTCTTTTCTTCCTGATGAGTCTGGTTAAAGGTTTATTAATTTTGTTTATCTTTACAAAGAACCAGCTCTTAGTTTCATTGATCATTTGTATCTATTTTTTGTCTCTATTGGTTTATTTCTGTACTGCTTCTTATTATTTCCTTCCTTCTACTCACCTTGGGCATTGTTTGCTGTTCTTTTACTAGTTCCTTTAGTGTAAGGTTAGACTATTTGAGATTTTTCTTGTTTCACTGAGGTAGGCCTGTATTACTATGAAATTCCCTCTTAGGACTGCTTTCATTGCGTCCCATAAATTTTGGGTCGTTGTGTTTTCATTTTCATTTGTCTCAAGATGTCTTTTGATTTCTTCCTTGAGTTCATTGTTCCTGACCCATTCATTGTTTATTAGTATGTTATTTAGCTTCCATATGTTTTCAGGTTCTTTTTTTGTAATTGATTTCTATTTTTATACCATTGTGGTCAGAGAAGATGCTTGATATAATTTCAATCTTCTTACATTTATTGAGACTTGTTTTGTAGCCTAACATATGGTCTATCTTTGAAAATTTTCCAAGTGCATTTGAAAAAATGTATATTCTGCTGCCTTGGGATGAAATTCTCTTAAAAATTCCATTAATTCTATTTAGTCTAGTGTGTCTTTTAAGGCACCTCTTTCCTTGTTGATTTTCTGTCTGGAAGATCTGTCCATTGATGCCAATGGGATATAAAAGTCTCCTAATATGACTGTATTACTGTCAATCTCTCTCTTTATGTTGGTCAATATTTGCTTTGTATGCTTAGGTTCTCCTATGTTGGGTGCATACATGTTTACAAGGGTTATATCCTCTTGTTGGATCAATATCTTCATCTTTATGTAATGTCTGTCTTTGTGCCTTGTTATAGCTTTGTTTTAAAGTATGTTTTGTCTGATGTAAGTATTGTTCCCCCAGTTTTTTGTCTGTTTCCATTTTCATGGAATATGTTTTTCCATCCCTTTATTTTCAGTCTCTGTGTGTGTCTTTCAACCTGAAGTGGGTCTCTTGCAGACATCATATGTAAGGGTCTTGTTTTCTTATCCATTCAGCTACCCTATGTCTTTTGATTGGAGCACTTAATCCATTTACATTTAAAATGATTATTGATAAATATGTGGTTATTGCCATTTTATTATTCATCTTTATGTTCTCCTCCTCCTCCTCCTCCTCCTCTTCCTACTCCTCCTTCTCCTTCTTTTTCTTCTTCTTCTTCAAGAAGTCCCTTTAATATTTCTTGTAATACTTTCTTGGTGATGATTAACTTCTTTAGCTTTTTCTTGTCTGGAAAGCCCTTTATCACTCCTTCAGTTTTAAATAATAGCTTTACTGAGTAGAGTAGTCTTGGTTGTAGGTCCTTGCTTTTCATCACTTTGAATATTTTGTGCCAGTCCCTTCTGGCCTGCAAAGTCTCTGTTGAGTAATCAGCTGACAGTCTTATGGGAGCTCCTTTGAAAGTAAGTAGTTGCCTTTCTCTTGCTCCTTTTAGAGTTTTCTCTCTTTGTCTTTAACCTTTGACATTTTAATTATAATGTGTCTTGGTGTCAGCCTGTTTGGATCAATCTTGTTTGGGATTCTGCAACCCCTGGGCTTATATGTCTATTTCTTTTGCCATGTTAGGAATGTTTCCAGTCATTGTTTCCTGAAATAGGTTCTCATTTCCCTGCTGTCACTACTCTCCTTTGGTACTCCTCTGACATGAATATTGGTATACTTGATGTTGTCCTAGAAGCCCCTTAAACTATCCTCATTTTTTGGATTCTTTTTCTTCTTGCTGTTCTGATTTGGTGTTTTCTGCTACCTTGTCTTCCAAATCGCTGATTTGAACTTCTTCATCTAATCCACTGTTGATTCCTTCTGGTGCATTCTTCATTTCAGTTATTGTATTCTTCATTTCTGACTCATTCATTTTTATGGTTTCTATGTTCTTTTTAATGCTTACTCCACTCTTTGTTGCAGTTCTCATTGAATTAAACTATTATTCCTCTAATTCATTAAGAATCCTTATAGCCATTTTTTTTTTTAAACTCTGTATCTGGTAGGGTGTTTGCCTTCATTTTGTTTAGTTCTTTTTCTGGAGTTTTTTCCTGTTCTTTCATTTGGGCCATGTTTCTTTGTTTCCTCATTTTGGCTGCTTCTCTCTCTCTTTTTTTTTTCTTTTTTTCTTTTTTCTTCTATATGTATTAGGTAGGTCTTCCATGTCTTCCAGTCTTGGCTAGGTAGCCTTACATAGTAGGTGTCCTGTGGGGTCCAGTGGTGCAATCTCCCTTGTCACCTTTGCCGCGTGCTTCAGGAGTGTCCCTTGTATGGGTTGTGTGTGCCCTCTTGTTATAATTGAGCCTTGATTGCTACTAACATGTCAGTGGGTGGGATTGAGCCTCAGGCTGATTGGCTAGGTGTTTGGCCACATCTATAGCTTATGGCCTGCTGTGAGGGGGGCTTACTCTGTGCAGCAGGATTCATCCCAGTGGGCTCTTATGCCTGCTGAGATTGCACTTTGAGTGTGCCTTTTGTTGGGCTAATTGAGTGGTGTTCTGCTATGGGTTGTAGCTGACCTCCAGGTATGTTGGTTCTGGAGCCTCTTGGGAGGGGCTGCATTGTAAGCCAAGGTCAGCCACTACCTTTGACTGGCCAGGAACTGCCTGGGAAGAGGTACAAAATGATCTATGGTTGGTCACTGCCTGTGCTCGTCTTGGAGGCATGTGGGAGAGGCCACACTGTGAACCGAGGTTACTGTCACCAGTATCTGGTCTGGGGCTGCTCCACAAAAATCCCTGGGATGCTGAGGCTTACTACTGTCTTCTAGATCCTGTAAGGCTCAGCTGCTGATAGTGCCTTGTGTGGTATGTGCATTGGATGAGTCACCAGAGTGGGATGAGTGGTGTTCACTAGTAGATCCTGGTTTGGTGCCAATGCTGAGCCTCAAGCTACTGAGCAAAACTCTCAGAGCACACCGAGGCCAGCTGCCAACAGCCTGGGTCCTGTGAACCCCTGATAGTTGTTCTAGAAAGATTGCAACATGGGTGATGCTGCCTACTGGCCAAGAATGTGTGTCGGGTGTTGCACTAGTTGGGTGGGACAGGGTCACCAGGGTAGAGTGAGTGGAGCTCACTAGGCCAATACAGATTTAGATTCGACCATGTGGGGGAGGGCTCAACACAGGGCAGATGGCGCTCGCCTACTGGCTGCACAGGAGAAGGATTTTACACAGGGAAAATGGTGACTGTCCCTTCAGTTCTCTCCCTGAAACCACACAACTCAGTCTCTCCCTATATGTTTCTGATGCCTCCATGTCACCACCTCTTCACTAGAGTCCAGGTGAGTGCCTGTAAGGTAGTAAGTCTGTATGCAGGCACTATAAGGAGACATGTGGATTTCCCGCAGCCTTCTGTCTCCCTGGATTAGGTGCCTGGTGTGGGGCTGGGGTCCCTCCCTCGTGGGGTGGGGGGAACCTCTGTAACTGAGATATCCCTCCTGATTCTCAACTGCCACATGCAAGTGTGGGGTAAGCCTATTTTGTGTCTCCATCCCTCCTACCAGTCTCGATATGGCTTCCTCTTTATATCCTTATTTATATCCTTATATTTATAGGACTTCTATTCAGCTAGACTTCATATGGTTCCCCAGGTTGATTGTTCTATAATTTAGTTGTAATTTTAACGTGGTCATGGGAGGAGGCAAGCTGATAAGACTACCCATTTCCCGTTCCCCACCTGTTGTTTATCTACTCTGCCATCTTGGATCCTTCTGATTTCAACCAGTTTAAAGCAGCTAAATGTGCCCTTGTTAGTTTCTTATCAATCTAGATTTTTTTAAATCTCTCATTAAATTGTTTGCTTTATATTTTTCAATGTGAGTATAGTATCAGCATAATTTGACTGCAAATAATGAATAATCAGACAAAAATGGCCTAAACAAAGAAGAAAATTTATTATCGTATATTATAAGAAGTTTGAGGTTTGAGTGATTAAAAGGTTGATTAATTTAGAAACTCAACCATAACATCCAGGACCTAATTTCACTATTTCAGCTATAGCTCTTCATCCTTCAGGCTTGCAAGATGGTTTAGCAGTTGCAGCAAAGATATCCTAACACAACAGTGTTCTAGGACCAGAGAGAGGGCTTTTTCCTTCTGTCACTTTCCAGAAGCTCCACAGCAGACTTCCATTCATAGCACATTTCCATTCTTCTACTGGTCACTGAAAAGGGGATTGGATTTACCACGGTGAATGTAGACCAATTAAGATTCATCCCTAGGCCATAAAGGGGCCCAATCTCTGAAAAACTTTTGGCTACTCAATGCATAAGCAAAGTTGGTACCTTGGCAAGAAAGAGGTGGGTTATAACTATTGGGTACAGACAACAGTATCTGCCACAAGCCACATGTCTTCCTGGGGGAAACTGAGTAGATTCCATGTAGTTCTGTGTTTTCTATGATTTTTTGCCTTTTTCTTTTCCATTAGGTAAGAGTCACCTATGTTCCTCTTTGTGATTTTTCTCCTTGATAACATAACCTAGGTTTTGTTGAGATACAGGGGGTAACATGCTAAAAGCAGATGGTCCCAGTCCAAGGTGTTGAATTAGAGATGAGTGTAATACAGTCACGGTAATCCCAATTCCACTGGCCAATGAACAGTTTAGAAATGTTCATGTGACCCGGTTCTGGTCACTGAAATGGAAGATGCATTCTCCTGAGAAGTTTCTGAGAAAATTTTTTTCTACCTAATAAAATGGGAGATGAGCAAAGGGTCTGCTCTCCAACTTGCTTTCTGCCTTTGGTTGTGTGTAGACATAATGCTTGGAGTTGCCGCAGCTGTCTCAAGGCCTTCAGTGTAAACATTCCTAACACACAAGATGGGAGAGCAAAGAGGCAGAAAAGGCCTGAGTCTTGGTGTCATTGAGCAGCTGAATCAACCCTGGGACTGCTTACCTCCAGACTTCTCTTTAGGTGAGATAACAGTGAATGCCTGCTATTTAAGATTTAGATGGCTCTGTTTAGATGACTATTGCTACTTGCTGCTGAAACCATCTTGACAGATAATTTTCTTTCTAGGAATATAACCCCAAAGCCCTTTATTGTGGTATATCTGCATAAAGTATGCAAATGTTTTCTTTCTTTTTTTTAAATAATAGCTGAAGTCTGTCTCAGGCAAAAGACAAAGAGAAAACATATATGTATACATAATTGAAGGTCAATAAATATTCATTTGAAAATGAGTAAGTGTTCTACAGTTTACTATAACAATTTTCTCAGGGAACATATTATTTTTGGATACTTAGATCAACTAACAGTATTTCTTTGGCACTACCAGGAGCTCTGTTTTTATGTCCTCCTGAGAAACTGCATTTCTGCACATTTTTCTACTACTTTGGAACCACAGATATTCCTGGAAAGAATTACTTTTAACTTCTCTGGCTTTTCCTTTTTTAACTATTAGCTTGTATTAATAACTTGCTGTTGCTAGCAGTTAGCTAGCTGTCAAGCATTTGTCCAAAAATATGTTTCTATAATACTTTCTCCTCATAGTCATTCAATACACATGACAGTTTAAACATTTCTCCATAATCTCACAGACCATTTATCTTTCTACTTAAGAAAACCCCAAAAAACAAAAAAACCTTTTACTATTTGAACTGTATGAAATACACAGCAAAGTCCAGAAAGCTATACAACAAATAATTATGTACTTGGTACTGTCAGCCACATACTCAATCACAAACTCAGGTTTAATATATGTTAGCACGTGGCCATATTTATTAAAGATAAAGCCACAGATTTATCTCCATCTCTTCCCCTCCCATTCCAGAGGTAACCATTGTCTTGAAGATGAGGATAATGACAACCAGAATGATGATGATGATAATGATGGTAATAAAAACAGAAAATTTACTGTATGCCAGCCATTATTCTAAGCACTTTATATACATTAGCTCCTTTAATGCCCCAAATAAACATGACTAGTGACTAGTCTATTATTATCCCCCATCTTATAGGTGAGGGGCCAATGAAAGATTTGTGAAATAACTTGTCCAAGGCCACACAGCTGGTAACCAGAGGAGCCAGGATTCCAAACCAGGTGATCTAGGTTTCCCATACACCACGTCTATACTCTATACTGAGTATCATTATATACGTTCTCTCAATATATGCATCCACAATAAATATACATAGGGTTGGTTTGTATAATTTTAAAAAGATATGATTTGATAACATTTGTGTTTTTCCCCTAGTTTTTTCCTACTATGAAACATGTTGCAAAGAACAGTCTTGCACATATTTCCTATGGCAAACATTTAGAAGCTAAATTTATAGATTATACATATCCTCAACTTTTTAAAAGTTATTCCAGAATTGTTCTTCACAGTAGTTGTATCAATTTACAGCCATGCAAGCACTGTGGAAGGCTATCCACTTCCCAGTAGCCGTACCCATTCTTGGTAATATGAGATTCATTTTTGATTATCAATGATTGATTTCTGCCCATTGCTAGCTGTCAGATGGTATTTTATTGTTGTTCTAATACACATTTTTCTTTGATTACTAAAGAGATTGAAGCATCTTTTTATATGTTTATTTGTTTCATTTTCTTGGAGTAATTGTCTTGCCTGGGTTTTAAAAAATTCTATTATATTATGATTATATAAAGCCAGTTATATGGGTTGTAAACACCTTCCCCTAGTAGTTATTGACGTTATTTTTTATGTTATCCTGACACACAGAAGTACTGAGCTTAATATAGTTACATTCTCAATATTTTTTTCTCAATGTAGTGTATGCTTTTGGCATCATAAGTAATATGGCAGTACTCAGATGTTGTCAAGATATTCTCCTATCTTTTCTTTCTAAAGTTTACTTTTCACATTTAGATGATTGTGATTTTTGTGTATGGTATGAGGTAGATATCCAATTTTACCCTCTTTCATGTGAATAGTTAAACCTGCCTTTTTCCATATGGTGACGTCACATCATCGCTGATTGAATGCTCTCATTCTTTGCCCAGTGATTTGCAATGCCATCTTTGTCATGTTCCAAATTTCCATATCTAAGTGGTTCTCTTTCTAAGCTCTCTATTCCCTGTGGTAATATCGCACTGTTTACTACAACTTTATGAGTGCCAATATTCAAGCAGATAAGACCCACCGCCCCACACACTTTCCCCCTCCTGCTTCTGAAGCCATCCCCCCCCTCTTTTTTCTTTGTAATTTTTTAGCCTGTTTTGTCTAGTTCTTTGAAAAACTCTACTGGAGTTTTTATTGAAATCGTATTGAATTTATAGATAAATTAGGGGAAAATTGAAATCTTTAATATATTAAACCTTCCCATCCATGAATATAGTAAATCCTTTGTTTCTTCCCCCCTCAATAAGGTTTTGTCGCTTTCTCCATAAAACCTTACACACCATTTGTTAGATTTATTTCTGGGCACCTTAAAAGCTTTTATTGCTGTAGTTAATAATGTCCTTGAACAATAACTATTGATTTTTGTAAATTGATTTCTAGCAAACTCGCTGAACTTTCTTATTAGCACTAACATTTATTTGTGCATTCTCTTGTACAGTCTATGTAAACATATATTCTATGTACTAATTATGTTACTCCCTTTCCCCCAATCTCTAGCTTTTTGTGCCTATTGTGCTTTTAAAAATTGAGATATAATAACTAGAGAATAAAATGCACAGGTGATAATTACTTAGTTCAATTAGCTCTGACAAGTATATGCACTTGTGTAATTGATACCTCAGTCAAGATACAGAACATTTCCAACTCTCCAAGAAGTTCCCTTGTGCTTCCCAGCAGTCAACTCCCACCTCCCAACTCTAGGCAAACAATCTGCATGCTGCGGCTAACAATTAGTGTTTCCTGCTCTTGAACTTTATACAAATAAAATCATAGAGTATATTTTATTTTGGGACTATGTGCTTTTGCATAACACAATGTTGTTTTAAGGTTAATTTATGTTGTTGCCTGTATCAGTGCTCCATTCTTGTATGACTGAATAATATTCCATCATCTGGATATTCTACAATTTGTTTACCCATTCTCCTGTTGATAGACATTTGGGTTGTTTTGAATTTTGGACTATTATGAATAAGGCTGCTATAAACATTTCATTCTTTTAACTTTTTCTTTTTATTTTCTTATTATGTTGGCTAGACCTATAGTATAACATAGAAAGTAGAATAAGGGATTATTTTAATATTTTTAACATTATTAATTTCAATATTTACAATGGGTTTTTAAAAGATATACTTTATTAAATTAAGAATTCCCATCTACTCCTAGTTTGCTTAACAGGATTTATTTATTTATTTTGGGAAGGTGTACTTGTTTAATCAAGAAGGATTGTTGAATTGTACTAAATGCTTTTCTGTATCAAAATGATTTTTCTCCTTTAATCTGTTAATGTAATGATTATATTAATTGATCTTGTAAGGCATTTTTACGTTCTTGGATAAACTGCAATTAGCTGTGAGTTAGGAAATTACATTGCCAGATTTAAAAAATAATATATTATTTAATATGGTTGTCTCTTTGTTCATCTATGGAAGTGGCCTACAGTTTTTCTTTCCACTTTTGTTTCAGGGTTTAATGGCCTCATAAAATGAGCTAGATCGCTTTCTTCCTTTTTCTATCCTATTGAAGCAATTTTACATTAAAATTATTCATTTCTTGGAGGTGGAAGTTACCTGTAAAACCAACCAGGCTTGGCGATTGTGTTTGTGTGTACGTTAGTGGGGGGAGCAGCAGGGGGCACATGGGCTGATTCATTTCCTTTGATAGTAATATGTACGCTCACATTTTATGTTTCTTCTCGATTCTGTTTAGTTGTTATATTTTTCCAGAAAATTGCCTTTTTAATCTAAATTTTTCTAATTTATTGGCATTGTTTATAATATTTATGTTTTATTTTTCTACTGCGTCTCTCTTGTATTCTTTCTATTTGGAGTATTGTTTATGTTTAATCTTAATTTCTCTTCTTTTGATCATGTTTGCCTACTTAACTTATCTTCTAAAAGAGCCATTTTCCCCCTTTTGTTAATCTTCTTGATTGTGTCTTTGTAATGTTATTAACGTCTGCTGTTACCTTTATTATTTCCTTCCTTCTAATTCCTTTGGATTTGCTCTGCTGTTCTTTTTTTAACCTTCAATTTCAATACTAAGTACAATCATTTTCTAGCTTTCTTCTTTGTGTAATATATGCATTTAAAGACATATTTCAATTGTTTACAGTGGCATGCTGGAACCAACTGTAGCCGGCTCATATTGGTTTGTAAGAGTTGATTTTGTGTATTTCTTCCCAATTCCACACTTCATTTGGTAGCTTGAAATAGACCTGGGAGGATATTTACACTATGGATACTGGTAAATGCTACAGATCATCGTTCCCTTTCCCCCCAACCTCACTGCACACACATACGCACTCACCCAGAGAGCCTGCTGGAAAACATTTACTAACACACAACTGGTTGTTGTCCAGACTTGGTATTTAGTGTTTGTATTATGATTTGGTTCTGAAATTCCTTTATTCTTCTTCACTCATTAGTTGCTTAGAAATATTTTTAAATTTCCAAGCATATGAAATCATTTTTATTGTTGTTGATTTTTAATTTTATTGTGATGTATTCTGTAGGATACCAATTCTCTGGCATTTGTTGGGACTTGGTTGGTAGCATGATATAGGCTCAATTTATTTAAAATATTCCATATATGCTTGAAAACATGTGTGTTCTTTAATTCTCAGGGTTCTACATATGTCCCTTTGATCAGATTTTTAATTATGTTGTCCAAATTGTCTCTATCATTACTAATTTTTTTGTCTGCTTAATCTGTCAGTTCTGAGAAAGGAATATTACCATCCTCCACCATACTGATTTGTAAAATTCTTCTTGTTTTTCATTAATTCTTGCATTATGTATTTTGAGGTTAAATTGTAAGGTACATATATTATTACATCTTTCTGATAAATATTTCCTTTCATTAATATGTAGTGTCCTCTTTATCTTTAACAGTGTCTTTTGCCTTGATTATTCTTTTATCTGATACTTATGTCAACACAGTTGTTTTTTCAGTTAATATTTGCCCCAAATACCTTTCCGTCCTTTACCACTCACCTTTTCAATATATTTTAGATATGCTTCTTCTAAACAGCAATATATTATTTTTTTTCTGATACAAGTTTTTCTGTATTGTAATTAATAAGACAATCTCTTTACATTTATTGTGGCTGATCAGGTTTTACTTTATTCTCATTCTTTTTAACTTCCTGCATTCTCTTGGCTTGCTGATGAGGTTTTTTGTTTGTACATTTAACTGAAATATTCCAAACATGCAGATAAGACTAGAGACCAGCTTAGGTATAATGAACTCCATGTACCCAGCACCCAGCTTTATCAATTTAACACTACACATTTGTTTCAAAACTATATATTTTTTGTGTGAGTGTTTACTTTATTCCCTTATTTTCAATCTTCTCTTTGGAAATTATAAATTTGATTACTATTTATCATAGTGATAGCCATTAGCTTGTTCACATGCATCCATGACCTGACATAAACCAAGGACCTCAGAATGTTTTAATTCCAATCTCAATCACCCATGCAACTTGCATATGATGGTTTTCTAATATTTTATTTTAAAATAATATCCTCCAAATTATTTATTGTTCCTATTTTTGATATTTTGAGTCGACATTTATTTAGCTTTACCTATTGATTTACCAACTAACGGTATATTGTTTGCCCAATTGCGAACATGTTATTTTTGCTTTCTTTTACCAGTGGCAAACCTTAATAAAGCCCCTTTCTGAAAATGCCTTTATTTCATCCTGATTTTTCAGTTATACTTTGAAGCTATTATTCCATCCCATGTTTCTGTTAGATGCTTATTCCATGTTTCTGTTAGAAATTCTGTTGCCATTTAAGATGTTCTATTATCGATAATTTATTTTTCCTTCCTGGATATTTTGATTTTCTTAGATTTCATACAATTTCACTCAATGAGGCTAAGTGTGAATTTATTTTTGTATATTATGCTGAGAGTCACCATGCTTCTTTAATCTGAAGATTTTTTTTTAATCAAGTCTGGATAAGTCTCAACTAATATCATTATGAACGGTGTTTCTTCCCCATTGTCTTTATTCTGTCTTTCTGGAATTGCTATTAGATACATGTTGGATTTTTTCAATCTATATTCCATGTCTTTTAACTACTCTTTTAAATTTCCTGTCTTCTAATATCTTTCAGTCTGTTTTCAGGGCACTATACCCAGATTTGGCTTCCAGTTCATTTATTCTCTTTTCATCTTATTATTTCTGTACTGTTTAGTACCTTTATTCATTCAGGTCACATTGTATTCTCTTTCAGATTATTTTTAATTATTTTATATTTTTGGACTCTAGCTTTTGTTCTGTATACCTGTTGACTTTTAATCACAATGAATAATTTTGTTGTGCATTTTGTAAATTGGGATTATAAGAGTGACCTTATCTTTCTTTGGGAATCTGGGCAGCTTGAGTTGTCAAAAAAATCCCACCAGTGTATTTATATTTGCTTCTTCTGAACACCCTAGAGCCAACAGTAGCCCAAGAACAATTTTACATTACTTTTCAGCTCAAGGATCTCACACCATGAATGCAGTGTAGAGTGAAATCTAAATCACAGGCCTAAGATATTGCGTTTTCATGGGAGAAGTATTTACTCATTTAGTTTTCTAATTTTCCAGCTAGAGTCATGGCTGAGACAACTTCCATATTGTCTCTCTGAACAAGTGGGCAGAGTTTATTTGTCCCAGTTTTCACTGACTTAACAATCCATCAACAGTCAAATTCCTAGGTAACCAGATTAGATAATTCCCCCCAATGGCTAGAACATCAGCTCATGCACCAACCTGGGTGGCCCTCAGCTCTCTCCTGGCTTTTGACATGTGAGCTTTCCCTTTCTTTCCTTGAGTATACCCACAGATTTTTGTTTTTTAATGATAAAATATATATAACATACAATTTAACATTTAAACAATTTTAAGTGTACAGCTCTGTGGCATTAAGTTCATTTACACTGTTGTATCTCCAGAACTTTTTTCATCTTCCCAAACTGAAATTCCACATACATTAAACACTAACTCCCAATTGCCCCTCTCCACCCTGCCCAGCCCCTAGAATCACTATTTTATTTTCTGTCTCTATGAATTTGACTACTTCAGGTACCTCATAGAAGGAGAATCATAGAATATTTGTCCTTTTGTGTTTCCATTATTTCACTTAGCATAATGTCCTCAAGGTTCATCCATGTTGTAACATGTGTTAAAATTTCCTTCCTTTATAAGGCTGAATAATATTCCATTATAATATTCCATTATATATAATGGAATATTATAATGGAATATTATAATGGGATATTATATATATTTATATACTACATTTAGTTTATCCATTCATCTATTGATGGACACTTGGGCTATTGCCATTTTTTATTATTATTGTGAATAATGCTACCATCTCTTTAAATATCTGTTGAAGTCCTGTTTTCAATTCTTTTGGGCATATATATATATATATATATATATCCAGAAGTGGAACTGCTGAATCATATGGTAATTCTATGCTTATGTGTTTGAGGAACTTACATACCATTTTTCACAGCAACAGCCATAGAGTTTTAAAAATCTATAATATTTTAACCTGCATTTCCACATGTTATTTTTTAACCTGCATTTCCACATGTTATTAGTGGTAGGCTGCATATGGTAGTCTAGTCTGTTATCTTCCCAAAACCAGAAGTTCTGTCTCCTTTAGCTGATATCATTATTTTTACATAGCTCCTTTCTTTTTCTTGCCCAATGTCTTTCTGTGACTATTCCAGCTCCCAGATAGGCATTTTAGAATAGCTAAGTTAACACAGGTTTGCTCAGGCAAAAATAAATAAAACACACACACACACACACACACACACACACGTCAGACAATTAAGCTCACGAACTTTCCATCGGTTAAACACATGGTGGAAAGTTCGCAAATTGTCCGACCTTTGTGTTTGTGTGTATATATATAACATATATCGTATATATAACACACACATGTTTGCTCACCTATCGTTCTCTTCATAAGTTTGAAAGAATGGGTATGGCATGTAGAGCTGGGTGAAGCAAGAGTATTCCCCTTCGTAAGTTTGGAAGTACAGTGTCTGTTGTGGGGAGCCATAGCTGTGAGTGGGTTCGCTTTCACTTAAAGATTTTTGGGTTCTTACCATGTAAGAAAATATTTTATCACAATACTCTGAGTTGTTTTTTCCACTTAAATTATGTGTCCGTTCCAGGTGTATTTCATAACCATGAGTTTGCTAAGATTCCTTTGTTAAAAAGTAACCGGGGGTTAATATAGAAAGATATTTAATGACTGAGGTAAAATGAATTCCAGTCCCTTTTCCAGAGCTTTGAAACTTCATTAAGTTTCTCTGAGCTTGCTAAGTTCTTCTATAAAAATCTCTTCCCTCCATAATTTTTCTTGAACTTACTGCCACTTTACCTTTAATCTTTTTTCTCTTCTAGAGAAAAGGGTGAGCAAGTTATGGAGAAAGACATTTTTGGCTAAAGAAAAGAACTTTGAGAATATTACTTTTTTATTACATTTCTAGTTATCAAAGAAAATAAAATTGTATCCCTTTGAATGGGTGCTTTAATCAAAATTGTATTCATTCATAATTTTAATCAGCAGACCCTACTGAGCTCCTCACACTGCTTCAGGTGATAAATAAACAAGACATGGACCCTCTTCACAAATAGTTCACTATCAGGAAGGCAGTGGTGAAAACAAACATTTTTAGACTTATATTTCTGATGGTATGGCAGACTTGAGACTCTGTAAACAACTGAAATGTTAGCTAAAATGCAATAAAAAATTCAAAGCTTGTACTGATAAGCTGTTGTATAAAGAAAAGATTCCTTAGAGGCCCAAATTAAGTAAATGTAAAAACCCACTGGAATAAGAAGAGTACTAAAAGTTATTAGCTTAATCTTGGTGACATTAAGCTTTTGTTTTCACAGTTTCCAGGGGCAGAAGATATTGCCGAGGGGCTGACCAAGATGCAATGATTAACAGGAGACCCCATCACTAAAGCTGGGAATCCCCAAAAGGCTACTCATGTAAAATTGAATTAGAAATTATCTTGACACCAAATGGGCATCAAGGAAAATTTCCTGTCTTGGAAATGTATAATGAGTCAAAAACAAATTTCCCTTTAAATTTATGTGTACACCCATGTATTCCTCCCACTGTTTTGCAGCCCAAATTATACTCACTAGAATCTCTGAAAAATCCTCAAGCTTCCATGGGTTGGTGTGGGCGCTCTGGCATCTGGCAGCCACAAACACAAATCCTCTTTGGATTTCTCTGAAGGAACGCAACTGTAAAATAGGTCTCAAAATATTCCTACAGAAAACTTCCAAAAGGTATTAGTTTATATAAGAAATGCCAAAATAACAATGAAACGAGTTGTCACGAGTGAGAGGCAGCAGAAACTATAGACACAAATATCAAATATAGAAAGGTTTCAGATATTGGGATTGCCAAAGCCAGATTAGAAAATAGGTATACCTAAAGAAATAAAGAAGAGATGATTAAATTGATGAGAAAGGTACAATGGACTATAAAAATGATTAAGCAGATTTGAAAAAGTCAAACAAAACTTCTAGACATAAATATCATAAATGTTATTTTAAAATTCACTGTATTAGTTTAATGTCAGGTAAGACCCAGCAGAAGAGAGAATTAGTGAGCTAGAAAATAGATATAAATAAGTATTAGACCCCAGTACAGAGGTGAAAAAGAGATGTAAAACATTTAATCAGAGTTCTGGAAGGAGAGGAGAAAATGAAGGAGGAGAGAGGAGAGTCAATATTTGAAGGGGTAGATGGTAGCTATGGACCTGGAAGGTATTATGCTAAGTGAAATAAGGCAGAGAAAAATAAATAACGTATGACTTCACTTATATGTGGAATCTGAAAAACAAATGAACAAACAAAACAAAACAGAAACAGACTCATAGATATAGAGAACAAACTGGTGGTTGCTGGGGTGGGGGAGAGAGGGGTGAAAAAGATGAAAGGGAATAAAACGTACAAACTTCCTGTTATAAAACAAATAAGTTATAGGGATGCAGTATACACCACAGGAAATTTAGTCAATAATATCGTAATAACTTTGCACAGTCTAGACTTATCATGGTGATCACATCATAAGGTATGTAAATGTCTAACCACTATGTTGTACACCTGAAACTAATATAACGTAATAAAAATATTTTTAAATGACCAGAATTGATGAAAGATACCAATTCTGAGATTCAAGAAGTCAAAGAATTTCCAAAAAGGATATGTAAGAGGAAATTCCTACCCAGACACATCAAAGTGAAACTACAGAAATGCGTAAAGTCAAAGACAATATATATTTTTTTCAAAGGCGAGATTTTAAATGAGAAAACAGAGATCACTTCTAGAGAAGCTGCTGTTTAGAATGATGCCTGGCTTCTCAACAGCAGTAGTAGACGCCAGAAGTCAGTGAAATCACATATTCAATATGTTCAGAAAAAATATGAGTTAATTTAGATGATGAACTGGGTCTTGAAGAAGTAGTCAGAAGTTTCAGTCTTATTAAGTGAGAAATGGCACTTGAGGTAGAGGAAACAGCATTTGCGGAGACGCATCACGGGATGTCTTGTCAAGACTTCCACGGTGCTGGAGCAAGGTTATGTGAGGGGCAGTGGTGGGAGAGACAGCCAGAGAAGTGGGCAGAAACTCACATGCCGTCGTCAAGGTTGGGACTATAGTTCCAGGCAATCTAAATTCTTTGAGGGACTTTAAGTAGAGAAACAATACTGGCTAATCCATGCACAACGTACTAACCACGCTGACTTCTCATGTGTCTTGTCCTTATAATAAGTGATTTCTTATAGTATTATAGCTAGATTGACCACAGATGGAATATGGGCTGATCAAGCTGATGCATTTAGGCTGTTGCATTTAGGCTGTATGTGACAATTAAGTCAGGAAACTGGCATTCTTTTTTTTTTTTAAAGGGGGCGCAGCTCACAGTGGCCCATGCAGGGATCAAACTGGCAACCTTGGTGTTATTAGCATCATGGTCTAACAAACTGAGCTAACAGGCCACCCCTAGTAAACTGGCATTCTGATATCTACCTTGGTCTTATGTTTTCTCACGGCTCCGTATCCTCTGACCATTGACAAGAGCAAGCTTCTTCTTCTTCATAAAATAAATATCTCAATGATTCCCAAACCTGAGCTTCAGGATGCTTTGGAGAATTTTAGAAGAATGAATGTAACAGGTGTGAATGTCAGGCCACAAACACTGGTGTGAAAATAAAATGTGATTCATTTTTCTACAATTCAACCTAAATTTCTATTTTGAGCTCTCATTCTGTTAGGTGACTGTCAATTCAGGGCCTTCCCCCTCCCCGCCTTTTTGCAAGGGTTCCTCTAAGTTCCAGTGGATTGATAGTTCTTATCCAGATACCATCGGTCCTCACCTGACATCCATCACCCCACCTGCTTCTTGGTCATTGGTTAACTTAAGTAATCAAAAATATTGCTTTATTTCTAGTCCCATATCCTCTAAAGGCCTAATGCTCTCTCCACTCCCTTGGTGCCATTCTTGGGAGACAACAGTTTATGCACTGCTTGTGTGCTGTGTTGGTACATGAAAAACCCTGGGGATGTCTACAGCTCCTTCCACCTCCTCCATATTCCACACCCCAATTTCTACTCTGAATTTTGCCACATCCCTATGCTCCATCCAAACAATAAGGCCTGTGTGCTCCCTGATCAAAGGTTCTATAGATTATTTTAAATCTCTTGCTCCTTCCCTAGGCTTCTGTCCTGGGAGGAGGACCAAGGCCCGTTCCTCTGAAGCCAACCAATGTCTATTCTCTTGGGAAGAACAAAAAGCCTCATTCCTGTTCACATGATAGCAGTCTTCAAATACGAAAGCAATGATCACAATAAGAAGCATTTTGAGTGCCTGTCACTCACTATGTACTTTGCATGCAGTATCTCTTAATTTTCAGAACTATAGTTACCATCCTCATTTGACAGAGGGGAAAGCTTGGAGAGATTAAGTGATTTACTGTTGATTCTATAAAGGCTAGAGCTGGGTTTGGAGTACAGGTCTGTCTAGCTCCAGGCTTCGTTCTAAAACTGCCTCATCTCCTAATCTTAACCTCTTAATTCTTAATCTTACCTTCTTCAGATGGTCATCTAGAGTTGTGTCTCTTATTTGGGCTTTCATCATGCCATATTTTTATTTTAGCACTTGCCACAATGTATTATATTGAATGTATTTCCTAATTAGATCTCTCCAGAGCCCAGCACTGTGCCTGGTCTACAGTAGAAATATCTGTTGAATGGACATAATGTTCCTTCTACAGTTATGTATTTGCTTTGTTAGAACTGTGAGTGCTCTCGCTTGGTACAACTGCTGGAGAAGCTGGGATATTCTGAGCTAGTGGGAGGCATGTGACTTTGGCAAGCCAAGGTTGCATCAAATTGGGATTTGGGGCCTCTTAGAGATTGTTCAGACCCTCACATCTGCTGCTGAGCGCAGAGCCTTATTGATTCTGGTCTGATTCATTAGGACTCATTTGGACCTCCAAGAATGGGGAGCACTTTGCTATTTACTGCATTTTGTCTTTGTAAACATTGCCATAGAACACCAAAATTGATAGGTAGGTAGGTAGGTAAATGTTGTGGACTGAATGTTTTGTTCCCCCCAAATTCATATGTTGAACTCCTTATGCCTGACGTGATGGTATTGGGAGGTAGGCCCCTTGGGAGGTACGTACGTCATGAAGGTGGAGCCCTCATGAATGGGATTAGTGTCTTATAAAAGAGGTTTCAGAGAGTTCGCAGAGAGAAGACTGGACTATGAATCAGGTGAAGGGTCTCACCAGTTTGGTAACATGTCGACACCTTGATCTTGGACATCCCAGCCTCCGGAACTGTGAGAAATATATTTCTGTCATTTATAAACTACCCAATCTGTGGTATTTTGTTACAACAGCCCGAATAGACGAAGATAGCAAATTAGAAAGAACCCCAACCTTTGTTTGAAAGAATGCAATTAGTTTACAAGGTTTTCTTTTTCTTTTTCTTTTATCATATAGAATAAAACCTGGTATGTTACTGAATCCAGGTTAAGTTGAAAATCAAAATTTCTGCCAAAATCCCAACTCTTATTTCAATTAAAAATTTTTTTATCACACCAATATAGGCACATGTTTGTTGAAAAGTTTAATAGTACTTATAATAAAACTGTTACGTCCATCTCTAAGTTCCATTACTTGCTTTCAATCCTTTTGTTATTCATTTTGTTATATATCTCTAAATATTATCTTAATAATGTTACTTATTGACTTTTATTTTAGATATCTATTGGCTTTCTTCTATGGAGACGGGAATTTTGCTTTCTTACACCACCTCACACATATACTACCCCTTTCATTTCCTGCAGTACAGTTATATCACACTTTTTATTGATGTCAGTGTTCAGTTTGCACTATTAAGGCATGTAAATATTCACAGCTGAGCCATGTTGCACATTAAAGCAATTGTTCCTTTATCATACAATTTTCCCCCCAGAGTTAATAATTCTCTTGTATTGTTGTTTGCTTAATTTTCCTAACATCTATCACTAATTACACCAAACTTTCTAATTGAACTATAAAACTTCATTTGATTTAGCAGATGTAGCAGATAATTCTTACCGGGCCATCTTGGTTACAGAAGTCCAATTTATTTTCAATACATAAATTTTATTTTTGCTTTGTCTTTATGGAATAGGGATCATGACGTATACATTGTTTTGTAAGTGACTTTTTTTTTATTAAGCAGTATGTCATGAACATCTTTGATGCCTAAAGCATCCTATTTAATGGATGCATAGTACTGTATTCCATGAACACACCATAATCCATTAAACTAATTGCCCACTGTGACACATCAATGCGGTTTTCAATTTTTCATCTTTATAAACAATCTTGAGATTCACATTCCTGAAACTCAATTTTACCTAATTATTTCCTAAGATAAATTCTAAGTGTAGAATTTCTGGGTCAAATGATATATAGATTATTAAGGATTTGATTAATATTTTCCCCCAGAAATAGAGCTGAATTTGAGAAATATTGCCAATTCTGGGCTTTATCATCTTAAACATTTTTGTCAATTTTAAATGTCAGTTTTAATGCTAATTATTTTTATTCATATTTCTTTAATAACCAAGGTTGTATATGTTTTCTTATGTTTATCTGATATTTTGGTTCTGCATTTTGTGAATTTCCTGTTTATATTCCTGTTCATTTACTATTAGGCAATTTTATTCCTGCTGCGCCTATGTATATAACCCTTCCACTTTAGCTGAAATTGTCATCTTGTCAGACTTATTCTTTTCATTCCAGCTCTTCCAGGCCTTTTCTCATGCTGTTTGCTTGATTCACTTAACCATCCACCCATTCATGCATGTCTTTAATATTTATTGAGCACCTGTTGCGATCTTCAAGGAATTGTGAACACAGGAGAACAAAAATGTCACGACTCTTACGGAACTCACATTTTAGAAGTGGAAGGCAGATAATAAGCAAATAAACACAAACAATAAAAATATCAGCTAGTAACTGATAGAGAGGTTTAAAACTAGGTTCTCTTCTATGGGATAATAGGGGGCCCCTTTAGACTTGGTGGTTAGAGAAGTTGTGCCTGTGGAGGTGACCAGTTGTTGAAAGAACAACATCCCAGGAAGAGGAAACAATGACAAAGCTCTAACTCCTGCTGATTTGAAATATAACCACCCATTAAGGTAAAGTCCCAGTTCTGTCAAACTTTCTTGGACCATTTTGGCCCACAGCAAACACTCTTTGATTTCATATAATCCTCATTGTCTGAACTACTTTTTTGTCACTTATTATTCACAGTCTCACCTAATTAATTTATTTTAGGACTGTTACATTTTCTTTCTCAGATAAGTCTAAGAGTTGCCTAGCGTTTAGGTACTATATCTGATGTTTATCTGTAGTGCCTACATAATCTAGTGCACCCTAGATGCTTAATGGTTATACTTATAATTAATATATAAAAGTATAATCTTGCTTGCTTGCCATGAGGCTGTCTAAGTCAGTCTTTAAAATCCTGTGACAGATTTCTGGCATAAGTGTCCTTCATTTTAAAAAGAAAAAAGTAAGATTCTTATTGCAGAATGTGAAATTAAATAGAAAGTTAAGGCACTTACTTTCTTCTTGATGAACTTTTACAGGAGAGTAAGTCAAGAAAGGAGAAAATCTAGGTCCAAAATATAATTTAGATTACTGGTATTTGAAAGAAAGCAGGTTGCTACCATGTGTGTGCATACGTGCGTGTGTGTGTGTGTGGAGAATTTATTTAGCATCTCTTATATGCTTCAGCATATGCTAGGGGGAAATTGTTATATGAAAGAAATCCATTCTTGTTTTTTTTGGTAAAGATTTTATTGGGGAAGGGGAACAGGACTTTATTGGGGAACAGTGTGTACTTCCAGGTCTTTGTTTTCAAGTCAAGTTGTTGTCCTTTCAGTCTTAGTTGTGGAGGGCACAGCTCAGCTCCAGGTCCAGTTGCCGTTTTTCTAGTTGTAGGGGGCACAGCCCATCATCCCTTGTGGGAGTTGAACCGGCAACCTTGTGGTTGAGAGGATGCACTCCAATCAACTGAGCCATCCGGGAGGCAGTTCAGCTCAAGGTACCGTGTTCAATCTTAGTTGCAGGGGCCGCTGCCCACTATTTCTTGCAGGAGTCGAGGAATTGAACCGGCAACCTGTGGTTGAGAGCCCACTGGCCCATGTGGGAATCGAACCAGCAGCCTTTGGAGTTAGGAGCATGGAGCTCTAACTGCCTGAGACACCGGGCCGGCCCCGAGAAATCTGTTCTTATCTCCAAGGATTGTATGATCTATTGGAGAAAAATAAATACCAAATACCCAGAACTCAGAAAATTTCCAGGAATCCTAGAGACTTAAAAAACATATACAATAATGTAATAAGTCCTATACTTAAGGACTCAGAAGTGCTAAGCATGCTGCCAGGATAAGGAAACAGATGGTTTACCATAAAGGCAATGGCAGAAGACTAATTGCAAGCAGAGATTGGTTGAGAGTTTGTGTGTGTTCTGTTGTATGTTGAACACACAGGAACTGGAATTCTAACCAATTTCCTCTCAACTCACCTTTTTATGATCCAATCCATCTGTTATTTGTGTTTCAATGAATGATTTTCTGGTTCTCATAACTCCAGGTGTAATAACCCAGAGATAAAAGTCTAGAGAAAAGGAGACACCAAACACAAAATATTTTCAGTACACAGAACTGTGAAAATATGTCGAATGCTCCCAACCAGAGAATAAAGATACTTCTTATTACTGAGCTCTATAAGTAGTCAAGAAATTTTTGTATAATTTGACTCATAAACTGATAAGGATTGGTAAATGCCAAGCTAGGGCAATGAAAAGATTCAATAAATGAAAAGAGAGAGAGGTTGCATAGAAGGAAAATAAGAACATCTTTGAAACAGATGAACAATTGTGATAAGAACTGTGATAAGAATGCAAGATTTCCCCTTTTGAGTTGGAAGTCCAGCTTCAGAACTTGAGTCGTGTGACCTTGAGTAACTCATTTAACCTCGACATGCTCTGTTTTCTCATCTGTAAGATGGGGATTTGCTTAACGACACATAATGATTAGGTACCTACAATGTAACAGGCTGTTTTAGGTGCTAGGGCATTGCCCTAGGTATTGGGGAGCAGTTCTCTTTCTCAGAGGGCTGTTATGATGTTAGTCCATATGTGTAAAGAGTTAAGGAGAATATTGTCCTCATGGGCCAGAGAAATACATTTTGGGATAGGAAGGGGGATGGAAAATAAGACACACTGAAATGAGTAGACTGCTGACAGAGTTAAGGAAATGATGAAAGGAAGCAAGTAATGCCATAATAGAATTTTTAATGGAATTCAAAGTAAATTGAAGTAAAAAAACACACAAAAAAAACTACTGGTACATAAATGTTAAACAAAAGTCCATGTCCAAAACTTGCTTGGCTTCCCTTTCTTCAAAATCCCTTCATTTTGGTGCATCTACTTGGCTACTTTGAGGCATATCTTACTTTCTCAAACATCACTTAGAGTTATGTCCTCCTTAAACACTTAATGACTCTCAAAGTCTTCAACCCAAACTATAGATTTTTAATTTGGACATTCAAGGTCCATCATAACATTATTCGTAACTACCTTTTCAGCCATATTTTTCACTTTACTCCTACATTTCGGGTCTCAGACCACAGATAATACTTTCAAATGGTATTCTTTTAAGTGGTATTTGACTATAGTGTAATTTGTTATTTTACACTATTTCCTGCTGTATGCAGTTTCAATACCCCAGCTATTTGAATTTATGAACCTTTCCATTCTCTTTTCAAATAATCAAACAACCTGCTCTGATCAAACTTTCCTTATTTTATTAATTCATTTTTGCCTTCAGATGTAGCAGAGTACCTCAAACACATTACGAGTAGGTGCTTAATAAATATTAGTCAACTCTCCCTTGCTCCTTAGCTGCACTCATGTTGCATGCTCTTCTTGGCGTGAAATCCAGGTTTTCTTTCTTCCAAATAATAACCATCCTTCCAGTACCAACTCAAAAGTCAGTTTCTTCAAAGCCTTCCTGTCCATCTCAAGAGGGGTGAGATGGATCTCTTCTCCTTTGGAGTATGACTTTATGACACCTTATGTGCCATGCGTCTCAAATGCTACCATAGTTAATACTGTTTGTGTGAATGTCTTGTGTACATGCAGTCACTGAAGATAGCGACCGTGTTCTACTAACTTTTGTATATCACTATATTCACCTCACACCTTGTTCATAGTGGGTATTCAAGAGATTAAAAAGAAATCTGTTGAATAAATGGAAGAACTGGGCAAGTCTTGAGCAGAAATGGGCCACTGGAGGTTTGTTTAAGGTCTGAGTGGTTGAGGAAAGGCTGTGTAAGTTTCCTTCAAGGCTTTTCTCTGGGCAATCCCTGACAGCCTGCCGCCCCCTCAGCCTGTACACAGAGCAAGTCTGTGTTTAGAGGAATGTGATTTAAAGGTCACATTTATTAGCAAATTGCTATGTTTATAAACTTAGTTTGACAAAAAAGGGAGCCTTTGAAATTAATACTGCTTGTTGAAACTAGAACCAAGTTCAATCAACAGTGCATACTGAGTCTGGTTAAAGAAATGTGCAGTCAATGTGGCTTTCACCATCGTATATTCTTCACTCATTGCTTTTAATTTTTGAAACTTAATTTTTTTCAAGCTTGACTGGATTTTTTTTTTTTTTAGGCTGGGATTGATCTATTTTGTGTCAACTTGCTGCTGTCATTATGATATTCTGCTTTTAATAATTTATTGAATGGAGGTGATGGAGCCTCAGGACCTAGTTAGATCATATCCTGTTCAGCTCAGCCATACTTCAGGAGCCTGGCTGACTTTCTCATCAAGAGTGCAGATGACTGCGGGACCACGGCCACTGGCTCCTTGCTGCCTCAGAGTTTCCTGTTGGAAAGGTTACCTGGAGACATTGGTGGCCTGGATTTCTGATATAGAAAAGCCAACGGAGTCAAGAGTTGGGAAGAGTCATTTTCTGACATGAATGGTGCTAGCTCTTCTGGTCCCAGGTTCCAGCTTCACAGAGAGAAGACTCTAGACAGAAGATAACACCAGGAGCAAAAATTCATCCTAAGAAGAGATTAACCCAACCCGGGGACTTACAAGTCCTTTGGTTGGTTTTAGTTCACAAGAAATTGTGCCTCCAGAGTATCCAATGCTTTAGTTGCTGAGACAGGGATTCAGAAAATGGAAGATGTTAGAATAATTGGCTAATAAACTTATCCCTAGAGATCAGGATGCCCACCCCAAAATTAAAGTGAAATGTGGAAGAGTTGACAATTATGAATGATTGAACTCAATTTGTCAAGGACAGGACAGAATTTCAAACCATTTGCTAGAATAGAAGAGGGCATAGAGTTGTGGCAAGTGAAAGGATCCCCATGGGAGTGATTAGTGATGGGCTCACAGTGTATGGAGTCTGAGACTGTTATATCCTCATTTGGTGAGAGAAATGGATAGGAAACAATGATGATAAATGAGTATTCTTTCAAAGTACTCACTTGGGGAGGCTCTACTTTCTTTTTTCCTCACAAAAGTGCCTCAAAATGAATAAAGAATTCTACTTTGGAACTACTTCTGAGGTAGTTTATATTTTCTACCTCATCACTCTACATACAACTGCACCTCATTTTTAACCAAAAAGTAGTTTCCTGCTCGATCAACCACCTTATTCATCAGACTTGGCTTTTGGATGATTTTTGGTTGTTTCCAAAAATAAAATTCACCTTCAAAGCTGAAAGATTTGCATCATTGAAGCCCGGTAAGAAATGTGAATTTGACTCTGAAGAACTTGAGGAGTTCCAGGTATATTTTGGTATTGAAAAAAAATTCAAGTCTTATTATTTTGCAGTCCAATCTCACACATTTTCATACCTCCTTCTCTTGTACTATCTTAGAGATGAAACTCAGATCTGTATAAAATATTCCAAGTGCATTAATGAAAGAGTTGTGCCTAACCTATCTGTCTGTAACTAAATTTCTGCTTCCACAATATCTCTTTGGACGTAAAAGGAAGAAAAGTGAAAAGATACATGTAAAAAAAAATAGAGTCAGGTATGATCAAATCATAAAAGAGTGATAGATGAAATACCACTGTATGCTGACTCTGCTAGCATGTATAGCAGGTTATATTATAGCCTTGTTTTCTTCATGTTACTAGAATAATACATATTTGTTGTAGAAAATTAGGGAAAAAAAGAAATGCAAAAGAAAGAGAATTTAAAATTGTCTGTAATTCCATCAACTATAGGTAACTAATTTTGATCTTTCATCTTTCTAGCATTTTTTATGGATTGTTTATTTTATGGCAGATTTCAATCACTAGTTTGTTTTTGTTCCTCTTGTGCTTGATTATTAAAAAACAAGATACATACAGAAACTTCCTCCATAAAAAAATGTGAATAGAGTGAATTGTGTTACCCATCAGTCCACTTCCTCCCCCCCCATTTCCCTATCGGCAATCACTATCCTGATTTTTGCAAAATGTATTATTTTTTTTTGGTCATGTTTTTACCACCTAAGCCAAAAGGAAAATTTCTTCTGTTATTATCAGTATGGAACCGTGGATTTGTATTTATCCAAGTGAAATCATTATTCTTTTTGATGCTCAAATCATCCTAAATATGGCCAGTGAGGGCTTCTTTGAGCAGTTCCGGTGACCTTTTCACAAAACCCCTTTTGCCTGAACCCTTCTTTGCTTTGACACCACAAGACTTTTCAGGCTACCCTTGTAGAGTCCCTGCTCTGCCCTTCTCTAAGTAGCCCTGGTTCCTGTTAGTAAATAATGGTTTTTAGAAATCAAGATCTGGGTGCTCCATGTGCTTTGCTTTTGAGGTGCCAGTGCCTCCAGAACTGGGAAATACACACACATATGTCTTAGGGGCTTGCACTGATATTTCAAATTCAAGTTTAGCATTTCTATTTTTCTTAAATTCTTTGATTTTACATTTGGCTCTTATGTCCAGCCTTTGTGATATGCTGGATCATTTATAAAATGATCAATGTACACATGGAAAGTTCTGGATAGAAAACAAGACAATGCTTTCATGGTGAGAAGCTCACACTGGTGTGAAGAAATGTTTGGGGTGAGTGTAGAAGATCCAGGTCATCTCACCGTGAACAAGCGGGTAGTAAAGAAGGCTCCCTCTGCAACAGGCCTGGGCGGGACGAACAGGATACCTTTCCTCGGTCTCGTGCCTCTGCCGCTGGAGCGCCTACGGGGGATCCCATCAACTTAGCGGGCCACACCTCTGACCTCCAGAGATAGAGGGTTTTCTAAAGGATGCTATGATGAACGTCTCTGGGAAAATCTTCTTCCACATTTGTCTAATGAATGTGGAAAATTTTTGAACACAAACATAGGAAAAATTCTTTTTTTTTTTTCGAATTAAAATTTATTGGGGCTATGGAAGGCAGTGTGGAGGTTCCTCAAAAAGTTAAGAATAGAATTACCATATGACCCAGCAATCCCTCTCCTGGGTATGTACCCCAAAAATCTGAAAACATTTATCTGTAAAGATATATGTACCCCTGATGTTCATTGCAGAATTATTCATGGTGGCCAAGACAAGGAAACAACCAAAGTGTCCTTTGATAGATGACAGGATGAAGAAGATGTGATACATATACAGAATGGAATACTATTCTGCCATAGGAACAATTCTTATGATGAAATTGTTGGGTCAACATGTGTATCAGATACCCAGGCTAAATATTGATGCATTTGGCTACATTGTATGCCTTAAACATACAATCAACTTACTCCTACGAGTGGTGGATAATTTGTGTAGAACTCCTTGACTGATACTCTGATTCAGACCACTGCTTTCATTTTGGTCATCTTTACATTTTAACTTCTTTTGAGCGCCACGGTGATTCACTTATGTTTCTTAATTTGTGATTCACTTATGTTTCTTAATTTGTATCTCTATGATTGGTTTTTATATTACTAAACCAATTTACATATATAGTTGTAACCTATATTTAACCCTTTATTTGATCTCTGCTTCAGGAGGCAACATCTAAGGCAAAACCCTTATCCACGTTGATCTGTTTCATAGCAAATGGTGATTTCTACTGGATTCTGATATGAAGTTGTGTGTCTCTTTCTTACTGAGTATTGTGTGGATTTTCCTTTAAATGTTAGCTAAAAATTGCAAAAGCCTATCTCATGTCCTGTGAATGTAATGTGGATTTCTGAACCATAAAACCTCTGTATTTAAAGCAAACTTTGTTATTTATAAGACATGTAGTTTCAAGAAATAAACTCATGTGTGTGCATGTGGTTCATACATTATTATTTTGAGGGAGGTGGCGTGATTTTTAAACATCACTTCATCACTTAATCACTTTCTTGGACAGGAATGTGAAAACTGTATTTTGGGAAGAATGATTTGCTTAGGCTGTGGGTCCCATTCTATGTCATTTAAGAATTGCTCAAGTCACACTAGGTTAGAAAGTTGTAGAAAAAGATATAATGCGTAATTAAAAAGAGCCACAAGTAAATATTCCCGAATCAACAGGAAAAGACTATAGACCTTGCATGAGACCCAAGAATTGCTCATAGTATGAATTTGTATTTGTTTTACATCAATATAATTACATATGTAGCTTTAGAAAATTAACATGCTCTATTCATTTTAGATTTTCTTTGATGGAATTTATAACTAATCCTTGTATTTTTGATGTTGGTGCTGGTGAGAGGATTATTTTCATCCTCAAGTTTATTTTTATAAGGGAGAGTGAGGAGGAACGGGGTAATATGCTCTCGATCACCTGGGGAGCCAGTTGTGAAGTAACCTGGGTTAATTTTCCGAAATTTGCTTCGGTGAGGGAAAGATTTTTGTGAGTACTAATTTTTCATTTCACCAAAACCTGAAGATCATCACAGAGAAAGCTCAGTTTTATTTTTCAGCTTCTTTTAGCATGTGGATGAGTGTGCATGTCCACAAGAGGAAGTTTGCTGGAGGTAGCAGGGTGGCTTAATGAGAACTTGGAGGGGTCACGGGCATCACCAGAGGCAGGAGTCTGTTGCCCCATCGAGAATCCTGCAGTGATGACTGGAGAGGGCACCGCATGGTTCTCAAACTATTGGTCTCAGGATCCACTTACACTCTTAAAAATGATGGAGCACCTCCAGTGCTTTCATTTTTGTAGACCAAATTTATGGACACTGATTTTATTAGATATTAGATGGAAGAGATACATAGATATGAATACAAAAAAGACTGTAAAAGATTTATTAACTGAACAATTTAAAAATAATAAAAACGCATTGCATGCAAACTTTAAAAATAAGAACAATTACCAAATCAAAAGTTTTGAGTGAGAAGAATGGCAATGTTTTACAGTTTTGCAAATTTCTTTTACTATTGGCTTATGTGCCATTTTTACTCACAGAATTTCTGACACCATAGGAGTGTGTCTTTTCTACACTAACAACCCATTCTCGAAATCTCTGGATACCCAGTGAGTGTCTTACAATTCAGTTCTGCCACTGACTACCTGTTAGATCTCACAGGTTAAGGACCCAGTCCCATGCACGAGATTGCCTGTTTCAGACTCCAGGCGCAAATCCTGGGCCTCCTGTACTTCTGACCAACTGGCTCTAAGTTTGGGGTTCCCAAGATCTCCTCCTCAGTTGTGTTAGCATTTACCTATTTATTATAAAGGATACAAACGGGCAGCCAAATGGAAGAAATTTTTGGGAAAAGTAAGCGGGGTGGGGGGGATGTCCTGGTCCTCTCAGGGCAGACCATCCTCCTAGAATCTCCATGTGTTCAGCAACCGGGGAGTTCTCTAAACCATCAGTGTAAGGGTTTATATGGAGGTTTCGTTAAGTAGTAATGATTGATTACATCATTGACCATTGGTGATTAACTCTATTTCCCTGGGGGGTGGGACTGAGAGTTCCAACCCTCTAGTCACGTGGTTGATTCCCCTGGCAACCTCCCCACCCCCGAAGCTATCTAGAGGCCCACCAAGACTCACTGCATTAGCGCACATTTAAGTATGGTTGAAAGAGGCTGATTATGAAGCATAAAAGATGCTCTTCTCATCCTCATTACTCAGGAAATTGCAAAGGTTTTAGGAGCTCTTATTCCAGGAACAGGAGACAAAGGCCAAATACTATATATTTCTTCTTATATCACAGCTTAATAGAAGACAGCGGTGTTCTCATATCTGCTCCTGCCTTCAGTTTATTATAATATCACTTGTCATGTAGCCTCTGGGGAACTCTACTGTGTACTCAAGAGAGCATGGGAATGAAAAAAAGGTGAAAATGCTTTAATATTATTGTGAAAGTCATTTTCACCTTGCAGATACCCTGAAAGGGTCTCAGGGTCCGTCAGGGGTGGTCAGACCACATTCTGAGAACCACTGGCATAGAGGAAGGTGCAGCAGAGGCAACAACACTGGGAATTGCAACCTAAGGTTTTGCAATCTTTTGGATTGATCTTTATGATGTTGTACTCAGAAACTGAATTGCTACTCCTCCAATGAATTGTTAAACGTCAGCTAAGTTTTGTAAAGGTTTGCAAAAGTTAATCTTTTTTGCATCCTAATTTATCTTCAGAACTCCAAATACTTTTATGTAACTGCTACTCAACTTCTCTACTTCGATGTCTAGTAGACATTCCAAACTCAACCTGTCCAGAACTGATCTGCTCTTCTCCCCACAAATCTCTCCTTCTGTGGCATTTCCCATTTAGTCCATCATTGCAGTTGCCCAGGCACAAAACCCTAGAATTATTTTTGACTCCTCCCTGGAATTACTCTGGCCTGAGCCACCTGCATCTCTCTCCTGGGCTATTCCTACCTGTTCTCTCTGCTCTTACCCTCCCCACCCCACCCCCTAGTCCATTCTCAACATAACAACCAGCCTGATCCTTTCAACACCTAAGACTACACAATTTTCTGCTTAAAATGATGTGACTCCTTTCACTCAGACTCAAAGCTAATAGTTTAAATGCCTTTCAGGTCTTACCTGATCTGCCCCAACTTTTCTCTTTATGACCCCACCACTCCCAGCTCCCTCCCCAGGCTGCTCTGGCCACAGTGACTTCTTTGTGTTCCTTGAACAAACCAGACATGCTTCTGCCTCAGGGTTTTTGTCCTGGCAGGTCCCTCCATCTGGAATTCTCTTCTCCCTGATATAGTCGAACTCCCTTATTTTGCAGGCTTTTCTCGGATGTAATCTTCTCACTGTGTTCTGCCCTGACGACTCTATTTAAAAGCTATTACATTTAAAAATAAATAAATAAAAATAAAATAAATAAAAATAAAAAAATAAGTAAAATTGCAAGACCCCCTTCCTATACTGAATGCCTGTCACCCCCCTGTCATTCAGTTTTTCTCTTTCTCCCCCCTCCCGCCAGTGTTTATACTCTTGTGTTTATTTAGTTATCATTTTGGTATTTTTGTTGTTGCTGTTTATTGTCTGTCTGGCTCCACTGGAATGTCAATCCTGCAGTTTAGGGATTTTTTTTTTCCAGTTTTTTCTCCAAAAAAACTATGTTTCTATGTTTTGATGTACCCCCAATACATAGAACTGTGCCTGGTATGTAGTAGAAACATGACGTGTTTGTTAAATGAATGATTTGTTAAATGAATGATTGCATAGATAGGCATGTGCCTGAAAAACAAAGTAAGATGCCTCTAATATTTGATGTTTTTATCAATTAAAACAAATCATGAGGGATTTATTGAGGGTGTTAATAATCAAAACTCTTTCCACTGCAAGTGACAATAGCTCATCTCATACTGGCTTAAACACAAAAGAGAAAAATAAGTTTGTTCACCTATGAGATAGGCTTCAGGCATGGCTGGATCCAGGGGTTCAAATGATGTAATTGAAATCTTCTCTCTTTACTTCCTGTGTCCACTTCTTTCCCAGGCAGCCTCTACCTTTATGGTGGTAAAGCTACCATAGACATGTCTAAACTCTTATGTTATGTGCTCAGCCACCCTATGAGAAAGAAAGGTACCTTTATGTCTGTTGGGTGTTCTTGCTCCCAGACTCTCAATGGCTGCAGCTAGGCAATGTACATACACGTCTGTAATTATTTGTATGTCTATTTCTATAATGGAAATGGTTCCTGATGGTTTCTTCAATTCCAATCCAGCTGCCTAGGATTTTTTGTTTGTTTGTTTGTTTTTGTTTGTTTTCTCCCGTTCTCCATTTCCCCATATGTGTACTTTCCTTCCCTGATAGTGAGAAACCAGGCAGCCATTTTGTTAATCTATTAGGTTGGTGCAAAAGTACTTGCAGTTTAAAAGGTTAAAAAAAAAAAAATTGCAAAACCCACAATTACTTTTGTACCAGCCTAATATTAACTTACTTAATCAATGCTCCTGCTTGATGACCAATCCTCCCGCCTCCCCTCCTCTGCTGACTCTTCCTGCGTGTGGATGCCTTCCTCACCCTGCTTGGGCTCTGACACCCGCGTGAAGCCCCCCTATGAGTGGATGCTTTCCTCACCTGCTGGGGCTGATTCCCAGGGACTGGAACTCTCTCCCCTCCGTCACCATGGGGATGCCCTCCATCCTGCTCAGATCCTGGTCCCCAGGCTGCCAGCTCACACATGTACATGCCCTCGTCATCCTGCTAGGCCCCTAATACCTGCCTGACATTAGACTCAGACACCCCAGACCAGGCCACCACTTTGCAGAGATGCCCTTGTCACCCCGCTCCAACATCCCTGGACCACTGCTTTCCTCCCCTTCCTGCACAGATGACAAGCCTTCTGACCCACTTGGCAGATTTCAGGCTGAATTGTTCAGGAGGGGAAGAGAAGGGAGGGGAAAACAAAAAGTGCCTTTATCTTTATTTGTGTCAGTCACCACAAGAGACTCAGGACTTCCAGGCTTTCCTGATTTCCAGGACTCGAATGCCCATATAGCTCCATGGTCAGTGAGAAAACTTGCTGCTGCCCTTTACCTAGCCACGGCCAGGGACTCCTCTCCCCTTTCCCTGATGTGTATCCTCCTGGACTTATTGTCATCTGACTGTATTGGTTGGATGGATTGTGACATCTTCAGCACTCAGTACTCCGTGGGGCACGTGGAAGCATCAAGGAATATTTGCTTAATGAATGAGTCCTAGAAGATTGCTGTCCCACGAGGACAGGGTGGTTCTGAGCCCACTACTGAGGGGAGGTGTTGGGCCTAAACCACACTCACCCCACCCCAGCCTGCTCACACTCATGTCCTCCTGGGTCCCTCCTGGGTCCTGGTGTGACCTCTCAGCAGGTGGCCCCTCCTCTGGCCTCTGCAGCTCTGTGACTTATGGGAGCGGACAGACGAGGAAGTGTAGTTAGCATTCATTCATTGCTTATGTTGTACAGGCTGTCAAAACTAATGAAATTTTATGACAGACGGGCAACGACCAGCTTCCTGGTGTTATTTATCTTTCTCGCTTCTGGCTCAGAGCACTGGGTGATTTTTCATTTACATTTAAAAATGCCAAGATGACGAAGCGCAATTCGGCTACTCAGAAAACTAGCAAATTGTATCAATGCACAAATGTAATTAATAATCATCAGGCATGAGAAATGAGGAACAGTTAAGCAGGACAGTCTATCTTTCCAGTTCCCCTCCTGCTTCTCTACCACAATTTCAGCCAGTTCCCAAACTCCAGGGACGTACATGATGGGTTTTTTTTCATCCCCTCTTTGCTTATACCTAATAGCCAATATTTGCAATGACAAACAAAAGGTTCTTGTGACGGGTAACATGGGTCCCCACGGCTCAATAGATTTATTTGTGGCAGCCTTAAAGGGATGATGCAAATAGATGTAACACATAGTGGGAAAAAGATTTTTAAAAAAAAAGAAAGGGAAGGAAAATTTAATGTAAGAAGGAACACAGATCCCAGGAGACAAGTTAATCCTAGACTGACAAGACTCAAGATTGTGAAGCTGTGTTTATATAACCAAGAGAAACCCACAGAATCAATTAATCATAACAACCCAAACGTGGGAGCTTTGTGTGCTTTGAACAATTCTTCTGTATCCATCACTTTGTCCTCTTATCGCCACAGTCTTGCATATGTTATCTACCATTCCCCTGCTCTTATGTCCCCACCTGCTCTTACAGGATTTTTAGCCTCTGCAATTCCCTGCTGTCTGCAAATTTCTTCCAGGGGTGGGGTTTCCAGAGGTATCTTATATGCGTTCCCAGCTAAATGGGTAGGTCTTATGCAGCATCTGCATTACTTTTTCCCCCCTTTCTGCCGTTCCCATCGGGGTTTTGATGAGCTGCGTCCTTACGGCACCAAAGCAACAGCTCCATGTGCTCTGGTTCCTTCAGACTCAAAGACATTTCTTGTTCTGTAGTCAGGAGAATGCTTCCTCTCCACTCCCAGTGTTTTCACAGGGATTTTTAAATCGTACTGTTTGTGTTCCAGTGCCTTCTAGATTTTTTTTTTTTAGTAAACAGCTCTGGGGTAGGGAGACAAAGCTGAAAGGCAAATATTATGCCCTCCTCACAACCCAGGCTTCTGCTGCCATGACTAAGGCTTTGTGAGGTGGGGCAAGCTTTTCTGCCCATCTTCTCTCCCTGAGGACGTCCTATTTCCCAGAGGGCTCCTCAAGCCTTCATGCACATTGGCACTGGGCGGGCCAGACGTGTCCAGGCCTGCCGGTCTCACAGTAGCACACACTTGCTCAGGCTCAGAATGGCACATCTTGATTCAAAGGTGTACTTATTGAAGAGTGGCTTGTGCTAGGTGTGGTGGGGCTGAAAAACCAATCAGACACAGGACTTGCCTGAAAGGTCTTCATTACACGAACAGGCATGTGGTAAATAAACACATGGTGGGGGAAGTAAAACGAAGTGCATTGAGAGAGGTACAGAGAATGAAGTACAGATGATGGGGCAGAGAGGACAGCGGCTTCCTGCAGAGTCAAACAGGAATGGCTTCCTGGTGGCTGCATTTGAACAGAGCTGTGAGAGATGTGAACGTGCTCAGGAGGTGAATAGGAAAGGAATTCCAGGAAGAAGGAGCAAAGGGTGGATATTACTAGGAATACAAGGGGAATGGCCGGGGTTTAGACCAGCAAAGGTGTAACTGTGAGAAGGGGAATGTTTGAGGACATTATGGTGGGAAGGGGAGTGACACTATATATAGGAGATCCCTGGCCAGCGGGCCAGACGTCAGTATCCTATTTTGTATGCAGCAAATATACCAAACTGAGATCATATACTGAATGAAGCCATTAAAAGCCATGGAGCAGAGAAGTATGTTTCTGGATCAGGTGGATTCACCTGGATCAGTGTATGTCTGGTGAACAGAAGGAGAGATGGGGGCAGGCAGATCAGTGGAGAGGCTTCTGCAATAGCAGCAGAAACAGGTACTGGGATTGGAGCAGAAGAAATTGAAAATAGGAAGCAGATGACAGGTCTGGGGGACAGAGTAGACAGATATTGGGGGTGAGGGAAGAGAGGGATCTATGAAGAGCTGAATGAGAGCAGTTAGGAAGAGAGCAGGGTGATGTCCGAGAGGCGGAGTGATGTTTGTGGCGGAAACACAATGGATTCACATCTCCAAAACTTTGTACTGTGCATGAGGTTTCCCCTTTGAGAGGTAGGAAAATTGTGACAGAGAGCAGTAAGTGGTTGTGTCCCTGCTCGCAGCGTACAAGGCAGACTGACTCTCAAACCCAGATCTTTGGATTTTAAAACCTTCACTCTTTTCCTTATATGCCTACACAGGTAGATGTATAGAGAGGATGGTAGGAAAAAGGGATAAAAAAAGATGAGCAATAAAGAATTGGTGAAGAACACAAACACATTGTAATGATTCTTGGGAGAACAACCAGGCAAATGAATTCTCCTAATCCAATCCAGTGAGAAACTCCCCGGCCATGTAGATCCAAGGTCCCATTTAACTCCTCTAAAAAGAGAGACTAATAAGAAATCAACTCCAGTGAAAAACAAACTTCAAGGTAATAATTGTTGAGAAAGACTGGGTATTCCCCTTAGGATCCCAGGCTATCATATAATAAAAACCTTGAAATCTATAAGCCACATAGAAATTGCTTCACCCAGAAGCTTCTGGAAGTTTCCATGTGTTCATAACTAGGACATTGGTAACAGACCTACTGCTTTTGGTTATCTTTGGTGATAACCAGCTGCTTACAAAGATTCCCCTTTTCTGGGAATTTCGATTCTGTCATGGTTCTATTTTACATTTGGGAATCAGGTGGTGCTGTGTTGTTTTCCTCTTTGGTTGGTGAGGAGGAGAGGTGGGAAAGCGTAGGCTTGCCAATGTCCTATTTATCTTTCTGGTTGTTGTTGCAACTGGCCTCATTAGATCAGGTGAGAGCTGCCAACGTTTAACTTTGGCTTTTCTAATTAAAGTTCTACTGAAAAGGCTACTCTTCGCTCTGACTCTTTCAGCAGGAATGTGCTCTCATAACAGAGGCATCTGCCCCCCAGACTAACCTTTCTTGAAACCAGATAAACAAAGTAATACTAATAAAAATATCCATCTGTGCTTAAAGATAAATAGAGCATTAATATACCAAACTGAGATCTGGATTCTTTTGGAGCAGATTTAATGATATTAGACATCTGTTCCAGCTTGCTTTCTGCTCATTTTCCATTTGCACATTCTTATAAGAAAACAATATGAAAGCAGTTTGTCTGGGGAAAGAGGGGGTGCCACCTGACCACTGTCCTTTTCTGAGGCGATTACCCCATAGACGGTATGAGACAAAAGTATAAGCCAATGACGTCCTTTAACATTTGGCACTCTGCTTGGGTTTCATCACGGATTTTAATTAAGCACTGTGTTTTTTATTTTTAATTTTAATGTTTCGATATCAGAATTCCCAATGATTCATTTACAACGATAAGTGGAATTGTCACATAGGCCAGAGGTGAAAGTGTCAGTGTGATCACAGCAGTCATTTCCTTCCTGAAGTCATGTTGTACAAATAGCCAAGAACTATCTGAAGCCGTTCTCTTACTAGGAGAGAGTACCATCTCAGACCTGGAAAGATGGGAGGACAGTGGTTTCTTTTAGGCACAACTGTACTTGGACAGTAGAAACCAGCCTCTCAGCTTCCTGTTAACATTTTTAACATTTGAGAAGGATTGCAGGCAAGGTGCTATTGTGGGAAAACTTTCTCCCTATAAAGGCAGACCTGCTGACTTGGGTTTCTTAGATTTGATGCTAACTCCAAAGGGATATGGGCAAGTCAATAAGGGTGGGTTACAAGATGGAAATACATGGGGGCATTAAAAATTGCTACAATGAGGGGACGGTGGTCTTACTGACTTTTAGTGACTGAAGACCAAGGGTGCCTGAGTACAGCAGTGTGAGAGCAGTCTAGTACAGTAAAGACTCACCAGCCCCAAATACTGATAGCAGTATTGAGAAGCATCAACATTTTTAAATCGTGGAAACGTTTTTTTTTCTTCTTTTTTTCCAAATAAAAATCTGACACAGAACCCCAGCATATAAAACCTACTAAAGAAAAGTTCTTTTTCCTGCAGGAGAGGAGGTCCCTGACACATTTTTTGGAGGGGAGCACAGTTTAAGAACCACTCTTCTAGGTGCTATGAGATTGCCGTACAGTTCTAATAATCTGTCTAGTCCTGCAATGTTCTAAGAATTGAGTGGTTTAAATTTTTTTAACTGTAATTTTACTTCCCTCAACATCTTATATGAAAGTTTTTAAACATAGAGAAAAGTTGAAAGAACTGTAAACACCCATATATACCTGCAAGATTCTACAATTGCCAATGTTGCTTTTTGTGTCAACCTGTATTTCTCCCTGTGCATTGATTCATCTTATTTTAAAATTCATTTCAAAGTAAGTTGCAGACATCAGTACGTTTCATCCCTAATACTTCAGCATGTGTATCAAGCATTAACAAGAGGTTAAATTTACATCCATGAAGTAAATAGATCTGGTATACAGTTCTAAAAATATATTCATGTAGCTCAAACCCTTATCAAGATGTGAAACATTTCATTATCTCTGAAAATTTCCTCATGGCCCTTCCTAGCTAGCCCCACCCCCCATGCTCCAGTCCCTCATTCCCAGAAACCACTGTTCTAATGTTTTTCACCACAGATTAGTTTTACATGTTTCAGAGCTTCATGTGAACGGGATCATTGCATGAGTCATCTAACATAGTTCCTTCCTTTTAATCCAGTGGGTGGTGTTTTTGGTTACAGACTGAAGAGAATTTTAACTGTAGTGATTCATGACCTGACACTTCCATGCCGGGCCACTCTCGTTATTTCTACTCGTATGAGCTTTGTCTAAACACCAGCAAACAATCTGTCCATGGAATTCATTCCATCAAACAAGCTGACAGTTTGCTGAGAGAACCATTACACTGGTGCCTGACCAGTGGCAGGCTGGTCGACGTGGCCCCAGCAGTAGCACCACCTCCAAGCAGCGGTGATCAGGAGGCTGGTGGCCGATCAAGACCAACTGCTTTCTTCCGCTGTCCACAAGCCAGAAGGCTGGGCGGGATCCTCGATTCACCTCTAGTCTTTTCTTCTTATTAATTGTCATAAAACATATGTAACACAATTTTTACCATTTTCACCATTTTTAAGTGTATAGTTCAATGATATTAAGTACCCTCACATTGTGATGCAAACATGACCCCCATCCATCTTCAGAAAATTTTCATCGTCCCAAACTGAGCCTCCATACCCTTAAACACGAACTCCCCACCCCCCGCCCCCACCCCTAGTCCCTGGCAACCACCATTCTACTTTCTGTCTCTATGAATTTGATTCCTCTACATGCCTCATATAGTATTAATCTTTTTGTGATGGGCTCATTTCACTTAGTATAATGTCTTCAAGGTTTGTCTATAGTGTAGCATGTGTCACAATTTCCTTCCTTTTTAAGGGTGAATAATATCCCACAGTATGTGTATGTCACATTTTGTTTATCCTTTCATCCATTGATGGATGTTTGGGTTGTTTCTACCCTTTGGCTATTGTGAATAATGCTGTTATAAACAGGTGTACAACCGTATTTCCCTGAAAATAAGACCTAACTGGAAAATAAGCCCTAGAATGATTTTTCAGGATGCTCGTAATATAAGCCCTACCCCCAAAATAAACCCCAGTTAAGGTCATCAGCCAGACGGACGCATTTAGTATGTCCTTTGCAACACACGACAGATGTATTGAATTATAAAATAATAATATTAATATACAATTAAATATAAATAAATAATATTATTGACATTAATACTTAAAATAAATGACAATATAAATTATAATTAAATATTTGTAAATACCCAAGGAGGTGCCTTTGGACAAGAGGTAAATGCCTATGTAAACATGAATTTGAGACTTATTGCCGAATGACCAATCGGAGTACAGACACAATGCACGAATAATGTGCGTACTTGATAAAGGAATGGACGTGGTTGTGTCTAACATGAATCTTCATAATTCAATACGTCCTGTGTTGTAACGGACTTCCTTAATGCACTTATGCGAACTAAACGTTTTCTGAATTTTCGTGCCTACAAAGTTTCGTCACTTTTGTGTGGACCATCATTCTTAACTGTCATCATTTTTGTTTCCACTCCTGTCTCCTAAGTCTTCAATTAACAGTTGATTTAATGGTAGATTTAAACGGAATAATATTTTGACCCCCGGACAAGATAAATGCAAAAAGAAAGAGCTATTCCATCGAGTACAAGAAAGGAATCATGGAGGACTCCTTGGGCAAGAATCTTATGGCTTTCTGCAAAGAGACGAAGTTGGATCTCCGAATGGTCCGAAAATGGCAAGCAGAGTACGATAACCTCAGTCAGCAGGTAGACGAGGGAAATGCTAAGAAGCCCAAGTGTGGATCAGGTCGGCAACCATTATTCCCTGAGCTGGAAGACATCATCTGTGAATGGATTGCTGACAGGAGAGCAAAGGCTTTGGTTGTGCGCAGGGCTCATATTCAAGCATTTGCCCTTGCAAAGGCACCACAGTTAGAAAATCCCCAGAAGAATTTAAAGCATCACAGCACTGGCTGGATGGCTTCCTTCAGTGATATGAACTTTCTCTAAGATCAACAACAGTGTTCAATCTCGAAGATACTGAAGTTATTAAATGTGCATTTGCAGTCAAGTCCTTTGTTGATGGCATCGACTTTTCTAAATACCAACTCTCCAACATGATTGCCGTGGATGAAACTGCAGTGGTCACGGGCCAAGGATCTCAAACGACAATTTATCAGAGGGGTGCCTCGTCAATCTACATTCCCTCCACTGGTAACGAAAGTGCATGTGTTACCTGTATTTTGGCAGTTCGTCTGGGTGGAAAGGAAGCCTCACCTCTAATCATCGCTAAGGGCAAGAAAGATAAGGTTGAACGTGTTTCAGGCATTTATGCTCTTGAAACTGAAAAAGCCTGGTGCACACAAGCAGTTATAAGGAAGTGGGTCAATTTAACCCTGTCACTTGTTTTGTGAGGTGGCCACAGAGGTCTGCTAGTGTGGGATTCAGCCAGCACCCATCACGCTAAAGACATGGAGAACTTCCTCGCAGAGAGAAGAATAGATCAAATAATGATTCCCGCAGGAGTGACTGCCTATCTCCGGACTCTTATATTGCAATAAACAAGCCATTCAAGGACCATTTGCACATGGAAATCAATGACTACATTGATAACAGAATGGAGAGAAACCAGCAAGAGGAGGTTAGGTGTTCCCCTCACAACCTCCTATAGCACACTGAGGGGGCGGAAGGAGGAGTTGCTGAAAGACCTTCCTTTGACTTCTATCCCTTAACATTTGGAACATATTGTACTTTATATTATAATATGTTGAGTATAAATGCAGATCACATTCACACTGGGTCAAACAGACAGGTCAAACCTAGTCAATCATTTTGGCCAACTTGACCTCTGAAACTTGGGAAAAACTTGTGGTACAGTTCTAGAGAGGGGCTGATACACCAGCTCTCCAGGAAAAAGTTTTTTTTTGTTTTTTTTTTTTAAAGCCCCTATTCATGGTATTTACTGATTTCTGGGGTGTCAATTCTTAACCAGGGCCAGTTTCAAGCCACCAACATGCAGTTACTACATATGGAGTTGAGGAGAGACGTGTAGCCATCTGCTGGGCTCCAGCACACCTCTCCAACAGTTCTCTCCCCAGGCCCTTAAATTCAGCCAGAAAACACAGATCAGTTGGTTTTGTTAAATCCCTTCCATTCTACAGACCCATTGTCCACCTCCCGATAATTTTTTATCAAATCCTTCCGATTTTTTGTCTGTAGAAAATCACCCACTAAGTAATCAGAAGTGCTAAAGGGTACAGGCAACGTGTTCTGCTCAGGATAATAACAGAGCCAACATTTATCAAGCACTTCCTATGGACCAAGTGCCTGGTGCTGTGCTCTATGTGGGCTTTTCCTGTTTGATCCCCATAATCCTGTGAGTTGGTGTCATTACATCCCCACTGTGTAGAGGCAGAAACTGAGTCCCAGAGCGATTTCCATACGTGTCTGAGGTCACTCAGAGCCAAAACTTGAACTCGCTTCCATCTGATCAGAGAACCCATGCTGTGCAAAATCGCCTCAAAGAAAGAGCAAGAGACTAGATGGGCAAGGAAAGGAGAACTTAGCTCTTCAGAAAAGAATTCATGAAGATATTGTCACCCTCAGCTTCTACATTACTCAGTGAGTGTCATTCATGACAGATGACTTGCCCCATACCCCTTTCTCCTCCTTGTATCGGGCACTCCTTTCACCTGGCTAAAGATTTCCTGAACTCCAGGGTTGGTGTACACAAGGCAAGGTTAGCCCTGCCTTGACCCTCACTTGTCACCGCGAGCCGGTGTGACTCTGATCTTGCTGTGCTGTATTTTCTATCCCCATAATCTCTGCACTTCTGGGCTGCCAGGGAGGTGTCTCCTCAGAGTTGTATCCCAGTGCCTACCACAGTGCCTGATAAACAGGCATCAAGTGAACCCACATTCATTCGGCTCTCAGGCAGTTTGATTTTGAATTGGGGAAACCTTTGCTCAGGTCGAAAAAGGTGGGAGCATTTGCATTAATGTTACTGTCAGCAATATCATAATACCATGAGGAAAGATCCAGACTTGGTATTGGGTCCCAGGCCGGCTCTGCATGTTTATTGAACATGCAGCTATGGGTACATCGCTTCACTTTGTATAACCTCAGTTTCCTCATCCAGAAAGAGGTACTGCATCCGTTCACTCTCAGGTCATTTACTGAGAACTGCCAGGTGTCAGATGCTGTCCCAGCTGCTGGGGAAACAGTAATGGACCAAACAAAGGCTTTGTCCTTGTGGTGCTTACACTGCAGCGGGGAACAGGTGAAATCGAATACTGATGTGAGTAATCATATCCCAGGCAGGGATAAGGCCTAGGAAGAAAAAGAAAGCAGGGGAAGGGAGTGGGGAGTGATTAGAGATGCTTATTAAGTAGGGTGGTCAGGCATGGCCTTTTGGAGAGGTGATGTTTGAACAAAGACTGGGTGAAGGGAGGAGAATTTGTGTGGATTTTTTTTTCTTTTTAAAAAATTGTAAAATATAATATAAAATTTAACATTTTAGCCATTTGTAAGTGTAAGGTTCTGTGGCATTAAGTACAATGACATTGTCGTGCACCCATCACCACCATCCAGCTCCAGAACTTTTTTCATCTTCCAAATTAAAATTTTGTCCCCATTAAACACTAACTTCCCATCCCCCCTCCCAGCCCTTCCTGGCCACCACCATTCTACTTCTGTCTCTGTGAATTTGACTACTCTAGGTTCCTCACGTAAGTGGAATCATACAATATTTGTCCTTTTGTGACTGGTTGATCTCACTCAGAATAATGTCAGCAAGTTTCATCCATGTTGTAGCACGTGTCACATATCCTTCATGTTGAAGGCTGAATAATATTCCCTTGTATATACCTGTATATACCACATTGTCTTTATCCATTCACTTGTCAGTGCACATTTAGGTTCTTTGCACATTTTGACTATTGTGAATAATGCTGCAATCAGTATGGTAGTGTAAATATCTGCTTGAATCTCTGTTTTTAATATATACTGTGTTTCCCCAAAAATAAGACCTAGCTGGACCATCAGCTCTAATGCATCTATTGGAGCAAAAATTAATATAAGACCCGGTCATATTTTACTATAATATAAGAATGGGTATTATATAATATAGTATAATATAATACAAAATTGGGTCTTATACTAATTTTTGCTCCAAAAGATGCATTAGAGCTGATGATCCAGCTAGGTCTTATTTTCGGGAAACATGATATATATATATGAAATCTCCAGAAGTAGAATTTCTGGAGCATAAGGAAATTCTATTTTTAATTTTTAAGGGCCCTCCATACAATTTTACATATCAGTTGCACCATTTTACATTCCCACCAACAGTGTACAAGGATTCCAATTTCTTCACATCATCACCAATACTTGTTATTTTCTGTTTTCATCCTAATGTGTATACAGTCGTATCTCACTGTAGTTTTGATTTGCATTTCTTTAATGATTAGTGACATTGAGTACCTTTTCACGTGTGACCCATGCAGATTTTACATAAAGGACATTCTAACAGAAAACTGTAAGACCAACTTAATCAAAACCCAGAAGGAAAGTCACACCCAACTTACGGTTTGAGTTTGCCTCCGCGTGAGACGGGAGTCGCTGGAGTGTTTTGAGCAGGGGTATAGCATGATCTGACTTACATTTTAAAAGGATTTCACTGTGGCTTTCAGACCACACAGATTTTTCTCTTTTCTTCCAATAGGGCATTATCTGGGACTAACTATCCACTGAACATGCTCAACAACAATATTTGTCATCATCATAAGAACACACAGTGTGGGTAAAGAGAGGTCCACGTTACACAGCGTCTCCTCAGACATCGTCTCATTCAATCCTGGGGCCGGTTTCGACAGCTTCCGGTCTCCTGGATAAGCGCCTCTCCAAGCCATCTCCTGTGCTCACCACCCCGTAGTCACTTGACATTTTCAGAGAGTATGTCCTCCATGATCAGAAAAGTGGTTTAGACTTCTTTGGCAGTGAACCCAGCTCTGGGAATAATGTCCTCGTTGTGGAGTTTTCTTAAAATTAGCCCATCAGTTTATAGCTAGCCCATGGTTGCTTGTGTAGCAGTCACCAGGAAGCAATCCCATGTTTCTCTTTAAATGCCACTCAACTTGTGTCCTGTGACACTATGACTTTTTCTTAGTGGGCTAGTCATTGTTACTGCTTCTGTCTTCACCAAGGCCTTCTGAAGATTCTACTTTACGGGTTATTTCCACGTGTTTTAGTGTTCCTCTTCTGGAAAAAGTGAAATTCATTTATTCATTCACTCATTCATTCATTCATTCATTCAATTACTCATTTATTCACCCACTGTGTATTTACTGAGTGCCCACTGTGTATAGTAACCATAGTAAACACTGGGGACATGATGGTGAACAAACAGACATAGTTTCTGGCACCCTGGACCTAGGGAAGTTAGACGAGCCTGTTATAAGGGGTGTGGGTAAGAAGCAGACATGGGTGCAATACAACACTGAAGATGCATGGGCAATAGACACGCAAAAGGACAGGTGGGATAGGATCCCAACATTCAGAAAAGAACGTGGCCAGGGAGGATGGCTTCCTTCAAACTCCAGTCACCTAATGAGCAAGCTCATTCTACAGTTAAAGAGCGGGACCTGGATGCTGTTAACCATGGAGAAAATCCTGCAGGGCAAAGGGTGGCCACTGGGACAAACATGCTTTTCATCTGGAAGAAATAAACAAGCTAAGTGTGGGGCATGAGTCAGAGTTCCAATAGTTACATAGTCCCAAGAATTCAAAGATATGTTCAGTTTTTAGCATATCATCTGTCTAACAGCCCTCTCTGTTCAGGTCTTACCTGCAGGACTGGGTGACCAGAGCTGCCAGATTCTGGGTGCCTCAATGGTTGGAGGGTGATATCTGAGGCACTGGAAAGAACGTTCCTTTCTTCTCCCTCTCCAGGAACTTGAAATTCCCTTAGTGGGGTGTCCGATGTATGGGGAAGCTTTGTAAAATGCCCTGAGCCTTAAATGAGAAATTCCACTGAAAGACAAAAGAGCAGCTCAAAATCCCAGTAAGCTGTAAATGAGTTCATTCACTTTTCAGCAGATATTTATTAACCACCTACTATGCATCAGATGTAGTTCAGATGCTGGTGACAGATGAAGAACTCTCCCCCTCACAGAGCTTACACACGTCCTACGTAGAGAAGACAGTCAATAAAAAAGAGTAAGCAATTAAATAAATAACAACAGCATATTCAGAGATCAAGAGCCATGAAGAAAGTAGAAAAGGGCAAGAGGAATAGAATGGTTGGGAGTGCAGACTCACTCAGATACAGGTCAGAACCAGGCTCTGAGACAAGGATTTGAATACAAGCAGTGTATTGGAGAAATCACGCCAGAAAATACCAGCAAAGAAGTGCACACATGAGACAGGGATGGGAAGGGAAATGTGTGACAATGCCAAACAAGTGACTATGTGGGCACCTGGGTGGCCAGTGTAGACCACATGCTTCAGAGTTATACCGCCTGAGGGCAGGTGTGCTACATATAGACAGAGGGCCGGGGGCCGCCGATTCATGGGCATGTCCAGCCTGACCTGCATCTGTGCAGAGTGGGCTGCAGGGTCAGAGAGGCCTCAGGTGGGGTCACAGATGCTAGTATCTGGAGTCCAGCCAGGTTCACAGCCAGTCCTGACCAGGGCCGGGTTTGCTCTACTGGGAATGACATTGCTGTCATCAATTTCTGGGACTAGTCATAGAGAGATCTAGGGAAAGAGTGTTCACAGCAAAGGGAACAGCAGGTGCGAAGGCTCCTTGGGGTCCTTGAGAAAGAACGTGATGGCCAGTGTGGTTGGAGGGGACTGACGCTCCCTAGCCAGCTGGAGGTGAAGTGGGAGAGGCAGGCAGGGAGCCCTGTCCACGGCAAGGAGTCAGAGGTCATTCTGTGTGCAATGGGAGGCCAGCAGAGGATTCTCGCCAGGGTAGACCTACTTTACATTTTTACCACATCTTCTTCATCCGATAAAGTTTTAATAATGCGGGAAGGGATTGGCCACTTGGAGTAATGGGGAAAACAGCATCCCAGGCATCCCAGAGCATAGAAAGCAGAGTGTAGGACACTGAGAACAAACACTGCCCTGCTTGGAGCTGTGTGAAGGGCGTCTCTTTTATAGTGAATTCCGCTTTAAAATGAAAACAACCCAGGCAGGGACCCTGGCCTATTTTGAGGATGGCCAAGCCTTGAAGAAGAAGAACAATTAGATAGTAAAAGGATTGGGAAACAGGGAGTTTTGAGTGGCCATTTCTTTGTGTCTCGTGTGATGCATTTTGACAAAGTGTGAAGCAGGGAAAAAGCCAGGGGGCTGCAGCAATGCCTGGCTCGGCTTGGCAGAGCAGCTAACGCGATCCCTCGCAGACCACGGGGCCTGAGCCTCCAGTTATGGATTTGGAACTGAAGCATGCAAAAAGAGATTACAGTTTAGCATTCACCACATGCATTCAGTGAAAAATGAGACTGTCATGCAGGCCGGGACTCAATCTAAAAGAGGAGGCGTGGATGGGGAGTCCTGGCGGCTGACGCAGGCAATGGGCAGAGAATGCCCAGGCTGCAGGCCCAGGGTTTCTATAGCTTTGGGTGAGAATTTCTTCTTCTCAGCTATTAATTCAGCTATTATTTCCATCCTTCCTGTGTCTCTGATCCCGTGAAATCGCTTCCTTCCTTCCTTCCTTCCTTCCTTCCTTCCTTCCTTCCTTCCTTCTTCTTTCCTTCCTCTCGCTCTCACTCTCTCTCCCTTTCCACCCCATTTACTCTCCATTAAAAATGTATCACCTGGGTTTCAAAATTAAGCAGCTGAAATGAAGGCCCTTTCAGTTCTAGGGTCGGGGAAGAGGAAGACATTAAATACATCTAAACCAAGACAGTACCTTAGAATTCTGTAATTTTTTTGAAGACTTTAAGAATCATCCAATCCAGACCCTCCTTTTAGAGATGAGAAAGCAGAGGCTGAGCAGAGCAAAGTGACTTCCTCAGGTTCCCACGCCTCCCGATTGGCAGAGCCAAGGTCAGAGCCTAAGTCTGCTGACTTTCATGCCAAGACTCTTTCTGTGACACCCACAGGATTATTTTTCTCCTTTATTTGTGGGGAGACGAGTTACTGGCAGAGCTTATTCAGAGCCATAGACAGCTGGAGCCACTGGTCTGCTTTGCTCCTTCCCAGATGCCGAGGCCATGGAAGGAATGTCTGCGACTCATATCCCCTGCTCTCTCCTTTGCGCCGGCACAAATCCCATGCCATAGCCTTGGCACTGGGATGGCAAGGGATTGGGTTTGGTGTGCTAAAGGGACTGTGGCCTCAGGAAAGGGGTCTCACTCTGAGGAGAGGGAAGAGGACCACAGCAAATATTGGTGGACTAGTAGGTGAAGTGTTAGCAGAGGCAGTAAAGTGGAGTGGTCAAGGCCAATCTTCTAGAACCAGACCACTTGTGTTCTCATCCCAGCCCTGCCTCTTACTAGTTGTGTGAACTTGGACACTTTATTTAATCTTCCACTTGCACATAGTGATACAGACATGCATACCACTGTATTAATTATCTATTGCTGAGTAACAACATTACCACACACATAGCAGCTTAAAACAACACACATTTATCGTCTCCCAGTGTCTGTAGATCAGGAGTTCAGACATAGCTCAGCTTGCTCCTCTGCAAGACTGAATTCAAAGTGTCTGAGGGGATTGAGGTCTCATCTGAGAGTCAAATGGGGAAGGATCCACTTCCAGGCTTACTCAGGCTGTTAGCAAAATGTACGTCCTTGTGGGTGTAGGACTGAAGGCCTCATTTTCCTGTTGGCTGTTGACTGAAGGCCACCCTCACTCAGTTCCTTGCCACCTGGGCCCTGATGTGGCCACTTGCTTTCTCAAAACCAGCCAGGGAGAAAGAGGCTCTTGCAAGTCAGGCACTATTATGTAATGTAATCATGCAATCGCATACATGTAATCACGTCACCTTTATTGCATTCTATTGATTAGAAGCAAGTCACAGGTCCTGCCCACAATTCAAAAGTGGGGGTGTGTGATTACACAAAGGTATGGGCACCAGGAATTGAGCGTCATGGGCCCACCTTTAGAGTCTGTCCACCATAATGGCTCAAGGTTATTGTTAGGGGTAATTGAGTGAATATACGTCAAGCTCTTAGAAGAGAACCTCTACTCAGGAAGCCAGTAACTGTTGATTGCGGTAGAGGTGTTGTTATTATCACCGTCAAGAAAATGTGCCCCTAACTAGTCTTCAAATGGTCTTTAGGGGACCTGGGATTATAAGATTCAACGTAAACAAATGCCTATAATAGTTAATAAATGAAATAATTCCACTAACTTTTCTAGTTTAATTTTATTTTCTTATTTGGAGGCTGCATGGTGAGTGGGAAAAACACAGGATTCGGAGTTTGGAAAGTGAATTTATAAGCAACTAATCTGGGCTACGCCAATGTTGGTTGTCATCTTTACCTTCTTAAACTAGACTTTACATACTACTTTTTAGTAATAATCTGGTTTAATTATTAGCAATTATTAGTATAATTATTAGTATAATTGCCTATGTTTTAGTTTATTTTTATTGAGGTATAATTAACATATAACTCCACATTTGTATATAATGTCAAATGATCACTATAATAAGTCTAGTTAATATTTGTCACCACACATAGTTACAATTCTTTGTGTGTGATGAAGACTTTTAAGATCTACTCTCTTATCAACTTTCAAATATATAGTACAATATTAGTAACTATACTCGCCATTCTGTACATTATCTACCCAGGACTAATTTATTTTATAATTGGAAGTTTGTACATTGTGACTCCCTTCACTTATTCCCCCTCTCTCTGCCTCCCGCCTCTGGTAACCACCAATCTGTTCTCTGTATGTATGAGCTCAGTTGTTCATTTGTTTGTTTATTTAGATTGCACATAGAAGTGAGACCATATGGTATTTGTCTTTCTCTGCCTGACTTATTTCACTTAGCATAATGGCCTCAGGGTCCATCCATGTTGTCCTAGTCCAAATTATTTTTGATTGTGTACCCGGTTGATTAAAAGTGTCTTACCCTGCATCTCCAATATATGCATCTTTATTTATATGGTAAGACATATACAAAATAAAATTACAAAAGGTTGAGATAAATAAGAAATAAGCAACATTTTAAACTTCCAACCGTCATTAGATCATACTTCAAGTTACTTTGGATGAGGTTTATCATTGACAATAGTGGGTAGTGGGTGTACATTCATATTTTAAGCTTTTGTCAGATCTAATTAGCCCCATTCTTTTTACTTTTTTTCTCATTGTGTGGCTGACAGAGAGATCAAAGAGACATGGGAGGATGGACTGCTCCGCGATTATTGCTTTGTGTCTGTATCATCGGTATTATCTTTAATCCTAGTATCTTCACAAGAGATCTTTGAAGCCACTGGTATATTTTGTAAGAGTTGGTTTAGGTTGATATAAATCATGTAGTCATTAAATTAATTTTACTGGTCTCACAGAAACTGTGATACATCACAGTCTGCTTAAAGTATAGAGGAGGAGGGCACCTCTTCAATCTGTCCCCTATCTCTTCCTATTGTGGACTCACATATCCCATGAAATCGGTACCATTTCACAAAGGGATCCCGGGAGGGTGCTTGAGGAAATCTGTATATTAGAAATTAAAAAAAATTAAGACAAAAATAAATAATTCTAATATATTGTTTCTATATATCAATGCATCAAATTATATTCCCCTTCGGAGATGTGCACACAATCTGGATATCCCTTTTATATATCACACCACACAAATTTGTTTTCTTCCAGATTAAGTTTTGGCTTTCTACAGATGTGTCTGCAAACTTCTCCTGTCTCTTGCAGGTTGGTTGTGTGTAGACTCGCGTTGTACCTGCAGCAAAATTGCCCCATGGTACTGCCAGGAGGCTCTGTGCTGCTTCCCTGGAAGTGTTTTAGAAAAGTCTGCAAAGTTGGCAAATGTGCCTGGGCCATGAACTGTGAGGAACCATCTCGCACAGCCTTCTTGAGAGAGAAAAAGTGCTGACAGCACCAGCAGCCTGCAGGAGCTCTTCTGTCATCCTTGTAAACAGGGTCGAATTGGTCTGCTTTATCTCTCTGTGCAAAATGCAGATTTAATAGGCAGTGCCTTCAGAATCATTGCTGCTAGGTCGAGACTCCAGAGGAATTAGGGATAACAGTTTAATAACTGTAGAAAGAGCTTAGGCGCTTTGCTGTGCCGGGTGTATCTGAGTTAGCTACTGAAAAACGAACTTGGGACATTAAACCCTTTTATCACACAGATAGAGCAATATGGGGAAAATCCATTCCTTGGCAGGGGATGAGTTTACTAGCTTCTGAAGGGGGTGTGTGTTTGAATGTGATAGGGAAGGGAGCATTTGTCAGAGTGGAAGGTGGATCAAAAGACAAATGAATTCTTTGAGTTAAATAAGAGCTTTAAATTATCCCACTTTCAACTGCTTCACCAACAGCAGAATGTGCTACACTGAAAGCCAGCCTGTCTTTCCAAGGTTTGAGGATGGCACAGGGGTCTCTATCTGCTAATGCTGTATTTTTAAAAGAATAAGCAGTGTTAGAATAGATGGCCAAGGCTGGGGCGGCAAGATAAATGTCTATTTAGCTGAGCAACAGAGTCACTTTTGCTAACCTATTCACCTACAAGCCTGCAGAAAATAAGAGATTTGGACATAGCTGGCTCCTCTCACATTACTTGGGTGCACTAGAATCATTCATTCAGACTGAGGATTAGGTTAATTTGGCCCACTGATTTCCAAATTTGGGTCTATGGAGTCCCATCAAGGTTTACTTTCTATGGAAGATTGAAACATGGTCGTAAATTCTGCCCATTTCTGTGTTCAAACCCTTATGATGTACCATTGATGCTGTTACCATCAAGAGGAAAACACCATTTCTCTACTCTTTGGATCTGGGTTGGACATGTAACTTGCCTCGGCTAATGGGACATTATCAACTGTGAGACAAGCAAAGGTTTGAAAAGCATTCATGCATTAAGGCCTGCTCTCCCAAGGCTCTCAGAAACCATGAGAAGCCCACGCCTATCTATAGAGTGATGAGACACCCACTTGTTTTCATCTCAGCCAGGTGGATCCTATAAGTACAGCTGGCTAGTGGATGGGTGGCCAAAGGCAGATGCAGCAATGACCCCAGCTAAGATCTGCAGGAAAACTGGCTAGCTGAGCCCAACTCACATCGTTGACTCCCAGAAACTTATTTAAATAAGTGACTATTGTCTTAAATTATTAGTTTTGGGTGGTGTATTATGTAGCAAAAACTAACTACAGGCAGAACAATAGAGATTAAGGGGCAATATTCAGGGACCCCAAATTTGGGCTTATAGGGCAGATCTGATTTGTTTACTCTTTCATTTAAGCTCTTGTTTGAATGCAGTGTTATGAGGGCGGTGACGGTGTGGGGAAGAGCCTTTGGCTTACTTTAGCATTTCAGAATATTCCTGTTACTGGCACATGAGACTAGAGCCATCAGATCAGAAGCTGCCGCTGCTCCTGGTTGCATAGTTTGGAAGTCAGGGATGAGTGTCTAGGGATGGCTGATCTGTCCCCCAGTTAAACCACTCCTTTGTCATTTGAAGTGCTGCACATGTATCCATCTCAATTTAGAGTCTGTTCCCACCAGGAAAGATAAGAGCAAAGCAGCTTTGGATTTGGATCAGCTGTTAGCCCTTTAAAAGAGCAGACATTTGGCTTTGCTCTCTAAAAGGGAAATGTCTCACTTTACGTTGCAGCCCTTAATTATTCCCACAATCATATTATGCAATTGCTAATGTCATAAGATAGGACTTGCTCTTGAGGAAGAAAGTGGGAGTTAGACTTCTTTTTAGAAGCAGTGAACCAAAAAAGAGGTAAAACCGTAGGGGTCTCTAGACAAAGGATCCAGAAATTCAGTCTTTGCACAATTCCTTGCTGCATAGCTGTGCCATCCCTCCGTCAGCCTTTTAAATTATTATACAGTTATCTATGTATACTAGACATGAGTAGCTTTTCTCCATCCTCCATTATTCCTCCTTCTTCTAATAGTGTCCTACTTGTCCACTGGGTTACTATCCTTTCTTCTATTGCACACAGTCACACATTCTTAGTGGGACTGTTGATCCAAGTGCCTACTCATCCCTGGCCAAGGTTGTCACGTGATCCAAGCCCGGCCAATTTGATGCTTTCATCTAAGAATTTGAAAGTTAAACAAATGACACAAAAACTGAATATAGTTGCAGCTGGTTCATACTATCGAAGTTACTCTGAGGAGCCTGTCCATATGGTTGTTTATCTGTATGCTCAGGGCTGACCTTGCTCCTGTTCTCTTCAACGTACATTTCCTTCAGTTCTGTGAACTACTCATAGTCTCCTAATCTGTTCTTTGCTTAAGTTAATCAGTCAGTTTTTGTTGGCTTCTGGTAAAGAACACTGATATATTTTTCTTAGCCAACATTAGCACCTGTTGTAGTCACAGTAATCTGGCTCTCCTTTCTACTACATACGGTTGAATGGCACTTTCTTGAGATAGGTGTGGACATAATTTTTCCTTGTAATGAAAGTTGAGGTCTCACCTCATTCTCTTCCACCTGCCGTGGTAATTATGGTTGAATGTATTATAACAAGACAGAACCTGTGCCAGTCTCAGTCCTCAAAATCATTTTCTCTTCTTTCTTTTACCCACATTGGAAATATAAAGTGAGTGAGAAAATAACCTTTGCTGTTACGAGCCACTGAAATTTTGCAACTGTGTGTTAATATAGCCTAACTTAGCCTATCTTGACTCATAAAGCACTCTACATGAATGAGTCAACATCTATATTCATAACTCACCATCTACTTGTTTTTCTTGATTTCCATTCTCTATCAGCCAGAGATGGATAGAACCATGCCTTTAAACTTCTCATTACAAGTGTGGGGACAGAGTTCCAGAAGTAGTTTCCAGGCTCTCAGCCTCACGTGGAAAGGTGCTGGCTCGGTTATTCGATGACCATCAGCTGTAATCAGATGGCCATCCACTGTGGCTGGGTGGCCATCAGCTGTTACAGGTTAGCCACTAGCCACTAATATAACTGCCTGGCTATGCTAGGGAGTTGGTTGGTTGGTTGGTTGGCAGAGAAGCAGAGGGCAGATTGCAGATCATGTGGATCCTACTTCCTGTGTCTTGCCTGGCCGCCATTGAGACTGGGGTGCAGGAAGATCCCTCGTTAGGGTACTGGTGGATGTGTCTTGGCCAGCCGCCAGCGAGAATATAGTGGTATGACTCCCCTCTCCATGGTTCCATTGGTATTCCTTTTTGGCTTCACTGCATCCTGCTTTCTGGTGCAGTGAGTAGTAGCTGAGTCCCTGCATGACAATAAGGCAAGGCAGCCACTTTTAAGAGTGTTCTGAACATAACATCATTGATTCATTTCATAAATATGTACAGAATGCCCACTAACATTGATTTTATTATTATACTGGGTGCTATGAGAGTACAGAGAAAGAGGAAATATAATCTGAATGGACTAATAATCTAATTGGAGAGATAAGGCTAATACGAATTAATATTCAAAAAGGCAATACTATAAGAAGTACTGTAGGAAATTTATAAATGCCTATTTAAGCAGTTGTGTCAAAAAGGGTTATGAGAGTTTCAGTCAAGATGGCAGAGTAGGTATATGTTTTGTTTGCCTCCTCTCATGATCACATTAAAATGACAACTAAACTACAGAAAAGACATCATTGAGAACTGCCTGAAGTCTAACTGAGGTCCTACCTCTAAGGACATACAGAAAAAGCCACCTCAGGACTTGTAGGAAGGGTAGAAATGTGGAACAGCTGGTCCCATATGCACATGGGACCTTTCAAAATCAGGAAGGATATCTCAGCTGTGTAAGTCCCCACAGAGCAGCAAGGGGTCCCAGCCCCACACCAGGCTCTCCAGTCCAGGATTCCACTGCTGGGGAGAGAAGTCCCTATATCTTCTGGATATGAAAATCAGTTGAGATTGTGGCTGAGTGAGATGGAGGGTGGCTGGAGTCCTAGGCATTCCTCTTAAATGGCCCATGCAGGTACTTACTCCCTGACGGACTCACTTCCTCTGAGCTCCAGTGATGGCACAGAAGCTCAAAAGTTACCAGGGACATACAGGGAGTAACTGAGTTGTCTGGCTGCAGGGTGAGTGCTGGAGGGACAGCTTTCTCCCAGAGAGGAGTACTGCCAACATCCATTGTTTCTATGTTGAGCCCTCCCCCATCCCAGAGTGCAGATGCAGGTGGTGGCCATATCTGTGTCTCTATCAACCTGGCTAACACTGTTTGTTTGCCCCACCCAACTTGCAGACCCACCCAAACTGCTTCCAGTGGCTTTACCATACAAATTGCCTGTATTGGCTCATGCTGTGGACTTTCCTAAAATCTCTCAAAGTTTCACAAAACTCAAAAAAGCAGCATCTGGCTTTGGCATGTTCCATGCCTCTTGTGAGCAGCTGCAAGTCTGGCACTAGTGGCAACCGGCCTTTGTTCACAGCTTGGCCTCTCCAGGCATCTCCAAGTCCAGCGTGAGTGGAGGCCATCTGCAGATTGCTTTGTTGCTCATGTCAAGTGGCCCTGGGAAGGGCACAGGCTGCATCTGAACTTGGCCTACATCAGGGCACCTCTCAGGAGGCCCTGAGGTCGGCATGCCTGGTGGCCAGCTTCAGACACAGCTGCAGCATTACCCAGCCACTTCCGAGGATGACTCACAAAGAGAGAACAGTAGGCAGGCAACAGAGCCCTGTGGAAATGAATCCTACTCTGTAGGATCAACCCCTGAACAACAGCTCTTCCACTGTATCATGTTTCCCCGGAAATAAGACCTAGCCAGATCATTAGCTCTAATGCGTCTTTTGGAGCAAAAATTAATCTAAGAGCCCCATCTTATATTAGGTTAAATTATATAAGACCGGGTATTATATTATACTATACTACACTATATTATATTATATATTATATCACATAAGACCCAGTCTTATATTATATTAAAATAAGACTGGGTCTTACATTAATTTTTGCTCCAAAAGACACATTAGAGCTGATGGTCTGACTAGGTCTCATTTTCAGGGAAATACAGTAGGCACAGCCAGTCTTCACAACAAATCAACATGAAGATCAATCCCTCTCATTGATGTGCAAACAGCAACCAAGGCTCAACTACAAAAGGAAGGCACACACAGCCCACACAAGGGACTCACCTGAAGCACACAGCTCAGGTGACCAGGGAGACTATACCACTGAGCCCTACAGCAAACCTACTACATAAGAACACTCTACCAAGACCAGGTGACATAGCACCCCTACCTAATACTTAGAAACAAACACAGGGAGGCAACCAAAATGAGGAGACAAAGAAACATGTCCAAAATGAAAGAACAAAACAAAGATCCAGAAAAAGAACTAAACAAATTGGAGACAAGCAATTTACCAGATGCAGACTTCAAAACACTGGTTATAAGAATGATCAATGATCTCAGTGAAAACTTAAACACAGTGAGAGGAAACATAAAAATGGACATAGAAAACATAAAAAAGAAACAGTCAGAAGTGAAGACTACAATAACTAAAATGATGAATACATTAGAAGGAATCAACAGAAGATTCAATTAAGCAGAAGATTGAATCAGCAATTTAGAAGATAAGGTAGTAGGAAATGCCCAATCAGAACAGCAAACAGGAGAAAGAATCCATAAAAATGAGGATAATTTAAGGGGCCTCTGAGACAACCTCAAGCACACTAACATTTGCATCATAGGGGTACTGGAAGAAGATCAGAGAAAACAAGGAATTGAAAGATTATTTGAAGAAATGATCACAAAAAAACATACTTACTCTGGTAAAGGAAATAGACATACAAACCCAGGAAGTGCACAATCCCAAACAAGATGAACCCAAACAGGCCCACACCAAGACACATTTTAATTAAAATGACAGAAGTTAAAGACAAAGAAAGAATCTTAAAAGCAGCAAGAGAAAAGGAGTTAGTTATCCACAAGGGAGCTCCCATAACACGGTCAGCTAATTTCTCAGCAGAAACTTTGCAGGCCAGAAGGCATTGGCAGGAAATATTCAAAGTGATGAAAAGTAAAGACCTACAACCATGATTACTCTACAACAAAAGTATCATTTAGAACTGAAGGACAGATAAAGAGCTTCCCAGATAAGAAAGAGCTAAAGGAGCTCGTCAACAATATGAATAATAAAATGGCAATAACTACATATCTATCTACAATTACTTTAAATGTAAATGTATCAAAAGACAAGATGGCTGAATGCATAAGAAAACAAGACCCTTACATATGCTGCCTACAAGAGACTTACTTCAGATTGAAAGACACACAGAGACAGAAAGTAAAGGGAAGGAAAAAGATATTTCACAAAAATGGAAATGAAGAACAAAGAAAGCTGAGGTAGCAATACTTATACCAGACAGAATAAACTTTAAAACAAAGGCTATAATAAGAGACAGTGAAGGGCCCACTGTTGGGTATTTATTTGAAGAAACCCAAAACACTACTTCGAGGGGACGTGTGCATCCATATGTTCAATGCAGCATTGTTTACAATGGCCAAATGTGGAGGTAGCCTGAGTGTCCATCAATGGATGAATGGATAAAGAGGAGGTGGTACACATATATCCAATGAAATATTACTTGGCTATGGAAGGGAATGGGATCTTGCCGTCTGTGGTGGCATAGATGGACCTGGGGGTGTGTTGTGCTGAGAGGAGTGTCTGACAGAGAAAGACAGATGCAATGTGATTTTGCTTATATGTGGAACATAAAGAACAAAATAAACAAACAAAACAGAACCAAACTCAGAGATACAGAGAACATTTTGATGGTTGTCAGATGGGAGGGGGTTGAGGGTGGGTGAAAAATGGGAAGGGATTAAGAAGTACAAATTGGTAGTTACAAAATAGTCATGTTGATGTAAAGTAAAGCATACAGAATATAGTCAATGTTACAGTAATAACCCATATAGTGCCAGGTGGGTACTGGGCTTGTCAGGGGTATCACTTATTAAATTATATAAATATCTAACCACTATATTGTACACCTGAAATTAATATAAAATAATATTGAATATCAATGACAATTGAAAATTTTTAAAAGGGGGGAAAAGGTGAAAGGAAACAAGAGGTTCAAATTTCCAGATATAAAACAAATAAGTCATGGGGATGTAATATACAGCATAGGAAATATAGCTAATAATATTGTGATAGCGTGGTACAGTGTCAGATGGTTGCTGGACTTATGGTGATCACTTCTTTAGGTATATAAATGATGAATAACTGTGGTGTACACCTGAAACTAATGTAATATTATATGTTAGTTATATTTTAATAAATATCTTTTAAAAGGGGCTATGAGATTCAAGATGGAGAAGCTGATTTTATTTTTATTTCTTATTTATTTTTTATTAGTTTCAGGTGTATAAAACAATGTAATAGTTAGACATTTACACCGCTCACAGTTATAACCCTTGTCCTCCAATCTACTACCCGTCTGACATCAAATATAACTGTTACAATTCCACTGACTCTATTCCCTGTGCTGTACTCCACATCTCATGATGAATATATATATATATATATATATATATATATATATATATATATATATATATATAATTATAGATGACATTCCATATTATTCAGCTTCAGCTTCAGGTGTACAGTGCGGTGGTCAGACAACAAGCTGATTTTATTTAATGGCACCTTTTTTCAATGATGCAGAGATAATTGCTTCATCTGAAAGTTTGGATTAAAATTGAGAGCGGGTCTTTCTATAGAGAGGAGACAACGTAAGCAAAGTAACAGGCTGACAAAAGAAAACAAGTTTAGAAAATTGAAATGGAAGGGGGTCGTAAGAGATAACAATGGAAAAGAAGTTAGAGATGGGTTGGAAAAAGCCTTGAGTAAATTTAGGAAATTTATCTCAATAAGTATCAGGGATCATATCCAGAATCCACAAGATGGGCAGGAAGAAGGGGAGAAAAAGGTTTTGCCAGCCATTTTTGTCCCATTATTGGAAAAAGTACAGAGGGTAAGGGTGGTGGGGGGTGGGACATGAGGGTAAGGGGGATCAAATATATGGTGATGGAAGAACTGACTGGGTGGTGAACACACAATGGGATTTATAGATGATGTAATACAGAATTGTACACCTGAATTCTATGTAATTTTACAAACAATTGTCACCCCAATAAATTTAAAAAATAAATTAAAAAAAAAAAAAAGTAAAAGCCTTTCCAGAAGTGCCCAGCAAGCTTCTTCTTCCATTTCATTGATTAAGCTGGTATCTCCTGTCCACTCCTAGCGTAAAGGGGGTCAGGTGATGAAAAAGTATGTACAGAGCTTCTCTCACCTTTAGAGTGAAGGTGGGCAAGGGTGAAGGGGGCAGACCAAGAGCAGCATTAGAGCAATGATAGTATCCACTACTTTTCCTTTCCACATCATCTCACATTGCTCTGTCATTCTATTAACATAGAAATATGCTATCATAATAAAATATCAAATAGGTACAGAAAGTGAGGGCCAAGAACATCCCACTATATTAGCAGTAATACAGACATTAAAAATATTAGACATGGGGTGGTATAGACTGTAATAATTAGAGAATATTGCACCATAAATGTGGGTCTCGAGCTGAGCCAGGGAAGCCTGTAAAAGTGTACAATGTAATCCCAGCTCTGGAAGGATTTACGGTCCATGGTGCGGTAAGTCTAACACACAGGAGACAAGAGCAAGCAAGGCAACTCATAAATAAGCCCTAAAACCAGAGGGCATAGATGAAGTGTTACAGAAATTGAGAGGGGATAGAATTAAAGATTAACTTGGGATTAGGATTTTAAGGGAAATGTCCATGGAGGATGTGATTTTTAGAGAGACTTGAGAACTGAGTGGCATTAAGATGGGGCGAGGTGGTAGCTGTCCAGGCAGGTACATGTGGCAGGTACGAATCTTAGTTTACATTCTTAAGCGTGCAACGAATGCAACTTTATTTTTCTAAAGCTCAATTTATTTCAATTTATTGGAAATATACTTGCAATGCCTGCCATTTCAGGACTTGGGAGTTGCATTGACGTTCTGGGGGATCATGCTGTTTATGTCACCTGGCGACACGTCATTTGCTGAGATGTTTCTTGTCCCCCTTGCACAGCCCCTTCTGGCCCAACAGACATTTCCATAATGTCTATGCCACTCTAGGGTGTCTGGGACCCATTTTGCATCTCTGTTACTGAGGCAGGATTCAGGAAACTCTACAAGACTGTATAAAACCCATCCACCCTGCCACACCCTCTCTTCCCCGGGAATTTGCTGCCTTCCCTGGTCTCTTCCCAGACAAGGAGGTACAAGATGCCTCTGTCCTTTCATTTCACCACTTTTCTAGAGATGTTGGCTTGTCTCTGGGATTTCCTGTAGTGTGTCCCCCCCCCCGCCCCCGCCGCAACACAATCTGGAATTCAACAGTATAGCTAAACATTTCAACAATACTCACATCAAAACAGAAATATTATAGGGTTTATAAAAAAGAGTTTAATATGAAAAATTTCAAATATACTGAGACATAGAGAGAATAGCAATGTCACCCAATATCTACTGTTATTAACATCATTCCATTCTTGAGAAACGGGGTTTTTCCTCATAGATATCTTCAAAGATAAAGGCAAAATGTTCTGAAGCAAAAGCTTTTTTGTTTTTTTTTCCTCCTGGTGAAATTTTAGTGAAATTTGGACTTTGTGTCTAGGCACAGAAATCAATTTAATGAAATGATTTTCAAGAAGGTTAATTTTAGACAGGTCTATTAATTCATTTTCCCAACATTAACTCACTGACTAAAGTTGAGCTCCTTGCTTTTCCTAGTTGTCTACCCAGGGGCCCAGGGTAGACGTAGCTATATTTCTCCTCAGTGTCTCTCTATGAAATGGTTGTCAAGAGACTTGGCTCTGAAGCCAACCAGGTAGCATTCCCCTGCATCAGGACTCCTCAGAGACCATTATATGTAATCACAGAGTGTCACAGGCTTGACATGAATGATTATGCAAAAGTCTATGCCCAATTTCCAAGTGGCTCCACAATTTGACAAAATGATGTGGCCATTTGTGAAATGCAAGCAAATGGGAGGAAATGGAGGGTATAGGATTTCTGCAGAAGTGACAGACTCATCCAAAAACAAGAGCTCTTCCATTTGACAAATCATGCAAAGCAGAAATTTTACCCTGAATGAACCAGCCTTGTAAAATACGAGTTTCTGCTCAGCTGTCATTGGGAAGCATTTTGGATTCATTTTAACCGGTTGTGGCACAACCAACCTGGGCTCGTTTGGGGTGGGATGAAACTGTGCCTGTACCCCACTCTCATGGGAAGCAGTTCAAGGTGGGGTAAGGCTGCTTCTGAGCTCCCTAGTAGCTGGCCATGAAGTGGACATGCTATGTGGCTGGCATCCCTAGGCTTTGCCCGCAGTGAAAACAGTGTGATTTTATTCCTACAGCCAGAACTAAGAGTAATTCTGTGGGAAGCCTATGGAAGGAAGACAGAACATTTAGATGTAGCTAGTTTTTAATAGGACCCCTGTTCTAAGCCCATTCACATACATGCTCAAAAAATGCGTACTCTGAGAGGCACAGGGCAAAGTTGAGTGAATCACATTCCTTAGTGATGGCCAGCAAGTCACTCATCGAGTGTGTCAGGGAAGGATGGACTTTGGTAGGGCAACATTGGAAGACTGCTTATTAAGCATTTCTGGGACTGATACAATTTAAGCACTCTGGGCCTCAATTTTCTTATCTATAAAGCAAAAACATAGAGGTGTACTGCTCGACATCTTTCCAAGATTTAAACTATTTTTTTCTCAAAGCTGCTAGCAAAAAGCTCCCAGCAGGGCTACTACTTCTGTGTGTAGTGACATGTATTTAAACAAGAAAAGACAAGAAAACAAAACAAAACATGGAAAGGAATACTCCTGGTGTTGTCACATGGCCCGTTCCCTTTCTTATGTGTCCCAAGTTTGATATGTCAGGTGAAAGAGTCATGGTTTTGAACTCCCGTCATCGGCTTTTTAGTGGACCTTCAGAGAGCAGAGGTTTTTGAAGGTCAAGTGTCTTGCTCCAAGTCACAGCTACTAAGTAGCTGAGCTGCCAGCACATGGCATATCCATGGGACGAATTCTGTGGAACGCAACCCAGAGTTGTCTCTTACTCTAACCAATAAGCAAATCCTTCATCAACTGAAAAAATGCTTTGCTTGACAAGACATCCTTCAATGTGTAGACATAGTCTACTCATCCCCCATCCACTCCTATTCTCCAAATTCGGGATCTCTGTTCCCAGTTTTATTTTCATGGAATCAGGGTGTAATAGGGCTATGAAAGGGATGAAAATATCCCTCGCCTCTTGCGTGTTTCAAGGTCCAAGGTGTGACCATGCACTCTAATTGATACATCCACCCATATGGGAGACAGCACTATGGATCACTTTCTGAGTCTTTTAATTGTTCCTGTAAAGCTGTAACTAGAGGGAACAGAATGTGGTTTCTTTTCAGTTGTGACCGGGAAGCTGGTAGTTATGTTCAGTCGTGTGTGGTTTTAATTAATCTCCAACATTTGAACTTTAGCCAGCCTATGGTGACTCCTCAACCCAAGTTGCTTATCTGCAGATGCTGGGTAGTTTTTGGATGCTCAACATGAGCAGAGAGTTTTCAAGTCGGGCCTCTTTTGTCTTCTGTGAATGCCACTAGTAGGGGTGGGAGGAGTAGGGAAAGCAAGTGACTTGATAACATCTTTAGAAACCAAGTAACGAGCCATTAGGAGGACTAACAATAAATAAATGCATTTTCCATTCAGTGTCTCTGTGGCAATCCAGACGAGCATATGACTAGGAAAATGTAATGAAAGCAATTGTAACTCTTTCGGTGGAGAGGTAATTACAGTCTAGGGCTGGCTGACTGATGAAAATTACACTGCTTATAATAAATTGCCACACAGCTAAGTCTTTTCTGAAGTCCTTAGTATGATTTGTGTTTGTGCACTTACTTAAAACATCAGGGAACAATTTATAAACATGAGCCTTTTTGGACACTGCCAGGATCGGCATTTACGATTAGAGAGCCTGTTTAAGGTTTCCTGATTTATAGAGGATAGATCATATTTTCCCGACACTCTCATGGTCAATTACAGACCTGCATGGTGCATTTGGTAACTTAAAAGCAAATTTAATCTTTCTTTTTTTTTTCTCTTGTATTTATAAGCATGCCAAGTCAAGAAAACATTTTCTCTTAGATTGAGGAGAAAGATGTTTCAAAGACAACTTACTATTGATAGTATTGATGGGGGGTGTGTAACAATATCATGCCTTGTTTGTCTTCCCCTAATGTAAACACTCGGAACTTTTTTATGGAAATAAAAGGACCCAGGCTGAGTACCTGAATCCCCAAGCCTTTGTCAAAGGAAAGTTCAAGAAGGCCAACTATCTTTACTGCCATTGCCTTTAGATCACAAGAATCAGCGTGGCGTATCAGAAAGCACACTGGACAGGAAGTCACAGGGCACAGATTCTAAGCACAGTGCAATTAACTAATCCTGTGGTTTGGGCCAATCCCTAAGTCTTTCTGGGTGTTAACAGTCTCATCTTCCAAATGAGGGTTGAACTATCTGGGTCTTGGTCCACTTGGACAAATGATCAATGATTCTGTTCCAACTCAGGGGTTTTCAATCCTGGCCGCATATCAGAAATACCTATTACAAATACTGAAGTCCAAGCCCCACTCCTGATTAATTAAAGCAGAAGATCTGGAGAGTGCTTTTTTATATATTAAAGAATAAATGACACTACTTAGGTGATTCTAATGGGCAGCTGTGGTTGAGAGCTCTGTTTTAGCTCTTTGAAATTTCTGAAAACTAAACGGCTAGAATGAGGAGAAACGATGCCACAAGCTCATACTGCCCTTGTCCTTCCTCAGAGGTCCTGAGAACCGAATCACCTTCTGCCATCCCAGGGGAAACAAGGCCCAGGACCCATTCTTGGTCTTCTTTCCACTTGGACACTTCACAAGATAAGCAGAAGGACTGCTATGATGGGCTTTGGGTAGCTGAGTTTCTCTAGAGCCTTTGGAAGAGTAGTCTCAGCATTCAACATCTCAAACTTGAGACCCATAGTGAAAACCAGACAGGCCAAGTGCTGAGCTGGGCTAAGCCACTGAGCACTCAGCAGCAGTGATTGTCCTTCCTTGTCAATCGTCTTCCTGGCCATCCTGAGAGAGGTGAGACGTGGATGCACTGGAGCCCACTTACACTGGCTCACAGGAGTCAGTGGTGTACATCTTTACCAAAAACTGTATTTGGTGAATCACATTAGTAGCCAGAACTCAGTCACATCAGGTGTATTTACACAACAGAATTTGGCAAATGTTACAGATCATCACAGAGCCAATTGTTAAACACTTATCTGCGCACCACTGAATTGAAGTATTTAGATGATCCTCTTCTGCCGTGGCAGCTGGGACCTTCTCATATACTACTGGGAAGAAAAAAGCCCAGAGTAAATATTTGCATATTAGCTTTACCTCTGTTGGCAGTTTGTCATACATTAGGAAGGCAGCAGCGTTATGTTTTGTGCATATTGAGCTGTATGAAGTTGCCTGAGAGGGTGGGGTTTACCTTAAAAGAAATAGAAAGCATGGCCTTTTCCATGGACCAATTCAGTTTAATGGGGAGATCCAATATGCATCGCTGACACCTAGACCAGTGTTTGTCCAAGTGTGGTCTGGGACCGGTAGCATTAGGATCACATGGGAATTTGTTGGAAATGCAAATTCTCACGTCCCAGCTCAGACCTTCTGAGTTAGAAACTCTGGGGTTGGGGCTCAGCAGTTTGTTTTAACAAATGCTCCAAGTGATTCTGAAGCAAACTAAAGTTTTGAGAACCACTGCTTTAAAGAGGTTGGCAAGAGACCATACAACGATGTATTGTAAAAATTCTGCAATGGCAGAGTTGAACAGTTGTGTCACAGACCACATGGCCTACAAAACCTAAAATATTTGCTATCTGGCCCTTTACAAAAAAAGTTTGCTGACCTCCAACCTGTGTCATTACATAGAGCATGGCACAAACATGAAGGTCAGATAGTTAAGTTCGTGAACTCATCCTAGAAAAAGTGCTATATACTTCCTTGCTGAATATCAGTATGGTCACCTTTGAAGGACTCCCCTTGGGAAGCTATGCACCAACGCCAGTACCTAATCTACCCTTCAGAACAATTTTGGAACTCTTTTCCTGGAATGACCATCAGAGCTGTCGTTGTATTACCCTTGATGTCCCGAATGTCCTCAAAATTTCTCCCTTTCAATATTTCCTTTATCTTTGGGTAAAGAAGGAAGTCACTGGGGGCCAGATCAGGTGAGTAGGGAGGGTGTTCCAATACAGTTATTTGTTTACTGGCTAAAAACTCCCTCAAGACAGCGCCATGTGAGCTGGTGCATTGTCGTGATGCAAGAGCCATAATTGTTGGTGAAAAGTTCAGGTCATCTAACTTTTTCATGCAGCCTTTTCAGACTTCCAAACAGTAAACTTGGCTAACTGTCCAGCTGGTACAAATTCATAATGAATAATCCCTCTGATATTCTGTTAGCAACATTGTTGCAACCAGACAGCAAACTTAATTGTCAGACTTCGTACACATATTCACGCTAATGAGTGTGCATGGTTATGAGTGTTCCCCTGCAAAATGTATAGAATGTTATTCATTATCATTATATGTCTTGAAGGGGTTGTCTTAACCTGCTATCACCTCTTTTTTTGCCTCCCACTCTTTCCTCAATACTCTGACATTTTCCCACTTTTCCAAAGCTACGCTTTCCCAGGTTGTGAAAAACATTATTGCTAAATTCAAGGAACACTTCTGAAAATCCTTAACTCCCTCTCCTTTTCTGCATTGTTTGTTACAGTTGATCATTACCTCCATTTGGAAACTCTCTCTTTTCTTAGCCTCTCTGACACTTTCATACTCTTTATTGGTTTTCTTCTCCTTTCTGGACGCTTCTTTCACTGCCGAGAAAAGAAATCAGAAGACAGTTGTGTCTATGAAGCCTTGGAAGAGAGTCCTTTGAGAGGAGCGAGTGGTCAATAGTTTTGTAAGCTGCCCTGGGTCAAGTAACACGAGAACTGAAAAATCTTGTTTTCTCAGGACTTGATTCTATGCCCTCCGCTAATTTGTGTCGACGACTTCACTCATGCTGAAGGCTTCAATAGCATCTCAATCCATGATTTCTGACCCAGAAATTTTGCTTCTCATTGGATATCTTCAGTTAACTATCTCTTAAGCACCTCAGATGCAACATGTCTCCCTTAAGTCACTATCTCCCTTCAGGAAATCACTTTCTCATTCACTGTTCCCCCTGTTGTGAGCGGCACCATCTATCCACTTGCCCAAGTTAAAAAATGAACCTGCCTTTACGGGTTCTCTTTCCACAACTACAATGACCCATTAAAGTGTTTTGCTGAACAGGAGCCACTTTCTTTCTTTACCTCCCAGCTTTAAACGAGTCACAAACTCAATGCCTTTGAGATCTTGCTCCTTAGTATATCCGTCAGATCTATTTTGGCTCTAAGACACTCTTACAAAAATTCAAGAAAAAAAAAAAAGAAAGAAAATGAAAAATCCCATAGTAATAGAGAGTAGTGGTGACTGTGGTACAATTGAGAGTGTATATCCCTCTTCCTCCTCCCCTTCCCAACTATGTAAATTACTTAAATTTGAAATTCTGTTTTGGCCAAGGGCAATGTGCCTGCAAGCTGAATTTATCTTCCAGTCCCTAGCTTATGACCCCATTTAAAACTAAAGCTTAAGGTGCCCCCTCCATGCAAGAAGTAAATTATAAACACTGAGCTTATAATATACATGCTAGTTTGTCAACTGTTAAGATGAAAGTTTTATGAGTATTTTCCCATGTCATTAATATTCTATAAAATGACTTGGAATGGCTACATAGCAGGTATGTGACATAATTTGTTAAATAATTCCTCTTCACATGCACATTTATTCTTACTGGATATTTTTCTCACACACTCAACATATCTCAAATGAAAGTCACCTTGTTTGTAAATATTTCCATGAGACCAAATCTTTAGACTTAGAAGGATCAGAGGTTATGTGTATTCATATGAGTCTGACACATACATTAAATTATCCTCTAGAAAAGCTATTTCAATTTGTATCTACATCAGGCGAATGTGAGAGTGTTCATTGTCTTATTTAGAAATGTTGGATATTTTCATATGTATATATATTCTCATATATATATATATATATATATATATATATATATATATATATATAAACTTGATAGGCAAAAAGGCATGTCATTGCTTCTATGTGCTTTTCTTTGATTATTGGCTAAGCTTAACACCTGTCTCACATCAGGTCCCCTGGAAAGAGACCTGAGATAAGTTGGCTGTATGTAGTGTGTGTCTGTTGGGGAATGACCTTGGGGACTCCACCTGGAGGAGAGTGAGGGGAACAGGGCCAGGCAGAGGAGAGGCTGAACTATGAGCTGGGTCACCTTCAGAGTTGTCTTGACTCAAGGGGTGGGGGAGCCTATCCTTTGTAAGCTCTCCTTTGATCAGTCATAGGGTGTGGCTGTCTCAGGGGAGGGACACCATCTTGGGAAAGAAAACTACCATTGCAGGAGGAAAGTCTAGAGAGGGGCTCGGCCAGAGTCCCAGACAGCTGCCACTCCCAGGGGCTGGGCTATGTTGGCTGAACAGACCACAGCATCCTCCTTTCTCCTTTCCGTATTGATAGATGTGGAGTCTGGCATAGGATAGGCATAATATCTGTTGAATAAATCACTGAATTTCTCTCGTTTCTTTTGTTCACCCTGTGTACCCAGTTTTTTCTGTTGCTATATTTATCTTTTTATTCTCATTTCTTTGCAAAATGCTGCTTGCACTTTGAAACAGTGACTCTTCATCATAAAGTGAACTATTTTCTCCTATTTGCCATTTGCCTTTTGATTTTGTTAGTGTCATTTCTGTGTCATATACAGACCTTTCTGATTTTTAGATGGTCCAACCTATCCATCTTTTTTCGTTTTTGCTTACATGTTTAGTAAATCTTTACAAGCCCTAGATCAGAGAATGCTTGCTTCTCTCTCTGTTTTTTCCAGGTTCTTTTTAGGTTTTATTTCTTACATTTAACTCTTCAAGCCATCTGGAAATTATTTTGGTTTAAAGCATGAGGTAGAGATCTAACTTAATTTCTTTCTGGGAAGATCTCTTTATATCACTTCAATGGATGTGGGTTTTATTTGGAAGTTAATGGGGAGTCCCTGAAGAAAGCCGAAGGGGGCAGCGATGTGATCAGATTCACTCTAACCAAGGGCTCGCAAGCCCTGTGGCACCTGGATGCATGCAGATGTTTTTGGGTAGTGAGCCTTCCTGCCTCTCCCATCACACTGTGTATGGCTTTCTCCACCTTCCCAGAAGGCTGGCTTTGCCTTTCAATGATTAAAGCAGGATCCACTGACACGTGTTCAGGAAGGCATCAGAGAAACCCATCATGAATTTGCTACAATTCAGCACTTGCCAGAAGCTGGTTGGAGACATTTGATGTGTGTAAGAGACCATTGAGGGCTCATGTTAAACATCCATTCATCTACATTCTTTGAGCTCAAGCCCGGTATTGAGTTAGCTTTTGAGAAAACCTTGTGTCTGGTCCATATTATCTTAGTCCCCTTCAGAAATGCTTCCACTCCGTTAAGATTTAATGCTATTTCCCTAGCTTTTATCTAAGGGCCATGCATGAAACATCCATTTTAAGAACCTTTCTGTATCTTTCATAAAAACACATGGCAGCTGGAGTTTGGTTTTTCTTTGTTTGAAGAAAATATTTTACATGTGTTTTAAGATTAAAATTTATCTCAACTTCTTGGAATTTATAACCAACAAACATGCAAATTAATGATTAGAGGGCTTCTAAGGGAACTTCAGAGAGATGTTTTGAATGTTAGATGAACCATCTCTTAGTGTGAGCTGCTAAAACAGAATAACACAGGCTGGGTGGCTTAAACAGCAAACATCTAATTCTCACCATTCTGGAGGCTGGGATGTCCAAGGTCACCGTGCTGGCAGAGGTGGTGTCCAGTGAGATTCCTCTTCCCAGTTGATAGACAACTATGTTCTCATTGTGTCCTCCCCTGTGTGAGAGGAAGATGATCTCTCTCCTGTCTCTTCTAATTGAGGGCATTTATGAAGGCTCTGCCCTCATGACCTAATCACCCCTCAAAAACCCCCACCTCCAAATGCCGTCATATTACGGGTTAGTATCTCACTATATGAATTTTAAGCAGACACAAACATTTGGTGCATTACAAGTCATTTGGGCTCAATCCTATCGAGGATCCCAGAATTAGCTTCTGACTTACATGGGCTGGGTCTGATCAGAAGGCAAAGGGATCTTGTCTTGGTGGAGGTCAAAATGTCCACCTGCCTCATTTCATTTAACCTCCCTCACTTTTATCTGAAGTCTGATTCTACCTTGACCGGAATATCTGTGTGATCTCAGAACCCTGTCCTGTCTCTCACAGACATCCTTGTGGTAATATAGTTCCTTGTCCACATATTAAAGCTCCTTCTAGGGTTTGAGCTCCTTGAGGGTGGGGCTTCTCTTATCCAGTGGTGTCTCCTTAGCTGCTGGCACTAGGTCTGATTGTACCATAGCATGTGTGCCATAAGCATTTGTCATGTGAGGCTTGAGGTTTGAAGTCCGGATGCAGGGGAGTCCAGAGATAAAACTTTAGACTGGAATTAAAAAAGAAATGATCAAAGACATTTTTGTAGTTCCTTGGAATCACTCAAATATTTGTCATAGTCGTTTCATTTCTTCAGTTCTTCATTCACCCCATTCATTGGATCATTTAGTCCTTCATTCTGTCATTCTTTCATCATTCTTTTTAAATTCACTTACAAAGTAACGTTTTTTTTTTAGTACCCTTTCTATGCCAACTACTATAGGAGACGCTGATTTGAAATCTCTAACGCAGGGGTCAGCAGATAGTCTTCTAGGCCAAATCCAGCCCACTGCTTGTTTTCATGTCGCCCCTGAAGTCAAAATTGCTTTTACAGTTTTAAAAGGTTAAAAACAAATCAAAAGAAGAATAACACTCTGTGACTCATGGTATTTAGATACAATTCAAATTTCAGTTGTCTAGAAGTAAAGTTCCATTGGAACACAGCCTGGCACATTTGATAACGTGTATTGTCTAGGGCTACTTTCACAAGACATAATGGTTAATTTTATGTGTCTACTGGAATGGGCTAATTGATGCCAAGATAGCTAGTAAAACATTATTTGTGGATGTGAGTGTGAGGGTGTCCTGGAAGAGATTAGCATTTGGTTCAGTAGACTGAGCAGATAAGATTGCCCTTACCGCTGTGTGTGGGCATCATCTAATCCACCGGGGCCTGAAAGAGACAAAAACGTTAAGGAAGGACAAATTCTCTCTCTTTTCTTGAGCTGGGACATCCTTCTTTTCCTGCCTTCGGACATTGGAGCACCTGTTTCTCAGGCCTTTGGACTCAGACTGAGTTACACCACTAGTTTTCCTGGTTCTCGAGTTCACAGATGGCAGATCGTGGGACTTTTCAATTACCATAATCATGTAAGCCAATTGACATAATTAATCTCCTTTTATATATATCTACCGTGTTTCCCCGAAACTAAGGCCTAGCCGGGCCATCAACTATAATGTATCTTTTGGAGCAAAAATGAATGTGAGACTCGGTCTTATTTTAACATAATACAAGACCAGGTCTTATATAATATAACATACTATAAGACCAGGTATATATAATATAATATAATATAATATAATATAATATAATATAATATAATATAATACTGGGTCTTATATTAATTTTTGCTCCAAAAGATGTATTAGAGCTGATGGTCCAGCTAGGTCTTATTTTCGGGGAAACATGGTATATATGGTATGATCAAACAATAAGGTGAATGTTCAAATAAAAAAAAATTATTACAGTAAAAGACACATTGCCATTAATCCCCCTCAAAATACTCCTTTTTCTTCGAACACTCTTATCGCACTATTGTTGCCACTTTCTGAAGCAGTTCTGGAAGTCCTCTTTCGTGAGTGTCTTTATTTGTGTTGTCATGGCTGCCTTGATGTCCTGAATTGATTCAAAATGTTTACCTTTCATGGTCCTTTTGACTTTGGGAAACAGCCAGAAGTTGCACAGTGCCAGATCCAGTGAATAAGATGGATGAGGACACACCATAATGTTTTTATTTGACAGAAATTGCTGTACCAGAAGCAATGTGTGACACAGAGCCTTTCCGGTGTGATCACAAAACATGGTAAATGCTGCTGCCGAGTGCCATCCAATGGAAAGGCAGGGATCTTCAACATGGGAAGTTGTGTTGAACCTTAGCAACAGTGTGTGACAAGTTTCAACTTGTTTGGTGCAGTCAGTTGGGTGTGAACCATGGTTGAGAGAAGGTGTGTTTTAAAGTGTGCCATAAATCATCCTCCATCATGGCAATGTTCCATGTCACACATCACTTCTGATATGGCCATTTCTGTCAAATAAAAACATTACAGTGTGTCCTGATCCACCTTATTCACTGGATCTGGCACTGTGTGACTTCTGGCTCTTCCCTGTCAAAATGATTCAGGACATAGAGGCGGCCATGACAGCGCAACTAAAGGCACTCACAAAACAGAACTTCTAGAACTGCTTCAGAAAGTGGCAAGAATGGTGGAATAAGTGAGTTCAAAGCAAGGGGGAGTATTTTGAGGGGGATTAATGGCAATGTGTCTTTTACTGTAGTAATTTTTTTAATGTAAACATTTACCATATTGTTTGATCACACCTCATATATCCCCTATTGGTTCTGTTTCTCCGGAGGCCCGTGACTAACACACAGGACAATGGCAGAGTTGAGGGGTTGTGACAGAGACTGCATAGCCTATAAAGCCTAAGTTATTTACTCTCTGGCCCTTTACAGGAAATATTTGCTGACCCCTGCTCTAACACAAAAAGTGCACAGTCGAAACACAGGGCATGTGCCTCTGCGTTTTGAGTGTGTACTTTTGAGGACATAACGGTGAGGAAATAATGACAGGAAATGACCGGCCAGGGCAAGGAGCATCCCCAGGTAAAGGAGGTGCATAGGCAATCTGCAAATACTATGAGTCAGAAAAGCAACGGGGCAGGAGTAGGAGAGTAAGGCAGCTGATGCAGCTCAGGCAAGTACAAGATCAAGTTCAAGAAGGTAGCTGAAGCAAGAATGACCATGGGGTCCTGGAAGGGTTTAGGCAAACAAGTTTTCCACTATGAGAGGCAGAGGATCAGCCTAACCAAAGTAGCCAAGGAACCACGGCCTCCTTCCTACAGCGGAAATGTCATTTTCTCAGTCCCACTCAGTGTGAGTAGGCAAGGCTTTGCATCTAGAGAAGGCATTCCAGTGTGCAGCCTCTGCTTCAGTAAAGCTGGGCCAGAGTCAGGGGTGGAGGGGGAGCAGGCCTCCTGGCAAGTTCAGTCACTGCCAAGATAGAGGGAGGAACTTCTTGGAAAGTTATGAAAGCTGGAATTTACAACACCAGGAAATGTATTGAAGCTATTAGCAAGCGCCTCCACAGACTTCTGTCTTGCAATTGTTAAAGTACTTATCTTCTTGGCATCTGCATGCATTAATGCAAACATGAAATACATGTTGCAGGAAGGAAAAATATAATGAGGTGGCACCCGTTTCAACTCTTGATTTCATATAACGTTGCTTTATATGGCAACAACCTGCAATTTGTTAGGGAAAGTCTCACTGTAAAGAGATCTGACATTCCTTTGCGATTTGAGAGAGAATAGAATCTCATCAATGCTTTGGCTTAGGTTATTGATTTTTGTTCCATTTCTCCCTGGCAGATCAAGAAAACTAAGTTAGGCCATGCTAATGGAGTAGAAGCAGGAATGTTAAATACAGGTGGTTCTGCACTATTCATCCCAAGGAACTGTCAAGATGCTTCATTTTAATATTAGTGTAGTCTGAATATTCCTTTAAATAAGAGGGAACTGGAACTGACAGCCTTAGTTTCATAAGGGAGGAATTTGAAGGCCACTGTGTATTTTTATTTGTAAATGGCTTTATTCTGCTTAAGTATTCAGAAAAAGGAAAGCACAACTCCTGTAGAATGTGGATTCTGCCAGAGACCTCTTGGACTTATAACATCAACAAATTGATGCAAACTCTTTTCGTATTTAGGAAGTTGTGTAAAAGCAGGGAATGGGGGTAGACACATTTTTATTGTAATGGTGGGGAAACCATCCTAGAGAAACCACAAAGAAATGCATTTTAAGCAGCTTAGTCAATTTTGTCTCTACTGTTGAAATCAGGGAAGGACAAGGAAGAAGAAAATCCTAGGGAACAAGCTAGAACCTGGTCATTTCATACCTCCGTGTTTCCCTCCTTCCTTCTGCCGCCACGGAAGAGGATAAAGAAGCCTTGTTCCCAGAGGCTGTGTTGTCACAGTTATGAAAGCTCATCAGATGCAGCCTGCATCTTTTTTTAATTAATCAATTATTTTTAAATTAAAGTTTATTGGGGTGACAATTGTTAGTAAAGTTACATAGATTTCAGGTGTACAATTCTGTATTACAGCGTCCCATTGTGTGTTCACCACCCAGAGTCAGTTCTCCTTCCATCACCATATATTTGATCCCCTTTACCCTCATCTCCCACCCCCCTGCCCCCTTACCCTCTGGTAACCACTAAACTATTGTTTGTGTCTATGAGGTTTTGTTTCTCATTTGTTTGTCTTGTTCTTTTGTTGTTTTTGCATCTGAGAAATAAAACTTTTTTCCCATAACTTGGTCTGATCTCTGCTGTGATCCACTGCTTGCTGTCTACAAATGACTTTATTTCATCCATTCTGCGCCTCCAGTCTAGTGGTTCCTAACTGGGACTGTTCAAAGCTCTTTATCTGAGTTTCTTCCCCTCCTCCCTGCTGCTGCTTATAAAGCAACAACCTCAGCCAGGTGCTCAGCCAGGTGGTGGGGGTGGAGGGGTGTGTGGGGGGTTGGGGGGTTGGGAGGTGGGGGGGTTGGGAGGTGGGGGGGCGGGGTGGTGGTGGTGGTGGTGGTGGTAGTGTGTGTGTGGGTGCTTCCTGTTTTAAGTCTCCCTCTATCAACAGCTGCTGTTTTCCCTGTGAGACTTCTTCTTTCATTTGGCACAGGAGGGACCATGGGTGCTGGGATGTGGCATACTCCATTGCAGTGTGCAGATTTAGCATGGATGTTTCCACACAGATGCAGCATCGCATCTGGCAAATAACCCAGGACTTCGCCTCGATGTGTTTCATTTCATCTCACCAAGTGACTTCCTGGGGCTGGTCTGGGCAATCTTTCAGCTACCTTCTGTCCCTTACTTTGGGCCCATGGAAAATTTTGAGTTCCCTCTCAGACCATTCCCAGGACCACAGAAAACTCTTGGATCAATGTTGAGTCTCTTATTTAAATATACCATTCACTCACGCTTTCATTTTCTTGTCCCCAGGCTGTCACTTTCAAATAAGAGCTGGGAGCCTTCTCTTTCTTCATACACCCAAAAATTTTGTGGATGTCTCTCTTCATCTCCTCCCTCCTCCTAATTTTACTCAATTTCCATCTTGCTTGTTTATGTATATATTATATATATACATACATACATATATATAGTTGATATATATAGTTGATATAAATAGTTGATATATAATATATATATATATATATATATATATATATATATATATATATATATATTACTTTTTCCATCCTCTCAAATTGAAGGGTTTTTTTTGGCATTATTTGTTCTCATATATTTTCTAATGATTTTTGTCTTACAGTCAAGAACAGGGTTTTTTTTTTTTGTTTTGTTTTGTTTTTGTTTTTTACCTAGAAATTCACTTTTGACGTCTTTGCTTTTGGCAAAGTTTATTTGCCAGATGGGGGTCTGGGGAAGGCCAACAGAGAGGTTTGGGAAGTAGGTTGGGGTTCATTCAATGAACATCTCACATGTCCAGGGACTTTCTGTGATATTTTAATAAATTAACTTTGGTAGAAAAGAATAAATTGATGAGATTACATGATATCTAGTTTCTGTCTTGACACTGACTGAACAATTTAGGGTGCATAATATTTCTGAAGGGCTCTCCTAAATGCAGTCCTTTGGTTGAGTGTTGCAGCTGTTCAGTTGTTCTGTAGGATGCATCCAGAGATCCATTTCCATCTTTCTTATCACTATGTCTTCCAACCTGTTTTGTTCGTGTACTTTTCTCTGCCTCTGAATGAAACCTCAGAAAGTTCCTAGGTAGGTACCAGTTTTTATGTCCCCAAATTCCGTGGGAAAAAGTCAAGTCTCTGAGTTATTCTCCTGAAGTTCCCATCACAGCTTCAGGGGAGGGAAAAACATTTTATTTCTCTCTCCTTTAGGTGAGAGAAAAGAAACATTGCCCTCTTTAATGAGAAAATCTTTATACTCTAATCTTTCTCATTAACCAATCTCTGAGTCTCCCATTTATAGCCTTGGGGTGGGTGATGTGATAATACAGGCATAATAATTACAAGTCTTGTGTAGGTAGTCTAGCATCTCACTAAACAAAGGGGCAGGGATGGAGCTTGGCACCTATTTTTCTTGCTTTGGAGGTCTCTGCTATAGCTGAGATAACAGGAGAAATCTGTCTCCCTTTTAGACTGTCCTAAGGAAGCAGTTGCCTCTTGTCCTACAAGAAAGGCACTTGATTCTAAGTCTCACTTGATACCAAGTGATGGCCAACCTAATGATACAGCCTCACACTGGCTCTCCGTCACCCCTGCCTTACCCCTCTTATTCTCACTGGAGTTCCCTTGTGTCCCTCAAGTAGAGGACCCAAGCATCTGCTCTGGGCTCTGCTTTCTGGGGAAGCCAGACAAATATAGTAGTAAATAGGAAACTCTGCCAGATGCTGTGGAGAACATAAAGGGGAAAAGGAAATCTGTTTGGCCTTTGGAAATCCTTGAGGTTAACTATAGCTGAGGGGAGGCATAATGGGTGGAAAGCATCTCCTAAGGCCATTCTTAGGCATCCAGTGTACTTCCTTCCATTGTGTTTCCTCTTGTCATGCAGGGACTTAGCTCCCGCTCCCCATATAAGAGCCCAGGATATGGTGAGGTCAAACAGGAATAACAATGGAGCCATTGATAGGGGAGTTATACCACTATATTCTCGATGTTGGCTGGTCGAGACACAAAGGCAAATATGAGACCCCAACCCGCGTGGGTCTTCCTGCACCTCAGTCTTGCTGGCGGCTGGCCGAGACACAGGAAGTAGGATCCACATTATCTGCAATCCACCATCCACACTTGCGACTGGGTTGGAGATACAGGAAGCAGGATCCACTTCTCTGCCAACCAACCAACCAACCAAACAACCAACCAACCAACCAACCAACCAACCCACCCACCCCCTAGCGTAGCCACGGCAGTTATATTAGTGGCTAGTGGCTAACCTGTAACAGCTGATGGCCACCCAGCCACAGATGGCCATTTGATTACAGCGGATGGCCATCTAATAACCGAGCCAGCACCTTTCTACGTGAGGCCGAGAGCCTGGAAACTGCTCTCTGGGACTCTGTCCCCACACCTTTACAGAGTCACTAATCCACTTTTTTGCATTTTGGTTTGCTTTATAACAAACAGATGAGGGAATAGGGCCCTTCTTGGGATGAGTAATTATAAAAATGTGTATTGAAACATATTGTGGTCACAGGAAGGGTGTCTCCTTTCTTTAATCTCTCTCACTCCAGCACACAGTGAGCTAATAAGTACATTAGATGTAGAGAAAGGCATTGCAGATTAATTTTTCTCTGCTCTTTGCTCTTTGTCTTTCTAGGCCAATGAGGGTAGCTATAAATATATCTCTGTTTAAACTCCTGGCTCTTTTCTCTAGTCTACTCTGCAGATCACTTACTAACTTTCCACTAAGCCGAAGTCACAAAGGACATAAGAAAGATTTCTGCCATGTTCAAAGTTACTTAATTTTATACTAAAACAGGTGTATGAGCACCCACACATTCTCAAACACACAGACACACATCTATCCACATTCTTGGATAAATTTGCTCTTACTAAAAGTAGTTGAACCTCTCTGGGGAAATCCACTGTTGTTGTAAAGAAAAAAAATGCTCTTGGCCTTGGCTTGGAGATAAGCATCAGCCCCAGGAGATTTGAATCATGCTCGGAGGAACGCACTTCCCTCTGGGAGTAGTAAAACCCTGGCAGCTCTGGCTTCTTGCCCAGAGGCACTGTCTCCTGATGCCTTGTGTTGGGATTCTGTTCAGAGATTTTTGATGTCTATTCTCAACAGTGGACATGATGTTTTGATTAAGTCCAAACAAGAAAGTGGAATGATTATCTAAGGAATTTGGGACTATCTCCGGTACTGCAGGGGGATATTTTGACCTCCACAAAGGTTCTATCATCCCTTGATTTGTTTCGTCAGCGTCTCATTAGTGATGAGAGCTGATCCAAGTTGTGTCAGGCAGAGAGAATCACTTTAGCTTAAAGAGCATAATTTAACAGTGAAGAGTTAGCAGGTCTGTGACTCACAGATTCTGTGATTCTCTCAAGGTGTAGCAGGATAAGAAGCAGAAACAGATGAATGAATAGTAGTAGAAACATCAGAGAGCATATGGGACTGGTCAGGAGAAATGGGGAATAGCACTTGCTCTGTCAGACGAGTGAAATGACTTTCGGCACATGACCTTCAACTTTTTGGGGTCTAAGTTTATTTATCTAAAAAGTGAGATGACTGAGCTTGACCAGGGATTAGATACTCAAATGTCTACAGAACAAGTCGGTAATTTACATGGATGGGTGCCCAGGGTGCGTACACATGTGTACATTTTGGAAACATTGGGTTAAACAAAGTTGAAGAAGTTTCTTTACTGTAGGCGTCTCAGAGCCTTTAATATTCCAAGGCTGCACTGTTAGATATGGCAGTCACTACACACATGTAGCTTTGAGCCCTTGAAATGTGGCTCATTTGTATTGAGATGTGCTACAAGTATAAAATACACACTAGATTTCTAAGGTTTAGTATTAAAAATGTAAAATATCTTGTTAATAATTTTTATATTTATTGTATGCTGGAATATTCATAGTTTGATATATTGAGTTAAATAAAATATATTATTAAACTTAAATAAATTTACTTTTACAATATGCTTCACTGAAATTTTTAAGTTACACATGTAACTTGCGTTATAATTCTGGTACGCAATGCTCGTCTAATGTACCTGGTGATATAATCAAAGAGGTGGATAGAGAATGAACATTTTCAAAATTTATTTGACTTCAGATTTTTTTTTTTATTCAGGGAACAACTCATAAAATTAGTGTTCCATGGAATATACTTCAGGAAAATGATTCAGCTCTAACACATGATTTTATGATATTATGAGAGACAGAGGAGCACCTCTATCTCTCATATTATCATCATAACACTAATAATAAAGGGGAAATCCTGGACTTCCCCTTTGCCTTTGATTTTGGTCAGTGGTCCCCATGACCGGCTTCCAGTGAGATGGTGCTTTAGGCACCTCAGCACACTTCTTGGCCAGAGTTTTGGCCTTCTCACCTATTCAAACTACCTCACCTATTTTTTCTTCTTAATTAAAAAGAATTATTAAATTTACGAATTAATAATTGACATAGTATACAATGTACTTAGTTCAATGAGTTTTGAAAAATGAATACACTTCTATACGTGTAACCATCACCATGATCAAGACAGAATATTTCCATCATCATAAAATGTTCCCTTGAGTCGCTTTCCCAGTCAGTCCTTACCTCTCAACATCCAGCTGATGCAACCGCCAATCTGCTTTCTCATCCTGTTCTTTTGACCCCTTTTCTCCCTGTCTCTGTCTCTCTACTTTCCTCCCATCATTTGGATCTGATAGTTATCCTATCCCTTCAGAATTCTCTCTGACACAAGTCTTTTCATCTCCATATTGGATTTGTGCTTCTTTTAACCACTCTAAGTAACCACTTCACTCACTCAGTGGCCTAGCTTCCTGGAGTCCTGTCTGGTATCTGTCAGTCTAATCATAATCTCTATTGAGTCAGACCCAATTCCTTCCAAGAGGGATAAACAAACCAGGTAGAGAGAAACTAAAGAGTGTTACAAACTGGTGTTTCTAGAGCCTAGAATCCTAACTGTATTGTAACCCTGGTTCAATCCCTTGTTCCATTTCCACTGGATAATTATGATGGGTGAGCTAGTCTATGTCATAGATGAGAGAGACAGATGGGACATGTTAGGGAAACGCAAGAGTAGCAAAGAATCCAGGGCAGGAGGAAGTTAAGAAAATGATACAGTGGGAACACATAATGCAACATATAGATGATGTAGTATAGAATTGTACACTTGAAACCTATGCAGTTTTGTTGACCATTGTCACCCCAATATATTTTAATAAAAAAAAGAAAAAGTAAATTTTATGGTATATCAATTTAAAAATAAATATTAAAAAGAAAGAAAGAAAGAAAGAAAGAAAGAAAGAAAGAAAGAAAGGAAGAAAGAAAGAAAGAGAACGATACAGTGGTTCTCAATATGGCTGTACATTAGAATTCCCCTTGGAGCTTTGAAAATGTAATAGATGTTCAGGCGAAGCTTCAAAGATTCTAATGTCACTGGCTTTCAATTAAAAAAAAATTTTCCCCCAGCTGATTTTAATATATAGCCAGTCTTAAGATCCATGAGCATAGATTGACCGAATTCCTGTCTTGGTGAATTGTCCACGAGGATCTTCTTGGATATAGAACTTTAGTCAAAAATTGGCTTGTGAGCCTATGAAGGGTTTTAGTATTTATTTCAGGCGGAAATAAGACCAGGACAAAAATCTATCCAATGGCATCTAGATACTGGTGCTGCCTCCAAATTGATCCTGACATAAAAGTCATCTCACACCCTCCCACTCCCCCAACATCCACAGGGCCGGTAACAAGATGATAATTTGCCTCAGAATATTCCTTGGGTAAAGGGCAAGAGTACCACATGCAAAGTTATTGATAGGGAAAGAGCAGTGCGCTCACAGAGATACTGTAGGTGGTTAGAAATGGCTGCAGTGTAAAGTGTGCAGAGGTGGCCAGTGACTAGATTAGACAGGGAAGCAGTTGGGCAAGGACCTTGTGTATCATGCCAGTGGGTTCACATTCTGTCCTGGAGCGGTGAGGAGGCCATTACAAACTTTGCCCTGTGAGTCAAGGGTATGGCCTGATGATTAGCGAGCTTGCTCTGGCAGCAACGTGATAGTGTATGGAGGGAGGCAAGGCAGGTCCAGAGAGACTAGCAAGAAGGTTGTTGGCATGGTCTAGTCCTTTCTCTGGTCATGAATATCCATTTTCCTGCTCCAGGTCTCAACTGGAAGAAGCCCCTGTACGTCAGGAAGTCAGTCTGAGGCCCTGGTTCCTTCCAGTCCCTAGAGCTGTCCCCAGTATCAGAACCATACCAGGGCTCCTGGTGGGAGGCCAGGTTGTGCTTTGAGCTGGTTGAGGCAGAAAAACACCACTGAGGAACTGTGAGTTTTCTGGGTGGTGGTGCAAATCTCTGAACAGTGCGTTCGTTTCAGGACTCTACAAAGAGCTTTTAAAATCAAATGCCAGCATTTGCAGTGAGGGTTATTTCCCACAGTAGCATCATCCTGGGCAGCTGTGTATGAATTCTAATGCTGCTGCCATTGGTACCAGCCATCTTTATATTCTGCTTGGCATATTATTTTCAAGACTAATTTGAGTCACAAAAGGCAGTCAGTCTGATGTTTTTCATTTACTTTGATATATCATGGAACTGATGCATTCTCATTACAGAGAAACGTCACCTTTTAATGACCCCAAACACTGGGCTTGAGCGCTGACCTGATTCGCCTTACTTGGCTCCAACTGCCTATTGCCTGTATCTATTTCCAAACCTCAAATACCACTCAGAGGATTAAGTTCTGCTGTGAGCTCTGGGGGAATTCACAAAAGGGGTATTTTCAACACTTGCTTCTGTAAGTTCTGGAACATTTGGTAAAAATCTATTCATTACCTTATAGTAGCACCTCATAAAGTTGTCCTGGAATCCAGATCTGGCCCCTGAGAAGAATCAGTAAAAATGGTTTCTCCAAATGAGCTGAGGCTACTCAACAGACCCCTGGCTCTTCCTCCAGCTGGTTGTGTCTGGAAGGGAGCCCACGTCTCCACGGCAGTGTCTACCTCTCAGAGACTGTCTGGCACTGGCAATGATTGCAGTCATTTCCTCCACCCCTCCCCTACATGTAGGAAGCCTCTTCATGAGATGCAAAGAATCCCCCCATTTCTTTGAAGGCAGCCACTTGTTTCCTAATATAAGCATATATGGGCAGGATTACAAATACTGCTTCAGCCTCGATGGTCTATTTCTACAAAAGAGGCTTACCGGTCATTATTTATTATTCTAATTTACATGAACTCAGAAGTGTCTTCACACCTAACCCTACTCTGGATCCCTGGATGCTCCAGTGCTAGGATGGGCTGCCCACTTTTCCACAGGTTCAGGAAGCTGCCCTGGCAGGGACATGAAGGGACACTTGGCCCATCTCCCCTGCTTTACAGATGAAGATATAAAACTCAGCGCAGGGGAGAGACCACCTTACAGGTTTCCCTTCATGCTTTTGTTTTCAGCTCTGACAGGGTTTTGACAAGGAGTGGACACAAATTCTTAAGGGCAGCATAGGCATGCTATAGAGCCAAACTTACAGGCCCTCAGCGGAATTCGGGGGGACCCGAACACTAGCTTTGCAGTTCCATCTGGGCCACTTACTAAAGCCTTCCAAAATTCTCTGAACTTGCTTCTTTGGCTAAAGGCTCTGGACCCTGACCCTGCAGGGCCATACAAAGTGACTCTTGGTTCCCCCACTTAGATTTGGCTGCACTTCTGTGATTATCTTGTGCCCAAATTCTGCATGCTGCCATGTCAGATCAACTCCCCTCCCTTAAAGATTTGGTGACTTCCCCTTGTTTCTTACCTTATCCCACATTGCAATCATGTGTTGGGGTCTTTGGAGCAATTATCATCCAACTTTTCCTTTAAGCAACGACATAATCCTTACCCCAAATAAGATATTTGCAGATGCCCAACATGTAAACTGATGCAGATTGAAAAGCCTGCTGGGCCCCCCAGGCCTCAGAATCACCAGTGAATCACCATTTTTAATCATGTGTTAAAAATGCCCCAGAATACTCCTTAGAATATCCTGTGTACTTCCCAGATTCAGAATTAGAAGTTTTGGGGCGCAGTCCAGGAATTTTCATTTTAAGCACCCCTGGTGATTCTGATGTAGGATTTTAAATGAACTAAATTTGAACTAAAAAAAATAAAAATAAAAATCAGTGATCCAATTCAGTTGGTCCAAGACCACATTTTGAGAGATACTCTCATATGGTCTTAAAAAATTACAGGTTAGAAAAAGTACTGCTTTAGAGCATGGCTCATTGAGGAATATATGATCCCTGTTCTGAGAGAACTTATAATCTAATAAAAGACATTGTGAGATAGATGGGTGGGTAGATACATAGAAAGAATCACACTCTTATGGAGATGTTCTTCAAACAACTAGAATGTCTGAGTTTATTCTGCTCTGACTCTATTACTTGAATCTTTTTTGTACAAAGGACCAAGAAGTTTCCTAGGAGAGAATTCAATGGGGGACCAGGATTTGACCTAACTCACTAGGAAGGAAGATGCTGTAACCCCTGGGTCTACCATGATGCCTGACATACAATGGGCATTTAATAAATATTTCTTTTTATGGATAAATGAATAAATAAGTTAATGAAATAGTGAATGAATTCTAATGCCTTTCACTTAGATCATGTCTCCCCACTACTACAACTCTTTGCCCTAACTTGGATTCACATCCCAAACTTAGGGAGAAGGTGGGATGCAAATAAAATCTGAAAGATGTTTCCATTAAAAAATTTAAGACATTGGGGGTGCAACAGCATTGCTTAGCCAATTTATATAATAAATGGGGTGAGAAGTATTCTCCCTTGGGTTGGGAATAGAGAGCTACTGTTGTGTTCAGAGGGCTAACGATTCTTTTATTTTACTTTATTTTTTTAAAATAACTTTAACTTTTTTTTTATTAGTTTCAGGTGCACAAAACAATGTAATAGTTAGACATTTATCATTTATATCCCTCACACAATGACAACCCTCCATCCCTCTGGCATCACACACAGCCATTACATTTCCACTGTTTCTATTCCTAATGCTGTACTCCACTTCTTGTAACTATATATACATATAAAATTGTAGTTGACATTCATTATTGTTCAGCTGAAGCTAAGCTTCAGCTTCAGGTGTACAGTGCAGTGATCAGGCATCTACATCATCCCTGAGGTGGTCTCCCTAACGGCTAACAATTTTTTTAGTCTTAAGGACCTAATTTACCTGCATAAGAAGATGCAATGTTGGTGTGGTGAGATGACATCATTACTTCCGCCAGCAGATGTCATGCCAGTGGACAAAGGGCAAGGTGCCTTCACAGCCCATTATAGGCAGTGGAAGACTTGAGGTCTGAAATTAATTCATGAACTTGTTGCAACGATATTGCTAACCTTTATCGATATCAGAGGGATTATTCATTATGAATTTGTACCAATTGGACAAATAGTTAACCAAATTTACTATTTGGAAGTGCTGAGAAAGCTGTGTGGAAAAGTTAGATGACCTGAACTTTTCGCCAGCAATTCATGGCTCTTGCATCACGACAATGTGCCAGCTCACACGTCACTGTCTGTGAGGGAGTTTTTAGCCAGTAAACAAATAACTGTATTGGAACACCCTCCCTACTCACCTGATCTGGCCCCCAATGACTTCTTTCTTTGCCTGAAGATGAAAGAAATATTGAAATGAAGACATTTTGATGACATTCAGGACATCAAGGGTAATACGATGACAGCTCTGTTGGCCTTTCCAGTAAAAGAGTTCCAAAATTGCTTTGAAGGTTGTACTGGGTGCTGACATGGGTGCATAGCTTCACAAAGGGAGTACTTAGAAGGTGACCATAGTGATATTCAGCAATGAGGTATGTAGCACTTTTTCTAGGATGAGTTTGTGAACTTAATTGTCTGAACTTTATGTATCACCAAAGAGAGCGTTCAGGGCAGAAGGAAAGAAATGTCCAGTACCACGTGGTAGGTGACGTGACCTATATGTGAGCTATTTCTGGACATTCCCTGTAATAAGTGCAGAGGTCTTGGCAGAAAACTCAACCAGTACTTCTTCAACTTTAGTGTACACCTGGGGATCTTGCTAAAATGCAGACTTTGATTCTGTAAGTCAGGGCTGGGGACTGAGCTTCTGCATTTTTAGGAAGCTCTCAGGTCATGGTAATGCTGCTGCTGTACTATGAGTAGCAAGGGTCTAAAGAAATTGTAATTTAAGGTGATACTAAGAGCCAGTGGAGTAAAGGTTCTTACTATTAATAGGGCGTGATGAATATACCCACATCAGTATTGTTCCAGGGAAGTCTAGATGATATTTATAAATGAGAAGGAAATTCAGAGCCAGGAAAACTTACCAAAATGGGTGTAATATTCTACCAAGGGCTCTGATGGACAGAATTTATTCAAGAAAGTATTTGGGGGTGGTTTTCTGAAAATCCTATCAGAACCATACATAGGAATGGTCTTCCTAGGAGAGAATGGAAACTGTGAAACGTAAGAATGTAAGGAGCACTAAGCTATCCTCCCCACCCTTATTCCTTTCATACCTCTGAATAAGTAATGTCACATCAGGAGCTGAGCAGAGGGCATGTCTTGCAGTGGTGGGAGTTTGAAGTAAGAGAGGTGGCTGTTGCTGAAGGGAAAAGGTAAGTGTGTACATGGGTGATTAGATGATGTCTAAATGTCTTGCTTTTTAAAACTCTACAATTCATTGATTTACCTAAGTCTGGCTGTACAGTTGGAATTCTAAATTGGTACCATTTGAAGAAATATTTCATATTGAAAGAGAAAGTTTTTGTTGCTTTTTGTTAAATGAATCAAAGAAATGTAAGTGGTTTCTACAATGAAGTATTGCTATTACAATAATAATATTATCCAAATTACGGGCCAAATTTATAAACATACAATGACATTATATTACCTCAAAAAAATGAATAGTGCAGGAAAGATCAGGGATGAAGATTATCTATCTATCTATCTATCTATCTATCTATCTATCTATCTATCTATCTATCTATCTTCTATCATCTATCATCTATCTCTTCTCTCTCTCTCTTGCATTTTACTTTCCAATTTTCCCTAAGTAAAACACAAATTGATATGGTGCTGGGTGAAGATTCCACCTCCCATTAGGACTCATGAAATCTCATCTTTTCTTGAGACAGGGGGTGAGATAAAGTATCACTACATGCTTAAATACTTGTATGTCCTATTTCTGTTGGAGGCTTTAAATAGTATAGGTTGGTGCAAAAGTAATTACGGTTTAAAAGGTTAAAAATAATTGCAAAAACTGCCATTACTTTTGCACCACCCTAATACTAAAATTTATTGATGGCTATCTAATGAAAGGTATGGAAAAAAAAGTCAGTTCAAGAGGTTGAGATCCTGGACTTATCATGTCCCAGAGTTAAAGTGATCATAATAAGACCACTGCCATTAGAAGCTGCAAGGTTTTCCAAAGGAAGAAATGAAAGAGGAACCAATTTCTTATTTATCAAAGAGCAGATTTAAGTTTTATTTACTGATGTATGTCAATCCAGCTTGAGAAGATAGCTTAAAAGCACTAACCATTTAGAACAGTAAAATTAAGCATGACACCCACAACTTTACTACAAGCTAGGAAAGTGTGATGTGATGTACATGTTGGAAATATAAAGTGGTTTATTCTTGATGCAGTAATGATGGATTTAGATTGTAGAAGGTGAAGAGGGCCTGCTAAGTGACAGAAATAGGGATCCTAAGCCCCGTGAACACCCTCTCTCCTGGAGGGATGAGGGGTGCAGGTGGAAGCAGGGCACAAGACAGGTGAAAACCTCTTTTGGAATCTCTCATGTCTCTGCAGATCAAGCTCATGGACACCATGCTAGGGACTGTACCAACCACTGTGCAGAGGGACATGGGGATGGCACCCAGAACAAAAAGGGCAGCCAGGCGGGAGCTCCAGGGCCACCAGCCTCAGGGCCCAGTAGTAGCGGGGATGACCCTTTACTTGAAGGGGGTTTCTTCTACTTGAAGGGGGGAGACTCTGGGAGACAGCATTGGAAAGTAATCAGAGGAAATTCGAGGCAGTTTTATCTCGAGGCTAGGAGTCAAGGGCTGCTGCAACCCATCCTTGAGCATGGTGACTGTGTGTGTGTGTGTGTGTGTGTGTGTGTGTGTGTGTGTGTGTGTGTCTGTGTGTGTGTGTGTGTGTGTGGGGGGGTCTTCTCTCCATGGAGTCAGGACTTCTTCCCAAAGCAATGAAAAAGAAGCTGAGCTACACTAGGTCTAGGCTGAGCACTGCACCAAATCCCCAAAAGCCAAGGAACTACTTCTGGTCCGGGCCCTTCCCCACTCTTCCCAGGGTGTTGAATCATTGACTTGGCTCAAGATGGGAGCCTTGGGTCTTACATCCTCACATTAACAGCATCCAAGTGGACAGTGTGGAGAAAACCCTGTTTCAGAATAAATGGTTCTTGATGCATGTTCCATCATTTGAGGAAGAGGAAATTAAATCCAAACCATATGGTTTCTATGAAGATATTCTAGACATAAAGGGAGAAAAAGAGGAAGAAGAAAATATTGTTTCTAAAATATTACTGCAATAAACAGAACAAACTGCTCACTAGCACATGCTTTGTACTCTCAAAATTCAAAGAAACATGGACAAAGGAGATGAAAGATAAATAGTAAGAAATTTGAGCTGAGAAGGGAACAGAGTGAGACCAAGCATAAATAAAAAATAAATTCAATAAGAAAAGAATTTCAGGTTAGTAAATATGCTTAAATGGAATTTTAAAAATATTCAAAGAAGAACTTATTCTGTAGAAAATCAAATTGGGAATGTGGAATAATTAAAAAGCTCTCCCTGAATACAATGGGAAGACACCAGAATATTGTTTTTATTTTTGCAATTGGTTGTTAAGAAAATATTGGTTCAAATGTGATGACTTTAGAAACAAATTTTATTGATTTTCTTCTTGTTTTAAATAAGAACATGTTCACTGTTAAAAATATAGAGGAGAAAAATTTCAATATCTACTTCTGTTTTTTTATATATCCATTTAGTCTTTTTCCTATCCATATAACTAGATTAACTGATTACAGAATCATATATCTATATCTATATCTATATATATATATTTTAGTGTACCACTCACATATGTGTTGATTTCTTTTATAAAATTTAATAATAACCAGCATACAAAAGTCAAGATGGATTAATTCCTAAATAATTAGAGAAAAATAAAGCATGGTTCATGTGGCAAAAGACCCACATCAGTTCATTGTCTTTCTTATCTCTAGTTTCCCCTGGTCTAGGGTCGTTCTGACAGAGGCTGCTTAATCCCAGAGCTGTCTGGGAGGACTTGCTCCTCAGGAAGAGGGAACAGGCCCCAGGCTTCTTCACTCTTCTGGTCTCCAGTGAGGAAGTCAGCTCTGAGATGTGGAAAGAGTGTTTGTCCTTATAAGTCCAACAAGCCCAAGCTTATTTCTTTTTCTCCCATAGTTAGCAAAGGTAGAAGAGGAGGTTTTGGAGTTGGGGCTGATTGAATGAAGGGTGGGGAGAAGCTGTGAGGACTTCCTGGCAAACACTAGTACCACCCAGGACTGTCCCACCAACAGGCAACCCTGGATTTGTCTGTTTACCTTCATTCCTATGCATGGTGCCTCCGTAACTGTGTGGTTTCCAACTGAACTTGGCTCTTGACACTGACAGAAAATTCTTCTACAGTTCCTAAGCTAGGTCTTTGTCCCAAAACTTACTGCCTCTATTTCAATGTTTCTCTACTTTCTGATGCCTCCGACCCTACCACTTCCCATTTTAGTCTCAGCAAAAGACCCCGCCAAGAAAATAGAAAATAGATTCCATGAAGTTTCAACAAGTTTCCATGGCTTGCTTTCTGCAAAAGCAAGTTCACCTACATTCACCACAGACATCACATCCTCCTCCCTGGTTGTAACATGGGAAGAGGTGACCTTCTGACGTAGGAGTCTAATACTGCATCTGTGCTCTGTGCTGCCTTTCCTCTCCTGCATCTCCCACCCAACCCTTAACTGGCTGCTTCCTGTCAACATTTAAATTTGTTTGAATCTTTCACATCTTTATAAAAATGCCTCTGTATTCCGTACCTTTTTCCAGTTACTGTCCCCTCTCTCTTTTCGACCACTCAGCCAAAAGTCTTTTTTGAAAGTTATCTGTAACTGTTATCTTTTTCTTACTTTTCTCTTACTCTACTACCCACTGAAATCTTTTTTCCCCTCTTATCACTCCATGAAACTACTCTTGCAAGGACTAGCCACAACCTATTTGTAGCTAATGTTAATGAACCCTTCTAAGTCCTTAGGCAAGAAATCCCCACTGGACAGCATTTGGAACTGTTGACAAGGTTCTCCATCTTGAAACACTTTTATCTTGGCTTGTGTGACGTTGTGCTTTTCTGGTTTTCTTCCTACTTATCAGATTGCTTCTTTGAAATCTCTGTGTGTTTTCTTTTCTACCCAGTCCTTAGATATTGGTGTTCTTAAGAGGCCTTCACCTTTCTCACTCAACACATTTTCTCCCAGATGATCTTCGACATTAAGCTATTTGCTGATGACTACCATTCGTTTGTTCAACGAATGTGCATTGAAATAGGAACAAATAGCAGGAACGATAAACACATTCAAAAGCTGGATCTTTGAAAAGACCAAAAAAATGAGTCAACTCCTTTTGAGACTGAAAGAGTGAGAGTTAAACACATAAGATTAGAAATAAGAAAGGAGATATCTCAGATACAGAAGAAATGAAAAGGTTCATAAAAATGTCTACATCCAATTCCTATGGTGATACATCTAAAACCATAAAAAAAGGGATGAGTTTTCTAATAAAATATGATTCACCAAATTCGACTCAAGAGATAGAAAACTTGAGTAGGCCAATTTCCAATAAATGAGATTGGAAAAGTGAGTAAAGAGGCACCACTGAAAAAGACATTGAGATCACAGCAGAGTTCTACCTAACATTTAAAGAACGGGTAATTGCATCAATAGTTAAACAATTCTAGATCATGGAACCTCAACTCACTGCATATATCAGAATACATAAAATATGAAAACCTGAAAACGTATCACAAGAAAGAAACTTTAACTTAACCTTACTAGTGAATCAATGAAAAAAATGTTAAATATGTACTAGGAAATAGGACTTTGCAATGTATCAAAAGAATGATCAAGTAAAGTTTATTCTAGAGTCCATTTTAGGAAATTCATCAATATACTATGCTAAATTAACAAATTAAAGAGAAAAATAACATTAAACATATCAATAGATTCCGAAAGAATATTTAAGATCTATTTATGATAAAACTCTAAGTAAAACATAGATAGAAAAAAGCGACCTGAATATAGTAAATATAATACATACCATGTCCCCTAAAACAACAGCAAATATTACAAACTATTTCAATTAAATAGAGCAAAAATAACCATCTCGATTAAAATCAGAAATTAGGCAGAGAAATACTAAATAATTTCAATTAAAATTAGGAACTAGACAGAGATGCTTGCTATCAGCATTACTATTCAACACTGTTCACAATGTTCAGGTGAAGTTCACAAGAGAAGGAATGAAATAAGTGGTATAAAAATTAGAAAAAAGAAGCAACAAATACATACTTTTGCTGATAAAACGATTACACACCTAGAAAACACAAGAAGCTTTTGCAAGAAAAAGATAAGACTACCTGGTAAATTGGTTGATCATATTCTGTTGTTATTGTTGTTACTGCTGAATAGTATTTTATTATATGGACATCACATAGCTTATTTATCCATTCTCCTGTTGGTGGATGCTTAGATTGTTTTCAGGTTTTTGTTTTGTTTTGTTTTGTTTTCAATGAAGCTATTAAGAACACTTTATACAAGTCTTTCTTTGGATATACATTTTCATTTCTCTTAGGTTCCTAGGAGTAGAATGGCTGAGTTGAAAGAGTATACACAGCAGTCCCCCTTTGTCTGTGAGGTTAACTTCTAAGACCCCCAATGGATGCCTGAAACCATAAATAGTACTGAAGCCTATATGTACTGCTTTTTCCTATACGTACATATCTTTTCACTTAAAAGAAGCAGTATATGTCTTCTCTTTGGCATATCTGAATGGACAGCATCACTGCTCTTGCACTTTTGGGCCATTATTAAGTAAAATAAGGGTTAGTTGATCACAAGCACTGAGATACCACAACAGTTAATCTGCTAGTGAAGACGGCTACTACCGTGTTTTCCCAAAAATAAGACCTAGCCGGACAATCAGCTCTAATGCATCTTTTGGAGCAAAAATTAACGTAAGACTCAGTCTTATTTTACTATAATATAAGACTCAGTCTTTAATATAATATAGTATAATATAAAATAATATAATATCATATCATATCATATAATATCATATAACATCAAATAACTTCATATAACATCATATAATATCATATGATGTAATATAATATAATACCGGGTCTTATATTAATGTTTGCTCCAAAAGATGCATTAGAGCTGATTGTCAGGCTAGGTCTTATTTTTGGGGAAACATGGTAGGTAAGTGACTAACGGGAAGTGGCATATGTGGCATGAATACACTGAACAAAGGGATGATTCACATCCTGGGTGGGACAGAGCATGACAGCATGAGAATTCATGACACTACTCAGCATGGTGTACAATTTAAAACTTATGAGTTGTTTATTTCTGGAATTTTTCATTTACTATTCTTGGACTGCGGTTGACTGTGGGTAACTAAAATCATGGAAAGTGAAAGCATGGATACTGTAGTGTAAGATTCCACTTGTGTAAAATTCTAGAAAATGCAAGCTAATCTATAGTGACAAAAGCAGGTAAGCCATTGCTTAGTTTTGGGAACAGATAGAGGGATGAACTACAAAGTGTTATAAGGAGTCTTTTGGTGGTAATGTTAAAATTCTATATTTTTATTGTAGAAGTAGTTTCATGGGTGTAATTCCCTGTTATAAACTCACCAAAACATACAATTTAAATGAACAAAATTTATTGCACATAAGTTATACCTCAATAAAGATGATAAAGTCCATATTCAGTGTTTTAGTTATTATAGACTAAATTAGTTATTGATTAGTTTTTATATAACTATGTTAATATTATTCATTTTTAAGCTGAATATTTTGCCATTATTATATTTTGTGTTCTGTAATACATTTTTTGTTTTGCATATTATTAATAATTACCTTTTTTTATTTGTAAGGTTTTCCTTGAGACTATGATTGTCTTCCAACACTTTTCTAAAGTTTTATCCTATGTTTCTCAACATAAATTTGAACATGAAAAAACCCACCTGTCAAATAGCATACCATTTTCTTTTTTTTTCTTGAGGACGTTTTTCCTGCAGCCATCAATCATCATGCCCCAGCATAGGCTGGAGATTTTTTAGTCATATCTCCACATGCTGTTCTGCAACTTTCTTTCATCAATATCATTTCTCTTTGAAATATTGGATCCTCTCTGTCCTACCTCCCTCACTTTTGGTGTAGCATATCTTCCATTATTGCCTTAGATAAGAAATGATACAAAAGAACACATGTTCTTTTTTTTTAGATTTTGGTGTCTAAAAATGTCTTTGTTCTGCCCTTAATTAATATTTTGGCTGTGTATGGAATTCTAAGTGGAACATAATTTTTAATATAAAATTGAAGATATTGTTCTATTATTGCTTTTGAGATACCTGATGTAGTTTTTATCTCCAAATCTTCAATTGTGACCTTCTCCCTCTCAGGCAACATTTAGGATCTTCTCTGGAATTGTGAAATTCCACAGACATGTGCCTTGATATAGACTGTTTATGCTTATTGTGTTGCTACTTTGAAGGCTTCTTCATTTGGCGATGATGTCTTTCTACTCTGGGGAATTTTGTATATTATTCATTTGATAATTTCTTCCTTTTCATGTCCTCTGTTTACTCTTCTTTGAATTCCTTTATGTTGGTTGTTTGACCACTTGGGTCAACTTTCTAATTTTCTGTTCTATCATATTTTCCTTGCACTTTCTTTCTTCTATTTTTCAGACAGATTTCCAATTTTATCTTCCAACATTTTTACTAAGTTAAAAAAAATTTACCTGTCAAATTTTTAATCAGCAATAAATCTTTTCTCGTTTTATAATTATTCTTTAAAAATAGTATTTATATTTTGCTTTATTCTGTGTTGTCTTCTCTCTAGAAGAAAGTTTTATGAAATTAAATACTTTATCTATTTTAGTTAGTACTGTATTGCTTGTATGTAGAAAAACATTTGGTATACTATTCACAGTCAATAAACATGTGTTTAGGAAAAAGATCCAAGATGCTTGCCTCCTCTACATTAAAATTAAAACTAAATTTTAGAACAACAACCTGGAGAACTAATTGAAGTCTAGCTGAACAGAAGTTTTATAACTGGTTATGTCAAAACTGGTAGGAGGGGTGGTAACATGGAACAGGCTGACCCCAGACCTCTGTGTGGTGGTTGAGAATCGGGAGGGATATCTTGGCCTTGCAGGTTCCCTCTGAAATAATGAGGGACCCCAGCTCCACACCAAGCTCCCTAGCCCCAAGAACTGGTGCCGGAAAGAAAAGCACCCATAACATCTGGCTGTTAAAACCAGTGGGGATTCCACCCATCTGGGTGAGCTGGAAGGCTGTGGGAAACCCAGATATCCTCTTTAAGCACCTGTGCACAGACTCACTCACTCACAGGCTACTCACCCTGGGCTTCAGCAGAGGGACGGTGGCTCAGGGGGTGTTGGAGACATATAGGGAGAAACTGAGTTGTGCGGGATGGTGGCTCAGGGGGTGTTGGAGACATATAGGGAGAAACTGAGTTGTGCGGCTCCAGGATGAGGACTGGAGGGACAGTTGCCATTTTCCCTGTGTGGGGTCCTTTTCCTGTGCAGCCAGTAGGCAGGCACCACCTTTCCTGTGTTGAGCCCTCCCTCTCACACAACCAAGTCCGAATCTGTATTGGCATGGTGAACTCCACTCACTCTACCCTGGTGACTCCCTGCCCCTGGCCCACCTAACTCACCCACTGCTGGAGGCACTTTCTTGGCAAGCAGCCAGCCCTGCCCAAGTTGCACTGTTTCTTGGACAATCATTGGGGGTCCACTGGCCCCAGATGGGTGGGGCTGCCCTTAGTGTATTCTAAGACATTGGCTGAATATCTCCAGGCTCAGCACTGGCACCAAACTAGAAGCTACATTAACCTGGTGAACACAACTTGTCCCGCCATGGTGACCCTGCCTCACCCAACTCATGTACAAGGCTTTATCAGTGGTTGAACCTACGGGAGCTGGCAGGTGGCAGCAGGCCTCAGAGTGTCCTGGCTTTTTGTGGAGCCACCCCAGACTCAGTACAGGTGATAATTGGCCTCAGTCACAGTGTGGCCTCTTCCATGCACCTCCAGGTCTAGTACAGGGAGTGACTAACCACTGATTGCTTTATAGCTACTACCAGGTAGTCCCTGGCCAGTCACAGGCAGTGGCTGACCTGGGCCTGCACTGGAACCCCTCCCAAGAGGCCCAAGACTCAACATACTTGGAAGTTTGTTTCAGACCACAGCAAAGCACCATCCAACTAACCCCACAAGTGGCACCCCAAAGGGCAGTCTCATCAGGCACCAGTAGCCACTGGGGCAAATCCTGCTGCATGGGTTAAGCCCCCTGCACAGAAGCCCATAAGCTGTAGATTTGGCCAAACCCCACAGACAGTCAGCCTGAGGGTCAATCCTACCCACTGATGTGTCAATTGCATTCAAGGCTCAACTATAACAGGAAGGCACATACAACCCACACAAGAGACACTTATGGAGCTTTCTGCACTATTGTGTATGCTATTAGCATAGTTCTGTTTCAATATTGCAATGGTTTTGATGTGTGCATCCATATATTCATTGCAGCATTGTTTACAATGGCCAAGATGTGGAGGCAGCCTGGGTATCTGTTGATGGATGGAGTAGGTGGTACATATATGCAATGGAATATTGCTCAGCCATGGAAAGGAATGAGTTCTTGTTATCTACAGTGGCATAAATGGACCTTGAGGGTATTGTGCTGAGTGAACTATGTCAGACAGAGAAAGCCAGGTGCAATGTGATTTCGCTTATATATGGAATCTAAAGAACAAAACAAGTTAAAAAAAAACAAAACTGAAACAAACTCATAGATACAAAGAACATTTTGATGGTTGCCAGAAATGAGGGGAGTTGGCGGGGGTGAAAAGGGGTAAGGGATTAAGAAGTACAAATTGGTTGTTACAAAGTAGTCATAGGGATGTAGGGATAGCATTAGGAATGTAGTGGATAATATTGTAATAACTATGTATGGTGTCAGATGTGTACCAGATTTATTGGGTGATAGATGGAGGGGGGTCAGGGGCAGAATAAAAAGGGTGAAGGGATTAGGAAGTACAAATTGGTACTTACAAAATAAGTCATGGGTATGTAAAATAAAGCATAAGGAATATAGTCAATAATATGGTAATAACTATGCATGGAGTCAGGTGGGTACTAGACTAGTCAGGGGGATCACTTCTTACATTATATAAATGTCTAACCACTATGATGTACAGCTGAAAGTAATATAAAATAATATTGAATGTGAACAGTTATTGGAATAGTTAAAAAGGGAGGAAAAATGAAAGGGAATAAGGTCCAAATTTCCAGGTATAAAACAAATAAGTCATGGGGATGTAATGTACAGCCTGGGGAATATGGTCAATAATATTGTGATAGCATGGTACGGTGTCAGGTTGTTGCTGGACTTATCATGGATCACTTCTTTAGGTATGGAAATGTTGAACAACTATGGTGTACACCTGAAACTAATATAATGTTGTATGTTAGTTATATCTTTTAATAAAAATCTTTAAAAAATTAAACAATAAACGTTTATTTAAAAATGGATGGGTCTATCCAGAGATATTAATTAAAGTTTTTCTGAAGTTGTCTTTTGCTCCTTGCGTTGTCTAGTTTCTGTTTGATTGTTTTAGTCTCTGTCTTTTATGCTAGAAGTTTTCCTCAAATGTCAGAGCATATTTTGCTGTCTGTTCATATTTGAAAATGAATCTGGTTCCTTGGCCCTAGAGTTAAACCTGCTTGGGTTTGCTCCCCACCCAGCCTCACTGGGTCAGGCACATAGGGCTTGACAAGTGGTATGGACCAGTTCATTTTTTATCAGTGACACTAAATATTAATATCTGTATGTGTTTGTTATTAGGGATTTTAGTTTTTTGAAAGAATAATATCCTCTCTTACTAACTTACTACTTTACATTTTTGGAGAGATGAGGGCTTGAAGAAAATCCAGTGTGGTAAGTAAAACAAATTATTGTTCAGTAGAAGAGGACTAGGCGTCTCTTTGTTCAGCATGTAGATTTTTTACTTAAACCCCTTGGTATCACCCTAGTCCAGAGGGGTTATAAATTATAGCTGATTGGTCAAATCTACCTGGTTTTACAAATAAAGTTTTATTGACACATAGTCACACCCATTTGTATAAGTCTTATCTATGGCTGCTTTTGTGCTACTATGTCAGAGTTGAGTAGTTGTGACAGAGACCATATGGCTTACGAAGCCTAACCTACTTAGTATCTGGATCTTTACAGGAAAAAAATGTGCTGACTCCTGCCCTGGACCCTCAACTCCACCTTCTCTATGTCTGGTGCCCCCAAGTTCAAAGCTTCGGTAGTTCATTATGAGAGGAATATACCTCCCATATCCTAAAGGGGAATAAAAAAGATATTTGCCTAACTGTGAGAAAGGAGTGGGAATGGATAGTTAGGAGTCTAATTTCTTCAAGTACTCATTTTTATGCAAGCTTCATGGTTTCAGCACTCCCTCACAATCTTTAACAGGACCTGGTGCTGCCAGTTTATTACTTTGTCAAAAGTTCTTCAGGACAATGATTAGTATGCTATTCTGTGAGCATCTTGGTTTGACTGTCCTCAGGTTTTCCAAGTCATTTTCCATTTCTTCATTCAGTCTTTGTCTTCATATACATGGGCTTAGGGTTCAAGGAAGTCTTAGCTTTACTCAAATGTGCATCTGTTTCTTATTCTATTTGTTGATTAAAGGTGATAAAATTATCTTAAAGTTCAAATAGAAGTATAAATATTTAAGAGGAATAAAAAAACAAATAAACAAACAAATAAAAAACAGATCTCAGAACTCACTCTACATCTACAGTGATAAGATCAATGTGATATTGGCATGAATGTATTGATATCGATCCATCCAAAATGGATCAATAAAACAAAAGAGTTAAATAGTAAAGTATCCCAGTATATGAGATAATTTTATATATGACTTTTTTGTCAAGGCTGTTTATTGATGACAACAGGATCACGCTAGGTAGTTTAAGTGACAGCATTTTTAAAGGTGGGTTAGATAATTTCTAGAAACTGTCCCGGAAGATGAAAGAACCATGGTTGCGTGTTATGCAGCCAGGAGGAAGGTCCAGTCATCCTCGAGACTTTTCAAGCAGAAGTATCTTACTGCTTGGCATTGATGATATAAGAACTTGAGAAAATTTTCACAGCCACCCCAATAGAACAAAATTTCTACTCTTCTGTGCCTACCAGGAAAATGAAGATCCCTCCACGCAGCCACTTACATGCTGCTCTCTCAGCTCCAAGACTGGCCTGAGAGTGTCTGCTTGGTGGCAGGCACATCGCATATGGAGCCATAGTACAGCTGGTCTGATAATGGAGGATTTTAGCCTTGCAGTCGATACTTATAAGAAGGCAAACAAGAAGGGAGAGGAAGTGATTGCTGAGTGAGCCAGACCATATCTTCCACAATGACAAACATAATGTGGCAGCACATCTGAAAGAAAATAGCACTGGAACCCTATCCCACACCATTAAAAAATCCAGACAGAAAAAGGGAGGATATAATAAAATTTGAAAAAATCCACATAAACTAGAGACTTAAATGGAATAAGCTTAGCAATAGAATTCTTACAAATAAATCTTAAACTAACTTCTTCAGCAAGAAAGTCCAAAAACTATAGAAGGAAATATATGACAACATTAAAGTAAAATGTTTTGACTGTAAATAAAAAGATGGCACAGGGCAGTAGACCAGCGCCAATCTACAATTTGCTATTAACCCACATCTTGGTAAATACATAAAGTGAGAGTAAGCATGTATGAACTTGTTCAGCAATTTAACATTGTCATGATATCTGAGTGTGTGATTTTTGTATTATACGAAACATTGATCTGCTATGGAATAGAAATTATGGAATAGAAAATACTGGTCCTTTGCTGCAGAGAAATTGAGAAGCACTGCCATAAGCAAAGTACATATACATGTATGAGCTCTGGAAAAAAGTTATTTATAATGCAGCTGACAAAGTATTAAAATTGATAGTATATAAGAATTATACAAATTAACATGAGAAAATGAAAAAGAATGAAGCAAGGAATAAGCTGTAATTCAGAGAAGTAAAATCCAAATGTTCAATAAGATCATATGTCATTTGAATTTATATGTGGTCTGGGTTATGTTTCTACTCTTCAGACTTATAAAAATTGAAAAGAGCTGTGTATACATATTGCTAATGCAGATATGAGGAAATTCTCATACATTGCTAGTGGAACTGTGGATTACTGTCTTTTTAGGAAGCAATCAGAGCATCCATGAAAATAAAAATAAATTGAACATATTTCTTGACTCAGCAATATTCTTTCTGGGAACCTATCCCATCAAAATACCACCTCCCCATAAGTAAGCATATGTGCTCAAAGATGTTTACTGCAGCCTCATTCACAGTTGAAAAAACTAGAAGCAAAGTGCTTGTCAGTAATAGGGGAATGGCTGAATAAATCGTAGTCCATCCACCCCAGGGAAACTTATGCAGCTATTAGAAGAATGAATTAGAATTATACCAATTACCTTGGCAGGATTTTTATGAGGTATCCTTGAGTGAGTAAAACAAGATGCAGAAAATGTTCAATATAATCTCATTTTTATGAAACAATAAACGAAAAAATGCTGTATGTTTTTTTGCATCTATATATGTTGAAATATAATTATGACAAATGGAGAAAAATAAAAAAGACATATAGGTTGTTAACATACGTTTTTGTGGGTTGTGCTGGTGAGGATGTGAATGGATCTGGGGAGCAGTTTGAATGGAGGCAAGAAAAAGCACAGAAGATATATTATAAATCCCATCATGGAGGATTCAATATATGTAAAAGTATCCATTATGTGTATATGCATAAAACATTTTTAACACAATATTTACAAAGAATGAGTTAGCTTTGTATGTACCAACTTGTAGAAATGGTTATAATAAAATGACAATAAAATAAGTCAATCAGGAAATCAATAAAGAAAAGGTTAATATTTTGGTAGAAAAATATTCAAAGGACATATATAGCAACTCAATAGAAGATAAATACAAATCACCAATTACCATAAGAAAAATGTGAAACTTCATTAATAATCAAAGAAATCCAAGTGAAAATTCTATCAGAGGATGTCACATGTCAGTTTTTGAAATATTAATATTGGTAAACCTTGGGTTGGTGGAGGCACTCTCAAATATTCTCCCAGTGAGAATAAAAATTAAAACCATAGTTTTGGGGAAGATATTTGCAGTATGCTTCAAAACATGTATATGTCATTGATGTTGATTCATATTTTAAAATTTTGTCCTATCAAGTACGTAAGTGGGAAGAGATTTTTTTGTGTGTGAAAGGGTGCCTATCAATAGGGTTTAATAAATGAATGAAATAACAGAATCTTAGTTTCATTTATAGTAATGAAACATTTGGAACCACCTAAATGTTCAACAAAAAGGAATTAGTTAAATAAAATATATACAGTCATAAAATATCTACTGTTATGGAAACATGCTCATAACATGTTGTGATTGAAAAATTCAGGTGAAATAACAGTATTGAAATTTTGTTGCTTTTTGAGTAAAATATTATACATTGATACGTAGAAAAATTGGAAAGACAAACACAAAAATTTTAAAGTAATTTTGGAGAGGATGATGGGATTATGGATAACATATTTTTTTTGTCTTTGTGCCTTTTTGTGGTTTCCAAGTTTTCTGTGTTGAGCAATAGTTTTAATTAAAATGAAAAAAGACGTTATAAAAATGTTAAAAGACTATAAAGATTTCCATCTTCTGGAAGTGCATTTGGAAGGGAGATTAAGCAGGTAGGAGTTATGTGCTCGGTTCAGGAAGGGAGCTGGCCACCAGGCTATGTCACTCTCTCAACATCAGTCTGGCATATGAACTCTAACCTTTTGCTTTCAAAGCTGTAGATATAATCAAAGGTAGGTCATTAGTTAATTGCTTTGAGGTTATTTCCGAAGTCCCTGGTGGGCTGTTGTAAATGATTAGTAATATCGTTATTACTTACACAATTGTGGGCCAGCCTATTATTGCTTTATCAGCACTGACTCAGGGTTTTATAGACAAATGGCTGTCCACTTGGGGTTCCCTAACCTCAAAAGGTCCAAAATGGTGGTAAGCTCTCTGAACTACTTTATGTACATAAAAAGTGTCAGAAAATTATGCATTTACCCTTATAATGCTGTATAGGCTGACAAAGCCTTATTTTAATTGCCTCTTTTGCTTTTAATAGAATACATAATTTTCAGTTGATAAATTGATAAATTGGTAATTAGAATGGTTTTGATAAATATGTACATTGGGAAATTTTATTTTTTTAACTAAATTATTAAAAATTTGCTTTTAAAAAAAGTCTTTCAAAGATGGAGTCAAAAATTTTTTTCTGGCTCTAAGATTTTTTTATAGTATTATTTAATATTCAGGCTCAAGCCACAATACTTAAAATTTTACTTTAACTCTACTTACAGATATGAACTTCAGCAACAACTTGGTATGATATTTTTGAAAGGGAAGGAATCATAAGGAAGACTCCACCTAACTTAGCAACCATTCTCTATTTTTCAAATGGGCAAACTGAGACACAGAAAGACTGGCACAGGTCATGATTACTGAAGAAAAGAGCTACTATAAGAACTTATTATCTATTTCCTAGTTTTTTAAATTTCTCTTTGGGCTCTAGGGTTATTGCCCTAGAAATAGCTTTTGCATGGAGGAGTGACAAACACCCATGCGCATACACTGGAAAGAGAGAGAGAGAGAGAGAGAGAGTTTCTTTGTACATAGCATTATCTTGGTAATTTTAAAACACTTCTATGAGATTGTTGCTATAATTAGTTCTTCTCAAATAGAAGAAATGCTGAGGCATGGAGAAGTTAAGCAACTTGTTTAAAGTCACACAGCTAGCCGGATGCAAAGCCAAGATTTGAACTTGGCAGTCTGAATCCAGAGCCTTGATCTTAACTCCTCTATTACAACGTGAGATTCCTATCCTGAAAAAAGAAACAGAAAGTCACCCGGAAGCACTGTGAAAAGACTTCTTTAATAGAATGACTAATTCTGGCAACTAGCCCAGAGAGGAGATGGGAAACCCATTTAGTTTTACTTCCATGACTGATACGTATCTTAAAACTGAGTTTCTTGCTGGAAGATTTAAAAAATTTTAATTGTAAAGGCTGAGGAACTTTTAAAAAGTAAAACACCAATTAGCTGAAAATTTTGGCCATTGTTGATCATCAGGCATATTATATTTTAAAGAAAGGATTTTTAGTTAATTTAGTACCTGAATTAAATTAATAGCATCTCAAATCCAGTCAGTTGGTGCTTTTAAAACCATTGTCTGTATTACTATTCTTTAAGTGGCCAGAACAAAGAAAGAAAGTGTTCTCAGTGTTACTTCCTTCACTATTTTCTGAGCGTTTTTGAGTTAGGTGAATGCTTTGTGGTGTTGCAGCTGAAAGAAATTTAACTTGGGAAATACAATTTTGACAGCACAAGATAATTCTTCTAGGTGGAAGTATAGATTTATATTTTGGACTCCTAAGTAAAACTTCCAATAAATTAAAAAAAATAGTTTCAAGTGGGAAAACAGGATGGCTCATTAGGGTATGTTGGTGTGTTGGAGGGTTGGAGGGGCAGATGGGGATGGCCCCCTTTGCTAATTTACCTAAGTCTTCAGTCAGGCCAGCTAGGTTCGTCAATTTATAAAGCTTTTATTGCTTTTTAATGGAATAAACTAATGAGTTTCCAAGTGCAGCTACCCAAAAGCCTTCAACAACTCAGCAGAACTTATCACTCAAAAGAACAGTCTCTGGTCTGTCTCTTGCCAGAAATAGAAAATGTGTAGAAGGAGCATTATCCTCTGGGCCCTGATCACAGAATCCATCTTATAATTTTTTTGAAAGTTAAAAATCCAATCACTTTCATTGTAAAAATGGCTTCTACAGGATCTCTGTAAATGGTCCTTGACTCTTCTTGAGGGCATTCTTATCATGTCAAGCTCTAATTATGTGAATACTCTTCCCTACATGGTATGTGAAAGGACTTAATAAGTAACAGCTACATAGTAAATTTAGAGACTTAGGCCTGTTGTGCCAGCCTCTTCAGCATTGTCTTCTCAGCAATTCCTCCCAGACTCCCTCTGGCTGCTTTCCCATGTCCCACTTCTGCGAGCGTAGTTACAGCAATAAGGCACAGGCCCATCATCGCTTGCCATTATCTCTGTCAAGGCCAACAATGTCCTCCACATTTCTAAGTTCAATGGTCACTCTTCATCTTGCTTAAACTATTAGCAGCAGTTTTCCTCTTGCTTTCAGAACAAACGTCACCCTCTTTTTGTATTCCTCCTAACTCGCTGGATGCTCCCTTCACAATTGTCCAGATCCCCATCTTCTTTTGACTTCACGTACACAAGTGCATCAGAACTCAAACCTGGATCTCTGCTCATCTCGAACAACACTTCTATCCTAGATGAACTCATTTTGTCCCATGCCTCTAAATACCAACTATATGATGATGACTCCCAAATTTATTTAATATATTTCCAGTGTCTCTTAAACACAAGAATCTCCATATTCTCTATATGATATCAATTGAATGTCTCATAGGCATATAAATTAAGCATAACTAAAGCAAAATTTTTAATTCATACACATCCCTAAAAGTATTTTTTTTTTCTGAGCGTTTACTATCTCCATTAAAAAAGAAGACAAACACTAAGTAAAACAAACAAACAAACCTGAAACCATCATTTTAGGAGCTGGCCAAAATTCAGGGAATCTTGACACACTCCTTTTTTATTTTTTTAATACATTATTTTATTTTATTTTTTTCATGCTCCTTTTCTAACACAAGTCATATTTAATCCATCATCAAATTTTGTCAGTTCTACTGTCAAAAAATATCGAGCATATAACAATTAACTTGCATTACTTTTATTAGGTTGGTGCAAAAGTAATTGCGATTTTTGCAATCGTTTATAACCTTATAAACTGCAATTTTGCACCAACTTAATAGAATATTCCAGGGTTTCTACATCGACATTTTGGGTTGGACTATTCGTTGTTGTGGGAGCTATACTGTGCATTGTAAGATGTTTGGCAGCATCTCTGGCCTCTACCCACTAGATGACAGTAGCACGGTCCATTCCTAGTTTTGACAACCAAAAGTGTATCCAGATACTGCTACATGTCCCCTAAGGGGGCAAAATCATTCTCATTTGAGAACCATGGCTCTACCCCAGGCTACCTTCATTTTTCACCTGGATGATCTCAGTTGCCTCACAGATGGCTTCCTTTCTTTCTCTCTTGATCTCATACTGTCTGTTGTCAGCAGCCAGAGTGATCTTTTATACATGCAACTCAGATTATTTCACTCCTATTGGCAGCCATGGTGAGGTGTTGTTCAGATTTTCCTTCAAGAGAACCTGCTAAGTGAAGGGTGGTTGATGAATAGCATTCAGCGTCCATATCCTTGGATGTGCCCAGTGTTCATGCTCTTCTCAGGCTGCTCCCAGCTAAACACTGAGTACAGCAAGGACATCAGATCTGGACCGCTGTTGCCTTACCTGTGGGATGCTTTTTAATTTCTCAGAGCTGTATCCCAGCTCCTTACAAACCATCTTCCTCCCTTCCTGCTCTCTTTCCACAGGTGTCAGACTTACATCGTGGTCTTAAGTCTATCCCAACTTACTCTTAATGCCTTAACAAGCTCTTATCCCTTTATCCTTCACAGGTGCTTTCCCCAACAAATCCTCTTGAGTGTCTAGTTCCATCCTGACCTCTGCTTCTCAGAGGATACAAACTTAACAAGTCCTCTTCTCAAAACTTTCTAATATCTTCCTTCCACACTCGGAATGAAATTCAATGTCCATTGATTTGACTCTGGCTGTCTCACTGATCTCAACTCCTATGACTCTATGCTTTGTTCGTTTTGTTCTAACCACATGGGTTTTGTTGCCATTTCTCAACCACACGAACTTCCTCTTGCCTTACTCATTTTTATCATCTCTTTCCTTCTCCTGGAATTCTCTGGCCTTCCTTATCTGTATGGTGAACTTACTTAAAGTCTTTTGTTAAACATCACCTCTTAATGAGGCCCATTCTGACCATCCACTTTAAAATTGCAACCCAACTCCCGTATCCTCCAGCACCTCCATGGTCCTGCCACTGCATTTTTCTTCTTGCATTAACACTTTCCAATGATATTATTGTTTGTTTTGGTCTCTGATATATTTCAAGTGCCTAAAACAGTATCTAGCATAGAGCATAAAAATCAATAAATGTTTGTTAAATCAATAAATCGATTTACTACATCAGAATCTAATTACTTATTTGTATATGTTTCCCTCGTTAAACTAATACCTTTTTGAAGACAACAACTTTACCTTACCTTTGTGTTCTTTTTAAAATATATTTTTATTTTTCAATTACAGTTGACATACAATATTATATTAGTTTCAGGTGTACTACACAGTGATTAGGCATTTATATAACTTATGAAATGATCACTCCAATAAATCTGACACCATACATAGCTATTACAATACTACAATGTTGCAGTATTGCAGTAATACAGTACTACAATACTACTAACTATATTCCTTATGCTATACTCTTCATCTCCATAACTATTTTGTAACTACCAATTTGCACTTTTTAATCATTTCCCCCTCCCCATCCTTCAAAACCCACCCTGCAATACAGCAATCATCAAAATGCTCTCTTTATCTATGAGCTTGTTTCTGTTTTGTCCGTTCGTTTATCCTGTTCTCTAGATTCTACATATAAGTGAAATCATATGACATTTGTCTTTCTCCGGTTTACTCCACTCAGACCAGTACCCTCTAGGTCCATCCATGTTGTTGCAGATGGCAAAATTTCATTCTATTTTGTGGCTGAGCAGTATTCCATTATATATATGTACCACCTCTTCTTTATCCATTCATCCATTGATGGACATCCAGGTTGCCTCCATATATTGGCCATTGTAAATAATGCTGCAATGAACATATGGATACACACGTTCCTTTGAAGTAGTGTTTTGGGTTTCTTCACATAAATACCCAGAAGTGGGATTATGGGGTCTTTGTTTTGTCTCTTGTTATAGCCTTTGTTTTAAAGTCGATTTTGACTGGTGTAAGTATTGCTACCCCAGTTTTTTTCCATTTTTATGAAATGTCTTTCTCCATCCCTTTATTTTCAGTCCCTGGGTGTCTTCCAATCTGAAGTGAGTCTCTTGTAGGCAACACATGTAAGGGTCTTGTTTTCTTACCCATATAGCCACCCTAAGTATTTTGATTGGAACATTTAATCCATTTACATTTTAAGTAATTGTTGATAAATATGTAGTTATTGCAATTTTATTAGTAACATTTTTAATTTTTTTCTTCCTCGAGAAGAAATTATTAACGTTTCTTTTAATACTGGTTGGTGTGATGAACTCCTTTAGTTTTTTTTTTTCTTTTCTGGGAATCTCTTTATGTGTTCTATGATTCTAAATGAAAGCTTTGCTGGGTAGAATAATCTTGGTTGTAGGTCTCTACTTTTCATTACTTTGTGCCAACTCCTTCGGGCTTGCAAAGTTTCTGTTGAGAAATCAGCTGACAGTCTTATGGGAGCTCCCTTGTAGATAGCTAACTGCTTTTCTCTTGCTTCTCTTAAGATTCTCTCTTTGTCTTTGAACTTTGACATTTTAATCGTGATGTGTCATGGTATGAGCCTATTTGGGTTCATCTTGTTTGGGACTCTCTGTGCTTCCCGGGTTTGTATATCTATTTCCTTTACCACCTTAGGGAAGTTTTCTGTCATCATTTCTTCAAATAGGTTCTCAGTTCGTTGCTCTCTCTCTGCTCCTTCTGGTACTCCTATGATGCAAATGTCGGTACACTTTATGTTGTTCCAGAGGTCCCTTAAACTGTCCCCATTTTTTTCTTTTTGCTGTTCCGATCGAATGTTTTCTGCTATCTTATCTTCTAAATCATTGATTCAATCCTCTGCTTTCTCTAATCTACTCTTGATTCCCTCTAATATAGTCTTCAGTTCAGTTATTGTATTCTTCACTTCAGACAGGTTCTTTTTTATATTTTCTATCTTCATTTTTATATTTCCTATCTCTTTGTTGAAGTTCTACCTGAGATCACTGAGTATCCTTATAACCAATGTTTTGAACTCTGAATCTTATAAATTGTTTGGTCTCCATTTTGTTTAGTTATTTTTTGGAGCATTGTTTTGTTCTTTTATTTGGGACATGTTTCTTTGTCTCCCCATTTTGGCTGCCTCTCTGTGTTTGTTTCTGTATATTAGGTAGAGCTGCTACATTTCCTTGTCTTAGTAGAGTGACCTTATGTAGTAGGTGTCCTAGGGTGTTCTGTGATGACATCACCCTAGTTTTCTGAGTCATGTGCTGCAGTTATGTCCCTTGTGTGGGTTGTTTGTGCCCTCCTGTTGTAGTTGAGCCTTGGTTGCTGTTTGCACATCAGTGGGAGTGGTTGACTTTCAGGCTGATTGGTTGTGAGGACTGGCTCTGACTACAGTGGAGGAGTTGTTGTGCAGGGGCTGACCCTACAGAACAGGATTCACTTTAGCAGAACTCTGGTGCCTGCCCAGTCTGCCGTTTGGGTGTGTCATCGATGGAGGTGGCCTAGTGGTTCTCAGGAATGGTGTGAAGTTAGCCACTGGGTGTGCCGGCCCAGGAGACTCCTGGGAGGGGCTGCCACAAGCCAATTTCAGCCTCTGTTTGTGTCCTGCCCATGGCCATCTGGCATGAGTCATAAAGTGATCCACAGATGTCTTCCACTTGCACTGGACTTGGAGGTGCCTGGGAGAAGCTAAGCAGTGAACCGAGGCTGGCTGTTGCTAGTGCCAGGATTGGGGCTGCTTAACAAGGGGTACACAGCATGCCAAGGCCAGAAAATGCTTTTATGTCATTTATGAACCTTAGAGAGATTTTGGGAAAGTTTGTAGCTTTAGCCAATACAGGCCATTTGTATGGAAAAGCCACTGAAAGCAGCTTGGGTGGACCGGCAAGTTGAGTGGGACTGGGGTTAAGGGTATCACCAGGGCAGGGAGAATGGTATTAGCCAGATTGATAGAGACTCAGATATGGCAGCCACCTGCATCTGCACACTGGGAGGTGGCAGGGATCAACAAAGAAACAATAGCTTTCTCCAGCAATTCTCTCTGGGAGAAATCTACCCCTCCAGCCATTCTCCTGAAGCCAGATAATTCAGTTCCTCCCTTTTTGTCCCAGTAAGTTTCTCAGCAAGTAAGTCCCTGCACAGGCCCTTTAAGAAGAATGTCTGGGACTCTAGCAGCCCTCCATTTCACTTAGCCATGATCTCCACTGGTTTTCACAGCCAGAATTTGTGGGGACTTTTCTTTCCAGCACTGGAACCCTGGGCTGTGGAGCCTGGTGTAGGCCTGGGACCCTCACTCATCAGGGAGGACCTCTGTAGCCAAGCTATCCCTCCCAATTTTTAACCACCACAAGTGGGTATGGGGACCAGCCTGTTCTGCTTCTCCACCCCTCCTAGCAGTTTTGATGTGGCTTCTTCTGTATATCCTTAGTTGGCTAGAATTCAGGTGATTCTCAATGATGTAGTTTAGTTGTCATTTTGAAGTAGTTATGAGAGGATGCAAGCACAGAAATTTCCTACTCCACCATCTTGACCAGAACTCCCTTTGCATTGTTCATATAGCTAGAGAAGATATTTGGATCTCCATACATGTTTGTTGAAATAAATTACTTTAATATCTATTAAAATGGTGTTGAGAATACTAACTCATATGATTGTTCTTAAGATTCCGTGTCACATTATCTGTAAACTGCTGTTGTCAGGCTCAAGAAATGGCAATTGTAAATAATATCATATGGAAAAGTCACTAGCACAGCCTATTAATCAATTGCTTGTTTTTTACTTACCTTCATTAAAATTGTTCTTTGTTTGTTCATTTGTCCTTTTTTCCCCCCTCATTACTAATTCTACTGGGGATAAGTACATCTGTTCTCTAGTTCCCAATTTATTACATTTATTCAATAAAATGCTGAAACAAAAAAAGTGATAATTGTAAAAGAGTGCTAAATTCCACAGGTAAATAATTGGTAATTTATGTGGGAGTTTAAAGAATGAAGAACTTCACTTCCACTTTTGCAAGTGAGGATAGGTGTAAATCTGAAGATTGTTTTCAAGAATTAACTTTTGAACTAAGTTTTAAGGAGGGGGCGGTATTAGGTTAGTGCAAAGGTAATTGCAGTTTTTGCAATTATTTTAACCTTTTAAACTGCAATTACGTTTGCACCAACCTGATATATATTAACTTCTTTCACCATCTTATTTCTTCTGAAGGGAAAGTATACAGATTTGATCAGACCCTGACCAGAGGTCATAGGTTCATAGGTTGCCTCACATTTCCTAGTGGGTAAACACAGAACATTAAATTAGGTCAAGTGCATGATGCAGTGTTCTCTCTCCTTCCCTGCTTCCATATATCTGAAGTTCTGCTGCTGTGGACATCTTACTTTCCTTCATCTCTATCTTCATTCTTGCTCTGGTAGAAAGAAGAAAAGTTGACATACTGGTGGGTGTCAGATGGGGCTGAATTGCACGATGATAGATCTTTAAAATAGGTTTTTCATTTATTTAATGGACAAATATTTAATATTTACTAGTGCAGGACACTGCACATTAATTAAAGATTTTAAAATGCTAATAGGCAAAATGATGTAGAAACTCAAAGTACAAATCATCAGTATTTTTAAGAGCATTAATTTCACGGAGGAATGCTTTTGTGGTGTAAAAGAAAATATTTACTGAATATATATCATTGCATTCTTCTTGCTGGGCATCAGCAGTAAGTAGAGAGGGAGTAGGCAGAAATAGTGGAGAAAGGCATTTCTGTTTTATTAGTCATGACAAATGAAAGAAGTAAACCAAATTGGCAGAGTAGGGGCACATCCAATGCTGAATATTTTAGTGAAGGAGATACCTATCTGTTTGGATACACAATTTCAAGTCTGCCAAGTCCATATGAAACCTACAATTTGCTATCAGTTAATCTCCACTGTTTCAAGTTTTAGGGAGGGAAGCAAGCAAATTGTTTCCCTTGTTCATAAAACTGAATGATCACTTTCAGCCCCCACATGGGAGTATTTGGCAGATGATGTTTTAAGTAATTTCCTGGAGAGTTATGGAATAAATAAGAAGTAGCTACAAAAATTCCTTTTTGTGGAAAGATGATATGGGAAAGAAAAAATCGACCTCCTCTCCTTGGAACAAGGGATGAAAGAGATGGGCTAAGGAAGACAAATAGGTTACCCCAGACAACAGGCAGGAAATTAGGTAGAGTAAATTGTGTTGTATAAGGAGACTGCACTGAGCAGTGATAGGTATGGACCCATTGAACTAAAACGACAATTCAGCTCACACTGATGGAACATCTACCATGTACAAGAAACCATCCTAGAATACTCTGGGAGAATTCAAAGTTGGGCAAGACATAGTACCTGCCCCTGAGATGCTGATGATAAATATGGAAGAGAATGACATTCATGAATTATTTTAATACAAATGAATTCTGGTACACACTAATGTAAATACATAAAATATGTTTTATATATGTACTATGAAAATAAGACACATTATGTAAGTATATATACATATACATGATTTTAAGTTATATGTTAATTAGCTATTTGGGAGCCTTGCACTCATTCTCCTCCCTACCTGGAAACATGAAATTGTTTCAAGCTGGTGTGCGGCACAGAAAGGGACCTAATTCAAGGAAATCAATGATGCCCTCAAGAAGCAGTTGGCATAACTCACCTAGTGCGACTCTGTAGGGTGGTACTATATCCAGGCCATTTCTCACAAGGATACTGACAAATAGGCCATTTGCAATGACAGAACTCAAAGAGAAGGTCTTGGAATTCCACCGTTGTAACCCCAAGCCATCGGTTCTGCTGGGTCACAGACTCACTGATTGCCTAGCCTTCTGTTTGAATGAATCACAGGATGGCTGACTTTGGTGCTTTATGGAGACCAGGCCAGAGTCCAACAGTCTTGTTGCCCTGCATTTCTGATCACAGCCTCTCATCAGTCAGCTGCAGCAACATGAGTGCTAGGAGTCGCTTCTCTTAGCTGCTGATGTGGACAAGATGGTTTGGCCTTCCGCCAAGGTTCTTGGCTCTCTGGCTCTTGTTCCCAAACACATCTGTCTTTCTCAGTGACACTGACAGGGGAAATGAACTGTCCTCCACATCCTTAAGCTCTCTACTTTGTCAAAACACAAACACAGCTCAATACACCAGGGGTTTATCTTTTAACCTCTGCTGGTGTGTCTGGCTTTAACATTACTGACCTGGGGCTGCAGGTCTCAGGCAAAGGGACAGCTCTATTCCTGAGACAATATTTGTCCTCCATTGTCAATATTGGTAGAGGGAGGAGGGGATCAAGATCAATGGAAGTCTAGTTGGTCAAATTAGACTTTGGAAGGAAAAGAATCAAAGACCATGTCAACACTGGTTTGACTGATTTTTAACCCCTCGGACAAGTCAATTCAGTAAAATAGGGTTGAAACCAGTGGACATGGAAATCCAAGCACTGAGCACCTTCTAAGGCACTGAGCATCATCATGATCATCGTGGGTGGTGAAACACAGAGGCCTTAGCAGCCCATGCAGAGCCTTACATGAGAACATCATTTGGGCAGCTGTACAACATGAAAAGAGAAAGCTACAGATTCTCCTGCTTGGAAGTCGCTGTGCCTTGGAAGGTCCTAAGTTACTTTTGCATCATTCTAGGGAAGTGGTAGAATTTGCAAGGATAGCTAACAAAGCCCAGTGTGCTGCCAGGCAGTTCTGTCTTCCTATAGTTATTCTCCAATAAATGCTAATTTACTAACTGAATAGGTAATTTCTGCTGCCACAATGAAGTAATAGTCAGACGTTCTGTGGGATATTTCTTGTTCTTTCTCTTAACTCTTCCACCCTAGCCTTATTTTGTGAAGTTTACTGGATAAGGAATCAAGTTGGTCACTGCACTTTATAACTGCAACACTTACACACAATGAATGATACGTGTGCAATGTTCACAAAGCCTCCAGTGAGGCATGACAGCAAATAGCACTTTTCTCAGGGTGAGGAAGCTGGCTTGCCACAGATGCTTGCCGTGGTTTCTAAATGCAATGGTAACACCTTAGAGACTCTTCAAGGGGAGAGTTATCACAATGAAAAACTGTTTGAAAAGCAACCAATTAAAGGAACAATTGGAAATACAGACGGTGTTTGTCTTAGAGAAATGTTGACATGGCAGCACTCTCTAGATGAAAGATGACTAATGAGGAGGAGGAGTTAAAAATGACTGTGCTATTCCAGGCAGTAAAACTAAGGCCAACCTATGAATGTTACAAGGAAACAGATTTTATTTGGCCTCCATGAAGAAGTTTGCAGCAAATTGAGCTGTTCCAAAAATAGATATTGTTCTCTGAGGGTGCAGAGAGCCTACAAGACTGGAAATATTAAAGTTAAAGCAAGACCAAGTGACAAGGGGCGTTGTGTCGGGTGGCCTTGAATGTTCTCTAGGCGCTTAAGATCCTCTGATTCTGTGAAGAAAAGGGAAACTCATGAGCACATGCTCGCCTCCTTCACTAGGACTTCAGACTTCCTGGAATTTGTCCAGGATCTATGGCATTGCAACCATCAGCTGTGGCTGTCTCCCAGGAATTTATCTTATCCTGATAACCCCTGTAGGCCAGGAGATGGACACTAAGTAAACTCATGCAAGGAACTGAAATGGTCCTCCTTTCATGCTATTCGAAGTCACACCTTTGAAGCATTCTTTCTTTTCCCTGTTTTTCCCCTTCTTTATTTAAAATAATTGTGTCAGGATCTCTCTTCCTCTGTAATTACCTCCTGTCACTCTGCTCAAGACTGTCTTACTAACTGGCAAGCAAATCTCCCAGAGAAAATGAATGACGGGCAGTTCTAAAGAGGAATGTGGAGACTTTTTATCACGGATCTGCAATGATGGCAGCTTCTAGTCAGGATCCTCAGACAGCCGTTGACATTACGTGTAATGTCTTCCCAAGATGAGAGGTTACCCGCTCAGAGGGAACCCTCTGAACAGGAGCTCCATGGCACCCCGGTACCACTTCAAAGAGTTGATTTGCCTGATGGAGAGAGATTCCTGCCATACTAAGACTTCATTTAGTGTAAATTGATGACTTTAAGAACAAGTCTGTTTTGATAGCTCAACAGCCAGGTTGGCTATTGGAAGTCGCTTTCATAGAAATGAATCGTGTGGCATTCTTAGCAGCTGAGGTTGAGGCCCCCTGTAGTGTCTGCACTGCTCAGAGTCAGGTTAATTTGAGAAGGGGGGCTGATTTTCATCATAGTTAAATGAAGCATGGCAGAGTTCAAAAGAAATTTCTGTGCCAGTCTAAAAAGATACACACTGAGACAGAGACAGATGTCATGCTTTCAGGAGATTGTGTTCTCATGGCATTGGATCTGAATGGGAAGCCAAGAACTGTAACATTCAAAACTCAGCATAACTGTTTTTTGCCTATTATCTTTGCCATTGCAGACACAGCCATAAAACTGACTCAGGACCCTTCAAGTAGGTGATGGGAGGACTACTTGATTTTTCTTCACACAAGTCGAACTCCATATTCTGAGCAACAGCTTATCCTTTTAGGATTGTCATGCATTTCAAACCATTCAATATCAGAAACCACCATATCACGTATCAGCTGTATAATCTCTTTGTGAAGAAAAGGACATTTTCCACCCAACCCTCCTCACCTCCCTGTCTGTCCCCTGCTCCACTATCTGTCCCATTCTGCTTCCAGAGGCAAACACTTTGATCTCCCTTAGCTCTTTACTCTGGCATTGCCTCCATGTTGTTAAGTAGCAAGAAACAGCAACACAGGCATATTATCAATTATAGACATTATCAACTGGCTTCCTGTGGCAATAAGCAAAGATTTAACTCTCACCACAATTCCTGCTTCCTTTCTCTCCATTTTCCAATAGAGTTACTATAATTTTTAAAACAGTCAATGATGTAAACACTGACCATGAACACATTGTTCACTGTTAAGCTAAGGAGTATACCATTATTACATTTCCTCTCAAAAAAACAAAAATGCAAACAAAAAATCTCTTTGTGTTTCTTCATACAGTGGAACTCAATAACTATGGATGATTTTTATGGAGGAAAAAAAAGTGTCAATTATCTCCTTTCTTCTGTTTTTGAGAATCACACCAAAGAAAGGAAATGACATGGAAATGACTATTGTTACTGAACTTTAGAATGTAAGTGCAAACTGAATAATGAATGTGGGGTATATTAATTTCGTAAAAAGAAAAAAAGATTTGATAACATTGGGGGTTAGATTAAACACAAAGTCGGAAGCCTAAACCCTACTCTGCACATGCAGGGATGGCGAAAGGAAGAATGGTCTGCATGATCTGTGCCAGCTCTCTCCTCCATAACCTTCCCTCCCTTCTGACACAGGCCAAAGTTGTGGCTCAATGTAGCTTTTGAATACATCATCATCACAGCCTATCTACAGCATCAATTTAATTGGACAAACATTGATTCAGTACCCATTCTGTGCCAGACCCTGGCTGGCAATGCAAAGACAAATAAATTACCTAGGAGAGCTACGTGTGTGAATAGATAAAATGTCTGAGAAGTCCCATGATAGAAAGGACAATCTATGAGGGGATACAGAGAAAGGGATATTGAATTAGGAACAGTGGGGTCAGTGATAGCTACTGAGTGGAATCAAATACTGGTGCATTGGGAGGAACCATTTCTTAGGGATAAAAGAACATGCTAAGGGAGGTGAAAGCTTACCTTTGGGTTCCAGCTTCTCAATCTGTACTCATTCATGTATTATTCAGGACTCTTGGGGGCTAATGGCAGAAAACTAACTTAAATTGGTGTCAGCTGAAAAAAAAAACCAACTGATTGGCATTATAAAAAGTGCAAGATACAGATTTCAGGCAAGACTGGATCTGAAGCTTGTCTCTCTTCATGTCTCAGCTCTGTTCTCTTCTTGTTAGCTATATTCAAGATCCTTCACATACGGGCACCACCAGTAGCTCCAGGTTTGCAGGCTGCCTTCTCAGTGACCTTGGTAGAAAGAGTACGTCTTCCCCACTGTCACACAGAAGTATGGTGTTTCTTTGGTTGGCTTGGTTCAAATGCCTGCCATGACTGTGGTGATCACCGTGGCCAAGGAGAAGGGTGCCTCTGATGGTAGGTCTAGCTCATGTGTCCACCTAAACTACATAGACAGAGAGTGGAGAAGCAGTATTCCACAAGGAAAATTCAAGTGTAGTGACAGGAAGAATGAGGATGGGTGGCAGGCAAAACAAACAGATGTCCACAGCTCCTTTCCTCTCCTGACTCTGCTGGAAGTTTGCTCCCTCTTTTCCTGAGGCCCTTAGGATAGGCTTGACAGATTTAGCAAATAAAAGTGTAGGTAACCCAGATCAATTTGAATTTCTGATAAATAATGAATAACTTTTGTTATATGTATGTCCCATGTTTGCTGTTTATCTGAAATTCAAGTTTAACTTGGAATCTTGTATTTTATCTGGGAACCATACATTAGTACCTCTCAGAAGAAACTGTCAAAACCACTAAAGTATAAGAAGTTGTTAATACCGGTAGCTTAAAATATTCCCTTAATGTGTTTTTTGTTTTGTTTTTAAACATTGTTTGAGACTTTAATTGTAGCAGCGATGATCAACTTTGCTTGCACACTGGACTCTCCAAGGAGTTTAAAAAGTAGTACTTTAAAAAATCTTGGGTCCCACCCTAAATGCACTGAATCAAAGTGTGTGAGGTGGGGGTTTAAACTTTTTTGAGACGCCTTGGGAGATTTCAATATATGGCCAGGAATGAAAAGCATGGAGGAAAAGTGTTAATTCTTTGAAGGCAATTTCTGCATTCGAAAACAGAAAAAGAGTCTGGAAGCCTTCCCCCATTTTTCTAAGCTCACACCGGTAGCCAATCCTCCACTCTGACTTCCACAAGATAATTTCGGGTTCGTAGAACACACTGATAAATTTGATAAAAAGTCACATTTGGAATGATTTTTCCAACATGAGGTGGCAAATGCAGCCTGAGTGTCATTTTTACAAATGTGTACTAACAGAGAATCCTTCCCGCAAGGACAAAGAATGTGGGGAAGATAGTGAAACTGTAACTTAGCTTAAATTTAATAAAGGGGTCTTAGTGTTGGCTATATGGTTTTAACACTTTCTGCTAAGTCTTTCAATCATGGGAGATTTGCAAGTTACTGAAGTTTGTGTTCAGATGGATCTTAGTAAAAGACATCTTCAGTGGGCACGAGGACACACAGGTTTCAGGTTGTTCACTCTTTTCACTCTGTTTATCCCCCTTCTGTTCCTCTGCTCGCTACATCTTAGATCATGTGATAGTATGTGAATATATATATGTAATTAAAGCTAAACCCCAGTCATATAATATGTATTTTCCAATTACACACAGTGGATCCCAAATTTTTGTCCAGCGATGGGCTGTATCAGAATCACCTGGAAAGCTTAATACACACACACACACACACACACACACACACACACACACACACACACTCCCTGGTACCATCCTCAGTAATTTGACCTAGTTGGTTTGAAGTAGAGTACAGACTATTTTTTGTACGTGATTCTATCCCACATTTACCTTTGAGAAATGTTAGGCTAATTTTTAATGTTCAGCAATCTGTGGGGTAAGTTTGGAGATAAGGAAAGTTACCATTTTTGAGTATGTATGATGTGTGAAACACTGGGAGAAGCTCTTTACAACATACATCATCTCCTTTAATTATTCCCATGTCCAGTAAGTTTTTATTTCCATTTTACAAAGGGAACAACAGGGTGACTGAGCATTGTCAAGATCCTCTAACTTGCACACAGCAGAGCTGGGATTTGTATACCAATCTTGATGTGTCTTCAATGCTTGTGCCACTCTGCATGGCACTTTATTATCCTTATGGCCACAGGGATGGCACGTGGTGCCTAAAGGCAAAGGTCAGGTATCTGAAGGCATCATTCCTTGATGGGCTGTTCAGCTCCATTTGAAGTACACCACCTGCCAGGCAGAGCAGCCTGGAAATCATGCAAAGGAAGGTTTGGTGTCTTACTCTGACTCCGAGAACCAATAGCAGTGACCTGACCTCTGAAAGTAGGTGTGCAGTGAAGTTACTGACAGTGAAATCAGGAGTCCCTGACTACCGATGTGATTAAGAAGATAGGCGTATGTTTCCCTGGAGATCCGAACTCTGGGTAAAAGACACCACTTCTTACAGCGTCACAACTGAGCTCCTCTAATGGTTCAGCTCCCTCTGAGATGGTGAAGCTTCTTACTGATACTTCACCTGGAAGAGTGCAGCACAGTCATGTACGAAGAACAAATTAAGATAAGGCAATAAGCAGTACTCTCTTGCAAGGAGAAAACTTTGATCTGCCAACTGAGCTTCCTGTGCCCTTCCATGGAAACACCAGTGCCACAGAGGCTTAGTAAACACAATGGCATGAGGTCAGAGTGTTTCCAGAATGGGAAAAAAAAATTCTGAAATCTTCAGTTAATCATTTCTGCAACTGGAGCTTTCTGCATTATTGTATATGCTATCAGCATAGCACTGTTTCAATATTGCAATGGTTTTAACGTGTGCATCGTATGTTCATTGCAACATTGTTTACAATGGCCAGGTTGTGGAGGCAGCCTGAGTGTCCATCAATGGATGAATGGATACAGAGGAGGTGGTACATATATACAATAGAATATTGCTCAGTCATGGAAGAGAATAGAGTCTTGCCATCTGCAAGCAGCATGGATGGACATGGAGGGTATTGTGCTGAGTGGAGTGTCAGACAGACAAAGACAGATGCTATGCCATTAGCTTATAAGTGGAATCTAAAAATCAAAATAAGCAAATCCATAGATACAGAGAACATTTTGATGGTTGCCAAATGGGAGTGGGTTTGGAGGGGTGGGTGAAAAAAGGAAAGGGATTAAGAAGTACAAATTGGTTGTTACACAGTAGTCATGGGGATGTGGGATAGAGCATAGGGAATATAGTCAATAATATTGTAATAACTATATATGGTGTCAGATGTGTACTAGATTTATCAGGGTGATAGATGGGAGGGGGTTTTGGAAAACAAGGTGAAAAAGGTGACAGGATTAAGAAGTACAAATCGATAGTTACAAAATAGTCATAGGGATGTAAAGCATAAGGGATATGAACAATCTGACAATTAAGTTCTTGAACTCATCCTTGAGATTGTGCTACATACCTCATTGCTGTATATCGCTACGGTCACCTTTGAAGTACTCCCTTTGAGAAGCTATGCACCGACACCAGTGCCTAAACCACCCTTCAAAGAAATTTTGGAACTCTTTTTTTCTGGAATGGCCATCAGAGCTGTCGTCATATTACTTTTGATGTCCTGAATGTCATCAAAATGTCTTCATTTCAATATTTCCTTTATCTTTGGGTAAAGAAAGAAGTCATTGGGGGCCAGATCAGGTGAGTAGGGAGGGTGTTCCAATACAGTTATTTGTTTATTGGTTAAAGACTCCCTCACAGACAGTGCCGTGTGAGCTGGTGCATTGTCGTGATGCAAGAGCCATGAATTGTTGGCGAAAAGTTCAGGTCATCCAACTTTTTCACGCAGCCTTTTCAGCACTTCCAAATAGTAAACTTGGTTAACTGTTTTTCTAGTTGGTACATATTTATAATGAATAATCCCTTTGATATCAAAGAAAGGTTAGCAATATCATTGCAACAGGTTAGTTAACTTAATTGTCAGGCCTCATATAGTCAATAATATAGTAATAACTATGTATGGGGGTTACTAAACTAGTGAAGGGGATCACTTCTTAAATTATATAAAACCACAATGAGATACCACCTCACCCCAGTCAGGATGGCTATCATCAATAAATCAACAAACAACAAGTGCTGGCGTGGATGCAGAGAAAAGGGAACGCTGGTGCACTGTTGGTGGGAATGCAGATTGGTGCAGCCACTATGGAAAACAGTTTGGAGATATCTCAAAAATCTGAAAATGGAACTACCTTATGATCCAGCAATCCCACTCCTAGGTATCTATCCGGAGAAATCCAAAACTCCAATTCAAAAATCTTTATGCACTCCTATGTTTATTGCAGCACTATATACAATAGCCAAGACCTGGAAACGAACGAAATGCCCATCAGTAGATGACTGGATTAAGAAACTGTGGTACATTTATACAATGGAGTATTACGCAGCCATAAAGAAGAAAGAAATCTTACCATTTGCAACAACATGGATGGACCTAGAGAACATTATGTTAAGTGAAATAAGTCAGAAAGAGAAAGACAAATACCATATGATCTCACTTATATCCGGAATCTAAAGAAAAGAATAAGTGAATGAACTAATCAGAAACAGTTTTGGAAACATGGAGGAAAAACAGAGGGTTGCTAGTGGGGTGCGGGGGTGGGGATAAGGGGAAGGTGAGAGGTTTTGGGAACGTACAGAGGGATAGTGGATGGGGGGAGGGGGGTTCACACAGTGTGAGGGATATAAATGATAAATGTCTAAGTTTTGCTTTGTCTTGTGCACCTGAAACTAATTAAAAAAAAAATATATATATAAATTTCTAAGCATATGCTGTACAGCTGAAATTAATACAAAATAATATTAAATATCAAGTGTATTTGAAACATTTTTAAAAGGGGGGGGTAAAGTGAAGGGCAATAAGTGGTTCAAATTTCCTGGCATAAAACAAATAAGTCATGGGGATGTAATGTATAGCATGGGAAATATAGTTAATAATATTGTGACAACGTGGTACCATGTCAGATGGTTCTTGGACTTAACATGGTGATCACTTCTTTAGGTATATAAATGTTGAACAACTAATATAATGTTGTGTGTTAGGTATATTGTAATAAAAATCTTAAAAAATATTGTAATGGTTTCATAATGTGCTGCCAGCTGCTTGCTACCCCAAGTGACTGGTGTTTCAAAACAACAAATCTTTGGTAAATATGATATTTCTTTTTTCACATTCTCATGTCTTTCTCCCCCACCCCATGTAATTATTTATATATTTTTTAGTTTTTTTAATATTATTATTATTAGTTTAAGGTACACAAAACAATGTAAGAGTTAGACATTCATCATTTATATCCTTCACACTGTGTCAACCCCCGTCCCCCCATCCACTACCCCTCTGGTATTGCACACAGCCACTAAAATTCCACTGTCTCTATTCCTAATGCTGTACTCCGCTTCTTGTAACTACACACACACACACACACACACACACACACACACACACACACACACACACATATATATACATATACATACATACACATACATATACATAAGCTTGTGGTTGACATTCATTGTTGTTCAGCTTCAGCTTCAGGTGTACAGTGCAGTGATCAGGCATCTACATCTTCCCCTGAGGTGGTCTCCCTAACGAGACAAGTGTCCATTGGATACCCTACAAAATCTTTACAACATTATTGATTACATTCCTCAAATTGACTTTCGTAACCCTGTGGCAATCTTGTGGTTACGGACTGTGCTTTCCAATTCCTTCACCTTCCCCCTTATTCCCCCCTCCCCAATCTAGCAACCCTCAGATTTTCCTCTATGTCTCTGAGACTGTTTCTGATTAGTTCATTCATTTATTCTTTTCTTTAGATTCCACATATAAGTGAGATCATATGATATTTGTCTTTCTCTGTCTGACTTATTTCACTTAACATAATGTTCTCTAAATCCATCCATGTTGTTGTAAATGGTAAGATTTCTTTCTTTTTATGGCTGCGGAATACTCCATTGTATAAATGTACCACAGTTTCTTAATCCATTCGTCTACTGATGGGCATTTTGGTTGTTTCCATGTCTTGGCTATTATGTATAGTGCTGCAATAAACATAGGGGTGTATAAATTTTTTTGAATTAGAGTTTTGGATTTCTCCAGATAGATACCTAGAAGGGGAATTGCTGGATCATAAGATAGTTCCATTTTCAGATTTTTGAGATACCTCCATACTGTTTTCTATAGTGGCTGCACCAATCTGCAATCCCACCAACAGTGCACAAGTGTTCCCTTTTCTCCACATCCTCCTCAGCACTTGTTGTTTGTTGTTTAGAAGATAGCCATTTTGACTGGGGTGAGGTGGTATCACATTGTGGTTTTTATTTGCATTTCTCTAATGATTAGTGAGGTTGAGCATTTTTTCATATGTCTGTTTGCCATCTGTATGTCCTTTTTAGAAAAATGTCTCTTCATGTCCTCTGTCCGTTTTTTAATTGGGTTGTTTGTTTTTTTGGAGTTGAGTTGAGTGAGTTTTTTTTATAAATTTGGGATATTAACCCTTTATCAGATATATCATTGGCAAATATCTTTTCCCATTCAATGGGATCCCTTTTTGTTTTATTGATGGTTTCCTTTGCTGTGAAAAAAACTTTTTAGTTTGATGTAATCCCACATGTTTATTTTTTCTCTTACTTCCCTTGCCCGAGGGGACATATCAGTAAAAATCTTACTCTGGGTAATGTCTGTAAAGTTTCTTCCTATATTTTCTTCTAGGAATTTTATGATTTCAGAGCTCACATTTAAGTCTTTAAGCCATTTTGAATTTATTCTTGTGTATGGTGTAAGGAGGTGGTCCAGCTTCATTTTTTGCATGTCTATCCAGGTTTCCCAGCACCATTTATTGAATAGACTGTCTTTACCCCATGGTAAATTCTTGCTTCCATTGTCGTAGATTAAATGACCATATAGACATGGATTTATTTCTGAGCTCTCTATTCTGTTCCATTGATCTATGTGTCTGTTTTTATGCCAGTACCATGCTGTTTTGATTACTGTAGCCTTGTAGTATAATTTGATGTCAGGTATTGTTATACCTCCCACTTTGTTCTTATTTCTCAAGATTGCTGAGGCTATCTGGGGGTCTTTTATTGTTCCATATAAATTTTAGGATTGCATGTTCTAGTTCTGTGAAAAACGTCCTTGGTAGTTTGATGGAATTGTGTTGAATCTGTATATTGCCTTAGGCAGTATGGGCATTTTAACTATATTAATTCTTCCTATCCATGAACCTTGTATATATTTCCATCTATTTGTATCTTCTTTAATTTCTCTCTTCAGTGTCTTACAATTTTCTGAGTACAGAACTTTTACTTCTTTGGTTAAATTTATTCCCACTTCCGGAAAAATGGCGGCGTGAGGTGAGCCTCTGTAAAGCTCCCCTGGAATTTACAACGAATCGAACAACAAAAACTCCACAAAGGACTCCCTGCACAGCAGACAGGCAAGACGAAGAGGCCCACTACCGACTGAAATCACCTACAGGTGGGAGATTCGCGCGAGTGGAGGGAGGAGGAAAGGGAGAAGTGCGCGGAGACGGAGCCGCGCGGGCGGAGGACGCAGACCTCGCTCAGTGCGCCGAGCTCGCGGCTTCCCGGAACTACCGCAGCTGCGGGAGATCGGACTGCTAGGGCTCCGCCAGGGCTCCACAGGGCTGAGGGGGCAGCATATAACACGGCTGAACAAAACGCTCACAGCAGAGACCTCGGAGAAAAGACTGAGGGAAAAAGGCTGAAAACGGTGGTTTAAGCCCGCACTGCCGAGCAGAGAACGGAGCCTTAGGCACTGAGACTAGCCGCCCCCTCCCACCCCTCCCAGAGCTCGTCCCGCCCCCACCTGCCCGGTGCTAGAAGTAAAACAGTAGCAGTGTCAGATCAAAACAACAGAAAATTTGATATTTTGAGAACTGTGTACCGCAGACACAAATTCACAGCCCAACTAGTTCCGGCAAAGGGGTGGGAGCTGTGGAAGCAGGATCGGCTGTGGTGGTGGTCGCTGCCATTGCTCTGGGCCACCTCTCACAACTCACCCCGCCCCTGACCCTACCTATCTGGGCGGATCCCTGCAGGAGTAAACAGAACTGCTGAAATATACGGGCTCTGAATCAGCAGCTGGAAGAGCTTTCGAACATCAAAAGCTCTCCTCATACCCACCGGGACACTGCGCCCTGTGACCTACACGAACTATTAATAGAGGAGAAGCCCGTCTCCCAGGGAATCCCCCCATTGTGTGAGAAGTTGGAATAGTGCAGAGAAAACATAGCACTACCGTGTGGGAGAAGAAAAATAAGTTGCAGTTGGAGAAATAATAAAACATTCTACCAACAAGTACTGGCAAACAAAAGAAAGACCGCTTTCTATCAAGTGTTGCAGAAGTCACTCCTGTAGATGTCTAGGAAGAGAAATAGTAAACCAGTAATCGCCATGAATAACCAAGGCAACAAGATAGCTCAGAAAGAAAGTGAAAAATCTCCAGAGAAGGCACTTAAAGATACAGAAATATGTGACTTAAATGACAGAGAATTCAAGATTGCAGTTCTGAAAAAACTCAACGAGATACAAGAAAACACAGATAGGCAGTTAAAGGAACTCAGAAACTCAATCAAAGAACAGCATGAGCATTTTACGAAAGAGATTGAAATTTTTAAAAAGAACCAAATAGAATTTCTGGAGATTAAGAACTCAATAGAAGAAATTAAGAATGAAATAACCAGCTTAGGTAGTAGAGTTGACCAGATGGAGGAAAGAGTCAGTGACATCGAAGATAGAAACCTGGAAATGACACAGAGAGAAGAAGAAAGAGACTTGAGACTTAAAAGAAATGAAAGAACTCTACAAGAACTTTCTGACTCCATCAGAAAGAGCAATATAAGAATAATGGGCATACCAGAAGGAGAAGAAAGAGAGAAGGGAACAGAGAATATATTCAAACAAATTGTCGATGAGAACTTCCCAAATTTGTGGACAGAACTGGACCCTCGAATCCAAGAAGCAAATAGAACACCTAGTTACCTCAATCCCAATAGGCCTTCTCCAAGGCACATTGTATTGAAGCTGTCTAAAATCAACGACAAAGAAAGAATCCTCAAGGCAGCCAGGGAAAAGAAGACGGTAACATACAAAGGAAAGCCCATTAGATTATCATCAGATTTTTCAGCAGAAACTCTACAAGCCAGGAGGGAGTGGAACCAAATATTCAAACTATTGAAAGAGAGAAATCATGAGCCAAGAATAATATATCCAGCAAAGATATCCTTTAGATATGAAGGAGGAATAAAGACCTTTCCAGACATACAGAAGCTGAGGGAATTTTCTAATACACGACCTGCACTACAAGAAATACTAAAGGAGGCTTTTCGACCACCATCAACAGGGACAATTTGTGGTAACCAAAACTCAAAACGGGGGAGATTAAAGGCCTGAACCGGAATATGGGAATGGAGAAAGTAAGCGTCCTGAAGATAACGGAATACTTTAAATATCAAACTTTCTTTTACATAAACTTAAGGGTAACCACTCAAAATAAATCCAGAATTGAAATATATACTGAAATAAAAGAAGAAACAGAGGGAAACATCATAGAATACCACCACACAGAAATAATAGACAACAACAAAAAGGCAAAGAAACAATGGAGACACAGCCTTACCAGAAAACTAAAGATAGAATGACAGGAAATCCTCACATATCAATAATCTCCCTAAATGTAAATGGACTGAACTCACCAATAAAAAGGCACAGAGTAGCAGATTGGATCAAAAAACTAAACCCAACCATATGCTGTCTCCAAGAGACACATCTCAGCTACAAGGACAAGCATAGACTCAAAGTGAAAGGGTGGAAATTGACACTCCAAGCAAATGGTACCCAGAGAAAATCAGGTGTAGCCATAATGATATCAGATGAAACAGACTTCAAGGTGAAAAAATAACAAGAGATAAAGATGGACATTTCATAATGGTGAAGGGGACTGTACAACAAGAAGACATAACAGTCATCAATGTTTATGCCCCCAATCAGGGAGCACCGAAATACACCAAGCAACTACTAACAGAACTAAAGGGAGAAATTGACCAAAACACAATTATACTAGGGGACTTAAATACATCATTGACAGCTATGGATAGATCATCCAAACAGAAAATAAATAACGAAATAGTAGCCCTAAATGACACATTAGATGAAATGGACATAATTGACATTTATAGAGCACTTCATCCTAAAACATCAGACTATACATTCTTTTCTGGTGTACACGGAACATTCTCAAGGATAGACCATATATTGGGACATAAAATCAGTCTCAACAAATTTAAGAAGATTGAAATCATACCATGCATATTCTCTGATCACAAGGCTTTGAAATTGGATATCAACTGTAAAAAGAAAGCGGGAAAAAACACAAATACATGGAGATTAAACAACATACTTTTAAAGGACTGGGTCAAAGAAGAAATTAGAGGAGAGATCAAAAGATACATAGAAACAAATGACAATGAAAATACATCCTACCAAAATTTCTGGGATGCAGCGAAAGCAGTTTTAAGAGGGAAATTTATCTCATTACAGGCCTATCTCAAGAAACAAGAAAACTCCCAAATAAATAACCTCATGTTACACCTTAAAGAACTAGAAAAAGAAGAACAAGTAAAACCCAAGGTCAGCAGAAGAAAGGAAATAATAAAAATTAAAGCAGAAATAAATGAAATAGAGAAGAAAAAGACAATAGAAAAAATTAATGTGACAAAGAGCTGGTTCTTTGAAAAGATTAACAAAATTGACAAACCCTTGGCTAGACTTACTAAGATAAAAAGAGAGAAGACACTGATTAACAAAATCAGAAATGTAAAAGGGGAAGTTATCACGGACACCACAGAAATACAAAGGATCATCCAAGAATACTATGAAGGACTATATGCCACCAAATTCAACAACCTAGAAGAAATGGACAAGTTCTTAGAAACATATAGCCTTCCCAGGCTCAACCATGAAGAACTGGAAAATCTAAACAGACCGATCACCAGTAACGAAATTGAATCAGTCATCCAAAACCTTCCCAAAAGCAAAAGTCCGGGACCAGATGGCTTCACTAGTGAATTCTACCAAACCTTCAAAAAGGATCTAATACCAATTCTGCACAAACTCTTCCAAAAAATTGAAGAAGTGACAGTACTCCCTAACTCATTTTATGAGGCCAATATTACCCTGATACCAAAACCTGGTATGGACAGCACAAAAAAAAGAAAACTATAGACCAATATCTCTAATGAATACCGATGCAAAATCCTAAATAAAATGCTAGCAAATCGAATACAACAATGCATTAAAAAGATTATTCATCACTACCAAGTGGGGTTCATCCCCGGAGCACAAGGATGGTTCAACATCCACAAATCCATCAATGTGATACATCACATAAACAAAATAAAGGACAAAAATCATATGATTATATCAATTGATGCAGAAAAAGCATTTGACAAGTTACAACATCGATTTATGATTAAAACACTTAATAAAATGGGTATAGAAGGAAAATACCTTAACATAATAAAGGCCATATATGACAAGCCCTCTGCTAATCTCATAATTAATGGAGAAAAACTGAAGCCCTTTGCTCTACGTTCAGGAACACGACAGGGATGTCCCTATCACCTCTGCTTTTCAACATAGTGTTGGAAGTCCTTGCCAGAGCAATCAGGGAAGAGAAAGAAATAAAAGGCATCCAAATTGGGAATGAAGAAGTTAAATTATCACTCTTCGCAGATGACATGATGCTATATATAGAAAACCCTAAAGACTCCACCAAAAAGCTATTAGAAACAATCAACGAATACAGTAAAGTTGCCGGCTACAAAATCAACGCACAAAAGTCCATTGCCTTCCTATATACTAACAATGAAATCTCAGAAAAAGAAATACAAAAAACAATTGCTTTTACAATTGCAGCAAAAAGAATAAAATGCCTAGTAATAAACTTAACCAAGGATGTGAAAGACCTATATGCTGAAAACTATAAGACAATTTTGAAAGAAATTGAAGAAGACACAAAGAAATGGAAAGATATCCCGTGCTAATGGATTGGAACAATCAACATAGTTAAAATGGCCATATTACCCCAAGCAATATACAGATTCAATGCAATCCCCATCAAAATCCCAATGGCATATTTTAAAGAAATAGAACAGCCTATTCATCAGATTTGTTTGGAACCACAAAAGACCCCGAATAGCCAAAGCAATCTTAAGAAAAAAGAACTATAATGGAGGTATCACACTTCCTGACTTTGGCTTGTACTACAGGGCCACAATAATCAAAACAGCATGGTATTGGCAGAAAAACAGACACATAGACCAATGGAATAGAATTGAGAACCCAGAAATAAAACCACATAAATATGGACAGATAATTTTTGACAAAGAAGCTAAAAACATACAATGGAGCAAAGACAGCCTCTTCAATAAATGGTGTTGGGAGAATTGGATAGCCACGTGCAAAAGAATGAAACTGGACTGCTATTTGTCACCATGTACCAAAGTTAATTCAAAATGGATCAAAGACTTAAGCATAAGACCTGACACAATAAACTGCATAGAAGAAAACATAGGTACTAAACTTATGGACCTTGGGTTCAAAGAGCATTTTATGAACTTGACTCCAAAGGCAATGGAAGTAAAAGCTAAAATAAACGAATGGGACTATATGAAACTTAAAAGCTTCTGCACAGCAAAATAAACCATTGACAAAATAAAGAGGCCACCAACTGTATGGGAGAAGATTTTTGCAAACAGTGCCTCCGATAAGGCATCCAGAATATACAAGGAACTCATGAAACTCAACAACAAAAAACAAACAACCCAATTGAAAAATGGGCAGAGGACTTGAAGAGACATTTCTCCAAAGAGGACATACAAATGGCAAATAAACATATGAAAAAATGCTCAACATCACTAATCATCAGAGAAATGCAAATCAAAACCACAATGAGATATCACCTCACCCCAGTCAGAATGGCTATCATCAACAAGACAAATAGTAACAAATGTGGGAGAGGTTGTGGAGAAAAAGGAACCCTCATACACTGTTGGTGGGAATGCAGACTGATGCAGCCGTTATGGAAGGCAGTGTGGAGGTTCTTCAAAGAATTACGAATAGAATTGCCGTATGACCCAGTAATCCCTCTCCTGGGTATCTACCCAAAATATCTGAAAACATTTAGAGATAAAGACACGTGTGCTCCAATGTTCATTGCAGCTTTGTTTACGGTGGCCAAGACATGGAAACAACCAAAATGTCCTTCGATAGATGAATGGATAAAGAAGTCGTGGTACATATACACAATGGAATACTATTCGGCAGTGAGAAAAGATGATATAGGAACATTTGTGACAACATGGATGGATCTTGAGAGAGTAATGCTGAGCGAAACAAGTCAGACAGAAAAAGCAGAGAACCATGTGATTTCACTGATATGTGGTATATAAACCAAAAACAACAAAAGAACAAGACAAACAAATGAGAAACAGAAACTCATAGACACGGACAATAGTTTAGTGGTTGCCAGAGGGTAAGGGGGGGGGGGAGGTGAGGGTAAGGGGGATCGAATATATGGTGATGGAAGAACTGACTCTGGGTGATGAACATACAATGGGATTTATAGATGATGTAATACAGAATTGTACACCTGAAACCTATGTAATTTTACTAACAATTGTCACCTCAATAAATTTAATTAAAAAAAAAATTTATTCCCAGGTATTTTATAGTCTTTGAAGCAATTGTAAATTGGACTGTTTTCTTAATTTTTCCTTCTGAAATTTTATTATTGGTATATACAAATGCAACTGATTTCTGAATGTTAATTTTGTTACCTACTACTTTACTAAATTCATTTATCAGTTCTAATAGTTTTTTGGTGGAGTCTTTAGGATTCTCTATATAGAGAGAGTATCATGTCATCTGCATATAATGACAATTTTACTTCCTCCTTACCAATTTGGATGCCTTTTATTTCTTTTTCTTATCTGATTGCTGTGGCTAGAATTTCCAGCACTATGTTGAATAGAAGTGGAGAAAGTGGGCAACCTTGCTTTGTTCCTGATCTTAAGGGGAATGGTTTTAGCTTTTCCCCATTGAGTATGATGTTAGCTGTGGGTTTATCATATATGGCCTTTATTATGTTGAGATATGATCCCTCTATTCCCACTTTCTTAAGGGTTTTTATCATAAATGGCTGCTGGATTTTGTCAAATGCTTTTTCTGCACCTGTTGATATGATTATATGATTTTTGTTTTTCATTTTGTTAATGTGGTGTATCACATTAATTGATTTGCAGATGGAGAACCACCCTTGCATACAAGGAATGAATCCCGTTTGATCATGGTGTATGATCTTTTTAATGTATTGCTGAATTCTGTTTGCTAATATTTTGTTGAGGATTTTTGCATCTATGTTCATTAGAAATATTGGTCTGTACTTTTCTTTTTTTGTAGTGTCTGTGTCTGATTTTGGGATCAGGGTGACAGTGGCCTCATAAAAAGTGTTTGGAGCCTTCCCTCCTTCTGGATTTCTTGGAAGAGCTTGAGGAGAATAGGTGATAATTCTTTTTTGAATGTTTTGTAAAATTCACCTGTAAAACCATCTGGTCCAGGGCTTTTGTTTGTTGGGAGATTGTTGATTACTGATTCAATTTCCCTGGCGGTAATCAGTCTATTCAGGTTTTCTGTTTCTTCTTGAGTTAGGCTTGGAAGGTTGTATGCTTCTAGAAAATTGTCCATTTCTTCCAGATTGTCAAATTTGTTGGCATATAGCTGCTTATAGTAATTTCTTAAAATTTTTTGTATTTCTGTGGTGTCTGTTGTCACTTCTCCTCTTTCATTTCTGATTTTATTAATTTGGGTCCTCTCTCTCTTTTTTTGATGAGTCTGGCTAAAGGTTTGTCGATTTTGTTTATCTTCTTTAAAAACCAACTCTTGGATTCATTGATCTTTTGTATTGTCTTTCTGGTTTCTGTTTCATTTACTTCCGCTCTGATCTTTATTATCTCCTTCCTTGTACTCCCTTTGGGCGTATTTTGCTGTTCTTTTTCCAAATCCCTTAAGTTTGAAGATAAACTGTTGATTAGTGATTTTTCTTGTTTCTTTAGGTAGGTCTGCAATGCCATGAATTTCCGTCTTAGGACTGCTTTCGCTGCATCCCATAGATTTTGGGTCATCATGTTTCCATTTTCGTTTGTCTCAAAATATATTTTGATTTCTTCCTTGATCTCATGGTTGACCCATTCATTATTTAGTAACATGTTATTCAGCCTCCATGAATTAGTGTGTCTTCCAGTTTTTTTTCCTGTAGCTCATTTCTAATTTCATGGCACTGTGGTCAGAGAAGACAATTGGTATGATTTCAATTTTCTTAAATTTATCAAGACTTGTTTTGTGGCCTAACATGTCTATCTTGGAAAATGTTCCATGTGCACTTGAGAAGAATGTGTATTCTGCAGCTTTGGGGTGAAATGCTCTGAAAAATCGATTAAATCCAAGTGGTGCAATGTGTCATTTAAGGCCGTTGTTTCCATATTGATTTTCTGTCTGGAAGACCTGTCCCTTGTTGTCAGAGGTGTGTTTAAGTCCCCTACTATGATAGTGTTACTGTTGATCTCTGGCTTTATGTCAGTCAATATCTGTTTTATATATGTAGGTGCTCCTATGTTGGGTGCATAGATGTTTACTAGGGTTATGTTCTCTTGTTGGATCGATCCCTTTATTATTATATAGGGCCCATCTTTGTCTTTTAATATGTTCTTCATTTTAAAGTTTACTTTTTCAGATATAAGTATTGCAACTCCAGCTTTTTTCTCATTTCTATTTGCATGAAATATCTTACTCCAACTCTTCACTTTCAGCCTGTGTGTGTCTTTTGATCTGAGGTGAGTCTCTTGTATACAGCATATACAAGGGTTTTGCTTTCTTATCCATTCAGCCACCCTATGTCTTTTGATTGGAGCATTTAATCCATTTACATTTAAAGTGATTATTGATAGGTACATAGTTATTGCCATTATTTTAATTTGTAGTTAGATTGTTTTCATCTTTCTTCTGTTTACTGAAGCCCTTTTAATATTTCTTGCAATGCTGGCTTGGTGGTAATAAATTTCTTTAGCTTATTCTTTTCTGGGAAGCTCTTTAACTCTCCTTCAATTTTAAGTGATAGCCTTGCTGAATAAAGCAATCTAGGTTGTAGGCCTTTGTTTTCCATTACTTTAAGTATCTCCTGCCACTCCCTCCTAGCCTGCAATGTTTCTGTAGAAAAGTCATTTGATAGTCTTATAGGAGTTCCCTTGTATGTAACCTGCTGTCTTTCTCTTGCTGCTTTCAGGATTCTCTCTTTGTCTTTAACCTTTGCCATTTTAACTATAATGTATCTTGGTGTGGCCCTGTTTGGGTTTATCCTGGTTGGAACTCTCTGCACTTCCTGGGTTTGTATGTTGGTTTCCTTCACCAGGTTAGGGAAGTTTTCAGACATTATTACTTCAAATATGTTCTTGATCCCTTGCTTCCTCTCTTCCCCTTCTGGTATTCCTATGATGCACATGTTGTTGTGCTTGATGTTATCCCAGAGGTCTCTTAAACCATCTTCATTGTTTTTTATTCTTTTTTCTTTTTGTTGTTCCGTTTGGGTGATCTCTGCTAACTTGTCTTCTAAGTCGCTGATTCGATCCTCTGCTTCATCTAACCTGCTGGTAATTCCTTCAAGTGTGTTCTTTATTTCAGTTATTGTATTCTTTAGTTCTAACTGGTTGTTCATTATGATTTCTCTATCCTTCTTTATGTCATCACTAAGCTCCTTAAACATTCTTATCATCAGTGTTCTGAATTCTGTCTCTGATAGGTTGGTTACCTCTATTTCATTTGGTTCCAATTCTGGTGGTTTCTTCTGTTCTTTTATTTGGGACATGTTTCTTTGTTTCCCCATTCTGGCTGACTCCTTATGTTTGCTTTGATGTATTAGGTAGATTCCCTAAGCTTCTTAGTTTTTGCTGGGTTATCTTATGTAGTATGTGTCCTTTATATTTGACTTCCTTCTTCTCCTCTGCATGTGCTCCAAAGGTGACTCTTGTGTTGTGTATATTGTCCTGTTAAAGTGGATCTTTAATTGCTTTTAGCTTGTGAGTAGGTGGGATTGACTCCTAGGCTGACTAGTTGTGAGACTTGGCTCTGCCCACAGCAGGATGTTCTGCTGCATGAAGGTTAACCGCTTAAATGGGGCTTGGCCTCTATGGCCTCTTGTGCTTGTAGAGAATTCCCTCTGGGTGTGTCACTTGTAGGTCAAACCTGGTAATACTCTGGTTTGGTCTGGAGTTGGCCTCTGGGTGTGTTGAATCTTGTGCCTCTTGAGCTGGGCCCTGGCAATTTCAGAACAAAGCAAATCACCAAGCACAACAACAACAACAACAACAAAGAAAAGTCCAAATACATTCACCTGTGAAAACCGATAACCCACACTCCACACAGGCAAAAATATCAAAGATATAAAAACAAAACAAAACAAAACAAAAAAAGCAGCGCCAGTCTTGGCTTAAGCCCACAAAGTAATCACTAGGTTGTCCTCCGCTGTACAAAGAGTCCTCTGCGTTTTGTGCAGGCAGAGCCGGTCACCTGGTGCTCAGAGTGACCCTGGAATTGCAGTTTTAGATGAGTGGGGCTATGGGGTCTGGATGGTAGTTTTTACAAAGTCAGTGCAGTTTCTGCTCTTGCCTGCACATATGCTCACTGAGAGTAACACATCCAGCCCTGTGCCCAGGTATCCTGAGTCTTAGGGCACTTGTTCTGTGTGTGTGTGTGTGTGTGTGTGTGTGTGTGTGTGTTTGCGTATGTGTGGGGCAGGAGATTTCTGAGCTTCTGAGAGCCCAGAGCTGGGTCTGTCGCCTACTGCTGATCCCTGGGAGTGTCTCTGCAGTTGTAATTGTCCAGCCCTAGACAGGCCAGAAAGGGTGGGGCTGGGGATGGAGGAGTCTTCTCTCTCCCAGCCCAGCAGTATCACACTCTTCCCAGCCTGTTCCCTGGGTCAGAGCTGCCCACCAGGTCTTCCCAGATCCTGAGCACTATGGCTCCTCTGTAACTGACAGTACTCCTCAGTTCAGGGGCCAGCTTATGTCTCTGGAAGGGTGGGGGTAGGATTGGGAGAGTGGAGGGAGGGGCCCAGGTATGGAGTTTACATCCTTTGTCTGACCTAGGGCCCAGCTGGAGGTCTCAGCTGAGGTTACTGCCTCCAATACTGAATATGCTGCTCTCTGTGCAGGAGAGATCAGCTGTGGGGTGCAGGGAATGAGCCCACCTCCTGGCTTTTGTGGTCTCTATTCTGTCCTGGGATCTCCTGCATCTCCGCAGATGCAGATGCGGGCTGCGTCTCCACTCCGCTCCCTTCCTTCTTCCCCTGCTCGGCCAATTTGCCCATCTTCAAGTAATCCTCCTACCAAGTCTCTTAGCTGTTCTGTGTGATGAACAGAGAGTCCTTTGATGGGTTATAGATGTTCCGTTTGTGATAAGCTCCGGAGGAGAACTCAAGAAGTCCGCCTCGCTGCTCCCATTCCTATGACATCACTCCTCATGTCTTTCTGTTGATGGCTCATGCTAAGAGGTCATGAGCACCTGTTTTCTTCCCCTCTCACATTCCTATGTAAACAAAAGATGAAGACGTAGTAATGTAGGTGAGAGAAGCGGGCCACAGAGACACTCTCAGTAATCCAATAGCAGAGGCCTTCCACGTGTGTTGAGGAGCCAGTGCTGCAGGGGTCCACGATCGGCCCTTCATCTGTTAACACAGGTCATTGTTTGCAATTCCGTCTCTGATGGTAGGAACCTGGAGCCAGTCCCTCTCATCAGTAGTCAATGAGAGTGATTTACTGGTGCTATTGCGCTTCCCAGGGGACCAATTCTCATGGATCAATTGGCTGTCAAAATTTATTTTACAGACATCATGTAGTTACAGTCTCTGAGCCGAGTCATCCAGTGGAAACTCAGCTAATTTTTCTGCCATTCAAACTACAAAACTGAAGCTTCAAGGACCTTACAGATTATCTTGTTCTGTGATTTTTACTCTGGGCTTCAGGGAGTCAGCAGACGGACTTCGGGGACTAATGCAGTGAGAGGTCTGAGAATAGACAGGAGTCCTGACTTCTTACTATGCTTCAAACAGAAGTGCTGCACTTTCCTATGTCTTTTATGTTTAAGTTCCATGTAAGATCTTGTGTAATCCAATAGGGGGCATTTATTTAGCTTGGGCAGTGCATATTTCCCAACAGCAGCCCACTTTCCTTTTGAGGAATTACCTCTCCCCCACTATGTATACAGTCTTGGTGAGACTATATAAATCCAGTTGTCTCTTTTGCAATCATTGATAAAAGGGGTTTCTGGGGCTCCTTCTCCCAGATCCATCTGCTCTCTGGCCTGATGCAACCGGTAAAAGGCCACCTTCCCTAACTGTAGCCAATCACATGCTGGAACTTGGACTGGTGAACGAGGAACGCAAAAGTAAATGAAATGGTTGAGATGAATCTATGCCAGCATCATTACCCTATTTTGCTCTATTATAGGTCGATTTCTGCAGTTGCTGCTGCCACGCTCCTTGCACTACCTTGATTCCTTATCATTTCTTGAACCTGGTTCTTCAGCTTTCAAATCAATTTCATGACATCTGATATCCTCCAATTAATAACTACTTTTATTACAAACAAACACTCTAACTTATACAAAAACACTTATTTTATAGGAGGATAAATTAAGGCCAAGATGGGATGTGTAGTTTGCTCAAAAGTCCCTTTGCACTAAACCAGAACTAAGACCAGAACTGCAATCTAGCGTCCTGAGTAGGCTCTTTCTCCTTGGGACAAACTCAAATGCCTCCAGTGGCTAGACAGGCAACGCACATGAGTTCCTAGTCCCATTTTTCTTTAAATTACGGGGAATTATCTATCTTTTGTTTTCCTGCTTTTCATTGGCAAAGGGCACAGAGAAATATTTCCTACTACAAAAAAATCATAGTGTGGAGATAATAATCAGCACTGACACTTTGCTTTAATATTATGTATACAGCAGTGGGTAGTGGAGAGTGTGGAAAACTAGGGAGTACTCTCTCTAAAAGTAATTGGCCACTATTCAACTCTAGTTCATTATTGTCCTGGAATAATTTGGTCCCCGTATTGCCAGAAATATGTACCTATGTTTTAAAAGATAAGCTGGAAATCTGAATTTTTAAATGTGAAATGTTCTTAATTTTTTTAGTGGCTTAAATTGTATAAAATTATTATGAATACCAAGCAACATGTCTCGGGGTTGGATGTGGCCTATGGGTCTTAAGTTTGTCACTTCTGCCTACATCAAGCTCTTTCATCCTTTGTCCCATAAATACATATGTGTCCCATACCTCCTATGTGATAGCATGAGTGACTCTTTTCCATCCTGAGAAACTTCTTTGACCACATTACATTTTGAGTCTTATATGCTTTCCAACAGAAAGAAAACTTGATTAACTTTCTTTTAAAAAAAATATTAAATTTATTGGGGTGACATTGATTAGTAAAATTATATAGGTTTCAAGTGTACAGTTCTATAATACATCATCTGTATACTGCATTGTGTGTTCCCCACCAAGAGTAAGTTCCCCTCTCCCCCTTACCCTCTGGTAACCACTAAATTGTTGTGTTTGTGTATAATTTTTTTTGTTTATCTTGTTTGTTTGTTGCTGTCAGTTTTCTCCCACATATGAGTAAAGTCGTATGATTCTCGACTTTTTCTGTCTGACTTATTTCATTTAGCACGATAGTCTCAAGATCCATCCATGTTGTCACAAATGGCTGTATTTTATCACTTCTTATGGCAGATTAGTAGTCCGTTATGTATATATACCACATCTTCTTTATCCAACCATCTATCAAAGGACACTTTGGTTGTTTCCATGTCTTGGCCACCATGAATAATGTTGCAATGGACATATATCTTTATGAATAAATGCATTCAGATTTTTGGGTAGCTATCCAGAAGAAGGGTTGCTGGGTTCTATTCTTAATTTTCTGAGGAATCCCCATACTGTTTTCCATAGCAACTGTACAAATTTGCATTCCCTCTAGCAGTGTATGAGGGTTTCTTTTGCCCTACAACCTCTCCAACACTTGTTATTACTTGTCTTGTTGATAATATCCATTCTGACAAGTGTGAGGTGGCATCTCATTGTGGTTTTGATTTGCATTTCCCTAATAGCTAGTGAACTTGAGCAGTTTTTCACATATCTGTTGGCCATTTGTATGTCTTCTTGGGAGAAGTGTCTGTTCAGGTCCTCTGCCCATTTTTTAATTGGATTGTTTGTTTATTATTGTTGGGTTATATGAGTTATTTATATATTTTGGATATTAGCCCCTTATCAGAGGTGTTGTTTGTAGATATCTCCTCCCATTTGGTTGGTTGTTGCTTTGTTTTGTTGATGGTTTCTTTTGCTTTTCAGTTTGCTGTAGTCCCATTCATTTATTTTAGCTTTTACTTCTCTTGACTTTGAGGTCAAATTCATAACATCCTCTTATGGACCTTACCCAAGGTCCATAAGTTTAGTACCTATGCTTTCTTCTATGTAATTTATTGTTTCAGGTCTTATGTTTAGATCTTTGATCCATTTTGAGATAATTTTGGTATATGGTGGCGACAGTCTAGTTTCATTCTATTGCATGTGGCTTTCCAATTTTCTAAGCACCATTTATTGAAGAGGATTTCTTTCCTCCATTGCATGTTTTTGACTCCTTTGTTGAAAAGTATCTGCCCATATGTACGTGGGTTTCTTTTTGGGTTCTCAATTCTATTCCATTGGTCTGTGTATCTGTTTTTCTTCCAGTACCATGCTGGTTTGATTATTATTGCTTTGTAGGATAAACTGAAGTCAGGGAGTGTGATATCTTCAGCCTTTTTCTTTTTTCTTAGGATTGCTTTTGCTATTCAGGTCTTTTGTGATTCCATACAAATCTAATGATTTTTTGTTCTTTCTTTAAAAAATGCCATTGGGATTTTGATGGGGATTGCATTATATCTGTATATTGCTTTGGGTGATATGGCCATTTTAACAATGTTGATTCTTCCATTTGACTGTTCTTAAATTCTTAGCAAAAGTTCAGGGTGAATAAAAAGATTTGATTAGTGAATTTATTAATTAGAGTGTTTAGTTTTCCCATAGGGATAAAATGAGTGTCTGTGGAGCAATTCTTTCACATAGATCATTATCTAGAAAGGTCAAACATGAAGATATATTGATTTTAGGTGTTTAGAATGAGTACACTGCAGCACTGTGCAGAAAAGTCACTGCAATGTGTTTCCAGATCTATGACCAAATGAAAGAACATATATGACCATATTTTGAAAATCGTATATAATATAATTAGAATAATGTACTAAAAATTGCTTTGGTATATAGTGAGTAAAGACTAAGATTGAAAACTATATTTTAAGGAATGTGAAACACGCTGAAAGGACTTCCAATAGTAAAAGCCTAGACCAGGGGTTGGGATTGCCTGTAGGACAAATTTGGCTCATTGCTGTTTTTTATAAATAAAATTTTATTGGAACATAACCATAAGCATTTGTTTACATGTTGTCTTTGACTGCTTTTGTGCTACAATGGCAGAGCTGAGTGGTTGCAACAGAGACAATATGGTTTGTAAAGTCTAAAATCTTTACTATTTGGCCCTTTGGAGAAAAAGTTGCCAAACCCTGGTCTAGACCTCTGAGAGTGTTAAGTCCTAGTTTATAGATGAAGAATAAAGATGTGCGCAGAGCCGGGATACCTTGAACTAAGTTATAAAGTAGAGGCAGCAAGAAGTGGTAGAACCCAGGATTTAATTTGACAGTTCAATTGAAAGGAATTGCTGGTGGATTGGATGAGAGCTCTGAGAGAAGTAGAAGGCAAGAGAGAAATAAGGGGCAGGAGAAGTAAGGGAAGGGTCATGGAGCAGGCAGGACCCCTGACTTGCCCATTTTGAGCTTCATCCAGGTGGATATTGTCTTGCTTTAAATGGGAATTACATCTGAACTGATATGTCCCTAAGAGTGGGAGAGATTAAGATCAGTGAGTGGGGATGGTTCTGAGTGGGTGTGGAAGCCTCTTTTTATGGGGGAAAAATGCAATCCTTTACACTAATAGTTTAACGGATACTTCCTATCCATAGCAACTTAGTCTAGGATGGGATTTCAAATCGAAAGTAGAGGTTCCCATTTGGTACCACTGGGCACACTATCTTTTTGTGTGTATGTGAAAGGAACTGCAGTTTTTAACAGCTACAAATTGTTCTGATAACATCTTGAGGAGCTTTTATAATATATGTGCAAATACTACCAACTGTATGCCTATCCCTTATCTGCTTCTTCCTTGATTATTTTGCCTGGAAACATGGCATCTGGGATAAAGATGATGTTTCCTGGCCTCCTTTGCTGTTAAATGTGGATATGTGACTAAGCTTTAGTATCATGCAGGGTGTCATGCGGGGTCTCTGGTCCTGCTCCCCACATAGGAACGCAGGATATGGTGAGGCCAAAAAGGAACAGAACACCACAGTAGAGAACTCATACCACTGTAGTCTCACTGGTGGCTGGGTTGGAGATACAGGAAGCAGGAGCCCCACTATCTGCAACCTGCTGTCCACTTCTCTCTGCCAACCAAACTCACTTGCTAGTTGAAATGTGCTCCTGCTAGCCCAGCCACCATCTTCTTGCTAGTCCCCATTTGGCTGGTAGCATAGCCACGGCAGTTATATTAGTGGCCAATGGTTCACTGGTTACAGCTGACAGCCAACTAGCCACAGCTGATGGCCATCCAATCACAGCTGATGGCCATTTACCACCTGAGCCAGCACCTTTGCACGTGAGGCCGAGAGAATGGAAACTGCACTCCTGGCTCTGTCCCCACATTTAGCCAACAGGATAGGGTGGAGGTGGTGTGTACAATCCTGGGGAGATTCCTTCAAGTTATGATTCTTTCCTCTCCTTCTAGCTTCCTTCTCCCTGGAATGGATATTTAATGATTTACTTCGGACAGACTAATACCTGATTTCCACGTTCTTCAAACTAATACAACATTGGGTTTTAATGTTTGTTACAGCTGAACTAATTTTACTTAATATAGTATATACTCCGAAAAGGTGTCAGTTCTGATTATTTTGACCCGGTGCTGAAGATGGGAGTTTAAGTGCTTTGTCCAGAGTTGTCCAACTTGTGGACCCTGTGGCCATTGGAAGATCTCTTCTTTCATTCCCGATATTGAAAATGTTTCTATTCTCTGTTTTCTTTATCAGTCTTGTTAGACGTATAATGATTTTGTTGATTTTTTTTCAAAGAACCAAGCATTTGATATTATTGATTTTCATTACTGTTTCTTCTGTTTTCAATTTGTTCCTTCATCTTACTATGTACCTACTTTGCTCCTATATTTCTAGTTTCTTAAGGAGAAAGTTTTGATGATAGAGTTGAGACTTTTCTTCCTTTTCAGGACATTTAATTCTATAAACTTTCCTGTAAACACTGCTTTGACTGTAACCTGTAATTTTTTATTTTTGTATTTTCACATTGTTTATTTCAAAATATTTTCTAATTGCCCTTGAAATGTCTTCTTTGACGCATTGATTACTTAGAGGTATATTGTTTAATTTCCAAGTATTTGGAGATTTTTCTTTTATATGTCTCATTGATTTATAGGTTTTTTTCCATTATGAAGAGTGAATACACTTTCTATTATTTCAATTCTATTAAATTTGTTCAGATGTGTCTTACTTATGAATTCAGATGTGGTCTATCTTGGAGAATGTTCCACACACTTGAAAAGAGTGTATATTCCGCTCTTGTTGGGTGGAGTGTTTTACAAGTGTCAATTAGACACAGTTACTTGATGCTGATATTCAATTTTTCTATATCCTTGCTGATTTTTTTTTTTATCTGCTGGTTTTATCAGTTACTTAAGAAAGGTGTGTTGAAGTCTCCAACTCCATTGCTGATTTGTGTATTTCTCCTTTCAGTTCTGTGAGTTTTGCTTCATATATTTTAAATCTTTATGGTTACATGTATGTATATATTTAGGATTGTTATGTCTTTTGATAAACTGACTCTTTTATCACTATGTAATATCATTCTTTAACTCTGGTAATTTTCTTTGTTTCTTTAGACAGCATAAACTTGGATCATGTGTTTAGCCTATTATAATCATCTCTGCCTTTAATCAGTGTGTTTAATGCATTTATATTTAAAGAAAGTGTTGATACATTTGAATTTTAATCTGCCATTTAATTATGTTTTCTGTTTCTCCTCCCCCCCCCCCATTTTTTTCATTTCTTATTTCCTTTTTCCTTCTATTTTGGGTTATTTGAATATTTTTGTATTCCATTTTAATTCATTTACTGTTTTTACTATATCTTTTGGTATCATTTCAAATGGAATGCAGTATCCTTATTATAATTTAGGTTCCATCATTCTCTTCCCTTTATCTTGTAGTTTTATTATGTATTACATCCATAATCATTGAAAACCCATCAGACAATGTTATAATTTTTAGTTTCAGTCATTGTCGTGCGGGAGACCCTACTTGTTGCGCCATTTGTCACACAGGGCAGCCTGCGGGGTCTCTGCTTCCGCTCACCACATAAGAACACAGGATATGGCGAGGCCAAAAAGGAACACCCACGGAGCCATAGATAGGGGAGTCATACCACTATAGTCTCGCTGGCAGCTGGGTTGGAGACACAGGAAGCAGGAGCCACATGATCTGCAATCCACGCACTCCTAACTGCAATCTGCACTTGCTACCTCAGCCACCATCCTCTTGCTAGCCCCCATTTTGCTGCTAGAGAAGCCACGGCAGTTATATTAGTGGCCAATGGCTCACTGGTTACAGCTGACGGCCAACTAGCCACAGCTGATGGCCATCCAATCACAGTTGATGGCCATTTACTACCTGAGCCAGTACCTTTCCACATGAGGCCGAGAGCCTGGAAACTGCTCTCTGGGGCTCTGTCCCCACAGTCATCAACTATATTTTAAAGAATTTAAGGGAAGGATAGTCTATTATGTTTATTCAGATTTTTACCATTTCTGTTGCTCTTTATGTCATTCAAGTAACACCATACCACTTCATGGGTAGGGCAAATACCTTAGAATAACAAAATATTTCTGATTCTTCCTTCCCATCCCTTGTATTATTGCTGTCATTCATTTCACTTATACACAAGCAGATAGATACAATACAACGTTTCTATGATTATTTTAAACAATTAGGTCAATTATGAATAAGAAAAACAAAATATTTTATTTTACCTTCATTTATTCATTCTCTGATGCTCTTCCTGTCTTTATGTAGATCTTAATTTCTGACCTATATTATTTTTCTTCTCTCTAAAGAACTTCTTTCAACATATCTTGCAAGGCAAGTCTAGCGGGAACAAATTCTCTCAATGTTTATTTGTCTGAGAAAAATCTTTATTTGTCCTTCAGATTTGAAGGATAAATTCACAGACTACAGAATTTTAAGTTTTTTTTTGTTTTTTTTTTTCTCAACACTATGTATTTCATTTCACTCTCTTCTTGTGTACATGGCTTCTAAGGAGAAGTCAGTTATAATTCTTGTCTTTGCTTCTCTATAGATAAGGAATTTTTTTCCTTTGGTTTCCCTCAGGATTTTTTCTTTATCTTTGATTTTCTATAGTTTCAAAATGATATGCCTCGGTATAGTTTTTTGGCATTTACCCTGGTTGGTGTTCTCGGAGCTTCCTGATTCTATGGCTTGGTGTCTGACATTAGTTTTGGGAAATTCCAAGTCATTATTGCTTCAAATATTGCTTCGTTCCATTCTCTTTCTTCTCCTTCTGGTATTCTCATTATGCATGTTACACATTTTGAAGTTATCCCTCAGTTCTCGGATGTTCCATTCTGTTTTATTTTTCCAGTCTTTTTTTTCTTTTTGCTTTTTAGTTTTGAAAGTTTCTATATCCTCAAGCTTAGAGAATCTTTCCTCAGCCATGTTCCATCTAGTAGATGAGACCAGCAAAGACATTCTTCATTTTTGTTACAGTGTTTTTGGTCTCTAGAATTTCTTTTTTATTCTTTCTTAGAATTTCCATTTGTCATGCAGGGAGTCACACGGGGTCTCTGGTCCCGCTCCCCACATAAGAACACAGGACATGGTAAGGCCAAAAAGGAACACCCACAGAGTCATAGGTAGGGGAGTCATACCACTATATTCTCGCTGGCGGCTGGGTTGGAGACACAGGGATCAGGAGCCACATGATCCACAACCTGCCATCTACTTCTCTTTGCCAACCAACCTCACTTGCTAACTGCAATCCACTGTGCTAACTGCAATCTGCTCTTGCTAGCTCAGCCACCATCTTCTTGCTAGTCCCCATTTTTGCTGCTAGCGTAGCCAAAACAGTTATATTAGTGGCCAATGGATCACTGGTTACAGCTGACGGCCAACTAGACACAGCTGATGGCCATCCAATCACAGTTGATGGCCATTTACTACCTGAGCCAGTACCTTTCCACATGAGGCTGAGAGAATGGAAACTGCACTCCTGGCTCTGTCCCCACACCATCTTTCTGCATAAATTATCCATTTGATTTGCATGTTGTCTACTTTTTCCATTAAAACTACTAGCATATTAGTCATAGTGCTATTAAATTCCTGGTACAATGATTCCAATATTCCTGCCATATCTGACTTTGTTTCTGATGGTTTTTTATTGTCTTCAAACTACCATTTTTTGCCTTTTAGTGGGCCTTGTAACTTTTTCCTGAGAAGCAGACATGATGTTCTGGGTGAAAGGAACTGTGGTAAATAAGCCTTTAATAATTTATTGGTAAGGTGTGGGGGGTGGGGAAGAGTTCTGTAGTCTTATGATTAGGTTTCAGTCTTTCAGTAAGCCTGTGAACCTACGCTGTGAACTTCACTGTTGCTTCTCACCCTGTCCCCCCTCCTCACACCTTTAGAAGAGAAAGGGTGGCTGGAGTTGGGTATTTCCCTTCCCCCAGGTTGGTTAGCCTTTAATAAAACCGTAGCAGGTTAGGCTGTAGTAAAAATTCTTTTTCTTGAGGTCAGGTGTTGTTAAGAACAGAATGCTCTAGAGTATTTCAAAATGGTTCCCTTTTCCCTTTTTCTGCTGAAAGCGTAACATTTTTCTCAACCTGGTAGAGCTATTGGAGGTAAAACTCACAATAGTGTGGATGCTCCCCTATCACTGGGTTCTTTGGAGATTTTAATCCCTCAGACTTGTCCACACGGAGCCTCCAGTAATTCTTCAATGACAGGTTAGGTTTCCCTACTTTGGTACTGGTTCTCAAAGAGGTTTTTGCTTTGGTGAGTTGTGATTTTTCTGTATTTGCCTCTCTGTCTCTCCAATTTTGGGGGTAGTAATTTGCCCTGTGGTCTTATTTCTCTGAAAGATCTAAGAAGAATTGTTGATTTTTCAGTTCATTCAGCTTTCTACTTGTTGCCAGGACAAAGTGGCAACTTTCAAATTCCTTGTATACAGACCAGAAAAATCTCTTTCTTCATTTTGGATATTCTATGTTTTCTTCTGGTATAATTTCCTTTCTTCTTGAAGAATTACCTTTCTTTAAAGGGTAGATCTGCTGGAAATGATTCTCTCTCTCTCTCTCTCTCTCTCTCTCTCTCTCTCTCTCATCTAAGAAGGTCTTTATTTATCCTCATTCCTTAAGGATATTTTCACTGGATTTAGAATTCAAGGTTGACAGTTCTTTTCTTTCAGCAATTTAAAAATATTGTTTTACTTTTTAATACTTTCCATTGTTTCTGATGAGAAATCTACATTTATTTGAATGATTGTTTACCTAAAAGTTTACTTAGTTTTTATATTTCTGTAATTGCTTTCAAGAATTTTTCTTTTGTCTTTAGTTTTTATCAATTTGTTTATAATGAGTTTGGGCATGGATTTTTGGATTTATTCTGTTTAGGATTTACTGAACTTCCAGAATCTATAGAGGTATATCTGTAGAGGTATAAATTTGGGAAGTGTAAACCATTATTCTTCTAATATATATTTTTTCTGTAATTCATTATTTCCCCTGTATTTCTGGACTCTGATGACACACATGTTAGACCTGTTAGTATTGTCCTAAAGTTCCCCAAGTCTCTGTTCATTTTGAACTTCTTTTCCCTCTCTGTTGTTCAGATTGGATAATTTATATTGATTTAGCATCAAGTTCACTGACTTTCCACTGGTATTACCATTCTGCTACCAGTCCCACCAATGGGTTTTTAAAATTTTGTATATTTTATTTTTCAGTTTTAAAATTGCCACTTTGTTCTTTTGTGTATCTTCTATTGTTTTGCTGATGCTTTCTATCTTTTCATTTACTTCAGGAGTATTTATCCTTCCTTCTTGAAGCATTTTTATAATGGCTGCTTTGAAGTCTTTGTCAGATAATTCCAACATTTGTGTTATCTCAGCATGCTCTGCTATTGATTGTCTTTTTCCATCCGAACCCATATTTTCCTGGTTCTTTGTATGTCAAGTATTTTTTTCACTGCATTTTTATCATTTTGAATATTATCTTATGAGACTCTGGGTTTACGCAAATCCTATAGAGGTTGTTAATATATTTGTTTTAGCAGGCAATCAATCAACCAGATGAATTCAGGCTGATGCTGACCAGCCTGCTGGAGGTTGTGGTTTCAACGTTGGTTACATGCTCAAAGCAGTGCGATGTGGCTTGTCAGATGTGTGCTCCACTGAATGAGCACCTTAGGACCTGGATGGTAACCTATCCCTTATTCCAGTTCACATAGCCTGTGCAATATGTTTAGGATAAGAGTCATACATGCGTTGAGCTTGAGAATTCATAGATAACATTATGAGCTCGAGGTGTCTTTCCCGAGTTCCTTCCTCACTGTGATTACCCTAATACTTTCAGACTTCCTGAGGCTCACCTTTTCTATGGCCAGGAAGCTGGGACCTGATTTACGTTATTCTGCCCTGCACTTTCAGCACCTGTACCTGCTAAGCCAAATGATGGAAGAACAAAGAGAGGAAAAAAGCAATGGGAAGGGAGCTCCATCTTCTTGGGACCACAACTTCTTTATTCAGAGAGGAACATTCTCCTGCTTCAAAATTTTAGGTTACTTTGGGTCTATCCCCTCTTTCACTACTGTTGCTGCCACTGCAGGCATCACAGTGTTACCTGGAGGCTAGGGTACAAGAGAATAAGAAAATAAGATATAAGTGAAAAATAAAAGAAAAATGGGAGATAGCCCCCACTCTCTCTAAGTGTTAGGATATTTCATTCCTGTTTCCCAATCCAGAACTAGAGGGCTTCTCCTGAAGTTCTGTCTCAAACCTGATTTCAGGGTGGCATGCGGGGTCTCCGGTCCTGCTCCCCACGTAAGAATGCAGGACATGGTAAGGCCAAAAAGGAACACCCACGGAGCCATAGATAGGGGAGTCTCACCACTGCATTCTCACTGGTGGCCAGGCTGAAGACAGAGGAAGCAGGAGCCATACCATCCGCAATCTGCCATCCACTTCTCTCTGTCAACCAACCTCACTTGCTAGCTGCAATCCTCCGTGCTAACTGCAATCTGCTCTTGCTAGCTCAGCCACCATCTTCTTCCTAGCCCCCATTTGCTGTTAGCATAGCCATGGCAGTTATATTAGTGGCCAATGGCTCACTGGTTACAGCTGATGGCCAACTAGTCACAGTTGATGGCCATCCCACAATTGATGGCCATTTACTACCTGAGCCAGCACCTTTCCACATCAGGCTGAGAGCCTGGACACTGCACTCCTGGCTCTGTCCCCACACTGATCCCCACTGGTTTCAGGTTTCCTTGCTTCCATGTTGGAAGATACCAGAAGAAAAAAAAAGGTAAACTCATCCCTAGTTTAATGATACTTTACATGCAGGTCTTCTTTCCTAATTTTCCTGCTATTATTTACTTTCCTGAGTCCCACACATTCTGTCCAGATTTTATAGCTGCACTCAGTGAAAAAGTCCATGTAGAGGGTGCTTACTTCATCTTACATAAAACTAGAACCACCCCCTGGATTTTTATCACTAGCAAATCTTTTCCTTTTACTAGCTGCAACTCTAAACTCAGTATAATTTGGAACTCATTTTACCTGTAATATATTATCAGATGCAATAGGCTGGCCAAAACTAAGTTGAAGAGTAAGATAACTTTAAGAGGTAAAGAAGAGAGTTTCCCCCAGCTTCTCATACTGAGCTGTCACATACAGGTTGTAGGAAGACAGCCACTATTCCCCACATATAAAATAGCTTCTTAGGGATGAACGCATTCTCTTCTGATGTTTGTAGTCAGGATGCATTATTTAGAACAGTTTTAATGTTCATTTTAACCATAGTTTACCTACATAAAATTGTTACGGATTTGATATCTTTATTGGGAGAAGTTAGGGAGTATTGCATTCTTATTTGATTTAAGACTGAATCCTTTTAGGAGTAACTCTGGTTATTGTTGTACCTATGTTTTTCTCTTCTGTTTTCCAGTTTCACTTTTTCAGATACCCAGTGCATTCATCCTCTTCCTTAGTTTACAGACAGGAAAATAAAGGCCAATTATTTACTGGGTACTCACAGAAAACCATTCAGAAAGCCAGGTTCTGTTTCATTATTTTATTATGTCACCTGGAAAGAAGTTGTGGCAGATACTGAAAATGTTGGCAAGCATGCAAGATGAAAAAAATTAATTAAAGACAAGACCTCCAAACTTGAGAATGATCTTGCAGAGATGAAGATGTAGAGATGATTTCTTCAGTGAAATAAATATATATATTGAAAAAATTTTCTAGTTATTTATTCCTTAATCCACTGAACTCTGGAACATTCCCTCCTTACTGTACTAAAATTCTTTTGTCAGGGCCACTAGGGATGAGTTTTGACCAAATCCCGTACACATTTCCTAGTCCTTATCTTAACACCTGATTTTAAAAAATATTTACCACTATTTTTCACTTCTTGAAATTCTCTTTTCCCTTGACAGATGAGATAGTACAAAATCCTGGTTATGTTTCTACTTTGTGGCCATTTCTTTTCAGTGTTTCCAATAACACTTTTCCTCCACCCAATCCTTCTATTCCCCAGGATTTTATCATCAGCCAATTCTCTTCCTTTTGTTTATTTATTTTTAATTCTCTTTGGTACATTCACTTCTGAAAAACTGCATTTGCACTGATATCATTGACTATCACCATTATACTGATGACTTTCAAATCTCTATCTCCATCCCCATCTGTTAGTTGACATTTCTACTTAGATATCCTCTGGGCCCCTCAGATATAATACTTTAAAGCAATTCTTTTTTATCACATACTTGCCTCCCCCTTCCCTGCTTACCCTGCAATATTACCTATTTCAGTAACTGGTACGGCCATCTACTCAATACCTAAGTGGGAAACATAAGAAGTTAATCTTTTCAGGATTGAAATCACCTGCTAATCTATATACCTGCCTTTTGTCTCAAATTTCTTCACTCTTTTTACATAACGCTTCCAGAAGGATATACTTGCAAATTTGAGGCAAAATTCTTCAGCATCTCCTTATTTTCATCAAGATAAAATCCCAAATTCATTCTAACCACACATTAATTCAAAGCGGAGATGGGTGGGATAGGAGTTGGTGAAGTGGGTACTGTAACTGGCAGAGACTAGTGCAGAGCAGACCCAATGAACCAAGAGCCAAGGATTTCCAACCAAGAGAGATTTAATTTAATGAAAAGCCAAGTCAAAACAGATAATGAAACAAAAATTCAATCTGGTTATTTTTGGCCTGATGTCTGGTTTATATTAAGTCCCTATGGTTTTGTGTGTATATGTGTAGGTACTTGGGAGTGTGTGTGTTTGTGTGAGTACGTTATGGGCTCTTAAAATTGGGTGCAAACAAGGCTATTTGAAGCTGGCTCTATCTCCATCTCTGAGCTTACCTCTTGATACTCCTTAAGAGACTCATGGGTCTCTTGAGTCAACACATTCTGTATTCCAACCATACTGAATGATCTGAATTTCTCCAAGTGGGCTATGCTTTGTAGTTCCTGCATGCATTCGTTTGCACCTGCTGTTTGTTCTATGGGAATGTATTTCCTTCTCTCCTCCTTCACTTGGTTAACTGTACACATCACCCAATTCTTTGGTTATTTTTATACTCTCTGGACTTCATTTCCGGACACCTTAACACTCACCTCATCTAGATGCTCTCTGAGCATAACTTCTGTCTTCATTTGGAATTGTATCAATTGGAATTGCAATTTTTAGGAACTTAATGTGATTCCATTTAGACCTGAAATGATATATCAGGCTTTCTGTCTCTTTGATTATCTCTATCTTTTCTGTGCAGAGACACACCATACATGTTTCAGTATTCTGGATGCAAGAAACAGAAACTGCCAGAAAGTAGCCGTCCAAGTGGTGATTACCAAAAGTATCATAATCCCTTAAGTGCGTCTAGCACTATAAGTTTATACGTCTTTTCCTCTTACAGTATTGCACTTAATCCTGATAGCAGCCTCTGAGGAGGGCATAATTATCACCGTTTCACAGATGATGAAATGTGGAGTCACTGGGGATGAGTGCCCTCTCTCCCCCATAGAGTTACCTGTCTAGTTAGACTCTGACCTGGAAACCATGGCTCTGATGTTTCTGAGGTGTCAAAGGACACAGTCATGGAGAGAGAGAGAGAGTCTCTCTACATTCTGTAGCAGCATCTAACTATCTGTGGCACAGTGGCCTCATTAGAACTCTTGATACAATCTATCTGCTTCTGTCCTTCACATCCTTCTGGAATTCCCTTTCTAGGATGGAAGTGGAATGCAAGGGAAATCACCTGAAAGGAGTTAATTGCTTTTGCTTCTAATTACCTTCCCTTTTCAAGGGCAATGGGTTAATTAGCGAGACACTAACCACATGTTAGATTCCCTGGGTGAAAGACACTTTCCCTTTAACATGATCACACTGTGTTAATGACACTCATCACTCCCAGAACACTGCTAAAATAATTGTCTCTGAGCATGTTGCTGTACAGAAATATTCATGGCGCATAAAGCCTTAACACCCCCCCCACCACTGCATACTAAAGAAAAAAAAATTTTAAACTATAAAATTACTTAGCAAGAAAAAAAATACATTAATTAAAAATCTATCCTTAGCGAGCACAGAACTACACTTAAAACACGCCAGAAGTAGCAATTTAAAGTGTTAGAAAATACCACACTTCTCTATGTGCCTCTAGTACCAAATAAAACTGTTCACATTTACTCTGCAGGGTGGACCAGTGCTGTTTAAAGTTTGGTTTTTTAACAGCAGTAAAGAGAGTCCTAATCACCCCCAAATTGGCTTCAGGTCAACATGCACAGGATTCAGTTTGCCAGAAGTGGTACTCAGTGACTTAGGACCCTGAACAGATGAGGACCTGTGTCCCCATGTTCAAAGCCTGAGATTAAGATGGCGGGCTCTAAACTCCACTTCCGATCAAGAGCTAACCATCAACACTGAGAACTATACAGGCAGATTCACCTTTAGTTACATCTAGAGATGTAGTCCTCACACTTGAGCATCCGAGTCCCCTAGAGGGCTTATTAAAATACAGATGGCTGGGCTGTCATCCCGAGTTTCTGATTCACTAGGGCTGGGGAGAAGACCAGGAATTTACATTTCTAACAAGTTTTCAGGTGTTTCTGATGCTGCTGGTCCCAGAACAACACCTCCAGAACCACTGACTTAAGTTAATGAAGAGAGTTGGTGCCAAAGATAAATTGATACCAATTCACCCTAGGGAGGTTTATCCTATAGTATACGATATTGGCTATATTATTATCCATATCCAATGAGGGTGGTTTGGGCTGTAACAATAGAAAAGAAAACTCAAATTGGTTAAAGAAGTTATTAAATAGATTTGTGTTTACTCGACGCAATTTACTAGCCCACAAAGGTGAAGTTCCGGTGTTGGGGGGCCTTCAGTGTTGCTTGGCCAGTGACCTGATGATATTTTCAAGGATCTACATGCTTCTCTTCTGTGTGTCTGCTCTGCAAGCCACAGCTTCATCCTAAGACTGGTTTCCTTTGTGGCTTCAGGATGGCTGTCAGCAGCAGTCAAGTTTACAAGATGCTTGCTCACGTCCTTTGGGAGAAAAAGGGACTTCTAGGACTCTCTTCAGAACAAAAATAAGTTTCCCAAAAGCCTCTGGCAGGTCTCATTATATTTCCTTGTCCAGAATTAGGTCAAATGTGCATTCCTGAACCAGTCACTAGCAAGGAGGATGGGTTTGCCTTTAGCCCAGTTAGACCACCCCCTACAGTTGATGGTGGCATCAGATTCTCCTGAGAACCATGGTCTCCTGAGACCCCTAAATGGAACTGATAGTTTCTTGAGAAGGAAGAATGGGTACTGGGTAGCAACCCACAATGTCCACGATGTTTTCTAAGCAATTCTGAGAGTGGATGGTTTCAGAACAGTAGAAAGGCATTGAGGGGAAAATTGCATATTTTAAGACATGAGGTTTTCCAGGGTAAGATTTAATAGAGCTCACAGGACAATGGGAAAAGAGGAGGCAATGTGGTATACCTGAATTTGAAATTCAAATGTGCAAATTACTAGGAGTGAATCTGTAATTCACCTCCTTGAGCTTCAGTTGTCTCATCTTTTTATTTTTTTATTTTTTTATTTTTATTTTATTTTATTTTATTTTTTTTTAGTTGTCTCATCTTTAAAATAGAATAATACATAGTTTTCAGGGTTGTCAGGACTGGAAAAATGGGTGCAGAGGAACTGGGGGCTCAATTAGTTTTGTGACTGTCACCATTTGTAATAATAACTGAGTCAATTGCAGACAGACCATCTGATTTATGTTGGTGATTCTTTTTCTTTGCCTCCTTTCTCTTTACTTTGCCTCTCTCTTCTTTACTGTTTTGAAGTCCCATCTTTGGACTAATTCCCTCTCATACTCTTTTCTCAGTGGTGTGTGTGTGTGTGTGTGTGTGTGTGTGTGTGTGTGTGTGTAGAACTAGAATAGCAACCAGCAAAGTTCAGATGATCTCAATGTAGGAGAAGAGCAAAGGTCCAGGAATTTGCAAAAAGTTAAGCTTTGTACAGATCCTTGGCAAAATTCTGTATTCAACTATGAAACACATTTGAACATTAAGAGATTTAAGGAATTCAAAGATGACTAGACAACAAGCTTCCCCTAGGAAGAGGTCAAGCAAATGACCTTGGATTTCTTGTTGGATATAATTACCAATTGGTACATGTGAATGCACGTTCACTAGAGCATGGTGTGTGTACCACTTATTACATATGGGATGAATTTAGGTGGCACTGGATACTGATTGACACTGATATGTGTTCACTATCAAGACTCTGAAGGACGATGTTCTCATCTTTATATGATGGTTGCCATGTTCACTGTCCACTCTTCTCCACCATTTGCGCTTTGCGGTCCTCTGATACCACAGCCCACCCAGTGGGGCTCCTTTGCAGCCTTTCTCCCATCTATTAGCTCATCTCTGCCTCTAGCCTTCCTACTCTTAACTTTGCAAGTACCCCCACCCAAGCCTTCACCCATCCAGGTCCTCTCCTTCAGTTCCATCTCTCTTAAACTACCACCCCACATTCTCTCAGCAACTAGATCAGTTTCTCCTATGGTCTCTGCAATTGCTTAGTAACCCTCTCACCCCCAAGCTCCATGCTTCCATCAGTCCCCATTGCTTCATCCTCAAAGTAGCTTCACTGGTATTCACTGAATACCAAGTTCTCAGATTTCTTATCCCAAGATTATGCACCAAACTGGCCCGATATTTTCCTCTTCACTTTGTATGCTGGTTGTCCCTAATCATGTCCCACTCTCTTCACTTAGCTGTTTTTCTAAACCCTTGAGGTGATAAATGTCAGACCTACTTTACTCTCTATATTCTGGCCATCCCTGGCTTTGTCTTCTAACTCAGAGTAAACGTATTTTCTCTGGGATCATGGCCTTTCTGCTTTTTGCACTTTTGTTTCCCCTGCTTTAACCATTAGTTACCTTTTAAAAACATCTTTATGTATGAAAAAAAACCAAGGCAATTTAAAGAAAACTATTAAACAGCGAGTAGTACAGGTGGTATGTGGGCTTGGCATAAACTGTGAAGGGATTGCAGAGCTGACCAACGTTGGGAGCAGTGCCATTATATAAAATTACTAAGTATCCAGATAGGTCATCTTGGAAAGATGGGAAATTACTAGATGGATGACAAAACTGTTAAGTAGTCTCAGCCTATTAAAAGTTCTGGGTCAGCCTCAAAAAAGGCACTTAATACTGTGTTGGAAAGACTTGTTTTAATTCTATTCTCAGTAGTATAAATTGTTTAACAAGTGGCTCAAAACACACACACACACACACACACACACACACACACACACACACACCAAACCAAAGCCTTAATTTGTAGCATTTGCTAGTTTCCGTAGTGTATATACTCAAATGATGGCTGATTCTAAGCTAGTAATTTGACGTCACTAAATGTAGATTTGGGGAGAGATGTGCACATCCAACCTTCACCAACCAGTTCAAGCCAGGTGTAACACAGCACTGCCCGTCCTAGACTCTATTTACTTTCTGGGATACCCCAGAATTTGCATGTCTGGGTAAAGTGTGGGGAAGAGATAAGACTGAGAAGGTGGGGTTAAAATGTATAGGACTTTGAATACCAAGTTCAAGATTTGGGTTTCATTCTCACTTCAGTCATTTGGGTAATGTCTGCACAATTTTTACAGTGTCTTCAGATTCTCTATAATAATATTTATTTAGTAATTTTCTTCAAGTTGATCTACTTTGTAATTAAAGAAATTTTAATAGCGTTATTAAGATGTAATTCATACACCAAATAATTCACCCATTTAAAGTGCACTATCCAGTGGTTTTTAGTATATTCAGAGTTATGCAACCATCATCACAATCAAATTTTAAACATTTCCATCCCTTCAAAAAGAAGCTCTGTACCCATTAGTATTCACTACCCACTTCCTACAGACCTCCTTAGCTCAAGGCAACCACTAATCTATTTTCTGCCCCTTGGTTTTCCTATTCTGGATATTTATGTAAATAGAATCATATAATATATAATCTATAGTGACTTGTTTCCTTCACTTAGCATAATTTTTAAGTTTCATTCATGTTGTACCATGTATCAATACTTTATCCCTTTTTATTGATGAATAAAAAATGTTCCATTGTATGGATATACCACATTTCTGGGGGGATAAGCATTTGAATTATTTCTATTTATTTGCTATTATGAATAATATTGCTACACATATTTGTGTGCAAGTTTTTGTGTGGGCATGTTTTTATTCCTCTTGGGTATATACCTAAGAGTGGAATTGCTGGGTCATATAATAATTCTATATTTAACCTTTTAAAGAACTGTCAAATTGTTTTCCAAAGCACCTGCATAGTTTTACATTCTTACTAGCAGTGTACGAGGGTTCCAATACATCCATATCCTCATTAACACTTGTTATTGTCTGTCTTTTATTTCAGCCATCCTAGTGGCTGTGAAGTGGTATCTCATTGTTTTATTTGCATTTCCCTAACAACTAAAAATGTTGAATATCTTCTCATGTGTTTATTGGCCATGTTTATATCTTCTTTGGAGAAATGTCTGTCCAAATCCATGTCTATTTTTTAGTTGTGTTGTACTTTTTGTGTTGAGTTGTAGGAGTTCTTTATATATTCTGGATACAAGTCCCTTATCATATATATGATTAGTAAGTATTATGTCCTATTCTGTGGGCTGTATTTTTTCTTTCTTGATAGTATCATTTATAGCACAAAAGTTTCTGATTTTGATATACTCAAATTTATCTATTTGCTTTTAATTTGTTGCTTGTACTTTGCTGTAGTATCTAAAGGCAAAGAAATTAAGTTACAAAGAAAATTTGGGAAAATAAAAGCAACCACTGGAAACAAAGTAAATAAAAAATTATAAAGATAAATACAACACAAATATTTATAAAAATATGTAGCTAGTCACTACTTTTATTTATTTTATTTTCTAAATTTTATATTGTATTACTTATTCATTCTTTGACATTTAATTATTACTTCATATTAATTTCAGGTGTACAGCATAGTGATTAGACATTTGTATAATTTAAGATGTGACATCCCTGACTAGTCTAGTACCCACCCGGACCTCTATATAGCTATTACCATATTATTAACTATAATTCCCATGCTTTACTTTATATCCCCATGACTATTTTGTAACTACCAATTTGTACTTAATCCCATCACCTTTTCCATCCTGCTCCCCAACCACCCTCCCAGCTATTGCCCCCAAAGATCTAGTACCCACTTCACATCAGCTAATCACTACTTTTAAAGTCCTATTATTCCATGTGTATCTGTCTCCCTTGCAGAACCATGGAAGGTGAGTCTCCTGGAGCAATCTTGAAGACAGTTGCCCCATGTGATGTGTAAAGCAGCTTAAACCACATGGATACCCTGAGTCACAGACAGGAGCTGGTCCTGGCCAAACTGTGGAGAGAGAGAGAGAGAGAGAGAGAGAGAGAGAGAGAGACAGAGAGAGAGAGACAGAGAGAGAGACAGAGAGAGAGACAGAGAGAGACAGAGAGAGAGAGAGAGAGAGAGAGAGAGAGAGAGAGAAGAGGCCATTGAAACACTTCCCTGTCCACAATGCCCAGCCTGACGTCAAAAGCCCTGGTAGCTCCTCATATAGTACTTGCCTCCTATTTCCTAAGATAAGGCCCTATGATGTCATTGAATTTTGAAATCAGCATTTAAAAAAATTTTTTTTTTTAGCTATTAAAGTATGTTGCTTTATAGTAGCCTTCTCTGGTCCTTCTTGTTTCTCCCCAAATTCTGTAGCAGCATCACATTTGGACCTATATTTCTCAAGAACGAAAGTACCTCCCAAAGTGTATTTATTATTTAACATCCTCTCCATACAAGGTTGAAAACATATGTCTTTAATTCTTTTTGTCCCTTTGAAATATCACAATTGTTCAACAGCATTCTGAATTTGGTTCCAAGTTCTGTGGCAGTTCGGAACAATGGAGCTAATATTGGATTACTTCTTATTTTCTGACAAAAGATGGCAGACAGATTCACATGCAGAGACAGCACTAGCTTGAAATTGAAGCAGGAGTGATTCCTGTACAGGGTCTTACACAGGAGGTTTTCCCCCACAATCCTTTTCTTCCAGTCTGTCCTATTTCAGTTAAAGTTCCATCCTTCCAAATGCTCAGGTGAAAATCTTGAGTTCGTCTAGACTCCTTTCTTTCTTTTATATCCCAGGTCCAATCCATTGGGAAATCAGATTCAGATTTAGCCATAAGCATAGGGGGAAGGCTCAACACAGGAAAGATGGTGTCCTACTGCCAGCTGCATGGGAGGAAGACCCCTAACAGGAAAAATGCAAATTCTCCACCTTTCCTCCCAAAGCCACATAACTCAATCTGTCCCCCTCCCCACATCTCTGACAGTCCCCGAGTTACTGTCCCTCTGCTGGAACCCAAGGTGAGTGCCTGGGAGTGAGAGAGTCTGTGCATGGGCCTTTTAAAAGGATGCCTGGGTTTCCCGCAGCCTTCTGTCTCATCTGGATAGTCAGAAGCCCCACTGTTTTTCACAGCCAGATATTGTGGGGGCTCCTTTTCCTGGAACCAGTACTCTGGGCTGGGGAGGCCAGGGTCCCTGACTCCTCTGGGGGGAAGTTCCATGCCTGAAATAGCCCTCCTTGTTCTCAGTCACCACACAGAGGTTTGGGGTTAGCTAGTTCCGCATCTCCACCCTTCCTACCAGTCTCAGTGTGGCTTCCTTCTTCTTTATATCCTTAGTTATAAAACTTCTGTTCAGCCAGACTTCAGATGGTTCTCCAGGTTGGTTGTTCTGTAATGTAGTTGTAATTTTAATTTGTTCATGGAAGGAAGCAGGCACAGTGTTTATCTACTCCGCTATCTTGGATCTTCTGAGACTGTGGAAGATGTGACATTTGAGCTAAGTCATGAAAGGGAAAGAAAAAAATAGTGCATTGTTGATTTTCTTGCTGACTTCCAGAGGGTTTCAATCTGGGGAACATAACGGAAGAATCTCAGAGAGAATTCAGCCCTAATATTTTGTTTCCAAGGTCATGACCACTTAAGTAAAAATGAGAGCTAATGAGAAAAGAATTGGTATTTTATCTCTCTCCTGACCTCGACTCCATATGTTCTCCTTAGGATAAAAAAAGATTGTTTGTTTATTTGTTTGTTTGTAATATTGGAGAAGAGTGAAAAGCCCAAAGGTTAACTCTTGAAAGGCTTTGTTAGCAAATGTTGATGGGGATTGGCATAATAAAGACAGACAGGGGGAGAGATTGGGGGCAGGTGCAGATGGAGAGGAAGAGTTAACTGACCTGGAGAGGAGTATGGCAGAGCCATATAGGCGGCAGGAACTGGATCCAACTTGGATGCAACAGGCCAGAGGTAGCAAGTCCTCACATAGGGATGTCTTGGTGGTACATTGAAGCCTGGGTGAAGGTAAAGACCAATGAAGGTGATTAGGAGACACAAAGACTGTAGGTATTAGAGGAACATTGACTCTTAGCAGTATCAGATACCAAAATACTCTAAGGACCAGACTCTGCCCCACTTTTATAGACCCATGTAAGCCAGTAGATGAGAAAAGAAAGCCTCACTTATTACTGATGTTGAACTCCAAGTCGACTTTGGTGTATGAGGGCTATGAGCCAGATTTTAATTTGATGTATGAATATTAAGAAATATTACATTTTTTCACTTTGGGTATCATGGGAAAATTCATAACTATCATATTTCAAAATCTGCAATGGTACATTAGAATCCCATATCTAATTTCCAACTTATTCTGCTGAAAGCTCCTTCAGTTTTTAATATCCATCTGTAGTCATTAAGAGCTGTGTCTTTTGAATCAGAAAGTCCTAGTTTGAATAATGACTGTACTTTTTATAAGGTATATGAGCAAAAGTCACCTAATATTTTTGACTTTCATGTGCCTCCTCTGGAAATTGAGATACCTACCTCATGGAGTTATCAAGGGGTTAATTGGATAATACATTTCCATAAAGCACTGAGCTCATTACCCAACACTTAGAATGTATTTAACAGATGGGAACTCATGATTATGTTTGTGGTGTTGGGGTTGGGAACGTAAGTATGATCATCTGGTCTCTACCAACACTGAGACAGGAGTTTGAGAAAATCCCTTGCTTGTTAGAATCCTCCTTCATCCCCACTTTTCTACCTGTAACCCTTTAAAATGACAAATGACTGCACCCCATGCTCAGGAGGGAAGGGACAATCATGTTTATGAGTATAGATGGTTGTGGAAGAAAGTAATGAAGTAAGAAATCTCTTTTATTGGTCAGTTTATATAAATTATACATGGCCCATTATATATAATCTCTTAAATTCTCCTTTGATGGAGGATATTAGATAAACATGTAAAACATAATTGGAGCTAAGAGAGTGACCAGAGGGAAAAACATTCTATAAAACTATTTTAGAACCACTGAGATAAACCTTCTAAGAAGAGAAAAAATGGGTAAGGAGGAACAGGAAAAGTTAGGAAAAATGGGGTCCATAAATTGATCAAAAAGTCGATAGTTGGGTGAGGTAATTCAGGTGCCTAGCAACAATTTCATACATCATCACTATAACCAATGGGTTGGAGAAACCTGGACCGGGACATTCCAAGATGGAACAGTTTCTTGGGCCATTTTCACTTTGGAATTCTTTGAAGAGGAATTCTCACCTCTCCCTATGTCTCTATGAATCTAGAAAGCAGCTTGGATTTGACCTGTCATTGGCAGGGCCAGAAGTGGGGTGATGGGCAGGGGTGGCAGAGATGTGGTATTGCTGTCATTACATTGTAAAGGAATTCAAAGCCCTGGTCATAAGTCAAAGATGACTTCTTCTCTTTAGGACTCAGCTGTGTTCTAGGTAGTTCTTTTGCAAAAGTAAGGAGAATATTTCTAAAGCAGGTGGAGAATATTGGCAAGGAGAACAGGGTGAATGGAAGTTTGGATTTAGGCAGATTTCCTAAGTAGAAGCCATATTTTGGGCAGCTTACATGGGGTGAAATGTTTCAGCTTAAATGAGAAATGGAACTCGCTATGTCAGCAGGAGTTAGGGCCTGATGGACCGTAAATGCTCTCCTCAAGGTGTGGGCAGGGCACAGGCAATGTTTGAAGCAAGAGACTGAAAGTCAGAACTTTAGGAAGAATGTGAGGGTTGAATTAGACATTCAGAAATTGCAAACCGAGAATCTTTGTATTCATTAAAATTATTATTGAGCTTTTACAAAATTTATAAAAAACTATTGAGCTCATACTATGTGCCAGAAACTGTGTTCCTTGGGCATTGCTGATATAAAGGTAAGTCACATTCCCTTTTCTGGAGGAGACCACAAATACCGAGGAGAGAGGAGTAAAATATATAATAAAACATTGTGATGAATGCTACAGTAGAGATTCATACAAATTGCATCTTTGCTCTGAAAGCAAGAAGAAGGTATCCATCAATCTGGCCTGGTGGGGCTGGGAAATACTTCACTGGGAGGTGACATTGGATCTGAGTCTTGATAAATTAGTGGTGGTTCATTAAGAAGGTAATGAAGAGAGAAGCATGAGCAACAGTATGAAGATGTAGGAGACTATGAGATGTGGTTGGGGAAAGTCTGGTAGTTTTATATAGCTGTATGAGAGTGGGTGGGGGCCCACTGAGATGGGGTTTGCGGGCAGGTTGTGAAAGGCCTTGTAATCAGCTCTGAGCACAAACTTCATGCTGTGGGTAGTTGTTTAAGTTCTTCAAAGAGGGGCTTGCCAAGATCCCTTGGAAGGATATTGTGATAACATAGGCATTGTGACCTAAGGTAGGCAGCAGAGGAAATAAAAAGAAAGCGACAGATGCAACTTCAAATAAAGTATGGCTCAGTTCTCCTCTTGCCGGGCAAGAATCCTCATTTATTGGCAACTGGAAAAGTACTTAAGATGATGATTTTGTTCTGCTAGGGTGGGCCCAGTTTGAAGGTAATTTTTCAAAAGCAGCTGCTCTAAGTGTTAGTTAAATGGTACCAGGGGATTCACTGGACACAGGTGTCATGTTCAGTCTTATTCATCTATCAATTAAGTCTGACTCCAAGTGCCGGTTGGTTGGCAGCACAGCACCTTCGAGACAAGAATTCTATTAACAGATGTATGTCGCTGCTTCAGGCTGTGGACTTGAAAGGTACCCTCACATCCTTGGCTTCTAACTTGGCGTCATCATTTCAGCTTATGGCTCCTGTCTGGGTAATTCAAATACATATGTCACCTATACTCTTCCTATTGTTTGTTCCTATTTGTTCCTACAGAAGGTTTTTTTTCCCCCTGTGGCTTTAAAACTGGAAAGGAATATTTGCACATTTAAGTCATTTTTTTGAATAATTAATAGATATAGTTGGTCTAACATGTTAAAAGGCATATAAGGGATACTCATGAGAAATGAGTTTCTCTTCCACTCCTCTCCCAGCCACTCAGTTTCTCCTCCCAGTGGCAAGCACTATTACCTAATTTCTTGTATATCATTTCCAAGATGTGCTGTGAAATTACAAACATATGCCTACCTTCCTTTTTTTTTTTCTTTTCTAGGCATAAATGGTAGAACATCATACACCTTGTTCTATAACTCATATACCTGTGGGATATAGTTCCCTATCGCTGTCCTTTTTTTAAAGGCCACATGATATTCCGTTGTGAATATGTCTTCATTTATTTAGTCAAACCACTATTAATTGACATTTGAATAGTTCCGTGTTTCTTAAATTTTTTTTTTTTTTTTTTTCTGTTACAGACAATGCTTCAGTGAATGTCCTTATTTCTCATTTAGACATATTTATAAAGTAAATTCCTAGACATAGAACTGCTGGGTCATTGGGTATGAATATTTATAATTTTGAGAGATTTTATCAAATTATCCTCCAGAGTGATTGTTCCAATTCTTACTCCTAATGAAAGTTTATTTTCCCACATGTTTTCTAACAATACTGTGTATTATAAAATTTTGTTTTTTGTCAATTTTATGCTGGAAATGTTATGTATTTATAGTTTTACTTTTTCATGTCTTTTACTTTTAGTGAGGATTGTCGTTATTACATAGTTTAAAGAGTCTTTTGTAATTCTTTTTATTAAAAATATCTCTGGTTATTTATCTTGACTATTTTCTTATACAATTGTTTATCTTCTTAGTGATTTGTAAGAGCTCATTATATATTCAGAAAAGCATTCCTTTATGTATAATATGTAAATACTTTTTACAACAAACAACTTTTTTGTTTGAGTTTGGACTTTATCCTTTTTTTGTGATAAATTTTAAAACTTTTGTGTGGTAGAATTTCTTTGATTTTTTTTCCACTTTTGGATCTTACTTAGGTTATCACTACTGTGAGATTATTTTACAAGTTTTCACAATCTCTTTAAGTACCTTTAATGTCATTTAAAAAACATTTATTTTGAAATAATTTTAGACTTACAGAGAGTTGTAAGACTACTCTTCATCTTTGCCTAATGTTAACCCTTTACATAACCATGATACAAATAGCAAAACTATGAAATTAACATTGGTATAATACTCTTAATTAAACCGCGGACTCAGGTAGGATTTCCAGTTTTCCCATTAAGGTCCTTTTTTGTTCCAGGTACCAATCCAGTATCTTACATTTTTTTTTTTTAATTTTATTTTATTAAATTTATTGGGGTGACAATTGTTAGTAAAATTACATAGATTTCAGGTGTACAATTCTGTATTACATCATCTATAAATCCCATTGTGTGTTCACCACCCAGAGTCAGTTCTCCTTCCATCACCATATATTCGATCCCCCTTACCCTCATCTCCCACCCCCCACTCCCCACCCCCCTTACCCTCTGGCAACCACTAAACTATTGTCTGTGTCTATGAGTTTCTGTTTCTCATTTGTTTGTCTTGTTCTTTTGTTGTTTTTGGTTTATATACCACATATCAGTGAAATCACATGGTTCTCTGCTTTTTCTGTCTGACTTATTTCGCTCAGCATTACTCTCTCAAGAAGGATCTTACATTTTATTTAGCTGCCCTGTGTCCTTTCCTTAGTCTCCTCCAATCTGCAAAAGTTTCTCTATCTTCCCTTGTCTTTTGTGACTCAGACGTTTTTGAACCATACTGGTCAAACATTTTGTAGAATGTCTATCTATTTAGGTTTGTCTGATGTTTCTTTATTAAGGTTATGGATTTCTGACAAGAATATCACAGAGTTGGTGTGCCCTTCTCAGCACATTATATCAGTTGTACGTAATATCAATATGTCGTATTACTGATAATGTTAAGTGTTATCAATTTGTTAGAGTGGTGTCTGCCAGTTTTTCTACTGTGAAGTTACCCATTTCCCCTGTATAATTAATAAATGCTTTGGAAGAGTACCTTGAGGAAATATATGTATACATTAATATGTGTACATATTATATTTATCTGACTTTAAAAATATTATATATATAAGTATATATATAAATATATGTTTAAAAACACATGCATTTGTACAAATAACTCAGACTTCAATCCAGAACCAATTTTTATAATTCCCCCTTTGTTTATTTTTAACTTCTATCTCCAACACTGAGAGATATGTCACTATCTGTAATATATTTACTTATTTGTTTAATCCTAGTATATACATAAAATGGTTTCAAAATTGCCAACACATACCCTTTGTGAAACAAATATACTAGCTAGAGTATAGTATTTGTGTACAGATAATTTTGTCTTGAGCTGCGCCCAGTCAAAAACTCTTTCATGAAGGTCAGCTCCTTTCTTACTCACCCTTTTCAGTGTGATTATGTTATTTGTTTTCAATACAGTTATATGCATTTGTCATAGTCTGCAGGGCATCTTGGGTTACCGCCAACAAACAGGCTTGTTTTTTTAAAAATTTGCATACAATAAAATTCATGCTTTGTGGTGTGAAGTCCTGTGGAGTTTGACAAATACATAGAGCTGTGTTGGATAACCAGAGTACTGTAGAGGACAGTTCCATTGATCCCCAACATTTCCTGTGTTTCCTCTTTGTAATCAACTCTTCACCTAGCCTCAAATTCTGACCATCACTCTTCTGTTTCCCATTCTTATAGTTTTGTCTTTTCAAGAATATTATATAAATGGAATCAGTCAGTATACACCTTTTTTTTCTGGCTTCTTTCACTTAACAAAATGCATTTAAGATTAATCTATGTCGTTGAATGGATCAATAGTATACTCTTTCAAAAAATAATGTATTTATGGAAGTATAATTGACATACAATAAACTGCATATATTTAAAGTGTTCATTTTGACAGTTTTTGACACAGGTATGCACCCATAAAATCTTCATTACAATCAAGATAATAAACATATCCATCACTACCAAAAGTTTCCTTGTCCCCCTTTGTAATCACCTCTCATGCCCTTCTCTGCATCTTCCATCCCTAAGCAACATTGATCTTCTTTCTGTCACTGTAGATAAGTTTACATTTTCTAGAATTTTATATGAATGGCATCACACAATATGCACTCCTTTTTATCTAGCTTCTTTCACGCAGCAAAATTATTTTTAGATTCATCCTTTGTATAATATGCTTCACTAGTTCGTTTCTTTTTATTTCAGAGTAGTGCCCATTTTATGGATGCAACTTTGTTTATCTGTTCACCTATTGATGGATATTTGGATTATTTCCAGCTTTTGGCTATTACAAGTAAAGTGACTGTGATTATTCATCTACTAGTCTTTTCCATGGATATATGCTTTCATTTATCTTGGACAAATGCACAGAAGAAAAATGGCTGGATCAGATGATAGGTGTATGTTGGCCTTTTTAAGAAACTGCCAAACTCTTGCAAAGTGGTTGCCCCATTTTATATTCCTATTAGCAATGCATTAGAGTTCTAGTTTCTCCATATTGTTGCCAACACTTGGTATGGTTAATACTTTTTAATTTTAACCATTCTTACAGGCATGCAGTGGTATTTTATTGTGTGTAATTTGCGTTTCCCTAATGACTAATGATGTTGAGCACATTTTCATGGGTTTATTTACCATCTCTTCCACTAAAATGTATGCATGAGTCCCATGTTTATTTTTGTTAAAATTTGTTTCCGTCTTATTTATTTTGAGATTTAAAAAATGTATTTTGAATATATTTAAATGTCTGTTGTATATTAAGTCTGTTATCAGATATACGACTTGTAAATACATTTTCCTAGTCTGTGGCTTGTTTTATCATTTTCTTAACAGATCTTTTGAAAAGCAGAAGTTTTAAATTTTGTTGAAGTCCAATTTATCAGTTTCTCCTTTATGAATCTGCTTTGGTTATTGTATGAAAGAAATTTTACCTAACTGAAAAACACAAAGGTTTTCTCCAATGTTTTATTGTGGATATTTCATCATTTTAGAAGTTAATATGTGAGTTAATTTTAAGTTAATTTTTCTTTATGGTACAAGGTTGCTCTAACACCATTTGTTGAAAAGACAATCATTCTCAAATGAATTGCTCTTGTACCTCTGTCAAGAATCAGTTGTCTAGAGGAAGGTCCAAGATGGCAGCATAGGTAAATGCGATATCTGCCACCTCCCATGATCACATTAAAATTACAACTAAATTATAGAACAATCAACCTTGAGAATTGTCTGAAGACTAACTGAACAGACCCTTATAACTTAGGATATAAAGAAGAGGCCACATTGATTGTTTTAGGAGGGATGGAGATGTGAAACATGCTGACCCCAAACCCATAGTTAGTGGTTGAACAACTGGAGGGACACCTTGGCACCAGAGGTTCCCCCTGAAGAGTGGAGGGTCCTAACCCCACACTAGGCTCCTGAGCCCAGGGGTCCTGTGCTGTTAAGAGGAGTCCCTACAATATCTGCAATGAAAATCAGTGAGGAATCCTTATATCTGACCTGGTGAGACTAAAGGTTCTCTTAAAGGGCCCATGCCCAGACTCATTCACTTGCAAGCATTCACCCTGGGCTCCAAACGAGGGGTAGCAACTCAAGAGGCACTTGAGACATACAGGGAAAGACTGAGTTGAATGGCTGCAGAGCAAGGGCTAGAGACACAGCCACCATTATCCCTGTAGAGCCCACCTCATGTGTAGCATATAGGAGGGCACCATCTTTCCTGTGTTGAACCCACCCTTACAGGGCCAGATCTGAGACTGCAATGGTCTGGTAAAATCCACACATGTGCACCACCTTGGCAACTCTCTTGGACCCTACCTACCCAACTAGTGCAGCAACTCTCTGGGACCCCACCCTGCCCAACTTGAGTGGCATCACTAGAGGTGCTGTCAACATGGGGTCAATCAGCCTGGCCTGCACACTTAAGGAGGCACTTTCAATGGGCAAAAGGCTTAGGGGGGCCCTGGGCTTTTTGCTAAGTAAGCTTCCCCAGGCCTGATACTGGTGGCAGCTGGCCTCAGTTTATAGAAAGGCCACTGCCACATGCCTCCAATTCCAACACAGGGAACAACCAACTGCATATAACTTTGTAGTTCCCTATCAGGTAACTCCAACCTGGTCACAGGCAAGGCTGAAATTGGCCTGCATGGGAGCCCCTCACAAGAAACACCAGAAACAACACACATAGAGGCTGACCTCAGAACACATCAGAGTAATACCCAATTAGCCCCACAAGCTGCACACCCAAAGGATGTTCTCAATAGGCACAAGGGCCAGCTGGGGAGAATTCCCTTCTAAAAGGTCAGCCCTCACACAGCAGCTCATACACTGTGGGCATAGCCAGTCCTCACAGCCAGTCACTTGAGAGTCAATCCCACCCACTCACATGCAAAAGGCAATCAAGGCACAACTACAACAAGAGAACACACACAACACATACAAAGGACACTCCCGAACCTCATGCACAGGTGATCAGGGAGACTGCGCCACTAGACCATACAGGACACCTGCTCCATAAGGCCACCTGGGAAAGACTGAGAGACATAGGAGAGCTACCTAATACATAGAAGCAAACACAGAAAGGCAGCCAAGAAGGAGGAAACAGAGAAATCTTTCCCAAACAAAAGAAGAGGAGAAAACTCCAGAAAAAAGACCTAAATGAAATGGAGGCAACCAACATACCAGAGACAGAGTTTACAACACTGGTTATAAGGCTGCTTAAGGAACTTAGTGAGAACTTCAGCAAAGAGATAGCAAGTATAAAGAAGGACATAGAAATCATAAAAGAGAACCAGTCAGAAATAAAGAACACAATAACCGAAATACAGAATACAATAGAAGGAATCAACTGCAGGTTATATGATGCAGGGGACTGAATCAGGGATTTAGAAGACAAGGTAGCAGATAACACCCAATCAGAACAATGAAAATAAAAATGTAAAAAAATGAAGATTGTTTAAGGGACCTCTCGGGAAACATCAAGCATACAATCATTTGGAGAAGTCTTATAGGTGAAGAGAGAAAGCAAAGTATTGAGAATCTACTTGAAGAAATAATCACTGAAAACTTCCCTAACCTGGCAAAGGAAGTAGACATACAATACCAGAAAGTGCACAGGGTCTCAAACAAGATAAACCCAAACAGACCCACACCAAGACACAATATAATTAAAATGTCAAAGATTAAAGACAAAGAGAGAATCCTAAAAGCAGCAAGAGAAAGACAACTACTTATTACAAGGGAGCACCTATAAGACTACCAGCTGATTTCTTACCAGAAATATTGCAGGCCAGAAGGGAGAAGCAGGAAATATACAAAGTGATGAAAAGCAAGCGCCTACAATGAAGATCACTCCACCCCGCAAGCCTATCATTTAAAACAAAGGGAGCGATAAAAAACTTCCCAGAAAATAAAAAGCTAAAGGAATCGATTACCACAAAACCAGTATTACAAGAAATGTTAAAGGAACTTCTTTAAGAAGAAGAAGGGGAAAACAAAGAAAAGAAGATAAAAATATGAATAATAAAATGGCAATAACTATGTTTTTATCAATAATCACTTTAAATGTAAATGGCTAATTGCTCCAATCAAAGCCATAGAGTAGCTGAATGGATAAGAAAACAAGACCCATACATATGTTGTCTACAAGAGACCAACCTCAGGTTGAAAGACACATATAGATTGAAAGTAAAGAGATGGAAAAATATATTTCATGCAAACGGAAAAGAAACAAACACACTGTGAAAGAAAAGAGCTGTGATAGCAATTCTTAGAAAAAAAAAGACTTTAAAACAAAAACTGTAATAAGTGACAAAAAAGGACATTGCATAACAATAAGGGGATCAATCCAAGAAGAGTGCATAACCTTAGTAAATATTGATGCACCCAACATAGGAGCACCTAATTATATAAAACAAATATTGACTGACTTAAAGGCAGCGATCAACAGTAACACAATCATAGTAGGGGACTTTAACACCCCACTGACACCAATGGATAGATCTTCCAGACAGAAAATCAACAAGGAAACAGCAGCCTTAAATGACACGTAGACCAGATGGATTTAATAGATATTTTTACAGCATTTCACCCCAAAGCAGCAGGATATATTCTTTTCAAGTGCACATGGAACATTTTCCAAGATAGACCACATATTAGGCCACAAAACAAGTCTCAATAAATTTAAGAAGATTGAAATCATATTAAGCATCTTCTCTGACCACAATGGTATGACACTAGAAATCAATGATAAGAAAAAGTCCCTGAAAACACATGGAGGCAAAATAACCTGCTACTAAACAATGAATTGGTTAATAATGAGATCAAGGAAAAAATCAAAAGATACCTGAGACAAACAAAAATGAAAACACAGTGACTCAAAATCTATGGAACACAGTGAAAGCAGTCCTAAGAGGGAAATTCACAGCAATGTAAGCCTATCTCAAGAAAGAAAAATCTAAAAAAATAAATAAATGAGTCTAACTTTACACCTAAGGGAATTGGAAAAAGAACACCAAACAAAGCCCAAAGTGAGTATAAGGAAGGAAATAATAAAGAGCAGTGTGGAAATAAATGAAATAGAGGCTAAAAAATCATTATAAAATATCAAAGAAACCAAGAACTGGTTCTTTGAAGAGATAAAACTGGTAAATTTATAACCAGAATAATAAAGAAAAAAAGAGAGAGGACCCAAATAAAATCAGAAATGAAAGTGAAATGACAATGGACACCAGAGAAATACAAAAAAATAAAAAATAAAAAATACTATGAGCAACCATACGCCAACAAATTGAACAATCTGACAAAAAATGGACAAACTCTTAGAAGCATACAATCTTCCAAGGCTGAATCAAGACAAAACAGAACATCTGAAATGACTGATTACTACTGATAAAATTGAATCATTAATCAACAACCTACCCACAAAGGAAAGTCCTGACTGGATGACTTCACAGGTAAATTTTACCCAACATTCAATGAAGAATTAACACCTATCTATTCTTCTCAAACTATTTATTCCAAAAAACCTCAATAGGAGAGAAGTCCCCCAAGCTCATGAGGCCACCATTACCCCTGATTACAAAATGAGACAAAAACATTGCAACAAAAGAAAATTATAGGTCAATATGCCTCATGGACATACATGTAAAAATCTTCAACAAAATATTAGCAAACAAAATTCAGCAATACATTAAAAAAATTATACACCTTGATTAAGTGGGATTTACTCCTCGGATGCAAGGCTGGTCCAGTATCTGCAAATCAATTAACATTATACACCATATAAACAAAATAAAAATCATATGATCATATCAATAGATGCAGAAAAGCGTTTGAGAAAATCCAGCATCCATTTTTGATAAAACTCTCATCAAAGTGGGAATACAGAAAAGATACCTCAATATAGTAAAGGCCATATATGACAAATCCACACCTAATATCATACTCAATGGGGATAAGCTAAAAGCATTTCCCTTAATATCAGGAACAAGACAAAGATATTCACGTTCACCAATTTTTTTCAACATAGGACTTGAAGTCCTAGCCACAGCAATCATAAAAGGAAAAGAAATAAAAGTCATCCAAATTAGAAAAGAAGAAGTAAAAATGTCATTTGCAGATGACATGATTCATATAGAGAACTCCAAAGATTCCACCAAAAAAAACACCTATTAGATCTGAAAAATGAATCAATAAAGTAGAATATAAAATTAATATTCAAAAATTGGTTGTATTTTTATACACCAATAATGAACTACCAGAAAAGGAAATTATGAAAACAATTCCATTTACAATTGCAACAAAAAATAAAATACCTAGAAATAAATTTAACCAAGGAAGTAAAAGATCTGTACTCAGAAATTTATAAGACCTTGAAGAGAGAAATTAAAGAAGATACAAATAAATGGAAGCATATATCATGCTCATGAATAGGAAGAGTTAATATAGTTAAAATATCCATACAACTCAACACAATCCACAGATTCAGTGCAATCCCTATCAAAATACCAATGTTATTTTTCACAGAACTAGAACAAATCATCTTAAAATTTATGTGGAACCACAAATGACCCCCAATAGCCATGGCAATCCTGAGAAAGAAGAACAAAGTTGAAGGTATCACACTATCTGATACCAAACTATACTACAAGGCCATAGTAATCAAAACATAAAAACAGACACATACATCAATGGAACAGAATAGAGAGTCCAGAAATAAATCCATGCCTACGTGGTAATTTAATCTATAACAAAGGAAGCAAGAATATACACTGGCATGAAGACAGTCTATTCAATAAGTGGTGTTGGGAAAACTGAACAGATACATGCAAAAAATGAAACTGGACCACCTTCTTACTCCATGTGCAAGAATAAATTCAAAATGGATTAAAGACTTAAATATAAGACCTGAAACCATAAAACTAGAAGAAAACATAGGCAGTAAACTCTCAGACATTACCCTTAATAATGTTTTTTACCGATATATCTCCTTGGGCAAGGGAAAAAAAAAGAAAAAAATAAACAAATGGGACTACATCAAACTAAAAGTTTTTGCATGGCAAAGTAAACCATCAACAAAATGAGAAGACATCCTACTGAATGGGAGAAGATATTCACCAATGATACACCTGATAAGGGGTTAGTATCCAAAATTTATAACAAACTCATACAACTTAATACCAAAAACCCAAACAATCCAATTAACAAATGGGCAGAGGACCTGAATAGACATTTCTTCAAAGAGGACATACAGATGGCAAATAGACAAATCAAAAGAGGCTCAACATCACTAATCATCAGATAAATGCAAGTAAAAACCACCATAAGACATCACTTCACACCTGTCAGAATAGCAATCATCAATAAATCCACAAACATCAAATGTTGGTGAGCATGTGGAGAAAAGGGAACCCTCGTGCACTGTTGCTGTGATTGCAAATTAGTGCAGCCACTATGTAAAATGGTATAGAGGTACCTCAAAAAATTAAAAATAGAACTACGTTATGACCCAGCCATTCCACTTCTAGGTATTTATCCAAAGAAATACAAAACACTAATTTGAAAAGGTATGTGCACCCCTATGTTCACTGCAGTGTTATTTACACTAGCCAAGAAATGGAAACAACTGAAATGCCCATCAATAGATGATTGGGTGAAGAAGGGGTGGTACATGTATACAATGGGGTATTACTCTGTCATAAAAAAGAATAAAGTCTTATCATTTGTGACAACATGGATGGACCTAGAGAGTATTATGCTAAGTGAAATAAGTCTGACTGAGAGAGACAAATAAGAAAGACAAATACCTTTTGATTTCACTTATATGTGGAATCTAAAGAACAAAGTACACAAACACACAAAACAAATACAGACTCATAGATACAGAGAACAAACTAATGGTTTCTAGATGTGAGTGGGATTGGTGGACTGGGTGAGAAAGGTGAAGGATTGGGAAGTTTAAATTGGTTGTTACAAAAGAATCACAGGGGTGTAAAGTACAGTATGGGAAATATAGTCAATAACATTGTAGAAATTATATATAGTTTCAGATGGGTACTAGACTTATTGGGAGGATTACTTAATAAATTATATAAATGTCTAACCACTACACTATACACCTGAAACTAATATGAAATAATATTGAATGTCAACCATAACTAATAAAAATAGTCACGGGGATATCTAGTACAGTATAGGGAATATAGTCAATACTATTATAATACAATGTCAGATGGATAATGGCTTTATTGGGGTTATCACTTTGTGAGGTATATAAATGTCTAATCATTATGTTTTTTGTACACCTGAAACTAACAAAAAATCAGGTGTCTGTATATGTGCGGGTCTATTTCTGAATTTTCTATTTGTTAAAGTGGCCTACTGATTTATCTTTATACCAATAGCATGCTGTCTTGATTATTCTAGTTTTATAATTTTGAAATCGGGTTAATGATAGTTCTCCAATTTTGTTCTTTTGCAAAATTGCTTTGCCTGTTCGAGGTCTTTTGCATTTCCATATGAGTTTTAAAATTAGTTTGTCAATTTCTACAAAAACACCTGGGATTTTTATTGTGATTTTATGAAATCTATGGATCATTTTGGGGGAAATTTGCAACTTAACAATATTAGCTCTTCAATCAGTAAACATACATATCTCCTCATTCATTTAGGTCTTTTTTATGTTCTCTGAGAAAAAATTTATAGTTTTCACAACTATTTTACATCTTTGTTAGATTTGTCCCTAAGTATTTCATATTTTTGGTGCTATTTTAAATTATATTTGTGGCTAAGTTTTTATTTATTATTTGTTGCTAGGATAAACAAATTCATTTTTTTTAACATTGGTCTTGTATCCTGTAATCTTGCTAAACTTACTTGTTAGTTCTAGTAGATTTTTTTTGTAATTCCATTAAATTATCTACATAGAAGATCATGTCATATAAAATAAAGACAGCTTTATGTCTTCTTTTCCAAACTGGATGCCTTCAATTTCTTGTACTTGCCTTATTGTACGTGTTAGGATATCCAGTACAATAAGGGGAGTGGGGGGTGGGAGATGAGGGTAAAGGGGATCAAATATATGGTGATGGAAGGAGAACTGACTCTGGGTGGTGAACACACAATGGGATTTATAGATGATGTAATACAGAATTGTACACCTGAAGCCTATGTAATTTTACTAACAATTGTCACCCCAATAAATTAAAAAAATGTTGAATAGAAACGGTTAGAGGGTCTCCTTATATTGTTCCTGATTTCAAAGAGGTAGTCATTTAGTTTTTCTCCATGAAATATGTTAGCTGTAGGGGTTCTGAAAAATGTCTTTTGTTAGGTAGAGGAAGACTCCTTCTATTCCTAGTTTGCTGAGAGGCATTTTTTTTTTTTAATCAAGAGAGGAGTTTGTCAAGTGCTTTTTCTATGTCTATTGAGATTTTTTCTTTTTAAGTTTATTAAGATACAAGCAAGAAGATAATGGAACAGGAAACTGTCAACCTAGAATTCTACAACCCACGAAATGTCTTTGAAAAATGATGATGAAATAAAAATGTTTCAGTCATACAAAAGCTGGACTCTTCATTGCCAGCAGAGCTGCATTGTAAAAAAGTTAAAGGAAGTCCTGCAAGCACTACCAGATGGAAATATAGATCTACACAAAGAAATGAAGAACACAGGAAATGGTAATTATACTGATAAACATGTAAGGTATTTTCTTATTGTTTAAATCTGTTTAAAAGATAATCATTTAAACAATAAGAATAACTGTGTGGTATGGGATTTATATCATATATAAAAGCAAAATGTATGAGAATAGTAGCACAAAGGTTGAAAGGGAGAAATGGAAGTATGCTGTCGGAAGCTTCTTATACTGTGCATGAAGTGGTGCACTATCACTTGATATTAGATTGTGGCAAGTTAAAAAGGTGTAACATAAACCTTAGAGCAACCACTAAAATAACACAAGCATTACAGCTACTAAGCCAACCAAAGTTGTTTAAATAGGTTCATGAAAGATATTCACCTCACCTAAAACATGGCAGAAAAAAGAGGAAAAAGAGAAAAAGAAAATATGGACAAATAGAAAATGAACAGCAAGGTGATGGATTCAAGCCTAATGGTATCAACAATACATTGTGTCCTGTATGAACACCAGCACTGTTCCTTCTAATCCTTTCAGGTAGTTCTTTCTCCAGCTTCAGGTAGTTTTTTCCATAGGCATTTGGTGATCACTGCTCACCTGAATACCAGACGAGAGTCCTCTGCAGATCTCTGCAGTTCTGTCTCTTGGTAGCTCTCTTGTGTATATCCTACTCTGTCTTGGGAGCGCACATCATTTTGGTTTCCCTGAATTCTCAGCTGTTTCTTCAACTCAGGGAGTATGGTGGGTTCCACCAGGGTTCCCTCTCCCTGTGCTGCATCCTGCAAAGTCTCTCAAGGCAGCAAGTTGAGGCAACCACAGGGCTCACCTCATTTGTATCCTGCCTTTCAGGATAGGGATCATTGTTCTTTGTTGATTGGTATTCAGTGTCTTCCAAACTGTTGTTTCACATATTTTATTAAGGTTTTTGTTTGTTTGTTTGTCTGTTTGTTTGTTTGTTCCAGCCAAGAGGGTATATCCAGTCTTTATTCTACACCTCAGTCAGAAGCAGAAATCAGTTTATTCCTTTTTATTGCTGAGAATATTCCATTTATGGATGTATGGCAGTTTGTTTATTCATTCACTTACTGAAGGTCTAGATTATTTCCAGTTTTTTGCAAGTATGAATAAAGCTTCTATAAGCATTTGCATGTAGCTTTGTGTGGGAGCATAAATTTTCAATTTACTTGGATAAATACCTAAGAGTGGTTACTTAGTTATGTGGTAAGAGTGTATTTAATTTTATAAGAAACTGCCAAATTGTTTATCAGAGTGTACCATTTGGCATTCCCACCAGAAATCTACCAGAAATCATTCCAATTACTCTGCCATCATTTGATGTTGTAAGCTGTTTGTTTCTTTGTTTATTTATTTATTTTTAGTCATTCTAATACATGGATAGTGGTATCTCATTGTGGTTCTAATTTGCATTTCCCTGATAACTAATGATGTTGAACATCTTTTTTTATGATCATTTGTAATCTATATACCTTCTTTGGTGAACGCTTTTCAGAACTATCACAGATTTTTAAAAATTGGGTTCTGTTTTCAAATTCTTTAGTTTTGAGTGTTCTTTATATATTATGTAGATAAATTTTTAAAGATTTTTATTGAAATATAGGTAACATAGAATATTATATTAGTGTGAGGGGTACATAATAGTTATTCAACATTTATATACCTAAAGAAGTGATCACCCTGGTAAGTCCAGCAACCATCTGACACCGTACCATGTTACCACAATATTATTGACTATATTCCCTATGCTATATGTACATTACATCCCCATGACTAATTTGTTTTATACCTGGAAATTTGAACCTCTTATTCCTCTTCACCTTCCCCCCCTTTTTAAAATTTTCAATTACACTTGACATTCAATATTATTTTACATTAATTTCAGGTGTACAGCATAGTGGTTAGGCATTTCTATAATTTAAGAAGTGATTCCCCCTGACTAGTCCAGTATTCACATGGCAACTATACATAGTTATTACCATATTATTGACTACATTCCCTGTGTTTTACTTTACATCGCCATGACTATTTTGTGACTACCAATTTGCACTTTTTAACCCCTTCACCTTTTTCACTATGTACCCCAACCCCATCCCTTCTATCACCCCAATAAATCTAGTATCTATCTGACACCACACATAGTTATTACAATATTGTTGACTATATTCTTTATGCTATACCCTACATCCCCATCACTTCTTTGTAACAACCAAATCACTTCCCCTTTTTCACCCAATCCCCCTCCCACCTGGCAAACATAAAAATGTTCTCTGTATCCATAAATTTGTTTCTGTTTTGTTTGTTTACTTTGTTCTTTAGATTCCACATGTAAGCAAAATCATATTGCATCTGTCTTTTTCTGTCTGACACTCCACTCAGCACAGTACCTTCCGTGTCCATCCATGCCACCATAGATGGCAAGAACCCATTCCTTTCCCTGGCTGAGCAATATTCCATTGTATATATGTACCACCTCCTCTTCATCCATTCATCCATTGACAGACACCCAGGCTGCCTCCACATCTTGGCCATTGTAAACAATGATGCAATGAACATATGGATGCACATGTCCCCTCAAAGTAGCGTTTTGAGTTTCTTTGAATAAATACCCTGAGGTGGGATTACTGGGGCCTTCTTTTTCTCTTATTGCCATTTTATTATTTGTAATTTTTACCTTTTCTTTTTTTCATCCTAAATAACTCCCTATAACATTTTTTGTAATACTGTTTTGGTGCTGATGAACTCCTTTAGCCTTTTCTAGTCTGGGAAGCTCTTTCTTGTCTGGGAAGCTCTTTATCTCTCCTTCAATTTTACATGATTGCTTTGCTGGGCAGAGCTCTTCATTGTATATTTCACTCCAGTACTTTCTGGCTTACAAATTTCTGTTGAGAAATAACTGATAATTGTATGAGAGCTCCCATATAAGTTAGTTGTCTTTCTCTTGCTGCTTTTTGGATTCTCCCTTTGTCTTTAACATTTGCATTTTAATTATAATGTGCCTTGGTGTGGGACTGTTTGGGTTCCTCTTGTTTGGGGCTCTCTGTACTTCCTGGGCCTCTATGTCTATTTCCTTCACCAGGTTAGGAAAATTTTCAGTTATTATTTCTTCAAATAGGTTCTCAATTCCTTGCTTTCTTGCTTCTCTTTCTGGTATCCTTATGATGAGACTATTGTTATGCTTGATGTTGTAGAAGAGGTTTCTTAAACTATGCTTATTTTTTTAATTATTTTTTCTATTTTCCGCTCTGATTGGTTTCTTTTCTTTTCTTTCTTTCTTTCTTTCTTTCTTTCTTTCTTTCTTTCTTTCTTTCTTTCTTTCTTTTTTGCTACTTTGTCTTCCAAATTGATGATTCTATCTTCTGCTTCTTATAGTCTGCTGGTGATTCTTTCTAGTGCATTCTTAATTTCAGTTATTGTATTCATCACTTCTGACTGGTTTGTGTGGTTTCTATGTTGTTTTTTTATTCTTGCTATCTCTTTGTTGAGATTCTCACTAAGTACCTTGAAATTCCTTATAACCATTGTTTTGAACTCTGTATCTGGTAGGTTGCTTGCTTACATTTCATTTAGTTCTTTTTCTGGAGTTTTCTGCTATTACTTCATTTGGGATGTCTTTCTTTGTTTTCTCACTTTGGTTGCCTCTCTGTGTTTGTTTCTATGTATTAGGTAGATATTCTACAGCTCCCAGTCTTGTCCAGGTGGACTTATGAAGTTTGTGCCCTGTGGGGCCCAGTGGCACAGTCTGCCGGTCACCTGTGCCTGGTGCTCCACAAGTATCTCTTGTGTGGGTTGTGTGTGCCCTCCTATTATAGCTAAGCCATGATTGCTATTGGCATGTCAGTAGGTGGGATTGATCTTCAAGTTGACTGGCTGTGGGGTTTAGCCACAACCACAGCTATGGGCTGCTGTTCAGGGGGCTTACACCACTGAGCTGGAATTATCCCAGTGGCCTCTAATTAAGACCATCCTTTGGATGTGTCCCTTGTGGGGTTAATTAGGTGGTGCTCTGCTGTGGTCTGAAGCCAACCTTCAAGTAAGTTCGTTCTGAGGCCTCTTGGGAGGGGCTCAAGTTCAGGCCCAGGTCACCCACTGCCTTTGTCCAGCTGAGGACAACCTGGTAGGAGGTACAAACTTATCTGCCGTTGGTTGCTGCCTGTGATAAACTTGGAGATGCATGAGAAGGGCCCCACTGCAAACTGAGGTTGGCTGCCACTAATACCAAGCTTGGGGAGCTCTGAAAAAAGTCAGGATGTCCTGAGGCTTCCTGCCATCTGCCAGCTCATAAGGTTGATAAAGCCACTGAGAAAGCCTCAAACAAGATGTGAGTGGTGTGAGTCAGGGTCTTAGGGTGTCACCAGTATAGGACACATTGTGTTCACCAGGTTAATGTTGATTCTGGTTTGTTGCCAGTGCTGAGCCTGGAGATATTCAGCAAAAATGTCAGATCACACTGAGGGCAGCTGCCGCCCACCCAGGGCCTGTGGACCCTGATAGTTGTCCAAGAAAAAGTGCAATTTGGGTGGGGCTTCTGCTGACTAAGGAAGTGTCTCTTGCATTGCTCAAGTTGGGTGGGGCAGGGTCATGGAGTCACCAGTGTTAAATGAGTGAGTTCACCAGGCCAATGCAGGTTTAGATTTGGCCATGTGGGGGGAGGACTCAACATAGGAAATGTGGTGGCCGGCTGCTGGCTGCAAGGAGAAGCACCCCACAAAGGGAAAATGGCATCTGTCCCTCTGATCCTTATCCTGCAGCCACACAACTAGTCTCTCCCTGAATGTCTCTGTCACCCTGAGAGTCACTGTCTCTCTGCTGGAGCCCAGGGTAAGTGCCTTTAAGTGAGTTTGTGCATGTCCCTTTAAGAGGATGTCTGGGTGTTCCTGTAGCCTTCAGTCCTGCTGAGACTTTCCAAATCCCCACTATTTTCACAGCCAGATGTTGTGGGGACTCCTCTTCCTGTCACCGGTACTCCAGACTGGAGAGGTGGTGTGGGAATGGGGTCCCTCACTTCTCTGGGGGGAATCTCTGCAGCTGATATATCTCTCTCATTTCTCAACTGCCACACACAGGTGTGGGGCAAGTCCATTCTGTATCTCCACCTCTCCTACCAGTCTCGACGTGGCTTCCTCTTTATGTCCTTAATTATAAAACTTCTGTTCAGCTAGACTTCAGATGGTTCTCCAGGTTGACTGTTCTATTACTTAGTTGTAATTTTAATGTGGTCTTCGGAGGAGGCAAGCACAATATTTATCTACCCTGCCATCTTGGATCCTGCTGGATATAAATTCTTTATTAGGTGTTACTTGCAAACATTTTCTTCCAGTGTGTGGCTTGTCTTATGTTTCATTTCTAAATCTTTCTTTTTAGAGGGATCTGATTCATTGAGAAGACTGAGTTAGAAGTGTAACTTTATTAATGTCCCCAAACCATTTATTGACTAATGAAAAAGAAAATTTAAGTATAGTAGTAATTTTTAACCCCAGAAATTTACTGTCATTTATACCTGTGTTTCAGAGGAAATTTTGAGAGTGAATTTATTATAGTAACAAGGTCAGGGCATTTATATTCTTTCTCATTTGGCTATTAGTTATGTGATCCTGAATGTCATTGATTTCTCCAGGCTCAATTTCCTCAGCAGCAAATGTTCAACCTTGAATACAAGCTTTTCACAGTTACTGGCACAGGGTGCAATAACATAACATACTTTGTTAATTTTCTTCAGAGGTTATAGTTTTGTCTTGTGTTTTTTTTTTTTTTTCACTTTCATAATAATATAACAGTACCGTCTATTGAGAGTGATACATACATATATATATATATATATATGTTTATGTTTTAAATGACTTGAGGACTAGAAAAATGCATTTTCAAATAAAGAGGGGGAAGAGAGTGCAAAGAGGAAGAGATTTTACATTTTATCAAGGTAAAATTCAGCACTACATTTATTTTTTAAAATTTCTCTTAATAAGTTAATTAATTGTCAAGCATAGTGTAAATTATTTCAAATATAACACACACAATATTTAGGTAGCATAGAGGTAATACTGATCAGTCATCTAAACTTATTTTATTAAATTGGGGTATAACATTAAAATATGTTTTGAGGAAAAATTCAATCCTGGTGTCTTTTCTCCCGTTATTTTATTATGAAAAATGTTCAATGTACAAAAAAAGTTGCAAGAATTGCACAGTGAACACCTATAAACCTACTACATAGATTCTGCTATTAATATTTGATTACATTTCCTTTATCATAGCTCTATCTCTCCATCCTGCTACTCACCTATCTATCCACTTTATTTTATGATGCATTTCAAAGCTAGCTGATTTTTAAAATAACTCCTGCTAATGTTCCTAAACCTGGGGGAGTTCTCCAAAGAAACAAACAAACAAAAAGATTCCTGGCCCCACCTCTAGAGACATTGAGTCTGTATCTGAGGTAAGCTTAATACCTGAATTACCCACACCTCTCCTCCTGTTAGCTCCACAAGTGTTTGAATGATCAACAAAGGCAATGGCCCACACACCTTGAGAGAGTCATTTAGAAACAGGAGATATGGGGAAGAACCATGGCATTCCTCTGTTATAAGAGTTTGAGGAAGAGAGAGTCAGAGAGAATCAGAAGGAGTCAGAGAGAATGATATTCCAGAAGGAAAAAAATCTATTAGGGGAAGGTATGCTGAGATTAGACTGGTAGACTGGTGTTCTGAAAGGGCTCTTTGCAAAACTAATATCTGAAAGAATCACTTGAGAGAACTGAAAAACAAAACAAAAGTTGGGTCTTAACAAAGAGATTCTGATGAGAAACTTTGGATGAGGGCTTGCATCTATATATTTAACAAGTGATGCAGATATTCTGGATGCTACTGGTTTATAGCCAATATGCTAGAAACTTCTCTAGCATTAAAGATGTGTAGGGGATGGACAAAATAGCTAGCTGAGACATGATAGCTTTTAGTACAAGCTAAGTGATACTAGTGTGTGAGGGTCCCCAGCTTGATTCTCAGCTGTATCTACTGCTGAAACTCATACACATTAGGTTAATTGGTAAGACAGGCAACTGGAAGTTGATAGACAAGCTTGGTCAAGTACCAAGCCCATATGCCACAGAAGGAAAGGATGAGTCTGAGCTCCAGATATTGTTTTGCTCTCAGACATATATCCTGACCCTGGCTGCTGAACCAGCAAGAAAAGGGTTTTTGAGCAAAACTTGAAAGCTTTGGCTAATAACATTAAAACAGTGAAACACAAGCAACATTTCTTTGTTGCTCATAAGACAGAGATACAAAAAGAGGGGAGAATTTTATAGGGAGATTTGGTGCACTGAGAACTCCAGAGGACAGCAATCCTTGGCATTGTGCATTAGTTGTGGTACACAGTGGAAGATGGTGGTTCCCAGGGGAAACAAGTGGCAATGTTCAGAGGGGACTTTGACGCCTAAGGACATCATTGGACCAACTATTAGAGGAAGAAAATGGTGGCCACCATCCAGGTGCAAGGTCACGCTTAACATTATTCCCCCGGACCATCCTGACATAATTGATGATTGGGGGTGATTCTCAGGGGATGAACATCTGCAGTTAGTGGCAAAGTTTGGATGAGAGTCAGCAAAATATGACTAGTATAGGTGTTGAATTTAAATACCATTTGCTTGCAAGGTGAAGTTGAGAATGTATAAGGAAAGCCAAAAAAGATAAAGACCCAAAGAAATTGATGAGGCAGCATATTACGGGAGGGAAAGAACAGATGCTTCATAAACCCATGTTTGTCCTAATAGATATTGTTTGCTTTATCTTCTTCTAATTAAAAGCTACTCTATTAGTTTTAATTTAATAGGAAATTGTTATTTAGTCTGCAGGCATCGGGGTTTTCCTATTCCTGCCTGATGCCCATGATGTTCTATGCGTCTGACTTTTTTTCTTTTGTTTTGTTGTTGCCTGACTAATTCTGTTTCTGTAGTCTTTCTTGGGTTTTTCTCTCTTAATACTTAAAAAAAAATGCATTTCCTTGTTTCAGGATTTCAGGGTTGAATCAGTGTGGGTGTTTATTCTTCTATTCAGCCATCTCCCAGTTCTGTGCTTAAAATCCCAACATGTAGGTGGCTGCTTGTCCATCTGGGCTGGGTGGGGAGAGCTGATACACAGAATAATATTTTTTTCCAGCAAGGGCCTTTACCCCTTATTCTGGCAAGAAACATAGTGGACAGATTTTAAATGGTGTTTGACATATTTTCTTCCAGGAACATTGATTTTGGAATACTGAAGAACAAACTATCTCTGGGATGCTGGGCACCAAGATGCTTGCATTTGATAAAATGGGAACTTGGTTGAAAACAGTTTCTCCCTGATGTGTGGCTTTAGGCATTCACAAGTGGTTTGGGAGAGATTTGTATCTGTGTCATATTTTAGTACAACAGGTGATCTCTCTGAAGAATCTATGCAGTCATGATGGGGTGGGGGGCGGGCGGTGAGCCAAGCACCATCTAAAGATATATTTGTGGCTCAAATGAAAGCTTAATGTAGGGAGAGTTCTTGCAACATCAGAATGTAAATAATTTACTTTACTCATTCATTCAGCAGGGCAAGGGGAGGGAAGATTAATGGGCAGTTTAAAAGAAAGTCCAGTTAAAACCTTTGTCGTCCTCATGTCATGGAAGCAAGAGCCAGTTTAATCTAAACAAAAGGGGCGGCTCACCCATTTGGGCAGGGCTGGGAGACCACACAGTGGCTGAGAATTGCCCATCAGCAGGGTCCCGCTCTTTATAGACCATTTGTTTCCATTTGTAGTGAAAAAAGAGATGCTCTTGTAGAGGTTAAGTCACCCAGTTATTTGTTATAAACTTTCAGAAAGGAATGGGTTTGAAACAAGTCTTAAGTGTTTCAGTGACAAATATTTAACGTCGCCTCTGAGATTTATGGCACTTCTGTTCACCCTTTGAAAGCTTTTAGTTCAGTGGCAAAGGTTACTGGGGGCTTGTCCAGCAGAAAGGAGGTTCTTTCTATTGTTGTTTTATCATTTTAGCACTGGCTGGAGAGTATTCCAAAGTTTCAGTCATGAATAATCACCCTTTCTGCCCACATCATCATTTGTCCTACAACCATGATTGTCTTTGGAGACTAATCGAAGGCATTTAAGAGCTCCCAGCATCTGGTCTGTCCACGTTTCACACCTCCACAGCTGTGATGCAGGAGGCGAGTGTGGAGAGCTGATACTAGGCCATGCCTGCAGCCTTAGGACCACCAAGCAGGGAAGCCCAAGAGTCATATACCTGCCATGAGCCACATACCTGCTGTGAGCCACTGGTACCCTTGCTGGAGTACCTGTTGTGTTGGGATACCTGTACAAGAATAATTCAAGGGTGAAGTCTCATCATTTTGTGGCCAAGGTCTCATTTCCTTTTAATATGTAAATTTTGATGAAAAGAGCCCCCATTGCCTTAATGAGAGGAAATTAGGCCTCCTGAAATTGTGCCCTAGCCATTTCTGACAGGATGCTTCTTACCTTGAGCTGCTACATTGAGAGGTCAGCTGCTGCTGGCCATTGTGCTGTCATAGCTATCTGCTGCTAGTACCCACACTGCCACCACCTGGCCTTGGGGAAGGAGTGGGTGGTGGGTGGGGAAAAGGGGAGATAGAGCTTCCTTCCTAATTATACAAAGACAGGGCTCTAACTCTCATTGAGGCTTTACTGAATGACCGATTATGACTTACAGTAACTCTAGATCCATCCAGGCCAATTCTGAGGGGTTTTTATGAAACTCTCCTTGCTGGATCCCAGCTTGCTCCATATCATAAAAACAACAGCTAACATTTATTGGGTGCTTATTATGTGCCAGGTGCTATTTTAAGTATTATCTCATGAAGTATTAGCTCATGAATCTTTACAGCTCTATGAGATATGTACTGTTATCATCCCCATTTTACAGACAAGGAAATTAAGGCACAGCGAGATTCCATAACCTGCTCAAGTGCACACAGCTAGCAAATGCAGAGTGGGATCTGAATCCAGGCTGCCAGGCTCCATAGTGCAGTAATCGTGTACTCTCTATTCTTTCCTTCTCCACTGGGAAGCTCCACACAACTCCATGCCTTCAGGTTCAGGCCCAACTACTGAAAGGCCCCTAAAGGGACAGGGGAGTTCCCCTTCACACCCGAGTAAGGCCCATCCACCAAGTCTTATTTTCCTATCCCAGGATTTATTTCTTTTAAAAGATGATTCACAGCTCATTTTCTTTGGAAGAAAGTCTGCTTCCACATACAGAGAGTTGGCTTTGCCCTTTTGCTCTCCCAAAGATATCACTCCCCTGAGGATGCCACGGGATGATGTGAGTACATTTCTCAAGATCTGGGATATTCAGTCAAGATGCACCACAGTAAATTCTAATTCTTTTCCCAGACTCCTTTTTCTGAAAGGAAGAAAACGGTTCTGGGATCACACTTCTCTGCTGCCTTCTCCTGTCCACCTCGAACAGGTAAGTAAACAAGAACACGTAAGACTTTGCAAGAACTAACAAGCATGTGGATGAATAGGGGAGTCTAAATTGTTACCTGAGAAAGAAACTTTTCTCTAAATCTGTGTTTCTGGACACTGGAATGAGAACATTGCTAGAAAAAAACCAAAGCATTTGTATTATAAAAAGTAAAATATCTATAGGTGATTCTAATATACTATCCTGGGTGCAAACCACTGATCAAAGGAAGAGTGTAGCAAAGACACAGACTTACAAAAAGATATAGTCTACTTATCTTACCAAACAGAATATCTAATTATAGACTGAAACATTTGCAGTCTGGGGATTTCATAGCACTCAAGTCTTATACAACAAGGATGTGAGAGAGAGAGAGAGAGAGAGAGAGAGAGAGAGAGAGAGAGAGAGAGAGAGAGAGAGAGACATGTAGTGTATTTACTTTGAATTTACTAACTAAAAGGTCCTGTCCAAGTGATAATTTTGCCAACTTTTAGGTGGCATATAATTGCCCTGATATTTTCATTTTATAATAATAGGTATTCACTTTTATTTAACTGAAGAAGAGAAGATTAAATAATCTGTAGAAATTTTTACCACACAAAACTTTAGATCTTAATAAATTTCTTCAAGGTTAGGCAAAAAGATTCTCAAGGTTAGGCAACAAGATTTTAGCAACCATCTTTGTTTATCTTTTCTCCCCACAATGGCTCAAGAGTGGCATATTACTTGACTTCTTTACTTGTTTTTATACTTGAAACTTAACTTGGCTAGATATATTCACGTTTATATTGCTCAGAACTTTTTAAATATTGTTCCATGGTCTTCTAGCATTGAATTATGTTGTGAAATCTAAGGCCAATCTTATTTTCCTCTTGCAGTGAACTATTATTTCTTATCAGTAGGGCCAAAGGGTCTGTCTTTATCCTTGAAGTTTAATAATTTAATGAGGCTATGTTTTGATGCCAATAGTTTTCTATTAGTTATCTTCCTCCATATATGTTGTATGCATTCACTCTGTGCATTCAGTTTTTTTGTGGGGGAGGAGAAATTTTTCTGTATTATATTTCTGAATATTTTTTCTCTCCCACTTTTAGGGTTCTTCATTGGAGGGACACCAATTAACTTTATGTTGGATCTTCTTTGTCTCCCATTTTAATTACCCACTCTGTAATTGCTTTAACTTCTTTGTCTTCTCCTTTCATTGAGCATATCCCAAGTTTTTCTTCTATACCACTAATGTAATATTTAAGCTTATCTACTGCTTTGTTGTTCTTTCTAAAATGCTATTAGACTCAAAGTACCATTGTTATGGTCCTTAACTTGCTTTCTTTGTTCTCCTTTTCATCTCAACCTTGTGCTTTATTATCTTGTCTCTCAACTACAGTTTTATTGAATTTGCATCCTACAAGTCAGTGCACTTGTGTTCCTTGGGCTATGTTCATTTGCTTACTTTTTGTGTGTCATTTTTGTTGTTGTAATAAAAAATGTTGGTCATTTATTTATTCACCTTTTATTTTATTTCCTGTTTGAAGTTATATACAGAATTAACATGTCATTTTCTTTTACATTGTTCACACTTAATCTGGAGTAAATTGATTCTTCTCCCTTTTCCCCTTTGAAAACTGCATTTTGAGGGCAGTATTTGTTTTCATTTATGTTTTTGGTGACTTGCTTGTTTGAACATGGGAGAAAGGAAGAAGTCATCATGGGAGAAATGCTATGCTTACTAGGGTAGTTGGATCTTTCTCTGTTTCCTGACATGTCATTAAATGATCTACACTCTCCACCCAGTGGGTTTGACTTCATTCTATCTCAGAAAGTATCTTGGAAGATGATAGGCCCTAATAGCCCTTGTTGTTTTCAGTGAGCTTTTTTTTTTTTTTTACATATAAACTTAAAGTTTGCCAAACACTGTGATAAGCACATTAAATACTTTTTTTCCAGTAAATCCTCATGACAACTCATTCAAGTAGGTACAGTGACATTGCACTTTTGTAGATGAGGAAACTGAGGTTCAAGTGAAGGTTGTCCAACTATTGTTGTCCATTGATCTATTTATATTATCCTGTCATACTATTTAAATTGCTGTGTCTTCTGTAAGTAAACATATTACATTTTATATAAACAATAGTATAAAATATAATGTAACATATTAATTTTATACTATTATATATAACATTATATAATATACAGTAATGTGTTATAAATATACAAATTAATACATGGAATGGTAATCTCTTCCTTCCCCTTTTAAAATTTTTGTCTGTTTTTGTGTTTTTATATTTTTGGAATGAACTCTAAAATAATTGATTTGACAAAAATGTTTTGCCATTTATATTTGAGTTGCATTAGATTACAGGATAATGTGAGAATCAACATATTTTCCATACTGAGTATTCTAATCAGGGCCACAGTATACCTCTCCATTTATTCAATTAATCTCATATATATTTTGCAGTAATCTTGAAGTTTTTAAGTATTTCATATTTGTTGCTCTGGTGAATATTATTAATATGTTAACCTTTCCCCTATTATATTCAAATTACTTTACTGCTGGTATGTAGAAACACTAATATATTTTAAATTAATATGAATTCTTATTATTCTAATAATTATTAATATGGTTCCCTTGAGTTTTTAAGGGGGGGTAATCCTATTATTTTAATAGTTCTGTCTCTTTTCAATATGTACAATTGAAATTTTTTTTGGTCTGATTGCATTGGCTAGCTCTTCCAGAACAATTAGTTGGTCCATCAGTTGGCTTTTCATTCTAAACTGAGTGGCTTACAGTGGCCATTACCTAGCCTTGGTTACTCATACTCCAAGCTGCTCTGCAAACTAGCCAGGGGTCGATTGCCCTAAACTGAGCTTGGCTCCAGTGTGCAGCCTGGATCCAGGTGTTCAATTTTATTAACTTGATTTATTTTGTGTTCCTATTCAGAAGGGTGCCTCTTAGGTTTTCAGCATAAGTATTAATATTTAAGCCAACACAAGTCTTCTGTTATTTGGAACACAAAGCATCTGAACTGATTTGTAATAGGAGATGCACCACTAAATTCGTGTAAGCACTGCCCAGACATCCTATGTAGACTTCCGTCAGCCACTAGCTGTCACTTCCATGGTCACTTTCTCAAGTTCTCTTTGACTAACATTGAGTAATCACTACTGCCTTCCTTTCCTCTGAGGGCTGCATCTTCTAGTTCAATGTTTCTCACAATGTAATGTGTATTCACATCACCTGGAAATGTTGCTAATATTTAGTTTCTGATTCAGCAGGTCCAGGATGGGGTCTGTGTTTGTGCATTTCTCACAAACTCTCAGATGACATTGGTCTACAGGCCCTACTTTGAACAGCACAGCTTTAGACCACAATATGAGAAGTTTTATGCTACTTTTAAATTATAATTATACACTGTTAATGGCAGTGTGTGAGGGACCTAAGAGAGTGAGAAGATACTGGGTGAGGTCAAGATTCTGTTACTGTTTCTGCTGTTTATCAGTTGTGTGTGCTCAGCTTTAATTTTCTCCAAAAATAGTTGGGAAATCAAATGTCAGAATGGGTGTGAACATACTATGCATACATCATCCAAATGAAAAGTATTGTTTTCTGTGATTAGCAAGAATGATTATCAGTATTTCCCAGGTAATTTATTGTCTTCAAAACAATGACATAAGTAAGCAGCTAGAAAGTTAGGACTAAAAACAGTAATTGCATGAAATGCCTATCACTGTGCCTAGAATACAAATGTAAATGTTAGCTATTGTTATCTTTATTCATTGGTAAAACTGGGCAAGGATAAAGCTGTGCTTTTCAAATGAGCCTGCAATAATTGTCAGTCCATCCTCCTTATGCAGTTCCCATTAGATGTTGTGTATTGTGTCTGTGTGTTCTCTTAATGATTGAACTATGTATTGAAATTGGGAAAAAAACAGAAGGAAAAGTATGACAATCAACTTCAGTTAGTATACTTTAAAGTGCAAGGAACCCCCCCACACACACACACACACATACATAAACACCAATCAATTTGTTTTAAGCAACCAAGAAAACTTATGTCACTAACTGAGAAGATCTGAGATAGCATAGCTGTAAGTTGGTTAATTCAGTGGCTGGGCAGTTTCCATGTGGCCTATTTTCCATTTTCATTGTGATGGTTTTATAACTCCCCTCATGACCTCATGATGACTTTAAGCACTTCCAAGAGTCACATACAGACAAGACAATATCCAAGGGAAGAAGAGACTCCTTCCTGCATTTCTTGACTTCAGATGTTGGAAATCATTCCCAAAAGACCCCAAAAAACATGCTCTTCTCTCACTGGCCAGCACTGGATCACATGTGTCCTAAGCTAACAGCACTGGCAAATGGAAGGGGATTGGCATGCTTGTCTGAGCAGTCCATTCAGGAATTATCTCTACATCATGTGGAGAAGGGTGGAGATCTGAACACAATCCGCATTGAGCCTGAAGGAGGAACAGCTTTGGGGCACTCAATGGTGTAGATAGAGTTCTAAATGTGAAGGGGGCTTTACAGTGGCAAACATCTTCAGATTTTCCACCTAGAACCGGAGTCCTTTTCTGTTGCAGCCAACTAAAATATTTTCCCATCTTCTGTTTAAATTTTTAGAAACAGGGAGCTTAATTATTCGGAGAGCCTTTCACTTCTCCCCCTAATTGGCTCTTACCCCCGTCCCCATCAAGCAGTCGAAGGAGGCTTTTATACCTGGAGTACCAAGCCCATGTCAGCAGGTGTCATTCTTGGCTTCTGAGGATGGGGAGGACCCCTTGGCTTTTGCTGGGAGTAGGCACATTCTGAAAGCCTCAGCAGTGCTCGCCTCTCAGTGTATCGCCTCTTCTGACACCTGTGATTCACTCTTACTGAGCACGCTGGCCTCCCTTTCACACTGCTTCCCCTGATGTTTTATCGCCATACTCTTACATCGGTCACGCCAAATTGTCACCTTAAAGTTGTGGAAAAAGGGCCACTTTAAAAGACTCACTTTGCTTCTCATTACCACAAGCAAACACTCCCCACCCCCCACCCCCACGCCCTGCAATCACCAATATCACTGTCCCCAATGCTTTCAGATGAATAGGAAAACGTCAGGGCCTTGTAAGGCCAGATTAAGGAGCCACTAAGAATATGACCCATTTACTCTGAACTCTGAGTAAGTCAATTGATCCTCCATATATACTAACACTGAGCTATGTACACGTCCAGAGAGATTTAAGTCTCAGCCTTCTATTTGATAGCAGAATAAATCGCCTTTGTTTGGTGGCATCGAAAAATTCACACATTATTTATTTCTTGCTCCAACAGCTTTCTTGGAAGTTTCAGAGGTAGTTGATTATCTATTCCAAGATGGAGGAGAAATAACAATGTTATTAATCTCACTGCTGTGCAATCTAACCTTCAAAAGGAGACAGTATTCAAATGGGCAGCATTAAAAGCTAAGCCTCCCAGTGAAGCTAGATTTTCCCCAAATCACGTATGTCATAAAAAAAAAAAAAAATGTTCCAAAGAAATTTTATCGTTTCAGGAAATCTTGGCTAAAAATGTGTTTTTATGCTTTTGAACCTTTCTTGGCTTTGCTTTTTTTTTGTATCACTGCCTCTCCATAAAGACCACAGCCCCATGAAGATCAAGAGACAAAGTGGTGTCTCTGTGTTTTGCACAGTAACCTAGGGAGGCTGAGCTGTACGGAAATGAGAACATTACCAATGCCCGTAGCCCACGTGGCCTTGTTGAAGGGAAGCTCATCAACAATCTGTGCTCCATGCTGTCTGCCCATCCATCCAGGACTGGTGGCAGCTCTCCAAGGCTTTGCAGGCATGGAGAACCTAGAAGTACCTGTCTTACTAACAGTGTGAATTGTGTGTTAATCCTGGACAGTGTTATTGTCATTTCCTCTAAGCAGAAGCTTCTCACACTAACTTCTGATGACAGTGAGTGAAAGCCAGGTGAAATAATTTAATGGAAAGAGAGAGGGGTTGCAGTTTTCTTTCAAATGGACCTTGAAATAGATCCTACCCTTAAACTTTAATGTGCATCCAAATTCCTGGAAAGTATGCTAAAAATGCAGACTGGAGAGGCTCTTTTCTAGATAGTTTGATTTGGTAAGTGTGTGTGGACCTCTAAATCTGCATTTTAAACTTCAAATACCAACAGGTGAATCTGAGGCAGATGCTTTGAAGAGGTTCCTTTGAGAAAAACTGCCCTAAGTCATAAGCTTGAGAACAAACACGAGGAATAAGAGCTTCTATCTATTACGGCCCCTCTGTGCAGGTTCTTTGTACAAGTCAGCATGAGTTCTCAACCTCCTTGCAAGTTTGGTGGCCCAGTTTACATATAAGGAGAGTGAGCCTCCCAGAGGTTAAGGCATTTGCTCAAGGGCTCATTGCTAAGCTGTTGCCAACACTGCTACCCAGTGCTGGTAGTATCTGAGCACAGGAGATGCCTGAGTGAAAGAAAATACAAATTAACTGCTCAGAATCTTTGTCTAGGCTAATAGCACAAATAAAATGAATTCTTCATAACAACCTGTAATTTCTCAATAGTACTCAGCATCCATCTTGTTTGTTTTGCTTTGTTCTGGCATACCTATAAATTAGTGCGGTCTTTGTGGTAGTTACACATAGTGACTGAGGAATATTTTGCTATATTAAACAACTCACAGTTTTTCTGGTCTAGTTAAAGATGAATGAAATATGAGACTGATTCTTTACATATACCTGAAAATTATGCATGTGCGTGTGAACTCCATTTATACTCTTATTATGGGCTGTTATGACTTTGTTATGTTAACATTTGTTAAGTGGAGCACTGGGTGCCAGACAGTGAGGCAAGGTTCAACAACAGCCCATGAGAGAAATTGAAAGAGAGAAGTCTGTTACTCACAGGTCCTAGCGGAAGTACATGGCACACCTTGAGAGGCCACATGGGGATGTCAAGGCAGGGTAAAGACAGAGAGAGACAGGACCTGGGCACATGCCTTTATTATTTTTTTTGGGGGGGGAAGGGGAACAGGGCTTTATTGGGGAACAGTGTGTACTTCCAGGACTTTTTTCCAAGTCAAGTTGTTGTCCTTTCAATCTTACTGGTGGAGGGTGCCGTTCAGCTTCAAGTTGTTGTTCTTTCAGTCTTAGTTGTGGAGTGCGCAGCTCAGGTCCAGGTCCAGTTGCCAGTTGCTAGTTGCAGGGGGCATAGCCCACCATCCCTTGCAGGACTCGAGGAGTTGAACTGGCAACCTTGTGGTTGAGAGCCCACTGGCCCATGTGGGAATCCAACTGGCAGCCTTCGGAGTTAGAAGCATGGAGCTCTAACCGCCTGAGCCACCAGGCGGAACACATGCCTTTATTAGGGTTCGTGGGTAGAGTGCTTTGGGGTGCCTGGGCTAAGGAAAGATTGATCAATTCAAATCAAAAGAGTAGTGTTTTGGTAAGCTCCATGGGGATCTTAACTAAGGGGGTGCACACAGGGAAAGCCCTGGAAGGTGGGAGAGAGACTGTTCATCCCAAAGGCTGTTGGTGGGGTCAGGGGGCGTCACATCAGGAGCTTACATTTGCTTGTGACTCTACAGGCTGCTGTCTAAGGCATGCACTTGCAAGAGGGTCTTGGATCTGCTTAAGGCCCCCAGACTGTTTGGCCAAACAAAATGGATGCAGAGTCAGCAATACCATAGTGTAGCTTAGCTAAGTTCTCAATATGGGCCCTGCTAATATTTGAGTAGACCTGAATGAGGAAAGGATGAAGGGTGTCTCTTGGGTTTCTAGTGTGATCACTTAGGTAGCAGAGGTGACAGCTAGTTTGAAATGTGTTGTTTTTCTAGAGCTTCTGAGAATCCAGGTAGAAAACATGCGGTAAATGTATACGTGCTACTCGAAGGGATGGTCTGAGTGAGCTGAAGGCATATAGTCAGCAGTCATTGATAATTGAGCTTATGGACATGGTCAAGATCTCTTGGGAAGACGCATTAGGATGGAGAAGGGCTTGAGACTCAGTCTTAGGATATAGCCCCTTTTAGTAGCTAGGTACAGGAGAACAACCTGTTACAGCCTGCAAAAAGGGAGAGATCAAGGAGGGAGAGGAAGGCTTAGAGAATGAGGAATCACAAGAGCTGAAAAAAAGAGTGTCCTTAGAGGGAAGTTTTGGTTAATTGTGTCACATAAGCTGAGGTATGGATTTAGCTCCCTGGAAATCATTAACAACCTGGGAGTCCTTTCCATGCAATCGGGAGGTAAGGATGTAGAAGCCTTGTCGGGATGGTACGAGGAATGCAGAGGCATGAGACATGGAAATGGTGAGCAGACAGGAAGTTCAAAGCTATTGAAGGGAAGGAGGAAATACAGTGTTAGGTAGAAGAGGAATTGGGATGAAGAGAGGTTTTTTCATTTTTATTTTTAAGGATAAGAGTGACTTGAACATGTGTAAATGCTGGTGGAAAGGTTCCAGCAGAGAGAGAGAGAGAGAGAGAGAGAGAGAGAGAGAGAGAGAGAGAGAGAGTTTGACGATAAAGGACAGAAATTACAGAAACATTCTAAGCTCAGATGGTCTATTTGTTTGCAGTCTTACCACATGAAATCACTCTTTGTTAAGGCTCTGGTACTTCAAGTGGACTTAAGAAACAGCATAACCATTTTGCGGGGGAGATGGAAGCCATGAGACCCTGAACAAGCTACATTCTGTGTTCTCACCTCACTTACCCAACTCAGTATTTGGTCTTCTGACTTAGTTGCATACAGCAGAAGTGTTTGTCATTTACCCTCCAGAAGAGGAATTACATTTAAAATAGGTCTCGTTTTAGATCCAGAGGCTGTAATGCTATCAGCCCACTAGGTAGAAATAGCTTGTTGCTGTCTTGGTTTCTTGGAGTCTGAACAGCAGGATTTCATGTTTCACAGATGATTGTATCCTGCATAGAAGTCTGACATGCTCTCCATCATTGTTTTACTCAATTAAAAATGCTGTATTCCACAAAGAAACAGCATTAGGGCACAGGGGTCTCTGAGTAGCAGAGTTTTCAGAAAAATGTGTCATTGCAAAATGAAATTTAGAATCTCAGAGATGGCACCAAGCTGGGAAATTTACATGCTATCAGGAAGCAGGACTAGCTGTCTGGAATAATTGAAAACTGCAGTAATAATATGAGTTGTCCTAGGGAGTGATGTTAGAAATATAATAGACATTTTCAAATCCAAGAGCTTTTATTTTCCACCTATTTACTACGCAGAGATGCTGTTGACCTCACAGCTGAATATCCCCCAAATGCTGATCACCATTATTGTTGAAGCCAGTTGGAGCAGTTATTGTGCTAAGGGCTGTATGTAGGTTTCCTCGTTTTATCTTCATCCTGATCATGAGAAGTCACGGTGTTTTTCACTCAGTGAAAGAAGAAACTGAGGTTCAGAAAGGTGAATTTCTTCCCCAAATGTTACATGCACTGCGTGTAAGTGGTGAGTTTCAGTATGAACTCAGGCCGATGACTCTGGAGCTCTCATGTTTAGTTTCTTCGTTTCTGTATATAGAGGCACAGGAATTTTAGCTTCTGCCCTCAGGGAACTTCAAATCTGATTGGAATTATATGGTAGGAGTACATATAGGCAGGGTTTATTAAGTACAAGAAGAGGTGTTTTGGAGCTTAGGAGAATGAGGAATTGCTCCCGGGGATGGGGAAGAGCACGCTATCAAGGCTGGTTCTTCATCAATTTCTTCAGCTAAAGGATTTGTGGAATTGTGATTGACTGAGGTGGGAGTGAAAGCTAGTCAAGGTAAAGAAACAGTAAAGGCAAAAGCAAAGTCAGGGCAGAGGAAATGAAATGTCTGGGGAGCAATGGCAGCCCTGTTCAACTGGTGTGTGTGTGTGTGTGTGTGTGTGTGTGTGTGTGTGTGTGTGAAAAGACCTGTCTGGATCAGATCGTGGCGATATCTAAATGACAGGATCACTGTATTCTCTCCATGCATTCTGGAAATGGTTGACTATGTTGGGAAAGCCAATTTAGCTTCTACCTGAGTTCAATAAAAATATTGAACTCAGATGATATAAATAGGAAGTAATAATACAAAAGAAAGGTTTGACCTTTCTCCTTTTATCACACAATCAATAACAAAGTCATTCTTTTTCTCTAGCACAGTGACTTTCAGCCTTGGCTACATATTAGAATTACTTAGGAAGATGTGAAATTAGAAATTTTTGGTGGCACTCTAATTAATAGAGTGCCAATTAACTCAGAATCTTTGGGGGTGGAAAACAAGCATCAGTTTTTTGTTTTTAAATGTTCCTAGATGGTTCCAATATGTAATTGAGGCTGAGTACTACTATGCTGGCAGGTCCTTCACTAGTTAAGTGAACTAATTAATTACTGCTACAGACAGGGCTGGGTAAATACAATGAAAGCTGTGTTGGTAACAGAAAATGAAAAGTCAGGGACAAGTGCTGATTTGGGGAAAGGTGAGGAGACACATTAGTTGTAAAATATATTGAAATTAGAAAATCTAAGTGAGATCGGTTGCTCATTAAAGGTGGGCTCTCCTTGTCATCATGGTCTCATCTCTAGGTACTATTTCCCAAACACAGCAGGTACAGAACAAACACTGGAATCTGAAACTCCAGCAGGCATTTGGAGTCAGGGTTTTATATATTTGTGAGGTGAGTCAACGTTGCTAAGATTCAAATGTTTGAGCTATCTGTTTATAGGTAATAATATAAATCATTTAGGTAGAGAGAAGAAAAAAGGGCTGATGAGGCAATATTGGAAAATGTCAATATGAAGGAAAAAAGAAAAGGAACAAGAACAAGGGAAGAGAATTATAGATGAAGAACAAAATAATGCAAAAGCAGGAAGGTGGAAAGGAGGTCTAGAGAGTTAACTATATAAAATGTTGCAGAAATATTTAAAAAAAGGTCTAAGGAGAAAAATACCTGAAGGCTTTGTGAATATGTGATACAGATAAATGTCATTTTCCAAATCATACAAAGAATATTGTTCATTGTAAAACAATTAAAAATTGCAAATAATAAAAACAAATAAAAACCTATCACCCACAATCCCATCACTCAAAGATAAACACTTCATATTTATTGTTATTTTTCCAAATACATACCTGTATTTTTGTAAACAAAAATGAGACATTATTTACATAGTAATATGAAATGTTTTTTTCATAAAACAATATGCCATGAATATTTTTCCATGTCAATGAACATACACAAATAGTAATTTAAAATGACTGCAAGGTATTTTGTTTATAATACAGCTACCGTAATTTATGTAGTCAGTTTCTTATTAGTAGTTTCTAATATTTGACATTTTAAACATCTTTATTCATATGTGATATGTGCATGTACTTGTGTCTGATTATTTCCTCAGGTCAAATTTCTAGGTTTGGAATTCCAGGATTTAAGGATATGTACATGGTATAATCTCTGCCTTTCAGAAAGCTTGCAGAAATTATCACTTCTACTAAGAAAATATACAATTGGTGACTTCTTCATATGGTCAACAATATTCCTTCTGTATCTTTACCAATTTATCAGGTAAAAAATGATAATCCAATGGTGTTTTTCTTTGTTTCCTAATTATGCTAAGTTTTTGAATATGCATATAGGTTATTTGAATTTCCTTTTTTGTACAATTCTTTTACTTTCCTTTGCAGTCTTCCTAGTTAGTGTATTTGCTGTATGGTCTAACTAGTATATTTAGCACATGGTCTTTTAGGACTACCATCCACTTGTTGCCCAGGACACTTTTTCTTCATATTTATGGAGCAGAGGAAGGCTTTCTTATTTCCTCATTCCAGCACACTTTTCCTGTTTTTCAGGGTTGAAATTATGTTATCCCTCATTTACTATTTCTTTGGACATTTAAAAGGGAACTGGGATGGAAAGATGTCCAAAGTTCTCTGTTCTCTGAAAAGTGCTGAGAGAGAGAATGGTGTGAAGAATGTTTTAATGGCTTAGACCAGGCAAAGGGAGAAAGAGCTCTGCAGAGGAACATGCAAACTGGTGATGCTGGTCCAACAAAACCTTGACAACCCTTCATGGAGCAAAGGAAGGAATATTGTCTCCTCCTGGGTAAGAAAGACCTGGCCTTTACACTCTCACCTCACTCAGTCATTGGATGGGTAGTGTCTCCAGACTTAGGAAATAAAAATACAAGATGCCCAATTAAATTTGAATTGCAAACAATCATGAATACTTTTAAAATATACTGCATGGGGCATATATTTAAAAAGAAACAAAAAACTGTCATTGCCTTAAGATCAGGAAAAGACAGGGATGTCCACTTTCACCACTTCTATTCAACGTAGTATTGTCAGTGTTAGCTACAGAAATCAGATGAGAAAAATAAATAAATGGCATCCAAAGAAATGGAAAGAAAAAACTAAAACTGTTATTATTTGCAGATGACATGATATTATACATAGAAAACCCTGAAGATTACACCAAAAAACTATTAGAACTGAAAACATGAATCTACTAAAGTAGCAGGATACAAAATTAATATTCAGAAATCAGTTGCATTTTTCTATACCAATAACAAACTATCAGAAAGAGAAATTAAGAAAGCAATCTCATTTATAACTGCATCAAAAAAAAAAAAAAAAAAAGACCTAGGAATAAATTTAGCCAAGGAAGTAAAAGATCTGTACTCAGAAATTTATAAGACATTGAAGAAAGAAATGAAAGAAGATACAAATAAATGGAAGCATATACCATGTTCATGAATAGGAAGAATTAATATAGTTAAAATGTCCATACTACCCAAAGCAATCTACAGATTCAATACAATTCTTATCAAAATACCAATGACAATTTTTTTTCACAGAACTAGAACAAATAATCATAAAATTGAAACCACAAAAGACCCCAAATAGCCATGGCAATCCTGAGAAATAAAACAAAGCTGGAGATATCACACTACCTGATATCAAACTATACTACAAGACCATAGTAATCAAAACAGCATGGTATTGGCATGAAAACAGACACATAGATCAATGGAATAGAATAGAGAATTCAGAAACATATCCATGCCTATACGGTCATTTAATCTATGACAAAGGAGGGAAGACTATACACTGGCATGAAAACAGTCTATTCAATAAATGGTGTTGGGAAAACTGGACAGATGCATGCAAAAAAATGAAACTGGACCACCTTCTTACTGCATGTACAAGAATAAACTCAAAATGGATTAAAGACTTAAATGCAAAACTTGAAACCATAAAACTGGAAGAAAACAAAGGCAGTAAACTCTCAGATATTACCCTTAGTAATATTTTTACTGATATATCCCCTCAGGCAAGGGAAACAAAAGAAAAAAAATGGGATTACATGAAACTAAAAAGTTTTTGCACAGTAAAGGAAACTATCAACAAAAACAAAAAGACATCCTACTGAATGGGAGAAGGTATTAACTAATGATATATCTGATAAGAGGTTAGTATCCAAAATTTATAATAAATTCATACAATTCAATACCCAAAAACCCAAACAATCCAATTAACAAATGGGCAGAGGATCTGAATAGACATTTCTCCAAAAAGGACATACAGATGGCCAGTAGACGTATGAAAAGATGCTTGATGTCACTAATCATCAGAGAAATGCAAGTAGAACCACAATATCGCCTCACACCTGTCAGAATGGCCATCATCAATAAGTCAACAAACAGTAAGTATTGATGAGGATGGGGAGAAAAGGGAACACTTGTGCACTGTTGGTGTGATTGCAAATTGGTGCAGCCACTATGGAATACAGTATGGAGTTTCCTCAAAAAATTAAAAATAGAACTACCTTATGACCCAGCCATTCCACTTCTAGGTATTTATCCAGAAAATCTGAAACACTAATTTGAAAAGATATATGCACCCCTATGTTCACTACAACACTATTTACAATATCCAAGATATGTAAACAACTGAAATGCCCATCAATAGACAATTGGATAAAGAAGACGTGTTACATATATACAATGGAATATTACTCTGCCATGTAAAAAATGAAATCTTACCATTTGTGACAACAAGGATGGACCTATAGGGTATTAAGCTAAGCGAAATAAGTTAGACTGAGAAAAAAATACCGTATGATTTCACTTATATATGTGGAATCTAAAGAACAAAATAAATAAAGAAAACAGATACAGAAAACAAACTAATTTGTTACTAGATGGGAGTGGTTTGGGGTCTGGATGAGAAAGGTAAGGGAATTAGAAAGTAGAAATTGGTAATTCCAATAGAGTCACAGTATGTAAAGTACAATATGGGGAATATAGTCAATAATATTGTAGAAACTATATATAGTGTCAGATGGGTACTAGACTTATGGTGGGATCACTTCATAAATTACATAAATGTCTAACCACTATGCTATACACCTGCAACTAATATAAAATCGTATTGAATGTCAACTATAATTATAAAATAGTCATGGGGATTATAGAGTACAGCATAGGGAATATAGTCAATAATATTGTAATAAGGATGTACAGTGTCAGATGGGTGATAGATTTATTGGGGTTATCACTTTGTGAGATATATATGTCTGATCACTATGTTGTTTTTTACACCTGAAACTAACAAAAAGAAAAAACTCCATTGTTTATCTAGAAATCAAAATTTCCTGGGCATTTTATATTTTATCTGTCCACCCCTTATGTGGGTGCCTGAGAAAGGTGTGATCTTAGATGAAGCGGATCACTGAGCAGTGCTGAAGGAGCTGATAGCTGGGTTAGCCTGCTGAGCACACAATGCCTCGTATTGGAAGTGAACCTGCTTTGATGAAGGATCTGGGTGGTGCAAGGTAGTTAAACATAGGACTCCAGTCCTGAGCTGATACGTGAAGTCCTAAGAGAAGAACTTCAATTAATTGTTAATTAGAGAAACCAAAATTGGAAAAAGTCAAGGAATTCATATGTGATCAGACAGAGGAAACAATGAGTGAAGGCTACTTTCTAAAAGTGGTTTGGGAAAAAGTATTTTTAGGAGAAATAGTGAGAACACAAACACTTGCAAACAGTAAAGTCAGGGGATCTTTGTGATGTTTGTAGCCAAAAGAGGATGGACTGAAGATGTTGGGGTAAAAGGACAACTCTTAAAGCAAATTTTAAAAGGAAGTTATCAGATTTGCTGAGGAGGAACCAGCCTGCAAACATTGGGGAGTATAATACAACTCAGGGAGTAGAGACAGCAGAAGTTGGTAACTTAATTTGTGTGATCTCTATTACATTAGGAAAAGAAGAATCAAGGATGACTTTTGAGAGTGAGGGATTAATGGTTGTGTTTTGGGCTTGGGAGACATAACACTAGCTCACCCTAGTGAGCATAATTTGAAATAAAGGATTGTTAAGAGTGAGCTTCACTTCAATATCTTCGTTTTCTCCCTATGTCACCGAACATGGCTAACATATAAAACATGGTTTCCATCTTTAAGGAGTTTATAATCTAGTTGGAGGGAAAATTCATGAAAGGATAAATAACCATCCAGAAAACATAAGCTAAATTCCATTTTGTGGTCCAGGCAAAATCTATTACAATTCAAGTCAAGGACTGCCATGAGCTAGCAGAGCTGCAAAGGATTCCCCAAAGAGGGGAGATTTTAGTTGGGTTTTGAGTAGGAATCAGGTAATGTGTCAAAGTGAGACACACATTCCAGGCAGGAGCCTCAACTTCTGACAATCAATTGTTTGGCTGGATTGTTTTAGATCTTATCTAGCCCTCAAGTGAGCTTTGACAGTTACACGTGGCCAAGTCCATTTCTTCCATGTGATAAGTTTGTAAGAACCCTGAGTCATCTTGCTATCGTTGGTTGAATTTTTACAGCTGGGTTCCTATCCCCTTGTTCCCATCAGAATGGTTGAGATTTCAGCTGTACCAGAAAAGGGGACAATGGGAGGTTCACACTGCATGTGGGCTGTTGGCTAACTGTGCTCATTTCCTGCAACAATGAGATGATGTGAAAAGAAGTTTTCAAGAGGTCCCTGGGCTGCCTGGAGACTCCCTGTGTTACAGGACTAGTTTTAGCATTCATGAATACTGATTGAGAGCAAAGAGGTAATTTAACTTAATGAACTGAGAAAGCTTTGCAAGACTCCTTGAGTACATCCCAGCCTATGCATTACCTTAACTGCCTAATGAAAGTATAAAGATTTGATGTTTCTCTCTCTCTCTCTCTCTCTCTCTCTCTCTCTCTCTCTCTCTCGCTAACTCATTACTTATTCTACTTTTGTTTCTATATAAGGGTGGTAAGATAGATCTTGTCCTAATATTGCCAGACTAATCTTCCTTAATTACAACTTTTATTGCATTGTTTTCTTACTTAGAAACCTTCAGTGTCTCCCTATTTCCTACTATAAAATCTTCTTGATTTACAAACTTGCCATAATCTCTCTGGCTTTGCCTTACATGTCAACTGTATTTCTTTCTAAGCTCTAAAACACGCCGAGTTCCCTTGACAAACCTGCCCTAAATGATGTGTTATTTTAACAATGAGCCATGGGGAGTATCTGCAGGGCATGTACATTTAGTTGTCATTTTGCCATATTTTCACAAGGGACAACCTAATAACTTGATCCGATTTTACCTCAGTGATATAACCAAAGCTGTACTTTCATGATCTTGAAAACCCCCTCCTACTTTTTCTGAGAGTTTATCTACCTCCGGGCTATCAGCTGGAATTTTCCCCAATCAGTGGGACTTTGAGTATGGATATCTAGTAAAGCCTCTGGTTTCCAGAGATTTGATCAGCCTTTGCAAAATCTAAACAGCTTGTGTTTTGTCAATATCAATTCCCAGTTTAGATTAGAATCATTAGTGCAGAGCAAGTGCTGTTTGGCTGAGCAGTGGTAATTAAAGCAACAAACAGGGACTGCCTAATTCTGTCCATGTTTTGCATGGAAATGGAATGAAGACCTGGCATAAGGACTTTTGAAATAGATGATAACTTGAGCTCAATTGTACATCCCTACCCTCACTCAGAAACTGGGCTAAATTACTGAAGGGACATGAAAATCAGGAAAACACCCCATCAGCACCAGAAATGAGGAACGAGTTTCAGTAACATGTCACAAGGTTTAAAGTATTTCTGAGACAGTACAGAGGAAGTGACACAGAATATAAAGTCACAATTCCCCTGTTTAGAAAATGTGGGTGTCGGCAGTGGTGAGTGGAAAGTGGTTTACCAGCTCTCTGGAAAAATAAAGCCCTGATTGCTGTGTGGTGTAAAATACTCCTGCCATGGCCAATTTCAGCTCACCAAAGCAGAACTGAGAAGAGATACACAAGTTTGGCTCTTGCGAACCTGCCCAAATCAGCTCCAGCGCATCACTGAGTATTGAGGGAAATCTGTGAAAGGGATGGCTTGGAATAAACCTCTAAAGTGGATATTGGAGTGTGAGGGTATGCAGCAGGAACAGGAGGCCACGAAGAGAGGATGTCAACTTCTTGGATCCCTTTTACTGCTGGGATCCACAGCTTCCAGGACATCTGTGCTGTGTTTTTGTGTGTGTGTGTGTGTGGCAGCGGGAGGTGCAGGAACATGTCAGCCAGAGAAAAAGCTGGGGCAAACCTGGTTTTCTCTGTCAGACTCTCAGCTGCTCTCTCCTTGGAAGACGGACATGTTGGCCTCCATAAGGAGGAGCTTAGAGAGGTCAAGTAAAAGAAAAAAATCAGATTTAGAAAGACGTCCTAGAACAAAGATGCTCACAAAAGCGAAAGCTTGTAATTCAATGGTGAGGGTATGACCAGTTCATTGGTTGTCACATTAAGGTTGTGAATGGGTCAAACTTCTGATCAGAAGACAGAATTCTCATATTGGGTGACAAGGCAAATCTCAGCTAGTACTGTTTATATGAGAGATACCTAAAACAAAATAACACATAAAAGTTAAAAACAATGGGATGGGAAATAGTACCTTAGAAAAATTAAACAAAAATAAAGTCAGAGTTTACTATTAATATTGCACAAAATGGAATTTAACACTGAAAGCATTAAGTGGAATAAAACAATTATTTAGTATTAAATGAAAAATTCAATACTAGAAAAATTAGAAGTCAAGAAGTTTATGTATCCAAAATATAATATTTTTGTAACTGCGTGGAAGATGAACAGTTGATACAATCTTGGTGGTGTAATTTAACAAAATGTGACTTTCAGAATTTGACTGATCAGACACAAAAGTATGTTATAGATGAGTGTAACGATTTAATTATTTTATTTGATTTAATAATTACATATAGAGATTTTTGTACACCAAGAAGAATATTGATTTTTAACTGACCAGTAAAGCATTGTAACATTAATTCAACAAATATTTATTATGTATCTGCCAAATGCTGGGCTTTATGCTAGGTAGGGGGTGGAATGTGAACAAGCTAGTCATGTGGAGCCCGTGTGCCAGGCACTCTTTTAGAAGTAGGGGACAAAATAGACAAAGGTCCCTGTTCTCATGGAGCTTATATTCCAGTGGGAGGACACAGAAAATAACAAAGACACACAGAATATGTCAGGTGAAGGAAAATACATCAGAGTTAGAGAGAGACAGAATAGGATGCTACTTTAGAAATGAACATCGGGGAAAACCTCTCTGCTTAGGTAACATTTGAGCAGAAGTCACCTGAAGGATGTGAGGGCAGGAGGCACAAAGATACTGGAAGAAGAGGCTCTAGGCAGAGAGCCAACAAGAATAGAGGCTCTTTATTCTTTGTCAGCTTTCTTTCCTAAGACTTTTCTCAAATTTCTTGAATGGAATACTTTATTTATTGTCAGCCTTCCTTATTTTTCAAATAAATTTAAAGCCATTTTGGTCTTTGTGTTATTTTGATTATAGCCTTTATAATATTTTAACTTCTAAATAGTGGTTTTTATGTACTATTTGGCCCAACACTAATTAAAAAATAATTTCCTATGTGGTTAAATTTTGGAGGCGACCCTTTTATAATGTTTTCATTTCTTTTGGCTTTAAGCCAGAGCATATAGCTTGAATAATTTCTTCTTTTTAAAATCTATGTAGGGAAATGGATTGTGGCCTACACAATCCAGTTCAGTGTCTCCACATTGCCCCAATTTATTGGCACCAGTTCACGTATTCTACGAGATGGTGACAATTGGGGCTGTGAAATCTGGTAGCCCTACTGATCACCTTACTCTGCTGATTAAAATACACAATGTTTCCCCATTGCCGGAAGGACAGTGCACACTGCACAAGGTTTTCAGAACCACACACAGCCCAATTCCTTCCCATTTACGCAGCCCTGTGCCTCGCTTCTTCTCATGTTCCATGCTTCAGCCACACTGAACTTCTTTCATTTGCTTGAAACTACACTTTTCCTGTAATTTTGGAGCTATAAGTCATATTACACAACACTCTTTTATCTCCTATTCATTGTATTAGTCAGGTTCTTCATAGGAACAGAATCAATACAGTATGTATGCAGAAATATTTATTATAAGAAATTGTCTTATAAGATTATGGAGGCTGAGAAGTCCCAAGGTATGCAGTTGGCAAGCTGGAGGCCCAGAAGAGCCAACGCGTAGTTCCAGTCCTAGTCTAAAGTCCAGAGAACCAGGGAAACCAATGGTGTAAAGCCACGTAGAAGGCCAGCAGGCTCGAGGCCCAAAAAATGCTGATGTTTCAATTTGGTTCCAAAGACAGGAAAAGACTGATGTTCCAATTCAAGGCAGTCAGGCAGGAGGAACAAAAGGAGTTCCCTCTTATTAAGCCTTTTTGTACTATCCAGGTTTTCAACTGATTGGCTGAATCTCATCCACACCACGGAGAACAGTCTGCTTTACTCAGTTTACTGACTCATGTTCACCTCACCCAGACACTTCCAGAATAATGCATGACCAAATGTCTGTGGCCCAGGCAAGTTGACACAAAAAAATTAACCATCACATTCATGTAGCATTTCTTCAATGTCTCAGAAGAAATATTTCTTCCTCCCAGAAAGCCTTGCTGGCCCCATCCCAAGACTACATCAAGGATTCCTGCTGGGTGCCCCCACAGCATCCTGTTTAGTCCCTATCCTAACATTGTGGTACACTACTTCCATTCTCATTTAGTTGACTAGACTGTGCGCTCACTTCCTTAAAGTATCTGCTTAAATGTCACCTGATCAGAAAGGACTTCCCTGAACCCCATTTCTGAAATAATATCCTACATGCTCATTCTCTAATTATGCTTTATTATGTTTCACCTGACATATTTGTGTGCCTTTATTATTACATGTGTCCTCCCACTGAAATATGGGTTCCATGAAAGTGGAGAGTTTGTCTATTTTGTTGGCTGCTGCCCCCACTATTTCTGGAAGGATGTCTGGTATACTGTGGGTATACAATTAATATGCAGTTAATAAAATACAAGAATAAATAAAACACAATTTATTATGACTAAGTTTATTATAGGGATGTAAAAATGTTTCAACATTAGAGAATATGTAGGACATTCTAAATGAAATTAATATGTAAACAATTTTGAAAATGTGATAATCTTGATAGATGTCAAAAAGGAAAGGAATTGTCAAACAAACCCAAAAATAAAAACAAAACTTTGTCAATTTGTAATTGAAGGATTTATTCCTTAAAATGACAAAGAAACTAAAAAACAATATCATAGTAATAGTGAAACATTAAAAGTCTTGTCATTTAAAAAGTACATGGTTTAGTAAACCATGGTCTATGGGCCAAATCTAGATATGGTTGTTTTTTCATTTATTGTGTATTGCCGCTTTCATACTACAATAGCAGAGTTGAGTAGTTGTGATAGAGATGATATGCCCCCAAGGCTAAAAGCATTTATCTGGCTCTTTACAGAAGAATCTAGCTGACCTCTGACAATGAAAAAGAGAAAAAAATCCACATGTATAGATACTATCAAACTTATTCTGGAATTTCCATCCAACAAAATAAGATATGAAATATAAATAGGAGATATTAATTAGTAGAAAGAAATAGAGAAAATTATCATTACTTGGCACTATTAATTTTCTACATGGGAAACTCAAGAGGTTCATTTCAAAGCTATTAGAACTATTTTAAAAAAAATTGTCTGGGTGGCCAGTTACAAGACAATTAAAAATCCTACATGAGAGTAACAAATATAAATAATTAGGAAATGGCAACACATGCCTAGCTCTTAGTTTATTTTTTTCATGAAATCTATGCAAATTTATTCAAAATAATGTAGAATTGAATAAGCGAAGAGTCATACCATATTCTTATAAAGATTCAATATTGTAAAGATGTCAATTATTCCAGTGAGTTTTCAGGTTTAATGCAATTCCAAGCCAAATCCCAAAGACAAAGTGTATCCCGGCAGTTTTTGAAAACATCAATTATTTTGTGTATATTAGTCAGAATAAACTAGGTTATGATACAGTAACACTCCCCCATCTTAGTGGCTTAGAACAACAAAGCTTTATTTCTGATGTTACATGCCCATTGAAGTGTGTCTTCTTTTTGTTTCCTTACACTGAGACTCAAGCTGAAGTAACAATTATCCATCTCAGATTTTGCCAGGCACTGTGGCTGAATAAAGAGACCTTAGGGGTCTCAAATTGACAATTAAATATACTGACCTGGAAATAGCACATACCACTGTGCTCACAAGCACCACCAGAACAAGTCATATGGCCCCATCCAATGGCTGGTTGTGATTTTGGAACTATAATCACAGGGTTGTGATTATAGAATCACAGGGTTGTGAATTCTTCTCCTTCCCCCCAAACGGGGGATCCAGATATGTGGAAACAGTGGCTTCCCATTAGGACAGGGATGGAACACTGGGAAGAAGTATTATCTGATTTACTGGATACAAAATTTGTTTTAAGTTGCAATAATTAAAAGAGTGTGATGTTATTTTATAGATAGATAGACCAATCAATGCAACAGAACAGAAAGGCCAGGGACAGAACAATTTAAATAGAATTTAGTCCATTATAAAAGAGTGATTAATAAAAAATTGAATCAACTAAAGTCAACATAGTCATGAAGAAAGATATTTGAGTTTAATTGATGATTTAATGTTATGTTAAAAATCATAGCAGTTAAATAGGTGCTAACAATAACATAGCATTTTCTAAAGCCTTTTCCAGTTTCTAACCAGGAAGGTAAAAGATCACTTTGCAGGTTGAGAGAGAAAAATAGAATGTCAAAGGGAGTTTCTTTCTCTGAAAATGGGTAATAATAAGACCAATGTGTTGCACTCAAGATAGTAGTGTTGGTAAATGCTCTCACAACCACATAAAAATTACAACTAAACTATAGAACAACCATCATTGAGAATTTCCTGAAGTCTAGATGAACAGAAGTCCTATAATTAAGGATATACAGAAGAAGTCATGTGAAGACTGGTAGCAGGGGCAGAGATCCGAAATGGGCTGGTCCCCATACCCATGTGTGGCAGTTACAAAATCAGGAGGGGTATCTCAGCTGCAGAGGTTCCCCCCAAGGAGCAAAGGGTTCCAGCTCCACACTAGGCTCCCCAGCCCAGGGTTCCAATGCTGGGAAGAGAAGTCCCCACAAACTTTGGCTAGAAAAACCAGCAGAGATTGTAGCTGAATGAGATGGAGGGCTGCTAGAGTCTCAGGCATTCCTCTTAAAGGGCCCATGCAGAAATTTATTCTCTGCTATACTCACTTGCTCTGCTGGGGCAGCAGCTTGAAATGTGTCAGGGACATAAAAGGAGGAACTGAATTGTCTGGCTGCAAGGCAAGGGCTGGAGGGGCAGCTTTCTCCCAGAGAGAAGTGCTGGCAGAAGCCATTGTTTTTTGTTGAGCTCTCCCCTGTCCTAACATGCAGACACAGGTGGCCACCATGTCTGAGTCTCCATCAACCTGGCTAACACTATTTGTCTTGCCCTGGTGATTCCTACCCAACTTGCTGGCCCATCCAAGCTGCTTCCACTGATTTTCTCTTACAAGTAGCTTATCTTGGTTCATGCTACAGACTTTCCTAAAATTTCTCAAAGTTTCACAAACCCCAAAGAAGCAGCATCTGGCCTATGTGTGCTGTGTACCTCTTACTAAGCAGCCCCAGCCTGGCACTCGTGACTGTCAGCCTTGGATAGTAGTTTAGCTTCTCCCTAAAATCCCCAAGACCAATGCAGGAGGGAGACATGTGTGGATCCCTTGGGGGCTCATGCCAGGTGGCCCCAGGAAGGGCAAAAGCAGAGGCTGAACTTGACCTGTAGTGGGGATCCTCCCAAGAGGTACTGGGCCTGGCACTACGAGTGGCAAACTTCACACTGGGCCATAGCACCACCTGTCCACCTCCACAGATGACACACCCAGACTAAGCAGGCACCACAGCCCCATTAGCGCAAACCCTGTTCTGTAGGATAAGCCCTTGTACAGGAGGTCCTGCACTGTAGTCATGACCAGTCCTCATAACTAATCAGCCTGAGGGTCAATCCCTCCCATTGACATGCAAACAGCAATCAAGGCTCAACTATAACAATAGAGCACACACAACCCACACAAGGGACACTCCTGCAGCACCTGACTCAGGTGACCAGGGAGACTGCACCACTGGGCCCCACAGGACACTTACTATATGAAGCCACTTTACTAAGACTGGGAGACATAGCAGCTCTACCTAATACATAGAAACAAACACAGGGTGACAGCAAAATAGGGAGAAAAAAATCACTTACCAAATGAAAGAATAGAGCATAGCTCCAGAAAGAGAACTAAATAAAATGGAGACAAGCAATCTACCAGATGCAGAATTCAAAGCACTGGTTATAAGTATGCTCAGTGACCTCAGGAAAAACTTCAACAAACAAAGAGATAGGAACCATAAAAATAGAGATAGAAAACAAAAAAGAACCAATCAGAAGTGAAGAATATAATAACTTAAATGAAGAACACATTAGAGGGAATCAACAGAAGCGTAGATGAAGCAGAAGTTTGAATCAGCAATTTAGGAGATAAGGTAGCAGAAAACACCCAATCAGAAGGTCAAAAAGAAAAAATAATCCAAAAATAAATTACAATAGGATAGTTTGAGGAACCTCTGGGGCAACATCAAATGTACCAACATTTACATCTTTGGAATATCAGAAGAAGAAAAAGAGCAAGGAATTGAAAACCTATTTGAAGAAATAATGATGGAAAACTTCCCTAACATGGTGAAGGAAATAGACATACAAGCCCAGAAAGCACAGAGAGTCCCAAACAAGATGAACCCAAGGAGACCTGTACCAAGACACATCATAATTAAAATGTCAAAGGTTAAAGACAAAGAGAGAATCTTAAAAGCTAAAAGAGAAAAGCAGTTAGTTACCTACAAGGGGGCTCCCATAAGACTGTCAGCTGATCTCTCAATAGAAACTTTGCAGGCCAGAAGTGAGCGGCACAAAATATTTAAAGTGATAAAAAGCAAGGACCTACAACCAAGAGTACTCTACCCAGCAAAGCTATCATTTAGAATTGAAAGACAGATAAAGAGCTTCACAGACAAGAAAAAAACTAAAAGAGTTATCACCACCAAACCAGTATTACAAAAAATGCTAAAGGGGCATCTGAAGAAGAAGAAGGAGGAGGAAGAGGAGAAGGAGGAGAGAGAGGAGGAAGAGGAGTAGGAGAAGGAGAAGGAGGAGAGGAAGAAGAAAAAATATGAATAATAAAATAGCAATAACTACATATCAATCAGCAATTACTTTAAATTAAATGGATTAAATGCTCCATTTAATGTAAACAAAACCCTTACATATGCTGCCTATAAGAGACTCACTTTAGTTTAAAAGACAAATACAGACTAAAAGTAAAGGGATGGAAAAAGATATTTCATGAAAAAAAAAAAAAAGCAGAAGTAACAATTATTATACTAGACAAAATAAGCTTTAAAACAAAGGCTAAAACAAGAGACAAGCTAGGATCCAGTAATCTCACTTCTGGGTATTTATCTGAAGAAACTAAATACACTACTTCTGAGGGACATGTGCATTCATATGTTTATTGCAGCGTTATTTACAATAGCCAAGATATGGAGGCAATGTGGGTGTTCAGCAATGGATGAATGGATAAAAAAGAAGTGGTACATATATATAATGGAATATGACTCAATCATAAAAAAAATGAAAATTTGCCATCTGTAGCAACATGGATGGACCGAGAGGGTATCGTGTTGAGTAGAGTAAGTCAGACAGAGAAAGACAAATGCCATATGATTTTATTTATATGTGAAATCTATAAGCAGTATGGTAGTATTATGATATCTCTCTAATCAGAGAAAGACTGAAAAAGTCAAGGTGGCTTGGCTTAGAACAGCTAAATAGTTTCCTCTGCCCAGTGGTAGGGTACTCATTGGATCCCACACATCAATGTGTGGCCAAGAAAGATTGGGTTAACCAAGTAAAAACTGAAAACTGATGGTATTAAACAGAAAAGACACCAATCTGTCCCTAACTATTATGCTTCTTCTACATATTGTTTTAGAATATTCTGAGATTTAGATAATTTATGTTGAATCCACATTTTATACTTGATTTTAGAATTAATTGTGGTAAATCTTATTAAAAAAACCCTATTTTGTTGAAGTATATCATACATACAGAAAAGTGCACAATTTACACAATGTACAGCTTGATGAATTACCACTAAGTGAGCACACATGAATGATTACCACACAGGGTATTATCAACACTCCAGAAGACCCCTCAGACTCCATCCCAATTACTGTCTCCTCCTTCTTCCCCCTTATAGTTTAGTTTGGCCTGTTTTTAAACCTTATATACATGGAATCACCCAGTATGTATTTGTTCTATTTTTCACTTTTTTTTTGCTAAACATTTTGTGTGTGTGTGTGTGTGTGAGAGAGAGAGAGAGAGAGAGAGAGAGAGAGAGAGAGAGAGAGAGAGAGATCTATCCACGTTGTTCCATGTAGAAGTAAATCACTTATTTTCATTGTTCCATAGTTTTCCAAGGAATCAATAAATTATTATGTATTTATCTAGATTACTATTGATGGAATATTATGGATTAGGTTTATTTATTTATTTTTACTTTGAAAAAGAGTTATGCTATTCTTGTGCATATATTTTAGTGCATCAGTCTTCAGTGCATGTTGGGTACATTACTAGGAGTAGAATTATTGAGTCATGAATCATACATATACACATTCAACTTTATTAGTTAATAACAAACAATATTCTAAAGTGGTTGTGCTAACTTGCATTTCCACCAGCTGTGTTAGAAAGTTTGTTACTTCACATTATTGTCAAAACTTGGTAATATTAGTCTTCATGGTGGGTATGATATGGTGTCTTATTGTAGTTTTAATTTTCATTTTTCTATCATGAAAAATGTCATTGAGCACCTTTATCTGTGTTTATTGGCCTTTTGGATGTCCTTTGGCAAATTCCTTGCCCAGTTTTCTGTCTTTTTTAGTTGATTTGTAAGAATTCTTTATACAGAGGGTGCCAAAAAAACTGTATACACATTTTTAGAAAGGAAAAAAAAACTGTATTAAAATTACACTGATGATAACCACTTTGAGCACCTCTTGTAGTTGCAGAAGTCAAACATGACTTGTATTCAACTTTTGTTACCAGTATATATTGAGTATTACAATTTTAATACATGTGTATGCATTTTTTGGCACTGTCTATATACTCTGATACAATCTCTCTGTTGGATTTTTGCAAATATCTCTCCTACTCTGTGGCTTGTATTTTCACTCTTTCATGGTGTCCTTCTATTATTTTTAATTCCAGCAAAGTCAATGTATAGTTTATTTCTTTTATGATTAGCTTTTTCTTTTCTTATTAAGAAGTCTTTCCCTACTCTATAAGCATGAAAATATTATTTTATATTATTTTGTAGAAGCTATGTAGTTCTATCTTTTAAATGGAGAACTTCAATCTACCTGGAACTAATTTATGTGTACGGTGTGAGGTGGGGGGGTCATGTTCTAATTTTTTTCTATGGGGCTATCACAGTTCTAAATAGCAAGATATATCATGTTTGTGCAAGTTTAGATTCAATATTGCAAAATATCAATTATCTCCAAATTGCTCTGTACATTTAGTACAATCCCAATCAAAAGACCAGAAGATTTCTTTGTGGAAGTTGACAACCTGATCCTTAATTTATTTGGAAATGTATGAGACCAAAAATAATCAAGACATGCTTAAAGAAAAAACAATGTAGGAAGATGTATTCTGCTAGATATCAAGATTTACTATCAGGGTACAATAATTAGGGCCAGGCAATGTAGACACAGGACAGACAAATAGACCAGTGGGATAAGAAGAACGTTCAAAAACAGACACACATACAAGATCACTTAATTTATGATGAAGGTGACATTGCAGAGTAGGAGAGAAGGAAGAGTTTTTAAAAGTACTTTAATTTCAAGTGTAGTAATTTATTATTAGACAGGTAATAAGTTGTACTTATTTATTTTAGATATAGGTCATTTTAAAGTATGATATCCTTTGATGCATTATGGTTTTAATAGTTATAGAGCTAAGAGGAAAGTCTGAATTATTTAAAGTTCAAATAAATGTAGTAGATTAAAGCATGTTGTTCTAAACATCTGTCATCTGGTTGTGGTTCTACCTTCTCTATAGAAGCTTATCTTGATTGCCAAAAAGATGTCTGACCAGCCAAGTACATACTTGAAAAAACTTGCTTTTAGACTAGTACTGTTCAAATATTGTGGAGCTACTGAAGATATAAAATATGGTTTACCTTTCTAGGAATTTTAGAATTTACATGTGATGATCAAATTGGCACATGAAAAGAGAAAGGAAAAGATGGGTACAAGAAAATGATCAAGTAGATGCGTTGTCAAGGGAACGTTGGAGAAAAGATGCATCAGCTTAGACCCCTGTGTTAGGAAAGTACTTCCTAGAGTGTTGAGCCTTGAAAGCTGGGCAGGATTTAGAGATGTGACTGGGAGGAGGGTGGAGTTATTGTGAGTGCAGGCAGACATGAGAACATGAAAAAATAGAGACATGAGCATTATGTTTATGTACGTGTATGTGCTGGGTGTGTGTGTGTGCGTGTGTGTGTGTGTGTGTGTGTGTGTGTGTAAGGACAAACAGCAGAGCTGGATAGAACACTTACATTGAATAGTGGAAAATAATGTGGGTTGATAGAGTGGAGCCACGTTTTAGGGGAACTTGAAAAATAGGAAACTCAAATCTACATAAACAGCAGGAGAGAGCTGAGACTTGTCTGTCCAGTTTATCACTTTATCCCCAGTGCATAGCAGAGTACATGGCATATAATTCATACTCAATAGATATTTGTTGAATAAATGAATGGAAAAAAATAAGATTTAGGAAGGTCTAGCTAGTCCAGCTTAGGACATAAAACTCCCAACAGAACTATCATTTCTTACCTAGAATGCTTCTAGGACACTAGTAGTTGCTGACACAGTTAAGAATAATTAAAATCATAATCATAACATAATTTAAAAATTCATGATGAGAAATGTTTCATTGAGCAAATCCTGGTAACTAATTTCCATTTTATAAAGCCCAAAAGGAAAAGCTCGCTCTATGACTCCTATTCTCCAGCTCTAGCTGTGTATTATAAGACTGAAGATTTTCAACCCAGGGAAATAATATGAGATTTGCCTTTCTTGTTAAATGAAGAGATCAATAATAAATGATACTTTTGTTTACAAGAGTTTAGGCTTCTCCCTCTCTACATGTTCAAGGTTAAGTTAATAAAATGTGGAGGTCTAATGCTCCATCTGTTCATTCTCCTATTACAGAGAAGGGCAAAGTAAACACCTCACCCCGCAGGTGCCACCTGATCACGCTTTACTAATCACCACTCCCCTCTGGCTGCCACCTGCCCTGGCTCCCACTCAAAGACCCTGGTGGAAACCTTTAGGGAAAGGTGAAATCCCTCATTAGTACTTCAGTGAGCATGAATCCCTGCTCCTTCACTCCTTCATGCTTGAAATAACTTTATCAGGGCACGAGTGGGATGTGTTAAGTACAGTAATAGGGCCCAGTGATATCGTCCTCTTGTCCTGTGCCGACACGACTACTCACAGACTCTCCATGCTAAGAGACCCGAGAGGTTATGGTTCAATCCCAGCAGTTTATAGATGAGGAGACTGAGTCCCACAGAATGAATTGCCCAAGAACACACATCTAGTTAGTGGCAGTGTTGGGAAGAGAACTAAGCCCTGTGCTCCTAGCTGCTGTTCTTACATTTCGCCATTCTGCTTATTCCCTATCTTACTGACAGTCACTTTGTAGCTGTGGTTTGTGCATTACTTTCAAATCAAAGCCACACATTTGTTACAAAGTAAGTTTACAAGGCTGATTGCCATTGTGTTATACATAGTACACTCTCTCATTTGGCCATGTTACTGTGTCCGGCACTTTGGGCAGCCACTCAAAGCGAACCAAAGCTGGAAAGACATGTGACTTGAGGTGCTCTTGGTTGAAAATGACTGAGCCTAATCTGTAAATATCCTGTTTCTTAATTTTTTTTCTTCCCTCATTATAATGTAAGTTCACCCCCCACCCTCTAGCCTCCTCGTCCCTTATAGGCACATGTTAAGCACTTTCTAAGACATGTGGCCCCCAGACGAAGTTTATGCTGAGAGCTGATTCTGAAACACAATGAATGTTTCTTTTCTCCAAAACTCATTGCCAATTTAGAGAAGTTTACAGAAAGAGTTCTCAAGCTGACAGACTATCAAAGCGGTGGGCTGCATTGCAGAGCATCTGGGAAAGCAAAAACCATGAAATGCAAATGAACGACGTTCATCACCTTCGTTAGTGTGAAAAAGTTTATCTCACTCTGGCCAATATTTGATGGACCATGAAATCTGGGAAGGACATGGTGCCCAACTCCTCCCTTTTTCTAGGTAAACCAAAGAAAGCCCAGCGAGGGCAGGTAACTTTCAGTGGTTGAGTGGGACTGACATCTTTTCTAAGACTCCTAGTCTAGTCTTTTCATTGTGCTTGTGTTAAAAGAAAGAGCTTACATATAAGTGGCATTGAGTTGTTCAGACTTTATCACCTGTTGTAAGAAAGTAAGATTCCTAAAAATGTTGTAAACTACTTTTTAAAGATAAACTGTCAGGTTTTCCTAAACAGAGTGTGACTCTGACATCACCAAATTCTCTGAACAAAGGAAAGTACTAGGTGTTCTGTGCAGTGTTTGATAATTTTTCTGCTTGTGTCAAATCTAAAACAAAAAAAGACAAAGACAAAAACATGTAGTTAAATGCGATTCTTGGAAAACAAAGAAGCATGTTCCTTGGCACTGCTTTTTGTTTCTCTACCTTAAGGAAAATGGGGGAGCAATGGTATCATATCACAGAAGAGGACTCTATCACCAGAAGAAAGTGATTCCAATTCCTAAATTCACCTTAACTATGCCCACTCCTCTCCCCAGATCCATTCTGGTCCATGCCACCATCCACCCATCTCTCATTTTCACATCTCCACTAGCTTTCTAACTCATCTCTGCCTTTGCTCCTGCCCCACTAAAACCCATTGTCCACATAACAACCAGAGGGATTTTTTTTTCCCTTTCAGTTCAGTGGTGAATTTTTTGTTTTATTGCGTTTTGTTTGTAGAGCAGTTGTAGGCTCACAGCAAAATTGAGTGGAAGGTACAAAGAGTCCCTATATACCTGCTGGGTACCCCTGCCCCCCCACCCCAGCATTCCCTGGTACCAATATCTCCAATTAGTGGCACATTTGTTTCAATTGATGAACTATACAGACACATTGTTATCACCCCAAATCCATAGTTTACATTACAGTTCATTGTTGGTGGTATACATTGGATAGGTTTGGATACAGAGATCTTTTTAAAACATAACTCAGATCCTGTCTCACTCCTGCTGAACAACTTCCACTGGCTTTTCATGACACTGGGAATAAGTACATTCTTAACTCAAGGCCTGTGTTTTTGTTCCCAATATTTCCTGGGCTGGAACACTCTTTTCTCATATCTTTAGGTGGCTGGATCCTTCAGTTCAAATGTCATGTCCTCAAAAAGGCTCTTCTGATTTAACTTACCTAAAAGTAGCCAACTCCCCACTCCTGTTCAAGTTCTTCTGTAATATTTTCTTCAGAGATCTGAGCCTAATCTGTAAATCTCCTGTTTCTTAACTTTTTTCTGTCTTCATTATAATGTAAGTCCACCCCCACCCTCTAGCTTTGTCCCATGTAGGCAAGCGTGAAGCCTTCACACATGTCTGTTGAATATTAAAAGATACTAGGTCATACCAAGCATTTCCTATGTGCCATACACAAGTACTTTGCAAATCACATTATACTTCATTTTCACCAGAACCCTAAAAGATGGGTTCAGTTATTCTCATTACATAGGTGAGAAAACTGAGACACCCAGCAGTTAAGCAGCTTGACCAAAGTCACACAATTGGTGAGATTTGTACTCAGGAGCCTGGCCCAGAACCCACAACCTAAGCCGCTTGGCTACACTGAAAGAATAAGTGATATTTGGGTAGCTTCTTCTATCTAACTGCTTTTGTCTTTATAGATTAGGGAATAAAAGAGTTCACTAGGGATTATGTAAAAGATGGCAATTGTTCCTTTGGGGACTTCCTCCTGAAGCTCCCTACTTTGGAACTAGAAGGAGTGGAAAGAAATGCATTTCTTTCTCTAATCATAGCCCTCAGGGACCCTATGATTTTAGGTATGACTTCATCACTCTGCTCCTCTCCTATGGTCTTCCCAGCTCGGGGATTTAGCTCCTGTTAAATTATGGCCCCATTCATTTTATTTTTCTCATCTCTGTTAAAGGCTGTCTTTTTGTGGGAACAGTGAACTAAGAATGGACGAGACGTTAGAAGGGATGGGGTCTGCCAGTATCTACACTGGAAACTCAGGCCTCATTTTCTTCATCTGTGAAATCCCAGGAATGATCTCCAACGTCCATTTCTAGGTTTAAAATGTTATGACTCAGGAGGTATTTTACATGGAGCTCAATTGAGGGTTTTTTTTTTTTTTCCATGTCCTTTCTCAACTGTTTCTTCTCTGTCCTCTTACTCATTTCATGGGCCTTATAAATCAAGGTGGGAATAATATAATAAAACAGACCAGACAACTTCTTCTGATGCCAAAGCATTTGACAGTGCTGCCTTAGGCTCTGTGACGTCCCCCTGGATGTTTCTAAAGTGGCTCATTCATTCATCCATCTACGTGTCTAATGAAGAACTACTGAACACCCACTATGTATAAGGACCTATATCAGACAATGAGAGCATACATGATCTGAACCCTCCTGGAGGTTGTAGGGATAAAGTTACTAATAAAAGAAAAATCACAGAAGCAAGTGTCGGGTGATAGCGGTGATAGGTACCATCAAGAGGAAATACAAGGTGGTAGAAGCCAGACATTGGAGGGAGGTTGACCCAATTGGGAAAGTTAGTGAGGGCTTCCCTAAAGGAGTGACAAACTGAGATCTGAATGATGGAAGAGTAGAAGACGGGGTGGGCAAAATGTTCTAGGTAAAGCGAACGGCATGTGCAAAGGTGCTGTGGCAGGAGGTACGATTCAATATCCCAGGAGTAAAAGACCAGTATTGTTATTGTGCAGAGAGTATAGGGAACTCTCTAAGAAGGCAGGGATGACTTCCCTGAAGAAAGGGAGGTGGAGCTGAGATCTGCTGAATAAAAGAAGTCAGTGGGCCAAAGTATATCAGCTTACTGCAGAAGAATATTCCCGCTCAGCTGGAGCTCCTCAGGCATGGTTCCTCCTTAAGCAACGTGTAAATGCTTTAGCTTGAAGAAGTGGCAATTAAAATTGATTAGGGTTTTTTTTTTTTTTAAATCCTTTCTATAGATCTGTGCTGGGAGACTCTTTGGAATCGCAAAGAAAGTCTACATCAGTTCTCAATTGGCACCAAGGCCTGGACATGAGGAATCCAACAAAGCATTCATTGTTGACCTGCCCTTGTTGGCTGTGTCACCGAGCATGGCTGTGTGTGTTCTGGCAGACTTCCTGCCCCCAATCAACCAAATAAAGATATACAGAGTGAATAAAGCACTTGCTAGAAAAAGAAAACCAAAGGATCAGAGACATGAGCAAAAGCCAGAAGACATTGCCTTCCAGTTGTTCTGAGAGATAAATCAGAGGTTGTTTTCCTCTGTAGAAATCATACAATCAACAGAGCCTGTAAGTTCCAAAATAAACTTTAGAAACAAAAGGAGATGATTCAAAATAGTGGTAATGACCCATTCCTCCCTATTCTACATGACTCACACTGGATCCATAACCCAAATGACTTTCCTCTCATTAGTCCCTAAATGGAAAACTTTGCCAGGAGTTTGGAGGAGAGTTAATGTGTATTAACCGAATTGAGCATCATAGATGCTAAGTGATCCCACAAGCTTAAAACAAAATACCTGCTTTATAGACTCTCTAGAATTCTCCATGGCAGAGGAGATAATTGGGAGAGTTATTTGAGGGTTTATAAGCAAAACAAGCACATCTGACTCCATCATCTGGAAATTAAGATGCAGTCAGGTCAGTCGTCTTGTGAAGTGTGAATGCTAGAGTGTTAAATAAACATTGAAACAAAAAAAAGGAACCTGCTTGACAGTTATTTTTAAGAGTTTGGCATATATATTTTTTCCTTCATTCAAAGAATTCAGAATTGGCTTAAGTGGAGTTTAATTGAAAAAGTTCACCTCAAGAGTGTGGTTAAGCCTGGAAAATTTTAGCCAATAGGGGAATTTTTCATAAAATTATGACCGAGTGGAAATAGTGTTATAATGGAAGTCTGTGTTTAATAAGCACTATTAAAATTATATATGTATGTATTTGAACATCAGCAGGTAACTGACTTACAAGGTTACAATTCTGTGAAGGGTTTCTGGTGATATTAAAAGCTACAGGCGCAAAGCTCGAGGCATCCAAATTCCTAAATACAATTACGGTTAGATTAAAAAATATTCCTGCTATAATTATACACCCGGCATGGTTTAGAATCTTATAATTAACTTCTCTATGCACAGGCTTTGCTTATGTAGTAATGGGTAATCTGATTTACATATAATGGAATCATAGGCTATTCAAATAGGAAGAGGCCTCTGATTTTCCAGTTCATCTTCAACTTAAATTCATAAGGAAAACAAATAAACAGAAATCTTGCAAATATTGAATGCCAGCAGGTTTGGTGACTTGCAGGTATGGAGGTTCAGGATGGCAGCCAAAACTCTGGTCTTAGTCTAAGACTTTTCCTAGTTTATAATTATGATTCTCTTTTGGTCTGCTTCTGGCCTGTAGTTCATAGGGAATTCTAGAATTTTTATGTAAGAGGACTTACTATAGGAGTGTCATTTTGATTGGAGGAAAGTACTAGAAAAGTACTTCTCAAACTTGAATGTGGGTCTAGGTACCTTGTGAGTGAAGTTTCAAATCCCTCATGTCCATGATGTGGCTCTAAGAAGCTCCCAGAGGATGCTGGTGAGCTGATCCTCGAATCTCACTTTGAAGGCTAAGGAGTTAGAGGACTTGTCTTGTATAGCTTGGTTGGCGTGCAGATACTAATCATAACATGTATTGTATGTTTATGTGGAATGCCTTTGGGGCAACTGATGGAGATTAGGGGTACCCCCTTCCAACCAACTCTTGGCTTGGCTCCTGACTGAGTTCAACTACAAGTGCTTATTAAATGTAATTGTAAGATCCATTAGTATTTTCTAGATTCTATGTGTCTGGAATGGTCACTTGCACATTTTTAGGAAGAAGTTCACCCATCTTCTTGAATTGTATGTTTATATCTTTTGCCAAATTTGGGAAGTTTTCAGCCATTATTCCCAAAGGTTTCTTTCTTTCTTTCTTTCTTTCTTTCTTTCTTTCTTTCTTTCTTTCTTTCTTTCTTTCTTTCTTTCTTTCTTTCTTTCTTTCTTTCTTTCTTTCTTTCTTTCTTTCTTTCTTTTCTCTTTTTTTTTTTACTGTCCTTTTGTAACACCAATGCCATGAATGTGAGATCTTTGGTTATAATCCCATAAGTACCTAAGGCACTGTTAATTATTTTCCATTCTGTTATCTCTCTATTGTTCAGATTATATCAATTCTATTGTTCTATCTTCTGGTTCACTGATTCTTACCTCTGTCCCTTCTATTCTGCTGTTGAGCTCCTCCAGTAAGGTTTATATTTCTGTATCTTTTCTGTATTTTCTCTCTTACTTTTTATATTGACTATCTTCCCATTTTAAAATTTGCATATGGTTCTGTTTCTATGTATCTGTTTTAGGCATTTTTTTCTTACTTAGTTATTCTTTCCTTTTCTTAATTAAAAATTTTTTATATTAGTTTCAGGTTTACAAAACAACATAATGATTAGACTTTACACCCCTCACAAAGTGATAACTCCCCTACAAGTCTCCTACCCTCTGATATCATATATAGCTATTACAACACCATATATATTCATATATATATATATATATATATATATACACACATATATATATATATACATATATACAGTCATGGGATATAAAGTCCAGCATAGGGAATATAGTCAATGGTGTTGTAATATATATTATATATATTACATAGATTATATATATTACATAGTATTATATATATTACATAGATATATATATATATATTATATCTATGATATATATAATATATATACAGTATATTGTGTATATACTATATATACTATATATATAGCATATATGTATATATATATTTATCATATGTATAATAAATTGTGGGTCTGGGTATCTTGTGAGTACAGTTGTGTATATATGTATTTATTATATCTATTATATTATATATTATACACTTAATAGATACAGATATATAGATACATAGATATAGATATAAATACTAGATATAATTTATTTATAGTTAGTTAACATTCAATATTATTCTACAAGACTTCAGGTGTACAGCACAGTGGTCAGGCATCTACGCAGTCTATGAAGTGATCCCCCTGGAAAGTCCAGTACCCATGTAGCACCCTACATAATCTATACAGCATTATTGATTGTATTCCCCACACTGTATGTCACATCCCTGTGACTATTTTGTGACTACCAATCTGTACTTTCTAATCCCTTCACCTTCTCCCATCCCTCAACTCCCTCCCATCTAGCAACCATGTTTTTTCTCTGTATCTGTATCTATTTGTTTCATTTTCTCATTTATTCTGTTTTTATTGGAATTGCTTTAAAAATCTTTATCTGATTATTTTAACATCTCTCTTATTTTGTCTTTTTTTATTCAGTTTGAGATCTTTCTGGTTTTTAATATATGAATGATTTTTTTAATTGAAACCTGGACATTTTTGTATTATGTGATGAGAATCTAGAGCTTACTTAAACTTTCATTTTAATTGGGATTTTCTGACATTGCTCCAGCAGGGGAAGGGGGTCATTCTTGTTTCTTCCAGATGGAGGTGAAAGCCCAGGTTCCCCACTTGGTCTCCATTGACCATTGTGGGTGGACTCTTCTTTACTGCTGGGCTGGGTAGAATTTCAAGCTCTTGGTGAGGAGGTAAGGGGTTTTTAACTGACCCATGGGAACAAAAGTCTCTTCTTCTTACTGCCCTTCCGTGGCACCACCCTGGGGGAAGTGCAGTAGAGGGGAGAGGATTGGGCTACTTCATTACAGCTACACAGGTGTTTTGTCTGAATTTGTTGGTGTCTCCAGGTTGCTGGCTTCTTCACCTCCAAGTCTAGAATATATGAGGTGAAAAGAAAATCAGAATACTCACTACTGTGCCATTTCCAGTTATGAGGTCCCTAGAAGTCTTCCTTTTTCTCTTCTCCTTTCAAGGTCTTTGTACTTGGTGGGAAGAATAGGAAAAAGTACATTTACTTCATCTTCTGAGAAGCAGAATTTATTATTATTATTATTATTATTATTATTATTATTATTTTCCATTCAAATAAGGGGCCACAGGCAACAGTTTACAACTTGCCTTTTCCACTTAGCATTTTGATTTTGAGAACTATCCATAATGACATGTGAAGATCTAGGTCCTAACTTACTTTTAATAATTACAAGTACAGATATCGGATAAATTGCCTGGTTTCATGTAGAATGCATATAAACATAAATTAAACAGCCTCCATAATCTGGCATTCAGATGATTCACGGGGATTATATCTGTATGGTTTAGCTGATGTGTTTCCTTCGCCACTGAAGATACATATTAATGACCTATTGGGTGATTAATTAAAATATTTTGAAATGGGCTGAGAATGGGGGAAAGTTGTAGTTTATGCTAAATAACAGCACTGGGCTAGTAACAATAAAATGGCAATTACCACTGGGTCACTCCCTATCATGTGCCGAATATTATCTTATTTATTTCTCACATCTATGTGAAATGGCATTACCCTTATTTTACAAATAAGGAAATGAGCTCACAGAAATCAAATAACTTTCTTAAAGTCATCTAGTTCATACTTGTCAATTGAATATATTCTGTGATATCTTTTATTTTCAACTCAGAGCAGAATATTTATTTACTGAGCACAGAGAAGGTCTGTATCACTTAACTCCCACCTGTCATTTTCCTGTCTCCTACCTGTCACTTGCCCCAGCACCGCAAGCATATGCTTTCTGAAAGATGTTTAGGTTGTGAAATCTTTAAGTAAAAGAAGATTCATCTCAAGTTGTAAAAGTAAAAACGAAGATTTATTATCTCATATGAAAAGTAGCCCTAAGGATCATTTATTCAGTAACTCAGTGGCATCACCAAGATCCAGGTTCTTCCCATCTTCTTCTCCATCAAGCTTAGCTTCCCCCAAGGGTGCCACATGGGTGCAGTAGGACCAGTTATATAATTTGTGAAGTCTAGTGCAAAATGATCATTTGTTCAACAATTAAGAATTTCAAGATGATAGCAAAGCATTATAGCAAGCGTGGGGTTCTTCTGGGTGCAGTGTCCTGTGCAGCTTTGCAGGTTGCATACTCATAAAGCTGGCCTTGCCCATGCCCAGGCTAAACTAATTTCAGACAAAGGAAGAGGGCCACTATCACCAGCTTAACTCAAGTTGGATTTATTCCTGAAAGTTGGATAGGGGCCACTTTTTTTTTGAACCATAGGAAGAGGGGTGGAAATAAGAATAAAATCAAGACACTGCCATTGCAGGGAGATGTGGAGGGCTGTTGATTGGTAATCAACACTGTCTGGTTTGAGTGGGTGTATTTCCAAGTTCTCTGCTTGCTTTCCTATATTTTTCTGCCTCCCAAGAGCTCATTTTCTGGGATTGAGCTCAGTTCTGTCGCTATGTGAATTTGAGCAAGTATTTTCTTTTCTCTAAACTTCAGTTTTCTTCTCTGTAAAATTAGACTACATGGATGTCCTCTCAACTCAGGGTGAAACCCTCACAGCCATCTATGTCCATCATCAGAGAGTGGAGTCTTGAGCCCTATGACCAGATAATAATTGCAGAAAGTCTATAGTAATTCCCACCCCTCCTCTATAACACAATTAGGGATCTCTTTGGGCTGACAATTCTTTGGGGGATGTCAGCAGCTCTGTTTTCTGCATTTCAAGCTGAGAAAGTAGGGAAAGGGCTCTGTTTCTTGTTTTAATCACAGAAGGAGGGGCACGGGCAGTGGAATAAAACCTGGTGTAAAGCAAAGACTGAGTCCTTCATTCCATCACAGTCATAGGCACTGGAATGTGCCCTTCCATAGCAGTTTTTTTGGTTCACACACTTGGCTACCTGTTAGAGCATGTGGTAGGTTGTAAAATGGCCACAAATACTTCTCCCATGTCATGCCGTTGCATGTTACATGGCAGCTTTGTTCATCAAGACATGAAGTCTATTTCTCCACTCCTGAATCTAGGCTAGCCCTATGCCTTATTTTGGGTAATGGAATAGTAATAAACAGGGCTCAAGAAAAGATTTAGAAGTGTACATTGGAACTTGTCCTTTCTTTCCTGATTTTGGAGACTTAAGGCTATTGTGTCTCTAGCTGGAGTTGGAGGGCCAGTAGCACTGGCATCTCCCAGAACAACTAGCCTTCCAATCATCACACATGTGAGTGAGGTCATCCATATTAGTTGCCTATTGCTGACATGAAAGAAAGAAAGAAAGAAAGAAAGAAAGAAAGAAAGAAAGAAAGAAAGAAAGAAAGAAAGAAAGAAGGAAGGAAGGAAGGAAGGAAGGAAGGAAGGAAGGAAGGAAGGAAGGAAGGAAGGAAAGAAGGAAAGAAGGAAGGAAGGAAGGAAAGAAAGAAACTACCACAAATTTAACAGCTTAAATAGCACAAATTTATTATCTTACAGTTCTGGAGCTCAGAAGTCCAACATGGGTTTCACCAGGTTAAAATCAAGATATTGGCAGGATTGCATTCCTTCTGGAGGTTCTAGGTGAGAATCCATTGCCATACCTTTTTCTAGATTTATGAGGCTGCGAGGAGTCCTGTGTTCATGGTCTTTTCCTCCATCTTCAAAGCCAGCAGAGTCTGGTCAAGTCTTTCTCATGCTGCTTCACTCTGAGACTGACTCTTCTTCTCTCTCCCATTTCCAATTTAAAAGACCCTTCTGATAACATTGGACCTACCCAGATCATCCAGGATACTCTCCTTATGGTAAAGGTCAGTTAATTAGCAACCTAAATTCCATCTCCAACCTTAATTCTCCTTTGCCATTCAACTTAAATGACACTTTTTTAAAGTTAAAATTTATTGGGGACAATGGTTAGTAAAGTTACATGGATTTGAAGTGTACAATTCTGTAATACATCATCTATATATCACATCGTGTGTTCACCACCCAGAGTTAGTTCTCCTTCCATCACTTATATTTAATCCTGCTTACTCTCATCTACCACCCTTCTCCCCCCTTACTCTCCAGTAACCACTAAACTATTGTCTATTTCTATGAGTTTTTGTTTCTTTATTTGTTTGTTTTTTCCCTTTGTTCCTTCCAGTTTTATATCACATATATCAATGAAATCATATGGTTCGTGACTTTCTCTGTCTGACTTATTTCACTTAGCATAATTATCTCAAGATCCATCCATGTTGTTGCAAATGGCACTATTTCATCTTTTTCTTATGGCAGAGTAGTATTTCATTGTGTATATGTAAGACATCTTATTTATCCAATCATCTATTGAAGGATGCTTTCGTTGTTTCCATGTCTTGGCCACCATAAATAAAGCTGCAATGAACATCAGACCACATATATCTTAATGGATAAATGTCTTCAGATTTTTTGGGTATATACACAAGAGAGGGATTGCTGGGTCATATGGTAATTCTATTCTTCATTTTTTGAGTAACCTCCACACTGCCTTCCATAGTGGCTGTACCAATCTGCATTCCCACTAACAGTGTATGAGTGTTCCTTTTTATCCACAGCCTCTCCAACACTTAACTTACTCACAGGTTCCAGGGATTAGGACATAAAGACTTTGGGGGAGCATTGTTCTGCTTACCACCAAGCCCATACTATAAGCCACTATATCATTTAAATCTCTTTATGCCTACATTTTAAGCAGAAAGTTTTGAGTAGAGACTCAATGTTTCAATAAATTCATCCCAGTACTCCAGTTATATTAACATAGATTCTTCCATCCCCAATCCAGGTAAGGAAGGACATTCATTGCTCATTTGGGTTACTGGGCAAAATCAGTTCCTTCCATTTGTGGGAATGAGATCCTGGCTTTCTGGCTGGCTGTAAGCTGAGCGCCCTTGCCAGCTATAAGAATCCACTCACATTCCTTGATTTGAAGCCACCTTCTTCCATCTTTAAAGCCAGCAATGGAAGGTCAAATCCTTCTCATACCTCAAATCTCTCTTCTCTCATCTTTCTCATCTATCACAGCTACCTGGCAAAGTTTCTCTTCTTTTAAGGACTCATATGATTAGATTTGTCCCACAGGGATAACCAAGATAATCTTCTATCTTGAGGTCTATACACTTAATCATATATGCAAAGTTGTTTTTGCCATGTAAGTTAGCACAATCATAGGTTCTGAGGATTATGGTGTGGACATTTTTGGAAGCCACCATCCAAGATTATCTAGACATTATCACATCTTCCAGCTGACCACAGATGCCTGAGTGAGGCCAGCCGAGAGAAGCTGAGCTGAACCAGATCACAAGGACCACTCCGCTGACCCAAGTACATGAGAGCTATACCAGGTCGGACAATTAAGTTCGTGAACTCATCCTAGAAAAAGTGCTGCATACCTCATTGCTGAATATCACTCCGAAGTCACCTCTGAAGTACTCCCCTTGGGAAGCTATGCAACGATGCCAGTGCCTAATCCACCCTTCAAAGCAATTTTGGAACTCTTTTTCTGGAATGGCCATCAGAGCTGTTGTTGTATTACCCTTGATGTCCCAAATGTCATTAAAATGTCTTCATTTCAGTATTTCCTTTATCTTTGGGGGGCCAGATCAGGTGAGTAGGGAGGGTGTCCCAATACAGTTATTTGTTTACTGGCTAAAAACTCCCTCACAGACAGTGCCATGTGAGCTGGTGCATTGTTGTGATGCAAGAACCGTGAATTGTTGGCGAAAAGTTCAGATAGTCTAACTTTGTCACGCAGCCTTTCAGCACTGCCAAATAGTAAACATTTGTCTATTTGTCCAGTTGGTACAAATTCATAATGAATAACCCCTCTGATATCAAAAAAGTTTAGCAACATCGTTACAATAAAGTTCAGGAAGTTAATTATCAGACCTCATGTAAATGGTGGTGGTTCTAATCCACAACTTTCTGGGCAGTTTGTTATGAAGCAATAGATAGTCCATGAGCTGATTCATGATTGAATCAGTGTGTCCCACATCATGGACACAGAGTTACTATCCTATATCTCTTACTCAGTCTTCCCTTGGGAGAGATTTTTTTTTTAATCCTCTAAACATAAAAGATATTCTTGCCCTGAATACTGGGGCATTCTCTCTGAACCTTATATTCCTTAATTGAAGCTGCTATAAGGAATTCATCACAAGCTGCTTTTAACTTATTTATTTATTTATTTTTTAAAACCTTTCAATTACAGTTGACATTCAGTAGTATTTTATATTAGTTTCAGGTATACAGCATAGTGGTTAGACATTTACATAATTTATGAAGTGATCCCCCTGACTAGTTTAGTACTCACTTGGCACCATACATAGTTATTACAATATTATTGACTAGATTCTCTATGTTGTACTATACATCCCCATGCCTATTTTGTAGCTGACAATTTGTACTTCTTAATGCCCTCCTCACCTTTTTCATCCAAACCCACAACCACCTTCCTCTTTGGCAACCATTAGCTTGCTGTTTGTAACTATGAGTCGGTTTTTGTTTTGTTTGTTCATTTACTTTGTTTTTGGATTCAACATATAAGTGAAATCATATGGAATTTGTTGTTCTCTGTCTGACTTATGTCACTTAGCATAATACCCTCCAGGTCCATCCATGTTGCTGCAAATGGTAAGACTTCATTTTGTTTTTATGACAGAGTAATAATATTCCATTGTATATATGTATCACTTCTTCTTAATCCAATAGTCTATTGATGGGCACTAAGGTTGCTTCCATACCTTGGCAGATGTAAACAACACTGCAATGAGCATAGGAGTGCATATATCTTTTCAAATTAGTTTTTAATTTCTTTGTATAAATACCCAGAAGTGGAATTGCTGGGTCATAAGATAGTTCTAATTTTAATTTTTTGAGGAACCTCCATGTTGTTTTTCATAGTGACTGCACCAATTTGCAATCTCACCAACAGTGCAGGAGGGTTCACTTTTCTCCACATCCTTGCCAACAGTTGTTGTTTGTTGATTTATTCATGATAGCCATTCTGACATGTGTGAAGTGATGTCTCATTGTGGTTTTAATTTGCATTTCTCTGATGATTAGTGACGTTGAGCATCTTTTCATATGTCTGTTGGCCATCTGTATGTCCTCTTTGGAAAAATGTTCAGATTCTCTGCCCATTTTTCAATTGGATTGTTTTGTGTGTGTGTGTGTGTGTGTGTGTGTTGAATTGTATGAGTTCTTTATATATTTTGGTTATTAATCCCTTATTAAATGTATCATTGGTGAAAATCTCCTCCCATTCAGTAGATTATCTTTTCGCTTTGTTGGTGGTTTCCTTTGCTGTGCTAAAACTTTTTAATTTGATATACTCCCATTTTTTTCTTTTCTCTTTTGTTTACCTTGCCCAAAATGACAAATCAAAAAAATTTATTATTAAGAGCAATGTTAGAGAGTTTACTGCTTATGTTTTCTTACAGAAGTGTTATAGTTTCAGGTCTTATATTTAAGTTTTTAATCCATTTTGAGTTTATTCTTATATATGGTGTAAGAAGGTGGTGCAGTTTCATTTTTTTTTTTTTTTTGCATATGTCTGTCCAGTTTTCCCACACCGCTCATTGAATAGACTGTCTTTACCCCATTACATATTTTTGCCTCCTTTTTCATAGATTAATTGAACATATAGGCATGGATTTATTTCTGACCTCTCTATTCTGCTCCATTAATATATGTGTCTGTTTTAATGACACTACCGTGCTGTTTTGATTCCTTGATATTCTTTTCTTTTAATTAAAGTTTATTGGGGTGACAATTGTTAGTAAAGTTACATAGATTTCAGGTGTACAATTCTGTATTACATCATCTATAAAACACATTGTGTGTTCACCACCCAGAGTCAGTTCTCCTTCCATCACCATGTATTTGATCCCCTTTACCCTCATCTACCATCCCCCTCCCCACTTACCCTCTGGTAACCACTATTGTCTGTGCCTATGAGTTTACGTTTCTTTATTTGTTTGTATTGTTCCTTTGTTGTTTTCAGTTTTATATACCCCATATCAGTGAAATCATATGGTTCTCTACTTTTTCTGTGTGACTTATTTTGCTTAGGATAATAGTCTCAAGATCCATCCATTTTGTTGCAAATGGCACTATTTCATCTTTTCTCATGGCAGAGCAGTATTCCATTGTATATACCGTGTTTCCCCGAAAATAAGACCTAGCCGCACAATCAGCTCTAATGCATCTTTTGGAGCAAAATTAATATAAGACCCGGTATTACATTACATTACATTACATTACATTACATTATATTATATTAGATCTGGTCTTATATTATAGTAAAATAAGATGGGGTCTTACATATATTAGTTTTTGCTCCAAAAGACACATTAGAGCTCATGGTCTGGCTAGGTCTTATTTTCGGGGGTACACTGTATATACCACATCTTCTTTATCCAATCATTTATCAAAGGACACTTTGGTTGTTTCCATGTCTTGGCCGCCATAAATAAAGCTGCAATGAACGTCGAAGCACATGTATCGTTATGGATAAACGTTTTCAGATTTTTTTGAGTATATACCCAGGAGAGGGATTGCTAGGTCATATGGTAATTCTATTCTTAATTCTTTGAGGAACCTCCATTCTGCCTTCCATAGCAGCTGCACCAATCTGCATTCCTACCAACAGTATATGAGGGCTCAATGTCACTAATCATCAGAGAAATGCAAATGAAAACCACAATGAGATATCACCTCACGCCAGTTAGAATGGCTATCACAACAGGACAAATAACAAGTGTTGGAGAGGCTGTGGAGAAAAAGCTGATAGTCTTATGGGAGCTCTTTTGTAAGTAACTACTGTGTTTCCCTGAAAATAAGACCTAGCTAGGTTTATAATATAATATAATATAATATAATATAATATAATATAACCAGGTCTTATATTAATTTTGCTCCAAAAGATGCATTAGAGCTGATGGTCCAGCTAGGTCTTATTTTCGGGGAAACATGGTAGTTGTCTTTCTCTTGCTGCTTTTAGGATTTCCTCTGTGGCATTTTAATTATGATGTGTCTAGGTGTGGGCCTGTTTGGCTTCATCTTGTTTGGGGCTCTCTGTACTTCCTGGGCTCATATGTCTATTTCCTTCACCAGGTTAAGGGAGTTTTCTGTCATTATTTCTTCAAATAAGTTCTGGATGCCTTGCTCCCTCTCTTCTCCTTCTGGTACTCCTATGATACAAATTTTGTGTGCTTGATGCTTTCCCAGAGGCCTATCAAACGATCCTAATTTTTTTGGATTTGTTTTTCTTTTTGCTGTTCTGATTGTGTGTTTTTTGCTACCTTCTCTTCTAAATCACCGATTCAATCCTTTTCTTCATTTAATCTGCTGTTGACTTATCCTAATGTAGTCTTAGTTTCAGTTATTATATTTTTTATTTCTGACTAGTTCTTTTTTATGGTTTCTATGTCCTTTTTTATGTTTAGTATCTCTTTGTTGAAATTGTCATTGACTTTCTCAAGCATTCTTATAACCAATGGTTTAAACGCTGTCTCTGGTAGTCTGGTTTCCTCCCTTTCATTTAGTTGTTTTTCTGGAGTTTCTCCTGTTTTTTATTTGGGACATGTTTATTTGTTTTTTCATTCTGGCTACCTCCTTGTGTTTGCTTCTGTGTATTAGGTAAATCTCCTAAGTGTATCAGTGTTTACTGGGTGGCCTTATGTAGTACGTATCTGTGAGGTCCAGTGGCGCAGTCTCCATGATCACCTGTGCATGTGCTCCAGGGGTGCCCCTTGTGCGTGTTGTGTGTATTGTCCTCTTGTCGTTGAGCCTTCATTGCTCTTGGGACATCAGAGGCTGGGATTGATTCTCAGGATGACTGGCTTTGAGGATTGGTTATGCCCACAGTGTATGAGCTGCTATGTAGGGCTGAACCCTCAGAGGGAGATTGTCCCCAGTGTTTTCTTGTGCCTGTTGAGACCACTCTTTTTGTGTGCAGCTCGTGGAGCTAATCTATTGTTCTGAAGATGGCCTCTGGGTGTGTTGTTTCTGGTGTCTTTTGGGAGGGGCTCCTGTGCAGGCCAATTTAAGCTTTGCCTGTGACCTGCCTGTGGCTACCTGTAAGAACTACAAAGCTATATATTGTTGGTTACTTTCTGTGCTAGACTTGGAGACATGTGCCAGTGCCCTTGCTGTGAACCAAGGCTGGCTGCCACCAGTATTGGGCCTGGGAGAGTATAGCTGAAGGCCCAGTGCCCCACTAAGCCTGTTGTCACCTGCCAGCTTCTGGTAAGGCCCAGCCACTGAAAGAGCCTTTATAGGTCCATGGGCCAGGCTGGTTGACCCAGTGTTGAGATTGCCCTCAGCAATGCAATACTAGCTGGGCAAGTGCAGGGTCCCAGGGAGCCAAGAGATATGGGTGGTTTTTTTGTTTGTTTGTTTGTTTTACAAAGTTAATGCAGACTCAGTTGTTGCACCAGTGCCAAGCCTGTGATCGTTTTGCAAAATGTCCAGAGAACACTGTGGTCAGCCACCACTTGCCTCAGGGCTGCAGATCCTTGAGGGCCACCTAAGAGAGACTGCAGTGCTGGCTGTGGCCTACTGCCCACCATTGAAAGTTGCCAGGCCTCCAAGGGCCATGCTGCTACTATGAAAGGTTTCTGCTGCTTGTGAGGGAAGACTGGCTGCCCAGCAGCCCAGAGTGCCCCTAGTAATGCAGCACTAGTTCGGCAGGGCAGGGACTCGGAATCATCAAGGTGGTGTATATACATAGATTTTATAAGACAAATGCAGTTTCAGATTTGGCCTTTTTCAACACTGAAAAGGTGGCACCCTTATGTAGGCTACATGTGAGGTGGGCTCCACACAGTGGCAATGGTGGCTGTCCTTCCAGCCCTCTCCTAAAACCCACACAGCTTAGTCTTTCCCCATATGTCTCTGGTGCCTCTTGAGCTGTTGCCCATTCACTGGAGCCCAGGTGAGTATTCGCAAGTGAGTGAGTCTGTGTGGGGGCTCTTTAATAGGATATCTGTGTTTCCAGTCATTCTTCCATCTCTCTAGGACTGACGGACAAAGTCCTCACTAATTTTTACTGCCAAATGTGGAAACTCCTCTTTCCAGCACAGCATCCCTGGGGTGGGGAGCCTGGTGTCAGGCTGGTATCCCTCACTCTTCAGGGGGGACTTCTGCCACCAAGAGGTCACTCCTGGTGCTCACACACTACCTGTGGGCTTTGGATCTGCTTGTTTCATCTCGCTGCCCTTCCTACCAGTCTCTATGTGGCATCTTCTTTATATCCTTAGTTATAGGGGTCTGGTCAGCTAGTCTTCAGATGATTCTTGAGGTTGATTGTTTTGCAATTTAGTTGTAATTTTAATGTGATCCTGGAAGGCAACAGGCATAGTGTTCACCTATTCTGCCATCGTTCCATGTCTTTTTTTATGCTTACTATCTCTTTGTGGAAGTTCTCAGTAGGTTCCTTGAGCATCTTTATAACCATTGTTTTGAATTCTGTATCTGGTAGATTGCTTGCCTCCATTTTATTTAGTTCTTTGTCTGGAGTTTAGTTTTGTTCTTTCCTTTGGGACATGTTTCTTTGTTTCTGTATTTTGGCTGCCTCTCTGTGTTTGTTTCTTTGTATTAGGTAGACCTGCCATGTCTCTCAGTTTTGGCAGAGTGGCCTTATGTAGCAGGTGTTCCTGTAGTAGGTGTCCTGTGGGGTCCAGTGGTGTAGTCTTGTAGTCTCCCTGATCGCCTGAGCTGGTGTTCCAGGTGTGTCCCTTGTGTGTATTGTGTGTGCCCTCTTATTGTAAGTGAGCCTTGCTGTTGGCATGTTGGTGAGTTGAATTGACCCTCAGGCTGACTGGCTGTGAGGATTGGCCACCACCACAGCATTTGAGCTACTGTGCAGGATCTGACCCTACAGAATTGGATTTGACCCAGTGGGGTCTGGTACCTGCCAAGATCAGCCTTTTTGTGTGCCATTTGTGGGGATAATTAAGTGGTGCTCTGTTGTTCTCTGAAGGTGGCCACTGGGTGTGTTGGTTCTAGAGTCTCTTGGGAATGCCAAGGTCAGCCACTGCCTGTGACTACCCCAGGGTTACCTGGTAGGAGCTACAAAGTCACCTGTGGTTGGTAGCTGCCTTGCTGAACATGGAGGCACTTGGGAGAGGATACACTGCAAACTGGGGCCTGCTGTCACCAGTACTGAGCCTGGAGCAGTTCAGCAAAAGGCACAGGGTGCCCCAAGGCTTGCTGTGGCCTGCTGGCTGCCCATAAGGCTCACTTGTTGATAGAGGCTTGGGTGGTATTCGAGTTGGGTGAGGCGAAATTTCAGTGAGTCACTAGGGTTAGGCAACTGGTGTTCACTAGCTTAACGCAGATTCAGATATGGTGCAGTGCTGAGCCTGCGGCTATCCAGCAAAAGGCACACAGCACAATGAGAGCAGCCACCACCCTCCTGGGGCTTGCAGAGTATCAGGGTGGAGTGGAGTTCACCAGGTTAATACAGATTCAGATTTGGTAGTGTAAGAAGAGTGTTCAACACAGGGACAATGGCAGCTGTCCCTCCAGCCCTCACTCTGAATCACACAACTCAGTTTCTCCCTGTATGTCTCTGGCACCTCCTAAGCCACTGTCCCTCCACCAGAGCCCAGCATGGACCATTTAAGAGGATTCATGGGTTTCAAGCAGCCTTCTTTCTCACCTGGACAATGTTGTGGGGACTTTTCTTGCTGGCACTGGTGCTCCAGGCTGGGGAGCCCTGTATGGAGCTTGGACTTTTCACTCCTAGGCAGGCGGGGTTGGCTTTGCAGTTGAGCTATCCCTCCAAATACTTAACTGTCACATGTGGGTGTGAGGCCAGCCCATTTTGCATCTCCACCCCTCCTACCAGTCTCCATGTGGCTTCTTTATATCCTTAGTGATAGGACTTCTGTTCAGCTGGTCTTCATATGGTTCTCCATGTTGATTGCTCTTAATTTAGTTGTAATTTTGATGTGGTCATGGGAGGAGGTGGGTACAGTCTTTTCCTACTCCACCATCTTGACTGAAATTTGCTTTTACAATTTTAAAAGGAGATAGTTTTACCTACCTTTGCCTGGAAAATAAGATCATTAGCCATGTACACACCATTCTAAGTGACATTACCTCCATGATTCTAACATGTCCCAATCTCCAATATGTCCTCCCAGCTCCCACTTTTTAAGAGAGTCTTCCACTAGTTAATTTTAGACCTTTGGAAAACTTTCTGGTTGAAAAAGAGAGAATGAAATTAATCTCTAGTAGGGTACCATGCTTTGAGGGAAAAAAACAATGCATACTTTACTAAACAATTAAGAATTAGTAGGAACATAGGTGAAGCACTTATCACAGTGTTTTGGGCATTACAGATACTCTGTAGATGTAAATTCCATTCTTGGTGGGGTGAGTGGTATTACAACTTATTTTCTAGTCCCAGTTTGTCACTAACATTGTCTAATCTGAACACATTAATTTTTACTGTGTTGCTTCTCTCACTTATAAGATGAGAAAATCACAATAAAGAGCTCCTAGAATACTTATATTCTATAGTTTTATAAAAGGTGATTCAATTTTTGTTTCTAGATGATTTAGTTTGCATGTAAGTGAGGTTGTGGATATGCTAATATGTTGCTAAAATATCAATTAATTTTATTAAAATGACTTTTTTGTGGCTGACAAGCTGAGATGAAGTGACAAATTAAATGTAATCATAAATAAATACGTAGATGATATAGGAGTTATTAATTACACATTTTGGTTTAGAGTCATGGTCATATGGAGGTAGGAAATATGAAGTCATTTAGGAAATTTTAAGGTTGGTTAATAAATTACTATGAGAAACCCTTGGTTTTCCTCTACATAATCAGAGATGTCTTTGTTATCTAGCAGAAGACCCTGTATTAGTTTTTTATTGCTATGTAACATATTGCAACAGACTTAATCACTTAAAAACACATATTTATTATCTCATGGTTTCTGTGGGTAGGAGTCCAGGCACAGTTTAGTTCCTTCCTTTGTTTAGTGTATTACAAAGGTGTAAGCAAGGTTCCAGCTAGTCTACATTCTCATCTGAAGGCCTGTCTGGGGAAGAATATGTTTCTGAGCTCTCTCATATTGTTGGTAGAATTTCCTTGCGGTTGGGGGAACTGAGGGCCCCGGCTTATTGCTTGGCTGGAAACTGCCCTCAGCTCCTAGTGTTACCTGTAATTACTAGAGGCCACCTGTGATTCTCAGGGGCCACTCACAATTCTATGCTATGTATCCCAGTATTACCACTTCCTTCATCAAGCCAGCAAGGATAGCCTCTAGAGTAAATATGCTAATAATATGGAATACTGTATAACACATCATAATCGTGGCAGTGACATCCAATCACCTTTGCTGTATTCTATCGATTAGAAGCAAGTTATAGGTCCTACCTACATTCAAGGAAAAGAGATTACACAAAAGTGTGAATACCAGGAGGGAGGGATCATGTGGGGACCACCCAGAAATCTGCCTGTCACAACCTCCACTGAGGTAAATAGTAAATATATAGGATCTGCCTTTTTTGCACTTCTGTTGCCTATAGAAGTGACCTTTAACAAGCCTCTCTTTCTCAAGGCTTTTTCCTCAGAAAGACTCCAGGAAAGATGACTATTTTCAGGTTATTTGGAGCCAAATGGAGAGGTACTCCTTCCGTTACCATATTTTTGTGATATGTAGATGAAGCGTTAGAGAATTGTACACGTGAAACCTATGTAACTTTACTAACCATTGTCACTCCAATAAACTTTAATTAAAAAAAAAATGGTACTGAGTTTACTGAGGATAACTTGAGTCAAAATTTCCCTCATTTCACTTCATTAGCAAGGGTAAGTTTTTCTCTGCTTTTGTTTCAACATTTCTTAGAATGAGGCTTCTCCACTGCCCTCACAGAAGGTTGAAGATATGTTGAATTTGTCTAAAGCAGGAGGGTAGCATTGATACAAAGCAACAGAATAAGAACTTACACTCCTCTTGCTTGGAAGATTTTGCCTAATTGAGCAAAACAAAAATTTGCTAGAAAAAGAAAAGTTGATCAAATGCCAGTTAGAAGGCAAGTTGTATAAACAGAACCTGGAAAGGAACAGAACTAAGTCACAAGCTTCCAATTTTAATTATTATTTTTTTTCAAACAGAGAATTAAATTGAAAACATATTTTTTCTCTTGCATACTCCTCCATCCACAATGTGATAATATTGAAGTGGGTTCATGTACATAGTTTTTCCTTGTCTCAATTTCTTTTACCCTTCTTCAAATTGCCTTCACTGTGGAGCATCCATATGTCTAAACAAACAGACAAGTGAGGAGATTAATGAACTAAACTTTGACCTTCTAAGTACTTATTTCAAGGCTCAGGGGGGAAAGCATGTCTGTGCCAATGAAAATCCCCAAACTGTCTCTGATAATTTGGTATTAAAGATAGCTCTGTAGCTTACTGAGCATCGCCCTTCTCCTGACCCCAAGCTTCTTAGTTCTTACATTCCTTGCTCCCCATTCAAATGGATGCACCCTATTCCTTTGTCATTCTTCCTCTAAAAGAGGTTCTCTTCAACAGTGATATTAACTGTCATTTATTAAGCACCTACTTATCAGATACTGTGTTTAACTATTTTAATCATCATTATCATCTAACATTTTTGAGCATTTCCTACATGAAAGGCAATCTTATAGTCTCTCATTTAATATTTGTACTAGCCATATGAAGTAGGTATTTTAAAAAATAGAGTCAACTATTTACTCATGCTTTAAGTAAATGTCAGAAGATGGAGTAGAAATTGGGTTTGTTAAAAACTTGACTAGATGAAAGAAATAGCTCTTGAATATATATATATATATATATATATATATATATATATATATATATATCTCCTTCTCACGGCAGTATGGGGAATAATCGGTGTTCAAAGCCCAAAGCTAGGATAAAGAGAGCATCATTCTTTCTGCCTCTCTGATCACTCTTTAAATCCATATAGGTATATATTATCAGCACATGCACAACAAGTAATTGCAGGAGGGCAAGTCCTCTCTTTTCCACCTATGCTCTTACAATATGACATTACTTTGGAGAAGAAAAGGCACAAATATGGATCAGGAGCATAGAAATACATCAGAGTTGTTGGGCATGGAGTTAAATGGCAAAGTTATTATGACTTCTAGTGTCCAAAGATGGCCTCTCCCAGAACCCTCTGTCATCACATGGCCATCTTTTCCCAGTGTGTCTCTGTGTGTCTTGTGCTTTTTTTTTTATAGTGATGCCTGCCATCTTGGATTAATCAGCTGGAGCACATAGGATTTGAAAGCCAGATAAGGCATGGAGGTCATAATGTCAGTGCAAGGATGACCTTTAAAAGCTTATTACAATGAAATGATATGATCCAATTTCATGTGGGTATCCTAGGTAGATTGGATGGGAGTGGGGCTCCTCATATCAAGAGGTAGAGTTTTTTCCCCCATCCTTGAATTTAAGGTGGCCCTGTGATTATTTTGACCAATATAATGTCGCTAGAGTAACATTCTAGTACTTTTAGGCTCAAGCCTTAAGAGACTGACTGCTTCTGAAAGCTTCCCTCTGCAGTTTTTGTTTTGATTGCTTATTCTTGGAAAGAAGCTATCAGGTTGTGAGGAAGACCATGCAGCTATGTGGAAAGACCTCCATAGAGGAGAACTGACAGCCTCCACTAACAGCTCTGAGTGGAGAGGTGACAATGAGCATCAATTGCTAGCTATGTGAGTGTGGCCATGTTGGACTTTTCAGTCATTGTAAAACGCCCGCCAGCACTAAAAGAAGTAGAATTACCCATCTAACCCACAGAATGAGAAATAATAAATTATTGTTTCTTAGGGCATTACAGTTTGGGGTGCTTTGTTATGCTGTTACTCTTAAGCAGAACACTACTCTTTCTTTATACAATGTTATTTTCTGCAAGCCCTTTGTTAGCAATGTCTTCCTTTTCCTTTCTGATACTTCTCTATCTTTGATTTCATGACACAGAAGCATCAGGGCTAATCCAAGAGTCCTTCCTGCATGGGATGCAGACCAGCCACCATTTTTAGCTTCACTTCAGAGAACCTATGAGGATCAGGATGGAATTCAGGGAAAAGGAGACAGGAAGCCAGTGGCCCAGGTTTTCTTTCCTAGAACGAAGGGTTTTCTTTTACCTTGTTTTCAATTTTCTATATCTCTACTTGACAACGAAAGTGGTTCAATTTGGGTTTCATGATTAGGTTTGGACACATAGAAAGGCCTCTGAGGGAGGTGCTTTGGCAAAAACACATGATTTCTAATGCCCTTCCTACTGACTGCTAGAGGCTTCAAGGAATGCGGTGTTAGCAAGGCCTCTGAGGCTGCACTGGGAGTTACCGTGCTGCAAGCATGCCCCATATTTATACTCAATCTTTAGGGTTTTAGGAGCTATGATGCACCATAAGGACAGCTACATATCATTTGATTTCATGCCATTTTAATCTGATTATGCTACCATTTTATTAATTTGTAGACTCTAGATTACATTTTAATGGTCTGGTTTGCATTCTCCCCCTTCTATTTTTCTGGTTGATAAAATTTTAAAAGGACATCTGTTGTGCTAAAGATGACTTTTTAGTTAGGATGCAAAGTCATTGGAATATGTGGTAGCAATTTTTCTTAGCTAATGACCTCTCCTATCTTATCAAGCCAGGCTTTGGTCACACAAGGGCTCTTTTAATTCAATTGTTGTTTAATTTTGCCATTTGTTGCCTGGCTGAATGAATACCTCCCTCTCACACTTCATTCTGACTTCTCACATATTTGTCTTCAATTCTGAAGGAGTCTGGGGGCCTGGCCAGAGAATAATGAGACATTCCGATGCTATTTTACAAGGTTCTTAATAAAGAATCTATTTCCTTTAGTGGCTAGAGGAAGGTAGGGAGAAGCTGTGTGCCATGATATAAATGCTGTCACCATCGATGGCAAATATTTAGTGAGTGTCTCTGGTATATAGAGCCTTGTGATATGTCTGTGGCAGTGGTTGTTAACTGGGTGTCATATATCAATGGCAGTGGTGGTTAACTGGGAGTCATTTTGCCTCCCCCCACTTTCCAGAGAACACTTTTCAATGTCTGGAGACATTTTTAATTGTCATGACTCGGGGGAGCTATTGGCACCTAGTAGGTGGCGGCCAGGGATACTGCTAAGTATTTTACAACACACAAGACAATTCTCCATAGGAAATAATTATCCGGTCCAAAATGTCAATAGTTCTGAGGTTGAGAAACTCTGGTGTATGGATATAAAGACATATTGAACACGGACCCCTTCTTCATGGAATGGAACCAGGACAAAGGGAAATAGGGATGGAATATGGGTAGACTGAGGCACGAAACAGAGAGGGGTCAGCCAAGCCTTGACTCACAACCACACACAGTGTTTCATAAAGTCAAGTCATTAGTAATAAGAAAGGCACTTACCAATGAGACATTATGACCCTTAGCAAAGGCACAGATGGAAGATCGAAAGAGAGCCGTAGGATTCCCCAGGGTTTAGGGCAGGGTCCTTTTTATTTTTTTCCCCTATATTCCTTTCTCTCTAGAGAGAGATCTCATTCAGCACAATGGACTTCAAATAATCTCTTGAAGCTAATGACTCCCAAATTTCTATCTCAAGGCCAATTTTCTCTTCTAACATTTAGCCGCACACACCAAAATTGGTAATTTTACATTTCCAGGTGGATGTTTTATAGGTGTCTCCTCCAACTTAACATGTCCACAATGGAACACTTGATTTTCTCTCCCAAACTTGTTCCCTGCTCCCTAAATATTCCCTCTTCTAACAGATATTGTACCATCTTTCCAATTGTTCAGGACAAAAAACGTGATTCCTCTCATTTTCTAAATATCTATATCCAATAGGTAAGGTAAATGGTTTACCTTCATCCTTCCCTCTTACTCTGCCTCCGTCTAATCTACCTATAACACCCACATGGGAATTAAATCGTGTCATTCCATTGTAATTAGCCTTTAAAGGTCATCCTTGGTTCTTACACTATGACCTACATACCTTATCTAGCTTTCAAATCCCCATGTGCTCCAGCTGGTTAATCCAATATAACTGGTGTCATTATAACGAGACACACAGAGAGACACAGGGAGAAGACAACTGTGACCACAGAGGCAGAGACTGGAGAGATGCATCTACAAGGCAAGGGACACCAAGGATTTCCTGCAACACCAGAAGCTAGAAAAGGAAGGAAATATTTTCCCCTACAGTTTTCAGGGCCATGACAAAACTTTGGCTTATTAACTTTTAGCTCCAGAATTGTAGACAATAAATTTCTGTTCCTTTAAGCCACTCAGTCAGTGGTACTTTATTACTCCAGCCCTAGGAAACCAAATAAATGTATCACTCTTACCATCTTGTTCACTTCCATCTAGTCACGCTGGTCATCTTTTTCTTCCTTAACATGTCAAGCTCACTATTCCCTTTCTTTGGAAAAATGTGTTTTCCTTTGATGTTCACCAGCTGGTTCCTTGTCATCCAGGTAGAAGCTAAATGTCACCTTCTCCAGGAAGACTTCTTGGACCACTAAATCTAACGTAGTCACCACATGCTATCTTTTCCATACCCTTGCAACAAGTGTTGAATCTCTGCTTAGAAAATAAAACTACATAACATTTTTCTTATTTATTTGTTTATTGCCAGGGTGCACCACTGTATGTAAACCCAATAAAACTAAAACCTTTTCTCTCCTGTTAACTCCTGTTTCTCTTCCACATGGAAGACTGCCCAAACATTGTAGATACTCCATAAATATTTTTTGAATGAATGGGCCAATAGAAAAAAAAAAGTTTTTGCAAAGTGAAGCTGGTTTGGGTGACTAGACAATAATTAAATTGAATAATTCAATTATATCCTTGAGACAGAATGGGTAGAGGCTTTTTGATGAAAAGAGCAGGAATTCTCAAAAGAAGATTGCCCTCCAATGGGTGAGAGGAATCTCAGCCCATGTTTAATGCTGAACCTCTGGTGGAAGGGGACATGGTCAGTTATGTTCCATCAAGCCCACTCCATTTCCTCTACAAATATTTATGCTCTGAGATGGGGAGCATCTCCCAGAACTAACAGGAGCCTGAGAGAGGCTGTACACAGCACAGGGCCTAATGGAGACATTGCAGTGCTATTAGCACAGATGGTTGTCATATGTATGCAAATGAGAAACAAATTGAATTTGGTGTCCCCTCTCACCAGCTGTCCTATCAAGGAAGGCTCCCATAGCAGCAAAAGAGCTGCTGCTACACCACTAATCTGTCACCACAGATTAATTACAACGAGCACATTAATCACCATTTGTTTCTAGTACAAAGGAAAATATCTTGTTTTCTAAGTACATCCTGTTAAAAGAAGGTGTCCAGCCTTGTAGAAACAAGGCCCAACAAGGACATGAGGCTTCATTAGTTAGGAACGAGAGGCAAATGGAGGATGAAAAGCCCTAGGCTGCGTGTTGCCTTCAGAGCTATCTGCTAGTGAGGATGCACGGAGAGGTGGCCAGGCTGGACGACGAAGGGACAGCTAGCCAGCAGTCACTTCACCTGACCCTGGGACAACCCTGAATTTCAGAGAGTTAATTTTACTTAGTGGATCTTCAAAGAATCAGGAGTTGACTGAAATAGATGTTTTAGAATAATTATTATCATTACTACTACTACTGTTTGGTAAAAAGGCAATGCATAGAGCACTTGCTGGGGATTCAAGGGACCAGATTTCAGTTCTGGCCATATATCTTGTTCCTGTTTAAAAATTGGGCTACTGTTTTTTAATTTTTGGAGAGCCAGGATCCATTTGCATACTTAATAAATGCCATGGACTCTGTCACCACAAAATAAACGTGTAAACCAAATTTTATATACAGTTATAGTAGATTGATTCTCTGAAACCTTTCTATGCACCCATGTGATGAAAGCTTTGACTAGATCATCTCTGCTCCCTGCTTTCCATACACCACCACCATGAGGCCAGTGCCTCAACCACCCATCTCTAGCTCTTACAAGTTTTAGCCATTCATTCATTCATTCATTCATTCATTCAACAAACATTTCTTGGATGCTGTACTTGACGATAGATATGTAATGGTGATGGAAACAGACACCATCCTGGTTTTAATGAAACTCACACCCAGGCAGGAAAGACAGACATTAACCAAACAAGCACAGAAATGCACATGACATGACTAAGGACTACAACAGAGAATCACATGGAACAATGGTAACATACAATAGGAAGATCAACCTTATCTGGGGTGGGGGAGTCGTCCTTGAAGAAATAACAGTTATGTAAACATCTAAAAGATGAGGTATAGCTAACCAGAAAAAAAAGGCTATCAACAGAGTTCCCTGCAAAGGGAACAAACCTTTGGGGTAGAAGAGCACATGGTTTGCTTAAGAAACTATAATAGACCAATGCAAATGTTTTTCAGAAAGTGAGGGGTAGCATGGAGACATTTGTGATTAGAAAGTGGGAGTGTTCTTGTAGGTCCTCTTAAGGAGGACTGCCTTTATTCCAGGAGCAATGGATCATCACTGAAGGGCTTTCGGCAACAAGGGAAGTTGATCAGATTTGCATTTTGAAAAGCTCATTCATCTTTGACATTAGAAACAGATATCCGGTTGTGTGGTATCCCTGGGAGTTTTAGCCCAAGAGTCAGTCAGCTTGTGCTTCTATACTGGACAATGTAAGGCATGCAAAAGGAATAGCAGACAGTGTCATTCTGCAAAGTAGCTTTCAAGTAAAATAAGGACGAGGGGAGAATTCAAGGATTCAGTGTTATGTCAAGAACTGCAAAATGCTTTTGGGGAGTTGGGAGCATTTGAGCCAAGTTTAGACGATGTGCGTCTTGTCTTCAGAGAATTTAGAGTCGGTTTGTGAGAGTCAAGAATTTCATATGTGAGTCTAACAAAACTGAGCAGAGGAATGAAGATAGCAAGAGGTATATGTCTTGTGGGCACAGGTGAGGGAGAGGAGAAATCGTCCTTGTGAATCTAAACTGAAATACCTTTCAACTTCCAGAAGCAGTTTTGTCAAGGTTGGCCAGTCAGCTGCTTGTTGATGGTGTTGGCAGAAAAATGAGAAGCTGCTTTTTAAAGTAAATAATTAACGTGAAATTTCACATAAAGTCCAATCGATCTGTCTGTGAGAGCACAACATATTAGAAGAGGCCCGTGGGAATAGTCAAGTCAAAGGAAAACAGTTTTACCTAGTGCAGAAAGTTTAAAGAAAGTGGCAATTGTATCCTTTGTGTCATATCAAGTAGAATTCTAACTGCCCAAAAGAGTAAAGAAAATATTGGAGAAGGGAAAATTGATTACTAGCAAAGAATGCTTTTTATAGAAATCACATCCTTAGAAATCTATCTGAGGAAAATAATTTTTAAAATGTGTAAGGGTATTCATCATCAATACATGGGAAAAAATGAACTTGCCTCCACAAGAGCATTGATTAAATAAATAATGGTCAACTATACAAAGGAATACTATGCAGCAATTTTTTGAAGGATGCTTGAGATGCATATTATTGACATGAAAATATGTTGGTGGGATAGACAATTGGTGGCCAAAACAGACTTCAAAATATTATTAATTGTATGATCTTATTGATATAAATAAATCTTCATAGAAGCCATTAGATGGACACTCACTCACGTTTTCACCTCCAAATTTATAGACCTGCCTTGATTAGTTCACATATTCCCCATTTTCCATCATGATTCCAAGGAAGAGGAATCTTGACTCCTAGTAAAGGCCAATCACTCATCATCTGAACTCCATCTCCTCTTGTTTTCTCAGGGACATAACTGCTGCAGTTCTTGCACTTTCCTCCTGCTTTAAAAAATTCTTCTTTTCTATTAGGCCATTCCCATCAACATAGGAAAAAGCTCTCCATTTTTCCCACATGCTACAGCAGCTGCTACATCACTTAGACTCATCTATTCAGAGCAGAACTCAAAAATGTTGCTACAATGCCTGTTTCCACTTCAGCTCACTCCAGTCTGGTTTCTGTCCCAATCATTCTTGTCAAGGTTGCCAACTGCCACCATGTTGTCAAATGCTTTGGTTGTTTTTTCCAACCTTATCTGATTCACTCAGCAGCAAGCATTACCATTGACCTCAGCGCCTCTCAAAACCCTTTCCTCTCTGGCTTGTCTTTTCTTCAATGGCCTTTAATTCTCAAACTCATGCTGATTGCCTCAGGGTTTGTTGAGATTCCTCTTTTCTTCCTTGGTTGTTCTCAACTCTGCCTGCACATTAGCATCATCCAGGAAAGTTCTCAAATGCAGGGATGTTGGAATCTCTGGGTATGGAACTCTGACTTTGGCAGGTTTCACAATTTTCCCAGATGACCTTATCACCTTATATGCACTCAGGGCTGAGAACCACTGCCCGAAGTGGTCTCATTCAGTTCCATGATTTGTGTTATCGTCACTAGGCCAGATTACTACTAAATTTATATCTTCAGTCGCTGGGCAAAACTCTCTGAAAGAACTAGACTGGTTGAGTCTGAAAGAATTCTGTGTCCCTCAATGGCACTGTTCTGGTACTGGGACTGGGATAGGGTGATCAGCACTCACATAGCAAGAGAACCGTGCTGGGGTCCTCTGACTTCCTGTGAATGTGTCCATCACACACGTGGCGTTCATAGGAGCAGAACTTCTTGCTCAGGAACCTTTCCACAGATTTCACCAGTCTCTTAATATTAGTCTCTCAACAGTGATGTCCAGTTTGGCCTGGACAAAAGATGAATAAAGACAATTTTGCTTTCATTCTAAATCCTAATTGGCTGTAGAAGCACCTCTCATGCTACTCTAAGTTTACACAGGCTTGTATATTCTGTTTGTTCCAGTGTTCACCTGCACCCCCCTCCCAGCCCACATTAATAACATCAGGTTAGTTCTCTTCTGGTTGTTTTGTAGTTTCCTATTGTTAAGATCTGAATTAATTGCATAGCAGTTCCTTCTCATCTCATACCAGACTCTCAGGAAGGCTTGCTGATTGTTTTTCTATTTACTCCCTGTTCATTCTCATAGGAGGTGTGACAATTAAGTTTGTGAACTTGTTGCAAGGATTTTGCTAACCTTTTTTTGATATCAGAAGGATTATTCATTATGAATTTGTACCAACTAGACAAAGAGTTAACCAAGTTTACTACTGAAGTGCTGAAAAGGCTGCATGAAAAAGATAGACAACCTGAACTTTTTGCCAACGATTCATGGCTCTTGCATCATGACAATGCACCAGCTCACACAGCACTGTCTGTGAGGGAGTTTTAGGCCAGTAAACAATTAACTGTATTGGAACACCCTCCCTACTCACCCGATCTGGCCCCCAATGACTTCTTTCTTTACCCAAAGATAAAGGAAATATTGAAAGGAAGACATTTTGATGACATTCAGGACATCAAGGGTAATATGATGACAGCTCTGATGGCCATTCCAGAAAGAGTTCCAAAATCACTTTGAAAGGTGGACTGGGCACTGGTGTCAGTGCATAGCTTCCCAAGGGGAGTACTTTGGAGGTGACCATAGTGATATTCAGTAATGAGGTATGCAGCACTTTTTCTAGTATGATTTTGTGAACTTAATTTACCTCTTATGTAAATTGATCATTATGATACAACATATAAACAAAATAAAGGATGAAATTATATGTTCATATCAATAAATGCAGAAAAACATTCAACAAGATACAACATTCATTTATGATTAAAACACATAAAATGGGTATAGAAGGAAAGCATATCAACATAATAAAGGCCATATATGACAAAGCCTAAGCTAATATCATACTTAAAAGTGAAAAACTGAAAGCTTTTCCTCTAAGATCAGGAATAAGACAGGGATGCTCCCATCACCACTGTTATTTAACATAGTTTTTGAAGTCTCAGCCAGAGAAATCAGGCAAAAGAAATAAATAAAAGACATCCAAATTGGGAATGAAGAAGTTAAATTGTCACTTTTTGCAGATGACCTGATTAAACCCCAAAGATTCCACCACCCCCAACAACAACAACAACACCAACAACACCAACAACAAACGATTAGAAACACTGAACAAATACAGTAAAGTTGCAGGATACAAAATCAATGTACAAAAATCCATTCCTTTCCTATATACTAAAAATGAAATTTCAGAAAAAGAAATGAAAAAAACCAATTCCTTTTGTAATTGCAACAAAAAGAGCAAAATATCTAGGAATAAACTTAACAAGGGATGTGAAGGACATATACACTGAAAACTATAAGACATTATTAAAAGAAATTGAAGACATCACAAAGAAATGGGAAGATATTCCATGTTCAGAGATTGGAAGAATCAACATAGTTAAAATGGCCATATCACCCAAAGCAATATACAGATATAATGGAATCCCCATGAAAATCCCAATGGCAGTTTTTAGAGAAATAGAACAAGAAAAATCATCAGATTTGTATGGAATCACAAAAGACCTTGAATAACCAAAGCAATTCTAAAAAAAAAAAAAAAAAAGAAAAAGGCTGGAGGCATCACACTCTCTGACTTCAATTTATATTATGAAGTGACAGTAATAAAAACAGCACGGTATTTGCAGAAAAAAGCAGGCACACAGACCAGTGGAATAGAATTGAGAACCCCAAATAAACCCACGTGTATATGGGCCAATAATTTTCAACAAAGGAGCCAAAAACATACAATGGAGAAAAGAAAGCTTCTTCAATAAATGGTGCTGGGAAAATTGGAAATCCTCATGCAAAAGAATGAAACTAGACTGCTATCTGTTATCATATACCAAAAATAACTAAAAATGGATCAAAGACCTAAACGTAAGACCTGAAATAATAAATTTCATAGAAGAAATCATGGGTACTAAACTTATGGACCTTGGGTTCAGAGAGGATTTTATGAATTTGACCTCAAGGCAAGGGAAGTAAAAGCAAAAATAAATGAATGGAACTATAGCAAACAAATAGATTCTGCACAACAAAAGAAACCATCAACAAAACAAAGAGGCAACCAACTGAACAGGAGAAGATATTTGCAAACAACAGCTCTGATAAGGGATTAACATCCAATATATATAAAGAACTCATACAACTCAACAAAAAAACCCTAAACAATATAAGTATTCTTTTTAACGGTCTATTTAGTGCATGTTTTCTCATTTTTGAGCTTGTTGTTCCTAACTTTGCTATTTAAATTTGCCACTAAGCATAGTGCTGAAGTGCTGTCTACTGTTCCTCAGTGCAAGAAGGCTGTGGTGTGCCTTATGGAGAAATTACAAGTGTTAGGTAAGCTTTGATCAGGCATGAGTTATAGTGCTGTTGGCCATGAGTTCAGTGTTGACAAACCAATGATATATATTAAATAAGGAATTTTTAAACCAAAACATGCATAATAAAAGGCTATGTATTGATCAATTGATGAGAATGTGAGCACACACTAGCAGGACACTAATGTGACTTTCCCTAAGGAGCAGTGGTTCAGTATTCACTAATTCAGTTTTCACGGCCCCTTGATAGAACAGAACTACTGCACATAACAAAAACCAACTGTATTGTGAATTTAGGCTACTGATGTCTCTAGTTACATCAAGGACAGTGTTTCTTGTTTTTTGCTTCTTGCTTTGGGGTGAATTCTGACAAAAGTAGGGGTGATTGCCACCTCTTATCATTTTAACACCATGAATACTGTCTTTTTATTAGTGATCGTTTGATGGTTTTATTTTGTTAGGCAAAGTTACCCTGATTCCATGTTTTGAGCAGGTGGAAGGTGTAAGGTAGGAAACTGAGGTTCAAAGGGGAGATGGATAAGGAGAATGAGGAGAGGAAAGGGGCAGCTGACTCAGGAGTCAGGTCATAAGTTTCAGCTGAGTGCAAAGCCTGTGGGGAAATCCCAGACCATGAGTGTTTGCAATCAGGTAGCTTAAATTCTGATCCTGATTCTGCCATTCATTACTTTTGTGAGACTGAACAAGTGGCTGCTTGAGAGTCTGTTTCTTCTTTTGCAAATGTTAGCCATATAGTATAATTGTGAGAGTATATATTTAAAGATGCTATATGTAAAGCATCTGGGACACAGTAGGCACTCAGAATTTATTAGTTGTCCTCATTCACTCAGGAAGGAGCATATTTGGGAAAGCTCATACGCCCGCCCTTCTGATTTCTCTCAGAATCAGTTTATGATCCATACCCAGAAAAATCAATCTCAAAGTCACACGTGTTTATTACCCAAGCTGCTATTCCCCTCCTCCATCACCAGGCTTGCCAATGAATAGTATTTGACTATTTTTCAAAATTAAATTTACCCCAAATCTTCAGCAAATGAAGACTTGACACCAATAGCAATATTTTGGAGGACATGTTGTGGCTTTGGGGGCACAGAGAAATTCCAGAGACATCTCTATTGAGATGACACCACTGACTGTGTACAGCCTCACATGCCCCTGCCTAAAATGGGACAGCATAGGTCAGGGTGCCATGGTTCTGGTGTGTTTATTTATTAAAAGTCTGCCTCCATACCTCACCATCACACCTGGTAGGTCTCAGCTGGTGTGGCCCAGATAATTAGGCTCAGGAGCCTTCACACGATGGTGAGAAAACTGGTGAAAGGAAACAGGGTACCCACTACTGGGGACCCACTACTGTTTGCTCTCCACACTGCAGACCAGGGCTGATGAATCAGGCACATCCCAGAGGTGTCTGTGTTGGGGACCTGAGGAGGGGAGCCAAGGCACGCCAGAGCACCACCTCTCTGGAGGTGACTTGATTGGTCCAGGCAAGGAGATTTTTAGTTATTCGGTGCTCTAACTAATAATTAGAGTCACTGAGTGGAAAGAAAGAAACAGACAAAAGACAAGGGTTTGGTGATGTAATAAGAATTATAAGGCCTGGGGTTCTACACTTGCCTTTCCCAGCAGTAGAGCTTGATGTAGTTGGGGGTAGGCATTGAGGGAGCACGGAAAAAGGCTAGATCCACCCTCTGGCTTTATCACTCAACAAACAACTGTGGCTGTTTGGTTTTCTATGTAACTTCTTATACTCAGCATTCATCTGTTGGCCTCCTCCCCACTGCCTCCCTAATAATGATGATAATAATTCTTCAGCACCTTCCACAAATACTCCAGAAATTAGATGGGCTGCTTACCATAGCTTGTCAATCAGTGGGATTACCTGTGAAGTGGCACTGTGTTTAAGTGACTTCACAAGTGAAGTAACTGAAGCTAGGAAATGCTAACATCCCCAAGGACTGAAGTCTAAGTCTGTCTTCCTGTGTCCTCCACATGCCAGACTGCAGTGAGGCTCTGCAAACGTGGGCCTCGGCTGGAAAGTGTTTTAGGAGCCTCTCTTCCTGATGGGCCAGAGCAGTGATCTTCATACTGGTAACATGGGCTCACGTGGGCATAGCTCAGCGATGATGTCTTCCTGGAGGAAGGTCTCCTTAGCTTCACTTTGAAGCCCTCATCTTATTCTAAAGGTTAGCCTTCTTCTTGTTCATACAGGGTATAGCTATAGCTACTATCTGGAAGTTTGAACTAAAATACGAAGAATTGTTTTTTTCAAGTACAGAAGACTGCATTGCCCTCCAAACTCTGTAATGATGTTTTGGGTTGTCAAAACACAAAGCTAACTTAGGCAAGAGAGGGACATTATTGGAATATTTCATGGAATCAAAAGACCAAGTATCTGAGCCTTAGGAAGGGATTGTATCCCTCTCTGGAGAAGTCAGAATATATTCTATCTATCTATCTATCTATCTATCTATCTATCTATCTATCTATCTATCATTATCATCTGTCACCTATCTCTCATTTATCTATAGATCTTTGACTTGCTCAGTATGTTCATTGTATACTTCTCTCTTGTTATAGACCAGTGCTTCCTACAGTGTGGTACCCAGGCCAGCAGCGCCAACTTTACTTGGGAACTTGTCTCAGGTGCATAGTCTCAGACCCTGCCCCAGAATGAGAAATAGGGGTAGGGGATCACAACAGGTATTTGAACAAACTTTCCTGGTGATTCTGGTGCTCAATAAAGATTGAGAACCACTGCCATGGACTACATCTCTCTCTTTTCTACATGACAGAAAATAGCCAATGATATAGCTCATCTTTTACATGTTATGGGTTTAGCCATCAGTAGAGGTCTGAACTGATTGTCACTTGTTCTCAAATTAAAATATATTTAGAAAGGACCCATTGACTGAGCTTGGGTCAACACACAACTATAGTGGAGGATGAATGTGAATGGAGAAGGCAAGTACCATGGTTACTCCAACTGCAACCAGATAAATAGTGGAGAAAGAAGAGATAGTCAGGGAAAAGATGCTGGGCATGCAGTTTAATAATAATAGATGTTGTAGCAGTAGTAATAAGAAGTATTAGCAGCAGTGGTGATATCTGCCAATCATTGAATACTTACTATTTGTCAGGCCTAGAGCTCAGCATATTTTCCATGGATTATTTCATCTTATTCTCACAATACCTCTATAAAGTAGGTTATGTTAATATTCACATTTTACAGATCAGGAACTGTTTAAGAATTTGTTTGAGTCACACAAAAGTAGTCGAGAACCATATGATTTCACTGATATGTAGGATACAAAACTGAAAGCAACAAAGGAACAAGGCAAACAAAGAAACAAAAACTCAGACACAGACAATAGTTTAGTTGTTACCAGAGGGTATGGGAGGGATATGGTGAGGGAAGGAGAATTGACTCTGGGTGGAGAATACACAATGTGATACATAGATGATGTATTACAGAATTGTACACTTGAAACCTATGTAATGTTACTAACTATTGTCACCCCAGTAAACTTTAATTAAAAAAAAAAATTGCGGGCTGGCCCGGTGGCTCAGCGGTTAGAGCTCCGTGCTCCTAACTCCGAAGGCTGCCGGTTCAATTCCCACATGGGCCAGTGGGCTCTCAACCAGAAGGTTGCCAGTTCAATTCCTCGAGTCCCGCAAGGGATGGTGGGCAGCACCCCCTGCAACTAAAATTGAACACGGCACCTTGAGCTGAGCTGCCGCTGAGCTCCCAGATGACTCAGTTGGTTGGAGTGTGTCCTCTCAACCACAAGATTGCCGGTTCGACTCCCGCAAAGGATGGTGGGCTGTGCCCCCTGCAACTAGCAACGGCAACTGGACCTGGAGCTGCGCCCTCCACAACTAAGACTGAAAGAACAACAACTTGAAGCTGAACAGAACCCTCTACAACTAAGATTGAAAGGATAACAACTTGACTTGAAAAAAAAAAAAAATTGCTTGAGCTACCATAGCCTTCACTGTATTCCAGCTCTAGAAGTTGTCAACTGTTAAGAGTAACACACCTTTGTAAGTGGGGTGGTTTGACACTGGACAAGATGATACTTGAAATCGCAACTATCTCCAGTATCACAGACTATCTTTGGTCATTCGGTGTTTACAAATATGACCAATGCATTCTGCACTGCGGAGCAAAACAAAAAGGGGCTGGAATTGTGCGATTGAAGGGCAGGTTTGTTGCTGAGAATCTAGAGTATTTGAAATTTACTTTGGCTGGGATCAAGTCCAGCTGGACATAGAGGATTAAAGGCATTTTAACAGCCCCTATAAATGGAGAGCATAAATGGAGAGCAATATGGACTGGAGAGAAAATGTTCAAGAGACTTAACAAATGGGGCTCCAAATGGGAGCCTTGATTTGTAAACATAGAGCCATCCCCTTAAGAGCCCCTACCTATTTCCCTCTATCGCTTTAAGATATGTAAAACAACAGCCTGGAATCTGGTGTCTCAGTGTGAAGGGGAAGCCATTCCAGGAGAAACTATGGCCTTAAGAGTTTTGCATTGTCCTGATAAGCTGGCAAATTTAAGCAACTTTATTCTTTTTAAAAGACTGAATTGTTTTATTTATCCATCCAAGTCTTCCCTTTTCTAGTCTCAGCCTCTTTCCTGATGCTCTAAAAACTTCTGTTTCATTTTCTTAGAACTTCACAGCACAGCTCCTCCATCCCCCAGCACAGACCGTCCAGGAAACTCACCCTCTTCTACCGTGGGTCCGTCTGCCAGTCATGCTACACCCTTGCCTTCAGTCCCTTTCCCCCCTACTCTCCCTCTGCTTCCTCCTTTCCAAAATAAACCTGGGTTTCAAGCCTGCCTTTCTCTCCTTTCCTTTTCTTCTTGCTCACCTTGTAGGCAGCCATATTGAGAATTCTATTTTCCTCTTTTCGTAGGACCAATATGAATACTCAAGAGCTTTATTTACTAAGAACAGATGAAGGCTGATACCTTGTCTGGAATGGCCAGGAATGATTGATACAATGGGGAGCTTTTCATCACAGTCCCCACAGGGTATCTTCTGATGTTTTAATGGTCAAGACCAAACTTAATTCAAATCCAGCAGGCGTTATTGGAAGTCATGTTGGCTAGCATGTCTTTATTGCTCTCATTTTTAATTATGAAGTGTAATAAGGTCACATTTCTGGAAATAGAACTCAGTAAGATACATTGGTTTAATTTGTAAAAGTAATCTCCCTTCATAGACAATGTTTCATTCCATTTCAGCTAAAATCCACATCAATAGTAGAAAAATGTAACAGGCTTCAATTAGCCTCAATAATCTTCTGTACAGTGATGAACAGATGAAAAAAAGAGAAATTGGTATTTCACATCTTCATCATTTAAGGACTTTGATGATACAAAATAGATTGGCTCTATTTATTTCCCTGTTACAGTTCACGTCTTCTTGAAAGGTTGTAATATAATAAAATTATTTTAATAAAATGAAGGTGAAAAAGATTCCTTGGCACTGAGTCAAGAAGCTTTCGACTAGGCAGCAGAGAAGATCCAGGAGACCTTTTGCAGACTGGAGGCTGGAATTGACTTGTGCATGGATGGGCTTGGCTTGAAGGCATGAGCAGAGCTCCAAGTGGTATCTGGAAGAATCCTTAGCCTTAGGGGGCTGATGATGGAATATTTCAGTGTTGAAAACTTTCCTTGTAAGCTGCTCAGAGTCCGTTTTCAGTTGAGTATGGAAATCGTGCACTTTTTTTTAAGCCCCACTTAAAAAACATAGTGTGGAATTTATAGCTCAATGGTCTATGTGATTCAAGAAGCGAAAGGGTATAAGCAGAAGATCTGTCTTCTAGGAGTTGATATACATCCCAGGCATGTGAGCTGAGTTATGTCCCTTCTCAGTCCCATGTGATTGATCTATAAAATAGGAAAACACAGCTAGGTCACAATGGTGGTTTTTTCCCCTCATTTCCACGTTAGTTCAACAATATCTATAATGAGTGTATCCTAGCTATAAACTAGATACAGACCCACAGCTTTTTATAGTTGACAAAATGCTGCCATATATACCACGCTATTTGATCCTTGCAAAAATTACTGGAGGGAGAGAATACAGAAATCATCCCCATTTTACAGATGAAGAAAATTGACTCAGATCAAGAGTGATATCTAAGTTGACACAGATAATTTCCGCAGAGCTAAGGCTAGAACATATTCCTGATGTCTAGTGATTGCCTTCATTGGATTCCAATTCAGTTCAACACGCATTGACCTCATTATATGCCAAGTTTTAGAGATATAATATAAATAAGTTCCAGACTTTTAAATGCAGTCTTTTTTTGGGGGGGAGATACTTCACATATTAGATAAAAAAATATAACATTGCCACTTTTGTAGGTCAAAATATTGAATATCGGTGATTTTATTTGATTCATTCGGATAATATTTAAGTGCAACAGAGGTATACTGATAAGTTTTTTGGTTTATTTTTCCTTATATTTCTGGCATTTGTTGTGCTTTTACTTATTTTCTTTCTCTCTACTTCCTAAAGAACTGGCTTCAACAGAGGTGACTAGATACTGCAATCACTTTAATTCACAAAAGCACACATGTGTACCCTGGATGGTATCTCTAGCAATTGGCACACTTTTCGCTTGCCTAACACAACACTCAAGTTTATGTCTTATCTAGCTTTACTGAGGCTGTACCTACACAGAACCAATGATGAATAATTAATTTAGTACAGTCCCTGAGGTTATACATAACGAGATGGACCACCCCAGACCTAGGACACTTAGAGCTGTAAGGTGTCAAGACTGAAGAAGCTGTGATGGATAAAAACCTAAGAAAGACCATTGACTCTGCAGTCTACAAATTATTGGTGACCTCAAGAGCTGTTACAGTGGTATGAGTAAGACTGATACTTGACTGCAAAAGGTAACAGTGATGAAAGAGAAAAAGAGGATATCAAACGTTGGCTCAAAAATCTTAGTGGTTGATAAGAGAAGTTATAGCAACAAGATGTTCTTTGGTAGGTGAATGGATAAGTTATGGTGGTACATCCTGACAATGGAATATCATTCAGCACTAAAAATAAATGCTCTATCAAGCCATGAAAAGACATGGGGGAAACTTAAATGCATATTATTAAGTGAAAGAAACCAAACTGAAAATTCTATGTATTACATAATTGCAAATATATGACATTCTGGAAAAGACAAAACTATGAAGACAGTAAAAAGATCAGTAGTTTCCAAGTGTTAGAGGGAAGAAGGGATGAATAGAAAGAACACAGGGGATTTTTAGGACAGTGAAACTACTCTGTATGGTACCATAATGGTGGATACATGACATTATCCGTTTAATCCCACAGAATGCACAACACCAAGAGTGAGCCCTGATGTAAACTATTGATTCTGGGTGATAATTATGTGTTAGTGTGGGTTCATCAACTGTGACAAGTCTACCACTCTCATGGGTGTTGCTGATAGTAGGGGAGTCTGTATACGGGTTGGGGCAAGGAGTAAATAGAAACTCTTCCACTCAGTTTTGCTGTGAATCTAAAACTTCTCTTAAAAAATGAAGAGTATTAGAGAGAGAGAGAGAGAGAGAGAGAGAGATTTTGAGAAAGAGCCACTTGTCTAGGGAGAAGGGGCCTTCTTCAAAAGAGAATGAAAATAATTGATACTGATTCAAAGGCATTTTAAGGAAGTAAAGAGAATAGTAACAGATGAAGAGATAAATTTATCATAGAAGATGAACCTGGATTCATAGAAAATGGTATAGTCAGCTAGATTATGGAGGAAGAGATAGAGATGAGACTGGGGGTTTGAGAAAAATATGGAATGAGTTCCAAACAGCTATTGCAAAAAATGCAGCAGGTAGCCAAGGAGATGGGCAATTGTGTGGATAAACGAGGTGTTAGTGCATATTCCTTGGAGATTATTTTAAAATAGAAGAAAAAGCCTTTGAAAATAGTTCTGACAAGATTCGGTATGTGCTTCCCATTTCCCAAGACTCTCAGTTATATCACGAACACTTTGACGAGAAAAGAAACTACCACATGTTATTATGTAGCCTAGGTATCTACTACTCTCTTATTTCCCTTTTAACCCCCTGCACAAAGCCTAGTGAACGGTGTAGAATTACTGACTCTTTCATTGAGGCAAGAGATGGAAGAGGGAGGTTGTTAAAATAAACAACACTAGCTCCTGTAACAAATGAACCCCCAAATCTCAGTGGCTTAACAAAATGAAGTCTCATTTCTTACATACTCAAGACATTCCTACTTGGGCAACTGTCTTGAACAGCTCACCTGGGTGATTTTCCTTCCGTCTGGTCACCCCACTATTTTCTGGGACCACAGAGTACTCCTGTGGATCTCCTGTATCCAGGTAGTGTGAGGTCATGTGAGCTGAGAGCTCACCAAGAGTAGGTGGCAAACTAAGGCTCACGGGCCAAATCCAACCTCTGTCAGTTTTTGTACAGCCTGCAAGCTAAAGATGGTTTTCACAGTTTTCAGTGGTTGGAAAAAAATCAAAAGAAAAGTGATAGTTCATGACTTGTGAAAATTATATGAAATTCAATGTTCAAGAATAACATTTTATTGGAACACAGCCATGCTCACAGTCATATATTTGTTTATATATTTTCTGTGGCTTTTTTGCTGAAATGGCACAATTAAGTAGTTGCAATAGAGACTATGTAGCCCAAAAAACCTACAAATATTTATTATCTGTCCTTTACAAAAATAATGTTCCAACTCCTGACCTAGAGGACCCAATATTTAACCATCTCGTCTCACAATGCCGCACCTCATTCACCCACAGTGTATTGGCAAGAACTAGCCAAGTGGACACACCCAGAGGCAGAGAGGCTGGGGACTAAACTCCCTAACTGGGTAGCTGCTTCTCTGCATCACCTCTGCCCTTTCACACTGGGGAGCACTAATCCTTGAAGTTCAGGTCACTATGCCGGCAGCAGGAAGGTTACATTGTACACTTCTCAGGAAATAGATTTAAATGGTCTTTAGATATTTCTGCTCTCCAAAACCCATTTTCAACTGTGCCCCCAGTGTGTCTGTGGTGTGTGTGTGTGTGTGTGTGTGTGTGTGTGTGTGTGTAGGGGGTGGGGATTCTTTCGTCCTGTCCTTCGATGTGTTGCCGATTCTGGCTGGTTCAAGTTGGCTTTCCTCATGCTCTCACTCCTTCCCCTTCATGCCTCTTCTCTCTGTTGTGCTGAGTGACTCAGCCATGCCTGAGATCCTGGACCTAAATTACATACCACACTCGGAACACTAAAGACCAGCCCTTGTAGATGGAATCCAGCGGTCTTAGGAGGACATGGCCATGAAATTCATCAAAATATGTCTTCACAAAACATGTGAAGCAACTTTCCACGTGAGAAAGACGGGTTAGGTGACAAACAGTTCCTCTATCCCCTTAAAGTTAAAAAGCAATTCAGGTAAAATGTCAACATTTCAATTTAACCATGTATGTACAAGGTATTTTAGGGATTCTTTTGTTGCCAAAGAGTGGCTTACCAGTGATTTTCTATTCCTCCATCACTCACCACCTAAAGCTATCTAAAGAAATATAAAATCTACGTCAAAATGTATCCGCAATGCAAACCCAGCCTACAGATTCTTTTCTTGCAATGCCTTAGGTTGCTCTCCCTCAAACCACTGTTATAACAGGAATTCTGGAGTTTCCATTGTGATACAAAATTAGTTAAAACAGTCTTTGATCTCAAAGGAATCACAATCCAGTGGAAAGGCAGGCTTTCGTACATCTATGGCTAATAGAAAGTAGACTAAAATCAGTACTCAAATTGAGATCCAAACCAAGTACTTTAAGCAAATACAGGGGTAGAGTGATTAATTGTGGCAGATGTTAACCAAGAGTAATGATTTTAAGTGTCAGGAATAGAAAGCCTTTCTCCATCAGGCTTGCAATGCTAATCCCAATTCATTCATCATCAAACCTCACCTTGCCTGGCCATTTATCTTGAATGTAAACCCAGCTTTACTCAGGGAAATCAGTCATCTCCAGTTATCCTTTGATTGCAGATGCTTAGAAAGGATAATTGCTGTCTGCCATATTTCATGCTCATTCACTCACATGGTAGGCCACCATTCTACCAGGTGACCTTAAATTGAGATGGTTTTTAATTCAATCTAAAACTGAGGCTTGGCAATAAAGCCGCCCTGTAGCCCTGTCATACATTCTAGGACAAGCACACTTTCTGGTTTCTGGTCTGTTATCTATGGGACTAATATTGGACATCTTCTCTTTGGAGTACACCGTATGAGTATGAAGATGGGAAGATGACTGACATGAGTTCCTTTCCCTCATGAAAGAGAGGCCAATATTCATTGAAGCAATGATGATGCAAGGCTGAAGGTGAGGTAGAAGGAGAATGGCACAGATCAATGTATCATGGAAGCATGGAAAACAGAGAAATTATTTGTAATTGAAGGGCTAGGACCAACTCGATTCCTCTATTAAAATAAGAAATGCTGTTCTTCTTGTCCAGGAAATACTTTTCATCTCTTCATGACATCAAGTCCTTCTGTTTCCCTAATGACTTAAATATTCCTCTCTACTCATCTCTTCTCACTGTTAAGCATGTGCAGGTGTTCTCCATTGTAGGGAAGACAGTCCACACCAGACTTAATAGCCTCCCCTGACTACTTTTTCTTTCCTTTCCCCACCCAACATCTCAAGGTAAGCCTAACATGATGCCCCTCACCAGGGCTGGCATCCAACTATCAGCATTGCTTCATAAATATTTAGGCATCGTCTCTCCATTTAGCCTGCATTCTTATTCCCAGATAGTCCTGTATTACTGTTGTTTATGGATAATCCAAGTATTGGCAAGATGACAGCAACGGGCAAAACTGGCCCTCTGCCTGTTTTTGTAGATAAAGTTTTATTGGAATACAGCCATGCCCATTTATTTGTGTATAGTTTAGGATTGCTTTTGTGCAACAATGGCACAGTTGATTAGTTGCAACAGAGATCATATAGTCCCCAAAGCCTAAAATATTTACCCTCTGGCCCTTTACAGAAAAAGCTTGCCAACCTCAGAGTTAATCTTTCTCATCGTGAATATTGTAGGCATTTTGTAATCTTTGCTTCTCTTTCCCTTTGATAAATCAATGCCAGACTTTGGGAAAGCCTTGTCCTTTTTCAAGAAGAAATTTTGTTTCAAAAATTTTGGAGAATCCCAATATAAGGAGGGACACTTGTACTTAAATTATGTTGTAGACTAGGACAGCTACTGTGCCCACCAAAGCTCCAACTATGGACTCGATGACTGAAGTCAAACTTTCCTTACTTCCTCAAGAATTATTCTTCCTTCTCTCTGGAAACAACCCTCAGTCCTTGTTATGAGCTTGAGATTGTATTAGACAATTCAGTGAATCTGAGGGTTGTTACCTCTTTCGTGGACTATGAGCTGTTCTGGTGAAGGCAGGATGCTGCACTGAAAAAGGATCTTGAAGAAAGTGTTCAGAATTGATAAGAGTTACATGAAGTAACCCATAGCACCACTAAATATATATGTCACCACGAAATGTGTGTGTGTGTGTGTGTGTGTGTGTGTGTGTATTAAAAGTGTTTGCCTCTGAAGAGTGTGACAGGGTAATGTGGAAGATTGCTGCCTTTTATTATGAGGGCTTCTGTTCTATTTGAATTTTTTTCCACGTGAACACATATTACTTTGAGAAAGTCTCGGGGCAAATCACTTTAATTCTCAGTTTCTCTATATTAGTAATGGAGAAAAGAATTTCTCCTCACCTACTTGCCTAGAAACTTAAAGAAATGTCTGTGAAAGTGTTTTGAAAATGCTAAAAACATACTTAACAGGACAAATATATTGTAGCCCAGCTCTGTCCAATAGAAATGGTGTCACGTCCCGCACAACGAGGGTTGTGGGGAGCGAGGAGGGTGGTGCAGGGTTAAGAAAAGACAGTAGCCATGAATAGAGTGAAGCAGGGCCAAGGGCCCTCCAGCATCAAGGACTGGACATGCCTAATCGGGCCTACGCATTAGCTTTTATTAGTTAGGTGAGGATAAATCTTGTCAATCTCAAGATCCGAATCCTACACATCATAATAGGAAGCTGATTCAATCCAATCACCCTTGCCTGCAGGCAGCAGAACTGTAAGTCTCAGGATGTTTGTACTTCTCCAAGGGACAAAACCTATATGCATATGAATAGATGGAGAGCACACCATTGAATCTCTTCCCCTGCAGGTTTTGGGAAGGAATGCAGACACGGAGGCAGAGGCTTTCCTTAGCCTGGGGAAGGTGGGGGGTTGTGCCCACCTCTAGGAACCCCGTGGGTTCTCCTGTTGGTCCCCACTTGACTGCTCCTGGCTTGAGTTCTACCCCCTCCCCCCTGTGCGGAATCTTACTCATCATTGGCTGGCCAGCCATCTTTTTGGGGCCAAACAGGGAGACATAAGGTGCAAACATAAAGGTTTAGCAAAGTCCCTGAAAGGATCCATCTCACAGACTCTCCTTTCTTTGGGGACAGGTACAAGGAGACAGACACGTAGGCTGCTGTGTGGCCACAAATGTAATTTACAACTTTCTAGTAGCACCTTAAGGAAGGAAAATGAAAAATGAAACAGATGAAAGTAATGTTAATATTTAATTTAATTTAACCCAATATATTAACATACTATCATTTCAAATATAATCCATATAAAAATTATTAATGAGGCATTTTACATTCTTTTTATCACATAAAGTCTTCAAATCCAGAGCATTATTTTATGCTTATGGCATATCTCGCTTTGAACTAGCAACACTTCAGGGTCTCAATAGCCTCTTGACCATAGTCAAGAATTAAAAATATTGGACTTGAATTAAATCTATTTGACTATTGTACTAGACACCACAAGCTCTAGCCCGTGTCCTAGCAGACCATCATGTTCCAGGCCATCCCCAATAACAATTTATTTCTCAATGAGTCCAGAATATGTTCTGCCAATGAGCAAAGACAACCATGTCAGGGACCGAATTCCTAAAGGGGTGTGATTTCTGTTTCTCTAGTCCCTAAGGTGGTCATAATATTATTATAACACCTAACATATACTGAATACTTTCTGTGTTCCAGATACTATGCTAAGTGCTTTGCCCCTGATTATTTCATTTAGTACTCACAGCAAACCTGTGGGAAAATTGTTTTTATCATTATATTAAAGGTAAATAATCTGAGGATAAGAAAAATTACATGATTTGCCCAAGGTCACAGAGCTTTTGAGTGACCAGCATTCATTCTCAAGTAAATGTTTTCAGAGCCAGCTCAATTAACCATAGAAAATACAGCTCATTTCTTGGTCTGCTTTTTAAAACTGCCATCATTGCCCCATCCTGAGCACTAACTGATGTCTTCCACCCTGACCTGGAGTTGCTATTACTGAAGGATGGGGGTGGAGGGAATGTTCCCGGCTCTTTTTCCCAGCCATGGATGGCATGGTGTTTAAACCGACCAGTCTTCCTGAACACCACTCTCATCCTGCAACACCAACACAGAGTCTTATACTCTCAGCTTTTCAATGCCTTCTGAGAAAGAGCACTGAATCATTTCTCTAGAGAAGTCAGGTGCCATTCACACATCTAAAGCCATTTTCAAAACAACTCTTATGAGAAGTTTTTATTAATCTTGCTTCCCAAGATGAAACATTTACAATTCATCATTGTTTTACAACGGCAAATTCTTTGCCTTTTCAGAGCTTCTCACTTTCTTCTGTGTGAAAATAGGGGGATCAGAACCTGTTTCCTCCTCACCTTATTAGCTATTGGACAGAGTGGTCAGAGGAGTGAACATTTCTAAACTCTTTTCTCCCCAAGATTCTTACTCCTTGTTCAAAAAGATTTAACTCCTTGTATTGTGCTTAAATGCATTCTTTAGTCAAAAGAATTATCCCTTTCCTCTATTCAGATTTTAAAAGTAATATTTCATTTTCTACTTTAGAACTTTTCTCCTTTTTAATAACGCATTCAAATGTTATTTGAATTAACATTGTATGAGATTCAAATAATACAGAATTACATAGAGAAAACCCTGGAAGTCCGCTTTCATTTCTGTCCTCACTCTCACTCCCCGTCTTGGAAGTCATTTCTGCCAACAGGTTGGACCATCTTCTTTCAGTCCTTTTTTGTACACATACATCCATATGTGTCTATATATATATATATATATATATATATATATATATATATATATATATATATATTCTTTAAAAACACAATTGGGGTCATACTATGCATATTGTTCTATAGTTTGTTTTGTTCATCTGAAAATTTGTCTTTGTGATTTTTCCATATCAATACATTCTTTTTGACAGTTGCACAATATTTTATAATATAGATAGAGCACACCCTATTTCAAAACTTCCCTATTAATGGACATTTAGTCATTGTCTATTTTATGTTAATTCCAACAATTCTGTAATAAATATTCTTGTACTCAAAGATTTCTTAAGCATATATTTCTTGCTTATTTTCAGTTCTGATAGATACTGTCAACTAACTTATCTTCAAAGGGCTTCATCATTTCATACCTCATGTAACAGTTGGGGAGCATCTGAATCCCTCAATGATCATCATTATTTGGTTTTGTCAAATTTAAATATTTTGTCAATTTGACAGATTTTTTTGTGTGTTTTCAGAAAACTTTTAGTGAGTATTTTCACACCGACTTTCATTTCCAGGGCATGAAATATGCAACCAGACTCCCTCGGTTTATACTATGGCTCTATCACTTATTGGATGCATGATTCTGGGCAGTTGTTTCACTTTCTATGGCTTATTTTCCCCCTCTGTGAAATAGCAATAATAATGATACCTAAATTTTAGGGTTGTTGTGAGGATAAAATGGGTTAACCTGCATAAAACACTTATAGTAGCATATTGTAAGGATATATAAACATTTGCCTTGTTACTATTATTACATTTTATTTTATATAACAAATGATTCTGCTATGTTGTTTTCTATTTGTCCATGTTATTGAATTACCTTTTTATTCATAATGTTTTTTAATGGTTTCTCTTAGATTTCTTCATTGATGATTGTGAAAATAAGTCATTTGGTGCTTTCCTTTGCAATAGTTAAAACTCTTCTTTTTCTTATCTTATAGCATTGGCTAATATTTTCAGTGATAATGATAATAGAGACCATTATTTTGTTCCTGAATAGTAAGATTGCCTGTAATATTTCTCAATTACATGGGATTTTTACTGTAGTATTTGGCAAACACCCTTTTTGAGAGTAAGGGCATTCCATTCTAATAAAATAATATTATTGAAGTATTTTTTTATGAGGAAAATATTGACATTTATCAAATTCTCTCTTTGGCAGCTTTTGAGGTGACCATGTATGTATACATTTTTCTTTTCTCTCTTAATCAGCCTACATGTTGGATTATATTAGTGGCTTGCCCAATAGTAAATGAGATAAACCATTCTGGCATTCAATTATTAAATTTTTGGACTCAATATGCCAACTTATTAATTAGAACATCTGCATCTATGTATGTGAGACTGGCGAACATTTTTTTCTTTTCCGGTGCACTATCTTTGCAGATTGTGTTGAAATTTCTTATCTTTTGTTATTCTGTAGAATAAGTTTAATGACACAAAGATTCTTTTCCTTGAATGCGTGGTAGAATTTGCTTATAAACCCTTGTGGCCCAAAGTTTTAGTGGCAATCTTTGATTATGTTGTCAGTTTCTATATGGTTATTAGTATATTCAGGTTTTGTGCTCATTCTTGAGTAATTTCTATTTTCTAAGAAATATTTCACTTCATCTAGATTTTCAAATTTGTTGGCATAAAGTGGTACAAAATAGTCTCATAATTTAAAAGCCTCCTCTATAGTTATCATCACATCAGTTTTCTTGCTTTCAAGGTTGCTTACTTTTGTCTTTTTTTTCCCTCTTAGACCTACCAAAGGTTTGTCTAGTTCATTAGTCTTTACAAAGAATGGACTTTGGTTTTACAGATCAACTATTACTTTTTGTGTGTGGCTGTTTTCCATATCATTAATTCCTGCCACTATCCCTATAGTTTCTTCCTTTTACTTTCTTTGGGTTTATTTTATTGTTTTGTTCATCATTTTTTGATATGGGGAGTGATACATAGGTAGACAGGAAAACACTACAGACACTGTAATAGGAGTCTATACTTAACACAATGAGGACACAAAATAGGAAGGTATCAAGTCTATAAATGGGGTGGGGTAAGGGTGTGGCTTTATGATTGAAAGTAAATGAACGGTGGGAAAAGGTGCCTAGCTACTCATACTTGTACCTGGTTATTCACAATGGAATGTTTATGAAAAAATTCACACCCACCCACAAAACTTGTTACAGTGATTCTCTCTAAAGAAGGCAAGTGAAGGTTTTTGGCATGTACCCCTTTCACACTGTTTGATTTCATTTTACCATATGTATTTATCATCTATTCAATAAAGAAGTTTATGAAATGTGCTAAGTAATGAAATAAAATCAAGGTATTCCTTTGAAGACAAAACTCCTGGAACTGGAAGGACTCTCAGAGATGCACCAATTGAAACTCCCCCTTAATTTAAAGATATTTTTAAATATTGGGAAGGCACTCTCAGAGGCACACAAGTGCAGGTCTGATATCTCTATTAGAAGCCAGACTTCATGACTGCATAAAACCTGCCGTCTGGTCTGCGAATGTAGCAGTGGCTGCAGGCAGCAGCCCAGGACTCCAGGACTCAGCTAGCAAATCCAGGGAGGAAAGCGCTCACTGGATCCAGCCACAACAGTGACAGAGGAGGGAATGAGAGGTTTCCTGTCTGAGGCAGGTTTTTGCTTTTGTTTCAAGACCCCTTATCTCTGTCAGGTTGTGTCTGCCTCCACTCACCTAACAGCTTGCCTGGCTCTGTTTTTTTGCTTCTGAATCGGCTCCAGCCCCAGACAGTGTTGCTGTCTGCCCTGCCGTTGACCTGCAACATCTCTTTATTTCCTGAGCTTTCCACCTCTGTCCCCAAGTTCAGCCACTTTACTGCTTCTGTCACCAGGGAACAGGAGGTCCTTGTAAATGCCGGTTGTAAATAACCACAAGGTCAAAAATAGGTATTGAAAGTTGAGTAGAACAGACCTGGAAAATGGAATTAGCTAGATGGATGGAGGCAATAAGTGAATATTTATCTGGACGAGGTAGAAGAGCACATTTGTGTGGAATGGAGAATGGGAGAAAGAGCAGGACAGAAGGTTATGTTTGGAAAAGAAAAGCACCAAATTCAAACTCTCAGAGGGCAGCAGTACGAAGGGGAAGAAGGGAGGAAATAAAGGTACATTTACTGAGTTCCTTCTGTGTTCCAGGAGCCCTATAGATAGGATCGCATATAATTCTCTCACTTGCCCACTTTTTACAGATGAGGACTCTGAAGCTTATACAGATTCAATATCTTGCCAAGGACCCAAATCTGGCAAGTGGAGAGTCAGGGGTGAGAGGGTAGATGATAGAGAGATGGATGGTGGCCTGAACGTGAGACTAGAGGGATAGAAACTTGATTTCCCTCTTCAGTTCTGACTGATTTAGGGGAAGTAGAAAGTAAGTACTGGTTGGAGAAAGCAAATGCCTCACCTGCCAGGTTACTCATGTCCGAAGTTTGCTGTATATCTCATTCATTGGCAAGGCTTGTCACCTCTACTTCCAAAATGTATCTTAAATCTCCATTCTCTCCAACTCCACTGCCATCACCAGAGCTCAACTTAACATCCTAGAATAAATCGCATTTATCCTCAGTTAAACTACCATATTAACTTCCTATTGTTTTTTTCTCCCTTAGATCCACTTTTCATAGATCGGATTAAGTAATACTCATCATATGCATATCTAACTATCTTGCGATAGTTAAAAGTTTGCAATAATTTCCCACCACCCTTTGGATAACATTCATTATCCTCACTCTGAACTACAGGACATTGAGTGGCCATCCCCTACCAACTCCTGAAGGTGCGTCTTGAGCCACCTTCGCTTATGTGCTATAGTCATGTTGGATTTTCTGTTTCTCAAACTCAATAAGCTTCTTTCAGTCTTAGAATTTTTAACACCATCCTTTCTCCACTTAGGATTTCTGTCTCTATTTACCTCTTTTTCTGGCTCAGTCTTTTCATCCTTTGGGTCTCAGATTCAGTGGAATCTCTGTGGGGCTGTCCTTGTTGCTTGTACTATGGGAACTGAGTCTAGATTTGATCCTCCTTTAATATAGCTAATTAGTGGGATAATGTGTTTACACCCATGTTTAGCACTGGAGTGACAGCACCATGAGAGGAGAGATTGTTTTATTGTTTGCTCAGTTTGTAGTTGATGCTTATTTTGAATGAATGAATGAATGAATACATGAATTAAATATTAAATTAAAAAATGGATCATGAAATAAATCACAATATGGTCTTGTATTATTTAACAAGGTACATGTGTGAGGATGAAAAGGTCCCTTGCACAAACTGTTTCCTGTCACTTACCATAACTTTGAGGTAATGGCTTATGGGGTAGCTCATCCCACATGCCACCCTGATGGGATTTGGCTTTGAACTTCTTCCCTTTTTGATCAGTGAAGAAATCTGACTTGTTGCCTTTGCTTTTTGCATCATGTTTTCCTCTCCTGTTTGTCTGCCCCTGCCCCTCCACTTTCTTTACTTTGGCTTGGAATTTTAGGTGCTGCTGGCAGGCTGTTTCCTACTTCCTGTATACTAAATATCGTACTAGAGGTTTTCGTTGGAAAAATTAAGAGGAAACTTAAGGAAATATGTACGGGCAGAACAAAGTCCCTCTGCCCTTTGGAATTCCCATTAAGCCACCTTGGGATGGTATCCTCATTTCCCTCTGTGTGGTTCCAATGCTGCACGAACTGCAGTCCCCCAACTTTTGCACAGACCCGACAGTGATGTTGCCAGGCTCAGCAAGGGGCACTGGGCTCTGCTGGAGGGATCTGGGTTTTTTCCATGTAGTGAGTCAATCTGGGCAGACAAATCCTGCTGAAAGGAGTTATAAATTGGGGATTGTGAAGTCCTGCTGAGAAGCACTAACAGTTTATAAGGGAGAAAAATTGATAAACCCCTGGGTATCATTTTTTGTTTTCATTTCACTCTGGGGCCAGCTGTGAAAGGGAAATGACTGTAAACAGCCTATTAGTAAAACTGCTTTAGTAAAAATACCGCAAAGGAAAGTCGTAAGCAATTGTTACGTCAACCAGGGCTTCCCACCTCGTTCTAAAAGGCAAAAGAGATGGAATTAAGCCCTGAGGTGCACCTATCTTGCCAAAAAAAGGGAGGGAGTGGGGGCAAAAAAAAACATCCAAAGCTCGTTTTGTGAGTGGAGATGGATCCTTATGGTACCATAATGTGACAACATATTTAGGCCTCCCTTGTTTTCTCTGGGATGAGACCAGCTCTCCACCACAGTGCTGATGTTCTCCTTGTTTCACATCTTTAGAAAATACATTACAATGGCAAGCCATAGGTCCAATTAAGTCCTTTAGGGAAGTAGAAAAGTGAAAATTCACTCTTTTTTTTTTTTTTTTTTTTTTTGAAAATTCACTCTTTTTCTGAGTTGTTAAGACAACATGAAGGATGCAGCTTCTGAACTTGATCTTAAAATATGGAAGGATGGGAGGAGAAGGAAGATGATTCTTCAAAGAAGGGGCAGCTGGAATGAATAGAGACTGCAAGGAGAAAAACCCCCGATGGGGCTGGGAGTCATTCAAAGTCAGTATGCCTCTACTATTAGGTTGATGCAAAAGTAATTGGGTTTTTGCAATTATTTTTAACCTTTTAAACTGCAATTACTTTTGCACCAACCTAATACATCAATACGCAAACATAATTATACATCAAATGTAAAAGTCTGAAAAATTCAAATTTAAGTGTCAGCTGGACTAGGTCTGAACTCTTGTTATTATTCTTCCATTGAATTCCATGGAGAATATGGCGGCCTTGGACAATAGATAGATCTGTGGTCTCCGGAAAGCTGAGTGGGTGCTTCAGAGCTGTGGGGTGCTGGCTTTCCCAGCTGGCAGCTTGCCTTGGCTGTCCCTCCTTCTTGGTTGGATAAAATAAAGCTCCTCTTGCTGCCACCCCCTGGGCCTGGCTTCTCAGAAGGCATTCCAAACCCAAGGCCCCATGGGGATGCTGGAGACCACTGGAGACCTCTGTGAGGCCAATGGGAAACATTGGTCTCTTTGGCTGGATTTCAGACCCAACACCTTGGGTCCCAGGGAGCCTGGCATGACCTGGTGGAGGGTTTGTTTATTAGCTGTTCTGTTAAAGTTCCATTCATTGATTTAAATAAACAACTCAGATCTAACTAAAGGCTCTCCTCCGGCAGCATTAAATCAAAGGAAGCTTCTGTTATACTTTATTACTTTACTTTGCAAATTTGAATTAAGAGAAGGGGGTTGCCAAGACCAAATTGCTTTATGGCTCAGCTGCCACCACATAGCAAGATCAGCTAAAAGCCAGAATTTGCACCCCAAATCTTGCCAGTGTTTTCATTCTGCAAGCCTCTTTATTGGTAGAACTGTAGAAGGTCAGAAGAGAATGTCTGGCATATACTAAGAATGACCATTTTGAATGACTGTGTTTCAAGTTGGAGGTGGTGAGGGCTGTGGGAAAGCACACAGCTCAGGAACTGGGAGAACGAGGTTCTAGTCAATAACGTACCTCTGATACTGGGCAGTCATTTTCCATCTCTGACTTTTAGTTTCTTCTCTTGGTAAAATTTAGGGACAGGGAAAGACAATCTTAATGTTCTTTTTAGTTCTAAAATTCTGTGGCTGTGTGATTTGACTGCCATGACACAGCTGGTAGTGGGAAGCCATACATAAAATGTTGCAACTTCGGCATGCAAGTAAGAAGACATCATCTCAGAGGTTACAGGAAAAGACAGCATCACATCAGGGCTGTTTCCAACTAGCAGCGATCAGCTAGCTGTCTCTGCCAGTCTGCCATTTTGACCAGCTGAATATACATGAATTGTTTTTCCCTTGCATACACTCTTCTCTTCCGTGGGGAGATAGTCCCCAGTCCTACCCAATGAGTACATCCAACCCAAATGCCATGATCCCCAGATGATGTGCAGCCCTTTCCATCAGGTCAGTTATGGCTCCATGGCTCAGTAATTTATAACCTAAAACAAGTGTTCTGTCTTTCCCGTACCTAAACTACATCAGTGAAAGAAAAAAAAAAAAAAGAATATATATATATAAAAAATATATAAAATATATAAAAAAAGAATATATATATATATATATATATATATATATATATATATATATATGAACTAAAATGAAAACTTATTTTGAGAGAGAAATGAAAGCGAGAAGAATTGGGCACACAGAGCAGTTACCGACCAGTGGCTACTGTGTGTTTCCAATTCTCTCCCTTCCCATCCCTGGTTGGATCTATGAAAATGACCCAAGTTACTAAGGAGGAATAACAAAGACCCACCTTCTGGCAGTGGGCTGGGTTGCTTGGTGTCCCATCTCACAGCGTCAGTCTCTGCTCTTTGCTCATTTTCCCTCGTGCTGACAACTGAGAGGTCACTCTTCTTGGGGGCCTGTGCAGCTTTTTAGCTTTCCTCCTGCTAGTGCAGGGCTGCAGACCTGAGAGCTGCTTAGAAGTTGAATGGTTACCGGCTTTTGTAGCCAAGTTAGCAATTTCTTTGAATACAATTTCCTCAACATTTTAGTAGGTGTCCCATTTATTTGCTTCCCATTTGTTCCATGTACAGCTAATTACTGCCAAAGATCTTGTGCTAATACCATTTTACGCTGGGTCTTTTATTTACTTGCCTCTGTGCTCTGCCCAACCCTCCTCTCAAGTTAACAATGGTGACCTTGAAGATGTTTGCAACAACAGGCTTCAGGTAACCTGATTATTCCCACCAGGCTGGCGCTACATGTTATCTGGTAGAGAACCCTTAATGGAAGATGTTTCAAAGTGATTCCAAGCCAGGTTTTATCTGTTGCTAAATCCAGAGCTTTGAGTCACTACTTAAAACTGCTTCAGCTCAGAGTTTAAGAGAAATTGTTTTGTTCTGTTTTCACCCCTACAAGGCTCCATATTATGAAACTCTCAATCAACTTAGATTGAAGACTGTGGGAAAAAAATGTTGCTCCTAGAAAAGCTGTATTCTCTTGCATCTCACTTGTAGACTAGTTGGCTAGTTGTAGGCGGAAGTTCCTTTCTCTTTGGGATGTTGCTGAGAATGGCAAGAAGAAGCCAACATACCAATATTGTTTTCTTTGATTTCCCCTAATTCTTCCTCTACCTCAGGAGTACAATATCCTCTTTCTCTTAATTTCATTCTGTTTGAGTAATGTCTAGGACTTCTGTTTGTTTTCTTTCATTCCACAGCATTTTCCTCCTCCATCTTAACCTGGGTGGTTGGCTACCAGCTCAAAAGCCAAGTAGCCCAGTGGGAGTTAGTAATGCCTCACACACTACAATGCTGGCAGGGCAACTTCTTTCTCTGCAGCTTTTCTTCTCTGTATCTGACCAATTGCTGTATAGGAGTGGTGGCCACTGCTCGATGCAGTAAGGACTCATTCTTTGGAGAGGACCATCGAAACTGCCTCCCTGGCCTTTGCTGGCTCCTGATTTCATGCCCAGGGGTTCTGGCGAGACCGACTGTGAATTCCACATGACTGTTCCTAGGTACTGCCACCTATCATGCAGGAGGAATGGTGAGGCTACTTTGTGGACATTCCCACTCTAACCCGAATAGAAACCCTGCAATTCTACCCATCTACAGTGGCCAAGGAGAGTCCTCTAAACAAAGCCTTCCCTTTGAGCCTTTCAGCATCCCCTCACTTCTAGCCTCCCCACCCCAGACACAACAAAAATTAGGAGGGGGCGGCAAGGCTTTCCCCTGCATGTTTCTTATGAGGCCCAAACTGCCTTCTGAGGAAGATGAGCTACCAATCTGCCCAGGCTGTCCTTACCTTTTATCTTTGCATTATATCTACTTTATATTCTCACATTTAAATCGCACCCTCCCTTTGACTGTGATGCTTAGAAAAACATCTACCCTGTGTTGGTTTCCTTTGTCAGCCCAGTCAGGACTACAGTGGTGGGAAAGAGAAGGAAGCTGGTCCTGAAGATGGTATCATTACCTAGAAGCTCCCCAACAAAGCATGTTATTCACAGGAAAGGCAAGAAGGGAAAGATGCAGCAAGCCATTTTCTGTGTAAAACAAGAAGCATGGGCGTGCTCTGAGGGGAATCCACTACAAACGTGGGTTTGACCTGAGCTGCTTTTCAAGAGACATCAGCAATAACTAGACCTAAGAGATAGTGAATTGGGTAAAAGCTCTTATTTTCATGGCAAACAAGAAGCAACTCCTCAGGAAAAAACAGTCAGTGTGTGGTTGTATGAAGGTAGAATCACAGATTAACAGAACCTGGGGAAACTATGCTACCATCTTCCCGCTACCAGTCTATAATGCAGACTACGCTAAATCACATGTTGTCATTAAGGCAGAATATTTTCTTCCTTTATGAGTCAGTCTGGGTGCAAAATTTGAGAAATCTCATAATAAAAAATCCTCCATGTCTCGTTAAATTCTTTTTTTATTCAGGTCTTTCCTTCCACAATTTTGATTAGTGCCTTTGCCCAGTTGGAAAAAATTTTATGATCAAGTTTTAAGAGGAACCCATCCATGACTATTTGGCTGCCTGAAACTAAATAAAGTAAAATAAAAAGAACAATGTCCAGAAAAAGCCAATAAAATAGCACTTAAAACTTGTGTGTATGTGTGTTTGTGCTTATCTTGAGTCTTGAGGTTTCATGCTTTTCCCCTCTTGTGGAGGAAGAAGGTGCTTGCAGAGTGGCTGGACTTGCCAAATGCTAACGCAGAGTAGATCCAGGCTGGCAGCTGCCTACAATTCCTTGATGGGCCTCTTCTAGAAGGAAGATTGATGTGAGTCAGCAAATCCCTCATTAAGTGAGTCACACCATTAATAAAAGGTGCAGATTGCAAAGTGGTGTTTATTTCAGTGTTGATAGAAACCAGGACACAGTGGCCTTGAATCAAAAATAACCTTGGGCCAGACACATTGAACTTGGATCAGATCTGAAATCTCAGGCATTCATTCCTCCCTGAAGGCAAACACACATCCAGATACTCCTGCTGCCTTCTTTGTGGTACAGATGAGCTGCTCCTCATGACCAGTTTTCGTCCTGTGCTTGACAGTTTACAAAGCCCATCCACTTACAACTCCCTTGTCTTAACTCCCGTAAGCCTTAAACAGTGCTTAAGTGCTGTGCTCAGGTTTCGGGCTGTCCTGGGTCAGAACTATGGCTCTGCCTTTTTCAAGCTGTGTAAACTTGGTTAACTCATTTAACCTCCTTAAGTTTTAGAATACAATAAATCACCTCTAATCACTCTTACTACTCTAAGTAAGCCTCTCCAATTTCCTCATCTGGACTCAATGTCCTTGGATTGTCCAATTTATTGGTGAGGATAATAATCGTATCTCCACCATAAGGCATGATCTGTTCACTTTCCAGGAAATGAAGTTGTCTCATATTTTTCTCCTAGTCCTTATTGGTATACTGTTTTGTTCAAATTCACTTTGATTTATTTGTCAGTAGCTGAGGACACTCTAGTGAACAAGACAAGGTGCTTGCTACCTAGTGGCTGTTAGTCAAGTAATGAGGTCATTGTAATTTAGTGTGATGGGTGATATGACCACACATTGGAGTGGTACCTCACCAGCCTTGGCTGGGGAGGGAAGGGGAGTCGGTGATCAAAGAAAGTTTGGCATTTAGTAGTTGGCTCAATAAATATTTGTTAACTGACTGCCTGCTTCTCCCTGAGGAGACATTGAAGCTGAGATCTGAAGGGTAATGGGAGTCAACGAAGTGGGTATGAAGAAGAAATCCAGTACACACAGGAAAATGATACATGCCAAGGGCTACGGGGAGGGACGTGCCATGTTCAGGGAGCTGAAGTTTGAGTGGTGTAGGACCAATGGGCCTGTTAAGAATTTTAGACCTTATTGTAAAGGCAGTAATTCTGCTTCCAAGAATGATTTCATGTAGGTGAGTTGATACATCATCTATGTTTTAACACATAACATCACCATGTTTTAACACAGGGAAACTTTGATGCAGGAATAAAACATACCCCTTAATAGGTAAAAGCGTTTTTTTTTTGTTTTAATTCAAAACTTTATTTGTTTACATTTAGGTACTTGTTTTTTATACTATAAAGGGATTTTAGCATTTATTTTTTAACATATTATGGTACAAAAAATTTTATGTACCAGTAACAAATTTACAATATTTACATATCATAGAAGGCCAAGAACTCTTCATTGTTTCAAGTTCAGTAAGTTCAACAAAATCGTATTCCAGGGTATTATTTTGCAGATGGGTGTTGTTATTGATTTCCAGAGTTACACTTTTAACTCATAAGCATAAATAAAAGAATTAAAAATATTGTATAGATACAGAATTAGTGCTACCCATCTATAATGTGCATCCTTATTGGTAAAAGCATTTTTTCATTGCCAAACAATGGCGTCAACATTATCCATGGTATACATAATTCTTAGGTCAGGCCCAACCAGTGAATAAGTCTGTTTTGTATATTATTAGGTAAATGTTTAAGTAACAGCTTAATAATTATAAATGTACTAGAAGAAAATGTAGATGACTATTTCTATAATCCTCAGATAAGTAGGTAGAAAAATATAGGGAAACATTGAAAGATGTGCCTACATAAAATCAAAACTTATTTGAGTTGCAAGAAAGAATTATAAAAGCTAAAATATAAACAGAAATTAGTTTTTGTAATTATGACAATAATTAAATAATAATTTAATGAAATAATTAAAAATCCTAGTGCATATTTTCTGACAAGCAAAAAGAACAAAATGAGCAGCTCAGTGGAGTTGCCCATAAAAAAAGAAATACATAGACTATCTGAAGGTAGTGAATTGTGTCTGTTTGGTTCAATGATGTATATATGCATAGAACAGACCTGACAGATAGCTGGCACTATTTGTTGAATGAGAAAATACAGGATGATCTTTAGTTTCACTAGTAAATTTAAAAGAATACTTTCAAAATCCCACAAGGTTTATTCTTGAATCATTAATTCAGTTAACTTTAAAGATGTTGATAATATCCAATCATAGTTACAGAGGTTGTGGGAAATTTCAACTATAATGTTCACTGAAGTAGACTTTATAGATTATAAATTAGAAACAATCAATCCCCATTAAAGAAACGCTGATTAAATAAGTTAGAATATATCCATGCATAGAATGAAATACCATACAACCATTTGAAATGTTTATATAGATCTATATCAATTTAGAATGGACACATATATGTGATATATTTGAAATTGAAAATTAAAACTGACAAACTATAGAAGGAGTAATGTGTTTAACCGTTAAGTATGTTGTTTGCTATAGTTTTTCTGGAGTTAATAAAGTTGTGAATTAATGGAATTATCCTCTGTTCTTAGTTTATCAAAGCTTTTCTTTAATTTAATTTTTTTTAAAACCAATATTGCTTACGAGAACCTTGGTATTCATACATTTATTGTTCCTTGTAGATATCCTCCCCCCCCCCACCCCTTTCAAATTCTTATTCTAATGAAAATTTGCCATATGATATCTAGGTGGTGGCCCTTTTTCATGTAGCCCTGCCGAACATTTGATGGGCTCTTAATTCTCATATTTTTTGCCTGTTACAACTTTCCATATTCCCTTCCCACCATTCTTTTATCTGTCCATCATGTTTTAATTTTTATTTCATAATTATCTTTTTTTCTTTGTGCTGGATATTAAACCAAGTTTTTGGTCCAGTCTACTAACTTGTGAATCTGCCCTTCTTTATCTGCATTCATGCTATTATTTAGTCCATATAATTGAGCATTTAATTTTAGTGATGAAATTTACAATTCACAAGCTCTCTAGTTGATTTTCTCTTTCTTTTAAAAATGATCTGTAATAGCCACTCCATATCTGTAATGATTATATACACACACACATACACACACACACACACACCACACAAACACATATATACTATTGTTCTCAATGCTTTCTTTAACCTACCTATCCCCCTGAGCACTGTATCAGTCAGCTGTTGTGATAATGCTGCATAACACATAACTCTGAAAAGCAATGGCTTATGATTGTGAACATTTATTTTTCTTGCTCACAGGTCTGCAGACTGGGGTGGCTCTATTTTAGATGGCATTTGGCTGGGCTGGGCTCCTGAATTCAGATTGGATTCAGGTCTGCCCCACTTCACATTCTCCTTGGACCAAACAACTAGCTGGGGACATGTTCTCCTCAAGGTAGATTGTAGGATTACAAGAAACCAAGCTAATCAGTGCAAGCATGTTTGAAGCCTTGGCTCACTGACACATCTACTAACAGTGAGTTTTGTTTGTGTGCTCAGTCTTGAATTTGATTTTTTTTTTTTAAAGCAGTGTTTCTCTGAGTGCCCTACTTGTTAAGTGTTCTACTTACGTGTTTGTGGAAGAGGGTAGAACTTGGTGCAGATTGTATCTTCCCAAGTCTGTCTCTAATGATTATATAACAGATCCTATTGATGCCCTGCCCATGTCTCTTTGGCACACATTGTTCTGGTGCATGCTGGATTCATATTTGAAGTACCCACAACTCTTTGCCTTATGGCTTTCTCTGGCCATGATAGCTTGCTCAGCCTGTTCTTGGAGCAGGACCCAGAAGACAGGAGTGAGGGCCCAGGGAGCTAAAACCCCTAGAAGCAGCCTCAATCAGTAAAGACTGGCAATTAAGTATGAATGCATGAGTTTACTTGTTTCTCAGTTGGGACAACTCACAGGTGTGTATTACATGGTCTCACCGACATCTCCCTCCAGGAGGACTGAGCCTCACTTGCCCACAATGGTGACCTGCTCTTCAACAAAGCCTGCACTGACTTCCTTCCCTTCCTCTTCTTACTTCCCCATTCTCCTATATCTGCTTCCTGTGATTACTTCCAAAGTAACTACTTACATTCTAATCTTTACTTTAGTGTCTGCTTTTGGAGGAATCTGGCTTAAGACAAAAATGTATATTTTGGTAATAAAAGGTAATGCAAGGATTACATTTCCTTCTTTATATTCTTCAGGACTTTTTAAGTGTTCTACAATGAGCATACGATTAGGAAAAAAACAAAACAGAAACACAGTAATAGGAAAAACTCCTGTCATATCAAATTGCCATGAAATTCCCCTGCTTTTTCTTAAGAGTTAGAAAAAATGCACAAGTCAGATAAATTAATATACTTCTTTTCCCTTAGAAACTAACAAATTATCATGGTATTTATGGTGCAAATTATAATATGGAAGATGCATTGAACTAAATAAGAAAAAATAGGAGTCTCAAATATAATATATTTTCCCAAATTTCATCAACAAAGGAGAATATGAAGAGAAAAGCTGTCTCTCATTTCTTCAAAGTGCTCTGGTATTATGGAGAACATCGTAGAAAAGGAGTAGGTATGAAGTTGCATTGTCAGCGGGAGTCATCATAGATACCACGTCCATCTCCCTCCATTTCTCCACTCATAGCCTCTAAGAATAAGATAGAGGAGCTCTTCAATCCATAAATTCAACAATTTCATCATTATTATTTGCCAGTCATTGGACCAGGCTGGAAAGAGAGCAGTAAAAATGCACTGGTCCCTGATATCAAAGCGCTGGTGTAAAGAGACAGAAAACAAGCAAATACATATGAAGAAGGGCATGTCAGATTATGATAAGTTCTTTGAGGGAAATAAGCAGAGAAATATAGGTAGTTACTTTGGAGTAAATTGGGTTTCTCTTGAAAACAGCAGAGAGGAAAATTCTGTCAGGAGAAGCTTCCTTTGAGCTACGGCTTGAAAGACAAGAAGAAGCCAGCTAGGGAGAACTGAGGGAGTGTTCCAGGCCAAGAAAAGAGCAGTGATAAAGACCCATCACTGGTCGTAGGCATGATATTTTGGAGGAACCAAAAAAGGAGACAAGTGGGCCTGGAGAACAGTGAATGATCCCCATTTTGAGGGGAAAAGAGCCAAAAATCCATATTCAAATACCCCCAAGTTTAGATTGAGACACAGTAACCTCTTATAGCAATTCTTGGCAAAGATATGAGAAAAAAAGAGCCCTCTCATATACTGTTTGTGAGGGTGTAAATTGGTACAGACTTTTTGTAAGGCAATTTGGTAAGCCTATTTAAATTTAAAATACTCTTTTACTTCATTTACTTCCATATGGCATGGCATTTTACTCATGTATTACTCCTACATTTAAAAAGCTAATAAAAAGTTTAGACCTGTTCTTTCACATATATCATAACATGACACATACACCACATACATGCATACTTAGAGTAGTGGAAGGAAAGGGCGCAATGGCACAGTGTCTAAAGACCAAAGAATGAACAGGCATTTCAAGGTAGAATTAAGCAAATAAGCCCACGTCTTTATTGCAGCCATGAAAATGTTGGATCAAATGTAAGACCTGAACCTAGAAGAAATCAGCTTACGACCAATTTCTTGCTTTAATTAAAAGCGTATTTTTTGAACTATGTCCAACTCAGGTCTTTCTGGCATTTTTAAGTCTTACCTTTGGTTCCAAAACTTTTCACCATTTGTCACACTTTATAGCCACCCTCCTAGGAAGAAACACAAGGTTGGTCTGTATAAGTTAAATAGATGACTGTGTACCAGTGCTGCTGTTGCATCATTTCCCTTTGGTGATTCAGGAAGAGCTTTGAGCCTCAAAGTGGCATATCATGGAGACCAGTTTATTGCAATCAATTTTTCAATAACTCCCAACTGGGCCAGATTCAATCCAATAACAAAAGATGAAAGTGTCTAAGTCTATTAAACTACCAGGTGCCTGAATTTACTTAAATCACATATTAATTTCCTTCCCTGATCTCACTGCTAAGCTGTCAAAGCTCTATCCATGTGTCACAGAATCAACTATTCTGGGGTCAATTATGTTGAATTGCTTTGCTATTAATTGGATCACAGCCCAGCAAACTTAGTTCAGTCTTCAGTCTAAAATGGCCCATGAGCCAATCACTCCCATGTCCTCCTTCTAAAAGCAACACAAAGGAATGTGTTGTCTGATTGTCCTCCTGGAGGTCAACATAAAATCCAGGCATATGCTCTTACAACCCAGTTATAGTGATGTTGAGTATAACCATTTGTGAGCTGATAACTTGTGTAGGTCCCAAGAACACCTATTTTACTTGAGTCATAATGACATAGTCTTTTTTTTCCCTTTCCTCTTTTTAACCTAGTACCATCAATACAATGGCTTATTACTTCTTGAGTCCTCCTCCCAATCCCCGTTCTTTATAACTCTTGTTCTTCCAGAATGGAATTTTCTACCATCTACCCGAGACTTATTTCTTTGCAAAGTTAAGTTCTGTTCATCTTTCGCACTTTTGCAAGTGCCCACAATCTCTTGCTCCAGTTTCCTGCTTTTAATGTTCTCAAAAGCCCCCTTTCCATCCTAGATGACTGGAATGAATCCAAGAGTCCTTTCAGAAACACGATGGGTGGTATCCATTTTCACTGAGGAGGAAGTGTGGCATCTTGAAGGAACAATGAAAGATTCTTTTTAGTTGCGATATTTTTTGCAGCTTTTAAAAACACCTGGATGTATTCTATGATATTTTTGATGCTAAGAATTTCTCCTTCCAAATATGGATCTAACCCACAGCTGGAAATAACATGTTCTCCAAATCCTCTTGCCAAAGAGTTAAATATCTTCCCAGCATTTTAAATAATTTAAAGGCACTTAACCACTCAAAATGGTATGAATTCTCCTTCCACTCACATGGAAAGCATTGCACAATTGACAAAAAGCATTAGAGGAGCTTCAAAACCAAAGGTAGAAAAAAAAATCAGGAAAAGCAAATGCTCCAGAGATTTATGAATGAAAATCTTTAAACCAGAGTGAAAGGCTTATCAGGAATAAGTGGACAGTCCTCCCCTGGTCTCACACCCATATTGGAGCAAATTAATTTCTTTTGGCTGGATGTGCAAAGACAAAAATGGGGACTTCTACAAAACAAACAAAACAAAACAAAATAACAATAACAACAACAAAAAAACCCCCATAAACACTACAGAAACAAATTTCTTTTTTTTTCTTTAATGAGAAGTGAATTAACTCATAGAAATATGCCAATAGAGCATACTTTAGGGGATGAATGTACTATTTTCCATATCCATTCTTCCAGCCCAAGGCACCACCATCTCTTTCCTGGATAACTACAATAACTGCCTACTTGAACTTTTGGCTCCCACTTTTGCCATGACAATGCATTCTCCACAGAGCCTCCAAATCATATCACCTCCCTGTAAAAACCTTGTAATAACTTTCCATTGTTTTTAGAACAAAACCTAACCCCTTTACTTAACATGGCCAACAAAGACCTGCATGACCTGGTTCCATGCCTGTTTCTGCAATCTCCTCTTGAACCATTCTTGCACTCACAATGCTACAGCCGTATTGGCCTGTTCTTAGCGCACACTGAACTTCTTCCGGCTCAGGTCTTTTGTACTTGCTATTTCCACTGTCTGGAAAACACTTTTCTTTGCTGGTTTGTTTGTTTATAGGGTCTTATATTTTAATCTCACCTCAGAGAAGGCTTTCCCACTATTTTTTCTAAAGCAGATTGCCGTTCGCCCTCAGTCACTTTCTGTCACATTACATTACTATTTTCAAAGTCCTTATCACTAAAGAGATCCTGTTCACGATTTCCATTATCTATTCCCTCATTGGAATAAAAATATCATGGGAACAGCGATTTTGTCTGTTTTGTTCAGCATTATATCCTCAGTGTTTAGAACATTGTCTAGTAGATATAACCTTTGCCAAATGTCTGTTGAATGAAAAATTAATGAATTTAAAGATTTTGTTCTAAAACATAGAGGTTAATAGTCAAAGCAATTCATTAGGGAACCAAGCACAATACATTTATGATTATACCTTATGAATGAGCTGTCTTATGATAACAAAATAGTGCCACGGTTGAGAAGAGCCCAGAAACACATTGTTTTGAAAGATACTACTTCCTTCTCAGGCTCTGTGTATTCAAACTACTCTAAAGCAGTGTTTGCCAAAGGTTCCTGGTGATCAGAATCCTCTAGGACATCTGTAAACATACAGACTCCAAGATTTGGCCCTTGGAGATATTGAAATAGTGAGTCGAGGATAAAGTTTGAGAACTTGAATTTTTAACAAGTACCTCCAGGTGCTTTTTATCAAGGAAGCTTGAGAAACACTGCTTTAGAACAGATATTCAATAACTTTGCTGACCATGTCAATTAAATCAGAATATTCGGGGTTGGGATGCTGTCTTTTCTAAAACTCTCCATGACTCCAATGTCCGTCCAAGTTTGAGATTCCTTCCCCTAAAACAATATTTCTCAAACTTTAACTTGCGTATGAATCACCTAGAGAGCTTCTTAAAATGCAGATTCTGATTCAGTAGGTCTTGGTTGGGGCCCAAGAGTCTGTCATTTTAATAAGTTCTTAGCAATGTTGATACTGGGTTTCCTCCAGCCTCTCTTTGACAGGAAAATTCTAGTGGATCCACAAATGGAACAGTGCACGGTGTCTTAGTCCATTCAGGCTGCTCTAGCAAGATGACACAGACTGTCTACCATATAAACAACAAATGTATTCCTCACAGTTCAGAAGCCTGGAAGTATAAGATTAGGGTTCCAGTATGGTTGGGTGAGGGTGCTTTACTGGGTGCAGACTTATCGTGTGTCCTCCCACGGCAGAAGAGGCAAGGGAGCTCTGTGGAGATACTTTCATAAACCCCTCACTATCCCATTCATGAAGGTTCTACCCTCAAGACCTACTCACCTCTCACATGCCTCGTCTCCTAATACTGTCATCATGGGGGTTAGGTTTCAGCATATACTAGAGGACATAAACGTTCAGACCATAGTACATGGTATCATTGGCCATGTATATGGCGTAGAAACCTTTAGGATTCTATAGTGAAGTGTATGGTAGTGCTGGTGGGTATGTAGAGAGTTTGTGTCTCTGTCTCTACCATCTTGTTCCAACTAATTATATTTTGTTATAGATGAACTTTCTGCCTGGAGTTTTGGGCTGAGTCATACATCCATTTGGATTTTTTTAAAAAAAATATTTTTGTTGTTGAATATATGAGGGTCTACTTGACATAAGGTGCTCTGCTTATTCTCCTGTGGAGGGGCCAATCACTATAAAGCAAGAAATACAATAAAAATAGTCTGTGACAAAAGTGGTATCTCTGTGTACTATTTTACAGTTACCTTCATGCCCTAAAACAAAAGTACTCAAAACTCTTCAAACTTTTGTAACAGACAGGTTATTGAGATGGATAACAATCTTTTAGGAATACTCATGGTCTGTAATTGCTTGAGATGGGGTTCAGAACATGTTAACCCCAAATATGGCACCTTGGCATATTAAAATCTTAAACTGAAGAAATTTGAGAAACAGCGGAAGCAGGAAAGTCACTCTGATCTTCCCCCCTTGCCCTTTTTCGTTGAGTCATAAAACTCCCATGTGAAATGTACCTACCTGATACCAGGAGGAAGAAAAACATTTGTATCACCAGAAATGGGAGATTTAAGGCTAAGAAACAAACCTTGTTAAACAAACCCTTATCTTCCTGTTACTTCTTCACCCTTAACTAAATACCCCTAGCCCAAACCCCTTTGTCTTGTCAATTCTTCACAAATTTATTTTTCCTTTGTACAAAAGGTATAAAGACTTCCTGCTGTGGTCACTTCTTCAGGTCTTCATTCTCTGGTGAATGCTCCTCTGTACATGCAAATATTCAATAAAATCTGCAGCTTTCCTGCTGTTAATCTATCTTTGTCAGGTTAATTTTCAGACCCAGCCAGGGACTTGAAGAGGGTTGAGGAAAACTTTCTTCGTTTACATATGCAATTTTGGGGAAATAGTTCCATCAGTGTTTTAAATCTGACTCTTGATTCTAGGGACACATACCTGTTAGTAAAGTCAGTGGTCAGTTTCTGGGTCTTGTCATCTATCATGGCAAGACCTTATCATAAGCAGAAGCTGCGATTGTGAAAAAGAAGTTTCCTTTGAATGGCTTTGGTCAAAGGCCATGTCTGTATTATATTCAATTAGTTAGACCTTTGGCAGTTTCCTCATGAGGAATAGATCTGATTGTCTTTTTAATGACTGACCTAATCAAACCTTGATGAATAAAGCCAGTATTTTGTGCTTGACCGTAATGAGAGTTGAGGGAAAAAAATATCCTTTTGGTGAGGACTAATCTGTGCCCTTAAAATACAGTCTTTGTGGAAGGTGGGAGGTGAAATGATTCCATTTCAATAATCTACTAACACCAATGGCTTGAACAGTTCTGTGATTGAAACTTAAGGTATAGGTACAAACTTATTCAATGGGAGAAGCAGCCTCATGACTTGAATATTCCAGAAACAAGAAACATTTTTTTAAAAAATCAACACAAAGAACCAGGTCAATTCAAGTAACGTATCATAATTTCCCCTTGTGGAAAGAGAATCTGTATTAGTCTAGAGAGGTGGCATGTTTAAGACAGGGGTATTATCAGCTGTGGTAATAAAACCAGTCTTCCCACTTGCTAACTGTTCAGCATTAATCAAATTTCCTTAGTAATCTGGGATTCAATTCCCCTCGATCTAAAATTGAGCCTCAAAGTCCTTTCCATTTTCAAAAGTCTATGAACTTTGAAAGTGTTTCAGCTTGCACTCTTAAAATGGCTCAACTTAGAAATTGTAGGTTCGTAGTTTTTAGTTAGCAGGCCTTCATTATTGGATGGTGTCTGATGGCGGCCCAACTAATTGGATATTACCAAGTCCACTCTAAACTCTCAGACTGAGAGTTGTAACTTTGTTCTGGAATAAAGGGAGGATATTTGTACTCTGAACTGGACTCTGCAGGTACTTTTCACTGGCTACAAATTTACTTAACAAAATAAGAGGACACATAGCCACATAGATGTTTATTCAGACCCTTGCAACCCACCCCGCTTTCAGCACCCCTTTCAACACTGTTGTGAAAACAGCAAGGTAATTGCCAAGTTCAACTGGCTTCCATGATGTAATAAATGGAAAGACCTGTGAATTGCTCCATTGCTAGACATTAAGGCAGGGAATGATGTCATTCCTTAAAAATAAATAAGCATAACCTAATGTCTTTTTATTAATAGTCGACTAATTGCTGCATCAGAAGAAGGAAAGCTTTGTAGAAGGGAATGGGAAACTGCCCCTGACATCATACCAACAGCACAAGAGGAACTTTATTCTCTGGGTGTACACACATACACTCAAGGGTAAAATGGCTTCTTAAATAATGAATCCCTAGATAATGCTGCAAGAGACATGAAAGTGGTGCCAGCAATCTGATTGGCTCACAGCTGGAAAAAATTAGAGACTAAAAAATGACAGAATGATACAATGCGATACATGCTAAAAGTGCTGGCTTGGGAGGAAGGGGAGGAGAGCAGCTCTATTTTGAGAGTGACCCCTCCTGCTGTCACTGGGAACTCGGCATTCCAGACCACACATTTTACCTGGGCTCTCCTGTGTTTGTTCAAATATGCTGCAATGAATTCAAAGCCTTGGTAAAGTGCAATTTGGTTGAATAAAAAGAGAATCAATAACAAAAAAAAAATCATGAATAAGGAACGTTTGAAAATCAAGGCACTATAGAAGAAGCAGATTATCCAGGTATTATGACCCTTAAATATTTATGGCTTAGCAACAAAAGTTTTTCTTATCAATTGGGTTTGAATGCAGCATGTTTTCTCCCCAGGAAATTTAACTTGTCCCTTTCTCATCTACTCTGAAGGTATTTTTGCAATGATTTCTGTAGTACTGGAAAAGAAAAGAAAGGTTCTTTCACAACTTCTGGAGGGTGTCCACCATATTTTCTATGAACAGACATCATAAAATACTTGCTAATATTGAAATACATGATTCACTGTTTGTGGAAACACAATCCCACATGCATTACCATATATAATGTTGATAGCAACAGGCTTCTAATTTTCAACCTGGAATGTCTTATGCTATGTAAAGTCAGCACACGTGTCAGTTAGGTGAGCAATTTCCACCTGGGGCATTGCCCTATAAGAGAAAAGAAGTTCAGAAGATATCATCAAGGGAAAACAGTCTTAGTATTAGCTTTTCAGTTAGTGTCCTGACCACTGTGGGTAAGCCATGCTTCTAGGCAACATTTCTCGTTGGATAGCCTTTATTACAGAGCCACAACTGGAGGAGTAATAAGTTAATCAGAATAAATAACCTATCAAAAGAGCGTGAAATCATTCTTATGGGCCCTCTTGGCTGGGGACTGTAAACAAACGATGACTTACCTCTCCCACCCCATAGCCGAGCTGAAATGGCCCTGTTGAGATTCCTACCACCAATTGTGCATGACAGAGAGTGACCACTCTGGCATAGTGAGTGCCAAGCAGAGTGCCATTTATAATTAGACACATAATATGATGATGGAGGAAGAATGACAGTGACAAGTAAAACGAGTAGGAAGAAAACCTAGTTAGCGGATGCCATATAAACCGCCTTGTGTGGAAGCACAGCAACGTATTGGGAAGGGCAGTGAATTTGAGAATGCTATTCATAATTATTAATACTATTAATAATTAGGAGTCAGGGATGTGAGTTCAGTGTGCTCACCTAAGACTCTGGTTCTCAAAGTGCGCTCAGTTCCGTTGTTAAAAATTGCAAATTCTCAGGCTCCATCAGTATGTGAATCAGACACTGCGGGTAGGGCCCAGCAATCTGTGCTTTAACAAGTCCTCCAGATAATTTTGATGCCTACTGAAGTTTGAGAACTACTAGCCTAAGAAATCCGTTGAAGCTAGGCTAGTCAATATTTACACTTTCTGAAAACAATTCTCCCACATTCATGTAATCCCGACTCCCACTTCACTCCCAGCTTGTCACACCCTCTCTGATCACAGCTGAAGTCACCTGCAAGTGGGAAAGAGAGAGTTGGTACTGCTTTATAGCTTGGGCAAGTACAGCCCCTTTCTGGACCTAAATTTCCATTTCTGCAAAATGAGATGTTGGCCTCAAAGATCTCCCAGGTTCCCTTAGAGCTAATATTAATTATACGATTCTAAGAACAGTCAGGGCTATTACTGTAAACCCTAAGTACCCACTACTGCTATCATGCATGTTGTGGAGGTATTCAGTAGGATAAGGAAATCTGCTAATTCTCCTCAAGATAACAGCACCATAAACAATTGAAACCTTGGAGATAATGAGAGCCTTAGCGAAAAAGAAAGAAAGAAAGGAAAGAAGAAAGAAAAACTTGTGATTTCACCATCTGAGATAGGGAAAGTGATATGTCACAAATAAACACATCTAAATTCATCTAAATTTAGCAGTCTGCGCTCTTGGGACTTACACAGCTAAAGCTAGTGTATTAATGTTAGCAGATGCAACAAGTTTTCCACATGGTTTATTCTCAAGTAAATACTGAATGATAAAATGGTAAATCCAGGTGAATAGGTATTATAATGAGGTTTTATGATAAATTTATTCAATAACAATGTACAACAATAAATATGAGAGCCAAGCCACTGGAAAACATTTTAGAAACCAGATGGTATACGTGTTAGCTAGGAAATACAGCTTCTTGTTCATGTTATTATTTTATTTTAAAAAATTAGCTCTTTTTATAGAAATTTAAAAACAGATGAAAAGTAGATGCAATAGAAATATGAACCCCTAAATGTGCTGGAGCCAAAATTTAGGGCAAAGGCTGTAGTCAGGAAATGTGCAAGCAGTGAGGGTTAGAGAATCGGGAGATGAGAGAGTAGACCCAGGACGGTGCAAGAACAACAACAGAACCTAACTGCTCTCCTTGGAGAGCACGTGAAGAAAACTTGCGTGGCTGTGCTCTGCCCTTGGCCTTTGCATGACGCATGTTGAGGTCAGTGACATGTCATGCTTTCCCGAAAATAAGATCTATCAGCTCTAATGCATCTTTTGGAGCAAAAATTAATATAAGACTCAGTATTATATTATATTATATTATATTATATTATATTATATTATATTATATTATATTATAGACCTGGTCTTATAGTAAAATAAGACTGGGTCTTATACTAACTTTTGCTCCAAAAGACTCATTAAAGCTGATTGTTCAGTTAGGTCTTATTTTCAGGGAAACATGGTACAATGAGCATTGAGGAATAAGTATGCTTTACTCCCAAAGCAACTGCACATGATAGGCACTGATAATATTCCTACTGTGTAGTTGGGGTAACAGAGTCCCAGAGGGCTAGCTAGAGGTAGGGTGAGGACTTGAATTCTGGCAGGTAGCTTCCAGAACATGTGTGCTTGTCTACTGAAATGTCTCTTCACCTTAGAGAGATTCCAGGCCAATCCTTTTATTTTACCGACCAAGGAAAGGGGAGAGGGACCAGCTGATTATTTCCACTTGTGCTTAGCAACCCGCCAGCCCCCCCACCCCAAATACTGATGCCCCACTCAAGACAAATTAAAATGAGATTTCAAAGGAATCAGACGTAGGCATTCCTTGACACTCTCCAGATGATGTTAAGGTGCAGACAAAATTGAGAAACCACTGATAGTAGAAGGGGTCTTGAGTGTCATCTGTCATCTGCTTTGAAATTCCAGCTGTCATTTGGTGTCTCCTCACCTTTTATATGGGGAAATATCTTTTAATTTAAGTGATTATAGTACAAATAATCTTGAGAAGGCCTCTGGGACATTGCAGGTACTCAACAAATTATAGTTAGTTTTACTACTATTAGCTGCTGACATATCCAAACTTAGAATAATGGATGTTATTTTTCATTGTTTTCCAATAAGCACAGTATACGATATTCCACATTTTGGGCGTCAGAAGCACTTTGGAGTAATAGTTAACATAATAAAGGAACAGGCTAGAGTAATCAAGTCTTGTGATCCATAAAAGTCAGCAGTGTTGACAAGTATAGTGAACATCATTACCCTCCAGATGTCTTACATTTGTGCTGACTAAAACCCAAGTGTGTCATTCTGACCATGCAGAGAAGTTTAAGTGTTCCCTCCCCACCCCCTCGGGTTTATCTGTGTGAACTGGCCTTTCTTTAAGAGGCTGGTAACTGTGACAAGGCTTAAGATAACATGTTCTCTGCCTTCAGCTATTTGAAGGGCATTTGATGATCATTCAGCTGGCACATTGTTTATTCTCTGTGTTCACAGAGGGCTCAGCAAGGAGACATGGCTTTGTGTTGAAAGGCACGTTTTCAGATGGGCATCAAGAAGACTTCTTGGTCACTGAGTGAAAATATGCTGGGCACTCTTCAACAATCAAAAGCTGTGCCTGTTCTGGTTGGATTGGCCTTCACCTGCCTAACTTACTTATTTCACTTGGTCTCTTCCTACTCTGGAATTTAATATTTCTTTTGATTCCTTTTTTCAACGTGACCATGTGTCCAGAGTGACTTTGTAAACCCAAACAGGGCTATACTTAGGCTGATATTCCAAGTGTGTCTAGACCTTTAAGATTTGCTGGTCACAAGAGAGAGAATATTTTCTTGCCAAATAATTTCTGCTCTCAAAACAAACTCTGGACTGGTAGCCCTTTATCTTATGACTCTCCGTCCACCCCCAACTATGATGCTCCCTTTGGCTGCAGAATGTTCTCCTGCTTCTGCTCTGTTGAGTTTATGTGTATTTTATTTCCCTCCCAAGAGGAGCTCTACTTCATTGGTGTTAAAGTGATCACTCTGCAGAGTGTATATATTCTTCTGTTTTCCCCAAATCAATCTTTGCTTCCTAAACAACTACATTCACAGAGCTTGAGGGCTGAAAGAGTCCGAGGCTGAGGCATTCACTGGAAGGTCCTGAGAAGACATAGCTTTATCAGGCTAAGTGACTTACCAAACACTACGGGACTATCCCTTGCTGAGAGTAGCACCCCCTTCCAGTGTTTTTATGCTGCCTCTGAGGTTTTTAATTTAAAATAAAATAATAAAATTAAAAACTTTCTCATAATGGGATATTTTAAGCATATACAAAAATAGAGTAGTATATGAATCCCCAATACCCAAATTCAACAACTATCAATAATGATAGGCCAAACTTGGTCAATTTTGTTGACTCATCTTGGTCACTGTTGATATTATGGTTAATCCTGTTTCATCTCTACCTTACCACTTCCCTCTCTCCCATATTAATTTGAAGCAAAACCTAGACAATGACACTACTTCATCCACACTATTTATTATATGGCTGTAAAAAATAAAATGCTCTTTTTGAAAATGTAACCACATAACTACCATAATAGCATCACACTTAAAAATTCACAATATTTCTCTGACATTCTCAAATATGCAATTTCAAATTTTCAATTGTCTCATAAATGTTATTTTTTTAACAATATTTTGTAGAACCATTATTTTAAAGAATTGAGAAATGTGAGCTATATATACTGTGTCTAAAGTTTAAAATCTGGCTGAATGACTTCAGAGTAAAAGCTATGAATGATGTAAGAAGTTTAAAGAAGGATGATATAGATAATATACATTTTACAAAACAGACAGCAGGATCACCACAGACTACTATGCTCAGGAAAGAAGATGGAAGATGTATAATTTGAACAAAACTTTGAAAATTTGGACTTGGACAAGTAGACTTCACAAGGGAAAATATAGAGTAGGGAAAAAATATGCCTATAATCTCGAAGCAAAATATACAAGTCCTATTTGTGAGATTGTGAAGAGAATGTGTGGCTTAGCAGAAGTTTTATAACTTTATAACAAAATACTGAATGACAATATTAGATATTTAGGTTGGATCACATCCTGTAAGTCCTTAAATATCAAGCTCAGGGTTTTCAGCTTATCTCTGCATGCATTGGGGAGCCATTGAAGGACTTAGAACTATTATAAAAGCAATTTGGCTTCATGGATAATAGCAAAACAGGAATGTAACATTTTGTCATTATTACACAAAATAAATTGAAACAGAAGTAAGGCCTATCTATCTCCATATGACCATCAGAAAATATAATTAGGGAAAAAAGTATAATTTAAATGATAGCCACTAACACATTGTAGATATTAAGATTTTTCCAGGGACACGCTACCATCATTTGTCAATGGACATCAAATTAAATTGCAAAAAAAGAACATGACTAGCTTATGTCTCCAGTGAAGATATTTGAAGTTGTTTATTGAACTGGAATTCAATCTCCATAATTTTGTGGCTCTCTCTTTTCATCCATAATAATTTATCTCTGTAATTAAAGCCTAATGAACCAAACAATTTCTCTCTTCATAATCAACTTCATCTGTGTGAGTGGCCAACATTAAAATAGGATCTTTCCAGTAAACGGATTCAGTGCTCCAAGTTAAAAAAAAAAAAAAAAATCCTTTTTCTCTTGAAATTTGACATTTCCCCCAGTAATTCGCTTTGTTTCCTTGAGAATGCTAGGGTGTCATGAAGACTACTAATAGGGATTCCTGATAACCTCCAAAACTCTAACAAAGCAAAATTATTAGTATTAAATTTATTAACTGATGCTACTCAAAATCTAAGAATGTGTGGTATCATCTGTGATCTATGGAGGACCATCAATCCTTTGCATACTTTGTCACTTAATAATGCTCTTATTCTTGGGAGGAGGATAGTGACAAAAGAAGATGACATTTTCATCTTTGAGTCCTCATTTAAAATTTAAATATCTCTTCGTAATGTAAAGCGTTAAGCCATTATCAGCTAATGTCTTTGGACATGATTAGCAGACATTCAGCAGGGACCAAAAAGAAGATTCAATCTAGGCCCCTGCTGGAATGAAAGCTCAGTCAGGAGAAGAATGTGCAGAGTAAACACAGCAAGGACGACTTTTCTCAGTCTCTACAGCCTTGCTTAGAGCCAGCCAGTCAAGTTACTTCAAAATAAACCACTTTCCTCCATAGGCATAAATGCCAGAGATTGCCAAGCCCAAGTGACCAACATATTGCTAGAAAAATTTGTGTTGTAGACATGATTGTAAATAATATTTTAAAAACACTGCTTATGTATAATACCTTTTCTGCTGGAGCCTCAATAGCTAAGGTTTTAAAATGGTGCCAGTGGTTTCACTGTGGCCCATAGTTGTGATTTTGTTGCTCTACATTTAAAAACTTTGTGAGGGATGTAAATGTCTAACTATTACTTTGCTTTGTACACCTGAAACTAATAAAAAATAAAATAAAATTGTCAAATTAAAAAAAGAGACGATATTTCACGGGAAGATACGCATTTCCTGTTTCTCTTGGAAAATGGGGAGATGTGACATTGTGACTGGCTCTACATTTCACAGGGCAGTGATGAGGGCTCCTAGGAGCAACTGCCCTCTTTCGGAGGCATCTGTGTTCTTCCTGGCCCCAAATGCCCGCCAATCCTGAGACTGTGTCATTAGCCACTATCATTGCCCTGGAACTGATCTTTTTTCCCTTCTAGTAGAGAGATTTTTTCTATTCAAATGTCTCCATAAAAAGTGGGACACTTTAAGACAGCTCAGGAGAGCAGTTGACTTTTCCTACATCTTGTCTGCCTTATTCATTTCAGTTTCCTGCCTGGCCCCACAGCGATTGGAGTGTTTAACCCTGACTCAAGACCTTGTAGGGGAGACCGCTTAGGGTCTCTGGCTGGGTCTGAAAATTAAACCAACAAAGACAGATTAACAGGAAAAAAGCAAACAAATTCAATATAAGTTTTACGTGACACAAAAGCCTTGACAACAAAATGAGGACCTGAAAAAAACAGTTAAGCCTAAATATTTTTATGCTAGGTTTGGTGCAAAGTGGGCAATTGTGAGAAATATGAGCATTCAGAGAGTACAAGGTAAGTGTAATCAACTGGGAGACACTTGGCAAGGAAGTTGATTGGAATTCTTCTCAGTGCCCCTGTCTTAGAGATAAGATGCTCCTTTCCTCTGGGTAGAGTGCAGGTACCCTGTGTGAGAGTTTTATAACCTGCTTCAGAGGTGAAGGGCAGGGGGAAGGTCAGAGTGACCTTCCTGCTTCTGCTGTTTTCTGGTAAAAACGAAATTCATGTTCCACTTGCTACTTTTAAGATTCTCTCTTTTTCCTTAGCTTTTACCATTTTAATTATAATGTTCTTGGTTTGAATATATTAAATGTAAAGCATAATTAAGAAAGCATAATACTAACACAAAAAATCAACTGAGTAAATTTTAAAAAACTTATTGGCTTTATTCAATGATTCATGAATCAGGCAGCATCCTGTCTAGCAGACAGAAAGGAGCTCTGAGGAGCTGTACAAAATGAAAGACGTTTATAGGCAGAAGGAAACAGGAACAAGGAAGTTACATTAGACAGAAAAGTGGGTTGGTTATTGCAAGGTTACTTTCCTTTAGGGGATGGAAAGGTTATATCAAGCAGATGACCTCACTAGTGCTGCCCAGGTGATTCCTGATTGACTGATTTAAGATTTCATTTCTGGGAGAGCCAAGAGTGTAATCAAGTTAAGTCTCAGTTTGATGACATGGGGCTTAGCATAAGCAACTCCATTTTGGGCCTCTTGTCCTGTTTTTAACATCGCTGATTTATTTAGCTTAAACTATTCAATATGCTAAGTGTCATATTTGAGGTAGCGTGACTAGAACCCCATCAATGGCAGTTGAATTCTTTTGGGAGGCTTTGCTCTTGGGCAGATAAGGGAAGTTCAAAAAAAAAAAAAAAAGGGAAATTCCTTCAGCTGTTGATTCTCAAACATCTTGAGCCATTAATCTTTATAATCTTTATGCCATTGTGGCATATTCATAACCCTTTCAAGAGCTTCCTGGGGGAGATTTGCAAAGTTACAGGAGTGAAAGATAGTGTGAGCCACGCCATGATGGGGGAAAGCTCAGCAGGTAGTGTACTGAAGCAAGACTACCTGGAAGAAATGATATTTACACTGAAGACTGCAGGATGGTAGTTGCTCCACAAGTAGAGGTGGAGATGAGCGTGTGGGATTGCAGCATGGGGAGAAAGGAAAAGGAAACAGCTTATGGAAGGGCCCACAGGCATAAATGGCAAGGTATATTTGCAAAAATGGAAGTTGACAGAAATTCTTTGCTTGACCAAACTTTCGTCAGGCTTCTGAACCTTCTAGGCCTATCGTTGCACTTTCTGGTAAAATCTGGTTTTCGCAAATGACTAGGTCATTCTAACCAGCACTCCAACCTTTGATATGTGAACACTCTTGATATTGAATCAGATCCCTCATACTCCACCATTCCTGAAGTGATGTCTGACCATCCCCGCCTGCCTTCAGCAAGAAGCCTGTTGGATCAATTTAGCCAGAACCCCTCTTACCCTGATGTTTCCTCCAAGTAACATTCCAGTGACCTCCACCCTGCTCCTTGGCTATAAATTCCCACTTGTCAGTGCTGTATTTGGAGCTGAGCCTGATACCTTTTCCCCACTATAAAATCTCATTGTAATGGTTCCTATAGCTATCATGATGGTCCTGCCTTACCATCTTTAACAAGTGTTGAATATTTTTTTTCCTTTAAGAAAGTACATCTTTAATTTGAGAGAGAAATGCTGAGGGCTGGTGATGGAAAAAGAGCATACCTTTTTCTTATTTAGCACGTGTGTAATCATCTATATTCTATCTTCTCTGTTAGCCTGAAGTCAGGGACTATATCTGTGTGGTTCACTGCTGTACCCCCAGGGCCAGTCTGACAATTAAGTTCGTGAACCCATCCTAGAAAAAGTGCTACATACCTCATTGCTGAATATCAGTATGGTCACCTTCAAAGTGCTCTCTTTGGGAAGCTATGCACTGATGCCAGCACCTGGTCCACCCTTCAAAGCAATTTTGGAACTCTTTTTCTTGAGTGGTCATCAGAGCTGTTGTCGTATTACCCTTGATGGCCTGAATGTCATCAAAATGTCTTCCTTTCAATATTTCTTTTATCTTCGGGTAAAGAAAGAAGTCACTGGGGGCCAGATCAGGTGAGTAGGGAGGGTGTTCCAATACAGTTATTTGTTTACTGGCTAAAAACTCCCTCACAGACAGTGACGTGTGAGCTGGTGCATTGTCGTGATGCAAGAGCCATGAATTGCTGGCGAAAAGTTCAGGTTGTCTAACTTTTTCATGCAGCCTTTTCAGCACTTGCAAATAGTCAACTTGGTTAATTGTTTGTCCAATTGGAACAAATTCATAATGAATAATCCCTCTGATATTCAAAAAAGGTTAGCAACATTGATGCAACAAGTTCACGAACTTAATTGTCAGATAAATGCCTGTTGCTTGACACTTGAATACTAGACTTAATCATGAAGGAGAGAGTTTTACCAGATAGGTTTTTAAAAAAAGTATTCTGAGGATCTTCCAGAAGACTATACCGCAATCTGCTTCACATGCCTTTTGGGAATCCAAGGGTTATACAGGAACCCATACTTTCAACTTCATGAATTCTATAGAAAACACGCCTATCCTTATGTACAGCTTAACAAGTTTTATGAAAGGCAAGAGTAGTACATTGACTATACACATAAATGTAATCCTTCACCTCTCTCTGAATCCATGTCCTATGCAACATGACATCATAACTCCTCCAATGAACAGATGGAATTGATTTCTCACCCCGTGCCTTTGGCCTGGCCTTGAGACTTGCTTTGGCCAATAACATATAGCAGAAGTGATGGTGTCCCAGGTCCTAGCCTAAGCCTCTGAAAGCCTTGTATGCTTCTACTTACTGGGAAATCTGCAGCATCATGTATATAAAGCCAGGCTAGCCTGTTGGATTATGGGAGATACATGGCTTAGTCAACCATTGCCCCAGAAACAGAAAACCAACCACAGACATATGAGTTAGGCCTTCCTATACCTGATCCTAGATGATGTAAATCTGCTCCTTGCTTGCCCCTTGATGACCAGCTTATGAGCTTGGCACAAATCACAAATCAGAAGATCTACCCAGACGAGTGGCTGAGTAGTGCGCAATAATAAATGCTTGTTATTTTAAGTCACTGGTCCTTGGGATGTTTTGTTATGTGGCAATAGCTAACCAACACAGCAAGGAAAAATGATTTCTCTTTTCTGCTTTTCCTCATAATCTGTAACTTTTTCCCCTCGAAAAGATTTCCCCCATTTTTTGTTCTTGGTGTCTCTCTTCACAGGTCGCATTTCAATGCCTTTCTCTTTCTATTATTCATCCTTTTAAGCTTATAGTCATATTACACATGGGTTTGTAGATCACACCTGAGACAGGAAGAGGAAATCTGAATACATATGAAAAGGCATTTGTTTAAGTGAGAAGCATGTCGTGCAGGAGCTAATTGTGTGTGCATGGTTGAATGACTAAACATGCCCTGGAGAAGTTTTCCAGCATTCCATCAAAGCTTGCTCTTTATAGGAAACACAGAAGTGGTACGTGCAGCCTGATGTGAAAGAAGAGACCTCAGGTTGGTCACCTTACCATTTGCTGTTCACAGGAAGAAAAGAGGCAGAAAACTGCCTATTTTTTCTAGTGAACACAGCCTGCAATTAGGGCACATTTCCTGCCTTGATTCAGACAAACAGGCTTCTGAGGAGGTAACAGAAATGGGAATTTTAACATCAGAAGGAGGGAGACTTTGGTCAACAGAATTATACCTTTCTTCCCCGAACAGCCATTTTTCATCGAGCCCTGGGACCCATTGCTTGGCATTCCCATGAAACTCTACACAAGCACCATCACTGTCATTGCTATGCAAATTCAAAGGTGAATCATATATAGTGAGGAAAAGAGATATGCATTGTTAAGGCCAGATTTAGCCCAAGTAAAATAATTAATCTCTCTGTTTCTGTAAAGAATACCACTAATTATATTTGTGATATAATGTTTTCAAAGCATTTTCTGATTATTTATGACACTTGATCCTTCTAAGGTGAGAGAAATAACCAATGCTGAGAAAATTAAATGACTAACTCCAAATCATAAGGCATTGTAGTGGCTAAGTGGCTAACCACCCGATGCTTTAATTTCCTTCATTTTATTAATTTAACACATGTATCTTGATCATTTATCAAGTGCCATTTATAAAGCTGGATTGTATCTTTACATAATTTGGATGTTTTCTGGAATTTTCTTTAACAGATCATTTTATAATACGCATGTGAAATCTGAATTGCTAATTTAAAAGAAAATCATGTTTTAGGAAGTTGCACACTTAATGTAGTACCAACCTAACAAAGTGACAATAAATGTCACAATAAAGAATTTAAAACGTTAAATTAAAAATACTAATGATGACTTTCGAAAAGTAGACTACTTCAAGAGAGGAAAGGATGGTATTTCCATAGGCAGACCCCATTAGATATCTATGAAAATGACAGGTATCACAAAAGATTAAGTATAAATCTTTTTTTGGTCAGTGGCAAGGCATTTATTTTAAAAAGCATGATTTCAAACGTTAAAAATAAGAGAGAAATGTTGTGGGTTGTATGTGGACAGGTGGCAATGGAAAGCATTCTCAATTGCTAGGGGAAAAAAAAATGTTTGCCTACAGTTTTATAAAATCTATTCCCAGCAGGTGAGACTAAATCAGGACTGAGTCTCTTTTGGTGTTTTGTTTTTTTTCTTTCAACTCAATCATCTCATTGGAAATGAAAGAACTTTCCAGAAAACAGTGGATGTCATTATGCCAGATATGGCAGAGCAGAGCAGAGATGAAACAGGAAGTAAAGCTGAAAGGGTAAAGCAGAGACATTATTACATCAAATCCAGAGAAATCAGCAAAGCCATGTTTGAGTGTGTGAAGAGTGAGGGCTTCAGGTCTTAATCTTAGGCAGATGAGATAACGCGAAATCCTGCTGTGCAGCAGGCAAGAGTGCTGTTTCCAGAGAACGAACCCATGAGAAGGCTTATGGACCTTATGGTGTGGAGTCAAGCACACCAGAAATTCAGAGATTGGGAAATGTCAGCCAGTTCCATGTCCTTAAAAACTATCTCCCTTTCCACTCACAGTCTCTGCTTCAGTGCTACCCTCGGCTTTGCCATGAAGTCCCTAAGCACACTTGTGCTGTTCCCTTGGATGTTGGTTTGCTCTGTATCTGCCATTAGGGGTGTGCCTCAACGGATGACCTCTGATGGCCCCTAATGCAGGTACTGGTCCCTCTTAGCTCACCCGGTGGGTGAAGGCCTACCTGCCCACTTCCAGATCCAGCTGTGGCTCTTCAGCACCAGACCCAACTTAGAGCTCTCGGGGAGAAGGTCAGGAAGTGAGGGCAGGGACCCAGGGAAGCTGTGATAGAAGTCTGAATGAATGATTTGGAGAAATAAGGAGTCTGTGTGAGAAGCTCTGGGTAAAAGCAACAATTAAAAAGCTTGAGTGAACCAAAGGTTTTGTAACTCAAGAAGCACTCTACCTCACCTCACACCATCATTCCATATTCTTCTTGTATTTGCTAGAACTGATTTTGGAGTTGGCCAAATGTTGCTTTACATTTCTCAAGTTGTCCTTGTGTCAGGATCAGTGGAAATTTTTGTTAAATATGCACATTTCTATGCCCAGTCCCTGTCTAATTGAATCATGTATCTGGGAGTGGGGTCCAGGAAGCTGTATTATTCTTATTAACCAGTAACCCGGGCACATTGATGTTCAAGAATTGCTCAAGTATTTGACAGCATTGTGACCTGGAGATGGAGGTTGCTCCAGAATCTTCTATAGTTACCAAAATTTTACTCTTCTTACTAGATCTGATAGCTGCACAGAGGATGGGGTCCTCCTTCTCACTTGTTAACTGTTAACATTAAACAAATATTTATTGAATGCCTATCATGCAACAGGTACTTTGCAGGTCCACAGATACCACAGAGAAACAATTCAAATAAAAACCTTTGCCCTCATGGGGGTAGTATTCAAGTGGGAGGAGACAAATGATAAACAAGTAAATAAGGAGAATGGATAATAGTCAGAAATCGGTAACTGTGTGGAGAAAATGAAGCATGACCGGGGAGATGCGGGGGGGCTGAATTGGAGTAGAGGGGGTTGCAATTTCAAATAGGGCCCCAAGAAGATGACTTCTGAGCAATGACTGAATGAAGAAGACAACCATGTGTGGGGCTGCTGTTATTAGCTGAATTGTGTCCTCCCAAATCCACGTACTGAAGTTCTAACCTCCACCATAACTCTGTTTGGAGACAGGGCCTTTGAAGAGGTGATTGAGACTAAATGAAATCATAAAAATGGGGCCCTCATCCAATAGGAGCCAGAAGAGCACCAGGGATGTGTGCACAGAGACAAAGGGCCACGTCAGGGCGTAGTGAGAAAGCGGCCCTCTGTCAGCTAAGGAGCCTCAGGAGAAATCAAACCTGTCAACACCTTGATCATGGACTTCTAGGCTCCAGAAGAGTGAAAAAATAAAGTTCTGTTATTTCAACTACCAGTCTGTGGCGTTGCTATGACAGCCTTAGAAAACCAACAAGACTTTGGTACCAGGAGGTGGGCTGCTGCTCTAACAAATGCATGACAGTGTGGAAGTGACTCTAGAACTGGGTAATGGGTAGAGGATGGAAGAGTTTTGAGGTGCACGTTAGAAAAAGCCTAGATTAATTTGAAGAGACTGTTGGTAGGAATATGGATGTGAAAGGTCATTCTGCTGAGGTTTCAGATGGAAATGAGCAACATGCTCCTGAGAACTGGAGGAAAGGTGTCTTGTTATCAAGTGTCAAAGAATGTGCCACATTGTGTTCTAGTGTTTTGTGGAAAGTAGAAATTGCAAGTGACAAACCTGGATATTTAGCTGAGCAGATTTCTAAGTTAAGTATTGGGGGCCTGGTTTCTCTGTGCTGCTTAGAATAAAATGTGAGAAGAGCGACTACATTGAAGATATCGTTAAGCAAAAAGGAACCATAACTTGAAGCCTATTTACATTGCAAAAATAGAGAATGCATGTTCTTGAGAGAGCACCAAGGGTGTTGTTGGAAAATCACTTGATAAATAGATTATAAATATGCAACAATCTAAAGTCAGCCATCTCAGTGGAAGCCAGGAGGAGAGACTGGATTATACCAACAGAAACACTGCAAGCTTGACTAAAGGGAACAGAATGGGACAAATTAAAGAAAGGCTGTTGGACTTCTGGAATCCTAAGGTAAGGATGATAGGTCTATATGGGTGCAAACATGTGTTATCTTTTTAAGAAAAGAAAAGAATGACATAAAAGCAATTTAATCGTCAGGGCTCCCAATCCCATCGCAGCCCACAGCACACAGGCCCAGCGTGCAAGCCTGTCTTCATCTCTGTTTCAGAGACTGAGGCCACCTCCTCAGTCCCAGTGAGCCAGGCTGGTGCCATCCCTGGCCTCAGGGCAAGGTGCTGTGGCCCAGGGCTGAGAGACTGACACTGCCAACCCAGTGAGCCTAGAGGGCAGAGCATGCAGCCAAAGAAGGTTGCCCTGGAGCCTAAAATTGAATGGAATTTATCTTGCTAGGTTTTGTAATTAACTGCTTTGGATCTGTCACCCGCTTCTTCTTTCTAATTTCTCCCCTTTGGAATAGGAATATCTATCCTATGCCTGTCCTATGATTGGATTTCTGGAGCACATGACTTGTCTGGTTTCATAGGTTCACAGATGGACAGGAATTTTGCCTCAGGATGAATCATACCTTCACTTGCACTCATTCCTGATTTAGGTGAGCCTTAGATGAGACTTTGGGCTCAGAGTTGATGCTAGAATGGGTTAAGACTTTGGGGGCCATTAATATGGGGATGAATGTATTTTGCATGTGAGAAATATGTGAATTTCGGGGGTTCAAGGGGATAGAGTGTTATGGACTGAACAGTGTCTCCCCCACCCCTCCACCCCCAGTTCATTGTTGAAGCCCTAACATCCAATGTGACTGTATGTGGAGATAGGGCCTTTGAAGAGGTGATTAAGGTTAAATGAAGCCATAAGGGCAGGCCCCTACCCAGTAGAACTGGTGTCCTTATAAGAAGAGGAAGAGATACCAGAGATGCACATGCCATGTGAGGACACAACGCGAGAGTGGCCATCTGCAAGCCAAGGAGACAAGCCTCAGGAGAAACCAACCCCACCGACACCTTTATCTTTGACTTCTAGCCTCCAGAAGTGTGAGAAAATAAATTTCTATTTATCATCCTGTCTGTGATCTTTTCTTATGGCAGTCTTAGGAAACTAATACAGATGCCCAACTACAATTGAATTTCTTATAAACAACAGATAAGTTTTTACTGTGCATGCTATATACTTATACTAAAAATTATTTGTGGTTTATATGAAATTCAAATACAGTTGGGCATCCTATATTTTTATTTACTAAATCTGGCAGCCCTAGCTAGCTATGTGAATACCTGTGAGAAGAGATTCTAGGCAGATTGAACAACCAGATGTGCTTGGTTGTGTTGGCAGAAAACAGAATTACACCTGGAATGGAGTGAGGAGGGAAAGGATGGGAGGAGATGAGGTGGCAAGAAAAGATACAGAACATACATATACTAATTTATTATACTAACTTATTATCTGTTGTTGATCTGAAATTCAACTTTAACTGGGTGTCCTGTATATTTATTTGCCAAATCTGGTGATTCTAGGTGGGGAGCAGGTCCTAGGGGGTCTGATAGCCATTGTAAGAGTTGGATTTTTACTCTTCCTGTGACAATCAGCAATTGGGCAATTTTTGATAGATAGAAGCTTTTCAAAGTAGCTCCTAAAGCAGTTCCTTTTCTCTGAAGTCTTCTTTCTTTTCTCTGTAGTTTTCTCTGATGTTTTACTTCATATCTTCTTGTAGCAAAGACTGTTTTCTTTTGTAACTTGCCAGTACGCCAGTGTTGCTCACCTAAGTCCAAATTTACCTGGCCATACCTGGAATTTGGAACTCATGAAAGATTACATTGTACCATTTGTTTGCATATATATCATTAGCACTGTTGTGTATGTTGAAGTTTGAAATATTCTTCTGATTTTTGAGTCCTCCCCAGTCCCCAGTGGAGTACCTGCCTGCACACCATTTAAAAAGAAAGGAGGGCCAGAGCTGTGTTGTTTAATTAAGTCTTTCTAATTGGAAACTTTTTGAAAATCAAAATCTGATTCTCCTGGTTAATTTTGCTTATAAAACTTTGCAAATTAAAACCTAATGGAAAAGAACTAAAAAAATTAAAGCTTTGAAAAATTCCCAAACACCACAATGAAAAACTGTTCTATTTGTTCAGAAAGTTTACTGCTAGGAAAATCTCATAACTTGTTTAATTCCCCTGCAGCTGGGAAAAGCAGTTTAAAGTGGATGCAAGAGGCTGTTAGAACCCTTTCTCAAAGAGCAGGGGGACAGAATTATATTTCACTGTGAAGCATAACTGTTCATAGCTTAAAGAAGATCGAAACTTTTGATTACAGGTATGGTAAAATATTGGTTAGGACTTAGTTCCTGCTCTGAATTCTAAGGACATGTAGGTTTTACTTCTCTTAAAGGATCTAAAGAATAATAGGACAGTAGACATTTTTTTTTTTTTAAATCACGAATGATGATAATAGAAATGGTTAAATAGGAGTAAAGTGAATGAATTTATTATTTGGTTTTTCCTACTTTGTAAGCTCAGACACAGACATAATATTATTAAGTTAATCATATTTCTAAAGCAGAAATCAGTTCCCAACAATAGTTTGGACATTTAGTCAGCACAATTATAATGCAGACTCACAGCAAGAAATGTGTGTTAAGTGGTTTATTCATTATTTTTAAAATAAAGCAACTTCTGAATATTTTAGTTAAAGGAAATTTTTCTTCAAATTCGTTAACTTTTAAATGAGTCTAAAATGTCTGCAGTGAACGTCCGTGGTTTTGGTATGCCCACAGTTCCCTTCCCACTCTTCCAGCAAGCATCTTTCTTCTTCCTTTAAGGGTCCCCAGCCCTCCTGGAGGAGCTGGTGGGCAGAAAGCAATGTTTTCAGGGGCTGATCCAGTCTAGGCCAAGGCAATTAAAATCACTCACGAGCTCGGACACTGTCACGAATCCCAACAATGGACAAGGAAATTCGGATTCTTCACTTGGGGCTTCTTATGTGCTAAATGGGGAGAATAACCTTGTTCCTCCTTTCTATGCAGTTGCTCACTCAGGATGGTGTAAGTCTGTAGCTTCCTGGTCTGCGTTTTCCACACAGAGAAGAACTTCATGGAAGAAGAGAAAAATGACCCCAATACCTAGACAAGTAGAGACGAGAGAGATCTGTTGACAAAGAGATTACTCCAGAGTGGGAAAGTAATCAAGAGTGACTACCACTTCTTTCCGTTCTTAGATTCAATCAGCCCTGAACCCATTTTATCCCTGTCCTCTATTTATGTAACCCACTAAGTCTCTTTACACATTTTGCTAGTCTGGGTTAAGTTTCTGTCTTTGAAGCCAAGAGCCATGGCTAAATAGGAGTTGATTCCCTTGTGATAGATATAACTCAGGTTTTACATAAGAAACAAAATCTACATACACATATATGTACATAAAGCAGTTTTTCTTTTCCCACAAAAACGATGTTAGAAAAACATAGTGTTGTGATAGTTTTGAATTCTTACATTTTTAAAAATAATATTGTGCCTGCTTTCTCAATTAATTTAAACAACAACATGATATGAAAGAAACATTAGCCTGAAACAGCTTCAACTAATGCTAACTTTGGACCTTTATAATGTGTACCTGACATAATCTATTTTTTTAAAAAAAGGAAACAAAGAAATTTAAAACAGATCCAGTAATTAATTATTCCTGGGGGAATCAGACTTTTTTAAAAAAAGTCAAACCATTTCAGTATATATTTTATAAAATCAAACAGTGAGTGAATATGTGGCAGATATCAAATATAAACCTCTCAAGGATGAATGGGAAAAACAAATAAAAAACTGTCCTTATGTTATGAACTTGGGAACTTGGAACAAAAATTTCAGTGTCATCACTATACACAGCTTCAAATAGTACTTTATGTCAGAAAGGAAGCAGAGATGCTGTTTTCTGGGAAACTATGTTTGATGACTCAGGAAAGTGGTTTAGGGATGAGGAAGATATTGATCTCAAAGCTGCATGGGAAAAATTTGAATAACATTTTTCATTAAATGTGAAAGAGCAATATTTCTAAGTTAAAGGGTTACTTTATATAGTATGTACTTTTAAGTATCTTGTATACCTAATTAATTAATTATCGGGCACAGAGATTTTATTTTTTCATATATATCATTAGTATTTTAACTCACCAACATTATATTCTCTTTGTTATTGTCATTGGGAAAATGGAGAATCACCTTATATTTGGGCATATACATTGCGTGTGTGTGCGTGTGTGTGTGTGTGTGTGTGTGTGTGTGATGTTTACTAGGTATACACTTAGAGGAAAATAAAAGAGAACTCAAGGGGTCAGAAGTACAGGTGGCAGTGTGACCAACAGTTTTGGCCAAGGTCAGTGGACAGGCCAACCAGGTATTCCAAAGTCTGTGAGCTTGAACTCCACCTGAAATGGTTACTCAGGGTGAGGTTTCTCTGGTTTCACATAAAGTAAATTTAAAGGTAACTACTGAGTGGCAGGGCCAAGAAAAATATTATAAAGCACTCTGCACACATTTAAGTGAAATTCTGCCAAAATTGCCTCCTCCCTCCCCCAGGTCTCTATTTGCCTAGGCATAGAGCATTATGCTAGGACCTCACCCAGAACGAAGTGAATTCAGCATGGCAGGTAAAGGCAGGTAAGTCCAAAGTCCAAGACTCCTATGTGTAATAAATGATGGGAAGCAAAGGCATGTGAAGACTGGGAGGTAAAGTGCCTGGTCAGAGGCTGGGAATACCATTCTGCCACAAGCAAACAGTGTGCCTGTGTCTCTAGCTAACTGTTCCTTTGACTGTTTTTGCAGCTGGATCCTTTTTCCCCAGCTGTGTCTGTCACCACCATCACCATCTTTGCTGCTGCATGCATCATCGTCAACAGACACATCCGATCTACGGTGCGCAAGGGCTCCCACTGTGCCAAGCAATCTACTTAGTGCTCCAGGTGCTTCATCTCCCTTACTGGGTGACTTCTTTTCACTGTTTAGTGGACAGTGCTGTGTCGCTTTTAGGGTTACAAAAGACAGCGTTCCTGCCTTAAAGAGAATGAAGTAGAGAAAATATCGTATATGGATAAAAAGTGAGGTAACCCTGAAGGTGGCACTAAATGATACTAAATGAGAATAAGCAGTACAGACAATAAAAGTGATCATTTCATGCTCAGCGAACCCATTATTTTAGCCATGTTGTCCAATATAGTTTACCTGCATCCTCTGAGAAGGTTATGAAATGGGTACCAAAGGACTCCAAACATATTCAAACAATTTAATGGCAGAAACACACACACACACACACACACACACGTGCACACACACACATACACACTTTAAATATGGCCACCTTCCCATTATTCAGTCTCAAAGGAGAAATTAAAGTTTCAAATTAAAACCTCACAGAAATAAGTGGAAGTTTTTGTCCTCTGAAATTTTATATTTTGCTCATTCTCAGGCTGCTGCCTGTTAAAGATGTCTCAGTTAGGTCAAGATTACTTTTCTAATAGTTGTAGCATTGCCCATCTTCCACCAACATGAGTAAAACTTTAAAGAATCTAGAGCAAAATAACCCAAAGTCTCTGATGTGTCCCAAAGTCTCACATTTTTATAGTGTCTGAGGGTTGATAAAACTTGTAAGGTATCACAGAAACTGGCCCACCATAAGATGTTGGGAAATAAACAAGAATCTCCCTTGCCCTCCAAGCAATTACTCACGATAAAATAACGTTTCTGTTACTCAGTACCTGGTTCCAGCAGAGACTTAATGATGTATTGGAAAAGGAGTGTAGACAGAGAAAATGTGGGAAAAAACAAAAATCATTGGGACCTCAGGCTCCAAGATGTCAGGCAGATTCTTCTGCCAGTTGTACACAATGGAAAGCATGGGGACTTAAGACAGTTTCTGAGGAATCTCCTGTTGAGTAATTCTGTCACCTTCCGTTCCATATTTTGGATGGGGTAATGTTAGAGGTGGTATTTCTGTCTTCCGAACTTTGCAATGGTGCCATTTTTTGAGTCACAACGTCTTACTTGTGTGTTCTTTTCCCACCTCAGGGTCCATCACGTACATGATGAACCTTGTGATTTCTATTTCTCTTTGAGTATTTTTTCTGGCACCTCAGTATTTAACTAAATTTAGACTCCTTCTAGTGATAAAGCTCTCATTCCTGCTTGTGAAAAGGATTCCTCACAATTTGTGGTGGGGAAATAGAAGGGTTCACAGAGTTTCTTCTTTTACTCTTCTTACCTCCTATTATTTCTTACTAAGTCCCCAGTGAGGTCCCAAGGCCCATGAGCTCTATATGATGTCTTTGAATATTGGCCTTTGCTTAAGAATTTTTTAAGCCAGTGAAAACAACTTCCTACGGATGCTTGGCTTCAACCTTAGATTTGTTCCAGCAGGACCATTTCTCTCAATAAAATTTTGAACTGAAGCTGTTGATGTTTTAAACATACGTGTGGTCAGAGCCTCTATGTGGACCAATATGGCTTCTGTTACAAGTTCCACCAAACTAGTCCTCCAAAACCTTTGAAACTTCCAGGCTCAGAAACGTCAGGAATCAAGAACTTAACTGAGAAATATTACTGAAGTTTCATTTTCAGTGGTTCAACTGAGTTTTTAACAGTTTTACCAGTTTCTAAAATGTGTTCCTTTCTTTCTTGACCACATTCAGGACTAAATGGTTGACTGACTCTGAGAACCTCCTTTCCTTGCTTCCCCTCTCCTTTTTTTGTTCATACATTTATTTTTTAAATATAGGATTCTAGATTTTTCTTTCATGTTTCTGTCCTTCCATCCTACTGGCCAAATAATGAAACATGATGTCAGTAAGTTCTTAGGCTGACAAAAGCATCCATTGTGCAAACAATACCCCTTTTCCTAGAATTGGATAATTTTGATGGGGATTATCCTTCTATAAGTTCAGCAGCTCCTGAGGCCTGGTCTTCATTTATTGCCATTTTATCCTTCCTCCACATTCCTTTAGAGAGTTATCTCCATAAATTTCTCTCCCATTCCATCTCAGGGAATCCTTGAACCCCCATGTACAAAAGGCATGCCATCTTAAAACTCACCTAATAATATTTGAGATATTTTACTTTCTTCTTTCAGTCTTCCTCTCTCATACCTATTCTGTTTGAAAAATTAACTGAATGAAGCGTTTTTTCCCCTGGTTTTAAAACACAGGCTTTCTATAAGTAGGCAAGCAACACAGATTAGAAGAAGGAAAGTTGAAAAAACTAACATTTCTGTTGGCCCACGTAGGGGTATGGTAGAGGGTGGGTGGCTGAGCAAGTTGTACACAATAGATTCTTCCAGAATACCCATTTTATTAAGCCTCTAGACTCCTTTCTTCTATTGTCAGGAATGCACTGACATTTTTAAATCTTCATTTAGTTCAGTGTTTGATTAGGCAACCTAGCAGACTACTAATGCATTTGCAAGGTGTTTGAGATAACACACTAAGTCCCAAAATTGGTGAGAACACCTATATCAGGGAATTCCACCAGATCAAAACCCAGATTTCTTCCCCATTGTCCTAACACCATTGGAATTCACTCCCACACACATTTCCCAGGCATCAGCTGATACACATCAGCAAGATTTCATTACTATCTTAGATTATAGGCTATTTTCTCCTGGAGCAAACCTTATACCTCTGCTTTGGGCTGTGTTGAGTTCTAACTCACTTTATGGACCTAGAAGCAATTAAAGGTGTTGGGTATGGTAGGATGACCAGTTGTCCCAGTTTTCCTGAGCTAGAGGGAGTTCCTCAGACATGAGACATTCAGTGCTAAAATAAAATAAAAATGTCTCAGGCAAATTGGGACAAGTTGGTCAACCTAGGTGTGGGATCCTAGTGAACAGGTATCATCTTGAGAGGCAGCTGTCCCAGGTGAAGTTGCTGAAAGGTTTTCATGTAGGCAAGGACTAGTTACCTTAGATTGGGGAGAGAGAGAGACCTCATCTTCCTGTAATGGAGGTTCAAAGGAATTTGGATGTTCTATTTTCAGCTTTGTCTATGTCTTCCTAAATGTTCTCAGTCTAGGTCTTAGGGTCCCAGTTTCCCCATTAGTGTCCTTACAGTGGCATAAGAGGCTTGGTGGAGTGAAGCATTTATTTGGAGTTGCACTTCTACCACCCCTACACTCATCCTCTGGCCTTAGCCCTCAGCTACACCTCTCCTAGGACCACAGGACATGAAGGATCTTTTAATACTGCTAGAGAGCCTCTGGCTTTCCATGCATGTCCTCAGTTGTGTGACCATGGTTGTCTATTTCTTTTTCTCTATGCACACTCTTTAAGGTCTGAGAAGAAGCCTGGTTTCTCCATTATCTTTATTATTTCTATTTGTCACAGGAAGTCATTGCCACAGGCTTATGTTCTCCCAATGCCTCTCCTTCTCCTTCCTGCATTTTATCCTGTTGTAGCCACCAGTGATAATTTGAATTATTGAATATCATAGCTTACTCATATTCTATTTTCATTCCGCAAGGAAGTTATTTGTGTACTCTTTGAGTATATGACCAACCCAATTCCAGAATCTCATTTTGAAGGCCTCTTTCCTGGGCCATTTCTGGAATCAATTATTAGCCAAGTCCCAAAAGAAAACAGATGGTACACTTAAAATAGGATTATTTCAAATAGTGAAACAGATGGCACAGTCTCTATGAACTGTGGGTGTAAGGGATTCACAAGGATAGTGTGATTACCTGGAGCTAATAGAAGCTGAGCTATTACAACCCTGGACCTAAATGGACAAGGAGGAGAGAGGTTACTGGAATTTGGAAGGAGAAAGAATTGAATAGTCAGTAATCTTTGGAGGAACAGGGATTTTCATCAAGTAGCACAGCTGGTCCAGGCTGACCGCATGAGGAAGGACTTCATTCTCCGTCTCACTGTCTCACTGATCTTTCTTTCACTGTGGCTATTGGCTGAAAATAACGGAATCCAAAAAATAAAGGTACCTGTTGACATGGTCTCTATATGAAAAAAAAAAAAAGAAATATATATATATATATTGCAATCTGGTAGTTCTCCAAACACTTATCACTGTTTAGACTTTTTGAAAGTTCATTCTCTCCAAGTGGTGGGGGTTCTCATAGCCCAAGTCCTTAGGCTCAAGAAACACTTAACCTAATTTTCCTTTTTGATTTTAGAATGTCTCCTGCCTTTGCTACTTCCATCTTCTCCACCTGTCTTCACAAACCAAGATGCTTTATCTCTTGATTGGCTGATTCAACTAATTTATCTCTTACTTGATTTTTACTTTGAGGGTTTTTTTCATAGTCTTTCTCTGGTTTGGTTAAAAAATCATATATATGTATATATATGACTTTCTACTGTACTCAATCCATGTCTCAGCAACCTCCATCCAAACTTACAGTTCTGTTCAGTTACTTCTATACCAAGCAAGAATGTCCTCAGCCACACCTTCTCCCACTCTTCTTCCTGATTGTTTTTTTCTTCTTCTCCAGAGAAGCTCTAAGGCTATACCTCATTATTTTTCTGAGCATTATAAAGATCAAATTTTGCTACTAAGCCTCCTACTGGAGTCTCATCCTCACAATATGTCTCTAAAAAAATTCAAGGGTAATTTTTGTTGGTAATATTTTCCTCTAATTTATTTTAAATAAATACCAAGAGAGACTAAAAACAATACATGCTAAAATGTGAAGTCTGGGTGGTGGAATTACAAATTATTTTTATTCTTTTATTTTCTACTACATTGAACATGTATTACTTTTTATCAAGAAATTTAAAAATATAATACAGAGTAAAGTTTGAGTCACAGTTTATCTTTATTCAGGGATTCAGACATATCTGGGCATGTTTCAGATAACTGATGGACAAAATAACAAACCATAGTCATCAGAGAGAAATAATATTTGTGAAAACAGTGTAGTGGATGTCATCTCAAGCTCGTTCTGGGCTCCAGCCACACAGTATGTTTAACTGAAAAAAAGTTGCTTTGCTAAATGTAGAGGGATGCAATACTTTGTGGCCTCTCAAACAGAGCCCAAAGAGACCACATATAGCATTGGGATCATGAGAGCTGTGGGGCCACACTGCCACATGATGGGCACGGGGGATGCAGGGAGGGTCACTTGAGCCTGGTAGAACACAGGAAGAGGCTGAGGAAACATCAGGTGACAAATGGCAAACTATCAGCAGTATTCTGATGGGAACTACAGGCCCCATCAAAGCAGTGGAAACAGAACTTCTTTTTTAGATCTTGTGAGACATCTCCTGGAGACTCCCAGAAAAACATGGAGGATAATATATAGAGAGCTGGAGTTCTTGATTCCGAAGGGTGGGTTCAAGAATTAGCGCAGTTATCTGGCTTAATCACTGGTAACTATGGTTTCCATCTTTATCAAAGATTTGAAAGATTGGGAAAATTAGAATTGATTCTTTTATAAAAGTTTGTTGTGTGTCTACTATGTTCCCAACACTGAGATAAACATAGTAATACAAAGGTTCCCGATCATTAACTCAAAAACCTCAGTTGTAGCAGGTTGTCTGAGACGTGTAGGTGCTGTGTAGTATCGCAAAGGATAATATCATGATTGAGACATAGAGTGTACTTTCAATGCCAATTTTAGTGCAGTTGCTCAATAAAGATCTGCAAATTAATGGCTGGTGGATGGACTTTTTAATGAGTGTCAGGTGAGTGTTAGAAATAATAAATGTTCCAAGATTCTAGAAGAGAGAGGAAACACACTGACCTGTTCTGAAGCTCTAATCACATGGAAATAACTGAAATATTATTTTGTCAATGATATCTGCATATTTCAAGTAGTAGAGAGAATGGCCTCAGCCACTAAGTGATGTGGAAAGTGTACTCGAAAATATCAAATGGAATAGGAAAGGTGGTAACAAATTTGCAGTGGCTGAGATAAGAAACTCAATATTAAAGAAAGGAGAAGAATAAATATTGCATGGGAATTATGAATTCAAACTGAGGACAGAAAACCTTGGCATACTTGTCCAGTGACATGGGAAGCAAGGGTGTAAATAATGCCAACAGGCAGAGGGTAGGCGGGGGAGAAGTCTCCTATCTGCCTCTCCATCTCGGCAGCCTCTTTACACCTTTGCCAAGAACAATATGTTCTTACACTGATGCTGCCACGTGAATCATCTGAGAGCAGCCTAATGCTTTCTGAAGCACTAGCATCTCCGTCAGCAGCCTTCAAGGAATGGTTCCTAAAGAGATGCCAAGTTGAGTTGTGAGTTTCTTTTGTGTGGGTTTCTGAAGTCCTGGCAGGTAATTCAATCAAATTCCACTCTCCACCTGTCCCATTTTCCTCTCACCCTTGCCCTACCTGCCAAGAAAGAAAGATAAATGGAAACCAGAACTAACTGAGAACTATTTGGAGTATTACATTCCCATTGCAGATTGTTTCAGGCTAAGCCCCTGGGGTTTGGGTTGTTTTGGGTCAATGCCAGTCCAGAGTTTCTCTGAAGAAGCTATGGACTCCAGCTGTCTTATGAGTTTCTAGTCTCAAAGACCCTGAAGTAGATGCAATGTGACTCCTGCCCCCTGACACAGGGTGGAGAAAGAGGGAAGGAATCAGGCGGAATTGTCCTTGCTTAGACTACCTTCAGCTCCACATCTGCCCTTGCAAAACACCCACAGAGAGAATGCTGATGACCATGTGCAGTAGATTGTTTCTAGCAAGGATGAACCTGGCAGGCAACAGCTATCCTAACAGAGATGAGCAAATGGAGGGAAATAAAAGAAGAAAAGGATGAGAGTCAGAAAGCACCTTCTCTACATAATCAATACTATGCACTTCATAAAGTGCTCCTTGATCATTCATGTAAACATTTAACAAATGCTTATTGATTACTTACCATATGCCAGAAACTGTAATGTGTCATGAGGTTATAATAATGAAAAATCTTGGTCTCTAATTTATGGATTTAATTATCCACAATTCCAATGACATGCAAAGTTGTTACAGGACAATATGTTGCATAAGCTGCCAGGAGAAATCACAGAGGGCAGTAACTAACTCTTTGTATGAGGGGAAGACTGCAGGGAAGATTGTATATGCAGTACCATTTGACCTGGTGTGTGAAGGAAGGCTAGGTTCACTGATAGTCAGACAAGGGGAGAAGATTCAGCAAGAGAGAAGAGCATATGAAAAGACTGAGATACTTTAAGCGGCATGCAGTTCTAATTCAGGGGTTAAAAAAATTAACTTTATGCACTTTGAGGATAGATTTTGTGGTATAGAGTTGTGGTATAGAGGCTGGAAAATTAGCCATCAGATTATATTTTATACCCTGCAGATACTAGTGAGGAGAAGGGCATTGATGGTTATTAAGGCGGGGAGAGGCACCATCAGATTTGTGTTTTATGACAAGCATGTAATACTAACATAGAATGTGACATATAAAGGTGGCATGGAGATCCTTAGAAGACTCTTGGAATAGGCAAGCAAGCAATGAGCAGTTTCTGAACTTGGGCAGTGGCAGGTGAGAGAGTAAGGAGCCTGAGAGTGTGGTGAGAGAACACGATGAGGTGAAAGAGAAGATCACTGTGGACTCCTGATGTCTTACTGGTTGTAAAACTTGATGAAGCTCAACCTTCTGACTGTTCATTTAACCCTCTGTTAATTGAAATTAGCACAAATTCCACCTTCCTCACAGAATTATTGGAGGATAAAAATGAGACAACGAATGAGAAAGTGCTTTCTATTTTATGAAATACTGTAAGAGGATTGGGGGTGAATAATACTATATTAATAAATAATAGATATATTGTCACTCCAGGTTTAAGATTGAAAAATGCTTGCTTTTCTCTCTGAAATGGGATTCACACACCTGTGTTTACATCTTCCTCTTCCTATACTATGACTCTAGAGGCCACCACTGATTCATGGCTCCATTATTGGAGAGTTGTTGGTTTGGACCAGTAATGGAAGCTTTGGCTGAGCAAGATCCAAAATTTTCAGAGTCCCCAAAAGACCACAAACCAATGGTAGCAATGGTGGTGATACTGGGAATGGAGTCACCACCCATCCCCACAGTGTGAATGCCTTCCATATATAATACATGTGTAAAACAGGTCCTCTAGAATGGATGGACTCAGGGCACACCTGAAGTCCTCCATTCCTGCTGACTCTGTGTATGGAGAAATATAGAATCAAGTAGACAACTGGGCATTCAGACAAGGGGAAACGGAAAAAGAGAAAATGTTTTTATTTTCCTGGAAAGGGGAGATCACAGGTGTCTCAGGTGGTCAGCAGTGGGAAGTATTACCAAGTAAAAGGTAAAGTTAGTGTATATAGTTTTGATTCTTGCATCTTTTTTTAAAAGTGTCTTCCATCTTTCATTATTTGTTCTTCCTCTCCTAAATGAGTGCACTCATATGGAGCTACCTTATCAAAGATCAATTGAAAGCATGCATGTACGTGTGTACTCATGGACTCTCTTTTCTATCCCCTTCATCTATGTTTATCCTTATTCCAGCACCACATTGTTTCGACCATGCGCTCCTGCTTTTGTGGTAGTGTGGAATAGGGACCGTGGGTGACTGGCCTTAACCCTTGACACTGAACTTGCCACATGGTTTGTTTTGGCCAAGGGAGTGTGAGAAGACTGATACAAGCAGAGTCCTGAAATGGGCTTGTGCATCGGGGCTTGGGGTCGTGTGCCTTTGTTGTCACCATGAGAACATGCCAACCTAGCTTGCTGGAAGAAGAGACACACGAAGCAGAGCCAAGTAGCCCCATTGACCTAGCAAAGGCAGATGAGGTGAGATCACCAGTTAGACAATCCTCAGACATAGGATCGAGCCCGGTTGTGCTCAGCAAAGAGCTTAGCTGTCCTCTCATTAATACAAGTCTTACAGGATTTTGTGGTTGATTGTTTTACCAGAAGCTAACTGGTCACTGGCTAAAGCTTTTTTCTCAAACTTGGAAAAATTGATGGCTTTGGTGGGCTGGGCAGTTTCCCTGCCAAAAGAATCAGACTTGGTTTCTCCTTGGCTTAAATGTCATCATAGGAGAGAGGCTGTGAATAAAAATTTTGTCATTAAAATTTGTCTCCAGAAAGACATGAACATAGATTCTAATTCTGCCTCTGGAAAGTTCTGTGGTTTGAGGATATCTACTTTCTCTAATTCTCAGTTTTTCTTTCTGAAAAATGTGGGAAAATACTTGTTTTAAGGGATTACTGTGAGTATTAAATGAAATAAATGTATACAAGCCATTAGCATCAGGCCCAATACTATCATTATTGTTATTTTTATTATTCTAAGTGAGAGAACAGCAAGGAGAGGTACCCTGAGCCCATTTTACAATAATAACACAGTTTCTAACGAACAAGATCCTAATATGAAAGTATCCCAAACAAGTGATTAAACAGAGACAGTGTGGGTAAAGGATAACAAAGGTACAAATTTAGTAACAAAGTAAAAAGAACGCCACCAATAAGACAACGGCTCCTTTAGGATCTTTATTCATTAAATTAAAAAACACATTCTCTGGCACTACGGTCCTATAAGGCCCTGAAACTTGCCCAAAGTTTCTACTGCTTCTACTCAAAGGTGCAGTGAAGTGGATATGCCACAAATCATGATTAAATGTATACAACTTTACTGAAATTTTTATTTAAAATAACAAAGTCTCAAGACAAAATAAATTTAAACACTCCCTGATGGTCTTCCAATTTAAGCTCAGAGCAGAGTTTTGGCTACCCCTGAGTAATGCAGATCCCCAAAAAGAAACATGATGGTTGACACCAAGAAGGCTTTCAATAAATGGTTATTACATTGAATTTCTACCCAGTTGAAGGGAAGGAGGATGCAGACAAACAAGAGACCCTGGACTGGTGGGAATGCAAAATAGAAAACCACTTTGGAAAAGAGTTCAACTATTTCTTATACCCTTAAATATACACTTACTATATTATCCAGCCATTCCACTTCTAGACACGTACTTAAGAGAAACAAAAATGTTTGTTCATTAAAAAACCTGTCACAAATGTTTATAGGGGCGTTGTTCTTGCCCCAAACTGGAAACCAAATGTCCATCAACTGATGAATGGATAAACTACAGTACATCCATACAATGGAAAACTACTTAGTAATAACAAATAAAAAAGTGAAGTACTGATGAATTGTAAGTATCTCAATTTTTTTATGCTAAGTGAAAGAATCTAGACTCAAAATACTAAGTGCTGTATGATTCCATTCAGATGATATTTCACAAAAACGGAATTATATGAACAATAATCAAATCAAAGATTGCCAAGGGGATGAGGGTAGGAAAAAAATGTTAATGCTATTTTACACTTCATGAAGGAAACCAGAAGTGCCTGATTATAGGAAATGGTAGTGCCACAGTATTCTCCATTGTTCACATTATATTTGGATAATTTTGTGTGTTTTTTTAACTTGAAGTTAGCACACTTTAAGATTTTTAGTAAACTCAGTCTGAAAAGGCAAAACAGCAGTCTGAAAATAACGACTTCTAATTAGTAGTAAAATGAACTAATTTTGTTTAAATTTAAAATGAAAAGTTTAAGGCAAGAAAACAAGGGACCACCGTAAAGAAGGGGACACAGCCTAACTGACAGTCGGCCATTCCAGCAGCATAAGGTTGGTTGTCCATTTGATGAAGGCGTTAAAGAATGGATTTCTCAATGAGTCAAAGACAGTGTTCTATACAAATCTGATGGCTTTTTGCTCTATTTCTTTAAAAAAATGCCATTGGGATTTTGATGGGGATTGCATTAAATCTGTATATTGCTTTGGGTATACAGATGATGTATTACAGAATTGTGCACTTGCAACCTATGTAATTTTACTAACCATAGTCACCCCAATATATTTAACTAAAAAAACAAAGATAGCATTAATATACCCCTAAGATCCATTCCAAATGTTAAATTCTATAATTCTACATTGTTCCAGTTTCCATAAAGTTTCAAAATTCCAGAGTGTTCATTTCAACAAAACAGTGGTGTCATACTTTGAGCTGAAGTTAGGCTATAAAGTATGTAGGTAAATTGTATTTGAAAATTCTCTAGAAGGTTGCATGATGGAAACCAATATAGGCTTTGGTAAGCCCAGCACAGCCAGTTTCTTCCTCCAGGACTATAACAAATTATTATTTCTGCAGTAGAGTGCCATTTGCAGAAGAAGCTGTGATGCATAACAAATTTTCACCTTTAAACACTGGGTTCACACTCAGGATGGTGAGATGCTCACATCAGAGGGAACTGCAGAGACACAGTTCTCTACTCACATTTACTTCAGGACATTGCTTTTTGGATGGACTGTGTGTGCAGTTATCCCTACTACCATGGCTGTAGTTTATTCTTCTACCCCTTTTTTATATGCATACATAATCAGATTTCAACAAGTTAAGGTCCACTGTATGGCCACTCCATTGTAAATGAGGAGGTTTAAAAAGATTTCTCAGGGAATGACTACTGATTAACAATTCACAGGACAATATAAAACAGGGCCATTTATTCAGCTATCCATTGTCCAGAGTTGAGTATTGCGATGTATTAGAGTGGTTAACATTAATAAATTCATTTCTAAGTATATTGAACCCTCTTTCTTACTTTTCTCTCATTTTCCCTCATGTTTCTTCTTTCAATCACCGTCTCCCTTTCTCTGCCTCCATTTCTACTGATTTCTCTACTTCTCTCTTCCTGAAATTTTCTTTCCTCCCTGTATGGCTCTTAACATGAAATATAAGCCCATATTCACTATTATATGTAGCATTCTGACTCTGGGTTTTAAAATCATAAAGCCTTTGCAGAAAGTTATTTGTTGAAAGTTCCAAGTTATTCTGGAAACACAATTAGTTTCTTCAGAGTAAGAGATGAAAAGCATTGACACTACTTCATTGAGCCAATCCTTCCCTTGACACAATTTAATTATCTAGTGCAACAAACCAGGTATCTTTCATGCCACTTTAATGGAGCTTTGACACCAGGAATTTAATTAAGGTAGCAGGTCCCAAAAACCTTAGAAGTCAGGTGATCTCTTTCTGGAACATTAAGCACAAAAATTCATCACTTAAGAATGACATTATTAAATGAGGTTTATTGCTTTATTTATAGGCTAAATCTTTTTCTGATGAAAATGCAAAAATTTTAGTTATTTTAACTGGTTAGTATATTTTTAAGATGCTGAAAGTTGACAGGGAGAGCATTTAAGGATTAAAAACCAACCAACCAACCAACCAACCAACCAACCAACCAACCAACCAACCAACCAACTAAACAACCAACCAAACAAACAAAAGCCATGCAATTATTTATCCACATACAGAAGGCAGACTTTAAAAGCTAGAAAGAATCTTCAATACCATTTAGTTGGAGATTTTCATTACATACATATAGACACACAGAATATTCAATACATATTATGTAAAATGAAAAATCCAACTACGTGTGTGTGTATGTGTGTATGTACATGGAAAATACAGTGGTTTGTTCAAGATCACACAACAATAGAAGCAGAAATTGGATTAAAATCAGTCTTCTATCTCAAAATATAACAATCTAATGATTATCATGAGAGTCAAATTTGTGGTTATCTTTATGGCTATCTTCAAGGAGGACAGGAGTTTGATGAGGAAGAGGGTATGTGGGAGTTTCTAGGGGCTGTCACTGTCCTATTTCTTGACCTGATGAGTACATGGGTGGTCACTTTGTGATAATTCATTAAACTACACAATTGTGTTTTAGGTACTTTTGTATTGTTATATATTTAACAGTCTCAAAAATCTAAATAATATATAAATATATAGAGAATATAATATATGGACATAGATATTTATCTATATATTATATGCAAAGTTATATAATATATAGATATCATATGAACATATGATATAGAGATATGAACATTATGTGTGTATTAGATACATACACATGCATATATGCACACACACAATGTTTATTCTTCAGCAACACAGTCTAGTCCTTATATCCTCTTTCCTAATATACAATTCGCTAAGCTCTTTCTAAGTTTGAGACAGGCATTGAGATCAGCTGTGGGCTGAACAGCTTTCTGGATCAGTTTTGAAGATTCAGGCTACAAATCCCTAATTTCTTAGGGAAGCAGACTCATAGGGATGGGGAACCAGGTTTTATGGTAGAATGAGTATGTACATAGTGGTGTGTTATGCCAGAGAGATGCGCTCTCTCTCCTCCAACAATTTTTTCCCTCCCTTTTCCATAACAATAGAATTTCTAGCTTCCCAGAATACAGGATATTTCCCAGCTTAGCTTGCAGCTAAGTGTGTTCATGTGGCCAAATTCTGGCCAGTGGGATGAAACTGGAAGTGTTATGTGGCAGTTTCTGAGAAACTTCTTTTTTTAAATTAAAGTTTAATTGTTAGTAAAGGTACAAAGATTTCAGGTACAATTCTGTAATACATCATCTATATCTGGCATTATGTGTTCACCACGCAGAGTCAGTTGTCCTTCCATCACCATATTGTTGAACCCCATTTACCCTCTTCAAGAACCCCTCTCCCCCCTCACCCTCTGGTAACCCCTAAACTATCGTCTATGTCTATGAGTTTTTGTTTCTTCATTTGTTTGTCTTGTTCTTTTGTTGTTTTCAGTTTTATATACCACATATCAGTGAAATCATATGGTTCTCTGCTTTTTCTGTCTGACTTATTTCGCTTAGCATTATAATCTCAAGATGCATCCATGTTGTCACAATGGTACTATTTCATCTTTTTGTATGGCTGAACAGTATTCCATTGTGTATATATACCACAACTTCTTTACCCATTCATTTATCAAGGGACACTGTGGTTGTTTCCATGTCTTGGCCACCATAAATAAAGCTGCAATGAACACTGGAGTACATATGTCTTTGTGGATAAATGTTTTCAGATTTTTTGGGTAGATACCCAGGAAAGGGATTGCTGGGTTATATGGTAATTCTATTTGTAATTTTTTAAGGAACCTCCACACTGCCTTCCATAACGGCTGCACCAATCTGCATTCCCACCAACAGTGTATGAGGGTTCCTTTTTCTCCACAGCCTCTCCAACACTTGTTACTATTTGTCTTGTTGATGACAGCCATTCTAACTGGAGTGAGGTGATATCTCGTTGTCGTTTTTATTTCCATTTCTCTGACGATTAGTGATGTTGAGCATTTTTTCATATGTCTATTGGCCATTTGTATGTCCTCTTTGGGGAAATGTCTCTTCAGGTCCTCTTCCCATTTTTTAATTGGATTGTTTGTTTTTTGTTGTTGAGTTGTATGAGTTCTTTATATATTTTGGATATTAGCCCCTTATCAGTGGAGTTGTTTGCAAAAATCTTCTCCCGTTCAGTTGGTTGCCTCTTTATTTTGTCGATGGTTTCTTTTGCTGTGCAGAAGCTTTTTAGTTTGATATAGTCCCATTCACTTATTTTTAGCTTTTACTTCTCTTGCCTTTGGAGTCAAATTCATAAAATGCTCTTTGAACCCAAGGTCCATAAGTTTAGTACCTATGTTTTCTTCTATGAAGTTTATTGTTTCAGGTCTTATGTTTAGGTCTTTGATCCATTTTGAATTAATTTTGGTACATGGTGAGAGATAGCAGTCCAGGTTCATTCATTTGCATGTGGCTTTCCAATTCTCCCAGCACCACTTATTGAAGAGGCTGTCTTTTCTCCATTGTATGTTTTTGGCTTCTTTGTCAAAAATTATCTGTCCATATTTATGTGGGTTTATTTCTGCATTCTCAATTCTATTCCATTGGTTGGTGTGTCTGTTTTTCTGCCAATACCATGCTGTTTTGATTATTGTTGCCCAGTAGTACATGCTGAAGTCAGGGAGTGTTATACCTCTAGCATTGTTCTTTTTTTCTTAGGATTGCTTTGGCTATTCAGGGTCTTTTGTGGTTCCATACAAATCTGATGATATTTTATTCTATTTCTTTAAAAAATGCCATTGGGATTTTGATGGGGATTGCATTAAATCTGTATATTGCTTTGGGTAATATGGCCATTTTAACTATGTTGATTCTTCCAATCCATGAACATAGAATGTCTTTCCATTTCTTTGTGTCTTTTTCATTTCTTTTAAAAATGTCTTCTAATTTTCAGTATATAGGTCTTTCACATCCTTGATTAAGTTTATTCCTAGATATTTTATTCTTTTTGTTGCAACTGCAAAAGGAATTGTTTTTTTTTTTTTTTCTTTTTCTGAGATTTCATTGTTAGTATATAGGAATGCAATGGACTTTTGTACATTGATTTTGTAGCTGGCAACTTGATTATATTCGTTTATTGTTTTCAGTAGCTTTTTGGTGGATATTTTAGAGTTTTCTATACATAGCATCATGTCATCTGCAAAGAATGACAATTTAACTTCTTTATGCCCAATTTGGATGCCTTTTATTTCTTTCTCTTGCCTGATTGCTCTGGCTAGGACTCCCAATACTATGCTGAAAAGCAGAGGTGATAGGGGACAGCCCTGCTGTGTTCCTGAACATAGAGCAAAGGGCTTCAGTTTTTCACTGTTAATTATGATATTAGCTGAGGGTTTGTCATATATGGCCTTTATTATGTTAAGGTATTTTCCTTCTATACCTACTTTATTAAGAGGTTTAATCATAAATGGATGTTGTATCTTGTCAAATGCTTTTTCTGCCTCTATTGATATAATCATATGATTTTTGTCCTTTATTTTGTTTATGTGGTGAGTCACATTGATGGATTTGCATACGTTGAAACATCCTTGTGTCCCAGGGATGAACCCCACTTGGTCGTGATGTATAATCTTTTTAATGCACTGTTGCATTCGATTTGCTAGAATTTTGTTTAGGATTTTTGCATTTGTATTCATCAGAGATATTGGTCTGTAATTTTGTGGGGTTTTTTTGTGTGTTATCCTTACCAGGTTTTGGTATCAGAGTAATGTTGGCTTCATAAAATGAGTTAGGGTGTATTGTCTCTTCTTCAATTTTGGGGGAGAGTTTGAGTAGGACAGGTATTAGATCCTCTTTGACTGTTTGGTAGAATTCACTAGTGAAGCCATCTGGTCCTGGACTTTTGGTTTTGGAAAGGTTTTGGATGACTGATTTGATTTCCTTACTGGTGATTGGTCTATTTAGACTTTCCAACTCTTAGTAATTCCGTCTAGGAAGGCTACATGTTTCTAAGAAATTGTCTATTTCTTCTAGGTTATTGAATTTGGAGGCATATAGTCCTTCATAGTATTCTTGGATGATCCTTTGTATTTCTGTGGCATCCATGGTAAATTCCCCTCTTTCATTTCTGATTTCGTTTATTTTTGTCTTTTTATTTTAGTGAGTTTAGCCAAGGGTTTGTCAATTTTATTAACCTTTTCAAAGAATTAGCTCTTTATTGCATTAATTTTTTTCTATTGTCTTTTTGTTCTCTATTTCATTTAGTTCTGCTCTGATTTTTATTATTTCCTTCCCTCTGCTGACTTTGGGTTTCATTTGTTCTTTTTCTGTTTTTTTTAAGGTGTAACATGGGTTATTTATCTGGGATGCTTCTTCTTTCTTGAGATAGGCCTGCAATGATATAAATTTTCCTCTTTAAACTGCTTTCGCTATATCCCCAAAATTTTGGTAGGATGTAGTTTCATTATCATTTGTTGCTATGTATCTTTTGATCTCTCCTCTTATTTCTTCTTTGACCCAGTCCTTCTTTAAAAGTATGTTGTTTAATTTCTACATATTTGTGGGTTTTCCTGCTTTCTTTTTGCAGTTGACATCCAATTTCAAAACCTTGTTATCAGGGAATATGTTTGGTATGATTTCAAACTTTTTATATTCGCTGAAGCTGGTTTTATGTCCCAATATATGTCTATCCTTGAGAACGTTCCATGTACACTAGAAAAGAATGTATAGTCTGATGTGCTCAGATGAAGTGCTCTATAAATGTCAATTATGTCCGTTTCATCTAGTGTGTCATTTAGGGCTGATATTTCTTTATTTTCTGTTTGGATGATCTATCCATAGCTGTCAATGATGTACTTAGATCCCTCAGTATAATTGTGTTTTGGTCAATTTCTCCCTTTAGTTCTGTTAATAATTGCTTGGTACATTTCAGTGCTCCCTGATTGGGGGCATAAATATTGATGACTGTTATGTCTTCTTGTTGTATAGTCCCCTTTACCATTATGAAATGTCCATCTTTGTCTCTTGTTACCTTTTTCACCCTGAAGTCTGTTTCATCTGATATCAGTATGGCTACACCTGATTTTCTCTGGATACCATTTGCTTGGAGTGTTAATTTCCACCTTTTCACTTTGAGTCTATGCTTGTCCTTGTAGCTGAGATGTGTCTCTTGGAGATAGCATATGGTCGGGTTTAGTTTTTTGATCCAATCTGCTATGTTGTGCCTTTTTATTGGTGAGTTCAGTCCATTTACATTTAGGGTGATTATTGATATATGAGGATTTCCTATCATTCTATCTTTCGTTTTCTGGTAAGACTGTGTCTCCATTGTTTCTTTGCTTTTTTATTGTTGTCTATTATTTCAGTGTGGTAGTATTCTATGATTTTTTCCCGTGTTTCTTTGTTTTATTATGTTATATATTTCAGTTCTGGATTTTTTTGAGTGGTTACCATTAAGTTTATGTAAAAGAAAGTTTCATATTTAGAGTATTCCATTTTCTTAAGCATGCTTACTTTCTCCATTCCCACATTCTGGTTCAGGCCTTTACTCTCCCCCTTTTATGTTTTTGTTGTCATAAATTATCTCTATTTATGCTGGTCGAATAGCCTCCTTCAGTATTTCTTGTAGTGCAGGTCGTGTGTTAGAAAATTCCCTCAGCTTCTGTATGTCTGGAAACGTCTTTATTCCTCCTTCATATCTAAAGGATATCTTTGCTGGATATATTATTCTTGGCTCATAATTTCTCTCTTTCAAGAGTTTGAATATTTGATTCCACTCCCTCCTGGCTTGTAGAGTTTCTGCTGAAAAATCTGATGATAATCTGATGGGCTTTCCTTTGTAAGTTACCGTCTTCTTTTCCCTGGCTGCCTTGAGGATTCTTTCTTTGTCCTTAATTTTTGACAGCTTCACTACAATGTGCCTTGGAGAAGGCCTGTTGGGGTTGAGGTGATTAGGATGTTCTATTTGCTTCTTGGATTCGAGGATCCAGTTCTTTCCAGAAGCTTGGGAAATTCTTGTTAACTGTTTGAATATACTCTCTGTTCCCTTCTCCCTTTCTTCTCCTTCTAGTATGCCTATTATTCTTATACTGTTCTTTCTGATGGAATCAGAAAGTTCTTGTAGAGTTCTTTCATTTCTTTTAAGTCTCAAGTCTCTTTCTTCTTCTATCTGTGTCATTTCCAGATTCTTATCTTTGATGTTACTGATTCTTTCCTCCATCTGGTCAACTCTACCTAAGCTGGCTATTTCATTCTTCATTTTTTTTATTGAGTTCTTAATCTCCAGAAATTCTCTTTGGCTCTTTTTCAAAATTTCAATCCCTTTGGTAAAATGTTCATTTTGTTCTTTGACTGTGTTTCTGAGTTCATTAAACTGCCTGTCTGTGTTTTCTTGCATCTCGTTGAGTTTTTTCAGAACTGCAATCTTGAATTCTCTGTCATTTAAGTCACATATTTCCATGTCTTTAAGTTAATTTTCTGAAGACTTTTCATTTTCTTTCTGAGCTGTCTTGTTACCTTGGTTATCCAAGTCAATTAATGAATTATTATTTCTCTCCTAGGCATCTATAGGAGTGGGTTCTGCAACAAGTTGGTAGAAAGAGGTCTTTCTTTTGTTTTCTAATAGGTGTTGGTAGAATGTTTTATTTTCTCTCCAACTGCAGCCTTTTATTCTCTCTCACACTGTAGTGTTATATTTTCTCTGCACTCTTCCGGTTTCTCACATAATGGGGGGATTCCCTGGAAGGCGGACTTCTCCTCTGTGAACAGTTCACCTGGGTCTCAGAGCACCGCCTCCGTGGGGGGATGTGGAGAGCTTCTGAAGTTCCAAAGCTCTTCCTGCATCAGATTCAGAGCCTGTGTGTTTCAGCGGCTCTGTTTACTTCTCCAGGGATCCGCCCAGATAGGTGGGGACAGGGCTGGGGTGGTTTGAGAGGTGGCCCAGAGCAATCGCGGCGACTACCACCACAGCCAGTCCTGCACCCAAGGCTCCCTCCCCTTTGCTGGAACTAGTTGGGCTGTGAGTCTGTGGCTGTGGGCCTCAGTTCGCATAACTGCAAATATTATGTTCTTTTGATCTGACACTGCCACCGTTCTGCTTCTAGCACTGGGAGGGTGGGAATGGGGTGAGCTCTGGGAGGATGGGGAGGGGGCAGCTAGGCTCAGTGCCTAAGCCTTTCATTCTCCTGAGAACCTTCTTTAGGAGACAGTCGGTTAATATCTCTATTTTTTTTTTTGCCCTCCATGCATCTGTTGCCTGGAATATAGATGTTGGTGTGAACTGTGAGGATGAAGCTACACTCCAGGAATGGTTGAGCAGTGAACAGAAAGCAGCCTGGGTCCCTGAGGACTTTGTGAAACAGAACTACCCTGCCATTCCTGGAGTATGTACCTCTTTCTTTTTATGTGAAAGAGAATGAAATTTCTATCTTGTTTAAGCCAATGTTAAGTTTATATGTTACTCACAGTAGTTTTTAACCTAACTCATGTGCTTCTGTTGTGGAGTAAGTTTATGGTGGAACAGTTTATGGTGTTGATATGTATTTGAAGGGCTTTGGTAGATGTTTACAGTTGATTCCACTCATGATTTTATAGAGTAGGAATTTATTAGCAGAGACAGTAATAATTAAAAACCATAAAACGAAGACAATTATATAGTTTTACATAATAGTACTATAAAGGCATTGGACAATTTTTATTCCCTTTCAAGAAAGATACTTAATATGGGTTTCTTAGATTGTGCAAATGATTCGTATTTTTTTGCCACATCTACAGAGGAAGCTAAAGTGTGCAATAACTCATTCCTGTACAGGGGGTTTAGGATCAAAAGTCAAATATCTAAGGCACTGTCCAGTGCTTCAAAGTGTGGTCTCTATCTGATTTGGAATCAGAAAGGCAGAGGTAGATTTGGACTCAAATCCTGTCTCCATTGTCACATGGCTTTTGATAAATTATTCAATTTCTCTAAGCTGTAGTTGTCTTCTTTGTAAAATAGAGACAACAATAACACCATCTATTTTCTGGGTTTTTATGAGGATGAAAGGAGTTCAGGTTTGCTGTGTTGGTACAATGGCATGCTCTCAGAGGAGCTATCTGGTCTCCAACATCAGATGTCCAGAGGCACACTTGTTCCTGGTCTTTTACCTCCACCTCTGGTATCTCTCTGTGGCATCTCCATGCCAGTTATGGGAGAGCAGGATTCATTCTGATACCAGGCACCCTGCTGGAGTGAAAGAACCCTGTGACTCTGTCTTAGCCTACATGCCCAGGGACACCACGCATCACTCCCCCCTGAACACACCTAGTTGATATCTTGCCGCCGCCCTTGAGTGTGTTCAGCTTTCACTGGCATTTCCCTATGTCCTTGTGATTGGGAGCTCCCAATGTCCTTCCCTCACACCGCACCCCACAATCCAGGGCATCATTATCTAGCATAAAAGAAAACAAAACAAAACAGGAAAGACTATGAGATTTCTCTTAAATAGTTTGTCTTTATCACAAATTTCTTTTCCTTGAAGGACATGTGGGTTTTGAAACCCTGGTACTGTGAGGAGATTCCTGTTAGTCTGCTTGCTTCTCTCACATTCTTTCTCTGAGAACAAGCTTGGAAGTGGGAAAGATGGGCATACTGGGGCAAATATCTGTAAACCCTTCAAAATGTTACCCTGCTAAAGCAAATACTGTTTGTATCACAGAGAAGTAAAACCACTTATGCAAAGTAATTGGTGGAACTGGAATTGCGATCATACATTCTGGTTATAAGTCCTGTGCGAAGAAAATCCAGTTCTAGTTTGACACAAGTGTACTAAATAGCAGCCTAGCGTTATACATTACATATATACGTATATATGTAATATTTCATATGTATATATAAAACATTTACAATATTTTCTTAATCATTAGAAAATGAAATACCACTAACAATCAGCCTTGTTGTCTTGTGTGCCTGTTTGTGTGTGAAATACATGTGTACACTGGATGTTGTATTTTCAATACAAGTTGTAAAAACACATTGTAAAAACAATGTGAAGTGTAGGCAGATGTTAGCTTCTTCTGAAGCTTTTTGTTTGCCAGCTGACAGGGAGTGCTATCAATCCAGGATTACAGTAGTCTCGTTTCAAGGACGGAGATGACTTGAAGTTGTGGTGATGTCCTTGGAAGGGCTTGACTATTTCTGGCTCATGCCTCCTCTATGGATAAAGCCTATTGGGATACAAACCAAACGAAAGGCCTCAGTAGTGCAGTCCACCTTAGTAGGGCTAGAATATCAGTTCTTGTTCCCCTCGTCTCCACAAGGCTGTGAAAATTACTGCTCAACAACTCAGCATCTCAGCTGCCTCCTTGAGAATCAGCAAACATCTTCAGGGGAAAAACAGCTCCAAATTCTAATCTTATTACACTCTCATCCTGGCCCTATAACTCTTCACACTCTTGTCACCTCTCCGTCAATCTCAAGGAGAATTTTTGCTTTAACTTTGTCTAGCTTTTAAAGTTGTCCACAGAAGAAGGACTGGTTCTAATCCCATTCTAGCAGGAAAAGTCTACAACTGTTTTTCAATCGCATGGGTATGTGTACATCTATTTGAATTTTCTAGTTTTTCCCTAAATATTTGCCCTTGTGTTTTCACTGTCTTTCATTGTAGAGTCCACAACATATCACTACAAACACTCTCTACAAATACCTTCAAATTTTGGTTGTCCTTGCACACTAAAACAAAGATATAAAACTAAATTTAATATCTTTCCACCAACCAGTTTTTTTCTCATTTTCAGACATTACCACTGATTGTCTTAAACTGTGGCCACATTCTCAACTTCTTCCTTTCTCTCACCTGCAGTATCCAATCAATCACTAAATTACTTTATTTCTATTTCACAGAAACATATTAACAGGGTAAAATTTTGAGATATTAATCAAGTATTTCCCATAGTTGCTTTCTGCACTATCCAAAAGCAATGGGGGTTTTCAGGGCTTCTGTCCCTATGGGAAGGGCTAATTACAGGTGAGACTAGAATCAGGTGTTTGTCTTTGAAATTACAACATGTTCTTCACACTGATATCTGATACAAAGTCTTGAAAGTGAAAGTTTTTCATTGCAATATTTATTTTTGTTTTTTTGTTTTTGTTGAGATTTGAGTGCCAAAAGACTAGACTAGAATACTCACAGCATGAAGTATATACTGCAAAGAATAGAGAAGATATGATGACGTAAGTCTAGTGTTTCCAACCAAAAGAGATCAAGTTTAACCAGCTGATGTGAAAAGAATTGCAAAAAATGGGACTAAAGTACAAATTCTGGTGTGTCCCTGTAGTGTGTATTCTGCTCCTTCCTGTCCCTCATGGGGCATGGGGTGCTGAGAACAATAGGCGATGGAGTCACAAAGCAGAAGGGACTTGTGGCACCATTCCTGGTGCGGCTCAAGGAGCCAGGAAATTAGTGGAGAAGTCTACATCAGGGTATCTTCAGCGCTGAAAAAGCAACAGAGGAATGTAAAATGGTACAGCTGCTGTGGTACAGTTCTTCAAAAAGTGAAACATAGAATTATCATATAGCCCAGCAATTCATCTCCTAGGCATTCATGCAAGATAATTGAAAATTGGTGCTCAAACAAATACACGTACAGGTATGCTCACAGCAACATAATTTACAATAGCCAAAAGGTGGAAAAACTCAAATGTCAGTCAAACAAACATGTTATATCCATACCATTGTTTACTATTCTTCTATAAAAAAAAGAATACATCACTGATGCATGCTAAAGTGTGATGAACTTCTAAAATCTTATGCTGAGTGAACAAAGCTGGACATAAAACATCACATGTATGGTTTCATTGATATAAAACATCCACAGTAGAGAAGTTCATAGAGACAGGATGAAGATGGAGGATTTTCAGGGGCTGGGAGAAGTATGTGATGGGGAGTGACTACTTAAAGATTATAGGGTTGGTTTCTTTTTGGGGAACCATGGAAAATGTCATGGAAATAGAGGTGATGGTTGTACAACCTTGTAAATGTATTAAATACCACTGAATTGTACACTTTAAAATGGTTAATGGTTCAGTTCATTTTATGTAAATCTTATCTCAATTAAGAAGAAAAACAAGTAATGGTGGTCAGACGCCTCTAGGCAGAGTGAGTCGGAGACATTCCTATAAGACCCTGGAGGACATTAAACATCTTTGTGTTCTAAGAAGGGTTCAGAGCTGGCTGAGAGCAGGCCTTCATGGGCTAGATTTCAGCGTGGAGTGGAGAATGTGATGTCTCAGCCACAGATGTGCAGAAATAGGTAGCAACGACCAAAGACTAATGAGGGTTGTACGTCTCAGCAGCGGCCAGCCAATCAATGCTGATGACCATGACGCATTTCCTTTCTCATGCTGTGGGAGCCCTCCCAGCTTAGGTCATCTCCCCCAGGAAAAGTGCAGGGAGAGAGGAATCTCAATTGAGTACGTCAAATACTGAATTGACCAAGGTTCGTTCATAAAATGACCTCATGTAATTCCCATACTGACTCAGTTTCCTTTGAAATGCCTACAATAAATTGGCAGACTGGGTTGAGAGCCACATGTCCAAGTGAATTATAGAATACCAAGTTGCATTTTCTTGGATACCAAAGTCAGTCACTAGGGAATATGAATTTGCTATAAATCTTCCAAATGTATTCGCATCGTAGTATTTTCAATGGTGTCTCATAAGTCTAAGCCTCATCTGGCTGATGACAAACAGTGGGATGAGGACCTTCTTTGTCCAGAAAAGAGGGTTTATCAGATCTTGTAGTTTATGCATTGAAAAAGAGAGGCTGCTGGGTCCCCAGGAGGAGGCTGAGGGAAGGAGGCTAGTTGAGGCTTGAGCTTGAGAGGCAATAGGAACCCACACCCGTGATGACTCAGAGCTTTTGCAGGCTGTCTTGCACCCTGAGTAGAGGAGTAGGGTAAACAGAGAAAAACAGCCGCAAGCTCGCAAGGCCAGTGCCTATCCTCGCCGGGAGGACACATATGTCTAAACCTATAGATCCGCTTTTCTGGGTCAGCTGTTTTGCTGGCCTCAAAACTCTTCCTTGAAGTCATGGCAAGAGATATGCCTTGATTGCTATCAGACTGTGAAACAGGCGTTAAATCCTCCAAGAACAGTCTTACAGTAGGTGCAGCCTGATGTTGGGAAGCGAGATGACACTCCAGCGTACACCCGAGTACCTACCCTTATCTCTTCCGACACCTCATTTTCCCTTGTGTTTCTGCCACATTTCTCTCCATATGTAGACAATGTTGTTTTTTCTGCCTTGAAGATTCTTTCTTCGTGGCCACTATCTTTCTTTATCTAATTTCTACCCATTCCATAGACCCCAGGTGAGTTGCCACTTCCTCTGAGGAGTCTCCATTGATTTCTAAACCTGGGTCAGATGTCTCTCTATCGGACCTGATATACCACACATTTACCCCATTCTAGCCCTTGTCACTTTGCGTGCAACCCACGTTCAATGATCTGACTTCTCTGTGGAGCAGGCGTCAGCAACTTTTTCTGTAAAAGGACAGATAGTATTTTAGACTTTGCAGGCCACATATGGTTTTGGATGCTTTTTTTGTTGTTTTGTTTTAACCTTTGTGTTTTATTTTTCTTAGTTGTTTTACAACCTTTTAAAAATGTGAAACCCATTTTTAGTTCACTGGCAGTGCAAAAACAGGCCATTTGGCCTCCCTGGCTGTCGCTTGCTGACCCTTGCTCTAGAGTTATACTTCTTAAGGGCAGGGATCATGTTTTGTTTTCCTTTGCATCCCCAGTGGCTCGCACAAGCCCTGCAAGGATGCTCCAAATGTACAACTGAATTAAACTGAACCCTGGTTATTAATTCTGACTTTTTCTGAGTTATTCTGCTTCCCCAAATCTTTTTCACCTCTAACAACACTGCAATACTTTTTTGTCATCATACACATTTTACTTTGTTAAACCAACCCCTTCAACTCCAGTTGCTTCTCCATCAACATGATGCTTTCAGTTCAATGATCCACAACCATGTCAGTGAAGGTTTTCTTTCTTTTTGCTTCCTTCCTTCCTTCCTTCCTTCCTTCCTTCCTTCCTCCCTCCCTCCCTCCCCCCTCTTTTCTTTTTCTCTCTCTTTCTTCCTTCCTTCCTTCCTTCCTTCCTTCCTTCCTTCCTTCCTTCCTTCCTCCCTCACTGCCCCCCCTTTTCTCTTTCCTTCTTTCTTTCTTCCTTTCTTCTCTCCTTCGTTCTTTTATTTTTTAAAGAGATTATAGGAGCTAGCACATGGCTGCCTGTTTTCAACCTGGAAAATGTTGTTCTGGCATACCCAGTGCTTGTGAACTAATGAATGTTGAGAGGGATTTCTTTGTGAAAGCCCTCCCAACTCCAAGTTATAAAACTTGGTTTCAGCCAAGAATCTGGTTTTTAAATGGACTATACATTTCACTTCCTTCTCAGTATTTAAAAGCCTATTTGAATAGAGGTATTTAAATGGAGATATACTCGATTTGCCTCAGGAATTGGATAATCGCGCTATGACTCAAACATAGCTATGATTTTTGGACTTACAGGCAACTACTCTCTCTCCTATTACTATAGCATCACCCAACATCTTTGGGCACTTTCCCGTTACCTGAGAAGTAGTCTCACCTTGATATGGTGAGAAGAAATAAGGAGGAACACGGTTGTGGAACTGTAGTCTCATTAAAAATTTATATGTGACTCCTGAACATAATACGGTCATACAAGACTATAAAATCCTTCAGGCCATTTTTTACCAATACTCTACATCAGGGATTGAAACAAAGAAGCAACAACAAAATATACACCTATAAAAGCAGGCTCTGGCTGATGAGAGATCAGTCAGTAGGTAAAACCACAATGCAGCCAAAAGCACTTGCTGCCCTTCTTTGTAGCTGGTTTGAGACTCTTTCTTTCCGGCCCATCTGTACTGTTTTTACAGCAGCCTTGCATACTTATGGAGTGAGAGCATGCGGCTTGTTGCTACAAACAGCTCCCATAAATGTTGGAGCCAAGTGTGTCTAAACATTACAGCATATTAAACACCTTTAAGCATGATCCATAACCTTGTAATTGGTACCGAAATAACAAGACTTGTGTTTTAAATGGGAATTTGACTCTGTGATTGCTGTTGTCAATCTGTTCCATTAGAATGCAGCTGGGAAAGTGGGTCATGAGAAAAGAATGGATGTGATTGAGGCATAGAACCCTGAACTTAGACCTGAAAGATCATCTGGACTAATGCCCATCTTTGATTCATGAGGAAACAAAGCCAAGTGGGCTCTATGACTTACTCAAGGATTCCTGACTTCTTTTTCTATGTTCTTTCCACTTCACACAATGCTTTTCTATAAATGGAAAACTTTTCTTGTATACATAATATTTGCATTAGCTTGGAAATTACACAAGTTAAGTTTGAAATGGATCTCTGTTGATGCCGAAATAAGTTAAACTAAATATGGTGTTTTTTTTTTTTTTTTTTGATGAGTATCACCAAAAACTTTCTTCTTTCCAAATAACTATTTCCGAATCTGTTCCAGGTCCCCAAATCTTCACTATTTGAACCATTCCTTTAACCATTTTCTCTGCAAGCCTGGCTGAGATGAAATGTGTTATTAAGAGAAATTGTGAAGTACTGGAATGAATGAAAGCCTTAGAGTAGACAAGAGTGGTTTATATTCTGGGCCTGATGATGGCTGGGTTTATGACTTCAAGCAAGTTACTGACGTCTCTCACTCACAGTCATTCAAACACTTATGTAGAGCCCACTCTGTACCAGTTTCCTCACCTGGAAAAGGAACCAACCCTAAGAGCTGTGAGGATTACTTGAAATAAAGTTATCACCCTAGTGCTTTCTCCATAGCAAACATTTAACTATTACGGTAATTATCAATGGATGTAAAATGAGTTGTTATGATATGTATACTTTTTATATGGACACTTTAAATCTGCTGCTGAAGGGATAACTGCCTAGTTACGAAATTCACCAAGAGCACACCAAAATAAACACTGAGATACTTAGCTTAGATCTCCTAATGATTGCCAGAGTCAGAACATATGATGTTCTAATGCTGATATTTATTTGAAGGAATAAGGTTCTGATTTACCAGTGCCTTGTGCATGAGAATGGGTAATTGAAAACCTTAAAGTTTTTGTTTTGTTTTTTAATCTCTGTCCAGGCTTGTGATTGAAAAATGCTTTCAGGACCCTTGTTTTTTTCTGGCTAGCAAACCCTTAAGAAAACTATCATTACGTGAGGAACACATAAGAGAAAGTGGATGTGTTTTCTTCAACACCTCTTTTCATTAAGTGAGGAGAAGGAAACAAAAAGATTTTTTACAAAATGTTTATCAAATAAGTGCCAGAAGCTTTGCATATGTTTACCCATTTAATCTTCAAACCCATAGATGTAGTAGATACCATAGTCCATGCTTGCGACATGTTGAAAGACCTTCTCCAAGATTTCACCTTTAGGGAAACAAGATATTTCTCTTAGAATAAAACTTTGAATGAATAAATACAGGATTCACAAATATGAATGATACAAATAATATGAAAAGTCACAAGAAAGACAGAGAATAGTGTTCAGGCCAGTACAACATGAAATCATGTTAACAGTATTAACATTTTTACTGAAGAACTGTGTCAGTGAATAGGGGTACAGATCAACCACAGAAGGCCAGAAAACAGAGGGACACAGAGATAAACAAGAGCTGTCAGACAAAAAGGAGACGCTCAGTCAATGAACTTGGAAAAGTCTCGTGCCATTGCCAGGTTTTCTATTTTATGTACACCTGAGGCTATATTAGCTTGATTCCATTAAACATCCAACCAATTTCTCTTTTTCTGATTTCATGCTCAACAAACAAACCCCTGGTTGTAATTTGACTTCCCATGTAGGTTTGCCTACAGGAAAAGAAAGTCGCTGATCATGCAGCTGTGAGTACTCTGGTCCAAGTCTTATTTATCTTGGGAAATTAATAAAATGGCTTTCTGATTTTATATGTTAGTCTTGAGATTGGTTAATATAAATAAATCTGCCTGACGTAATTGGGTTTCTGAATCTACCAAGGAGAGGCCTAAATCCTGGATGGTGGTATATTTATCTGGTAGGTCATACTAACCTATGCGATCTCATCGAAATTAAATAGTCTACCTGTTCTGTTTAAAAATCACTTTATGAGACCACCCTCATGCCAATAAAAATGATACATTTTGGACAAAATAGAAACATAAACTTTTCCAAATGGTTGAAGAGCAATCCAAAGATGGCAGAAACTGAAAGGGACATGCAATGTGAAACAGGGAAAGAAAACCAGGTGAGCTCTGTGTCGAAGTGCTCTTCCCCCTGATGTAACCTCATATTTATCATCTGCACACAGAAAAATAGACTACAAAAAGAAAGTGATCGTCTTATTGAATGGAAAAAACAACAACAAAACAAAAACAGAATCCAGACTTCAGGGTTGCCACAACTCTTAGAAATGAAGGAGGGAATCGCAAAAGGTGGGAAATACAGAGCAAGGAACCCTAAGATTTGCGTAAAAATTCCCCTCACTGACTCTTAAACTATTCAGTTCAGGACAATAACCCCAAGGACCCATCAGAGAGCAGCAGTTGGAAAGCTAAATAAATAACTCTATAGAGATTTTAACAACTGCCTGGTGCTAGAGAGAGTGTTTGCAGTTGAAGTCCTGCCAAGTAGAGAGAATTGGTAAATACAATGGACTTCTTAATAAAACCCCAAAGGGGCTACGCATTAGGATTAGGGACCACGTCCCAAGACTAATGACTGCTGTAAACAGCAGTGAGCAAAACATGACCTATGGGCCAAATCTGTCCAGGTGAGGCCCAAATCTTGTCATGCTCACTCATGTATGTATTATTTATGGCTTCTTTCACACTACAGTTGCAGAGTTGGGTACCGTGTTTCTCCGAAAATAAGACCTAGCTGGACCATCAGCTCTAATTTGTCTTTTGGAGAAAAAAATAATATAAGACCTGGTATATTATATTACATTATGGACCCGGTCTTATTTATAGTAAAATGAGACTGGGTCTTATATTAATTTTTGCTACAAAAGACGCATTAAAGCTGATTGTCCAGCTAAGTCTTATTTTCGGGGAAACATGGTAGCAAAAAAAGAGACCTATTTGGTCCATGGAACATATTTTTTTTATCTTTCTCTTTACGGAAAAAGTTTGCTGACCTCTTTATGTTTAAGTACAAAACTAAAACTGACCTGTTTTGATAAACCAAAAAAACAACAAGCAAACAAACAAACAACAAAAAAACAACTCCCAAATCAAGTTGATCAAGTTGACCTGCTGTGTTTTTAACCTCTGGTAGGTCAGTACAAAACTAAACAGTATTTAGAGGAAAATAACACAACCCAGAGTTTCTACAGCATATTTTACTTAATATCCAGTAAGCAAAAATAAATTAGTAAATATGTATAGAATTAGGGAACTGTGATCCATAATCAAAGGGGAAACATAGTCAATAGAAAACTAAAGATGGTTGAGATATTAGAATGAGCAGATAAGAACTTAAAGTAGTTATTACCAATATGTAAATAAATAACAGAAAAAATAGATTTATAAACATGTGGAATTTCAACAAAAAATAAAAATTCAAACCATAGTCAAAGTGGAATTCTAGAATTAGAAAAAAACACAGTAGGACTTCTGACTTCAGCACTGTAAAGAGCTAGAAAGTCATCACTTCTATCCTTACGAGAAGAAAAAGCCAGACAAACTAAAAATCAATGATACTTCTTAGACCTATTAGAGAACCGAGGTTGCAGGTGTACTACTATCCAGAAATCTGGAGCAAGAGGCTCAGCCAGACAGAGCTGCAGCTGAGGTCTGCTTACCTGTGTTAGGTCAGCTATGGGTATGGTCAAAGCGGCCAGGAGCCAAGTCATACCCCTCTGATAAGTCAGACCCCTCCTCGCATGACAGAAACTGGGGCCGTTGGCGTTTCCCAGAAAAGGCAACAGACCGCTGGTGCGATAAACAACTCCGGATTCAGCCGCTCGTACCCGATCTGCGCTGGGGGGGCCTGCTCATCTGCCACTTCACTCAGCCAATCCCCACCCCCAAAATCACATATATGCCTCCCTCGCTCTGCCCTGGGCGCGACTTCACAGGCCCAGTCTGTGGACCGGTGAACCTCGCCTGGAGGCACAGAATAAAGCACTCACGTTTCTCAACCTGCCTGACTCTCTTAGCCTTATTATCTCGCCTCAAGCCTTACAACCTGGAGCAGAAGCTGATAGAGCCACAAACATCTCAGCTACAGACTAAATGTAGAGTAGTAAGAGAGAGCGAAACTCCTGGGGGCCACATTCTTAGAGTTGGCCCCACACACATTCATGGGCTTTATCTCAAGGAAACCCACCAACTTCTCATGTGAAGATCTGAAAAAATCCCTTCATGGTTTTGGCAGGGAGAAGAAACGAGTGGTCATGTGAAACATACCCCACATACACAACTTGACTGAAAAACAATGGCTTGAACTGGAGGGGGGTGAGAGGAGGTGGAAGAAGAGGAAAAAAAAACCAACTTTCTCAGAAAGAAAATAAGGAAATTAATTTACCATTCCTATAAGAAGTGTTAAAAGAGATGCTTTTTTGTTTATTGTTTTTTCATTTTGTTTAAGGCAGAAGGAAAATGATATAGATGAGAAACATGAGTCTACATAAAGACAAAAACATTAGAGAAGAAATCAATGGGGGTAAAATAAAATCTTGCATTTTTTCTTATTCTTAATTGATAACTGTTTGAAATAACAACAGTAACAGTGTATTAACTCATTATAGCCTTTGGGTAAGTAAAATGAATAATAACAATGTTACAAGAGTTGAGATGAAGGTATCTACACTCTATGTGAAACAGGATAGTATTATTTAAGGGTGGACTTACATTAGTTAAAAATATATATTATAAACTCTAGGGCAACTAACAAAGACTTTAAAAAGAAGTATAATTTATATTATAAGAGAGGAGAGAAGATAAAATCATATGAAATGTTCAATTAAAACCAGAGAAGACAGAAAAAGAGATAGAAAAAAGAAATAAAGTACAAAGTCAACAATTAGAAATTAGTTATAAATATGGTAGATATTAATCTAATTATATCAATAATTACTTTAAATGTGATGATCTAAATACACAGTAATTGTCAAGAGATTAAAAAAACAAAACCAACTATTGTCTACCAGAAACTCACTTTAAATATAAATACTTAGATGAGATAAAAATAAAAGAATGGAGAAAGATATATGATATCATTACAACATTAATCAGAAGAAAACTGGAGTAGCTATATTTGTTTCAGAGAAAAAAAACTTCAGAAAAAGGAAGACTGTCAGGGATAAAGGGTATTTCACAATAATAAAAGGTTAATTTTCCAAGAAGACATAGCAATCCTTAATCTGTATGAATATCAAAATAAATTAGAAAAAATAATAAAACTAAAAGGAGAATGGATGACTATTAGAGTAGAAGATTCCAACAACTTTCTGACAGCAATTGAAAGATAAAACAAGCAGAACATTAGTAAGGATTTGGTTGAAGTCAGCAGCACTATCTTGATTTAATTGACATAGAATACTCCACCCAACAACAGCAGAATATACACGCTTCTTAAGCTCACGTTAGATATATACCAATACAGACCATTTTCTGGGGCATAAAACACACTTTAAGAAAATTTAAAAAAAATGAAAAGAAAAGAAAGAATGCAAAATATGTTCTTACACAACAATGGAATCAAACCAGGTATCAACAATAGAAAAAGTAGCTGGGAAATCCCCAAATATGTGGAAATTAAACAGCATACTTCTAAATAACCCATGGGCCAATGTACAAGTCTCAAGAGAAATTTTTTAAAAATTAAGTAAATGAAAATAAAATACAACATCAAAATCAGTACAATGCAGCAAAGTCAATATTTATAGTATTATGCATATATTAGAAAAGTGGTAAGATCTAAAATTCATAATCTAAATTTCCACTTTAGAATGCTAGAGAAAGAAGAGCATTGCAAGACTAAAATTAGAAGAAATAAATAATAAAATTTCGACCAGAAATCAATGGCATTTAAAGTAAGAAACGATATACAGCACCTACAAGCAAGCCCAAAAGCTAATTCTTTGACAAGATCAATGGAAATGGCTAACATCTTGCCAGAATGACAAAGAAAAAAAGGGAAAAGACACAAATGATCAATGTTAAAAATGAAAAATGGAACATCAATACTGATTCTGTGAACATTAAAGGATAATTAAGTAATAAAGTAATAATAAGTACTGAAGTAATAAAGTAATTCTAAGAACAATTCTTTGGTCACAAATCTAATAAGTTAAATGAACCAATTTCTTGAAAGACACCAGCTATCAAAACTGAGGCACAGAGAAATAGATAAGCAGAGTAGATCTATATCTATTCATAAACTTGAACCAATAACTAATAACTTCTCACATAAGAAAACATCAGATTGATGTAATTCTGACAAAATTTAAAGAATAAGAGTACCAATTCTCCATCACCTCTTTCAGAAAACAGAATCAGAGAGGCACTTCCTAACTCATTCTATGAGAACAACAATTATCGTAATACCAAAAGCAGATAAAGATATTACAAAAAAAGAAAAAGCACAGATCATATCTCTTATGAATATAGATGTAAAAATACTCAAGAAAATATTATCAAATCAAATTCAACTATGTATAAGATGAGTTACGCATCATGACCATGTGGGATTTATTCCTGATGTGCAAGGTCAGTTCAATATTTAAAAAAAAAAAAAATAATTCAATATAATCCACCACATCAACAGGCTATGGAAGAAAATATGATCACATTAACTGACACAGAACAAGTATTAGATGAAATCTAATACCTATTCATGATAACAACTCTCTACAAACTAGGAAGAGAGGGGAACTTCTTCAACTTTATAAAGAACATCTATAAAAACCAATATTTAACATCATACTTAATGGAACTTTCCCAATAAAATTAGGAACAAGGCAAATATGTACTCTCTCACTAGTCACAGGCAACATCATACTGGAATTCTTAGATAGTGCAATAAGACAAGAAAAAGAAATAAAAGGTATAAGAATTGAAAAGAAAAAAATAAAACTGTCTTAATTCACAGACAGCATGATCATCAATGCTTAAAATCCCAAATCATCTCTAAAAAGTTTTCTGGAATTCTCATTATTCATGATAGTTCTGTTCAATAAAGTTATGATGAACCCTGAATTATTAGGTGAAATATAGAGCTAAGCTTCTGCAAGACTCTGGTCACATTTTCATCAACTGATTGATAAATAAACTTGTTTTATGTGTGTTTCTGTTTAAAGACACACACACACACACACACACATATATATATATATATATATATATATATATATATATATATATAATATTAGGTTGGTGCAAAAGTAATTGTGGTTTTTGCATTTTTTAAACTTTTAAACCACAATTACTTTTGCACCAACCATATATCTTATAGTTAATTATATACAGTATTTCTTTATATGAAACACTAGCTGACAAGAGTTTGACATTTTCCTGACCCTGGACAATGTGATCATAAATTTCTTTGGCTTTTAGATTCACAATCATGGTGTTCACTACATTTTTGTTTATCAGTCATTATCTCACGAATCTAAACATTTAACTGCCTTTCCATCTTTTCTATAGTTTCATCAGACAGTATAGATATTACTTAACCCCCTCTAAAATAGCATCATATACAGAATAGGTGAACGTACTCTTCCTTTTTTCTTTTGGATGTACCATATTGTTGATTCAAAATTAGACTTACCACCAACAAAGTATAGCTCATGCCTGAATGAAGTTTATTTAACACACTATGAATGCTAGATAGCACCTCAGCACTACACTTGTCATTTTAAACAGTTAAATCACTAACATACAACATACAAATACAAAAAAAAAAAACCACAAGAAAAACCAAAGTGGCACTGAATGGGCTGCTGCAAAGGACACTTGTTTATAGTATGAGAGCTTAAATGATCAACCTTATCTAGCAATTTGCCACTTTATACATGTCCACAAATGACTGTGAGCAAAGTGGGAGTATTGACTTTTGGTTACAAATTAATTTTAATGAGTAGACAAATTTATAAATGCAAAATCTGAGAATAAAAGTTAATTGTTTTTCTATATTCTAGAAATAAAAAATTAGAATTTGAAAATCAAATATACAAATGACAAATTAACTCCTCCCCCAATGCAATACTTAAGTGTTAGCCTAAAAAAATATGTACAGAATCTGTATACAGAAAACTACAAAACACTGATGAAATAAATCAAAGTTCTAAATAAAAGGAGAGATAGTTCATGTTGATTATTTGTATAGTGAATATTGTTAAAATATTTATTCTTCCCAACTTGATCTATAGATTCAATGCAATTTCAGTAAAATTCTCAGGATATTATGTTATACCATAGGTACTGAGAAATTCATTTCAAAGTTAATATGGAAAGGTTAAAGACCTTGAATAACCAATATAACACTAAATAAGATGAACAAATTGGAAAAATCTCACTACTCAATTTCAAGAATTTCTATAAGAAAGAAAACATGGGATTGGTAAAAGAATAGCCACACAGATCAATAGAGCAGAACAGAGAGCCCAGAAATAGACCCACACAAATATAGAAAACTGATCTTTGACAAAAGCACAAAGTCAATTCAATGGAGAAAGGACGATCTATTCAACAAATGAAATTGGAATTTATATATCCATATTTTAAAAAATGAACCTAGACACAGACCTTACACCTTTACAAAAGTTAGCTTGAAATGAATTATAGACCTAATTGTAAAATACAAAACTCTAAAACCTCTAGAAGAAAACATAGAAAATACAGATGACCTTGTATTTGGTAAAGAGATTTTAGATACAACACCGGAAACACAATACATGAAAGGAAATATTTGTAGGCTAGAGTTTGGTAAAATTCAGACCTTCTATTCTGCAAAAGACACTACTAATAGAATAAAAAGATAAGCCAAAGACTGTGAGAAAATATTTACAAAATACATATCTGATGAAGGTCTCATATCCAAAATACAGAAAGAATTCCCAAGACTCAACAATAAGAAACAGACAACTAAATTTAAAAATGGACAAAGGTTGGACAAGGGAAACAAAAGAAAAAATGAACAAATGAGACTACGTCAAACTAAAAATTGTTTGCACTGCAAAGGAAACCATCAACAAAACGAAAAGAAAAACTTTGGATTGGGAAACTATATTAGCCAATGATACATTCAATAAGTGCTTAATGTCCAAAATATATAAGTAACTCACACAACTGAACATCAAAAAGACAAACAATCCAATTAAAAAATGGGCAGAGGACCTGAGTAGACATTTCTCCAAAGAGGACACACAGATCACCAATAGACATATGTAAGATGCTCAATGTCACTAATCATTAGAGAAATGCAAATTAAAACCACAATGAGATATCACCTCACACCTGTCAAAATGGCTACCATCAAAAAGCTAACAAACAAGTGTCGGTGAGGATGTAGAGAAAAAGGAACCCTCGTGCACTACTAGTGGGATTGCAAATTGATGCGGCCACTATAGAATATGGTTTGGAGATTCCTCAAAAAATTGAAAATAGAACTACTTATGATCCAGCTATTCCATGTCTGGGTATTTATCTGAAGAAATTCAAAATACTAATTTGAAAAGATATATGCACCCCTATGTTCATTGCAGCATTATTTACAATAGCCAAGACCTAGAAGCAACCTAAGTGTCTATCAATAGATGGTTGGATAAAAAAGACATGGTACATGTATACAATGAAATATTACTCAGACATAAAAAAGAATAAAATCTTATCACTTGTGAAAACATAGATAGACTTAGAGGGCATTATGCTAAGTGAAATAAGTCAGACAGAGAAAGACAAATACCATATGATTTCACTTATATGTGGAATCTAAACAAAAACAAAAACCCAAAATAAATGAACAAAGCAGAAACAAACTCACAGACACAAAACAAACTGATGGTTGCCAGGTGGGAGAGGGGTCAGGAGGATGGGTGAAAAAGGTGAAGAGATTAAGAAATACAAATTTAGATAAAATATATGGTGATGGAAGGAGAACTGACTCTGGGTGGTGAACACACAATGGGATTTATAGATGATGTAATACAGAATTGTACACCTGAAATCTATGTAATTTTACTAACAACTGTCACCCCAATAAATTAAAAAAAAAGAAATACAAATTTGCTGTTACAAAATAGTCATGGAAATGTAAAGTACAGCATAGGAAATATAGTCAGTAATATTTTAATAACTACGTATGGTGTCAGGGGGTACTAGACTGGGTACCCCAGTCAGCGGGGTACAAGATGGTAGAATTCAACCCAACCATATGTACAGATACATTAAATGTAAATGAACTGAATACTCTAATTAAAAGGCATGAGTTATCAGGCTCTGTAAAAAAAAATAAACTATATGGTCTTTATAAAGGATGAAATTTAAATATAAAGATACAGACAGACTGAAAGTAAAAGGATAGAAAAATATATGCCCAGAGAACACCAATCACAAGAAAGCTATTATAGCTGCATTAATATAAAAAAGAAGGGGCAATGCAAGATATAATGGGGGATATTTCATAATGATAAAAGGAACAATTCATCAGGAGGATATAACAAACATAAATTTATATGCTCTAACATACTTCCAAAATAAATACCCATTTCAAAATATCTGAATCCAAAAAAAATGATATAACAAAAAATAAATAAACAAATCCCTATCAAACTTGGAGGTATTGACATTTTTCTCTCAGTAATAGAAGTGTAGCAGTAAGAATATAGAAGAGTTGAATAGCACTATTAACCAACTTGGTCTCAATGACATTTATGGACTGCTATTCCCCATATATTTAATATCCAGAATATATAGTTCACCCTTGAACAATACAAGGGTTGGGGAACCAATGTCCCGCACAGTCAAAAGTCCATGTGTAGCTACTAGAGTCTTTTCAAGTGTACTTAGAGCATACACCAGAACTGGTTATAAATAAGTCCTAGCACATTTCAAAGTATCGAAACCCTATTGACTATGTTCTCAGAACACAAAAGAATTAAAATAAAATAAAAAACAGAAACAATGGTTAGTAAAGTAACATAGGTTTTAAAGGTATAAACTTTAATAAAAAAAAATAGAAACAAAACTATGACTATGAATTAAACGACCTAAGTATATATATAAAACGTATGGATCAAAGAAGAAATCAAAAGAAAAACTAGAAAATATTTGAAATAAATGATAAGGAGAGCACAAAATACCAAAATTTATGTGATGTAGATAAAGCAGTACCTAGCAGTAAACTTACAAGTTTAAATGCGTATATATAAGAAAAAAATTGAGAATAAATTATCTAAGTTATTAACTCAATTAACTAAAAGGATAAGAACAAATTTTAAAAAGTGGATAGAAATAAAAAAAATGAAGAACCAAAGCAATTTTAAAAAAGATTATAAATAATTTTGTCAATAATACTGATAACTTAGAGAAAATGAACAAGATATTTTAAACAAAGACAGCTTTTTGAAACGAAGAAGAAACAGAAAATTGAGCATCCCTGTGTCTTTTAAATGAATTCAAACAAATTAAAATCTCTTCCACAAACAACACTAAGTCCTAGTGGCATCATTGCAAATTCTTCCTTAAGGAAGAAATAATTCCTATATTATATAAACTCTTTTAGACAATAAAGAACAAAACATGTCACATCTGATTTTTGGGCCAGGATAACTCTGATACTAATACAAGAGGCAAACAATACAGAAAGAGAAAATTGCAGGATAAAGTCTTTTATGAGCATAGAAAGATAAATTCTTAATTAAAAATTAGGAAATACAATCTAGCACTATATAAATAAGATAATAAGACTACAGACAACAGACCCAAAAGGCTCAGAGAACTCCAAGGTAGAATGAAGTTCATACCTAGTCACATCACAGGTACAGTGTGGGAAAACAAAGGTAAAAAGATGAACTTAAAGGTAGCCAGAGATTTAAAAAAAACCCGGAAACTCTATGTACAGGGAAACGATGATAGGAATGTTACTTTCCTCATCAAAAACAATTGAAATCATAACACATGACATTTTTAAAATGCTGAAAGAAAATAACTGTCAGCTGTCATAGCAACCCAAAATCCTTCAAAAATGAATGAGGGCATAAAGATACTTTCAGGCAGACAAAAACTGAAAGAATTTTCAACAAAAATGTTCTACAAAAAACATCCCAAAAATGTCTGAAAGAATTTCTACAGGCTTAAGGGTAATAATGCCAGAAACCCAGTTATATCACAAAGAATAAACATCAGAAAGAATACATTTAAAAAGACTATTTAAAAAAGTATTCCTTTCTATTCTATAACATAAATTATTAAATCTTCTTAAAAACATTGGCTATTTAAATTAAAAATAAAAACAAAGGAACATGTTCTTTATATAATATATAGAAATAAAATATATGATGACAAGACCAAAAAGAGATGAAGGAAGTAATCGGAAATACATTGTCATAAATATCTGAAATTGTTTGTGAGGTAATTCAATATGTTTAAGATAGACTCTGATAACTTAAGGATGTATATTTTAATCTCTACAGCAACTGTTTTAGAAAAAATTATGTGACTAAAAAGTTGTTAGAGTAAATAAAATAGAATAATAAAAATAAACAAGATCATAATATATCATGACCAAGTGGTGTTTATCTCTGGAATGCATGGTTAGCTCAAGATTCAAAAATTTATTAACATACTTCACCACCGGATACAGGCAAATAACAGGTCCTCATCCTGCCACCTTTGTGCTTATAGAGATAATTGGAGAGGATATTTGGTCTACAAATTTGACTTGATTCAAAATAAAGAAAAAAATGATTTCAGAGCTTTTCCTTAGTATTTGTTAACTTAAAGGTAACTAACTACTTACTTTCCTAGTATTTGTTTACTTGCAAATAGATGGTTTTGTGGTTTGAAGAAGCAGAAAATAAGTACAATTTATACTAACCTATCTCTTCTAGGTATGATTGGAAGAAAGACAAAGGAGAAACTATATTACTGTGTATAAATCATGTAAAGCACCACTTTTATTGTGGGCCAAGAAATCTGTAGATTATGCTGCATTTAGGAAAAAAGTGTTTCAGATTTTCCATTTAGACCACATGTCCTATAAAAAATATTGTTTGCTTATGTTGGGAAATGTGCACAAATCTCTGGTCTTGTAGTTAAGAAAATCATAGAAGGAAAAATGGGGAGGCATATCTACTCCTCACATGAGAGAAGAAATTTTGAATAGGATTGGACTTGAATGGTTGAAACTCACCCTGAACTTGTCTAATATATTTTGGAGACTCAACTGAACTTCTCTGATGAAACAACCTGTGATGTCATTCTTGACTTAGTAACTCAGATTTTGGGGAAATATATTGCTGTAGGTTTGTGTGGTCTATGTTTTACCCTGGAGGAGGCAGGTGATGAAATCTAAGCTGAGATCAACTGTTGTGGATTTGCAGGTGTGGTTTTCTGAAAGACAAGTAGAGATTTTAAATAAGAATAAAAGAATATACCTCTCTCAGAGGAAAGGAAGGGAGGCTCTGGAGACAGAGGAAAACAATATGACTGAGGCTGCTCCTACAGGGTATGAAGAGCTTTACTTCATCATCCATCCATCCGTTCATCCATCTGTTTTCTCTTTATTTATTGTCTTATTTTGGGCTCTGAGCACAGTTGTATTTTACATCTAGTTTTGAGCTATTGTTTCCTCAGTTATATAGGAATAGTTACCCCCAACTCTACAGTGATGTCTGTTGTAGACTCAGAAACTTGTATGGTGGGGTTGGAGGAACTAAGAGACTCAAGAAGAAAGGAAAGCGTCACTCCATATTTCCCAGTCCCCTGATGCAAGCACAGCAGAAGCAGCATCAAATCAAGGAGATTCACATTCTGAGTTTTAGATAATGGCTGGCAGCACAGTAAGTATGGTCTAAGAGGAAGCAGAGACTGAGAGGCGTATGCGACCCAGTGGAGCAGCTGCCAGTAGAAGCAAGAAACAGTTTAAGGACTAATTCCCCTTTCCCAAAATAGGGAGGAAGGTAAGCCTAGCACTTGGGTTACATATGGATTATGTCAGATAATATATATTCTGCACATAGTAAGCACTGGATATATGGTAGCTATTAAAATAATAATAATAAATCTAAACAAATTCCACCTGGAACTATTTATCTGTGGAGGAATCTGGAGAGAGGTATGGCAGATCAGGGGGCCTCTGGGAATGAAGTAATATTATTTAAAACATCAACAAATACTTAAAACATAGAAGCATTGAATGCTAGAGCTGGGAAATCTCAAGAATTATTTTAGTTCAACCCTCTTATTTTACAAATTATAAACTGAGTCCCCAAGAGGTGAAGTGACTGGCTCAAAATCACCCAGCATTTGTAGCAGTGGAGCTAGAAATACTGACTGCTAATTAACTGTTTTGTTTTGTTTGTTTGTTTTTGTTTTTTTCCATTTTGCAAGAAATCATCCATATCTAACATCCATAAATAAATTAAAAAAAAATTCTTAATAAAGCCTATCATAGATCACAGATTTATCTTACTGAGGAAATCACTGAAAGACATCGTCCCAGAAAAGTGGAACCATCCAGTGTGAAATAAACTATTTTAGGGTTTCAGTGATAGACATCAATTCTTAATGAAAAATTTTCCCCAGAAAATCCAATAACGATGTTAAATTTTGTGAGTGACCTGATAACCTGATCTTTCTGTTATCCATGCTTGTACACTCATAAAATCTTACTGAGATGGTAACAGTGATGTCTAAACTTTCTCCACCCTACAAAGTTGGAGCCTTTGGGAGTAGGAACAAGGAAAGAGCCAGAAGCCAGTGTGGCTAATGCAACAGGCTTATAGCCATGGAATGTGGCGGGAGCTCCAACCAAGAACGCCATGAAATCAACTCTATACAGAGAAGCTGAACTTGCAGGGTTAATCACAATCCTTCCCCTTTTGGAATCTTTCAACTAGGACTACGTTTGTCAGTAAAATTTAACCCTGGGAAACAACTGTGCCTAACAAATAGAGAAATGTTGTCACTGTGGGGAAGGGATTGATCTCAACTTTCAGAACCAGGACTACAACCTAAGAATTTTTTTCTTTCTTATTACTAGACCTTTCTGGAAGATGGAGATGATATGCAGCCGTTGTCAATTCCAAGTTAGTAAAGGTATATGGTGACCAAGGCAGCTGTTATGCCTGTGTCAAATGATATACTGGTTCACTCAATCAACTCTTTCTATAGTGGCAGAGCTGGTTTAACATGCTCTCTCATTAATCCAAATCCCGGTCAACCTTTTAAATGAAGGTGAGATACAAATTCACTTGTCTCCTAAAGCTTATTATCCCGATCTACATGCTCCCTTAGAAATCATGTGTATCTGAGCTTATCCAGTCCTTTCTTCCCCAGAGGTTCCCAGAGATCCTGCCTATGAAAGTGTTGCTCACCTGACTTTCTAGGTCTTCTCTCTCTCTTCCCAGGTCAGACCTCCTTTACAAAGGATCCTGGCTTTAGGGGATGCCTAGAAACTACTCCAAACAGTGCCAAGGGTGTTATTCTGAGATTATAGAAAGCCCAAATTCCAGCAATAGGCGAAGGAGCTAAGGACAAATACAAATACTGAATCTAAAATGGTGTGAGTGTTGAGATTGAGAAGGCAAATGAAGACTAGAGAAGGAGACAACTGGACATAATTCAACTCTTCTTCTTTTTTTCTTTCTACCTAATACTTAGAGATTTAACTTTAAACAACTTCAGAATATATATATATAACATACATATATATCTCAAATAATTATATATATATTTTTATATATTTATATATAAACTATTTGACTTGTATCTTTAAATTGAGTTGTATATATAAATATATTTAAATACTAAATTAAGTATTTAAATTATATATTAACATATATTATAAATATATATTATAAAATACATATATATTTATATATATAAATATATAAATATATATTATAAAAATAAATATATAAATATATATTATATTATATATATATATATATATATATATATATATATATATATATATATAAAACTGAAATAGCTTCCAGAGTCAAAACTCAAATTCGGTACCTTGCATGGCCTACAATTCATGTGGGAGCAATCAAAGTGACTTGTTCTGCTTTATATATTAAAGACAATAAGGTACTCTGAAAGCTGTACCACTTGTCCCCATCTAGGTAACAGCACCATACCTGGGCCCTACATCCTTACATATTATTCAGACAGAACAATCTCCAAGGTTCTCTATACTTACCATTATCATTATCACTAGGGAACGATGGAAGGGTTGTGTTTGCTTCCTTCTTAGATGTTCTCTGTCTCATTCATACCCAAGACTTTACAGAATTCAGAGAACTCTCCTAAAACTTTGTCTATAACCTTTACCTTCCCAAGACACAGTTCAAAACCCTGCTCACTGCACTATCAAAGGGACAGCCACATCACGAGTACAGAGCTGTATGTCTTCTCCTCCCTTAACTTTCCCCAGCCAGCTGCTCTCTGTAGTGCCAGAATTTGGATTATAGCAATTCTTTTGACATTGCCTCTTCTGTATCCTTGTTTCCCCAAGGGAAGTCTAGTTTAACTGAGTGTGGATATTGGTATTGTATTATCAGTAACCAGATGGTCCAGAGACAGAGGGATGCTGATATATGTGGTCTCTGTCCTTCAGAAGAAAATGACTGTTGTTTCTCATGGTGCCTGAGATGCCATAGGTGTCGGCAGTATGAACAAGAACTTTCTTAGTGCAAAGCAAAAGTGACATATAATTGAGCATATACTTTCATCCTGAGATGTGTGCCGCCTATTGTCTAGCCAGCAGAGCTGCGGAGAGAGAGAGTGCTAGAGCTGTGATGGGGCATCTGATATTAGCTCAAATCCCTTTACAGATGAGTAAACTGAGGCCCAGAGAAGAATCCTTCTCGAAGGACATAAAGTAAGTAACTGGTGGACACAGAACTAGAGCACAGATTATTAGACTACTAATATAGTGCTCAGTTTTACCCACATTCTGGATCTCAATAATTAAAATATAATGCATAATCACTTCGTATACGTCTATTATATCTTACAGTATTAGTGAATATGAAATCAATATAAAAAAAAACATGGGAATACTAAGTAAGCACAAAGAAAAGTGGCACAGTGGCTATCACTGAATTAATACATGGCAGAATGTCACTTTTACAAGAGGACCCAGGAGCTAAAGAAATCATGTGACTTGTGGAGTGATCCGGTGTGGCATCTCTGGCATATCTGTGACTATATAATATAACAGCCATAGGTGAAATTCTTGATTGGCATCTAAGTTTAGAATACTGACATCTAGCTCTAGGAAGAAATTTTTGATTTTGCATATTTTATTGCTAATTTATGTTGCCAAAATTTATGGGGATACTAGGTTTGGAGAGGAGTATAGTTGATGCCTTCCTTTCTACCCCATCTCATTTGCTACTTCAGCAAATACTTATTTTACTTATATCATACGTTAGATACTGTACAAAGCCTTGAAAATGAAACATAGGCTCAGATAAACTGGAATCTTCCTATTGGCACTTATGAGAGTTTATGAGCATTTGAGGTAGGTCACAGAGCTTTAGGAAAGATAAAGATGTGAAATTCCAACTTTAACTCCATCCATTACAGATGCTCACATATTTGCTGAGGAGTTGAAAATTTTAGCTTTGAATAACATGACTTTCAGAACCTTAGACTATCTTATGAAAACTATCAAACAAATGTTTGCTAAGTACACAGATCAAGGGAAACTGTACTAGGATATTATTATAGAACACGGTACAACTGAGCTACGAGTATGAAGAGTAAATGCACATGGGAAAGAGGCAGTGTACAAGAAGGGGAAGTCATAAGTATGTCTGTTCAGAGAAGATAGGCTCCTTGAGAACCATGCAGGATTAAGGAAGCAGTTCTGAATGAATTATTTGGTATGGCCTTTGGGAAAAGGTGCTATTTTAAAAGGGAATGGGCTAGTAATGAGGAAATTTTGAGCAGAGAAATTAGTGAGAAGCAGTGGAGAACAGTTTGATCATGGAGAGAAGATACCATGGGTAGATACATTTTTTTCTGTGTAAAAGAAAAAGGCATGCTTTACCACTTAGGCACCAAAGACTGTACTAGTCCTTTCCATATTATATCTCAATTTTTGGTATAGTATTGCAAGACCTCTGTTTTAGATATGATGAACCTAAGGCTTAGAAAATTTCTGTAACTTGTAAATGGTCACATAATTAGCAATTTCCAGAGCTCAAACAGAGTTGTAGCTCATTTCCATGACACCCAGCTGTTAATTGAGATTTGACTGTTCCTGCAGCAGACCAGCGGGGCTTAAGAGAGGAAAGGGTCAGATGGAGTCATGAAGAGGCTTCATAGTTCAGATATTCTGTGGGACAAACCCTTTCATCTCCCCTATTTCCTGATAGCATATTTGGGTTGGTCCTCTGTAAGCCCTGAGTGCTAATAACTTTACAAGCATCTGAAAAAAATGAAAGCTTTCAAGAAATGCATTAACCTACAGATTCAAAAATTTTAGCAAGCTACATGCAGGATAAATACAATGAACATCACACATAGGTGCATCACAGTTAAACAGCTGAAGAACAGAGAGAGAGAGAGAGAGAGAGAGAGAGAGAGAGAGAGAGAGAGAGAGAAATTTTAAAAGCAGTGAGAGAAAAATTATCTAATAATATAGAATAGAACATTATCAACCACCCTCAGTTAATTGGCATTTGTAGAATATTAAATACATCAACAGCTGCAGCTGAATTTTTTCAAGTATGGAACATACACCATGATCGAACCATATGCTATTTCACAAAATAAGTCTCAAGAAACTTCAAAGGAATAGTTATATGTACAAAGTAGATTCTCTGACCAAAATGATACTACATTTAGAGAACGATAAAAATGAGATATCTAGAAAAATCTCCAAATAAATGGGAAGATAAGCAATACATTTCTATATAACCCATGGGTCAAACAAAAACAAAAACAAACAAACAAAAAACCCAGAAAGGATTAAAAAATATTTGAAATGCGGTGATAATAAATTTACAACATATCAAAAAGAGTAAGATATAGCTATAACAGTTCTTAGACTGAAAGCTTATATTATAAAATAAGACAATTTTAAATTAAGACCTAAACTTTTACTATAAAAAGCTAGAAAAAAACATGAGCAAACTACACATATAACTTGGAGTTGTTGTGGGTTCAGTTCCAGATCACCACAATAAGGTGAATATTGCAATAAAGTGAGTCACGCACATTTTTGTTTTTGGTTTCCCAGTGCATATAAAGGCTGTGCTTACACTATACTGTAGTCTATTGAGTGTGCAATAGTATTGTGTCTAAAAATCAATGTATATAATTTAATTAAAAATACTGTATGGCTAAAAATACTAACCATCATCTGAGCCTTCAGCGAGTAGTTAACTTTGGTGGAAGTTCTTGCTTGAACGAAAGCTGCTAACTGATCAGGGTGGTGGTTACAAATGTTGGGGCAGCTGTGGCAATTTCTTAAAATAAGACAATAATGAATTTTGCTGCATCAATTCACTCTTCCTTTCATGAATGATTTCTCTGTCAGATGCGATGCTGTTTGATAGCATTTTACCCAGTAGAACTTTCAAAATTGAAGTCAATCCTCTCAAACCCTGCCACTGCTTTATTAACTAAGTTTGTGTAATATTCTAAATCCCTTGTTGTCATTTCAATAATCTTCACAGCATCTTCACCAAGAGTAGTTTCCATCTCAAGAGACCACTTTTTTTTTCTTCTCATTCATAAGAAGCAACTGCTTGTGTTAAAGTTTTATCATGAGATTGCAGCAATTCAGCAATATCTTCAGGCTCCAATTGTAATTCTAGTTCTCTTGTTATTTCTACCACGTCTGCAGTTACTTCCTCCACTGAAGTCTTGAATCCCTCAAAGTCATCCATGAAGGTTGCAATCTACTTCTTCCAGACTCCTGTTAATGTTGATATTTTGATCTCTTCCCTTGAATCCTGAATGTTCTTAATGACATCTAGGATGGTGAATCCTTTCTAGAAGGTTTTATTTTGCCCACATCCATCAGAGGAATCACTATCTGTGGCAGCTCTAGTTTTACAAAATGTATTTCTTAAATAATAAGACTTGAAATTCTAAATTATTCCTTGATCTATGGATGTTGTGTTAACAGGCATGAAAACAACATTAATCTCACTGTACATCTCCATCAGAGCTCTTGGGTGACCAGGTACATTGTCAACGTGCAGTCATATTTTGAAAGGAATCCTTTTCTGAGCAGTACATCTCAACAGTGGGCTTAAAGTATTCAGTAAATCATGTTATAAACACATATATTGCCATCCAGTCTTTGTTGTTCAATTTCAGAGCACAGGCAGAGTAGATTTAGCATAATTTTAAGGGCCCTAGGGCTTTCAGAATGGTCAATGAACATTGGCTTCAATTGAAAAATACTGGCTGCATTAGCCCCTAACAAGAGTCAACCTGTCCTTTGAAGCTTTGAAGCCAGGCATTGACTTCTCTCCAGCTATTCTGAAAGTCCTAGATGGTATGTTCTTTCAATATAAGGCTATTTCACCTACATTGGAAATCTGTTGTTTAGTGTAGCCACCTTCATTAATTATCTTATCTAGATCTTCTGGATAACTTGCTGAAGCTTCTACATCAGCACTTGCTGCTTCACCTTGCACGTGAACGGTATGGAGACAGCTTCTTTCCTTAAACCTCACGAAACAACCTCTGCTGGCTTCCAACTTTTCTTCTGCAGCTTCCCAATCTTTTCCAGCCTTTGCAGAATAGAAGAGTCGGGGCCTTGCTCTGGATTAGGCTTAAGGGAATGTTGTGCCTGGTTTGATTTTCTATCCAGATCACTACAACTTTCTCCATATCAGTAATAAAGCTGTTGTGCGTTCTCACTATCCATGTGATCACTGGCTTGCCACTCACAATTTCCTTCAAAATTTTCTGTTTTGCATTCACAACTTGGCCAACTGGTTCAAGTGGCCTAGTCTTTGGCGTATCTTAGCTTTTGGCATGCCTTCTCACTAAGCTCAATCAGTCCTAGCTTCCGATTTAAAGTGAGAGACATTAAACTCTTCCTTTCACTTGAGCACTTAGAGGCTATTGTGAGGTTATTAATTGGCCTGATTTCAATTAGTTGTGTCTCAGAGAATAGGGAGATCCAAGTAAAAAGAGAGAGAGACCAGGGAAACAGCTGATCAGTGGAAGAGTCAGCACACAAACCTATTTATCTATTAAATTTATCTATTAAATTTGCCATCTTATATGGGTGTAGTCCATGGTGCCCCTAAAACAATTAAATAGTAACCTCAAAGGTCACTGATCACAGATCACCATAACAAATATAATGATAATGAAAAAGTTTGAAATATTGTGAGAATTACTAAAATGCAACACAGAGACATAAATTAAGCAAATGCTGTTGAAACAATGGTGCCAATAGGCTTGTTCAACACAGAGTTGCCACAAACCTTCAATTTGTAAAAAACACAGTATCTGTGAGATGCAATAAAATGAAGCACAATAAAACAAGTTGTGCCTGTACACCCAAAATGAGTAGAAATCAATGAAATGAGAAATTGGGATAACAAAACCCAAAGTTACTCTTTGAAAGGACTTGTAGCTAGTCACTGAAAACTACAAAATATTGATGAGTTAAACAAAGAAAACTTTAATAAAAAGATTTAGTATCTATCTTAATTGTATTAGAATACTCAAATATACTAAAAAAAATACATTTTCCATAATTGATCTATAGCAGTTTCTCTTCATCAGTTGACCCCAGCTGGTTTTGTTGTTGTTGTTGTTGTTGTTTTTCCCTTTTTAGTCAAAACTGACAAGCTGTTTCTAAATTTATGTAGTGATCCAAAGGGTTTATAATAGCGATTAATTTATGAAAAAAGAGAACAAAGCAGAACTTACACTATCTGATTACAAGATTTAATGCAAAGGTACATTTATGATGACAATGTGGTATTTGATTAAGTATAGGCAAATAAGACTAATGGAAAGAATATAACTTCCAGAAATAAACTCCCACAAATATGGTCAATTGACAAGATTGGTAAGGCAATAAATTGGGAGAAGAAAAGTTTTTTATTTTTCCTTTTTGATCACATTGTATTAGATCTAAATAACATATGAAAAAAAATAAGCCTTGATCCATAATTCACCTCATATTCAAAAATTTATTTATCTAGTCTAGGTAAATATGAAAGAGAGAATGATAAATCTTCAAGAAGAAAATATAGGAGAGTGTTTACAATGTTGGGGTAGGGAAATATTTATTAGCCAAAATATAATAAAGGAAAAAAATGCTGAATTGAATTTAATTAAAATTTAAAATTTCTGCTTATCAGAGAAGATCAGTAAGTAACTGAACAGGCAAGCCACAAACTGAGAGAAAATATTATTAATACGTATATCTGACAAAGAATTTGCATCCTGAATTCGTTCAATGAAAATAAAAATGAGCAGAGACTCGAACAGATTCTTCAAAATTAAGTTGAATAACAAACACATGTACATATACACATGGAAAAGTACTCAACATATTTGTTCATCAGAGAATTCAAGTCATAAAAACACACCCATTAGAATAACTAAAATATTGCTGGTGGGAGTATAAAATGGTGTAAGTACTTGGGAAACTTGTTTAACAAGTTCTTATATAGTTAAGTATACACCTTCCCTTTTATCCTAGTACCCTAAGTAATCACTTTAAGTAATTAATAAACAAACAAATAAGTAAATCCATGAAAAGATTTACGTAAGAATATTCATAACAGTTTTATTCATATTTGCAAAATAAAAGGGAAACAAGGCAAAAGTACAACCAAATAATGTCCACAAACTACTCAGCAATAAGAAGAGATAAACTACTGATAAAATCAATAACATGGATGAATCCAAAAATAAATTATGTTGAGTGAAAGAAGCCAGAAACAAAATAATATGTACTTTATTATTCCGTTTACATGAGGTTTCATAGCTGGTAAAACTAAGCTATGATAGTAGCAATCAGAATAGTGGTTACTCTTGGAGGTGGTGGTAGGGAGAGTGATGAAAAGGGGAATTTGGGGGATGATAAAGATGTTTAAATCTTGTTTGGAGTGGTGGTTACTTGGCAGCTATACTTGGGTGTGATACTCATTACACTGTACACTTTAAATCTATGCATTTTTGCAAATTAATTACATCTCATAAAAATAAGTTACACCATGAATTTTTTTTTTATTTAGACTCAATTCTAACCAAAAGACTGAAAAACAAAACAAAACAGGATATCTCATACACACATATTTTTTTCTTCTTAGTGTATACCTAAAAGTCTCTGACATCTTAGAATTCTTAAGTATTCTGAATCTCAGCAATATTTGCTAACACTCAAGTGATGTACAAACCTATGTGTCCTAATGTCACTAGGAAAAACCTGATCACAGATGTAATTATATGATATTCTGTTTAACACAGAAGGTAACAAAATTAAACATTGATTAAATATCTGTACAGTTATGTTCATAGCAGCATTATTTACAATAGTCAAAAGATGGAAACAACCCAAATGTTCACTGATGGGTGAACAGACAAACAAAAAATGATATATATGTGTGTGTGTGTGTGTGTGTGTGTGTGTATATATATATATATATATATATATATATATATATATATATATATACACAGAGGAAAAAAAAAAAAATGTATTTTTTTAAAAAAAAAAAAAAAATTATAAAAAATAATATATATAATATATATATATAAATATAAAAAAATGAATATACAAGTCATGTGTATTTTTTTTTGCCAATGTGTGTGTGTGTGTGTGTGTTTTTTTTTTTTATATATATAATATATATATATATATTATTGTGTGTGTGTGTGTGTGTGTGTGTGTTGTGTGTGTGTGCATATATATATTAATATTATTCATATATATTGCCTTAAAAAGAATAAAATTCTGACATATGCTGCATGTTGTAACATGTCACAAAAAGATAAATGCTATATGATTTCATTAGTATGAGATACTTAGAACAGTCAAATTCATAGGGACAGAATAGAGATCACCAGGGGTGGGGTGAATGGGGAGTTATTTAATACCTACTATTGGGTTGTTTCTGTTTGGAATGATGAAAAATTTCTGGAGATGAATCGTGGTGATGGTTGAACAACAATGTTAATGTACTTTATGCCACTAAATTGTATACTTAAAAATCAGTTAATATGATAAATTTTGTGTTATGTATATTTTACCACAATATTTTTAGTTGATTGAATTTAGCACCTGGTTTATCCCATTGGCTCGTTCTGGCTATTAAGTAGAACCTGGATGAACCAAAGAGGCAGGGTAATCGTCATTGCATGGAGTAAGCCTCAAATGCCTATGAGAATAAATCCTGCAATGCAGTTCCTATTATCATCTATCCTCAGTTTGGAACAAACACTCTGAATAGCCAGTTCCTGAATATGTGATATTCTATACATGAGTATACATTTTAAATAACTCTCAATACATTGTTTTCCATATATCTCAGTGTATTATTTTTATTTCATGTAATTTGGCTTAAAAATGACTACTAATTTGATGAACGTAGTATGGAAATTACTTCATTCACACCACATAGGTTCAAGAGGAAATAATCTCATTGTTTGTATTTTTGACAACGGAATCACACAAACATCCATCATGGAGAGGAGGTTTCGATAGAACCCCTGCATGCTGGTAGTTTAAAAGGTTTTCATACTCAGCTAACTTGTTATTAGAAGGTGAACTGAAGTGTCCTCCAGCCCAAATCCACATATTGAAGCCCTAAGCCAATGTGATTGTGTTTGGAGATAGGATCTTTCAGGAACTAATTAAAGTGAAATAAGATCATAAAGGTAGGGCCCTGATCCAATAGGGTTAATATCTTTATAAGAAGAGGAAGAGAGACCAGAACTCTTTCTGTACATGTGCACACACTGAGGGAAGGGCATGTGAGGACATGGTGTAAAGGTGTCCATCTGCAAGCCAAGAAGAGAACTCTGGCCAGAATCAGAATCATGATAGCACCCTGAGCTCAGGCTTCTGGCCTCCAGAACTGTGAGAAATAACTTCTGTTGTTTAAGCCACCCAGTCTATGGTACTATGTTATGGCAGCCCGAGTTGACTAAGACTGAGGGCATTTCAATAAAAAAAGAATTTCCAGTTTAAGGATAGTCGATAATTGATAATAAGGATTCAGAAAACTATGCCTGCTTCATAATGGCTATATGTCCTATTATACCACGCAATATTGTTAACATACGAGGTCGGACAATTAAGTTCACAAACTCATCCTAGAAAAAGTGCTACATACCTCATTGCTGAATATCTCTATGGCCACCTTTGAAGTACTCCCCTGGGGAAGCTATGCACCCATGCCAATGCCTAGTCCACCCTTCAAAGCAAGTTTGGAACTCTTTTTCTAGAATGGCCATCAGAGCTGTTGTTGTATTACCCTTGATGTACTGAATGTCATCAAAATGTCTTCCTTTCAATATTTCCTTTATCTTCAGGTAAAGAAAGAAGTCTTTGGGGGCCAGATCAGGTGCGTAGGGAGGGTGTTCCAATACAGTTATTTGTTTACTGGTAAAAACTCCCTCACAGACAGTGCCGTGTGAGCTGGTGCATTGTTGTGATACCTCAACTCCAAACCACGTGAGCCCCTCTACAGGATGGCTTGAGCATCTTTAAGACATGATGACTAGGACTAGTTTCCTACAGAGAGAGCATTTTGAGAGAGCCAAGGTGGAAGCTGTAATGCCTGCTATGACTAGTCTTGGAAGTCACAGCCACTTATCCAATAGATCACAAGGGGAATCTCTGATTCACACAAGAGTATGAATGCCAGGAAGTGTGGGTCACTAGGGATCACTTTGGAGCCTGGTTCCCACTCATGGTCCAACCTCATGCCACTTCTTATCTGGGGTCTTGCATAACCTCCCTTCTACTACTTCTCTCCTCCTCCTGTCCAAAGGAATCTCATTTTAGGCGACTGCAGGTCATGAGGGAAGGCCCACATTTCCAACTGTTTCTAACTAACACAATTGTCTGTTGTGCCTGAAGTTTTTCACTCATTTACAACTACTCTAAATCCTCCTAATGCATTGTTTTTCAATGATAGCTGTTAATTAGAATTACCTGAGGTGTGTGTGTGTGTTTGTGTGTGTGTATGTGTGTGTGTGACACACATATATACACACATATATAATATTTCAACAGCAATTCTACTCCATTAGAAGTTAGTGTTCCAACTCCATCCAATTCCATAGACCGTGATTTAATTGATTTGGAGAGAATCCAGCCAACATTAATTTTTAAAAGTGTCCCTGAATGATTTTAACATGTACGTTAAAAACCACTGCTTATGTTTGCAAACACAAAAGCCAGAGGAACTGTCCAGGTGAAGTACACAAATCTTAACTGTACAGCTCATTCAATTTTCACCTATGTCTACACCCATGTAGTCATAATCCAGAATGTTCTACTGAATCATTCTCTACTAGCAATGAAGGCAGTAGCGGCTACTTACTTAACATGGAGAGAGGGAAAAGCGAATATAAAGGAGAATGTGTGGAAACATGGAATAATACTTCAAAATAGTATCTTACTAGAGTTTTATCTATCAGATCGTAGGCTCTTCCTCATCTGTGTATTACTAATCTGTGTATCACATCCAGACCAATGCCAATCTCAGTGCCTCATGCATACCAGACACATAGAAAAGATAGCAGAATTCACGTACTATTCAAGTTTTCAGCCTCTGTCCTCCATCCAAAGAAAGAAAATACAAGAAGAGTAAATATCAAGATGTTAAGAACAGGGAGAAGGCTTAGAGACCATCATCCAACAGAAGTCTTCACATCACTAAAGAGACCCAACTGGGTCATACACCTAGTTAGTGGCAGGACCATGATTTGGTCCCAGGATGCCTGCCTTCCTGTTAACAGAACTTTTCCACATCTCAGTCTTCTGGAAAAACCAAGCGCTATTTTTAAAGAACCCACATGAGTTTCAGCTGTTAGATTGCTTCACTGTTGATTTAGCATGTAAACAAAAGAGCTCTGCAGTTCTTATTATCTCTCTGTGTTGAATTACCAGGATCCAATCAGCAAAAAATTAAAATATCATTAACTTGGTGGGGGGTAAGTGTGGAGAATGGAGAAGAATAGAAAATATATTGACCTTGGGAAACACTGTCTTCACATAAGGGCTTGCAAGTTTAGGGCCAATTTTGAAAGGGCTTTTGATTCCTTCCAGGTAATCCATGTTAGCTCACACTTGTTTCCTCTGCTTCCACTTACTTCAGGCACAGGCAACTAAAACTCTATAAATATCAGTGATTATTGAAGCACTTGCTTTATCTTTGTTTCATGCAACAGTATTTATTTAAACCAGAGATTTCAAATTGGAAAACTGTGGACTGGATAAGGCCCACAGATGTGGCCATATGTATACAGCAGTTCCTTTAATAGCATTGTTTCATTCAACATTGTTTCATTATAATGTTGATGAGAAAAAAAAAAATCGATTCCCAGCCAGGACCATTATATATGTGTGGGCTTTGCATGTTCTCACCATGTCTGCATGGTTTTCTCCAGGGACTCTTGTTTCCTCCTACATCTCAGAAGTGTGCATGTGAGGTGAATTGGTCTGTCTAAATTTCCGGGTCTGAGTGATTGTGGGTAGATGTAAGTATGTCCCATGATGGAAGGCCATCCTGTCCAGGGTGAGTGCCCACCTTTCTCCCTGAGCTGCTGGAATAGGCTCTGATCACCTGTCACCCTGAACTGGAATAAACAGGTTGGAAAATAATATTACTTACTTTATTAATCTTTCTTAAATGTATGTATAGCTCATATTTATTTCAATGTTTAATATTAGAAGTGTTTTAGGTCTTTATTTAGAAGTGTGGTGATGTTTCTGGGACCAGGAATGTGCCGTAGGAACTTAACCCTTGTTTATATGAGTTAGCCTAGGGTAAAATTGGTTTCATTATACATCATTACGCGTAACTTTGCATTTCCAAAATCCTATCAAGATGTTAAGTGAAGACTTACTGTATGTATGTATTTAACAAGTAAGCCGTTTTTTTAAAGTTTTACATAAAAAATAGTTCAAGCTGCTCTTGAACAATTAGTATATGGTAGACAATACTGGGTTTGCAATACTTGGCAACAGCATGCTTGCGTTGTATCAGTTTACCTTCTCTCATCTACAGCTTCACTCATTTACATCACTTATATCTCCTCTGTGAGCAATTGACTTGGGAGCCTTATTTAAAAAATGACCAACGTTAGGTAATATTATTTTCTGCCTACAAACACAACACGCCCTGAAATTAAAGAACAACAACAACAACAAACACCTTTTAAATCACACACACACTACTGGTTAGATCTTTTCAGTTCCCCTGCAACTCTAGCTGTGCATCACTGACCCTGGTGCATTGCAGCTTCTAGTTGCTGGTGGGAATACAGGTGTTAAATACCTCCTTGATTCTAAGCACTAAATGCCTTCAAAGGGATCGAAATGTTTTTGACATAACCATTTCTATAATGGAGCCTAGTGGCTTCATGAGTGTAACTCTTAGCATCTATTTGATCCATGTTTTAGCTTTGGCTTTGGCCACCAATTTTCCAAAGAGATAGAAAAGACTCTGAAAGGGGGACCTTGCAACAGGACCGTCTTCACCTCAGTTGTCCCCAGTTCCCTCTGGATAGTGATCTTCATCGAGATGGTGATACCTATTGGGTAAAACAACTACAACAGAAGTAAAGATCAGACTCTTCTACTGAAACTTAAACAGAACACATTCCTTTACAGCATTTTATTTAAATGTGTCTGAAATTTCATTATTTGGAAACATATATATATATATATATATATTTTTTTTTTAATAGAAAATAAGAATGACATAATGGTTTTAGATTCATTCTCACCCTGGGGGGAAATATATTATTTGGAAGTTTTTACTTTTTGGAGCTCATTCCAGGGATGCAACGGACAAGGCTCGATTCTGTGGCTATATTTCATGAAGTGTCATTATCCTCCTGCCAGAGCAAACTAATGGATGGCTGGGAGGAAAGACACAATTTGGAGGCAATTAATTCTGCTTCAAGTCCCAATTCACCAATGCTAAATAGCACTTGAATCCTGACGCAAGATTTAAAGTCCAACAGCCTATGGAAGTCGGCCTGGGCTGCTCTTCTGAGTGGCTCCATTCTGCAAGGGGCCCGCCTTTTGTTCCACTTCCTCTTGGCCCTGTGCTTGTGGGCAATTAGATCTGCAATGGGGCTGCCCCTTGTTCAGTTTCCTGGGGCCCCAGGCTGCTTTACATCTTGATTTATGGTATGAAGGGAGTCTCTGGTGTGCTGGTCCTTGGTACTTGCTCAATTTGCCCTGACCACAGCAGGGCTCATGCTGCCATCTGCTTGCGACACCGCTACAAAAGCACACAAGGGAGGAGTCTGTTTTTGTCTCCCTTGGTGATGCTACTTGGTGTACTCTGAACTGGAAGTGGAATCAGCAAGCCAAAGATGCCTCATGCTCACCAGAATCATCCTAAACAGGAGGCACAGCCAGCGGCTGGTCTGCAGATATCACAGCAGGGATTACGAAGCATCATCTTCCATTTATGATTTACAAACACAAGGGGAAATGGTTATTAAGCAACTGCTGCTGAGAGATCATCCTTAAGCCCACCTCTTCCCTTGTTCCTCTTACAGGATAAAGAGGCTGCAAGCCACCCTGTGGGAATAGCAGTTTGCTGACTAAGAAACCAACTCTAGATCAGCTGGCCTCACCTTCCATCACTTCCTTCAGAGCCTTCCTACCTGTGTGGCTTGACAAACCCCACTTGCTTTGCCTTCATGGTCTCACATCAGCCCTGACCGCTTACCAGCCACGGGCAACGTGGCGTCTCTGTGCTTCTGTTTTCTCATCCTGAAATTGAAAAAAACACACAAAAACACAATGAAAAAACCTTTTAAATTCCACACACACACACACACACACACTACTGCTCAGATCTGTTTTTAAATTTCAGGTTGTGAGTATTATGATGCGATGATTTTAAACAGTACCTCTCACATACTAAAAAGCTCAGTAAATGTTAATTATGGTTACTATTTGTGGTATTTCAACTCACGCCACAATTAGTAAGCCAAGCTAAAAGTGGGGAATCAAGCAAACGCTGGCAACAGAGCCTGAGTTGGGGCCTAAATCTGGAGACCCAAGTTTTCAGTGTGAGATGGATCCACTCCACAGCTCAGGGATGCCAGCTAATACTTGACAGCCCTAAGTGCTAAGGCATGGTTCCACGTGGTTTTCGTGTATTAATTCCTCACAAATGTCACAGTGACTCTAGGAGGTCATTACTGTTTTTATCGTTATGTCCATTTCACTAATAAAACTGAGGCATATAGACATTAAGTAAGCTCCCAAAGTCACACAGCTAAGAGCCAGGGTTCTAATACTGGCTGACTGGCTCTGCTCTCACGTTCCTAACCACACCACTACCCACCACTCAGAACGAAGGAAAAGTATAGCCCCAGGACCATACGCAGTCTGCTCTTGATCAGACCTTTTAGAGCTTCTAGAACAGAACTCTTTCCTTTTTCAGGGGAGGGAAGTGAGGCTGAGTGAAAGTTTTTGGAGGAGGCAGTGTAGTAGGTCAGCCTGGACTCAGAGAGACTTTGCGGAGAGTCCCGACTGTGCCACATTCCAGCTAAGTGATGCCAAGCAGCTCATTTAGCCTTTCTAAGTCACATCTTCCTGTGACCCCACTTGGTGAACTGCCTCCAGGCTGCCAGGAGGACTCCCGGGGGTGCTGTGCTCAGCGAATGCTCCCTGAAAGGCGGTTGTGTAGTGGTGGCTGTTCTGGCCCAATTTCATGCAACGTGAGTGGTAGAGCCTACAGGCTCACCCAAAGCTGCCTCCAACTCCAGGATTCTTTTCACTGCCGTCTGGTGCCTGAAGAACAGCGAAAATGGAAACAAACAAAACCAGAGGTCACTGAAGTCCAAACTTGACTCCAGCCTGCTGGTCTCCCAAACCTTCATAGACTTGGCATGGAGTGGGGTGCGTCACAGCAGGAGGGAGGGCTGAAGAAGAGTGCAGTGCACCTGTAAGAGCCCCACCAGAAGGCGGAGTCCTGGGTTTAAGCCCTGCTCCCTCACGCGCAACATACCTGGGCTTTGTGGTCAGAAAAATCAGTGAACCACCAACTTCCCTTCCCAGATCCTGGGCTCAGCTTCAACTGGTACTTGTAATTAGCAGATGTCCATTCGCTAAGGCTCAGTTCATCTCAGAGTTCATTGCCAAATGACACGCTAGAGATACACAGATGCACAAAGGGAATTTAGAATCGGGGAGGCTGGCAAGTACACAATGATGGTGCATGGCAGAAGGTGGGAGAAGTTCAAGCACAGTGCTGTGGGAATTCAAAGAAAGGTGTGGTTAACATGCTTTGGGAAAGGCACACTTCATGTATGTAATCTGATTTAATCCCCAAGGCATCCTCAAAGAGATAAATACAGCTAAATTGATTTCACAGATGGAATTTAAATGACTAAAGTCATATACTCAAAAGGGTCAGAGTTAGAAGTAGAATCGGAGTCTATTGAAACAAAAATCCAAATCCTTGCTAGTATATCACAGTGTTTCTCAGTATTTATGGTACCTACTGTGTACCAGGTACAATGCATGCTGCCTAGGTTGCCTTATTTAATCCTCAAATAATAGATGAAATAGATGTTATTAATCCTGATTGCTAGTAAAAGGAGGCTTAAATAATTTGCCCAAGGTCACATAATAAGTAAAAGCATAAGATTTGAACTTGATTTTGCTAGCTCCAAAACTTATGCTCCTTTTATTGCATTCTAAGTTTTCCATATCTCTTTTATAAATAATGTTTAAACAAGACATTCTCAGATTCTATCAGGAGTTTAATGATGCATTGCCATCTATGCAAATCAGCATATACCTCCCAGTCACTACCAGACCTTTTCTTCTTATCTTAGGGACCAAGTACTACCTCTGTAACCCTCCACAGCTACAAGATCAGGTCACTTTGTGTGTTATAAGACTTCTAGATCAAGTCGCTTAACTATGCTTTGACCTTTTCATACCTTTCCCATAAGCACCTTCTCCAATCCAGAGTGAGACTGACCTTTTCCTCTACCCATGTCCCACATTCCATTAACTATGTAACAGATACCTGATTTCCCAAAGCAACTCTTCTCTTTCCATATTCTATCTCAAATCCAGGGAACTCCCCTAAACTGTATCTCTGGCTCAAATCTCTCCTTTAACCTTAGTACCCATATATACAGAGGGTGCCGAAAAATGTATACACATTTTAGGAAAGGAGAAAACGACTGAAATTGTAATACTCAATATATACTGATAACAAAAGATGAATACAAGTCACGTTTGACTTCTGCAATTATAAGAGGTGCTCAAAGTGGTTACCATCAGCATCCAGACACTTCTGATTACGACGAACTACTGCTTGAGCAACGTTGACCAAAGTGTCCACTTGTGTACATTTTTTTGGCACTCCCGGTATATATATATACTTCCTACACAGCAACAGAGGAGGTAAATCTGGACAAAATAGTACTGTGTCCTAACTGATATATGTAGGATGAATAATAGTAGTATAAAGAATTAAATGGCCTAATGATTGTCTGCTGAGATTATAGAAAGTTGACAAAGAATGTACCCTCTCAACCTGAGTCCAGAAAGAAGCTTCTGAACCTTTTTTCCTAAAGGCAGAAAACATTTATTTTTTTCATATATAATTCATGGGCCGCTTCATAGTTGTTTTCCTTTTCCTTTTTACCTTTTTTTTTAAAGCCCAATGTTAAATGTTCATTATTAAAACTTCTCCTTTGGCTGATGGTTCTCTTTAATCTCTTTACTGTCTTCCCCCAATCCAATAGGTGATACAATGTCAGGGACAACAACACAAGTCCAGGAATATCCAAACTGGCCCTGTTACTCAGATACAGTGACCAACTTGTCCCAGGTTGCCCTGGGACTTCCTCAGTTCTAGAACTGAACGTCCTGCCTCTCGGGAAACCCCACAGTCTTAGACAAATCAGATGGCTGGTCACCCTATCTTACTGAAATGAGAATAAGATAAGGTGTGAATGTAAAATTAATGTAATTAACTAAAAGACATTTTCTTAGAGTTCCTTTTTGGAATAAGGAGACCATCTATAGATCAGAATCCCCTGGTACGTATGTCAGAAGCAGATCACTAACCCCCCCACCCCCAGAGTTTCTGATTTAGGAGGTGAGGGTGGAACACCGAATTTCACTCCAGACAAATTCCTAGATAGTGCTGATGCTGCTGGTCCAAGGACCGCACTTTGAAAACCAACACTGCAGAAAGTGCAGGATTCCGCCAATTGTGATTACACCGGAACCATCTTGCCACTAAGCCTGACCTTGTACATGTCCATTGAGCCATTTTATTTTCACTAAAGTCTTCATTGTTCAGAAAGAGAGAGAGAGAGAGTGCTAGACCAGTAACATGGCCACCACTGATTAATTAGCCCCCTGCCGCCCTTGTGCCTTTGGGAGACTCTGGCATGCAGCTTTTGCCCTCAGAGTCCTGCTTCAGGGAAAGAAATAAGAGGTCTCTTTAGAAAGCCTTGAAGTACGAAGGGTGGAGGGGTTGGGCAAAGCTACAGATCACTGGAGAAATACCAACCTGACCTTCTCCAAACCCACAACAAAACCTTTTTTTTTTTTTTTTGAGTGATTAGCCCCAGAGAAAGGTGATTTGTTAAAGTGCTGGGTTGCTGCTTTTGTGTCCTGGGCCTAGGACATCTGGCAGGAGCCAGGGAGCTCTCTGATAGCAGGCTTGAGCCCCCATTCTCACCCACTGGACTGTGCATCATTGAAACACTGGCTACTCATTCTCATGCTAATCTGTGAACTCTGAGAGCAGATGTGAAACATTTGGTTCTGTTCTTGCTCACTTGTAAAGAACTAATGCAACTTTTTTAAAAGGGAAGGGCAGAGTTGGGCTGACAGAGGGGTGAAGGTGAAGGGGGAGAGAGAAAAGGAGGGGAAAGTGGTGAATTCCAGAAAGAAAGAAAAGTTTCCTTGCACCACTTTGTTTCTTGGTGGGCAAAGCACTGCATTTATGGGAGCTCCAGCCAAACCAATATGAGACAGGAAATGCAAATTAATATTAAAGTAGTGGGATACCTCCAACTTGCAAAGCAGACAGTGTTTATAAAATGCAAAGGCAGAAAGGCCTACAAGGTTCTCTTTTCTCAGTGAGCTTCCAGAGAGTCTTTCTCTCTGCCTTGTGCAAAGGCGTCATCTTCTGGGGCTTGGACATTTTATTCCAGCCCCCAAAGATTTGCTTGACAAACTTTAGTTATTTTATATTTAAAATATTATTTGAGAATTGAAATAAGTTTAAGTGGAAGCTGGTAATTGTTCAAAGGAATTTACCTATATTTCTATATGTATTTCCTTTTTTCCTATTGATTGAAAAATATGTATAGATTTATAGAGAGGAAAACAGATAAATAACTTCTAAAGCTGTCAGGCATTTAATACTGTTATTCCTATGTGGTTCATTTGACTAAAGTGCCTATATTATTGATTAACTCATAAATCTGTTAATGACAACATTGATTCAGTGGAATATCTAGATTTGTTTCCTACACTGTCATCAAGAAAATTCTGAGGGAGAAAGACTTATGGTACATTTGTGGATGGCAGATTGTCTCTCTTATCCAGGATTTGTGGCCTATTTAATGCATGCCACAGATACAGGCTGACATCTGCAAAGCATGCCAACTCAAAATTGTTTACAACTCTCACCCAAATGTCCTCTATATGCCACCAGCTAGCATCACTCACTTTAACAGTTCTGCTGTGTCAATAACCTCTGCATGCTAAGTGGCCAGGCCTCTACCTTCCACCCTTACATCGTTCCAGAAATTTCTTCAATCAATGTTGCCCAAATTTCCCTAATGATAAGAGTAATCTGGAGTGCTTGTTAAAGAACTTCTGAGCCCTCTCCTAGAGATTCTTATTCATTACATATCGGTGGGAAGAGGTTGCAGCATTCCTAACAAGGGTCCCAGATGAGTTTGATCAAAGAAAACTCTGGGTTATATTGCCCAGGAGTGTGTTTGTGAGCAGTCTCTGGGGTGAACTGGAGCTACATGCCTCTGCCCCTTCTCTTGTGATGCTGTCTGTCCAGGTGTTTGCAGGTGTCTGTCCATGATGATGTGCAGTTCAAGTGTCTGGGGACCAACTTTGACCTTTGAAGCCTTGAGATGTTTATTCTCACTTTACTGCCATTACCTGGAATTCTTGGCTATCTGTCTCCTGATATCTGGTACTCAGGTCTCTGTCCTATAGATGGAGATTTAATGTAATTCCTAGATAGAAGTCTCATCATGCATGGATGAATGAAAGTAAATTTAAGGACATCATACTTGATGAGATATATAATTTTCAAAACAGTATTCTCTAGTATATTTTAGAGTACATTTGTTTGGTTCTTAACAAAATTAGAATAAAGAGTAAAACATACTGGGTCCCTGAAACAAAAGATTAGCATGGGGAGATGGGATAATAAACTGAGATTAAAAGGAGGGCTGTGTAGGACAAAACATAAACAAAAGAGGAGCTTGATGATATAGTTTTAAATGGTGATAAAAAATAATCTAAAATTCATTAGAAGCAGTAAAAACAAAATTTAGCCTCAAGAATATAGAATTCGAAAATGGAGAGTAAGTAGTTATTCCAGGGTGGCAGGAAACAAAGAAAGACAATTTAAAATATGAGATGATAGAAATGGAGAACAAAAAATTAAAAGATTGATTATATAAATCTTTAGTGTTTTTGAAACCTTCTCCAAAACAATTGCGACTAAATCAAAAATCAATTAAAAATATACAAGAACTTTCTTGAGCTGAGCAAAGCAAAACAAACAAAAGCAAATTTTCAGATTAAAAGAAGTAGCAGATACCAGACAAAATTAATAAAATGAAAATACCTGAATAAATTAGATAGAAAGAAAAGGTTATCTAAACATGATGAAAAATCTATTAGCCTCATAACACACTACAACTTTAGATACTAATAAACAATGGAGCAACATATATGAAGTATTAAAAAAACTATTTTAAGTATTTTAAATATCACATACCTAATAAAGCCTTTTACCCTACAGAAAAGAAATATAAAGATTTTTTTTCATATTCAGGAATTCCAAAAACATTCTAGATATCTATTTATATATTTTTTAAAAACCCATTTGAAGAATAAGGGAAAAATAGAAAATTCCAAAAAAAAAAAGACTGATAGTATTGAAAAGTGAGTATTCAAAAGAAAAAATATTGATATATGGTTAGAAAATTAAATTTGAATATGTTGGGAAGAACAGATAAAAACATTACAATTTGAAATTTTAAAATAGGATTTGACATATAAGATTATGTCAATAAACTCTGGAAGTAATATTGACAACAAGTATTGAGAAACTTCACCTGTTTAATTTAAAATTTAAAAATTTGGGGTGGAACTCCCATATATACCACCATCTAAAACACATTTTAAAAAATAGTAAAGACAAAAATGGGGATGTTAGATTAGATCCGAGGTACCCAAGTTTATTTCTACGATAGGCATATGATCAGAAATTCATCTGTGTATAAGTTCCAAAAAATTTTAAGAAAAACAACTTTACTAAATTGTGTCTATGCTTAGTGATTATTAGATACGAGTCAACCAGGATTCAAATGTACATGATTCAAATAAAGGTATGATTTATACTATTTCCTTCTGTAGGCAGTCTTTTATTTGGTGATGTGAATTTAATGGAGTTAAACATCAGCAGCTCAAATTGTATGAGAAATGACCTGTACTTCAGTTATAATTGTTACCTGATCCAAATATGCCAGAGGTACACACAGCAAGGTTAGTTCTGCAACAAGAGCAGTGGACTGGTAGCAAATATTTGCTGTGAAGTTATGTATATTAGCCAAATTCATAAAGAACAGTTGCTAAAAAGTCTTCTTGGGCACATCTTTGGCCCTCAGACCACTGCAAATGCAGTACAGTGTAAGAGTGTAGATAGGTACGTGTTTCATTATGATGAACAATAATTCATTAAACACTACGTGGAAAAATTATTTATTAAAATCCTAGGTACTTATTATATTAAAAACAATCCATGGAGAGGGGTTCCAAAATGGCAGGTTAGGTACACACTATGCCTCAAGCAACTGAGGATCACATCAAAATTACAAATAAATTATACAACAATCAACCTCAAGAGTCATCTGAGGACTAGCTGAACAGAACCCCTATAACTAAGGATATAAATAAGAGGCCACATCGAGACTGGTAGGACAGGTGGAGACGTGAAACAGGCTGATCCCAAACCCACAGACTGTGGTTGAACAGTGGGAGGGACACCTCGGTGCGAAGGTTCCCCAAGAAGAGGGAGGGGTCCCAGCCACACACCAGGCCCCCCAGCCCAGGGTTCCTGTGCCAGGAAGAGGAGTTCCTACAACATCTGGCTGTGAAAATCAGTGAGGACTCTGTCCGTCCTAGTGAGATGGAAGATGGCTACAAACCCAGACAACCTCATGAAGGGCCCACACACAGACTCACTTGTTTGCAAACACTTACCTGGTCTCTGGTGGAAGGGAGGCAACTTGAGAGGTGCCAGAAACATATGCGGATTGACTGACTTGTACCATTTTAGAGCAAAGGCTGGAGGTAAAGCAGCCATTATCCCTGTGTGGAGCCTGCCTCACGTGTAGCCTATAGGAAGGTGCCATCTTTTCTATGTTGAACCCTCCCTCAAAGGGCCAAGTCTGAGACTGCATTGGTCTGGTAAAATCCATGCATGACACCACCTCGCTGACACCCTGGGTCTCTGCTCTGCACAGCTAGTACTGCATTGCCCAGTGCACTCTTGGCTACTGAGTGGCTGGACCTGCTCCACAAACTGCAAAAGTCTTTCACAGCAGCAGATGGCCTGCAGTGGCTCAGGAAATTTTGATGATGGGCAGTGAGCCACAACCTGTGCTGCAGACTCTCTTGGGCCATTCTAGGGGACCTAAGAGCCTAAGGAGAGTGGTGGCTGGTTGCAGTGTTCTGAGGTCATTTTGCAAAGTGGTCACAGGAAAGGGACTGGTGTAAGAACTGAATTTGCATTAACCTTGTAAAATCCACCTGCAATGTCTCATGACTCCCTGGGATCCTGCCTCACCCAGCTAGTGCTGTATCGCCAAATGCACTCTCAACACCAGGTCAACAAGACTGCCCCACACACCTAAGGAAGATCTTTCAACAGCTGAGCCTCACAGGCAGCCAGCAGATGGCAACAAGTCTAGGGGGCCCTGAGCCTTTTGCTAAGCTGCCGCAGGCCTCAGACCACCACAAGCCTCCAGGTCCAGCACAAGTAGCAACCAACCACACGTGGCTTTCTAGCTCCTATTGGGTAGCTGCAGGTCAGTCACAGACAAGGCAGAAATTGCCTGCATAGGAGCCCCTCCAGAAACAATACACATAGAGGCAGGCTTCAGACAACACCAGATTAGCTCCACAAGCTGCACAAACAAAGTGTGGTCTCAAACGGCAGAAGAGCCCACTGGGGAGAATCTCTCTCTGAGAGGTCAACCCACACACAGCAGTTCATACACTGTGGGCATAGCCAGTTCTCACAGCTAGACATCTTATGAGTAAATCCCACCCACTGATGTGCCAAAAGCAATCAAGTCTCAACTACAACAGGAGAACACACACAAGGGGTACTCCTGGAACACATGCACAGGTGATCAGGGAGATTGCAACACTGGGCCACGCAGGACATATACTGCATAAGGCTACCCAGCAGACTGACAGACATAAGAGATCTATCTAATGTAATAGAAGCAAACACAGAGAGGCAGCCAGATGAGGAAACAAAGAAACATGACCCAAATAAAAGAACAGGAGAAAACTCCAGAAAAACAACTAAATGAAATGGAGGCACCAAACCTACCAGAAAGAGAGTTTTAAAAATTGGTTATAAGAATGATTAAGAAATTTAGTGACAATTTTAACAAAGAGATAATAAGCGTAAAACTGGATGTAGAAACCATAAAAAACAATCAGAAATAAAGAGCACAATAATTGATATGAAGAATATACTAGAAGGGATCAACATCAGATTAGATGAAGCAGAGGATCGAATCAGCAATTTAGAAGACAAAGTAGCAAAAAGCACACAATCAGAACAGAAAAAAAAAAAGAATTTTAAAAAAATGAGGATAGTTTGAGGCATCTCTGGACAACATCATACATAACAGCATTTGCATCAGATGAATACCAGAAAGAGAAGTGAGGGAGAATAGGATGAAGAACTTATTTGAAAGAACAAATGACTAAGAACTTCCCTAACCCAGTGAAGGAAATAGACATACAAGCTCAGGAAGTACAGATCCCAAACAAGATGAATTCAAACAAGCCCATACCACGACACATTATAATTAAAATCGCAAAGATGAAAGACAAAGACAACTACCCTGTTTCCCTGAAAATAAGACCTAGCCGGACAATCAGCTCTAATACGTCTTTTGGAGCAATAATTAATATAAGACCCCATCATATTTTACTATAAGATTGGGTCTTATCTAACATAATATAATATAAGACTGGGTCTTATATTAATTTTTGTTGCAAAAGACACAGAACTGATTGTCTGGCTAGGTCTTATTTCCAGGGAAACATGGTAGCTACTTACAATAGAGCTCCCATTAGATTGTCAGCTGATTTCTCAACAGAAACTTTGCAGGCCAGAAGAGAGTGGCAGGAAATATTCAAAGTGATTAAAAAAACAAATAAAAAAGGCCTACAACCAAGACTCTACCCAGCAAGCCTATCATTTAAAACTGAAGGAAAGATAAAGAGCTTTTCAGGGAAGAAAAAGCTAAAGGAATTCATTACCATCAATCCAGTATTATAAGAAATATTCAAAGGACTTCTTTAAGCAGAAGAAAGGACAAAACAAATGAAGATCAAAAATATGAATAATAAAATGGCAAAACTATGTACCTATTAATAATCACTTTAAATGTAAATGGATTAAATGCTCCAATAAAAAGACACAGGGTAGCTGAATGGATAAGAAAACAAGACTCACACATATGCTGTCTACAAGAGACCTACCTCAGATCAAAAGACACACAGAGATTAAAAATAAAGGGATGGAAAAATATATTCGTGCAAATGGAAAAAAGAAAAAAGCTGGGGTAAAATACTTGTATTGGACAAAATAGACTTTAAAACAAAGACTATAATAAGAGACAAAGAAGGACATTACATAATAATAAAGGGATCAATCCAACAAGAGGACATCACCCTAGTAAACATTTATGCACCCAACATAGGAGCACCTAAATATATAAAGCAAAATTGACTGACACAAAGGCAGAGATCAACAATAACACAATCATCGTAGGGAAATTTCACACCCCACTGACACTAATGGACAGATCTTCCAGACAGAATATCAGCACTGGCACAGAAGCCTTACATGACACAGTAGACTGGATGGATTTGATTGATATTTTTAAAGCATTTCACCCCAAAGTAGCAGAATATACATTCTTTTCAAGTGAACATGGAACATTTTCCAAGATAGACCACATATTAGGCCACAAAACAAGTCTCAATAAATTTAAGAAGATCTAAATGATATCAAGTGTCTTCTCTGACCACAATGGTATGAAACTAGAAATCAATGACAAGAAAAAAACTGAAAAACACATGGAGGCTAAATGCATACTACTAAATAATGAAGGTGTCAATAGTGATATCAAGGAAGAAATCAAAAGATACTTTGAGACAAACAGAAATGAAAACACAATGACTCAAAATGTATGGAACACAGCAAAAGCAGTCCAAAGAGGGAAATTCATAGCAATGCAGGCCTACCTCAAGAAATAAGAAGAATCGCAAATAAACAATCTCACTTTACACTGAAGAGAACTGGAAAAAGAACAGCAAACAAAGCCCAAAGTGAATACAAGGAAGGAAATAATAAAGATCAGAGTGAAAATAAATGAAATAGAGATTAAAAATGCTGCTGCTGCTGCTGCTGCTAAAAATCAATGAAACCAAGAGCTGTTCTTTTTTCCCAAAACATAAACAAATTTACAAAACTTTCATCAGCCTCATCAAGAAAAAAAGAGAGAGAACACAAATAAATCAAATCAGAAATGAAAGAAGAGAAGTGACAATGGATACCACAGATATATAAAAAAAAATTAAGAAAATACTACTAGCAATTATACACCAACAAATTGGACAATCTGGAATAAATGGATAAATTCCTAGAAGCATACAATATTCCAAGGCTGAATCAAGAAGAAACAGAAAATCTGAACAGACCTATTACTACCAACAAAATTGAATCAGTAATCAAAAGCTCCCAAGAAACATAAGCTCTGGATCAGATGGCTTCTCAGGTGAATTTTCACCAAACATTCAAAAAGATTTAACACCTATTCTCCTGGAACTATTCCAAAAAATCCAAGAGGAGGGAAATTCCAAGCCCATTTCATGAAACCACCATTACTCTAATTCCAAAACAAGACAAAGATGTTTCAAAAAAGAAAGAAAGAACAAAAGAACGAAAGAAAGGAAGAAAGGAAGGAAGGGGGGGGAGAGAGAGAGAGAGAGAGAGAGAAAACTATATATAGGCTGATATCCCTAATGAACACAGATGCAAAAATCCTCAACAAAATAGTAGCAAACTAAATTCAGCAACACATTAAAAAGACCATACACCATGATCAAGTGGGATTCATTACTGGTATGCAAGTTTGGTTCAATATCTGCACATCAATTAACGTGATACATCACATAAACAAAATGAAAAAATTAAAAATTTTTTCCTCAAAAAGTTAAAAGTAGAACTACCTTATGACCAAAAATAAAAATCATATGGTCATATCAATAGATGCAGAAAAAAAAAATCACTTGACAAAATCCAACATCCATTTATGATAAAGACTCTCAGCAAAGTGAGAATAGAAGGAATATATTCAACATAATAAATGCCTTATATGACAAACCCATAGCTAATATACTCAACAGGGAAAAGCTGAAAGCAATATTCTTAAGATCTGGAACAAAACAAGGATGCCCGTTTTCACCACTTTTAGTCAACATAGTACTGGAAGTTCTAGCCACAACAATCAGACAAGCGGGAAAAACAACATCTAAATGGGAAAGGAAGAAGTAAAATTGTCATTATTTGCAGGTGACATGGTACTATATAGAAAGAATCCCAAAGATTCCACCAAAAATACTATTAGAACTGAAAAATAAATTTAGTGAAGTATCAGGATACAAAATTAATATTCAGAAATCAGTTGCATTTTTATACACCAATAAAAAACTATCAGAAACAGAAATTCAGAAAACAATTTTATTTACAATTGCATAAAAAAAATACTTAGGAATAAATTTAACCAAGGAAGTAAAAGACCTAAACTCAGATAATTACAAGACATTGAAGAAAGAAATTAAAGAAGATACAAATAAATGGAAACATATACCATGTTCGTGGATAGGAAGAATTAATATACTTAAAATGCCCATACTACCCGAAGTAATCTATATATTCAATGCAATCCTTATCAAAATACCAATGGCATTTTTTACAGAACTAGAATGAATAATCCTAAAGTTTACATGGAACCATAAAAGACCCTGAATAATGATGACAATCTGGAGAAAGAAGAACAAAGCTGGAGGTATCATTCTACCTGATATCAAACCATACTACAAGACCACAGTAATCAAAACAGCATGGTATTGGCATAGAAACAGACACATAGATCAATGGAACAGAATAGAGAACTCAAAAATAAATCCATGCTTATATGGTCATTTAATCTATGACATAAGAAGCAAGAATTTGCATTGGGGTTAAGACAGTCTATTCATTAAATGGTACTGGGAAAACTGGACGAATACATGCAAAAAAAATAAATGAAACTGGATCACCTTCTTACACCATATACAAGAATAAACTCAAAATGGATTAAAGATTTAAATGTAAGACCCGAAACCATAAAACTCCTAGAGGAAAATATAGGAAGTAAACTCTCAGACATTATCCTTAGTAATATTTTTACTAATATGTCTCCTCAGGCAAGGGGAAAAAAAGAAAATATAAACAAATGGGACTACATCAAACTAAAAAGTTTTTTCACAGCATAGGAAACCATCAACAAAATGAGAAGACATCCTACTGAATGGGAGAAGATATTTGCCAATAACACACCTGATAAAGGATTATGATCCAAAGTTTATTTGAAAAATCATATAACTCAACACCAAAAAACTAAACAATCCAATTAAAAACTGGGCAGAGGACCTGAATAAACATTTCTCCAAGGGGGACATACAGATGGCCAATAGACATATGAAAAGATGCTCAACGTCACTAATCATCAGAGAAATGCAAATAAAAACCACAATGAGGTACCACCTCACTCCTGTCAGAATGGCTATCATCAATAAATCAAGTGTTGGTAAGGATGTGGAGAAAAGGGAACCCTTGTGCACTTGTGATAGGATTGCAAACTGGTGCAGCCACATGGAAAACAGTATGGAGGGTCCTCAAAAAATAAAAAATAGAACTACCTTATGACCAAGCAATTTCACTCCTGGGTATTTATCCAAATAAATCCGAAACAGTAATTAGGAAAAATATATGCACCCCTATGTTTACTGCAGCACTATTCACAATAGCCGAGATATGGAAATAATGAAAATGCCCATCAATAGATGATTGGATAAAGAAATTGTGGTACTTTTATACAATGGAGTATTACTCTGCCATAAAAATAAATGAAATCTTACCATTCATAACTACATGGATGGACTTAGAGGATATTATGCTAAGTGAAATAAGTCAGACTGAGAAAGACAAATACCATATGATCTCATTTACATATGGAATCTAAAGAACAGAACAAATGAACAAACAAAACAGAAATAGACTCATAGATACAGAGAACAAACTGATGGTTGCTAGATAGGAGATGGGTTGGGGGGATGGGTAAGAAAGGTAAAGGGATTAGGAAGCACAAATTGGTAGTCGCAGAATACTCCCGGGGGATGTGAAATACAGTATGGGGAATATAGCAAAAATATATTGTAAAAACTATGTATGGTGTCAGATGGGTACTGGACTTATCGGGGGTGGGGGGTTACTTCATAAATTATATAAATGCCTAACCACTGCATTGTACACCTGAAACTAATATAAAATAATATTGACTATCAACCATAATTTAAAAATATCTCATATTCCCATCTGAAAAAAATGAAGCCCTTTCTAGATCCCACCAACATAATGAAACCATTTTGTTAAGCTCAAGAACAAATTATATTTCTCACTCCTAATTATCCTTGATCAACATTACCATTTGATCCAGTTGACACAGTTGATCCTTCTTGAAACAAGTTTTTCCTCCACCTAATCATGCAAAGCTAATTTTCCTTCAACCCCACTGGCTGCTTTTTTTTTCGTATTTTTTTTTTTTTTGACAGTTCTTCCTTTACCCAGTCTTTACATATAGGATACCTCAAGTCTCAGAACTTAGTCTTTTTCATTTTGCTATTTATGCTCTTTCCTCAGACCATGATTAAATATATTTCCATGGTTTTTAATATATTCAGTAAGCTGGTGACTCCCACATTTCTTCTGTCCTTAGCCCAAATTTCTCCACTGAGCTCCAGATTTCTATTTATTTGACAATTCCATGTGGCTGTCTAATAGGCATCTCAAACTTATCATGATCAAAACTGTACTCTTATTTTCTGTTACTGAGCCATTATCTAATCTGTGTTTCCCTAAATATTCCCCATTTATGTAAATGGCACAATCATTCTCTGAATTGCTAAGACTAAAGACCTAGGAGCCATCTTTGATTTACTCTCTTTCCTTTATACCCCACATTCAATCCATCATCCTATCCCATTAGTTCTACCTCTAAAATACATTTCAAATAGTTCTGTTTATTATTACCTTCACCAATAACACTCTACTTCAAGAGAGCATGATTTCTCTCCTGGAAAATTGTAACAGTCTCTTGTCATGTAGGGTGGCATGCTGGGTCTCTGCTCCCGCTCCCCACATAAGAACAGAGGACATGGTGAGGCCAAAAAGGAACATCCACGGAGCCATAAATAGGGGAGTCAGACCACTATATTCTCACTGGCTGCTGGGTTGGAGACACTGGAAGCAGGAGCCGCACTGTCTGCAACCTGCCGTCCACTTCTCTGCAATCCGCAACCTGCACTCCGCTGTGCTAACTGCAGTCCGCGCTTGCCAGCCACCCCCACCATCTTCTTGCTAGCCCCCATTTTCTGCTAGCGTAGCCACAGCAGTTATATTAGTGGCCAATGGCTCACTGGTAACAGCTGATGGCCAACTAGCCACAGCTGATGGCCATCCAATGACAGTTGATGACCATTTACTACCTGAGCCAGCACCTTTCCACATGAGGCCCAGAGCCTGGAAAGGGCACTCCTGGCTCTGTACCCACACTCCTCACTGGTATTCCTGTTCATTTTCTGCCCCGCCACCCCAGAGTTTATTCCCCATACATCACTAGAGTGACCTTTTAAAATAAATAAATCATATCACATTACTCTTACTCAAAATTCCTCAATCAGCACAAGAAATATCTCCATATTTCTTTTTCTGACTTAAAAGTCTCTAAATGATCTAACCCATACCTTACCAATGGCATGTTATGAATGAATGAATGCAATAGAGTTGAATAGAATGAATGAATGAGCATGGACTCTGATATTAGATTACCTGTGGTCATATTTTTGCTCCACTGACTACTAGCTATGAGATCTGGGGGGTTCAATTCTGTGGGGACAGAGCCCCACAAAGTAGTTTACAGGCTCTCGGCCTCACGTGGAAGGGTGCTGGCTCGGGTGGTGAATGGCCGTCGGCTGTGGCTGATTGGCCGTTGGCTGTGGCTGGTTAGCCGATTGGCCGCTGGTATAATTGCTGCGGCTACGAAGCATTGCCGAGGATTGCCGAGGAGCCGAGCAGAGACGAAGAGAGCGCAAGAGGAGAGCCGAGGAGAGCGGAAGAGGAGAGCCGAGAGAGAGGAACAGAGTCGAGAGAGTGGAGGAGAGTCGTCGGTTGGTCGGTAGGCGGAAAGGCTGACGGCAGGTCACGCATCCGGTGGGCCCAGCCTCCAGTGAGACCATAGTGGTATGACTCCCCTACCTATGGCTCCATGGGTGTTCCTTTTCGGCCTCACCATATCCTGCGTTCTTGTGTGGGGAGCGGGAGCAGAGACCCCGCAGGCCGCCCCACCTGAAAGATGGCGTGGTGAGAAGGCCTCCGTGCACGACAAATGGCGCAGCGAGCAGGGTCTCCCGCACGACAAACTCTCTAAGGACTGTTGTGATTTTAAGTGGTAGAAAATCATCTCAAGTAGCTGAAATTAAAATTCATTGGCACATTTAACTGGGAAATTCAACAGGTGATTCTGTCTTCAAATGTATTTGGCTGTCAGTGCTTTGATGATATTGTTAGAAATTGGTATCATTTCCTCCATAAATCAGCACAGGTACCCATGTATTTGTTTTTTAATCTCAGGCAACCTCTATCCACAGTAGGGTGAAGATATCTATTTTCATTTTGCTACATAGCTGAAGATTCAAGGGAAAAGAGTGTTTTTTCTGAAAGTTTCATGAAGGACTCTAATTGACTGGGTTTGAGTCATTTGCCTGATTGTAAACCAATCACTGAGGCCAAGTCCTGCTCATGTGCCCACTTCTGTAAGTCAGGTTGGATCTGTGCTTTCCAAACCACCTGGACTAAGAATAAGGGTGTGCTAGCTCCCCAAAGAGATATTATGGACCCCTCACATGTAAAATGAGACAAAAGAGTTCCTACCTTGTATATAAGGCTCATAACACAATGGCCAGCATATTGCAAGTAATCATTAGTTAGATAAAAATAGCGCATAGAAAAGTGTCAGGATGTGGACAAAGATCTATTTAGATAAAAAGTTATAATCCTAAATACTTCCATCACTGAACAAGAAAAAAATGAAAATAAATACAATATGATCTTTATTCTTGCTCAGGATTCTGGAACAGCACAACAAAATTCATCTAAGGAAAGAAGAAGAAAGGAAATAATAAAATCACAAGCAAAAATCAATGACTCAGAAAATAGAAAATAGTAGTTGTACTTCTCAGTTGCTTCTTTGATCAAAATACATAAATTCACATAACTCTGACAAACTTAATTTTGTAAAGGGAGGATGAAACAGTGTTTTGAATAAGAATTAGAATTATGATATAAACAGATATATAAAAATTACAGTTGAATATCATAACAAGTTGCATATCTTCATGAATAGAATTATTTTAACATGTTTTAATGTTTATTAAGCAAATATTACACAAATGAAATATAAATATATTGTCGTAGAAAGAAATCAAACAAGTATAACAAAAGCAAAAATATTCCCTTTCCCATATCCCTCTCTTGCATTCTTCTTCTTAAAAATAACCAGTGTCAAGAGTTGAATGTTCATTATTTTCCCCATTGATATATTCACATATATGGGGTGCCAAAAAAATGTATACAAGTGGACACTTTGGTCAGTGTTGATCAAGCAGTAATTCTCTGTAAAGTCTGGACACTCTGAGTATCTCTTGTAACTGCAAAAGTCAAACGTGACTTATATTCATCTTTGTTATTGGTATATATTGAGTGTTACAATTTTAATACAGTTTTCCTTTTTTAAAATGTGTATACATTTTTTTTGGCACCCTCTGTATATGTATGTGTGTCTTCTGTGTCACATGGGAAAATCTACATGTGAGATAATATTGCCCATAATGCTCCGGAACTTCCTTTTTCATGTAAACAAGAGTTGATGATAAATTTAATGTTGACATATGGATCTATCTCATCCAGTTTTACAACTTCATAGTGTTCCTCAGGAAGGTAGCCTTTTAAATTATTTAACCACTTCTCTATTGATGGACTTTTAGGATGTCAGCAATTATAAACAACATGAAAATTGAGCATCTCTGTATATACATATTTGGACACAAGTGCAAGTATTTCTTTAGCATAAATTCCTGAAAGGATTTATCATTTCTATTTTGACAGAGGGTGGTGACTTGCCTTCCTAAATGTCAACACCAATGTACTTTTCACGTAACTTGTTTAGATTTTCTATTTTCTTCTCATTCTTGAAAATATTTTCTATTATCAATGTTTTCACTCTGCCAATTCAATGAGGCCACCCAGTAATTCATTTCATGCTTTCACTGATCCCCCACAGCAATTTCTACTACTCGTTAATCAGAAGAGTCAAAAGATAAAGCCGCCCCTTGAGTTTTCATCTCTCCAGATTTGGGAATACTTGTAAAAATTCTCACGGTTATTCACCAGAATGGTCTCTGGGGATTGAAGGTCAACAGAGAAGAATCAAACCTTATTCCTGGCTCTGTTCTAATTGAATTAGATTTCCCCTCTTTTTCTTTCTGTTTTTTTTTTCTTTTTCTTTTTTATTGATGAATTTTGGAATGGGAGAGAGGTAAAGTGTTTCTTCATTTTTACTTATTTCTTTAGGTACTGAGAAAGATATTTTCTGTGAAGAAATTTCAACCTTAAGGCAGAATTCTAGGTAATTCTTTTCTGTGAATTTAATACTCTTGATCCTCACTCATGACATTAATTTCACTTATTGAAAAGTGTTTTTGCGGTTATTTCTTCTGTTAGCCATTTTACCTACACGGATTATTTCTTCTCAATGCAATTAAGTATCGATCTTAACCTGGTTAAATCAGGTTAAACCAAATGTCATTCCTGATGTTTGACTGTTTTGTCACCTACAAAAATAGTAATTTCATATTTGGCAAGTCTTGTAAAAATCTCTGTTTTTCTGCCTATGCTTTTCTCTGTAGTTTGGTCACTGATAGCAGTTAGGAGCTGTTTCCAGGTGAGGGATGCTGGCACCTTGTGAAACAGAACCTCTGAGGGTTTCCCATTGCTGGGCCACGCAGCCAGGTGTGTGTGTAGGAGGGGTGCAGGAAGAGGGCTGAGCAACACTTCCCAGCCATCACCCTGATGAACTGCCCCCCACTTCTTCAACCCTCCTGTTGACTGTGGCATTGGACCTGCATGGGTCCACTCTCATCTCTGCAACAGTTTCTTCTACAGCATTTTTGGACAGAATTTGACTCCACATATCTAATCTAGTCTTCCATCTTGCTTTAATGCGTTCTGCAACATTTCTGGTCTACTTGTTACACTTTTTCCTCCCCCTCCCCCATAAGGTAATGGATTCGCTTTGAGGGGGTGAAAATGTGGATGAGTGTGCTCAGTTTACTGTCTTGATCTCATTTCTCATGAACGATTTTAAGGAATAATTACTGATTCAAGAAATAGTAGAAAAATAAGAATATAAAAACCATGAAAAAGATTTTTTTTTGTCAATGTGTATACGTCTCCATTTGGGCTCCAAATCTGAATTGTTTTAGGAATAACTTTTATATCACTTTCATGAAATACATTACTCATAAATTATTTATACTATTGCAGAGCATGGAAAAAAATATAAAAGGTTTTCATGTCATTCTAGAAAGCCAGCTTAATTATACTTAAAAAATACTGACAAAAATTGAACACAAGTGTTTGATCTTTTGAATGAATATAGATGCAAGCATCCCAAATAATATCTTAGAGAAACACATAAAATAGTAAAATAAAATAATAATAGCCACATTACCAACGGAGTGAATGTGAGTACACTTCAACATCGAAACAAATTTGTGTACCATAAATTTACATACCATAAAATGTTACTAGATTACAGAAAACAAACCAAATACAAGCAAGAACCTCAGTATCTATAAAAGACATTAAACAAAAATCCAAGAACTATTTATAATTAATGTATATTTTTAATATTAGAAATAAAGTTAACCAATTTCTTAATAAGATGAAGAATTCATAGTGGAAAAAAGAACAAATGTCATACTTAAAGTTCAAACTATAGAAACATTCCATTAATAACACAAACAGAAGAAGGCTATATGATATCTTACCATTATTTTGCATTATTTCTACAGTTCTAACCAATGCAACATGGCAAGAAAAATGAATGAGTTGGACTTTAGGGGAACATAATTTAAAATTTTTATCAACTAGAGATTAGATGAGTGTCTACCGAAAAACATTGAAACTAATAGGAGTGCCCAGTAAGCGTGGCAGTTATTAAATATATGTATCAAAAAGTTAATAGCTTGCTTAGACATAAGGAAATATGAAAAATATCATCGGGTAAAGATTCATTCACAAAGAAATCATATATCTAAATCACTTAGGAATACATAGCAAACAATACAGGAATTTCATGACGACAATGAAAAATTTTCTTGTGTTATGCAATAGAATAATAGAATAATTATTCTATTCAATAGAATAATAGAATAATTATTCTATTCAATAGAATAATTGTCCTGCAATATAATAAACCATACAATATTTTTGAAGTGATTATATTATAAATATATGAATTCCTCCTTAAGTAAGCAATAGATGTATGAATGTCCAGTAAAAATGTAAACAGCACTTTTGGGGTGATTGGCCTAATAAACCTAAAATTTCTGGGAAAATTAATATGTGAGAATAGTCAAGAAATTTTGAAATGGTAGTTTAGAGTTTGGAGTTTTCAGGTAAAAGTATATAATAAATACTATGATAATAATATGTGATCCTGATGAAAATGACAGATCAATGGGATGAAATAAAATGCCCTAGGACTGATTCAAATATGTATCAATTTAAATGTAACCTGAATGTGTCATTTCAAGTCAGCAAGGACATGATAGGTGTTAGGAAAACTGGTTCATCATTTGGGAAAGAAAAGTTGGATGATTACTTTACAACAAGTAGAGAAATTGATTAGGTAAGAGGCTGACTCAGAATATCTGTATCTTGGTGACTCCCTCTAGTCTTGCTTATACTCTCTTAGGATATTTGCTACATTAGCTTGAATTTCCCTGGTTATATACAACAGCAACAAAGGAGACCTAATCACATAAGAGCAAAGAGGGAACATTTTTCAAGTTGCTATATAGTCATGTCTAAAAATGTTATTTTGTCTTGTGCAAATAGTCTATAAAAATCACATTCTTATATAGTCTCTGATTTGAATTCTCCTAAGTCCTTTAAAGAGTGAAACCTGTGTCAAAGGTCAAGCTGTAAAAAGCTTGGAGGTAAACTTGGGCTTTCAGTGTTTAATTAATAAAGATAAGCATGGTCTTTGCAGCCCTAGCAAATATTATTCCAGCAGCTAAAGGGCAGAATGCTGAAGAGAAGAGGTGGTCAGATGGCTAAATTCCTTGTTCATGACCAAAGAAGAAACATTGGCAAAATCAGTCTCTCTCTCTCATCATCATCATCATTATCATGGAAGGACTGCAAGAATTAAGGAAGTGATCAAGTTTGCAAGAAAATCAACTTCAGGTCTTGGTCTTTCCTAAGAAATGATAAAGATAAGAATGAGCAGAAGCTCCAAGAGAAGAAAGCTTGTAGGAGTTCTAACATCTGAGGACATTTGAAGTAGTCCTACGGGTGTGACCAAGATACAGCAAGAAACTGTAGACCGAGTTGAAACGTGTGTTTTACTGAATTCTGAGGTAAAGTAAGAGTTCCAATGAATCATGATGAAAAACCTTTGAATATATTGTTTCATTAGGGAGATGACCAGCTTCAATGGTTATGAGCATTGGCTTTGGAGTCAGACACAGGGACGTTAGAGCTGGTCCTGCTACTTATGAGTTGTGCAATTTAGGGCACCTTTTCTCATCTTCTTTGAGCCTCAATTTCTCTATCTATCAAATGAGGGTAATAAAACCCACTCTCAGGGGGCCATGTAAGACTAAGTGAGATCATATTTGCAAGGCACTTAACACCCAGTAAGAGCTCATAATTGTTATTCTTATTAAACTAATTGCATTGATACATGTTTGTTGTGGTTTGAATTGTGTCCTCCCAAAATATGTTCCCAAGTCCTAATCCTTAGCACCTGTGAACGTGAACTTAGTTGGAAATAGGATCTTTACATATGTAATTAATATTTAAGTTAAAATGAAGTCATCCTGGATTAGGGTGTACGCTCAGTTCAATCACTTGTGTACTTATAAGAGACACAGTTACACACAGAGGGAAGACAGCCACGTGAAAGATGGAGGCAGACATCGGAGTAATACATATACAAGCCAAGGAAAGCCAAGGTTTGCCAGTAGCCACCAGGAACTAGAAAGAGACAAGGAAGGATCTTTCCTTAGAGCCTTTGGAGGGAGTATGGCTTTGCTGACACCTTGATTTTTGATGTTAAGCCTCCAGAACTATGAGACAATAACATTCTGTTGTTTAAAGCCACCCAGCTTGTGGTAATTTGTTACAGCAACCCTAAAAATATAATACAATGTGCAGTAATTAATCTTGCACTTTTAGTTGCTTAATAATATGACTGAAAAAGCTATATTATTATGTAGAAATAATAATCAGAACTAAAAAAAACCCCAAAATGTTGAAAGTGGTGGTATCCATAGGTTTATCCAAAGCATGTAGGTGTTTTAAGGCATACCTGATATGTTCTCATGAGTAAACTAAGCATAGGGGCTTATGCTTACTTCCATGAGTGTGCAGGCATAAAAATCTCTGATTAGGAAATCAGGTGTGAATGAAATAACTTTCTTGTGCTTCTGAAAACTAACACTGAATTTCCATTTTGAGCACCCATTTTCTAAGTGTGAAAAATATAATCTCAGTCCATTCTGGGTAATCTAAGGGCCTTGCCCTTCCTCTCCCTGTCCCCACACCTTTATCAATCCTTCTGATCTCATCCCAAATCTCCTATTTGGTCTTACAGAATGCCAAGCTAGCATAGGGAATCTGGACTTTAACCACTGTTACCCATCCATGGGGCATCTGATAAGCTGCACTTTGTCTTCTCTGTTCTCTGTTCTCTGTCACCAGCTGATGCCTGTCACAGGTATGTCATGCCTTGCTCCTGGCCCCCAGGCTTCTCCATATTCTGCTCCATCCTCCAGACCTTGCTCTCCCTCCATTGTTTCTGGGCCCTTCTCCCATGCCACTGGTGCTTTGAGGGGTCCCTGGGGAGTTGGTGTGGGTGCTTTCTGCTAAAGAACATCACAGCCCTTCTCTATTTCTCCTTTTTTGCTCTCATGCCACTGTGAGATGGGGGATCTCTTTGAGGTTTTCCCCTTCCATGGGCCCTCCATGGGGACTGAGGCACAAGTCTCCTTTTTTCTCAGGTTCCCTCAGGCTTATCGAGGGACTCTAAGTCTCTCCTCCTGCTCCTGCTAGATGTATGTCTTGGGAGTGGGCATAATAGGATACTGGCTCCTACTCAGGAAGCATCACAATATCTCTTACTTTCCCTCTGACTCACCTCTCTCTCCTACAATACAAGGAATGCTTCTTAATCTCCTCTAGAGTTGGGGAACCAAGGAAACTCACTTAGACTCTCCTTATTTTTCAGGTGTATTATTTACGCCTCACATCCTTCTACAGTTCACCTAAAAGATTAACCTATTTTTTATCTACTATGAAAAGTATATGATATCTTTAAAATAAAAGAAGGCACCAATATCATAATAAAACAAAGAAAAAAATATGGACTTTGTATCCTCTACTTTCAGAAAAGAAAAAGAAGAGGACAAATAAAATAACTACAAAACCCTCATTGAATCAACTTTTAGCCCTATGTTACTTATTTAAATAGGTCTCATTTTTTCAAGTAACAATTATTCTGATGCTTAACTTTTATTGTAGCCAAGAGATTTTGAAAACTGGGATGGTCAGTCTACTGAAGAAAAATGTTTCTTGACCTTTTTACATACTAATTAGTTTTTGATAAGGTGTATTTCAAAACCTGCACCCATTTCTTTCATATATCACAGAATCTAACAGAATTGACTCAGGACAGAAGCAAGAAACATGAGGAAATCTCTATGTAATTATCAACCTTTCCAATTATTTTTGGCCAAATCAATAACTCATGAAAATTACCATTTGTCAAGACCTTAGTTAAAACTCTACCCCTTGGGGGAGGCGGGTCCCTAGAGAAATAACAGAACAAAGGAAATCCCAGCTTCTTGGTGAAATGTCCCCCACCTGGTCTCGAAGTAAACCAAGCTCTCACTATACACAGCTGAGGCCCCAGTATATTCTGAAAACATTTGTCCTTCAAGATTCCTGACAATAGCAAGCCCTAATAAAGCTTTGGATTAGATTTCTTGACACATGTTCCTCCAAACAATAAGTGGTACTGGGTAAGGCATGTAAGGGAGTCCATCATCCAAACATCAGACTAAGAAAAATTTAACTGGTTTCTTCACTGAACTGTCATCTCAGAGATTATAATATGTTAATGTTTATCAGGCATGTTCAAGAGGGAATATGGCCTCCCAAATTTATTCCATTACAGAATACTTTGCTATGGGACATTTCCCAGGATTAGGGTTATATTTAAGGAAACTCTGGCCTCTTCCAACATTGAAAACGACAGGACAAGACCTGAGCACCCACTGAGAGTAAGACCTGCTAGGCCCAGCACAATGCCTGGCCTTTAGTGAATATTAGTCCCTTGTTTAGTCTCTCTCCATCATTATATTTTCTTGTCCAAGCTACAAGAGTATTGCTCACTAATATTGGTAAGAATACTTCTTAATATTGCCTTGTTATGACTTTTTGTTTTTGTTTGTTTCTCAATTTGGAACGACTACCTTGCTCATCTCCATCTGCAAAAATTTTATTCTTTCTAAACAAGGTCTTCTTAAACTCCACTTACTTTGGCAACTCTTGGTGATAGTCTTATTTTATTTGAACACTCAATAATTCATAGTTTAGCAATTAATAAATTTTAAATCCTCATATCACTTTAATTGAGAAAATAATTTTTCACTCAACATGAGTAAGAACTATAGATGATTTAGATATTGATCAAAACAGTCACTGTGATCTCATCTCAAGTCTGTTCCATCATTTTTTAAAAATGTATTTATTTATTTATTTATTTATTTATATTTTTTTATATTAGTTTCAGGTGTACAAAACAACATAATGATTAGACATTTATACCCCTCACAAAATGATAACCCTCTCCAAGTCGGCTATCCTTCGGACATTGTACATAGCTATTACAATACAATTGACTATATTCTGAATGCTGTACTTTACATCCTGTGACTACATGCATATATTTAATTATAGTTGGCATTCAATATTATTCTATAGCAGCTTCAGGTGTACTGCACAGTGGTCAGGCATCTACACAGTCTATGAAGTGATCCCCTGATAAGTCCAGTACCCATCTGGTACCCTACTGTCATGCGGGAGACCCTGCTCGCTGCGCCATTTGTCGTGCGGGGAGGCCTGCAGGGTCTCTGCTCCCGCTCCCCATACAAGAACGCAGGATATGGTGAGGCCAAAAAGGAACACCCACGGAGCCATAGGTAGGGGAGTCATACCACTATATTCTCTCTGGCGGCACTATACTCTCACTGGAGGCTGGATCCACACTGTCCACAAACCGCCATCCACGCTTGCCAGCCTAGCCGCCATCTTCCTGCTAGCCCCCATTCTTTTCTCTCTTTCCTCTTCGTAGCCGCAGCAGTTATATTAGTGGCCAACGGCTCACTGGTTACAGCTGATGGCCAACTAGCCACAGCTGATGGCCATGCAATCACAGTTGGCCATTTACTACCTGAGCCAACACCTTTCTATGTGAGGCCGAGAGCCTGGAAACTTCTTTCTGGGGCTCTGCCCCCACACCTACATAATCTATACAACATTATTGACTATATTCCCCATACTGTATTTCACATTCCCATGTCTATTTTGTGACTACCAATTTGTACTTTCTAATCCCTTCACCTTGTCCCACATCCTCAACCCCCCTCCCATCTAGCAATCATTAGTTTTTTCCTCTGTTTATTTGTGTCTATTTGTTTTGTTTGCTCATTTATTCTGTTCTTAGATTCCACATATAAGTGAGATCATATGGTATTTATCTTTCCAAATCTGACTTCACTTCACTCCTGTCAGAATGGCTATCATCAATAAATCAACAAATAACACGTGTTGGCAAGGACGAGGAAAAAAAGGAGCCTTCATGCACTACCAGAGGGATTGCAAATTGGTACCGCCACTATGGAAAACAGAATGGAGGTTCCTCAAAAAATTAAAAATAGAGCTATGTTATGACCCAGCAATTCCACTCCTGGGTATTTATCCAAAGAATCCAAAACACTAATTCGAAAAAAATATAAGCCTGCTCCATCTTTTGATGAGCTGTGATTTGTGACCAAGGCTGTATCTTCACTTCTGACAGTGACTTGACCCAGCTTCCAATCCTACTTGGCCACTTGCTACTACTATCCACTCAACTCTATCTCTTTAGTCCTAGCACATCCCCATGCCCAAGTGAATTTGAAGGAAGGCACCAGCATGTCTGACTGTAAAAATAGGTTAAGAAAAAAAAAGAACTAGCAAACATCAGGCCAACTGTGGAAAAACCAATTCAATGGGAATACTTGGGGTGGCCTTTGACTTTAACTTTTCCTTCATCTGTTTTATCTACTCTGACACGCAAAGTCAAGGGATGAGTTTATCTGTATCCAAATCTTATCACAAATTTTTGTGTTTCTTTCTTTGTAAGATAGTGTAGATGTCCTCTTTCTATTTGTACGCTCTGCCAACATTGCAGCTTGAATTCTGTGATTTCATGGCTGGCATCTAACTCTAGCTCTATTTCAAGCTTTTCTAACCTACCCAGCATTTGGTTTTCAAAGTAATTTTCTAAAATTCCACCTTCCTAATTCCTGGGGCTGAGAACAAGAAACCAGGCACTTGAATTTGAAATCTGAAGATGCTGGGCCCCAATTTCTTTGTCTCTTTGTTTTTGTTTGTTTCAATTATAAATAAATCTGAGTTTATGGGATCAGGTACTTTTCTATCCCAAGCAGTAGTGAATCAACCTTCTCTTCTCTTCTCTTAATATTATTGTGATTGAAACAAGTTCATAGAACCAAAATGTTTCCAAAGCTTTTAAAAACTATATTGGAATGATGTGCACACATAATTGAGAGCAATAAGTAAATTCGTTATATAAGAGTCGTCAATTAGATTTCAAAAGCAAAGATTCCTTGCTTATTGTAAAAATTTAATACTGTATTAAACCTCTCATAAAGTAAATAAAAAGATAACTCAGAATGTCAGAATTAGCTTACTCTATTTGAGCTTGTCTCTCTGGAGTCAGGTGAGGTGACCACAGTTTAGGTTTGGCTAATGTCACGGGGGCAGGAGAGCAGGTACAATCAGATAAGCGAGAGAGCAGGTGGTTCCTGGTAGATTTTAGCTGGTGAGCATGAGCAGTACAGGCTGGGGTCATTAATAAGATCACCAGTGGGATTGTCTGGCCAGGGGGCAAGCAAGCCTGCATGGTGGAGTAGAAAAGCAGATCTGATGAAATTGAAAGAGATGTGCTGCTCTCAAATCCAGTAAACGTTAAAAATTACAACAACAGAATTTATTCCAGGGTAGTGATGAATCCAGGACCAGACCAAGTTTCCTGGAATCTATTTCTCTCCCTCACTCACCTCTGCATTCCTGTGCCGATTTCATCCTCAGGCAGGTTTCCCTTCACAGAGGGAAGTATGGTCACCAGCAGCTCAGGCTAATACCCTGCCAGCCTGACAAACCCAGGGCAAAGGACAAGCTTTTCCAGTAATTCTAGCAAAGTCCTGTCATTGAACTTCTGGGGCTGCCTTGATTTATTTGCATTTTCTCAACCAGATCCTGCGGACTGGAAGACGGACTACTCTGACACATAAAGTCAAGGGATGAGTTTATCTGCATCCAGATCTTATGGCATGAATAAAAGCAGGAGTGTTTGCCCAGATGAAAATCCAGGTTGCTGTTATTAGAAGAAGAACAAAAATTATAGATATTCACCAAAATATCTAGAATAGCTTCCTATCTCTACTCTGGCTTCTCAATGTTTATGGCAGAAAGCGCCTCCTCCCAGGGCCTCACACATGTCAGAGGCAAACTTCATTCTGGTGAGTTCAGCACCCATGTGAGTCCCCTTGACATAGATAAAGGTGCTTCTTTTTCAAAACCCTGTCCTGCCATCTGACAGAAAATTGTCACAATAAATTACAAATCTGCAATGATTACCACGTAAATGATGTCTCCTGGAATTATTTAAGGTGGCCACAACTGGCACAAAGTATGACCCTATAGTTAATATTGCTTTGGTCCTCACATTCCCCATCCGATGAATGGGTATTTTTGTGAGGTTCCTTCATCATTTCTTGACTACAGTTTATCCTTTTGAGTCTTGTCTTTAGGGTAGTTTCTGGCAGTAAAATGTCTGGTGCAAGTCTTGAAAGAGAAAGAACAGATCGAAGCAGAATGTTGGGTGAGAACACTAAGAAAAAAAGAACACAGCTTCTCAGCTGGTAAGTTCATTCTCAGGAATGGTGAGTAACCTAGAGAAAAGATAAGGAATGTGTAGTTAAACAGACTACAATGTAATACAGCAGCTGGAGACAAATCCCAAAGGCTGATAAAATCATACTTCTGCTTCTAGGAAACTTTCTTAAGTTAATAGAGAGATAATTGAAACATTTTCTTAGTGCTAAAATAAGTGTAAGTGAAGATTTGGTCACAGTTAATGATTCAGCATTTATCGACTCTCTCTTGTGCCTGGCACATTGGTGCTTTTCCCTTGTGACCCAAAATATCGTGCCCCCCACAACCAATTCCTCAAGACCCATTTTGAAATCCACCACATCTCCCTCCTAATTTCTAGCTAATTATTGATTGTCACATTTGCTCCGTTCTAATAAGAATTGGTATCTTGCCCTCCAGTCTTGACACTGCTAAGAGAAAGCTTTCTTTAGGAGAAACCTTCCTCAAAAAGCAAATGTAATCATGTCAGTCTCCACAGATTTGTGACAAAAGCATAGACTCCCAAGAAAATCATACAAGATCCTGGAATCTAGTTCCTGTTTCTTTTCTATTCTCATTTTTGTGCTATTTCTGGCTCTTTTCAATGCCTTCCCCAGGCCAACTCACACTTCCTTCACACCGAAACAAACCAGTGGACCATACACCATGCCCTCTCTTGTCTCCTGGCATTTCTGTGCGTGCTCTCTCAGATTGGAATGTCCAGCCCCCAACTCTTCTCTGGCTTCATTAGTTCATCAACGAATCTTTACTGGTCTCCTTGCACCAGGTAATACACTAGATGTCCCAGGTATACTATTGTGCAATGGTCCCGGCCTCTTTGGAATGCTTGCAGTCTAGGAGGGAAGCATATGTAACCATAACCACACACCTATAACATTACAAACCCTCCAGAAATCTGTAAGAAAAACTTCTGGGAACGTTTTAGAATTTGTACCAGGAGACTTGATCAAACCGGGACAGGGGCTGGACAAGGAAGACGTCTTTGAAGGTATGTTTTGAGCTGATATCTGAAGGACAAAGGGGATGCACACTCTCCATAGAAAAACCATGTGCCTTGGGACGGGAAGGGACAGGGCACATCTGGAACCGAATGTGTATCTGCTGAATGTGTAGTACATCATCTCATAGTTCAGTTGAAGACAGTGCAGTTTTGCATTCTAAGGAAAGTGTGCATGTTTTGTCTCATTAAGATTATAAACTGCTAAGACCTATGTTACCCTACACGCAGGACATAGTCTGTTTGCTCTCCCAGAGCCACTTTACCCCTTGATCCTACTTCAGGAGACTGACCTGGATATGTTACATCAGTGGGTTCCCAAGCTCTCTGTCGTCCATGTTGGCTTAGCCAGTGGGGGGCCCAGACAGGAAATGGAGGCAGTAATGAGAGTGAGGGACAGAGAGGAAAGGAACAGGGCAGTGGAAGGCCATAGGGTTGTTTCTTAGATATGCTGGGTTTCTGCGGGAAGGGAAGATTTAAAAAATAAAGGTCCAGGGAAGTACCCTAAATTCTTTGAGCAGAACCATTCATGAGTTCACATATATCAATTTTCTCATTATTATAGGTGGCCAAAGGATTCTCTCCACATTGTCCACACTGCTGGAAAGTCTTAGTCTTTTGAAACAGTATCTATCTCTACATTTATCTGAAGATGGATATATACACAATTTCGTATAGAACTTTATATATAAATATGTATTATAAATATATATAAAAATTATATATAACTTTATTATATAATAAATTATATTACATATTATATAATGAATACAGTATTATACATTATATTTTAATTTTACATATAATAAATTATATAAAACACATTTGATGTTATATAATTATTATAGTATTATACATTGCAATATAATGATCAATATAATTTATTATATATATATATACACACACACACACACACACACACACACACAGAGGGCGCCAAAAAATGTATACACATTTTAAGAAAGGAAAAATCTATTAAAATTGTAATACTCAATATATACTGATAACAAAAGATGAATACAAGTCACGTTTGACTTCTGCAATTACAAGAGGTGCTCAAAGTGGTTACCATCAGCGTCCAGACACTTCTGATTACGGCGAACTACTGCTTGAGCAACATTGACCAATGTGTCCACTTGTATACATTTTTTTGCACTCCCAGTATATACGACAGTTGACCGTTTGACAAGATTATTTGAACTACACAGGTCCACCTATACGTGGATCTTTTTCAGTCAATACCTGTACTATTTTCAGTTGGCAGTTGTGAGTCTGTGGATGAAGAGGGCCGACTGTATGCATTGTTCTAGGCCACTTTATATAGGGAACTTGGCCATCTGTGGATGTCGGTATTCGAGGTGCCTCTAACTCCTACATTGCTCGAGTCAAACATATATATATATACGTTTGTGTTACACACACAGATATACACACAAATATATATATGTGTGTGTGTGTGTATATATATATATATACACACTCACACACACACACAGAGGGTGTCAAAAAAGGAATACACGTTTTAAGAAAGGAAAAAACTGTATTAATTGTAATAATATATACTGATAACAAAGGATGAATACAAGTCACGTGTGACTTCTGCAATTACAAGAGGTGCTCAAAGTGGTTACCATCAGCGTCCAGACACTTCTGATTATGACGAACTACTGCTTAAGCATAGATAACATCTCTTAAAATGTGTAGACATTTTTTGGCACCCCCAGTATATATATTATCTTTAAAGAAAACTAACAAACATATTAATCATGGTCATCTCTGGGTAATGAAATTTAAAAGTTTGAGCATGCTTTCTTTTATTCTTTATACTTCATTGTATACCAAATATTTTAAATAAACATGAATTACTGACTAGGAGAAAGTCGTTAAAAAAAAAGTATTCCTTACTTTAAAATGTAAATCTTCTGTGGGAGGGGATGAGGGAAGATCAGTGAGCTTTTGTATGGTAGAGTGGACGAGTTTGTAAGATCCAGGGCTGGGAAAGGCCTGCAGGTAGGTTGCCTTGGAAGACGTCGGGTGAGGACTCTGGAACAGATGTGGGCACCCACTAAGGGGAGAGGGGGGTACAGAGAAGGAAGCTGGAAGGCATTGGACATCACCCTCACCTATCTCACCAATGAGTACAAGACAAGTTTGTATGATAAGAGTTTTTGCTGGCGGAATCTCATCACCTTGAAGGACTGGCTATATATGCTTTAACATGGAAGGACACAGAGAAAGGGAAAAATAAGAAGAATCTGCGACAAAGTCCACAGTGCTTGTTGATATTGTGGTAGTCATGTTTCTCCCTTCAAAGTGCTATAATAATGACTAGCTATGACTGATTTCCATTCTAATAAAGGCCCCTGAATGGATGAAAGGAAGCACTTTCTGAAGGGTTGTGGAGTATGACTGTAATTAATGTTATCATGAGACTTTAATCAATCTTCTTAATTTGGGGCACCATTAGACATAAAGCCACATACCTAACCCCTACTGTATTTTTGTTTTGTTTTGTTTTGTTTTGTTAAGAATCTTTTTTTCCCTGACCCATTCCTGAGAAGTTGCCTTTGGCTGGCTGTGTCCCACCAGTAAAGCTCACTGCTTCTTTCAAGGGCCTGGTCTAGATGACTTTTTCCATCTAGTTTTTTATAACCTCTTCTTTCCCTCATTCCTTTACACTCATGGGTAGTAACAGTTCCAAAGTTACTAGCCCAGGGTTATTGCATTGTACCCTGGCCTTTGCTTTCCCTACTCCTTTGTAAACAAATCTTTTGCAAATAAACCCTCCCACAATTGTAGTAATTTGAATGTGCCATTTCCTGTTGAGACTGACAGATCTACCCCTCTCACCAAAAACAACATCCCCATTTGTGCTGTCCAATATGGTAGCCACCAGCTTCATGTGGCTATTGAACACCTGACATGTGGCTGGTCCCAGTAAAGAAGTGCTAGAAGTGTAAAATACACACAGGATTTCAAAGACCTCGTATGAAAAAAAAGAATGAAAACGACCTCAATAATTTTTATGTTGACTACATGTAAAAATAACATTTTTAGGTCATTAGATATATTACTAAAATTAATTTCACCTGTTTCTTTTTACCTTTTTTAAGGTGGCTACTAGAAATTTTAAGTTAGCTGTGAGGCTTGTATTTGTGGCTTATATTTTACTTCTAATGTACAGAGCAGCCCTAGATATTGTGGGAGTGATCCTGAGAACCATGCCTCCTCCATAATGTGTGTTTTTAATACCCACATAAAAGAAACACCCATGCTTGAAATGTGAAAGCATAAAAGCACAATATCCTACCATTTGGGAGCTAGAAGGGAGCTTGGAGACCATCATTTTATGATGAGAAAACCAAGACACCTTTGTAAGCATTTATGGGATTGCATATGCTTTCAGAATAACTTTAAAATGGTCTATTTTTTTCTCCCTTTTTGTCTTCCTTCTGCAACACAGACTGAAATATCTAGAGAAAAACTTTAAAATATCCTGAAGCTCAAGTTAGTATTAAACTTCAACTGGTTTGTCGATATCCAATTTTAGGACACAAAGAGGCATTAAAGTTTGGCAGGACTTGCTGTGCATCCTTGTAAAAGCCCATTGCTTTATGGCATCTGAATCTAATAAACCCATCGCTGGCTTGTAGAATAGGTTGGGATTGGTACTTCATAAACATGAAACCATGTCCTGCACTGAGTATTTATCTAGGGGGCACACATACGCCACTCCCACCCAACCAGAGTTAGGACCACTTGGACCCCTCTGGAAGGCTAAGCAGGGCTTCCCTGACTTCCACTTCCACGGGCAACTATAGTGCTGGAAACCAGGGGAGGAGGAGGTTGCAAACTCCCAACACTATGCAGCAGGAATTCCTCCTGAGTTTCCTGCAACACTGACGCTGCGCCTGCTGCGGGCCCTGGTTAGCACCCACAGTGGGCCCAGAAAGCTGCCTCACAACTTGCAAGGATTGGTGTGCAGCGGCCAAGCTACCGCCCACGTTGCGGGGCGTCCTGCCGAGACAAGAAAGCCAAGAAATCGGGGACAAATCGGATTGGAATAAAAACTACCTCATGCAGGTTCCACGGGCCACCTCCCTCCATTAAACAGCAAGACGATTTGTACCCCTTCCTGACCTGCTCTCCCAGGGGCACAAGAAGAGGATATGGGGTCAGGGGAGGCAAGAGAGAGGAAACCGCCGTTTATGAAAGGATATTTAACTCCTTTACCGACACACACACACGTACAAACAGCATTAAAAAAATCCATAAAAAACTGGGCATAAGGATTTGAGATCCAAGCTGATAATATATATATATATAATATATATATATATATATATATATATATATATATATATATATATATGGTCTTAATTTCTGCCCTTGATTCATTTATTGGCTTATTTCCTAAGACGTTGCTCCTTTCTAGGTCCTGAGAAATTCCTGATCATCCTTAACTAATAATACAAGGGAAAACAATCAAAAGAGAAACAAAACCCTGCTGAGAGGAGACAAGCCTCTTCTGAAGGTCCCGCAGTGGACAGTTGAGTAGGTGCAAGTCGAGGCTGTTGCGGAGGAATTCCGTTTGCCCGAGACAAATGGGGGCGTGGCGTGCAGCGCGGTACTGGGAACTACAACCAACAAAACTTCCAAAGGTCCGGGAGGTGGCGGGGGGCGGGACGGGGGAAGGTAGGGACAGAGGCGGGAGGGAAGCAGAGCGCAGGGGACTTGGAGGGGGTCAGGGCTGCGAAGGGCTGAGCTGAGTTGGAGGGACTGGGAGTCCCTAATCCAGTGAGTGGCCCGCTGGGTGGAAGTCAGGCCCCCGGGGATCCGGCCGGCTCCAGCTGTCAGTCAGACAACCCGGGGGCCGCCGCAGCCCCCAGCTCAGCTCCAAACGCGCTAGGCTGCCGACCCAGGCAGAGGAATAGGGCGGAGTGGGGAAGGGGCGTCGCCCCAGTCGCCCCCGCCCTCTCCGATGTCATTGGGCAGTCGTTGCGGGGTCCGCGTCACCTTTTCTCCATCCCACCCCGCCCCCCCGGCTGCGCTCGTCTTCGGGCTGGTCCGGCCCGGGCCGTTGACGTCACCGCCAAGTTTGCTGCCCTAGGCACCCCACGTGTGGCGGCTGCGACGGCCTGGGAAGCGGCGGGGGAGCGCCTGAGAGCACAGTGGCCGCTGCCGCTGACAGGTCCCGCGCAGCCGGACTCTGCCACGCGACTCCCAGGTGGGGCGAGAGAGCAGTTTGGAGCAGCAGGCAGCTCACCAAGAGGGGTGGACTGCTCGGCGCGGGCCTTCTGGCTCCCGCTTGTGCAGAGGGACTCCAGGGGACTTCGCACGAGAGCCGAGAGGGCGCGCCCAGGCGGACCTGGGGAGCAAGGAAGCAGCGGCTGGGAGGCACGTTCGCTTGCCGCTATCTGGAGAGCACGGAGCTCTGCAGTCCCGGAGCGGCGCGTCCCCTCACCCGGACGGAGCGAGGGATGCACGGTCACTGAGCGGAGATTGGTGACGAGAGGTCGCTCGGGGCCGGCGCTGAGACGCACGCCTTCTCCACTGCCGCCAAGACTCCCATTTCTGCGAGTCTCAGGGGACTGGGGCGCCAAGCGCTGCCCCAAGGCTTGGGACTTGGCGAATCTAAGACGATGGTTTCTTAAGCACGGCACCACGTCCCTCTTCCTGTCCCCTCGATCGGAGGCAGGGATCCCTTGCGGGGCTCCCGGGGTTCCGTCTCCCCGAGGAGCCCCGGCTGCCGCCTCCCGGGGCAGCTCGCACGGCCGCAGGGACGCACGGGCGATGCGGCCTCGGTCCAGCTCTCAGGCCTTCCTGGAGGATGTCATGGCACCTGGCGGAGTCCCGGCCTAGCATGGCCCGCGTGCTGCCCGACGTCGCCTCCGGCTAGGATGGCCCCTCCGGGCCCGGCCGGCGCCCACCCCACCTCCGCGGAGCCGCTGTCCCGCAGCATCTTCCGGAAGTTCTTGCTGATGCTCTGCTCCCTGCTCACGTCCCTTTACGTCTTCTACTGCCTGGCCGAACGCTGTCAGACCCTGTCGGGCCCCGTCGTGGGGCTGTCCGGCGGCGGCGAGGAGGCGGGGGCCCCGGGTCGCGGTGTCCTGGCGGAAGGCCCGAGGGAGCTGGCGGTGTGGCCCGCGGCGGCGCAGAGAAAACGCCTGCTGCAACTGCGGCAGTGGCGGAGGCGCCGGCGGCCCTCGCGGCGCGAAGGTGGCGAGGAGGCCGCCTGGGAAGAAGAGACCCCTGGGCTGGCCGGGGGTCCCGGCGGTTCCGGAGCCGGGAGCAGCGTGGCCGAGGCCCCGCCGGGGACCCTGGCACTGCTGCTGGACGAAGGCAGCAAGCAGCTGCCGCAGGCCATCATCATCGGCGTGAAGAAGGGTGGCACGCGGGCACTGCTCGAGTTCCTGCGCGTGCACCCCGACGTGCGCGCCGTGGGCGCGGAGCCCCACTTCTTCGACCGCAGCTACGACAAGGGCCTCGCCTGGTACCGGTGAGTTTCCGCGCGCACAGGCGAGGGCAGGCAGAGCGAGGGTGTGTGTGTGTGTGTGTGTGTGTGTGTGTGTGTGTGTGTGTTTGGGGGGGGGCTTGAGAGGGACGATGGTGACCCCCAGTTCACCTCCCTCCCCGATTCATGCAGAAGGCAAGGGGTCATCAGTTGTCCTTGACTTGAGGGTTCTCCTTCCCCACCATGCCTTTTTTCAGGATAGTGGATGCTGGTGGGGGTGCGGGGTGCTTAATGATTTTTTTCTTTAGTCCTTGGGATACCCTTTCCCCCAAATAGCCAATTTCATCTTTTACTTCTTTTCTGTGAGAGGATCCTTGCTGTTAGCTAAAGAAAAAAAAAGTGTCTCCTAAGTTAGAACCTGTTCATCAATTATGAGTATTAGGATCTCTTTCCCAAGGAAGCCTGTTTTTATTTCTTCTTTACCTTCTGGGCAATTCCCTGTAGTTAATGCAGTCTTTGCCATCAGGTATTTATTTACCTTGACCCTTTGCCAGATAATTGTCCTAGGTGGTAAGTAATATAGAGACTTCGTAAAAGTGTCACGAACCAGAGTCTAGGTAGTTGGGAAATATATGTCGGAGCAAGTGCCAGCAACCAGTCACTGTTTTAAGGAAGGCTTCCTTGGTAATAACTTTCGTTGGGGGAGGGGGGAATGAGTTTTAGAAAGTGTTTTCTATATTTGTACAGAAGAGTACCTTTTGTCTCCAGACTGGCAGAAACTTTCCCAAAACTCTTCAAACAATTCTCTTTAGAAATGAGGTAGCCAATTCAAAAAAAAAAGAAAGGAAGAAAAAGGGGAAATATAGAGACACTGGTTACATTGTAAAAAAACCCCTCCTAATACACTTTAGGAAACAAGTCTGATTTAGATCTTAATCTTAAATTTGCCAGTTTTCTCAAATTTAGACCGCCTTTAATAATAGAATCAGCCGAACTCTAATAAATCCTAGTGTCACCTGGATTTTGTTTGCCATAAATTATTGGCCTTTTTTTCTTTACCCTGAGAACAAGGAAAAATCACATGGCCAGAATTTTCCATTTTACAGTTTTATCTTGTTCTTTAAATGTGCAGTTTCCTTGTCATTTTAACTGAAACAATATTACAAAAGTTACCACACAATTTAAATATATTTCAAAAGCCCACTAAATCAACCATTCATCCCCAAAACAGAAATGGACATGATTTGACAAGTTTATTTACTTGAGGGGTCAAGCGTACCCTCAGATTGATTTCAGGAGCTGAATTTACAGTAACCCAACTCATGAGAAAACATTTGGTCCTAAAAGTTGAATTGAAACATTAAACACTTTTAAAACAGTAACTTTCCATTTGTTGGAAAGAAAAACAAACAACCTTCCTTAATATAGAAAATATATCATTTAAAATCATCAGCCACTTAAAAAATCCCCTTGTGTTTCTGTCATTTATATTGTATCCTCTGGGAAGTTCTTATAAAAATGACCTGTTGAATCTGGAAACAACAGGTCCTTCTTTTTAGCACAAAGGCAGCTCTGTTTTTTCCATCAAGGACACAAGAAAGAAGTGATTAAAGACCCCTAAAACTCTTATCTATAGCAGTTTGCATTGAATTCGGCCTCGTACAGTGTATAAGTGAACACATTTCAAGCCGACTGCCTGGAATATCTAAGACAACGTTTGGCTCTGAGGTGATATTATATGTGGTGAAATATTTTATATTAAAACCCTTTATTTTCATTTTACCAACTAGACTTTATTTCCACAAAGTAGGATTTTTTTCTTCTCATTTCAGAAATGAGAATTTGAGGGCACAGTATATCTAGAGACCTGGATCTTATTTTCCATCGACTTTCTGAGCTTGTGTAAAGAGAAGGGAGGTTTCAAGGTAACTAGAAACACAAGTATTGGGGGAAAAAAAGAAAAAAGAAAAGAAAAGTTATAAACATTTAGGTCACCCTCTCATTTGGAAACTGGATGCATGCTGTAAAGTAAATCTCTCTTTGGATTGTTTACTCCAGCAGAGGAGTTCTATAAAGCAATTTATGGTGGTTACAAAAATAACTGCACAGTAGACTTCATGGTTTGGTGAATTTAATTTTCTAAGTGTTGGAGCAATGTCTTTGTTTTACCATTTGCAATGGTTTTTTTATTGGATGCATAAATTTAAGTTTAACTCAATTACATAGAAAACTTTTATTTTTTTAAAAAATCCAAGCTATGGATCCTGGATTATGCGATTATTTAATGAAATTTTGCCTCAGTTCTCTTTCATCTTGGCTCTGAAGTTGGAGTTTGATGTTTGTGAGAAAGATTGAAGACAACCTTGAAAAAGAATCTCCCACACAGAATGCCACTTAACTATTAAGTGCATTTTAGCTGCTTGTATTTAGCCGGTATTTTAGAATAAAGGGTTCAGTTAGACTTTCTTGAGTCAGCCCAACATTTCTAATATAGGATTTCTACCAGAGAGAGAGAGATAGAGACAGAGACAGAGAGACAGAGACAGAGACTGACTCAGTAGTTGCACCCTGAATGAATTCTGGAAGAGAGAAATCTGTATAATCTCTTTTAGATGCTCTTTGACATGGGAGAATCATAAATGTGTAGCCTTGTTTTTTTGCCCAGTGTAATCTTGCAGTTTGCCATAATAGTTTGTAGTGGCAGTGCCCCCTACTGTCCTGACAAAGGGAGAAATCTGTTGCTGTTAAGAAGTTTGAGAAAAATCCCTTGGAGAATAAGTTTGAGAGTTAGAAACGCCTGTTGCTAGGATGTTTCAATAAATTTCTCAGGCTGGGAAAAAAAATAAAGTACTGTATAAATTGCTTTCCAAGAACAGTGTAAACAACCATTTCTTTGTTTGAACAAATTTGTAGTAAAAGCAAAGAAAATGAATTTAAAATCTCTACAAATGAAATGTTTCTGATTGATTAAGATATCTTAATATTATTCTAAAATAAATGAAACAAAGGCAAATTTTAATATGCCAGGGAATTTATTAATTTTGATCATTAGGACACTTCAGTGGAGTTTTCTGGATGTGAAACTCCACCCTGATGGGGTTTAAAAACATTCCACATTACTTAATTTAGCAGACATGATACCAGCACAACAAATGTCTGTGGCCTGCGTGTCATGGGAAAGCAATCCTTGAGAATGAATAGTCTCCATTTCCATTGTATGTGTGGTGGGTTCATAAAGGAAAGCGGGGAATTGTTTCCTTAGCTTCTAAACTTTGAGATGTTTTCTAGAAGTCAACAAATGTTTCTACTGTAAGTACAAGAGCAGGTGAGCGTAGAATTTAATAAGAAGCCCTCCATTCTCTGCCTATGTATTTCTGTACCAACTAGAAGGTGCTCTTTTTTTTTCTCCTAAGACAAAAGATACCTATTGATGCAGTATTTAAAAAAAAAAAAAAATATATATATATATATATATATATACATACATACATACATACACACACACACACACACATATATTTGGTTTCTGTAAAACTTTAATCTTATATTTTGGGACAAGATAGTATTTATTATCCAGTCTCTTATACTAGCACCCCTATTTCCTATGTTTTGATTTGTTTTCTTTAGTAAGACTGGACAGTTTCAACAGAGTTCAGTGTCACTTAAATTGTTACTCTATAGCGTCCAGGAAGATCAAAGATTACTTAGCTTGATATTTAGGAGTTAATTCTTCCCTGATTTCATCAAAATTTGAAGTTTTCTGGCCTCTAACGATCATCGCCTGTTTTTCAAGTCCACCAGAGAGGCAAGCTGAACAGAGGAACTTTCGGTTCCTTTCCAGAGAAAGCAGCATTTCGTAGCAGCTGGGAGCAGCTGCAATGTACCTCCATGTGCAGTTTCCCACCCTCCTGAGCCACGAGGCCCTTCTGCATGAAGGGTTGGAAATGAAATTTGAGCCAAGGGAGCTGCAGAGTCTGGCCACCCATGCAAGGTCATATGGACTCAAGTCCAAAGAGGCCTCTCTGTCCTTAGAGCCGAGTTAAGAATATGGGGAAGGGACGAAGGGTAGGAGGAAAGCAGGGAGAAGTTGCTTTGGACCCTGAGTCTAGGGCACATGTTTATGGGGGAGACGGTCTAATTTTTCTCATTCACATAGTTGCCAGGAGCTCTCGCTGACAGGACACTCTCCATCCACTAGGAGGTTGCCAGTGGCCCCTTAGAGAAGCCACAGAGCTGTCATTTTGTTTGCTGAATGTCTGAGCTCTGGACTCATCATCCCAGTAGACCACCCAGCACATAAGTCAAACAGCCTAGTTCCTGCGTGTTCGTGCATTTGCGCACACGCATATACCCACACATACATGTGTGCAAGAACAAACACCTCGTAGGAGGGGAAACTGATGGAATTGATAACAGTAAAGTTATTAAGTGGTTAGGGAACTTCTGAACAATATCAGACACCCAGGATATGGAACCGGATTTGGGACTACTGAGTGCAGGCATTAAAAATAATAACAACAACGAAAATCACATATATAGCCTGGACCTGGAATACCTCATGTGAGTAAATACTCCTTCATAACAATGAGATTTATAATGTGCAGATATATTTTATGTGAAATGCATAGCCATCTGTGAGTGAAAATCCTCCACAATAATCTCCTGACCTCCCCTGGAAAAGAAAAAAAACACTCTGGCCAAAATATTTGTTTCATATAAATAAGTCTGCTGATTGGTCAGGAAAGAAAATGTGAAAAAGAAAAGGGGAAGTATTTATTAAGAATGAAGTTTAGTAATTGACAGTAGGCTTGTGATATTCGCACAAAGGTTAAAAAAACAAAATGCTATTATTCATTGACTCTTGAGAGCAGCCCACTTTGAAAGTGACATGTAGCGCCACCTAGTGGGAGGGAGAGTCAGCAAGGATACGGAATGGCTAAACTTTAAAAACCTCAACATAATCAGAGTACATTTGCAGTCTGAATTTTTAAAAAAAAGGTGGGAGCCGTCTGTTTTTGTTTTGTTTGTTCGTATACAGAGAACAAACTGGTGGTCGCCAGAAGAAGGGGGCTTGGGGAACTGGTTGGAATAGGTGAAAGGATTAAGAAATAATTGGTAGTTGGTAGTTACAAAATGGTCATGGGGATGTAAATGAACTGCAGCATAGAGAATATAGTCAATAATGTTGCAACAACCACGTACAGTGCCAGGTGGGTACTAGACTAATCAGGGGGGTCACTGCATAAATTATATTAATGTCTAACCACTATGCTGTACATCTGAAACTAACGTAAAAGAATATTGAATGTCAACTTTAACTGAAAAAAAATAAGTAATTTTTTAAAAGGCGGGGAGATTGTATTAGGTAGCATTTACAGCAAGTAAGATCTTCTTAGTATGGCTGAGCTGCACTTTAACTCTCTGCCTGAGCTCACTTCTTTTAGGTAGGGAGTTTATTCTTTGGAGAGAAATAAAAGAGACTTGCCTTCATAGTAAATCTGAAAAACACGATATAAATGATTAGGAGATTTATATTAGAAATGCACATGACTGAAAGGAATGCCATATGCCCCAGATTAGTTTTGTTAGTGTGTTTTGCCTCTGTTTCTGAAAGCCAGCTTCAAATGAAAATACTTCCAGATGATTTTATTTCAACATGCAGCCTTATTCCTTCCCCTGTGTTGTACAGACTCTGGAGGAGGGTCCCATGATTCTTAACAGGCAGCACACAGAAGCCTGTTTAACCCTTAATGCACCTGAGATACACTATTGAAGACCCTACTCACGTGCGACAATTTCATAGTAAGGTGCCTTCAGGGTTCCAACAGGAGAGACTTTCCTGGGACTACAGTCCAGTACCTAGGGAGGGTGGGCTGGGGGAGAGGGGTGGTGGTCAGGTGAAAAGCAAGGCAGAAAAAAGGGAAAAATAAGAAGGTTACAGTGGAGGAACCTGGCAGACACCATCTTAGCCAAGTGGTAAGGTTACCATCGCCTTGTTATCACGTGGAGACCATGTACCCCTGGGTGCAATGAGGAGGGCACTTCACCTGTGGGAAATTCTTCCCCTGAATCCATGACTTCACTCTAATCATGAGAAACCATTAGACCAACCCAAATAGAGGGCCACCTACAAAATACCTGACCAGTATTCTTCAAAAATGTCAAGATCATGAAAAACAAAGTAAGACTGATAAACTGTCACAGATAGGAGGAGATAGAAAAGACTAATCACTGAGTAAATAAAGTGTACTTGTGACTGGATCCTGAAACAGAAAAAGTGCGTTCATGGAAAAACTGGAGAAATGTGAATAATGTGTGTGGCCTAGTTAATAGTATTATACTGACGGTAATTTCTTGGTTTCGATCATTGTACTAGGATTATGTAAGATGATAACAAAAGGAAAAACAGCAAAGAAGGCAGCTAATGGCACCAAGGGATACGGGCTCATACTGACGTATTCCACTGTGTCAGCTCCCTCTTATTCTGTGTTTCTTCTTTCCCCTCCCTCTGAAGGACCCCAGCACAGGCCTGCCAGCTTCCCCTCCACTGCCAGCACCTGTTGCTTCCAGACATGCTGAGCTCTCCCTCAGCTGATTTCATAATAAAATTGGCTCATGGCTTCCCTCCTACTCTCTTGCCCCTGAAACAAGCACAGAGACAGTTTTGTTTTTCTTTCTCTTTTTTTTTTAGCTGACAAATGTAAAGTGAAGAAGGTATAAAAAGTTGCCCACCCTTGACTGAATCCCTCTCGTTCTGGAAAGAAACTTTGATGTAAATGACAGGTTTTTGAGCACACAAAGAACTGAAGTAGGCGTCAGAGGAAAATCAGACTTGGGCATCTGGCTTTTTTGCTACAGACGTAGGAGGAGCAGTTGTCAGGGGTCGGGAAGCTGGTTATGGGGTGAAGAGATGTGTTCATAGCTATGGACGCTCCTTATGCCTAAGAAAAGTGGTCCAGGTTTTCTGGGCCAGCTTACATATTCTGCTTACTTGACTTTGTGCTTTAATCTTTGGTTTAGATGCTATGACTGACGAGGCCAGCCTTAGGAGCAAAATAGACCTGGAGCAATCACGGGGTTAAAGGATGAAGGAGAAAGAGAGAAAATCCACCCTCTAGAGCACTGCAGGACCAGGACATCCTGGGTGGTTCTTCCTGCTGAAACTGCTAACCCCAGGATGCCAGACTTATCAGACTTACAAGTTCCTGTCTAGGTGGCATGCTGGCATTTTCTGCTTCTGTTTTTAAACACACAGTTGTGCGTCTGAGAGTCTGGTGTGATAGAGTAATGAAAACCTGACTTGAAACATTTCCTTTGATATTTTTAACAACTGTAAAAATAGTTTTATCCATATTCTATTTTAACTTAAGCAAAACAAAACAATACACAAGCTACATCTTGAGACTCAAAGAAGTTAGCGGTGTTTCCTCTTAATTGTTGATCCAATTTATCTTTATTAGATCTGTGTTATGAACTGTTTCATGCAAAGCACAGGCTACCAATGCTTATGTAGATACAAATAATTTCTGTAACTTAAAACGCCAAGTTATTTGGCGTTTTTTTCCATCTTAGTTGGTATACACTTTTCTCCATGCGTTTTGAACCATTTTTAAAATAGCAAAGTATTTGAACCCTGCAATGTACATTTGATAAAAATCTATCATTTTAGTCTCTGTTTTATTCATTTCTGCCCTGATTTTTGTTATTTCCTTCCTTTACTAACTTTAGGCTTCAATTTTTCTTCTTTTACTGGTTTCTTAAGGGATTAAGTTAGGTTGTTTATTTGAAACCTTTTTTTTTCGTAACATAGGCATTAATTAGTATCACTCTAAACTTTCCTCTGTGAACTGCTTTTGCTGCATCACATAAGTTTTGATATGTTGTGTTGTCATTTTCATTTGTCTCCAGATATTTTTTTATTTCCCTTTTGATTTTTTTCTTTGACTCATTGTTTAGGAGTGGATTGTTCAGTCTCTGTATATGTGTGAATTTTCCAATTTTTCTCTTTTTACTGATTTCTAGTTTCACACCATTGTGATCGGAAAAGATATTTGATATGATTTCAGTCTCCTTAAATGTGTTAAGACTTGTTTTGTGGCCCAGCATATGATATATCCTAGAGAATGTTCTGTGTGCAGTTGAGAGAAATGTGCATTCTGCTGCTGTGGGATAGAATGTTCTCTGTATGTATGTTAGGTCCATCTGATCTATAGTTCAAACTTAGTGTTTCCTTTGTGATTTTCTGTCTGGATGATGTGTCATTTTAGACATGTAATAGTGGCTACATTTGTTAAGCCCTTACTATGTGCTGGGTGATGCTGCATGATCTGCTGCACATAGTCTGGATATTGCATTAATATGATGAATATGATTAAGTAGGTTCTATCACTTATCACCTTTTATAGATCAGGAAACAGAGGTTCAAAAACGTGAAGTAACTTGCTCAAGGTCATATAGCCAAGGAAATACTAGAACTAGTGCTGGGCCCAGATCCACCCACATCCGGTATGCAAATGCTTCACCACGACAATATTCTATCATGGTCTCTGACAGAATTACCCATGTGTGGTTCCTGCCTAAATAGCAAGCCATCAGTGGCTCAGAGATGGTAGAGATTGAAAGGCTGCCTCATGTGATTAAATGATTTGGATATGTTTGATTCTGGCTGTTGAACCTTCAATTAAAAACAAGGTAATATATCAACACATGGTTGAAAAGTGAATTTTTACAAGTGTTTCATAAATGTCCTGTGTGCAATCCTAATTGGCCTATATGGAATAATTAAAGCCATCTCTGTTTTCTATGTAATTCTTCTTCTTCTTCTTCTTCTTTTTTTTTTAGAAGTTATCTGATCACAGAACTCGTCCTACTGAGTATATCAGAAATCCTGGGCCACTCAATTGATCTCCCCCACCCCATCCATTAAAAAATAACAATAACAATGAAAAAAACTCAACTATTACTTGGTCCACATGTGCAAATTTCCTTCTTCTAAACAGCTACATGAGGAAGCCAGTATATTATCAGAAATATAATCAGACAGCTGCTCACTACTCCTGGAATTGAGGCAAGGTGAGTTCGTGGCTGTGCTCCTTTGCTGTTATCATCAACAACACCATGTTCCCTTTTGACTGTAGGAATCCTCCAAACAGGCACTCACCTTGAACATAACTGAGTCATTGCCAAAATCCATCTTTCTCACTCTTCTGTATTTGTACTGTTTGACTGACACTTTTTTTTTTATTCTTTAGACATGTTGATACTACCAATCATGGTAGTATTTGTTACCCATTTGTTACCTCCAAACACTATCCTGTCTATCTTCATTATTATTGTTATTAATAATTTTCATCTAATTGATTTCTACCAGCTGGTCATTATTAGTGCCAAGCCCTTTACTATAGTGGTCAGGTTATTGCTGCATCAGACGTAGCTGTTGATTTGAACTTCCTTTTGTTCTAGCCAGATAGAAGCATAAATTGTAAGGATGTGGGAATTAAAAGTTATCTTAGAGAGTGTCTTCTACATGTGAAGAAACTGAGGTTAAGCCAAAAACATGGTCTCAGGATTTCTAATTCCTAGGGTACAGTTCTAAAAACTACAATTGGCAAACAATTGCACGCCTCTGAATTACATAAATTTAATTTCAGAGGATTTGCACCAATGACAAAAAAATATTCCAGAGAATGGAACAAGTTATAGCATTATTTTTTTCTCTTCCCAGAACTGGTGAATTAAAGCACTGAATTGCATTGGGTCAGTGTTCAATTCGTGTTTAAATTTCTGGTTTTCATCTGAGATGTTTTCCCCAATATTTTGATGCTTATAGATTTTGGAACCTTACAAGGCCTATGGATCCTTGTAAGTAATTTGTGTTTTATGGTTGTTGCCTGCTTGTAAAAGATTAGTGGGAGAAATCCGAGTACAGACAGGAAAAGTTTGCTTTTTCTCTCTTGAGTGTTCAGAGTAGGAAGTAATCAATCAAATTATGGGAATAAAATTCCTTTTCCCTTTTTCAGAGTTCTTACTTGGATTAGCTCTCTCCTTTCAATAGGAAATATCAAAGTTGCCAGGCTGCTTTGAATGACAAAGTCAAAAACGATGTGTTTGTTACGGTCATAAATCTTTGCAGATTCTCATTAAGTTCAGGTATTTAAAAAGGGAACTGGATTAAGCTGCAACTAAAGTTACATTCCCAGAGCTAACTGCTACCCTCATCACCTTTCTTAACTGAAGCCATGTTTGCTCTGGATGTTTTGAAAAGTTCTGGCAGTAGAAAAACGCTGCAGCAATGAAGTGATTTCATTTCACAAACACAGCTTTTAAGTAAACAAAAACTGGCATCTTTCTTTTTTTAATTTCCTGGTGGACTCTAATTATTCTTGTAGTTTCTTTCATCAAATGTTGTGGGTGTTTGTTTTTTTGTTGCTGTTTTTTTTTGTTTTTTGTTTTTTGTTTTAGAAATAAAGGCCACTTGTTTTTCTTTCTAATGAGATCTTACTCTTTCTTCTTGGTGTAGGGGGACTTGGTATTATAACAGTATTTGTTAAAAATGCTTTTCCCAAAGCCAGAGGGTCTACTAGAACGCCCAGCTAGGGTTTAATGATGGAAAGAAAACAAATTGGATCTGGTTTATATTTACATGGGGGGGAAGTTGTGGGGAGTTAATGCTTGTGATAAAAATTCTTGGGATTTTCAGGTGCATTTTTCCTGTGGCAAAGGATGGCAAGTTGGAAGCAAACATTGGAGAAACTATTTTTCAGCTCCAGCTGGTGTTTACCAAGACAGAAAGTGGACTCATTATTGCCATGTCCTCTGATTTTTGAACTAATCTTGGAGTACTTATTAAAAATAAAAACAAACATATTGGGAAATAATTCATATATTAAAAACCCAAACCAGATCTAAAACAAAATAAAATTCTGCATGGATGAAGCAAACCAATCTTATCAAAGGTAAATGGTTGCTAGTTTATAACCTATGGCTTATGGTGAAGACCAGAGCTGGACAATAAAAAGCTGGTATACCAAGAAGTTTTTAAACTGTGAATCATAATACATCAATGTAAAATAAAATCAATTATTATTTTTTAAGTGGAAGGGGCTGTAATAGGATAAAATAGGACAATGCACCCCGTATAGCTAGCAAGACAAATACTATCTTGACAAACTTGGTTCAGTTATTTACGTGTGTGTGCACATGCAGAAAGGGTTGGATGTAAAATGTATTTGTTATAATGGATCTCAATATCAAAAATTTGAAAATCACTGGCTAGTGTGAGCAGAAGTCCTGTTCAAAAAGACTAAAATGAATATGCTTCAGGATTCCTTGAGAAACTAAGTGTGAGCATTGTATGCTATGGATTCAGTCTTTTTCAACCGTGTATCTCCAGGGCCTGGATCTGTACCTGTCACATAATAGATTCACTCTTTGGTTAATGAAAAAAAAAATTTAAAATGATCCTTAGGGCAGACGTCAGCATTTTTTTTCTGGACAGGGCCAGAAAGTAACCATTTTAAGCTTCGTGGGTCATGTGGTCTCCGTCACAACTATTCAACTTTGCTTTTATAGTGGGAAAGCAGGCTTAGACACTATGTAAATGAATGTGCATGGCTATGTTCCAATAAAACTTTATGTACCAACACAGGTCTTTGGCTCACTGGTCATAGTTTGCAGACTTTGAATATAGACTCAAGGTTTCCAATATGTCCCTTGACCTTTTCTTACTTATCTTGTTACTCTCAGGTGAGTATCTACCACCAACATTCATGGCAGGTGTGAATGCAGGAGGTAGGTGAATACCCTCCCACCAGAGATGCAACTCAGAAATAACAGAGCTGCTTGCAGCTATGTGAGAAGGGAGTGGTCATTCCCGGAACCGCATGACAGTGACGGGGGAATTTTTGAAATCTGCAGTTGTTTGGGATGATGGCATTTCATGTAAAGGTGATTATACGCTCCACTACAAACATTCTATTTTGGAAAAGACATCACATAAACACAAATCCAAGCAGTCTTTGGCCATTTTTCTAAAAAGCTTAATAATCCATTTTGATGTTTCCTTGACTTTGCATTTGAGTGCATGTTTAATTTATAGATCTTCCTCTGCTTCTCCATTTTTTTCCTTTTGTCTTTTGGATGCCTGGGATTCTGTGAAGCATTTGGAGGGAGTAATAGGAGACACAATGGGGTCACTTCATCATCTGACCTCTCTTCTGAGAAATAATCCCATGCATGGTTTAATTCAACAGTCTGCCTTGGCAAGCGAGGAGTGAGCCATCAAGTTCAATCAAAGTACAAGGAGCGATCATGGACGATTAGTAAATGGCATGTTTAGAGAGTTTGGACTTTATTCTAGATCAGCATTAGCCAATAGAAATGTAACGAGAGCCACATATGTCATTTTCAATTTTCTAGCAGCCACCTTAAAAGAGTAACAATGAAGAGGTGAAATTCATTTTAATACTATTTTAATTTAAGCCAATATACCTGAAATATTATGTCAACATGCAATCAAAAATAAAACATCAAGGAGACATTTTGCGTTTTTCATACAAAATATTATAGATCTAGTATGCATTATACGTCTGCAGCATGTCTCAATTCTGAGGAGCCACATTTCAAATGTTTAATAGCCCCAAGAGGCCAATGGCTATCATATTAGACAGCACAGCCCTAGAGGCAGGGGCTGGGGAATGCGTGTTGAAGGCCTTCTATCAGTAGAGGACTGATTCCGCAGACCTCTGGTTCTGCTGTGGACACCTTATCCTAGGTGGCACGTGAAGGGTAGAGGATGCGTACTGAGCTGTATGGCTATTGAGGAACCTAAAGGAAAGACGACGGAGACTTGAACTAGAGCAGTGCAATAGACATGGAGTGTGAGGGGAAGATTTGTTAGCCATTTTGGTAATAAGAATCATAAAACTTTCTCTGGAATGCCAGCAGCGAGGAAAGGAGCAGAGATGGGAGAATATGTCTAGCTCAGGTGTGTTATTAGTAACTGTGACTGTGATAGGGAACATAGAAGGAAATTACAGGTATCAAGGAGAACATACATCTTTGTTTCAGACAAGTGAATTGGAAAGTGCGTTGTGGTAAGCTGGAGCTCATGAATAAGGCTAGGCTGCAGAGCCATCGTAAGGCATGACTGTTGAAGGTGTGCCAGTAGTCACCACAGTCGCGATGTGAAAGTGTGTAGCAGAACACAAGGAGAGGGTGGAAGGAGAGCAGGACCAGAAAACCATGTTTCTATTCTTGCCCCAAAGGAAGAAAGTTTCCATAGGTTATGCCATGCTTGCAGAATTGTTTAGAGGGAACTGTATTGATGTCTATAATTTACTTTGAAATGCATTAAAATGATAAGATGAATTGATGGATGGTTAGAGGGATGGAGAGATATATGATGATAAAAATATAGAAAAATATATATTTAGAATTTCGTTGGTGGGTAAATAGGTGTTGTACAATTCTTTTCAATTTTTGCCATGTTTAACATTTCCATAATAACATGTTGGCGCTAGTGGGGAGAAGATGGTTTCAAGGTCCGTGTTAGCAAAAGCTACCAAAGGGGTGGCTAAGTCCAAGACAAAAGAATGTTTGTCTTGTCAGTTAGGAAATTGTTGGTGACTTGGAGACCAGATGGACTGTTGTGGTGTGACAGAAACCAGCCAGCAATGGGTTGATGAGTAAATGGAAATGCTTCAGAAGAGACAGGGCATGTAATGAAGGTCACCCTTGTATCTCTCTAATCTGTGTTGTTCTCTCTCTACTGGACTTGCGTCGACTAACAGGTTCCTTGTACTTGATTTAAGACCATCATGTCTAGTCATCCATGTAAATAAAACTTCCTTATATGAAAGGAGAGTTTAAAATGTGTTTAAGTATGTTTTGGTCCTAGCTACTGCATTCGTATGCCCTGTTTTCTGTTCTGATGTGGTTGTATATGCATGGTGATTTGATCAACAGCTTTTTTTATCAGAAGATTTTAACCAGGTCTTTTTTGTTATTTTGAATTGCAGATTGTGCTCTTTGGATGGATGCTAAGGTGTCCAGCATTCATTACTGAACACAAGTAGTGTCTGCTATGCCTTAATGTTGTTGAAAATTTTGGTAAAAACATAGTGGCTCTTTTTTAAGCACCAGCCTATGTTAAGTAAACTCCATCGCAAGTGTGGCAAGAAAAAATAAACTTGCTTTAAGAATCTCCACCTTGTTGAACCTCACTTGAAAGTTCCATGAGAGAATGGAGAAATTTAAATGTTTTGTGTTCTTTCTCTCACCAGCATTAAAATTAAAAAAAAAAAAAAAAAGTTTCCACCATTTAATATTCTTTCACCAGTGACATATTCTTATTTCTTCTCCATGAATACCAAATAGTAAACATTCTTTGTTATGCGCCTGAGACTTTCCTCTCTGCTCTCTGGAAATGTGGTGATGATCACAAAATACTAAAAAAAGAAGAAAAAGAAAGAAACCTGAGAAAACCAAACTATTTATTGCAATTCATTCCTTTACTAACTCACAAATTTATTGCTCATGACAAAAAAAGAAAATAAATCGTAGTGTTTATTTATTTATTTATTTATTTATTTATTTATTATTAGATTAAGGTGTACAAAACAAAGTGGTAACCCCCTCCCCCAATCTATTGCCCCTCTGACATCGTATTGCAGTGTTTTATTTCTCACTTAGTTGATGGTAACAATTTCTCTCCAGTTTGTAGAAGCTCACAGAGAAAGGACTTAGAGGACGTTTCAAGCTGAAAATTGCTTAAATAAGGGGACTTTCTGTATCTAAAGTTCCTGAACTATTTTCATGGCATCTATTTAGATTTAGTATTTGAATGTTGCAAATAATGCATCCATTTCACCATGATTGTCCTTTCTAGTCCACTAAGAAATCTAAGGTGGGCGTTTAATAGCATGGTGACAGATTAAGGGGGATTCGTTTGGAGAGTATTGAGGGAGGAAGGAAGAGGGGAGAGTAAGAGAAGTCCAGAGAACTGAAGAATTAAAAAGCTATCAGGCTTACATTTACACAAATAACTGCATTTTCACTTTACTCATCTACTATCCTTATTAAAACAAAGCCAGCTGCCATGTCACCCTCTGTATATGTGTGACAGAACTTTGAAAAGTTCTGTTGTATGACCACAACTCGGCATAATTGCAGCAGAGGAGAAAGGAGGAAACTAGAGGGGAAGCAAATGAGAAAGCAGCTTCAGAGGGCCACCAATAAAGGGGTGAAGAGACCCACATGCTGCAGAGTTGGACGTTAAAGCAGTTTCAGATTGTGTTTGTGGTAAACCTTGATATCTTCGGCGGATATCTCTGGAGACGTTTGTGAGTCCTGACATTCACAGATGTGGAAATGTTCATGCCTTCTCCTCCACGCCTGTCTTCCTGGTCAGGTCCTTTCCATGGCTGTGGGTTGCCAAAAAATTTCCTCAGACCCTAAATTTATTGCCTTTTCAGTTTCCACCATAATTTTGTTCACGTGATCTTTTTTGAAAAGAAACATTTCCCCACATTTGTGAAGACTGAATAACTATACTATCTTCACAGGAATTCGAATTATCTGCCTCTGTAAAATTAACAAATGACAGAATCTCATGAACTGCAGTCTCCTTACTCACTATCAGAGTGACTGCCAGCACTACTCTGTATGACAATGCTAGCTGAAAAATAAAGCATTTGGAAAGATATGACAATATTTAAAATACGTCTTCTTATAATAGATTATTGATTTCTCAGGGAAAAGAAGCATGAAAATCATTAATCAAATGATCTAATGGATGAGCAATGCTATGCAAATGTAAAAGATGATTATTATGAAATGCTTAGAAATCCATTGGACATTAAATGTCTCATTCCATGTGCAACCCCTTAATTGTTTAGCACACTACATCAATGGATAGATTATATTTCAACTGTCTTCTTGTAAGCATGTTTCCCCTTCATTTATAAAAAAGAAAATAAGTAACAGTTCATGTAAAGAGTTCTGTTAGTGTATTGGCTAGAACATATTGACTTATGTATACCTATTATCGTAATATGCCAGCACAGTTTTAAAGGTTTGGGTGAAATCATTGCCCTTCAAAACAGGAAGTTCTTAAAGATTGGATAATTAGATATGCAAGCAATTTCAATATATTGATTTGGACGTCTGACTTACGAGTGCCTATTATCAGAATTTTGTAGAATATACTAGCTCAGTTTTGAAAGCTTGGGCAAAATTATTTTTCTGAAAACAGAAAGTTCTTTTTCTTCCTCCCTAAGGCCTCTAAAAATCTGAACTATTGAACTCAGATTTGAGTAATGATGTACTATACTTTGCCAAATGAGTCGTTTCCCCTTTTATAACATCCATCAGAAAAAAGGAAGTGTTCAGCTGGACAAACTGTTTCCCAGGAAAGACCTTTTTTTGTGTTTGTTGAAGTCAAGGTAATTTTAAAATAAAGGAAAACTTCAAAATGTTCTCAAGTGACTTTTAGGAAACAAAACGTTTGAGTCTGTGGGTTATATTCTATTGGCACAGAGATGCTAAGACAGTAGTTAAAAAAAATAAGTGTCTTCCATAATCAGAGGAAAGTAATTTGGACTATTTAACAGCATATGTTCACATAAAAATGACAGAAATAAGAGGTGTTTCACATATTTGCAGTTTTCTTAGATACAATCACAACAAAATATAAAATGTGTTTTAAACATATTTTTGTAATTATAAAATATTTAGGCTCAGGATGGTGTGACTGGATTTATTTTATTATATTCAGTTCAATGCCTGTTTGAAATTCATGGAGTTTGTACTAAATCTCAACCCTCTGGTAACTGAGCTTGTTTATTCTTATCCAAAATAAAGTACCTTATGACTAAGAAAAAAAGTACACTATCATAAAATCTCATTATTGGCATTAGACATGACCTCTAGGTCATTTAGTCTAATACTTATCTGATAGACCAAAGTTCATTAAAATAGTTTCATAGCTATTCTAGTCATTAAATAATTCGTTTGAGATATATCTTCAAAACACTGACATAACATAACGTATTTGTAGAGTAAAACATTTGTCAGTCTATTGCTTCTCTTGCCTACTGGTTGCCAAGCAGATTCACATTTATTTATTCTATATTCATATGACTAGCTGTTTTGAGACCGGAGATCAGAGTATGTAGACAACTTTAGAAATACAATTTTATTAACTCATATTAAAGTTTATTAGGAACACAATACAGTCAGTTTTGCTATAATGCTTGTTTTGAAAAAAAGTGAAATTGTTCCAGGGAATTAATACGACGTGTGATCAAACAATATGGTGAATGTTTAAATAAAAACAATTTATTACAGTAAAAGACACATTGCCATTAATCCCCCTTAGATTGCCCCCCCCCCACCCGCTTCAAACACACTTATCGCATCATCCTTGCCACTTTCTGAAGCAGTTCTGGAAGTCCTCTTTCGTGAGTGTCTTTAGTTGCTCTTTCGTGGCTGCCTTGATGTTCTGAATCGATTCAAAATGTTTACCTTTCATAGTCATTTTGACTTTGGGGAAGAGCCAGGAGTCACACAGTACCAGATCCAGTGAATAAGGTGGATGAAGATACACCATAATGTTCTTATTTGACAGATTGCCGTACCAGAAGCGATGTGTGACACGGAGCGTTGTCATGATGGAGGATGAAGTAGATATTCACAAAAGTGGACTTCCAGAACTGCTTCAGAAAGTGGCAAGAATGATGGGATAAGTGAACTGAGGGGGACTATTTTGAGGGGGATTAATGGCAATGTGTCTTTTACTTTAATAAATTTTTTAAATATTTCTTGATCATGCTTAGTATATTATGAAATCATTTGAGCATAATGTGAATTTTGCATTTGTTTATGTGCATTTTCATCCACCAAAAACACTAGATGAATGTGGAAAACTGCACCCAGCTGAACCCAGCCATGTAAGAAAACACACACACACACACACACACACACACACACAGACACACACACACACACATGCACGTGCGCGCGCAGGCGCCTCAAATATCTACCAGCTAACTCAGTTCACTGCAAGTTGCGAGTCATACCCATTCATGTCTGATGTACAGCTTTGGGTCGCATTTTAGATAACTCTTCTTCCACCACAATAACTCACAAGCAGCTCTCCCAATGCCCACTTCCACAAGAAAATTTTAGGGCTTTATCAAGGTCAAGTGTCATATTGTAGTATTTATGAATTTCATAACCATTTAAGGTGTGTAAAACTATGCTACTATTGTTGTAATGTTCCTACCTTTTAAAACATGTGCCACTGAGGAAGTTTTTGCATGTTGTTCCCTAACTCCATTTTCCCCATAAGCCTTGTGATTTTTATTGTGCGATTTTATACAGTGAGATAATTTTAGGAATGCGTGTTTTGGAGTTTTAGCACAATCAACTGTATATAATTTACTAATCATTTAGCCTTTAAGTACTTTTTAATTTGGGGCTATTATCAGTAGTACTTTGACAGATATCTTTGTTTGTAATGCTATTTGTTATATTCAGTACAAGCTGTTTAGACTGTATTCCCAGAAATAGAATCATAAGGTCAAAGGCTGTGAACATTTCATGCATATTGCAATCATATGGATGGTTGTTGAAAAGCACTTTCTAGTTGAGAAGCTTGGAATTTAGTCCTGGCTTTGTCATTAATCAGTTAGTGAACTTCTACCAAGCACTTGACTTCTTGTCATTGAGTTTTTCAATCTGCAAAATAAGAATGCTAAATTAAGTGATTTCTGTTCATTCTCTCTGATCCCAAAATTGTACCATTCTATATTTATTCTGTACTGTGCTGTATTAATATGGACTAAGGAAAGCTTGTGGAATTTACTGTCAGTGTGAATACTCAAGCTCTCATTCTTCCTGTCTCCCAGGAGGGGATGGTTAGCTTTATTGGTTCCCTCCACAGCCAGACCGAAAGGCTCTCCAGGGTGGAAGGCAGTAGGGAAAGGCAGGCGCTCTGCAGTGAGCAGCTAGGAAGCAACCCATGGACCCACTGGAAACTGAGAGCGCAAACAGCTTAGAGACCTGGGATCTGGCACGTTCTCGTCCAATTCAGGCCAGGCAGAATCAGGGTGAAGAAACCTTAGTTCCACAAATTAATAGCATGCTGGGTTGGCCATCCTACCATGCAAATGCCTATTCTGTCATCCAGTGTTAGAAATGAAAATTGTGATTAATGGCACTGGTCAGTTTACTGGCAAAAAACAAAAACAAAAACAAAACAACAACAAAAAAATATTAGAGTAGTTGCTTGCTCTAGGAATCAACAATTGATTCTTAGGATCACCCTTGACCTCATATGTTGGGAAGATCATCTATTTTTTTAATTGCAAGATGATCACCTAATGTCCGTCACCACACATAGTTACAATTTTTTTTCTTGTGATGAGAACTTCAAAAATCTACTCTCTTATCAACTTTCAAATATACAATATTATTAACTATAGTCACCAAGCTATATGTTACATCCCTATAGCTTATTTATTTTATAGCTGGAAGATCTTTAACATGGAATGCTTCAGATACTATGTGCTATTAAAGCTCTGTGGACATCCCCAAAACTGCTGTGGTGGTTTAGAAGTTATGCCCACAAGTTCTTTGATATGCCTTCCTTCAAGAGACAGAGCTGAATCTCCCTCCTCTTGAGTGTGGGTTGGGTCTAGTGATGCACTGATAACAAATGTAATACGGCAGGAGTGACAGAATGCTACTTCCAGGGTTCTGTTATAAAAGTCTGCACTGCCCAACTTGAGTGTGTTCTTTGTCCTGGATAACTTGACATGGGGAAGTTAGCTGCCATGCTTTGTGAGTAGCCCTATCAGGAGGTCTGCATGGTGAGGAATAGGTGTCTCCTGCCAACAGCCATATTAGTGAGAGATCCATGAAAATGGATCTTCCAACCTAGTCAAGCCTCCATGTGACTGCAGCCCCAGCTGACAATAGGACTGTAATCTCAAGAGATACCCTGAGCCAGAACCACCCAGATAAGCTGCTCTAGGATTGCTGACCCTAAGAAACTGTGTGAGATAATCAGTGTCTGTTATTTTAAGTAACTGAATTCTGGAGTCACTTGTTATGCAGCAGTTGCTCATGCAAACACCATTTGCTGAAGCAGTGCTCCTCAAACCCAAGTGGGCATCAGAATCACCTGGAGAGTTTATCTAAACACAGAATCCTGAGCCCCCGCTCCTGAGAATCAGATTCAGTAGGCTAACTGTGGGGCCTGAGAATTTGCATTTCTCACAAGTTCTCAAATGATGCTGATGCTGCTGGTTCGGGGATCATATGAAGTGCAAATGCCTTTATCTGCTGCCTGGACAACCTTGCTGTGAACTGCTGTCCACAGCAGAGTAAAACTTTTCCTTATCACTGTCCTGGGCAAGTTTTCAAGCCTTCCCAATTCACCTATAGCCTCTCTTTGCTACCCAGCATTGAAGCTGGGAATGAAGCTTAAGAGTTGCAAAAAAAGCCTTTGAGTCTTCGAAACCTGCTGGTCTGTTGGTAGCCATTCCGGATGGAAATCCACTAGTCTGTTTTCAGCTCATTCTTTCCCAATACAGTTTTCCTTCTTTCTTAGCTTCTGTTGGCAGGCTCCTTGCTAACCCTTGGTGTGGACTTAGGCTGTCTGGGAATCTCTTAGACAAATGTGGAAGGAGCTGAAATCTCCTTAGAATGAGCTGTAAGCTGAAATGGTGGGAGCTGAAGGTCAAGATTGGTTTTCCCTGACACAAGAGGACTTGGAGTGTTCTCCTTAGAAATGAGAGGAGAAACTGTAGATGGATTAAACTTTTAAGAGATGGAACACAGGAGGCCTTGGAAGACGCCTTTGTAGGGGCATTGGGCTATGGAAGAATATTTTAAAATGCATTCAGAGAGGTCAGATGAGACACAGGGCAACTGTAATGCCATGGAGGCCAGGATAGTGGACATCTTAAATGCAGGCAGGAAGAAGGCTGGAAAGAGCCAAGAACTGAAGGATGGAAGGGATTTGGCAATTAGGAGGTCAGGGTGAGCAATCACGTGGACATTCAATATTTTGACTGAAATCCAGATATAAGGAGAAAAACTTTAATGGAATGTGCTGTACTATTTCTCCAGGACCTCCTGAACTCCAGGACTCCACATAAAAATCCCTTCTGCGTACCGGGATCAGGGTGTTAAACAAGCATGGTCTTAGGGTAGAAAAGGGTCATCGCACTTCTGCAATTTGATATATAACATTTGTAATTATTCTTTTCATGTCTCCCATACCCCTAATAGGATGATTAGCTCCTTGAATCTGTGTTCTGCTTATTTTTAATTTTTTTTTTCCTGTGGTTTCTGGCCCAGTGCCTCACACCTGGTAGAAACTCAGAAAATGGCTGTTGAATTCCCCATCTCTGAAATCCTTTAAAATAAGAGAATGGGACTCAAGGTCAGGCAGGTGAAATGACCTTAGTAGATTTAAACACAGCCACGACATCTCCTCTAGGGAGCCATCCTCTACGAACAGAAGCCAAAGTTTCAACAGGCAATTCAACTGTGAGCCCTGTGTCCGCCACAGAATCAAATTACTAGAGCAGCTCTCTCATCCCCTCTGCTCATCCATGGGTTGTCGTTAGCATCCTAACTTCTCATAAATCTCCACTTAAAATTTTCAAATGCATTAGTTTCCTCATCCTTCCAGGTAAAATCTACAAGAAAGGGGCTCAACTGTTCATCCCCTAGGAAGGAAAGTATATGGGGACATTGTGTGATCTAAGCGATAGGGACCTACCTTCTGCTCCTGAACCCACCATGTGATGACTTTACTTGGGACAAGTCAGTCTTCTCTTTAGCACTCAGTTTTGTTCTCTCAAAAATGGATTTGACTCAATGCTTTCTGGTCATATTTGGTCATCTTTAGAAAAATGTGTTCAAGCAATAGATAGAGTTTAAAAAGACATAGTGAGAGGGTGAGGCTAAGAGAGATGAAAACCACCTAGACAGCAGGATTTTGTTACTAAGCATTTTCTTGTGAAGGCTCTCTCTTTTGTTTTGTTGTTAAACAGCATCTTATAATGAAAAATTTCAGTATATAGCAAAGCTAAAAGAATTTTACAGTGGGCTCTCTAGATTCTATTCTTAACACTCTACTTTACTGGTTTTATCACATATCTTTCCATCTATTTATTCTCTATCCAGTGTGAATTGTCAGGGCATATGACTCTCCTCACACACCATAGGGCTGTGAGAAAGTTAGGGAAAGTTGCTAATTAACCATTGAGACAAATCTGAGTTGGCAAATTGGTAACCAATGCCATCTCGGATGCCCTCTGAGGGATATTTTCTTCCTGTAATCTTCAGACTTGAAAATTTGCTAAAATAATGCATCCACTGTATTATATAAACTATGAAAAGAAGGACACTGAGATTTTTTTTAAAAATGCAGAATTTGTAGCTCCAAATGAGCAAAGTTCATCGAAGTAATCTAAAGCAGGTTATATACCTGGTCCAGTATTGCCATCACACACAGTACTTGTTGGGCATTTTTTCTCTTGGAATTCCCTTCAGAACTAAATGTCTCACAAGAAAACTGGCTTTATTGCTTCTGGATAGGCATGCGCTAGACACGTAATTATTACTTCTCAAAGCCACCCTCTGTCCTACCTTTCTCCCTTTAATTCCAGGGCGGCTCTTGTTCTCACTTTCCATGAGTCTGTGCAGGCTGAAGTAGCAAATGTAACTTACCTGGGTGGCAGACATCCATCAAGAGCTTTGATAACAGTGGTCTTCTCCTGTCTCTCCCCGTGATGCTGAGCAACTCACCGTCAAATGCCTGCATCTCAGTTTCCTTCTTTGTAAAACTATGGCCAAGAACTTTTGCCTTGCTCTAGTTACAGGGTGGTTGTGATGAAAAAAAAAAAAAAAAAAAAAAATGATGTGTTTAGGAGCCTAAAACTTCTTTAAATGCATGAAAAATACATGGGGTGCTATGATTTTAACTGTTTAAATAAAGTCACAAGGCAAAAAAATAGACTGGAAGGTAATACGTTAAAATGCGAGTGTGCTAGATCTATGGATGAGCGATTATTTTCTCTTCTTCTTTCCAAAATTGTTTGTAAGGTGTTATTACCTTTATTATGAAAAAGTGTGTTAGGACTAACCATCTGTTGTTCTTATCATTTTAGGACAAAGAACAAGAAATTATTGTTTTAGTAGACAGTGGAAAAAGGAAACAACCAATCATTTGGGAGAGAAATTGAAATATCATAGAGATGAACTTTCTTTGCCTAATAGTAGCACTGACTGTTGCTTTATACCCTCCGTATCCTAAGGGCATCCTTTACTTTGCATTCTTGAGTAATAGCTGGAATCTCACAAATGTGAGACTATTCAAATATCAGTAATTCTAGAAGATTTTTTTATCACTTTTGAGCTATAAGAAAACTTTGAGGGATTAGATGAACTGTTTATTAACCTGATCATTCCTATCTTCTGCACTGTGCTTCTTTCCAAGCTGGATTAGTGGCAACTCTCAGAATAGAATACCCAGTCTACCCATGTAGGACACAGCTTGAGGGAACAGGAAGGTGGGAGGAGTGTGGAATGGCTAAAGACCCATTTTAGAATTTTACAACAGAGAATGTGAAAACCAGGGAGGTTACAAGGGGGCGGTGGCATTGATGTTCTCTGGGTATGCTTTCAAAAGTTCCATTTCACCTTTCTCCCCTCTCCTCCCCGCCCCCCCCCCCGCCCACTACCTTTCCCAAGGGATTGACTTTACATCACACTTTTATTTCCAGTCTAGTCTCCTGCATTAAAGTTTCAGAAGTTGATAGTCGTGAAAAATGGACATCTTAAAAACCATTACAGGTTGTATAGACAGATGGAAATGGAAGGAGCTGGCAGGGCACAGCCTGGGGACATGAGCAGAGTCACGTGATTCATTCTGGGATCATCTCGGAGCTCTAGCTCTGTGTGCTGGGTAGCATTCCACTGCAGCCTCCACTGGGGGGGCTTCTGTCGTCGTGTGCCTCTGCTTAGTGGTACAACAATGCAGTAGACATTGGATGGTTAGCTTCTCTGCTCGTGAGACGCGGTACCAATACAGCCTCGTAATTAAAACCTTTAATTATCTCAGTAACACTTTCAGCAATGAGGTGGACTGAGCTGAGGAAAAATGTGATCTAATTCCTGCCTCCCCCTGCCCACTAACACTACACACACAGGAATGTTGCATAAAATATAACAACCACCGCAACAAAAGCAAGTACACCAAGCCAAAGTTCAAAGCAAGGGAATTCTGCCAGAACAGTAAGTAGAGGCTGAGCCTGCAGTAACCCACAGAAGGGAAAGAGGAGAGGGGACCTGCGGGCGGAAGGCTGGAGTTCTGGAATTTCGCTTTGTGTTTGGCACGAGAAACACAACTATGCCCCCTCCATAATGCCAAACACTTTGACAAACCCTATACTCTTGAGCTCATGGATTAGAAGACCTCACCTCCAAGGACCAGAAAACAGTGGCAAGGATATAGGATTTTGGACAAAATTTGAAAATCAGCCCAAGGAATTAAAATCACAATTCTGAGCTGTACATTTACATGTGGTCTGAGTTTATACTTCCTGTGAAGTGTGAGAACCACAAGCTGAGAAGTCAACATGAAGACTGGTCTCAGGAGCATTGACACCCCTGCTATCTTTGGCAGGAGAAAAACTGAAACCACTCTGGATGATTTTTCATAACTTGGTTCCCAGGAGGCTTCCCCAGAATCAACAACCACAATTGAGGACGAGTGCGCAATTAGCAATTTCTGTCACTTGAGGAAAGAAGTCAGCCATGGCGGGGAGGCAGCAGACTCAACAGACCCCCAGACAGACCTCAGAAATATGTACTCTGAAAGATACTTACATGTGTGTTTCAAAGTATTAAAGAAATAAAAGAAAATATAAAAGTCATAATGAAAAAGTATGACAGCATAAAAAAGGTTTGAAAAAGAACCAAATAGAATGTGAAATGACAAATAGAGTTGAAATTAAAAATTCAATGGAGGATAAAATAGCAGGAAAAAAAAATGTAGTAATGACTAAAAGATGAACCTGATAAATTTACCAAACAGCAGAGCAAAACAACTGAAAAATATTAATAGCTAAAAGATTTGACAAAATTAACAAAGAGATAAAAGAGATGAGGGACTAGAAAAAGGTGGTTTGTAGACACAGAGAATAGACTAACTAGGTCCAAGATACATTTACTAATAAGATTCCAGCAGATAAAACATGGAGACCTTTTAGATAAACAGAGTTAACTATACACAGACTTTCACTGAAGCAACGACTAAATGACATACTTTAGCAAGAAAGACTGAATCCAGAAGGAAAGCATGATGTAATAAAAGCAATGTTAAGCCAAGAAACTAGTAAACATGCTAGTACATCTAAATGAGCAATGACTATAACATTAATAACAGCAATAAACTGCTGGAATTCAGAATGAGAGAAACGTGAAGTGTGGGGGCAGTGTTAAAACATTTTAAAGTCTGTGTTGATAGCAAGAAGGATAGGGATGGATTTCAATTTTAGATTTTAAGTCAATCATCATGTAAGACATGTAAATGTAACCACTAAAAGAACAAAAATAACTTCAGACTAGAGAGATAGTAAACCAAAACACAAATAAACTTGATCCATCCAATAAGATGATAGAAAACTAGTCCAAATTTATAAGTAATCAAAATAAATGGAAATTGATTAAACTCAAACATTGAAAGATTCTCAGATTGGATACTTTCCTCAGCAATATAGGTCTCCATCAAAAAGAACCTGGATATTTGGAGAAAAATTCCTACTCCCTTCAAACTTCCTCCATGCACTTCACTTCTAGGATCTTCTACACCCAGGGATAAAAATACATGTTGCTGTGCACAGACAGAATAAAGATCTGTATATAGAAAGATATTATTAACACATGTCCTGAGGCGCTGCTGATGGAAGAATTGCTTTTCTTGGATGAACATAAAAAAACTTCCTAAAACAAATCCTAAACTCTTTAGCTCCATACAGAGCAATGGTAGTACAGCTTTTTGGTCAATGGGATGAGTCCAGAGTTCATCGTGTAATAGTAGATTGGGCCGTTCATTCAATGATAATTCAGAAAAACCTTATGCCGGGCACTCGTGCTAATAGTTGCAATTCTATGATTTTAAATTGCCCTCTCACAGTTAATTACAAGTCTTTACAAAGTTCAGAAACATAAATTGAGGAAAGGAAGCAACTCCAGCTGTGTTCGCCTGGGACAGATTTCCAGAGCCAGGAAGAGAGAACAGCAGCTTTCAGCCCAGCATCGGGGACCGTGTCTCAAGGTTAGGCTGTTTTGTGATGCTTTGCTGGGCTAGAATCCTCTGGACTCCATCCACATTGTGATTCCTAGAGTGTGTCAGAGCTGGAAAGAACTTTCCAAATATCCAACCCATCCATCTGCTATAGAGATGAAGAAAACTAACCCTCCCTCCCCGCCCTGGATCAGCTGGACGTCTCCGACACTTTCTCAGTGAGCCTGGATTCCTACTTTCAGATTACCTACAAAAAACCTACTCCAGTTGCTCTGGCTCCAGCTTACATAAAGTCCTCGTGCATAATGATCTGAGTGAAACATAACATGGGTACAGACCCTTCGGGTATCTGAAAGAGCGGAGAACCTGCTATCTCCCTTCTGTGGCATAAACCTTCCACTTTCCAGTACTCCAACTTTAGTTTCTTTCAGTACCATGGCCACCCTGAACATATGACCTGAGATCCAATCTTCTCTGTGGTTATGGTGGCACATTGGAGAGGTTTCCTTACTGACTTTGTTCCTTCCCACATGGGACCCATGCCACCCTGGAGGAAGTAGGAGCTGGAAGTTTGACCAAAACAGGCTCCCGTCCCCCTGCCTTCCATCTGTGGCATACGACATAACACGTATGTATTTTTCCCACTTTCTGTGCACCCTAGAGGGTCTATGGGATTTTGTTTAGGTCTGATTTGACTCTTTTACCCCAGCTGTGAGCAAACAACAGCTGGCTGACTTAGCTTTTCAGGTTCCGTATCTGCTCCTGATACACAATCCCCTGGTAAAAGAAGCTTGGGCCTTCCAGGCAATGAAAGTTAGACAAAAACCATCTTTCTATGAACTCGAATAGTGTCCTGTCATGGTAAATATACGATGGTTTATGGTCGCAAGCCATGTTGATTGGCTTCGTAAACCCTGACTCCTAGAGCTCAGCTGGGTGCCTTGATATTTGACTCTTTGGATCAAGTTTGGACCAGTGGAAATGTTTGCCAGTGACTTCCATCAATGTAGAAAAACAGGACTTACAGCCCATAAATTCTCTGCTGGCCAGGGGTGGGGGTGGGGTGGATATATTGGGGTCTGGGGGAAGGGCCTAAAGGCAGAGGGTAGAGGATGTTAAAGGACTTCCATCAGGATAATGTTTCTTCAGTTTTTGAATCTGTCTTTCACGCTGGACATTTTTATAGGGCCATTCAATCCCAGGATGTAAGGGAGATCAGAGGGCGTGGGAGGGGGCTGCAATGTCAGGAATCGGATAGGGTTACTGTGCCCGGCCTGCTGTTTGTCCGTGTGTGCCCCGGCCACCACACTGGTGACAGGATGTGAAGTGTTCGAAGAATGGCCTGGGGTGTCTGTCTGTCCAAGGCAGACACATTTGTCCCTGCCTTTTTCAGAGCGAGTTATCCTGGACTCCAGGCCAAGCCTATGTCTGTCTGACTCATCTCCTGGCACGTGTTAGGAGACCAGAAAACTCTCAGGCTGTAGGCTCCCCTTTCTTAGAGACAGAACCTAAGTTACTACTTGCTTGTTCCAAAAAACACAGGGTGGTAATGGCCATGGGTAGAGGGAAGGAAGGGACGAGTCAGATCTGTCACGTGTTCCCATTTTTAGGTATTCTGAGACAGCACCAAGACTGGCCTTTGTCTGAGGGTTCAGCTGCCTGTAAGAGGTATATGCAGTGTGCTGTGTCAGCTACGGCTTTTGCCTTTGGCTGAGCTCCCTGGCCCTGTAAGCATGCCGTCACTGCCAAGAACTTCTCTGAGGAAAGTATCTTCCTTCAGCACTCTCAGACCAGCATATCCCATTGTCATTTTGCTCTTGGCTCCTCTTCCCTTACCTGTGTTCGGGACAATTGTGCTGGTGAAATGCACCACTCTGTGTTTTGGACTCTTGTGTGAGCGAAAGGGCTGCTTGTCTGCTTCTGTGTCCACCTCCTGGTGTCTCCAGCCTGGTGGGAGGTCTGTGACCAATGAATGTGTTTAGGAGTGGTTCCGGCCTGGCAGTATCTCAGCATGAATGCTGGTGAGAAAATGCTGGAGAGCAAAATGCAATCTAGCATTACCGCCTAAGACAAGAGACTTATGCTTGCTGGTGGTGGACAAAAATACACAGCTGCAGCCAATGTCTGAGCTTCCACCGCTCCGGGCCCTTGGGTCCCAATGCTGGTGCATATGAGAAACACCTGGGGAGCCTGTTCACACTGATGCCCCGGTTCTGCCCTGGAGACCCCTATTTAATTGGTCTGAGGTGGTCTCCAAGGCTTCTGTGCATTGTTTAAAAGGTCCTAAGGTGATTCTAATGTGCGCGAGGGATGGAACGTCTGCTTAGCTGTGGCATGAACAGAAATGAGAGAAATGGAAGCAGTTTGTTTCTAGTCTCTTAGTGGCTCCTTCACACCTGCATCCCCCACAAGCTAAGTTCTGTGCTCTCCTGGATGACGTTGCTGGAATTTAAGTCTGCATTTCACCAACCTTCCCTCTGCCTATAAACTTGAGGGATGCCACTTTCATTTCCCAAACTTTGGTATCTTTATCTTTTTAAAAAAGAAAACATTTAGAAAGGTTTTCTTGTAGTGCTAAGAACTTCAGTTCATTATCAGGTTCTTTATTAGGCACCTATATTGCAGTTGTATTTTGAGGAAAATAGAATTATATTATTTAGTTGTTTAGAGATATTTGTCCATGATATTGAGTAATGGGGCTATATTGTTTTGCACTGAAAGAGGTCAACTCACTTTACATGGGCACCTTCAGCAAGGGTATCCACACTAATGGAAACCCTATGCCTTGACAAAAACCAAAAAATAAGCCACAATGTTAAATATCCTAAGTGTGATAATTGTATTACTTAGAGAATGTTTTTTGTTCTTAGGAGATATAGGCAGAAGTATTTAAGTGTGAGATGTCACAATGCCTGCAATTAACTGTATCAGCGTTCAACAAAAAAATATATATGCATTCGCACACACAGGCAAGTGTGGCAAAAACCAAGAAACAATTGGTGACTCTAGGTGAGAAATATATGGGCAATTCATTTGTACTAGTGTTGTAACTCTCCTATCACTTTGAAATTTTTCAAGATAAAAATTTTCAGAATCAAAAGATTGATTTAAAAAAAAGTTGGTGGCCAAACTATATATTAACTAACTCTTTGAAAAATGAAAACAGGTAATTACACAATTAACCAAAATGCATAAGTACATGAAAGTCTGTATTTCTGTATCATTTATCAGTCTCCTCAGTTACGTTAAGTATAGTGTGTGCTTACATCTGTGCCCAGAGTGTGACAAAGAAAATGCTAGTCGCTGTTGGCTACTCACTAAAGCTGTTAACAACATGTTCATTTCTAGAATCATACAATGAAAAAAATATCATAGATAGTAAATTGCTTAAAACCTTTATGTATATATGTATAACACATATAAATATGCATAATATATTACATAATATATATGTAAAATATAATACAGTCATCCCTCAGTATCCACAGGGGACTTGTTCCAGGACACACACACCCCCCGCCACGGATACCAAAATTTGTGGATTCTCAAGTCCCTTATATAAAATGGTGTAGTATTTGCATCTAACTTATGCACATGCTCCCACATATTTGAAATCATCTCTAGATTACTTACAATACCCAATACAATGGAAATGCTATGTTAATAGTTGTTATACTGTTATTGTTTAGGGATTATGACAAGAAAAAAAAAATCTGTACATGTTCAGTACTGACTTCTTTGGTGTTACTTTTCTACCGAAATTGTTTAGTAGTTTTTGCTTGTTCAACTTCTTAGCCTTTAATTTGACTTTACGTCTTTGCTTTAAATTTGACTTTATTTTGTCTTGCGTTTGGGCAACACATTGCATTCTGTCTGTAGTCTTAGCATTTCAAAACGTTTCCCAGGACACATCACGTGCTTGTCCTTTTTCAGGATTTTTCTTTGTCAATGGTAAACTTTTTTCTGCCTGCAGATTGAAGATTACGAGAGCTTTCCATGGACCACGCATCCCTGTATCTTGAAGCTCTGTTCTTTGATCTCTATATGTCTGCCCTTCTCCCCTCCTGTACTCATCTCTCAGTAACTTTTCTCTGCAGCCTAAGGGGAGACGACTTCAAGATTGGCCTCCACAATGATAATTAACTTTCCTACTTTTGTTTACTTTCCTTTCATTATTTCACCTATCCCCTTTTCAATTCTCTTTACCTCTCAAGTAGCTTCTTCTTAGCCTTCCATATCCTTAGTATTTCATATTTTCTCTGATTTGATAAAGTCCATATTTAAGTTTTGTGAGTGTATTATTAATAGGTATCACTTGAAACTTTGGGTTTTGTTTGTTTGTTATACATCTTTTTTTTTTTCCCTCCAAAATGTACCTTTGTTATCCCCTCTTACTAAGGGCTTTGTTCTTTTGTTTAAATTTCATGGCTTCTTTTTCTAGGATTGATGTCAGTTGTTTTCTGTTGACTCATACTTGACTATTTAAGCTTTTTTTATTCAGGCCTTTAATTTGCTCAAAAAATAGGGTGCGTGATTCACCTTAGATAAACAGGAGGTCCAGTTAATGACAAATCCATTCTAATGAAATGACTCAGTAACTGAGAGGTGGGGAAAAGAGGCCACATCTTAGAGCACCCACCAGGGAGGGAAACGTTTGTGGGCTTTTTCCCCCCCGAAGCCCTCCTCAGTTTTGTGAATCTGCTGGGCTAGATGGCTGCTTTCTCCATGAGCTTTTGTTTATGGGGAGTGTTTTGTTTTTGCTTGCTTTAATTTGGTGTGGCTGAGCCTTCTCTCTGTGTATATGATATGACAGTGTCTGATCTACTTCCTGTGTTGCTTTTCCTGATCTTTCAGTGAAAATTTTCGCTGGGTGCAAGCACCGTTGCCCTTGAGTTTCTGAGTCGTTCTGTTCATTTGATGATTTCTCCTTGCTTGCTAACCCTCCCTGAATCTAGAGAGATTCAAGGAGTTCTTCCAGGGTAGCTCCTACTTACTGCTCATCACACACGTGACTGTTTTAGGAAAGATACCCAGGTACCATCGCCTTGGGTACCTGCCTGAACTTGATTCCATCTGTGTCATATCTGTGGCAGTACCTTGAAGCTGCATGTGGAGGTCACCCTTCACTTTTTTCAGTACTGAAGGAGGGATTTTTCACATTTTTATCTTCCTTTGGTCATTTTGCCTAAGATTGGATGAAGGATGTGAGAAGCAGGGGTTTTAAGGAAGTCACAGGTATCTTTTATGTGCATGATTTATTCCTTTGCTTCCAGGCTTAAAAAAACACGTCTCTAGGAATGACCACATATTCATCTATGTTTTTCAAGATCTTACATACACTTTTATATGTTCACATACACACGTAACTCTTAACACATCAGGAATTTACTTTTGTGTGTGGTTTGAGGTACAGATGGAACTTTATTTCTTATCTCAAATAGTTGAATGGTTGTCCCAGCACCTTCTGCTGAATATAAATATCTTCCTTATTTTTGTTATTTCATCAAAAAGTGCCCCATTTATGTCATAGGGGAATTGTGTCTTGTTTAGATGGTAGATCTTAAACTCCACATGTAAGGCAAGTTCTTATAGAGTCATTTACCTGAGAAACTCTTTAGCCAAACCTAGAGTGCTGCAAGGCGAGGTGCTTCCACTCTGAAGGGCCCTGAGGGAGGTGGGACCTATAGGACCAATGGCAAGTTGCAGAGTATATGCTCCCAGCTGAACATCAGGTCACATCCCCTGCACCATGTCCGTTGTGTTCCCTCTGTTGCCAAGTCGAATGGGTGTAAGTGAAATGGGTGTTCAGTATGACTCCCCTTTAAATAAGGGTAGATTACACTTTTCCATCTTGCTGTTCTCATTTCCATGCTGCATGAACCCTGTGTGGTAGGTTTATAAGAGCAAAGATCTGGGGAAGGCTTCCCAGAATGGAACGGCAGGAGGGGAAGCTCCAGGCAGACAGACGGAAAGGAAGACGCATGAAAGTTTCGGTCTGTGCTCAGGCAGCCAAAGGTGTTTCGGATCAGCAGAAATGTGAGTCTCAAGCTGCGGGGGGAGTGGGTGGTAACGCTAAAGAGGTAGGTAGTCTGGGACTTTATTGGGGTCAACTGTGAACTCCAGACTGTAATGTTCATTCATTATTTGCTAATCAGTCAGGTGCCACCGAATGATTTTCAGTCACACCATTCTCAGGGGACTTAAGGAAGAGTAATTTGGCAGTACTTAGATTCGGGATGGAATTGAATGGTGGCAGTCTGCCTGAAGGGTGATAGCTTACAGGATATTGCCACAGTTTAGTTTCAGGGTGAGAAGGCGGAGTGGAGTTGGGGGTGGACAGATGGTGAAGGGAGGTGGTATCTGTTACAACCTCGGATGGCATCTTACCCACCCCAGCAGGTTTTGAAAATCTGGATGAGTATTTCCTCTTTCTGCTTAAAAAAAAAAACAACTTTGCCTTATCTCTCTTTTGAAGGAAGGCTGAGCGTGCTTCTAACTAGATTGCCCTTGTAGGTTGGGGACTTGACATCTCCTAAGCCACCAACACTCAGCAAGGAAGGCTGAAATGAGCTGTGCATGTGTCAGTGCTGTGCACTGACTGCTGAGTGTCCACTGGGGACCGCATCCCAGGGACATCAGCACCACGCAGGGCCTAGTGCTGTCACACAGCAGCTCTGCTAGTGGCTGTGTTTGGGAAAACTTCGTGGATTTGCCATCTCCCTTATGAGCACTTTTAGTTCTCATTTTTATTTTTAATAAGCTTGATACATTATACATTGCTCATTTGCTACTAAAATTGGAACCAGTGGAGCAATAACTGACAATTACCTCTTTGATCGCTGTGAATTTCCTCCTACTTTTCTGCAACCAGAGGAAGGCTCAGAGCTGCCCAAATTGCTAGGCTTCAGCCGTGGTTTTAGAGCTGGACGGGTAGAAACTCTGAGCCTCAGTCCTGCCTGGAGCACAGGCTAGCTACTCAATAGAAACTCTTGGAAACAAAGCAAAACAAAACTGACAAACAAGATAACCAAAAAGAATAAACCTCCGATTGATCAAGTGTGTAAGATGTCTTGTTTATTAGGCAGGAAGTCCCCAACTTGGTTAATTCACCAAGAATGTTCTTTTTCCTTTTGAATCTCTGATTTTCCTTGACATCCCCAGCCTCCATAATTGCTGGCAATCATATCAGAGGCACTGTTCCCTTATGCTGGTGTCTAATTTTCCTTACAGATTTCTGCCTAGAGTATTTATAGGAAAATGATTAGATCATTGATTGCTCTAAAGTCCCTACCTGGAAGGGGTATCAAAGAAATAAAATTCCTTCTGAATAGCATAAGGGATGCTTGATAAAGATGTGGATAGTTAGGCCCAGAGCCTACTTACAGTTTTAAAAGGAAGTACTTGAAAGGATGAGGGAGTTAGGAATGATTAACTTAAAAAATATTTTTGAGAAATCAGTACTATCTCATGGATAACTCTCGGAATAACTCTAGCATTCAGAGAGGTGTATACTAGCTGCCCAGAGGAACCTTAGAAGAAAAATCTAAAGTAAGGAATGCTGTGGATGGGAACTGGATTAGTGAGGCATAATCTCTGATATATTTAGGGAGATTTGAACTGGTTTCTAGAATTTTGGTACATGGACAAGTCTGGAGCTCCCTGAAGGAACCACAGGTAGAAAAGATCTTAGTTTTTCCAACTAAGAGAGAAAGCATCATCAAAGAAAGCTTTATGGATGCCACTGTACATCCTGCACTGATGGCTTGTGATGGCTTCATCATTAGTGAGTGCCACCATGGAAACCTACTCCTTTCTTCAAGCAGCTTCTCCTGCACAGCGTCTATGGAGATGCTCTACCTGGTCATCCCGGAGCTGCACCTGTCTGGCCGGGTGGCACCACGTTTCCTGTCCTGTGAACCCACTGTACCCCCTACTCACTCACCTCTCCTCAACCCTGCACTGTCAGTGCCAACAAAGTGTTGAAGGAAGGAACTGGCTCCAGGCTATACTCAGCCTTGGAGACATAATTCAATCTCTTGTTAATAGGGCTCTGGATTTTGTACGCAGCTTTGGGCCACCGCCATTTCTGCTTATTGTGTAGATTTTGTACCATGGACAACAACAACAACAACAACAACAGGAATTTAAGTCAACTTGATCAGGAACAACCAGGAACCCTTAGATTCAGGGAACCAGAAGTGCAAATGATACCAAAAGGCCACTTCTCTAGACATTCAATTGAAATTCTCCTTCCTGCTAAAGAGGAAGCAGTATTTGTCAGTAACCAAAGGGGGGAGAACTACTTAACAGGGTTTAATCGAGGTTCAAACTGTTTACTTGCGGTGGGAAAGGTAAGGCTTGGGAAGCCCTTCACCCAAATCTGCTTCCTTCGTCCTGCTCACGTACAAGAGCTGCTGATGCAGCTGGATGAGAACTTTCAGTGGTATCTTTTTTCATTGTAATTTGCATTTGAAAAAGTCCCTCAGACCTGCCTGAAATGTTAATAACAAATGCAGCACTGAATAATTATGAAGGTAGATTTGGGCATTGTCCCTCCAGCCAGTAAGCAAAGTTCTGGAGAAAAACGCATTCAGTATAGGTGAAACTCGTTTTTATAAATAAATAAATGAGGTGACAGAGCCAAAACCAGCCACCTAAGAAGAGGCAAAAAGAGCCCCCCACCCCATCCCATCCACACACCCACTTTCGACATTGCCCTTGAGAATGCTTTCATGAGGAAGTTGTATTGATTAATGCTGCAATTGTATTTTCCTGACATACCTGGCACTTAGATTATAAGTACTGTGGTCAGCCAAGGGAAAATTAAAGTGTTCAAGAACCAAATACAGCAATTGCCAGTCAGACAGCCATAAACACAGGTCTAAATCAAATCGGTAAGTACCCGTCAATTGCTGTCTCTATATGTGGGGATTAAAAAGACTATGGAGACAGGGTTCTTTCTTTCACAAACTGTGCAGTTTACTTGGATAGAGTAGATTCAGACCTAAAATGTTAAATACTTTGTTTCGCTGAAAATAAGACCTAACCGGAAAATAAGCCCTAGCATGATTTTTCAGGGTGACATCCCCTGAACATAAGCCCTAATGCATCTTTTGGAGCAAAAATTAATATCAGACCTGGTCTTATTTTCAGGGAACACATTATTAATTCTTGAGCTAAATAATGTATGAAAAACATAAAAGTGAAAAAGGAAATGCCACAAGGCAAAGAGATCATTATGATAAAGTCTCATGAAGGAGACAGTTGGATCTTAACTGAGAAGGGTTTGGTATAATAAAGAAGGTAAAGAATGAAAATATAAGAATGGGAAACAATTGAAGCACAACATAAAGAGAGAAGCAAATACAGTTTATTCAAAGAGAAGTTTTAAAAATCTCCCTCCAACCCTCCACCGCAGAGAATGAAATGCATTTAAGCAGGGAGGATACATGGAGCCTGAAAGTCAAGGGCTCTGGCTAAGCAGTTTAGAGTTAACTAGTAGCACTTTGAACGGGACAGGGATGTCATCAAAGTGGAGCTCTGCTGATGCGTGCATGGTGGAAAGCTGTCACTTACGGAAACATGCTGCTAGAGCAAATAAATGGCGATCCTGTCTTTATTTAAAATGTTGGTAATTTGTTCATGATGGATATTTTTTGCATCAGTTTAGATTTTTTTAAATATTGCATTAAAATCGTATTTGTCTTGATTACTGAATTTTTGATGCCCCCTTAACTTTTGCACCCAAGGAAAATATCTCACTCATCTCACCCTAGTCCTGGCCCTGAATAAATCCCAAATTTGAGTGTCTACGTATACAAAAGTTTATTTTTCATTCACATAACCAACAATACAGGTGTTTTTGGTCAGGTGACTCTAGGTGGTGATTCAGAAACCCAGGTTTCTAATATAACACATGCTACCACACTTGTGCTGAGGTTCACCTCTAGTCCAGCAGCCAGAATTAGAAAAGAACATGGAGAATTGTGGAGGGGACGTTTTCACATACCAGCATTCAAAGTGATGCACGTCATCTCTGCTCTCATACTATTGGCTGGAGCTCAGTCACATGCCACCCCATAGTGGGTGGGTGGTTGGTAAATGAGGTGTAACTGTGTTCCCAGGAAGAAAAGGATATAGCTTGGGTGAACAACTAGCCCAGACCCCTCTGCCACAAGTCCTGAAAAGAAAATTGAAGTTTATGCTAAAAAATTTGGTTTACTTATTTAAATTTAAACTAATGATGAAAAGCTCAGTTATCAAATAAATTGGTTAATGTTGTATGCTGTTGCACCCTCTAGTAGATTCATAGTACATGTTAGCATTTTAAGGCTCTGAAAATAAACCAAACAAGCTTATTTCATTTTAACCTTATGTTCCCCAAATATATATGGCTACGGAACCTTCCTTTCATAAAATACCTTTCAATCTCCTGTGAGCATCTTGGGAAATGGTGTGTCTACAGGTAAAGGAAGTTTTGAGATAATAAGAAATGAATAAAAGATCCTCTGAGTATCATTAAGCATTAACAGTTCAGTTACATTAGTTGGCAAGAATTTATGATGAACTAGGAGAGGCTAGCTTTGTGACTTGTCCTAATGACATTTCTAGAGGCTAGAAGGCAAAAAGCCTATGGCTCGGGAGTCCCACATGTGACAACGGGTACAGCAAACTTTTAAGTCCACGTGGTGTTTGGAGGGATGCGTGTAAGGAAGCACTGATGCATCCAATTGTGGAGCCCAAAGAGTGGGGTGCAACTACTGTCAGAGGAAAACAAATGGATTTGGTTCATTGGGAGGGATCAGTGTTAGGGGAATTTCCCTGAGGTCAAAGAATTGTTAAATAGTGCTGAGCAAAAGGAATGGAGCAAGAGAAAATGTTCACATAAAAGGCAGGAAGTATTTGACAGCTCGGAGACTGAGTCGTGCTGGGCAATGTAAGTGTGTGCCTTTGTTCATGGCTGACGTGTGGAGTGGAGACTATCAGTGATGTCTTGGAAGATGATAGACTGAAGGTCAAGGTTGTAGATGGGTCCTTAACCTGAATGTTGTCTAGGATGTTAAGAGGCTTTGTGGGTATATGCCATGGGCTGAATGTCTGTGCCCCCTGCTCCCAATTCATATGTGAAGATATTTGGAGGTGGGACCTTTGGGAGGTGATTACATTAAGACGAAGTCACGAGAGTGGAGCCCCCATGATGGGATTAGTAGCCTTATCTGCCATGTGAGGATACAGTAAGAAGGTGGATGTCTGCCAACCAAGAAGCGAGCTCTCACCATGCACCGCATCTGCCCGCATGGTGATTTTGGACCTCTCAGCCTCCAGAACTGTGAGAAAAAAAGTGTTTGTTGTTTAAGCCACCCAGTCTATGGTAATTTGTTCAGCAGCCTGAACTGATTAAGACAATATATAAAAGCAATACAGCCACAAAGTCATTAAAGACCATGGAAATGGCTGCTGGAAAGCATTAGAGTAAGAAAATGAGACTTGGACTTGTTAGTATAATTAAATAATGGGGGCTTTAAAAGGTGAGACATAGTGTTAGATGCTAAGGGGAAGGATTACGTTGAAGACTCCTTTCCTTCCCCTGAGATGATGGAGGGGAGGGGAGGTCTCTATGTAAGATTCTTGGTCATAGAATTTAATAGGTCATAGAATATTTAATAGAATAGAAAATTTGGAAATCATTAAGTCTAATGTGTGTTCTGTGAGGGGTTCCTAGGCAACCTGCAAAACATGAATTCCACAGTTCAATATGTTTGCTAAATGTTCCATACCATATGATTTTGGAGTTTCATAGTGCTTTCTAGCACATTAGAGAGTTTGAAAAATCCTAGAGTAAAGATTAAACACATTTATCTCAACTCTCTCCAGACTTATTTGTCTATGAAATTCATTTTTTATGGTATATATATTTTTATTCATTCAACACGTATTTTCTAAACGTCTACTCCTTGGCACTGTGCTGTGAAAGCTTGCTGTGCTATGGTGTTCTGGAGAATGCAGTTTGAGAAATGATGATTTTGTCCAACCTCTTAATTTTTTAGATGAGGAAATTAAGCCTATGAATAATCAGGTTTCAGTAAAAAGAGAAGGTAAAGAGAGAAGCTGAAGAGGTAGTACAATTTCCATAAGGAAGTCAGTGGGGAAAAATTTACTGCAGAGTCATGGAAAATAAAGTGTGATGTGGGAGAAACGGTAGAAATGAAGTTTCGGAGGCAGGCACGTTTTTTCTGTTTTGAGGGAGGCATATGAAGACAAAGGAATAAGACAAGGTGGAAATACACACATCTTAGTGGTGAGGAGAGGGTCTGCATAGTCAATGTTATGATATTGGAGAGGAAGGACTGGTGGAAATTAAGCAGAGAAATAAATACACGTAATCACCTGCTCAAACAATCTCCCAAACTGACTAGAGGCTGGAGAAGAAAGATTCCTCGGATACTTTCTGAGTATTGTGCTGGATGCTCTGCGTGATGCAGACACGAGAAGGAGAATCCTTTCCGTGGAAGAGAGGTCTCTTCCATGACCTCATGGAAGAGGTGATGCAGCCTCAGATCCAGGAGCAGCTCATTCGCGTCTCAAGCACAGCTGCCTTCTTGCAGAAGCCACATGACCACACCCTCTGGGGCCCAGTGGATTATGACAGAAAATACAAAACCTCTCCCAGGCAGAGAGATGCTTAGCTCCCAAATCTAGACAGGAGAGGGATGGAAAGGTTTCTCAGATGGTAAAGGCAAACTAAAGAGAAAAATCCAGAAATGAAAGCTCCACCATGATGACAAACAAACCCCGGAAGGGGTTATTCACGGAAATCTCCCTGTGGAGCGAGCAGAGCACTGATGTCCCCTCACACTGCTTTCATTACTTGAACACTATCTGGTGTCATTAAGATATCAGTGTTATTTAGGTGTATCCACAGTGGCAGTTTAATTATGTCTGGGGAAGACTCGGTATTTATTCATGGGTGATCCTGGGCAGTTGGCAGACGCCAGCCTGGAGATAAAGACGAGGTGCCTGAGGAATGCTAATGCTCCTCAGCTTGCACTTGACACACACGTGTCAGTTATTACCAAACTGATTATTTCGATCATTAACAACACATACATCAACCTCCTTCACCCGAGATTGCCACACGCGTTCATCTTTTCATAAACAATTATCTGACAAGGGCGCTGAGAATTGATGTTCTGGGGGGAATTGCCCGAGTTGGGTCAGCCATGAGAGGCAGCAAGCTGAACACTCTGTTAGCATCACCATTTCATTAATCAGATTAGGACAATCACCCATCGAGTGAGCACCATGTTCTGAAATAATAACCAATCAGGATGGCTTTGTGTGGCCGTGGAGGTGGCTGCATTTCTTTTTAGAGGATGCTGCTTTGTAGATCCCCTTGGAAAACCTGCATCTTTGCTCATCCTATCACTTGCCCATTTATAACAATTACTGTTGTTCCAAGGAGCAGGACATTAGGAGAGACTCTGGGGTTGTGGAGGCACCATCTGCAACTTATTGCTCACGGGAGTCAGAGCCTCCTGACATCACTTCTCCACAGCAACGTGAGCCAAACTGAACAAATAAAGAGGCGAGGGCTGTGCCAGAAGTCACAGGGCCTGCAAAGTGATGAATGAAAGCCATGGGACACAGCAGAACTGCTCCCAGGCAGAAAACTCTTTCCTTCAAAGGGGACTCGCGGAAAAGGCAGTTTTGCCTGATTGAAAAGATCAGCCTAGACTGTTACAATGTTGGTTTCCCTATATCTGTAGCTTGTTCAGCTGGCATCTCACCCATTTTGGAAAGGGGAATACTCTGTCCTGGGTGAATTGACTTTCACCTAGACTTTTTGTTCTTTTTCTTCTGATGTAATACGAAGTTTCAGAGTTTGCTTTTTTAATGAGTCTAGATGATTGCCTTTTTAGTAAACACACACATATATTTTAAGCAATCCAAAGCAAGAAAAATAAATATATATCCTTAGAATGGTTTTATTTGATGGCATATACAACATGATGATGATAATGATGCTTTCCATTTATATAATGCTCCATAAATATCGATTTGTTTTTGTTTTTGTTTTTTTTTACCCACAGAAGTTGGACTTGCTTTTTAAAAAGATTTTGGAAACTGAGGTCAAGAGACCTTATGCAACTTGCCCAAAATCATGAGCTGGTTAATGGTCACCCTTCATGCGAGGTCTCCTTAATCTTAATTTTACCCCTTAAAATCATCATAGAGTCACAATAGTCCAATGTTTTATGTGATGCGATGCTTCAGACTCCTGACAAACAGGTATTCATGTGAGAGGGTCTCACTCCCTTTTGGTATCCAGCTCCTTTGAATAGCTTTAACATTTAAAATTTCATTTTTATAATTGGGCCAAATCTTTATGATTTCCAGCAGATTTCAGATTTCCTCCTAGGTACACATAGAGCAAACTTGCTGCTCCACAAGTAGCTTCTCAGATAGTTAAAGACATAATGTCTCCTGGAAACTTCTCTTCTTTAGGGTAATTCCAGGTATCGAGGTCATGTGCTATGAATGCGTCTTCTAGGGATACCATAAAAATACCACATACTAGATGGTATAAACAACATACATTTATTTTCTCACTATTCTGGGGCCTGGAAGTTCAAAATCAAAGTGTCAACAGGGTTGGTTTCTCCTGGGGCCTCTTTCTTTGGCCTTCTTGTTGTTTCCTCACATGGCCTCGTCTCTGCGTATCCCTGATCTCTCTCTATTTTTATAAGGACACCAGTCCTTTTAGATTAAGGCACACACTTGTGACCTCACTTAACTTTAATTACCTCCTTAAATGCCTGATCTCCAAATACAGGCACTTTGAGGGTTAAAGTTTCAACACATGAATATGGCAGGGGTGAGGGAGAACAAGTCAGTTCATCGCAGGTACAATTAAGCCGAGTCCTCCATTCCCTTAACATCCTTTAACATCCATATCTTTAACAGCCTCCATTTCTTTAACAAACAGAGAAAGACAGCACCTTTCACAAGTGGAGGAGGTGTCTGGAGGTGTGGGAAGGACCTGATCTCCATCGCCTTTCTTCAAGTAGCCTTCAGAAGTGGTGTCCACTGAATGAGTGCTATGTAAACAGCCAACGCATGGCCATCTGGCTATGATGCTCAAAGACTCAACCTAAGTTAACCTTGAAAATGATCTAGCATAATGCAAGAGATATGATTCCACTAAAGGAAAAGAGTTCTCAAGGAGCACGCGTCTTTTGGAACTGGCTATTTTGCAGCATAGGATGTAAAATTGGAAGATACCCTCTCAAATCTCAAAGAAACCAGACTCAGTCTTTGTTATAATATGTTTGAGAAGGTGGAGAGGGTAATTATATAAACTGGCTCTTCCATTCCCAACATGTATACCAAGAGTGAGTGAGACAGTGATGAATTACCCAGGACGAGGTTAGAATAATTTAATAAAAAGAGAGGGAAATGGGGTCTTTAATTCCTAACCTTTGGAGCTATGGCTCAAATCCATTAACAGGACATGGATTAAGAAATCCAAAGTAAAATTACTCAGCATCACCCACCAGTGAATCACTCTGGCACTTTGGTCAGAATTAACATCTGAGAATTCTTTAAAATTTTATGACTGGGATTTTTTTTTCTGGCTTGACTTCTTTTGTAGTCTTAGTCTCCTTAGCTATTGAGATAGGAAATGTTTGGCATCCATTCAAAACTCATTCAAACCACAGAGGAGAACTACGTGTATAAAGGAGGTCTTGGGGGAAATATAGGGTCAGTGAATAGTTTATATCATAGCTTTCACTAAAAAAATTATTTCACTGTCTCAGTAGGGAGAATTATATCACAATATATAAGTAGATTTAGCAAGATTTCCAAAGCTACATGTATTCCCTCAAGCAGTAGTTTAAAATATTTGATGATCTTAGAACTCTTGATTCAAATGAAATTTCTCATTGAAGTAAAACTGAACAACTGATAAAAGGCAAGTTGCTCTGATTAAATAAGAATGTGTGGTCTCAGAGACCCCCACCTCTCCATTTCACTCTTTTGGGTAGCCCTTAACAGGAACGAATGCCAAGATCTTTCAAGAAGATAGATTGAATGCCTTTTCTCTAGGAGGTTCTTATTTTACAGTGAATTTCTCCAATAAACCACAGAGCATATGGGAGCGAAAGCTGATCATTAAGTAGTAAGTCACACCTCTCCTTAAGTTTTGAAAAATATTTTGAAAATGATGTATGGTCTTTCAACATAAATGTACAGATTAAGGAAAGTAGATTTTCCCCATAGCAGGAACATTTAAAATTCTTTGACTCTTTAAAGCAAACTACTGAAAACAGGTGTATTTTATCAACTCAACATGCATTTTTTAATCCATCAAATCATACACTGTTGAAAATGGAAGGGACCCTAGAAATTGAAATCGAATGAGATAATTAAATAAAAATGCTTTGTAACTTATAAAATATTTTGCAAGAATAAGCATTGATGATGATGATGTTTACCCCCTTACCTTAACTAGAACTTTAATGTCCCTTTAATCCTGAACCTTTTAACTGGAGCTCAGAAAAGGGGAAAAAAAATATCTTGCTCAGTGTCCAGCAGCTAGTCAGTGACATAGATAATAGTAGAACATTATAGATTGTTGCTTGAGGACATTTTGATCAGTTGTAGAACTCTAGTAATCAGAGGTCAGTAAGAAAATGAAAATAAACCATTTGCTTTCTCTTGTACAGGAATGTATTGCATTACGCTTGAGATAGAGCCCAACGAACTACTTTTGGTTGGAACACAAAAGCTGAGTCTATCAGTCTGGACCTGCAAATCTAAATCATGTTCATGGAGGAATTTAGGCTTATTTACCAAAGCCCAGACTGAGGCGCTGAGGAGCATCCTCTCTTTATAGCTCTGCATTGATAAGTTTGGAACTTATAGAATAGGCTCTTATCTTAAATGGTTGGTGGTGAGCTTCTAAACTCAGTGTAAAAAGTAAAGATCCTACAAAGTCAGAATTACCTCTGAGAATCCTTTGGACTCGTAGAAGCTCAAAGACAAATCCTATATTATTCTTGTCTCTGGAAATTTGGCTGAGATACGACTTTTCCTGTGATGTTGGAAGCCAAGGTCATTTTTGAACTGAGTAAGGCAGCACAAATATGCTATACGTTTTGTTCTTTTTGAGCTTGTTTGGTTGATCGTGTTGAGGAATTGCATCTGATCTGATTCTACAATACAGATTTCCTGCTTTACCCACAAATTGACTCATGGTGATAGGACTGACTTGTAACTCAAATAAGTTTGAAATGAGGATGTAATAACACATGTGCAGTGATGCTTATGGGAAAAAGGTGTTTTTTGGCAATGTTTCTAACCTGTGAAGTGAAATGATGGAGGGTGACCACAAACTGCCCCCAACTGACCTTTAGTACTATCCTCTGAGGTAGGATGTGGGTTGAGAAGAACATGGGGAGTTGGTTTTGTATTGTCTCCAATGATTCATCCCATTCATATTGGTGCATTCCACTTCTCCCATCAAGGGGTGAAATCTAATCCTTTCCTCTCCTCTGGGATCTGAGCTGGCCTTGTGATTTGCAGCAACCATTAAGATGAAGCCATGCTATACCAATCCCAGGCTTAGCCAGGTAGAGGCCTGGCAGCTTCTTCATTGATTCCTGTGGAGCCCTGAGCCATCATATAAAGAGGCCAACCACCCTGCTGGAGAGAGAGGCCAACTCGGCCCAGCTCTTCAGCCACTGCAAGCTGAGTACCCAGACATGTGAACGAAGCCGTCTTCATCACTGTGACCCCCCACTGAGTTCCCAGATGAATAAAGCTTCATGACACCAACTGACATCACATGAAGCAGAAAACCGCTTAGCCAAGCCCTTCCTAAAATACAGAATCATGAGCAAAGAAATGCTTCGTATTTTTTTAAGCATTAAGTTTTCAGTGCTTTGTTACACAGCAGGTGATGACTGAGATTGCCGGCTAGGAGATTTCTGATACATTTTATTTTGTAGACTCTGCCCTGATATTTTTCCCTCCTCCAAGTACTCTTTTTCTTTTGTGTGCTCTGAAGGTACCCAGACTCTCGGTAAAGAAAAGCAAAACAAAAACAAAACAGCAAGGACTTCATCCATAGTAGACCATATACAATCATCTGTCCCTCCCAAATAGATGATTGGGCTGGAGCATCTGGCTCCAGTGTCTCAGTGTGGCTCTCCGCTTTGAAGGACTGGTCAGTAATGCATGTCATGATTTCATAAATTTCACATTCCACATTATTTTACACATTCCTTATTGTTTTATTTCATTTTGTTTGATTTTCAATTTCCTCTGCAAAGGAAAACAGTGGCAAGTGGCACACAATTACTTTCTAAAGGATTCAAAACTAGGGAGAGTAAGGCAGTGATGAGGATCAGAAATGAGAAGTTAGACAATTATAGGGCAAGGGCAGTAAATTAATTTCTAGGAAAAGAAAGTGTTACCATGAAAATATCAAGAAACAACTTCAGTGACTTGCAGAATGGTGAATCTACCTCTCCGGGTCTACTCACTGGCCTATCTGGATGGTAGGAATCAGTTAGTCACTGAGCTACTTAAGAAATTGGTCTGGAAAAAAAAAGTGGAATCCCAGTCTGTAAACACAAAGGGTGACTTTTCCATGTGGTATCACAGTGAGCTTCATTCCATAAAACACAGTTGCTGGATGTCCGACCATTAGGTAGTAAGACATGTCACTTCTGTTGGATCATAAACACTGTAAAATTAATGTGTCACTTAAAATACACAAATGTAGCACTTACAGACAAAATAGATATTTCTTGATAGAAAGCACCTTTTAAAACCTTGGCAGGGCAAAGCAATCTCCTAAAGAATGTTTATTGTATTAGTTGAAACTCAGTTGAATTCAGCAATGCTGTCACTTAAGAAATACCAAAACCCAGATTTTGACCTTACAGAAATATTGATGGCATAAAGTGGAGGTTGATGAAATAAAGGATTCTTATTGCTTTCGCTACCTTGGAATAACCTTCTGTCTGTGAACTACGGAAAATGCTTTTCCACTACCATCACCCTACCCCACTATCCCCTGTCATGTACAAGAGGTAGCGCTACCCTCAGTTGACAAGTGCCTAGTGGAAATTTTATAAGAGTTTTCAGTGAGGCCTCAGTTGTCTTTAATACTTGAAAAAAGATTGAAGGGAAAGATTCAATTACTCTTGTGAAAAATGAACCTTCTACCCGAAGTTTGGCCACTGCTGGAAAACTTGTTTTAAAACTGAATTATAGCTTCAATACATTTGCCAGAGACACAGGCGTTAATTTTTCTCCAACCATTCAAGATTGGTAGGACAGAATAGGAGGGGACAGAGAGAAAATAAGATAATAAGAGTTTCACATTGATTTATTCACCTTCATACGAAGTAATGGGGACAAGAGGGGGATTGCTCCAGGAGCCTGAAGTAGAGAGAGATGGAGGAGCTGTGGAGGGAAGGATTGCAGGGCAGCCTGCCAAATGGAAAGTCATATTGTTGTTCTTAGATGATATAAGATCGCTTTATTTCTCTAGCTACTTTATAAAAATACATATGCATAAGGTATGCCACATGATGCTGTGGGAGTGAGTGAAGACCATACTGTTTATCCAGGAAACGGTGTATTCCTAACCTGCTTGTCTGTTAGCTCATTCCTTTAATAAAGATAAACTGGGTCTGTGCACAGTAGAGCTGAGGCTATGGTTCCAATATGTTTGAGTCTGGTAGCATGAGAGAGACTGGCTGACAGCCAGCCCTCAGCAGATGGATGGGTTCTTGAGGCACAGAGTTGACGCCACACAGAAGTCTGTTTGTGACCTGTCTTGCAGACCTAATATCGAATCCCTTAGAGCAGATGAGAGAAGCACTGGACCAGGAATGTGTGGAGTCCTCTCTCAGTACTTAGCTACGTGCAAGATCAGTTTTATAATTTGTGAGGCACAGTGCAAAATAAAAATGTAGGATTCTTTAATAAAAAATTATTTGAGAATTTTTAGGCTGCAGCATTAGAGCATCAAACAGAAGGCAGAGTCCTTCTAAGCATGGAACCTGTGAGACTGCACAGGTGTTATGCCCTCAAGCTCATCCTGGCTCTATGATTTTGTGACAAAAAGCTTCTCATTGGGAGTTGTCAGTTTCCATGTGCTAAAATGAACTGATTAGACGTGATCAGCAACTTTAACCTTGGCGGGGGTGGGAATAGGACTAGGGGTGGTGGTGTGGTGAAACATTGGTGGAGTCAGTTAGCAACATTATTAATTTGGATCTTCTCTCTACTATGGAATTAAAGTCTTAATTCCAAAGACCCTCTCCCCATCCTATTCTTCAAACCATGTGTCTGTGCAGAGAGGTCTATGGATTCTCTCAGATCCCAAGGGAGGAGGTGGGAGGAGACAACTTGTGGCCATTGTATCCCAGAGCAAAAAAGAACTTAAGAAATAAGGGCATGTTTTCTCATACCCATAAGGTAAAATCAGTCCATTGAGTTGCATTAAAAATTAGTCTTCGCCTTTCTTCTAAAACAGCTTCAACCTCTTTTTGTCCCCAAACAGAAACTTAAATAATAGCATATGTTCATTTATCTTGGAACTGACTTTTCAGGCAACGTTGGCAGGTTTATCTATTTGAAAAGAGACCTGGAAGCCCAAGTGCCTTCTTTAAAGCTTGGGCTCTGACGTTGAACTTCTGGGAGATGACAAATGAGAATGGGATGCAGTATAACTTTTCTTGCTTTAATCATTAAAGAATCACTAAACATGAGCATAGAGTTTTGCTCAGGCTTGTGAGTTTTGAGAATCATCACTCTGTGTCTGGCAGTTCCAAAATTAGTAACTGGTTCTCCAGGTCATTTAGGGAAGATTCTGGAGTCACGAGAAAAACATGCTGATATTTCAATTTCTGGTCTTAATGACAGAATCAGATATAATTCTGCTGATCTGCTCTTTGTCCCCTTTTCATGACCCACAAAGTAGATGGTAGGAAAGTAAAACCATTCATGAGCGTAGAGAAAGCAATTTGACATCAACTTGCCATTTTGTATGAATGGGTGTGTCTCTGACCTATTGATGTTTTTCTTTTCTCTTTTTTCCTTTTCTTTTTCTTTCTTTTTTTGTTGTAAAAGGGGAAAATCTAATGTGGAAGAACAGAAGTCCTGCAATACATTTGGCCTAGTTTTTCAGATTTTTGTTTGTTTGTTTGTTTGTTTTTGTTTGTTTTATTGCATCCATTTAACAAATACAGTTGACCTTTGTTATTCATAGATTTGTATTTTTGTATTTGTCTACTTGCTAACATTTACTTGTAACCCTAAAATTAATACTTGCAGCACTTTCACTGTCATTTGCGGGCATGCACAGAACAACAGAAAATTTGAATCAACCGGTACATGTGTTCCCAGCTGAGGTCAAGGAGACACTGCGCTTCTCATTTTATTAATAGCTCTCATACTGCAAACAAGTGTCCTTTTTGGGTCTATTTTATGCTGTGGGTTTTTTGTGCTATTTCTTAATGATTTCACTATTTAAGTGGCCCCACGTGTAATACTGAAGTGCTGTCTAGCGTCCCTAAGCTCAGAAAAGCTGTGACATGTCCTATGGAGAAAATACGTGTGTTGGATAAACTTTGTTCAGGCATGCGTTATAATGTGGTTGACTGTGAGTTCAATGTTAATGAATCCACAATATATATTAAATAAGGTGACTTTAAATAGCAACACATACAACGAGGATATGTATTGATTGGCCAATTCAATGTTGTGACCAGAGGCTCTTGGGAACCTAACCTAATGTTTCCTCTAGGATCAACAGTTCCATATTGGCTAATTCAGTATTCACGGGGACTTTGTAGAGCATGATTTCCTTGAATAATGAGAACCAATTGTGCGTTGAGACCCCCCTCTGTGCAAGAGCCCTGAAGGCTGCAAAGCTCAATAGAAGAGTGTATCCCATCCTCAAGAGTGTGTTTGATGACAGTAGTGATTGTTTTAGATGACTGCTTATCCCAAGCACCTCATACTGTATGCTCTTCACCTCTCTTAACAATACTGTAAATTGGGCATTAAACCATTCATAGGAACAAAGACTCCAGTTGGCACAGCTACAAAGTAGCACAGCCAGGACTTGGACCTGATTCATTGACTCCCCAAATCATGCATTCATCTTCTCATAGTCTTCTATCTATCTAGGAGAAGAAAACTCTCATGCTTTCACTGTTAGATTGAGAAAAAGAAGGTACCAAAATAGATATTCCTGGTTGGTTTTCTCAAAACACCAAGACTGTCCTAATTTCTCCCTTTGGCTTGCTTTGAAAGATTTGTAAAAATATTTTCAGAGAAGCTCTTCCAAAATTTACAGTCCTTCATATGTTAAGTGTTTTTCTTCTGATTTGTTTCATTAAGTATAAGGCAGGAATTTTAAATAAGCAAGAAAAGAACTTTATACTCGAGACTTTGCCCCTTTACTACAATAAATATCATTCAATATTTTTTGGTGATTGTCCCGTTTGATTAATTTATAGACTGTATCTGAAGCTTTAAGAGGTTGTTTCCATAAAAGTAACATCTTTTTATCCCAATACAATGAGATTTCTCCAATATGTAATCAATTTCAAATGATAGGTACATATAGAGTAGTTTCCTCTTGTCTTAAGAAATAAATTTAATATTCTTCCAGGTTATGTTTATATTATTTTCTTGTCTTCCCTTTAAAGGTCTGGGAACCCTTTAAAAGCAGGGTCTGTGTTCCAGACCTTTCTGTTCCAATGAGGACTTAGGACAATGACATTTTTTCCCCTGTTCCTTCAAGGTTGCTGTAGGATAAAGTAAAATAACTTATAAAAATCACCTTAAGAGGTACCTGAATTATAGTAGGAATCATTAGATTCTTTCCTACTTCCCTTATTAAGCAGTTTAATTTCTGGTTAGCAGTTAAGGCCATTTGTAAGGCTAGTATGTAAATGAGAAAACCTAACTGGTACAGATATTGCTATGTAGAGAAACATTACATTGTAGAATTCTCTACAGTTTATAGAGCCCCCTCCCACCTCCTGGACATATTTTATTCAATTTCATCCTTATAGCAACCCTGAGAAATGACAGAGCATGTGCCATGGCCTTCTTTTGATAAGATGAGGAGACAGGATTCTGCAGAACATGAGATTATTCAGCATAAGATCACATATGTCACAGAAAATAACCTGTTATACTGCCTCTATTTTTATCATGAGTCAAAGCATATACTGATACATGTCACCATATTGTTTTAGTAAGCAAATATTTCTTAAAAGTATTCAAAACCACCAAGATTATAAAACCAGCAGAACTGACTCCGAGATGTTGCTTTTTGATATTCTTATGTTCTGCTGCCCAGACATCCCTAATTTCATACTTTTGTCTCAGGAGGAGGGAGAATGGTTGTTTTGCCCCATCTTGGATATCCTGTCAACAGCAACCAAAGAAATTCTTAATTCTCTCTTAAACTCTGAATATCCGGATTCCATTTCTGTGTTGATCTCTGCTTTGTTCCTCTAAATTCTGACCCCTCAGGCTTTGGATTCTCCTGGAAAACTCATTCCCTCACCCTATGCCTGTGTCCTTGTTGCCGTGTCTTCAGCTTGCTCCTGAAGTAGGCTTTATTTCCTGATTTCTGGAAAGCGGGCTTTTTCTTTTTTTTCTGGACTGCTCTAGGACCATTCATTTGTCAGTTTGCTGTTTGGACTTCCTGGTGGTCCACTCCTGGTCATCACCGTGTTCCTCAGCTAAACAGGAGAATCTATCCATGGTCCCCCATGTCACATGACAACCAGGTCTTTTGCAAATGCAATTGCCAATGAGCATGTGCGCCGTGAGTGCACGGGAGATCTCTCTGTGTGCAGAAGACCACCATAAGCCCCAATTCAGCAGCTTCAATTCCAGCCTGAACGGCAATTGCCAGAGAAGTCACTCACTGGTAAACTGTGTCTGTGGCTTTTCTTCCTCCAAGTGGGCTGTTTCAGCTCATCTGGCTGATTGTGCTTGCAGAGAGGCTTGATTTTCAACTCTAATTACAGCGCTAATTCAGGCCTGGCCTTCTGATCATTCATCTTTTAAGTGTTCAGCTTCTGAATCCCATTTGGTCTCCTGTCCCCCTCTTTCCTACCAACTCCCCTTGATGTGGCCAGAATAGTTAACTCAGACAATTAGTAAATGCTGAATCATTGAGTCAGTGAATGAGGCAAGTGTCTGTGTGAGGTATACAACTTCCTGAGTGGGTTTAATGGAAGCCTAAAGAGATTTTTCACAGATTCATGGGTTTTCAAAGGAGAAATTTGCATATTAATAAGAAGCTGTTCAGACTGATTCGCTTAATGTGTTTGGAGTAAGTATAATTAAATGTCAAGGGAGATATATCATGAAGTAATGAAGCTGAAGCCAATTTATCAAAAATAAGGTCTAGGAAGAGACATTTCAAATAATAAACAGTTCTCTAACCTTCCTTTTTAAGGTGATTTGCTTAGTCTGGGCCAAGATTTACATGTGTTTTGAGACTAGGTTCAAACAAAGATGCTGGGAACAGAGTGGGGGTGGGGAAGGAGAATAGACATTTTTCCTATTCAAGTTTATAACATTCAAGGAGGTCTTTCCTGTCTGAAACACTTTTAAAGGAGACAAAACCTATTTAGCTTCTCTCTCTCTCAGATATTGGGATGTGGTTAGGATCGGCTCCCCCACTCTGCCCCCAGACACACAGCTGCCATTTGCAAATTTTTGTTCTGATGAGAGGGAATGTGTATGTGAGGGCAACTAGTCACGCTGGAATTTCACCTCTAAAAATTGATGAAAATACAACGCTGGGTTCTGGATTTTGAAGAGTGAGCTATTTATTAGTAAGCATATCTAAGGAGTTGGCTATCCTTCCAACAAATTCAATCCAGCCTTCTCTTTGAATTCACTTGAAAGAGAAATCATGATAAAATTACACAGCCCTCTTTTTATACTTTATCCCCTAAGTGTTTGATTGAATTGACCGAGAAATTCAGGCTCATGCAATAGATGGATTCTCTTGAATTCCAAATGACACTAAAGTGACCTCAGAAATAGTTGCTTGACCAGATCAAATGGAAACGCTCAATAGTGTCTTGATTCTATTTATCAGAATGTGAAAGCCAGTGGGTTCATTCCTGGGCAGAGTGGAGTAAACACTTCACCAGCAGACCTTCACCTCTTCAAAGGGGTCTCGGGAAGAGAGGAGAGACTTGAGTCAGTGTTGCAAAACCCCTGGGTAGAATAGAAGAAATGCCTACCTCTTATACTCTTATCAGTCTAACAAAATGAAAAGTCGCATTTACAAAGCTGGGAGATTGAAGTGTTTCCCCTTGCAATGACTGTGCATGGTACTGACTGGGGCCATTGGGAGGATTAAACAGAAAAAAAGCCATGATTCAGGGATATAAGCTTCTGAAGTTTATATCATTTGAATTTTGAGTGATAGCAGATACCCCCAAGTTTCACAAAGCAAGCTAACCTTGAGAAGCTTTGAAAACAGTCTATTTTGTCCCGTATTCAAACAGATAACGTTATGCAGGGTTTTTTCCAAGGTAGTCTGTGTGACCCACTGCCTTTGTAACAGCACCGAAATCTGCCTGTCTTGGGTTCACGTCTCAGCACTCCTCCTTACCCAGGGTGACTTTGGACAAATTGCTTTACGTAGCTACACTTTAGTTTTGCCATCTGGAAAGGTAGAGATAGTAACTTCTGCCTTGTTTGACTTTTGTTGGAATAGAGATGGTGTATGTGAACTATCTTGTTATTGTTGTTGTGATTTTTATCATTTGACCCATGACCTCCTGAAGCCATCATTTTGGGGTCTATCATTTGTGGACATTTAAACTTAAAGTGATCGGAGACATTGGACCCTGCAATTTTCTCTTAACTTTCGAAGGTGAAAATAAGAACTATATTCTAGGTGGGATTGTGTATGTCTGACCAGGAGAATCCCTTGGAAACGTTGTGTTGCATTTATTCAGAGCAATGAAATGGAGGGCATTTCTTTCCCCACTATCCACCCCTGGTCATCCTCCTTTTCCTAATAGTAGACTTACCTTCCTCTCCTCCTGTCTTTGTGTGTGTGTGTGTGTGTGTGTGCATGTGTGTGTAGATAGTAGATAGGTTACAGTTGTGGTTTCAATTGTTTGTACCACTAGGACTCATTCTTCAAACAAAACAAAACAAAAAGTACTGTTGCCAACTCTTATATCATATAACAGAATCTGAAACCTGTGCTTAGCCCACCCTCTCATTTCCTGGAGGGGGTGGAGGAGGCTAAAACATTTCCAAGCAGTCTCCAGGGTTGCCTTCAGCCCAGTTTGAATGCACAGCTCAATGGCTTGCATTTTCTCTAGCTGTGTTCGACAGGTTTGCACCATTGTTTTAGTCGCGTGTGCAACTTTTGTCACATCACTGAAACTTAGCGTGAACAAGAGGAAGAATATTGCACTGTGGTCAGAAACACGAAGACAGCCTTATACAAATGTTCCTTCATTTTGCACAATAGGAAGTTCTTTCCGTGAATGAATGTTTGGAAATCCAGCAAGCCATAGGCCTTGAACTTCTCATTTATATCTTCGAAGTATGTTTCCAGCTGTGTGCTTTTCTCTTTCTACCACAAAAATCGCACATTGAATGTTCCCCAGACCCACTGTTCACAGGACTCTCCACAGCATGACCAGTTAGAAGGACCATCCACATACTTTGCTGGGAATAAATCCCCTTCTTTAATTTTATTCTGAGTCCAGGGGCAGCAAGTTCAAGAATAAGAGATGAAGGGAGGTGGGGATGGGGGAGAATGGAAAGGGATTAGAAAGTACAAATTAGCAGTCACAGTATAGTCACAAGGATATGTAATACAGTTTGGGGAATAGAATCAATAATGTTGTAAATATTATGTAGGGTGCCAGATGGACACTGGACTTATTAGGAGACCACTTCACGGACTGTGTAGGTGTCTGATCACTGCGCTATACACCTGAATCTGAAGTTAAATAATAGTGAATGTTAACTGTAATTAACTATAATTAATGTCAACTATAAGCATAGAGAATATACTCAATAGAATTGTAACAGCTATATACATGTCAGAGGGGTAGTAGATTGGGAGGGGGTTTTATCACTTTGTGAGGGATGTAAATGTCTAACTATTATAATACATTGCTTTGTACACCTGAAAGTAATAAAAAAAATTTAAACACAGAAAAAAATAAGAATACAAGGTAACTTTGTGAAACTAGATGGCAATTCTTTTGTTTACTACTATCACATTTTGATATGAAATGTTTATGAATTCCTTCAAAGTCAGTCTGCAAAATATATTCACTCTAATATTACTTCCACAATCTTATGAAAGTAGGAGGATTTTGTGGTCAAATATAAATGGAAAATGAATCCAATAAACTTAAATGGATTTTTTTACAGCAGAATTTAAGAGTTGTATTTCTAAGATTCACTGTGACAAGTCAAATGGGTTTTGTCATATGCAGTGTTTCGACCATGGAAACCATATGTAATGAAAATCCATAGGACTATATGTTTCTTGGAACACACTTTGGGAAATGCTGTTTTTTTCCTTAATTAAAGCAATTCAGTATTTATAAAATGAAAACTTTGTTAGGATGGATGAACTTCGTTGTTAGAATTTGGTAATAGTCTTAAGGAAATTATTTTAGGATTCCAGGAGCAAGTCATTTTCTTCTCCTGAATAAATAGATGGTGATAGGAATATTAACTGCCAGTTTCTTTCCTGGAAACATGGCTTTAGAGACTGAATTTTACATGATAGATTGGTGTTGTGATATGATTGATTTTGTTGTATCATTGGAGAAATTCATTTTCTCCCTAACAAATAGCAGGTGCTATTTGTTCAAGGAAACCACCTACATAGAATAAAATAACTTTTTTAGACTGTCAAAAACACTATGGTATGGATTTTCCATGTTTTATTGCTTTAGGTACCTCATTATTCTCCCAGGGTTACCATTTTCTTATACCACAGTCTACAAACCAGTAGGACTACATACAAGTATATAGGCATTTGTGACACCCGTGCATCTTGGATCCAATATTTTTCCAGGTATATCTTCCCAGTCTACCCTCCTGCACCCACCACTGCAGACATCCATACGCCATTTCCATCCAGTAGCCATGGTCCCACATCCTGCGTCTTTATGCCACTGTGCCTTTGTGTCCATATCTCCACTTGAAATGCCTATTTTCTTCTTTTCTACCCATTAAACCCTTAGTCATTCTTCAAAGATAAATTCCGATGCCACTTCCTTCATGTCTTTGCTTTCCCCAGTGGCTCCTTCAGTGGTTGAATTCATCATACTCTTTTCTGAGTTGCATGCCACTTTGTTTACAACTCATTTGCTGTCACTCTTTAGGTTCTCCAGATAGCAGATCCTGAGGAGTTCAAAGTGTCAAGGTGTTTTGGAGAGGGCCACCTATAGAGGGAAAGAAAAGGAAGCTGGATTGGGCTGACTCATGCGGACTTGACAGTCTCTGCCAGCCCCATAGGGAGATCTGAAGCAAAGAACATTCATCACAGGAGCCCCTCCGTGGGCAGACTAGGCTAAGTTCCTGTGTCACCACCTTGTTCAGTCATTGATCAAGAGCCACCGGAGCACAGTCTATGCTCAATAGCTGAGACGGACCCTAAGGACCGTAAAAGCTGGAACCTCTCAGCTGATCACACTTCACCCATCTGGGCTGTAAGTTCTTTGGCGAAGGTAGATCATAGCAGCTTATCTGTGTGTCTTCCATCTTTGTGTTGCTTGTCAGAGTTTTCATTCCTTGACCCACGTAACCAGAATGTTAGAACTAGAAGGGACTTTTGAGATCGTGCAGTGGAGCCTCCACGTTTTACAGACATGGAAACAGAGACATCTGTCCCCAACACTGAGTTATGATTTCCTTCATTGTATGATCCATACTGAATTGAATCCCGTATCAGAATCTACTAGATCAATTCATCCATTCCCATTTCTACTCCTTCATTCCAATGGCATCTAAGTATCCATGTATCTGGCCACCCTAGGAGGCACTGCCTTTTTGTGGGTGCCAAGAGGAATGAATGTATGCGAATGTTGGGTAAGAAAAGGAGGAAATTATTAGTGATATCTAAAGAGGCCACAGTAGTTGAGTTACACATTAAAACAAACAAACAAACAAAAACCAAACCACTATTGATACTTTGACTATTAAGCGGTTGTGACTTGAAGTCCCCAAACAATTACAGGTAATAAAGGGGGACTGAAACCCACGAAGCTGGATCAGCTGCAGGAATAGTTGGGAGTCTATGAACAAATCTTTGCAGAAGGAAGACAATCAATGAGCAGAATGGGAGTAAATTGCAGCAAAGTGTTTGTTTTATTTTCTGTGTATCAATCGCTCTTTGTAGATGCTGCTGGACTCCAAGGTTGTCTTCACTGCACTTCCCATGACTCTGCTTTCACTGGCTCTTGGTGCTTTGTGGACGATCTCTGTGCTGGTGGTGCTGAGAGGGCTCCGCTCTCCCACAGGGGTGTGCCCCACTCTAGCGGTGACAGATAATGCCTTAATTACCAAACCCAAAGCAGGTGATGTCTGTCTTCTTGGTCCTGAGGGCTCTTGAATACTCAACTCCCTGAAAGGAAACACTTTCCACATCAGTAATTAAACAGAGCAATTAGGGAAATTTAAAATGTATAATTATACAGAATCAACTCTGTGTCCCTGGAGCATTCCATCTCTTTTTCTTGTTCGTGCTCCATTCCCTTCATCCCCTTCCCCTACTGTGTCATTTTGTGGACATAGGAGGCCTCTGTCCTGTGTTTTTAAAACCCAGGCAGAGAATGGGGGGGGGAAATAATACGAAAAATATGAAAAATTAAAGATGTGTTCTAGTTCAGTACGGTAATAGGAACCTTTTTGTGTAAGTCTCCCCATCTTCCAAATCCCCAGTGAAATGGCCAAAGAAATAGCCTGTACCAAAAATGTTCATACACTTCTCTAAGAGACAATGCAGGGACATCTAGATGGAAGAAAGGGCAGTCAAGCCAGGAGCCAGTGAAGAAAAGCTTGGCCTGGGAAGGAAGCAGAGGATGCCACCGGAAACTGCTATGCTAAGATGGCAGGGACTGAAGGAGGGTGTGCTGCAGTGTAGTGACCTAGGATAGATCTTGCGTTGACTCTGGGGAGACACCATGTGCCAGGAATGAACAACAGAAGTCACACCTGCAGGTGGCAGGGTCAGGGCCTGGAGGCTCCCTACTGTTCAGCGACAGTTTGTTGGGTACAGCTAGGGGCCCTGCACAGCTAGTTTCAAGTCTCAGCCTCGGTATAATAGCTCTTGTGTTTACTCCCTAACTCTTCCCCCAAGTGAGCTATTTATTTCACTTTTCATGTGACAAAGTAAATCCCAGAAAATACGTAACATTTCTCTTCTCTCTTCCTCTTGCCATGACAGATTTAAATAGGAACTCAGAAAAACAGAAGTCATTTCAGCCCTAAATATGGACAAATATAGATTTACCTTGGGTGCCCTCTAAGGTCAGCAGGCAGAAACCTGATCAAACCTTTTTTGGTCGTTCAAAAGAACAGAAGCAATTGAAGGAATCAGAGTGAAAATCCTGCCTTCCTGTCCCTCCACGATACAGAGTTTCAGTATGAACTAGGAGAAAACTTTAGAAAAAATCTATTTGTTTTCTCAACAAGATTTCAGTCTTCAGTTGAAAAGGTTAACTGAATACCATGCAAAAGGAACGAAAATGCCCTAATGTATCCTGACTCCAAAGAGAAAAGTTTACCCAAAGGGAGGAAAAACAAACTTCTACAATAATCTGAATGACAAAAACAGGTTTACTAAAAAGAAGAAAATGAAGTTGGCATTAGATGTCTTCCTCAAAATAGTATATTTCAGAAAACATAAGCCTCTTATACAGAGTTTTGAAGGGAAAATTTTGTGACTTAAGAATTTTTAACCATCCAAATTATTTCAAATAGTTAAGGTAAAGAAAGTTGAGACATCGCAATAAAAATGAATGAACTGAAATTGTATAAAAGGAAATTAATGTGATGGTAATTCATTGTTTATAAGAGGCATACTAACGCAATATAAAATAGTGTTTACAAATATAAGAATGGTCAAAACTGACTGCCATACATGGGCATTCTCACACTGTCTCTCAAACTGAGAAAAGAAAAGACAAAAATAAGCAAGCTGGGTTGACAAAATTTACATCAAACAATATAAAATTCAAGATAAAAGACTTTAAAGAAACCAAAGATCTGTTTTTAATAATCAAGAGTATAGCTTAATTCCCATGAACCTTTATCTGCTAGAGGACATAACCATTTAGCATCAAAATATTAATACATGAAGTAAAAGCTGTTAGAAATGCAAACAGAGATATTTTTATTTCTTTTTTTACCTCTTATTTTGAAAAAAATTATAGGTTTATAGTATTGCAAATAAGTGTACAGAAAGTTCCTGTGTACCCTTTACCCAGCTTTCCTCAGCTTTAACATCTTGTATAACTACGGTACAGTATTAAAACCAGGAAATTGACATTGACATAATCCATGAAACAAGCAGATTTTTAAAAAAAAAATTGCATTGCTGGTGGAATAGTCTGATACACCCGTTTGAATCTTTGTCAGAGTGATTGGAAAAAATAAACATATGGAAATCTCAAAATATACTTAATTTTGATATAATAAATAGGTATCAGAGGGCCACAAGCAGAAAATAGGCAGTCTTTTCAAAAGTCTGTGGAATATTTGCAAAAGTGTTTATATACGTGGTCACAAAAAAGCATTAAGTTTCCCAAAATTTTAACTAAATTAAACTTACTCTTTCACTATAAGTGAAAAGTAATAATGAAGGGAAAAATAAAATTAATAAAATGATTCCAAGGTTAAAAACATTTTTTTTTAAACCATTGAATTAAAAAGGAAATCAAGTCTGCACTTAGGTAAGAGTCAAATGATAACACTACATGTTTGTACAGTCAGTGATGTAAGTAGAATGAATTCATGGCCTTATACATTTTAATATTAAGCTAGAAAGGATGAAAATGAATAAAGTGAACATTTAAATTCAAAAACCAGAAAAAGAGCCATAGGTAATACAATAATGACAATGGATGTGGCCAAAACTATCAAAGAAATTAGAAAACATACTCTGTATAATTCTGTAAGAGTGAATTTAAAATATACCTGAAATAATTTGTCTGCAGAAAGACACAAGTCACCAAAACTGTCTGTCAGAAACAATCGAATCATCAGTTGTTGAAAGACAATCCAAATTAAGTGAAAACCAACCAAACAAAAGCAGTCAAAAACTTACTGAGAGAAACTGTGAGAGATTTCTCCATGTAAAACTAACTCACCTGTTATCTGAGGCACTAGAAAACCTGCCTCACCCTGGAGGGCACACATTGTAAGGAAGCTGTTCTTTCCAAGGGCAGCAACAGTCCACTGTGTTACCCAGTCTGACCCTCACCATCTTGACTCATGGCTTTGCGGCATCTGATATTTGACACCATTGATTAGGACCACTTCCTAAAATATTGTCCTGCATCCTCTGGTTTCATTTCTTGTTGACACCACTCTTTCTTCACTGCCTTGTCTCCCTAATTTTACCCTATGTGGGCCCCAAAGGTCCAGGCTTTGTCCTACAAATGATTATGTCCTTTATCTCAATTAATTTGATCCTCTTCCCTACTCAAGAAATTAACTGGGCTAGCCACATTCTTTGTCTTTTCCTTATTTCACCCACTTTCTGCATAACTACATGGCCAGATTTTGAATTCACTTTTTTCTAGAAAGGAGCTATGTAAGAGGAAAAATGGACAAAATTTCATTTGATCTTTTGCTCAAGTCTAGTCTCAGATGCTGGACCCTTGAGATCTAGTTCTTCCTCTCCCATTGTGAACTTCCTAGCTTATATAACTTCTCACTTTTAACAGTACCTACTGCTTCTGCTTCCTATTTTGATCCATTTCTGTTTTGTTTGCAAACACTCAGCATTTCTAGCTCACTCTGGGAATTTTTTTCAGCTTGAGAGCTTGCTACCACTGCTTACAAAACTCCACTTCTGCATTTTATGGTAATATGGCCCAAACTGAGAGCATCATCTTCTTTTGGACTCACTTTGTGTGTTTGCGCATGTGTGTGGCCTATGAAGCATGACTTAATAAACAGCTTTGGTATTGTTAAATGTCATTTTATCGTTATATGCTTGTTTCAGTTTTTATGTGTTCATGTCACACGTACCTAACTGAGCAGATACCAATCCTTGTATGACTTGATATTCACCAACTAACTCTGTGATCTGTCGATAAAGTGAGACCTAAATAGATATTGTTTAATAGATGGCAGGGTTTGACTTCACATATTTTCCTGAAGCACAAAGTAAAGATTCACCAGTCTGCTGGATGGCCCAAGATGTTCTATTTTTATAATTTTGGTTACCTGACATAGAGAGAGATAAACCACCACAGTTCCCTTAATAAGGTAGAAGACAAAGTGACCATTAGTTGTTGAATAAAAATCATATTAAATTTAAAACAACCAAATAAAAGCATGCAATAAATGAGTGAGAAAAAAAATTCAGATTTCTAAGTGGGAATCTAATATCCATCTCCTAGCAATAGCACAGACAGTTGTTCTTTTGAAAGAAAGATTATCAATATTTTCAAACTTTTTAAAAACGTGATCCACATTATTTATATGCATATACATGCAAACCAATAAATATGAAATACATTCTCTTATATGGTATTTTCTGATTTTTTTTAACCTCTCCTATTTTAGTCTATTCTATTTTTTGTTGTTTAGTGCAAGTGGAGATCTTCTAAAGCAGTGGTTCTCAACGGGTTGTTCCCCCTCCCCCTCCATGGGAAATTTGGAGATGTCTGGAGACATTTTTGGTTGTTATCATGCCCTGGGAGTGAGGGAAGGATGTTACTGACTTCTACTGGGTAGAGACCAGGGATGCTGCTTAAATCCTACAATACACAGAGCAGCTCCCACATCAGTTACCCATCCTAAAATGTCAATAGTGTTGAAGTTGAGAAGCCTTGATCTAAAGGGTTGTGCCCACAGAACTCAAAAACTCGGGTTACCAAGAAGGGAAGACCATAGTTTGTAATAATATGCCAAGATTCCCCCAAAGGAATGATAAGAATAATTTTTGTCTTCATGGGGACCCCACAAAGTCGACCCATTTTCCCTTATTATAGTGCTTGGTGTACTCTTTCTTCAAGTTTATGTCAACTTGTGAGACTTAGATCTTCCAGGCCACACAGGGCACTTTGAGGTTAAAATGTTAATGAATGCCTCTCTAAGTGCCCATGACAGCTGATTCAGCACTCAGGGTGATTAGCAGGGTTGGGTTAGAACTAATGAGCTTCGGGTGCCAGTAGTGGGTATTTGAGTTTAGTGGGGCATTGGGTCCCAACAGCACTCAACTTCTTTCTGACCTGCCTGGGCTTCTATTACTTCAAAACCCAGTGGTGAGAAAACTGCTGAAATGGCAGTTTATTCCCCATCAGGCTAATTACTTCTTTTCCCAAGATCAAGACTATATTTTGGAACGGCTGAGGCATCTGAAAGAAGAGAGAACCTCCTGCCTACTGGGGCAGGGAAGCTAAGGCAGTTTTTGTGCCCCTCAAAAGAAATAGACAATGAGCAATGAATCTGAAAGCAGAACACAAAGTGGAAGGACTTCTAATGTGGCCTGTGGACCAATCTGGCCAACAAGCAGGTTGTGACTAAAAACGCAGAAGCATGGGTTTGGGAGGTGTGCCATTGCAGACAGATGCTGCTGTGTCGGGAGAAAGGGTGGCAGTGGGACTAGGAAAGCTCAACAGAATACGTGTAGACAATAGAGAATTTGGAAGGAAGCATGTGAAGTTGCTTTTGGTTGGAAAGTTTGAGGCTGTCTAGAAAGCTCTCATCAAACTTGACATACAAGGATGATAGTCTAGTTTTCTTATGAATAAGCAATGAGTTTTTTTTTAATCTAAATAGAAATGTTGTGCATATTCTTCAACATTGTTAACTATAATCACTATGAATTAGTTCTATAGAGATACACTGGTTGGGAATTATTTTAGAGGTCACTCTGGCCTGGAGGTAGGGTCCTAGATTTTTGTTCCTATTTGATTGGTATAATGTTGAGCAAATTACTTTATGTCCTAGCCAGCGTCTTGTAATATTTAAATGGGGGATGATAGCTGAAGGCTTGTTTTCCCTTGAACATATTAATACTATGGATTTAAGAGGATGGGATAATAACAGAAATGTCCAAAGTAAAGTACAGCAGATCCTGTTTACATCACGACTCAAGCAGACGTTAGAAAATTAAAGCATATTGGGGCAAGGCAAGCTATAATGAGTCAAAACGTTGTGGTTATAAGGAATATGAAGGGTGTCAGTAGCAATAGCATATCAAGTTCTTCATTGACCCTTTGCCAGGCTTCTTACTAATTTGAGGGTGGAAGTTAGGAAATGGTGGCAAATTACTGAATTTGGTTTTTATAACAAGGGTACCTTGATTATTTCCATTAAATGGATGAGGAAACTGAGACAGAGAAATTAAGACACTTATGTGTCACTAAGTTATTAGGAAATGGAACCAGGTACTTCTAGTCCCCAAATCTGATTCATTTTCATCCTATTTTTTCATTCTACTCCAAATTCAGTGCTTCACACCAGGGGATGAGCCTCTGATAATTTGTATTTCTATAGACATTTTAAATGTCTTGCAGGCAGTTAACAGTATATATTGAAGCTTACTTAATGTGGGGAGAACAATCCAACCAAATCAATAATAGTTTGTAATTACTTTCTTTTTTTTCTAGACTTGATAAAGGTTAAACAATAATCGTTTCTTTCCCCAGGAAACTGGCATAAATGAATGAAATAACTATACACATCAGTATTGAGTTATTTATAAAATCTCATGTATTTTAATCAACTGAAATTCCAAACTAAACCAACTGCAAGATATTTAAGAGATCATATGGCAGTTGGCTGTCACTGTGCCTAAAAGTAAACAAACCATCATTTTTATCATCATCATCATCACCATCATCATCGCTGTGCTAAGCACTTTCAGCTTATTTGTTAATTTGTACAGCATTTTGAGTAGTTTTAACAGCTTCTCATCATGGCTTTTCCTAGTCATAGTAGAAACAGTCGTTGCCTTCATGACTCCATCCCCCGCAGGAGACACTTCACTTGCACCTTTGTAAAGGAAAAATTGACTAAAATAGAGGTTAAGCAGCTCATTCACTGATTTCAGATTATCAGTGTTACACACAAGAACCAAAGCCAACCATTCTATAACTTTTGACAAATAAAGTCAGTACTGTAACCATTTAGACTTCATCTTACAACCCTAAGCAGCTCCCAGGATTAGGACCTATCTATAATCTATTTTTGGCATTTTAAGGACAAGTTAAAGAAGGAAAATGGATCAAATCAGAAGTAACAATTCTATTTCTTAGAGGGTATAGTGATATTTTCAATGTCTAGAAGTACAACGTTGACCCACAATTCCCTTCCCTAGAGGTAACCACTGTTAATAATTTGGTGTGCATCTGTCCAGATGTTTAGCAAGCCTATATTATATACAAATACAGCATATTAGTTATCTCTGGCTAAAATAATGCTTCATAACATTACCACAAAACCTCAGAGACATACAATAACAGTTATTTATTTTACAAGTCTACAGGGTTCAGCTGATCCAGGGTAGTCTGAGATTTCAGCTAGCCTTGCTCCTGTGCCTGTGGTCAGCTGTGAGTCAACCAGATGTCTTTCCAGATATGTGCATCTATTCACATATCTGGGGAATCACAGCTGTGTGAAGCTGATCTAGGGTGGTCTTTGCTGGAATAACTTGGGTGACTCAACCATTTGTTTTCATCCCCCAGAAGGCTTGTCCAGACATGTCCTCATGGTGATGGCCAGGCACAAGAGCATGAGTGGAACACATAAGAGGTTTTCCCAAGCCTCTTCTTGTATTACAACTGCTAATGTCCATTGGCCAAAGCAAGTCACATGGCTGAACTCAGTATCAAGGACTGGGAAAATGGATTCTACTTATGATGAATGAGCTGCAAAATCCATGGCAAAAGGGTAAAAACAGAGAGAGGGATAAAGAATTGGTACCATCAACACACTCAGCCTAACAACCAGTGAAACATATTTTAACACACAAGAATTGTTTTTTATTGCCTATTTTTACAAATATAAGATAGCCTATCATTTTATGACTTATACTATTTGAATTTTTTTTTTTTAAATTTGAAACAAATGTAATTTAATCTTTCTCACATTGCAAAATATTTCATTATATGGATATACTGTACCAGAAGTTTTTATCCAGTCCTCTAAGGATGAACATTTAAGTTGTTTCCTGTTTTGGAGGCTTTTGTAACAATACTACAGTGGACCCCCATTTACATAAATATTTGCATATTCACAGTGGTATTTCTGTAAATTGAACATGTAAAAAGACGGTAGGATCCAGCAAGACTGAGCCATCTGTTAGTTCCCTGAACATGCCACAATCTCCTATGCCTCCATGTTTTCAAACACTGTTTCTTCTAGAATTCCTCTCCCTCTCCCACTTTGACCCTTATAAACCATAGTGAAACCTGTGATCAAGTGAAATACATGTAGCATAACTGGCGATTGTCTCCTAGCCTCCATATCAGACTAACTCTGCAATAGCTCAAGTTCACAGCTTATGCAATTTAACCACTTATATCTCTATCCTCATTATCATCCTAGTCTTCACTCAAGCAACCACTGTATTTGTGAAATCATCTCTAAATTCCTTCAGCAGATCAGGCACTCTTTCTCTGAATGTAATAAACACTTCCATTATAGTAATTCTCCCAATGAAATACATTTGCTATTAAGTCTGTCTGCCCACTGGATGGTGAGGTCTTTGAGAGTAGGAACAATGTCTTTCTGTCCTTGTAATTCCATTTTCTCTAATATAGGATGCTTGGACAAAGTTGGCACTCCATAAATGTTTGCTAAATAAAAATCTTACACTTGAGGTCAAACCTAAAGGTTGCCATGTAATAATTCAATAAATATTTATTGAATATGTGCACTGAATTAGGTATGTTTGAAATGAGAGGATGGGAAGAATGTGAATGTACTTCCTTGAAATGAGATGATTGTTTTTCTTAAGAACATCTGATGAAATTCCAGACTTTTCCCTCAGAAAATGCATATATGCTCATGTTCACATTTTCACATACACTTACAGTGAACTCACTACTTCCTGATACTCATTCTTTGGGACTCAGATTAAGAACCTTTGCCTTCAGTTGATAAGAACATGCCTATGTCAGACTTAACTACACCAAGGACAGATTTGGGAAACTTGAATTTAGATCATCCATCATGACCCACCCACCATAGCCCTTTATCCTTAACTCATGACAATTGTGCAAGTTGCCAGAATATGCATTGTGTCATATCTATATCTTTATCTGCATTTTAGATATCTTGCCTATCCCTGAAATAGTTTTAGAGATTGACATTATTTTAGGCTACTGATAATGTGATATATACAAATGGAAACATTTACTGCACACATGTCTCATGACTCAGGATTGCATTCCCAAAAAGTCAATTTTACTATATATTAACTTAAATTTAAAATAAAATAAAAGCTTTAGTGAGGAACATTAAAGAAAATTTGTATAAATGAAAACCATATCATCTTCCTAGATTGACAAGCCCAATATAGACAAATGCCATTTCTTCCTAAACCAATCTATACATTTTGTGAAACCCCAATTCCAGTGGCAGAAGGAAGGGGACTTGATACAAATCTTTTGTAATTAATTCTTCAGTCCATTTGGGAAAAAACACTTTCAATAAAAAGTATTCAAGAATAGAATTGACAGGCAATTTCATGTTAGATTTAAGACATATTAGGACATTACAATAATTAAGAGTGCTCTGCTAGTGCCAAAACAAACATAGAACATAATATAAAAACTTAATATACAAACAATATAAAAACTTGACATACAAAATGAAAGTTGTATAGGAATTTACTATATTAAATAGGTGAGATCATTATTGGATAAAAAGAAAGTTATCTATCAGTCATTAAAAAAAAGGTATTTAGAATTCAACCTCAGCAATTATCTAAAATGAATTCCAAAATGAATAAAATTAAAATTAAGATGGATATTTATTTATATTATATTAAAGTAAGAAAGACCTTACTTAGAAAACATCATAAAGGAAATGCAAAAGTGATAAAGAAAAAGACTGATAGATTTAAAAACATAAAAGAATTTAAAACCATAAATGAAAAGGAAATGAGAAATTATAAACTGGAATATTTGCTACATACAAAAAAAAAAGGATAAATATAAATAATATAGAAAATGCTTAAAATCTAAGAATAAAGATATCCAGTAGAAAACAATAGCAAAAAATAATATAAAATGAGGAAATGTCTTTAAAATTTATATTCCTAATGATATATGGGACAATGCTCACTAGTTTAAAACATAAGTATTAAAATGTTAAAATATCATTTCCCTATGTTTATTGGCATTGTGTAATATCACAACACACAATGAGTGCATGAGAAAACATATACTTCAATATACTGAATAAAATATTAAATATTAATAAAATATTAAAAGTAATATATTAAAATTCAAAGACGAAATTTAAATACAGATACAGAAGGTATTTATGATTTGTTAGGTTTGTAATATGATTCAGAAACTTTTAAAATATGCATGCTTTCATTTTCACTTCAAGGAAATAATTAAACACATGAATAAATTGTTTAACTGTGTAAACAACCTAAGTATCCATCAGTAAGGGATTCACTAAACACTTTATGGCAGTTCATATAATGTGATACTACACAGTCGTTTAAAATGAAATTGATGTATATTTAACATCAGGAATGATGTTTCCAATTCATGCCTACATGCAAAAAGCATTTAAAATAATGCATGTATAAAATGATCTATTTTATGAATAATTTATTATAAAGATCTTCATAGAATAGTCTGGATGGATATATTTTAGAACATCTGAATGCTGGGTGGATGATCTTCCTTTTTAAAATTTTGTGCTTATCTGAATTTTATAATTTTTCTATCATGAACCTTTTTCACGTGTGTAATTTTTAAATATTTGAAACATTTAATTTTAAAACGTCCATTTGGAAAGCAGCTCTTTTTTTCATGGTCTCACCCTAGAGCCTATGATGTTTGGTCTTCGGGTGCTGAAAGAAGAGAAACTCTTGTTTAATCACATAAATGTAGGGAGAGTGTATCTATGACTTCTCTGCTGTGGAAAAACCATCCAGTCCCTATGAATTGTTTCCTTTGGAAAATCCAATTCCTGAGGACCCTCAGGCTTGTTCTGGAGCCAGAGCCTCGCCTTCCTCCCTTCTCATCCTGTAGAGTGACTTCTCTGAGCCCTGGTACATTCTCGTCGGGCCCACTCTTAACTCCGCAGGTCTCTGGACAAGAGGACAAATGGAGGCCCTTCATCCCATATGTCTAAAACTTTAAAAAGCAGTAAGTTAAGCTGATAAACTATTAATTGGAATATATTCTATTCTCCCATTTTGATAAATATTACTTCATAACAACAAAACAGAAAAATGTTTAAATCTACTGTTTTTATATGGCTGAAAGTTTTGGCAGAATACCAAAGATGACTAGGTTTAATTATTATTGCTCAGCTGGGTATTCTGTTGATGGGCTAGCAATGTTTGGCTGAGTAATAAAATAAAGATATATACAAATCCTGACCTCATTTACTTATGCAGTACAATTTGTTTTCATCCTTAATTTCAACAAAGTACTAATTATGTTACTATCAAAATTTTTGACAATAGTGATCTAAAGCAGGAGTTGACAAACATTTTCTGAAATGGTCAAAATAATAAATATTTTAGAGTGTGTAGACCATATGGTCTCTGTCACAACTGCTTAACTCTGCTGTTGATGTTCAAAGGCAGACACAGACATAGACAACACATAAGTAAGTGGCATGGCTATGTTTCCATAAAATGTTACTGATAAAATAGTTGGATTTGCCCTCTGAACCATAGTTCAGCAACTCTTGATCTAAAGGATTTTTAAAGTGCCAGGGTACAAATTTGGATGTACCATGATCCAAATTGTACCTCAAAGTAAGTATAAAAACTAAAATTATTTTCGTATGTTTTTAGAAGTCATTTTCCTTCTGAAGTATTCCAAGTATATCAACGTCCAAAGACAAAATATGAATTATAATTAAGAAGTATCAAAATTTGAAATAAAAATTCAAGTTGACTTCTTATTAATTTTTTAAATTGTAATTAAATCTTATTAAAAATGTTCATAAATTCAGAACTATTTTCAATTCTAGCCTGCAATGTATATTGAGTTGTCAATGGAAAGAATTCCATGCTTCACCTCTTTCACCTAGCCCTACGTATTTACAAGTTTCCGAGTAGCATCATTCAATTCATAATACAAAGTGTCCCTCCACCTTCACGTGCAACTGCTCTGAGTATCACGCTAATATGTTAGTACCTCCAGGACCGTGAATTGTAATAGGAGGAGAAGCAAAGAAATTAACACTCAGTAATACCAGCAAATGACACTTTTATCAAGAAGCTATTTCATGCTATTAATATGAAGGCATTTGATAAGTTACATAATTTATCTTTTTTCTCCGCTAATTACTTCCCTCACTCAAACCTTCCCCAAGCCAGAAGCGATGCCCGTTTCCAGTGTGGGCAGCAACACAAACCCATCTATATTCTCAGCAGTCAGACCTTTGTTTTGAAGACACAGGGCAAGAGGTTTAGAGAAGCACTTCCTGGGGCCTGAACAGGGTCCACCCCGAGAGCGGCTATTTAGGGTCATGGGTTGCCCTGCTGTGCCTGCGCTTGAGGAACAGTTTCTTTACTAAATTTTTGTGTCATGTGGGACTTTCCAAATTGTAGGGCTTTGAGCTGGAGCCCTTCTTGTCTACAGGGACTACTGATGTTTTTCACCTGTATCCCTACTGGAGAAATGCTTTTCTCCTTCATAGTGGCCTGCGGTACAGCTTCTCTGATAGACTGTGTCTAATGGACACCGTTGATTGCTTTCCTGAGGTTTGTTTTGTCTGCATGCCTCATTTCATGATGATGTCATTATTTTGGACATTTGTTTTATATCATAAGACCGAGATTATTGGGGAAGCTCTGTTCTGATGTTAGTGAGACGGATTGTGTATCATTTTCTGCTATTCAGAATCAGGGAAGCTGATGGCAAGATACTGATGGCAAATTTTAGAAAGAATACCCAGGCAGTCCAAGGCCCCAGGCTACGCAAAATCATGGCTTCACATGCTTTTCCTGTTTTAAACTCAAAAAGAGATATTGACTTAGCACCTACTCTGTGTCTAGTACCCAGTAAACAAACAAAGTAACTAAAAACCAAGCAAACAGAAAACAAACAAAAAATCCACTGTTGCCAAAATGTAACAAAGAACCTGTCTAAAATTTCAGATTTTTCCTTATTGTGACTTCAACATGTTTCTTTCTCAGCTTCCCCACTCTCCTTAGATTGTTGATTTCCAGGCAAGGAAAGCAAGCTCCTTCCCTTATCTCCCGAAGCACATATGCAAAGACCTGATAATTCCTGGCTGACAGAAGAATCTGTTTTGAAGCAGCTGTCCACAGCAGCACAAAAGCTGATAGCACAGCTCTCAAGCTAATCATTTATATAAAACCCCTGTCAGAAGCCACGATGAGCCAGTAAACGGGGTTTGCTGTGGCAGTCGCCACCGAGCGGGGAGCAGTGCCTGTTTTTGGCCCAAACCCTGCCCACTTTAAGAACTGCGTGTTCCTGTTCTAGATTGATCTTATAATGTGGTTAAAGTACCTGGTATCTGGTACTTTTCTCCCTTTCATCGATGCTCGTGCTGAATGGAACTTTCCTGCTTCAGAAGCACTACAAGGGAATTTCCCCTCCACAGAGGAACTTTACTTTCCGAGATTTTGAAGCATCAAGGTGGCCAAGCCCTGTCTCTATTGTAGTTTGAGAATTAAGGCAGAATGATAAGTTATCGAAAGAGTGGTGAACCAAGGGTCCAGAGAACCGGAATTGAAGCCAAGCTCTGTATTCATTTGGCTTCCATGACTTCTCAGATCTTCCCACATCTGTGAAATGAAGGGGCTGGATAAGGGCTTTTCCACATTTCCTCCAGTTCTGGTGTTCAGTGGAGCTGCCACTTAGAACAGTCTTCCCCCTTTCCTTTCTCCTGTACATTCTGTTGTTTCTCCCACCTTCTTGGGCTCTTCTTCTTTGTAATCAGTCTCTCTCTGTCTCTGTCTGTCTGTCTGTCTGTCTGTCTGTCTGTCTGTCTGTCTCTCACACACACACACACACACACACACACACACACACACACACACACAGACTCCTAAGGGTTTATGAATATCAGGCTTTAGATCCTGACTAATTTAATGCTATTTTATTTTTATTCTTTTATTTACTGTCATTTTTTATAACTAGATTTAGTATTGTTCTTTGACTTGTATCTATTCTAACCAATTTCAGATTCCCCTTAGTTTTTTATACACTGACTTCTTCATTCTTGAGCTTTTAATTTGGCTCTCTCTGTGGTTTAACTGAAATGAAACTTCAATGTTTGATTTTCTCAAGGTAGATGCTAGCCACCACCGGTTGCTAAGATTTTTGAATCACTGCATATTTGAAAATGTCATTTTGATACAACTTCAAATGAAGTAAAACTCACCTGAGTACAAAGGCCTTTTCCCCTTTAATCTTTTACAGCCTTTGGACACTCATAATTAAAGTCCGAAGCCAAACTCCTCCTCCCCCCAGTTGTCAGTAGCCTAGTTATTGTGCTATTTTGTTTGTCTTTCTGTATGAATGTCTATGAAATACTTTCTTTATTCTGAAACTCTAAAAATTTTATTAATGTTTTTTAAAGTGTGCATATCTACCGCACTAGAGTGAGGAATTCAAATCAGGCACCAGTGGCGCACAGGGTGCAAAACTTAACTCGCAGGGGCATGCAAGTGTTGAATTCTGCACACAGGGATAAAAGAATAATTGTCACTTTTTAGCTTGGTGCATAAAGAATGTCTTAAATCCAGAGACGGACCCACTGTGGAGAGGTATGACCTGTTCCTATCTTTTTTCCAGGTTGTTTCTTAGGCTCTGATCGGCTTATATATACTGACATTATTTGATTTGTCTGTGAACTTTAGTTTTTAATATTAGGGTGTTTTTTTCCTGGATGTTCTTTAATATTTTGATAGGACACTGGGAGAAGCACATCATTTTCCAAGAGCCAGACATCATTTTAAAACAGGGTTTGGGATAATGTATACAGGGTTAGAAATGATATTTTAAATCTTATGAATGCATTAGTTCTCCAATAAAGTAAACTCAGAAGATCAGAGGGTGAAGCAATGAACCTTGTAACATATTGGTCTATTTTTGTATTTCCTAAGAGTCAACAAATGAGATAATTTGTGGGATTGCTTGGGAAACTCTAAGGTCCTACACAAACATAAATCATTATTGTTTGAATTTATGACTCAAGATAACTCTTGCCCCTTCCCTTTCAGAACTGTTCTTCCGGTGACCTGAGTACAAATAATATTTTCTGCCCTCTTATAAGGTTCCCGAAAATTATCAATCAAGAATCTTTGACTTTTCTCTCTCCCCTGGAGTGCCAATGGACATTGTGTCACTTTCTTGAAATAAACTTTTTTCCTTTGTCATAAAGCCTTTCTCTTTCTTTGGAAGAAAAAAACCATCTCTTTCTCTTTCTTTATTTGATAGCTAAGAGATTTATAAGAAATCCGCTATCACCAGCACTGGGAAGTGTACCAGCCTTTAAGATTGATGTTTGACTTATCTAGACAATGGTTTGATTATTAGAATTGCACATCTAGATTCCGTCAGTGTGGGAGCTGGTTTAAAAACATGTCTTCTTTTTCCATAAGAGCCAAATCAACTAAAGAGAGTTTTCTTTCCAGCTTTACAAGGCACGTTTAGAGTGGGGTCCCCTTTAACAACAGCAGGAAAAAGAAATATTGGTGTGATTGGAGCTTGGCCCAAGGGATGGCAGGCTGACAGCACCAGGAGTTTGCAGCAGCTTCCCCTGCTCCAGGCTCACGCCATCAGGGACCCACAAACTACCTTCACGCTGTGGCCATGAAAAGAGCATGTTTTTCCTAGAATTTTCTACTGCCAGAGTTTTCCAAAAACAGACACATGGTTCTGTTTGGTAGTGTAGACTAAAAAAAATGTATGTGTACATGGGCCAGATTTATTTATTCCTCAAGGTAAATTACCTATACATTACAACTCAGGGACTTTCCCTGGGAGCATGGCTTTCTCTTTCAGAAGAAAGCTGGTGAAAAAACATGCAATGTATTTTACCTCTTTGCACAGTCCGCGCAGGATGATTTGCACTCTGGGGTGAAGAGTCAAGTCATGCCTTTAACATACATGTGTTTTGACAAAATGTCAAAGATGGCCAATGATAGCAACCAAAAGAGTCCCACTGATGTTCCCTGGCTGTCTGGGAAGGTTAAAAGAATATGTGTTTTGAAGATGAATGAACCTGGATTTTCAGTCTGTCCCTTTCACTCATTACTGCATATCTTTGGACAAGTCCCATTACCTCTCTGAATCTATTTCCTTATCTGTGAAATTATGATAATTTCACTGCTGTGAGATGCAGGAAATAATGCATCAGACCTTGGTCTCTAGTAAATGCTTAATAAGAGTTCATTTACTTCTGTCTTCATCATGTTCTTCGTAAGGCACCTGAACTTGAATTAGTGGCTGCCCTGTATCTGTTGTTTATGACTTAGTCCTATCCATGAACTTCATCTTCTAGTTGTGACATCTTATTTTGATGTTTCGGGCACAGAGGAAACATGGGCCAGAGATGGGTTTCCTTGGTCACTGCATTATCAAATGCAGTGGGACTTCCTGGTCTTTCTGCGGACTCAAAGTGCGGGGGAAATGCCATATGAGCCTTCATTTGAATGAACCTCAACGCTTTCTCTTGGCATCCATTATTTGAGTTGCATTCTTTCAGATCTCATTGATTTTGAAATCAGTTCTGTTGATGAAGATGTGCCCTGTCTAATAATTTACACAAAACTGTTGATTGGATTGGTGGAATCACACATCAGGACAGAGCAGTGTGAGGCTGTGCACAGCTTTACATTTAACAAATTAATAATGAATTAGAGTCCTACGCCATACAGGGAATCTTAGAGATAGAAAAGCCTTAGAGACACGGAGGACAATAGTCTTATTTGGCTTATGAAGAAAACAAGACCTAGAGAACTGACGTGATTCACTCAAGATCATGCAGCTTATTAACAGCAGAGTTAAGACTGTGTGCGATGTCAGAGGGGTAGTAGATTGGGGGAGGGGTATCAATTTGTGAGGGATATAAATGATAGATGTCTAACTATTACATTGTTTTGTACACCTGAAACTAATTTAAAAAATTAAAAATAATTTTAAAAGTTAATAAAAAAAAAAGACTGAATCCACACTCCTGTTTCCAGTTTTGTGCTTTTTCTAAAGCTCTGTTGTCTTCATGGAGATATTATTATCCATCTGTGACATAGTTTAAAATAAACTAGTAATGTTTTGCCTTTGTTAGAATTCTTAGGCAGAAGTCCTAACTTTTACAAATCAGCCTCAACTCTACTAAAAAAAAAACAAAACTTACTTTTTTGTTGTTGTTGTTTTGTTTTCTAGGGAGAGGGGAGACTACTTTGTTTTTCAGAATAACTGGGTTTTATTGTTTTTGTTTGTTTGTTTAGCAAAATTTTCACCGTTCTCCACCTTTAAAACATTGGGACATCCTTTGAAAACGTCTACTTTGCTCCCTTCATAAATCAGCTCTTCAGCCACATCAGTTCTCTCTCCCTTCAATATTTCTCATGTTCTCACTACCTCGTTCTTTTCCACTATCAATCCAGGTCTTTAGCTCCTCAAGTGTGGGTTATATGGGAAGAGCCTCCAAACGTATGTAACTACCTGCATTCTATTCTTGCTCCATTATAATTTGTGCATTGCCTCAGACTTATCACTGACATTAATCATACTGTCATATTTTTAATCTAATTTTATAGAACTCCCCCATACAAGAAGTCAAATTCCTTTGTCTGTATACAGTTCAGTTTGGGTCTTTTAGGATCTTCACAGCTACCTTCTGGATAACTTTCTCACATTCTCAAGTTCTCCATCTGTCAGATTTGCTCCATCCAAGCCATCTTCTGTATATTCCTTTCTTCTTCTCTTTGCCGGCAGACCATCTCTGATTCAATGCAATAGAAAAAACCTTGCCCTGGGACCATCCACTGCCTTCCGTATACTGACTGTGGGAACTTGCGCATGCCAAGCAGCCTCTCTGAATCTCAGCTTCTGGTCAGAATAAAATGGGGAACATGCTATCTACCTTATCTCTCCTATGGCCGTGGAAAGGTTAAATGAGAAAGCAATTGATAAAGTGTTGTGCAAACATAATGCATTCTTCAGATATCTCTGTGCTAGTGTCCACACTCTAGAGACACATCCTCTATGACACTGTGAACACTGCTGAGCTTATAGCACCCTGAGAATCAATGGCCCACGTGGGGGGCAGAGACTAGGCAGCTCCTCTTCTGATAACTTTCCTGGGGTGAGGGGGGAGTGGTCATGGAGAGGTCCACTGATTCCCAGGGATGGGAGCTCAACCTCTTTTATTTCAGGATCTGAATTTCCAAAATTGGAGATGTAGTTGGTTTTGCAAATGCCCTTTTCTGAAATGCATGTTTTTCTTGAAGAATATGAAAAATCAGTCCACTAATTTCCTTATCTGTTGTAAACTTTTATTGAAGTATAACATAATTCAGAAAAGGACACAGATCCTGGGATATAGTTCAATAATTTTACATAAGGTGGATACACTTGTGTATACAGCACCCAGCTCAGGAACTGGTGTATTTCCATCTCTCCAGAAACCTCTTTTCCCCACTTCCAGTCACTAATTCCCTAAGTCCCTAATTCCCTAAGTCACTAAGAGTTTTTGCTTGTTTTGAACTTTTTATAAGGGAAATTATATAGTATATACATCTTTGTGACTGGCTATGTTTGTTGACATTGTGTGTGAGAGACATATTCACAGATTTTGAGTCATTCATGACAATTCTGTATAGTAGTTTATATATATAGTAGTTCATATATATAGTAGCTTATGATACATATACATATACAAACACATATGAAATATTGTGTGTGTGTGTGTGTGTGTGTGTGTATAGAAGGATATACAAGTTTGGGCAGCTTGCATTTGGGGCCAGTTTGATTAACTATGAACATTTATGAGCATGTCTTTTGGTGAACATATGTACAATTTCTGATGAGTAGAGCCCTGGCAGTGAACTTGCTGGGCCATAGTGTATGCACATGTTCAGCTTTAGTAGATAGGGCCAGTTTTCTAAGGTCATTATGCCAGTTTATACTCAAACCAACAGAGAACCAGTTGGTCCACATCCTCGCCCACACTCTCTATGGTTTTTATACTAGCCACTCAGGTAAGTGTGTCTTAGTATGGCATTCATTGTGTTTTCACATGCATGTCCCTGATGATTAATATAGTTCAGCATCCTTTCATACATTTACAGACCATTTGGGTACTGTCTTTTGTATTCAGTATCTGTTCAAGTTTTTTGCTCATTTTTCTTTTGCGCTGTCTTTTTTTATACTTACTGATTTATAGGAACTCTTTATATATTATGGATACAAATCTTTTGTCAGATATATGTATTTTAAATATTTTCTTCCATTCTGAGGCTTACCTTTTTACTCTCTTACTGGTATAATTTGATGAACAAAGCTCCTGTTTTTAATATATTCCAATTCATCATTACCTCCTTTAAGAAGTTTGAGAAATCTTTGCCCCCACTAAAAATTATTAAGGTGTTCTCCTAGGTTTCCTTTCAAAAGTTTTATTATTTTATCATTTGTATTTATATCTACATGCCATCAGGAACTGATTGTCATATATGGTAAGAGATTAAGATTTTTTAAAATTAAAGTTTATTGGGGTGACAATTATTAGTAAAGTTATATAGGTTTCAGGTGTACAATTCTGTAATACATCATCTGTATATCACATTGTGTGTTCACCACCCAGAGTCAGTTCACCTTCCATCACCATATATTTGATCCCTTTTACCCTCATCTACCATCCTCCTCCCCCTTACCCTCTGGTAACCACTAAACTATTGTCTGTGTCTATGAGTTTTTGTTTCTTCATTTGTTTGTCTTTTTCCTTTGTTTTCAGTTTTATATCCCACAGATCAGTGAAATCATATGGTTCTCTACTTTTTCTGTCTGACTTATTTCGCTCAGCATAATAATCTCAATATCCATCTGATTTATATTTCTATATGGAAAACCAGTTAACCAGACACCATTTATTAAAAGTGTAATGGGGAAAGATAATATTTTAGGAAGAAGTACCTCCAGAGAGAGCCAGTAGCAGTTCCAGTAGGCGGGTGTGGGAGCAAGAAAACAATATGAGGGCAGTGGGAATTCAGGGAAAATGGCCCAAATGGATAAGAAGGGTGAAGCACATGAGGTGGGTTCCTTGCTTGTACTTTCTTGATAGATTATATGCACAATGCATATGTGTCGTTGAGTGCCATTGAGGGCTACCTCTGGGTGGTGCCCCGGCCATGGAGGTGGTGGTGGTGCGGACAGTGCTAGAGCAATGGGTCCTTTTCTTCCAAGGGAGGCCTTGCCTCTAGGATTGTCCCTGGAGGCAGCTCTGTCCTATCAGCAGCATGGCAGTGCGGAATCCCTCTGGGTCACCTTCGTACTCCTACTGTAAACTACTCACTTGATATGGCTCAGGTAGAAAAGAACAAACTAGTTGTCAGGTCTGTCATGGTTCCTACTTAGCCATAACATTTCCCACACCATAGACAGTTGCTCAAATAAACATAGGCCCCTAGAGACATATCCTAGTGTCACTGATTGGATCCAAAATAAAATCCCCAGGGCATTAAGGTAGCACAATGTCTTGAATCAGATGGAAGTTTTACCAGATTCCTTCTTGGCACAACTGCACCACACCTCATAGTGGGACATTGATTCCCCTTGAAAACAGTTCATCTCTCTCACACCATAGCAAGCCTATCTCCATCTTTCCAAAGAACTTGGCTTTCTTTGCCAGCTCATGGCCCTCAAATCAGGTATCTTCACTGTCTGTCTACATGTCATAAACAGGAAGCCTCAAACAGACAGATGTGTGGATGTTCCAGGAACATGCCAGAGGGTCTCTCACTTCCTCTGGGTCCCAGGTGTCTGCACTGAATGGGGTTCTCCCGGCAGTTGGGGGTTCTGAACAGCAGGTGTCACTTTCTTAAGAAAAGTGCTTGGAATCATCCCTGTAGTAATGGTCCTGCTGACACTCCATTTATAGTCGAGATTTCCCAAACCTGTGGCTGGATTTTTCTGGTGAGGTGAGCAAACTGAGATTTGAGAGGTTAAATGACTAGGCTGCGGTCACCCAGCTGGCAGTAGGCAGAGACAGGACACAAACCTCATCTTCTAATTTCATAAAGCTCCACAAAAATCTCATAAATTATTATGTTCCTCTTTGGTCTACTAAGAGGAAAGCAAAACAACAGACTCCTTCAGTACCTTGTGCTAATGTTTAATTATTAGCAAAGCCAAAAAGACGCCTTTGTCTAATTAAATTCCATCAATGCAAGTGAAGCCCTTGTCTTTGTGGGGAATTCTTTTAAAGATAAATTATGGTAAAATAGACATAACATAAAATTTACCATCTTTACCACTTTTAAGTGTACCGTTCAGTAGTGTTAAGTACATTTACATTGTTAAGCAATCACTCTCCAGACCTCTTTGTATCTCATAAAACTAAAACTATACTTAGTAAACAACTCCCCACCCCCCTCGACCCACCCCGCGTCAACCACCGTCCTATTTTCTGTCTGTATGAATTTGACTCCTCTAGAAGTCAATGAAGTATCATATTCATGGAATCATACAGATCTGCCCTTGTGTGACTGGCTAATTTCACTTAGCATAAAGTTTTCAAAGTCCTTCCATGTTGTAGCATGTGTCAGAATTTCCTTCTTTTATGAGGCCAACATTTTGTTTATCCATTCATCCGCATATGGACACCTGGTTGCTTCCACCTTTTGGTTATTGTGAATTCTTCTTGTGTTTTTCAGGAACAAAGAGCAAATGTATGCAACTCACCTTGTAGTAATCTTTAATTGCTTTGTGAAATCCCTTCTTATCCTTTTCTTCTTCAGGAGAAACAAATAAGCTTCTCTAATTGTTTCTTGTAATCCTGGTTTCTAACCATTTCGCCATCTCCGTATTTATTATACATGTCTTCAAATCCTTTTCACCATTTAGAGATGAAATTAGAATAGCCTACACTGTTAGCCTGGAAATTAAGGCCTCCAAGGATCTATCCTTCCCATCATCCAATTGAATTTCTCATCTTCACCCCAACTTTTTCTGTCTTCAAGCAATCTTCCTATGTCTTCTCATTGCATACCCATTTCTGTTCCCATAGCCTGTCTGGTATTTCTGCAAAGCTCTTACAATACTGGGATGGTTCTTTTCATTGCCCATTCTAGACTCAAGCCCTTACACAGAGTAGAGTCACAGTATATACTTCATTCGGGTAAGGAAAGACAGTTTCTAAGTTCTCCTAAACACTTTGAAATATGGTATTCCAAATTATATGTGCATTTCATTTTATGTCATATATGAGCTCTTTTCTAACCATTAAAATTCAAATTGCAGTAAGAAAATGAATAAAGAAATTAGAAAGGACACTGCTATTAAAAAAAAAAAAACTGTTACAAGTTCTTTCACAAATCAAACATTTTCTACAGTGTAAGCTCAATTAAAGATTTATTTAGACTATCACTTCTTCTTTTTTAAAAAAGTAGCTTGCAGGCAGTTTATAGTTAACCTCGACTCCCCATTCCACCCCGTGCTAAACCAGTCAGCTTTTCTCATCCTGTAGATGACAGGAATTAATATTTTTCTTCTGAAATCCTATTTTAGTCGTTTCCTTCTCAACTCCCTCTTTTGGATAGCTGTTTTCCCTACTCTATTGAGATAAGTTAAAATATGGTCTCTTTTTTGAAAGATATTAGTAGTATTTCCTCTGGCCCAGCACAATCTGCCGCTTTAATCTCTGCTGAAAGGCTGCTGGTGATCTGTACATTCCCCCAGAGACAGAGGGAAGGAAGGCTGAGATTACCAACCAGTAGCTCCCAAGTGAAGTATGTTATCTCTATTTTATTAGTCAAAATATGAGGTCGAGTAGTTAAAAGTCAGAGATTCTATGAAAGGAAGCAAGAATGCTGATTTTTTTAAAAAAATAAACAAATGCTCCTTATCATTTTAGTGATATTTACTTTTACCATCCAAAACTTTTTCACACATGTGATCAAATGTTCTTTAATGAGGTATTCCAACAATTTGTGGATAGATCTCCTGGCTCATCTTATAAAAGTGTAACCTAAGCTTCCACAGTAGGTTGGCATAGCCAGTTTTTCAAATCCATTTAAGGGAGGTACACAGTGACAAAATCTGTGAATCCATGTCACACAGTGGCACCAGTGTTGCACAGACAGTAATGACAATTTGTATCTCCCTTGTGTCAACACTGAACTCCCTGGGCTTTGCTTAATCTTACCCAGACTTTAAGATACAGTTAAGAAATGGAGAATAGGGCACATTAAACTTTTTTTTTTAAAGAAATTGCAGATTTCTTTTTTTTTTCCTAAGAAGCAACAGATACCAGACATCTATTTATCATTTCCCTCTTCCAAAAAAACAAAAAAGAAAGGAAAGATAACCTGACTGCAACATCAAAGAAAGCAAAATAGGAGAAAACCAGCATCATTATACTAAGGCAGTGTCAGTGCTACTAGATGGTCACAAATGTTGAGGAATTTGTGTCCGATACAGTACAGATGGAAACCAGAATGTTTAAGACCCAGTTGACCCAAAGTCTAAGATACCCTTCAAAGAGATCCATTTGGGGTGGTGGGGAAGTGGAAATTGAAAAGTTATGAATGAAATGAAATTGGCTATTTGTTATTAAATTTTGAAGCTAGGTGTATGGCACATAAGATTTGTTATAATTTTTCTAGTTTTGTGTACATTTGAAATTTTTCATAATCTATAATTAGCGAACAGTATAGATAAAACTAAATTATAGGAAGTCAACAAAGGCAAACTCACATAACACAAAGTACATTCTTTTATTACAAAAGCAAAATAGAAATTAATAACAAAATTACCAACAGCAGCAAAAAAAAACAAAAAACAAACCCAGCAAGTCAACCATTAGAATTAAAAATTTAAAAAAGAAGCAATCCTAGATAATGCCTGGACCAAAAAGGAAATAACAAGTGCAAAATGCAATTCCTAAATATTTGTCGAGTTATGAAAATGACAACAGTACATATCAAAACTTGTGGAATTTGACCAAGTCTGTACTTAAAGGGAAAATAGCCTCGAAATGCTTTTATTGCTTGAGAAGAAAGATTGGAAATAAATGAACTAAGCATTCAGTTAAATAAATTGGAAGAATAACAAAGCATAACTAGAAAAAGAATAAAGGGGGCATTAAAAAGCTAAAAGGCAAATCAGCGAATAAGAAAAGATCATCTAACCTAGAAAGTATAAAGAGAGTCAGAAAACAAAATTACGGTTGAACATAACTTCAACTAGTCAAGGGTAATTTATAGAAAAACACGAATTGCCCAAATTGACACAAGACAAGGCAGAGTATTACAAAAAGCCAGTAACTATAGATAGACAAACTGAAAAGAGATTTGAAGATCCTAGTTCCTTTACTACCCTCACCCCCAAAAGTGCCAGTATTAGATGGCTTTGTAGGTGACACCCATCAAATTTTGAAGGAATAGAAATTTATTTTCCAACTTAAACTTCTCTAGGATACAGAAAAACATGAAACATTTTTCAACTCCTTTTGTTTGTAGAATATTTCATATTCTAACAATTGATTAAGCTATGAATGAAAAGAAAAACTACAGAAACACCTCATTAACGAGTACAGGTGAAAACTCCAAAACAAAATAAAGACAAACCAAATCTAGAACTATATGCCTATTAAAAAAATAGAATACCATGGTCAAATAAAGTTCATTTCAGGAATAAAAGTGAATCCTATATAAGGATAGTTATAAGTTTGATTCTTCTCATCATTGGATCAAAGGACAAAACACAAAATTTAGTCATTGTAAATTCCCCAAATACATTTATTTTAATATTGATTGATTTGAGCAACATCTATCATCTATTTCTTATAAAACATGGAATTAGAAAAAAAAAATTAGATTTAATGTCAGTGCACTTAAGTTGGAAGAGTAAATAGGTTTTATCTATCTTGCTCATACTTTCTGACTGGCCCTGAGACCCAACTGTTCTCAGTAGGAAAGCATGTTTGAACTGGGTAGCAATATCTGCTTCATCAAGATCCCAGTGGGATTTTTATTTTTTATTTTTTAGCATGACAAGGTGATTCTAACATTCATCAGGAAGAATAAACAGACAAGACTCATCAAGAATATTTTGAACAATAGAAAGTTAGAATTTACTTTGGCATACATGAAAATACACTCTCACTTGATAATAACACAATAATAAGGCCAATGTAGAGGGGAACCAGGATATTTAGAATACTGTAATGATGACATTTCAAATAATTAGATAAAAGATGGATTATTCAATAAGTCTTGCTTGTTATGAGAATATTCCGGAATTATGAGAGAAGTATTTTGCGTTATACATGTATGCTATGATATTATGTTAAATATAATTGCTTTGTTTATAAGAAAACTATAGAAAGGGCTCAGAATATTTTAATACTCTCTCATAGCACTATAATTGTGTTTATTACAATATTCTAATTCACCTAAAGAATTTTCTTACAGTATTGTGGGTTGATAATAATAAAAAATAAAAAAAATTACATAGCAGTTATTCTGTGCCAGGCACTTTTCTAAGCTATTGAGGTATATTAACTCATTTAATCATCACAACAATCATGTGAGATCGATATTATTATTATTATTATTTTCCATTAAATACACAAGGAACCAGAGGTGCAGAGTGTTCACACAACTTGTGTGCAGTCACACATCTAGTAAGTGAGAGCTGAAATTGCAACTCAAATAGTCTGGCTCCAAAATATATGTTGCACTCCCTCTTCTTGGAATGAGCTGTCTACGTAAATCACGGTAAGTCGCTCGGTTTTCAGACACTAACATGTCTTTTTGTGTTTCCTCAGGGACCTGATGCCGAGAACCCTGGAGGGGCAGATCACCATGGAGAAGACGCCCAGTTACTTCGTCACCCGGGAAGCGCCCGCGCGCATCTCGGCCATGTCCAAGGACACCAAGCTCATCGTGGTGGTGCGGGACCCGGTGACCAGAGCCATCTCCGACTACACGCAGACGCTCTCCAAGAGGCCCGACATCCCCACCTTCGAGAGCTTGACGTTCAAAAACAGAACCACGGGCCTCATCGACACGTCGTGGAGCGCCATCCAGATCGGCATCTACGCCAAGCACCTGGAGCACTGGCTGCGCCACTTCCCCATCGGCCAGATGCTCTTCGTGAGCGGCGAGCGGCTCATCAGCGACCCCGCCGGCGAGCTGGGCCGCGTGCAGGACTTCCTGGGCCTCAAGAGGATCATCACCGACAAGCACTTCTACTTCAACAAGACCAAGGGCTTCCCCTGCCTGAAGAAGGCCGAGGGCAGCAGCAAACCCCACTGCCTGGGCAAGACCAAGGGCAGGACCCACCCGGAGATCGACCGCGAGGTGGTGCAGAGGCTGCGGGAGTTCTACCGGCCTTTCAACCTCAAGTTCTACCAGATGACGGGGCACGACTTTGGCTGGGATGGATAACAATATAATTTAAAAAGAAAAAATAATATCAAAATATAATATATTTTTTTACCAATCGGTAGAGAAAAGGCAGTTTAATATTTGTGCTGAAAATATTGGTTTCAGTATTTTTTTCAATGAATGTTAAAAGAGAGTTCTCACCTCCACCCTGATCTTCGTGTTTAACCGACACCAAACAGTTGGATAAACAAAAAAAGAAAACTTTACTCATCTAAGTACTTTCAATTTTTATTTTATGTTTTATATACATAATTATAAAGTATGAGCATCAGTTGCCATTAAAACTTTTAAGAAAATCGTGAGGGTAAATCTCTCTCTCTCTCTCTCTCTCTCTCTCTCTCCACACACACACACACACACACACACACACACACAGCCCAGATAAAATTGATATCTATCCTTATGTTTTTATCCCTTTAATTTTGTTCCTGTGCCCCACATTTTCTTAAACTGTTTCCCAATTAACAATATTGTATGTTTGTACACCATTTCAGTTATCACAGTGCTTTCAAATAAAACATCTTTTCTGATCCTTATACTACTATGTGGTATAAGAACTTGGTACATAGAGTTTATTATCCCCATTTTCCAGATAAGGAAACTGAGTCTCAGGGAGGTAAAATAACTTAAGGCCAGATGGTGAACCCTGGACAAAAACCCCATCTTCCACTTTTTCCTTATTTCATGGCACTTTTTCTAGCAGAATGGGAAATAAGACATCTCTACCTTTAAAAATGGCTAGCTAGTTTGGAGATGATCTAAGATGGGACGGAGAAGGTTTCCTATTGCTTTCTAAGTTCTGGGTTAGCCCTCTGGCACTCCATCACACTACATAGCCGTGCTCAAGGAAACCACTCAGACCTGGACACATCTTTAAGAGCCAGTGTTGGCTTATTTAAGTACCCTGAGATATGGAAATCTCAGCTTGATTGAAGTTGAGAGAAATTATTGGATTCTTGTATGGAGAACAAGATGGACAGTCCCACTGGCAATAGGACAAGGTGTGGCAGGAGCACAACCTATTTATTGTTTTGACTGTCTTTTTTTTTTTTTAGAACACCCATTTCTGTAAGAGCTTACAAGTATGAATCTTGTTTTTCTTTACCTCCGTTTTAACAAAGAAAATCTGCTTCTCTTCATAATATCTCGTTTCTAATCTTGGAGCTAGTACTAAAAATATATCAATAAACATCTCACTTGCAATGCCCTTATTTTTCACGGGTGGAGGACTGTCACTTTGACACTTTATTTTGTCTTCATTTTCTATTCATACCAATCATAACCTAATATTCATTAATATTTTGAAAATATTCTCAGAAATGCAGATGTGGGTAAAATAGTTGTTTTTCCTCTTCTCCCATCTGTTTCTGCCCATCCCCCATTTAAATAGCTCAAATAAATCAATCGTTTATTAAGAGTATTCCTTTCCTCTCTGAGTGGGCATTAACAAGATTAGCATTAATGGGAATTAAATTGGTTTAGAGAGGAGCACATATGCACGAAATATATAAAACAGGCATAATTACTCTGTCAGCAACATTTTATTACAGATTTAAACCCAAGAGGAAAATGTCTCCTATCTCATAGAAGTTTTCTGTATCTGCCAAAATTTAAAGGACCAGACACTTTAGCATTCTAAAATAATATTATTTTTCTTCTCCAATGTTGTCAATCAAAGGAAACTACATTTGTTTTAAATATGTAGTACAATTGTACATTTGCCATAGAGGCCGCATCAGGTGAAATAAATATTTACTGAGAAGCCTAACACAGGAAAATGAGAAAAAATCATTTCAGTTTCTAAATGCTCCATCATTGCTCCAAATCTTTGGCTCTATTAATTCCCACGTTTGGGAGTGAAGCAAACCCCAAGCCCCTTCCATTCTATTCCCCCAATTTTCCAATGCTACACCTTGTTTTTGTTCGATTTAAATCATCACTACCAGCAGAAAGATGGCCATTTTAATTGTTTTTCATTTTTTCTCTTAACTCATTTTGTTTGTGCTTCTGATTCTTTTATAAGCATTTGCTTGGCATTCTGCAAAAGTAGCTTGCACAAGGAAACAAGTGCATCTAACAATTGTATTCAGCAATCTTCATCTTTTTGTGTTAAGAAGTAATAATTAAAAAAACAAAAACAGAATTGAGTGCAAAGGACCTCTTCTTGAATGTAAACTTTTTGTTGTTGCTGTTCATGTTATTTAAAAAAATGAATGACTACACAGCACTCCAGAAAAACCTTCTAACTTCTAAGATTTCATGCTGGTGTTAGAAGTTATAGATCACAGAAAAATGTATGAAAACCTAGAATGAGTATTCTCTAAGTTTCTTCCAGAATGGGAATTTTCCATTTCTGTTTCTATGCAGTACTTCTTCCTGCTAGGCACGGACTTGACCTCAGATTTCATTTGTCCATTTAGCTACACCAAATACTAAGTTTTGCTCTTGATTTAAGCATCTTAGCCATCCTTCATCCAAGCTGTGTGCTCCCCACCCATGCCTACCAACCTCCTAAACTCTTCTTAGAAGTGAAGTCTTGTCTCTCCAGAAGAACAACCAGAGGTCTACAGCTTCATTCTGAGCAGTTCACTAGACACAGGCCGTGTCTATGGTGTCTAAATTCTCCCAATAACTTAGTCACTTTCAAGGAACATTAATTTTATTCTAATAAACTGAGATTAATAAATTCTAGAGAATGGATGCTAGTTATTCTAGGAGTATTAATCCCACTCTAATTTTCTTATTTTCAAAGATGTTTAAAGTTAGAATAAAACCCTCAATGGTAATTTGGATCAAATCGCTATTTGGCATTTGAATCCTTTCTTTAGCAGGTTATGCAGGGATTGAAAGCATCTATGTGCCTATAAATTCTTGACTCTTGATTTTGCACTTGTAAAGAAGATAAATTTCCCCTAAACACATTCACCCTATTCTGTCAGCAGAGACCTGTCAAATTTGTTACCCATGAATATATCTAAAATTCAATGTGTGAACAAATAAATGTCTATAAAATAATAATAATACCTTATTTTCATGTAGCAGATTAACCTTTCACATGCACCATTTCACCTTAAACCAACAGCAGCTCTCCACTCTCATCTGTTCCACTTTACAGAGGAGGAAACTAATCCTTCAGACAGTGATTCTCAAAAAAAGATGATTTTGCATCCCAGGGTCATGTCTGGAGATACTTTGGTTGTCCCAAGGGTGGTGGAGTGTAGGGTGCTTCTAGTGGGTAGAGGCCAGGGATGCTGCTAAACACCTTCGAATGCACAGGAAAGCCCCCCCATAACAAAGGATTACCCCATCCAAATATCTGTGGTTCTGAGGTTCCCTGTGTAAGAAGAAGTAATCTAGTCACAGCTAGTGTGTGTCGGATCCAGGTCTAAACACCAGATTCTAATTTATGCTTGACTGGTAATTCTTTCACTTGCCACTCTGGGTTTTTCTCTTGAAAGCCTTTCTTTCTAACCTTATAAGTGCCTCCATTATAATAAGCTGATCGATGTTTAATATTGTGTTCTGCCAAGAGGAGTACTAAAGAGAAACATTACTGAATTGGGTTTTTACACTTGAAATACAGGAGCAGCTTGTAACAAACAGGTAGTTACATTTCTCTGAAGGGGAACCAGTCAATTTCAGGTGGAAAAATAACATTCCAATAAAACATTTCTAAAGACTCAAGTTCAACTCTTATAGTTTCAATTTGCCTCCATGACAGGTCTGACAGTACTTCTTGTCACTTGACACAACCAAGTGACAAGAGATAGAAATAAATGGCTCCACTTCTGTTAAGCAGCTAAATTCAAATGGATGTGTTATGGTTTACAAATGGCCCTGAGTTGCTGAGTAATAGCAAAGCAAGGAGAATTTTATTGCCACATTTTCTAGAAACTCAAGAATTTTGTATGTAATACCATAGAGGCAGGGAAGAGAAGAATTTATGGCTCTCAAACATAGGAAAGTGTGACTGCAATTCAGTCCAATGAAACTCCTCGTGCAGAAATGAAAGACCCTACCTATTCTCCTGTTGTATCCTGTAATCACTGAGGAAGAATGGGACACAATAAACCCAAAGTCAAGCCCCATTGGGGAAAGATCAACACGATTGCAGAATTTGTGGTCCTTGAAATATTGTCATCAACATAAAAATGGATTTGCATTCAGAGTCTCAATTATATCGGTGAAAAACATGGATAGGGAAAGTTTAAACCTCTTTGTCACATCATGGAGTTTCAGAATGGCAGGCCTTCCCTTTTAAGCTTGTAAAAAGGTGAATTTGGGAAATTTATGAGGCAGTGCAACTTCATACACAGACTAATAAAATAATGAATTTTAATGATGCCAGGAGGAAATGAAACTGAAAATAGAAATTGCTTCTAATATACGGATCCATTGTGGGATATTTAGGATATTTAGTTAGTATGTTTCTATCTACAACCCTCATTTTCTAGTTCAATCCCCAACTGTTGGCAGTGTTCTTTTAATAGCTATATGTTCAGCAACTTACTCTCCTCTAGTTTTCCTGACAAAATAAAAAATAACAATAAATTGGAACCATACTTTTCATCCCCAAATTCCTGGCTCTGATAATTTAGGTGCATTTTAAAGGATCAGATATGATGAGAAATGTCGTCCTTTATAGCTCTGCCTGGCCGATACATGATCAGGCTAGAATTTTAGCTTGGTGCTAGTTGATAATTCCTAAGAAAGCTTTAAGCTTACTGTCTGGTCCACACATTGGCCAAAATGGTCCATGTGTTTCCACTCTCTCCCAAAGTCACTTTATAGTCAACCTAGTGTGTTTACCACCCCTGGAGTCTTGCTTTCATTGCAAAGATGAATAATGTGTTTTTCCCTCTCCCATCTCCATGCTTCTTTCACTTTTTAGTGCCTTCTCTCCCTACGTCCTGCTGCGTCGAAGGATGCCTGGTCTCCCAGCCCCTACTGGCCTACATTCTGCCCTCTCTTCAAATACACCGTTCTCCATGGTGTCTACTTCCTGCTTCAGATTCCTGAGGAAAACCTTGCAGTCCGCCTTACGCAATTGCTCTCAGCTTCAGCTTTAGGGAAAGCAATCTAATTATTTGATGCAGATACCCAGACAGATGAAAGTCAGATGGATTTAACTTCCCCAAAGAGTGTTAGCATTAGAAAATCAGGACCCAAAAGAAGATGGATGAAACAGTATGAAAGCATGGGGGTACATTTTTGGCAGGAACTGGAGATGGTGTTGGAAGGATATTTACCAGGTTCTAGTGCCTCACCCCTCACCACTGACCTGAAGAACCAGAGTTGCAACTTGGCATTCCACTTCGGCAAGGTTGTCTGCCTGTGGTCTGGGCATGGCATTTTCTCCCACCTGTTTTCCCATAAAGCCTTATCTAAGCTCAGATTTCTTTATTTCCAGCCTGCAACAGCTGGTCAACGAGAGAACAAACCAGTCAGAAGCAAGAAAACTTTACAGTCATTCACTGCAATTTTTCAAAGGAAACAAGAGTTCTTGATTAGTTATCATCAAGTGATAACCTTGCGCATCAAACCTTTGTTATTTCAAACTACTTGATCTTACTCTTTAAATCCAAGAGCAGTTGTTCTTGTTAACGAAAGTCCAACTAAATATTCTATAACAATCATAACTTACCTTTATATAGAATAATTCAAAGTATTTTTACACCCTACTTAGATTTGAATACTTGTTTTTTTTTCCTTTTTCCTTTCTTTCTAGATTAAAAGTTTATATAGTCTGTGATAGCTCTTTCCCATTTCCAATAATCTCCACATTTCCTTTTAACTGTTACTTACAAACATCTTTTCAGCCTCTTTCCTTTCACCCTTCTTTCTTCCATATCATTTCTGAGTGAACTTTTACTGTTCAATATTTTCCAGTATCAAAATCCTTATGCCAAAAATCACCCTGCATCCTTATTTTTATTTTTGGTAGTCCTCCTTTCTTTTCAGTGAGATTCTTGTTACTTTTACCCTTTTTATAACCATCTGGTCCCAGAATTATACTTTATTTTTCATTTCAAACTTTGCCTTTATTCTACCTTCTTTTATCTTCTTTACCTTTACTTAGATTCTGCCCTTACATTTTAGGAAAAGTTCTCTTTAGAGAAAAATCCCTTCCCACTAGCATTCCAGCATACAACATTTGAAACTTTCTTGGGGATGTGGCTTTCTTCTCCACTTTTACTCACTGAAATGCAAAAGTAGTCAGTGGCATTGGCTTCCAACTGTAAAATAATTCCATATTGAACATGTCTAGCTCTTCTTCCATCTAGCTGTAAATAATGAGCTCCTTTTCAGACTCTTTGGCCCCAGCTATTTGATGAGGCCATTAATAAAAAGTTCTGTATCAACAGGATGATAAACTCTACTAGCCCAAGCCATATATAATGAATACACAGAAAAATTGGAAGCAGATCTGTTTTTACCAGCCTCACTCACCGACTTCTAACTTAAGTTGCAAATCTCCCACATGGTAACAATGCCCAGAATCCGTTTCCCTCATCAGTCCTTCAATGCTTGTCCCTAGGTTTCTCATCAGTCTGCTCTCTGCTTTTTGATGCCCATGCATTCCTACAACACTTCCATTATTTAACTGACTTTAGCTCCAATTTCTCCAGCATGATCTTCCTCACTTTTACTACCATTTCTCTTATTTCTACTATTGTTACTATGATGTTTTCTAGGTGTATAAAACAGCTCTGACTCTGCTTTTCCCTGACACCCTATCATCTTTATGTGCAACCCTTCTTCATTTCCTACATTATTTAAAATTCTCCCCACTCACTGTTTGAGGCCAGAGATACAGCTATACTGATAAATAATCTGATGACATATTCATTAGACTTACATACAGCTTCATACTTACATATACCTTGAAAGGAAACCATGGCCTGTCCAATCCATCCATCTTCTCAATCTTACCTTCCTTTTAATGATTCCTTCAATTCATCAGCTCTTTCTGTGCCTTAATGATGAAAATCCATGTCTTGTGGATAATTTTGTGAATAGTCTTGATTTGACCAGGAATAATGGTCTTGCATGAATCATTCGGTACCACTGAACTTCAGTTATCTTATTTATTTTTTAAAAAATGCAGAAGATAAACTATGCTGTCAGATTCATTCCAACGGAAATGTCTGGAAACACTTTATGGTTGGGACTGTCACAATAATTATTTTTCTTCTGTCTCTTAAAATGATTATCATTAAATCAATCACTTTACCTATTTTCCGTAGGGCCCTGAAAACTACAACCAAAATTTGCTTTTATTAGTAAGAATCAGTGCTAGCTGGCCACCAAACCTTATGGTAACATTTATCAGCGTTGGAGGAGTGGTGACTGCCTTTGAATTGTGTGTTTCATCCTACTTTCCTTGACGTCCTGGCGTTATCACACCTCCTTGACTCTGAGGCCATATCTTTTCTGGATTCTGAAAAAAAATTCTGTTAAAAAGAAGTCCTTAATAACAGTTTCTAAATTGGGACTATCTTAATCCATCCATTTTGGACCCTTTAATTTACAGGCTACCCCCAACCTTGAACAGTAAAATATATCTATAAAGAAATTCATTTTTGTGTTAACCATCACTTTCATCACCACTTTGATCTGGTCCAGACAGACCATGTTTATCCTTTGACATATGCTGTTTTCTGTGAATTTTTATACTCTGTTTCTTCCCACCTTCTGCACCATTCCCTGCTTGAAAAAGGAGGTAGAGCCTTATTCTTTGAATCCTACTACTGAGAAAATGTACCATTTATAATCTTTTGAAAATGGGGGCAGTGCTTCTTGCCTCCTGATCTAGGGTTTGCCAAAGATTTTCATCAAGTGACCAGCAAAGTTTATATCTATTGCTTTGTGTCCTGGCCTCTATGGCCCTTACAATGAAATCCATCCTACTTTGATTTGTGAGAATTTACTTAGCTTCCAAGTCATCTTTTCAACTCCCCTTTTAAAAAGGATCCTTTTTTTAAATTTTGATAAAATACACATAACATAAAATCCACCATCTTAACCATTAAATGCATAATTCAGTGCCATTAACTACATTCACAATGTTGTTCTGCAACCATGTCCACCAACCTTCTCCAGAAAATTTACATGATCCCAAACTGAAATCCTGTACCTATTAAAAAATGCCCTCCATCCCCCACTCTTTTAGCCCCAGGTAATCTCTATTCTACTTTATGTCCCTATGAATTTGATTCCTCTCTATACATCATAAAAGTGGAATCATATTGTACTTTTGTGTCTGGGTTACTTATAATTTCTTTCAGAATCATCCACATTGTGGTATGTGTCTGAATTTCCTTCATTTTAGAGTCTGAATAATATTCCTGCACGTGTGTGTGTTTGTGTGTCTGTGTGTGTTGCTTATCCATTCATGTCAGTGTATACTTGGGTTGTTTCCATCTTTTGACTATTGTGAATACTGCTACTATGAACATGGTTGTATAAATATCTGGTAGAGTCTCTGTTTTCAGTTCTTTTTGGTATATACCTTGGAGTGGAATTGCTGGATAATAGGTAGTTCTGTGCTTAAGTTTTCCAGGAACAGCCAAACTTTTCCACAGTGGCTGCACCATTTTATATTCCCATCAGCAAAGTATGAAGTTTTCAATTTCTCCACATCTTCTCCAACACTTATTTAAAAAACAAAAATAATTGGATAATAGCCATTCCTAATAAGTGTGATGAAAAAGGATGCTTTTTTTCTGTTCTCATTCCTTAACTTGAAGTCTTTGTTTTTGGCTGTTCCTTTCCTTCTTGTAATTCTTCTAGGGTTTTTTTTTTATTTGTTTATTTATTTTTAAATGCACAGACTAGTTTCTCATTTTCCTTGCCCTCTCCTGTCCTCCTTCCCTGCTTTTCTTTTCCACAATAGGAATCAACTAATCCTCTACCTTCTTCGACTGCTTTCCCTTCCTTCTTCCAAACTTCCCATGCCTTAGAAACCCTTTCTGATTGTCTGTCCTGAAAGTATATCGTGGCTTCATCTGGATAGATTCTGATTCCCCCAACTTGTCTGGCTTTTCCATTCTTGAAGGAAGAGTCTTGAAGTTGACCAACCTGTACCTTTTTCCTTCTCATCACAGTCAGTACATAGCCAGGGCACCCACACTCACATTTACACATAAACTTCACCAAAGATCACATTTAATCTCACTTTTACTTGAGGTACTGTCAGGTTCCTGGTCTGCACACTGGGAAGTTTTCATGGTATGTAACACTCAAGTGACCTCTCTGACCTGCTCCAGACCTTGAGTGAATGGTCTACCAGCCATAACCATGCAAGTTCCAAATGGCAGACATTTCCTTCAGGCCACATTCCTTTTCCACATAATATATTCATCAATACAAACTCCAGGCTGGCTTGTCAACCTCACCAGAACTGTAAACGTGACCCAGTATTTCTTTATTCAGTCACAACTTCTCCCTGATCCTGAAGGGATAAGCAAAATGTCACGTAAGCCTACTTAGCAGGATCACTACGAATACAAAAAGTCAAGCTGTCTTTCATTGCTTTCACTTCAAAAACAATATGAAAGTGTCACCATGAATGAAAGGATCTGCATGAATTCTTGCATCTGTCATCTTGAAAAATGGGTATGAGAAAAATGCTACCAGGAGCTGATTCAGAACCACTGCAGTCTCAGAGACTGTCCTCAGATGCCTAATCCTTAAGTAGGCAGCCACACTCACTGAGGCCCCAACTGCCTGGACATTTTGCTCAAATTCTGATAATTAGGCTCATTTTGTTTTCTGTAAATGAGCTCCCAATCTTGCAATGTTGCCCAGTAGCTAAGCGCGGACTGCTACCTATGTAGCTGGGCTTGACCTTTCTTTCCCCAGTTCCTCCCAGATTAGACGGTATATGCCCGAACCCATCTCTTTGACCACATTCCTGATATCTGCTGCCAGACCTCCCTTGATGTATCCACCTGGGGGGCACAGGAGCCTTCTATCTGAGTTCACCCAAACACCTGACCGGTGCCGGTAGCACTAGTGCTGTTTATGTTATCACCTTACCGATGTCCTTGCTGATCCAGGCTCAAGCCAAGGGAAGCCTAATTCTAAAGCACATGTCCCAATAGCTGTGGCCCTTTTTTTTTTTTTTTTCATACATCTTCTAAAACAAATCACTTTTCTCTCTCAATCTGAATGTGTTCCTTGTAGGAATTGGAAGGGTAGCTTTTGCAACTTTGGTTCCTCCCATTTCATTGATATTCCCCAGGTGGCTGTGGTTTCTCCTGCAAGGTTTCCTTGAAGAAGTCTCCACTCCACCTGGGCACACATCAGCAGGACTTCCTTCTGCCCTCTTCTACCTTCACCCTTGAGCACCCCTTGCACCCCTTAGTTCTTTTTTTTAGTTATTTTTTTTTTTAGTTATAGTTGATATTCAACATTATTTAATATTAGTTTCAGGTGTACAGTATAGTGGTTAGACATTTATATAATTTATGCAGTGACCCCCCCGATTAGTCTAGTACCCACCTAGCACTATACATGGTTGTTGCAAATTATTGACTATAGTCCCTATGATGTACTACTACTCGACCATTAAATTAAAAAAAAATGAAATCTTGCCATTTGTGACAACACGAATGGACCTAGAGGGTATTATGCTAAGTGAAATAAGTCAGACTGTACCCTCTTCTTGGTTTAGTGCATCCCAAATCCCATCCTCCCCAACTCATCAGTTATGTTCTCCAGTTTTTCTTCCTCATTCTTATCTTGCACCTGGCTGAGAGCTGTAACTTACAAAGAGAGGCTTAGGGATCTGTGTAAAATGCAATGCCAAACCAGAACAATGGGAGACCATGTGAAAGGAATGGTAATGATGCATTTTCATTTTAGCTAGTATTTCCAGATCAAACTAATCAGCAGAGGCCTAAACCCATAGTGACCAGGGGCACAAGTTATGTTAACAGAACTCCAAGTTAACTGCCACCCTCTTAGGCCCCCCAGAGCCTATTTTGTAACATAAATCTTTATCACTGACAGTCAGTATAGATTATTACTTAAAAGCATGGACGTTCAATTTGAATTTCTAGATGTACGATTTTCTAGCTGTGTGACTCTGGGAAACATACTTAATCCCTTTGGGCCTCAGTTTTCTAACCTGTAAAGAAGGGATGACAATAATAGCACTCACAGCATAGGGTTGTTATAAGGATTACTTTATCATGTGAAGTGCTTATATCAATGCCTGGCACACAAAAAATAGGATCTAAGTTTCAGCTTTTATATTAGCTCTTATTTAGAAACTATGTAGACTCGTTCTCTTGGTTCTAGAAAATGACTGTAGTTTACATGAGTACGTTTAAGTACATGTACATCCTTATCATCCCAAGCCCGTTCAGGCCTCTTCGCAGAGATTATGCAATTTGGGATAATTGCATTACATTTTAAGATTATTTTATCTTGAAATTAGAAGACTGATCAAATCCACACTGAAAATTTCCAAAACCTAAAGCTCTCTAACAGCGAAGTAGAAATCAGAAAGAGAGAGGAGTAATTTAAACCCACTGATGGAGTCCATGTTTGTCATTCCAGTTACATCCCCATATTTTGCAGAAACAAGTCCTAGGCAGGAGAGAGGCCACTGAGGCTTCGTCATCATAAGTCATCCAATAGAATGCAGACACTTGGGGTTACAGGGTAGAGTGACCCATGAGTCTCCCCATTGCTGGGCTCTGAGGATCTGTAGAAGGCAGCCCCTAACAGCCTTAGGACCTGGACTTTTGCTGTCTTGTGACTTTACATAAATCCTCAGGGACTTTCAGAGTCTCAGTTTGCTCATGAGGGAGTAGATTAAATGTTTTCAAAGGTTCGTACCAGCGCTAAGCAAATATAAAACCAAGTTTCAACAAACTGTTTGCTTGGTGAATCCTAGTGGTGACACATTTCAGTGGTAGACCACTTGAAGGTTTGCACAAGTCTTTTGATGTCACAGACTAAATTTCTTTTCTTTAGCAGTCAGTGTCCTGAAAGGTGGGTTATTTCCATGTTTATCTCTGAACACCTAAGTTCAATGACACTTTCTCAATAATACTTTTGCCACAACATGGCAGACTATTTTTGTTTTTGTTTTTAATCATTACCATGGGCACAATGATCTGGTAGATCTGTTAGTTTAAGCCACATCCCACTTCTGTAATCATCTAGTATAGAAATTCACATTTTATATTTTCGTTGGAAGAGGAAGAAAGATGGTGATGTGGAAGTTAAAAAATATATTGATTTTTCAAGTAATAAGCGTTAGGGAAAAATGCTTAATGAGAGATGGTTCATATAGTGGCAAGGACGTTGGTCAAATTCAACAACTTTAAAAACTAGGCTAATCAAACTGGAATGCTCTGTTTATCAGAATGTTTTGAGGTCCTGGAATTAATTCATGCTTGTAGTTATAAAACCTCAACATGATGAAAATGGTCTTTAGAAGCAATTCCATAAGATTAAGATATTTACCATGAAATAGCACTTACATGCTACGAAATACAACTTTACAAGGCTTTATAGAATACGACTATAGCACTTTTTCCTAAATTAAAAGTTGTAATTTTTCAAATGTAAATCTGGGCTTCCTAGGGATTTTTGCAACTATAATAAGATTCATAAATAACAAACAAATTAATAGTTTCCCTGGATGCCTCAGTTCAGTTAGGCCAATTATACATTTTTATTTTCTTCCCCCTGTAATGGAAAGGGAACAGAAAGGAGATCATTCGTGGTAGTAGATGTTGACTTGATGCAATTTGTTTTCTCACATTTGCTGAAATAGAAATTATATTTATATATACGCTATATTAAGGAGGCACTGTATTTGAAGTTCCAAGTTTTTTTGGCCATGTTTGATGATCATTAACATTTTCTTAAAAAGCCTTTCAAAACTTCTTTAAAATGTTCTCCTATGACTTAAGTCATCAAAAAACGTAGCTTTTATGAGCTTTAAGTCTTTGAATTTATTTTTAGTACTGCAAATTTTCCCCATCTGAGAGAACTCATCAGTTTCTTTCTCTGAGGAAATACAATTCCTTCTTCTCTTTTATGTTCATCATTCTTGATTATTTCTTACAAAAGCCACTAAGATATTTTATTCAAAAAGCTTCTCTGGGAATTTTCTTAATTATGTAAATTTTTCACTCTCGTATTGAGTAAAACTAGAAACTGTTTAATATATTAAATGTGAATTCACTGTGACTAAACTACCAGGAAAATCATAGACAATAACAAGTTTAAAATTTACTTAAAATTGAAAAATCCCATTTTAAATGTATTTATTAAAATGCATCACTATATCGAGGTGTGTTTTTTTTCCTTTTTTTTTAGTTTTTTTTTTTTTTTTTTCAGTTACAGTTGATGTTTCAGTTACAGTTAATATTATTCTATATCAGTTTCAGATGTACAGCGTAGTGGTTAGACACTTACTATGTAATTTATGCAGTGATCCTCCTGGTAAGTCTAGTATCCACCTGTAACATAAAATATGTATGTTTTCTATGATAAAGGCTTAAAGAGTTTAAAACATCTGTCTCCACATAATATTTTGTTGGTCATTTTCCCTTCAGTATTATTTCTGTTTAAAAAAAATTTGTGTATTATATTTTACTTAATAAAAGGCACCCATTTCATATAATACAGGCTCAGTTATTGTCATTCATTGATGCTTATTTATAGAACATAATACTTATGGCTCTTAAAACTACCAATGAGGTAAATATTAATTCAACATTAAATTAGTCTTAGTGCTTTAAAATGAAAATTATTAAAACTTTCGACCTGTGTCTAGGTACTATTAATAATTTCTTTCCTTGAAATCAACTATGTCTAACTTTTTTTTCTTTGCAAAAGCAAGACATGGGGAGAATTTTGATTTTCTGATAAAGCAAATATTAATGTTAGTTCATTACTTAAAACAGTTTATTTTATTCTTTTGGATTTCCAGTATACTTTCTAAACAGCTCTATTGACATACAATTAAACATAATAAACTGTACATATTTAAAGCATATGGTTTGATAAGTTTTGAGATATGTAAAAATCCATGAAACCATTACCATACTCAAAATAACAAATATATTTAATACTCCAAAATGTTTCTCATTTCTTTTTATAGTTTTATCAGGTTTAGTTTCACATATTTTGAGATTCTGTTATTAGGTACGTACACACTTAGGATTATTATGTCCCCTTGATAAATTGACCTCTTTCCCATTATAAAGTAGATTTCTTTGTCCCTGGTAACTTTCTTGTCTTGGAAATGTATTGCCTAGTATTAACACTGTCATTTAAGCGTTATTTTTTATTAGTGTTAGTATGGTAAGTCTTTCTTTCTGTTCTTTTAATCCATTTGTGTCTTTATATTTCACATGCTTTTCTTGTAGGCAGCATATAGCTGGATCTTGATTTTTTAATCCATTATGACAATCTCTGCCTTTTTTATCCCTTACGACAATTGAGGTATTTAGACAATTTATATTTAATGTAATTATTGACATAGTTGGATTTAAATCTATCATCTTGATATTTGTTTTCCATTTGGCCCATCCATTTTTCTTTTGTTGTTGTTCATTTCTTTATTTCAACCTCCCTTTGGATTAATTGACTTTCATGATTTCATTTTATCTCTTGGTTGGCTTATGGAAGTGGGTTGTTAATACATAATGAATTTTCTTCTTTATGTAGGATATCCCAAAAAAAGTGGGATTGAAACAATGTTTAGCTCTTATAGTTCCATAATGAAACAAAAAGAACTATGTTTCTTCCATTTGATATCTAGCATTAAGTCCTACCCACCACCTGCTCGTTATTATAATCTTATGTGGTTTGAATGAGCATGCACATGTGCACATGTGTACACACACACACACACACACACACACACACACACGCACGCTATTTCACCACAGGTCTCATTTGGCCCTGCATATCTCTAGCTCTATCCTGGTATCTCATCACTTTAAAGAACTCAGATTTAGGACCCTGAGAACTTGAGTCATTACGCTTACTTTCCAAGGAACCTATATGAGTTTCTTAGGGCTGCCCTAACAAATGACCACAAACTGAGTGGCTTAAAACACCAGCAATTTATTTCCTCATAGCCCAGGTGTCCAGAAGTCTGAAATCAAGGTGTTGGCAGGATTATTTCTTTCTGTAGACATTGTAGGAAACTCTGTTTCACGCCTCTCTCTTAGCTCTGGTGTTTTCCAGAATTCTTGTCATTCTTTGGCTTATGGCTGAAATTTCTGCAACTGTCTTCACATGGCTGTCTTCCCTCTGTGTGTGTCTGTGTCCCCTCTGTCTCCAAATTTCCCTCTCCTTATAAAAGCACCAGTCATTAGACTTCAGGGTCACCTAAACTAGTATGACATCATCGTTGTAAAAAAAATTATCAAAATATAATTGATGTATAACATGATATTAGTTTCAGATGTACAACATAATGATTCAATATTTATATATTGTGAAATGATCACTGCAATAAGTCTAGTTAACATTCATCATCCTACATAGTTAAGTTTTTTTCTTGTGGTAAGAACGTTTAAGGTTTACTCTCTTAGCGACTTTCAGATTAGCAATACTACATTATCAAGTAAGTCACCATGCTGTACTGTACATCTTCATGACTTATTTATTTTATAACTGGAAGTTTGTACCTTTGGAACGCCCCCTTCACCCATTTTGCACACTCCCCCACACCCCACCTCTGGCAAACGTCAATCTATTCTCTGTATCTAGGAGCTTGTTTATTGGTTGATTTGTTTTTAGATTTTACATGTAAGTGAGATTATATGATATTTGTCTTTTGCTGTCTAATAAGACTAAGCATAATGCCCTCAATGTCCAAACATGTTGTCACAAATGGCAAGATTTCCTTTTTTATGGGTGAATAATATTCCATTATATTATTATATATTGTATATCTTACACATTTTTTTATTCATCCATCAATGGACACTTAGATTGGCCATAACTTGGTTATTGTAAATAACGCTGCAGTGAACATGGGATGCATATATTTTTTTGAGTCAGAAATTTTGTTTTCTTTGCATCAATACCTATAAGTGGAATTGCTAGATTATATGGTAGTTCCATTTTTAATTTTAGTATTTTAAAATAGTATGGCCTCATCATAACTTGATTACATCCTCAAAGACCAAGACCAAATAGGTTCACATTAATAGGTACTTGGGGTCAGGGCTTCAACATATTTTTCTGGAGGACACAATTCAATCCCAAGCAGTACTATAAATCCAGGGCATAAAACAGATATTTTCTGAGTTACACTGAATTCACCATAGACAAATTATTTCTCTTTTCTGTGTTTCATGTGTGTATTACATATTGCTGCAGAACAAAATTGCCACGAATGTATTATGTCGCAGTTTCTGTGGGTCAGGAGTCCAGGCAAGCTTGGCTTGATCTTCTGATCAGAGTCGCAGAAAGCTGCAATGATAGGTTGCATTCTCATCTGGATACTTGTCTTGGGAAGAATCTGCTTCCAAACTCAATTTGTTTGTTTGTTGTTGTTATGTTTTGTTTGAGGTTACAGGATTGAGGACCCAGTTCTTGCTGTCATCTGGCCACTTTCATCTCTTGGAGGCTGCTTTCAGAAACTAGAGCCTGTCTGCAGTTCCTAGAGGCCACCCCAGTCCCTTGCATGTGGATTTCCTCAAACGTGCCTGCTTACTTCATCAAGCCAGAAAGGTGAGCCTCTCAAGCAAGTCTGCTGGTAAGATGCAATCTTCTATCATAATTATCGGAGTGACATTTATAACCTTTGCCATATTCTGATGGCTAGAGGCAAGTCCTACCCACACTCAAGGGGAGAGGGTTACACAGAGGTATGTAGAGGTGGGATCACGGGGGCCCCCTTAGAGTCTGTCTGCCACATGTTTCCCTGCCTGATGAATGCCAGGACTGCCGTAAGTGCTCACTCATGTTCCCTTCAGCTGTGGCACCTAACAGCTAGGGAGATCCTTCACCCCCAAGTTTACATGTGCTGGCAACCCCTCCCCTCATCTATCAGGTCCCACTTCTGACATGCAAGCACAGAGCCATTCAGAACTTAACCCATGTTTTTGCCAATAAAACACCCAGACTTAGTAACTACCTTTGCTGAGATTGGTAGCCATTCATAGGAAGGCTTCTTTAACCAATGTAAGGTGACTTTTAATTCCTGAGTAAGACAAAGTCTTCACTTTCCTCTGATTGAGTAGAATAACTTAAATTTATAATACTCCTGACTTCTTTTTCCTTGATACATTCTCTTACGTAGTCTTTCGAAAAATACTTTCTTTGTTGATCTGAAGTTATCATCAAATCCCCTGCTTCCAAAAAGGTGAATTACAGAACTATGACTTTTTGATGTAACTCACTAATGCGAAGGAATGCCCCATCATATTGTTTTTCTCCTGAGCGGCTTCTGATCATGTTACTGTGCTTAGAAGACGTTGTTTTATGGCCTTTCTCTCGCATGCCACACAACTTCCTCTGCTTACTCTACCACCCCCTCTTTCTTCTCTCCTTTCTTCTGTCTTCTCCAACCTGCTCAGGCTACAACCAGTCCCAGCCTTGCAACAACTAGAGCATTCAAGTAAAAACAACCGCAAAATACAACACACACAAAACCCTGACGTGTCAGTTGCCTCCGTCTGCCTTTTTTCCTATCCCCACTCGTGCATCGCTTATCCATCTTATCTCAGCACTGATGCATCCAGCCCTCCTTCCTTTTCACTCAGTCATTTATAGTGGAAAACTGATGCTTTCTGGGAGAGAAGAGCTCAGAACGTACATGTCCCCACCCTAAGTCTCCTGCCGAGCTGCCACTCTGGTCACTGTCCATACACATGTACCGACGTTCTCCTCTGCTTCCTTCCCCCTCCTCCTGACACAAGGTTCTTTAATTCCTGGGCTAAGGTGATGGAGCAGTTCCTACAGCCAACTGCATCCTCAGCCTGCTGCTCCTCACTCCCCGCCCACCTCCTGCCTCATTGGTGAGAAAAAAGACATTTTCAAACCTGGGTATAATAATATAGAGCTAGATCCATGTTACATTGAGATGCACGTAAAGTAATTCTGACTGGGAGCCAATATCTGTTGAAACTCTTCTTGCAACCTCCAACCTCAAAACAGTGAACCCATTCCTCAGCGCAGTAATGTTGGACTGGGGCTTCATAGGATGGATGGGATTATTGGTGGAGGTGGTGTGAGGGCATAGGACAGCACAGTGCTGTCACAGGCAGAGGTACCATGGCACCATGTGCAGACGGACATCACTTGGCTTACCTGCCTCATGCGCTCCCCCTGTACCCACAGAAGACATCACTGACTGATTTTAGTGCTCTGACATATCGAACCCCAGTTTCCCCTGAGAATGCTCCTGACCACATGGTTCTGGAAGCTACTACCAATTGATTAAAGCTGGTCCAGGCTATGAAACTTATTTGCCATGTCTGTTCCAGAGTTCAGGGAATATAAAGGAATAAAATGGAAAGAGAGGTTTGGAAAGGAAAATGGACAAGATCATTGGGATCTGAAATGACAATTGCCTGTTTTTTATGGTACGTTTCACTTTATCACATTTCTGCTTTCCAATCCTAAAACGGAAATACAGGTGCCCAGAAAATATCTAGGTTCCCTAAAATCACAGAGACAGATTGTAGTGTTTTCAGTTTGCTTCATTTTCATTTGTAGTATTATACAACAGGGGTAATGATGGCATCAAATCGGTAGAATTGTTGTAAGGATTCAATCAAGTTCTACGTGTCAGGTTCTTAGAGTAGTGCTTAGTGTGTGATGGGTACTTGATAAATATTAGCTATCATTGATATTACTGTTCTAATATTAGTTATGACTTGCAAGCAATTACCCTCTTGGTGAGGCTCGCAAGACATCTTTTAACACCAACACAACCTTTCTTGTGTGGGCCGGGTGACATTTTGCCTCTGCTCCAGAAACAAGCCATGTGAAGGAACTGGCAAACTCGCTTACCTCTGCATTTACCACGTCACAGCAGAGAGGCTCTGTCTGCAGGCTCCACAGCGTTGTGTGAATCATAACAAACTTCCCAAACGCAACCTGACCCCAGCCCCTCACTGTGGTTCCCATTAACTTTTACTTCACCTCAGAAAGACCTTCCTGGGAAATGTGGTTTTAAAAGTGTTGGAGGAATTTGTCGTCAGGGACCTCTTTAGTTACAGAACCCAAGTGAAGTAACCAGGGCAGGAAATACATCTGTTGTACAGCACTGGGCTGCCCCAATGGGCACACAGCTCTGAGTTCAGGGGAACTTTTGCACACCAGCCTCCTATATCATCGCCATCTGCCCCAATAAATCCTGCACCTATTGCTAGTTAAAACCACTGGTATCCAGGGATGGAATGCTTGATTCATTAGCTACTGATGAGGCTAGGAATCCAAAGACCTGCCTTCTCTTTTCTGCTTCATTATGTCCAAGAGCAATTAAGTAAAGTGATTTTATCATTTATTGCTCTTGGCAATAAATGCAGTTTTAGTGGGCTAAGCAGTAGCCTTGAAGCAAAAAATGGTCATAGGTTTCTAGCACATTTTCAGGTTGAAATTAATGATGGTCACTGTCACAACCTTTTTGCCTATTTGTGTCTCTATTTTACTATCTGAAAATGAAAAGGATGGATGAACACACTGACCTCCTTTCAGTAGAGCAATGGGAGCCAGAGGCAGTTGGCCCTCAGGGACCTTCTTGTTGCACAATTGGTCGTGCTTTATATCTGAGATACTTAGAGGAAATGTGCTATTGGACCTGACCCAGGGATCAGAGGCCAAGGGTTCGCCAACAGGCATAAGAGAGCCCTCCCAGATTTATGAAGTGTTCTGAGATTTCAGCTTCCATTCTAGACCTAGCCAGTACATCAGGGCCTCTGCCTTATGCCTTCGGGCCATGCATCACAGCACTCCGAAGACCTGTAATAAGTAAAATGGGATGATATTGAAGACTTTGGCAAATCACAGGGCTTCTATTTGGTTTTGTTTTTTGCCTGTGTTCCAAGTAAAAAACATTTGAAAAGAATAAAGAGAAAATACTGCAATGAAATCAGTGCTTCTAATTATTGCCACTAAAACTGTTGTTTCAATCTTAATTATATTCACCAACTACACTGCCCTGTTCATGAAAAATAGAAGATGTATTAATTTTTAAAGTTTTCTAACAACTTAGAATTGTAAAGACAGAAAAGTAACTTGATTCTTTGCTCAAGCCCTTCAACCAAAATCCAAGAATTCAATATGCCAGGGGCATAAACAAATGTACAGTACCGTCAGTGAAATGTCAAAAGCAGTGCAGAAAATCTGTTAATTTTCTTTCTTTTTTTTTTACTTTTTCTATTTTCTTTTTTTAAATAAAATTTATTGGGGTGACTATGGTTAGTAAAATTACATAGGTTTCAAGTGTACAATTCTGTAATGCATTATCTATGGTATATATCACATTGTGTGTTCACCACCCAGAGGCAGTTCTCCTTCCATCGCCATATGTTTGACCCCGTTTACCCTCTTCTACCACCCTTCTCCCTCTTACCCTCTCGTAACCACTGAACTATTGTCTGTGTCTATGAGTTTTGTTTCTTTATTTGTTTGTCTTGTTGCTTTGTGACTTTCAGTTTTATATCCCACATATCAGTGAAATCATGTGGTTCTCTACTTTTTCTGTCTGACTTATTTCGCTTAGCATAATAATCTTAAGATCCATCCATGTTGTTGCAAAAGGCACTATTTCATCTTTTCTTATGGCAGAGTAGTATTCCATTGTGTATATATACCACATCTTCTTTATCCGATCATCTATTGAAGGACACTTGGGTTGTTTTCATGCCACCATAAATAAAGCTGCAATGACCATTGGGCCACATACATCTTTATGGATAAATGTTTTCAGATTTTTTAGGTAGATACCCAGGAGAGGTATTGCTGGGTCATATGGTAATTCTATTCTTAATTTTTTGAGGAACCTCCACATTGCCTTCCATAGCACATACTTGGAATTCAAAGAGATCTTTGCAGGTAACCATTCCAAATTCCTTAAGACCTAGACAAAGCTCCCAAGTTATCACCTTAGTCCTTTTGTCCACTGGTCACTTCCTGATTTCCTTGACCTTCAAAGAGAACAGAGGAGGAGACCCCTTCAGCTCCTCTTACTCTATTAGCTATTTGGAAGTAAATAGAGATCCTAGCTGGGCCCTCCATGAAAAACAAGAGCTTTTAACTTAATTCCTATAATTTCAAACTCCATCCAGTAGCACACTGAGAAAATTTTCTTGAGATTAGAAGGGGTGGAGAGGGGAGAACCCAGCATGTACACTAGAAGTTGCTGGATGTCACTAACAATCCCACACTTCAGCCACCCCCATTTGCTCATTTCTAGGTTCATTCTGACTTATCTTAGAACCCAGTACAGAGAGAATCAGGGCATTCACATGTAAGAACAGGAGCTTCAGAGTTGGGGGAAGAAATGAATACCATTGTATTATGTAGCATATTGGGCTCCGCTCAAGAGTTGGCATGGGACATTCTTCCTGATATTAATGCAAACCACATGTGGTGTAGACACAGAGGGGTTAGAACCAATTCATACAGCCAGAATCTAGCACAAATAAAGCTCTAGTTAAAGCAGTTAAAAGAATTAAAGACTGAAGGAATTTACTATATGCCAAACTCACTGACGGAGGGAAGGCATGGGTCAGGTGAGAGAAAGTAAAGAACAAATGGAGAAAAGACAGTGTGAAAAGAGTATTGCCCAAAGGGGCTTGGAAAGCGCTCCTTTAATAAGCTTATATCTCACAACTTTGACCCAGTGAGAGGGTCACGGTTGTGAGATATAAGCTTATTTAATCAGTAAGTCTCTACTCCTTAACTCCTGGTTTATTCCAGAGGATATCCTCTCCAGCCAAAGGACATCATCTCAACAATTCCAGAAGTTCCTGGTGGACGGAATGACTAAGGCCTCTCTGCAAAAAGTCATCCATGGGCAGAATTGAGCACATCCTACCCAAATAAGCAAATTATGAAATTGAATTTCTCCCAATCTATCTACACAAGTATTGAAAGTAGCAGTAGTAATCACTGGTACTTATAATTAATACTCTCAAGTTATGACCCTAGTAGATGTGGGCTGGATTCTTCTGCGAGTTTACAGTGGTTTATTTCTGGCTCCAGTCTACACTCTGGGCTCATGCCACCCTAAAAGATGCCTATTCTAAAGGCTATCACTCAGGCACAATTCCAGAGGCTGAGCTCCAGTTCTAGGAACTGTACCTTGTATATCCTACCTATATTGCCTCTGGAAACAGTTAGTGCCAAGCTATCATTTAGCAGAAAGCTGAATAACAATCACCAGCAAGTCTTTTGGGAAAAAAAAAATTTCCAATTTTCTGTATTTCCTTTCCCACATATCAAAACTTATGTTTCTCCATGTGATAACTTGATCTACATTCTGATTATTCTCTTAGCTTGAAGATTTTCTTGATTTTCAACTATAAATTCTTACTTCAATTAACTCAATCATAGTGTCTCTGAAGGAAGCAACTGAGCTGACTCTTTTATACCATCAGTAAAGTCAAGGGTGTTATTAATAACAATCTAGCTCAGGGGCTTCTGATATGGTTCACTTCCATGGTCTTTCCCACCAAAGGATACATGGAAAGAGACTTCCACCGCTATTACCCTCTCTCCTCTCCAGTGTCCTGGGTTTACCCTCTTATCTGGGCTGGTGGTTGTTCTGGGACAAGTAAGGAGGAGACAGACACTAAGCAAAGGTCTAGACTCTAGAACCTGAATGTCCCTCTTACTGAGTAGTTACGAAGGGAGAAAATAAAATTTCAGCAGTGACCCAAGGAAGCCATGTTTGATGCAAAGGAGCCATTCCTGGAGAACTTGCATGTTTGAAAACTATATATAAGTCAGGAGGGGTACATTCCCGGACTCCCCAAATCTATAATCACTGAGAACAATATTGTTCCAAGGCTGTTTTTCCTTTTCAGCACTCTAATATTTTGCGGGATTGCCCTTCTAAAAAACATGATGTATCATGAGAAATATTTTGCCTTTAGCATAGCAATGTATACCATTTAAAACTCCACACCAATCTTCTGACTTCCATGTATAATTTTTGGCATAGCATTAATGCTGCCACTTAATGAAATATTCAGATGACCTGGTTCTGAGTTAAAAACGATTTTGATTATCCTGACAACGAATGCTGAAGCAGCAGCACAGCAGTCACCTCTCCCACTTCAGGAGTTTCCACACCCAGAGACAACAATATAGTACAAAGGACACAGACGAACGGTGCCAAGAATGTCATTTTACAGATGGAATAGGGCTGCTACTCGGTCAAGGTGACAATACATTTGGTCATTTGCAACGATGTGGTTCTTTATTTAATTTTTCCTGCAATCTTTGGATTATTGGCCTTTTAAATCATTTTCATCATATAATGTGAGACTGTACTAATAGTGTCTTTAGAGCATTATTTCCATTTGTATAAAATGCAGCCGCCCTGTAGTTAGTGCTCAAGGGACAAAGTGCACTCACCAATGAAGGTGGGAGAATCCCAGGCCACTGACTCAGCTCCCCCAGGAAAAGCCCCTGGTGATTGTCAGTGGGGTCTGCTCCCCAAGGCTTCATAAGGAGTGGGGCCTCTTTCTTCTTAAGCATCTCTTTGGATATGCTCTGGGGTCCTGGGAACCTTATCTAATAACCCCTCCCCCCTTTTTTGTCCCTGTCTCTGTCTCACTCCAGGGAAACCTCAATCTAATTTGGGAAAAATCCTTCTTCCTTCTCACCCCCCACCCTCAATCAAACTATTTGGCTTATACCCATGAATCCTATGCATCAGATTATCATCCCACCTCCACTAGCATTCAGAGGGCCATGGAAATCAAAATGGTATTTTCTCTTCCATAGAGGGGCAATGAGAGGGGCAGTGACTGGAGCAGATTCCCAGAGGTTGTCCTGAGAACCCGCTGAGACCCTGCCATGTGAATAGTCCACTTCACCATGAACTGCTGAGAGGAATTGGCAAATGAAGTCAGTCAGGGTATGAGAGGGAGTGTCCCCAAATTCTAAATTCTTCAGAAATTCTATCTGCAGCGGAGGGCGAGAAGAGAACCCCTAAATCTACTTGTTTTTGCTCCCTTCCCATCTTGAATTCCACACACACAAGCCTGCCTCCCACTTTCTTGGGAATTAACCACGGCATATCCGTCAATTTGGTCTTTAAAAAATATATATTTAGGAGATGTATGAAGGTATGTGGAAAAGGTGTTAGTTATTGTTTTCTTCAAAATAATAACTTTGGACAAACGTGAATTTCAGGAAGAAAATGTTCTCACACTTATTCTCCCTATAACTGGAGAATGGCATTTAAATTTTTTTCCAGTTTTATTGAGATATAATTGACATGTAACTTTGCATTAGTTTAAAGTCTATAACATAATGATTTGATATATGTATATGCTACAGTATGATCACCACAATAAGTTTAGTTAACATTCCTCACCTCACATAATTACAAACCTTTTTTCCTTGTGATAAGAACTTTTAAGATCAACTCTCTTAGCAACTTTCGAACATACAACATGGTTTTGTTAACTATAGTTACCACACTGTACATTACATCCCCATGATTTCTTTATCTTATAACAGGGAGAATGGCATTTTTGAAGAAAGCTGGACTGAGATGGTAATTCTATAAGGTGAAGGATAGTAAATTGTGAGTGAGGAAGAAGTAGATAAACTGAAGTTCTCTCATGAGATGCTCCCGTACATTAGTTTGAGGGGGAAAAAAAAAAAAGAAGAAGAAGAAAGGAGGGCAAATATATTATTTTGAAATAAAGTCAGCTCCAAAATAGAAAATACTGTGAATTGGGACTGGGAAAAGAGGCTCAAATTCCCCAAGTCATGTTGTAAGGCCAATGAGCAGTAGTGGAGTCTGGGGCACAGATCTCAGTAGAACTTTCCATGGTTCTCACTCTTGGTAACACACTGTGGCACAAAATGAAGCATTTTTTTTTTTTTTAAGTTTTGTTTAAAAACATGTTGTGGATGTTGGTGGTGATCTAAAAAGCTAAAAAGCTAAAAAGAATAAAAGGATCTGGCTGCTCTAAAAGGCCAAGTTAGACAATGAAGGAAACGTGTTTAGAAGGAAAGAGGGAAAGACTCAGGCACTCTTTCTGCTCCTATTGAATAATGCACTGCCAAATGCACTCCCGTTCCATCTTCCTATCCCTCGGGGAGGGCTTTGGCCGAGCATGGGATACGGAATGAAAGGGCATGCTGGGGGCTCCTGAGCAAGTCAGAGGACCTTGTGGAAGTGGAAAGTCTTCAGGATGCTACCCACGGGTGACTTGAACAGAGAACAATTAAAACCCCTGATTGTCCCCAGACTGAAATGGGCTCGATTGAGACAATTTCTCTGAGATGCAGCAGGGAATGTACTGCTACAGGTAGATTCTGAGGCATGAAAACTTTTCAGCTCCATTCTATGTTAGAGGACATTAACAAAGTTCCATCTGATCAAAACAAATGTGAACATTCAGTAAAGAGAAGTTCGTCAGTATTCCTGGCTAATATGTATTGAGTGCTAATTGTGTGTTAGGTGTTATTCTAAATTCATGTGGCCTTCACTTAGTGTTCCCAGCAACTTCAAGTTCATGGGAGAGGAAACTGAGGCATGGGGTAGCTAAGTGCTTGTTTAAGTTTTCAAAGGAGGCAACGTATAGTCTGATTACAAACTAGACAGTCTGGCTCCAGAGCCTTCACTCCTAACCCATGGCTCTACTACCTTTGTTGTAGGACAGGTGTTCCATCATAGATGACTTTGTACTTGAGAGTTTCAAAGTCAAATGAGTCATATTTGGAAAGCATTTCGAAGCAGTTTCTACAGGCACAGTGCTAGATGGTTTTATATTATTTTTTTACAACAATTCTGTGATGAATCTATTCCATTTCTGTCTAACCTTATTCTTAGGAGAGTAGGTTTGTAATAGAAATGATATCTTTTTCTCTCAAGATTGCATTTTTATAGAAAATAACACAGAAAAATTGAATGAGTGAATCCTATTATCTCCATTTTCTTTGATTATTCATACCTCATTCATACTGTTGTGCGCTGCTAGGCGAAGTCAGAACCACCTTTCCCCCATGGCCCTTACTCAAGTCCTGGCAGGATGTCCAAGCAGAGTTAATTTACCTCCAGAGCTAGCATTGCACGTCTCGTATTCTTTCATTGATGCCAGATGTCATATCAATTGTCATCTTTTAATACAAATGGCATCCTAATCAGAAAAAAGTTTCAATGTCAGATTGTTTCTGGGTGGATTAGGGAAATAGGTAGGATCTTATTTCCTTTGTATTTCTGGCTTCACGGTATCACCACAGTCATTTTTCAGAAGAAATTCTTAGAGAGTCTCTCTCCTGGTCAAAAATTTTTGTTAGCTTATTTTTTATATCTTGACGTCCAATCGCTCAGTCTACCTTTTAAAATCTTCCCATGACCTGGTCTGGATTATTTCTTTCTCACATTATTTCCTGTGGCTCCTTCCATTCTTTCCTGCTCCCCATCTTACAGTTGCAGAGAAGGAAAAATAATTTTCCCTCTACCCTTCTAGGTTCTTACCTGAGACCCCTCTGCAATAAAAGACAGGCTAACAGGAGAAAAACAAAGAGAAATTTAATAGCAAATATATTTCCTATATACATGGGAGAGGGCTGGGAAAACTTACTCCCCAAAATAGCCCAAGCCACCACCTAAAGACAAAAAAAAGATGTTGGGGGTGGAGCGAACAAGCTATGGAGGTTGTCAGGAAAAGAACAATAAACAAGAGTAAGGTTGTTATGCAGATTTAAGTCCATACCTTCTCCATTGATAAGAGTTTTTAGAAATTTAGTCATGTTCTTTTCCTGTACAGAGAGGAGGACACCCTTACAAATGGAGATTTCCCTTATATGTGCAAATGTCTGTTACAAAAGGATAACTTTTACTTGGTTTTTAGAGCTTCTCCTTTGTATTCTGTTTCTTAAAAGTAATCAAACCAATAATCAATATGTCAGAGAGGCATATTTTGGGGGGGTACATTTTGGTCACTTTCACAGTCCATGCCTGCCTGACTCTGATACAGTGGCTCACGGTTTCTGGAATGTTCTCTTGTTCTCCCTAGTTCCTAACTTCTGTACAGGTCTTCATGCTGTGAACTCTTCCAGGCCCAGTTGCAAGGCTGTGTCCTAATCCCATCTCCAATCACTCCACAACTTACGCCATCTCCCCTCTTCTTACAACCCTTCATCAGAACCCCCTTGTGACACTTGACAAATTCTATGTTGTTATTTATATACCAGCTATTTATATACAGGTTTTATATTCCTAGATGGCAATATCCTTAAGCACGGGGCCGGTTTCACTCTGGGATAGAAAGAGAGGCAGACAGGCTACTGTGATGAAGGGAAGAAGACCAGGGACCGCATGATTACAGCACTGGATATGCCGCACATTTCACAAACAACCAGAAAAGCCACTTCTCACATGTCACAGAGAAACAACTGAGGGCAAATGATGCGACTGTTTACATTTATGTGTTTTCCCCAATAGGCCCTGTTTGAACCATGCTGTTCAAGTGCCTCTATTGGGAGGTGTCTGTCCCAGATCACCCTGGGGGCCGTTGAGCTTCACCGTCCGCACCCTACACACAGTTATTCTGACGCAAACACTAATCCTTAAACTAATCAGTGGTTATCAGGGGAGTCCAGTGGACTTCATGCAAATTTACTTTAGTCATAGCAGCTTACGTAGAAAATTAGTAGTGAGGATCATTTTTCATCAGAAGTTGTTAGATTCCTTCTTCTGCCTGCCCAGTACAATAGAATCTGGTGATTTCTATTAAGACTTGATGAATAAGGCTTGGTTTCCAATTCTGTGTTTCTTTATAGTATGGCCAAACCTAAACAAGATTTTGAGGGTCAAGACAGGCAGGCTTGGCCTGTCTCCATTGCCTGTTCCAACATCTTGAATGGCCAATAAATGGTTCTTCTTACCTGTTTGCACTTAGGCTGGAGCTTAAAGCACATTACATCACCTAGCTTGGGCTATAGCCAATTATGACTTCCCTTCTTCCTGCCTCTTCCATCACTTGATCAAGAGCTCTTTTATTATCTGTGATGGTATGAAGAATATAGGTCAATAAATTTCCATGCCTGTTCTGGTCACACAGCTTTGTAAAATCGAGCAACAGACCCATGAGCCAGCTATGTATTGGAGCCAAGTCCTACTGGCTTACTAGGGTCAATTGTTTTCATATCTTCCCAAATTCAGGGACTCCACATTTAGTGATGCCATGTTGGTAGCTTGAAATCAACCATAGTGGGAGTATTTACACTGTAGAAATTGGCCAACACTACAAATATAGCCTGTTTTCTTCTTTCTATGTTTCTTTCTTTCTTTCTTTCTTTCTTTCTTTCTTTCTTTCTTTCTTTCTTTCTTTCTTTCTTTCTCTCTCTCTCTCTCTCTCTTCTTCTTCTTCTTCTTTTTTTTTTTTTTTTTGATAGAGAGCTTGTTTACCAAATGCCACTGAAGTAAGCCCATTACTACTTCTAATGATAACTATAAGACAGAATACCTGCCCACAGGGTCATTATCCCATTTCTCCTAATACACAAAATGCATCCTGTTTCTTTGAGGCCAAGTCCATGTAAGGAAGCTGAGGCACACAGCTGATTGCTCCAAAGGAAAACAGAATGGAACTCCAGAAATAATCTAGATTGTCATCTTAGTTCCATCCGGATCTGGCTTAAGGTACCAATTTTTCATCCCATAGAGTCAGATGAACCTAAGGAAGGGGCAGCAGTGGAGTGGGGTGCAGCCAAATTGACTTATTAACCTTTTTAAAAGGATAAATGAAGTCAATAAATGTTTAGAATAGAAAGAACTACCCCTGTTCCAGGCCTCTAGCAGCCTCTAGTACATTTCCATGTCATGCTGGCCTTAATGTGAAGTGACAGCTGATGAAAGCTGCTATTCATGGTCATCTGAAACAGCTTTTCCTCCCAGATGAAATTCGGTGTGGCATGAGTCTAAACACGCAGACCAAAGACCGGGCGAATGTATTCCCCAGGTCCCCAAGGGCTGGCAGAGGTGACTCTGTTTGTGAAGGGGGCTTCCTGATTGGGCATCAGAGAAGCCCCGGGTAAACAATAGGAGTCTTTATGCCCCCTCCCATGCTCAGGCCTGAGATGGTGGTCCTGGCCCTAGACTCTGCCCATCTCAGGCCCTCCTCTTTGTTTATAATCAACCACAGGCACTCGGGGTGACTTTGGAGTTGTGTGACTAGTATTTTCCATCACCATAAATGAACAAAGCTCAGATTGATCCCCACTGCCTTCTAAGTGAACCATTTCCCTGTGGGGGGCAATGTCAGGGTGGGCGGCATGATGCATGAACTGCTTCAGTTTTGAGATGACTCTTCTGATTCCTTGTCTGGAAGTACCAAGAGCAAATGCAAGTCTAGCAAAAAGGTTGTTTTGTGAGAAGTTCAGGAATGCTGGTTATCCCAGCAGCCTGTAGGACTGATCTTTATATGCCTAAGGCAAGCAAACACTTCATAGAACAAGAAGCCATAGCTCCGACTCCATGTCTTGCCATCTGACACTGACATGAAGTTACAACCATATGGTTTCCATCAAAACAGAGTTGGCGGTATTCCATCAGCCTCAGGGAGTGAGAGACTTAGTAACTAGCGTAGCTACTAGCTTTGTAGCTATAGGCTGGGTACTTGGAATAACAGCATCCGGGCCAAGAGACAAGTCCTTCTGGAAGAGCCAATACACAAACTACACTAGAATGAGCATTGGGCAAAGTGGCAAGTTCAAGAGTCTAAGACTGAGAAACCTAATTTAGTCCCATAGCTTCTTTTGCCTTTATTCTGAATCACCTACCCAGATGGTTCTCCTTCTTTCTTGTTCTGAGATTAAACTACCAGAGGTTGCCTGTGGATGCCCAACTAAGAGAGGTGAAGCATATTGTACAAGAGGCTGGCAAAATAAGACCCTCAAGCTAGGGAAACAGAGCAAACCATTAACGTCCCTTTCTTTGTGACTCCTGATTCCTGACACACCTCTAAGATCCCCTATGAGCAGACACTAATCTCAGGCCACGAACACAACTTGGTAAGAAATGTGATATTATTTTAAGAGCTAATTCTACTTTCCCTTTTAAGATCCATGCCACGGGGTGGTAGAAACTAAATTTCTTGTACTCCTCTGTATTCCTAGAAGCCCAAAACAATGTGTAGAACTCAAGAAGCAAGTTTTTGAGTGTGTGAATTTTAGGATTCTCCCAATTTCTATAGCATTGAACTTCAATTTCTTGCCAAGTGCCAAGGCAGACGTGTGTACACACCTGTGAGTGTGTGTAAGGGGTTATGTATGTGAATGTGTGTATTGGAGGGGTAGGGTGTCTGGTCCTAGGTTGTTATTCAGTGTTAATATTTATTGAGCTATCCTTATTCCCATCATTTCTCCAGTTATTTGGCCATTTAGCTTGCTGTTTCATCGTTCTTGTCCTAGCTACAAGGCCTTTTTAAGCCTGGTCTCCTTCATTTTGTATATGTGTGTATGTTTTTTTGGTGGTTGCACGGCAAAGAGGCAATCATTCTCTGTGCCATTCCTCAGCCTCAAGGACTCTGAGTTCTTGAGATATGTATGCATCACAGCCATTTCTACTCTACAGCTCCATTGCTGTGCTGGGCACCAGGGAACGGGATTTTATCACCTCAGGCTCCACAGGGACGAGAGATGCAGATGTTACTGCCTTACTTTTCCCAACCCCCCTGGAGCTGTGATCATGGTGACCCACCCGAGGACCAGGTGAGTAAGCAATGAGGCAGCATGGGAGAACATCTTTCCTCCTCTCTATTTTTCCTCTCTCCTCCCGCAGACTATGAAATCTATTGTAGAGGCAGCAAAGCTCAATTCTTCATCTACTTTCTCATTTCAGTTTTTATCAAAACATTGGCAGTATTATGTGTGCCCTTGAAACTCATAATTTTGAGGCCCTTGTGACTTAAAAATCTTCCTGCAGACCATTGCTCCTGCCAGCAGTTTCAAAATCAATTTTGATCCAAAGCTGAGTCAACTCTTCTTCCTTTTGGCATCGCTGCTGAAATATCCTTGTCTTGGGACATGAAAATGGAATGTTCTATCTGTCTGAGTTTCAGAAAGTGAGTGTCACAGGGTAAAGAAAAGAGAGAAAAAAATCTTTGGCTAATACTTCAAAACATTATCCTGTTCTATCTGCTGCTTTTAATCAGACAGATACAACAAGCTTCCCACAGTCTGTCATCTGACCTGAGGCTGCCACTCCTGTGATACCAAGGGTCCCTCAGGAACATTTAGGGGAAGGGTTCTGACATATATTGGTTATATTCTGAGACTAAAGAAGACATGAAAAATTAGGGTCCTGCCAAAAAGCTTGGACAGGAAAGAAATAGGCTCTTCATTTCTCTTCCAATCTCTCAGATGGGAGGGTCTCACTACATCACATTTTACTGAGGAACATTTGCAGTGTCTCCAGGCTGTCTGTTATCTTAGTTTATTATAATACTCAAAGCTGACAGGGAGGGAATTAGGTCCAAGAGACATCTTGCATTTTTCCTACGTGTGTGGATTTCAGGGTCTCTTCCCAGTGGTGGGAAAGGAAATGTGGAGGTTTGTGCCAGATTTTCTCTGTCAAAACTTTGGAGTGGTTAAGCATAAATAACCAAGGTTTTGACTTGTGTTTCAAACCCCTTGTGTTGTTTATTTGTGTTGTCGTCTTTCATTGTGAGAGCATCCATTGTGTGCTTTGATGGACAACCAAAGGACTTGTACTGTAACCCAGGAGGTAGCAAACATGCCCAAGTGTATGCACATCGAGAGATGCATCAGTGTGGGCGGTTTGGGCAGGTGGTGTGAGTGAGTGTGTGTAGTAAGGCAGGGGCAATATACTTTGATGCAAGGAGAATCACCCTTTCTACTCCTCCCAGGATGGCCTCCACACTATTTGACATTCTTCACTTCCATCAACAGAAAGGTTAAGTGCAATTGATGTATTTGACTTAACGACTATATAATAGGTAGATAAATAGATAGATAGACAGATATTCCATAAAAAATGTAAAGTAAAATTTTAATCATTCATATTGTTGTATGAATTAATTTCTTCAAAAATACTTTCAATTTACAATACACGTTATAAATTATGTAGCATGGGTGAGAAAACTAAAGCCAAGGGAAATGGAATTACTTATCCAAAATATACAGCTAGTTGAAGGCACATTTCTTTTTCCACTTTTTGAATTTAATCAGATTTCTGGCAGCTGAAATAATGGATACTAGTGGTTAAGGATTTTAATATGGATTTTAGATGAGGACCAAGAACAAATTTGTGTGGTGAGAGTTCTGATTTGGGCAAGATAATTAAGGTCTTAAAAAAGTGCCAGAAGGAAGCTTGAAAGAGGTGCCAGAGGGGTTATGTAAAGAGGAGTGTGGGTTGATAAACAATAGAAACAAATTGAGTGGGCTCTTTATTCAACAATTATTACAGCTATGTGAGTATTACTCTAGCCACTGGTAATAGTAATATAAAAATAAATAAAACATGATCAAGTAAAATTCAGATATAGCAGCACACGAATCTTTCACCTATTTTTTTTTTACAAAGTTCAATTTGATTTTTACTGTTTTTTTGCTTCAGTAGAAGGATTCATGTGTTTTGTGAGGGGTTGGAGAAAGGAGTACCCAGACCTATTCTGGAGAAAGTGGAGACTGGGAAAGCAAACCAGGTTTAAATTTTGGGCTGTGTGTGTGTGTGTGTGTGTGTGTGTGTGTGTGTGTGCACGCGCGCGCATTAAGGATTTAGGCTTAGATAGAATGGGATATTTATCTCTTTCTGATCTGCCACCATAAAAGAAAAGAAGAAAATAGGCCTATTGTGTGGGCAGGTATAGATTATATGGTCAGGAACTAGGGGAGAATGAAAGAATAGGAGAAAAAGAAAGCTGGAACTCAGAAACCAAATAGGTCAGTTCAGGTTCTCCTGAAAGCAGACACTAAAATGGACTTAAAGGTAGGAGAGATTTGCTGGGGGAAATGCCTGTTTAATCTTTTAATAAAGAGGAGATGGAGCAAAAGTAGGTGAGAAGAGTCTTCAGATCACAATGCAGGTCTGACATCTGTGAAAGGAAATGGGAAAAGAAGGAAGGTTGGGTAGAAAAAAACCTCAAATTGCAATGCAACCCAGAGAAAGTCTCTCTGATGGGAAGAGCTAGAGCAGAGACTCTACATTGGGAAGGAACTCCACATTGGGAAGAAATAGCCTGGCTCTACCAGCCCCTGTACTCAATCACTGACCGGAAACAGCCTGGGAAGAGTGTGGCCTCAGCATGCATGCCACATTGGGTGCAAAGGTGTGGCAGCTGAAGGCTGTTAATCAACCATTCTCCCCATAAGAGGCTCACCCACGGGAAACCTGAGCCATGCATCTCAATGCACCCAGAGTGCCTCAAACGGGAGAGGGCCCCAGAGTAGATTGCACCCTGAAATGCTGGGTAAGGATTCCAAGGCCCTGCCCTTTGCTGCTGGCACTGCTCAAGTGCCTCAAAGCTGTGTTGGGTAAGAGTCTTTGCCAGCCAGCCAGACAAACCTGAAATAAGGGCAACTTCACACCCTCTGCTTTGAGAAAGCCCTTGACAGCTGGCTGTAAGAGGAGTCATTCCTGGCCCACGCCATGTACCTTCCCTTAGTCACAATCTAACTGACTGCTACAGCAGAAGGGCTGCTGTGTATATATTGGGGGGGGGGGGGGGGCGGTGAATGAATGAATCCCCTGGAGAACCTACACAGAAGGCTGTAAATGTCTCTAAACTATTTACATTTTCCACACAGACCACAGAAACCAGACTGTCTGATCTGGCAATGTGATGTGATTGACCTAGAGTTAATGTAAATGAAGAGTTTAAGGGCTATAGAATACATTTGAGAAATGATGCCACCCTAATCATTCCTTCACTAGGGTTAGGATAAGTCAGTGATGCCTGAGTAGATGTTTGCTCCCAGAATATAATTAATGATTTAGTGATATAATATTTCTGCTTGGGGGGAAGGGAAAAGGAATGAGTGTGCAGTGAATGAATGAACTCCTGATATCCATCTGTCATAATTCCTGAGCATTTGACTACAGGGAGACGGAGGGTTCAGATGAAAATGGTATAATAAACTAGAAATCCTTTATTGAATGTATAGGTTACCACAGTTCCACACACTTTGAGACAGAACATTCACCACACTCAAAAAGAAAATTATGTGTAGGTTAAAGTAATAAAAAAAGACATGACCCATGCACACAAAAAGCTGTACTTGGAGTCAGGGAGTTCTGAATAAATAATTGATGATTCCTCCCACCGAATGCACAATGGATTTTTGCATCATAAATAAATGAGCAAGCTTTTATTTATCCAGCGAGACCTCCTTTAGCGCACATACACAGAACATCATTCTTGTATCATCGTGTTCATTTAAGGGCTAACCAGCTGTTTGTTCTCTGCTCTGTGGAACAGGGGAAATGGTTCACGCAAATAAAAATAGCAAATAAGTGTCAGCCACAGGTACTGTGGGGGCCTTGATTTTACGATATTTTCTTAAACTTCACATAAAGAAAAATGGAACATTGTTTTCTGGAAGGTGGGTTTTATATATCTGTATTGGGAGTAGTGATATTTTGTAAAAATCTCACTTTATATTTAGGTTGTAAATGCAGGACTCAAGAAGTTAATCATTTCCTCTCAGGCAGTTTGCTTGCTACTGAGTGAACAGTTTTGCCTTGCTGTGAGCTCTGTGGGCCAAATGACAAAGCTTATGTTTCAGTAGCAGGGGATTAAATTTTCCAATCAATGAAATAAAATATTATTAAAATGACCAGTCAAGTAAACTAAGGCAGTTTGAAAACACACCTGCAAATTTTTGACTCTCATCCTGGAGAGGTAGGATCTCTGTTTCCTCTGTTGAATCTGGCCATCCTTAGTGATTGGTCAACTCACAGGCTAGAGGAAGTGATGCTGTGTGACTTCAGAGGCTGATCATTAGGGAGGTACAGCTTCAGCCTGGTACCCTGGAGCACTCAAGCTAGAGTTCTAAGCTGCCTACACACAACATCTTACCACGCGGAGGTCACCATGCTGTGAGGAAGCTCAAGGTAGCCCGTGTGGAAAAGGCACACAGAGAAGCCCTGAGACTAAATAAAGAGAGAAGCCCACCAGCCCCCATCTGATTGAAATGAGAGACCTCAAGCCAGGACTGCCTAGCTAAACCTTCTCTGAATTCCTAGCCCACAGAAATTGCCAGAGATAATAAAATGATGGCTCTTATTTTAAGCCACCATGTTTTGGCTTGTTAGGCAGCAATACATAACAGGAGCACAAATTAATCATAAAAATGCACAGAATTATAGACCTATAAATTGCTCACCAATTTATTTTAACTTAATTATCATCTATTGCACAGACATGCCATGAGTGGGAGGACCATGTCACTCACCTGGGAGTTTGAAGCTTCACTGTGTGTCAGGGATTTTTCAGCAGTAGCCTTTCTTTTTTTAGCAGCCTAAAGCTTTCACAGAGTCTTTTCTGAGATTTTTTAAGCCAATAAGAAGAAAGTCTGAATTTTCCTTTCTAATTTCCTTGCTTTTTCTTCCATCATCCATGTAAGAACTCAGAATTAAAACCTTTCTCCTTAGATTGTGTGACCCTCCTTACTAGGACTCTAACTGGCAGCTATATTATATACTGGATTAATTTAATTACTTAAGAATGAATCCCTCTAAATCCAGCGGCATATTGAAAGGATTATACACCATGACCGATTGGGATTTATGCATGCAATGGGGTTAAACATATGAAAATCAACCAATGTAATGAGCACATTAATAGAATGGAGAAAAAATGATCTTCTCTATTGATGCAGAAATACACATTCGACAAAACCCAACATCCTTTCATGATTAAAAATACTCAAAAAATTAGGAATAGAAGAAAACTTCCTCCAAATGATAAAGGGCATTTATGAAACAAACAAACAAACAAACAAACATACTTAACATCTTACTCAATGAAGACTGAAAGCTTTTCTTTTAAGATCAGGAATAAGATAAGAATGTCTATTTTTACCACTTCTATTCAACATAGTAATTAATAGACATTCTAGTCAGTATGATTAGGCAAGATTTTTTTCTTTAAAGCATCCAAATTGGAGGAAAGAAGTAAAACTTCACAGATGACATAATCTTATATACAGAAAATCCAAGAGAATCTATTAAAAAAGCATTAAAAGCATTAAAACAAAAAAAACTCTCAACAAGCATTAAAACAAAAAGCATTAATGATAGTAAACTAATTGAGCAAAGTTACAGGATATAACATTAACATGTAAAAATAAGTTGGATTGCTATACACTAGCAATGAACAATCCAAAAATGAAATTAAAAAGACAATTTCAGAGGCAGCTGGATAGCTCAGTTGGTTAGAGTGCGAGCTCTCAACAAGGTGGCCGATTTGATTCCCACATGGGATGGTGGACTGTGTCCCCTGCAACTAAAGATTAAAAACAGGGACTGGACTTGGAGCTGAACTGCGTCCTCCACAACTAGATTGAAGGACAACAACTTGGAGCTGATGGGCCCTGGAGAAACACACTGTTCCCCAATATTCCCCAATAAAATTAAAAACAAAAAAGACAACAATTTCATTTATAATAGCATCAAAAAGAATAAAATACTTAAGAATAAATTTAACCAAATAGGTGCAAGACATATGACCTAAATAATTAGAAAAACTCCTTGCTTATGGATTGCAAGACTTAGTGTTGTTAAGATGGCAATGTGGTCCAAATCAATCTATACATTCAACGCAATTCCTATCAAAATTCCAGTGGCCTTTTTTTGCAGAAATGAAAAAGCCAATACTAAAACTAATATAGAGTTGCAAGAGACCCTAAGTAGTCAAAACAGTCTTGGGAAAAAAAACACAATTGGAGGACCCACGCTTCCTGATTTAAAAATTTATATAATCCCCATCCAAAGCTCTTCCCAAGGCACCTTTGATTATCATCCTAAAAGTGACTTCTTCCTCTATGTCCTCATGTACTCGGACCTTTCCTTGTCATGCTTTACCTATCTGTATAGTCACTTATATATGTGTTTTGTTTGTTTGTTTCTGTTTTGTTCTGTTTTTATCAAGCCATGGCATAGTGTGGTTTGAAGTTCAAGGTCCTGCCAAGTATTAAGCAATATTTACTTTTGGGAACATCACAACTTCTCTCTTAGGCCTAGTTTCCTCAACTTAATGATGGCAAAATGGTGCTATAATACTCGTTCCAAGCCAGAACATCCATGAGAAGAATTACCTGTGTTGCCATGATCCTATGAAAATCCACTGAATCAGAATCTTCAGGGTGGGGTGAAGTCCTGGCATGGGCATCTTACAGGCTCCTCTTGTGATTCTGGATTGTAGCCCTAGATAACAGAAACCAGAGACCTTACCTGTCTTGGCTTATTGCTATGTCCTCAGTTTTCTAGGGGCAGACAAGGCTTGGCACTCGGTACTTATTTAAATGAATTAATGAATGACATCTAAGGCCCTTTCCATAACTAATATTTATGTCTCTTGACACTCATTTATACATTTTTAACGTGCGTAACATCGCGTCTTGGTTTATACTGGGTGATGATTGAGTATCTCTTGAATTGAATTGAAGGTCAGAGAATTAATCTGAGGCACAGAGGCAGAATTCTGGGCATCCATCAGATGAAAGCAGAAACGTCTCCACTCTACAACAGAGACATTGCGGAGGTGCAAAAATCATCCATGGAATGTTTTTGGAGAGCTTTTTCTTTAAAAAAAAAAACCATTTTAGCGCAATAAGATTTCAACTGTGACTTGCACAGATTTTATTTCCACCAAGTTTCAGCTGGCTTTGGAGTCCTTTTCTATCCACATGGTCATTAAGCCTCTTGAGGATTGCATTGGGGATTACTTCTGGGGATTGCTTTATCTGCATTTTATCTCTAATCCATTCCTGCAAGCTGAGGCACTGGACTGGATGCGGAATGCCTGCAAAATCTGAAGACCACACAGCAGTGAGAGAAGGTAGTGTCTGCTTGGTCTGTTCTTGGTTCCCTTCCACTAGACCTAGCGGCGCTGCCTCAGGCACAGCTCTGCCCCAGAATGCCCAGCAGAAAGGACCATTTAGAATAGGCATCCTTTGATTTGGCTATTTATACCTCCTTGTCTCCTAGACTCCAGCAGTTCCAGGGCCATTTAATCCTATTCCTAAGAAGCCCTTGTCATTAGACTACAGCTTGAGGCTTTATCCTTTAATAATAACCCCAGTTTGTTTTGTTTTGTTTTGTTAATCTTTAAAAGGCCTTGGGAGGAACTAGTTGATAGTCTCAGGCTTCATAGAGAACCTTTTAAATTTAGTCTCTGAATTTTAGGAAGGATAAATGACCAGAAAAAAAAAATTTTTTTCTTACTTCCATTTGCTTGGCTTTATTGAGCTAACAGGAAAGATCGTCTGCATACATTAAGAAATATTAAACGTTTGTCTTCTTTTAATCGTCAGTTTGAGAGATCAGGGAGCTGTGAAGCCAAGGCGTCTGGCAGAATCCGAGCTGGTCTCTGCCCTGTGGAGCTGGCTGAGTGGCGAGCAATTTTGTTTGTTGGTTTAATGGATTTTGTTTGTTTGTTTGCTCTGTTTGGCTGCTGCAGCTCCAGTAGTATAAGCAGCCTGACTTTGTGCTAAAGATTCCCTACACTGTGAAGGTGCTACCTTACCACTGACACTGCTCTACACCCCTAGAAAGAGAGAAGGTAGGAAGCAAGCACGGAGGCTTAAAATGTCTTTGTCTCCCTCACAAGCCCTCCAAACTCAGTACTTGTGACCACTAGGCCAATATATCCATACAACTCAGTCAGTCCCAGTGGTAGTTAGCCATACACATTACAAACTTATTCATTCAACAGTTACTTACTAAATGCCAACCATGGGCCAGGTACTCCTACTGAGTATGATGAGAAAGAAGAGACCTAGTCTCTTCTCATAGGTGGTTTTACTACACTCAAGGGAGACACATGACAAATACACAAAGTAAGAATCTAAGAATAAGCATAAGTTAAATATTATCTCATTAATTCAGATCCTATTCATCCACAACTTGAGGGGTTCTAGATGAGGGATGAACTAAAATTTAACTAGAGCGATCCGAAGACTATAGAATTTACTTATGGGAACACATTTTTAAAATTCTGTCCGAAAATCTAAAAAAGTAATTCTCAAAAGTTTGTTTGCACTTAGCTTGTGTGCATGTCTGGGCTATTGTAAATAATGCTGCAATGAACATGGGATGCAAACACCTTTTTGAGTTAGTGTTTCCATTTCCTTCAAACAAATACCATAATCATATGGTAGTTCTACTTTTAATTTTTGAGTGACTTCCATATACTGTTTTCCATAGTGTCTGCACCAATTTACATACCCTCCACCAGTAAAAAGACTCACTTGGTTAATTTGTTTAATTGTACATCCTAGATGTAGGGAAAAAAGAGACTATACAGTATGATCCTTTTGTATAGTATATGCATGTGTGTATGTGTGTGGACGTGTGTGTGTGTGTGTAATTGCTAGGATAAGATCTCTGAAAGGATATACAATAAACAAACAAAACAAACCCTGCTTCTTGTAATTGCTTTGTGGGAGACTGAGAGGGTGGGTATAGGGTGGTGAGAAGATTTACTTTTTTGTGAATCCCCATTTGTATGTTTTGAATGTTGTTCCATGTAAATGTATTTATTACTTATTCCATAAATATGTAAATTTTTTAAAAGAAAAGAGTAAAATTCATGCAATTATTTAAGTAATTCAAATTCAAATTCTGATCCTACCCCAGAGTTGTACTCATAGGTACATGTGTGGGTAGTGAAATAGCATGGGGGGGATAAACATTTACATTGGTAACATGCATTCCATCTTTATATGATGCGTGTGCTTTAAGGACCACAGCTGGAAATTATATCTGCAGAAGTGTTCTCCTTCAGGGTTAATGCTTTTGTACATCAAACAATTAAGGAGGGTGTACCTATCGTGTCCTGGGCACTGTGGTAAACACTGAGGACAGAAGGATGAGGTAAGAAGTTTAGTGTCTAGAGGGCAGGAGAGACATGCAAATATAGACGCCTGCGGTGACTCTCAAAATTCAACATGAATCAGTGTCAACAAGAGTGTTTGTTAAAATGAAAACAGTTGGGCCCACCCCCAGAATTTCTAATTCAGTGGATATGGGGAGGGGCCTGAGAATCTGCATTTCTAACCAGGACTCAGGTGATGATGATGATTCTGGTCTGGGAACCACATTTTGAGAAATTACTATAAAACATCCCTGAAAAGTAGTTTACTGGATATTTTAGGATGTATTTTAGGATGTGAAATTCACTAATCATACCTGAAACTTCCTCCATTGTGGAAAAAATAAAACAAAACGTTTCCCTGTAACTACCATTCATGAATACTCTACAATCACACTGACATTGGCTCTCACACGTACCTGACGAAAATGATCACACTCTTCCCTTTTCTATTAAATCCTCTGACCCCACTTACCTCAGCCAGCCTTCAGCATCTTAGTCCTGAGTCCTTGGTCTCTCTCCTTTGGAGACACTACAGTGTCTTACTGTTCCTCTTACAATATGGTGACCAAAACTTCATGCAGCCTGAATCTGAGGTCTCACCATCTCAAGGTAAAACAATCCTTTGACCTTCTTTCTTCTGGAGGCATCAGCGTTGGTTGGTGGAGAGACCTGTCCAACAGGAGGACTCCAGCTCCTCATCCAGCGCGTAACTGAGCTGTTAATCAACCACTCTGAGTCTCATAGGAGTAATGAAGATTACAGTACTAATCTATGGGCCAATGTGAGAATAAAGCAAGAAAAGACATGCAAAGTGCCCAGTGCATTTTATGCTTAGTAGGTGCTAGCAAATGTCACCGCCGCGGTCACCTCCTACTCTATGAGGATCAGCTGGAGCCTCTCCCTCCCTCCCACAGGACTGGAGAACCAGCTTCCTTCCTTCTTTTGTCAAAAACAGAAGCCCCCTGTAGATCACATACCACGTGCCAACGGATGCAGTTCTGATTGGGCTCAGCTGGGATGCTCTGTGATATCATCACAATAGTGGAGTAGAAGGAGATACCAAAATCCAAAGGAACTATTTCCACAGGAAGGCCCATGATGATGCAGGGCACAGGTAAGAAAAAGGGTATTTTCCACTTTTCTGCTACTCTAGGAGCACTAAATGGTGGGGGAAGAGATGGGGGGGGTGGCGAGGTGTCTGTGGTACAGCTGTGGGGAGCCCCTTTCACCAGAGGGCCTTGGCAAACAGGGAAAGTGTCAAAGTCCCTCCCTGAGGTGACTGCCCTGCTCAGACTTGAGCGATGCTGAAGGGAGGGAAATAGACGCTGGTGTGCTCCTACACATGGGGACTTTCTCTAGTGACTCCAGGGGGGGCGGGTTGGGGAGGGCTGATGATAAGCAAGTGAGTTATAGCTGATCTCATTGGTCACTAACAAGTGTGAGGTCTCCGGAGACACAGAAACGCAGGAGTTACAGACACACTACTGCTTGTGCTCTTCCCCCTTATTTTTCTCTTCAGCAGTTGAAGGAAAGACAGAGTAGTCAGTCGGCTTGCCTCCATTATCTATCTACCAGTTCCTTTCCTTAAAAATAAAAGTCACCTTTTTAGAAATAAATTACAAAACTTTGAATATGGGCTCAATTAAAATGCGAAGTGTGAACTTTCTTAAACATCCAGAACTAAAAAGTCACTTCCTTACACAGAGATACATATTATTTACCACTAGTGTCTCACCTTTATTTCTCATAAAATTTATATCAGAACAGTAATTTCCCAAACCTTGAGCCCAAGTTCTTTTTAAAGGAGAGATCACATAATAATGGCCCCAGTTGCATTTATTAATATGTATACACAAATATGTACACACACACACAATTCTTAAGATACTGTAAAGTTAGATTTTCTATAAAAATTGAGATTCCAGTTTCTCTTTAAAACTCAAAATACCTGGCCACAGTGGGATGCCAACAGCCAAGGATCACTGTTGCAGACAGAAACTACCTGTCTGTTCCTGGGGAAGCCCTTTCCTGTCCCTGCTTGTACCCCCCTGCCACACACACACTCATTGGGCCTGCGTCTCTCATTTGCATTATTTACCAGGTCTCAGTAGTTACTTAATTTGGGGTGCCAACTGGAGGTTTTCTTGTCCTTCCTTTCTTTCCAGTATAAGTTATACACAGGCTGTCTTAACATATACACTTCTTGGATTATGTTTTCACCTTTCCATTTTCATGGGTCTTTTGAGGTTCTTTGAGAGGCTTGTGTTTGTTTTATTTCCTTAGTGAAAATAACCATGCTAGGTCCCCTGTCACTTCCACCACAATGAAAAGGCTTGAAGACTTCTAGCTTTGTTTGGTGTTTCTGTATAATGACTTGGGTCTTACCGCCTGACTTAGAAATTGCCAGTGAGAACTTGGAGACTAACGGGTCATGGAGGCCCCTGTAAGCTGGCTCAGAAAGTGAAGCAGAACATTTCTTGTCATTCCACATTCTGGGCTGTGTGGGCTCTGATAAGTGTTCAGATAAAATGAGACTAGTGGTAATAATAGTCATGGAGCTTAATGCGCTGTTTTCCTAGAGTGATGGTGCAAGCTGAGAGAATGATTTAGAGGGCATAACTTTGAATGGGAATGTTCTTGAATGTGGAACATTTCAAAGGCCATTATCATTAACACAGCATCATCCTTCCAATGAGTCTCATGTAAAACAATAACTTTCTCATTCCCAAATGCAACACCATAAAAATATATCTTGGAAATTTATTATATGGTATCTGCAATTGATGACAAAAGCCAAACAAAAATAATCCTACAATCACAACACTTAATGCCTTTTAAATGCAGTTATGGAAATAGATGGAAAACAGCCAGCATCTGCTCAGCACAGGGATTTTTAAACTTGATACAATAATCATAACTTATGCTTCTCAAGGTTCCCCTTCCTAATGTATCAAAAGCCACACAAAATTTAAATAATAGAGTCCATCATGTGGCAAATTTGATTTAGAGGGAAAATTGTTTCATTAGATTGTTTTGGGAGATTGTTTGGGAGCCTGGTAAAACCCCATTCTCTAGATTCAAAAGCCAGGCAGTATTTTGTTAATAAAACATTCAAGCAGCAGGTTATTATAAACAACATCAAGGAAATCATAATCAAACACTAACTTCTTGGAAGCCATAATACTATCACAGGCAGAAGATGCAATGGTCAAAATAATCGATTTTGATTTTCAGAAGCAAGTCAAGTGGCAAAAACTCAGGAGGCTGTTTCCATTTGGGCCCAATTAGGCAGTTTTCCAGGTATTATCAGAGTCTGGGGAGCAATGTACTCCAGACAGATTTAGTTCTGTGAAGCATCATATCAATTTATTGGGCCAAAGCCTTTAGTTGACCTGAATATTAATGTTAGATGTACACCCTCCCTCTCAGAGCCACCTCAAACACATTAATGTTTCATGATTTGGTTTGCCAGAGGTACTGTCTCTTTATCTTAGATAATATTGGAGATCATGGTCAAATTTACATTCTCTAGTTCCTATTTCTGGACTTCCAATAGATTGCCATTTTTAACAACAAAATAATGGTACTAGTAGTAGCCGAAAGCAGCAGCAATAATGGCTTTTGAACAATACAAGATATGAGCCCTATTGCTAAGTTCCAAATAATAATCAAAGGACCAAAGATAGTGAGGGGGAAAGTTTTACTGTTTGTTGGTGAACATGATCCCACACAGTGCCTCGGCTCAGGAAGATAATATTCTGGGGTAGAGAAATGGGGCAGATCTTCTCAACCCCAAAGGATGAGAACTATCTCTATTCCCTGTCAGCGGAGCAGTCTGTGGGTGCTGCCACTGGGCTGTGGGGGAAGTGAGCCCTGGGCTAGCTGGAGGACACAGACCTTGCGGTCATGACCAGCTGCCCAGGCTGTGTGATGATATCCCAGAGTCAGGAAGATGGGCCAGTGTCAGCAGCCGAGGGAGACAGGTCAGAGTTTACACTGCCTTGGCAGACTTGGGGTCAGCTCAATATTTCATAGGTAGGATATAATTCCTCTGTCCATGGTTTATTTTATATTACTTACTATAGTAGATACCTGCTGCTTTACCACTGAACATCTGTTCATCACGTTATTTCAATTTCTTTTTGCAAGAACCACTTCAGTCTACTCTCAGCTCATGTAGAGTTGACTGTACCATCAAGGGTAGAGCATGAACTAGGCTAGGTCAGTCAGCACATCTTTTCCCCATGCCCATGTCCCTCTGTCCCCACACATTGGTTGGTTTCAGGATGGGCATAACACAAGTTAGCTAAACAGGGCCCACAGTTCTCAGATCTGAAGCTTTCCTTTGATCTATGGGAGAGTCAACTCTTCTCTATTTCACAGGAACCTAAAGCTGTAGGATCTACCATGTAGATCCCTGGATATGACCCAAAGGATAAGCAAGGTGATTCTGGCCATCTGACTGGAACCCCTTAATATGCCATATCTAAAGCTAGCTCTACCGCCTAGATTTTCCAGCTTTAACTACTTTGGGTTGAGGTTGACCTCTCCATACCTTGTAACTTAAAGGCCCTAACTCCATCAAGGAAGATGTTGGTTGGGTTTTCTGCTTTCTTGGTTTGTCACCAAAAAAAAAAAAAAAAGAAAGAAAAAAAAAAAGTTAATCTAAAGCACAAAGGCAGGAAAGCTGCAGTGGGTACTTCTTTCTTCTTCCTTATTGTTAATTGTTCAGTGGCGATCTCGCTCCCTTACCAGAGCCCCTGGAGGGCATAAACCAAATCATCTTTGTTTCCCTCATTTAGAAGACTCTCCAGTAAAAGCAAAAGGGTTTTCTTTGCTAAGCACTGTGATGGGTGGAAGTAGACAAATTTAAATGCAGAAGCGGGATGGAACTGAGTGGTTTGAGGTAAGAACACAATACAATTTTCTCTTTTGGGAAGCGATAGTGAGAAACTCAGAAATGGGGGGAGAAGACAGAAACTAGCAAAGGCTGGAGACCCCTTTCTGTAATACCTCTCTGCAACCTTCCAAACCATATAGTAAAATTTAAAAAAGAAACAAACAATAATATGCTTAACGGGAACTGTGGAAGCTGTATGCAGCATAGTGCCAAAGCTGCAATGGGAGGGGGAAGACAGCTTTACATCAGGGCTATACCGTCCCTGCAAGATTTGACAATACAGGGGGATTCCTGGACTTAGGTTTGTAAGTAGTCCTTACACTGGGGTTTGGTGGGGGTGGACCTCTATTATCTGTACTGTGATGACATTACCAGCTAATACTGGAGGGAAAGTGACTGGGGAGAGGCCCCATTCATCTAGAAGAGTTTACTTTGGCAAATTACCCACAGGATGGAAAATAGCCACGGGCTGAGGGGCTAAGAGAGCCTTTAGTTATTGTTTCTGCCGCTGACCTTTGCACTCCAGAAGGCATCCCTGAGGAAATCAGACTCCAGGTCAGCTCAATTGCCTTTTTGAACCTCACCAATTGAAGTGATTACTCCTGTTTGCATGCCATAAGTCACAGATGAAACAGGACGGAAGGAAATTTTTGTCAACGTTTTTCTCAGAAGAGTGTTCTCATAGTTGTAGAAAAGGAACAAGTCAAGGCTTCCTTTAAACTACCAGGGCTGCTCCCCTGCTCCTAACGGTGCTCTCGTTTGTCTATTACCCTTTAAAGAGCCAACCTTGATTTTTTTTTTTTTTTCCAGCCAAAACAATCTGACGACTCTTGAATAAAATACAAACCCAGGGCAATGCTGAGTACTGGGGAAAATAATAAAAAAATAATACAAAATTTGACCAATACCTTGCAAAGGGAAATCAGTGAGAGCCAGAAGCAGAGCTGCACTCTATGAACATGAGTTGGTTTCTCTATGAAGAACTAGGGTTGCGTCCTGACAGCCAATGTGTCCAAGAAACAGACTGGTTCTTACTGTGGGCAAAATAAACGTGTGCTACTGGGCCAGACACTGCAAAGAATAAGAACCAGATACTAAAAATTAAATAAATACATAAATAAATCGAAAGAGGATGTTTTGGGGACAATTGGGGAAGTGTGACTATTAACTGCATGGATTAAAACAATGTTAAATTTCTTAAGGATGATTTCTGTTGTGATTATGTAGGAGAATATGAGTGTTTTAACAGATGCACACTGAAGTATTGAGGAGTAAAGTTTTGAGTTGTTTATAATTTACTCTCAACAACTTCAGAAAAACTCCTACAATATAATATAAATATATAAACACATTCATACATTCGTGCATATGTAGAGAGAGAACTAAGCCAGGAGAACTCAAGAGCTTCCTTTCCAGGATTAAAATATACATAAAATGTTGGGGGAAGACTCATATGAATGTAATTAATACTGTTAAAATTAAAAGGAATGAAAAGATCTGCTCCATTTATGTTCAAATCTACAAAAAAGACAATTCTGTTATTTGTGAGATTTATTAGAAATTTAATTTTCTCCATACGTTTTCCTAAACTATTTTTTTCACTCACAGTTGACATTGACATTCAATATTATTTTGTGTTAGTTTCAGGTATACAGCATAGTAATTAGACATTTTAGTCTACTACCCCCCGGTACTATACATAGTTGTTGCAACATTATTGACTATATTCTCTATGTTGTCTTTTACAGCCCCATGACTATTTTGTAGCTACCAATTTGTATTTTTTAATCCTTTCACCTTTTTCACCTAGCTCCCCAACACCTCTCCCCTCTGGCAACCATCAATTTGTTCTCTGTGTCTATGAATCTGTTTGTTTATTTTCTTCTTTAGATTCCACATATAGGTGAGATTATATGGTATTTGTCTTTCTCAGTCTGACTTATTTCACCTGGCCTAATACCTTCCAGTTCCATCTATGTATCACAAATGGTAAGGTTTCACTCTCTTTTATGGCCAAGTAATATTCCATTGTGTGTATATGTACCACTTCGTCTTTATCCAATCGTCTACTGATGGGCACTTGCTTCCATATCTTGGCTATTGTAAATAGTGCTGCAATGAACATATAGGTGCATATATCTTTTCAAATTAATGTTTTGGGTTTCTTCAGATAAATACCCAGAAGTGGAACTGCTGAGTCATAAGATAGTTCTTTTTTTTAATTTTTTGAGGAATCTCCAAACCATTTTCCACAGTGGCTGCACCAATTTGCAATCTCACCAACAGTACATGAAGGTTCCCTTTTCTCTGCATCCTAGACAACACTTGCTGTTTGTTGATTTATTAATGATCGCCATTCTGACAGGTATGAGGTGATATCTCATTGTGGCTTTAATTTGCATTTCTCTGGTGATTAGTGACATAAAGCATCTTTTCATATGTGTATTGGCCATCTGTATGTCCTCTTTGGAGAAATGTCTATTCAGGTCCTCTGCCCATTTGTTAATTGGATGGTTTGGGGGTTTTTTGGTGCTGAGTTATGTGAGTTCTTTATAAATTTTTGATACTAACTCCTTATCAGATGTAGCATTGGTGAATTTCTTCTCCCATTCAGTAGGTTGTCTTTTCATTTTGTTGATGGTTTTCTTTGCTGTGCAAAAAAATTTGTGTGATGTATTTCCATTTGTTTATTTTTTCTTTTGTTTCCCCTGCTTAAGGAGATAGAGAAAAGAAAAAAAAATTACTAAAATCAATATCAGAGAGTTTCCTGCCTATATTTTCTTCTAGGAGTTTCATGCTCTTGGGTCTTACATCTAAGTCTTTAATCCACTTTGACTTTATTCTTGTATATGGTATAAAAAGGTGATCCAGTTTTTTTTCCTATATTTGTATAGTTTTCCTAACACCATTTTTTGAATAACTGTCTTTATCCCACTGTATGTTTTTGCCTCCTTTGTCATAGATTAAATAACCATAAGGCTTGGGTTTATTTCCAGACTCTATTTTGTTCCATTGATCTATGTGTCTGATTTTATGCCAGTACCATGCTGTTTTGATTACTATAGCCTTGTAGTATAACTTGGTATCAGGTAGCATGATATGTCCAATTTTGTTCTTTCTCAAGATTGCTATGGCTATTTAAGATCTTTTTTGGTTCCATATAAATTTAATATTATTTGTTCTATTTCTGTGAAAAATGTCATTGATATTTTGATAGAGATTGCATTGAATCTATAGATTGCTTTGGGTAGTATTGGAATTTTAACAATGTTAATTCTTCCTATCATGAGCACAGTATATGCTTCCATTTATTTGTATCTTCTTTAATTTCTTTCTTCAGTGTTTATAGTTTTCTGAGTCTTTTACCTTCTTGGTTAATTTTTTCCTAGGTATTTTTTTATGCAATTCTAAATGAGATTGTTTACTTCATTTCTCTTTCTGATAGTTCATTATTGGTGTATCAAAATGCAACCAATTTCTATATATTAATTTTGTATTCTGCTACTTTACTGAATTCATTTATCAGTTCTAACAGGACTTTTGTGTTCTTTTTTTTGTTTTTTTTTTGTAGAATCTTTAGGGTTCTTTCTATATAGTGTCATGTCTTCTGCAAATAATGACAGTTTTATTTCTTCCTGTCCAGTTTGGATGCCTTTTATTTCTTTTTCTTGTTTGGTTGCTGTAGCTAGGTCTTCCAAGACTATGTTGAATAAAAGTAATGAAAGTGGACATCATTGTATTATTCCTGATCCTTAAAGAAAAAGCTTTTAGCTTTTCCCCATTAACTATGATGCCAGCTGTGTGTTTGTGGTATACAGCCTTTATTGTGTTGAAATATGTTCCCTCTAGTCTTTGCTGAGAGTTTTTATCATAAATGCATGCTGGATTTTGTCAAACACTTTTTTCTGCATCTATTGATATACTATCATCCTATGATTTTTTTTTCATTTTGTTTATATGGTGTATCACATTGTATGCAGATATTGAACCAACCTTGCATTTCAGGAATAAATCCCACTTGATCATGGTGTGTGCTCTTTTCAGTGTATTGCTGAATTCAGTTTGCTAATATTTTGTTGAGAATTTTTGCATCTATGTTCATCAGGGATATTTGCCTATAATCTTTTTTTTATAATGTCTTTGTCTGGTTTTGGAATCAGTGTAATGAAGCCTCATGAAATGACTTTAAGAGTTTCCCTCCCCTTGAATTTTTTAGAATAGTTTGAGAAGGATAAGTGTTAATTCTTCTTTGAATGTTTGGTAAAATTCAGCTGTGGAGCCATCCAGTCCAGGACTTTTGTTTGTTGGGAGTTTTTTGATTACTGATTTAATTTCATTAGTAGTAATCAGTCGGTTCAGATTTTCTGTTACTTCTTGATTCAGTCATGGAAGATTGTATGTTTGTAGTAATTTATCCATTTATCCATATTGTCCTATTTGTTGATGTATAATTGCTCAGAGTATTTTCATAAATTTGGGGGGATTTCTGATTTCATTTATTTGGTCCTCTCTCTTTTTTTCCTTGATGAGTCTGGTTAAAGGTTTATTAATTTTGTTTATCTTTCTAAAGAACCAGCTCTTGGTTTCATTGATCTTTTGTATCGTTTTTTGACTCTGTTTCATGTATTAGCACTCTGGTCTTTATTATTTATTTCTACTCATTTTGGGCTTTGATTTTTTTTCTAATTCCATTAAGTGTAAGTTTTGATTGTTTATTTGAGTTTTTTTTAGTTTGTTTCTTCAAGTAGACCTGTAGTACTATGAATTTCCCTCTTAGGACTGCTTTCACTGTGTCCCATAGATTTGAGTCATTTTGTTTTCATTTCATTTGTCTCAAGGTATCTTTTGATTTCTTCCTTAATCTCATTGTTGACTCATTCATCATTTAGTAGCATGTTGTCTAGCCTCTATGTGTTTGTATGTTTTTCAGTTTTATTTTTGTAGTTGATTTCTAGTTTCATACCATTGTGGACAATGAAGACATTTGATATGACTTCAATCTTCTTAAATTTACTGAGACATATTTTGTAGCCTAATATGTGGTCTTCATGGAAAATGTTCCAGGTGCTCTTGAAAACAATGTATACTATTCTACTTTGGGGTAAAATGCTCTAAAAACATCAATTAAATCCATCTGGTCTTGTGTGTCATTTAAGACTACTGTTTCCTTGTTGATTTTCTGTCTGGAAGATCTGTTTATTGGTGTCAAGGGGGTGTTAAAAGTCCCCTACTATGATTGTATCACTGTCAATCTCTCCCTTTATGTCAGTCAATATTTGCTTTATATATTTAGGTGTTCCTGCGTTGGGTGCATAAATGTTTACAGGGTTATGTCCTTTTGTTGGCTTGATCCCTTTAACATTATGCAATGTCCCTCTTGTCTCTTATTATAGCCTCTGTTTTAAAGTCTATTTTGTCTGAGATAATTATTGCTACCCTCCAGTTTTCTTTTCATTTCCATTCATATGAATTATATTTTTCCATTCCTTTACTTTCAGTCTGTTTGTGTCTTTTGAGCAGAAATAGGTTGCTTGTAGATAGCATATATATTGGTCTTTTCTCATCCATTCACCTGCCCTTTGTATTTTGACTGGAATATTTAATCCATTTACTTTTAAAGTAATTATTGATAGGTGCACAGTAATTGCCATTTCATCATTCATCTTTATGTTATTCCCCCCACCCCCCTCTTCTTAATGAAGTCCCTTTAACATTTCTTGTAATACCGGTTTGGTGGTGATGAACTCCTTTAGCTTTTCCTTGTCTGGGAAACTCTTTATCTCTCTTTCAATTTTAAATGATAGCCTTGCTGGATAGAGAACTTTTGGTTGTAGGTTCCTAGCTTTTAGTCATTTTAATATTTTGTGTGAATCCCTTCTTGCCTGCAAAGTTTCTGTTGGGAAATCAGCCGACAATCTTATAGGAGCTCCCTTGTAAGTTACTAGTTGCCTTTCTTTTGCTGCTTTTAGGATTTTGTCTTTGCCTTTAACCTTTGCCATTTTAATTATAATGTGTCTTAGTTGGGCCTGTTTGGGTTCGTCTTGTTTGGGACTCTCTGTGCTTCCAGGGCTTGCATATCTATTTCCTTTGCCATGTCAGGAAACTTTTCAGTCATTGTTTCTCCAAATAGGTTCTTGATTCCTTGCTTTCTCTCTTCTCCCTCTGGTATCCTTATGATGTGAATGTTGTTATGCTTGATGTTATCCCAGAGGTCTATTAAACTATCCTATTTTTGCGGGGTAGGGGATTTTTAGTTTTTATTTTTTATTTTTTTATGTTCCAATTGGGTGTTTTCTGTTACCGTATCTTCCAAATCACTGATCCAATCTTCTGTTTCATCTAGTCTGCTGGTGATTCTTTCTAGTGCATTCTTCATTTCAATTATTGTAATCTTCACTTCTGATTTTTTTTTTTATTGGTTTCTATGTCATTTTTTTTTTTTAATGCTTGCAATCTCTTTGTTGAATTTCTCACTAAATTCCTTGAGCATCCTTGTGACATCTTTGTTTTGAACTCTGCATCTAGTAGGTTGCTTGCCTCTGTTTTATTTAGTTCTTTTTCTGGAGTTTTCTCCTGTATTTTCATTTGGGACTATTTCTTTGTTTCCTCATTTTGACTGCCTCTCTGTGTTTTTTTTCTGTTTATTAGATAGATCTACTAAATCTCACACTCTTGGCCAGGTGGCCTTATGTAGTAGGTGCATTGTGGGACACAGTGGCAGTCTCCCTGGTCACCTGCTTTAAGTGCTCCAGGAGTGTCCCTTGTGTGTGTTGTGTATGACCTCCTGTTATAGTTAAGCCTTGATTGCTATTGATACATTAGTGGGTGGGATTGATCCTCAGGCTGCCTTGCTGTGAAATTTGGCCACAACCACAACTTACAGGCTGCTGTGGGGGAGACTTAACCCTCTGAATGGGATTTGCCTCAGCAGGCTCTGACACCTGCTGACACTGCCCTTTGGGTGTGCCACTTATGGAGCAAATTGGGTTGTGCTGTACTGTGGTTTAATGCTGACGTACAGGTATGTTGATTCTGGGCCTCTTGGGAGGGGCTCTGGTGCAGGCCCAGTTCAACTGCCTGTGACCAGACAGGGACTACATAGAAGGAGCTACAAAGTGATCTGCAGTTGGTTGCTGCCTATGCTGGACCTGGACACATGTGGGAGAAGCCATGCTATAAACTGAGGATGGCTACCACAAGTCCTGGGCCTGAGGTAGCTCCACAATAAAGCCCAGGGCATCCTGAAGCCTGCTGCCTCCTGCCAGGTCCTGTAAGTCTCAGCTGCTGATAGAGATTTGTGCAGTATGTGATTTGGGTTAAGCTGAATCTCAGGGAGTCATCAGGGTGAGAGGAGTGGTGTTCACCAAGTTAATGTTGGTTCTAGTTTGGTGCCAGTGCTGAGCCTGGAGCTACTCGGCAAAAGTCTCAGAGCACACTAATGCCAGCCACCACCTGCCTGGGGCTCTCAGGCCCCCAGGAATTGTCCAAGACAGAGTGTAACATGGGCAGGGCTGGGTCCTGGCCAAGAAAGTCCCTGTGGTGTTCCACTAGTTGGATGGGATGGGGTCCAAGGGAGTCACCAGGGTGGAAGTGAGCAGAGTTCACCAGACTAGTGCTGATTCAGATTTGATCATGTTAGGGAGGACTCAACATAGGAAAGATGGTGCCTGTCCACTGGCTGCATAGGAGGAGGATTCTACACAGGAAAAATGGTGACTGTCGCCCCAGTCCTCACCCTGCAGCCACACATCTCAGTCTCTTTCTGTATGTCTCTGATGCCATCTGATTTGCAGTCCCCCTGCTGGAGCCCAGGATGAGTGTCTGTGAGCAAGTGAGTCTGTGTGTGGGCCCTTTAAGAGGGCTTCTGGGTTTCTTGCAGCCTTATGTCCCACCCAGATGCTTGGAATCCCCACTGTTTTCCACAGCCAGATGTTCTGGGGGATCCTCTTCCTGGCACCGGTACTCTGAGCTTGGGAGCCCAGTGTGGGGCTGGGTTCCCTTACTCCTCCAGGGAGACCTCCATGGCTGAGTCCTTATTCTCAACTACTATACTCAGTTGTGGGGCCAGCCCACTCCACATGTCCACTTCTCCTACCAGTCTCTATGTGGCTTCTTATTTATATCTTTAGTTATAAAACTTATGTTCAGCTAGACTTCAGGTGGTTTTCCAGGTTGATTGTTTTATAATTTAGTTGTAATTCCAGTGTGGTCATGGAAAGAGGCAAGCTCAACATCTATCTACTCTGTCATCTTGGATCCTTCTCTCTCCATATGGTTTTTAATCATAATACTGTACTCTTGAGTGGGTAGTAAGCATCTTAAAAATAAAATATTAATAAGATTTTTATTTATTTGCTTCAGGGAAAAGGAGCTCAGGAAGCAATCTTCTGACCAGTTCTGATCTGCTATGAGGTGGAAGAGAGAGAAAAACTAGTCAAAAATAAGTGATAGAGGAGCAATCAAATCATTTCCAAAAAAAGCCAGATAAAAATAAATGAAAAGGACAAGTACGTGTGTATCTTGTGTGCATGTGTGTATGTTTATTTTAAAGGTGGACAACACAATATTTGTTAAAGTTCATATTATAGTAGTGTCTCCTTATCTGCAGGGATACATTCCAAGACTCCCAGCAGATGCCTGAAACCACAGATAGTACCAAACCTTACATATATTATATATATTTTTTCTATACCTACATACCTATGATAAAGTTTAATTTACAAATTAGGCACAGTGAGAGATTAACAATAATAACTAATAATAAAATAGAACAATTATAACAATCTACTGTAATAGAAGTTATATGAATGTGGTCTCTTTCTCTCTCAAAATATCTTATTGTACTGTACTTACCCTTCTTCTGAGGCTGTGAGATGATAAAATGCCTTATGAAGTCAAGAACTTTCATCTTTTCACTTAAAGGAAGCACTTTACAGCTTCTCTTTGGCATATTGTAATTACCAGCATTACTAATCTTGCACTTCGGGGCCAGTAAAATAAGGGTTACTTGAACACAAGTACTGTGATACCACAACAGATCTGATAACTGAGATGGCTGCTAAGAAACTAACAAACAGGAAGCATGTACCACGTGGATATGCTAGACAAAGGGATGATTCACATCCTGGTGGGACAGAGTAAAATGGTCTGAGATTTTATCACATTACTAAGAATGGCAAAATTTACAACTTATGCATTGTTTTTTTCTGGAATTTTCCATTTAATATTTTTGTACCATAATTGACTGAGGGTAACTGAAACTGCAGGTACGATGGGACTGCCACACATGCAGAAGACTTCAGCTCATTCACTTATTTTATCCTTAGAATTACCATGCAAAGTTGGCATTATTATACTCAGTTTTCATATCGGAAACTTAGGCTGGGACAGGTTAGGTAATCTACCTAAGGTTACACAGTTCATATGTTTAAGAGCCCGGATTCAAAGCTAGAATTGTGCTCTTATCACTATACCTACTCAACATCAAAAGGTATTATCCAAAAGCTCTGTAATTCAGTCCCTTAAGTGGCACTTGAGAGTCACTCAACTGATGGGAGCATAGAGGGGAAGAATGGAGCTTGCCTCTGTGCTTGGGTACCTCTATTTGTAAGGGATGAATCCTGGCTAATCAGGGCTGTGCTCTTTCTTTTTCTCTAGCTTCCACCTATCAGATTCTCAGTCCTTTCAACAGAGAAAAGCTTATCTGATAAATAAACCTGACGTAAAAAGGAAAGAGTGCACTTGGTCTTCCTCCTTTAGGTCCTAAAACATATCACAGTTGCCTTTTAACCCAAACACCAGCAGCCTTGTGTGTGTGTGTGTGTGTGTGTGTGTGTGTGTTTGATTTTTAAATAAAATTTTATTGGAACACAGCCACATCCATATGTTTAATACTGAATATGACCGCTTTCATGCTACAATGGCAGAGTTCAGTAATTGTAAGTCAAATTACAAAACCTGCCAGTCATCGGAGTGTAAAAAAGCTTGTTATAAAGAATTATTAACTATTACTGGGCATTGAAGCATCAAAGCATTGGCGAGCAAGATATAAAAAAAAAAAAATGTACAGAATATAAGAATAGTAGGTAAGGAACACCCACTACTCCTTGAGCTCAAAGAGATTGCCCAAGAAAGAAACATCGCTCCCATCCCCATCACACATCCACACACAATCTTGCTGAGCTGAGATCCAAAGCTTTTTGGAAAGAGCACTAGAAAACTAAAGACCAATATCATCCACAAATGTAGATACAAAAATTCCAAACTTTACTTTAACAATATATAAAATATAAAATACATCAAGTTTAATGAGTTTGACCCCAGAAAGCAAAGTTCTTTGACATTTAAAAATCAGCAAATGTAATTCACCACATGAACACTCTAAAATAGGAAAACAAAAATATGTATGATCATATCAACATGAAAAAAACACATTTTTACAAAATCTAACATCAATTTCTGGCATAACTTTCTGGAAACTATTAATATGGATCTACATGAAATACCTACTACCAATATGATACTTAATGGTGAAAACTGAATGTTTTGCATCAGGTCAGGCAGAAAGGTTTCTTTTCTCCTCATTTCTATCCATCACTGTACTGGATGTTCTAGCCAATGCAGTAAAGCAAGAAAAAGAAGTAAGAGGCATCACGATTGCAAATAAAGGAGTAAAACTATATGTACAGACAACGTGATTATCTATGTAGAAAATCCAATGAAATCTACAAAAAGTCAACCAGATCTAATAAGTAAGTTTGGCAAGGATACAGAATGTAAGATTAATACATAAATATCAAGTGTATTTCCACATATCAGCAATAAACAATAGAATATTAATAAATATCATTTTCAATATTATAAGAATATAAAATATTTAGTGATAAATCTGAGAAAAGATATGAAACATCTGTATACTGAAAATTACAAAATAAATCTGACAGAAATGAAAGAAGACCAAAATAAATAAAAAGATGTACATTTCTCATGGTTTGGAAGACACACTATTTTTAAGATACAAATTTTCCATATATTGATAGGTAGTGTCAATGCAATTCAATGCAAAATAACAGATTTTTCTCTAGAAACTGACAAATTTGTTTCAATATATATACAGAGGATGCCAAAAAGTGTATACACATTTTAAGAAAGGAAAAAACTATGTTAAAATTGTAATACAATGAATGATGCTGGATTCATTTGATTAGCACCATCTTTTGAGTGAACGTCGTATTACTCATTGCTACCAGAATTCAATTCAACTTCAAAAAGTAATATATAGATAACATCTCTAAAAATGTATACATTTTTTTGGCACTCCCGGTATAAAGGTAAAGAAACTATAATGGTCAAAATTCTTTTAAAAAATGAACAAATTTAAAAGATTAACACTACCTGATTTCAAAACTTATTATAAAGCTAAGTAGTCAATACAGTGGAATATGGTCATTGTTTGGGAGAGAAAATTTTCCCTCTACCCCTCTTCGTTCTTTTGGCTGGTCTAATAATTAAATTGACACAAGATAGATTAATAGGAGGAAAAATAATTGTATGTTTTATAGATATGGGACCTAAGAAATGACCAGATCAGGCTGTTTATATAGCCTTTAGACAAAGAAACAATAAACTTTTGAAGAATTGACAAGATCAAAAAGTTTGGGCTTGGGTAGTAAATTAGTGAGGAAGTAGCAAGGTTGGTTTATACAACCTTCTTAGCCCAGAATTTCCTATCTCTGGGGATAAGGATGTCTCTCTACCTACTGCTTCAGGAAAAGTATCTTTCACATAGGAGATCTATTTCCTGATTTCAGGGGGACAGAAAGAAGGCTCAGCGTATACTTCTTGCACCAGCTGTTTCTCAAGTAAGTTTAATTCAAATAATCAGTATATCACTTTGTTGTATTTGGCATATTTGCCCTGAGCCCCATTATCATCAACATAGACAAATGGATTGTTGTAATGTAACAAAAATAATTTTAGAAATAATTCCACACATATATGCACAACTGATATTGACAATGGTACAGAGAAAAATTCCTGGAGAAAGGATAGTGTTTTCGAAAAATGGTAGATCAGTTGGTGGTAGATCAATTGGGTATCTATATGAAAAGTAAATGAACATGAACTCTAATTTATACCATGCACCATATAGAAAATTAAATAAAAACGTATCATATACCTAAGTGTAAAATCTAAAGTTATAAAATTTCCAGAAGAAAACATAAGAAAGTCTGTGTGTCCTTGGTTTATGCAAAGATTTCTTAAGTACAACAAAATCATGATCCATGAAAGACAAAAAAATAACAATAAGTTGGATTTTATGAAAATTAAATTTTGTAAAAAGGACATTGTTAAAAGAATAATAATAAAAAAACACACAAGTCACAGACTTGGAGAAAATATTTACAAAGCATACACCTAAATACAAAGCACACATCTAATATAGCCTTGTATTCAGAATGTGTAAATGATTCTCAAAACAAATAACCCATAAAATGAGCAAAGGATCTGAATAAATACTACCAATGGAGATGCATGGATAGCAAAGAAAATAAGAAAAGATGCTCAAAATCATTAGTCATTAGTGAAACGCAACTAAAAACCACAATGAGATAAATACCTATTAGAATGGCTAACATTAAAAAGACTGACTTTTTAATTTTAAAATTACTAAGTGCTGACATGGATGTGCAGGAACTAGAACTTTCATACACTGCGGTTGGTAATACAAGATGGGATACCCACCTTAGAAATCATTTTGAAATTTCTTAGGAAGTTATTCATACATTTACCATATGACCCAGCCATTCTGTCCTTAGGCATTTATTTAAGAGAAAAGGTAGCATGTGGTCATACAACAGCTTATAATAAATATTTATACAATTGAAAACAACCTAAATATCCACCAACAGATGATTAGATGATTGAGATCAAATAAGTACACTGAATGAAGAAGCTAGACAATAAACAGTACATTCCGTATGAGTCCATATTTATAAAATTCTAGACAATGCGTATTAATATATAGGGAAAGAAAGCACAATAGTAGATAGTGTGTGCAGATGTCAAAAGCTATCAAAGTGTATATTTCAGATATATGCCATTTATTGAATGTTAATTAAAGTTGTTAAAAGTATTATAAACAAAGTCATATACAAAAGAAAACACCAGAAAAAAAATTTGCAACATATGTGATAGACTATGGACTAATTTATTTTTATTTACAAAGATCTTAAAAATTATATTGGCAATATTTCTAAGAAACTTAAAGATTGTCAGAAGGAAACAAACAGGCAGTTCTCAAATAATCAAACAAAAAATAATGGCTGATGAGAAGATACTTACCTTCACTTATAGTTAAAAAATGTAAATTATACAGCAGATAAAATATTATAGTTTACCTATTAGTCTAATAGGTAAAGTTTGAAACTTTGATATACCTCAGGGTTGTCCAGGGTCTGGGATAAAATATCCGTTTTTGCACTGTTAGAAGGAAACTGTTCGTAAAACATTTAGAGGATGATTAAGGCCATACCTATTAAAATTTGAAGTGCATCAATGTAAACTCAACTATTTTGTAGGAATTTGCTCAATGCATATACGGGCGAATATATGTTGAGTATAACAGTACTTGATATGAGAAAGCAATAAAAAATTAAATAAAAAAGCAAATTGGATGTTCATCAGCAGAGGGAAAGTTATCTAAATTATAATAGTACATAGCTTTCAAAGGGAAGATATTGATGCAAATATGCGGGTATAGAAAGGGCATGGAATGCATGTATTGAGTGAAATGAGCAAAATATAGAACATTGCATATATAGATGATTCATTTTGTGAAAAATTAAAAAGCTTTCACACACGCGCGCACACACACACACACACACACACACACACACAACCCTATGCATAAGAATCTTCAAAAAGAATGCCAAAAAAAAAAAAGTAGTTAACTTTGGAGAAAGGTTAGTTCTATAATCCTATGAATAGTTTCGATTTTGTTCATTTTCTTTAAAAAAAGGGTTTTATTACTACTATTACAAAATTAATAAAAGTGAATACTTGAAACATGAGGTCAATCCATATCAAACTTCAGGTAGTTGAATTAAAAATTGTCACTCTTGATATTTGAGATTATGAAAACAAAATATCTGGATAATATACAGAATATTTCCTGAGGTTGATGGATGTGTCATTATGTTGAAGCTTCAGCTTTCAGATGACCTCCTTAGGGATGTATGACTATTTAGCTATTTCCCTGGTGTAGAGGAAAGATGGCGTGTGGACTTTGGTATGAGTGGAAGTCACAGACCCTCATAAGCCGTAAGACCTTGGATAAATTACTACCTTTCATACCACAGTTGCCTCACCTATAAAATGGGAACAATAATCTTGTTCACAGGAGTATGCTATGATTGTATAGAAAAGATGAACCTATTTTTCGGAAACTACAAGTCTAGTTCTTTTTTCCCAAGGAAACTTTATTCAAAGTTTTATAGACACTTGATGCCTAAGGTGAAGACCTCCTTCACTGACAGTTCTGGTTGCTAGCTCAGAGGAGAGGTACTGGGACTCTATCAGCCTAATTTACTCAATGAACAGGTCAGATGAGAGATGCTCCCAGTTGTCTTGGTAACTTGAAAGGATGGCCCCGGATGAACTTTACTATTTTTCATTTTCTGAGTTGTCTTCTGGAAGAGTGAATATAGCTATTTGGTCAGTGTTTACATGCATGATTTTTTTCTGGGTAAATATTGATTTTTCTTGCTGGATCACTGAACTCCCAAGAAAAACTCTCCATTTCATAAGAGACCATTTGTAAGATGGTTTATACTAGTCATATTCATAAATACCAGATAAAGTAAATTTTATGCATGCTTGGGCATGAGTGATGGAATAATGTGTTATGTAGAAAAGTAATCAGGATAGAATCATGGAATCTGAAAGGAAAGTACCATTAGAAGTTTTTCAACAAAGTCCCCGAAAGAGGATGTTGGTGGCTCATTTTTCAAGTTTCCCATTTAGTTGGTGACCATTCAACATGCCACACAGTCTTTTGATCTGACAGACAAAATGGGACTAGCTAGATACACCTCTTGAAAGATATTGGAAATATTTGCACAAACAGTAATATAGTTCATTTATACACATAATTAGGATGTATTATTCACTGAGCATTTATTGCTTAATTTTTTTTTTTTTTTTTTAAGACATAGGGAAAGGAAGTTCTCTATGCATGGTAGGCAGGGGGAAAAAAGAAGACAGAAGCAGAAGGCTTTTCTGAGTCCTGATCTTGGTGAAGATTTCTTCCAAAACTCAGGAACTTTAGAAATGCAACCAAGCACTGGCTTCTTTAATCTGCTCAGAGAGAATTTCTGTATTTTGAGAACAAAGAAAACCAAATGTAGGCTACAAATCTGAGAACAAATCAACAAATATATCTCAAAGAAAATCCCCGGGGGGTGACTACAATCACGTCGCTTCACCCACCAGGCAGAAAATCTGAACAGTTCTCTGATAAGAGTCCCTGAAATTGCCACAGGGGTTAATCCATTCCTGATGCTGTTCTATGGAAAAGGAGATGATTATCCAATGTGTCATGCCAAAGGCATGACTTTTGTAGGTTCTGTCGGTCACCTCACTGCCCTGACCAGGCGAGAGGCCCTGGTCAGAATCCCAGATCTTTCCCACCAAGCACAGAATTTCCCCTGGGTTCGCTGGGCATGTCTTAATTCCTGCTAACTGATGGTAATTTTGACCTGTGAGTTAACAGGAACTGCCCTTTGAATTTCTTTTGGCCTTCATGCAATCTATTAAGGCACTTAAGCTTCTGTCTTCTACATAAAACATTCCTATTTTTAAAAACAAACTTTTAAGTCAAAAATGACAGGGTTAATTATTTTGAAATATGCTGTTTACAGCACAAACTCCATAAAACAGAATACATGATTTAATACACCATCCAAGACAGCACTGGTTTTTATTTCTGCACAATCAGGGACTAAATCTATGTCACTCACTCCCCTATGTGTGCTGGAAATGGTTTTATGTTCCATCTTACTTTAAATTATACACATCAAAATCATAATGGGACACAGTCTACTTTGTTGCCAAAACCTGCTAGGTTAGATCATCTATTAAACTCTATTTATTTTTTATGACAAACAAGAAAAATGACAAAGCAGCTACTGAATGCCCACTAATGAACACCAAATGCCTCTTGAGTTCCCCTTCATATTGCACTCATTTGTTCAGGAGTCCAGTTAACTTCCTCTTTGATGCTCTACCTCCCAAAAATAATCCTAAAATGAAGCTGGTTTTCATAAGCTACTGGGGACTGAGCTGGTTACCATCTGCCCTCATGTTCTGATTCTGGGGTCAAAAGTTTGATTCAGCTTTGACGTGGAGAGTTTTGTTAAAAGGAGAAAATCTCACGTACCATTGAAGTTCTTTGTCTTAGGGGCCAAATGTCCAAAATGAAATATCAACTCTAAGTTCGCCAGAGTCACTTTTGTATTCAAGAGCTGTTCTAGAAAGGATTACAGATGAAAACAAGAATAACAAAAACCAACATAAGGACAGAGTTTCCTAAAAATCATATTCAGAGGATTCAAAGGGACATTTGGTGTCAATTTGATCAACAATTCAGATTTTGACAGCACCACAGAGTTTTATATATTGTGTATTTTTGTATGTTCATTTGGGAAATCTTTCTAAATTCTATTTAAAACCATTCCTGATGTGCCATGTTCTGGAGACATGCCTAGCATAGCCCTTTGAAGCGCAAACCCCAGAATGCATTGGTGGCACCCACTCGTCCAATTGCCTCTGGGATGGAGTCTCTAGAAGTAGAGAAATGATAAAATGGCAGTGTTCTGCCTCTTTCATAGCACAGCACAAAAAGGATAGAGAAAAAGTGCTGCCTAATCCTTGGTCCCTGGTTAATACAAACTCTAGTGAATGTGCTGAGCAGAGAGGAAAACACAGACTGCTTTTCTTTCAAGAAGCAGTCTAGGGGAATGCAATGATACGAAAGTTGAGCAAATTTTTAAAATCAGCTCTTTTGCCTCATTCCCCAGATACTAGTTCATTTGTCTCTTGGTCTTGGGCTTTTGATGAGAGTGAATGTATTATTCTTTTTCTCTGTCTTCACAGGTCTTTAAATAAGAAGTTATGGGTATGGCAGCCAATTGCCATTTTGAACTAGAAATTCAGAATGCTTTTTCTAACTATATCACACTGATTTCATTTGAAGTCTCTGTTTGTTAATAGATCCTTTGATGCTGGGACTATCTAGGCAAAAACATGATGCATTTTATCTTTTGAAGGTAGCAAATGAATCATGAGATAAAAGTGTGGCAATGGCAAAAATCCATAGTTCTCCAAGAGATGCACACATTTTTTTAATTTAACTGAAATATGAAAAAATGTTCTTGCGCACACTCAATGGGCTTGGGCAGCTTGTTTGTGTGTTTGTAGTGTAAGGATGGCAGAGAGCATGGAGAAAATAAACTGCTTCCGTAGGCTTGAAATATTTCTACTTTGAGTGAATAGTCAGGAAACAATCTTTTCCCGTCTGCATCATAAGTCTGTTAAAATAATTTCTACGCTGAACTTTTTCATGCATTGCTGCCTATGGCCTGTCGTCCTGCTTGTGTCATACACAAGGTGAGCTTAATGATAAGATGTGAGGAAGTGAAGACGAGGCCTATGGTCATGGCTTACTTCATGGGACCCCACATGGAAGACAGTTTAATTAGCCAGATCCTGATCTTAACTTGAGTTCACTATGTTCCAGACCAACAGGATTTTTTCTACTTTAAATCTTTGGCAGACAGATAGATTTGCCAGATAAGTTATCGGATGCTCAATTAAGTTTGAATTTCAGAAAAACAATAAATAACTTTTTAGTATAAGTATATCCCAAAGTTTGCATGAGACTTACTTATGCTGAAAAATCATTATTCACTGTTTATCTGAAATTCAAATTTAATTGAGTATCCTGTATTTTTTGTGCTTGTGGTAAAATCTGACACCTCTGCCTATAAGGCTCTGCATTTTTAAGTCAGAGTAAGAGAGAAACCAGGAAATGGTGTTTACCTGCATACTTTCTACATATCTAGCAAAAGACCCTGCCTATATTTTGCAGGGGGGAAAAAGGGTTTATGACAAAATGGCAAACATAAATTTTATGGTCATTTAACCGTCATATAAATTCTGCATATGATGTCTATATTGGTGCCATTACCGAAGACTAATGGGAGCCTAGTGACAATCTCTATTTGTATTAGAAAATAAAATTATAGCAATTTAGGCTACACCGAAAATCAGAATATTTTTATTACCTTAAAACTATTTCTAGTCACACCTCAATTTAGTAAAGTTGAAAGCATATTGAAAATTGAATTTGTCTTTTATATTAATCTCGCAAGTTGAGGAAAGTCAAACTAACTTTGATGAAAAGATCAACTAATGAGACAAAGTCATTAAAGTGATTCTCTGTAGAGCACCACATCTGTGAAAAGACATGCCCTATTGTATTGACAACACATGATTAGAGTCTCTGACCTTAATGGTTATATGTTGTTTGCCTAAGCACACACTAAATTGAGATTACAATTATTGATAAAATTCTCTCTAACAGCAATTACATAGTTATACAGGAATACCTCATTTTGTTGCACTTTGCTTAATTATGTTTCCCAGATATTATGTTTTTTCACAGATTGAAGGTTTGTGGCAACCCTGCAGCAAGCAAGTCTATTGGTGCCATTTTTCTAACAGGCTGATATGATTGTGAGCAATTTTTAGCAATAAAGCATTTTTAAATTAAAGTCTGTGCATTGTTTTCTTCAGGCACATGCTATTGCACACTTAACAGACTACTGTATAGTGTAAACATAACTTTTATATGCACCAGGAAATCAAAAGAAATTCATGTGTCTTGCTTTATTATGATATTCGCTTCATTGCGGTGGTCTAAAACCAAATTTACAGTATCTCTGAAGTATGCCTGTAGTTCAAGATACACGTATTACATCAGAAAATCACCCATTAAGGCATTTACATATTTATGCTTCAGTTTAATCCAAAATTAGTCAGAGTTCAAGAAAGCTGAAGGTGGCTAAGTGGTCAAAAGTTACAAACTTCCACCTATAACATAAATAAGTCCTGGGGATGTAATATACAACATGGTGACTATAGTTAACAATACTGTATTGTATATTTGAAAGTTGTTAAAAGAGTAAATCTTAAAAATTCTGATCACAAGAGAAATAATTGTTACTATGTGTGCTGATGGATGTTAACTAAACTTATTGTGGTTATCATTTCGCAACATATACAAATATTGAATCATTATGTACACCTAAAACAAATACAATGTTATATGTCAATTATATCTCAAAAAAACCATTAAAAAAAAGAACGTTCTTGTGGATTTTAGTTCCTTCACAAGAGAAAGGTAAATGGAAACAAGTCCTCCCAATTTAAATATGAAAAACTGAGTGTCTGTTTTATGAAGAGCTGACCAGTAAAAAGGGTTGAATTTATGATCTCCATGTTTCTTCCTGAGCAGCCACCACATAGCTCCCAGCCAGCTAGAACCACAGTGACAGGCTGGGCTGAGTGACCACAGAACAAGCGGTCAAAACAACACTCTCTTCTGGCTTGAGTCCCCTCCCAGGGTGATTGTGGTGTCCAGATACTGCCTGGGAGGCAAGTTTGGACAGCGGCAGTTAGGAGAGGAATGGAGCAAGTTATCCTTAAATATGGGAAGATCTATGAAATCTGTCACCAGCAATATCAACTCTGTCTTCCTGGAGGAAACTTTTTGAGAGCTTTAGGCTCCTAGTCCTTTTTTTCTATTTTTACTTTCCTTTGCTCATGTTATTATTTTTTTTTTTCTTAATGTCCTTGTGGTAAAAACACACAACATGAGATCTGTCCTCCTAATCAATGTTTCTGTGTACAATACAGTATTATTAAGTGTAAGCATCATGTCACATAGACCTCTAGAAGTTTTTTATCTTGCATAATTGAAACTTTATACCTATTGAACAATAACGCCTCATTTCTCTTCCCCCCAGCTTCTGGAAACCACCAGTCTACTTTCTGCTTATAGATGTTTCTTATTGGTAGAATCATGCAGTATTTGTCCTTCTGTGACTGGTTTATTTCACTTATCATATCTCCAGGTTCATCTATGTTGTAGCACATAACAGGATTTCCTTCTTTTTATGGCTGAATAATATTCTATCTTATGTGTATACCACATTTTCTTTATCCATTGACATATATTTTAGGCTGTTTTCACCTCTTGACTACTGGATAATGTTGAATAATGTTGCAGTGAACACAGGAGTGTTCCCATGTTCATATTAAGAAAAATTTCCAATTAACATATATTTTAGCTGTTTTCACCTCTTACCCACTGAATAATGTTGAATAATGTTGCAGTGAACATGGGAGTGTAGATATCTCTTTAAGATAGTGATTTCAATTATTTTGGAAGAGTACACAGAGGTGGAATTGCTGGATCATATGGTAGTTCAATTTTCTGAGGAACCACCATACTGTTTTCCATACCAGCTACACCACTTTTCATTCCCACCAACAGTTCACAAGGGTTCCAATTTCTCCACATCCTTGCCAACACTTGTTATTTTCTGATTTTCTGATGATTATCCTAACAGATATGAGGTAATAATATCTCATTGCATTTTCCTGATGGTTAGTGATGTTGAGCATCTTTTCACATACCTGGTTTTCTTTGGAGAAATGTTTACTCAAGTCCTTTGCCTATTTTTCAATCAGATAATTTGGTTTTTGTTGTTGTTACTGGGGTGTAGAAATTCCTTATGTATTTTAGATATTAACTCCTTATCAGATATATGGTTTTGAAATATTTTCTCCCATTCTGTAGGTTGCCTGTTTACGCCTTTGATTATTTCCATCACTGTGCAGATGCTTTTTAGTTTGATGTACTCCAGCTTGTTTACTTTTGCTTTTTGTTGCCTATGATTTTGGTGTCATATCCAGGAACTCAATACCAAGACCAATGTCATAAAGACTTTCCCCTATGTTTTCTTCTAGAAGATTTACAGTTTCAAGTCTTGCATTTAGGTCTGCTTTATTTTGAGTTTATTTTTGTGTATAGTGTAAGATAAGGGTTCAATTTCATTCATTTGCCTATGGGTATCCCGTTTCCCCAACACCATTTATTGAAGAAACTATCCTTTCCCATTGTGTATCCTTGGCACATTTATCAAAGATCAATTGATCGTATATGCATGGGTTTATTTCTGGGATCTCTATCCTGTTCCATTTCTTGTTTTGAAATCATAAAGTATGAAGCCTCCAACTTTGTTCTTCTTTTTCAAGATGTTTTTGGCTATTCAGCGTTCTTTGTGATTTCATACGAATTTTAGAATTTTTTTTTATATTTCTGTAAAAAAAAAATGCCATTGGGATTTTGCTAGGGATTGCATCGAATCTGTATCTTGTTTTAGGTAGTGTGGACATTTAAACAGTATTAACTCTTCTAATTCATATAGGATAGTTTTTCTTTTAATTGTGTCTTCTTTAATTTCTGTCAGCAATGTTTTGCAATTTTTAGTGTACAAATCGTTTGTCTGCTTGGTTATATTTATTCCCAAGTGTTTTATTTCATTTTTTTAATGCCGTTATAAATGGGATTTTTTTTTTTTTTTTAGATTTACTTTTTTGGACTGTTTGTTGTTAGTACATAGAAATGCAACAGATTTTTGTATGTTGAAACTTTACTGAATTCATTTATTACTTCTAACAGTGTGTTTATGGAATCTTTTAGGGTTTTCTACTTAAAGATTGTGTAATCTATAAACAGAGATAATTTTATTTCTCCTTTATTAATGTGAATGGCTTTTATTTCTTTTTCTTGCTTAATTCCTCTGGCTTGAACTTCTAATACTATGTTGACTAGAAGTGGTGAGAATGGGCATCCTTTCCTTATTCCTGATCTTAGAGGAAAAGCTTTCAGTTTTTATTTGTTTGTTTATTTGTTTATTTATTTTTGCCATTGAGTACAATATTAACTGTGAACTTTTCATGTGTGACCTTTATTATATCGAAGCAATTAATTTTCTTCTATTCCTGATTTGCTGGCATTACTATAATGCAATGATGTTGAATTTGTCAAGTGGTTTATCTTCATCTGTTCAGATGACTATGTGATTTTGATCCTTTATTCTGTTAATATGGTGCATCACATTGATTGATTTTCATATATTGAGCTATTCTTGAATCCCAAAGATAAATCCGACTTGGTCATGGTGTATGATTCTTTTTATGTGCTGTTGTATTTGGTTTGCTAGTATTTGTTGAAGATTTTTGCATTTATATTTATTAGGGATGTTGGTTTGTAGATTTCTTTTCTTGCAGCATCTTTTTCTGGCTTTGATATCAGGGTAATGCCAGCTTCTTAAAATGAGTTTGGGGAATAAGGGGAAAGGTGAAGGGATTAGAAAGCAGTCAGTAACCACAAGATTGCCACGGGGTTATGAAAGTTAATTTAGGGAATGTAATCAATAATGTTGTAAAGATTTTGTAGGGTATTCGATAGACAGTTGTCTCATTAGGGCGACCACCTCATGGATGATGTAGATGCCTGATCACTGCACTGTACACCTGAAGCTGAAGCTGAATAATAATGAATGTCAACTACAAGTTTATATATATATATATAAAACTTGTAAATATATATATATATATATATATATATATATATATATATATATATATATATATATATTTACAAGAAGCAGAGTACAGCATTAGGAATAGAGACAGTAGAAATGTAATGGCTGTGTGCGATGTCAGAGGGATACTGGATGGGGGAGGGGGGTTGACACAGTGTGAGGGATACAAATGATAAATCTCTAAGTATTACTTTGTTCTGTGTACCTGAAACTAATTTAAAAAAAAAAGATAATTGGAGAAGAAGACAGAGAGATAAAACATAGAATCTTGATGATATAGTTAAGAGGCTGCATGAATGCTTGGGACAACCTACCTCCAAATTTCATTTTATGTGAGAAAAAGAGTCTTACTCACTATGCCCTCACCCCCACAAACACACGTTGTTTGACTCCCTGTTATTTTTATTCACAAGCATTGTTATCTGGTACACTGTTCTCAGGAAATGTCAAGTATAAAATTATCTTTGTGTTTACCAAAATTAAAACATTCTCTGTAAGCATTGAAAAACAAAAAATGAGTTTGGAAGTGCTTCCTCCTCTTCAATTTTTTGAACGAGTTTGAAAAGGATGAGTTAATTCTTTTATGTTTGGTGGACTTCACCAATGAAGCCATCTGGTCCTGTGCTTTTCCTCAATGGAAAGTGCTTGGTTACTGATTTAATCATTTTACTGGTTACAGATCTATTCAGATTTTCTATTTTTCATTATTCATTCTTGATAGAGTATATGTTTCTAAGAATTATCTGTTTCTTGTAGCTTATCTAATTTGTTGGCGTATAATTGCAGAAGGAAAGAAATAATAAAGATAAGAGAAGAAATAAACAAAATAGAGAATAGAAAAATAATAGCCATGAAACTAAGAGTTTTGTTTTGTTTTGTTTTTTAAGTTTCAACAAAATTGATGAACTTCAGCTGTACTAACTGTGGGAAAAAGAGAGAAGACTCAACGAAATAAAATCAGAAATGAAAGATGAGACATTGTAACTAATGCCACAGAAATAAAAAAGATTTTAAGTCTCCTAGTTCTAATAGCTTGATCAGATCTCTCTCACCTCCATGACATACACACACACATGCACACACACACACACACACACACACACACACACACACCCCATATATAGTTAGTTAGTTAGTTAGTTAGTTAGTTAGTTAGTTAGTTACGTAGTTAGAAGGATTTTTTTCTCTCTGCAATCACAGACCAGATAGGAATGTTGGTAGTTGACATCATGCTACTCAACAAAGAATGGAGTAATGGAGTGCTTTGTTTGTTGAGACAGGAAAACCTCGTTGGAAGCCTACTAAGTTGGAAGTAATGATGATTTAGGCAAGATTCAAGGAGATTCCAAAAAAGGTATTTATCCTACAGCAATACCTATAAATTCAAGGCTAAGTAAAGAAAAAGACAGACTTCTACTGTGATGAAGGACCAACTATTCATCAGTTCATTCCAGGAACTTTTCTCCTTTGCTTTCTTTATTTTGTAGTTTCCTAATTCATGACTCCTGAGTTGAAGTCTTAAGGATGTCTTTATCTTGAACAAAGGTTCAAGTGGTGAAGCTAGGAGTCAAGCCTGCCTGGCTCCAAGAAAGCAGACACATTATATGTGAATTTGAATAGGCAAATAGAAGTAGTACAAAATATTTTTAATATCATGTTTTATGCCAAAATAAAGTGTACAGAGCTCATTTTTTCAAATTCAAAAATGTTAAAACTGATTGACAGAATTATTTGCTATTGCCACATAACACTAACTTTGGCTGGTAAAAAAAAAAATCACTTTTTTTTTTTTTGTCAGTATTTCATGAAGCATGTTGCAGCTAACATGTATTAGTACTCCTGAGCAATTTTGGTAACCATTATTCTGGTCTTAATATGTATTATTATTAGAATTCATTATTTAACATGCACTGTTATTATTAATGATATCCTGAAAAAAAAAAAAAAAAAGAAACTCCTTTAACCATGTCCACTATGTCGTGGTGCTAGAGCTGCAGCTGAAAATTGCACCTGGAAATCACTAACTTTTAGAAACATATTAGACGTGATAAAACACTATGAAGTAGATCAAACTACCAAAATGTGCTGTGCTGTTAATTTTGGAGAGAGTACTAAGAGAAACATTAGAGACATTGCTGAGGAAATAAAAAGCAGTCTTAAAGCAAAAAATATGTCATAACAGTTGAAAGAGTATATGGTCCCAAAATTTAATTTGCTCTTCCATTCCACTTTTACATTTGTTCCTAAGGGAAAATTAGTCTCAAATAATGCCAGGTTTTCAGGAATGCATCTCTTGCACAAAGTTCAACCACCCTGCGTTTTTCATTAAAAGCATCTGACAATATTTTGCTTTCTTGTCCAGTTTTATGAAAGAGTCCTGTGGTTTATCAGCAAAATGGAATTTCCATGAGGGTGAGGACTAATGTAGCCCCAAACCGAATACCATGTTTGCTGGAAAATAATAATGTTTAATAAATATTTGATGAATAAATAATGAATAAGTATACAACCTCAGATAACTTACCACCAATACTAATCCCAAAGATTTCACTCAAAACACTTTCCTCCAGATCATTTATAAGAGTTTTCATTCCTGGGAAAGATACCAATACTTTTTTATTCATAGAATTGACAATTTATTCCTAATCTTGCCTGCCAAGTAACAATTAAACCATTTTACAATCCTTTAATAACCCAAATAAATAAATAAGTCTTTGGCAGAAAATTGCTTCAAAGACATCAAAGCCTGCTCCCTGTGGGATTTTTTTTTTTTAAATACAATTCCTTGTTTTGATGTTCTCCAACTATATTGAGAGTAGATGTAAGAAGTAACTTTTTGAAACTCAGACTGTGTTCACCGTAAATGATGATGAGAAGTTATTAGTTATATCACACAGGATCCTCATTATCAGAACCCCCAGAATAAAAATACATTCTGAACAATTGACTTGCTTTCATGTCTTTGAAACTGTAAATTATGTCATTGAAAATCTGTGTGTGTATGTCTGTGTGTGTTTTAAGTGTTACAAAATTTAGTGTCTGAATTTGTGGACTATATAACAAGAGTTTATTTCAACATTCAGCCATAGTTTTTGTCTCTACCCTTGCCTTTCTTTCCTCGCTTTCTCTTTTAATTTAACTTGTGTTTTATCCATCTCTCCTAAACCCCTTTGAAACAAGGCAAAGTCTCAAATAATGTCAAAATAAATAATGTCAAAATCAAAGCCATTCTTTTTTTCTTTAACCCTTTGAAGGAGCAAATTAAAGCATAGAGATCACTTTAGTACATGAGACAGGCAGGCATTCCTTTTGCACAAACCATGGTGTGGTTTTTTTCTAGGTTAGGCAATATTTTGTTAAATACCTACTACTTTGGTTATAGGGTGGCACTAACTTAGCTGGTGTGAAATCTAAACTCACTGCTCTGTAGTTCCCTCTGGCCTTATTTTGGGGGTGGTGAATGGATTGGTGGTGAAGCATAGATCACTACTCAGTTTTCCTTCCAGCTCAGAGGCTGGGTGTCAATAACACCACAAATTTTCAATGGCCCCAAATGTAGGTTCCATCTGGTCTTTACCCACTGTACTTATATCTGGTTTGACAGTTTCACCCTTCGCTTTCCCAGTAATTGATCCAATAGTTCTGACCTATTTGGCAATTTGCTAGTAAAGTCTAATGCACAGAATATGGAGACTCTAAATTCAGACCTGTGTTCATATCTCAAATCTGTGTGACCTTAGGCAAATATTTAACCTCTCTGTGCCTCGGTTTCCTCATCTGTAAAAATGACATTAATAGCAGGAAATTGTGGGGATTAAATGAGGCAATATATATAAAAAGTGCCTTGTGTCTGGCTAGTAATCATTAACATTTTTCTGTTGCTGCTGTGGCTGTAGTTTATCTGAGTTCTACATTTGCACAATATCCATTTAACCAGCTCCCTGAGCCTCTAGCTGACCTCACCCTTTTTGTGAATATAAAGAGTCTATTATTTTTAGTCTTGGAGTCCTTTACCAATACTGTCTTAAATTCTTTTTTGGGGCATGTCTAATTTCTGGTATACGCCTTCCTGTTTTCCTCACTTAGCCTGTCTTTCCATTTTTGAAAATGGCAGGAGAAAAACCTATTTTATTTTGCCAGCTGACCATGAAGAGTTGTATGTGTGCTTTTGTTATTTTCTCTAAAGTGCCAGGTCTTTTGCTTCCTTGGCATGCATTTATCCTGGACTTTTAGCAAGCTATTCTGAAATAGTCACCAGACTGTCTTAGCTTTTAAACTCTTCCTTTCAATTTTTCCCTTAACAAATGTTCCCACTTGGCCATTAAGCTCTTTTCATGAATAATAACATGAGGCATTTCTTTGGTTTTCCTTCTCCCTCTGGAAAGTAAAAATTGCCCTGACAACTGCTCACTAGTGTTTCGCCCCCAATTTCTTCCTGCAAGACTCCCAGTCATGTCTTGGGGCCAAGTTCCACATATTTCCTTCCATCTGGATTATTCTACAAAGCTGCTTTTTCAAAAACTTTACCTCTACCTGTTTCTTGACCAGTTTTTCTGCCAGCCTAGTTGGATCCCTCTATGCCCACTCCTTTATCCACTCAACAATTATTTAACTATTGTGAATAATGCTGCAATAAACATGGGAGTGCATATGTCTCTTTGTAACCTGTTTCATTTCCTTTGGATATACACTCAGATCATGCTGGATTGTATGGTAGTTCTAGTTTTAATTTTTTGAGGAACTTCCATACTGTTCTCCATTGCAGCATTATTCATAATACCCAAGATATGGAAACAAACTAAGTGTCCACTAATGGATGAATGAATAAAGAAGATGTATATTTGTATATATGAGATCCAACAATTAAGTTGGTGAACTCATCCTAGATAAAGTGCTACATACCTCATTGCTGAATATCACTACAGTCACCTTCGAAGTACACCCCTTGGGAAGCTATGCACCGACACCAGCGCCTAGTCCACCCTTCAAAGCAATTTTGGGACTCTTTTTCTGGAATGGCCATCAGAGCTCTCATTGTATTACCCTTGATGTCCTGAATGTCACCAAAATGTCTTCCTTTCAATATTTCCTTTATCTTTGGGTAAAGAAAGAAGTCATTGGGAACCCGATCAGGTAAGTAGAGAGAGTGTTCCAATATAGTTATTTGTTTACTGGCTAAAAACTCCCTCACAGACAGTGCCGTGTGAGGTGGTGCATTGCCGTGATGCAAGAGCCATGAATTGGTGAAAAGTTCAGGCCGTTTTCACCTAACTTTTTCACGCAGCCTTTTCAGCACTTCCAAATAGTAAACATGGTTAACTGTTTGTCCAGTTGGTACAAATTCATAATGAATATTCCTTCTGATATCAAAAAATCTAGCAACATTGTTGCAACAAGTTCATGAACTTAATTGTCCAACCTCATATATGAGGTGTAATCACAAAGTACGGTGAATGTTTAAATTAAAAAATATATATATATATTACAGTAAAATAAACATTGGCATTAATCCCCCTCAGAATACTCCCCCTCACTTTGAACACACTTATCCCATCATTCTTGCTACTTCCTGAAGCAGTTCTGGAAGTCTTCTTTCATTAGTGTCTTTAGTTGCACTGTCGTGGCTGCCTTGATGTCCTGAATCATTTTGGCTTTGGGGAAGAGCCAGAAGTCACACAATGCCAGATCTGGTGAATAAGGTGGATGAGGACACACAGTAATGTTTTTATTTGACAGAAATTGCATACCAGAAGCAATGTGTGACATGGAGGGTTGTCATGATGGAGGATGAAGTAAAGTCACTCATGAAAGTGGACTTCCAAGACTGCTTCAGAAAGTGGCAGGAAAGTTGGGATAAGTGTGTTAGAAGAGAAGGGGAGTATTTTGAGGGAATTAATGGCAATGTGTCTTTTACTATAATAAATTTTTAAAATTTAAACGTTGGCTGTATTATTTGATTGCACCGTATTATTTGATCAAAATACTTGTATGAATTACATATATGTAATGGTACACTATTCAGCCATGAGAATGAGGGACATCTGCCATTGCAACAAAATGGATGGATCTTGACGACATTATGCTAAGTGAAATAAATCAGAGAAATATAAATACCATATGATATCTCTATCTATTACTTGTGGAAATCTATTTTTTTTTTTAAGAACTAAATTTTAAAAGCAGAGAGTAAAATGGTGATTACCAGGGGCTGGGAGGTGATGAAATGAGAGAGGTGTTTTTAAGGACACATATTTGCAACCAGTAGATAAATAAGTCTTGGAGACCTAATATATAGCACAGTAATTATAGACAACAAAACTCTGTCATAAACATTAAACTTGCCAGGACCCCAAATTTTAATTGTTCCTAACACTAAAAGAAATTATAAGTATGACACGATGAAGGTGTTAGCTAACACTACCATGGCAATCATATTACAATATAAATGCATTAATTCAATATGCTGTACACCTTGAAATTACACAACATTGTATGACAAATGTAACTCAGTAAAACAACAACAACAAAAATTATTTGAGTAGCTCCTATTGCTTGTCAAATTCTCTGCTAAGTGAAGGCAGCTCCTTAGTACACATAATATTAATACCATTCCTGCCCTCAAGGAATTTACATTCTGATAAAAACTAAGGTTGTGATGGGGGTTAGTACAGGTACTATAGATGCATGTAGCAGAGTATCCCAATATCAATTATATTGGTTTAGGGAAGGCTTTCCTAAGGGGGTGATATGTTAGCTGAGATAACAGAAGAAAACAAGAAATTAATACAAGTGTTATCCCACAGTAGTAACTATTGGGAGCAAAGAACCAATGGAAGCTGAGTCGTGTTTCTATAGATGGAGTGATAATAAAGTAGAGAAAACACATCAGCCACTTTTTCAAGAAACTTGGCCATGCAAGATTGGAAAGAAATTGGGTGGGAGTAGAAAAGTGCAGGAGGAAATTGATAGAGACAAAATAATTAGATGCATCAAGGGACTGAAGGTCTGGATATTATTACCTAAGGAATATTGTTGTGACAACTAAAGGAGAGAGTTGTAGGGAGAGGGGGTGGTGGCTACAGACATGAATAGCTACAAAGATTTGAAGTTGGTGTCTTTGGAACTGAGGATATAGATTGGATAGGTTGTCAACACAGAAGCTGAAGCCATGCAGGCAGCCTTGGGGGTGGGGAACAAGTCAGTAACCCCTATACTAAAGATTTCAGTAAGTGAGGAAGAGACATGGAGGAGTCAATACATTCAAGAAACAACAGAGAACAATATAATAATAGCCTGGTATCTAAAATCCAAGAAACATGGTTTAAAGTCCAGCTTTGCCCCTTACTTTGTGACCTTGGACAATTCACCTTACTGCTCCCGAAGCCTCATTGTCCTCATCTGTGAACAGAGCATAATCATAATGCCACCCTCCTAGAATTGTCCGACTATTATATGAGAAAAATGGCACATGGTAAATGCTCAGTCAAGAAATGCTCAGTCTACCTAAGGCAATAGATTCTAGATTCCAATTTGGGGAACTGAGTGAGAATAAAGTATCAGAGAAAATATCCAAAAAAGAAACAAAAACACAAAAATCAGAATAAAAGTATGGCTTTACTACGGAAGGAATAAAATGAAAGTAACAATTGTTGGCTATAAGGAAAGATATTTGTTAAAGGACTTTTCCTGGAGAAAGTGCTGTTTGAAGTCCTCCCCTGAGCTCTGTTCATGAAGGAGAGGGGCTGGCTTCAACAGAACTAGTTGAGAATTCCCTGTGTGATCCCTTAGGTAGGAGATCACACATCTCCTATGTAGTACATATACTACGGTATATGTACTAGGGTCTCGCTTCCTTCTGAGAAATCCAGGGCCCTAAGTGCCAATAGACAACTCAAAGGAGAGATGTTTGCTTTGAATTCAGCCTATGCTCTTGGAGTAGGTCAGGCAAAAGCTGAGTTGCCGTTTCTCATGGAACAGATGTGATCCCACCAAAGAAAGAGCTGCAATGGAAGGCAGGTGGAGGTTCCTCAAAAAATTAAGAACAGAATTACCATAGGACCCAGCAATCCCTCTCCTGGGTATCTACCCAAAGAAATCTGAAAACATTTATCCGTAAAGACATGTATGCTCCAAAGTTCATTGCAGCTTTATTTACAATGGCCAAGACATAGAAAGAACAAAAATGTCCTTCGATAGATGAATGATAAAGATGAATGATAATGAATGGATAAAGAAGTTGTGGTATATATACACAATGGAATACTATTCGGTGGTAAGAAAAGATGAAATAGTACTATTTGTGACAACATGGATGGATCTTGAGATTATAATGCGAAGCGAAATAAGTCAGACAGAAAAAGTAGCGAACCATATGATTTCACTGATATGTGGTATATAAAACTGAAAACAACAAAAGAACAAGACAAACAAATGAAGGAACAAAAACTCATAGACATAGACGATAGTTTAGGGGTTACCAGAGGGAAAGGGGGGGAGTGGTAGATGTGGGTAAATGGGGTGATGGAAAGAGAACTGACTCTGGGTGGTGAACACACAATGTGAGATATAGATAATGTATTACAGAATTCTACACCTGAAATCTATGTAACTTTACTAACAATTGAACAATCGTCACCCCAATAAACTTAAATTTAAAAAAAAGAGCTGCTGTGCGGTTATGTTAGGTCCTGTCCAGACAGGCTGACTGGATCCAGGGCCATGGCACCTGGGCGGACAGGAGCTGGAGGAGCAGGACAAGTCTTGTGGGAGGATGGTCTCTAAGAACCTCCCTTCAGGCAGGCTGCCTTCGATAGCCAGCTGGGGGGAATGTCCTGTGAATGAATAAAGATGGAAACTCTGTACATTAGATCAGACCGGATAGTCTAGCTTCTGAATTGAGATCATACCTGGAAATTTAACAACTCGGTAGTGATCAGAAAATTTATGGGACTAGGTGACAATTTTTTGTTTTAGAAGAAGGGAAATAATTTTCCATGATGAATAAATTACAGAGGGACAAAAGGTAAAATAAAGTTTTGCTTTTTTTTTAATAACACCCATGAGCTCAATATGTTCAACATCACATTACACTATTCTCATTAAATGATAGGGATGAGGATAGCAAAAGTAGACATAGCTGCTTGACACACATTTTGAAGAAACTGAGCTTGACTTGAAGTTGGAGAATTTATTTAATTCTGGCAGAGGCTCTGAGGAGAAAGAGGCAAGCCCTAGCTTTGACCCTGAGGTACACAGAATAGGAGTGAGTTGTAGCTTTCATGAAAAGTCATGGGAAGGCCACATTTCAGTCAAGCACAGAGGAGGAAGAAAAGTCGTGAAGAGGTTGAGTGTGTAAGGAGAGTTTGTCTGGAATGGGAGACTTTGCATGTACAGAGCGGAGACTGAGTCAGGGGAGAGACAGAGAGCAGAATGGGCAAGATAAAACGAAAGAGAGTGAATTGCAGAGACACAGCTCCACTTAAGACAGAGGTGGAAACAGGGCAGGTGAGTTCCACAGAACTGGAAGCAGGAGACTGAGTCAAGAAGGTACCCAGGGCCTGGCGTGAGAGTGCTGGGCTTTACAGCATTCCACTATCAGTTCTAACGCCTACTCCAGTGCATTCAACTGACCAGGGGACTATTAAATAATCTATTGTATATATAAAACCTATTTCATATATATAATTTATTTTATATATAATCTATTTTACATAAAATCTATCTAGTCTCTATATAAAATCTAATATATATATATATATGTATATGTATATGTATATATGTATATATATTCACACACCAGCCTTATAGCCCAGTTAAATCAAATGTGTACAAATGTGTACTAGGAGCATAATTCCATTATTACTTCTCCCCACATATCTATTTTAAATGTAATGTTACAATTTCTATTAGACATTATTATACATTAGAGGACTGTGACATCATATGTGAATAACAAATAACAGACATTAAGTCATATATGTCAGTGTGAAATATATATGTCATATGTGTGTATACCTATGCACACATATACATATGTATGTATATTTAACAGATAAGGCAATGTAGGCTCAAGAAAAGGGGCTGGTTCCAGGTCACACACTGAAGAAGTGAGCTCAAGAGGGCAAACCTGGTGCTCTTTTATACAGTGTTATGACTGCCTCAGATTTCAGTATTCAATGACAGGTACCGCTGGCGATGATCTCTCTCTCTCTCTCTCTCGCTCTCTCGCTCTCTCGCTCTCTCGCTCTCTCGCTCTCTCTCTCTCCACCCCTCCAACCCATCTATCTATATCACCTATTCATCAGCGATCATCTGTCTATACATCCATTTATTCATCTATGTACCTATTGTCTTTCTATCATCCATCCATCCATCCATCCATCCATCCATCCATCCATCCATCCATTTATCTATATAAAGGTGTTTTTGTTTTTATCATACAATGATTGAGTGACTTTTTTTTTTAATAGCATTAAGTGCCTGTTTTTGTGTTAGGCAACCCCTACCTGGGTCTAACTGGTCTTTACCTCATGTTTCTTAAAACAGAGTTTTTTTCGTAAACTCACCCTTTTATGAAGCATCAGTGGAGTCTATTCTCCCTTCAGAGATTAACTTAGAAAAAACTCAGACAATTCAATTTACTTCTGAGTACGTTAGGCATTTTATCTGTCAAAGAGAAAAATACGACTTGCCTCCTCCAAAAGGAATATGAGGGGTCTGGACGTGTATTCACTTGTGGTTTCCACAGGACATTGTGTCACGGTGACTTCCTGAGTAGAGGACTGCTCATAAATGAAAAGAGACCTCATAGAAGAACACAAGCCCAGCATGGAATCTAAACACTCGTTAGTTGAGTATCAGGCAACAGCTTGGATTTCTGTGTTTTCTGAGTGTGATCTGAGTAAGGGAGCCTGGCCTGCCACCCACATTTTTGGCAAACGATGAGGTTTACAACTAACTGTCCTCTGTAGGCTCCTGTGTTTGAGCGTTTTGAAGGACTTCTGAAAGAAGCCAAAGATGACATCATGGGTGCTGTTATCAGATGGAGTGAGAGCCATACTTAAAAGCTCTGGGTCTGGACCGCTTGGCTTTGGATGGAGGAGGTGAAGCAATCTCATCAAGAGTACACCTGCAGCAAGTAGCAAATATTTGTGGATGGGACCCAATGACCTTGGAAATCAGCTGAGTTTCAGAACTTTCCATTCATTCTATAGATAGCTCTTTTATTCTCTTGGTGACTAATGAGTCTGGCTCCCTGTTTTCTCCACCTCCCAAAATGCCCACCATTCATGAAGGTCTGAGTGTTCCTCTGCCAGAGACACTTCATTTGGCAAAACCTGTTTTATGAGCTCATAATGTCAATTCAGGAAATGAAAGATGCATTTATCTAAGATATCATTTGTTTAGACTGGATGCTAAAGATGCTTACCTCACCTTGAGATACAGTTAAATGTTTCATTTTTTTTTCTTTTCTTTTTTTAAGGATTCTTATTTCCATCTCAGTTTGTAGCGAAGTTCGGCACTTTCTCTGTGTATGATAATTGTTCCCTATATTTCCACGTACCACCTCCACAGCGAAGACACTCATATCTATATCTCTAGGCCAAAAGCTTTCATGAATTTTTATCAGAACTATCTTCACAGAAATTTTCATGGCCCTGTACCTCCTATGTTATCATTTACTTAATATTTTTCTTTAAGTTGACTATTCTTTACATATCCATATCTAGGAAGCTTTATATCACTACCAGAAATATAAAACCCACTGTTACTTACCATAACTACTTAGCAACTATTTGAATATCCATGAGGCACCAAGTGCTGTTGATTCACTCAGAAACAACTTAAACTTGGTCTTATTTCTCTTTCCCTACTGCCAAAGGGCTAGATTTTACAACAGCCTCCTTCTGCTTTTTCCCTTTTACTTAATTTGCCAACTATCCCAAACTATGAATATTTTCACCATATTTCATTATTCTAGGGTGCACTTTTTTTACATTTTCATATCCCTGAGGTCAGCATGCATATTTCAATTGATAATGAATCACAGGGTAATTGGCAGCATTTTTTTTTTCCCTTTTTAGTGGCACACGTGAAAACTGAGATCTTACAATCCATGGTATTTGCTCATGTTTCCTCTACCTAGGGATGCCCTCCCCCAGCTTGGCCTATTCCATGCCTTCTTGTTTTTTAAGGATCAACTCAGGAACTTCCCTGTTCAGCAAACTTTTTCAGACCTCCGTTTCCCCCAGCTGGCTCAGAGATGTCTTCCTCTGGGTTCCCATAATATAAGCACATATCTCTATGATTATAGTTCCACATTTTATTTTAAAGGTTTGTGTAGGGGTCGATATTGCCCACAAGATTGCCCTTTTGTAGATAATGACTGTATTATATTCAGTATAGGCAGCACACTCAGCTGACGAACAGCACAAACGGGGCTCCAGCAATCACAAGCTGTTATCTTGGGTAAGTTAACTTCTGTGGGCCTCTGTTTCTTTATCTGAAAAATGGGAACACTATTAGGTACCTATTCCACAGGGTTACGGGGGAATTAAGTTAGTTGATGCATGCAAAGAGCTCATAAGAGTGTCTGATATATACCCATCTCTCTATACGAATTAGTTCCTGATATTATTTTTCTAGTCACAATTCCAGCATAAAACTAAGACAGAAAGAACGAATTAGAATTAAACATGTCTCACATGCTTGATTCTAGAAAGACAAAACTTGCTGCTTTTTGGCTGGAAAGTCCCTATCCATGGAGTTGATGACACATCTAAGTTGTCCAAATAAAACTGATCTTTTGTAAGGACAGTAGGTCATAGCACTATTTTATCCATTGAAGTTCTATAAGGTCATAGACTCATGCGAGGTGCTCAGTGAAAAAGTAACTTAAAAGTCAAAATCTTTGCCCTCACAGATTTTTACATTCTATGAACAAAATCACATTTATGTAACACTTAGATAAATGAAAATAAATACCAGAGTGGATAAAGGAAAGCACATTTGTCTACCAGCTGGTATCACTTGAAATCATGTTTGTCTCCTGTGTGTTTTCAAAGACGCTGCATGAGGCTAATTAGAAAAAGAAAAACAAAAACAAAAGAAATATTCTGGACACATCTGGCTCATGCCACCTTTTCCTTTAAACACTGAATTATTTAAAAATCATCACCTGAACCTTGTTAGCTAGTACAGAGATGGGACATTTCTTTCATATATCATGAGCCAATAAGCTATAGCAAAAAAAATCAGTAAGTGACATGGAAGAACAATTTGCAACAAACACTATTTTTTCATTTAATTTTGAAAAGGAGCATATAATTCTAGTCACCAAATGCTAAAACAGTGTACAGGTCTATATTCATTGTTGACAAACAAGAAAGTTAAAGGGAGGGGACACAAGACACATCTCCCTCTTATACCGCGTCAGATGTTGTAGCTAAGTTAGCATTTCAGTGTGACATGGTCTTTTCTCATTTCTGGGAATATCTCCATATTTTACTGTTTGATTTTTTTTCTCTGAAAACAAGTGAATTCAAATTGAGGGTCAGATGAGGCCTTCAAACTAGACTTTTCGTAACCTGATGCCTGAAACTAATTAGTAGCTAAAATAAATCCCATCCAAATAGTAAAGTTCAGTTTTCAGTAGGTTTAAGAACTCTTAAATATCCAGCAGTATTGGCATACAGTGGGCACTTAATAATATTTGTGTTATTTTAAGGCATCCATATTATACTCTGCAAGAGTAGCTTACGGAAGCTGCACTAGACACATGCTGACCAATAGCTGGGGGTGAATGGGGCAGCTTGTGGAGACAGAAGAACAATCTTTTGCTTAGAAATGATTATATTGGCATCATACTCATGAATATCAGAAAGTCAACAAACTCCAGAAGTCACTGTTTCACTGTAGGGAAAACCATATGATTTGGAGAATTTTTATGCAATAATAGAAAACAAAGAAAATCCCAGAATTTGTTACATCCAACCACATGTTGCTCCAACCTCTAGACAGATAATCTCACAAATACATACATATATATATATATATATATATATATATATATATGTACATGTATACATATGTACATATATACATATATATGTATATATATACATATGTATATATATACATATATATCACACAAATATATATATGTATATATATTTGTGTATATATTGGTGTGATTATATTGGCATGATTTTGAGGAGAGGTGTGAAGATACTTCATCTTTTTATGCTAGAACACTGAATTCGTCTTCTTCTTCCTGGCCGAAAGACTGGCCGTCTATTCTGCATTCAATCCCATCTTTACACCATCTGAGATAAACTCTGGGTAATATTAATATAGCCTTGAATCTGGTTCAGTTTTTGCTCTCATTTCCCATAAGAGATATTTCAAACCTTTTCCACTTTCCTTTTATCCTTTCTTCCTCTTATTCTCAGCAGTCTAAATTTCCTTTTGTGTCCTAGAGACATTGGAGCTATCAGAAAGAACAACCTTCATTTGTTGGGATGGCCTGAATATAAACCCAACCTCCATCACTGCTCTCACATGCAATGATACTGGCCTAGTGATCTCTCTCTACCCTTACCATGGATCAACTCCATCCTGCCTTCTCTCTGGCTATTCCTTCTCAGTTAACTTCATGATCAATATTTTATTTGCTCATCCTCAAATATCTGAAGCACTCTTTGCTTTCCCTTCTAAACGATCCCTCTAGTTTTTCTCAACTACTCACATGACTTTAATTAGCCCCTTAAATGTTTTGTTTTAAGATGCACCACTCCTCCTGCTCATCTCTTCATCATTTCAAATTCATATACCCGATGGCCTCACGGGCATCTTCATTGGGAGACTTATCCAAATCAGCATGTATGAACTGAATCCAAACTACTCCTCTCCTCTTGTTGCAGTTCTCAATGAATGGCACCACCAACCCTAAAGGTGTCCAAGCCTGAATCTTAAGCCTCCTCTTTGACTCTTCATTCTTTCTCATTCCCTTAATCACCAAGAATTTTTGGTCCAGCTTCTAAATGCATCTCAGTTCTATTTACCTCTCCACATCCTCTATGCAAGTACTCTAGTTCAACACAATATCATCTTTCATCAGAAGTACTATAAAAGACAACTTACTGATCAGACACTTGTTAAAAACTCTAAGACAGATTTTATTCAGGCTACTGCAGTAGAGGAGAGAGACTGAGCTCAACTCCAATGACAGAGGTGACTGGGTGTTTTAAAGGGAAGAAGAAAGAGGAGAGAACAGGAGTGTAGTAGAGTCAAGGAAGTAGAAAATTACAAAAATCAGGTAGAGGGGATAGTGCGTGTGTAGGCCACCTGTGTCTGCCAGCTGGTGTGTATCAGAGTTAGGCTCCCACCCACCTGCAGAGATTGGGAAACAGGGCCCTATACTTCTTTTTTTTTTTTTAAATATAATTTTATTAGTTTCAGGTGCACAAGACAAAGCACAACTTAAACATTCATCATTTATATCCCTCACACTGTGTGAACCCCCCTCCCCCCATCCACTATCCCTCTGACATCACACAGAGCCATTACATTTCCACTGTCTCTATTCCTAATGCTGTACTCCGCTTCTTGTAACCATATACATACAAATATATATATATATATATATATATATATATATATATATATATATAATTATATATATACATATATATATACACACACACATATATATGTCTATATATATATATTTATATAAAATTATAGTTGGCATTCATTATTGTTCAGCTTCAGGTGTACCATGCAAAGATCAGGCATATACATCATCCCTGAGGTGGTCTCCCAAATGGGACACATCACATGTCCATTGGATACCCTACAAAATCTTTACATTATTGATTACGTTCCCCAAATTAATTTTCAAAACCCCGTGGCCATCTTGTGGTTACCGACTATTTTCTAAACCTCGCCCTATACTTCTTGATGATTGCATTCAAAGGGATGGCTCCCAGGATCTTGAGAAAAACATTCCTGGGTTGTAGAAGATACATGTCAAAGGAACAGAGAAAGAATTTACAATTGCAAGTTTTCTAAAGTAAATGCTCTTTAAAAAAAAAAAAAAAAAAAAAAAGGTGTGGTGGGGTGGAAGCCAGAGGCCTATAGTCAGGTTTTGGCTATAACAAAGAGTAAATTATTTTGGCAGCATTGAGTTTTCTCAGGCAGACATTTAAGGGGGTAAAAGCTGTCATCCTAGGGACACAGCCTTGAGCTGATAGAAACTCTGCTGGTATTTGTTCAAGTCTCTGGTGTGGGGCTGGACTAAATCATTTGTGCTGAAAGTTGCACTACTATCTGCCAAAGTTGAGGACTAGTTGAAATGGGGGCTGACTTCTCAAAGTCTGACTAGAGTGTGATCAAGGAGAGAGTCTTTGTCAGTAGTATAACACAAACCATCTGTGGTAGATTGTCTCCGATGTGGCTCCCAATAATTCCTCCCATTCCTGTACCTACATGTCACACCTCCTGTACAGATGTAGATGTGAACAAAACCAACTCCATCTCTGTGTCCCAGGTTACATTTCGTTTTTAAATTTCATGCTGTGACCTGTGACCAACTTCACTGTTGGTTAGAGCCTTCCAGCTGATGATTATCTGTGTTCCTTAAAATGTAGCCATAAATATTTTTGTTACTAACAGCTAGAATGTCATGACAATTGAGATAAATATCAAACGGGTGATAATATCAATTATAAACAATAATTTATCACCAGACCAACAGGAGGTATGGCCTCCAGCACTACTGCATTCTTTGTTCCTTTGTCTTGTCAATCATTAGTATCTGAGTAATACTATTAAAAAAAAGTACAGTAACAGGAGTCTATAGCAGAGAATAATCTGTGCAGAATTGCTGGGTTGTCTGTTGTACTCCAACCCCTTCCTCCCATAAGTAAATTACCCTATAATAAATTCTGTTATATGCTATGGAGTTGTCCGCATCATTCTTTAGTCTGAAGCTACCTTCTCATTATGGTGGCACTACATCTTGGCTCCACCATCAGACACCTCCCAACAAGAGGTGGAGTCCACTGTTCTTCCCTTGAATCTTGTCTTATAACTTGTTTTGATCAGTAGACTGTAACGAATTTCTGGCCCTTTAGAACCCTTTTACTTTCTTAGAACCCTGAGCTATGATTTAAGTAGTCTGGAGTTATGACTTAAGCAGTCTGATTATTCCACTGGAGAGAGAATTCCAGCCAGCTCCCAACATTCTAACTAACCCATCTCATGCCTCATACACAAGAGTGAAGCCTTTTTGGATGTCCAATATCAGCCAAACCCCAGTTGAATGGAGCTTTGTGAAGACCCCAGATATTACCTTTTGAAGTAAAAATGGGCCATCTCTGCAAAGCCCTGTTCAAATTACAAAATCATGAGCAAAGAAATAGTTGTTGTTTTAGCTATTATTAAGTTTGGGGGTGATTTCTTTTACCTGTGAATCACACACACACACACACACACACACACACACACACACATGCATTTTTGTCACATCTCTTATACTTTTCTCACTTTGCTCGAGAAATCCAGGGTGATCACTGGATAATATTTAATTGTTCTATTGCAATGTCTTATTAGCTAACATTTTTGAAAACAAATGATTAATTTCAATGGTTTAATTCCAGGTATAGCAAGTTTGAACTTTGGATGATTCTGTTAATCTCAGATCAATATTCTCTATATTTTTATTTTTAGCTTTACAAATAGCATGTTTCTTTATCATGGGCTATTTCAGTGAAGTCAATATGACTAGACACCATATTTTGCCATGTATAATGTGCTCCCGTGTATAATGCACACCCATGTTTTTGGCCCAAACTCTCAGGGAAAAAACTGTTTCATTTTACTTTTTTGATTCAAATTTTTATTTGTTTACATTTAGGTACTTGTTTTTTGTATTATGAAGGAATTTTAGCATTTATTTTTTAGAACATATTATGGTACAAGAAATTTTATGTAACAAATAATTACAAAACACAAGAACAGATACAAGGTACAAAAAATTTTATGTACTGGTTTCAAATTTACAGTATTTACGCATCATAGAAGGCCAAGAACTCTTGGTTGCAAGTTTGTTGTAAATTCCATAAAACCAATGATCATATTCCAGGGTATTATTCTGTGTAAGGATATCATTATTGATTTCTAGAGTTACACTGTTAATTCATAAGCATAAACAAAAGAATTAAAAATATTTATATACATACAGAATTAGTATTATCCATGTACAATGTGCATCCTTATTTTTCCCTCATAAATTTGGGTGGAAAAAGTATGCATTATATATGGCAAAATACAGCAGATGGATAATGTGAGACCACTCTTATGGCTTCTGGTTCATTTTCCCCAATGCTAATTGTCACAACCACACAATTATAATTCAATATGTAGTGTTAATGAAGATAATTTTTCCAACTTCCCTAGTGAACTGGGAGATATTTAAGGTTATTTGTAAATACAATTTGTAATTCTGTCCTATATACTAGGACACAGAAGAGGAAATATTGGAGGTTCGATGTCAATATGGGCATAATAGGGAGGGGATGCCCACCTATTCTTCTGCAGCAAAGCACGCATGGAGATTGTAAGGATACATCCCAAGCCTTAGACGGGACAATGCCTCAACATGCGTCACAAGAAAATCAGAGCTATATTTTTCTCCATATTGTCTTGTTCAGGCCACTGCAGGACCTGTGAAAAGAGATGCAAACAGATGCACAGAGAGAGCTCCGTGAGAAGCTTCCCCAAGGGGACCTCCGAGAAGTTAGGATGGTGGCCAGAGAATGATGACAGTGACTGACAGCAATGGGACACAGAAAGATAGTTATTCAAAGAAATGATCACTAGAAAGCTGCCTAACATCTGCCCACAGCCACCGATGCCTCTGGATGAGGACCAGAGTGGGGCAAAGCCCCCAAAATATGAGGTTGCGTTACGGAGGCTCTAGTATTTCTCTTCCTGGGAGTCTTCATCAGAGAGCATGCTTTCCAGCCCCTGCTAATAAACCTGAACAGATAAATAACAGGGACCAGCTCTTGCCAATTGGCCTGGAATTTCAGAGGCTCCCTGAAGGAAGGCTTGAATCAGTTAGTGCCCATGACACTGAACTCTAATATGGCCTTAGACTCTTCACCAACATTGGTCTTTTACTGCTTCAGAGATTAAATAACAGTTTTGCCAAGCAGACAGACTCAAAGGGAGACAAAGGATGCATCTAGAAACTTGCGTCATGCTGAGTTGGAGTCATTGCGTTTCACAGTGATGCAGTGAACACAAGGGCAGGGAAGGGGACTGAGACAGATTGTGCTATTACAAGCGTTCAGACCACATTCTTCTCTTACTTTCCAGGAAGCTTGAGAGAAAACAGCTGTTGTCCTTGTGGTGTAACCCCAGTTTCCACAGCCCTATCATTTGGTTTGTTAGAACCGCCATTCTTACCCCCTCAATCTGAGCTGATTATGAGATCAGAGATAGAATCAAATCTGCTCTAGAAGTGTAAGTTATTTTCTACGTGCTGCCATTTGAGGGGTGCTAAAGAGAATCCAGTGAGGAGGTGGCAGTATCTAATCATTGCTTGAAAAAGAATTCAAATTTTTTTCCCTTTCCATTAATTATCTACTTTTAGATTTTTCTCAGTCAGATTTTTGTAAACATTCATACAATTTAGAGTTTTCAGCACCAGACTTCCACATTTCCCAGAATGATTATATCTGGTCACAGTGGAGTGTGGGGACATCGGCATTCAGGACGTGTGGGTTTAGCGAGAGCCACGATTAAGAATTTTCTCCCCAAAGCTTGCTTTGAGTATAAGGAGTTATTCTTCAAATTTATATTTCATTTGTTTATTGGGGAAACGATGCATGTGTTTTCAAGCATCTAATGTAAATAATTATATTTCTTTGATTATTGCACCTTTTCTAGACTGTAGAAGTAAGCTTTTAATTGGTTTTTCTAGCCTGTCTCTCCCCTTCAGTTTACTGTATGCTTTTTTTCAAGACTTTTTTTTTTTTTTTTTTTTTTTTTTAACGCAAAGCAAAATGTGTTCATCTTCTTCTTAATGGCATTTGTCACCCACAGGCTGGAATTTAGTATTCTGAGCATAGGGCACAAAATTCGCCAGGAGTTGGCAAAGTTTTTCTGTAAAGGGCCCACAAAAAATATTTTAGGCTTTATGAGCTAGAAAGAAAAATTGAGTAACTGTTCTCACAGAAAGGCTAATACTCATTTTTGCATTTTACGTGTTAAAACGTAAAAACATCCTTAGCAGTCAGGCTATATCTAAAGAGGCAGAGGCTCGGGTGTGGCCTAGGGGCCATGGTTTGCTCACTGTCACTTTTCATGGTCTTGCCACTCCCACCAATGTAGCTCATCCCAGCCATTCTTTTTTCCTGCTCTCTCCACAGCTCTCTGTCTGCCGTCTAACACCAGGCTGTTTTATGCCCTTCCTTCTAATATCAGCTCAGAGCTTGTATTCATTCTGCACCGCTTGCCTCTGTATCATGTTCTCTGATGGTGTTTTTCAGAATTACGTCCTCTTCTTGGTGACTCTTCCGTACCTTGTGCAACTTTCTAGCGTGTCCTATCACACTGAATGCAACTGTGTTACCTTGGCTATCTCCTATGTAAAATTCACAAAAAGGGCGCAGATAGTTTTTAAATTATCTTTGAATTCCATGGGCACAGCACTGGGCCTAGAATATTGTAAGTGGTCAGCAAATGTTGAATTGGCCTGGACTTCTTTGTCTACAAGGAAAATGGAAACACAAGTTTGATAGAAAAAAAATGAGTGAACTCTGGACAACTAGTTTAGGTTGTGTTTTTTTTTTTGTGTGTGTGTGTGGGGGGGGTCTTTATTTCCTTTTTTTTTACCCTAAAACAAACATATTTCTGTGGAAGCTTCATAGAATAAACAGATCCATTCACAAGGATGGTGCCCTGAGGATTGTATCCAACTCAAGGTCAATGATTGGGCTTGGTGCCAATTTCAGCAAGTTGGTACTTAAAAAAAGTTTTGATTTCATCTGACTTTAGTTTTTCACCTCCTTTTTTTTTCTAATGCAAAATATGCCTGAGAAAATAAGGAAAACAAAACATCTCAATTAGAAAAAATATGAATTAAGCAGCACAAGTATTTTAAAAATCAATTAATAGACTTTATTTTTTATCAGTTTTGTGTTTAAGGAAAATTATTAGGTTGATACAAAAGTAATTGCGGTTAAAAGGTTAAAAATAATTGCAAAACGGCAATTACTTTTGTACCAACTAATAGGATATTATAGCTATAAAAATGGCCAAGATTTTATTTTTTTTAATGTAATAATTTTCTATGTTGCAAGAGTTAGCAAAAGTGTGAGTAAATAACTTTTGGAGTATGATATAGCAATGCAGAGCAAAAGTTTTACAATTTTTATCTTTGAATCAGAAATTCCACTTCTGAGAATTTCCTTAACAAAATATCAAATATATTCACCAACTTTTGTTTTTAAGGTTGTTCAGTGAACCACTCTATAATAGTGAAAGTTTATATTGCAAAATATGTCAATATGTTAAAATATACAACTATCAAAAATTTTGTGGTTAAAATATTTAATAAGATAAAGACATGGTCATAATAAGTTTTTGGAAAGCAGATTAGGAAGCTGAATATATATATATATATATATATATATATATATATATATATATATATATATATTTGCTACCATTATTATAACATAGGAAAGATATTCATGAGCCAGATTATTTTGAAAAGGGAAAATAAGATGGAATCAAAAGTGTGATTATTACACTGCTCAGGTTATTCTAAGGGATTTTTCTTTTCCACAAGTGACCGTGTTGCTCCTGAATATATTTTCATGTTCCATCCTGCCTCCCAGCTTATTTTCCAGCAGCCAGAGGGATCTTCCTAAAAATGTGAATCAGATCACGTCACTTTCCTGCTTCTAATTTGACTGAAAAAAAAACCCAGACTTCTTCGCACGACCTGAAATGGGCTCACAGTTCTGGCTCCTGCCTCCCTCTCATCTGACACTGCAGTTTCCCTACTCATTGGACTCCAGGTTCCCAAGTTTGTTTGCTTTTATTAATGTTCTTTCCATGTGTCTCCATCTGTTAAGGCCTCATGGGCTCTCATGGACTGGTTGTTCCTTAAGCTGGGAACACTCTTTCTCTGAGTCTTTGCAGGACCGGCTGTCTTTAGCCCTTCAGGTCTCGTAAGTCACCTGCTCAGAGAGGCCTTCCACCCTCTCCCACTTACTCTCTAACTCATTCTCCTATCTATTGCTTTCCAATCACAACTGTCTTGATTCAGCAATTAATCACTGCTTACTTGTTCTTTGCTTGCCTCTCTAGAATGTAATTTCCATAAGGCTAGAACCACGTGTGTCTTGTTCCCTGCTGGATCCCCAGTGCCTAATACTGTGCCCCGCATGCAGAAACCGTTCATCAGTAGCTGAATGGGTAAATTGGTCATATCCGTGCCTCACTCTTCAGCTCTGTGGACAAAGGAAACAAAAGCTCAAAGAATTGTCTTGGAATCCAGAGTTCCAAGCTTGCAGAGGCAGGGCTTCTGAAGCAAAGCTTTGTCTGGGCAGATGTTATTACTGGCCTCTAACCTACTCTGGTGACACAGACAACCCACTGCTCCTCTCCCAATGCCAATGGCTTCTCTGCTTCCCTTCTTATCTGAATCCTGCCCAGCTCAAAAAGTATGGCTCAAGTTCTATCATATGGAATTGTGCACATAGTAGTTCTACACAAATACATTTTTATTTCATGGGATTGTGACCTATTAGATGGAAAACATGAGACCTGAGGGACAAAGCTTGGCTTTGCATCACACAGTTCTGCCACTTTCTGAATGAACGTGAGCAAACCATTTATTTTCTCTGGGCTCACTTGCTTCCACAAACATTGGTCATTGTGAGATTTAAAGGATATGGCAGGTAAAAGTGCCCAAACAAAGTACCTGACACATCACAGATACTCAATAGTGAGTGTTTACTCATTCATCATAGTCTTTCCACTGCTAGTGAAAGGAACAAAATCTGTATAGAGGACTTCATCAATTTCAGTGTCCCTGCTTCCAGGAAAGGGCCTTTTGAGTGTCTATCCTGTAAGAAACAGCTTACGATTCACTATGACCATTTACTGGCTTGGGTACCAGGAGGAAGTTTGGTCAGCAAAGAAGACTCCTTATGTTTACAGAGCAGCTTTCAATTAGGAATCAGGGATTCTGTAAGATAACAATTACATGTTTGCACTGTGGGAATGTGAGATTCAAAACGGCAACGAATGTAATAAATGTAGGCTTTTACAAGCAGTATGACAACTCGTGCTGCTAATAGCTTGGTTTGCATTGATCTTTATTGTATTTCTGCAGGGCTTTGAGGAAGCTAGGGGAGAGGGATACACTTTGAACTTTTTGTTTACTCTCAGCCTCTTTCTCTCCCCAAAACTTTTTGTCCTGAAATATGAGAAGCAGAATGGTATAGTAGGAAGAGTTAAGAATATGAAGAATTTGTGTCCAAATCGGTTTACAGGTTGTGTATAAAGGGCAACTTTGTCAGCTGCTCTAAGGCTCCATTCCATGTCAGCCATATTGAATGTTCACACTCATCTTACATCTCACAGAGAGATGTGAAACATTAAAATGGGGGATCTTGAACTTGAGGTCATTCCTGCCTCACTGGAATCTTATATGACTCCTACCTAAAGGAGTGGGAGGGGATGACTAGGATTCAAGAATGGGAGGTGGGTATGACACTGAGTGATTCACAGTAGAGAGATGGTAACTAGGTCGGTCTTCCTGAGTGAGGAGTGTGTGGTTAGCATTAAGTACAGAGAAGGACAGTAGGGGAATTCACATCTTTGTTTTGTTAGCATCAGCTTAATGTTCTGCTAACTTGAAGAATTCCTCTCATGGGCTGAAATACCTCTTTTCCTAAAACAAATTTCCATGGGATAATTATTTTTGGTTTTCAGCCTTCCACCAAACAGGGGGCCCAGTTGATTACATATTTTCATGCAGTTCAAGTGGAAACTAAAAAGCTCTCCTTGGATCTATTCTGTAAACAGAATACATCTGAGATGCTTAAAAGTCACCGTGTTACTAATTTTTCCAGTATCTCTTATAAAGAGAAGTGCTATTTGAGTACGAATCATTATGACATAAAACAGTTGACCTATGGTGTGCGGCAAATTAGGCATAAAACAAGCTTGATAGTCTCATCAAGATGAAAATGTGACTAGAGATGAAGGTGATTGTGTTTGGCATGTGATTGAGTGGTGGCATTATTGTTTTATTAATTTTTTTGTATATTCCAGCAGCAGTTCAGTGAAAATACCCTACAAGGAGACTCTTCTTTGAGAGTAAGACTGCAACCTGGGGCAGGGAGGTTTGAACATGACCTTGTTTTTAAAGGATCCACAGGGATTCACAACCATATAGATCCATTCACTAAACAAACAGAGTGGAGATCATTTGTATTGTGTATATAATTCCCATTGTGATTCTTTAACGTTCTTTATTCCTGGTGTATGTGTGTTCCTGACTTACATAATTAATCTTATGATAAAATAAGAAGTCATGGTAATCCAGCTTTCTACTTTCCCACCCCAGCATGGCAGTCACTCGTTTATGCTCCCCCAACAGCATTCTTCCCTAACCCTCACCTCCCCATGTACACACATCTTCTTCCTCCCCAGTTATGTTCTGGACTTTGCTTTCCCATGTGGTTAAGGAGGGTAAGCCCTCCTCAACCCGGAAGTGAATCACCATCCATCAAACTACCCACAGCAATTCCATCCTCTTTGCCAGTGACTGCTTTAGGCATAGAGCTCAAGAGGAAATCTCCAAAAAGCATCTGGTAAATGTTTTCTTCTCTACTAAATGGAGTCATATGGGAGAAATACTCTATTTTTTCAACAAATATCTTTAGTGTGTATTTGGTGCCTGGAGGTGCTGCATCCATCTCATGATCATGAGGAATCACTGGCCCAATAAGCTAAGACGGCAGGTGGAAAGATGGGAAGCACAGAGGACAGGGCTGTACCACTGAGTTAAAATGCCACAGACTGCCCTGTCGCTAGACATATCGATATATGAGAGAATAAAGCCCTTATTACTAAAATACTTCTGTTTGCTGTTTGTTATTTGTAGTCCAAAGCATCCTGATACCTCATACCCTACTCTTTGGGGGAAAAAAGGTATAAGCAAAAAATATATTTTTTAAATAGATGAGGTAAATGTAGAATGTAAGTTTACAACATGAGCACGGTGGCAGCAGCATTCTGTTCCTCTCTTCCAGCCACTCCTGTTGACTTTGGCTGCAGAGTGGTGGTTAAGGACTTGAGGTCTGCCATAAGATGGCTTGAGTCTGAATCTTGAGTCTGCCACTCACTGGCTATGTGTGTGTTTCTGTGGTCAGATTTTTAAACTATGGAACCATAGTGTTCTCATCTCTAAACTGGGAATAATAATATCCCCTTGGACATGTTTTGAGGATTAAATGTGATAGCGCATGAAAAGCACTTAGCTCAGTGCCTGACACATGCTAAGGTTGCACTAAATTTAGTATCATTATCATTTTCATCAGCTCTGAGTACTGTGACTTTTTCCAATTGACAGCATCTTTCACTCTTACCATTGGCTTCCATGCCCTGGCATTCTCTTTCTGCTTATTCCTCTGCCCTGATATCTCTTAAACCAGCCATTGCCTGTGACGTGGGCTCCATCTTGCTCCTCAAGTAGAGTTTCCAGTCCCCAGCTTGAATGCTCCTGAACTCCATGGCTGCACCTGTCTCCCTGAGTAGCCAGTGCTTATGGCCTCTGACATAGGGCCTCTGTGTTACTCAATGTGGGTTTGAATGACAGCTAGCCTGAGTAAGGCAGAAGACACGCTGCATGGGTAAGGGGACCCCAGTTAATGACCGTGGACAAATCACAAGGCCGATGAGGACAGGTTCCTAAGACAATAGAATGCACAATGCTGCCGACTGTTACCTTTACTAGCAAGGATGCAAATGGGCTGCTAATAGAGTGGCATGTATGAGAAAATCAGAGATGGTAGCCTGTATGGTAACCTGCAGCTTGTGAGAATGTGGGGTGAAGCACATCTGTAGTAATGGGAGGGTGGTCAGGTTGCCAGAGAGAAAGAACTGGGCCAGGGATAGAAGACTTAGATGATAGAGTTCTTACTCTCTAGAACCTTCTAGTCTGGGAGGCAGGATGTCCATGAGTGAATATATAGGTAAATAGATGAATCCCCATTTTACAGATAAGAAAACTGAGACTGAGCATCTAAGTAATCTTGCTTATCAAAAGCTGCAGGGGTATTATGCTTTGGGTGGACTGATTTGTAGATTACTGCACATTCTATACCATATCGAAAGAAAATTTTTGTCTATTTGGTGTTCTTAGGCTTTTTCAGGAGAACCATTTGTGAGAAAAATATGAGTGTGTAGACCTTATCAGCAGCCCGCAGATATCTGAATTCATAAAATAGAAGAAGTACATTCTGTTCCAACCTTGAGACTGGCTTGCTGTTTCTGCTACATATTCTGATTTAAGGCCGTTGTGTGCTCTGACCAGGGAAGCATTTCAGCCCATCAATCACTGTGCATCTGTAAATGTAGATTAACAATCAGGCTTGACAAAGTGATACTGTATATGTTTAATAAACTCATCAGTGTTTGCCAGAGAAAATGATGACCTATGGAGCTTCCAATGTTTACTAATATGACTGTCAGATGAGGTGACAATGTAATGACATCTCCTGACACTTCAGTTGGAGTAATACCTTGGGACAAGATAATATGAAATTCATTTGACTACTGAACAAAACAGAACGTAGACTTTGGTTTGAAATCTACTCTGCATGTTTCCTTACTTTTCTCCCCACTGTCAAACTGGAATGATCCCATTTGCTCTCATAGTGTGTAAGCATATTCATGAAAAGGAAATATGTTGTACAATATCTTTTTGCATCACATCATTTCAAGTAAATGGAGCTGCAAAATGAAATGTTGGAAATAGTCGTTACACCTTTGTGTGTAGCCCGTTTCTTGGAAATTTATTCATAAGTTATGCTTAATAAACTGTAATTTAAAATTACCTTGCATGCAAATTTCTAAACCAGTACTATTTTCCATTATACTTTGTTTCTTGTTTTCTTAGCAGAATTTGTCACTATCCCACCCCATAGGAAAGTAAATGAATGAACAAATGTTTTTCTAAAGATTGCTTGATTCCCCTAGAAAGAACAGACTTTATTTCTGTTCTCCCAAATAGGAGAGAGACTGGTATTCAAACTGCCTTTTCCATTCATTTTTTTCAGGTGGCTATGAACACTGTGAGAAGTAGGTGCTTATTTATATTTTCCTGAAAACAAAGTGCAAAACAGCTTCTTAAAGAGGAATGCCCATGATGTAAGGGCATTCCATGTTTTTCTCAGAGTGGGTGTGTTTCTAAAGTAATTTTATATATTGGTGCTGAAAAGAAAAACTTCTGTACACTTATAAAGGGAAATTTTGTTTTTCCTTCTACTTTCCACACACCACTTTTGGTCACCGAATGTGTGACCAATTCTGCTGGATGTCCTACAATTCAATTCACTTCTGAAACTGACTACTTAGACATAGCATCAGACCCTACATGTTAAGAACTCTGACGGGGAAACTGAATATGCCACCCAAAAATATGTTTCATTGGCATAAGGATTATTTGGGGATGATGTTTTTTAGAGGCTGCAAACACAAGAGCTCTTAAAACAGACTAGAAGTTGTCCTTTTTGAGACAGGTTAGTTAGCATGACATCAGGCAGTCAGGAATTCCCTGGTGGACTGAGCAAAAATGAAACACTGACCAAAAACAAAACACTGGTCATTTTCTTAAGTTTTCAAAATAATGCGCTCTTCACAAAACAGAAACATCAATCATGCCCCAAGGCAACAAAGACATTTCGAAGGACATTTCAAAAAGCCTCCCCCAGGCTAAACAACAGAACAATTTAATAAACACCTTAACAGTAAGCACCAGCTCTCCAGCATTCCCCCTCCCAGGGAGAAATCAAGGTACATAAACACAAGATTTTTGCCTTAGCTAGTGGGCTTCCCAGGTTCAGGTACCCCCTCCCGCTCGGGAGCTGTAACCTCTTCTCCTGCTTTTAATAAACTATCTTCCTTTCCAACTCCTTGCCTTTCCCTGGCCCATGTGTCCGTTCCTCAGCTTCAGGAGACAGCGATCCCAGGTCACACCCAGAAATTGCCAGCAAATCCTACATTATGTTGAGAGGGAAATTTACATTTATTAGGGAAATCTCCATTTGTAAGGGTGTCCCCCTCTCTGTACTGGGAAAAGGAGGGTGACTAAATTTCTAGAAAATCTTATCAATAGAGAACACACAGACTTAAATCTGCATAACAACCTGACCCTTATTTCCTATGTTTTTCCTGGTCACCTCCCATAACTGAGTCCCAACATCTTTCTCACGTCTTTAGCTGGAACTGGTATTTAAGGTGATGGCTTGGGTCATTTTGGGGGAATTACTCAGTTTTCCTGAGTCTCTCCCACGTATACAGGAGGTATACATGCTATTAAACTTCTGTTTGTTTTTCTCCTGTGAAACTATCTTTTATTGTGGGCCAGGGAGGGGGTCTTGGCCTGGATAGTGGAAAGTACGTGGTCATGGGAGATTTTACAAAAGGGATCAGGTTAGATAGTGCCTTGCAGGATAGTAAGGCTTTTATAGGAGACAGAAGGCAGGCACTCTGACACTGCAACAGCTTGTGTAATAACTCAGATGCAGGATCATACAAAGTGCATTTGTGGGACGGCAGCTAGACTATCTGTCCCAAAGTGTGTCTTTATAAAGGGGACAGGAGGAGATCCGAATCTAAAATTCAAGGTAAACTGCGGATAGGCTGTAGATGACCTTGAGTGTGTCTGGGTAGAGTGAGCCCCACCTCTGGCCATAAATTTTAGTCTAGGATGAACATTTGTCCCAGGTCAGGACAATGAGAGGCTTTTCCTAGAGCTTTTCTGCCAGAACTATTAAGAAACTTCCAGCTGGAACTGCTAAGAAGATATTTGTGATTATGAGATCGCAGAAGCCATTTTGCACAACACAATGAGGAGGATTTCCTGGTTTACAAACTTCATCCAAGTCCTTACAAGTGATAAATTCTAAGCTTTAGTGGCAAAAGGAGGTGGCCCAGAGCTGAGTTTGAGAGTTGAATCGCCCTGCATGAGAAAATGGGAAGAATATGGTTTTGGTTTTGGTTTTGCTTTTCCTAATCAATGCCTGTTAAACGCAACCTTCTTTAAAAGATGGCCATATAAAAACACAGGGTGGGAGTAATTTGATGGAATGAAAGAGGGGAAAGAGGATGGGAATGGAAGAGTAAGGCAGAAGGACAAAAAAGAAATCAGAGCAAGAGAAAATGCAGCAACTGGGATCTCACTTTTGAACTTGGAACCTGAATTGGAGGCTGAAAGAAAACTGAATTTGAAAATGAAGTAAAACTAAAAAAGTCAGCACAACATGAAAGGTCAGCAGAATGCAAATCGGGAAGCCCATTCATAGATGAAGCCAACTCATGGGGAAACGAGAATGGAAGTTCTGGGGGAATTCTCAGAAACCTTAGGGACTTTCCATAAGTCATGAGAAAGGGGGTTCAGGCCAGTCTTTTCTAGATTGAGGGGTATGATAATCCTGTGAACAGCATTGAAACATGTCAAGTTTAGTGAAAAGAACACTCTCCTCAGGGTGAGAAGGCCTGGCTCCAGCATCAACTCAGTTCTATGTCAAGTTGTCTGAACTTTCTGATTCAATTTCCTTCTCTACAAAAGGATGGATTTGGATGGGAGGAGCTTAAATATCCCTTGTAGTTTTGAAACACCACTATTTGTGATTACAAACAAGCTGTGGAAAATAAGGTGGAGTCTGTGGAAATCAACATTTCATGGAGTGGGGTGGGGGGCGGGGGGTGGTTCTGTGACTTTCTTCCAATTAGTCTGGAAAGATCCAGGAATAAGACCTTTCTAAAAGCTCAGGTTATCAATCAATACAGAAACAGTATAGGGTTGGATAAGAGCTCCAAGTCAATAGGACATGTGTAATTAAAATATATTCTACATATATTATGATTTACATATATTACCTATATTTGCAACACAACTTTAGGGCATGGACTGGTACCATCACTTTCTTGGGAAGCTGAGGCACAGGGATTCAGCAACCTTCCAAGTTCCTACCTGCTGAGGGCCAATGCAGGGATTATCATCCCGGTGATCAGAGTCCAGAGGCTATTTCCTTCACTTCCGCACCATCCTGTCACACAGCAGTAAATGAGTGAATCGGCAACATCAGCGTGCCACACATGCTCACGTTCTATCTACTGTGTGAGCCTCCGGGCAGCCCTGTACTGCATAGGACCAGGATTACTGGCCCTATTCTGTAGTTGAAGAAACCAAAGGATCTGCCCTGACCCCATTGAGAAAGATTCAGAACCCAAATCCAAACTTTTTGATAACAAGACAGTTTCCTACTGGGACATATACCAGAGTCATAGACAAATGCAATAAACTCGCTCAGATGTGCTTTGATTCTGGAACCTTATATTCTGATACTCTGAGTTCCCCCACACTTGAGAATGACCTATCTGTCTTGAAGCTGATGAGCAAATAGTACATGATGGACATAATGAAAACTCTTACTCACTTCCACTCCAGAATAACCCTGGGGAGTATAAATGAATAGAAATCAGCAGCCTCCATCATAATCTTCTGCCAGCATCACTCTTCTTTTCAAGCTAGGATCCACATTAGTTCCTGAGTTCTTGGGACAGGACCAGTATTTTGGGAGCCGATAGGTGAAGACAGCCTGCAGAAATGTGTCAGGGTGACTCAGAATGCTCATAGAGCTTGGCAGTGTCTAAGTGTCCACACGCAAGCTCACCCTTGCACACACAGCCGTCCTGGCCAATACTCCAAATTGCCCTGTCTCCACTGTGTCTGCCTGGGAGTGGATGTACATGCCTTTCCAACAATTTCCAACCAGAGCTTGATACTAACATTCAATCATCTGTTGTAATGAAACCAAAATACCAGTCAGTTTTCCATGAAGTCCTCAGATTGAGGGCCACTTACTGCCCTGTCTAATGTAAGTAATGGCTTTTTCACAGCCACCCTAATTTTAGCTGTAGTTATCAGCTTCAGTTTGTGTACATTCAGCCTTGATGATGTCAGTAGTGGCGGATTTAGCTTCCTGGCATTAATCGGAGTTTCAGGAGAAGCTGTTAAGGGACCATTGGAAAACCTTTTGAGGAGATATCTCATTGTGGTTTTGATTTGTATTTTCCTGATGATTTAGCGAGGTTGCAGAATAATTGAAACACTTGCATTGGCGGGGATGTAAAATGGGACAGCCACTATGGGAAATAGTATGATAGTTTCTCAAAAAGTGAAAAATAGAACTACCATATGATCGATCCATCAATCCCACTTCTGAGTATTTATCCAAAAGAATTGAAATCAGGATCTCAAAGTAATACTTGCTCTCCCATGTTCATTGCAGCACAATTCACAGTAGTCGAAATGTGGAAGCAACTTTAATGTCCATTGACAAATGAATGGGGAAATAATGAGATATGTACACACACACACACACACACACACACACACACACACACAGCCTTAAAAAAAGAAAATCTGCAATATGTGATAAGATGGATGAACCTGGAGGACATTAAGCTAACTGAAATAAGCCAGTCATAGAAGAACAAATACTACAATAACTCCATTTATATGAGGAATCTAAAATAGAGCAAAGATGTTTTAAATTGAAGCAAAGATAAAATTGTGGATGCCAGAGGCTGGGGGAGGAAAAAACAGGGAGTTGCTAATCAATGGGTATAAAATTTCAGTTATGAAAGATGGGTGAGTACCAGATACCTGCTGTACAACATTGTGCCTATAGATAACAATACTGTATTGTACATTTCAGAATCTGTGAAGAGGATAGATCTTACGGTAAGTGTTCTTACCACAATAAAATGTAAAGAGGAAAAATAAAAGTTCACCTGCTGGGGCTAGAGGCAAAGTGTGCTTCTCTCCTGGTCTTTATATTTGTCTCCCAAGAGGGAACCACCTTCCTCGTCCTAGAGCCTGCCCAGGCAGACATGCCTTTGCTCATAGAGAATTTTCATTTAGCTTCAAATGAAAAAGTACACATTTCCCTGAATCAAAAAAGACCTGAGTCAGTAGACCTAATTTGTGTATTAAACATCATGTACATTTTAAGTAACAGGGCCAAGATCCACACTTACCTTAATGATATTTTAGAGTTCCAAGGAAATTACTACAAATATATCCATGCGGGGGGGAGCGGGGGGGGACGGGGAAAGAAATCTAAACCCAAAGAAACAAAAATCAGGCTAGTGTCAGACTTCTTTCCAATTTCTAAAACTCCATAAAAGAATGAGAAAAATTGGAGAACAGAGTTTTGATTGGTTATGTAAGTCTGAAGACAAAATGAACTGTACATAAATACTGAGGAATTTGCTTCTCTCATGGATAAGGGTTAGCAAGTCTGAAACTATATGTATGTTATGGTTGAACAAACACGTAAGCAAGGTGTAGATAAGGGGAGTCATGTTTCTCACTCAGAGAAAGAAGTTAGGAAAAATCAAGGAGTAAAGTCTAGAATGAAGCTTTGGGTGCTGGATAAAAGTCAGAGCTGCCAGTATGAAATCATGATTATTAATATATATATATACAAGTAGATACAGATTTATAGAAATGTTTGTATGCATGGGTGTTTGTTTGTATACATGGGTTAGTGCACTTAGTTCACATATATTTTTTGTTCTCTATGCTGAGTGTTACCTAAAAGTGACATCCCAGCGGCAATGAGTAAACCCAGCACTCAGATTTTGGTTGCTGTCTTAGTCTGTTTATGCTGCTATAACAGAATACTATAGACTGGGTGGCTTTCAAACAACAAAAAATTATTTCTCACAATTGTTGAGGCTGGAAAGTTCAAGATCAAGGTGTCAACAGATTAGATGTCTGGTAGAAGACCCACTTCCTCATTCATAGATGACTGTCCTTTTGCTGTGTCCTCACATGGCAGAAGGGACAATGGAGCTCCCTGGAGTTTCTTTTGTAAGGGCTCTCCTCTCATGACATAATCACCTCCCAAAGACCCCATATTCATATATCATCACATTGGGTTTCGGATTTAACATATGAATTTGGGAGTATGCAAATATTCAGTCTATAACAGTTTCTAAGTACTGTTCTCTGATAAAAGGAACCAAGGCTGTCTAGAGAAGTGACAGATTCTAAGACCGGGGCAGGAAAACACAAGATGAGCCTGGAGGGTCTTCTAGTGCCAAAAGGCAATAAAGTGTTAAAAAAAAAATAGGGGCATGTCAAAAGGACGCAGAAGTACCCCAAAATAGATCTCAATGGCCAACCTGGAACAAATAGATCAATGAAATAAATACTGGTAACATTTAGCATTGGATGATAACCCAAACAACAAAATAAATATCTGCACGTCCATACTGATATAAATAGATTGAATAAATAGGGAATTGGAGGAGAGGGACAAATAATTTTTTGTTCAATTAATAAATGTAGGAGGAATGAGAAACATACCTCAGTGATAATTGCTGCAGGTAAGATCCGTTAATGAATGATAAAACGAGTGGGTGACACATCAAGGATATTTTAAATAGGATACTTGTGTAGCCTCAACGCTCTTCCCATTATATTTATTAATTACTGTGGTGGTTTTAACATATGTCCACAAATTCTTTGGTATACTCCACCTTCAGGAGGAGGTGGTACTTCATTACCTTCCTCCTTGAATTTGAGCTGGACTTAGTAATTGCTTCTAATGAATAGCTTACAGAAAAGGAAAATAATAATTTTATAATGGAGAAACCTGGCAGACACCTTCTTGAGGGATCAAGGTTAATATCACCAGTTATAAGTCATATTGATACCATGTACTTCCTGACAGCCTATGATGAGAAGGTACTTCCTCTGTAACATTTCCCCCTCAAAATCTATAACCCTATGTTAATCATGAGACAAACTTAAATAGAGGGATATTCACAAAATACTGGAACAGTACCCTCCAAAAGTGCTGGCATGAAAAACAAGGAAAGATTAAGAAACTGTCATAGAATGGAGGAGACCAAGGAAATATAACAACTAAATGCAATGTAGTATCCTGGATTGGATCACGAAACAGAAAAGAAAGAGAGAGAGAGAGAGAGAGAGAGAGAGAGAGAGAGAGAGAGAGAGAGAGAGAAACTGACAACATTACCACTCAATAACACAAAATACAGGGCAAAATGCATTAGAGGGGAAATAATTAATTTTGATTTGATAATAATTATCAACCTCAATAAAGATATGCTTGCATGAATCTTTATCCATCAAATGAAATGTCTTCACAATACATAAAGTAAAAACTCTTGCAAGTGTAGACAACGTTAACAAAAATATGAATGTTGATGATTTTAACACACCACATTTGGTCAAGTAGACATAACATGCATAATTGGATAATAAAAGAAATAAGGTTGATTTACTAAATATGTCAAACCATTTAACCAACAGAGAATGTATATTCTTTACAAAACCCAAGGGAGAATTTTGAAAGTTGATCATTATCTGCAATACAAAAAAACAAAACAAAAAAAACACTTCATTTTTTTCTAAAAGGAAAAAAATGTACAGGCTATCTTATGAAAAAATAATCCCACTAGAAGTTGACAAAATTTAAAACAACAGCAACAAAATCCTAAATCCTGAAAAATGGGGGTAGAAGAATCTAACATTGTCCTATAAATATTGTTCAGAGGATAATAAAAATTTCAATTACAGAACATTTGAATGAAAACAAAACTAAGGACATTACACATAAAACCTCATTACACATAAAAACTCAGAACATTACACATAAAACATCAGAAGTAGTCAGAAGAAAATTATAGATTAAATGCTTTTATTTCAAATAATAAAAACTAAATTAAATGATGAATTCAATAAGATGGAAAATGGGCAATGAAATTAACTACAAAATGCAGTACAAAAACTAATAAATATAAATGAGAAAAATAATTAGAAAAAAAGGAAATAATAGAATCAATAATTTAAGGTCTGGTTGTTTAAGAAACATAAAATAGATAAACCTCTGCTTATTTTAATCAAAAAGAGAAAAAATGAGAAATAAAATTACTAGTAAGAAAGGGGAAGTAACCACAGGAAAAACATAGAGAAAATTTTAAATATTAAAACCTATTGGCATAAAAACAGACACATAGATGAAGGGGACAGAACAGAGAGCCCCAAAATAAACCTACACATATATGGTCCATTAACTTATAACAAAGGAGCCAAGAATATACAATGGGGAAAAGGCAGGCTGTTTAATAAATGGTACTGGGAAAACTGGATAGTCACTTTCAAAAAAATGAAATTGGATGACTAACTTATACCAACGCAACAATCAACCCAAAATACGGACTTAAACATAAGACCTGAAACCATAAAATCCTATAAGAAAACATAGGAGATAAAATCTTTGACATTAGTCTTGGAGATAAATTTTTAGATTTGACACCAAAAGCAATGGCATCAAAAGCAAAAATAAACAAGTGGGACTAAATTGAACTAAAAAGCTTCTGCAAAGCAAAGAAAACCAACAACAAAATGAAAAGGGAACCCACGAAATGAGAGAAAAGAGGTTAATGTCTAAAGTATATTTAAAAACCCATACAACTAAGTAGCAAAAAAAATCCCATTAAAAAATGGGCAAGGTATAGCAGTAGACATGTTTGCAAAGAAGACAGACATATAGATAACAAAGAGGTACATGAAAAGTTTCTCAACATCATTAACCATCAAGGAAATGCAAATCAAAACCACAAAGAGATATCACCTCACACCTGTTAGAATGGCTCTTACCCAAAACTACAAGAAACAAATATTGGGAGGATGTGGAGAAAAGGGAACCCTTGCGCACGGTTGGTGGGATTGCAGATTGGTACAGCCACTATGGAAAACAGTATGGAGTTTTCTCAAAAAATTCAAAATAGAACTACCATATATGATCCAGCTATTCCACGTGTGTGTATTTATCCAAGGAAAATGAAAACACTAACTCAAAAAGATATCTGCATGTTTACTACAACATTATTTACAATAGCCGAGACATGGAAACAATTTAAGTGTCCATCAACAAATGAATAGATAAAGAAGATGTAGAATATAAATATAAATATATTATATATTATATATATGCAATGAAATATTATTCAGCCATAAAAAAGAAGTCCTGCCATTTGTGACAACATGGATATTATGGTAAGTGAAATAATTCAGAGAAAGACAAATATCATATGATCTCACTTATACGAGTATGTAGAATCTAAAAAAGAAACATACATACAAAGACTACGTATGATTTGGTTGCTAGAGGAAGAGGTGGGAGTTAGGGGATGAGCAAAATGATAAAGGTGGTCAAAATAAAATAAATAAGTCCTGAGGATGTAATGCACAGCATGGTGACTATAGCTAATAATACTGAATTATGTATTTGAAAGTTGCTAAGGAAGTCGATCTTAAAAATTCTCATGAGGAAAAAGCTGTGTGGTGATGAATGTTAACTAGACTTATTTTGGTGATCATTTTACAATATATACATACATTGAATAATTGTGCTGTGCACCTGAAACTAACATAATGTTATATGTCAATTATAGCTCAAGAAAAAAAAAAAAACTAAATAAAATGGAAAATATTCTGAAAAAGTAAGAATGATTAAAATAATTGATTCAACAAGTAGAACACCCACTTAAAAACTTAAATCTCAATTAGATTTGTGATAAAAACAAACATTTTGAAAACTGACCAAGAAAATATCGAAAACTTGGCCAGACCACAAAAACAGATATACAACATATATGTGTGTGTTAGGTGCCCTCAATAGCCCTTCTCAGCTCATATAGACTCATGTCTATGGCTTCTTTTATGGAGTCAATGCATCTCATATTTGGTCTTCCTCTTTTCCTGCTGCCTTCTATTTTTCACATTATTGTCTTTTCCAAAGATCCCTGCCTTCTCATGATGTGCCCAAAGTAGGACAGCTTCAATTTTGTCATTTTTCCTTCCAGTGATGTTTCAGGTTTAATTTGCTCTAGGGCCCACTTGTTGGTCTTACTGGCTATAGAGAACATATACATGAACATATATGTAAATATTCATCAGAAAGGAAGGAGAGAGAAGAATTTTGTATCATTTCCTATTTTACTAGTGCATTTCTAATCATTCATGGATGTGGAAACTATTGAGATGGTCACATAGCTTTTTCTCTTTGGACATTAAATCAATGCATTTCCCAATTGTCACAGTGGTTTTGTTTTGTTTTGTTTTGTTTTGTTTTTTTCCTTTGAGAACCATTCAAGTTGTTGCATGTATCAGCAGTTCATTCATTTTGATGGCTGAGTGGTATTAAATTTGATGAATGAAATTCAGTTCAATTGCAATTCAATTCTAGAAACCTCAGTTCATTTCTAAGATACACCATAGTTTGTTTATCCGTTCCACCATAAATGGACATTTGGGGATGCCTCCTCACCCCACCCCACCCCAGGCCCCCAGTGTTTGGTTTATACAAATAAAGCTACTATAAGGAATTCTCTGAGTTGTCACCTCTTATCCCAGGTTAAGGTCCCTGGAAGCAGAGCCTGATACATGGATTCTGGGGGAGGTAATTTATTTCAGGAGTGCTCTCAGGAGAAACCTATAAGAGAGAGAGGAAGCCGAGTAAGGGTGAGGTCTCAGGTCAAGTCTTGGATTACCCTTGAGGAAAGGGGTTGGCCTTCTATATTTTGTATCAGTCATCAGTCGAGCTGACCCCTTCTGAGGGTGGGTGTATAACTTATTGAATGAAGTGACACCTATCAGCTGAGGACAATTCTCTTGAGATGGAGCAGCTGTGAACCATCAGCCTCCAACGATAACAGCAGGTGGGGGAAGAGTTCTTTGACCTGGTAAAGTCTTTGTGGAGGTATGTTTTGACATCTCTTGGGTAAATATCTTGGAGTCAAATTGTTGGGTCACAGGGTAAATGTGCGATTAACTTTAAAAGAAACTTCAAACACATTTTCTGAATTAATTTTACCATTTTACACCCTCACCCGTAGGTATCAGAATTTCAGTTGCTTCACATGTTCACCAGTATCTGCATTATGCTGGACTCATAAAATACATTGGGAAGCAGTCCCTCCTTCCATATTTTTGAAGCGTTCATGTAAGATTGGTAGTAGTTTTTCCTTAAATGTTGGATACTATTGGAATTTCTTTTGCAGGGAAGGTATTTGATTGTGAATTAAATATCTTTAATAGAGCTAAAGATATTTAGATCGCCTGTTTGTTCCTGAGTCAGTTTGAGCGAATTGCATTTTAAAGGAATGTGTCTATTTTATTTTTACTAATACAACGTGTCATTATATTAATTGGGATAATGTTCATAATGTCCCCATAATGTCCTTTGTAATAACTATAGGATCTCTAAGGGCATCACCTCTGCTATTCCTGGTATAGGTTATTTGTGACTTCTGTTCTTTTTCTTGATTAGTCTTCCTAAGGGCTTTATCAATTTGATTTCATCTTTTCTAAGAACTAAGTATTAACTGTTGATTTTCTCTACAATTTTATTCTATTTTATTTTTAATCTTTTTTTATCTTTATGATTTTATCCTTACTACTTATGTAGGGTATAATTTGTTCTCCTTTTCCTAACTTAAGATGGAATTAGATTTCATGTTTTTAAACCTGACTTCTCTACCAATACAAGCACTTCAACCTACAAATTTCCCTTGAACACTGCTTTAGCTGCATCCCAGAAACTTTGATGTATCATATTTGTAATACAATTTCCTTTAAAATACTTTCTAATTTCTCTTATTGTTTCTTCTTTGACTGGTGGATTACTTAAAAGTATGTGTTTAATTTCTAGCTATTTTGATACTTTTCTTGGTACCTAATAATTGCTGATTCTAACTTAATTCCACTTGGATCATAATATGTTATTTGTATGATTATAATCTCAATTTTATTGAGATTTGTTTCATAGACCAGCATATGGCTTTTCTTCATAATCACTCTATGTGCATTTGAAAAGAGTGTATTTAACAGTTGTTGCGTATAGTGCTTTTAAATTGTCAATTAAAACAAGTTGGTAGATAACACTGTTCCAATTTTCTTCAGCCTTGCTTAGTTTTTGTCTAGTTATTTTATTCATTGCTGATGGAGGGGATAGTAAAAGTTCTAACTGCAATTGCATATTTGTCTATTTTTCTTTTAATTTTATTAGTTTTTTTTTCATGTATTTTTAACACTTTTACTGAAATATAATCCACATTAAAACTCCATTATTAGATTTATATGTATTTGGAATTAGAGGTTCAACCTGATGATTTCTGTCTTCTATCATGATAAAATGTCCCTATATATCTCTAGTAATATCTTTATCTGAAGTCCAGTTTTATATTAATATGCCTACTACATGCTTAATGTTACATATTTTTTTGCATGTTACATATTTTTTCCATCTTTTGATTTAACCTATCTGTGCCTGAATACTTTAAATGCATTTCTTGTCAACAGAATTTTGTTGAGTCTTGCTTTTTATCTAGACTGATGATTTCTACCCCCATCTACATTTAATGTAGGTATTGATATGATTGAGTTTAATCTGAATCTTCATAAATGTTTTTTCTTTTTGTTTGCTCCATCTGGTTTGTCGTTGTTGTTGTTTGTTTGCTTGCTTCTATGTTCCTTTCATCCTGTCTTATTTGGGGTCAATTGAATATTTTAATATTTCATCTTATTTTTAAACGATACTTCTGTATTGTTGTTCCTAGCATTATTTTGTAATTATTCTTAATTTATCACAACCTACTTAAAATTTATATTATACCACTTCACAAACTGTGTAAAAACCCTAAGGCAGTATGATTCTGTTTCTTCCCATCTCCTTTGTGCTATTGACATATATTTTACTTCAATGTAATTATAGTCAGTTGTCTTTTATTTTCCCACATATTTTTTATTTCTGGTGCTCTTTTTTTATCATCCTGTGATGCAATTTAGCATCTGGTATCATTTCCCTTCAGCCAAAAAAAAACCAAAAACAATTTAGTAGATCTCGTAGTTAGATAACAAATTCCCTTAGTTTTTATTTACCTGACACATCTTTATTTCACCCTCATGTTTGAAGGACGATTTTTAATGCAGATAGAATACTGAGGGGTCTCTCTCTCTCTCTCTCTCTCTCTCTCTCTCTCTCTCCCATTTTAAAGATGCCCAATGCCTTGTGACCTGCATAAAATATCTAATATAAAATAGTTCTTTTTGATGAGCAGTTACTTATCACTGGTTCCATTTTCCCTTGTGTGTTATTTTTCACAGATGTAGTTTGAGCAGGAAGTCCACATCTCCTTGTCTGTTCAGTCTCCCTTTCTGGAAATCCTCCTCACTGCGCCACCATAGTTCTGCAAGTATTAGGTGTGTGAGTGACATCCCTCTCGAAGTGCTGAACATGATATACAATTTTCTCTTGTATGTTGATTTGGTCATTTTCATTGAGAACTGAGCCCAGTGGAAAATCCCTACTGAAAAAAAAAATTATTTTTTTGCCTGGAATTCTTTCCATATATTTTAACTATTAATGTTGTTCTGAAGTCTATGTTTCCTGATATTAATCTTGTGATACCCAGTTTCTTTCAGCCTGCATTTGTCTGATAGGTTTTCATATCCTTTGCATGTAAACTTTTCTAGGTTCCTTTGCTTTCAGTGTGCTTTTGTACACAGAATACAGTTAACTTCTGTTTTATAATACAAACTTGTGGTCTTTATCCTTTTATGTTTAACCGTTTCCAATTTACATTTATTGTCCACATGCCATTTTGCTTTATTCTTTCTTTTATATGCTTGTACACTGGTTTACTTTTCCTCTCTTTTGTTATTATGAGCTATGAATATTTCTTTATTTTCACTAAGGAATTATAAGCTATAAATCCAGTTTTCAATTCAATTAACAGTTTAATTTTAATTTTTTTTAAAAACTGCATCCTTTAGCTCTTTAATTATCAACCTCAAATAGACAATAGTATCTACTGGTTTCCTTCAGTTCAAAGAAGAAAATTCCTTCTCTTTTTCCATTTCCTATTTTTTGTATAATATGAGATTTTAGAAGATGTTTATTATTTATTTTCTCATTTTAAAGACTTTTAATCTTTCAAAATTACTATGGCATTTTTATAGTGCTTTGCAACTATATTTTAAATGTATTGACTTAATTATATATTTAAATAATTTCAAGTTTTATTTCTAGCCTTTTATTCTACTTCTTCATTACTGAGTCTGAGTTTTTAAAAATTGTTACAGTTTCTTATTACGTTTGAGTTCAGCTATGGGTAACATTTTTCTGGATAGGTATGCGGGTGGCATACTTTGAGTATTTGCATATCTGGAAACTCTTTCTGTTATCTTCACACATGAATAACATTTCGTCCAGGAATTTGGAGATTACTAAATTTTTCTCTCAAAACTCTTTTTGGATTTCTTCAATGTCTCAAGCATTTAATATTGTAGAAGAGAGGTCTCAGCCCTACCTGGTCCTTGTTAGCTCTGCAAAAGAATTTACTAGCTAGCTCCCTTTATATAATGAGCTTTCCCACCCTCCTCAGGAAACTTACAATATAAGTTGTAATTATAAAAGTCTAAGTTAGATATTGACTTGGTCCTGATAACTTATCATAAAAATCATGACAAATCTGTTTAGGGAGCATTTTCCCGAAGTATAGAGAAGGATTGTGATAGAAATTATAGTATAGTTTAGGAAAGCAAGTTTTCTGCCATAGAGCTGGTAGTAAACAGGAGAGTGGAGGAAACGAAGGAGGATAGCTGGGAATAAAGAAGGAGGAAATATGGTGGATATGACAGGCTACAATTGGTTGACCCATGTTTAATCAGTTTCATGGGTTCATTTTCGTTTAAAGGGCTGAGAATAAGATCACAATACAATTTCATAATTTTTTCCCTATAGAAATAGGTCTAGAAATGTTTCTGAATATATAGTGTGTGTTTTTCCATTTGGCAAATGTTGCCCTTCATATTCTAATTTATATCTATAGACCTCATATGTTTTAGAATAACATTTATATGCTATTGAAACATATTGTTTATTGAAGTAATCCTATTACAAAGTATATTGCTATGCTAGTAAATATCATGTATATTTATGGTAAGTAAGTATATTTTTATATATCTACAGAACCGAAAATAGTAGAATTATTATAGCCCGAAGTATAATATACACTATAGAGCTAAACCTTTTGAGATAAATATAAGTGATGCTCTTCAGTGTACATACCCCCTCCCACCAAAAACAAACCAAAACACAGAAAGGAAAAACTAATCTTTCTATCTGCTATGACTGTCTTACCATGTCCAGACTTCCATTGAGTCTAATTCCTGCTGGACTATTTCCTCTGGGCTAACATTGATTTCAGAAAGACATATAGTAAAACCAGTTCTTGATAAGCCTGCATCTTTGTATGCTGAATGTCTCCAAACTGCCCTCTCAAAGACCTGCTCTCCCCATGTTCTGCAGAGAGAAAATGATGTGAAGGGGGAGAGAAGTGTCACAATCTATGCCCAGCTGGTCTGGATTATCCAACCTCTGAGGTGTATCCGCCGGCTGCCCCTGTATCCCATTATAAATCATCTCCTTGTTGAACATCAGGCCAGACTGGGGTCTGATTCATTGGCTGAATGTTGCTACCTGGCTCCAGGAGAAGCCTGTGTCTCAGTCCTGTAATAGTCATCATGCTTTAAGAAACCTTCACATTTTTGAACAGTTACATAGTGTCCTCAGCTGAAGAAAGAGGAAGTCTGGAGTCCATTTCCGGCAACTAGCAGGGAGCTGTTTTCCTCTCCTTGACATTAGCAAGGTTTGTCAGCTTGTTAATCTTTAAGGGGATTTGGGGTTGAAATTTTTTGGGGGGTTGGGTTTGGAGTGGATAATATAGTCAAAGCTCTTCAAAATGGTTTGAGCAAATAAAATAGATGCCCCCCCCCTTTTATGGCTATGATTCCCACTTGGCCTTGGGTTTCAACTCCCAAGTTTATGTGAAAGGAAAACCACAAACTATTGGATAGTATAAGCACTATAATAATAGTCTATACCTTTTTTTTCTTGATGACTTCCAAGTCTGTTTCCATAATTCTGAGGTAGCAGAAACAATCAATAACCATAATTTAAATTACATGTGGATTGAGCATTCAAGCATTACAGAGTATGGGTCTCCAGAAGGCCAATGTTAACTGACAAGTTTGGCTGGGACACATATGCCTCCTTTTTCATTATTTCTCTGACTGATGCCCAATAGCCAATGAAGAAGGTTTGGTGAGAAAAGCATAATTAGAGGATAATTAGAATAATACCCTTTCTTTCATGAAATAGTTTTATCCTGATAAACTCCCCTAACTTGCACATACCACATTTGGGTGGGAAAAAACAGAGGGCGGGGAAATTTTCTCCCACAGAGACCTGACTCTAGCAGTCATACTTACTAATTGTTCTCTGACAAATAAAAATTTGCCTTAGACAAAATGGTAGAGATGTGTTACATCTGGGAAACATCACTCGTGATGGCTTCTGTATGGCTGGGACAGTAATGTCATTGTTTCTAGTATTGGATGGAGGAGATACAGTCAGAATGATGTCTGCCTCTATAGGATATTGTGTTCAAATTCCTTCCTCCTCAGATCAAAGAGAGAAATCTTCTAAGAAGTATCCTCCATAGATTTTTCTAGAGAAATTCTATGCTTAAAACGTCATGCCCTTTCCATGATAGTGGTATTTAAATTGTCCTCCATGAATCATTATGGCACTGAAATGCTTAAGAGTGGAAGGGAGTTCTAACTTGCATTTAGACTAAAGCCCCTCTACATAAGATCTAGTGTGAAGAAACAGCTCCGCTGCTTTAAAATAAAAAGGGTGAGGGGATTTGAATATTAGATCTATGATACCCCACTTAGCTTTCCAGCTTTTTGTTTCATGCCACGTCATACAGTGGCAGTCAACAACAAATTGGGCCATGGGATGGATTTCTAGCGGAAGCCTCTTGTGACTCTGCTTTCAAAAGTTTCTACAATGTTTCATATATAGCAAAGACAAATGCTAGTGCTTCTGGCTATGGAAATTACCAGTTCTTAATGACTCCACTTTAAGTAGATAATCAACAAGACTTGTAACCGAGGCATTTTTTTTCTTCCAGGATTTAGCATCATTACATGATTCTGAAGAATCAAAGTTCATAGGAAAGACTTAACAAGAATAACACACACACCTTTTTAAAGCTGTTTTTCTATTGTTTTCATGAAGTTCAAAAGTTCCTGGAAAACCTTCTCTCAACGTTTGTTCTTTTAGTCTGCCTTTGCTGGACTTTTAAGGAGAGGTAGGGAGGTACAGTAGAATACATAGTACAGTTATAATTAGAACTGGGTTTGGGTCTTAATTCTGCTGCTTATTATGGGCATGTTTTAGGATAAGTTGTCTTGCCTGTTTACAATCGAATTATTCATCTACAGTGTAGAAATATCTCTGCAACGCACTTCCTATGACTATTAAATGGAAAAACAAACAAAACATGAAACTGGTTATAGCAGAGTCTTTCAAACCTTTATGTTTTGTTTTGTTTTTTTAATTTGAGTTTTCATTATGCACTCTGTTTAGTAGAATGGACTTCTAGCTCTGTGAGATATTCAAAATGCAGTTGGTTATCATTTTAATATCTGTAAGAGTCGAGCAGTGTGGAATGATGAAAGACTGCAGGCTTCCATCAAGTTCAAAAGTGTTTAGTGGGAGGCAGAAAATACACCTACATAACTTAAGATCCAAGGGAATAGAAACTCTAATGAGTTAATCAACCTAGGTTCAAGTTGCAGATGTCTGTGAGTAGCAAAAAAAGAATTAGGTAATGTATGAGGCATGAATCTAGAGACCTTGCACCATGTGAAATCCTCCTTTGACTTAGAGAGTCTTTGATGTAACAATTATCAATATGGTATAATGCGTCACATCAAAGTTGCTGGCAAGAATGCAATCAGTGTCCTGGCTGAAATTTTTATTTTTGCAACGCAGACATGCTGAGAAAGCAACCCCACGTCATACATGGGCTAATATAATAGTGTTTTTAATTGGCAGAAACAATTGTCTTGAATGCTTGCAACTCTCACTCTTCAGAAATCTCTTGTCAAAATTCATATCATTACTTGAAAGGGTAAATACCTTTCTTACTGGTAAGCATCTCATAACTCCCAGAATAGTTAGAATTCAGCATTTAAATGTGGAAGAAAAAGAACACCGTGATTTTAATATTTGGTATTTAAGACCTTCTTATGTTTACAAAAATTTGACCTATTAGAGTAGCAGCCCAATAACTGCAAATTAAAATGTGAATTGAATATTTAATTTAGACTTGTGAATTTAATTTTAAATCTTTCCAAGTTTATGTACTTTATTGAAACATTTAATAAAAATTCAAAGGTCATTATATTTATGTTTGTTTATCAGATATATAAGGAATGGTTTGTCAACTTGATTAAAACACTTAAGAAGGAAATCAAATATATCAAATTTAAATATACAATCTGATATATTTGAAGGAATTAAATTATTTAAGTTTATAATTGTGATCAGTCATTAATCAAAAGAACTTTAAGAGTAATTGTTAAAATTTTCTAAGAGAATAAATAGAGTAATACAATTTATAAGCAGAATTTAAAAGTATAGGAAAGAACTATGGTTTGAACTTCATAACTGTAATGTATCTAATATTAATTTTGGAAACTAAATAAACTTCTCAATGGTCTCTTCTGCACACAGACTGCTCTCAAGTTAATTTTTTAAAAGACAAAGAAAAAGTCAAGAACCATATGATTTCACTGATATGTGGGATATAAAACTGAAAGCAACAAAGGAACAAGACAAACAAATGAAGAAACAAAAACTCATAGACACAGACAATAGTTTAGTGGTTACCAGAGGATAAGGGGGGAGAGGGGTGGTAGATGAGGGTAAAGGGGATCCAATATATGGTGATGGAACAAGAACTGACTCTGAGTAATGAACACACAATGTGATACATAGATGATGTATTACAGAATTGTACACCTGAAATCTATGTATCTTTACTAACAATTGTCACCCCAATAAACTTTAATTAAAAGAAAGAAAGAAAGAAAGAAAGAAAGAAAGAAAGAAAGAAAGAGAATAACTTCTTCCTAATGAAAAAAAAGACAAACTTAAATGAACAACAATAACTCAAGAAAATTATTTTGTCAATTGAATGAGCTGAACTTAATAGAGTATAGGCTGAAATCAACCTTATCCTTTTTCACTATTCTCATTAAACTCACTCTGTGGAAAAGTTCTTTATCTACCCCTAGTTCTCTTCTCACATGGTTTCCATAGCTTTTTCTGTCACTCTCATAAAATAAAGAACTCAGGTCTCTCTTAATAAACACATAACTCCAATTTGGAGTTATTTTAAAACCTTCAATTCCATTCAAGTTTAAAACTTTTCTCCTCCCTCAGCTTGGCCTCAAGACTGAAAGCCCAGAACACAGAGGACAAGGGATAGTCAGTCTCTTCACTGTGCCCAAGCTCCACCCCACCTCCCATTTCTTGGCAGTAGCTCTTGGCTCCTGCAGCATTTGACCTAGGAAGAGGTAAGGGGAGGGCAGAAAAGGACTTGGATGGCACAATTATAACGTGTGTTGGTACCCTCTGGCTGTGAGTCCATAGACTGATTCTCCTGATGTGGCATTATTTGTGGTCTTCCATAGATCCTCCTCTGGAGTCTCCCAGCTGGTTTCTATGACTCAAGTAGGGGTAGGCAGGCTGAGTTTCATGTAGTCCAACTCTTTGTTGTTCCTTCTTCACTCCAGACATCCTCTTGAACGGGAACCCTTTGAAAGATGATGCTAGGTTGGCTCCCTTCCGTTGCATCCATACCTAATCCCAAGGAAAACCTGTATTTTTTGCATATGCCACCAGTGGAAATGCAACTCCCTCCCAATGCTTTTATCTCTCTTCTTTTCCATCAGCTCCATTTTCTCAGGCCCATGTCACACATGAGACTCTATGTCTCCAAAGTCAGAAAATGTATGCCCAAGTCTTTAAGTGTTTTTACTTGCCATAAGGTTCAGTCAAGTTGGCCTCCTCTCCAACTTGGGGAATGAAGAGAAGGAAGGAGGATAACTGCCACCCCTCTTGCACAATTTTTTGCAAAGCTATTTTCTTGACTGCTTTCTTTCATGTCACTCAAGTTGAGTAATTGGCTAATGTGGGCAGAACCAAATTTGCAGTGTTTTGCTGTTCCCTGCACCTTGATTTAGGAGTGGTGATACTTGGGATTTGTTATATTTTTATTGGCTTTTGATATCTAAGGTTGGGAGTCTCCTTTTAATATTCTGATATGCAATTTCTATGAATGAATGTTTTGCACTGATAATTCACCTTTCGAAGATATTTTCATAGAATAAGACCTTAGCATAATTAAGCAATTATTTCACAAGCTGAGAAATGTGTACCTTTTCAGGTCTATTGGCATATTCTCCGATACATGCACATGTTTTGTTTCTTCTACCACAGGCTGTGCACAAACACTTTCATGAGAAATTTAAAAAACATAGATGAAAAGACAAGCAAAAATATAAACCTTAATAGTACAACCCTAAGATGACCATTGTTAACATTTTGTTATGTGTTTGTGAGAAGGAATGTATTTTCTCACAAGTCTAGAATGATGTTATTTATGTTGGCTCTTTTGAAATCTATTATCTAAATATAAATATTATTTTACAAAATTATTTATAAGTATTTCTTTGATATTTATAAAATGTAGTTATACATATAATAAAAATCTAATTATACAAATGATTTTACTAAAAAGCATAAAGTCTCCCACTCCAATCTTTCCCAACCCACATCCTCCACTTTTTTTTTACAGCCATACCTCATTTTATTGCCTTTTGCTTTTATTGCACTTCACAGATGTGTGTTTTTTTCTTTCTTTTTTCAGTAAATTTTTAAACATTTTTTATTAAAATATAGCTAACATACAATATTATATTAGTTTCAGGTGTATGTCATAGTTATTCAGCATTTCTATACCTAAAGAAGTGCTCACCATGATAAGTCCAGCAGCCATCTGACACTGTACCACGCTATCACAATATTATTGACTATATTCCCTATGCTGTACATTGCATTCCCATGACTTATTGGATTTATACCTGAAAATGTGAAACTTATTCCCCTTCACTATTTCCCTATCTTTTTAAATTTTTCAATTACAGTTGACATTCAATATTATTTAATATTAATTTCAGGTGTACAGCATAATGGTTAGAAATGTATATAATTTAAAAAGTTATCCCCCTGACTAGTCTAGAACCCACCTGGCTTTATACATAGTTATTACCATATTATTGACTACATTCCCTATGCTTTACTTTACAGCCCCATGACTATTTTGTAACTACAAATTTGTACTTTTTAATCCCTTCACCCTTTTCATCCTGTCCCCCAAACTCCCTTACATCTATCACCCCAATACATAGTTATTCTGACACCATATGTAGTTATTGCAGTACTCTTGAATATATTACTTATGCTATACTCTATGTCCTCATGACTACTTTGCAACAATCAATTTGTACTTCTTAACACCTTCCCCTTTTTCACCTACCCCCAACTCCCTCCCCTCTGACGACCATTATATGTTCTCTGTATCTATGAGTTTTTCTCTGTTTTGTTTGTTTTGTTCTTTAGATTCCAGGTATAAGTGAAATCACATGGTGCCTGTCTTTCTCTGTCTGACATACTTCACTTAGCACAATCCCTTCCAGGTCTATCCATGCTGCTGCAGATGGCAAGATCCCATGCTCATTCATGGCTGAGCAATATTCCATTGTATATATGTACAACCTACTCTTTATCCATTCATCCATCAATAAACACCCAGGCTACCTCCACATCTTGGCCATTATAAACAATGCTGCAATGAATATATGGATGCTCATTTTCCTTTGAAGTAGTGTTTTGGGTTTCTTTGGATAAATACCCAGAAGTGGGATTACTGGGTCCTTTCTTTGTCTCTTGTTATAGCCTTGGTTTTAAAATCTATTTTGTGTGGGTATAAACATTGCTACACCAGCTTATTTCTTTGTTTCCATTTCCATGAAATATCTTTTTCCATCCCTTTACTTTCAGTCTGTCTGTGTCTTTTGATCAGAAGTGAGTTTTTTGTACGCAGCATATGTAAGGGTCTTGTTTTCTTATCCATTCAGCCACCCTATATTTTGATCAGAGCATTTAATCCATGTACATTGAAAATAATTGTTGATAGATATGTAGTTATTGCCATCTTGTTATTCATATTTTTCATCTTTATTTTTATTTATTTATTTTTTTTGTCTTGAAGTCCCTCTAAAATTTCTTATAATATTGATTTGGTGATGAACTCCTTTAGCTTTTTCTTGTCTGGGAAGCTATCTGTCCTTCAATTCTAAATGATAGCTTTGCAGGTAGAGTAATCTTGGTTGTAGTTCCTTGCTTTTCATCACTTTGAATATTTCCTACCAATCCCTTCTGGCCTGCAAAGTCTCTGTTGAGAAATCAACTGATAGTCTTACAGGAGCCCTCTTGTAGGTAACTAACTGCTTTTCTCTTGCTGCTTTTAAGATTCTGTCATTGTCTTTAACCTTTGCCATTTTCATTATGATGTGTGTTGGTGTGGGCCTCGTTGGGTTCATCTTTTTTGGGACTGTGCTTCCTGGGCTTGTATGTTTATTTCTTTCACTAGGTTAAGGAATTTTTCTGTCATTATTTCTTCAAATATGTTTTCAATTCCTTGCTGTCTTTTTTCTCCTTCTGGTAACCTTATGATACGAGTTTTTGTACTCTTAATGTTGTTCCAGAGTCCCCTTAAACTATGCTCATTTTTAAAAATTCTTTTTGCTGTTCTGATGGGTGTTTTCTGCTACCTTAACTTCTAAATCACTGATTCAGTCCTCTGCTTCATCTAATCTACTGTTGATTCCCTCTAATGTATTCTTCATTTCAGTTATTACATTCTTCAATACTGACTACTATTTTATGTTTTCTACCTCCATTTATATGTTTCCTGTCTCTTTGTTGAAGTTCTCACTGAGATCATTGAGCATCCTTATAACCAGTGTTTTGAACTCTGCATCTGGTAGATTGCTTGCCTTTATTATTCATGTTTTTTATCTTTTTTAAATTTTCTTTTTCTTTAAGAAGTCCCTCTAACATTCTTTGTTTTACTGGTTTGGTGGTGATGAATTCCTATATTGTTTTGTCAGGAAGCTCTTTATCTATCCTTTGATTCTAAATGATAGCTTTACTGGGTAAAGATTTTGTTGAGTTCTTTTTTCTGGAGCTTTGTTCTATTCTTTCATATGGGACTTTTTTTTTTTTTTTTTTTGTCTCCCCATTTTGGCTGCTTCCCTGTGTTTGTTTCTATGTATTAGGTAGGGTTCCTACGTCTCCCAATCTTAGTAGAATGGCCTTATGTAATAGGTGTCTTGTGGGTCCCAGTGGCATATTCACCCTGGCCACCAGAGCTGGGTGCTCCAAGTGTGTCTCTTATGTGGGTTGTGTGTGTCCTTCTGTTGTAGTTGAGCCTTGGTTACTGTTTGCACATCAATGGCAGGGATTGACCCTCAGGCTCCTTGGTTTTGAGGTCTGGTGGTAACAGTGGAGGAGCTGTTGTGCAGGGGCTGACCCTACAGGGCAGGATTCACATTAGCAAGGCTCTAGTGCCTGCTCAGTCTGCCCTTTGGGTGTGTTGTCCTTGGAAGTGACCAGGTAACACTCTGGCTTCAGCAGAAGCTGGCCAACAGTTCTGTTGGGCCCTGTGGCCTCCTGGAATGAGTCACAAAGCAGTCTACATATGGGTACTACCTGCACTGGGTTTGGAGGTACCTGGAGAGGCCAAGCCAGAAACTGAGGCTAGCTGCCACTAGTGTCTGGCTTGGGGCTGCTCAACAAGATATATGGATCATGCCAATGCCAGATGCTGCTTATCTAGGTTTTGTGAACCCTTGAGAGATTTTAGGAAAGTCCTCTGCATTAGACAAGATAGGCCATTTGTATGAAAAAGCCAGGGGAAGCAGTTTGGGAATGCTCAAAAGTTGGGTGGGGCAGGGTCTTGGAATCACCAGGATGGGATGAATGGAATGGTGTTAGGCAGTTGGTGGGAACTCATATATTGCGGCCTCCTGCAGCTGTACATGGGGAGGGAGGAGGCCTCAACAAAGGAACAATAGATTCTGCCAGCACTTTTGTCTGGGAGAAAGTTGCAGCTCCAGTCCTCACTCTGAGGCCAGACAATTCAGTTCTTCCCCACTTGTCCTTGATACCTTTCAAGCTGCTGCCCCAGCCATGGAGCTCAGAGTGAGTGAGTCTGTCAGCAATAAGTCTGTGCATAGGACCTTTAAGAGAAGAGCCTGACACTGTAGCTGCCCTTGTCTCACTCAGCCACAATCTCGACTAGTTTTCACAGCCATAAGTTATGGGGACTTTTCTGCCCAGCACTGGAACCCTGGGCTGATCCTGAGGTAGGGTTAGGACCCCTTGCACCTTTGAGTATGGGGGGGAACTCTGCAGCTGAATTATCCCTCCCTCCCAATTTTTAATGGTCATATGCAAGAGTGGGCCCAGTTCATTCCGTGTCTCTGCCCCTCCTACCAGTGTCAAGGTGGCTTCTCCTGTATGTCCTTAGTTATAGGGCTTTGGTTCAGCTAGAATTCAGGTGGTTCTTAGTGATGGTTGTTCTGTTGTTTAGTCATAATTTTGATTGATCATGAGAAGAAGCAAGCACAGCATTTACCTACTTCTCTCTCTTGACCGGAAATCCCCCATCCTCCACTTTTGAAAGTTTCTCTTTTAGATGTTTCTAGTGCATCTCCCAACCTTTAAATCAGAGATTCTCATTTTTGGTTTCACATTAAAAATTACCCAAGAGTTTTTTAAAGTTCCCCATATACCAATTAATATTAACTTTCCCAAATGTTAATTGATCTGGATCTCTTGAGGTGGGACTCAGGCAGTGATATTATTTTTAATGCCCAGTAGATAATGTTGATGCATCTTGAGAGTTAAGAACCACTGAGTTATATTATATACTTACACAATAATCACTTCACTTATTCATTTTAGAAAACATTAATTTTCTGTTATGAGAACTGAAGATTTATCTTACACAACTCCCATCTTTCCTTTTCCCCATGATTTACACTGTGGGTAGTTACAAACTTATTAATGGTTTTTGATTGGTCGCATTTATAATTTAAAATAAATGCTGATAATTCTTTCTGGTTTATCACATTTAAACATTATGTCTTTATTACCCATTAGTTAAGATGAGAATATTACCCTCTTTATGCCCCTCTTTTACCTTTCCACCATCCCACCTATCAACCTCCATTAACAATATATGTATTTGTACATTGTGACATTCTGTTCTAGAACATTATTCCATGATTTATCCATAAGTTGATTCTAAATATCATAAACCAGAAATATTATGTATGTATGTATTCAAACATACTTTTATACAGACAGCATATAATAATGTTTAAGAGTATTACTCCATAACACTTACTACCTCTGTGATCTTGTGTAAGTCACTTAACTTCTTTTTACCTTAGTTCTTCATCTTGAAAAAACAAAACAAAACATCCATCTTTTGGGGTTGTTGTAGGGATTATGTAACTACCCATAGCACATGGTAAAGACTCATATGTTAGTTATTCTTCACTTCTTAGCCCAGTTATATGCAAGTATTACATTTCTTCCTTTACTGCTTCAATATGATGATATCTGGACTACACACAGTCAAATACTTCTTAAATCAAAGTTAAATTAATTTCTTTTTCTTATGCTCTAACAATAGCTTTTTTAAATGCCATTTTCAAATTTCGTTTTATATTCTAACCACAGATTTCCTGTATAGTTTCCCTCTCATCTTGCCAGAAGTCTCCAAATAGCTTGCTCTTTTCTTGTTTTCAAAAATGTAATGTGCCCCTAATATATCTTCTTAAAAATTCAGCCTTTCCATTATGTGGTCTACTACTGCGTGGAATTCACTTTCTTCCTGGGGACAATTCATCCACCCCCTGACCTCTTGCTACAATCTAGACCAGATGCTTTCTAGGCTTTGTGGATACCACTGAGGTGTATCAGCATTTCCTGCATTCCAAGTTTTCCTCTCTTTGATCCCTCTCTGTTTTTGCTGGTGTAAGTCCTCAAATAATTTCCTCAGAATGGTACATGAATGGTAAATTTTCTTAATCTTTGCATACTTGGAAATCTTGTTTGCCATCATGTAATTACAATCAAACTCCTAACAATATTTTTTAACTGACAAGCTCATTCCAAAACCCATAGAAAACAGAAAAGACCTAGAATAACCAAACAATTTTGAAAAAGAAAAACAAACTTGGAGAGCTAATTCTATCCAACTTCCATACTTGTTTTAAAGGTATTCAAGAAAATGTGGTATCAGCATAAAGATAAACAAACAATTAAATGCCTGTGGTATCATCCAAATCTCAACCACCCTAATTTGTCACTTTTTTTTTTCCTCTGAGGATCACAAAGCAGACCTGATCAACTGAGAATTGGGTATTACTACCTGCATAAATGAATCTCTAGTAATACATGTGTTCTAGATCTCAGCAGCCCCATCAGTAGCATGGGCCCAGCCTCTGTAGAGGAATCTTTTTTTTTTTTTTTTTTTTTTTAAGATTTTTATTGGGGAAGGGGAACAGGACTTTATTGGGGAACAGTGTGTACTTCCAGGCCTTTTTTCCAAGTCAAGTTGTTGTCCTTTCAATCTTAGTTGTGGAGGGTGCCGTTCAGCTTCAAGTTGTCCTTTCAGTCTTAGTTGTGGAGGGCGCAGCTCAACTCCAGGTCCAGTTGCCATTTCTAGTTGCAGGGGGCACAGCCCACCATCCCTGACGGGAGTCGAACTGGCAACCTTGTGGTTGAGAGGACGCGTTCCAACCAACTGAGCCATCCGGGAGCTCAGCGGCAGCTCAGCTCAAGGTGCCGTGTTCAATTTTAGTTGCAAGGGGCACTGCCCACCATCCCTTGTGGGACTCGAGGAGTTGAACTGGCAACCTTGTGGTTGAGAGCCCACTGGCCCATGTGGGAATCGAACTGGCAGCCTTCAGAGTTAGGGGCATGGAGCTCTAACCGCCTGAGCCACTGGGCCAGCCCCAAGGAATCTTTTTTATAATTAGGATGCTGCTAACATCTGGCAGTGTTAGTGGACACCTTGGACTCTATCTATTATTCATCACCATTTCTGCTCCCTTAGTTCAGACAACCATCTTCCTGTCTAGATTTGGATGCCAGCCTCCTCTTGGCATTCCTACTTATGAGTCTACATTCTTCCATCCATTCTACACACTGCAGTCATAGTGCTTTGTCTAAAATGCAAATCTAATAAATTCACTCCTCCATGTAATCCCTGCCAACACACACACACACACACACACACACACACACACACACACACAGCAGGTTCTTTGCATGCCTTAATATGACCTACATGGGACTGTTTCCTCTTTCTCTTTCCCATAACCCAGTTTTTCCAATGCCCTCTCTCATACTCAGATCGATGCACAGGTTTTCTCTGTGCCTGAAATGTTCTTTCTTCTCTGGCTCTCTCCTCTACATCTTTCAAGTCTCCATTTAGATTGTACTTACTCTGGCAAGTCATCCATGACTCCCTCACAGTCGGATTAAATGCTTCTCCATGTGTTCCTACAGCCTTTATAGTTATTCCTCTTTTAGTAGCACTTTCATTCTGTTTACCCCACCAGACTGTAAGCTCTTTGAGGGGAGTTACTATAGCCATCTTGCTCACTGGTTTCTAGTACCTACCAAATAATCACTAAATACTCGTTGAAATATTAAAAGAAAGAGAAAAATATAAAGGGAGATAGTTGCCTTAAATCAACTGTTATCCTCTTTCATGGGGTTTTATTTGGGAGTGTCTGGAATTATTTTAGAGCAGTTCCAATGCCATTGAGCTGGTTTACATTATTCTTTCATGAGGGCTAAAAAAGGAAACGAGGCTGTTAGCTGAATTTTCTAGATACGCTATTAGTGATGATCTCTTTTTAATGACTGCCACCTCCTTGCCATTTGTAACCCAGGATGAGGATGTCTGATAGCTATAGCCTCATGGCCTTAGCAGGAGCTGTTGCTGCCCAAGCCTCCAGAAAGAGAACGTGCTGTTGCTTCACAGAGTGATTTTTGGCCCCAGGAGAGCCAAAGGACTGCAGATTGCAATGTGCCTGTGTGAATCTCTGTGTGATTATGTTGGCTATTTGTGTTAGGAAAAGATGGTAAAACCATGAAGCTTCTCGATGCATTTGTAACTGATATTCATGTTGGAGAAAAGATTTGAGAGTTCAGTAGTGAATTGGCCCTTGTCAAGGAATTTTGTAAGAACTCTCACTACTTTTCAAGCCACATTTGCATTCCTGCTGAATGGGTCTTTTCAATTTTCCTTGTGAACATGCATAAAACCAACAGCCAAAGAAAATGCATTTTGGTGATGGCTGTGTACCAGGATAAATACAGATTTGTTTTATTCAAAGATAATGAGATTGGGTTTTTTCCCCCCAAAATTTATGTAGGTAATGACTCTGATTTATTTTATCAAACATACCAGATGTTATGAGCATGCCTGTGTTCAGGAATCTTGAACGAGGTCCCTTGGGAAGCTGTGCACTGTTCAAAACCATGCTTCTCTGGCTCATATCATTTCTGGAGACTTTTGTGGGCATGGCCCCTGAGACAGTGACACGTTCTTTTTGGAAGAGTCAAAAATCACACAGAACTATAATGTTGACTAGAGTGGGTAATTAAAAGGTATACTTCTCGTATAGACTAAAGAATGAAAACAAAAGATGAGAACAGAGCACAAGCCAGTGTGAGACATAACTATAACGCCATGAGATGATTTTCATGTGTGGGTGAGTCTTAACTTTCCTGGGGAAGTTCAAGGTTGACTCTTAAGCTAGAAATTGACTTAATGCAAAGTAGGTGTGTTGGTTTCAAGCGGCCAGTTGAAACTCACTCATCATCAGTCAGCATTCACTAAGTCATAGAAAACTTCAAATGTTAACCTTTTAAAAAATCTAAAGCAAGGAATAGCATTAAATCCTTATACATATGTATCTTTTCACTGATGTACAACCCCAATAACCTCAAAGAAGTTTATGAGCACCAAGCTCCACCTCTCTCTTACTGGCCAGAACAAAAGGAGACATAAGCACACATGTGGGTAAATTCATAACGATGTGAGTGCAGGTGGAGGCCATACACCTGCCTACCCGTGCACAGGACACCCCATGAGGAGGACCTTGATCTCCTCTATTTCTGACAAGGCAAAGCACACACAGTGTGTATATCTACAGAGAGGTCATATTTTCTGAATTCTTACTCTGCTCCAGGCATTCTTCTAAGCCCCTCATATAGATCATCGTTTTTAATCCTTACCATCACCCCATGCTGTTACTATTAGAAGTTCCTATTTTATAAGCAAAACACAGAAAAGTTAATTTACTTCTCCCAGGCCACAGAGCCACACTCAAGAAGATTCCAAAGTTAGTGGCCTTGTTCAGGAATGTGCATTTTCTGCTTTAGAAAGAAGAACAGACTGTCTGTCTTTTTTATTCCTCATAGTTTCCTTTGTGGGGTTGGATATAGTTATCTACATTCCGTAACTAGGAAGCTGGATGCAAGCAAAGTAAATAACTGGTCAAATATAAACCATGGCAAACATTAATAGACTTTGATGGTTAATTGGACGGAGTATGGAGAGCTGAGAAGAGTGAAATATGATTCGCACGTTTCAAGCATGTGTGGTTTTACTGAACTAGAGTGAGGAGGATGGTATGAGGGGAAAAGAATCATTTCTGTTTTAAACATACGGCGTTTGAAGTAGGATGGAATATCCAAGTGGGAAAGGCCTGTTGGAGAATGGAACTCCTGCTTTAGAGAAAGTTATAGCACCACATTGTCAATAAACAAATTGAAGACTAGATCTGGACAATGCCCAGTCAGGGAACAGGAGGAGGAAAAGAATAAGGGGGAGTTACTGAAGGGTGATTTCATTTGAGATTTTCTAGTATTCATGAATCAATAAGGTTTCCTTATTCATGTTTCAGGAGAAGAAACCATGGCAATGACTGAAAGAACAATAAAACTTTGTGATGCTTCTCCAAATATGTGAGATATATATATATGGAGAGCGAGAGAGAGAGAGAGAGAATGTAGACTATATGTACATATATACTATATATATGACATAGAAAGAAATGGAGATGGAGATGGAGAAACAAGTAGAAATAGATGATATAGGTATATAGACATTTAGATATTGATATGGGTAGAGGGGTCAAGAAAAATGTTTTGACAAGGGGTTAAGTTCGAATACAAAGGTATAACTCTTCTTTATCAAGCCAAAACTCCATTTGTATTACTTAATAAATTTTGCTCTAAAATTCACATGAAAACAGCATCTTGTGATATATCATCTTATTATTCCAGTCTGTGTACCATTTAATTGAGCATTTTAGTTCATAATAATATAGCTAATTTTGGTATTTTAGATCAATCTTCTCTCATCATCTGAATTGAAAATAACTGTGGTCAAGATTTATGTCGTACATTCCTTCTATATCATTATTGCCCAGTGGTGAATTGATTATAGAAGCACAATCATTCATTCAAATAATGTTTGTTTACTGAGAACATGTTTTGTGCTTAGCACAAAGATAAATGTCATAAATAAAATGTTATTACAGCCAGTCACAAGAGACTACATATTGTTTGATCCTATTTATATGAAATGTCTAGACCTGGCAAATTTATAGAGACAGAAAGTGGGCCAGTGATTGCCTAGGGCTTGGGGAGGAGTGGTATGAAGTTTGGTGGGATGACAGCTAAAGGGTATGGGGATTCCTTTTCAGGGTGATAAAAATGTTCTAAAATTGATTATGTTGATGGTTGCACAACTCTGTGGATATAATAAAAACCATTGAATTATACACTTTGATAGATTAATTGTATGGTTTGTCAATTATATCTCAATCCAGCTGTTACAAAAAATGCTGTTAAGTAGTTTGTTCTCTCTTGAGGGAAACAAATTCAAATGCAACATAAGGTGAGAAGTGCAATTAACATTGTGTGAAGAATTTTGGATACAAAGAGAAGGACATTATTTTGTCCAAGAGCATATCAGGGAATCTCAATAACCATTTGTTAATTAATTAATTGACCAATTGATGACTAGCTGTGCCTACAGCTCTCAGCACCAGTCTCAATAGTTCTTGGCTTCTCGGAGTTAGATATTAATTCATGAAATCAAGACTTCGTCACGTGGGAGAGAAGCATGCCCTCCAGCTGCCTGGAGCTTCCTGAAATGTTTGCTTGACATTCAGACTGAAATCCAGAAAACAGGAAATCCAGTTCTGACATGTGGGCATTTGGTCCAATGGCCAGAGCTTTCCTTCCTTCAAAGATTAATGAAGCACAAAGATGCCAGCTCTTTCCTTTCAACTCCCCACAATAATCAGCTCTCAGCAGCCTGCCAGTTAAATATTGCTTCACTTCAGTGCTCAGGAAAAGTCCCAACTGGAAAAGGCGAGGAAAACTTGGTCCCAGTGTTTTTATGAAGAACAGCTTAAAAACCCCTCTAGAATATTCCGTAAGCAATATTACAAGCTTTCCTTTCTTTTTATATCTAGGGATGGGGAAAAGAGTAAGGGGAACTGGATTTTTTGTAATCATGAGTCAAATTTCAAAGTCCATAAGTTGAACCTCTGCAAGGCCCTGGATATTTTCTAAATTAATTGACCATCAAATTCTTACCCTCTACATCTGCATTACATTAGAGATCATAAAACTATTTGGGTTTTTTTGCTACTTAAAGGAAAGATTGTGTGGGCATAATGCTTTGAGAGGGCCTGTTCCTTTTCAAAAATTATTATGAATTCATAAAAAGAAACAAGATTATCTCTTGTGTTTATACATTGTTATTCCTCTCTAAGAAGCTCAAAGGACTTTGCACAGTCTTGTTGGTCTTGAAAAGGGAAAATAGAGACAGGCGTCCATGTTAGCAGCTGACTCTGGAGGAGAACTTGGATATCCTGCTAAGCCTTTCGGCGTTCTCCAAGTGTTTCATTTGATACATTTTGTAAGAGAAGTACATTTCTTTAGCCCATTTATTAATCTATTCATTCAACGAATATTCTGTGATGATTGTGCATAGATGCTAAGGATACCAAGAGACGATGAGGCTCTGTTCTCAGAGGATTTACAGGCTGATGAGAAGAACAAGCAATCTAGAAGTAAATAAATATGTAACTGAATGAGAAATAAACCTAACACTGTGATAGGTAATTAAACAGGGGATAAAGTTACCTAATTCACCTAGGATAAGCCCAGAAACCTCCTGGAGGAAGTGGCAATTGAGCTGAAATAGGAAGAAAGAACAGAAGCCAACCCCACAGGGAAAGAATTAGAGAAATGTGCTCCAAGCATGGAGAACAGCTAGTGCAAAGGTCCTGAGGCAGGAAAGAGTTTATCTGTTTTAGAAACATACAGACCAGTGTGGCCAGATAAAATTAATGAGGGGAAGAGTGGCAAACCAGAAATATGAATAGCTCCCTGTATGTGGTACGCACTGTGCTGTACGCTGATGGGAATGATTTTAGCTAATTCTTATACTGATCCTTTACTATGAAAGCCCACACTAGGCTAAACTAGCCACGTGCTTTACCTCACTTCAAACTTACAAGACAGGCATCATTATCTTCATCTACATTTTACAGACTCAAAACATTGAGTCTCCTGCCTAACACACATGGCAAATAATGTAGGTCAGGAAACAGATTTGAACATAGGCGTTTTGATACCAGCATGCAGATGCTTAGATAGTCTGCTGTGTTGCCACCTGGCGGTTATGTGGCGCAAGGAGTAGGGGAGCCAGAGGAGTAAACAGGAAACAAGAATATCAAGTCTTGGCTCCCGGAAATCAAGGTATGCTCACAGAGCATCTGAACAAGGCTAAAGGGTCCGCCAGGGCTTGCTATGGGAATTAACCAGGTGGAGAGGGTGAGGTGGGGCCAATGCTTCAAGATGGAGACCACAGACTTTTAAAGCACATGAGTTGCTCAGAGGACCCAAGCAATCATATATGACAGAAACATAAGGGCAGCGAGTGTCTGGGGCTTGATGTTGGACTAATAGGCAGGTTCAAAGCCGTACATATATGACCCTCCTTGCTGACTTCTACCACAACCCACGTCATCCCAAGTATCAAGACTGTTATCAATGTTAAAGGCAAAAGTAACATATTTGTCTTTATGTTTGGAGGCAGGTCAAGGGAAATCGATGAAGAGAAATTGCAGAATGATGTAATTCTGAGGCTGCATTAATATTCCACTGTGTCATACTTTTGTACAGACAAAAGACCATCGAGCTTTGCCCAAATTTAGGAAGCCACCTCCCAACTCTCCTGAGCTGGAGCTATTCTCAGGTTATGAAACCCGGGTAAACAAGCCCCATGTGAGGCTACCCCTGAACCTGCCTTCCTGAGTTCAGGGATCTGTAGTTTGAGTTCCTGGGGAAACTGCCTTTTTCCAAAGATAATGCTAAATCTATCTCTGGGCCAGTGTTTGTGAAGGAAAGTGAGAAGCTAAAAGGTCAAGGAAGGAAATGTCAAGTAGGAAACGCCCTGGAAAGTCTTGGAGTCATGCTCTCTTTACTGGGATATAAGCCTATGGCTGTTTTCCCTTCTTTCTTCATTGTGCTGTTTGTCCCAGGAACATGCCCTTTGGAGGCAGGCTGGGCCAGCAATCCCTGTTCTTACAAGGGCCTCCCCTGTGTAAGACATCGGAACTGAGAGGCCAACAAACTCCATGCTGAGGGCCTTCACTGAGAGACCCAAAAGTTCTGCTCCCCCTAAAATTAAAGCAAGCATCTTGATAAAAACAGAGCAAAAAAAATTAGGTAGCCATTCATCCCATTGCGCATATGTCTTCTACTTTTCACAACTTCTTTTCTTATTCCAGAAGTAAAATCCATTTATTGCTAAAATACAGAAAAAAAAACTTTTTTACAGCAAATAAAATCATCCATGGTCCTATTATACTTTTTATAATTTGGAATAAATATCTTCAGCTATTTTTATTTAACTATGAAATACATTAATTTTTTACAGAAATGCATATTTTTACAAAAAGCATATATAAGTATAACACATACAAAAATATAAAATACGTTATTAGAAAAAAATTATTTAACTTAAAGTCGACCACCACATTGCATATACAGTATCCGTTTCCTATTTCCCAATGTATTTTCTTAATTATTTATGAGTCTTTTATATATTAAGAAGTCTAATCCTTTGCTAGTTATAAATGTTGCGGCATTTTCCCAATTTTTGATTAGTCCGTTATTGGTTATTCTTTTTTCTCATGCAAATGTTTTTAATATTTATGTAGTTAAATCCGCTATATTTTCATTTATGATTGATACCATTGATATTGTCTTTAGAAAACTCTTCATCTGCCCAAATATTATGTAAATAGTCACATTATTTCATATTAAACTTGTATCGTTTTCTTTTCTAAATCATTAATCCCGCTGGAATTTATGCTGGTAAAAGGTGTGAAGAAAGGATCTGGTTTTGTGTTTTTCAAAGTGGGGAGCCAATCACTTCAATATCATTTATTGGCAAACCCATCCCTCCCCTATTGAATTAAAATGCTGTCTTTATTACGTAATAATTTTTACATGCTCATAATCTGTTTCTGGATTTCATATGCTGTCCCATCAATCAGTCTGTCTGCACCACACTGTATCTCACTATTTTAATGTGTATTATTTAATTGACAAGAAAGGCCCTCTTCATTATTCATTTTTTAGTTATTTCTGAATGTTTATTGTTCCAACTTAATTTATGGATTATGTTGGAAATTCCAAGTAAAACCCCCTGAGATCTTTCTGGAAATGAATAAATCAGAGGTGGAGGCAGATACAGTTTTAGAAGTCCTCTCTCTCTCTCTCTCTCTCTCTCTCTCTCTCTCTCTTTCTCATGTTTCTTCACTATCACTGGGCTTCCCACTTCCCTTCTTGCTTCAGTAGCAACTCCCCATAGCTGTCCTGGTCTCATTACATTTTTGTTCTCTTTGCAGACCTTACTATCAACTGGTTCAGTTTGTTACCATTTTTCAGTTGTCTTTTCCAAAAGCTCAGCTTATCTATAAGCACCAGGCTATGGGTCACTGGTCAGATGCTAGATTGTCTCTCTTTGTATCAGGTGCCTCCCCAGTTTTAATCAATGGTGAATGAGGAGTGAACAAGTGGAGAGCCAAATGTGATAAAACATGGCTATCTAAATATCAGGGTTTATGGGTGAGATAGTTTTTCTTGGAGTGCAGACATTTGGACACTTGTCTGGACTAGATCATAAATGTTAGCAGAATAAGTAATATATAAAACAATATTTTCAGTATGACTTCAAACTTAAATATGTAAAAAATTTAAATTATATATATATAATAACATTTATTGAATCATTATAATCAGCTAGGCACAGTGCTAAGTGCTTCCCAACCACTGTCTTATTAAATTGTTCTCATTCACAAGGTAAATACTATTCTCATCATTTTATACCTAAGAAAATTGAGACTGAGAGAAATTTAAAAAAGAAAACGTCCTCAAACTCACAAGGTTAGTGTCAAAGCCAGAAATTGAACCAAGATTATTTTGTGTCCAAAGACCAAAGTTTTCAGTATTATATATGCCTTCTGAAGGACTATGAAGAATGTACCAGATACTAACAGGCTTCACCTGTAGTCAACACAATTAGGAATAATAGGATTTTCATTGAAGAAATTCAGTGTTCAAAGGCACTCCTGAACTGCTGTTTACTTGCTGTGTGTCATTGGGTAAGTAACTTAACCTCTCCAACATTTACTTCTTCAGCTATAAAATAGAAATTTAAAAAATTTATGCCATAAAGTAGTTGAAAGAATTAAATGATAATTTACATAGGAGCCACAGTGCACTATTACAGAGAAAGTTCAATAAAGAATAGCTGTTATTATATTTTTCAGTATTTTCAAAATTTCTTCAATAAGCATATATTTAACCTTTACCTAAGTGGAGGCTGAGGGTAGGAGTTAGTTTCTTCATCTTTAATACTGAATGCATATATTTTAAGTGGCAGTATTGAATTACATTGAGCCATTTTCTAGTTTCCCTGATAACTAAAGGTATGCGTGTTTAAGAAAGCTAACAAGATTTTGTTTGTAATTGAAAGCCTATAATTTCAACACTAGACCTTTTTATTTTGGGGGCAAACTTAACAGAGCCAAATGGAAACTGCTTCCTCCAGTACTATAGTTTTACTGATTTAGTTACCCAGGTACTCCATGAATGCTGACCACCATTATATGTTCTATAAATATTCTTCACAATGGTGTTGTTTATACAGACTTACTGAACCACCAGCATTAGAGTCTTTTGATCAAAATGAAGATGGCTGAACCCCAGCTATCACTCACCTAATGAGTCAGAATCTCAGGGGATGTGTTCCAGGAATCTTTAAAAGAAAAAAAAAGAAAGAAAAAGAAAAAGAAAACTAGTTGCCCTGGTGGCTTTATGCCCACTGACATTTGAGAATTACAATTTTGAGACTGGACACACGATTTAGGAAAGAATCAGTGAGTATGAAAGTATGTCAACCAAAACATTCTAAACTAAAATGCAAAGGAAAAAAAGAATAAAAAAAAAACAAAAACCAGAGCAGAATATCTAAAAACTGTGGGACAACTTCAAAAGGTGTAATGTGTATGTAATTAGAATACTAGACAGAGAAAAAGAATGAAGCAGAAAAACATTTGAAGTAATAATTGTCAAAATTCAACCTATCAGATGCAGACTTCAAAACACTGTCTATAAGGATGCTCAATGATCACAGTGAGAACTTCAACAAAGAGATAGGAAACATAAAATTGGAGATAGAAACCATTTAAAAAGAAATGAAGACTATAATAACTGAAATAAAGAATACATTAAAGGGAATCAACAGTAAATTAGATGAAGCAGAAGATAAGGTAACAGAAAATACAAAATCAGAACCGCAAAGAGAAAAATCCAAAAAAGTGAAGATAACTTAAGTGTCCTCTGGTATAAAATCAAGTGTATCGAAATTCACATTATAGCAGTAGCAGAGGGAGAACAGAAATAACAAGAAATTGAAAACCTATTTGAAGAAATCATGATGGAAAACTTCCCTAACCTGGTAAAGGAAATAGACATACAAATCTAGGAAGTGCAGAGAATCCCAAAAAAGATTAACTCAAACAGGCCCACACCAAGACACATCATAATGAAAATGCCAAAGGTTAAAGACAAAGAGAAAATCTTAAAAGCAGCAAGAGAAAACCAGTTAGTTACATACAATGGAACTCCCATTAAATTATCAGTTGTTTCTCAATAGAAACTTTGCAGGCCAGAAAGAATTGGCACAAAACAGTCAAAGTGATAAAATGTTAGGACCTACAACCAAGATTACTCCATCCAGCAAAGCTATCATTTAAAATTAAAGGACAGGTAGAGCTTCCCAGACAAGAAAAAGCTAAACTAGTTCATCATTACCAAACTGGTATTACAAGGAATGTTAGAGGGACTTCTTGAAGAAGAAGGAAAAGAAGAGGAGGAGGAGGAGGAGGAAGAGGAGGAGGAGGAAGAAGAAGAAGAAGAAGAAGAAGAAGAAGAAGAAGAAGAAGAAGAAGAAGAAGAAGAAATAGAAAATATGAATAACATAAAGGCAATAACTACATATCTATCAACAATTACTTTAAATGAGCATGCATTACATGCTCCAATTGAAAGACAGGACAGCTGAATGGATAAGAAAACAAGACCCTTACATATGCTGCCTACAAGAGACTAACTTCAGACTGAAAGACATACACACAGAGGGTAAAGGGATAGAAAAAGGTATTTCGTGAAAATGGAAAGGAAAATAAAAGCTGGGGTAGCAATATTTATACCAGATAAAATGACTTTAAAACAAAAGCTAGATAACAAGAGACAAAGAAGGACCTCGTAATCCCACTTCTGGGTGTTTACCTGAAGAAATCAAAACTATTTCGAAAAGACATCCATATGTTAATTGCAATATTATTTATAATAACCAAGATATGGAGGCAACCTGGTTGTCCATCAGTGGATTAATGGATAAAGAAGGGGTGGTACATATATATAATGGAATATGACTCAGTCATAAAAAAGCATGAAATTTTGCCATCTTCGACAACGTGGAAGCATCCAGAGGGTATTGTGCTGAATGGACTAAATCAGACAGAAAAAGACAAGTGCCATATGATTTCACTTATATGTGGAATGTAAAGAACAAAATAAATGAACAAACAAAACAGAACTCATGATATAGAGAACATTTTGATGGTTGCCAGATGGGAAAGGGATTGGTGGGATGGCTAAAAAAGGGCAAGGGATTAAGAAGTACAAATCGTAGTTACAAAATAGTCATGGTAATGTGAAGTACAACATGAGAAATACAGTCAATAATATCATTACTATGTATGATGTAAGGAGGGTGTTAGATTTATTGGGGTGATCACTTCATAAGTTATATAAATGTCTAATCACTATGTTGTACACCTGAAACTATTACAATTTTGTATGTCAACTTTAATTGAATTTTTTTTAAAGTTAAAATAAATAAATAAATGTCAATTTTTCTTTTTGCAAAAATATTAACAGTCACAAAATCACAGATCCAGGAAGTTCGGAGAATGCCAAGGAATATAAATACCAAAAAATGGATACCTAGGTATATCATATTCAAACTGCAGAAAAGCAAAGACAAATTGAAAATCTTGAAACAAGTTGGAGGAGTGAGCTCTTTTTCTATAAAGAAACAAGGATAAGAATTATGATAGATTTATCACTAGAAACCATGCCAGCAAGAAGAGAATGGAGTGAAATATTTAAAGTGTTAAAAGAAAATATAAACAATAGCAGTAGCCTAAAAATTTTAAACGCAGCAAAATTATCTCTCAAAAATGAAAGGGCAATCAAGACCTTCTCTGATAAGCATAATTGAGGAAATTGATCACCACCAGATCATCCCTGCAAGAAATGTTAAAAGAAGCACTTCAGGCAGAAGGAAAATGACATAGGTCATAAACTCAGGTCTATAGAAAGAAAGGGAGAGTGTAAGAGAGAGATTCTATGATGAAAAATAAAATATTTTAGTTTTCTTATTCTCAATTGATCTGAAAGATAACTTTGTTTATAGTAATATATTAATAAAATAATGTATTCAGTTGTTATACCTGTAGATAAGTGAAAGTAACAGCAACAAAATTTGAAGAACAGAGGAAGTGATTTGTAATTCTCTGTTACAAGTTACCTGTAAAACATGTGAAGTTGTGTGATGTTATTTGAAAGTGGGCTTAGATTTGTTTAAAATGTATATTTCAAACTCTAGGGAAACCACTAAAATTTTTTAAAAGAATTTTGGTTTATATGCCAGGAAAGGAGCTCAAATGGAATCATATGAAATGTTCAGTTAAAAGCAGAGAAGACAGAAAAAAGAGGGATAAAAAAAGCAACTTCAATGAAAAGAGCATTTACCAACATGCTAGGTATTAATCCAACTATATCAATAATCGCCTTAAAGGTGAATGATCTAACTACACTATTGAAAATCCTAAACATGTATGTGCCTAACAACAACGCATCAAAATATGTGAAACAAAAACTGCAAGGAAAATAAACAATCACTTTTATAATTGGAGACTTCAATCATTATTATAGTTGGAGACTTCAATCACTATTACAGTTGATAGATTGATCAGGCAGAAAATTGGTAAGGATATAGCAGACCTAAAAGCACTATCAATCAAATTGTTGTAACTTACATTTCGAGAATATCCCATCCAACAACAGCAGAATAGACATTCTACTCTAGTTTGCATGGAATATTTGCCAAAATAGACCAAATTCTGGTACATAAATCATTCCTTTGGGCCGGCCCCATGGCTCAGGCGGTTACAGCTCCATGCTCCTACCTCTGAAGCTGCCAGTTCGATTCCCACATGGGCCAGTGGGCTCTCAACCACAAGGTTGCCGGTTGGATTCCTCGAGTCCCGCAAGGGATGGTGGGCTGTGCCCCCTGCAACTAGAAAACAGCAACTGGACCTGGAGCTGAGCTGCACCCTCTGCAACCGAGACTGAAAGGACAACAACTTGAAGCTGAACAGCACCCTCCACAACTAAGATTGAAAGGACAACAGCTTGACTTGGAAAAAAGTCCTGGAAGTACACACTGTTCCCCAATAAAGTCCTGTTCCCCTTCCCCAATAAAAATCCTTAAAAAAAAAAAATACCTTAACAAATTTAAAAGAATAAAAATCGTTCAAAATATGCTCTCAGATCATGATAAAATTAAACCAGAAGTCACTAACAGACTGTGGGAAAATCCTCAAACTTTTGGAGATTAAACAACATACTTCTAAATAACATATGGATCATAGAAGTGTCAAAATAATTTTAAAAAATATTTGAACCAAATGAAAATTATTAAAACTTGTGTGACAGAGCACAAGCAGAGCTTAGAGGGAAATTTATAGCATTAAGTGCCAATATTTGGGGAAATTTTTCCAAAATCAATCATCTAAGCTTCCACCTCAGGAAACTAGGAAAAAAAGAGCAATTTAGACCAAAAGCAAGCAGAAGGAAAAAAAAAAAAAAAAAAAACATATATATATATATATATATATATATATATATATATATATATGTATTAAAAATGAGGTCAATAATCAATAAAAATGAAAATAAGAAAATAATAAAGAAAATCAATGAAACCAAAAACTGGTTCTTTGAAAAAATCCATAAAGTTGATAAACCTCTAGCCATGCTAACCAAGGAAAAAAGAAAGAAGACACAAGTTACCACTACCAGAAATGAAAGAAGGGTCATCATTACTGATTCCATGGACAAAAAGAATTACAGGGAATGACTCTATTGGATTTAATAAATGGCTTGACCTATTATGTGAAGGGAAAAAATGAGCCTGTGCTGCTAACAGAATGATCATATTATTACCAGATGAATTACTTTTGATGGGAGGATGGGATAGTTTCTAGAAGAACATGTCACATCTCAGTAGAGTAAGTGCTGTGTGACCATCAGTAATGTGATACATGAGAAGGGAAGAAGGTGGACAAACCAGAATAAGGATTGGGGGAAACAATCTAACTGCCGGGCTGTGCCACTTTCCATCAAAGAGGAAAGTGGCTGGTACTTCACAGGTGCTTGGAGGCAGGTCTTCTTCCAAATTACCTCAAACAAATATGCAATTTATGTAAAAATAATATACTTGCTATCCATGTGGGAGTTTTAAGAAAAAGCTCCTAGACAAGCCCCCTCCAAACAAAAGGATGACCTAAGGGCCTTCCTGTGTAGAAGCTTTGAAGTGGCCACTGCAGCCAGTGAAATCAGGTATAATGAGGAACTAATTTCAGTACCCATGGGAGCTCTCTGTGAGGATGGGTCATAGCTACAAGAGTGTGTTGAGAGGAATAGACATCAAAGTAGACAGTTACCATGGGTCCAACTGAGCAGAGGACCAATCGCCTCCTCAGAGAGGAGAGCACAGTCCAGGTGCCCAGTAGGAGTTGCAAGTATCAAGTAGCGTGCGAGTACTCTATCACACTCAGAACAAGGCTGCATGGGGGAATTCAAGGTATGGAAAGGAGGCAGAAAATCCCAGTGGTGTGGACGGAACAAACAAGAGCACAAGTGGAGGAAGACTTTCATATACGTCATGTCTAAAGCAAAAAGTGTGTTCCAGACCCCAGCTTCAAGTAATTTAGTTAATATTATATTGTTCATTTTAACAGTAAGAAAACAGGTCAGAGCAGTTACTTAATAGAGCTAACAAAGTCACGTAACTATTAAGCGACAAAGCTGGTATTTGGATTAAGATTCTCTGTCTCTATCACCATACGGACTTCCTACTATTAATTCACTGTGCCCAGTCACCTTTGTCCGCAGCCATCTACCCCACATCCTTCAGCCAGTAAACTGGAACTTACACAAATTCTTTATCATTCCTGAGCGGGCACCTATTAACTCCTCTGGAGTTTATTCCTAAAGCAGGAATAGTAATAATAATATCACCATTAGCAGTTGTTGGGAAAATGATGCATGAGTCATTGGGCTAATTGTAAGTGAAGAGTACTTTTCAAAATCTAAAAAGCTATACACATATCTGGGTAAAAGATTTTGTGAAGATGTATACCTCGGAGTCATAAGGAACACATGAATATATGAATATTATTTAGCCATAAAAAATAAGGAAATTCTGCCATTTGTGACGACAATGATGGACCTTGAGGGCATTATGTTAAACAAAATAAGTCAGACAGAGAAAGATAAGTACTGTATGATCTCACTTATATGTGGCATCTTAAAAACATCAATAATGAACTCAAAGATACAGAAAACACTGTAGAGAGATGGTGGTGGTGGAGGGTGAGCAAAATGGGTGAAGGTGGTCAAAAGGGACAACAAAATTGCAGTTATACAGTAAGTAAACATAAAGAAAGAGAGAGAGAGAGAGAGAGAGAGAGAGAGAGAGAGAGAGAGAGAGAGACATGAAATAACAATGCCATAAATATCTGAACTCTCCATAGAAGAAAATTTAGAATGTATGGTACAGAGAAAACATTTTTTTTTAATTAAAGTTTATTGGGGTGACAATTGTTAGTAAAGTTACATGGGTCACGAGTGTACAATTCTGTAATACATCATCTATATATCACATTGTGCGTTCACCACCCAGAGTCAGTTCTCCTTCCATCACCACATATTTGATCCCTTTTACCCTCATCTACCATTCCCCTCACCCCTTACCCTCTGGTAACCACTAAACTATGTCTATGTCTATGAGTTTTCATTTCTTTATTTGTTTGTATTGTTCCTTTGTTGTTTTCAGTTTTACATACCACATATCAGTGAAATCATATGGTTCTCTACTTTTTCTGACTTATTTTGTTTAGCATAATAATCTCAAGATCCATCCATGTTGTCACAAATGGCATTATTTCATCTTTTCTTATGGCAGAATAGTATTGCATTGTGTATATATACCACATTGAAAAAATTTAAAAAGCAAGGAAGTTACTCAAAGTTAGGGGATGAGAAAATTGGCAGCGTATACTGTTGTAGAACCCAATGGCAGCAAAAGTCTCAAGAAAGCATGAAAAGTCAATGTTGCTACAAAGACCCAGAAAGTTCAATAAAAGTAAAGTAACTGAAAAAGGCTAGAGGGTGAACACTGGTCATCTCAATGAGAGAATTCTCAGGGAAGCTGTTGGAAGGGACATCACCCTTCATGAGTCAAGGTTGGCTTGAGCAGATGGCATGGGTGATACAAAGCTTAAGGCAGGGACTACAACTATCTGTTTTAGTATCTGGGCACAACTATCTGTTTTAGTATCTGGGCAAGAAACAGAAGTAGCCAATGAAGTAGCAATTTTCTTTATAGCAGATGAGATCTATGCAGAAAAAGAGGAGTAGGAATGTGAAAAACAGATGGGTTTAGCATTGGAAGCAAAACTCCCAGGTGCTGAGAATGAATGGGACCATGAGCAGAGATACACATATGAGACAGTCACTTAGACATGGAGCTATGTTAAGATGGAGAATGGGATGGATAACATTACAGAGATGATTTCTCTTACTAGATAAAACTTCAAGTCAGATTTTCCACTGGGTAAATATTTCAGGAGTAAGCCATATTCCAGAGATCTTGAGTTGTTACTGGGCCCAGGAAGGTAACAGCATGAGTGACCTGATGTGATACACAACCTTGAATTTCTGCAAAAGGATGTGCTCTCTTACATTTTTCTTGAAGCATGGGGCCCTCTTAGTTTATCTTTCACTTTCTCAATTTTGATAGAGACATGATCAGAAAGAAAGGTTTCCCTTTAGGGAAAAAAACAACGCTCCATGTGCTTTTATAAAGCAACTTGCACTTGGTCTCAGGATGGAGGTGGTAATATGGACTGGTGGTCTGAGTGGAGTTAGAATGCGTTTTATAAAGGGACCAGTCACTTCTTAGCTCCTACTCATGGTTGTCATGTGTGTGATGGAGAGAGGAACTGTCACATCTCCTGATATTTTAAGAGAAGCCAGAACACTAGATGTTTATGTGAAAATATCCTGATTGTTGTATGTAGGCTCAGTAGAAAAACAAAACAAGACTGGGTAGGCCATCTGGGCGCCAGACCTATCCACGCATCAATCTACATCCCCAGTAGTACACATTCAGTCCAACCTGTCACAGACAGGGGAGACAGCTTTTGATACCTGAGAGTCAAAGTTACTTGTGGTTTCCTTTGGCTGTACTGATTAAAGGGAAAGGAAAAACAATCCTTCAAAGTCAAATGAGCAATTGGGATTAACGGTTTACCAGGACAACTGATAATGGGAAAACAGAGCACAAGCCTTAAGCTAGATGAGTTCTGTAGCAGTTGAGTTGTTTGTTTGCTTTTGATAATGGAAGTCCTTAAATCAGGTTGAGCTCTGGGTTTGCATTACCTACTATGATGAAACTATATGTTTGTGGTAATCGAACAATGGGGTAATCTAAATCATGGTGAAGTGTCATGCAGACATTAAAAACATAACGATTTAGAAAAATATTCATACATTTTTGGGAATTTCTCACTTTATATTGGTTATTCTTCCAACAATAGTCTCATTTTTTAGGATTTAAAGCAGAATAAAATATTATATACAACATGGTTCCATGGCTTAAAAAATTATTTTATTAATTTTTTTTTAAATGAAACAAGAACCTCTTTTTCCAAAAGTAGTGTTGTTTTTGTTTTGGCATAACATAAATTAAGACTACAGGCGGCCAAATGTTAGGAAATTTGGGGTTGTTTCATGATCGTGCTCATGCCAAGGACACCAAGAAATGTCCCCATCTACTCGTGTTCTTATTTCAGAGATTTCACAAGGATGTCCCCAAATCCTAAATTTTAATACCTGCTCATATCTCCTCCCTTCAATCCTATCTCCTTCCCTTTGTGATAGAGACGGTTGGTTATCTCCTAGTTTATGTGATAGTAGAGATTTGGCTGGACACCAGGCTCACAAAACTTCTGGTCTGCTTGGGCAGCGAGGTGTAACATGTGACTCAGTTTTGGCCAATGATATAAGAAGAAGGCCACTTTCAGGAACTTTCCTTTAGTCCTGTTGGTCTATACCTCTGCCTTTTTCCTCTGCTTAGTCTCTTCCTGAATCTTTCTGCCTAGTATGTAGATACCTTAGATTAAAAAAGATGCAGGTTATACTCCAGGGATGACAAAATGGTATCTGGAATAAGAAATCTGAGACTGTTTTGTAGCAGAACTTCCTTCCTCGCTGGGCTATATGCTCACAGCTGAATCCCATTCTAAGTAATTCTCCTCCCTACCTAACCCTATAACTAGGTACATCTAATATTTTTATTGGAATGAGGCAACTAATAAATCACAACCTTTCTTTCACACTTTGGCTGAAGAGATCTAATCTCATCTTTTACTGTTGTAAACAATCTATGACCAGACTCCTTGATAACCTATTTAAATTTCTAGAACTTAATTGATATACTTGACAAACTAGAAAATCTATCCTCTACATTTTTCACCAAAACTTTGCTTATACTTTTAAGAACAAAAATTAATAATGCTACTGGATATGTGGCAATAGTCCTCCCACAACCCCATTTACTTCCATTTTTAAATGAAATGTTGGCTTTTATGGTGGCTTTATTCCATCAAGAAAACATTAAAATCATTATATTATGTTTCCCTAAAAACCATGTTGAATTTTTTATTGATATTCCATTAAATGTATGCTAACTCAAAGACAATCTATCGCTTTTCTACAGTAAACAGTAAAAGAAATTGAAATAAATTTATTTCAAGGAAATATTTCCATGTACTTATTCAAGTGTTCTTCTCTGTTCATCGTTATAGAGCCCACACATTTCTTATTAAGTTAATTCCTGGATATTTTTATATATTTTGTTACTATCGAAATGCCAATTTATTATTTGATGTTTTCATCTTACTGCATTATAAAATAAACAAACATTTAAAGTAAAAACAAGATTGATTGGATTATAAACATAAATTTTTTTTAAAAAATCATTACTACTACCAGAAGTGAAAATTACACTATAAATTTTCCAGTAATTTTGTGTGTGACAAAATTTTAAAATAGTAAAGGTTTATTTGATATGAAGCAACATCACACCAATGTGTATTTTTTAAAGGCTTAGTCTCATTTTGATAGTAGTTCACCGCTTAACATCAATTACCAATCTGAAACACTGACATTTCCATTCCTCTTTTATAAAATTGGAAAACTCGTGAGATAAAAAGAATGTTTATGATTAGTTAGTTTATCCTTCTCATTTCATGCACTATGAAGTAGGCCAAGAAAGATAATATACCTTGGCCAAGATCATCCAGTTATCTTTATTTTAATGGGGAAATCAAACAGGTACAATAAGAGTGGACAGTAGGAAGAGGTGGTTTATTGTCCAATAAACACAGGTTTGAATCTTGGGCTGCCTACATACAAACAGAATAACTGTGGCCTCTCTGCATCCGAGTAACCTAATCTGTAAAAACTGTAGACCATAACATTTAACTTGTAGGGCTATCCTGAGGATTAAATAACAAATTGTTTTAAAAATACTTAGCCCACCACTGAGCACATGACACTGTGCTGCAAAAGTGCTCTGTCCCATCTACATCTGGGAATAGGAGGGCTTTTGCTGACAGATACGAAAGGAAACTCTCCATGAAGCGAAAGTGGTTACATTATTCCAACAGCTACAGGGAAAATTAGGAAAATAATCTTTATTCTAACAATCGATAGACATAAGATAATGAGGTTGCCTCAGATATAGCAGAAGATATTTGAACTTGAAGCCCAGGTATGCTGGCATTTTTGTGAAGATTGCCATTGAATTTGGAGCTTGTTTTCAACTGAGAAATTAGAGTGCCTCTAATGTGGGTAGCTTTGAGTTTGAAGCCATTTTAATATTTAGTAACCATGGATCAGAATGTTTGCCTCCCTATTTTTTCAGGCCAGTCACTGGACAGTACATCACTTACTTCTAACTTTTATCGGTAGAGGGCCCAGTAGCTAATCAAGGTTCTCAACATCCCAGGTACCACCCCATGCAAATCTGCTCCATGAATCTTAGGTTTCTTTCCAGGTGTCCAGGCCTGGAAGGACACAGACTACCAGCACTTGCTGCATGAAGGATCGTGTCCTGGGAAGCAGTGACTCAGACACATGCCAGGTCCATGAAAGCATAATATCCGGTCGACTCTTAAATAATCAATTCTGACAATTACAGATGGAGCAGAATTTACACGCAGGAAACGTCAGTCAGAGAATGCCTCTGTGTAATATCAGAAAGGTTCACTTTGCTAACCCAGGAACTTCAAGTGTCACTTGTTAGAAGCGGCTGATTATGTTTGTTGTTTGTCTACATGATAATTTTGCCGCTCTTTATGTTGTGTTCAGTACAGATTACTCCCAACGTGAGCTTATCTTCATCTTATTTTGTTGGTGATCAACACACAGAAAGCAACATGCTACTCAAATCCACAGTGTCACAAAACAGTTCTCCAGGAGACATTTTCTTCTGTTTGACATGAAGACCAGAAATAAATAATCATCATAGTAAGCATGGTTTTGGAGTTTGTTCAACTGTGACTGTCTCAGTACCAAAAAGCGATGAACTAGGTAAGTAGCTATGCTCATGAAATGCTACCTCACCCCAAAATGATTTTTTTAACAAAAAAAATACATGTGTGTTAGAAATGCAGATATTATCTTTAATTCTTCCCACATTATGTATTATCTTCCTCATATAATTTTGCCTCCTATTTCATTTAAGAATATTAAAGCTATACAGTATGTGTTCTTTTATAAAATTCCCTCTTCATCTGAAAACAGCTTTGTAGCCATATTAAATTCCATTCATGCAGCCAAACATAGTATAAAAATGCTAAGAAAATCATCAGCTAAGGAAATGCTAAGAAAATCAGCTAAGGAAAAAGCTGATATATAACTTCACAAAACAGTTAATATTTCCATGTCCGAAACACCACAAGAAAACAAATATAAAATATAAGCTGGAACAAAATCAAGACTAATACCCTTAGTAAATGTACATCTATTAAAACACAAGTAAAAACAATTATCCTAAAAGAAAAACAGGCAAAGAACAAAAATGGGAAATTTACAAATGGAGAAAGAAAAGTGGTCGTTAAGTATAATAAACATTGTTTGCCTTCAATGTTAACTAAATAATGGACTGTGAGGCAGAAAGGAAATCAGACAATTACAGATTAAAACACAATTTTATATCTTATTCATCAGAATGGTAAAAATGTAACTGTTTGGCAATGTCACTTATGAGCAAGAATGTGGAGAAATGGGTTGTGATTATATCTTGTTGGTAGGAATATGAAGTGTTATGACTAATGTGGAAAGTATTTTGTCAGTAGCTAGTAAAATCAAAATATGCGTGAGGAGTGACCAAACAATACAATGAATGTTTAAATTAAAAAATATATATATTACAGTAAAAGACACATTGTCATTAATCCCTCTCAAAATATTCCTCCTCACTTTGAACACACTTATCCCACCATTCTTGCCACTTTCTGAAGCAGTTCTGGAAGTCCTCTTTCATGAGTGTCTACTTGTGCTGTCATGACTGCTTCGATGTCCTGAATTGATTCAAAACATTTACTTTTCATGGTCATTTTGACTTTGGGGAAGAGCCAGAAGTCTCATGGTGCCAGATCCAGTGAATAAGGTGGATGTGGACACACAGTAATGTTTTTATTTGACAGAAATTGCCATATACCAGAGTGATGTGTGACATGGAACCTTTCCGTTGTGATCACAAAATACAGTGAGTGCTGCTGCCGAGTGCCATCCAACAGAAAGGCAGGGATTTTCAATATGGGAAGTGGCACATCGAACCTTAGTAACAGTGTGTGACTAATTTCAACTTGTTTGGTGCAGTCAGTCAAGTGTGGGCTCCGGTTGAGAGAAGGTGTGTTTTAAAGTGTGCCGTAAATCATCCTCCATCATGACAAAGCTCTGTGTCACACATCGTTTCTCATAGAGCAATGTCTGTCAAATAAAAACATTACAGTGTGTCCTCATCCACCTTATTCACTGGATCTGGCACCATGAGACTTCTGGCTCTTCCCCAAAGTCAAAATGATTCAGGACATCGAGGCAGCCACGACAACGCAACTAAAGACAGTCTCCAAAGAGAACTTCCAGAACTTCTTCAGAAAGTGGCAAGGACAATGGGATAAGTGTTTTGAAGTGAGGAGGAGTATTTTGAGGGAGATTAATGGCAATGTGTCTTTTAGTGTAATACATTTTTTTCATTTAAACATTTGCCATATTGTTTGATCACACCTTGTATCTTATCACTCAGGGAATTCAGTTTTAGTAACTATCTTCAAGAAATATTTGCACACAAACATGGGGAGACATGTACCATCTGTCTGGCTTGCCCAGGCCAGTCCCTGATTATGTTTGTTTTTCCAGAGTAATTATTAACAAAAGTCCCTTTTATTCTCAGAAGTGCCCTAGCTTGGATGATGAAGAAACTCATGAGGATTAAGCCATTTGTCCAAGGACAATCAGCTAAAAAGTGGCAGCACTGGAATTCAAACCAGGTCTATCTGGCTCTAAACTCTGTGTTCTTACAAATCTGGACTCGTAGCCTGAATCAGTCAAGTTTTGCAAATGAAGTTTTTAAAAAATGAATGGCAGCCATGACTTTCAAGACTGTACCATTCTTCATTCTTAAGCCAATAGTTGCTGGTACATAAAACCCCCTGGGGATTGGTCTCAATGAATAAATAAGATGTGCATACAATGTAAGCATTTGGTTTTAAAGACATTGAAATATGCATTGTTTTAGATATATCAAACACGCAGGGTTTACATTTTCCATTTGCCTACAAGTTTCCCTATTAGCCAAACAAGGGTAAAAGTCTGTGTTTGAATGGCCATGAATTTCAAGTTAGTAGAGTTCAAATTAAATTGTTTTTATGTGTATTAATAAAACTAATGAAATGGGATCACTGTTCATAAAAGCTTAAAATATCAAGTAGTAATTTTAATACCATGTAAAACAGTGTAAACTGTAAAAGTTATACATTGCTTCCTTTTAAATATCAAATTACAAAATTGTGGCCCTTTATAAAGGGAGAGAAACTTGAGTGTGTATTTGCAAAGAATTCTTCCTTAGGGACATATTTTGAAATATTAAAAATGTCTCGGCAAACCACATACACCTCATCGTGTAAGCTGCATTTACACATGCTTGTATGTGAATGTTCGCTGATGTATTTAATCTTACAATTTATCTGTAAATATGCTATTATTTTCTTTTAGATTAAAAAGAACTATTTCCCAAACTAGGGAGCAATTTTTCAATTTCTGTCTCTCTAAACCATGTCTTAGAGGGAAATTACCAAGAGATCTGCACTGAGATGGAATGGTAGAAACAAAAGAAGTTTTGTGTTTACTCCTGTATCCCTCATGAGCTGTGTGGCCTTGGGTAAACTGTTTAATCTCTCTGAGTCTCAATTTCCCCTTATGTAAAATTGGAATGCTACTCTCTCACAATTTTTAATTAGGCTGGAAGTCGAAATGAGCTAATATTTGTGGAGCAGTGTCTTTCTTCCAAACTACCTTTGGAAACAGTAGTCTTTCTTTGTCAAAGGATTGTACGAATTCAGAGTATTATTATTATTGGAATAAAGTTCTTCCAAAAAAACACTAACCCTTAAGCAACAAAAGATACTTCCTAACATGGAGCTCTCAGAATTCCAAAAGGGGAGCAAAGAAAGGGGAAAGAGAGGCTAAGAGTAGTGGGAGGTAGAAGGAATAAGGCCCCACGGAGGAATGAATCAACACTCAACAGATCCCTGCTTTTCAAAACGTGCACGTGTTAGGGTGGATAAATCCTGCAGAAAGCTCATGGTCTGACAAGTTCAACCGCAGTTGTCAATCTCTGCAGAGCTGCTAACCAAGCCCTCTGGAGCTTTGGGAGGGAACTCCCGCCTTGGCCCAGACGCACTGTGCTCTGCAACTGATCTTCCCCCAGCGCTATAATGAAGGCTGACACTTGGCAGAGGCAGGGAGCAGAGGCACATGCACTTAATGAGCTCTCATTCCTAAGAGGCTTTGGCATCGAAGGAGCATACCTCCCGCCATGTGCTTCCTTCAGTTATCTGCCCCAGCTCTCAGGACACAGGAGGCTGCAGTTAGCTACAGGCAGAGATGCCACATAAGACAACATCTGACTGGACACCCTGGCTGTCGTTGCCTATGGCCAGGGTTCAGTTGGAGGGCAGAACAGTTGATTGTCAGCCCAAAGTCCAGGGGTCCTTCCTAGACTGAGCATTCTACCACCTTGTAGAGGTGCTGGGTGGGCAGGCAAACCTATGATGGTCACCAAGTCACACGTCACATCCAGCCTTCTGTGTTAGATCCTGAGCATCATTGTCATTTGCTCAAGGAGAGAGCATTCCTTTGCAAAAAGTCTCAACGAATGGCTGCCTGGGTCACGTTGCTCCAAAGCTTAAATGGTATAATGGGTTTACAAATTCATCCATTCAACAGATGACCATTAGTGCCCAAGACTGTCAGATACTCTCCTACCTTCCTGGGAGGGCTGCAGCCATCATCTGGGTTGGAATCAGTTCCCGCCCTTGCAAAGCCTACATTCTACTAGGAGAATGGTAGCAAATCATTGCATCGACACGAGCTTTATAGAGTGTGCTTCGTGTCTGAGGAAAATGGGTGAGAGAATAAGGGGGTCTGGGCATTGGGAAGACCCCTTTTGAGAGAGTGGTCAGGAAGACCCTTCGGAGGCGGCAACATCTGAGCTGAGATATGCTGAATGAACAGGGTGTGGCCATGGTGACCTCTAAGGAAAGCATTTGGGGGAGAGGGATGATGCTGCAGTGAAAGAGGGAGAAGCCTCTGCAAGTGAAGGCTTGTGTGGGGAGGTGCTTTATATACCACAAGGCACAGGACAATTCAGTTTTATCAGTACCATTATCTTTATTTGAAGGCTGCAGGCCTTATTCTCCCCCGTTTTCTGGAGAATGAAGCTGGCTGGGTAATCGTCCCCTTGTGCCCAGATGGATGGTGCCCTTTGCTTATCATGCAGTGCTATCATAATGGATTGTTTTGTCTCTCTTCCCCTTCCGACTGAGAGTTCCTCGAAGGTAAATATTCTGCCTTTTGATTTTGTGTTACTCTACTGGTAGAGCAATTTTGCATAAGATAGGCACACCGCAAATATTTGCCAAATGTATGATCAAAAGAGGCAAAGTCTGTGGTAAAGTGGGAGAATGAGCTGCTTTCATGCCTCGATGGGAGAGTGGCTGAAATTCTTTTCTTTTCCAAATTTTATAAAGATGTAATTTATGTACAACACTGTACAAGTTTAAGGTGTATAGCACAACTTGTGAAATTTTTATTGCAAACTTCTGGGGAGATTTAGTCCCAAGGGAATCCATCACCAGATGTACATCACTGTGGCTTTCAGGTTTGCCCCACCTATTTCTCCAGGCATGGATTAAGTGAGCTAAAAGTATTTTTGTCAGTTCCTTTTTCTTTCCCCCCAGTTGGGAGAAAGGATCCACTTTCTTTAATAGGCAGAATTCAATCTCTACTAGTTATAATATGAGGTGTAATAAAATACACACTAAGTAGAAGGAAAGGTAAAATTGAAAAGGAAAAGCTGAGAAAGTGTAAGAGAAGAGAATAAAAAGTCTAGCCCTTTGATGATAATATCCTTTTTACAATGACCAACCACTGATACCTTGATTTCATGAATGAGACTCTCAAGCACAAGTTTAAAACGTAGGTTGCATCTATGTTCGGATTTCATATGGCAGTTATCTTATATTATTTGAAATTCCAACTGATTATTAAAAACACATTTCTTTAGCTTTGACTACCATGTAATAGACAGGTAACCATTATATCGTTGTTAAACCCCAGTAAATACTACTTATTGGAAACACATTTCTTTCGACTCAACAATATGATTGTGTATGTATCTATTACAGAAATCTTGAAACTCTATCAATTTGTGCCAAAAATACATCTCTTTTCTTTTGAATTCATAAGGCTCAAGATATTGTCTCAAATGGAGTACTATCAAATCCCCAGTAAGTATCTCAGTAATAAATGATGACTGCTGCAGCAAGAGTTTGGCAGTTTGTTTAATCACTCAGAATAATAACTGGAAACAAGAGCACTCTGCACATTAAAAGCAGATTTGTTCAAAGCATGTTGGCCACTTTGTGTCTAGACTGAACTACTGCCGGCTCAAATGTTCTGGACAAAAATTTGTAGCAGCAAAACCCGTTCAGGGGCAAATGAATCACTCTGTGGGTTGGGTGCGTTTTTCTCCCCAGTGGATTTATCGCAACATTCCTACCTTTTTGGATTTGGGCTAAGCTCTGGAGCCGTGGGCTGTAGCTCAGGCTAGAGCTATGTAATTAAAGAAGAGAAAAAAAAAGAGTTTAAAAAGATGAAAAGATCTAAACCATCACCTGGCCTAACATACTCATGTTATACAGATGAGCAAACGGAGGTGACTGGTTAGTTCAGGGCCATTTACCCAGGTGGTGGTCTATTTACCCTCTTTGGGGAATGTAACAGATACACAAAATCTAAACACAGTTCGACATTCCATTTTTTTCACTAAAGGGAAAGAAGCTTTAATTCCTCTGGAACTGGGTGGAGTGTGAAAGACGTTCTCTGTTTTATAATTATATTTATTTCCTGCTTCATTTTGGTTTAGAATAGTTAAGAAAGAACATGATTCATATGGTAGTTGTGAAGCCAGGCTGACGTCCAGTTTGCCAGTGGGCAAAATATTGAAATACTTTCCTACATCTTGGTGCACAGAAGCTTCCCAGAGCTCCTGAAGTGCCCCATCACCACCCCGGCAGTCCAGCCCCCGCCCCAAACCTTCCCACAATCTGGTTAACACTAGAATGCTCCTTTAGATCAGTGCCTGTCAGTTATGACTGGCAGTGCCTATGTGCTGCATGTCACTACATATTTTGAATCTCTGTCTTGGATGTGACAATAGACTTAGCTAAAGACTGATACAGGGAGTGGTCGGGTGGCTCAGTTGGTTAGAGCGCAAGCTCTGGGCAACGGGGCTGGCCGGTTCAATTCCCACATGGGTCAGCGAGCTGCACCCTCCACAACTAGAATGAAGCCAATGATCTGCCCCTCAGCTCCCGGGTGACCAGATGGCTCAGTTGGTTGGAGCGCAGGCTCTCAACCACAAGGTTGCTAGTTCAATTCCTCGAGTCCAGCAAGGGATGGTGGGCTCTGCTCCCTGCAACTAAGATTGAGCACGGCACCTTGAGCTGAGCTGCCGCTGAGCTCTCGGATGGCTCAGTTGGTTGGAGCGCATTCTCTCAACCACAAGGTTGCCAGTTCGACTCCCACAAGGGATGGTGGGCTGTGCCCCCTGCAACTAACAACAGCAACTGGACCTGGAGCTGATCTGTGCCTTCCACAACTAAGACTGAAAGGACAACAACTTGACTTGGAAAAGTCCCAGAAGTACACACTGTTCCCCAATAAAATCCTGTCCCCCTTCCCCAATTAAAAAAAAAACAAAAACTGATACAGTCCTAAGAATTATGAAAGATGGTCTCTGATATAATTAATAGACTGGACATTATGATTCCAGAACCAGTATTGTTTATCTCCAGAGGAAAAACTCTCCTTGGAGCAGCATGTGGATTATGACTAGCATTTGTATTTGTTGGTACCTTCGAGGTAATAATAAATCACAATAACTAAGACTGTAGTGTAGGGAGGGTTAGACCGAATTATTATTATGACTCAATTCCTTAGTTAAATATTGGAGAGAGGCATGCTTGTCTGGTTTGAACCTTTTTGAAATAAACTAGTTTGGGGTTTTTTTGTTTGTTTTTTCCCTGCTAGGGATTATCAGATGAATCAGTGAATTATTTAGATCAGTGATTAAATTATTAAATTGAAATTAGAAGTATACTGAGGATAAAGGGCCACATATGGTATGGTCCACTCCTAGAAAATGTCCAGCATAGGCAAATCCATAGAGACAGAATTGGTGGTTGCCAGGGAGAAACAGGGAGTGACTGCTAAAGAGTAGGAGCTTTATTTTTGAGGTCTTAAAAATGTTCTGGAGTTAAGCTCGTAGTGATAGTTGCAACTCAGGGGTAAATTTTATAGTTTATGAATTATATTTTAACTTAAAAACAGAATTTTTTAAAAAGAATTGAGCCAAGGTTCTCACTGTCAGGAGACTGGCCACTGTTGAGACTATTTTGGTCAGAAGACATATTTCAACCTTTAGCTATTTAAAGATAAACTAGACCGAGAAAGAAAAAGAGAACTTGTACCACACTGAAGGTAGTGAATAATTTTTTGATTGAGAGAAATGTGTATAAAATATTTAATTCAACTAAATGTGATAAATAATTGCTGAGTAAGCACCATGTGAAAGTAGGCAGTGGCTGACCATGGAACAATCCTTCTGAGGGAGGGACTTAGTGCTAAATTCAAAGGGATGACATACCTGGCTCTTGCCGAGGTTGGAGAGTTGCCATCAGGATGTGACCACTGGTGCTGTGGTTCCGTGACTGAAGGCTGTCCAGAGTGACACTCTCCATCCATCACTCTCCACCCACTGGATTTTGCTGGAATATCTAGAAAGATCTTTCTCCCATTGCTTAAATGATGCTCACTGAAATCATATGACAGTGATAAATTATTCAGAATGACACACAAGTAATGTGAAGAAGCGACGCCACGCTCAGTTTTCTCTTCAGGTACGCCAACCAGCCTACGATTCCGTATGCCCATCAAGCATGACCACTCACGCTTGATGAAAACGGGCCTTCGTGACCACAGAATAGAATAAAAGAAAATGAATAATCTGGAATAGCCGATCATTTAGATCTAAGTTGTGATGACTGCTGATAAAATATCCTCTACCTACATCAAAAATAATGCCTCCTTGGTAATAGAGATGCTCAAAACTCTCCCTTTTGCACCGCATAGTAAAACTTTTCCAGTCACCTTCGGTCACAAGACATTGTCAGGCCACCTAAGATATACTCAGAAATAAAAAAGTCTGTTCCATCCAGTCACCATTAACCTCACCCTCATATTTAATGCCATTGAATTGTACACCTACCAATGATTAAAATTATAAATATTATGTTATGCATCTCTTATCGCAATAAAGTATGTTTTTAAAAACTAACAACCAAAATGCAGATGAGTACTAGACTTATCAGGGGGATCACTTCATAGATTATATAAATGCCTAGCCACTGCACCGTACACCTGAAACTAATATAAACCAATATTGAATGTCAACTATTACATATTTATATGGTACAAAGCGCAACATAAGGAATATAGTAAATAGTATTGTAATAGCTATGTACAGTGTTAACGGGTAGTAGACTTGGGGAAGGGGTTATCGCTTTGTGAGGGGTGTAAACGTCTAATCATTATCTTGTTTTGTACACCTGAAACTAATAAAAAAAGAAAATTGAAAAAGGAGAAAAAAAAAAAAAGAAAAGAAAAGAAGCAAACAAACTTCAATCTCACCTCCAGTACAGTTTCTCCACTTTCTTCACATCAGACCTGACCCAGGCCCTAGAAACTGGCTCTGGGAAAGGGCTGCGTTTCCTCTTTCACTCCTCCATGCTCTTTTCATCCTTCTCACCTTCCTCCCTCTGCTGCTTCTGAGTTCTAAGGCAAAGGGAAAGGGCAAGAGCCTTGTAACTTGATAAACGTTCTTCGCCTTCTGGCTTGATCTTGAGTGTCCTCTGAGTGGCAGGCATCCATGTGGAGGCACTTTCTGGGGGTACAGAGAGAGGCTCTCTGCAAGTCCCTGCAGGAGTTCTCACCCCATTCTTTCCTAATGGGGTAGATATGCTCCTGCATCTTTTTTTTTTTTTTTTCAATGCTATATTTGCAATCATGTCTTTTTCTTTTCTGTAGTTCGGATTCTTTGACATATTTGGACTTTTTAGACCCTGGAGAGACTACCCCTTCCAGGGGTAGCCAATTCTTAGAGATTGTAAGAGACTCACCCAAGGGGGTGCCTTTCATATGCAAACTAACCAATCTGAGTCCTCAGACCTTACCACCTCCTCTGTTGGTTGGGTTCTCATACTCAGGGACCATATTTCTAGCCTGAATTACCCCAAGGCCAGGTACCAGACAACTAGGACAGCCCGTACACCAGAGTCCATTAAAAAGTATTCAAACTAGCCAATCCTAAGCCTACTTGTCCTACCTCACTCATTCCTCTGGAGGAAACCACAATGAAGTCTCTTGCCCACAGCCCCCACCTGCATTCCCCAGCCCCACCCCCCTGCCAGCCTCCTGACCAACCTTGGCCCTTGCCCATGTGACCCCTGTGGCAGGGTATATATGCCTCCTTCTCTTGAGAACTGTGAATAACAAACTATCTTTCCAATGGCAGTTGTCTCCTGATCTATTAGCCTCACTCTAGCTAAATAATAATAAAACCCCTACATTTTAAAATAACTACACCCTCACTTACCCCAGGAAAGGGAAATTTAAAGCCTTTTCGTGCCCCTTCTCTTTACCCTGCCATCATGGGTTGATCAAACAAGACTCACTGCACAGTCCCTGGAATAAAAATACCTTCACTGATGACCTCAGACTCCCTGCGTCTCTTGTTAGACTCCCCCAAGGAACTGGCTCACTGCACCCCGTTCTGGTGCCAGCTTGCCCACGAGCTCCCACAGCTCTGTCAGCTTTCAGGCGGGGGTGCAATGCCAGACTCCCTTCTTTCAGACCCTCAGTGTTGATGAGTCATTGTCTTAGATCTTTCTTCACTAAAGTCATGGGTAGGGGTGTGGTGGGAGAGCATCAGGGGTGGTGAGAAGCACTGCCATCCATTGACAACAATTGCTTCCCCTAACACATTCTCAGATTTCCAGTCTGCCTCATGTAGGCTGGTGAGGTTGTGGTTGTAGGACAAATTCATTTACTTCCTGGTTAGTTTTGCAAGAATGGGCCTGACAGCTAGGATAGGGACTCCCCTTTAGAATGTGAAGATACTTGCTTCTCAATACCACCATAAGCACTGGGGCTCCAGAAACAATTCCGGAAAACAAGGATTCCTTTTAATGCTGTTGAAAAGTCTCAGCTGAGTCAGTCCATTTTCTGGTCAAACACACACACACGTACGTATGTACTCACATACATACACACGTAAAATACTTTTATGTATATACATTGATATATACATGTGTACACACATGTATATAATTATGAAGGTCTGATAATTAAGTTCGTGAACTCATCTTAGAAAAAGTGCTACATACCTCATTGCTGAATATCACTATGATCACCTTCGAAGTGTTCCCCTTGGGAAGCTATGCACCCACGCCAGTGCCTAGTCCACCCTTCAAAGCAATTTAGACATTCTTTATCTGAAATGACCATCAGAGCTGTCATCGTATTACCCTTGATATCGTGAATGTCATCAAAATGTCTTCCTTTCAATATTTCCTTTATCTTCAGGTAAAGAAAGAAGTCATTGGGGGCCAGACCAGGTGAGTAGGGAGGGTGTTCCAATACAGTTATTTGTTTACTGGCTAAAAACTCCCTCACAGACAGTGCCGTGTGAGCTGGCACATTGCCGTGATGCAAGAGCCATGAATCATTGGCAAAAAGTTCAGGTCGTTTTCGTCTAACTTTTTCATGCAGCCTTTTCAGCACTTCCAAATAGTAAACCTGGTTAACTGTTTGTCCAGTTGGTACAAATTCATAATAAATAATCCCTGATTTCAAAAAAGGTTAGAAACATCGTTGCAACAAGTTCTCAAACCTGATTGTCAGACCTATATCTGATCCTACTGTATGATAATATCTAGCACATTATTGAACTTTCCATATCATTCCACATCTTTCCACAACAGAATTTTGAATGACTACATAGTACTCCATCATGTGGCTGTGTAACACTTGTTAGATATTCATTTTGTTTCTGATTTTAAACTATTATAAATCACATTCCCCTAAACACTCTGTACATAAATCTTTTTTAATCACTTTTTTTCCCCCTTTATATGCTTTTATGGTTGACTCAAAGGATGTGAACTGTTTGGGTATCTGAAACATATTAAAAACTGATCCTCTAAATGTGTTTTACCAATTAAAACTGCTACAAGCTGGGAGAGTTGTCACATCTTCATCAACAATAACAATTTTCATTTTTGTGAAAAAATATATAACTGTAACAATTGTTTTTTATTATCCTTTTTCCTTGACTACTATTAATGCATTTTTCATAAGTACATGTTATTTGTATTTCTTTCTTCTATGAATTACCTATTTTTTCCTTGTCAATTTACCTATTTTATCTTATTTTGTCATAAATTTCACTTTGATCAAAATTAAAAAGAAATATAAAGCACACCTGTGCACAATTGGTGGTTATAATTTCAAATATTTGCTTTATTGTCCCTCTCCTGGTTATGCCTCTTATTCTACCTCCTCACCCTGCAACAGAAGTACCATTACTTTGGTGTGCATCCTTCCAATAAGTTTCTTATTTACTCTTATGTTTGTTCGTATAAGGAACTATGCAGCCTATATATTATTTGTCAGCATGTTTAAACGTGTGTAGACATGTTATATTTCTGTATCCATTATTCTGTGATTTGCTTTTTCAGTAAAATATATGTTTTTAGGTCTATCTATGTTGATGTAAGTGTAGATCTAGTTCATTTCTTTTAGCTATTATGTTAAAAATCCATTATGCTTAATTATCACAGTTTCTTTATATATTCATCAGTTGGGTCTTCAGTGTATTTCTGCCCCTCCCCCCCAAGTTTTGCACCTAATTCCAGTGTGTGGGTATTTTTCCCCATACCAACAAACAATTCCCCAAGACCAGCTGGGTGTCTTATAAGTCAACTCAATTCTGACACTACCTGGAGATAGTGTCAGAGCCACATTTTCAATCCTATAAGATTGCCCCCCCACACACACGCTTCAGATGCCAATTTAAGATTGTAAGTCCAGATTGCCACTTGTGCTTCTGAATGACCGGCTGTAGATCAGAGTTCCAATGACTGCTTTCTGGGATTCAATTAGTTTGCCAGAGTGGTTCAGAAAACTCAGAGAAACGTTTTGCTTACTAGATGATCAGTTTTTTTTTTAATAAAACAACATAACACAGGAATATCCAGATGGAAGAGATGCCTAGGCAAGATTTGGGGAAAGGGTGTGGAGCATCCATGCTCTCTGGGCACACCATTCTCCCTGAATTTCCATGTGTTCACCAACCTGGAAGCTCTCTGAACCCCCCATCATTTGGGGGGCTTATGGAGGCTTCTTTACATAGTCATGAGTGATTCAAGCATAACTCAGTTTCCAGACATTCACCCCTCCCCAGAAGTCAGGGGATGGGACTGAAAGTTCCAACCCTCTAATCACATGGTTGGTTCCCCTGGTGCCAGCTCCCCCCTAGTCACCAATTTTTAGGGGATTTCCAAAAGCCACCTGACTAATATAATCTCAGTTGTAGTTGAAAGGGGATTATTATGAATAATAAGACACCCATTTCACCTTCATGGTTCTGAAGCCACTTCAGGAACTGAGGACAAGAGATCAAATATTGTAATAAAAGGTGTTCCTATGGCTCTTATGGATTAGGGAATTACAGGGTTTTGGGAGCTCTGAGTCAGGAATTAGTTTTCTTGCGTATCTTCCATGTATATAAGAGGTATACATGTTATTAAACTTCTATTTATTCTTTCTCTTATTTTTTTATTTTATTTCTCCTTTATTAGTTTTAACCTTTTCTTATAAGGTGGAGGTTGGGGATTTAAGCCAAGAACCTATAAAAGTAGAAGGAAAACACTTTTTCTTCTCCTACATGGTGGATCACTACAGTCTTTCCCTGGTGCCCTTATTTTAGCCACTTTGTTAACTCTGCCACTGGCACTCCCAATAATCAAATGGTAGCATCGCATAGTCAGTTCAGCACATATTTTGTAATCACATATGAGAATCCAGAGCCAATGGATATAGCTTTGAATTAAAGTTCTGCCAGAAGTGACTGAGACCCCTCCCCAGGTCTCCATCAGTATAAAGTGGTTTTTGGAGGCAATGGGATAACATAAGACGTCAAATACAGTACCTGGCACAGAATAGGTGTTTAATAGATCTATGTAAAGCAGTGACTTGTGTGATGTGTATGAAACCCATAACATGGGGTAAAATAGTGAACTCTGAGTTGGAATCCCATCTCTGCCATCTACTTAGCTATGTGGCCTTGGTCACGTACCTTAGCTTCTCCACGCACAGTTTTTCTGCCTAGGAAAATGGGAATCATAATAGTAAGTACCTCCTAGCATTATTATGAAAACCAAACAAATTATTTTTGTTAAAGTGTTTAAAATAGAGCCTCTCACATAGTAATTATTACATAGCATTACATACAAGTTTTGTTAAAGCTACAACCATTTATCTACAATAACTAACATGGTTTTATTATTTTACATGTTCAATTAGCTTACATTTCAAAGTTTCAGTTTTTAGCTTAATGACTACCTTGCAACTAAAGTAATTAGAGTGTTTTCTTCCATTGAGGATACCATTTTTCATTTAGACCCACTGTTGAGAGATGCCCAGTGAGGGAACAAATGGGTTTTTGGGGCCTATTTCCATATTAATTGCTGTTTTAATCCCAGGACAGAGTCAATGCAATGAAAACTGTTTTATAATTTTCCACATACTTGATTGGAAGAACAAGAAAATTTTCCCCTAAGTTTTCCAGACAGGTCTATCTATGAGAAACTAAAACCAGGAGGTTGGCTAATGAGGAGAAAGTCTAATAGGAACCAGAAAATAATGCTGAATTAACTCATACTGTATATTATGCACTTAGGAGCTAGTTAAGGCAGGGACATACTAACAGATTTATCAGTGGAATCTATAGCATAAGATGTATGAGTGAAAAACTCTGTGAATATCCATAGGAAAAAGACAAGATGAAATAGAATATGTTTTGGAGATTTCCCCTGTATGGTATGTGTAGCAGCAAAGAGGTGAGGATCATAGGGGCCCTCTCTGCAAGAATGGCTGTAAGTGGTAAATTCACTGCCTCAGAGTCAGAGGGCATCTATTTGAGTCTCAGTGTGGGCATTTCCTACTGCCTTAGACTCATATATAAAAAGACAACTAATTTCCATGCTTACTTCATAGGGTCGTAGAAAATAAAATAATTGATGCAAAAGAAAATAATATATGTTATTTAAATGTAAATTATTCTAAGTATCCTGCAGTTTCATTTTGTAAATAAATAATAAAGTACAAACAGATAAATATACTTCCTAACTGAATGCATTTCTATATTTCTCCCCATTACAAAAATTATATATTGGTAAAAGCAATTAAAACACAGAATAGTGCTAAGAAAACAAACAAAAAATCTGAGTTTTATATTTTATACATATATATAAAATGTGAGCCAATTCTTAAAAATAAATCAAACTCTCTCAGATGATTGATTAGATAGATAGATAGATAGATAGATAGATAGATAGATAGATAGATAGATAGATAGAGTTTTAGATTTTTTTCCTTGGCTCTGATTCTCTGGAGTACCCTGGGGAATACAAGGGGTCATGAGAGATAGGCCAGGCCGAGGAGAAGGACAATGCACACAGGAGTACTTCCTGGGTTGGGGGGCAGGGTAGTCAGAGGGCTTTGAGTGCTGTGTACTATATGTCACCACACCAGCCCAAACGTCCAGTAAAGGTGCTGCACAAAAATATACTTTGCACGTATGGTGAGTTACGGATGTTTATTTAAAAATTGGAGAGTGCACTGTTCCACATGTAGCTCAGCTTTGGGTAGAGAGGAGAGCCCAGATGCAAACCTGGATTCCTGAGTTTAGAGTTCATGAGACTAGAAAACAGGAGCATCTAGGATACCATGAAAAGGTAAATTGCTAACATTCTCAGGAATGTTGGTAAAGTTTCCAACCTCGCCTTGTGTTATGGTTACTTTTATGTATCAATTTGACCTGGCCACAGGATGCCCAAATATCTGGTTAAGTATTAGTTCTATGTGTGTCTGTGAGGGTGTTTCTGAAAGAGACTAGCATTTGAATTGGTGGACACCGTGAAGAAGATTGCCCTCCTTAATATTAAATAGTCAGTTCCTTGAGGGCTTAACTAGAACCAAAAGGAAGAGGAAAGGAGAATTTGCTCTCTTTGCCTGACTGCTGAGCTGGAAATCAGTTTTCTCCGGCCTCCGGACCTGGAGTGGGATTTATACCATTAGCTCCCCTGGTTCTCAGGCCTTCAGACTCAGATGGGTCTACACCACTGGCTGGCCTGAATCTCCAGGTTGCAGATGGCAGATCTTGGGACTTCTCAGCCTATGTAATGCATAAGCCAATTCCTTATAACAAATCTTTTTACATATCACATACATACACATTATATATATCTATATCTATATATCTATATAATCTATATCTATATATCTATATCTATATATCTATATAATCTATATCTATATATCTAAATCTATACGTATACGTATACGTATATGTATATACATATGTATATGTATATATATATTCGTCTGTTTCTCTGGAGAGCCTTGACTATTATTACCCATCAGATATGGATTAGTAGGTTCAAGTCAATTTTATATGAATCTAAGAATAATAACTGAAGGAAATTTTGAGAAGGGAACTAAAATTATGCGCTTATGTTCACAGGCTCCACAAGCCAGCATAACAGGGGGTCAATATTGCTGTAACTTCATTTGTGTCCTCATGCTCTTTAGGGCTGCAGCATCCAGGTTTCATCAAAATGGTATATTGTTTTATGGCCTGCTTTTGTCACCCAGCAATAGCCTGTGACCATTTCCTTAGATCGCTAATGAGTACATATTATTTTATTATAAGTAAATATTTGCTGAATGACTAAATAAAAGAATTATGTCTACATACTACAGCTTATTTAATCTCTCAACTATTTTTGAACATTTAAACTTGGCCAGAATCTTCACCGTTGTGAGAAACAAAACGGTGATCATCCTTGCACAGATATTTTTACATACATTTAATCAAATCCTAAATGTGGCATTCCTTGGTGAAAAGATATGCACATTTTAATGTGTTTGAAATGCACTGCCAAATTGCCCTCCAGAAATGTTGTTCCAATTTACATACCTGCCGTTGGAATATGAGAATGTCCATTTCTATGTACCCAGCCCAGCATTCATATAATGATTCTTTTTACTCATGGCCAGTTTGAGACAAAAACAGTATTTCACCGTTGTTGTAATTTTCATTTCCTTGGCTACCAGTGTAGTTGAAAAAAAATTAAATTTGTTTATTTGTAATTTATATTTCTTCATTGGTGACTCACCAGTTCACATCTTTGCCCTTAATTTCTACTGTAGTGAGTTTTTTTCTTATTGAGTTGTAAGAGCTCAATACATTGAGGATAATAACATCTTTTCATTAATCTTTTAAGAAAATCTTTTCTTGTTCATAATTTATTGTTTCTATGATTTTGAGAAAAAACACTTATTTTTAGGTAATCCTGTTTCCCCCAAAATAAGACCTAGCCAGACAATCAGCTCTAATGCATCTTTTGAAGCAAAAATTAATATAAGACCTGGTATTATATTATATTATATTATATTATATTATATTATATTATATTATATTATATTATATTATAGACCGGGTCTTATATTATAGTAAAATAAGGCCGGGTCTTATGTTAATTTTTGCTCCAAAAGACGCATTAGAGCTGTCTTATATTCGGGGAATCACGGTCATATATGTGATTACTTTCCCCTTTAATTGCCTAAAAGCTTTCCTTACCCTATTATTATGTAAATGTTAAAACCAATACTTTTGAGTTTTCTTATATATTTATGTTTCATCATTTCTCTCTATACACCTAGATTTTATTTAACAGTATAGTTCATGGTACAGAACTAAGTTAATTATTTTTTAAATATTAGACAAACGTAACTTGTTGAATAAATCCATTCTTTTGTTGAATGACTAAATAAAAGAATTGTATGTATATATTGCAGTTTATTTAATCTCTACTATCGCTGAACAATTTAAAGTGCTACCTTATTAAATGTTAATTCATATATATAGTGCAGTATATGAATTAGTATTTAGTTAATATATTATATTACATATGATTTCTTATCATTCTCTGAGTAATTACTGCTATACTTATATGATTACTGTGGGTTTCTGATAAATTATAAACAAACTACTTAACAATGGAAGAGTTCCTCATTCATATTTTCTTGGCTCTTTTCTTCCATTGATTCTTCACATGAACTTAAGAAATATTTTGCGAAATATGAAAAGTAAATTCTAGAATGATATTTGTTGGACTATCATTAAAATTTTAAAGTAATTGGGGGTGGTGACTAATACATTTACAATATTTCTTTCCCATCCTGGAAGAGAGTAATCTTTTCTTTTTTAAAAGTATTTTTATGCTACTCAGGAAACTCTTGTAGTATTTACCATATGGTCATATGCATTTCTTTTAAGCAACCTGCATATTGTTATAAGTAGAATATATTTTTTGTTTTATTTAATTGATAATTGCTGCATATAGGCAAGTTTATTTTTGTACAATTAATTTTTAAAATGTAATAACTTTTGCACAATTTCTTTGTAACTTACCCCCTTACAATACTTCTTTATCATAACCTTCCATTTTTAGCTGGAAAATAATAGGATTTACACACAATGATGCTTTTGTCTCTCCTTTTTCAAGACTAATACCTTTTCTATTTTTCTTGACTTACTACATTATCTAGACTGTCCAGAAGAAAAATTTTAAACTATGATGGCAAGCATATTTTTGTTATTCCTCATTTTAATAGGAACACCTATGATATTTCACCATTAAATATATTTTGATACATATTTTTGAAGTGGTTTAAAGTAGTTATGTTAAGGAAGTATCCTTCTAATCTTAGTTCTAAGTGTTTTTAGTTCTATTGGATTCATACATAAATAACTTAATCCAAGATAAAGGAAACCGCATGAGTTCAAAGTTGAGCACAATGTCACTAAAACTAGAGTTGTCAGACATCCTGTACATAATGGATTATCTTATATTTCAAAAACAACTGTGTCAGGATGTATAATCATTCTACATTTGATCCAGATCTGACACTACCGATGACATCTGTTACTCGATAATCTTCTCCTTGCCAGTAATAATATGCCCCACATTTACTGAAAATAAAATATGGCAGCCATAATAAAAATCAAACATATAAACAAGATCGTCCCATAGAGAGCTGGGTTTGTCAGATCAAGTTCCGGGTCTGTTGTGACCTCATTTTCTAATCCTATAATCAGCACAATTCAGGTGCAGTTTTTTACTTCAATGTAAGAAATGAGTAGTCATTTAGGTTGTTAGGTTTTGAAATAATGACCCTGGAGAAGACTTGAGCATATCTACTGAGCCATCTAGTGGCTGCAGAGTGCACCTGAAAAAATTAATAACACTGGTGTGGTCTCCAATTTCAGGGTAAAAATGAATGAGGACATCACTTGAACATCCCCACGTCCAGTCCCCCAAATCAACACAGCCCAGGACTTTGCACACAGTAGGACTACAACTACTTTTGATCTACAAAGGATTTGATCGATGTATAGAATAACCAGATTCATGCTAAAGCATATACTACTTAGAGATAGGTTTGTATTACCTGTGTAAAAGCAACCACTAGCTAAAGAAAGAAAATGTATGCAAAGGTAGTAGTACCAGATTAAGTCAGGGACCACCAACACAATACAGAAAAACATGAGTAAAGATAAGCAACTAGCAGGTCAGTTATGTATATAAGCATAAACCATGAGTGCTAAGAGAAAAGAATTTTAGTTAGAAAAAATGCACTCCTAATAAAGGTAAAATTCGTGCTTCTTAAGTAACCCACCAGATTTTGACAGTGATAAAATTACTAAAGCTATCTTCCATCTTTTCCTTAAATTTTTGCTTCAGTCTACATTAAAATACAAGGGGGGTAAAAACAAGCAAACAAAAAAATGAGTTAGCTTGGATCATAGCTTAGAATGCTGAAGAATAAAGATAAAGCAAATTGATAGCTTTCGAATGTTAATAGGGTTTGTCACCTCCTAGAGTGTGTAAATTGAAGACATCTGTCTGGTCTAAAATAAATTCCAAAAATCCCAAACTAATTGCTTCATATACACAATGCAAAACCTCAGAATTCCATGTGAAAATAAACCTTCATTTAGAAAATAAACTTTATGCAATTATGATAAAAGAGGACCTGTCAATAAGCCAACGCTTAATACAGAAGGATTATTTTGAAATAAACTTCTTCAGCGCTCATTAGAATTGGAAAGAACTGTGAAAATAGATCCTGCCACCCAGGTCCTTAGGTATGTAATGGTGTTTAAAGGAGTTTAGATGAAATGAATACAGGTTTACATCAGAAGTCTTTGTTGACTTTTTGGTAATTATACTCATTTAACACACACACAGACAACAGGAAAATAACGTGGTTTTTTCTTATCTGACCTCAGAAAAATAAAGAGAAATACAGCAAAATCATTCCCAATGGAAAGGCTTGATGAATCCCATCGTAGCATCTCACATCTCTGACGAACGGTTCTTCCTTTTGTTGTTCATTCTAAAAGAGAGTTATAATATTATTTGTAATGGGGATGTGAGAGAAAGGGCTATTTTAAATTTTCTGCAAATGGACAAACATTAGCAAAATTTTTTCTAGGAAGTATATTCATGTATTAGGAATACTTTTGTATGGTATTGTAGAATTCAGAGAGAGAGTGTAGTTTCATCAAATGCTGCTCAAATTAAGATAATTCACAAGAGCACTGCATAGTCGGAACTCCTAATTGCAAGCAAAAGAGACCAAACTTAAACAAGCTTAGGTGAAACAGGAAAACGTATTGACTCATGTCTCTAAACTACAGGAAGGACAGAATCCTGGTGTCCTCAGGGATGGAGAGTTGGGTTTTGGGGGTTGGCGGTTGGGGTTGAAAGCTGCCCAGACTCTCTCTGAGCATTGCTAAACACTAGTTAAGCTGAATGTCAGCTTTCTTCACTCCCTTGCATGGCTTTCCTAGAACACTAGAACCAACTCTCCAATAATTCCTGGTCTTTTACTGACTTTCAAGCTTCACCTTGAAAAGATGCTACTAACTGCAGTTCGAAAGATCTTAAGGAAGAAAGGACTCTTATTGACTTAGCGGAGTTTTCTGCTTTTTTCTCCCATCACTGTGGCTACAGAGGGTAGTTCATGCAGAAGCTAGGGGTCACAGAGGTTACAGCGAGGCAAAACGGGGTGGGATGTTGAGACTGCCAAAGAAGGGGATGGCTGCTCCCAGGCCAAGGGGACATGTTGGGCATTTAAACCACCAGTTCCCAGCCTAAGCACCGAGCGGCAGAAGCAGAACAGCAGAATGACGATGAAATATGAGAGTCAACTGACACCGATTTTTTCCCTGATAAGAAGGGCTCTAGCAAAGCAGGTAGAAGCAGTATCATCTCTGCATTTAGGAAAAATGACCTGGGTAGGCCAGAAAGTGCTTTGAGAAACCTCTGTTTCTAGTTCATTATTTTGTTCCAAAATCTTAGTTTGGATACCCGAAGTGGACCTCTTTCATTCCTTTTGCGATCTGGTAGAAATAATCACCTACACCTCACCTCTACTGCCAAGTCAGATGGTTATTTTTGGAATTAGTTAAAGAGAAGCGTTTGCACCCAGAAGTGCATTAGGATTTTTCAGAGTGTCTGTGGCACTCCACCCTCTCTTCCCAGTAAGACTCCAGGACCCCTCGAAGGCATAAATAGTCCTGCCAAAGAGCACACTCCACTCCATGATGGGAGAATCTAGGTCTTCAACTAGAATTTGTTGTTGTTTTATTCCCCCAGGCTCTCTACATGTTTGGGTTAAGTGGGTATTCATGGGAAAATCTCATCCATCTTCTAGAATAAGTTTTTTTTTTCTCATTCCTCTAAGATGTGGCTCCTTCTTAGAACTAACCCCATGAGCCCACTTAGGAAGGTCAGCCATATGTGCAGCCAAAACTTCCCTTGCACTGGGATAAACTAGAAGTGAGCAGCTGTCTCTGCTGAAAGTCTGTAACAGATATGGGCCCACTTCAACCCCACGTCCATTCTGAGACACCCCCCAGTGTCACGGTCCACTCTGCTGCTTCAACTATCTCATTTGATAGGGAAACAGGAACTGGCTGAGTTCCTTGGAAGGTCAGCAAGGCTCTTCTTTCTGGCTTACCGTAATAGGATTTTCGAAGATGGCCTTGGACCTGCTCTTACGAGCTGAGTTTTCTTTGTGGACTAGTTATGGAATCCAAACTCTCTATAAAACACAGAAGCACAGTCTTCCCAAATTACATCTAGCTACTGCAGTTAGGACCTGGACCAGCTGATGTTAGAACCAGGCCTTCCGACAATGCAGAGCTCATGGGGGTCTAAATGATAACTTTCCTTGTCTTTTTCCTTTGATGCCTCTCCTATTTGCCTATGTAAATCTCTCTCTCTCTCTCTCTCTCTCTCTCTCTCTCTCTCTCTCTCTTTATCTCACCCTGGTCTCAATAAAATGTCTCTTCAATTTCAGTCTTTTTAGTTTATAATCAGTGTGTGATACCAATTACAAGTTATCCTCTGATTCTGATATCTCCCAGGCAAGTCCTTCAGGTAATAGGATCGCAGAGTGATTCAAACTACAATGCAAATAGGCAAAGAAAATGAGCCTCTTTATTCTCTCAAACTGACCTAATCTTCCTCAAAAGCTCTACCCACTGGGCAGCAAAAAAAATTCCATGCCTTTTAAGAATGATTTGCTGCTGTATTAAAGATGATGAAGATGATGGTGATGACGGTGAGAAGGATGATGAAGGACTACCTTCTTTTCCATACTTCTCTTTGGGAATTAGCTCTCTCAGCCTCTCTTCACACCTACAGGCTCACCTTAGCACTGACATAAACACACTGTTGGTTCCTGTGACAGGCTGGAAAGTGTGAGATTCAGTGTACCATATTCCTCCAGATCTGAGTAAATTGTGAGAATGGAGGAAGCACCAGGAGGTGAAGCCAGCTCATCTCCTTAGAAAGAACAAGGACTTTTCATAACAGTGAAGCAACTTCAAGTACTCTTTCATTCTGTAGAAGTCACAGAGTCATAAATCAGAGAGTAGGACTATCAAAGCAATATGAAAGTCTTCATAACTGAACCAGAGACAAGCATTTGAGGATTATCAGCAGAGTATCAGAGCTGTAGGAGTGGGTAAGGTTATCACGGAGTCCATGCAGATTCAGAAGAAAAGCAGAGAAAACACAATTTGTAGAACACTGGCATTTTAGATGCAGCAAAAATAAAAATAAAATAACAAAAAGGCTATGAGGTAATGCTATAATGCTAGCAGTGAAAGAGGTCGGAGGAGAACGAAGAAAGACTAGGGTCCTACAAACTAAGGGGGAACGACATTCCTGGAAAGAGTTCTCTACAGTGGCAAATGCCACAAGATCTAATAAGGTGAGAAACAAAGATAGCCCATTAAATGCAATAATTACAAGGCCATTAAAGGGATCATTTTCACAGAGTTTAGAGATCAAATACAGCTTAGAGTGGTTTGAAATGAATTGCATTATAATATAAATTGCACACTGTACTTTTAGTTCTCTATATTAGTTTCCTACTGCTCTCATAAATTACCATAAACTCAGTGGCTTAGAACAGCACAAACAAATTATTTTACAATTCTAGAGGTCAAAAGTCTGACATGGGTCTCCCTGAAATAAAATGAAGGTGTAATCAGGGCTCTCTGTGGTCTTTCTGGAGGCTCTCTAGAGGAAAATTCAGTTCCTTGCTTTCCTAGCTTCCAGAGGCTGCTCATCTTCTTTGGCTGGTGAACCTTTCATCTTCAAAGCCAGCAGCATGTCATCTTCAAATCTCTCTGACTCACACTCGTGCCTCTCTCTTTCACTCCTATAGACTTTTATGATTACATTGGGCCCAGCCAGATAATTCAGAATATATCCTCGTCTCAAAACGAGTTCATTGTCAACCTTAATGACATAGGCAGCTTTGCTCCTACCTTGTCATATAGTATAACATAGTCACAAGTTCTAGGGATTAGGACATGAACATTTTGAGGGTGGGATTCTTCCTACTGCATTCTCCAACTTGATCTTTTAAAACTTAATTGTATGTCTTAGAGATTTACTACATGTGTTATGGAGCCAGGGATGATATTCAAGATATTTAGCAACTAGTGTGCAGGACACCAATAGACCAAAACAGATGCTGGCGATAGCGCTGGGAGACTCCTGTCATGTAGCACATCAGTCACTCGAGGGGCTCAGAGGCCGGGGACTGAGGATGCTGTGGGTGCCTCAGCAAGTGGGGGGTGCTTGGGGAACAGTACAGAAGTATATCAGTATTGTAATAACTGATAGAACCACAACATTGCATGCCAGCTAAACATCAGCCCTAGTTGTATTTTATATGACTACACACATGTAAATGCATGTAATAAAAAGGTCTGGAGGAAAACCCTAAATGTAGAAAACCCTAAATAGTAGTTACTACAAAGGAGGTTATTGGTGCTGAAAAGGATTATCAAAGACACCTAGGATCTTCTCTTAGCATTTTCCTTTTTTGCAGAGATAATCTGTTCATATATTGTTTATGTACTTAAATTTAAGACTAAAAAGGGTCTAAGAAATAAACACCAGTAATAGTGGTTTTCTCTGAGGAAGAGCTGACACGTGGGGCAGAAGAATATAAATCAAAAAACAATGGAAGTATTCGCTCTATAATCTGATTCCTTGATTTTCAAATGCATAGGATTTCATGTAACTTAACAAATGAATTCTAAAATGTGTCAGTCAAATGTATCCATTCTAAAATATACAGGATATACAACAGATTCTGTTCATATGAGAATTTTGTATAGAATAAAGGTGGTACTTTAGATCATTGGGGAAAGTATGGACTTTTCATTAATTGGTTGTGAAATTACTATACTTCTATTCAAAAAATAGATCTTTGGTTTCTTGCAGAAATAAATTTCAAGTGCAGTTAAGGATCTAAATGTAAAAGGAAAATCATATGTAAGTATAAAAATGCTTATTAATTTCTGGATGGGGTGGCTTCTAAAGTATGGCACAAAGAGAATGCATACATGGAAAGTCTAACTATATTAATGTGTACAGTTATTCATATGAGAAAGATATCATAAAAAAGGTTAAAAGTCAAAGAAAGACTGAAAAATACTTGAAATACATTTAAATATGAAGAATTAATAACTAGATGAATATGGAAAACAATAAGAAAGCAAACCATCCAAAAGACAAATTAACAAGGACACAGAAGAGGAAATGCAAATAGACAATGCATATATGGACGCTCAATTCTCTTGTAAATAAGGAAATATAACCTAAAAGAGCACTGAGTTTTTCCACCTTAGATCGGTAAAATAAAAGGGGCCACTAATAGCCAGTATTGGTGGATGTGAAGCCATCAATTTTTATATGTTGATAGTATTGCCATTGGTTTAGCCATTTTGAAAGAAAATTGAGAAATATTTACTATGAAATGAAATACAGTTTAACCCTACTTATGTTAAAAATAAAATAAAATATCTCTACAGGTACAAACGTGTGTATGAAATTGTGCAGAAATGGGTCTGCAAAGATCACACCAAAATAGTTACTTCCAAGGTGAATGGTCTTGAAATAGTTCATAGGGCTTGGGAAGAGAGAGTGAATCAAGAGAGTGCTTAGTTTTCCCTTATTGTTTGGATTTTTAGAGTGAGAATAGAATCTTTGTTTCTTGTGAAAAATAAAAGAACAAAATTACTATTAAATTAAAAATTCATAGTTACATGTTTATGGAGGCTTAGGAAGAGGGTAGTTATTTGAATCTTCAGACCCCGAACCTGGGTTCCAAGCCCGGCTCTGCAATATTCATTCCATGGGAGCTTGAGAAAATCATTTAGAAACTCTGAATGTTAACTTCTTCACCTGTAAGATAGAAATTCCTTAACTGCCATGGTATCATTTACAGTTATTTTGACAACAAAATGCATTAAGTTATATAAAAGGGTTTTGTAATCTATAAAGTGTTATTCCAATGTAAATAAGAACTGTTATTAATTATGTGGATAATTTTCAATTAACTTCTAGTTGTTGATGAATATTTAAAAAGCCATACTTCAACCTGAAATAAAAATCTGCTTAAAGAAGTACAGGGTTAATCTGATTGAGTCTCCCTTCTAACTGTTCCCCTTCTTCCCTCCCTCCCCCATTTCCTTCACTCTTCTTTCCTCCGTACTGCCTTCTATCTTTTTGTTTTAATTTTTAAATTAAGATTAAATTTTAAAATGTTTTAAATATTATGAAAAAAGCAAATAGTAATATAAAAATACTCTTGCTATATCATCTAGACTTCACTGTTATTTTTCTCTGTGTTGCTTTGAGAGAGAATGAGAGAGAAAGAGAGAAAGCTACAATTCCTTTTAACCATCTTGTCTCTTTTCTTTCTTTACTTACCTAGAGTAATAACTATCATGATTCTGGCTTATAAACCCCAGTACTGTTTAAAATATATAATTTATGTACATAAATATGCCCATTAATGCTTTATGGCTGTCAGTATTGTTCCTTGTGGATTTTTTAAAAATTGTATATTAATTATAAATTATAGCTCTGACTCTTTCTTTGAGTTGAATTTATTACTACAAATCCTGCAAAAGCCTGTGTTTCTCATGGTTTCACTCATCACTGTTTAGGTGAGAAGTTTTGGAACAGGAAAACATGAACATTTATTGCTGTGCTATTATATGGCAATATACATTTACATGCATTATTTCAATTCTTAAGATAACCAAGTACAAGTTTTATCTCCTTATTGTATAGATTAAGACACTGGCTAAAAATACTAGGTTATTCCAGAAGCTCTTTACATCTCACGACGAACACCTTGATCCACGCCGCCTTCGTTCCCCTGTACTACTGCAGCCATCTGACTGGTCTGCCTTTGTCCCTCTTGCTTCCTATACTCTCTTCTCACACGGAGGTTGGAGTAAGGTCTTGTCACTTCTGCCTAAGGCCATTTTGTCCTCACGGTGGCTGCAAAGGCCTTGCTCCATTTGACCGCTGTTTCCTGACTTATCCCCTGCCTTCTTCACTCAGTTTCTGCTGCTTTGGCTTCTGTGCTTTTCCAAGGACACCCAGGCATGTTCCTGCCCAGAACCTTGCCAAGGTGCATCTGGATGTTTCTTCTGCCTGAACATTTCCCCCTCAGATGTCCTCCAGTTATGCTCTTCTTGCCCTCAAGTCTTTTCTCAAAGAGGAGGTTTACCATAACTAGCTGCTGACTTCTGGAACTCCATTTATCTCTCCTTAGTGAGTGTTGCTTTATGACACATTCCTTTATTTTGCCTTTCTGTCTTGCCCCCAAGAAGATGTAAGTTTCATGAAGTCAGAAATATTTTTGTCTTTTTTAAAAAACCCTTGGTACCTGGAATAGTGCCAGGCATCTAGTTGGTGCTTAAAAAATATTAATATTTATTGAATGAATGAATGACTCTCCAAGGTCTATTTAACCAGTAAGGAGTGGCTATAGAGTCCAAAAATATATCTAATACCAATCAGTGGATTCTCTTATGCCAAACAGCCTCTGGGGAAAGCCCAAAATGATCATGGTCACATGGAAACTGTTATTGGAAATCTGGGAGAACAACTGAGTAACATCATTCTCAGCAGCAGGAATGAAACAGGGCAAGAAGACAGCTGGGTAGAACCCATTGTTCCCACCCCTGCTTGGGGGAACTGGGGAGGGAGTGAAAATTTTGTTCTATTCCCAGTACTTGGACCTGGAAGATGGAATCTGCAATTAGACAAACAGATACCTGCCCTCCCCACTGTGAGAGAGAACCAGATGTGGCAGCTTTCATATCACTCAGAAAGACCTTATTTTTCTCCTGATTTAATTCAAACCTTCTCCTGCCTGGACATAAACTAAAACAGCAAGCCATTAAAAGAGTACCTATACATCAGGAAAAGATATCAAGGAAAGAAAATAAATAGCCAAATGTTTGGAAATACCTTTGATTTATATCAAGTTTGAATGACTTAAGCGGATAGCAGTCACAAAGCACAGAATTCTTTGGGACTATCCTTTTTTGTCTGCAGTCTCCCAATCCCCTAAATCATGTGCACTCCTTATTTTTCAGGGTTACCCTGCATCTTCCGCAGTGAGCTTCTTTGGCTGAAAGCTGATAGGACACAGTTTCGGCAGGTTCTGCCAATCCAGGGGGCAGACTTGGAAGCCAACTCTGTTCTTCAGGAGGAAACATGGCTCATCTGTTGAAAGGCCTAAAAACCAGGCTCTGAATTATTCTCCAAGGCCATTCCACTCTTACACATCTACCATCCAGAACTATATTTCATCTCTTTTGTTCCTTTTATGTATCAAGTTGTGACAAATGCAAGTGGAAACTTTCCAGTAAAAATAAGTTTATCTGCACAAAACCCTATGGAACCCCATGGCAATTCATTATTCTTCAATTAAATTTACTGCTCGTTGGCAGTTGCACTAGTTTAATTTTCTGCTGTTTGTTTACCGAACAGGGAAACACATAATACAAAGCATAATAAAAGTCAGATTGAGTTAATTAAATGTGGAACCTGGAAACTCTAACTCTGCCTTTTGAACAGTTTTCTCATTAGATCCCCTTGAAAAATATCATTTTTAGCTGAAATTTATTTTGACATTTGCAAGACGTTATTCGTTCAGGTCACATTTTCTTGTCTACAACCCCAGGAAGGGAGTTGACATTAGTTCACACTACTTGTTCAGGGAGGGTGGAGGGGAGTGACAGTTAGCGTTGGGACAGCAAAACATTTAAATCAACTTGGAGGTCTTCTGGGGCAAAGAGAGATGGTGCTGTCATCTTCTTTCAGCAGGACTGTGGTGGGTATAATGACCAAGACACATCAAGAGGGATTAGAGAATAGACTCTGTAATTAGATGGCTTCATTTCATTTCAAGACATCTTTAGAAACTCTTTGATGCCAGTCCTGTGATTACGGTGATTTTTGTACTCAGACTATCAGAATCTCGAAAGCAAGAACAAAATACAAACCTAAAAGAGATTGCTTTGGGGGACTAAGGCAATGAATTTGGAAATTTATAAAAATTCAGAGGCATTTCTTGGGTCACATCTGTCATGTGGCTATAAAATACATTTCAATCTATAACTTCAAAGGGCTTAGGGACTTATAATGGAAAGTTGAATAAACTTCTGTTCATCTTATGTGATTTAACCACATATATTTAATTAAAGTATATATTATTTTCCAGGCCCATGGTTGGATTTTAATATGTGCTACGGTTATTGAAAGGTATAATTTTCGAGGAGAACCTTCTGGGAATCTCTAAAAAATTCTGTCTTAATATATAGCAGTTTCACTCAAAGACAAAGAAAAACTTTTTTCCTATTATTTTATTAATGGTAATAGGTTTTCATTTCTAGAGCCATAAAAATACACTTTTCCAAGTACAAGATAGAAGAGACATTACTGTTTAATTTTAATTCAAAATTATAATTTTTGTCCAACTATTATTATTGTTAATTAAGTAATATTGTTAAAGTATTAGAATAATATTTGAAGATTCCTTGTGTAGTCTTTGTTATCAAGATTTACCTGTGTCAATTAAAAAAATTATCACAAAATAATACACACTTATTATACAAAAATGTGGGAAAAAATAAAAATACACAAAGAAAATTAAATTCATACTTAATCTCCCTGGGCCATAAAGGTAATTACTATTTGTTTTTTTAAATATGTTTTTATTTTTCAATTACAGTTGACATACAGTGTATTAGTTTCAGGTGTACAACATAGTGATTAGACATTTATATAAATTAAGTGATCACACTGACAAATCTAGTATGCATTGTACACCATACATAATTATTACAATGTTATTGACTATATTCCTTATGCTGTACCCTAATATCCCCATGACTTCTTGTAACTACCAATGTGTACTTTTTAATTACTTCCCCTTTTTCACCCATTCCCACAATTCCCTCCCATCTGGCAACCATCAAAATGTTCTCTGTATCAATGAAGCTGTTTCTGTTTTGTTTGTTTATTTTGTTCTTTAGATACCACATATAAGTGAAATCACATGGCATCTATCTTTCTCTGTCTGACTTACTCCATTCAGCACAATACCCTCTAGGTTTATTCATGCTGCTGCAGATGGAAAGATTTTATTCATTTTTAAGGCTGAGTAATATTCTGCTGTATATATATATCATATGTACCACCTCTTCTTTATCCATTTATCCATTGATGGAAAACCAGATTGCCTCCCTATCTTGATTATTGTAAATAATGCTGCAATGAACACATGGATGCACATGTTCCTTTGAAGTAGTGTTTTGGGTTTTTTGAGATAAATACCCAGAAGTGGGATTACTAGGTCCTTCTTTGTCTCTTCTTATAGCATTTGTTTTAAAGTCTATTTTGTCTGGTATAAGTATTGCTGCCCTAATACTTTCTTTTTTTCATTTCTATTTTCATGAAACATCTCTTTCCATCTTTTTAATTTCAGTCTGTGTGTGTCTTTCATTTTGAAGTGAGTCTCTTAGGCAACATATGTAAGGATATTGTTTTCTTATCCATTCAGCCACTCTGTGTCATTTGATTGGAGCATTTAATCCATTTACATTTAAAGTAATTGTTGATAAATTGTAGTTATTGCCTTTTTATTATTCATATTTTTCACCTTTTTTTTTTCTTCTCTTAAAGAAGTCCCTTTAACATTTCTTGTAATACTGGTTTGGTATGAGGAACTCCTTTAATTTTTTCTTGTCTGGAAAGCTCTTTATCTGTCCTTCAATTTTAAATAATAGCTTTGCTGGGTAGAGTAATCTTGGTTGTGGTTCCTTGCTTTTCGTCACTTCGAATATTTTGTGCCAATCTCTGATCTGCAAGGTTTCTGTTAAGATATCAGCTGATAGTCTCATGGGAGCTCCTTCATAGGTAACTAACTGCTTTTCTCTTGCTGATTTTTAAATTCTCTGTTTGTCTTTAGCCTTGGGCATTTTCATTTTGATGTGTCTTGATGTGGGCCTCTTTGGGTTCATCTTGTTTGAGAATTGCTGTGCTTCCTGGGCTTCTATTTCCTTTGCCAGTTTAGGGAAGTTTTCCATCATTGTTTTTTCAAATAGGTTTTCAATTCTTTGGTGTCTCTCTTCTTCTTCTGGTACCCCTAGGATGCAAACTTTGGTATGTTTGATGTTGTCCCGGAGGCCCCTTGAACTATCCTCACTTTTTTGAATTCTTTTTTTTTTTTTTTTCTGCTGTTCTGATTGGGTGTTTTTTGCTACCTTGTCTTCCAAATCATTGATTCAATCCTCTGCTTCATCTAATCTATTGTTGATTCCTTCTAATGTATTCTTCATTTTAGTTATTGTCATCTTCACTTTGACTGGTTCTTTTTTATGTTTTCTATCTCCATTTTTATGTTTCCTATCTCTTTGTTGTCATTTTTCTTGAGGTCATTCAGCATCCTATAACCAATGTTTTGAACTCTGCATCTGGTAGATTGTTTGTTTCCATTTTATTTAGTTCTTTTCCTGGAGTTTTGTTCTGTTCTTTCATTTGGGACATGTTTCATTATCTGCCCATTTTGGCTACCTCCCTGTTTTTGTTTTTATGTATTAGGAAGAGCTGCTATATCTTGCAGTCTTCCAGTAGAGTGGCCTTATATAGTAGGTGTGCTGTGGGGTTCAGTGGCAGTCTCCCTAGCTACCTGAGCTGGCATTCCAGTTGTGTCCCTTGTGTAGACTGTGTGTGCTTTCTTGTTGTAGTTAAGTCTTGGATGCTGTTTGCATGTCAATAGGAGGGATTGACCCTCAGACTGATTGGTTGTGAGGACTGGCCATGACTACAGTGGAGGGGCTGTTGTTCAGGGACTGACCATAAGGAGTAGAAATCACTTTAGTAAGGCTCTGGTGCCTGCTAGGTCTGCCTTTTGGTTGTGTCATTTGTGGAGGTAATTGGATGGAGCTCTGGTGTGGTCTGAAACTTGCCACTAGGTATGGTGGTTCAGGGGCCTCTTGGAAGGGCTCTATTGCAGGCCAAAGTAAGCCACTGCCTGTGCCCTGTGAGGGGCAATTTGGTATGAGCTAAAAAGTGATCTGCAGATGATTTCTACTTTGCTGGGCTTGGAGGTGCCTGGGAGAGTCTATGCTGCGAACCAAGGCCAAATGCCACTAGTGCCAGACTTGGGGATGCTTAGGAAGAGGTATGGGGCATGCTGAGGCCAGATGCTGCTTATCTGGGGTTTATGAACCTTTAAAATATTTTAGGAAAGTCTGCAGCATAAGCCAAGGAAGGTCATTTGTATGAAAAATCCACTGGAATAGGCTTGGGAGGGCCTGCAAATTGAGTGGAGCATGGTTTCAGGGAATAACCAGGCCAAGGGAAACAGTGTTAGTCAGGTTGATGGAGACTCAGATATGTACGTGCAGGCTGGGTTGGGGGAGGGCTGAACAAAGGGACAATGGCAACTGCCAACACTTCTGGCTGGGAGAAAGCTGTCCTTCTAGCCCTCGCCCTAAAGCCAGATCATTTAGTTCCTCCCTGTATGTCCCTGGTGCCTTTTGACCTGCTGCTCCCGGATAGGAGCTCAGCGTGAGTGAGTCCATCAGCAAGAATGTCCATACATGGGCCCTTTAAGAGTAGTGCCTAGGAGTCCAGCAGACCTTGGTCTCACTCGGCCACAATATCTGCTGGTTTTCACAGCCAGAAGTTGTGGGGACTTCTCTTCCCAGTACTGGAACACTGAGCTGGAAAGCCTGGTGTGGGGCTAAAACCCTCCACTCATCAGGAGGAACCTCTGCAACTAAGATATCCCTCTCAATTTTTCACTGCCACATGTGGCTGTGGTATCAGCCCATTCTGCATCTCCACCCCTCCTATGTGGCTTCTTCTGTATATCCTTAGTTATAGGACTTCTGCTCGGCTACACTTCAAGCAATTCTCAATGATGGCTGTTCCATAGTTTAGCTGTAATTTTGGTGTGGTTGTGAGAGGAGACAAGTACAGCATTTACCTATTCCATCATCTTAACCAGAAGGTAATTATTATTTGGCTTTTGTTGTGGTATCTGACAATAATTTTATGCGTTCACACAGAAAATTTTATTTTATTTATACTTACATGGTATTTGATCTACATTAATTTAATTATACTTATAAATTTTCAAAATCTCAAACAAATTAAAGTTAATATTCTTGTATAATTTATTACTTCCTTTACCCTCCCTCCCCCACACCACTCCAGACTCAGCTTCAATCTCACAATTATCATCAGAAATAACTAATGATGTTCACTTAATGTATACATTATAGATGTTTTTACAGATAACTACAAAAATATATGCATATGTAGTAATAGTTATGTTTTATCTTACTGGTTTTGGAACATAATTAGTATGAAAATATATGTATATATATATATATTATATATAGAAGCATTTACTTTATTACTTTAAACTATGTTATAAGTATTTGTCCATATCAGCCCACAGAGTTCCAGTAAGATTTTTAACAGCTGCATATTTCATTGCATATATTCATAAATTATTTAACTAGTCCACATATCAATAGCAATTCAACTTTTTACTATCTTTTTCTACTTTTTGAGCCCTTGGATTCAGCTCTTTCAGATCAGTGTGAGTATTTCTTTGGGGTAAATACCAATATATAGATTTGCTAGGTATTGAAATAATCAGCAAAACAAAAATGTTTAGCTATATTTAGTTATCACAAAAATACTTAGAAGTCACAGGAAGAGAAGAACTGAGATTGCTCATCTTAACCATGAGGGATTTCCATGTATTACTTTGAAAACAAGCCTTTTTAACTTGCTTAGAAAGCTTTCGTTGCTGTGTTATTTATAGTTAAATACCCTTTGGAACTATGATTAATTTTCACATTAGACATAGTTTTCAGATTTTGCAATTAATGACCTTAACATTTTCAAACCTTAAAACTAATTTAAAGTGATGTCAATGAAAATGGCAGAGTCAAGACCTCTGAAAATTCTCTCTCCCATAAAGGCGATAAGAACACTTACAAAATTGTCAGAATTAACTTTTTTCACAACGTTGAAAATTAACCAAAGCTTTCAGCAGTCCAGAGAGTATTTATTCAAGAAAAATGGCTGGATTTTAATAGGAACAGCAAGCTTTGTAGAGTTTCAGCAATTCATATTCTCATCTCCTTTCTCCAGCTTTGCAGTATCTCTGAAAACCAACAAACTACAATTGTAGTGAAAACCAATAACCTGGAAACCACTTAAAAAGGTCAGTCAGATTAGGAACCTGTTCAAAACCCCATTCCCTGCCTAATGGTGCCCTGGAAGACCCTACTTGAAAGACTGTCTTTATTTGTTCTGACTCAGAACTCTCCCAGTATGAGTAGCTTTTTTGCCTAGAGAAAATTGTTGAAAACAATCACAGACAATTGTTCAACATCATGACTGCCTAAGGTAGCAATATCAGTTGAGGCACACAAGAGGCCAACCTAAAAGCTTAAAAGGAATATCTGGAGAATAAAATGTCTAGAAGGTGCTTTGAAAAGCTCTGACATATTGCCAGGAGTCAGAAAGGCCTCATACATGTGTAGGCTTGTTCATTCTCAGGAAAAAACTGAGAAGGCCCTAAACTCACACCTCTAGTAGCCTTAAGGCTCTGTGCAAGCTGGCACTAAAGGCTAAGACAGAGTTGTAAACTGTACTCCCAGCACCCACACAGTACTCCATGGCAAACTCCAAGAGATTTATTGGTTACAGGCATTTCAGGAAATCTGCTCAGTCATTAGCTGACCACTAACTTAATCAAGCAAGACTTCAGAGGCCACACATGACAAAGAGTACAATTATACAGAATTACTTCAGAAAAGTCATTAAACAAGCAAACAATAAACAACAAAAACAAAACAGCCACAGCAGCAAACTTGGGGACGGGGGTGGGGTGGGGTGGGGGGGGCGTGTGTGTGTGTGTGTGTGTGTGTAATATCCAATGTTACTACATTATATTAATTAAAATGTTTAGTTTTCAACAAAAAATATAAAAAACAAGAACAACAATAACAACAAAAACCCAGGATAGTATAATCCACACCCAGGAGGAACAAAGTAGTCAATAGAAATTGTCCTGTGGAAGTACAGCTGTTGGACTTACTACACAATGACTCTAAATCAGATATTTTAAGTATGTTAAAAGAACTAAAAGGAAAAAAGAGAACTAAAAGGGACCATATCTAAATAACTAATGGAAAGTTTGAGAAAAATGCCTCGGCAAATAGAAAATATTAACGAATATATAGAAATTACTTTTTTAAAATAATTCAATTAAAATTCTGGAGTTACAAAGTTCAATTATTGAAGTAAAAAATTCAGTAGAGGTGTTCTGTATTAGTTTCTTATTGCTGTTATAGCAAATTACCACAACTTTAGTAATTTAAAACAAACAAAAAAATGTTACTTATAGTTCTTGAGATCCAAAGTCTGAAATTGGTCTCAGTAGGCTAAAATCAAGATATTGGCAGGCTTATATTCCTTCTGGAAAGCTCTAAGGAAGAATCTAATTTCTGGTCTTTTCCAGCTTCTGGAGGCTGTTCACATTCCTTCACTCACAGCCCCTTTCCATCTTCAAATCCAACAATGGCAGGACAAATCTCTCTCAGGGTGATATCTGTCTGGTTCTAATTGTCCTGCCTCTTATTTCCCACTTAAGGACTCTTTAATTACATTTGGCCAACCAGATAACCCAAGATAAACTCTTTATCTTAAAGTCAATTTATCAGCATTCTTAGTTTTATCTGTAATCTTAATTCCTCCCTGCAATGTAACAATATATTCACAGATTCTGGGATAGGACATGGACATCTTTGGGGACCATTGTTTTGCCTATCACAGGATCAACAGATTTGAGTAATCAGAAGAATGTACCAGCAAACTCAAAGATAGGTCGATTGAGACTATCCAGTATAAGTAACAGAAATTTAAAAAGAAAAGAAATGAAGAGAAACGAAGAGCCTCAGAGACCTGTGGGATGTCATTGAGCAGATCAACATACTCAGAATGGGAGTCCCAGTAGGAAAGGAGAACAATAGAAAGGCATAAAGAATATATGAAGAATCATAAGTCAAAAATTCCTAAATGTAATGGAAAAAAATGTTTTTGAATAGTTTCTGTCTTTTTTTCTCTTTTTTCTCCTTGGGTACCAAGGAGAAAATGTTTTTGTCTTTTTTCTCCTTGGGTACCAAGAGGTTAGAAAACTGTGAAGTACAGGACCAGATTAGATAAAGAGTTAACGAAAGAAAGGAAGGAAGGAAGGAAGGAAGGAAGGAAGGAAGGAAGGAAGGAAGGAAGGAAGGAAGGAAGGAAGGAATAGTATTTGTTGGAACAGAAATTTGCTAATTAAAAACCCATCTTAAAGCAGAAACTTACATTTCTGAGATTATGTTTTCTTTCTGAAAGAAAGGAAAATACATTTGACTCCCACTTTCCCATTTTGGTGTTTCCCCTATAGGCACTATCTCCTCAGAAAGTGGGGGTTCAGAGGATACTTCCTCTGAATGAAAGGGGAGTCTGTCCATTGAAGGTGAGAGCTGGCAACAATAGATTTGTTCCTCTTGTGTCAAAGGGGATGATGGCAGTACCAGTAATGTTGCTTAGCCATGAGAGAAAAAGTGGATGCTATTACTGCAATGGGCAACAAAGCACGAGTGATAATAAGAGTGCCTATCTCTGCCAATTGCTAACAGATCATGATGTCCCAAGGGACAAGATACATAGACTGCCAACTAGGGTGTTACTTAAATTGGAAATGGAAAAAAATAAATAAATGAGAAATGTTGAAAAGACGTTTGACATTAGCTGCAATAAAATTACGATCCCTTATCCAGTTTCCAGATTTAAGTTAGATCACAAACCCAGAATCATTCATTAAAGTGGATACCAGCCTTCTGAGGAAGAAATCTACAACCTCACCACAAGCATATTCAATAAACATTCTCCAATATTTCTCCCAAATAAACTGAAACTATTCAACAGGGTACCTTACACTGGGGAAAGGAGAATACCTCGATTTTAAAAGGACAGTTGGATAAGTTTTAACTGACACTGACATTTGGGAAACTTCAGTGCCAATGTGTTCCTCCAGTTAAAGTATATTCCAGCACATATGAAAGCAGGTATAAATGGAATCCTGCAATGATTCCACAAGGTTTTCTAATCCCCAGGTGCATAATTGGAATGAATACGCACACGGGGTTGCCAAAAAACTGTATACACATGACTTGTATTCATCTTTTGCTATCAGTATATATTGAGTATTACAATTTTAATACAGTTTTTCCTTTCTTAAAATGTGTATACATGTTTTTTGGCACCCTCTGTATTTAGCAACTAACAGAACTCTTGCATTGGTTCTCTGAGTTATATAATAAGAGTCATTATGATAAGAGAACTAGTAAAAGTCCTAGAAAGTACGCATCACCCAGCACCCCAGCCAAGATTTTAAATTAGAGGAATACGGCATTTTAGAAGGAATTGAAGAGATCACTACGAACATCAAAGACATTGAAAGAGGCAGGGCTAGTGGTTTCATCCCACTCGCTTTTAATTAAACTGTCTGGTTCTAGCAAATACCAGATGAATCATGGTGAATGAAAGTGGACTGCTATAAACCTAAAATCAGCCCCAGTTTCAGCTGCTATGCCAGATGAGAGATCTTTATGAAACAGAGCAACACCGCTTCTGGCATTTGGTATGTGGTTATCAAGCTGGTGAATGTGTTCTTTTCAATATCCATCAGTAGAAAAGAAATTTGCTTTTAAGTCAGAAAGACAGCAGTACATGTTCACTCTCTTGTCCAGGGCTATGTTTATTATCTTGCCATAGTATAACTTCAGGGAACTTGACTATCTTGACATTCTAAAGAACAGCACATTGACCTACCGTATTGATATTATGCTAATCAGATATGATGAGCAGGAACTGAAAAGTACCCTGGACCCTTGTAGAAATCTAATCCTTGGAGACATGCAGATATATTCTTTATACGGTAAAGGACAAGTTACTGGAACATGAATCCTCTACCACTGAGAAAGTGAAAGAGAATGGAACAAAATGGAGTTGGTGTAGTAGGTTGGGGCCAAATCATATAAAGAATTATAAACCATGGTGAGGAGTTTAGAATGTACTCTAAATACTTTGGAAAGTTTGAAACAAGAAGGAAATACCATATTTTGCTGGGTAGAATGCACACTTTTTTGCCCAAATTTGTGAAGGAAAAATAAGGATGAACATTATACAGGGGCAGTACTAATTCTGTATATATATATAAATGTTTCTAATTCTTTTATTTATGCTTATGAGTTAAAAGTGTAACTCTAGAAAGCAATATGATATCTGTATGCAAAATAATACCCTGGAATACAATAATCGGTTTTTTCGAACTTACAATGAAACTTGCAATGGCAAAGAGTTCTTGGCCTTCTATGATCTATAAATATCACAAATTTGTTACCAGTACATGAAATTTCTTGTACCTTGTATCTATTCTGATGTTTTGTAATTATTTGTTACATAAAATTTTTTTCTACCATATGTTAAAAAATAAGTGCTAAAATTCCTTTATAATACAAAAAAAACCACAAGTACCTAAATGTAAACAAATAAAAATTTGAATTAAAAATTGAAACAAAATATTTTTTTCCCCCTGAAAGTTTGGGCCGAAAACGTGGTTGCACATTATACATGGCAAAATACGGTAGATTCTGATTTATTTCATAAGCTCACTTGGCTGAATGGATTGTAAGAGGGAATGAGTGGAAGGATGAAGATGAATTAGGAGGCTATTGCTGCCATCTAGGTGAAATAATGGTGCCTTAGACGAGGGTAGCAACAGAAGACCAATATTATTGGTCATGCCTTTGCCATGGCTTTAACATGTTAACATTAAATATCTGTTATTTAGTAAATAACATTAAATATGAAATATTTCAGTACATTTTAGGCTTTGTTCAAAGTTAAACTAGTACTGCTCGATGGGAAGAAATTCTCATTTACCAGATATTATTTTGGCTTCTGAATTCTCAGATAACACTCTCCTCTGGGCTCAAGGACACCTGCTTTGATTCAGAGTTAAACATCTTAGTCCTGAGGTTGGAGTGTGAGGATGTGGGGTATTAGAATGGCTTACTATGGGTTATGTCTTCCTTCCGATATGAACTTTATAGCCCAGAAAGAAGATGAGCATAAGTCTTAAAATCCTTAACATATTGGGGGTTGATACCTTTAAGGCACTTTGAAGAGGGGTCCATTTATGCATCAGCAGCATGGATCAGTGTGTCAAACCTTGTTAGATCTTAAAAAAAAAAGGTATTTTACAACCCATTCTCTACCTGAAACTCATGACAGTGATAAGACTGTCTGTGGGCCATGCCCTGCTGAGCTAGGGTGCTAAGCTGATGGTTTCCCCCAAGGAATTTAACCAATTATCAGATGAGCTCCAAACAGCAGGATATTTTTCCATTGTAGTCCAGATCCATGACCAAAATTTGCTCTCCTACAGTCCTGTCAGAAAAAGTGTTTATTTCCCACTGATTAGTTAACAACTAACTCTCTTAGCAGCATGCTATCGTTTTAATAATTAACTATTATACTTTGTTAGATTATTTCCACTTATCTCAGTACATTTAATACTCTTCTTATTTCCTTCTGTCCTGCTCTTTTCAAACAGCACATTTAGTACTCCATCACCAACAAGGATAAATAATCATAAACAAAGCTTTCTAATGAGAGTTCTATACACAAATAGAATCTAATTCTCAGAAATCAAGGAATATAAAGGTTTCACAGACTCCAGCAAAAATTCTTTTAGACCGAAGTGGAGCTACAAGGTGCGGGTTGGGACTAAGGGCGGTCACCAGAAGGAGGTTTTCTAGCAAGAGAGAAGGCACCCACTGAGGCAGGGAGCACTTCAGCAGCACTGGGGATCTTGAATGCTCTTGGGGGCCAAAGGATGTTTTAGAATCCCTGAAAGTCCTACCAGTTAGCAACCCTGAGCGCTGTCCCAGCTCTCTTCACGTTGCCACAACAAACAAAGGAAAGAAACTTTGTCACTGAGGTGATATCCCACAGCTGGCTCCAGCTGTAGTTTCTATCCTGACTCCCCCCACACAGATGAAAGTCTAATCTGGCAAAGTAAAGCTGGCAGGAATCTGCATTTCCCTACTATCTTTGTCTGGACTTTTGGTATTTGAAAAGAGACTCATGCAAGTTTCCAAAAGAATCCCTCGAATGTCTGAATGCAAGACGAACATTAACCTCCCACTTGTGAAATGAGTAAAAAGAGGAAAATCCCAAGAGCACGACGAGATTTGGTGGTTCAAAAGAGGCAACTTCCTAAAAGCACTAATTCCCACCCAGCACAATATCATATTCCTTCCCAACACAAAGCTCCAAGCAGCCACCTCCAAGCCAAGACTATTGGCCATTTCAAGACTAGCACAAACCTAACCAGAGGAAACTCACCCAGGGCTAGATCGAAGATCCCATCTTTGGATCCAAGGGACTTATTTCACAAATGTTTTTAGGTGTGTCTTGGAAGCAGAACCTAAGTGGAAATTCCTCTGAGTTTTAGCTGACAATAAGCTCAAAATGTTTCAACCCCCCGCTGAGCTCATTTTTAAACAGTTAATGCAAGCCTTTGCTGGACATGTAGAAGTAAAATTGAGACAACAGTCTCACTCTTTATTGGCCTCATCGTTATTAAGTATCACCTCTCAGACTGAATCTAGACAAACGGGAGCCCAAGGAAGGAAGTGTGACCCAGAAGGAGAAAAGAGAGTGGATGTTTGAAGGAAGCATGATGTCAAGACACTGTGGAACACACTGTCTTGGTTAGCCTGGAGAGAACATGAAACCCATCTTTAACAACGTAAAGGGTAGCCATGTGGAAGGAAGAGTGTACTTATTGTGTATAGCACAATGTATAGAACTAGGTCAAACTAATGAGATATATCCATCCATGTAAGAAAGGATTGCCTATTGGAGCTATTCACGATAAACTAGGGGATGGAATTTGAATGTTTCCTATTACTGGAAAGATTTAAGAATAGACTGGATGAGTATTTGCTCAAACATTGTTTGGAATTGAACTTAATGGCCATTGAGGCTGTTCTATTTCTATGACTGTATGAGTCTTGCCCATAAGACCCTAAAGGGCAAATATTATATTACATGTTTTTATATTCAAAACAGCCTTCTGCAGTTTAAGCATATAACACAGTGGGTTGATATTTATGGCTAGATTGTTTTTTTTCTTCAATCCTGGGGGGCACTGAAGTTTTGCCAAATTCTAAATAACTGTTTTCAAAGATAAAGAGAAACTCCTAAAAGATATATGAAAAGAGGGTTATATTATTTGTCAATCAAATCAGCAAAACCTTGACTAATCATTAGACTACATCATAACCTTAAAAGATAAACAATATGATGGCACAGAAAAACAAAACAAAACAAAACTCTGTGTGTTGAATTTTACTATGTAAGAGAAGCTAAAAATCATTATCTTACAGTTTCATAGTTTCCCTGTACTTAAATTATAAATAAATGTATAGGATTTATTCTCATGAAACAAATAACTTTATTAAAGGGCCTGACTGAACAAAAAAATATAATTTCTATGTTTTCAATATTTTTAAAGCAAGGTATGTCCCTTTGCTTATAATAATTCACCATAAATTTAAACTACAATCTCCAATCTAAGAAGTAGTGACTTTACTCAGTTCCCTGAGCTCCTGGTTTGTTATTACAGAATTACTTATAGAGATTAGCCTGGTGGAAATAATTATCATTAAGAATTGTATATATTTAAAAAGAAAGCCAAATATTTAACATTTTCTTTTTCTAGGAAAACCCAAAAAGAATAACTTACCTCTGTACCAAAAGAAAAGAAAAGAAAAAGTAGACTTGGTAGGAATAACCATTCAAGTGTTCTTATTATGCTTGATTCTCACTCTGTAAAAGAGAAGAAAGTGAAAGTGATATGGCAGAGTCACAACCAGAGACACACAGGCTGAATTTGCTTCATTATACAGTTTTTAAAACACTTCTAATATTTTCAGACATTTCAATTTAATGCCAAGATCAGAAAATCAGGCGATTTCACATTTTAAAATCTGTATTTCCCCTTCACTTGAAAAATCATAAGGTCTGGCTACACTGAGACCCAGCTGTGAACGTTAGGTCAGTTCTAGATGTCAGGGGCTACTTCTTCATCCCACTCCTTGGGTTCCAGGAACCCAAAAGATTTTTCAGCCCTAGTTAGAGAGTCACTTTTCTGGGCCATTACCCATCAGTTAGCAAAGCCAAGGTCTTGCAAAGGTCTGATCTCTATGTAGTTACTGTGGTTTGCTAAAATTCTAGTGTTAGCTTTGTAAAAACCTTACCAAACTGGAATAAGAAAGAAACACTAATTTAAGATGGACAGATGATTAAGCCCAACTATGGGTGTAGGCCTTTGAAAGAGAAAGAAAAAATAAATCATACCTCCACCTCACTCTTGAGCAGTGCTTTAAAGTTTCCAAGATGCTGTCATTTTATATCATGTAATATTACTTGGCTTCATGGTAAAACAAACAAAAAATATGTACACGTTACAGTAGTTCCCTCATATCCAAGGGGGATACGTTCTAAGACCCCAGTGGATGCCTGAAACCATGGATAGTACCGAATGCTATATATACTGTTTTTTTCCTATACATATATAACTATGATAAAGTTTAATTTGTAAATTAGACAATTTCATAGATAGAAGATTTGTTCTTACTGTAGATCTTAGCAAACTCAGCGTGTATATTTTTTCTTTTCTTATTAAGGCAAGAACTTTCACCCTTTCACCTACAGGAAGCACTTTAGAGCTTCTCTTCGGCATATCTGAATTGCCAGCATCACCTTCTTGTGCTTTGGTGACATTATTACATAAAATAAGGATGACTTGAACGTGAGCTTTGTGATACTTCAATAGTCGATCTGATTACTGAGATGGCTACTAAGTGACTAATGGGCCAGGAGCACATACAGCGTGGAGATGCTGCACAAAATGATGATCCATTTCCCAGGCAGGACGGAGCGGAACTGCTTGAGATTTCATCATGCTACCCAGAGCAGCTGCAATTTAAAACTCATGAATTGTTTATTTCTGGAAATATCCAATTAATATTTTCGAACTGAGGTTGGCTTTAGATAACTAAAACCATCGAAAGCAAAACTACAGATAAGGGAGCTACTGTATTTATTTCAATAAAATCTTTGATGCCTCTCAGAGACTACTCAATAATATGCTAGAAGGACCAAAGCTGACCTCCTTACCTCTAAATTGATCCTGAGTGGAGGAAAGGAGTGGGCAGGACAAGGGGCTTCTCCTCAGATATTGCTGGATACAATCCCAAAAAGACTTGAGCATTTTCATGGGGTTATATCTTCAAGAAGTGTGTCCTTTCCTTCCACGTCCCACCCTTTTTGGGGCAAGTGATCAGTAATCCGCTCCAGAATTCGTGTTATTGCTAAAAAGAGACTCTTTTCCAGAGAAGAAGAGACATTTGGGGGAATAATTTCCATCATGCAGGTAAGTACAGACAGAGACCAGTTGCATTTCGGCTTCATTGATCAGCTTACACAGACTGCTCTCAGCTCTGAGGCCTCTGTCCAAGTATGGCCACTGATTGGGCAGGGTCTGGTGGGGACAGGAAATGGGGTGGGGAGGATGTGTAGTGTGAGGCCACCCTCCTGCCTACAAAATATCAACTCTGGTCACAAGGGAACGCTACTTCTTTTTTGTTTTTGTGGAGTTCTTTTTGCAAATAAGTTTAATTAGCAGAAATTATTAGTAATTGTTGGATTCTAGTTGGGATATCATGCTTCAGAAGATCACAGAATCCCTCAGGGCCACCCTTGGACACTGGGGGGTGTTACTTGTCACAAGGCGCCTTGTGCTGGCCTCTGTCATGTGTTCTAATTACAGGTCTCTTGTGAAGAAGAAAGAACATGGGCTCTGCTGTCAGGTCACTCTTTGTTCAGATTTGAACTGGGCCACTTAACTTTCTGTATGACCTTAAATAGAACACCCATGACCCCACACCACAGACTTTCCTCATCAGTGACATAAAGGATGCAATACACCCATCCTAGTAGGTTTTATTGTGAGTGTTAAATAAAACAATGCTTGGTTCAGTGTTGTCCTTTGAATGTTTGGTGCAGGCCACTCTTGGCATTCACCCATGAGTCCCTCCACCACCTGATTTCTTATTTATTCTACACTTTTGGTGAACACACCATTCAGCCTTAGACCAAAAGCCTGTCTTTCTATGTATTGTTCTGTAGTCTGTTTTCTTTTAAAATTTACTGGGACTGTGGAAGCTGTCCTACCAATAAGCTACTTAGTTCACACCTTGCCTAGGATTAGCTTGGGAGGTGTGATGTAGATGGAGTGTCTAGATGAGGAAGAGACCATATTAAAGTAAGTGAGGGTACCATTTTTGTCAACTTTTCTATTTTGTTTGGGATAGACCTAAGCCCAGGTGGACAAGTGATTGGCTTTCCTGGATTTTTTTCTTAAGCTATTTTTCTAAAGCTATTTTTGTTTTCAACAGTGGAAGCCACTGTGTTTATCTTACAGTCTGTTATAAAGATAAAAAAAATGGTAAATGTGAACATAATGTGAATTACTAAAGAATTATTTAATGGTTTTATCTCCTAGAGAAATCTAGGATTTCATTCCCACATTGTGGTGTTTTAAATTCTAATCAAAATCGAGTTCCCCTGACTAAAGAGACAATAGATCTAATCTAGCTGCTATTTCCTTCTCTCAGTCTGGGCTACACTTGAGAACCAGTTTCCTTAAGTCTCCAAGTTCACCCCCACCTTCTAAAGAAGTGATTCGTCTTTCACTCCCACAATGTCTTCTGCCTTACCAGGGAATGGATCCCTTTTTGATCTATTGCTCTAGGTGACCCAGAAGCATTTTCCATTCCACATTGTGCCAAAATATCTCTAGCTGGCCCGCCATTAATCAACTGATAATTACCTCCCAATATTGGTCATAACCATCCATTTAATATAGTTCCTTCTATTCTAAAATTAACATTTTCTTATAAGACTTCCGAACTTGAATTTAAAGTATGTGTAATCTGAGATTATATTGAATGGGATTTGTTTCCCCATCCTGTGGGGCTTCTTATAATTGATGGGGGATTAGAACTGAGTAAATGTTATAGGTTATCAGGAGATAGTAAGGTGCACTGTGGGAGCAGGGAGAGCTGGCTGACAGTGCAGAAATATCTTAACTCTGTTATTTTCCCTGACATTTCTATATTTCGATTTAAAGATTTCATCTTTTAGCTCCATACATTTAGAAGCTTGATTATTGTATCTAATGTGATGCATGTTTTTTTTTTAAAAAATGAATTTAGAAACGTAAGAAAAATTCCCATTCAGTGTATATTATTTGAAATCATGTCATAATTATTTCATGTTAAGCAATTTATGCTTATAAAAATGGACCCATTGATCACATTCTTTGAAAGCAACATGCACAAATCACAAAGCCCTCAAACCATCACTACATTGAGTCCGAGTCCCCATCAATGTAACATTACAGAAGCATCACAGTTTGTGTTTTGTTTTGGTTTTGTTTTGTTTTATAGAGAATCATGGCATGAAATATTCTTTATCTGCTCCATAACAAGGTTTCCACAATGTTCTGTCTTGTGAGGGCACTAGCAGCTCTCATCTTTCTCCATAAATACCTCTTGTATTTTCAAACATAATGGCACATATGTGGAAGAAGGGTGGGAAGGTAAAGAAAGAAAGGTTTGAGACTTAATGGTGGGATCTTCCACACAGAGTCCTTAGTGTAAGAATTCACAGGCGAGTATCTGGTGTCGAGCATAGCTACCTACCAACACTGGTTGTTCACAGTGTTACAGTAGAGATAAATAAATTACATTTTATTTTAAGCCACTCAATTGAGTTAGATCTACTTTTTATAGAAGTCTGGTCCTGTCTTAACAAATACACCCTCTCAGGTCAATGTCTATCTAAAGGTGTGTGACAGGTATCAGTTTGGAGACTTTTAGTACTCCCTTAATATCTCTTACTTTCAAACACCTGTGGGCATTATACTTTTCTGCTTCTTTCAGTAAATCAGGGTCAGGAAACATTCTGGCCAACAAAACGTGAACGTATCACTTTCAGCCTAAAATATTCATTTGCCAATGTGAGACCCTCCAGCTCTCTCTATCCCTACTGTGAAAACCAAGAAGGCTCTATGTTTCAGATTATCAACTGCAAGATGGTTGAGCCTCTGTCAACTCCCAAGGACTGTGGAGCAGAACCACCCACTACCCATAATAGACATTCGACAAAAGTGAGAATTAAACTTTTGTTGTATGAAGCCACTCGAGTTTGGGGATTTCTGTTGCTGTAGCATATTATTAGCCTATATTGATTAATATAGATGCTCAAGACTTCAACTATTTAGATAGTTGGATATAATCAAGTACAATGTTGCATAATTTTTTTTTCAATTAAAAAATACACTAAAAATCAACTACCAGATAAAGATGGTAGATTAAACACATGTATGTGCTTTCCTTCCAGATATACATTCACAAAGATATAGCAGAGGGGATAATAGCAACAAAATTTTGGAATCTGAGAAGCAGATGAATAAATAATAAGGGGCTTATTATTTCAGGAGCCTGAATCTAAGCCAGCAGTAGAGAAAACTGAGATTATGCCACAGAACCCTCAAAAGTCTCAGTGAATGTGGATTCCAGCTGCCTCCAGAACTGGAGGGAAAGGGAGATAAGGAGGCAAATATAAGAAGGCTTAGTTTATAGCATTTTAAAAATTAGTTTCTATTCAACGTGACTGAGAAATGCCCTTCCCTTCTCTGGTGGAAGACTGGGTTGTGTTCTGGAGATAGTAAACCAGAATCTTTGGGCAATGGAATATAAATGAAACTTTTGGATGACAGAGAGATGTGTTAAATCAGCACCTACCCAGAAAATTCTGAGATGGCCAACTTCTTCATCACTTTTCTCCCAGAGTATTTGTGACCTGGGGCTCAAAACTTGGAAGTGTTGGGCCGGCCCGGTGGCTCAGGCGGTTAGAACTCCATGCTCCTAACTCTGAAGGCTGCTGGTTCAATTCCCACATGGGCCAGTGGGCTCTCAACCACAAGGTTGTCAGTTCGATTCCTCGACTCCCTCAAGGGATGGTGGGCAGCACCCCTGCAACTAAAATTGAAAACGGCACCTTGAGCTGAACTGCCGCTGAGCTGCCACTGAGCTCCCAGATGGCTCAGTTAGTTAGAGCGCATCCTCTCAACCACAAAGTTACTGGTTCAACTCCCACAAGGGATGGTGGGCTGTGCCCCCTGCAACTAGTAACGGCAACTGGACCTGGAGCTGAGCTGCACCCTCCACAACTAAGATTGAAAGGACAACAACTTGACTTGGAAAAAAGCCCTGGAAGTATACACTGTTCCCCAATAAAGTCCTGTTCCCCTTCCCCAATAAAATCTTAAAAAAAAAAAAAACTAAAAAAAACTTGGAAGTGTCTTTACTAAAGACCTTGACTAGTTCAAGAGAAAAGACATTGGAGTTTTTCCAATAAAATAGGCCAGTCAACTCAGAGCTTCTAATCAACTTGTAGGCTTCCTACTCAAATGTGAGCAGATGAATGTTACCAGACATAAGACTAGGATAAATAATAGCATCTAAAACAGACAGATGGACAAAAGTAACTTGGAGAAACAGAGACTATGCAGGAAAAAATAAATCTTCAAAAACTATCATAATATCTTCAGATAGATAACAGAATATATTGCAATCATAAAAAATGCTATAAAATGAATAGTCAGAAAAAAGAAACAAGTTCTAGGAAATTAAAAATAAAATTTTAAAATCAATAGAAAAAATAGGAAGATAAAACCGATATATTCTCCTAGAAAACATACTAAGAAGACAAAGTGATAGGAATTTAAAAACAATAAGAAATTAAGAAAAATAGTCCAAGAGTTCCAATAAAAATATAATGAGAATTCAAGAAAGAAAGAACAGATAAACAAGAAGGGAGGAAATTATCAACAAAATAATTCAAGAACATTTGGCAGAACGAAGGACATGAGTTTCAAGATTCAAAGGATCTATCATTTGAGGGCCCAGGAGAGTAAATGAACAGACACACATGTCAAGGCTTTTCACTGTACAGTTTCAGAAGACTGGGAACAAAGAGGAAATCCTATAGTGTCCCAGAGAGAAAAAATATATGTAAAACAAGTTTTATACAGAAGATCAGGAATCACAGTAGCTTCAGATTTCTTAATAGCAAATATTAAGAACCAGGAGAAAAGCAAGCAATATTTTCTAATCCCATTTCTCTTCTTAAAATTATATACCTAGCCAAATTATCAATCAAGTGTTAGGCAAAAATATAAACAGTTACAGAAATTGAAGGTGTCAAAAATTTACCTCTTATGCATCCCTCCAAGGAAAGCTATTGAAAGACATGTTCTGCCAAAAAAAGGGAGTAAACCCAGAAAGAAGACTTGAAATCCAAGAAAGAAGGTATCCAACACAAAAGAGAAGTAAAGATAAATCCCCAGGATGGTGAAGAAGATCAGAGGACCTAGGATAACCGTCACAGAGAATAAACATTCCACACTGCATTAAATTAGATAAATTTCTTCAAAAAGATGAGACTATTAAAATACCTAATGTAAATGACTTTAATGGGAATAGATTTAGATAATTGCTGTAGAGTTTTGGTTAAATTGGTGATAAATATATAGAAAACGAAGCAAACAAATGAAGAAAAGGATAATTATTAGTTCCAGGAAATGTAAAAAGTTGTGCAGGAAAGGAAACATTATCAGAATTTACTAGATTCAGCTCTCGGTGGTGTTCACATGATTATAACAATTTAAGCAATAAATAGTTCCTGAAGCTAAAATTGCAGTATAATTACTTTGAAAGATTGAAGGGGAGAGAAGGGTGTGTTTCTTTTGAGGGTGCTAAAGGGGTGAAAAAAAATCAACCAAAGTTAAAGGCTCATTTTTTTTAGTGGAAGTCAATAGATAATACATAAAGCTGAAAATTCAAAAAGCAATAAAATGAACACTTTTTTCAGAGATATGCATGGAAATGTCACAGGAATCAGCTAAAAGGTTGACAGTGACTCTTTGGGGAAGGGAAAATAGACTAGAAGGGGATTGATAATTTGCATAACAAATCTTGTAAAATCTATTCTAATAGTAGGCTCTTTAAATATCATGCCTATTTATCTCTAATAAAACACCTGAAACTCCCTAAAAAAAGGAGAAAGGTAAAGAACAACAACAAATATAGCAAAGAATAAAATTTAAATATGAAAACATATTTTTATAAATATGTTTTCATATTTAAAATTTTGTTTTATTGTATTTTCAAAAATTCAGATAAACAAAAAGACAATAAAATTAATAAAAATCTTAAATTTTGTCTTGTGAGCACATGAACATATTGAAATATTTTTAAATAAAAGTGAAACAGTGCTATTTCCATGAAAAAGTTAAGAGACATGGCAAATGTAATGAGTAACTCAAAAAATATTAAGTAGAATTCCCTAAGAGAAAAGGAAGGTGTTAAAGGAGGACAAAAATCATAATACTGTAAAAGAAAATTTACCTGTTCTACAAAAGATGAACCACTGTAATATATCATGATACACTTAATGCCAATAATGAAATTGCTGAATTTCAAAAACAGAAAATCTTACATGTTTCCAGAGGTGGAAAAAGGTTAATTATAAAGCAACAGTAATATTTTTCCAATATTTGCTATTATTACATTCTAGGAGATGCTCCACTATTCATTTTTAGCCTAATCTATTGTAGTATTCAGCCCTTTTCAGTTTTTCCTTTAAAAAAATTAATTCTAATTCTTAAAATTTCTCAAACCCTTTCTTATTCATTATTTAATTCATTTTCAAAGAAGGTTATCTGTCTATCTACCTATCTATCTATCATCTATCCATCTATCTTTCAAATATTTTTGATGATTGCAGTTGAGATGTTAAGTTATTCTCTGTTACCTTTGTTCATCTCTTAGGGACCATCTGTTCCATCTGTTCTACCTGCTCCTATAGATGCTTCTCTTTAATGGTTTGCTTGTCCATTTATAATTATGATTGAGGGACTACAGTAATTGCTGCTGGTCACTCCCCTGGCTTTCCTCAGCAACTGTAGAGGGTACCACTCTTACCTCAGTCTTCTACCCTCATGGGAGCATGTTCCAGTCCTCTTTGGGTGGATGGATGGGGATGTTCCTGCAAATTGACCTCTTTTTGGTTTGGACAAGCAGAGAGCAAGCACATAAGCAGATTAAGAACTCATCTCAATAAATCAGAGTAAGCTAAGCAAGATATTTCTCTGGGAGCAGGGAATTTTAGGACATTCCATTGATCTACAGAGCTGCTTTCCTATTATTTTTCCATTTCTGGGAGACAGAGCCTCCATTATAAAGAGGAATGTTCATCTCATCTGTTATATCCTAAAAGAAAATGCCACAGCCAGCTCTCTGTGTATCAGAGCTGAGGACCAGTCCAGCTGGGCTGGCAACCCTTCAATTAATTATTCTGCTAATTGCCACACAGGCTGTTCATTCATTCAACATCATTCAACAAATATTTCCAGCTCTTGTTGATGATGATCTTGGAGTTTTTCCAGGGCTCTGTGGGGAAGACTGGTACTCTCTTCTTCAGTGACCCGTTCCAGATGTCTCTATTTGTTTGTGATTTTCTTGGCTCTATTTTCCCTGTCAAACTAGGCTACCTTATAATTTTACAAAATTCCTTAAACTTTCTGCTAATAAAAATGTCTCTGTTTTCCAGGACTTCTGGAGATTTAATCTCACTCTTATGCTCCTTTAGTCATTTTCCTGGGATTAGAAGAGGAAATGGGGAAGTATACCGGGGTTCCAAAAAAAGTATACACATGATGTGTATTCATCTTTTATTATGGCTACATATTCAGTATTACAATTTCAATACAGTTTTTTTCCATTCTTAAAACGTGTATATATATATTTTTGGCACCCTCTGTATATGTGCTTAGTCTGCCACCTTGGTATAATAGCCATGTTCCTCACTTTGATTCATTTTTTAATTTACTAGAGTTATCTGAGTACATTGACAAAAAAGTGTATGTTGGTTGCTGTATTTTCTGCATCCTTGCATTTCAAAGAATTTCTAACGCACTTTCACATAAACAACAGCTGGGTATAAAATCCTGGTCTCAAAATCTGTGTTACCCCACAGTTGTCTGATATTTGTAGTCACCATTTGGTGACAAACTATTTTTAGCTCCCATTTAAGTTGTTGATTTCCTTCTGCTTAGATACTTATTGTATTTTTTCCACTAAAACATGAAATTAAAAATATATATATCTAGAATATAATTCAATGGGTTTCTCATTTTCCTTCATCATGTCTCATGTCTCACATCCTTTCTCAGTGCATAAGGTGTAACACTTTGTCATTCATTTATTTCCCCTCTTCCACATACTTCTGTTATACTTTCTCTTAAATCTCATCCTTTTCTTCCAAGGAATTTCTACTCTGCACATTGAAGGCCCTCTTCAATGAGAACAAACTCTTTTAAATCCTCTATCACTTCACATTCATGCCATGTATCAAATCTAGTTCTCCCCTTAGAATATCCTTTGCTGCAGTTCTTTCCAATACTTGGAAGGGAGACAAGATTTTCCATGTGCCACTTAAAGGCTGAATATTTCAACTACATCCTGGTAGCTCCAATCTGCATAATCTCCTGGCTATGACTTCTCATTGTTGAAAAATAAGTGCAGACACTTCCTTAAGACTCCAGTTGCAGGCAGCGTCTGCATCCTCTTAGTGGAAGGCTTTGTGAGCACTCTGTGTATAAATGGCAAATGAAGCCATGGGAGAGGATGACATTGCTTAAGAGAGTGTGAAAAGTAAGAAGAGAATAATATGAGACTGGCTTTCTCTTCTATTTTCAATATTATCGTCTTCTTATTCACCATACTCTCTTGGGCAATGTCATCCTCTTTCCTCATGGCATCACTTACCATTTATACACTGAGTACTCACCAAGTCCTATCTCCAGACTAGATCCCTCTTCCCATTTCTAGATCCAATTGCCTACTTAATATCTCATTAACACATCAGTTCAACAAGTTCAAAGTGGAATTCATAATTCAACCTTTCTCCTAAGGTTCCCACCTCAGAGAATGGCCTTTAATTGCTCCAAACCAGAAACCTGGCTGTCATCTTTGACACTTCCTTCTTCCTGATACCCACATCCAACTAATTTAAAATTGATTCTACCTCTTAAAAATTTCTTACATCTACCTCTCTCCATTCCCATACAGCCACTCCCCAAATTTAGATTACCTTTTCCTCCCTAAATTCCTGTGATAGCCTCCTAATTGGTCTCCCACTATTAGTCTTCCTCTTCTACTGTTCATTCTGCACAGTATCACTAGAGAGCCCTTTTGAAAATACACATGTAATCATTACTAACAGTCCTTACCTTTGTGTTACATTCTTAATCCTAGCATAATGGTTAAAGTGAGTCATATAGATGACAAGTTTATTTATAATATAGACTCTGTTTTTGCTTCAACCTCATTAACTCATCTTTTTTTTCCCCAGATTTACAGAAATTTTTTCAGTCATTTGAATGTGCCTACTCCCTCTTTCAGTTTTGGGACTTTATCCAGATTGTTAGCTCTACCTGGTTTGCATCCCTTTTCATCCACTAAGATTTTTTTTTTTTTAATCTAGATAATACCTACATATTCCTCAAGTCTGCTAGAATATCACTTCTGGAAAATCTTACTCCTGATCCCTTAAGCCTCTTAAAGTGCACCTATTGTAAGCTTATCACTTCTGTCACAGAATTTTCCGTGCTTTATGCTACTGATTATGAATTGCCTGCCTTATAAGGTAGACTCAACTCTGTTGGAACAGGGACCATGTCCATCCTGCTTAATATTTTTTCCCTTGATCAAGGCCATGATATAAAGGTGCACTATACTTTTCATCCATTGAGTGACTTTATTAAATTAATATTTCCTGGGACTTGCTAAATCTTTTAAATAAGATTGTAATCCTTACTCGTTTTAGCAACTTTCTCTTCTATCATTATTTTGGTGATTTCTTCTCTCTAATCTACTCTATTTTCTACTTTTGGAATTCTTGAAACACAAAACATGTCTCCTTTCTTTTCTTCATCCATTTAGTAGTAGTAAGCTTTTCCTCTGAGTTCTGAGAGATTTTATTAAACTTCCTTCCGCTTAAGCAAATCAGTGTTCTGTGACAGCCTATCTTCAGTTCACTTCTTTCAGGATTTTAAAATTTCACCAGCTTGTGTTTTGTCTGCAAACAATCTGCCTGACTTCAGATCTGTACCTTTCATGACTGCCTACTTAGCTCCACAGATGCCACATCCTCTCAAACTTGGTCAGAACACCAATTAGAGATTTTTCTAGCACTTTATTACTTCATGTGTAGGAATTTCATTTCACGGGCTAAATTATCTGGATTGTTTTTCATTTTGGGCAGTCTTTTTTCCCCCTCTGTTTGCTCACCCTACCTGAAACGGGTTTAGTTTGAACTGTTTTATTATAATATTATACATTTAAATCTTTCAGACTCCGGAAGAGGAGGAAGGAAGAGTCTAGTTTTGTTTTGCTGAAACTGAGGTCCATTTTTCTGTAAAAGGAGGAAACATCAGGGGGGAACCTGAGGTCCACATTTTTGGAAGAAATAGGAAACACTGCTTTTGTGCCTCAGGTTGAACTTCCGGGTTTGTTGTATAACCGAAGTCAGCTGGATCAGCACCTGCCTTCGTTACTGGTACCATCCCTGCTAGTGCAGTTCAAGGACAAATGCCAGAGCTGGTTTCTCTGCCCCATATACTTTCTGATTATTTGAGCTCTTGGCAAAGGTAGGAACAAAGGTCATCTTTCCCCAGTGCCAACCTGTCCACGTTGAGGAGCACCTGCTATAGCCAACATGGGTCCCTTTCAGGAAGTCCTTCAGCATATTCCTCAGCCAGGTTTCAAGCAACGAGATCCATTGGCCAATGAATTCTCCTCTTTTATCTGGGCTATAAAAGTGCTTTAAGATTTCTGATTAGTGATGGCACCCATCCGTAATTTCTAAGATTAGTAAAGATTTTTCTCTATGCATTCTTGGTCACATAAGGAATATAAAGACAGTCATCTTTACCCAAATGTTCTTTATAGAATTTCGTGTTAATAGCATTGATTTCACTTGTAGCGTGCCACAAATTACATAATCTGTGCTGTGAATATTATTCATCTACACAGAAATAGTCTGAACGGCCAAAAATACCTTTACCCTATGGCTCCCCCTTCTGGTTCTGCAATGAGTATTACGTCCATTCTGTAGGAAAATCTCTCCCCTACAACACTGATTAAGCCTTAGGAAAGCTGAGAATTTCTGAGCTGGAGGTAGACACCTCTCTACTAACTAGTTAACTCAAATTCCTAAGAAGCTTTAGAATTTCTCAGGAGACTGCCAGCAGGAATTTGAGTACAACATCTGCACTTCAGGGAAACTCTTCAGGTCTGAGACCAAGGACGTGAAGGTCCTGTCTTGGTCTGGACTCTTGAAATCGTCAAAAGGGAAACACAAATCCTGTCTGCTGGGAGGGTATGTGTCGATCACACATGGAAGAAAGAATATTTGCTGCCCACCTGTAGCTATGTTGCCTTTAGAGTGTTGGGAAATTGGGCTTCTGTGAGTTTATGAGGAGAGGAAACACTTCTTTGTGATTGAAAACACACACACAATTTCTCTTTTTTCTTAACAAGATAAAGATGGCATAATTTAATACTCAGTGAATTCTAATTTACTAATTGAATCTCTCCCTCATTATCCATAACGGTTCAAAAGCTACAGTCTGATTGTTGTTTTATGATTTGATCAAATTCAGCATTATGAAATTTAATCAATAAGAAGGGTCTCTGCTTTCATGACTCTAAAAAACTTGACGAAAAATATGAGAAAAATGTTTGTTTGTTTTTTTCCCTCCAGCTTGTGGTACTCTCAACATTCATGTGTTTTGTGTATGGAAGTCTGACCTGTTTTTTTTTTTTTCCATGTTACCTTAGGCTATAGATTCAACTACTAATAATAATTGTGAATATATATATATATATATATATAATAGATATACCTATATATATATATACCTTAAATACCTTTTAAAATAATAATTTCTATGCATGCCTATGAATGTGTTTCCATTTGAAATTACTGTCAAAATACCGTTTAAAAATGACTTTAAAATTATTAATGAACTAAAATAATGCTTTCCTTGTGCTAAGTAAAGAGGGACTTGGCTTAATAAAAACAGCTTGTTAAGGATAATATGCTCAGAAGTTTTTATTATGTGAATTAGGCATAGTTACTATTTTTCATGCAATAATTCTCTCATTCTCTTTGATTCTCTTCTAATTCTAACTGAGACTCATTCTGCAGCTTCTGCCCTTTATAGGGCTTGATTATGTGGGTTTGCTTAAGAGAGTATTGATACGTTTCCACATAATTTGAAAATATTTGACATTTAAAGAGAACGGTGTATTGCTAAAAACCAACCAAATAAACAAAAACTTTGTTAAATTTGGTAAAAGTAAGTTATTTTAAGATAGAGAGCAGCCATGGCTCACTGGGCACCGCCTCCAGCCTCCACCCAGAACTCATCGCTCTGCTCCGGGCTTGTAGCTTCTGAGCCTCACTCCATTTAACATGCGAAAATGTCCAGCCCTATGAGACCCAGTGGTGCATCCCGTCTCTGATGGCTGTTTTCCAGAAGTATGCCGGAAAGAGCGGTACCACGTGCAATCTCTTCAAGACTGACTTCCTAAGCTTCATGAATACAGAACTGGCTGCCTTCACAAAGAACCAGAAGGACCCTGGTTGTCTTTGACCACATGATGAAGAAATTGGACATCAACTGTGGTGAGCAGCTAGATTTCCAAGAATTTATTAATCTTTTTGGCCTGCCAAAGAGCTTTACCCCTTCCCAGTATATCTGAGGAGCCCTAGGAGCTGGCCTCCAGACCACCCCTTTCTTTCCAGTCTCCAGATCATCATCTCCTCACAGACCACACATACCCTGTGCCCTGCACACTCACCACCCCCATGCAGGCCACTCTTGCTGGTAGTAATAAAACATTATCATTTTTTAAAACACACACACACAGTTATATTTAGTTAGATGAGTACTAGACTTATGGGGATGATCACTTCGTAAGTTATGTAAATGTCTAATCACTATGTTGTACACCTGAAATTAATATAATGTTGTACACATATGTACGCAACTGTAATTTTAACTCTTTCACTGCATTAATTGATTCCAAGTTTTTTTTAAAATGTGTCAGAAATCCACAAAAAACCAAAAAGTTGATATTTTGACTAAGCTTTTAATAATAACAATTTGCACTGCTTTGTATATAAATGACATATTTTTATGTGTAAAAATTTCGTATTGCTATTCATTCTTGAAAAACACAAACATATAGAAAAATGTACATCTGCTTTCCTAAACTTCTTTTCTGGAACACTGACAGGAGTTTTTATATTTTACTTTTGAGTGATAATTCTCAAAACAAGGAACAACACACATTGCTGGATTTCCAGGACACACAGCACAATAACACATGGTTCATTTTAGTTTGCAAACGCCTTTCCCCTTTTTTGCACATTGTGAGGGCATCATGCTGCACGTGCAACAATTAGGTTGCTTTTTCTTGTCCTCAAATTGCCTAAGAAAATGGCACGAATTTCTTTTGGTGCTGATATCCTGTAACCCCTCTTATTTCCATCTTTTCTTGAAAATCCATTTAATAAGCCCTCTATAACTTTTTCTCTGAGTTTCCACTGGCTCAATTTATTGTTAGGGTTTTGAATGTTGTAATATATATAGCCATTTACTAGAGCCACTTCAATGAGAAAATGCCATATGGTTTGATATCACTTCTTATACTTCCTATCAAAAGGGTAAGTGGCACAGAGTTGATCAAAACAAGTAACTCCATCCATAAATGAATTGTACAGAATTTGAATATTTGGCTTTAACATGGTTCTCATTCGCTTTTTAAATCTTACATGCACTTCACTGACACCACCATTCCCAACAGTGGAAATCATGTTAACTCTCCCTGTATCCTGCCAAGTGCAAGCATTGATCAATCATGATTTTCCTACATCACCAGGAGATCACCACGCTTGCAAATCCTCATATCTGAAGGTAGTCCTCTCCTATTGGCATTCACTATACCACATACTCCAAAGTTTTTCAATCTTAGACTCTCAAAAATTTCTACACTTTTGAGTAGAAAAGTGTAGAAATTTGTCTGTACAAACTACGTGTCCCTTGCCTTCAAATCCAATAAAAATTGTCTGTACAAACTACATGTCCCTTGCCTTCAAATCCATTCAGCAAGCTGGACACCACCCTTGCTCCCAACCCAGCTTTCCTATCTTGAGATGAATCTTTGCCGGTGTATACATGCAACAGAAATCCTGTTTGTGAATCACAAAGTGACCAAATCTTTATGCCCCACTTTGTACTTGGTTTACTGGGGAGATGATGCTTGAAAATAGATGCCCCTTGAATTTCAACATGGACTCATCCACGCACAATTCCTTATTGTTATTATAGGCAGAAATATATGTATCCTTCACTAAATCTGTTAATGGGCTTGATTTTTGCAAGCTGATCAGCCTTGGAAGATTCATCATCATTATTGCAAAAATAAAGGAAGGACCTAATTAGTTGATATCCATCTCTTCTAAAAACAGTGTTAAAACCAGGAGTGTGAGACAATCAATAGGTATCCTAAAAGTGTGACTCTAATGTTGGCTTGTGTACCACATGATGAACATAAACATAGATGTTTCCTGTTCTTGCACATTGATGGCAGCACTCATGAACTTCTAGCACTGGATTCAAGTGCCCAAGAATATACTCGAACTCCGCATTAGAGGGAAAAGTTTTTTGAGATCGTGGGGTAAACTAGACTGTCGCAGTCAGCGGATGGAAATATTCGTTCAGATATATCCAACCATTGTGGCAAAATGCTTAAAAAATGTAAGCTATTTTAGGAGTCTTAAGCTGTGGAAAGATCACATTTGCCTCTGATTCTTGCTTTAGACTCACAGAAGACATAGGAGGCTATAGGGCAGAGGAGGTACCCAAGGCACCATACTTTCTACTATTTTTATAACTTTTTGTAAAAGTAGTCATAGGAGTCATTAGGGATGTTATTAGTAGACCTACTATTTGTTCTATGCTTCAGGATTTTCTTTGAGTATCCCCCATCCTCAATCCCAGTGCCTCATGTGGTTAAGGTAAGACTTGACTTTGGCAAATCAGAGCACCAAATTTCCCCTCCCTACTGATTGGGTTCTAGATGGCCAATGACTAAAGTTGGCTCAATCAGTGGACTTACCTAGAAGTGACCAAAGAGTGATGACCAGAAAGAGATGTTTTCTCTTGTGCAGGATTGAACCTGAGAGGTAGCCACCTTGTCACTGGCTGGAACCTGAGAATAGGATAATATGAAGCACAGGGATGAGAAAAGAAGAGACCAGTTGCATCACTTGAAGTGCAGGATCCATCCAAGCTGAAAGCCTTGAGCTTCTCAATTACATAAAAATTAACATAAAACAAAACAAAACAAAACATTTTTTGTTGTTGTTCATTTTATTGGGTTTTCTATCATTTGCCATGGAAAGAGCACCAAATAATTTTTACAAATTGCTTAGTTTGGGTTTTAAAATTAAAATTAAAGAATCGCGAGAAGTCAGGATGAAACTTGCACACACACCACCGGTAGCGTGGTGTGACTAACCAGAGTGAAGGGGGGGCTGGACGCTGAAGTTTACCTTCCCTTCCTTTGCTGCCTCCCTCAACAGGCAGAAAATGTTGGCTGACACGGAAGCTAAGGGCTTCAGTGTGACTTGTACATAAACTGTACCTTTAAGCTCAGAGCACACTACTTGTATATCTAGAATCTCCTCATATAGCTTGTTTTGTTTGTTTGTTTGTTTGTTTGTTTGTTTTTTGTACAACTAGAATGATCAATTAATAATTATTTAGTCCAGCAGTTTTTTCAAACTTGGTTTGAAGGGCACTTGGAAAAACTTGAGAGCAGAGCTCTGCTCTCTGAATTTTTTGGATTGGGTTGAGGTCTCAGAGCACCCCCACGCTCACCCCACACATAGCCACTCAGTTGCCTCACTATCTTTCCCATGCCTCTTGTCCCTCCATTCCCAGAGGATGAAACTCTGCTCAGAGTTGGGGGAAAACACAGAGTCCCACGAGGGTTTCTCGAACCTTAACCCAGGACCATCTCCTTCAGACGAGGAAGCTGAAGGCCAGAAACCTTGAGGAAATCCCCTCAATTGCTCAACTAGGCGGGCTTAGCACTGCTATGAGGTCATCTGGTTTTTATTACTACAGACATTTTAAAATATTTATTCATATTCAATTTCCACAAGTAACACACGGATACATTCTAGCAGTATAATATTTATCTCACAGAGTCCAATAGTGTGAAAATAAAGTTCCTCTTGAGGCCTCTGCTTCCATGGAGGGTAACTACTGTTAATAGTGTGGAGGGTTCATTTTCAGAACCCTGTGTCTGTAGAAATATAGAGTGTTACTTCATGGGTCATTAATTCAAAAAAGGCCAAAATTAAAAGGCCTTCAATGTGTTAATTATCCTGACCTTGGTAATCATTCCATAATGTATGTGTATATCAAATCATCACATTGTACACTTTACATATACACAATTATATTTGTCAATTATTCTTCAACGATGTTAAAAAAAATAAAAAGAACTCTTACATCCCAGCGAGCTTTACCTGTTTAAAATTCCATGCTCTGTATTTTATTATCTTCATACTCTCTCAATTATAGGGCTATTTATTGGTAAAGCATTTATTTAAGAATTGTCTCTGTTTTGCTCTGGGGCCAGTTTATGCACTGATATTTCCCCAGCTTTTTAATCTATACCTTCCTCCATAAATAAAAACACATTGAGTTCTTCTTTAGTGTTATTTCAGATTTCAAAATAATTACTACCAAATAAAACAAATAAGCAATTACAGCATTAATTACCCCTTTGCAAACTATACTCTCTCCTCCATATATTGCTCTTCTTCAGTCCCTCCATATTCAACATAACCAGATGGCTGCCACACTACTCAGTGACATCCCTTTCACCTAGTAGCAAGATATCCCTAAGGAATATTCTAGTTGATAGCTCAGAGGTGACTGAACATTTGTATTCCATGTACAGTGATAATAACACAGCTGCATTTCAGAATACTGGAGAACACATAACAGAACTTACAACAAAATTCAGACAGATAATCTCATTCAGGAAGGTTAGAAGTGGGCTTTTATTGTGAACTAATGGAAAAATCTTATAAGGTTCCTCATGGTTACTCAAACAATACGGTAAAGGAGTTGATTTTTTTTCCTGTGCATAGTGCTATTTTGAGTTTAGTTCTCTGGTGTGTGGTGTAGGCAAAAGTTGAAGAACCAAGTGAGCAATCAACCTTGACTTTTCTTGAACTGCCTGCCCCCAAATATTTTTTTTTTTCCCAACTCTTTAAGAGTTTGACACAAACTAAGAATGGCAAACACTATAGATGAGGTGATGGACAGGCTGTAAAAAGCTGAGATTGTTATCTGAAGATTAGCCACAGAGTCCCTGAAATGAGGCTGGGATGTTTCAGAAGACTCTCCCACGAGATTTCCAGGTCAGCTTATCGGGTCAGGCTGCCTCTACTGTGATTCCAACTTCATCAGGAATTCTGCAAGATCATTTCTCATGTTTCACAGAACATGAGCAAGAGGGCAAGAAAATATATGACATGCTACTAGGAAAGGCAACGTGACTTAATTTGTTTTAGGTGGTATTTTTGTTTATTGGGGAAAAATGACTTATAAGCTGATCAAAGAAAGGTGTTCAGGGATTTCTCCCAGTCTCCATCTCTATAATCACCCACTAAATATGACATTGTTCTGTCTCTCCAATAAAAGTCAGCTGGAGGACTGGTTAGGAAGAACCCCTGCAGACACATGCACTTAATTCCAGGTGCTCCCCATGTCCACCAGACCCTGCCTGTCTGAGAGCAATTCCAGGACCCACCCGTTCATATCCCACCAGCCAGCTACAACACCTTTGTGAGCTCTGCCAAGAGCCAAAGCCTCTCTGGGACACCCGCAGACTTACATATTACTCACTGGGATCTGGACCTCTTTGCATTAACAACACACTCATTAATACCATCAAATGGATTCCTCCTGCTGTGATTTCGTAGTCATCCTGCAGATCTAGGATCGTAATGTGAATTTCCATGAAGATGTTGATATAGCATAACATAAATAGTTGGTAATTAATAATGAGCTGGCATTCTGGCTGTCGTGAACCTCTTAGTATATCCTGAGCCCAGGAATTAGGCCAGGCTTCTGACCATGAAGTTTCCATATCTAAAAGCCCCAAATCCTCTCTTTCACTTGGTAATGCTAGACAACTGAATGTCCTACAACTACATTGGACTCATTTAGGGGAAAATAGACCTGCTGTTGTAAGCCAAAAATCTGTAGTGGGGAATAATGGTGGGCAAGTCGAGACCCTTAATGATAGGCTAATGTACTTGGCATTAACAGTCAAAAATAACAGAAAGTCATCAAAGGTTTTTGAATGTTTAGTAAAGGTGGGGGGAAGGTAAGAAGAGTGAGAACAGAGAAACGAACTCTATTTGTATATTGTATTTTTAATTTAGGAGTCTTTTCTCATACACAATTTCATCTAATCCTATTGACATTGCGAAGCAGAAGTGGCCATTCCCTCTTTATGGATGAGTAAACCAAAGTTGCTTGAGCTGTTACTTGGCCAATGTTGCTCAACTAATAGAAGGTGATATAAAGGCAAATATTGTGATTTCAAATGCAGTGCTCATTCCCAGGTTGTTAAAAATAGCCCTGTATTGATGTTAAGCAACAACTACCCTAGTGAAGCCACCATAATATGGTTATACTTGCCTACTTAGACCCTGAAATAATGCAAACAATACTTCCTTCCCCACTAGAGTGAGTGGAGAAGGGTCTGTAAATAGTTTCCTACTCTATGAAGCTGAACATAAACTTAGCTCCAGGAATCCCGTCAGCTACACGTCCAACCAGCCCACGTAACTGCCCTTACCAGCATGTCTCCTGTGAGAGGGGGCCTTGCCCTGCGTCCCAACTGGTTGAGTTTACGTAAGTTTATTACATACCCTGGTACTGGCAGTGGCCCCCTCCATTTGCCCAACGTATCAAAGGATATCATGTTATGTTACTAGTTCCAGCAAAGGCAAGACTGGATATTAGAAAAAATGTATATATTCTTACTACAACCAGTAGACCTAATGACTGATGTCAACATCACTAACTCACTAAGGACAACCATCATTTTTGTTGTGTTTGACAATTAAAATAAATATATGAATAAAATATATTTTGAACATCACATTGTTTCCTTGTCATCAAATAATAATTATCCAAAGTGAGAGAGCTCAGTGGATGTTGGTTAAGGGAAGTGAGGAACTTGCTTAGCATTTATAATGATGAATGGGAATTTAAGGGTTTTGGTTTAAAGAACTTTATGATTCTAAGTGGAGACCTGAGATATATGTTTAGGATGATTATGCAATATCAATTGAAAATCCTAGAGATTGCAATTCATTTAAAAAAACAAAACACAAAAAACATTTTTTCGTGGATGATTCAGAGAACAAGCTCCTATCACCAAGTGTGACATTAGAGAAGACTCTAAAGGCTGGGAATTTGACAAGATATTCCCCATTATGATAGGTTATACAACTGGTGGTGGAGAGTAACTCTAAATCAATGGTACCTTTGTATGATTTTAATATAAGCTTGAAAGAAAAAAAATGTTTTACAAGGTACATACAAAGGTAGACAGGAGATTAATACTTTATGTGACTCTTAAACAAATGTGGCACTTCCGCAGCCTCCTCTGCAAACAGGGCCCATCAGCCAGTTTTCTAGGATATCGGTCCCACTGAATTTCCCTGAATTTAAAGTCCTGCACTATACTATAATCTGCTTGATAGATCCCATTCTATATTTTACTGATTGGTATTTCTTACAGGGAGTGAGGAATGGAAATGAATAGAAGGAGTAACATATATACTAAACACTATAGAGATATCATTTGTTTTCAGTCTAGTAGTAACCATGTCACTTTTCCTTTTATAGAAAATGAAAACAAGACTCAGAAAAATCCAAGAAACTTTTTGAAATGACACAAATCTGTATGTGTGAACCTAGATTTGCTCCACTCTAAAAACCAAGTTCTTTCCTCTATGTGACGTGTTCATATGTTCCACCCCACTTCTCATGACTGTAGAAACCCTTCAATCAAGCTAATTTAATCAATTAATGCATGATTCTTTAAAGGCAGATACCAGCAGCATTTGACCATGGAGACACTGCCACAAATGTACTGTCTCCTAACAGTGAGTCTAAAGGAAAAAATAGGATTTGTTCTCTCCTTAAGATATATGTAACTTATACTCCCACCATCAACACACAGGCACTCTTCCAACTCTGGACCACTTTCATTACTTTGTTCCTCTGCATCTATTTGAATGATTTTTGGTCCCTGACAGTGACTCAGTTGGTTTCATTCATACTCCCTGTATCTCTGAAGAAGGTGCAGAGCTATTTACTCTGAGCTGATCTGGGTCCAGGGCCAAATGCTGACATGAGGTGGACCTTGAAATGGAGACTCTGCAGCCTTGACCTATGCCAGTCCTTTGAGTGCCTGGCTGAGCTGCCCAGTTTCATTTTCTTGCATACAGAAACCCATCATTCTGCAGATCCAGTCTCAGATTTAGGGCTGCCTGTCCCTCCATCGTACTGTTAAGGTCTTTAATGTGTACTATGATCTTGCTGGTTCCCAAAGCTCACGCAGAACACATTAGATCTAATCAAACAGAAAATCTGAATTACTCTACACTGGCGACATATTCTAACGTATTCTAAACTATTGATCTATAAAACAATGATATAAAGCACTAAATAGGAAAATCCCCTTGCTATTTTTTTTTAACATTTGCTGAATGAACAGGTTGCCACCAAAAGAGGAATCCCTTTACTTTGTTTAGAAGATCAACAAAGCGCTGTGTTGATTTATTTCCCTTGCCATGCAATATTGAGATATGGATGGGAAGAAGTTGGAAACTGTGGTTACCAATTTTTGCACATTGCCATTGGAATACAAAAAAGTCTGACTAGATGAGAGTGTGTACCATGGAAAGGAGGCTTTAGTTTCTGTTCTTCCGACATTCGAAATTTGCTTGAGCTAAATGAACACAGATGACAAGACGGAATCAATAGAGAATTTTTTTTCCAAGTCCGTGAAACCTGCGGGATTTTTCACATCATCACCATTTTATTATTTCTGTCTAGAATCGTTCCATGAGGACCTCATTCATATCCTACTCCTGTCTGTCCTGAGGCAAAGACAAAAGTTCTCTTGGGCTGTGAAGACACTGCTGCTTTCTTCCCAGTCTGCTTTCTCTTGCAGTAATCAATGTTTATGGCTGCAGTTACAGTAAAAATAGCAAAAGTCAATATTTGTGCTCCGTATCTGTCAGATAATAAAGCTGGCTAGAGGCAGAGCCACATGACATCTGCATGCAACACACAGGGGCTGGTCCCCCCATCTTTCCAGACAGTTTGTCTAAAAATGGCGTCATATTTGTACAGCTGACGTTCCCAAATCCCCCGTGAGTGTCCTTAGGGAAGCTCAAAATTTTTGTCTGATTTTTGATCCTGTTGATACTGGCTTTTAACTGGAAAAAAAATGTTTAAAAAGAAAAAGAAGTAATAGAAAAAAAGAAATAGGAAAGTAAGATAACGAAACAAGACAGAATAACCACTCAGAAAATCTAACAGTCTTCTTTGAACTATTGTTTTTTAAACTTTGCTCACTTCTAAAAAAGGATAAGAGACAAAAAAAATTATGGAAAATTAAAATGAAACACCCTAAACCAAGCTGGGAGATTAGAGTTTCTTTTAAGAGCTTTGATTTTACATGAAGACTTGGGTTTCAGTTTTAGCTCTGTGATGTTGGGCTAGTATCTTGTCATAAATAAGCCTCAGATTTTTCATCTATAAAGTGGAACTATTAATAGAATCCAATTTATAGAATTATTGAAAAGGTTAATTGAGATAATATATGGAAAGAATTTAGCACAGGAGGTGGTAACAGTACCAGTGATTCTTCCTATCAAAGCAAAGTGATCTTTAAATGAACTTTACTTTCCCTCATTAAATGACTAATATGAGTCACTGAAAAACAGTGAGTGTAAAAGTCAAAATCCAAATTTTACAACTCATTTTTATATCCATTTCTTTACTACTATTACTATTAGTCTTCCATGACTTATCCGTTATGCATTTCCGTCTTGTTCAATGTTTCCCGGTCTGGGAACAGCAATGTTATAACTGTTCTGCAATTTGATCCCAAATTTCCACTCAGGAATCCTATAGCATTTCACAGCCTCTTTGCGCTGTTCCTCCCATATAGGCTGCCTTCCCTTCTGCCCTTTACTGAAATGGATTCCATCCAGCAAGATAGTGTTGCTCTAGAAGTGAGATATTTTGTAGTATGTGAAATGATTTTAAGTGGATGCACTTCTTTATTTCTAAAAGTCATTTATTTTAATATGTATTAGAGAAAATATAATAGCAGGCCAAACCCATGATTTCCTAGGCATTATCCTTTAGGTTGAGCATAAAATAAGGCAAAGTTAAAAACTGACAATTTAAAAAAGATTAAGGTAAACATTGGTTAGGTCGTGGGTGCTCACTCATATTTTCCAGCTCCTTACAGTTCAGAGGTGTCATGTGCCACTGCTCCGCAGAAGCGTTCAGGAGCCTGCAGACAGCTTTCCAATTGTCCCTTACTCTGTCCCAGTGACTGAATAGGCTGCACGGTCCAGATAATGCAGGTATAAGATGGCAGAGCCTCCGTCAGCCTGGGTTCCTGAGTGACTATGGAGCAAAACTACCAACACATGACCAACATGTAGTATAAGTGAGGAAAAAAACAAAACAAAGCAAAACTTTGTTGTGTTAATCCATTAAGTTTTGGGGATTTTCAGTCACCTCAGCATGGTGGTATGTGAAATGCCACAAAGGTGGTTGTAACAGTGTTTGAGATTAGTTTCTTAATCAGATTACGCTGTCCCCCATATAACATGGTTTCACGGCTTTCTCATTGTCTTGTCAACTCTTCTCTGAGTATATTCTAATTTGTCAATGCCTTTCTTAAAATATAATGTTCAATCCTGGGGATGTAATCTATAGTATGGTGACTACAGTTAACGTACTGTATTGTATATTTGAAAGTTGTTAAGAGAGTAGATCTTAAAAGTTCTCATCATGAGAAATAAGTTTATTATGTGTCGTGAGGGATGGTATTGTGGTGATCATTGCAATATATACATGTATCAAGTCATTATGTTGTACACCTAAAACCAATAACAATGTTGTATGTCATATCTCAATTATGAAAATAAATATCAAAAATAATAAAATATATAAATATAAAATATATATACATATATACATATGTATATATAAATATAAAGTATATACATATATATGTACATATGTATAAAATATATATACATATGTATATATTTACATATGTATATATGTGTGTGTATATGTATATATATACATATACATATACATATATATGAAATATATATGTATATATATTTCAGAGATGAATACAACCCATCAGAGATGTGGTTGGAATAAAATGGAATTTCTCTTCATTCATGTGAACTCAGCCTAAGATACATACGCCTTTCTTTAGTCCCTCCATCCAGTGTTGGCTCATGTTAAATATACACTACTCAAAACCCTTTTCTTATGAATTTCTCTGACCCTTTATTCTCCATATTTTCCTTGCATGGGTGCTTTATTGTACTTGGCCAATTTTTATCATTTTACTTTAGTCCTTTAAGGTCAGGTTATAGAGATCTTTTAAAATCTTGATTCTTTCATCCAACACAAATCACTTGGAGTGATTCATTTACCACTCCGAGCTTTGTGTTTCCACATATTGGATAAACATGATATCTAGGTCTTTACGTAAAGCAGTGCTTCTCAGAATTATCAACCAAAGAGTCGCTAATCATAAGGCGTCCAAAATGATCTCCTACATGTTGGACATGAAGGTGAATTCACTGGAAGCAAATATGGCATTTTTTATTTGTATATTTTATAATTCATGTTACCTTTTTTCATTCAACCTAAAATGTTATATATCAGTGCTTATTGTGGCATAATTTTCCAAAAAAACTTTGATGAAAATTGATACTGTAAGAGAAAATACAGTGTTTATCTTGTGTCTGGCATGGAATGAGCCTCAAATTCTTAAAAAAAAAGAAAAAGAAAAGAAGGAGGAAGAATAAATAAATGATAGAATACATGAAGCATGTCCTTGAATGACATTATACCATCTACCTCCAAAAATAGGACCACATTTTTTGTGAGCGCCTTCCATTTCTAACATATATTCATTTAATATTATCTAGTGTCTCATCCTGGGTTGTTTCTTCTAATTATTCAATGCTTCCCTTTTCTACTTCTTTTTTATACTCACTTCTTTTCATTTGATTTTATATATATATATATATATATATATATATATATATATATATATATAACTATATATACAATATATATAATATATAATACTATATATATATAATATATATAATATATATAATATATATATATATATATATATATATATATATATATATATATATATAGTATTATGCTAAAACATAGGCTCATTTGTTTAACAAATACTTATTGAGCACTAATTCTACGCTAGGGACTCTGCTAGCCATATAAATGCAGCAATAGACAAGGCAAATCTAGTCACTGTCCTTATAAAACTGAAAATTAAATGCTTGGACAGTCCTTTGGATTCTTTAGATACCCTTCTGTTTTCCTCCTCATAAGGATTATTGCCGTTTGTGTAGTTAAAACTTTGAGTTTGAAGAGTCTCTCATCCCTCCTAAGCTATCACCCCATTAAAATGCTCACTAGTTATAGAATAATAATTACACATTCTATGAAAATCCATCCAAGTCTGATTCTAAGTACTGCTGTCACCTTTTAAATATGCCTATGTGCTCCAGGATGAGAAATAGTTACAACTTAGGTAGAAGGTGGATGTGCTTGGCTCAGGTGAGGAAACACTAAGAAACGGACCCCTGAGTGAACATCATTGTCTATAAACATAACGGCCTTCTCAAGATTAGCCCCCTTCTCAGAATGAAGCATGTGGTGTGCAACAACTTACTTGATGATTTTCCCAGCTGGTAGCCATTTGGAAAGAAAAACCCTGTTATGCTATTTCTTTCTGAACTAAAAAATATTTCAAGGGGCTCACTGTGTTATCATAATGAATTTTAGAGTTTTTATTGCAAATGTTCATTGGAGCAACGTTTGAAAATATAAATGGAAAAGGAGAATAAAATTCAAATAAACTTGGCTATCCACTGCCCAGAGGTATCAATATTTTGGTGTAGATCTTTCCCCATTAAAACTTTTAAAATTACAAATATATACTATATTTGTCATTTCATATTGTTTGGTATTATACCATTATGCCTTATTATATTTCTCCTCCTGCAATATGTGATTATTTCCCATGATATTAGCTTTCTAAAATACAATATTAATAATGGTATAATGTACTATCAGGTTATATTTTACTTTAAAATACTTTTATGTTGAACATTTAAACAGTTCTCAGATTTTTAGTATTATGATGAATTTTTTATAGCAATATCTTAACATAAATCTGTATGTATTTCCTTAGGATAAATTCCTAAATTCCTAGCAGTAGAATTTTTGAGTAAATTCTAAGGCGATATATATATATATATATATATATATATATATATATATATATGTATATATGTGTGTACATATATATATGCATGTATGTATATATATAGATGGGCCTTGGTACCTATTCCCAAATTATTCTCTAGAAAGTTTGTACCAGTTTATATTTTTAACACCAGTGTATGAGACTGCTCAGTTAGCAAGGTCTATGGGTATAAAAATCTTTTCCAGCTGATAAGTAAAACATAATATCTCATATTTCTTTTGTGAATTGATTGCTACTTCTTATTTATTTGTTTTATCTACTTGGATATTTGTCTTTTAACATTTTAAAATTTTATTACAAGTTTTTTTATTCTTATATGTTAAGAATATTAATGTTTTCATTTTACATGTATTTCAAGTATTGTCTCAGATTTCTGTCATTTGAACATTAATTTGTTTACAATGTTTTGGAGGTGCAACTATTTTTGTTTTCATTATAGTAAAATACATCTATATTTTTCATGGCTGCGCTTCATGTCATGTTTGGCTCTCACCTTTAACTCCCTTTCTCTCCAAAGCCCGTAAAAGAATTAGATAAATAGTTGGAGGTGGAGGTTAGGCCTGTATCAGTGCTGGCAAATGGAGAAGTATGAATTCCATACGAGAGAAATTTCAAACCCCATAACAGAAATGTAAAGGAATTTTTACATCAAGTGAGACCAAATTGAAGGAAGAGCTGACCAGCCAATAAATTGTACACAAAAAAATTGTGAGAAAATGAAATAAACCCAGATGTTAAGTGGTACAATTATAAATTTTTAAAAATTTTCTTCTTTATACTTCCTGTATTTTCCAAATTTTCTATAAGTACATATATGCTTATACCATGAAATAAACAAAAATCAGTAAACAAAATCAATGAGCAAGATAGACTGCAGGACCAGCACAAGGTGGATATTTAATACACCTGTGAGTAACAGATATCTTTTTATGACAGAGGCTGTCAGGTGTGAGCAACTCGTATTTCTACTGCTTTAATCTATAAAGAGCAGTGGTTCTTAACCAAAGGTCAGCTTGCCCCTCCTCCCTCAGCAACACTTGGCCATGTCTGGAGATGTTTTTGGTTCACAACGGGGAATTCTACTGGCATCTAGTGGGTGGAGTCTAGGGATAATGCTAAACACCCTACAATGCACAGCCAAGCCCCTCAAAACAAATAATTATCTGGTTCACAACATTAATAGTGCCAAAATTGATAAACATTTGTGTACAGGCTTTAAGATAAGTGATCTCCAAATTGGGATTCAGGCAACCAAGGAAGTGCAAAGGTCAATCCATTAGAGAGAAAGAAATATATATTAAAATTTCAATCCATATTAATGTTTATTCCAAAAAATTATATTAATTTTCATTAATACTTAAAGTATACATAATACTCATCCCCTTACATAGTCTAAGTGTCTTTCCAGTCACAGTGACAATCCGTATGAAATAACTTGAGGGATGAGAAAGGATCACAACACGGAGGGAATGACACTGGCACCCCATTGGTTTGTTGGTTTTCAGCATATTGTGGTAACCTGCAGTTTCCAAGTGTCAGGTCAAATGCATTTATGGATGATGTTATGCAGTTTTGACTACAATACCTATCACAACATGCACACATAGCTTTAAACAATCTCAGAAAGAAATCAGATTGACTGAAAATAACATTACAATGCAAACGCAAGCAACAAAAAATAACAGCTAACACCAATGTTAGGTCGAGCTCTTTGCGAATCATATTATAAGAATTGACAATATACTCAGATCTACACTGGGGGAGAGGAGGCCCTGTAAAGGGCAGCCAGTGAAAAGTGGCTGGCTATCCCTTCTTCCAGGTCCCATCCATAGGGGTACGGGAGGTGTGATCTGAGTAACCCAAGGAGCCTGATTTTCTTTGAATAAGAACAGAAAGAAATGTATGCCCCAGGGTGTTGTCAAAAACAATGGTGCAATCAGCTAGCAATCAGTGGTGATTTAGAGCTTAAGGTAATTCCAATACAGACCCAGAACACCAGAAGTTTTTTGAGGGGACAGTCAAAACAGACTGCTAAAATCACAATTGCTACTGGCAGTCCAGGAAGACAACGTGCCTGCCCAAGACTGTACCTCCTCGGTAACACCCAAGGGAACCGCTAAGTTACTAGTCACTGGTTCATGGAACTAGTCATAAGCTCCTGAACTGTGGAAGCAGTTTCCAAGCCACTCATAGATCCAACAGTAAAAGATGAAAACCTTACTTGCTCAGCCAGTATATTGGTTAGCTGGGGCTGCCATATCAAAATAATATGCAACACGTAGGTTAAACAACAGGAATTTATTTTCTCGCAGTTCTGGAGGCTGGATGTCCAAGATCAGGGGGCCAGCAGGGTCAGGTCCTGGTGAGGACCCTTTTCCTGGCTTGCAGACAGCTGCCTTCTCATCGGCCTTTCCTTGGTGTGTGCTCAAGGAGAGGGAGAGAGAGAGAGAGAGAGAGAGAACTCTCTGGTGTCTCTTCTTATAAGAACACTAGTTCCATCTTACCTTAATTACCTTTGAAATGTCCTATCTCCAAATACCATCACAATGGAGTTTAGGGCTTCAATATACGAACTTGGGGGGGGGGGGCACAAACATTCAGTCCAAAACAAAGGGCTTCAATATAACCTTGGACCAATCAATGGCTGACTATAAGCTATGTTGACCCAGCAGCTACTGCTAGAAAACCAGGCAAATCAATAGACATAGAAAGTAAATTAGTAGTTGCCTAGGTTTGGGATTGTGGAAGGGATGAGGAGTGACAGAAAATGAGTAGGAGGTTTCTTTATGAGGTGAAAAAAATATTCTAAATGTTCAAAAGTTAGAACATGGTGATAGTTGTAAAACTCTGTAAATATACTAACTATACCAAAAGCCATGGAATTGTGTGCTTTAAATGGGTGAATCTTACAGTATGTAAGTTATAATTTTCACACAAAAAAAGGTTTTAAAAGTTTATGTAATAATTATAACTTCAGATTCACTTCTGAATAATAATTCAATGAATTGTCTATAGTATCACTAGAAAGCAAGTAAGCTTTTAAAATGTTGACCAAGACTTAGAATGACTTACTATGAGCCTCAGTATGGGCTTTAGCAATTAAATTCAACAATGAAAAAGTTTCACATTTTGAAAAGTAAAATATTGAAAGAAAAGAGTGAGAACATCTCTGTGTGTAAAATTGTCATAAAGGCCATCAGTGAAATCCATGAACATAAGTTTGAAGCTTAGTGGACCTAAGGCATAATGTTGTGTAAAAATATCTTAGAGTTCCTGGTGAGAAAATCATAAGGGCAACATCAGTACAAAGATATGAAAGACAAACTGGTGGTGCTTACATGTATCCATCATCTGGAAACTGTCTATTAAAAGCCAAAAATAAATAATTTTTAATTGATGTTGACAATAATACTTCTCTCCAAACATTATGGTAAACTTCAAAATTTACTACAAAGCTACAGTAATTACGACTACATAGTACCAGCATAAAGGTGGACCTATGTATTAATGGAATAGAACTGAGAGTCCAGATATAAACTCATACAGTTAAGGTCAATAGATTTTTAACAATGGTGCTAAGATAATTCAATGAGAAAATAATAGTCTTTACAACAAGTGACACTGGGATAACTGGATAGTCATATGCAAAAGAATGAAGCTGGACCCCTACTTCACACCATATGCAAAAATTAATGACAAAAAATGGAACAAAAACCTAAATGTAAGAGCTAAAACTATAAAACTTTTCTTAAAAAATAGGTGAAAATCTTTGTCATCTTCGATTAAGAAATGTTTCCTTAAATATCACATCAAAAGCATAAGCAACCAAACAATTGGAAAAAGATGAATTGGGCCTGGTGGAGACAACCTCATAATATAAAGATTATTTTTAAGTGAAAACATTTGAGCTAAAGAAGATGCAGAAAGAAATTTTATCTGAACTTCCCTTATCTGACTAGAGCAGAGCTTCCCGAAAATGCCTCTGCCATTAACCTCACTCCTAGGGAGTTTCCTACGAATTCAGCTGAGACTGAGACAGTCTGCCCCATTCCATTAGCATCAAAAAGTCCAATGCAACATTCCATACTTTTCTATTGAAACTACCCCCTCCAAAAGAAAAACTGTATTAAGTTTTGCATATAACCCTTTTATCTCAGGCTGTTGAGGGAGTTACTTTTCACTAAGGGCATAAATAAACCTTGACTTTTCTCCTGTTAATCTCTCTACTGTTAGTTAATTTGCATGTCCCCAACCACTGGGCTCAAGTTGGAAGAGGAAAAGTTTTCCTCCCACCAACTTCTATCCAAAATAAGCAGTTTTGTGTTTCAAAGGACACTATCAAGAAACTGAAAAGACAACCCAAATAGGGACAAAATATTTGCAAGTCATGCATCTAATAAGGGTCTGGTATCCAAAATATATAAAGAACTCTTACAATAAAAAGACAAATAAGCTAACTAAAAATGGGCAAAGTATTTAAATAGATACTACTCCAAAGAAGATATACAAACAGCCAATAACATGAAAATATGCTTAAAGATACACCTCATTAGGGAAAAGCATATCAAACCCCAAGGAGAAACTACTTCATACCCACTGGATGGCTAGAATAAAAAAGACAGATAAGTAAGTTGAGAACTATATGATTTCACTGATATGTGGGATATAAAGAAAACAAAAAACACTGAAAGCAACAAAGGAACAAGACAGACAAATAAACAAAAACTCATAGACATAGACAATAGTTTAGTGGTAACCAGAGGGTAAGGGGGAAGAGGGGTGGGAGATGCGGGTAAAGGGGATCAAACATACAGTGACAAGAGAACTGACTTAGTGGTGAACACACAATGTGATATATAGATGATGTAATACAGAATTGTACACTTTAAATCTATGTAACTTTACTAACCATTGTCACCCCAATAAATTTTAATTAATTGAAAAAAAAAGAAAAGACAGACAAGTGTTGGTGGGAATTTGGACAAATTACAAACCTTGCATATTGCTGGTAGGAATGTAAAATGGTGCAACTGCGTGTAAAACAGTTTGGCAACTTCTCAAAATGTTAAATATGGAGGTTACTATATGACCCAGCAATTCTACTCCTAGGTATATACCCAAGAGAATCGAAAACATATGTCCACAGGAAAACTTATATACTCATACTTGTAAACTTGTTCATAGGAGCATTATTCATAATAACCAAAAAACAGAACTAACCCAGATGTCCATTAATGAATGGATAAACAAAGATGGTATATCCATACAATGGAATATTATACAGTCATAAAAAGAAAGGAAATACAGATTCATGCCACAACATGGAAAACCTTAAAAACATTATGCTAAGTTAAAGAAACCAGATACAAAAGGCTACATATTGTGTGACTCCATTTATATGATGCTCTAATATGTTTTATTATTCTTTAGGTATAGTAGGCCAACAGATCAGGAAACAATTGCCACTGAAATAATAATTTGTTATAGTTTCCAAGAGGAAGGGAGACACGATGGAAAAACACAGGAATTGTCAAGAGGCAGAGGGAGAATGGGGGTCTGGGGGTGAGAGCTGCTGTGGGGGTTTCCATGGGAAGGAATGGTAACTGGCTCGGTACTGGATAGTTTGAGCAAACCCAGCAGACTCTGGGGTGTAAGGGCTGTCCTTTGTTGTCTGGTACCTGGTGCTGGGGTAATAAGAGAAAGTAGATAGGGTCTCCAAGTGTGAGAACTCATTAAAGGGGGTGGTTGGAGGTATGTGTTCTGGATTCATTGGTTTGCATTTGAAAAGCACACAGCCTGGTGTGTTGCTTACTGTCTCTAGGAGTTAGCTAACCCTGGGAGGGGCAGTACGTCCAGGGGTTGCAAGAATCCAGATGTCAAAGCATTAGAAAATAGAAGACATGGTTAATACATAGGAAATGTCCAGAATAGGCGAATCCATGGAGGCAGAAAGATTAGGGGTTATCAAATGCAGGGAGTAGAGAGGAATGGGAAGTGATTTGACTGTTCATGGCTACGGGATTTCTTTCGGGGGTGATAAAAATGTCCTGGAATTAAATAGTAGTGGTGATTGCACAATGTTGTGAATATGCTAAAAAAAAATACTGAATTATAAACTTCGAAATGGTGAATTTTGTGGTATGTGAATTATATCTCAATTAAAAAGAAGTTATAACAATGAGAAAAACCATGCTGTAGAAAAATGTTCTGTGTAATTAGGTAGAACTGGTTATTGGAGAACGGTTTTGGGAGAAAATTGGATTTATAATTTTCCTGTAGTCAAAAAAAAAAAAAAAAAAAGGAATATTAGCAAAGTCAGGATTCTTTAGGAAAACATTTTTTTTTTAAACCTTCATTAAAAGCATAAGTTGTTTAAACCATTGTTTTAGACCAGACTCTAAAACAAAATATAGCTCATGTCACAGGGTGTAATTGATATCTATTCCCACTATTTTTGGTAAAGGACTCCATGTACTCAGGCGAGACTAACTGTATTTCTAGCTTCAAAGGCGACATGTGACCTATGCCTGACCAATCAAGGAATCATATTACCATACACATAAAGATTGATTAAGCCACTCAGACCGAATTATCAGTAACATTGAGCCATTCGATCCCAATTCTGAGACTCTGGCATGAAGAAAAGAAGTGTGTTCTTCTCTAGTGGAATTGAACCTGGCAGGATATGAGTCTGGAGCTCCTGGAATGCAACTATCAAGAATAAAGTGAACATGGAGAAGGACAGAGCCAACACATGGCGAGATATCTGATCATTGTAGCATTGCTTATATACCTGGATTAAGCCACGCCTAAAGTTTACATCCGGATGTTTTAGTTATGAGAGGCAATCATTTTTTTAACCTAGTTTTAATTGGGTTTCTTGTTACAATCAAATAAACCCTAAAGGAAACAGATAACATTTTTTCAGGGAAAAAAGAATCAAATAATATCACCCATAAATGATCTTGATAAAGAAAAGAAATGAGCTAGTGTTTATAAATTGCTTTATAAGTTTCTATTGACCTGAGTCTAGCACCCATGTGCATTGTTTTGCTTATGTGTTGTTGGCTACATTTTAAGCATAAAGCTTGGTATCCATGATGATTTGAAAAAACCAAAAAAATCAGAAAAATGATGCTCTTGAGGAGAAAACTTTTTTCTTCTACCTTCTTAGGTTGTGCTTGTGGTCCTGCAAATTCAACTGACAAAAGACAGAATGGCAAGAGAAAGGGCATTTTTATTCAGGTACATATGTGTGCAGAAGTTCACAGAAAAATGTGACTTAAAAGGGCAGTTAAAATTTAGGTCTTCTATACCATCTTAATAGGTGAGGGAGACAGGGAGAAAGGCACTTACAAGGAAATAAATGACTTTTTTGAAAAGATAAATGGACTCTTAGGAGAATAGGAGGGAGATCTGATAGATTTCTGGCAATGTCTGTTTGGGTGTGATGCTGACTTCTCTCAGAGAAGAGAAAATTACGGTTGATCACAAAAGGGATGTATGACAATTCTTTTGGGGGGGCTCTGCTTTTGGGTAGATAAGGGATTTCAGGAACTCAAACACCTTCAGATCAAAATAACTTTTACGGTACAGTGGCTTATTGTGATCTCATCAACGCAAATTACTCAATAGTCACATAGCTAGCTAGGGAGCAAAACGAACTAGAATCCACATCTTCTGGCTCTAGTTATGAACTGAATAGTCTCCTTGATAAGCTAAAATTATCTTTTTTTGTTTTCTTACAGGCATTGAACAATTTACCGAAAAACATACAAACCTTGGTTTTACTTTTTATAGAAAAAATAATAATTGCAGAAACATGAATGTAACAGCTTTTTTGGGTTTTAAAATTGTTTCTAAATGTCAAATATTTTGCTCTGTGTAACCTGCCAGGCATTTATCTTAATATGGTCATCTTCTGCTTCCTGCTTTTCTTCTTTTGGACAAATATTTGAAGGAAAAAAAAAAAAGAGAACTATGTACCTCTCCAGCCACAGCAGACTAGCCCTAGGTGTTTGTCGGCAGCCCGCTCCCGCCCTTGGATTGACAACCCCAGCTGTTGATAGGTTGCAGCAATACAGGAGAGAGAGAATGCAATTCATCAGGATGCTGGGCAAATGGGCATGTCTTAATGTTACCATTTTCCTTATGGTCATAATAACCCCCTGCATAGCACACCTGGAATAATTTAAGTGAGCTTGACCAATCATTTGAGAAATTATTTAGAAAGTATGTGCTCTCCCTTTTTCTGCCAGGGGCTGGTGGATTCGACAGTGAGCAAGCCAGAGCGTGCTCTCCACAGCTGGCGATGTACTAACACATTATTGAAAGGGGTTCACTTTCACCCAAATTGTGCCCTTTACGGTCTCTGACCATGTTAGCCTGGCTCCTGATTCTTTCTGCAGAAGACATGAAGGTTACAAAGTGACTGCAAACAGGTCTGTGTTATTGTTTTTGTTTTCAATTGAATTAATTGTCATTATGTAAAATTTATGAGTTCACATTTAAAAGCTTCCATTCTGGCTTCTCTTGAAATATCAGAATGTTTGGTCCACGTGGGCTTCCATTTTCACTTGACAACAGTTGACTGGATTTGGGTGGTTAACTCCCACATTTAGACAGGAGGCGTACTCTCCAGTTGGCTGTGATTGCCACTATGACCTGACATCCTTATTTTTCATTTATGTTATCTGATTGGACCCTGGAGTTATCCTAGTTTACCACCTCTGCAGCAGAAAGTGAAAGAGAACTAACTGCTCAGAAAAGTTCTATTGGCCCTAAGGTTACTGACCAGATCGATACTGTGACCAACCACTGTCCTTGATAGGGTTGGGACTACTAGTTTATCCAGATGAGATTGTGGGAATATTTCTAATTTCTCTCTCTCTCTCGCCCCATATATATAATATATTATATATTATATATATACGCACATATATATACACATATATATTTTATAATATATTATATTATATTATAAAATATATGTATATATACATATATATGTGTGTATATATACATATAAGTATATATGTGTATATATATATATATATATATATATATATACACATCCTTTTAATTCTTTCTTCTTTTTGACTCACCGAAAAATACCCAACTTCTAGCTTAGAAAGTCCACATCTGAAAAGGATGTTTGAAGTAATAATCAGTCATAAACTGATTCTTTATCTCAGTCTCACAAATGGAGAATGTTTCTTGCTGTCTCCAGCCATGTGTTAATGGTTTCTCTGAGGTCACCTGTACAGATAGATCTTTTGAATTTCACTTGGAACACATGTGGTTTTAAGCTAGATGTTAATTGGAAACATTTATAGTGTCAAACATTTGATTAATGCTCTGGGTTTTAATTGAAAGGAATAAGTATTTTTTAAATCAACTGTTCACAGTAATATGGTTTTTAAAAAAATTCCTAGAATAGATTAAACACTTGTTTGAAAACTGAGTAATATTTAAAAACATAATCCTCATCACTTAGTACTGCTTTTTCATCATCCCTTTTAAACAAATATTTTGGGGACTATTACTAGCCAATATCAATTAGAATACAATTAGAAAAAACTCAGATGCCAGTAAATATAATGCTGCCTTTGTGCTCATGGCCACTAACAATTCAGAAGCATGCTAAAGATTATTTCACTCTATGGTTGAGTTTTTAGTATAACACTGAACATTCTCCATGTATCACCCTTTGGATAACATGGTCTAAGAAAGGAAAACCGATTGTCTCCATAATGAGAACGTCTCTGTGGGGCTGGGACCCTCTAAACTGAAACAATAAGGATGTAGTTTGGGGACTAAGCTTAGGGTAATGTTCTCCAGGTGTGAGAAGTCCAAAGTGGGACACAGTTGAGTTCAGAAGAAGGTACATTTTGACTTGAATTTTTGTTCATAAAGAACCCAAATTGAGTCTCCAGATGGTGCCCTGTAGACATAATTAAGCATTGCAATAAATCACATGCCAGTGACATGGCAATTATTCTCCAGGCCTTCCCTCCTCCCTTGTCAGGTGCTCCAGAGCCGAGCCCAGGCATTCTTTCAGGTGTTCTGAAACAACGATGTGCCATCTATTAGGGGCCTGAAGGGGGTGCCGCCATTCACTTGTACTGTCAGCCAGGACTGATAATAGATGCAAGATGTAGTCTGGTGCTGAGATATTACTCCTCTCAGCTGCTCTGCACTTAGTGTAGTAGGAGAGAATCAAAATAGGCAAATGAATAGACAGATAGATAGATAGATAGATAGATAGATAGATAGATAGATAGATAGATAGGATCTATGCCAAAGCCATGTCTTCATAATTGTCACAGTTTGAAATGGGAAAAATTAAATGCCATTATATCTTTGATTTCCACACTACCAAATCACTTGCTTTACATTTTCCCCCCAAGGAATTAACTACCTGATTGGTTGTTTTGGAAACATTTATTCCTCATCTCTTTGTTCATTCAACATGTATGTATTTCAATGTCCCTCAAACCTGAGTAATGTATAAGCCTCTTTAAAACTCCCAAGGATCTGTCCACAGACACACGTGGGTATACATGGACACTTGTTTGGGAAATACTAACTTAAGAACTTAAATTTTTATTCTATGAAAATGTCTTACAATGCAAAATAATCAATGCAAAGTAGAAATAAATTTCATTTTTAAATGGATAAAAATATTGCTAATATATTTATAGAATTAAAAATTTCCCTAAAATTCTCTTTAATTTGAGGAACTACTGTTGTATTAAATATTTACTATGTATCAGATACCACAACAGGCCTTGGGCCTATAAAACTCTTTACGGACTGGCCTTGTCTTCAAAAAGAAAGAAAGAGGACCACAGCAGATGATGTGTGTTCTTCTGAAGCCTGTGTATGGTTCTAAGTCTCTGGGCCACCATAGTGGGATTATATAGTTCTCACTCCATTGTACACTATTGGAACAGAACTGAAATATTCTCAACACGTTGGAAAGGACACTTTTTAGTTATAGGGTCTTCTTCCTCTAGTGTTAACTAGGACCTTGTATTAGTTTCCCGTGGCTGCTATAACATACATATGACTACAAGCTTGGTGGCTTAAAACAACACAAATTCACTGTCTTCAGATCCCTTCTTCATGTTACTCAACCTCTTGCTTTCATCATTTTATCTTTGACTTCCCTCTGATCTCCTTTATCGCCACCCCCCCCACCCCATAGAAGAACCCCTATGAGTATATCATGCTTACTAGGATAATGTATCTCAAGATACTTAAGTTCATGCCATCTGCAAAGTCCCTTTTGCTATTTACGGTAACATTCATGGATTCCAGGGACTCAGAGGGAAATATCTTGGGGACGTCATTTGGCCCACCACAGTCCCTTAGGACCCGAATCTCTTTCTACTGTCCTGACGGCTCACATTAGGGTTCACGTCACCAACTATACATCTCAACTTCACTTTGACACCACTTCATATGAACAAATGCCAGAGTAGCTCATCTTTTCTTCCCCATAAAACCTGCTCCAAAATTCAAATTTTATTTCTCTTTGAATAGCACTTTCATCCTACCTTTCATACAATTTTGAAATCTTATTACTATTCAAAAAAATAAATCAACGTACTTTCTTTCTCCCTTATATGTCCTCTGCCTTCTAATATCCAACACTTTGCTTTTCAAATGCCACCCAATGTATCCCTTTTCTCATCTTAGCTGCTATCAAACTCTCCACAACAGGCAAGAGTCCTGGTAAGAATTACATAACATTTCTAGTTAGAGTCCTATACCTTTGAATTAGTGGGCTTTTTATTTAAATCAGCAGTACTCAGAATAGAATAAAATTTAAGTAAAAATTTTGCATGAAAATTTGTGACAAGCCTTCAATGAACAATGTTGGCATCTTTCCAACTATTTAATCGCTGACTCCACAATTTTATTTTTCTTCTAAAATGCCTTTGTTATGCCAAGAAGACACCACAATAGATGTTGTTCTCAACTCAGAAGTTCTAGACCCTGTACATCCCTCCTGTCTATTGTGACAAGGGCCCAGCAGTTCTTTGAAACTTTCTCCTCTGTTTCCATCCAGGGTGTTAATCGCAGGGAGGGGGCTTCACATCTTTCCTTTCATTCACTAACACAGAACACTGGCGCTCAGTTACACTTGCCTTCTTTTTAGCAGATAGTTTTACCTCCATTATTAAAAGAGCAATCTAGGCTAATTTGTCCCAAACAAGCCTTGCTCTTAACGAATCTAAGATGCCCTGTGCTTGCAAACCCATGATGACTCACTCCACTGAAACTTCAAAAACCAGCATTAGACACGCAAAAGTCACGACATGTGATTTAATGATTTCTTGGTTGAATGACTTGCCTGTTCCCTAATGTTGGAAATATTTTAAGGACAGGGACTATGGCAATACATAACAAATACTCTTACATAAATAAGAAAACTGAACAAAAGCATTTATATTTACAAGAATTAAAATCTAATGTGTGTTGGTAAGGAAGTGACCTTAGAATTTACATTCCTACCAGCCATAAGCAAATCACATCTTTGTAAGCAATGGATACTTACACAGAGTAACTTATTCTTTTGAGTATGTAAAATTCACTGAGATACCAATTTTTATGGAGTTTGTTAAACTTGGTTCATTATTGATCTCCAACCCATATGCTGCTTCACAAGAATAATGTGTACCTTTAATAAAGAATTTTCTGTCTCTCAGTTTTAATCCAGAATCTTAGCTTTTGTATAAAAATAGTGCACACCACTAATAATGAATTTCTATCTTTGTCTCACATACAGAAAGAAAACTATGCATGTTTTTTACACATTTACTACCTAAGAATATACTTTGAATTTCTTTTTATACAACCTCTAGAATTTAGTATTTGAATTCTCATTGAACCATCTGTAATGTTATTTTTTTAAATGCAGCTTCAAATGCATCTCAGAATAGAAATCTGCTCTACGAGTGTGTAAGTGTCTGTGTTTGTGCATCAGGAAGAGGTAACATGTCTAACCTAATGCTTTGCTGGTTTGGATACTAGATCTCCTCTAGAGGTTGGCTGAAGTGTTAGCACAACAGGATTTGCAGAGGCTTAAAGTTGTCTTCCAAAATTCCTTTTATTAAACTCACTGATACATGTTCTTAAAATCTTATATACTGTCAAATGACATAATATATGAAAACTTCTTTTTAATGAGAAAGAATAACATTTTAAAGAATCTCACTAATATGCCCCCCTTTATCAGTAAGCTGCCTTCTCTCCCCGTACCACACCATCCCATCGAGCCATGAATCCTACTGTCCCCAGGAAGGCACTATGAGGTAGAGGAAGTCTCACTTTACAGAAAGTAGGAGTCTGGCTGCTTCGAGTTTTGAGGACGATGGGAAGGAAAAGAGCAACTGAGGTAAGGTGTGGAGATTAAACAAAATCCTCTCCTCCAAACCCATAGGGCTAATTCCTAAGAAGAGGAAGTTATAGGAATGTCCATAGAAGTGTGGGGAAACTTGGAAGGTCAAGATCAGTTGCCTGCTTTCCCAAATGTGCCTTGGAGAACACCATGAGCTTCTAGGTGAAAGGTCATCAGTGGTGCCGCATTGATGGATGGAGACAATTAGACAAATGAACTTGGGCCCATACTATTGAATACGGCCCACGTCCTAAATATGGTTTGCGGGGAATCCAGAAGTTTCTGCATCCCCACTCATGATGCCAAGGTGCTAAAAGGATCAGGGAACTGATGTCCACTTGGATTTGAAATGGAGACACAAAATATTGGGAATTAGTTACCAGAGGTAAAGAACCAAGATCATGGACTGTGGCTATGGGGACCCACAAGGTACCTCAAATGCTAAATAAATACTCACCAATCGACTAGACCACACAGGTGCAAGGTCAGCATGTGGTTCTGAGGCCCCTCTTCTCATTGCCACAAGATCACATAAATATCCCTATGTGTGCGTAGAGAGGTGGGTAGGGGAAGATGAAACTCTGATAGATTGAACATTTCTCCACAAAAGACCTAAAAAGTATAAAAGGATTGCTTAAGCCCCCAAATACTGAACAATTAATTGATAAGTTTAGATACCACCCACTGCCTTCAGCCAACATACAGCAGGATAGAGGCTTATTAGAAAGATTCTATCAGTTACAGAGAACAAAAAGCTACACTTTATTTATCTATTTATCTATTTATTCATTTATTTATTTATTTATTTATTTATTTATTTATTTATTTATTTATTGTATATGCGAGTAGTGGAGTTTTAAGTTTTTCTACCTCTCTATGTACGTGTAAGGTTTTATTGATGGCATTATTCACACTCATCATCAGAATGGTGTACATCACATGGTGTACAGCAAGAGCATGTGGTTGGAGAAAGTCTGGACATGATTCTTGCAACTTTCTCCATGAAATGAACATATGTTTTATCTTTATTATTGCTGATTTCCCCCTTCCAGTTCGCAGTTCCAAAGCGGTATGCAAGATGGAAACATATAATCTCAAAACTCAATGATGGAAGATAGATGAGATTTACAGTAACAATCTTACGAGAGACTGCCTCCCCATGAGGATGAAAAAGGACACACCCCAGAACAATGGGAACAGCTCTTACAAAGGTCCATAATACATACAAGAATTGCCTAGGATGAGTTCCTTGTCGAGTAGGCATGTTGGAACCATTACTCATAGAGTCTGAAGCAATGAGTTAAAACAGCATATGTAATTCTCCAATTCTCCAAGACAAGGTCTGTGATCTCATTAAGAGTATTCAGTCTTCTGTCTTGTCTTTCTCCTTCCTTCCAACCACAACTGGAGAGGAAGAAGGAGGGCAGGTGAAAGAGAGGGAAAGGGGAATTGTGTGAGAGCAACTACCCAGCCCATCCCTTCTTCTCCCTAAGCTACTATCGCCACAGGTTTTGCCCACCCAAGCTTAGGAGAAAGACAGAGGTTATTAGGCATTAGATTGAAGGCTTTACATAAACAGGACTGATTCTTACAAACTCAAATGAGACATTTCAAAAAACCCAAAAGATTCTGAAAAGTCATAGAATCTAGCTGAGATGTCATTAAACATTTCCACTGCCCAGAATAGAGAATGTGGTTGGGGAAGTTACTAGAAAAATAAAACTGTTTTATGTTTGTCCCATCAAGAGTTTAGATTCCTCAGTAAACTGCTTACATGAGACTCATGACTCCTACATCTTCTGGTTGCTTTGAAAATTAAATGAGGTAATAATTATGGGACCTAGTACGTAGGAGGCACTTGATAAATGCTACTAAAATTTTTCTTTTCTTCTTCCAAATGGCTTGATATATTTTATCTTTATCTAATTCATTGAAATAGTTATTTACATATAAATTTATATAAAAGTTTTAACATAAAATTATATACTGAGGCATATATGCATGTATGCATGTGTGTGTATGTATACATATATGTGTGTTTAAATTAAATGGAACTACACTGTCATCCTCCCCTCTTTTCTAGGAGACAAGGTTGTACCTCTTTATCTTGATCCAGAGCCAAACTTGCTCTACAGTTGCCTTAGAAAATGCCAAGGGAGATGGGTCAATCTAGACAAAAAAAAAAAAAAAAAAAAAGTATGAGAGTCAAGACATGAAGTTGGTAATGAACTATCTCTTTTGAGAGACAGGTAAGAGACACAGTCAGGCTGAAGAAGATGGTTCCCATTGGCGTTAGTTGGAGACAAATTTGAGTAAATATGGAGAATTGTGCTTAGATAGTTAAGACTTGATCTTCAAAGTTAACGGTTTCTTTCTTCCTTTCTTCCTTCCCATTTCCTTCCTCTTTCCCTCCCTCCCTCCCCTCCTTCCTTCTTTCCTTCCTGCCTTCCTTGCTTCCTTCCCCTTTCCCTCCCTCCTTTCTTTTCTTACTTTCATCCCTCTTTGTGTCTCTGTCTTTCCTTTTTATTTAAGAACCATTTCTAAGTTTTCTACAAATGAAATCACACATGGAAGTCCAAGGCAGAAAGGCAATAAAGACCAAACTGTTTCAGTCGAAGCAGGGATGAGGAATCCAGCGTGCTGTCTGTAGAGAAGGCCTACCCCAGAACACCTAAAATCTCTCTGTGGAAAACACAGTTTTAAAAAGGAGAAGAAGGAGAAGGAGAAGGAAGAGGAGACAGAAACACCACTAGGCAGTGCCAAACCGTTGGATGTTTTTAAATGCCATGGTGGTTAAATAAAAACTCAACATTCCAAAACACCAACATGGTAGAAAGTTGGTGAATGATGTGGAGGAGACAGTAATAGCACTTGGTGAGGTGACTTTGCATCGCGTCAACATGACAATGCTAGAACTGTTTCTCAGAATTCTCTTCCTTGTTGGGTGCTAGATTGGAGTTGGCCACAGGGGAATTTTGTGTGAGACTTGAAAGGTAGAAATGAAGCAGCACGCATGTTTAATCAATGCATTCGGTGCTTGCGGCAGCATATGCGTGCTGCCACATCTCCTGAAGCTTCTCAGACTGCTAGGCCAGCTGTATAATTAGGTCCATGACACAGGAGCCTGAATCAACCCCATAACTGAAGTTGATTACTTAGAGCAGAAAGAGAAAGATGTGGGATCCAGTTTGCCCTTGCTCTCTCACACTTTACATCCCTCACTTCTTCCCAACCAGTTGCTCTATTGAGTTCAAGCTCCAAACCAAAGACAGAAGCAACAGATGTACATAAACCACTTCGCCAGCTGTCACCATGTGGTAAACTTGAACCCCCATAATAAACCTCTTCTTCTATACCCTGCCTGTCCCTTCTCCTCTGATGGAAGCCTGGGTAGGGCCCCAGGTTTCTGTTGCTGCAGTGGCAGGTGGTAACCTCTGTTTGTAGTAAGTTGATTTTAAAATCACAGCAAGTCTTCCAGGTGGAAGAGTCCACTTGGACTTAGGACTGAGACTCAAGGACGTAAGCTCTCTTGATACTGATTTAGGCATTTTAGGCACCAAGATAAGGAAAGAAGCCATGAGTTTTCTGAGAGAAAAAAGCGGATCAATAAGCAGAGGCTGAGAACACATCTCTTCCTTAGTTGGAAGCAGGGAGAGAAAGAGGTCAGTGTAGGAGACACAGGAGAAGTCAGAGAAGTTGGTGCAAGTCTGGGACCCTGCAGTGCTATGAACACAACCGAGGAGAATTTCAGGAGGAAACACTTGGTCATTTCAAAGATGGAAGAGAGGTCAAGAAATATAATGTGCAGCGCACAGGAGAGGAAGAACATTTGACTTGGCAAAAACAGTCACTGTGCAAGCAGGGGACATTCTGGCCTGTAGGAATTGGGACCCACAGTGGAGCCTAACTGTTCCTACACCCGTGCAGGGCCTAGGGGTCACTCCACTCCTGCAATGGGAAGGCAGCATTTTTCACCTTGATTGCAGACATTTGTCCTTACCAGGTAGCTTAGCGGTATCAAAGCTGTTTCACTTTCTTCTCTGCGAATAGAAGAAAATATACAGGGGGATTAGAGGAGGGGAAGGAGAAAGAATATACTTGTGCTTTCAGAAAATGGCGACCTCCTCACATCAGATTTTGCATGTTATATGTCATGGGTTATGTTATTAATTTATTCCATTAATAAATATTTGAGTCCAAATTGTGCAAAGCCCTTTCCTATTGGGTGAGCACTTCTGACTAGAAAAGATTTACCTGGCAATAGATTAAACTCAGTGAAAATGGGATCAGTGGTTTGTTTTAGAGCCATTCTCAAGCCCCACAGTAAAGTAAATAAACATCTGAAAGGGCAGTGGGTAAATTATTACCTATTAAACGAAGAAGACAAAGAATATAATTTCCTAGGTACAAGAATTCTAACCCAAGCAAAGACACAGCTTGTGGTGGAAAGAAGGTGATCACTCATGTAATTTTCACTGAACTCTTCTGGAACTTAACTGCTATTACCCCATTAATTATCCCAACGGTTCTCAACCTTTCTCCCCCACACACATGATGGATGACAGGTGTGACCCATTACCACGGGCATACAGGATTATGGAAGATTTTCAAACACAGTAACTCCATGCCTTTCTGTCAGGCTCAAGGAAGCACACTGGAATCCAACTGAGAGACAGCTCTACCTATCTGTCTATCTCTATCTATCATCTATCTATCTAGCTAGCTCCTTGAAATATCTTTGAATCTATTCAATTATATTTTGAAAAGTAAGTGATTCACATTTATTGACATTAAAACACTATTGTAACAATATTGACATGATTATAACATTATTAATGACACAGCTAACATTTGATGATTATAATGCAACAATCAAATAAATAAGTCAATAAATAAGTAAGTAAGTAAATAAATAAATAAAGCGAGCAAGCAACAGTATTTTGCAATCCAGAGCTGAGAACTGGTGGTTTGTAAAAAAGAAAACTACCATTTCCTTCTAAGATTTTAGAAGACCACCTATATTGCCAACTTAGAAAGCACAACGTGTCCCATTGATTGAAGGAATCCCATGTCTTGGATAGCTTCTTGCTACTTCAGTAATTAGCGCTCCAAAAACACCACCACAGGCACTCGCTGGCATCTTTATGAGACCTCCAAAGAGCCTGGTTATAGAGGCAGAAGATAGTTTGTCCTGGAAAGGCCAAATTCTTGGGTGGTGGAACAAGCTTGGATAGATGAAGCTGTAGAAAAACATACTTTCTCATTGCCATCTGTTCTCGTCCAATCCTCAATAAAAGTGTCCATTAAAATGCCAAATAACACCAATGCAAAGAGAACAGATGTGGATAGCAGAGGTTAGTCAAGTTCAGTTCACACCTGTGAGTCAGCTCACTCCAGGTTTTCCTCCCAAGTGCAAGGAAATCAGACTCATAGGAGTTAAAGATCAAAAAGACTTAACAGTTCATTTTATCCAGCCCCAGGCAGCAATTCAGGAGTGCCCTGGGTCTTGCTTTGGAGGGTCTGGTTTTGTGAGTTTGGGGTGAGAACAGCTTTCTCTGAGATCACACTGCTTGGGCAGAAGGAAATTCTGATCTCCCGAGGAGGTAGATAGAGGTGGGCACTGTACAAACAGGAAGAGCTTTTAGATGTGCAAAGCCCTTTATTTTCAAGGGGCTCAAAGAACTTTTTCCATGTGCGCTGTTAGAAAAAAAATGTTATTTAAACAAAAACTGACTGCAGCTGTGTCTGCTTTCTCAGCCAGTGACATAATTTGTCTTTGGGGTAAATAGTTCTTTTGTTTCAGCTTATTTTGGGGCACCCTGTGGAGAAAAAAATGAAGATGCACAGGATGAGTTAGTGAGACCAAAAGTATCGGTGTACATACATACATACGTATATGTACATATGTACATATGTGCATAACATATCTGAATTGCTCCTAATAAAATGAGAGAAACTTTTTGATTCCTTGGGAAACTTGAGAGGAAAGACTTCATGGGTCTGAGAAAAGGAAAGAAGGAAATATAAGAAATATCTAGAGCAGTGGTTCTCAAACTTTGCTGAATGCTAGAATCAATTGGAGCACCTTAAACATGTGAATGATCTCACCCCAAGGACTTCTGATTTAATTTGGTCTGGGGTAAGGCCTGGACACTGAGATTTTTTAAAGACCTTTAGGACAGTCTACTATATAGCCAAGACTGAGGGCCATTAGTATAGAGAGACCAGAGCAGTAAGTTTACAGAAGGACCTAGTCAATGAGGGTGTTCCTGTTTTAGGAATTAGCCAATATATTTATAGAACTATAATGTCATTGAATTGGAAATTGTTTTCTTCTCTGTAACATAATAAGTCTTCACTGTCCGCCCTCTAATTGTCATGAACACTGTCCCGCATTCACTCAAACAGTATGTAAGTAGGGCTCTGTGGGATACAGGGAAAGACGTCCTCTTCAGTGGGATGCAGAGCAGTGCAGAAGTGAGACTTTAGTTGTAGGAACTGTGACTGAAGCAGAGCAACTGGGAATTCTGAGATACAAGGACTCAGGAAGTGAATTGCAAAATATGACATCCCTAGCCACAACTGCCTAACTCTAGAGATTTGGAGAAAAGCACTGACATATATTAAGTCATTTATACTTAAATGCTTTAACATTTAAAGGATGACAAGAGAAAGCTGAAGCTGGAGAATATCCAGGCAACAAATATTTGGTTATCCGGGCTACAGGGTGCGGGTAAATCTTATGATCATGGTGGAGAAAATGAAATCAAACAAAAAGGATTCACACAGCAGGGAGTCCCTGGTCAAGGCAAGATGAGAGATTGGACATTCTAAACCTCCAGTTGGAGGCTTCTCATTAGATTCTAGAAGCTCATGACCTGTTGATCATGTTCTATCATTGCCAGGACTTTATAACTGGAGCTCTGAATAAACAACGCTACTTGGCAACACAGCCAGACTGGGCCTGATGGAGACTCAATCCTGGGGACAAACAAGGATGTTTATGTTCTAAAGTAGATTATTTATTAATGACCCCATGTGAATTCAAACTGTATGACCACTGCTGATTAGCATTTTTTGTTTGTTTTTTTAAGGGAAAGAACCTCATTCTGAGGTGGGCATTCAGGGGCAGGGAGAAGAAAAGGAGGTAAAGAACGTGTACTATCTTCAAGTGAATTAACTGACCACTGGCAAAATGTCACAAGCAGCCCTGTTCAGAGAAGATTTTACTAGAACTATGTTAATGTTTTTCGATGAGTCTTTAGGCAGAACAGGCCCTGGTTTCTCAGCTCATAATTTTCTTTGACTTACTGTTCCTCCTTCCTGTCCATATTTTTGGAGCTCTGGTCTGTGAAATTCACACAAACCAATTTTAAAATTTCAGGATATCATATTTCCAGATTTTCTTCTTTGCAATCACTGAAAACTTTGTCTACAAAGAGCCGTGAATCAGGTAATGCATCTCTGACAACACCAAATATATTAAATGAGATAACTGTGAAAGCATCCAACTCAGATGTGGCACATAGCAGGTACTCCGTAAACAATTACCTAATCCTTTTACAAATTAACACCCCAAGTTAATGAAGCAATATTTTCTACTTCTTTCTAGCTTTGATTTTGATTTTTATATTTATGTTCACTGGATTTTTATTTAATTTTGTATATCTTTTGTGAAATTTTTATTGCAAAAGTAACCACCCTTGCCCTTTCTTTCTTCTTTCTTTCATTCCTACCATCACCTGCCAGGGTTTCCAATGTTAATAACCAAATGATAGGTAAGGAGGAAATGTTTGCTGTGTTTTACTAGATTGGCTGATGCTATACATTTAAATGTAACTTGGTTTTTCTCCCTTAACAATATTCTTCTATGTTAATAAATACATTCTAACCACTTCATTTTAAAAGGTGCATAAAATTTCATAAGGTTATTCAACCATTCACCTGATGATGGACATTCAGGTTGTGTCCTGATTTTTTTAAAAGTATTTTTCTATTGTTTATTGCTTTCTGACTTTTCTTTGTGTGTTTTTGCCACTGCAATTGCCAAGAGGAAAGAAAAGTGTGTATGTTAAGGTATAATAATTGTATATGCGCTGTATCAATTTCTTGAAACATGAGAGTATTTTATTTGTCCAATAACTGATCCTAACTATGCTCTGTCAAATCCCCCTTTCCACAAAATTTGGTTGGAAATCAAAATTTGGTTGCTTTCTTTTTATATATATATATATATATAAGACAGCCTCATTGGAGTTCAGAAGATTCAATCTCATTTGTTTAAAACTTGAATTTTACATTTGAGTCCCAGCTCTGCTTCTTCGTCTCCTCCCCTCCCATATCCCAATACTAGGAAAATTTGTGTCTCAAGTAAAACGCCAACATTGGACTGAGAACGCTCTTTATTTCAACTGGGTTTTAATCCTTAAAAAAAAAAAAGTTTCTGAGAACCCCATTTCATCCTGAAAAATATCCCTAAGTCTTAAGTCTCATATTTCTGTAGACTAAATTTGCATAGATAGGTTGCTGAGTCAAAGGATGTGTACTTTTCTTGGTTGTTGTTGATATTATTAGATTACTTTCCTAAAATGCCAAACCAATCCACTGTCCTCAAGACAATGTCTAAGAGCATCTTTCCCTTGTGTCTTGGCCTTCGGTAGATGTTATAATTTTCACTTTTAGACCAGTTATTTTGATAACGCATATATACACACGACACTAAAAAATATTCATGTTTTCACCTTCGGACCTTTACGGGACTGAAAAAAAAAAAAGTAAAAACATCGAATACATGGACATGAGTCATTGAACAAACATTTAGTGAGATCTCCGTGTCTTGATTTATACAGTGAAGAAACTAAACAGCATGACTTTCATTATCCACTTTTGAAGATTCTGATGATAATCATGACTTTCTTTATGCGACGGGGGCTGCTTAGTCAAGATCTTGCTCCTTGAGAGGGTGAGCAAATAAACACATTAATAAGAAACAGATGGTCATATGAAGACTTTCATTGTAGAAAATAGTGTGTCAAAATGATGACTTTCTTCTCATAGTACTGCAAAGACCTGTGGTTTTCTTTGGTGTGGATGGTAGGTGCTGAATGCATCAAGCAGACTTGCAATCTGAATGTGCAAATGATGACACCACTAAGGATGGGCAATTGACCAAATATTTTAAATATCAACTTTATGATTGTCTCCAGAGCTGATTGCATCTGAAATGTGACTCATGTTTCATATCTAAATTTTGGTTGATCCTTATTTGATAGATGATTGGCTTTCTAGTCTCAGATGTTCTTTTGATAGGTACATCACTTGAGAAAAGTTCTGGGTTAGAAAAGAAAAATTAGAGTATTTCTAGGCAGTAATACCAATAGGCTTATGGTATTGATAGGAGTGAGGAAAAGTTTAAGGTGTTTCTGTCTAAAGAAAATATTAATGGAGGTCAGAATTATTTATGTGCTTTTATAGATGATTAAAATGCTGCCACTCATAAACTTAAGTGCCATTTATCACTCTGATGCTAACTCCAGAGACACAGCCCAACCCTTTTATTTTCTTCCCAAGTACTGTGACCCAGAGCAAAACAGTTTTCAGTTATGGTGGAAATTAGGGTTTCACCTTTGTACAAATCAGAAATTTGGAATTTTGTAGTTACAGAGTACTGCTAGGGGAAACTTAACCTAGCTTTTAAATTCCAACTGGCTCCACATACTGACAAAATGGATTACTTTCCCCGTTCTTAAAATAAAAAGGTACGTTTCCACCAAGTTCTAAGAGGATTTTAATCTCTGCAGGTAGGTCTAAGTTTTGTTTCCATAGCATCCTGCCACCTAATATGATTATTCTCATCCCTAGATCCCAAAGGCATACTTTATCTTACTCAAATACATGTACTTTCTTTTACAACAAACCAAGAAAAATCACAGTAACACTGGAAACTATGTCTGGCAAGCATCTCTAAAGGAGTTTGTACTAAGTGTAATATCAATGGAACTGATTGAGCAAAAGATGCTGAGAGTCATTTCAAGGACCACTGTATGTCTTTCTAATATATCAGAGGTCGCGTGAAAGAAACCAGCTCCGTAGTGATACCATCCACCACTGTTTATCTCGACACCTATTGCAACCAGTAATCAATGTGACTATGTTTCTACCTCAAGCATGGGAGCTACTGTTTGGCATGGCCTAACAAAGTAAAAAATGTTAATATTATTATGTAAAGAAAGAGGCAACCATTACAAAATCAATCAAACTATATAACCCACAATGAAAATATGAATTGTGAGTACTTAGACACCAAATAACAATCACTATAAACATAAAGCAAACACTGAGAAATTAACAAAAAATACAATTCTAATGAGACTTTTTATATTTTTAGACTTGACAGATGAATTAGACAAAATTTAAAAAAACACAATAAAGGACATTTATAATTTAAGGACTATCATGCTTTTTAATATATTGACTTTTCTGTACTATAAAGATTGTAACTCATTCTCAAACATCTGTAGGACATTTATAAAAATTGATCATATATGAGGACATAAATAAAAGCTTAATAAATTCAAAAAATGAAAAATATACAGATTACTTTAACAAAAATACAGTAGAAGTATAGGTTAATAACAAAGAAAGGTTTAATTACATATGATTGAAGCAATGAAAAATTAAAACTATAAATAATTATTGAATAAGAGAGAAACAAAAGAAAATACAACTAAAGAGCATAAAGAATGGAAATAGTACTTATCAAAATGTACAATATGGTCAAAATGGTATTCACAGACAAAATCAAAATATTACGTCGTTTCATAGTTAAACAAGAAAATTCAAAATGGACAGATTCAGCATTCAAATATCAGGAAAAAAATTAAATTTAGAGAAAGAAGAAAGGAAATAATAAAAATAGAAGTTGAATTTCGTAAATTACAAGATTAAAAGCATACTAGATTGATTAGCCTAAGTTCTGTAGAAAATCTAATGAAGAAAATGATAAGAGACCTCATTAGAAATTAATAAATTAAAATTTATATGACAAGATGTCAGAAACATGGCAGCATGAGGGGTCCCCTTGAACTCTCCCCCTTGAAATTACAACAAGTTGAACAGCTACAATTCAACAAAGGATTCCCTGCACAACACACAAACATGTCTGAGAGATCCATGCATTGACACATCTGAAGGTGTTCAATTCGGGGCAAACAGGGAAAGGAAGGGAGAAGGGCAGAAACAAGGTCCATGGATGCAGCTCAGAGCTCACTGCAGTCCAGGAGAGGGCAGGATTCAAACTGCAGGTTCACTCTCTGTGGCCCCAAGTATTCCTGACTGCGATACTAGCATATAGTACAGCTGAACCCAGTGACTGGGGCAGAGACCTCCGGGCAAAGACCCAATACAGGAGTGTGACAGCTGTGGTCTAACATCCCTCACTACCAGGCAGAAAAAGCCACCAAGACTGGCAGCCTCCCTGCACCCTCTCAGAGCTCGCCTCCCCAGCATGCTCCCAGGGCTAGCAGCGGGCCCCAGAAGAAACAGTAGCAGTTTCAGGTGAAAGAGCAGAATAGCTACTGAGAACTAGAGAGACGGTTCCTGATTGGAGGAGCTCACTGAGGCTAATTCCAGTGACAAGGGAGGAGATATAGAAGCAAGGCAGCTGTGGTCTGGCATTGACATTATTTGGAGGAGAACAAAGACACAAATACACCAGCTCCCTCTCACAGCCCACCAGCCCCCCCGCCCCAGCTTTCGTAGCTGAGACCAGCAGGGGCACCCAGGGCTGCTGGGTGCTGGGGTGCACAGCTCTGCATCTGGCTGCAGGGGCAGCCCTGGGATTTCAGGGGCACAGAACCCCATCGCTCACCACATCCTCCCACAGGGGTAGTGCTCAGAGACTAAGGCAATCTGGTCACAGAGGTGATGCCCACCTCCCCAGGAAATCTTCCACCGCAAGAAGCCAGAACAGGACAAGAGAAAATAAAACTCTCCAGCGCTACCTGCTGGAAAACAAAAGAAAGTCCTATTTGTATTAACCTGCTGTAGAATTCATGTCCTTAGATGCCCAGGAAGAGAAAAATTAATCAATTACTACGAATAACCAAGGTAACAAAGCAGGTTAAAAAAAAAAAAAAAAAGGAAGAAGGAAAGAAAAATCTCCAGAAAATAAACTTAAAGACATGGAAAACTATGTGGCTTAAACGACAGAGAATTCAAGATTGCAATTCTGAGAAAAAACTCAATGAGATGCAAGAAAACAGATAGGTAGTTTAATAAACTCAGAAATAAAATCAATGAACAAAATAAGTACTTTACCAAAGAGACTGAAACCTGGAAAGAAAAAAAAAGAAATTGTGAAGCTGAAGAACAAAAGAAATGAAGAACAAAATAGCCAACTTAGGAAATAGAGCTGACCAGATGTAGGAAAGAAATAGTGATGTTGAAGGTAGAACTCTGGAAATAACCCAGATGGAAGAAGAGAGAGACTTGAGAGTTAAAAGACATGAAAGAACTCTACAAGAATTTCTGACTCCATTGGAAAGATCAATATAAGAAAAATGGGTAGTACACCTGAAACCTATGTAACTTTACTAACAGTTGTCACCCCAATAAACTTTAATTAAAAAAAAAATAAAAATAAAAATGGGTAGAGCAGAAGGAGGAGAGCAAGAGAGAGAGAGAGAGAGAGAGACTTTTCAAACAAATAGTTGATGAGAACTTCCCAAACCTATGGAAAAAACTGGATCCTGACTCTCAGAAGCAAACAGAACACCTAATCATCTCAACCCTAAAAGGCACATTATATTGAAACTGTAAAAAATTAATGAAAGTAATAATTCTCAAGGCAACCAGAGAAATTAAGATAGTAACCTACAAAGGAAAGCCCGTTAGATTATCATCAGATTTTTCAACAGAAACTCTACAAGCTAGGAGGGAGTAGAATCCAATATTCAAAATATTGAAAGAGAGAACTCACCAGCCAAGAAAAATATATCCAGTAAAGTTATCCTTCAGATATGAAAAGTAGTAAAGACCTTTCCAGATATACAGACACTGGGGAATTTTGCACCACAAGGCCTACATTACAGGAGATACTGAAGGAGGTTATTCCACCTGAAACACAAAGACAAAAGGATACAGAACTAGGAGTAAGATTACTAACAGACAGACAGAAGCAAGAAAAATGGCAACCCTTACACAGAATAGGACACTATACACTTAAACAAATCATGAAGGGTAAAGGACATAAAAATAGTTTAAAAAAAAAAAAGAGAAAGAAAAGAAGATAATTTGCTACTGCAACTCAGAAATGAAATACAGCATAAATAAGGATAATTTGTGAAAACAAAAACATAAAAAGGGAGGGGTAAAGTATGAATTTGCAAAGGGGAATGGAGATAAGAGACATGCTGAAGAAAAAGGACTACTGTACTCATATATCTGACAAAACAGACTTCAGGATAAAAAAGGTAACAAGAGACAAAGATGGACATTTCATAATGATAAAGGGGACAATATAACAAGAAGACATAACACTTACCAATATATATGCTCCCAATCAGTCAGCACCAAAATATATAAAGCAACCACTAACAGAACTATAGGAAGAAACTGACAAAACACAATTGTAGTAGGGGATCTAAATATGCCATTGATAGCCATGGATAGATCATCCAAATAGAAAATCAATAAGGAAATAACAGCCTTAAATGACAAATTAGTCGAAATGGACATAATTGATATTTGCAGAGCAATTCCTCCTAGAACACCAGACTATACATTTTTTTCTAGTGCACATGGAACATTCTCAAGGATAGACCATATATTGGGACACAAAACGAGCCTCACCAGATTTAAGAAGACTGAAATCACACCAAGTATATTCTCCATCCACAATGCTTTGAAATTGGAGATCAACTGCAAAAAGAAAGCAGGAAAAACCACAAATATGTGGAGATTAAACAACATGGTACTAAAGAATGACTAGGTCAAAGAAGAAATAAAAGGAGAGATCAAAAGATACATAAAAACAAATGAAAATACATTGTATCAAAATTATTGGGGTGTGGAGAAAGCAGTATTAAGAGGACAATTTATCTAATTAAAGGCCTATCTCAAGAAACAAGAAAAATCTGAAATAAAACAATCTAACATTGTATCTTAAACCTAACCAGAAAAATAAGAACAAATGAAACTCAAAGTCAGCAGAAGGAAGGAAATAACAAAAATTAGAGCCGAGTTAAATTAAATAGAGAACAAAAAGACAATATAAAAAAATTAATGCAACAAAGAGCTGGTTCTTTGAAAAGATTAATAAAGTTGTCAAACCCCTGGCTAGACTCACTAAGGAAAAAAGAGAAAAGACATAAATAAAATCAGAAATGAAAGAGAAGAAGTCATGACAGTTACCACAGAAATACAAAGGATCATACAAGAATACTATGAAGGACTATATACCACCAAATTCAATAACCTAGAAGAAATTCACTCGTTCTTAAAAATATATAACCTTCCTAGACTGAATCATGAAGAGTTGGGAAATCGAAATAGGCCCATCAACAGTAAGGAAATTGAAACAATCATCCAAAACCTCCACAAAAGCAGAAGTCCAGGACCAGATGTCTTCACTAGTGAATTCTACCAAACATTCAAAGATGATTTAATGCCTGTCCTCCTCAAATTCTTCCAAAAAACTGAAGAAGAGGCAGTATTTCCTAACTCATTTTATGAGGCCAACATACCAAAGCCTGGTAAGGATAACACAAGAAAAAGGAAAACTACAGACCAATATCTTTAATGAATACAGACACAAAAATCCTGAACAAAATGCTAGCAAATCCAATACGACAATATATTAAAAAGATTATACATCACAATCAAGTGGGGCTCATTCCAGGGGCACAAGGATGGTTCAACATATGCAAATAAACAATGTGATACACCACATAAATAAAATAAAAGATTAAAATCATATGATCACATCAATAGATGCAGAAAAAGCATTTGACAAAATACAACATCGATTTATCATTAAAACACTTAATAAAATGGGTATAAAAGGAAAGTACCTCAACATCATAAAGCCCATATATGAAAAACCCTCAGCTAATATCATACATAATGGTGAAAAACTGAAAGCTTTTCATATAAGCTCAGGAACAAGACAGGGATACCCCTGTCACCACTGTTATTCAAAATAGTATTGGAAGTTCTAGCAAAAATAATCAGGCAAGAGAAAGAAATAAAGGACATCCAAATTGGGAATGAAGATGTTAAATTGTCACTTTTTGCAGATGACATGATTCTTTATATAGAAAACCGCAAAGACTCCACCGAAAAACTATTAGAAACAATAAACAAATACAGTAAAGTTGCAGGATACAAAATCAATGTACATAAATCCATTCCTTTCCTATATACTAACAATGAAATTTCAGAAAAAGAAATGAAAAAAATAATTCCTTTTGCACTTGCAACAAAAAGAATAAAACACATAGGAATAAACTTAAAGGATGTGAAGGAAAATTATAAGACATTATTAAAAGAAATTGAAGAAGACACAAAGAAATGAAAAGCTACTCTGTGTTCATGAATTGGAAGAATGAACATAGTTAAAATGTCCATATTACCCAAAGCAATGTAAAAATTTAATGCAATCCCAATCAAAATCCCAATGACATATGTAAAAAGAGAAATAGAACAAAAAAATATCAGATTTGTATGGAATCACAAAAGCCAAGCACTCCTCAGAAAAAAGAACAAGGCTGGAGGTATATCACATTTCCTGACTTCAATTTATACTACTAAGTAACAATAATCAAAACAGCATGGTATTGGCAGAAAAACAGACACACAGACCAATGGAATAGAATTGAAAACCTGGAAATAAACCCAGATATATATGGACAGATAATTTTCAACGCAGCAGCCAAAAACATACAGTGCAGAAAAAAGAACCTCTTCAATAAACGGTCCTGGGAGAATTGGAAAACTGCATGAAAAAGAATGAAACTAGACTGCTGTCTGTCACCGTGTACCAAAATTAACTCAAAATGATCAAAGACCTAAACGTAAGACCTGAAACTATAAATTGCATAGAAGAAAGCATAGGTACTAAACTTACAGACATTAGGTTCAGAGAGTATTTTATGAAGTTGACCTCAAAGGCAAGGGAAATAAAAGCAAAAATAAACAAATGGGACTATATCAAACAAAAATCTTCTGTACAGCAAAAGAAACCATCAACAAAACAATGAGGCAACCAACCGAATGGGAGAAGATATTTGTAAACAACACTTCCAATAAAGGGCTAATATCCATAATATATAAAGAACTTATACAACTCAATAGCAACAACAACAACAAAAATCCAATTTAAAAAATGGGCAGAGAATTTGAACAGACACTTCTCCTAAGAAGACATACGAACAGCCAAAAGATATATGAAAAAGTGCTCAACTTTACCAGCTATTAGGGAAATGCAAATCAAAACCACAATGAGATATCACCTCACACCTGTTAGAATGGCTAGTATCAACAAGACAAGGAATAACAAGAGTTGGAGAAGTTGTGGAGAAAAAGGAACCCTCATACACTGCTGGTGGGAATGTAAATGGGTAGAGCCACTATGGAAAACAGTACGGAGTTTCCTCAAAAAAATGAAGAATAGAATTACCATACAACCTAGCAATCCCTCTTCTGGGTATCTACCCCCAAAATCTGAAAACATTTATTTGTAAATATATATGTATCCCAATGTTCATTGCAGCATTATTCACAGTGCCTAAGACATGGAAACAACCAAAGTGTCCCTCAATAGATTGGATAAAGAAGATGTGGTACATATATACAACAGATTATTGCTCAGCCGTAAGAAAAGATGAAATATTGCCATTTGCGACAACATGGATGGATCCTGAGATTATTGTGCTAAGCGATGTTAAATCAGACAGAAAAAACTGAGAACCATATGACTTCACTCATATATGGGATATAAAATTGAAAGCAACAAATGAACAAGACACACAAAGAAACAAAAACTCATAGACACAGACAACAGTTTGGTGGTTACCAGAGGGTAAGGGAGGAGAGTGGATGGTAGAAGAGGGTAAAGGAAGTCAAATATATGGTGATGGAAGGAGAACTGACTCTGGGTAGTGAACACACAATGCAACATATAGATGATGTATTACAGAATTGTACACTTGAAACCTATATAATTTTACTAACCAATATCACTGCAATACATTTTTTTAAAAATTTATATGAGATACTATTTTTTCCAATCTAATTTATAAAAACAATGTCTTTTTTCTTCCTTCTTTGCTTTATTTCTTTTCTTCTTCCTTCCTGTCTTTCTTCTCCTTCTTCCTTTTAACTAAACAAACATCTTGTTTTGTCAGATGTGATAACAACATGATTAAGGATCTTAAATAGTATTTTTACACCTTGTTCTAATTATTGGGAATTATTAGCAATTTATTTGTGTACCTATTCATTCATTTAGCAATGATTGACTGAGTGCACACTGTATGCTCAAACACTGCTCTAGGTGCTAAGGATAGAAGGGTAAAATCAAACAAAACCCTCTCTTCGTGGAGCTTACATTAAAATTAAGGGGAATGAACATGAAAGCAATTGACAAACCAGTATATAATAAAATGTCAGGAAGTGACCCAAAAATTTGTGAACAGTGCTTATGTCTGGGATGCCAGAACATGGGGAGACTTTACTTCCTATATTTGTCTGTAATATTTACATTGGATAGTAAACATGTGTTTGATTTGTACAAGATAAAAACAGGATTAGTCAAAAGACCTGTATATGCAATGTAATTTCGCTTTTATAAAAATACTATAGAATGTTGACTTTTATTTTTCTCTTATATATTTTTTAGTTACCTTATAAATAGAATTATAACTTCTACAATCAGGAAAACACTTTGAAGTATGAATTTTATATTTATAAAACACCCACAAATATTTGATAGCAGCAATCTACTTAATTCCACTTGCTTTTTCCAGCTTTGGCCCAGCATCCCCTTAATTCTCTCACTCAATCACTCAGTTTGCAAACCCCTTACTTCAACTCCTTTTACATATTCTGAATCATTCTGGTTCTCCTTTTCTGGGTGCCATTCTTTCTTCCCAATGAGTCTCTTATAAGATTTCCAAAATGAAAAGAAATACCCCAGAGGAGTTCTGATGTGCACAGAGCACAATGAGGAGATTACCTCCTAAGATTCATGCAAATTTAGGTGTCATTTGCATTGTTAGTACCCAATCAGTCAGTGAGTACTTAAGCAATGTTTGCTGTGTTACATTATATCTGCTTTTGTACTAAATAAGATAAGGATAGCAAAATATCAACTATGTTTTCCATTGCGGCGAATTGCCTTTTTTCCTGACTGCAGTCAAATAGAAGTGGTAATGCTCAGCTAAAATGAGTTTAGGGGGAAAAAGCCCTTTTGTGTAGCTGCTTCTCGGAAACATTGCTTAAATCGAAACAATTTCAGAACATGGAATCAGCGTCTTGTTTCCTTCCACACCTAGACAACTTAATACAAATTTCGCCCATGTGGTTTATTGAAAAAGCTTAGGAAACAATATTGAGCAACCATGTGGGTCAACCGTCGAAGCTTTCTTTGATTCTAAACAGAGTCAAGCTGATATTCTCCAATGAGCCACCCACTCACAGATTTATGTCTGAGAGCTGCTGAACCTATTCTTAGACAGATTCCAAGTATCAGTCTCCAACTTTTGTAAACTCTGGGCCTAGTTGGAGTCAATGAAAAAGTGGAGGTATGAACACTTGAAAGCAGCGGGCTTTCAGTGTCTTTCTAATCTCCACAATGCAGTTGGAAAGGAAAAGAAGAAGAAAAAAGTACTCTGATGAACTTAGCAGAATGCCAGTGAGAGAAATGAGGGAAAAGAGAAATGGGATTGTGTGCAGAATGATAAATTGACTCTATGTCAAATGAAATAAATTTTGAAATAACTGTGAAAAGTATAAAATGTCTGAGCATAAAGAGCCTGCCACTGACAAAAGATGAATAAATGGGGCCTTCAAAGAAGGAATTTTCCAGCTGTGCTCACAGGATCTTCAAAAGCTGTTCCATATGAGATAGCAGGAAAACATTTTAATAATAAATAGAAACAAATAACTGTTATAAGGATATCAGAGCAGAAGTTTGGCAAGAACTATTTGCTCTATATTATCATGACCAAATAGAGGTGATACTGGTTGCTTTTTAAGACATTTATGTTTTCAATTACGGTAACTTAAATAAGTTCAGACAATAGAATCTCATGTGTGATTTTTTTTTTCGTGTTCCCAGGAGAATGAACATAAAGTAATTCTTCAATAATCACAGGGCAAATACTTGAGAGATCAGAGAGAAGTTAGAGGAGAGGATACAACAGGAGCACAAAGGACTTGATTTGGGCATAAAGAAAAGGGTTTTGTGTGCTTATGTGCTTTTAAGGATGAAACAGATCTCACTAATGTGAACGGGGGTCCATGTCACTGAAACTGGAGATGATGTCGAGATCCGGGATCAGATGACACCTCATCTGCCCATTCTCAGCTCAGTGGAGGATAGTTCCCTTCTTCAAGGCCTCTGTGTGTCTCGGCTGTGCTACTCTCATTATTCACACAGCAGGGCCTCCACCCCATTTCTTGGAGTGTCTGATCACCTGTTGTAGCAGAAAATCTCTTCTTTGCTGCAGCTGATCATGTCCTCTCATTGTCATCTTTATCTCCTTAATGCCATGTTCAGGTCCAAACCAGACTGGCCAAAGACCAAAGAAGAAGCCATCCTCTTTGTTTTTCCTGGAAGCACTTCATGCCATAAGCCATTAGGCTCATTAGGCAGTTGCACAGCGTCTTGTGCTCAGAAGGGACCACCTAAGGTTGAATGCTCTGCAGAGGCTGTGTTAACATTCTTAATAAGTTTATCTTTGAATTGGTGTTTTGTAAGTGAAGTCTAATGGGACCAGGAACATGCTCCAGGGACTTGGAGGTTCAATTCATACGTGGTCTCACCTCCCCCTGCCTCCAGCCTCCCCAGGATGGGTTCTTCCCCTGCCCCCTCCCCTGGCCCTCTAACCACCATGTCAGCAGGAGGAAGCTGGCCTTTTGTCATCATGCTCTGCCTTCAACAGAGAGTCGGGTCACACTTGCTCCACACTCCCCAAGCCAGGTGACTCCTAGGAGCCTCTCATTCACCCCCAATCCAGTGATGGCGGTATCCAAAGGTTGTAACTCCTAGGGGTTACCCAAACACAGTGGGCTGAGCTGTGGGAGGTTGACTGCCCTGCCCCTGACAGTAACCAAAGGATCACTCAGTCTCTGCTGTGCATACCAAGGAACTGATTACTGTGTGACATAACATATTGACGTTGTAAGGAATTTTAATTGAAAGTTCTTTATGTTAAGATAAAAACTGGTACTACCAGGTCGGATAATGAAGTTCATGAACTTGTTCCAACGATGTTGCTAACCTTTTTTGATATCAGAGGGATTATTCATTATGGATTTGTACCAACTGGACAAACAGTTAACCAAGTTTACTATTTGGAAGTGCTGTGAAGGCTGCGTGAGAAAGTTAGACGACCTGAACTTTTCGCCAACAATTCATGGCTCTTGCATCACAACAATGCACCAGCTCACATGACACTGTCTGTGAGGGAGTTTTTAGCTGGTAAACAAATAACTGGAACACCCTCCCTATTCACCTGATCTGGCCCCCAATGACTTCTTTCTTTACCCAAGATAAAGGAAATATTGAAAGAAAGACTTTTGATGACATTCAGGACATCAAGAGTAATATAATGACAGCTCTGATGGCCTTTCCAGAAAAAGAGTTCCAAAATTGCTTTGAAGGGTGGACTAGGCACTAGTGTCGGTGCATAGCTTCCCAAGGGGAGTACTTCCAAGGTGACTGTGGTGATACTGTGTTTCCCCAAAAATAAGACCTAGCCGGACAATCAGCCCTAATGCGTCTTTTGGAGCAAAAATTATTATAAGATCCAGTATTATATTATGTTATATTATATTATATTATATTATATTATATTATATTATATAAGACCAAGTCTTATATTATAGTAAAATAAGACCTGGTGTTACATTAATTTTTGCTCCAAAAGACGCATTAAAGCTGGTTGTCCAGCTAGGTCTTATTTTTGGGGAAACACAGTATTAAGCAATGAGGTATATAGCACTTTTTCTAGGATGAGGTTGCGAACTTAATTGTCAGACCTCGTATGTGATTGTTACTCACAGTTCCCAGTTCTACCATCTGGAATAATATAAAAATGTCTGTACGCCGCTTTGATAAAACTGCTTCCAATATTTGAAAGCTCATGTCATGTTCTCCCTGTTCTTCAAGTAAAACATTCTTACTTTCTTCAGCTTTGCTAAATATATTTTGGTTTCAGGGCCCCTTTCCATACTAGTTAAATTCCTAGGTGAAGGTTACCTAGACAGAGATACAACAAACACACAGGGTAGCATGCGACAGACATGGAGTTCAACGGGAAGATTCCTGCTTCTATCTGCACAATAGAATTTCCATTGTCATTGCCATAACAGCCGCACAGTAATGGCTAACATTGGCTTGCAGTTGATTACAAATCCAGAACCCACATAAACTCAAACATACTCCCATCCCTTACGGACACCATTGATTTTTTTTTAAATCTGTGTGCTGGACTAGGCTTTTATTCCTGTTAAACTTTATCCTTCATGATCTGACCACACTCTCCTGCCAAATGAGAACTTTTAAATCTTGATATTATTTTTGATATTAGACTTCGTCTGTGTCAACAGTTGTAAATGTCTTTTCATATAACTGCCTTTCATTCATTTATTCATTAATGAGGGTCTTTTCATATAACTAACAGGAGCAAGAATGGCATTAGGTGTGGAGAGTGAACGATGAACAAAGATAGTCCTCATACTGATGGAGCAACAGTCCACCGAGGGTGCAAACGTGACCCCGATATCGCACGGGTAAGCATGACAAGGGCTGTGGTGAGCAGAGGCCCTCAGAACATGGAACTGGAGGAATTCATTTAGTCAGGGAGGTTGGCAAGCCTTCCCTGAAGAAGTGAAGAGTGAAGGAAGGGTTAGAGCAGTGCTGTCCTAGAGAAATAGAATGTGAGCCATATAGGTAATTTTAAATTTTCCACTAGCCAAATGAAAAACTATTTTTAAAGTGAAATTAACTGTAATCCAATAGGTCCAATAGATTATCATTTCAGCATAGAACCAATATAAAACATCATTGAGATATTTTACACCCCCTCTTTTGTTTTTTCACGAAGTCTTTGAGTATATTTTACAGTTTGTACGACCACATGTCAAGTACTCAGTAGCACACGTGGCTAGTGGCTAGAATATTGGGCAGCACAACTGAAGTGAAAGAGGTGAAAAGAGGATTCTTTTTAGGTTCAATAATTATTTTATTTATAAACTTCCACCAACTCTTGCCAGTCATAATATTCTGGGTATCATAGGTAGATAGTATTATCTTGGAGGAAAAAGAGAAGAAATGTATAGACTGCATGAGAATGACCCCTTAAAGCCAATATTTACAGTGCAGTGTTCTGTAAGCATACAGACCTATCAGCTAAAGCCGACTTTTTCTGACCAGGTGTGTACCATGACTCTCTATTGAGAAGAACGTGACCCATGTGAGAGACTGAAGAAAATTCAGTGTGAAGCAAGAAGAGAACAAGGAGGTCAGTGGGGGGCCTGATAAAGCAGAGCTTCAAGAGCATGAGCATTAATTTTGTTCTTTATCTGGGAGTAATGGGGAACCAGTGAAGAATTTTAAGCAAGTATATACCGGAGGTGCCAAAAAAATGTATACAAGTGGACACTTTAGTCAATGTTGCTCAAGCAGTAGTTCGCCATAATCAGAAGTGTCTGGATGCTGATGGTAACCACTTTGAGCACCTCTTGTAATTGCAGAAGTCAAACATGATTTGTAATCATCATCTGTTATCGGTATATATTGAGTATAACAATTTTAATACAGTTTTCCTGACACCCTCTGTATGTGGTTGTATTTAAAAATCTCACTCTGCCTTCTTTGTTTCTGTTTAAATTACTGGTAGAAGCACTGAGTTGTATAACCAACTAGAAGCCTGGAACTATGCATTGTTTAGACTGATTACAATTCACTGAAGTGTAAGCTCCAAAAAGCCATTTATGTCTACTACACTCACCAGAGTGCTGACAGAGTAGGTCCTTAATATGTATTTGTTTTAAAAACAATGAATAATAATTGGAATCATTCCCAATGGGCTACTTTCCAAACTTGCACAGTTGCTTGAAGTCAGATAGCTCAGCTGTTTCCAAACCCAGCCAGTGGGTCCTTCCCTGGGGCTCCCAGAGGCACAGCTCTCATTGTCCTATCTCAGCCAGCATCCCTGACTCACTCCATACAGCTCCTATTACCTATTTCTTTCTCAGGGGTAGGAGTTTCTGACAGTTATAACCCCGCGCCCTCCCTCCCCCCAAAAAAATCCTTTAACCTCTTCAATGTTATCAGAGCAAAGTCCACCTCCCCACTTCTCCAAATATCTCTCCTTTCAGGATTTGGGACTTGTTGTCTTGTTAAATCAAAACCTTTAACAACCCACTGAGACCAGGAAGGAGCTCAGAGCACAGAACACAAAGCTTAATTCCTTGCAATCTCCCACAGAGCTAAGAAGAAAACACAAACTAACATCTTACAAGTCACCTGAGTAACTCTTTACATCACATGTTGAATTTTCACACATCCCAGGGAATCTGGCTGTGCAGACTAGATGCTGGATATTGTGGGAACAGAGCCCCAGAGAGCAGTTTCCAGGCTCTCGGCCTCACATGGAAAGATGCTGGCTCGGTTATTAGATGACCATCAGCTGTAATCAGATGGCCATCCTCTGTGGCTGGTTGGCCATTAGCTGTTACGGGTTAGCCATTAGCCACTATTATAACTGCCATGGCTACGGTGGGGGGGAGGGTTGGTTGGTTGGCAGAAAAGCCGATGGCAGATTGCGGCTAGCAAGTGCGGTTAGCAAGCAGATTATGGATTGCGGATTGCGTGGATCCTACTTCCTGTGTTTCGCCTGGCCGCCAGCGAGACAGGGGTGCAGGAAGACCTCTTGTTGGGGTACTGGCGGATGTTTCGTTTTGTGTCTCAACCAGCCACCATTGAGAATATAGTGGTATGACTCCCCTATCTATGGCTCCGTTGTTGTTCCTTTTTGGCCTCACCATATCCTGCGTTCTTGTGCGGGGAGCAGGAGCTGAGTCCCTGCATTACAGATGTTTAGTAGGCCTTTTCATATTGGAGTCTGGCAGAGGAGGCAGGTTTATATTTTTGTGTAAGAAAAACTAGGGAAGAACAAAGATCTTGGAAGGAACTCCATTTTATCTCAGCCCAAAGGAGTAGTTTTAAGCTTTGTCAGTGAAAAACATCCAGCGTAAGAGAAAGCTTATAAGAATTTATTTGAGCCACACTGACGACAATTGCCAGGCAGCAAAATCTCAACGAATTGAGAAAATGCTCCCCAAAATGGCAGTTTGCATTTTATTTTATACATAGAATCAAAGGAGGAGGGTTACATGAAATTCACTGGTGATAGATTAAGGAGGTGGGAGAAGGCAAAGTCTGGAAATCTCTGGGATTGGATAAAAGTGAAATGGAGAGGCAGGTACCTCTTTCACATAGGTGGGTACAGGATAGTTAATAGTGCACACAGAGATGTTAATCAAGGGACAAGAATAATAATGAGGGAGTCTACTTTCCTGCTCTGGTCCAGAAAAGGGGATTACTGACATTCCAAGGATGGCATCTTAGGTGCAAAAAGACAAAAGACAGGCCCACTTAAAGGCACAGATTAACTTTATGAAGGAAGATAAAGATGTGACTTCTTGCCATGGCACATTCAGTTATGAAAATTTTTTATGCTCACACCATCTTATGTGGTTATGTTCAGTCTCCTGAGCTTGTCAGGTTTAATATGTAGTCCCTTTTCCATCCACAGCTTAAAGATAAAGAGGTTAGAAATAGAAGCCAGGAAGACAACTGTGTTTCTGAACAAAGTTTGAGTCTTGGCCATACGCTTCTTGATTCTTTGAGCCCACTCAAAGAATGAGACATCGATACGGAGGAAGGGTCCTAAGGAATTCTGCCCCAGACCTCAGAGCATCTGGGCTCTGACAGCCAGGAGTGTAGGCTTATCATGGAGAGAAGCTGGGGTTGGTGGTGGGAAAGAGTGGGGCCAGAACAGATTCTAATGTATGGCACGAGTAGCAGAGCCTTGCAAGTACCCCACTGTCCCCAAGAAAACTGAGGCTTCTTGGACATTCATGTGAAACAACCCCTGGAAATAAAGTTGCCAGATAAAATATAGGACATCCACTTAAATTTTAATTCCAGATAAACAATGAATAATGTTGTGGTATAAGGCATAAAATCAATATTATGTGCTGCCTTGACGTTTAAAACTGGGAGGGTCTCAAATGGCCTAACTGCATATCCCCCTCCCATTATGCTCCTGCAGGTAATATTCTCTAGCCAAACAACCCTCTTTCTCATGGGGACCAGCGAGGGGCTTCAGTTCCCTGGTAACCCATAGAATTATTCGAACAACTCCATCACATCCATGGAATTATTCAAACAAGTGCATCACGTTCTCCCAAGGGAGCCACGCTCTTAATATTACAAAGCTTGCCTCCCACAGCCCCTGTTCTGTACACTCTGTTCCTGAGTTCAACCCCCATGTAGCCCTGACAGAGCATGCAGTGTTCTCATATACCTGTGAGTATGTGGGATTAACAAACTGTGCCAGTCTACACTGTCCAGTGGCAGGTGTCATGTGTCTGGCCATCCTCATAACCCTAGGTTGGGAATTCCTCCCTCGCCAATGAGGTGGACAGGAGGTGATCAAAACAGATGTCACATATGACATATAATTAAAAAAAAAAACCTGCATTGTTTATCTGAAATTTAAATTTACCTAGGCATCTTATTTTTTTTTTTCTTTGCTAAATCTGCCAACCCTACCTGGAAAGTGCTGGAAATAATTGGGATGAACTTCAGAAGGGTTGAAAAAAAAAAGCCCAATAGCCTTGCAGTTGGGGACTCAGCCTTGAGGACTTGAAGGATTTTTCGGTATTAATACTATCTGCATCTAGTCTTGTGATCTCTGGGAAACTCAGATTATACCTGTATTATTATGTTAATTTTCCCAAGCACCATCAGGGGTTGATACTGTCTGAACTCTTAATCATATGAGGAAACTGTTGCTTGTAGTCACTTATTTAGGGTCTCAAAGTTGAAATTAGAACTACACATTTTTGACCCATAATGCTCTTTCTCTTGATGACAATTTACACTTTGATTAGCATGGAAAGTTGATGAAGCTTTTCACGTGGGGCATCTCGTCAGCTCATGGTCACATTACATGGACTGGACTGGACTGGCCTCATAAACGTAACTGAGTGCTCATTGATCTCACACAGGCCCCTTCCTTTACATTCTGTCACTGTTGAATTTTTTGAAATCTGTCTCTACAATCAGCCATTCTGAAAACATCTCCCAAACTACTTTTCCTAATGCTCATCTCTGATTTTTGTCACTTTTCACCTTAAAACAATAATCTCCTGTAGAATAAAAGTCAAACTGACATTCAAGATTTAGTATTAGCTGGACGCACCTTTCTCACCTTCCAAGAATCCCTTTATACAAGATATAAGTGGGCTGCACACACTTTGAGCTTTTGTTTCTTGATTCCTCGGCTAGATCTTTCTCCACCAGCCTTTTATATTCTCCTGTACCCCAACATGGTCCGTGATATCAGACCTTGTTGAAGGGTCACCTTGAGTATCTCCATGGTTGAATGAAAACTTTCTCTAATATGAGCTCCCAGAGAATTTTATTAGCTTCTCTTGTGATTGATTGCAGTGTGTAGCTCTTATTAGGTTTCCATACATATCTTTCCCTCCCTGTTAGATGGAAAGCTCCTTGAGGCCAAGGTCAATGTATGATGTTTCTTGAAAAATCCCAACACAGTCAATTAGATTTGCTTTTGGTTTTATTTTTCATCTAGTAAATTCATGACATTTTATAAATAAGGTCTTTGAGGCCTTCTTTTCTTATCTAAAAAAATGTGCTCAAATTGTGTTCCCTCAAAGCTATGGTCTTGTGGAATCCCACCGTATTTTTCGCTTGTTGCTTTTTACTAGGTTTTTGGTGTGTGTGTTTTTTTTTCTGCTTTGATATTTGAACTATACAAAACATTTTTATCAAATTTGAAATTTTCCTTTTTAAAATTTCACTAGTTTCTTTTTAAAAAACTTTCTAGATAACTTTTAGAACTCTAAGAATAATAGTTGTAAGTAATTTACAATTTACAGTTACTAACAATGTGTTACAAAAGAATTCCACCCTTGATGGTCCTCCAGGAGGGCTCAGCAGGACAGGCCCCAGGCTTCTCCTTCATTCCCACAAGATGTCCACAGCCCCCTGTGCCACAATTAGGCTTCCTATAACATTTTGTTTGAAAAACGAAGTAAAACAAGAGAGGGTCTACTAAGAAAATGTTTTCAAAACACCGGACTGAAGACTTTTTATTCTCTTCTTACCCAAGGATGAGTCTAGATTTTCAAGTGTTCCTGAAGTAAGCCTTCCCCTGCCTTCTGATTCCTTCATGTGAAGAAATACTCCTCAATGCCAAAATGTTCTCAAGTCCTCATCATTTAAAGTCCCAAACAATTTTGTTGTTGTTGTGAAATGTGGTTGTTTGCTTGCTTGTTTGTTTTCGTGATGTTTCCTTTTGTGCTAAGAGAACTGCACCCTTCTTCCTGGGTTGAGGGAGGGAGAGAGAGAGAGAGAGAGAAGTGGGTGCTCAGGTCAAGTCAAACATTTAGCACCACTTCAAGCCAATATCATTTATGTATTTGTTCAGTACTTATTTAGAGAAGGGGCTAAACACTGCATGGGAGGATAGCTGGAGAGATCTACCTGAGCACTGTCTTAGCATATGCGTATTCAGTCCTGACTGCAAACTTGCAAACTTTTTGCAGGAAGACAAAAGTCCTGCAGTTAAGAGAGCACACCCTCTTCAAAGGCAGTTTAAGCATGCTCTGCTCTGGGCATTTCACCTCTAACAGTTTCTCAAGTGTTCCCTCTGCCCACATAGGGTATTCTTCTTAAAGGGTCAGAAAAACACAATTTCCCCCATCTCCTTATATTTTAGAATTTAAGAATTGGCAGCCAGTAATCTAGCTGTGCCTGGTAATGCTTGTTGCTTTCTATTTCAGGCATAAGCTGGGTTTCGTTGAAAGATGCACCCATCCCTTCTCACAACTTGTATATATGTGTGTTATTTGGGCATATGTGTGCAGCTGTGGTGTGGGAAGAACATGGGCTCTGGGTAGGAGGCCATATCTATGCAGTTCTGTTCCCTAGGCTTTTTGCCCAGACCCAATTCCTGCCATGACGAGTGATTTGTGAATGATTGCATATTCCTGGGGAGACACAAAGAGGGACATAAAGTGAAAGCAAATATATGTGCTCCTCAGCTCTATTCACTCTGTACTCACCCAGAGAATTTTATCACCTGGATTTCTTCCAGAAATTTCCGACACCTTTATTTCTGCTCATCCATCAGGAGTAGCCCAGGTGCTACCGGTACTGATGGAAGGCTTAAGGCTTTGCATTTGCAGGGAGATAATGTAATGCCAACAAACAGATTTCTTCTAAGTGATGAGGGATTCCTCTCTGTTGACCTGAGTGACCTCTGCCAGCATCTCCCCTCTGGAATGATTGATGAATTGTCCATAGCCAAAATCTCATTTCTTCTCTTCCTTCTTCTTAGATTTCAGTTGGGATTGGCATTATTCCCTGGGTTTATTAACAGCAGCAAAATAAAACTCCAAAATGGTGTTTGGCTCATTATATAGAAGACAGTTGGCCAAGTATTGTCATCCTAAGGTGAGTGGCCATCATGGTGGTAAGAGTGCTGGTTCTGAGTACATTAAGTATCATCAGCAAATCTGGGGATTCGCTCTTTCTTTCCAGTGGAAGAGTGACTGCCTTTGTCTGTGTTAACAAAATTCCCAACCCTTCTGCCCAGACTCAGTTTGTAGTGTGTTTACATTTTAGTATATTGCTCCATTCCCAGTGAAACTAGCCAGCTTTGTTTATTACCAACTTCCACTCTTAGCTGAAATGTGATTCTTCTAAGCTTTATAACCTCATTACATGATATCCTATCGCATGCAATGCTGTAAAATAGGATGAGATCATGTAGGTGAAAGGGTCATTCTAAGGAAAGAAATTATTTGTATTAATACCAAGTTTATATTGGACTCACTTTTTTTTAACATTTCAGAAAACACCCCATCTTACACACTTGGCAGGAATGGATACAGGAGCAAGTGGGGTTTTTTTATTTTCCCGAATGACAAAACAAATTTAAGTTCAAGATATCTGAGGACATAGCTTTTGTGAAGAAAAGGTAGAATCAAATGCTGTAAAATGTTGTTCAGTTTTATTTCATACATACCAAAGTTTTAGTTCATATGTGTAATCCATTTATATTTCTATCCTCCTCCTGAGATTTTAAATTTAGATTTAAGTCCTTTGGCAGATGGTTGTCATGTCCTTTAGAAGTGCAACTTCATCGTCACATCCAACAGTATCTGTGTGGTCTTCTTTTAAATATACGTTTTAAAAGTTCTTTTGTTTCAAGAGTTTGTAAGCTCACATCGTATATACTGCTGGAGAACCAAATGGGAAATTTCTGAAGCAAATGGGTCTTTTGTTTATAAGAGGAGAGGATCAGAGTCAATAAACAAATCTGCTGCTCTTGATGAATCATGCTAAGGGTTGCAATGGAAACCGAGGTGGGAGATTGAATTAAAGAGCTCAGTCATATGATATAATTATGCAGTCATGCAATGTGAGCCAGGGGGACAGGGCTCACTAAAGAATGACCTGAATTATATACATCATGAAAGACTTTACTGGTCCCAATTTCTCCTGTCCTGATTTTTGTCATCAAATTGTTCCATTGGCTAACACTTCTTTTTCATAATGTTTATAACTTGTTTTTGGAGATGTAGGTCTCAGATTTACAAACACCGGCTGTGGCAATGAATTTCTGGAAGATATCCAGGTTGGTTTGGCCCACTTTACATGAGAAAATTGCCACATTAATCCAGCTATGATACTGAAATACACTCTCTTCCCCACTCTCTTATATCATCTCCTTTCATCCATTTATTCACTGAATCAACAAATATTTATTGATATTCCAGTGAAGCAGGTGCCAGCCAATCGTGTGACAAATAGATAGGGTCTAGAAACTGTCCATCATCTCTAAGATAAGATGTGTAAAATTTCTACCATCTCTTAGAGTCTATTATCTAAAAATATGTCCAAAATATTTGGTTTGACCTTTGAGTAAATTCACCTACCCCACCATTTTACAGTCACACTTGAAAGAGACAAACCCAGTAATACTTTTTTGAAGAACTAGTTCCCCTCCTCAGTCTTTCTAATCAGATTCTAATGACTCAGACTTAGATTTTTAAGACAGTCATTTTACCAGACAGAATACTTATGAGGGCAAGTAATAGAAAATGCTCTTAAATGACAAAGGGAAGGAAATGTCCAGAAGAAAGTTTGGCGTCAGAAGTGGGTTGATTAGGACACCTAGCAGTATTATTTTGCATGTCTCTCTATAGATCAGCTTTGCCCTCAGGCAAACTGGCTTCCAGTTGTGGAGGAAAGATGGCTGCCAGTGGCAACTCAGGGTAAGTTTTCTAGTTGAAATTCCAGAAGAGAGAAAAAAACAGCTTGGGCTTTTGAGACAGTTCTCTGGCCGGTGGAATGATGAGCAGTTGGCTTACACTTGTATCACGGACACATCAATAAACCAGTAACCACAACCAGAGGGTGGGCTCAATCCACCCAATGTGCAAAATGGGGAAAAGTAAAACTTATGTTGGAGGAAGGAGGGAGTTCAAAGGACTTTTTTTTTTTTTTTTTTTACAGATATGTTGTTAAATTAAATAAGGCTTTAAAAAATGTATTATAATATCATAGTTGGAAGTTCAGATATAATTTAGCTTAAAAAGTGTATGTGAAAAAACTGAGGTTCAGAGAGGTTATCTGACTTGCTCGAGTTTTCCCAGATAGTAAGTGGCAGAGCCACAACTCAGATGCTGGTGTTTTAATTCCTATTCCAGGGCCCTTTCAGCAACTGGGACTCTGGCTCAGCCTGGTCCTGCTGTCCCTGATTATGCCACTTGGAGAACTGTGAAACACAGTGTCCTGCCTGGGCAACTTGCTGCCCATCCCCCCCACCCTCAACCTCCCCCCAAAAAACTTGTGGTTCTATTGAGAAGGAAGAAGGAACTAATTAATATTGTGAAGCAAAGGTCAGCCTCTGCTCCAATTAAATATGTTCCCATTGGTGTAAAATAGACATATTTATCATGTTATATACCCTTTTATATATACCTACTTTAATGAGAATTATTTTTTAAAAAACCAGGAATGGATGTTATATTTTATCAAATACTTTGTCAGACATTCTGCTTAATTTCATAAGAATCCTCACTCTAACTCCTGTCTTGTAATCTTGTCTCACTCACAAGCTAATATCATTCATCTAGAACTGAGAAGGAAGATGAGGCAGGTCTTCGGTGGAGGCTGTGGGGTGAAGACTTGAATTGCAGTATAAAGTGCATAAGATGATAGGTGGACCAAGAAGTTAAAAATACTTTGAGAAATTAGATTTCTTGTTGGTTTCACAGTGTTCTGTAGTACCATTAGATCTTAATGAGTAAGGACTAGAGAAATGAAGTTTTGCTGGCTTTAAATCATTCAGTTAAATTAGGTATTCATTTTACTTTATTTAGTAATTTTTAATTATAGTTGACATACACTATTATATTAGTTTCAGGTGTACAACATAGTAATTGGACATTTATATAAGTTACGAGTTGATCACCCTGATAAATCTAGTGCCCATCTGACACCATACATAGTTATTACAACATTATTGACTATACTCCTTATGCTACACCCTACATCTCCGTAACTACTTTGTAACAACCAATTTCTACTTCTTAATTCTTTCCCCCTTTTCACCCATCCCACAACCCCCTCCCATCTCACAAACATCAAAATGTTCTCTGTATCTATGAGTCTGTTTCTGTATTGTTTGTTTATTTTTTTCTTTAGATTCCACATATAAGTGAAATCATTTGGTGTTTGTCTTTCTCTGTCTGACTTACTTCACTCAGTACAGTACCCTCTAGGTCCATCTATATTGTTGCAGATGGCAAGATTTCATTCTTTCTATGGCTGAGTAATGTTCCAGTGTATATGCAATGTACTACCTCTTCATGCATAAAATAATAAAATAAAATAAAATAAAATAAAATAAAATAAAATAAAATAAAATAAAATAAAATAAAATAAAATAAAATAAAATAAAATATAATCTTGCCATTGTGACAACATGGATGGACCTCAAGGGCATTATGCTAAGTGAAATATGTCAGTCAGAAAAAGACGAAGACTGTATGATCGCTCTTACACATGGAACCTAAATCAAAACAAAATAAGACAAAAACAAACAAGCAAACCAAGTGTATGTATACCGAGAACAGATTAGAGGTTGCCAGAGAGAGGCAAAGTATGGAATGGGAGAAATGAGTGAAGGGGGGCAAAAAGCAAAAGGCAAAAGGCAAAAAAAAAAAAAAAAAAGCAATATATATCCAGTAGCAATGAGTAACCACAGAACCTAGCTTGTGGTCTCACCAAAAGAGACAAACAAATAGAATGAAAAACAAAACAAAGCAAAACAACAACAGCAAAGTGTCCCAAAGTGGCTTTGCCATTTTACATTCCCACCAGCAATGTTTTGGTTTTCTCCACATCCTCTCCAACACTTGTTTTCTTTCTTTTTATTATAGCCATGCTAATGTGTGTGAAGCACTATCTTTATGATTTTAATTTATATTTCTCTAATGACTAGTTATGTTGTGCATTTTTTCATGTGCTTTTCAGTCACTCATATATCTTGTTGGTGAAATATCTACTCAAAACTGTCTCCCATTCTATTAATAGGGTTGTTTGTCTTCTTATCAAGTTAGAGTTTTTATATATTCTGGATATAAATCCTGTATTGGATATGTGATTTACCTATATTCTCCAGTCTATGGATCATTATTTTCATTTTCTTAATGGTGTCTTTTGAAGTATAAACACTTTTAATTGTAATGAAGTTCAGTTAATTTTTTTTTTAAATATTCATTCTTTTGGTGTCATGGGTAAGAACTAATTGCCTAACCCAAGGTCACAAAGATTTTGTTCTATAATTTTCATAATTTTAGTTCTTACACTTAGGTATATGATCAATTTTGAGTTAACTTTTGTTTGTAGTTGAGGTAAGGGTTAAATTTCATACTTTTGCCTATTGAGTATCCAGTAGTCACAGCACCATTTGTTCATTGAATTGCCTTGGCACCTTGTCAAAAATACATTGAACTAAATGTAAAGATTTTTTTCAGGACCCTCAATTATTTCCCATTTATCTATGGTGCTTCTTCATACACCACTAACACACTATCTCAATTACTATAGGTTTATATTAAGTTTAGAATGTTCTATTATTTTTCAAAATCATTTGACTATTCTTGGTCCTTTGAATTCCTTTGTATATATTTTAGGAATATGCCTGTCAAGTTATCCACAAAGTCTGTTGGGATTTTGATAAGGAATTGTATTGGTAGGGAATTGCCTTTCATAGGATATTTTCACAGGGATTGTGTTGAATCTATAGGTCAATTTCAGTAAATCACCATCCTCACAATATTGAGTCCTCCAATCCATGAACAGTGTGCCTTTCAACTTATTTAGATGTTTTCTTTCCTCATCAATGATTTGTAGTTTTCAGTGTATAAGTCATATTTCTTTTGTTTGATTTATTCCTTGTTTTCTTAACTTCATTTTCAAATTATTCATTGCTAGTGTATAGAATTGATATTTGTATTTTGATCTTGTGTCCTATGACTTTGCTGAGTTCATTTATTATTTATAGAAGTGTTTTTGTGTGTGTGGATATCTTGAATTTTCTGTATTCATGCCAAGTAATTTACAAATAAATATGGTTTTATTTCTTCCTTTCCAATCCAGATGCCTTAATTTTTTTTCTTGCCTTATTACATTGGATAGAACCACAAGTACAGTGTTTTAGAAGAAATGATAAAGAAAACCATTCTTATTTTGTCTCCACCTTAGAAAGAAAGCATTCAATCTTTTATCTTTAAGTGTGATGTTAACTGTAGGTTTTTATAGATTTTTTCCCCTTCTATTCTTAGTTTGTTGAGAGCTTTTACCGTAAATAGGTGTTGGGTTTTGTTAAATACTTTTTTTCTGAGTCTATTTATGTAATTCTGTGGTTTTTCTTCTTTATTCTATTAACAATATGTATATTACGTTAATTGATTTTCAAATGATAAAGCAACTTTGCATTTCTGGAATAAACCCAATTTGACCATGGTGTATATTTCTTTTTATATATTGCTGAATTTAATTTGTTAATGTTTTCTTAAGGATTTTGTGTCTATATTCATGATGGGTATTAGTCTGTAGTTTTCTTTTGAGTTTTTTGTTTTGTTCTGTTTTGCTTTTACTTTCATATCAGGCTAACACTGACCTGAACATGAAAGAGAAGTGTTCCCTCCTCTTCTAATTCCTCAGTTTGTGAAAATTTGGCATTTTATCTTCTTTAAATATCTAATAGAATTGATCAGCAAAGCCAGCTGGGCCTGACTTTTCTTTGTGGGATTGTAATTACTAACTCAGTTTCTTTACTTGTTATAGGATCATTTCAATTTTGTATTTCTTCTTGAGTTCATTTTGGTCATTTGAGTCTTTCTAAGAATTTTTCCATTTCATCTAAGTTATTTCCTCTGTTGGCAGAACTTTGGTCATAATATTCTTTTACAATCCTTTTTGTTTTGTTTTATTTAATTAAAATTTATCAGGGTGACAATGGTTAGTAAAATTACATGGGTTTCAACTGCTCAATTCTATAATACACCATCTATATTGTGTTCTCCTTCCATCACCATATATTTGACCCCCTGTATCCTCTTCTACTATCCCTTCCACTCCCTTACCCTCTGGTAATTACTAAACTATTGCCTGTGTCTAAGAGTTTTTATTTCTTCATTTGTTTGTCTTGTTCTTTTGTTGCTTTCCGTTTTATATCCCACATATCAGTTAAGTCATATGGTTCTTGACCTTTTTCTGTGATTTCATTGATTTCTGCTCTAATCTTTAGTATTTCCTTCCTCTGCTTGTTTTAGTTTGTTTGCCTCTTCCTAGTTTAATATGGTAGAAACTCATTACTAATTTGAGTGCTTTCTTCTTTTTTCAGTATGGGTGCTTAAAGCTCTAAATTTTCCTCTAAGCTTAACTGCATCCCATAAGTTTTGATATATTGTGCTTTTTCTTCATTCAGTACAAAATGTTTTCTAATTTTCTTTGTGATTTCTGCTTTTCCTGTGGGTTATTTAAAATTTTTGGGTATTTCCCAGTTTTCTTTCCATTGTTATTTCCCATTGTTGTTTAATTTACTGTGGCCAGAAAGCATACCTTTTAAATTTGAATCATTTTAAATGTACTAATCATTTTATGAGCTAGTATACAATCTATCCTAGAGAATGTTCCATTTGCAGTTTAGAAGGATGTTTATTCTGCTGTCATTGGATGGAATTTCTGTAGATGTCTGTAGTTGAAGGTAATTGACAGTGTTGTTCAATTTTTTTATACACTTGCTGATTTTCTGTTTAGCTGTTCTATTAACTACTGAGAGTGGGATATTAAAGTCTATTATTGTTGAATTGTCTATTGTTCTTTTCAGTTCTGTCAATTTTTTTGTTTAATGTAATTTGAGGCTCTATTTTAGGTGTGCATGCACTTAAAATTGTTATATCTTCATGATGAATTGATCCCTTTATCCATATGATATATCCCTGATTGTCTCTTGTCATTTTCCTAACCTTTATGTCTATTTTCTGCTATGAATCTAGCTATTTCAGATCTCCTACTGTTATATGCATGGTATATCTTTTTCTCATCATTTTCTTTTCATCTTACTTGAACCAAAAGTGTGTCTCTTATAGAAAGCATATATTTGTGGGCTTTTTTCTGATTAAGTATGATAATCTCTGCCTTTTGAATGGTTTAGCTAATTCACATTTTAATAAAATTATTGATATGATTGGATTCACATAAGCCATTTTGCCATTTTGTTTGCTAAATTTCTCTTGGGTTTTTCTTTTCTTTTTTCCTTTTTATTGACTTTTGTTGTTGTTGTTAAATAGCTATGTTTTAGTGTATCATTTCACTATTTTGTCTTTTTTTAACTATATATAATTTTAATTATTTTCTTAGTTGTTCCTGTAGGAATTATATATACATCTTAGTTTATCACAGTCTACTTCAGATTAATACAAGTTCATTCAGGTAAAATATAGAAATTTTACCAAAATATAGCTTTATTTCCTCCCCCTTTTTTCTGTACTATTGTTATTACATGTGTAGCATGTATATATGCTATAAACTCAAAGATACAATGTTTTAATTATTGTTTATACAATTTTGTATAAATCTTTAAAAAAATAAAGAGAAAAAAAGTAAAATATCTATTTATAAAATCTTTATGTTAACCTACTCCTTTAGTAATATTCATTCCTTTGTATCATTTTGAATTACCATCTGTTATTGTTTCCTTTCAGCTGGAAGGACTTTTTTTAGTATTGCTTCTAAAGCAGATCTGCTGGCAACAAATTCTTTCAGTTATTGTGTGTCAAAGGATAATGCTTCTTTTCTTAAAATTACATAGGAAACAACTAGTCTCCATAACAGTTAATTTTTAGTTAGGAAAGAAATTAACTGTATATGCATTAGTTTAATTTATATTTATACAAAACACTTTCAATATAGTAATTGGTGATAAAGAGAAAAGGTACAAAATTAGTTGTTTAAATAAGTATTTTGACATGGACATTTTGTGTAAAATTACAAAGCTGATTTAGTTTTTTGACCAAAACATGTGATTTTCAGAATCTTAGGGGCACCAATCTCATTTTGTGGCAACTTAATCAAATTTCAACCAAATACCTCAGAGATATCCTATAGAGAGAGAGATCTACAAATGATACGACAATATAATTTCACTGTATCTTTGTTGTATAACCAACAGGGCCAACTTTTAGCTTTGTTTGCATTTCAGATCTTAAGTGAGAGAAAACCGAAAACTAATAACAATAAAAGTAAATATAACTTAAAAATTCAATTGGAAAAATTAGAAAAATCAAACTAAAATCATTAATAAAGGTTAGAATACCAAACTGATAATGTTGTTCATTTGAAAAGGTATGTGCTTGTATGGGAGTGTGTGTGTAAATTCAGGAATAATCCATGTGAACTCTACTTTATGGGAATTAACTATATTACACATAGTGGATGGATTCATGGTTTATAAAAAAATCTGTTAGTTTTAGTTCCTAAAGTTCATTTTTCCTTGTGCTGTCATATAATAGTTCATCTTCCATAAGTATTTGTAACTTGGGACAAGGGCCTCCAGGGGCTTGGCACATAATTTATAACAATAATGGAAATGGCATGCTTAGTAGTGACAGCCACGGGACCCCTGCATATTTGGAGGAAAGAAGTTATATCACCCATGAAATGGCTAATGAGATAGGCAGATTTCAGGGGAAAATGATCTTTCTGTCCTGGCCTTAGACCTTGTTCTACCAGTGAGACTCCTGTCTGAAGCATAATGATTCCAGCATGCTCTTTCTGAAAATTAGATTATATGACATATGGGGTGAGCAACTCAGAAGTCAGAGCTTTCACCAATAAATGCCAGTTTAATTGGATGCCTTAATTATGTCACCTTCAATCCTAGGACATACCCCCAGGGACAGTTTGAGGACTGGTTTTCAGTTCAAAATCTCAGTCTCTGGCCCCTAATTTTCAATACAGTCTTTCCGACAGGTAGCTATTATCTTCTGCAACTTAGGAAATATTTGTATATTTGGCATTTAGAAATATAGTTCTGAGGTTCGGGAGAGATTACAGGGGAAGAGACAAAGATCGGAGAGTTAAAATACTGTAACCCAGGTTGGCGTGTTTTACAAGGCAATTCTGACCAGCTTTCTCCTCTTTACTCAGCAGCTGGGAGTCCGCCATCTTGAAGCAGGTGGAACGGAAGGATGCTATTGGCTGTTGACTAGCCAGCAATTATTCCCCTTTGTATCCAGATGTTGCAGCAGTACAGGATGGTTTCAAAATGACCAGAGAATCTGTTACTGTTTCAAGTTTTTCTGAAACTTTAAGATCTTACACTTGAAGCCACTCTCAAAGCTAACAATATGCTAGCTAGCAAGACACAGGAACTAATCAGAGAAAGGGGGGCATTTGGGATACATTAGAAATTCAATATCAGCTTTGTAAAGTTGTTAATAATTAGCCACAGCTTTTGTCTCTATCCCTGCAGCTACGTAGTGACATGAAAGTGATTAGGTTTCTAAAAAACAGATTAAGCTTACTAAATGTATTAAGTAACAAAGTTTTTAATCAACAGTTTATTGATTCCAGCAGGACAGTTGTAAGAGCAAAAAGCTCTGGATGCTGGTGGAATGGATTTATAGGTCAGTTCACTGCTACTTAAAAAAATCACAGTAATAGATATTTTAGAGGAATGTTCTTTCCTTTGGTAGTAATTCCAAGTCAGGGAAAAAGTTACCATATTAATCAAAGTAGTATTTTAAATCCAGCTTTGTACCTCTCTTTTTTTCCTCTTTTCATGTTTACATTTTAGATAAGAGAGGTTAATTATGTGTCACTTTTAGAATCAGTACCTAATAAACATTTCTTGAGGATATTTTCAATTTAAAATAATATCCTAAAGCAGCTTATCAAAAAACCCTGAAAATTCAGAAATGTAGAAATTTGCAAACATACTAAAAATGATAGGCAACATAATGCCTGAAATCTATAGATGATATGATACCTGTAACTTGAAGGATTGATAGCCCCCTACTACAAGTGGATTCAGAAAGACAAATCCTGGCTCTTCCACATTAAACACAGACTTCCTGCAAACAGACTGGAAATCTAGGGCTACCGATCAGAGAAAGTGAAGGGATTAGAAAGTACAAATTAGTAGCCACAATATTGCCACAGGGATATGAAAGACAGTTTGGGGAACACAACCAATAATATTGTAAAGATTTTGTAGGGTGTCAGATGGGCACTTGTCTTATTAGGGAGACCACTTCTTGGACTATGTAGATGTCTGACCACTATGCTGTACACCTGAAGCTGAAGTTGAATAATATTGAATGTCAACTATAACCATATATATATATGGAGTACAGCATAGGGAATAAAGCCAATGGAATTGTAACAGTTGTATACGATGTTAGAGGGGTAGTAGATTGGGGGAAGGGGTTATCACTTTGTGAGGTGTGTACATGTCTAACTATTACATTGTTCTGTATACCTGAAACTAATAAAAAAGAAGAAGCAGTAGCAGACGACCAGGTGGCCATTCCTTTATCAGATGAGTGTTACTTTTTGAGGCATTCACATTACTGATCACCAAGTTTATCCTGTCCCACTGCCTGCATCCATTCTGGGATGACAATTTACAACAACTAGGTGGGAACAAGAGGAAAGTGATGCTGCACTGTGTTACATGACAAAAGTTGAGGACTGAAATGATTCCACCAGCAACAGGGGTTCCAGAAAGAGAATAGAGAAGATGGAGAAGAAATTAACGAAGTAGAATTTTCTAAGACTGAAAAGTTACAAGTTTACAGTGACATGAATTTTCAGATTGCAAAGAACCACAGATTGTCAAGTAGGCTGATTTATTGACAGTCCCCTGTGTTTTTGATAGAAAGACCAAGAAATTATTTTTAGTTGTAGTTCTTGCCTGGGGTGGAATTGTGAGGAAAGACAAACCTGTTTCAATAACCAACAAAATATTTTAAACTTAACGTTATTTTTAAGCCTTTTCATTCTTGACCTCTCAGAAATACTTGACATTATTTAATCATTCTCTTCTTAAGGCACTTTTTCCCCTTGACTTTTATGATATCACATTCTCCTGATAATGCTCCTTCCTTTCCAGATACTTCTCTTCGTAGGCTGAATCTCTAACATTAATTATTGGGGTTTCCCATGGTTTGGGCTTAAAACTACTCTCAAATCCTTAAGTACTGAGAAGTCAAAGCCCACACACCAATAGCTTCAGTTACCATCTGAATGACAGAGTCCCCTAAATTTGTAATTCTAAAGCATGTCTTTCTTGTGAACACCAGAACCACACATATATCAGCCCACTTACATTTTTTAGAATGTCTTGAAGTCACCTCAAACTGAACATGTCTGAAACTGGACTTAACTCCCAAACCCGCTCTTTTTCTAAGTTTCCTCATCTCCATGAATGCCATCACCAGCCACACTGCTATTCAAGCTAGGGACCCAAGTAGGTCATCTTCAATGCTTCTTGCTGTCTTTAGTGAAACTCTCCCACATATGCCCACTGTCACCACCTTAGCCGTTGCTCCTCACGCGGACTCCTGTCACAATTTGTTTTCAAGATTTTCTTAACTTTCAATCAGATCCCACTCAAAATAGGTCTCCATGCAGCAGCTAGAGCCATCTTTTGAAACACAAGTCTGATATACAGTGCCACTTAAAACCCTTGAGTAACTTCCTAATCTTTTGGGGGCAAAGTCACAATACAGTAACTTGGCCTACAAACCCTCATTGGTGTGCCCGCTGCCTGACTTTCCTACCGTCTTCCTTTTCACTACCTCTCCACAGCTACCCTGGCCTTCTCTCATGGGCAGTTAGGTCCCCTTCCTCCTGCCACCAGGGCTTTTGCATATGTTGTTTCCTGTGTCTAGAATGTACTTCCTCATTTCTACACTCAGTCATTAGTCAGATTTCAAATCAAATGTCATTTCTCACTGACTCCCAGGATAGTGCAAATCACAGATACACACCTTCATATAGCACCTTTACTTTCCCATTAAAATATTTGCCTTCACTTTAATTACGTATATTTTTATATATTTTTAATAATGTCTGTCTTCTTCCTCTAGACCTAAGCTCCATGTGAATTGTGTCTGGTATATCTTGAGCATCTAAGAAAGTGCCTAACATATATTATGAATAAAGTTTTGCTAAATTAATTTATATATTCTTTTTTAAATTAGTTATTTTTTTTAGTTATGGTTGACATTCAATATTATTTTATATTAGTTTTAGATGTACAGCATAGTGGTTAGACATTTATAAAATTTATGCAGAAATCCCCCCAATTAGTCTAGTACCCACCTGACACTACACATAGTTATTACCATGTTACTAATTATATTATCTATGCTTTACTTTACATCCCCATGACTATTTTGTAACTACCCATTTGTACTTCTTAATTGCTTCACCTTTTTCATCCAGCTCCCTAACTCCCCTCCTCTCTGGCAACCATCAGTTTGTTCTCTGTATCTATGAGTTTGTTTCTGTTTTGTTTGTTCATTTATTTTGTTCTTTAGATTCCACATATGAGTGAGATCATATGGTATTTGTCTTTCTCTGTCTGACTTATTTCACTTTAGCATAATATTCTCTAGGTCCATCCATGTTGTTGCAAATGGTAAGATTTCTTTCTTTTTTATGGTTGAGTAACAGTTCATTGTATACTCGCATGTACCACATCTTCTTCAGTCAGGCATCTAGTCATGGACATTTGGGTTGCTTCCATATCTTAGCTATTCTTTTAACAATTCATTCATTTAGGAAATGCTCTTCCATTCCTTAGGAGACTAGAATAGGAGCTTGGATTCCATATATTCTTAAATAAGTCATCAGCAGATTATGTTTCTGAAATAAAATGTCTTTTCACTCACAACTGTGTTTCACAGGGGCAAAGAGATTTTATTTTAAGTGACTCTCTTCTCTCTGAAACTAGAGGACATTAACAGCTGGAGTACCCATGAACTCCTATGGTCATCACTTTAGGGATGGTAAACATCTGCCTTGTAGGGCTTATTTCCACTTTATACTTGGGCCAGTGCCTAAATGTTTTGTTTTCCAAACACACACCACAAGTCAAAAGCTATGGTTGTTTGGAGAGCTACATTTTTACATTTACATTAGAGACCGATGAGAAGTTCCCTGTGGCTATCTCCAAAATGCAATTTGTAAATGTACCTTTGTAGAAATGAATAATACATGCAGAATTTGGTGCTGCTACAAAATGCTTTTAGTTCTGCATTTGGATATTGCTGTCATGAAAAACAGAGTTTGACTGTGCAACCACCTGCGAAGGCCATGTTGGGAGTGATAGAACCTGTCGCCGACCAAAAACTGCGGACAGCATAAAGAAACTTAGACAAAAATTGAGAGTACTGTGTTGAAATATTACACAGCTTGTTTTCCAGTTAAAAAAAAAATCCATGGTTGCCTTCAGGAGCCATGAAGATAAAAGGGAATAATTTCTGTTTTAGAAGAAGAAAGCACACAGCTTTATGAGCTTTCCAAGGAAACTAAGGATTTCTTTTTTGGGTGGGTCTGGGGTAAACTTTTATCGGGTGTCAGTAAATCTGATAAATTATCTAGCTTCATAATTGAGAGCAGAGTAATGAAACTGGAGCCACAAAAATAGCTTTTTGAAAACAGAAATTTGCAATCTGTATGATGAAAAATTATCTGAACACATGTATACATATATACATAATATATAATATATAGATTTATGTGAAAATGTGTCACACTACAATAAAAAAATTAGTTCCAAATGGGTCGCAGAGCTAAAACTATAAAACTTGTACAAGAAAATCTTTGGGACTCTGGGCTAGGCAAAGATTTCTTAGAGAAGACATCAAAAGCACAATCCATAAAAGAACAAATTAATTAATTGGACTTCATCAATATTTAAAACTTTTTTTCCTTGAAAGACACTGTTAAAAGAATGAAAAGACAGACCTCAGACTGGAAGAAATTATTAACAAATCACATACTTGATAAAAGATTTGTATCCAGATTATCTAAAGAACTCTCAAAACTCATAATAAGAAAATAAACAACCAAATAAGCATTCAACAAAAGATTTAGACAGATTTTTCACCAAAGAAGAAAAACAGATAGAAAATAAACACCTGAAAAGACACTGAATATCATTAATAAAGGAGACCCAAAGTAAAAACACAATGAAAACCACTACAAAACTAATAGAATGACTAAAATTAAATAAACTGACCATACCAAGTATTGGTAAGAACGGGAGCCACTGGAACTCTCATGCGCAGTGGAGAATGTGAAATGCTACAGCCACTTTGGAAGTGGTTGACAGTTTCTTAAAAGTTAAACATATGCTTACAATTCTACCACTGTTATTTATCCCAGAGAAATAAAAGTATTTGGTCATACAAAGATGTGCACATGAGTGTTCATAGCAGTTTTATTCATGCTGGTCAAAAAATGGAAACTGCCCATCGAAAGGTGAGTAGATAAATAAATTGTGGTATATAATGAAATACTACTCAGCAATAAAAATGAATAAACTAGTGACACAAAAACAGCACAATGAATCTCAAAGTAATTATGCTGAGTGAAATAAGCCAAATGAGAGAGAGAGAGAGGTTTGATATGGAATTCTAGAAAATGCAACTAATCTACAGTGATAGAAAATAGATCAGTGGTGGCCTGTTGATAGTGTGGGTGGGAAGAGATGAGAGAGAATTACAAAGGGGCATGAGGAAACTTTTTCAGGTGATGGATATGTTCATTATCTTGATGGTAATAATTCAGTGGTGTATACACATGATGTCAAAATTTATCTGATTTTACACCTTATTATAATAGTGCAATTCATTGTATGTCAATTATACCTCTATAAACCCATTTTTTAAATGTGTGAACAACTAAAAGTAAGATATATATATATATAATCAATTCTCGTGAGAAGGGATTAAAGTCTTTTAAAAAACATGTGTTCAAGTCTCTTTAACTAGCAAAAAAACTTGTGAACTCAAACAATGAGATACAAATAATATATATAGTTGACCCTGAACAACACAGTTTTGAGCTGTGCAGGTCCATTTTTTTCAATAAATACGGAAGCAGAACTCCATATCCCTGGGTTTGCCATCTGCAGATCAAACAACCATGGATCATAAATCGATTAGTGGTTGGGAATCCATGGATGTAGGGGGCCAACTCTGTGCATTGTTGTTCAACATATTATATAACGGATTTGAGCATCTGCAGGTTTTGGTATCCACAAGGGTCTAGGAACCAGTCCCCCTCAGATACAAAGGGATGACTGTAGTTAAGTTTCAGGGGAGTCAAAAGTTATACATGGATTTTTTATTGTGGGGGGTCAGGGCCCCTAATCTCCACATTGTTCAAGGATCAAGTGTGTGTGTGTGTGTGTGTAATATTTTTAAATTTAAACAAAATAGAAAATATATAAATGTATAAAAAATAAATATTTAAATATATTTCTATTTAATTTGTATATTAAATATATTTTAATAATATATTATTTAAATAGTATGTATTATTTAAATTATACATTATTTAAGATATAATCCCCGTATAAATATATATTATATATAAATATGATGTTTATATATTTTATTTCTATATTAAATATATAAACTTTTATTTAAAAAATATAAAATATTCTCAAGGTAATACCATTGTAGAGACGGAGAACAGATCAATGACCGCCATTGGTTATAGTTGTGGGGAGAATGAGACTTCAGAGGTAGCATGAGGGAGTTTGTGTTGATGGGTCCATTCTGCAACCTGGTTGTGATGATAGATACATAAATCTAAAGATATGATAAAATTTCAGAAAATATATATACCAAAAATACCTGGTGAAATCCAAATGAGGTCTGTAGTTTACTTACCAGTACTGTACCAGTGGCAGTGCCCTGGTTTGACAATGTACTACGGTTATGTAACATGTTATCACTGGGGAAAACTCAGTAAAGGGGTTCGTGAGAACTCTAGCATTCTCGCAACTTCTATGAGTTCTAAACCACTTCAATATAAAACAATTAACAAAAAGGACATGAAATAGTAGCTATCTTTAAGTAATCAAATTATTGGTAATTTCTATTTTCTTCTTTCTATTCCCTAATTTTCCAAATGCTGCAATGTACAGGTGTTACTTTTATCGTTAGTTAAACTATATATATGAAATTAAAAGCAGTTTACAAAGTAATTTGTATTGGAAGGGTTCATTTAAAAAGCTTAGTTAAGTGAGTAATTGCTTGTATATAACTATAAGCAAGGATGAAGTTGTGGGAATATATACTAAGTTTTACACATTGATAACTCAGAGAGGGAGGAGATGAAATAAAAACAGAAACAGGGTTTTTTGTTTTTGTTTTTTGTTTTTTTTAATTTAGACATCAGGTGTTTGTACACTTGTTATAAGATTATGATAGATTTTTTTAAATTTTAAAATCACCTAGTAAATAAGATGCTTAAAAACTCTATTTTAAAATACAGAAAGTTTTCAATGAGAAATAGTGAGCTAATTTATGTTTTCGCTGTTAAATATTTCTTTATGCAATTTCTATTTTCATTTCGTATTTGAGATATCATAACCTGTATTATTAAGTGGAAGTTTTAAACAGTGCTGTTCAGTTAAAGAATTCTATTGAAACAATTAGTTGAAACAAAACATATCTTAGACCAATTTATAATCCATGATACAGGGTAAGAATCAAAAAATATATTAGTTTATACATATTTTTAATGAAGTCAAATAATTTTTAAAAATATTTTTATGTCACAAATATCTCTGCATAGCTAAATAATCTTGTAAGTTAATATAATAAACTTAAAAATAATACTTTTTAAAATAATACCATTACTTAACTTTATAGACTTTGGATTTGGGATTAACAATAATTTATTCCCTTGGAAAGCAGCCATATAAAATACACTTTAACAGTGTGTTTATAAATATTTGTGATGTATTACGTAAAACATAAAAGTCATTGTGAAATATCTCAAAGTTGTATATTTCTAAAAAAAAAAAAAAAATTGAGATTTTTTTTTTTTTTTTTTGACTTGGTCTGAGACCCAGAATTCAGATGCTCATTGGGGATCTGGTTCAGGAAAAGTATTGTTGTAACATTGGCAATGCTGATTTTGGCTTCATTGCCTGCCATCTTCACATCCTTAGTGTTCCATCCATGATATTTTGGTGTTAGAATTATCAAATATCATTGAAAGTCTTGCTTTATAGTCAGAAATATGGGGCATTCTGAGGTAAAGAATATTTCTCATGATCTAGCAATTGAAGAAATTAATTTTCCTTTTTTTTATTTTTGCTAAAGCACAGACAATTAGAATGTCCTGAGCTTTTTAAGTGTTAGAGAGTTGAAGTTAGACTTAAGGCTAGCCAGGGCCCACGGGACCCCACTGAGCTTTTGTAAAAGTACCCTTTTTCTGGGGATCATGGTACTATTCCTATAACAGAACAGACATACTAAAAAAAGGAATGGCCAGCCCATGTTTTCCTTATACTGATTTTTCTGTTTCTTTGACTATGCCACCTCGAGTAATATGGGCTATTTGAAATAATTTCCTTAGAATACCCTCCAAAAATAATTCATTTTGTTTCCCACCCATATCAAAGAATTCATTAACTTACTTGGAACCATACCTGGCTTGAGCTCTCACTCAATGACTTAGGAGTTATGTGATCTTTAGCAAATTATTTAAACCCACTGGCACTCAATTTCCTTAACTGATGAGAATATTTATTTCAAAGGAATATGGTGAGGTTTAAATGAGTTTATGTACTCCATGCCTGAGAAAATATGGCCATCAATAAATGTTTATTTAATCTCAAGTCTAAAGATTAATATTTGTTAAGAAGCTGCCAAACAGTTATTAAACATTTCCAGCAGTACTGCTGTAACCAACACAGTTTGCGGAAACTTTGATTTGGCCTCAAGAAAAAAAAATCAAGTTGCTATTTCTTTACCTCTCTCTTTTTTTTGTATGATATATATAAAATAGTATGCATGATATTTTACAGTTTAATCCTCCCCAGCGGAAACCAGTTCTGGACCTCTAGTTCTATCTTTATTTGGCTCCTGAGTTTTTTGTTTCTTGAGAGCTATATCTTTTTCTTAAACACAGGAAAACTTGATGTAATTTTATAGTTGCTAAGTGAACAATTATTTTCTTAAATCATTATTTGGAAAGCTTCATCATGCTCAAGGTGAATATTCAAGTAGCCCTTGATGGTAGTGAATAGGCAATGGTTCTCTGGCCTTATGCGTTGGTGAGAAAGAATGTGACAATCACACTTCAGTCTGGCTTATTAGGTGGTGATGAAATTACTTGTCCTTTCCCCCCAACTCCCCCCTCCCCCTAGTCTCCTCTGTACACATACACACACATGCAAATACGCTTAAAATTTCTTATGCAGGTGAACCAAATATGTTGGGGAAAATAAATTACACATTAAGAATATATGTATGATACAGATATTCCTATTCTAGTGGCTTCTTCCTCCCCTGAATACCCCAATTGGAAACAAGTCCTGTCCCTGCTTTCCCTGTGGACTGGACTTATCATTCACTGTTCAGGGATCTTCAGAAAAAGAGGAAGAAATGGAGAGGAAGATTGTGATGGTGGTGCTTTCCAGCTGGCAGTCTGTGACTTTCAGCCTTAGAAAGCCTTGGGAAACCAGATCCACAAGGGTTTCAGGCAGGTAGGAGCACTCGTGGGCATGGTGTGAGAAGGGGCTCCATGTGACTGGGTCCCAGGCCACAGCACAGCTAACATCACAGAACATGCAGTGAGCTCACTACTAGGTCCGGTGACATGGAAATTCAAGTAGAAGATAGCATTTCATTCTGAGATTGTGTGGTAGTCTTTATACTGTACTAATCAAGTTGGGTCTCAAGGGTTATTTCCCTGAGCTATGTCCCCACCCTGCGCAGCTTCCTGCTCTGGTTCCTATTTGATAGGTTCCCAAGATGACTGTCTCCTTGGGTTCAAATGGAGATGGTCATTTCAATCCAGCTCCTCACCACCCTTTGCTGTTTCCATGATGGCCTCATGCCACTTCCCTCTACAGTTTTTGGCACAATGTCCACCTCCCTATCACATGGGGGAACATTGCTTTTATAAGAGAGCTGGCTCTGAAGTTGCTCCTAAAAAAGCTAATCCTGCCATGTCTCTTATCTGCAAATTGGACTGGTTATGGGTGACCTTGACCTCACATGTGAGATAACCTAGACGACTTTGTGATGGAGCTAATGAGGGAAGGACCACCATCTGCTGTCTCCAGACTTTTTCCTTTCCATCATTTTTAGAAGTACCACAGGCTAAAAACCAGTGAACAAATTATTTGGGGGTTGGTTTGTCCCTTCCTGCCACCTCATCTGGAGGTGACTTTTATCCATCCTATGCTGATGGGAACCCCTCATATCATAAAGTGTGTTCTTAGAGTGGATACTGGGAATGACATGCAGAAAATGTGTGTGAGAGGTATGCTGGATTTCTTTGCCCCACATAGCAGAGGAGGCGGCTCCAAATGTGTCAGGACACTCTGAGGCTCTTGAGACCGACCTCATCCTAGCATCTGAGGTCTCTCTGGAATTCCACCTTACACTTTAGAAATGCACTAGAGGCCACTCCCATGTACCTCAGTGGTGGTTTATTTGTTCCTGAGCCCCTTCAAATGCAATATATTTTCCATTTGAGCTTCAGAAAGCCCCAGCTCTTAGCTTCTTCTCCACAGAATGCTGGCTTCCTCTTCTTGCATCTGTGCAGAAGCTACTGCTGCCCTCCGACACATACTCAGGCAAATCCATTGTGTGATCATTGACATCTCAGGGGACAATTGAGTTTTGTTTGTTTGTTTTGTTTTCTTTGTTTTGTTTTTACCAAAAATCAAAGAGATCTTCCTGTAAATATAAAGTGGCCCACAAAACTCAGGGTAAAAGACACAGCCTTTGGCAGATGTCAAATACAGCTGCTGTTCTCATGATTGAGGATGACAGAGATCTTTACAGCTTTGAGGGAAATAGCCTGGTGAGCTGTGATGTAATCGTGGACGTCCAGCCTCTTCGGCGTTGACCCAGCCATATCTGACATGCTCTTCATGTGGCTGGTTGAGTAAGGAGCATGATGTTACACAAAGAGGGAGACTGAGCCAGCTGTTATGCTGCCCACAGTTAACATTCAGTCATGGGTGTATTCATCCATTATTTCTCTTTTGTGGATCAGGATAAAATAAAGTAGCTCTCAAATATAGGTGTAACATGAATTCTTCCTTTTATGGTTGTTGCTGAAATTATACCATGGAGTTACTAAATATAGTCACTACATTGCCACTTTGGACCATGTAATATAGTAACATAAATCTACTGCTTATGGCTTTCTGTTTCTCTTTTTTTTAAATTTTCAAGACAGCTCAGTTTCTTCTTTTGAACGCCCATAGGAGGGGTCCACAAACCATTCATGGCAAGAAGAAGCAACTGCAATTGTGTGTCTTCCTCTGGGACCTGACACGATGCTTCTGGCAGCAGACAGACCCAAGGATTCCCCCGTGATTCCCACTCTCTGATGTTCATAGCCAGTATATTCCTGCCTCTTGAATTTGTACAGGGCTTGTGACTTGCTTCTAGCAATAGAATATGGCAAAATTGAAGGGACTTTGCAGATGTAAAAGCCTAAATCAATTAAGGTCCCGAATCAATTTATTTTTAGTCAATCACAAGGGACATTATCCTAGTGGACCTGAGTTGATTCTGTGAAAACCCCTCAAATAGGAACTGAGCCCTCTCTGGTTCAGAGACTCTTATTGCTGACTTGAAAAAATAGGTGGCCATGTTGGAGAAGCCTACTTGGCAGGAATTGCAGGTACCATGTTTCCCCGAAAATAAGACCTAGCTGGAGGATCAGCTCTAACGCATCTTTTAGAGCAAAAATTAATATAAGATCCAGTCTTATTTTACTGTAATATAAGACCAGGTCTATATGATATGATATGATATGATATGATATGATATGATATGATATGATATGATATGATATGATATGATACAATACTGGGTCTTATATTAATTTTTGCTCCAAAAGATGCATTAGAGCTGATGGTCTGGCTAGGTCTAATTTTTGGGGAAACACGGTAGCTTCTAGCACCTGAAGGTGGCCTGTAGGACTTGAATCCCCTTGGCTGTCATACACCTGCATGGAATTGAATTCTGACAAAAACCTCAATGAGCTTGAAGTAGATTCTCCCCCAAATGAGAATGTGGTCCACCCAATACCTTGCCTACAGCCTTGAGACCCCAAAGAGAGCACCCAGCTGAGCTATGCCCACATTCCTGACCCACAACATCTGTAAGACAATAAATGGGTATGTGTGGAGCTGCGGGGGGGGGGGGGGGGAGGGGAGCGTTTGGAGGAGGGGCGGGTGGTGGCACGGGTGGCCAGTTGGCTCAGTGGTTAGAGAGCGGTGCTCATAACACCAAGATTGCCAGTTTCGATTCCCACATGGGCCAGTGAGCTGCGCCCTCCACCAAACTGAAAAACAATGACTTGACATGGCGCTGATGGATTCTGGAAAAATACACTGTTCCTCAATTTTCCCTAATTTAAAAAAAGAAAAATTAAATTGTCCATGTGAGCTTTCCCAAAATGTTTGGTAGCCAAAGGACTCTCAATAATAATTCTTCTAAAATAAAAAAATAAATTTGTGTCGTGTGTGTTTGTAAGCCACTAAGCTTGTACTAAGCTTTTGGTGATTTGTTATGCAACAATCGGAAACTAATGCGATGCTGAACCATTTCTTCTTTATTGCCCTTTAGGACCTGTCATCATCATGTACACTGGGGAGTTCAGTGGTCATCCCACGCTTCTTCAAGCTCCTTCTTCATTATTCTTGTCTGTATAAACCATAATGCAGTTCAACACTTGAAGCTGTGACTTATTTAAAAAACAAGAGAGGTAGTGGTAGAAAATAGGTAAAAAGCAAATGTGCACTATTCAAAAAATAAAAAGAGCACATAATTAACATTATAGAAAACTGCATATGAATGATGCTCGTCCTTAACAGTAATCAGGGAAAAACATATTCAAGCAATAATGCAGTACAATCTCACATTCAAAAGACTGGCAAAGCTTGAAAGTCCAACGATATCAACCTTTGGCTAGAATAAGAGGCCATGGCAATTATCATAACTAATAATGGAGTGTAAATTGGTTCAGTCACTTTAAGAAGCCACATGAAGTATCTCATAAAATTGAAAATGGCTATAGCAATGATGTGGTAATTTCACTTTTGAATATATAACGTATGGAATCTCTCATTTATCCACATAAAGATGTGTACAATGGTCAGTTTTCCTTGTCCATTTGGCTAGTTATTCAATCAAAAACTAATCTAGGTGTCGCTATAAAGATATTTTGTAGATATAATTATAGTCCATAATCAGTTGACTTTAAGTAAAGAAGATTATCCCAGGCAATGTGTGTAGGCTTGATTTAATCAGTTGCAGAGCTGAGGTTATCCTGAAGAAGAAATATTACCCCTGAACAGCAGCTTTATACTGTAGCTGAAAGTTCTAGTCTGGCCCTTCTTGACAACCTACCTTAGGCAGACCTACAATTGTGTAAGCCAATTCCTTACAGTAAATTTCTTAATATGTATCTCCTATTGGTCTTTTTTCCCTGGTTTATCCTTGACAGATGCAACATATATGATGTTAATTTCAGCCTAGTTTATGGAAGGAAGGAAGGAAAGAAGGGTGGGAGGGAGGGAAGGCAAAGGAAGAAATGTCCTTGAAAGGAAAAACAAATAAATAAATATACTTAGCATATGTATCATTGAAAGCTAGATTTCAAATCAGATTTCAAAAACATATTTGAATGAAACTGGAAGTTAATGAATATGTGATAGGGTTTAGATACATTTGCAAAACATTAAAAATTACATATCACTTAGATATACTTGTACATACATCTAGTTGACTGGACACATTCAAATTCATAATAGTTGTTACTATGGTATAACAAAAGAAAATGTAATTCATTTCAACTGGAAAGATCAAGAGCTTCACCCAATAAGTAAACTTCACCCAATAATAAGCTTCACCCAATAAGTAAGAAGTGGAAGAGGTGAAATAATTAAATTTTACTGAGTATGTGAAAAAAAAAAAAAACTATGCTGGACATTTCATAGACATTCACACATTTGCTAAAGGGCACTCCCTCCTCCCCCTTTCCCCCCCTACCAAGGTCATACAGATTTTTAAAATGTTAATGAGGAGAAAGGGGATAATAGCAGGTTGGGAGGAGGAAAGTACAGAAATAAAAACATGTATATTTAAAAGTAACGTGTTCAGGGAAAAAAATCTGGTTTTTCTACAGCATAAGGGCTATGACAAGATGGAGAGCAGATAATAAAGGTGGTGGCTGTCATGTTATGGAGGATGATGTTATTTTGTAAGCAGTGGAGAGCTTTTTGGACCACATTAACAAGATTATTTTTCAGTTTCTAAATTTGGGTTATGAAAATTTGATAATAACACAGATGTCTAATTTCTAGAATAATACCAACACCTCAAGCCTCAGAAAAGGACTTGAATTCTTCATTATTTGGATGATAATTGATAAGATACAAGGGGTCACTGGGGTTATGATGAAAGGCATTAACTCTGAGTAAGAGACTTGGACAGACCCCTACAATGAAACTAAGTGAAGTCTTGCTAGGAAAATGCCATAGTCACTGTTAATTGAACCTCACATGTTTTATCATGCTACCACCCAAAGGAAATTTTTATCAAAGGTAATCCCCTGGATTCCAATCTTCCTGTATTCTCTGTTCACCATTTATACCTCTTTTTCCTTCCCTTTTCAATATAGTATAAAATGCATCAGAAGTTTTAACTTGTAAGCAGTGCATAAAACGTTTGGTTAAATGCTCTATAAAGTTGACATAAATCAGACTCCCATTCCTATGCTTAGAACATTTCCCAAAATAGAAGCAAGAACTTGCATTCTCAGACAACCTAATTAATAAGGTACAAGCATGCAATCTTGGTTTTTCTAATTAGACACAGCCATGAGAGCCATAACAGGGATTTCCATAGACTAGTCAAAACTTTTACCACAAAAGAATTGCATCCTTGGTAATGCAGGGTGAATGGAGCCAACATACGTTACAGAATCTGATTCTGGGGCTTGCTGGACTACAATGAAGGTTGAGTTCACAGCTTCGTCATTTCTCTCATGTGAAGTTTATACCATTGATTGAGAGACTCTTCTGTGGAGCTCTCACATTATTGCAATTCTTTTGTGGTAAAAGTTAATAGAAAATTTATAGAAACTCCAAGTATGCAGGATTTCCAAATTTTAAAATCCCTTAGTTATAAAAGTTTGGGTTCCCTTGCCAAGTAAAGAATCCTGATTAGGTGAATGATTACTAAGGGAGGCAGTAAAAAAAAAAAAAAAAAAATTAAATACAAATGATAGCTTCATGACCATTGTTCTTACTCTGCTATTTTCTATAGCATGTGCTGATGGTGGTGAATTGCATAATTTAGTACACTGGTTACAGATAATTAAGAAAGAAAATAGCTATTGAGTCAGAGGAGGAATGACCGTCATCCAGAAAGCCTGTGATCTTCAATGCTCCACTTTGGGAAAAATAAGTGATTCTACTTTTGCTGATACGAAGAACAGTTGGATTATCTTATAAAAGAGTGTCTTTATTTGAAAATATAAGCCAAGGGGTGGACTGTAGTGGGCATTTGTAATTTATGTTCATCCAATATTTTTGCTCATGCATCCTATGTTTTGCTCATTTTCCAAATTAAGTGATACTCCTTCCTAAGGCAGAACGAGAAAACTCCTATCCTCATATTCCCGTGTAGCAAAGATACAGATGTGGCGTCTAGGTTTTATCAACTAGACTCATCCACAAGACATTTCGACTCAGAAGTAAGTATCAAGAAAAGTCAAAAGTCTTGCCCCCTGCAGCCATCTACTAGCAGGCATGACAGCAGAGGTGTCCAGATCTTCAGGGTAGCAGTGTCAGAGCTTTGTCATTCAGTCTGGAGTCATATACCAGGGCTGCCAAAAATACACATACAGTGGACACTTTGGTCAGCATTGCTCAAGCAGTAGTGCGCTGTATTTAGAAGTGTCTGGGCGCTGATGGTAACCACTTTGAGCACCTCTTGTAATTGCAGAAGTCAAATGTGAGTTGCCTTCATCTTTTGTTACTGGTATATATTGAGTACTACAATTCTAATAGCTTTCCTTTCTTTAAATGTGTATACATTTTTTTGGCACCCTCTGCATTTTCACTAGGAAGAGCCCTGGCTCTCCTAGAGATGATTTAAACTACTTGGTATCCTTTAATAGATACTTCTGCTGAAATAAGACACAGAGGATTATTTTGTATACAAATAAAAACCCTGAATTATATACTTGGTTGACAGAAGCCGAAAGTGCAATTGTTGTATAATAATGTGCCTCTCATTTTCAAAAAATGTGTGTAACAAAATATGCAAAAATAATTTTTTTAAAAAAAGTTGTGGGGCTGGCCTGGTGGCTCAGGCGGTTGGAGCTCCATGCTCCTAATGCCAAAGGCTGCTGGTTCAATTCCCACGTGGGCCAGTGAGCTCTCAACCACAAGGTTGCCGGTTAGATTCCTCCAATCCCAAGCAGGATGGCGAGCTCCACCCCCTGCAACTAAGATTGAACAGGGCACCTTGACCTGAGCTGCCGCGGAGCTCTGGGATAGCTGGGTTGGTTGGAGTGCAGGCTCTCAACCACAAGGTTGCTGGTTCGACTCCTCGACTCTCGCAAGGGATGGTGGGCTGCGTCCCCTGCGACTAGCAATGGCAACTGGACCTGGAGCTGAACTGCGCCCTCCACAATTACGATTGAAGGGAAAACAACTTGACTTGGAAAAAGTCCTGGAAGTACACCAAGAAGAAGGGATCTGGGGAACAACTCTGGATTTCATTATGACTCTTATAGAGCTCTTTACAAAAAGTATAGGTATTCAAGAAATATACCCGCTTTCACAAAATGGAGGGAAGCCTTCACAGAGACTGAAGGACAGCCTCTTCTCAGGTCAACCCCTGAATAACTAAGCTGATCTGCCCCTGAACTAGTGGATTTTAAAATAACTGTGACTGGTATGTTCAAAACTTCATATATGTAGAATTTAAGCAGAGAAACAAAAACGATTAAAAGAATCAATTAGAAAATGTGCAACTTAAAAATGGTACCTGGAATAAAGAATTCAGTAGATGTGTTTAATAACTGGTTAGTCCAGGGATTGGCAAACTTTTTCTGTAAATGTCCACATAGTAAGTATTTTAGGCTTTGCATGTCCGTGGGCGTGCCAGAACTACTGGCCTCTGCCATTGAAATGTAAAAGCTGCCATAGCCAATACTCAAATGAATGGGCATGGCTGTGTTCCAATAAAGCTTTATTTACAAAAAATAGTTTACATAATCACACACACACACACACACACACACACACACACACAAGGATGGAAAATTTTAAGAAGATTCTAAGAGACCTATGGCCCATGATAAACAGTTACAGAAAAAACAGCAGAGGGAGAATGAGGCAGAGCAATGTTTGAAGAGATAATGGCTAAGCATTTTCTGAAATGGATGGAAAACTTCAAGTTATGGACTCAAGAAATGCTACAAACCCCAAGCATGAGATACAAATAAGATACCTCACCTCTAAGATTTGCTCCTCCCTGTAAACAGAGTAATTTTCTAAAGTACAAATCTAACTCTGGCACCTCCTATGAAGAAACATTCATTGGTTCCATAATAATACTGGGTGTCATAGTCAAACTTGTTAACATGCCCTATATAATCCTTCAGGTCCTGACCCCAATATGTCTCTCCAACTTCATCTCCCCACTGCCCTCTTCTCTATGTTCCAGTTACCATGAACTTTTAACCATTTCTTAATCCACCCAGGCAGTTTCATTGATTGGCCAAAGTAGCTCCCTCCATCTGAAATTTGCTGCCAATGAGTTTCTTATTTTTGAATAGCTAATCAGCCTCAGTCTCGGCTCAAAGGTCATTTTTCTCTTTGATGCCTGTTCTGACTCTTCCCTATCCCTGATAGAATTGATTTTAACCTTCTGTGTGAACTCACTGCAAATCAAGCATCTATCATAGCCCCTACGGTTTTAACCTGGCTTCCCTACTGGTGGATGAGTCCCTTGGAGGCAGGGGCCACGTGTTTCTTCTTTACATAACTCTCTGCACCTAAAACAATATCAATTTCACTATATAATAGGCTCTTCATAAATGTTTTTTTTGCATGTAAAAAAATGCAGAGCCCAAATAGAGAATCTAGATGTCCAGGCACATTAACATTAATATCATCTATCTCCCAATGTCGAACACTGATTATGGGCTGTGCAGAGGACAGCGCAGCACACACTCTGGGGTGCGAAGACAATTCACCAGACACTACTCCATGGCATTTTCAAATGATCTTCAAAATGAGACCAAGAGAGAAAACATATCCCCCACACACACTCTCTCAATGTCTTTTCACATATTCTGTTCCTGCAAAATTTCTACAAGAGGAACATGGGTTTATCATTTTACTGACGAGGAAACAGACCCACACGTTAACTAAGATCATAGCTAATAAGAGACAGAGCTGTGCTTCCAACCATGTCAACCTGATTCCAAAGCCCATGGTTTTTTGTTTTCTGTTTTATGTTTTCTTTGCCATACTGTCTTCTGCCCTGGAATTGACTCTCCTTGAAAACTGAGACCTAGCCCAGGCCACTGAACCTTCTTGAGTATCAGAAGCATATAAAACAATTCTCCATGGTTGCCTGTCTTGAACTGTGATACCATTATCCTCTTACGGATCGATTGGTGTGAAATCAGACCCTGCCTGGGAGCGGGAAAAAGAATAGAAAGGGAAGACGCTGGCTCCAGACTCGGCAAGACACAAAAACTTACTGGAGTTCTGCAGAGGTCTGTTCCAAGTCTGAGTATATTCTGTCATTTGGCAAGAATTAAATAGAGCCTTGTGTCCTCTAAGATTATTCTGTTACCTTCAGGATTAGGTTACCCGTCATTATATTTAACCTATGGGAAAAGCCGACACAAAGCTGTGCTAAAGATGTAATAGGAAGCATATAATAAAGAACCCTCACGTCAAAAAGATACAAATTTCCCACAGAGAGCTGGCGTTGAATGAATTCTTCCTGCTTCTGCCTACCGTCCCTGAGGGGGACTCAGCTTCGGAGCTCCAAAGGGACACGAATAAAACAGCCCTGGTCCCCTCTGGACAGATACAGGTGCTCTGGTCTTATTCATTCGTGAGGTGACTGCACAGAGGCAGGCAGGAAGAAGAGAAGGGAGTTTAGAGCTGACTTATCTTGCTTAATCTGTAGGAATTCCAGAAGGCCCTGGGGAACCTGAGATTCCTAGACTTATTCCCTTCTCACATTTCCTACTGGAAATCCCTCCAGCTGGCGGGATGCTAAAATAGGTACCGTTTAGCTGGCTAATGAAGTCCATATGCAATTGTTAGAAATATAATTGACACTTCAGACTTGGGATCTGCATTTTGCTTTGTACAGTTTTCTGCTGCCTGGTGCAGCTGCCTGCTGGGAACGCTTCTGTTTTCCAAGTTCCTTTGCCCCAGCTGGAATTAAAAGGAGACGCTTGATGTGCTAATGTCAGGTTATAATAATACCTATCTGTTATGCTGATTAAATAAAATAACATTTGTAAAGCAAAGTGCCAGACACATGGTGGGCACTGTCTAAATCATACCGTTATTTACAACCTGCCCTCTACCCAACTTTTCCAGGCTCGCTTCTCAAAACTCTGTTCCCCCTCTAAGGCTCAGCCCAGCACACCTTCGTGTCTATCTACACTGAAGAGGTCATTGTTCCCCGCAGACATTAGGGCCCTTCATGCCAGCGTGACTTCCTACGTGCCTGCTGCAGAGAACGCTGCAGCAGCCCCAAGATTTATCTCCTGAGCAATAAACTAAAAGCGCAGGAGGGCCACAGAATAGTCCTGGTGAACCTGGACCCTGTCTGTAATATCTAACGCTTTTGGCTTAGGAGACAGAGTTGGCACTCAATAAATAGTGGTCACGTGAATGAATACATAAAGGAAGACGGTTCAGAATGATTCTGAAACATCATGTAAGAAATCACCAAGGAGGCTGGCTAAAATTACAGTCTCTCTGCGGTTTCCCCTTGCAGATAAGAGATGCAGACGGGAAATTCAAGCCGCTGATACATGACGCGCACACACACGCACAGTCACACATTCACACGTACAATAATTGATTAAATACCTATATAATACAAGAACATATATTTTTAAAAGAATAGGGGGGTAGTGTATGATGCTGCAGAAAAAGATACCGTTAGTTTTTGGTTAACAGCCTCTCATCAACTGGAGCTCAAAGTAAGATCATAAGGATCCATCTGTTTTCCTTCTCGCCTGGGTACACGAGGTGCACATTCAGAAAGCAGTAATCCATAAACAGCAATCATTTTTATTGAGAACAATACTGAGAACTGTTTCTGAATTCCATTAGTATTTCCTACAACAACTCTTTGAAGACACACACACACACACACACACACACACACACACACACACCAATCTTACAAACAAGGAAACCAAGGCTCAGAGAGGCCCAGTAACTTAACTAAGACCACAGATCGTTAAGTCGAGACTCAAACCCAGCGCTCCCTGACTCTGAAACCTGTGCTCTTAACCACAACTCTCTCTGTTATGTTCCAATGATGTTAAAAGTGACCAAGTGTGAAAAGACCCCTACTCACTCTGAGTACTTCCATGAGATCCTCTGTGGATTTTACCGTTGGCGACTCCACCCCACAGCCTGCCTTGGAATTGGAAGCATAACGCAATTATGAATTGTATTGCCTAGTTACATTCCCAGATTAATTTTGTTCTTGAAGCAGCTGCAAATTGTTTATGTTGTCTGAGGGCTCATTGGATTCATAGAAAATGGAGAGGGAGCTCTGCTGTACTGAGAGTTTACCGTGTGCAAGAAACAGGGCGAGATACTTAATATACTGCATCTCATTCAATAAAAAAGAATGAGGGTAAACTTTGATCTAATGGGAACTAAGAGAAAAAGCTTCTTCACTGTATTATTCACACTTTTTACCTGATTTTCCTGAGTATTAGGAATGGCATGTTTTATTCACATAAGGTCATATATAAAGTATGATTTTTCAGAGAAGTTCCCTGAGGTAAGTTCACACCTCCCATCTCTATGTGCGTGCTATGTCTGAAGACCCATAACTGAAGTATACAGTCTTTGCTTTAATGTTCTTATCCCCTGATAAAGTGCCAACACCCAGGAATATAGCAGAGTAATCTTAGAAATATTTTTCTTAGATTAAGGTGTATGAGGTTAGAAGAACCGAACATGAATGATGGGTGGTATAGACCAGAGACTAAAGAGTCCATTGTTGAGCATGGAGAAAGGTACTGGGGGTGCTTGAAAAGATGCTGAATCACTTTAAACACTTCTGAGGTTTGTTTCCGGTCACTGGGAAATAGTTGATCTTATTGTTCATTCTTATTCACTCCAGCCCTCCCTCCCTACTTCCATGCTTTCTGCTTCAATATACGTATATATTCCTATCAAGTAAGTTAGTGCTTGAAAATGCCAGTTTGTGGACTGGTTATGTAAAAATTCCTTGGAGCGATTTTCTGGAAAATATACATTTGTGGACCTTGACCCAAATCTTTGATCCAGTGTCTCTAAACTAGGGACCAGGAAACTGGGTATTGAACAAATTTCCTGAGTGATTCTGAGGCAGAGCCAGAGTCTCGGCCTCTGATAACCTTGAAAAGATCAGTGCTAGAGAAATTTTGCTTCGGGTGCTGTCGTGGTGCCCCAGAAACACGGGGACCAGTGGGGAGGCCATATTAATATTTCATCGCTCTTAAATCAATTTTCAAAAGTCATTAAGCCATAAAATTTGATTTTCTTATAAAGCATATGTTGGCTTAATGCACAGGGTAGTACAGACTCGTAGGTACTTGCAGTTCTGCTGCATTCCTTCTATCTCCACCCTCATGTAACCCAGAGGCAGAAATTATTTAATCACTCGAGTAAAAAGCACCTAGCTCCCTAGCCTTCTCTCATCAAACTCTTCCATAACTCAGCCACACTAAATTATTTACTAGCTCAGCTGCAACTTCTAAATGTTTTTTTAAGATTTCTCACATTATCAACATTGGATCAGGGTGAGAGACACTTTTGTCCCTCTTTCACTATAAAATCTGCCATCTTTTAAAGAGTACAAATGAGAAAGGAAGCAAGCATGAGAGTCTCCTTGGTCTTCACGCCTGATTCTCACAACGACCATCGATTTTATTTTAATCTTTGATGAAAACAAATCAATGTTTCTGTTCATAGAAACACATTGTAATAAACCTCACTAGTTGTTATACCCCAAAACAAAAGTGGAAGATGATAGAATGTATTTTAGTGGATATACTCAACAATCTCCTGGAACTGATTCTCAATGGCTGACGAGAACTGACTGCACATCTTCCATTTCCACCTTCAGGGACATCACCTTGGAGCTTGAAAAAGGTTATGGTGGGAGTATCTACATCATAAAAATGAGCAAAATGCTACAAATGAGGGCTTCTTTTTTCAGAAATCTGGCTTACCAGCACACCACCACATGAAACTGCCTGTATCATCTGCTTGGGTTCCTAGGTCATTGCTATCTTCCTGACAACTTTCAGCTTTGTAAAGTTGGCTCCTTAGAATATCAGCAGGCCTACTCTTCCACAAATGCTACAAACTCACTAACCTTTCTATTTTAACTTAACCCATTTGCTGTAAAAGAAAACACAATATAGAAAAGCACACAAAAATTAGTAAAAGGAAGTTGTTGACCCCCAAGAAGAATATACCTGCCGAAAAGGACTCCTTATAGTTAATTGGGCTCAAGTTCAGCCATTGTTTACAGAGGTCCCTCACACACACAGCATTTCAGGAAAAAGCCGCAGACTGGGCTGCCAAGCCTCCTGCACTTTGCACCTGCCATCTGAGTCAACTCTTATAAGAAAGCTCTCAAGACCAAATTCAACCAATAGGACGGACCTTCCCCATCCAGTCGGACCTGCATGGCTATATTCTCCTTTGCATCTTTACCAACCAACCTGACTGGCTCCATTCTGACCAATCAGGATGGTGCTATTTGAACCAATCAAACTGTGAAGATTTGGAATCTTCATTTGAATAGAAATAGACTGGTCAGGGACTGAGAGTGGACACTCTTCTCTATATAAGCAAGCTTCAACTTTGCTTCAGTGGAGTGTAGAAACTTGCAGTTTCCAGTGAAGGCTGAGTTTCCCTGGAGCTGAGATGTAACACTGGAGCCACTTTGCCTGAGCTACTTCACTGAGCTGTTTAGACTCAGCTGTTTCATGCCTGAGCTGTCTCACAGCCAAGCTGTTTCATAATTGAGCTATATCACGATTGAGCTGTTTTCAGCAGAGCTGTTCCATAGCAGAGCTGTTTTCACTGAATAAATAACCCCACCACCACCACACACCAAATTGGGGATTCCTGTTGGTGTTGAATTGGTGGTGACAAACTTCAGTTGACAAACTACACCTTTGTAGCCACCATTTGAATCAAGAACTAGAAACTTGCCAATTACCCCAGAAGCTCTTCCATGTGTCCTCTCCTGAAAGTAACTACCATCTTGATTTTGATAGCAATTCATCCTTGCATTTCTTTATTGTTTTAGTCATCCATGTATATCTATACATTATACTGCATCTGCCAATTTTTAAACAATTGGTATGCCTTTTAAGTTCTTTTTACTCTACAGATCCCCCTTCCTTTGCTATATTTTCCTTATAATTTATCTGTTGAGGAACCTAAACCTTTGACATGTAGATTTTCCCGCAGCTCTGATTGTATGCTCATGGTACAGTTTAATATGTCTCTCTGTCTTCTGTATTTGTTCCATATTAGCAGCTGAATCAAGACGCTTGATCAGACTTAGGTTTGATTAGTGATACCTTTAGCAAGATATAGGTACTATCGTGCTTTTTCATCAGAAAACACATAACTGGTTGTTTCTCTTCTGGTAATGTCCAGTCATTGATTCTCAATGCCAAGATTCATTAACTCATTGAAAACTGCAAAATGAGGATAGTCTACTCTCTCACTTCCTTTTTTCATTAAATCAGCTGGAATACTATAAAAACAGGTGCTTCTGCTTACCTACTATTTGGTGACTTAGTGGTCCAGATCAAATAGGAAAGGTTGACTAAATGTTGATTCTTTTTTTCTTTGCCAATTTTAGATATGAATTGATCCCTTTCCCCCTTTCCAGTTAAACAGAAAATCCAATTGCCTTATTAATAAATTAGTAAAATAGAGAGATGCATAAATGCTAAAATACATCTATCTCAACCAAAAGCCAGCATCAAGCTTAATGGGAAAATACTAAAAGAATTCCTACCTAAATCAGAGACAACAAAAGAATGTACACAAATGGCAATGATGGACATTTATTTGTCTTTATTCTGAAGGTCCTGGCCGATATTATTAAACAAGAGCAAGAAATTAAAGGTGTAAATATTGGGAAAGAGGAGGGAAAATTGTCACTTGTAGGTGATATAATTGTATTCCTGAAACATACTAAAGAATCAACCGGAAACACTACAATGTGAGAACATAGTGATCCTCCACACTACAAATTAATACGCAGAAATCAGTAACATACACATGGGAAAACACAACTGATTAGAATTCATAATGAACTAAAATACTCCATTTACAGAAATAAAAATAAATAAATGAAATACCTAGAATATACTTAAGAAAATGGAATCTCTCTGAAAAAAGCCCTAACACAGTCCTGAGGAACAAAAAGTAAGTCTTAAATCAATGAAGTATTCCCATGTTTTAGCTGGGTAGACCCAACCTCATAAGGATTGTTAACTAATCCTACTTTAAACATTTACTACAATCCTAATAAAAACTTCAACATGATCTTACAAGAGAGTGAGATAACCTGATACTAAAGTTAATATAGGCAAAAAATAAATAAGCAAAAATAGTGAGGAAAACTCTGAGAAAGGAGAGTGGCAAATGGACAGCAGGCAGTGGGGAAGGGAGTAAGATGTGACCCTACTAGGTATTAAAATATATTATAAACTTCAGTATTTAAAACAGTGTTTTAAGTGAGCAAAGTTTGTGAGTAGATTGTTTACAGAATAGGAAATACAAATAACTCTTAAACATGTGAAAGACATTCGACATTAGTCACAGAAGTGAGATTTAAAACACCATAAAATATTTCCTTTTAAGTATTTACATATCTAGATGTTTCAGGTAGGGCATCTAGAAGCAGAGCCTAGGATGGGGAGTTTCTCATGCTGGTGATGAGGGAGGATGTGCTCTCAGGAGAATGGGAGTGAAGGGAGGTGGATGAGGCAGATGAAGAAAGCTGAGAAGAATGTAGTCTCAGCTCCACACTGGCTTCTGCCTGATCCCACGGAGAACCCTGGAGCATAAATCACACCATGTGTTTGGTCCCACCTCAAGGCAAGGAGGCGGTCCTTCACGTCCCTGTGTCAGTCAGTCATTTACCTCTGGCCCCCAGGATGAGGAAGGAGGATGCAATCTCCTGATCAAGAACGCTCCCCTCCACTGAGGGACAGCCCCAGGCGGGACAGGGGTGAGGGGGTGAGGAAAGGGCTGATTGAGCCATTCGGAGCCACCACCCACAGGGGCTGTAGACAGCGTGCCATTGGCCTTGAGAAGGGGATCTAGGCAGGGCATCAATTGCATCCACTACACTAAGTACAGCCTTTGCTCAACACATTGTATAGAAAATGAAGCCTTAGAGCAAAAATTAAAGAACTACAAATCCAAAACACACTTAGACACTTTATTGACAAATATTTGCCATTTGAAAGGCAGAGTCTGGGCTATCGAGTCAAATAGACAGTTTTTGAGTTCCAGCTCAGCCATAGTGACATGGTAGAAATGGATATAAATATTCTTTAAAACTCTACTTTGTAGAATAGCTGTAAGGATTTAAAAGACTGTGCATTGATTGACTAGCATTTTGCCTAGATATAGTGCAATCTCAGCAAGCTTCAGCTAACTGCTCCTTTGCTACTGCCTGATCCAACTAAGTGTAAATTTCTTACAAAATATATACAAAATAAACAAATAACTAACTAAAGTCCATGCTTAATTTAATATTGCTCTAGCCTCAGCACTGGTCTTTTTCACTTCAAATTATCTTAACTTCCTGCCTCACCCCTGCTGCACCTGTGAACCCAGAAACACATTATCTACCCCAACCCTGAAGCATTTAATTCATATAAAATAAATTAAGCCTGCTTATTACGCATAAAAAAATCCAGCATCACTTTATGGCCTGGAGAGAATTTGGGATGTTAAAATCTTTTCTCTTCTAAAACTTTGAAAATATATTAATAAAAGTGTATTTTAATAATAATTTCCTCCTAAGTACAAAAGCATTATAATAAACATTTTAGAAAATACAGATTAGAAAAATAAAGCAAAAGTAATCTAAATCCCATCAATATTGTTTATGCATATCTTTCTAAACTTAAATGCATAAATATTTATCACTAGAATTTTTAATACAAATATGTATTCATAGTTTTTATAATGTTGTAACTTCCTTTTATCATTCCAGAGGATATCAAGTCTTCATAGGTCATTAAAAGTTTGCAATCTTATTTAAATGCACAGAATACCAAAATATTTGATGCAGATATAAATACAGATATGGTTATGGATGTGGACATGAAGAACTAAATGTATAAATACATAGGTACAAAATATATACAAAATATTATCTAACATACACATATAGAGAGAAATCTGTTTATATACACTGTGTAAGAACAGGCTTTATTTTTAAATAATCAAACCCATTAATCTTTTCTAACTTTTGTGTTTACCATTATGATTAAAATTCTATGCATATTTTAAAATACAGAATGATTACAGTTTTTTAAGACATTTTAAACTCATTTAATGACTTCTCTTGTCACCAGCTGAGGGAAAGGCATTATGGGTATTTTCAAGATGGATAAGAAACTGATGTTGCAAGATTCTCCTAGTGACTCAGAGACAGGTGTGGGCACAAATAATTATAATATGAGATATAAAATGTTATGATTATTATACCCAGTGCTAAAAACCCAAGAAGAAAGAGATCATAGCTTCTAGAGGTAAGAGAGAAGGATCAAGAAAGCTATCACAGTGAAAATGGCCATGCACCAACATTTGATGTGTAGAGAATGGGGGAGAGATATTTGGGCTGAGGGAAAATATGAGGAAAGATAGTCAAGTTAGAGTCCCAGTGAACAAGTTCCCAGAGGAAATCTCAAGTTGATTAATTCCAAACACTACAGCAAAGCAAAGAATTTCCTAAATTGTGCCCAATAAGATACCAGGTGGACAAAAACCTTTTTACGACATGTTTAAGACTGTATGTACTTATTTTGACAAATCCCCCTTTTAAGCCAGCTGACTCCTCTGACGATGTATCTTTTCTTCAGAAACACAAAGGTATGGAGTACATGTCACTTCTTGGTTGATCCCTAGGCAACTGAGGACACTGATTTGGGTCTGGGTGTGATGCTCCTACCCCTGTGATAACAACTGGACCGAAATGTGCTTGCTGGAGTATAACTCCATCCCTAAGTTTGGAGTATAACTAAATTCCTTATTAGAGAGCCAATTTGTTGTGAGGGAAATTAAGTTATTATTGCCTCTTGAATGTCAGCTGGCAGGCTCCATCTCTGGCTAATGCTTGTAATTATACAAACAGCCTTCTGAGCACAACCCATATGGCAGCTGCATATGGCATTTACAGTTGTTATAATAACACAACAGCCAGCCAAGAAGCACAACACAAGCACACCTCTAACCCGCAAGTGACCTGCTAATTAGCAGCTGTGTGGGGTTAACAGAGAGAGCGCCTCATATAGGGTGGTGTGTTTTTAATATAAACACTGACCCTGGTAAATGGGAAAATGTATGCCAGGAAGAGCTTACTCATTCCCTGCTTGTGTTGGTCAAACAGATGAGAAAAGCACACACTCAACAGAAAGAGCCTGTGAAGTTAATAGAACACTGAGAAGAGGGAATCTGGTGTCTCTTTCCCACACCATTCCCACCACCCCTGAATCATAACTACAGAATTAATTTCTGGGTTTGGATATTGGGGTTAAATGTGTCCTCTCTCAAGACCCCACTCTCCATCCTGGTTGCGACAGTCCCTTCTCCCATCCATTGGATTATTTCATTTATGTTTACCCTAAAGCTTCTTTTGGTTTCCCATGTAGGAGTTGTTCATTTTGTTTTCTGTGCTCAGAAGGCTGTTTGTATAATTACACTATTATTGAGATCCATAATGAAAAGTAAAATGCCTCCTAATATTTCTCTTCTTCCCATCCAACTGCTGCAAAAACCAGTGTATTTGCTTTGGTCTCGTCCCTTCTCAGTCTAATACCAGATTTTGCTGTAGTCGAAACTTTAAATGTTGTTCTTAATAATTGTTATTTACACAGGTCAATCACAAACAAACTTCTTAGGCAAAACAATGAAAACATCTGGAACATGAGAGCTGCTCACATCGCCTCTACTTCTCATATGTTCTTTGTTATATTTGTCTCTTCACAGCAGCATTCTCCCTCTTCATCTTTCTTTCTAACCAAGTGCCACTTCTTTCTCCCTTCTCTTGTACAACTTATATCACTTATAACATCACAAAGTGAAAGGATATCAAATTAGATGATCATTATTAACCATAAAAACAAATGTTTATTGAGTGTGCAAATAGTTTAAATCTGGATGATAATAATACCAATATTTATTAGGTTATGACCATTTATAGCACAGTGCTAAACACTTTACATCTATAATTTCATTCTATGCTCATAACAACTCAACTAAGCCATCTTCCATTGTTCTCACTTTACAGATGAGAGAATTGGGGCTTAGAGACATTCAGTACTTGCTCAGAATCTCATAGCCAGTGGGAAACTGGAATCCAAACTGAACCGATCTTACTCCAAAATCCAAATGCTTCTCCACGAATCAGTTCAGAACTCTGCTCAGAGCCCTGGTCTCCTCATGTGTAAAGAAAAGGAATTAGACAAAACGATCTCTATAAAATATAAGGAGACTAAGAAATATAAAATGCAATCTTCAAGAGGTTTCCATTTATTTATGAATCAGAAAATAAAAGCAATTTAATGTGTATTATAATTTGTCGTGTATCTGTTTATTTATAAAGTCTTTATTTAAAAAGTAATTTCAGGCTTTTGGTTCAGGGTAGCTATCACATGCCTTTTCCTCTCCTTCTCTCTCAAGGTCAGGAAAATGGCAGTATAATTATACAAGGAAATAAACCTATAACTACACAGAAAAAAGGAATGGAAGCTATCGGGGCAAACAACTCTAGGATGTATGGATGTCAGAAACAGATGGGAGTGTGCTAAAGAGAAAGCTCCAGGGTAAGGATGAGCCTGCCTTTCAGATGGATCCCAGAGAGGTTCCCAGTCTGGAGATGGCAGAAGGTTGTTAAATGTAAGGGGTGGGGGAAGGGAGGACTACCAAAGGTTTAAAAATGAGTGGCATGCCATTTGCCCCACCCTCACCCTGGGATAGGAAGCCTAGTTTCCTCCCATAGTAAAAAATACAAAAGTCTCTCCTCCAAATACATTAAGCCAATTGCCCAGGAAGAGTTTACATTACTAGGTCCTCTTGGTACAGAGTAAAGCTCTTCTGATTCTGGATTTGGATGACCTCAATTTCACAGGTGATAAGTTCATTGCCAAGGGAAGGCTGCCTTCTTATGTCCAGAGTCTGCAAAAGTGCACAGGACCTCACATCAATTCCATGTGATCATCCACATGACTCTTTGTTCTTACATATAAATTGGTAACCAATTTTTATGTACAGTATAAACCAGCAGCATGGGGGAAAAAGAGACGGTACAGATGAACAGAAATAATGATCAATGAATCCCATGAGTAAAATCACAAGGAATGAGGTAGTCATATTTCTTAACCTCAATTAAGTTTGAGAGGAAATTTATCTATTAAAAAAGAGGATGCTGAAAAGTGAAAAAAATCAGACAATATAAAAGAGTTCTTAGAAATTAAAAATTAGATTGCCAAAATAAAATATCAATGAAAAGACTGGAAGATAGAACCGGGTACTTCTCCTAAGACACAAAATCAGAATGATAGAGGTAGACAGAATAAAGAAAACAGATTAAGAGTCAGTTCCAAGCATTCCAACATCTTACTAATGAATGTTACTAGAAAGGAGATTAGAGAATAAAGAGAAAATTATCAAATACAGAATGAAAGAAACTAAGAGATGAAAAAATAGAAAATTCTCTAGCATGAAAAGGCTATAGTGTTATGTAATGATCAAGATAAATGACAGAAGACCACATCTAAAAGATTGTCATGAAACTTAAGAACAGCATGGATTTAACAAAATAAAGTCTGAAGGCTTCCAGAGGAGAGGAAAAAAATTATATCACCCACAAAGGAACAATTTGATTGCTCATGAAGACCACTAGCTATTAGAGGACACTGTTTTCAAAACTTTGACAGTAATTTTTTTCTTATTTTTATGAATTTATTTGAGCCCAACTGACAGCACATGCCAGGGAGCAAGATCTCAAATGTATCTGGGTAATTTTTTAATACACTTTATTTTAGAAAATTTGTAGATTTATAAAACAATCGAGAAAATAATATATAGTTTCCGTACACTGGGGACCCAGTCTTCTCTATACCTTAGAATCTTACATAAATATGATATATTTGTTATAATTAATGAACCAGTGTTGACACATACTTATTCATATTTCCTTAGTTTCTACCTAATGGCCTTTTTATGTTCTAGAATCCCATCCACAGTGCAACATTGCATTTAGTTGTCCTGTCTCTTTAGGCTCCTTTTAACTGTGACAGTTCTTCAGAATTAACCTTGTTTTTGAGGATCTTGACAGATTTGAGAAGTACTGGTCAGGTATTTTGTGAAATGTCCTTCTATTGGAACTGTCTGCTGTTTTTCTCATGGTTAGACTGGGATTACGGGTTTGTGGAGGAAGACAACAAAAATAAAGTGCCATTCTAATCACATCATATGAAGGGTAAATACTCCAACATGATTCATCCCTATTGATGCTGACCTCATCTAGCTGAGGTAATGTTTGTCATATTTTCCACTGTAAATTTACTCTTTTTTATTCCCCTTTCATGCTGTACTATGCACAGCTCACATGTAAGGAGTGGGTACTTCTGGTCCACCTCTGTTAAAGCAGAGTATCTATATAAGTTCTTTGGAATATTTCTGTATGGGGGCTTTGTCTCTTCCTCCCCAGTAATCAATCATGTATTAATATCACTATGGACTCATGGACACTTGCTTTGCAAGTTGGATTATAATTCCATATTACTTTATTTTGTTGCTCAAATTATTCCAGCTTTGGCCAAAGGACTCCTTTGTACCTTTTAGTTGACTCCTGTGTACCTTCGACATAATCCCCTCAATGTGTATTGGTTGTATTTGGGGGTTGTTTTTGTTTTGAGCACTTCCTAGCTTTCTGTTACTAAACGATGATCCAAGCACATTTTGTATATTTTTTACCCTGGTCCTAGAATCAGCCACTTCTCCAAGGAGTCCTGCCTCTCTTATCGAAATGGTTTTAGAAACTAAGATCTAAGTGCTAAGGTGTGTTCATAGCTACTGAGGCTCTCTGAGCTGATAACACAAAGGAAATATTCGTATATGTGTGTATTCTGACACATCTATAAATATTTCAATATGTAAACATTTGGGTCTATATTAAGCTAAACATGAATTTATACTGATGTCTCCAACCATATTCCACTACCACTGGATCATTATAGCCTCCTCTTCTTGCCTCTCTGTAAACTACCACTCTTACAGTGAGAAACTTGGTTCCCACCATTTCCCATCCATTTACTTAATTCTTCAATACAGAAGAATTAGTATACATGTACAGTATCAGAATTGCTAACTCATGCTCCTATGGGAAATAATTTTATCAATTAGAGTACAGTTCTTATGTGCTGTTCCTTTTGCCTATAAAATTACAGATTCCGCTTGATTCCAGAGTTACTTAGAGCAACACCTTTTCCTCTGGTTGGATTGTTTTTTTTTTAATATGAATACTTGAAAAATCACTATGTATTGTTACATTCTATGGTTCTGACAAATAGATTATATCTTATATCCACCATTACAGTATTGTACAACATAGTTTTACCACCCTAAAAGATCCTGTGTTTCATCTATTCAATTACCTCCAGTTCCTCCTAAACATCTGGCAATCAGTGATCTTTCTACTATCTCTGTAGTTTTGCATTTTCTAGTATATGATATAAATGGAATCATATAGTTTATAGCTTTTTCAGACTGTCTTTTTTCTGCTTACAAATACAGAAGATGCCAAAAAAATGTATACACTTTTTAAGGAATGAAAACTGTATTAAAATTGTAATACTCAATATATACTGATAACAAAAGATGAATACAAGTCATGTTTGACTTCTGCAATTACAAGAGGTGCTCAAAGTGGTTACCATCAGCGTCCAGATACTTCTGATTACAGCGAACTACTGCTTGAGCAACGTTGACCAAGGTGTCCACTTGTATACATTTTTTTGGCACCCCTGGTATGTGTTTAAGATTCTTCAATGTGTTTTCATAGTTTGATGGATCACTTCTTTTTCATTTTATTTTTTTTACTATTATTGATTTATTCTAAAGGTATTATAAAGAACATATTCAATATTATATTATATCAATTTCAGGTGTACAGCATAGTGGTTAGACATTTATATAATTTAAGAAGTGATCACACTGACTAGTCTAGAATCCACCTGCCACTATACATAGTTATTACCATATAATTGACTATATTCCCTATGCTTTAATTTACATCCCCATGACTATTTTGTATCTACAAAACTACTTCTTAATCCCTTCCCCTTTTTCACCCACACCTCCGATCTCACTTCCATCTGGCAACCATCAAAATGTTCTCTGTATCTATGAGTTTGTTTCTGTTTTGTTACTTTGTTTATTTTGTTCTTTAGATCCCACATATAAGCAAAACACATTGCATCTGTCTTTCTCTGTCTGACATACTCCACTCAGCACAATATACCCTCCAGGTCCATTCATGCCCCAGCAAATGGCAAAAACCCATTCCCTTCCGTGGCCGAACAATAGTCCACTGTATACGAGGTCTGACAATTACATTCATGAATTCATCATAGAAAAAGTGCTACATACCTCATTACTGAATATCACTATGGTCACCTTCGAAGTACTCCCCTTGGGAAGCTATGCACCAATGTCAGTGCCTAGTACACCCTTCAAAGTAATTTTGGAACTCTTTTTCTGGAATTGCCATAAGAGCTGTCATCCTACTACCCTTGATGTCCTGAATGTCATCAAAATGTCTTCCTTTCAATATTTCCTTTATCTTTGGGTAAAGAAAAAAGTCACTGGGGGCTGGGTCAGGTGAGTAGGGAGGGTGTTCCAGTAGAGTTATTTGTTACTGGCTAAAAACTCCCTCACAGATAGTGCCGTGTGAGCTGGTACATTGTCGTGATGCAAGAGCCATGAATTGTTGGTGAAAATTTCAGATCATCTAACTTTTTCACGCAGCCTTTTCAGCACTTCCAAATAGTCAACTTGGTTAACTGTTTGTCCAGTTGGTACAAATTCATAATGAATAATCCTTCTTATATCAAAAAATGTTAGGAACAAGTTTGCGAACTTAATTGTCAGACCTCGTATGGACGCGTACATCCCCTTGAAGTAGTGTTTTGGATTTCTTCAGGTAAATACCCAGAAGTGGGATTACCAGGCCCTTCTTTGTCTCTTATTATAACCTTTGTTTTAAAGTCTATTTTGTCTAAGTATTGCTACCTAGCTATTTTTATTTGTTTCCATTTTCATGAAATATCTTTTTCCATCCCTTTACTTTCTGTCCTTGTGTGTCTTTCAATCTGAAGTGAGTCTCTTCTAGCAGGATATGTAAGGGTCTTGTTTTCTTACCCATTCAACCACCCAAGGTTTTGATTGGAGTGCTTAATCCATTAACACTTAAAGTAATTATTGATAGATATGCAGTTATTGCCATTTTATTATTCATATTTTTGAATATATATATTTGTCTTAAAGGAGTCTCTCTAACATTCCTTGTAATTCTGGTTTGGTGGTGGTGATGAACTCCTTTAGCTTTTTCTTGTCTGGGGAGCTCTTTATCTTTATCTCTCCTTAGACTCTGAGATCATTGAGCATCCTTATAACTAGGGTTTGGAACTCTGTGTCTAGTTGATTACTTGTCTCCATTTTGCTTAGTTCTTTTTCTGGAGCTTTGTTTTGTTCTTTTATTTGGGACATGTTTCTTTGTCTTTCCATTTTGGCTGCCTCACTGTGTTTGTTTCTATGTATTAGGTAGGGCTGCTATGTCTCCAAGTCTTAGTAGAGTGGCCTTATGTAGTAGGTGTGCTGTGCGGCCCAGTGGCAGTCTCTCTGGTCACCTGAGCCAGCCCTCCATGAGTGTCCCTTGTGTGGGTTGTGTGTTCCCTCCTCTTGTAGTTGAGCCTTGGTTGCTGTTTGCATGTGAAGGGAAGGGATTGACTCTCAGGCTGATTGATTGTGAGGACTGGCCATGATAACAGTGGAGGAGTTGTTGTGCAGGGGCTGGCCTTATGGAACAGGATTCGCTTTAGCAGGGCTCTGGTGCCTTCCCAGTCTGCCCTTTGGGTGTGCTGTCATTCGAGGCAGCCAGGTGATGCATCAGCTGGGTATGAAGCGCCACTGGGCATGCCAGCCCTGGCACCTCCTGGGAGGGGCCCCACCCCAGGCCCAGTTCAGCTATAGCCTCTTCCCTACGTGGAACCAACTGTTATGAGCCACAAAGCAATCTGCAGATGGCCACAACCCAGACTGAGGGACTCCAGAGGCCAAGCCGTGAACCAAGGACAGGCTTGGGGCTGCTCAGCAAGAGGTACAATACACACCAAAGCCAGATGCTTCTTTTTTGGGTTTTTTGAATCTTTGAGAGATTTCGGCGAAATCCATAGAATGAGCCAAGGTCAGCCATTTCTTGGAGAAGCCACTGGAAGCAGCCTGGGTGCCTGAAAGTTGGGTGGGGTGAGGTCTCAGGGAATCACCAGGGCGGAGAGGATGAACAGAGTTAGCCAGGATGATGGCAGCCACCTATGTCTGACACCAGGATAGGGGAGGGCTGAACAAAGAAACAATGGATTTTGCCAGCACTTCGCTGTGGGAGAAAGCTACCCCTTCAACCCTCACCCTGAGGCCAGACAACTCAGTTCCTCCCCATGGTGCCTTTCAAGCTGCTGCCCCAGTGCTGGAACTCAGAGAGAGTGAGTCCATCAGTGATCAAGTCCATGCCTGGCCCTTTAAGAGGGTTACCTGAGACTACATGTAGCTGCTCTCGTCTCATTCATCCTCAATCTCTGCTGGTTTTCATAGCCAGAAGTGATGGGAACTTGTCTCCCTGGTACTGGAAGCCTGGGCAGGGGATCCTGATTTGGGACTGGGACCCCTCTCTCCTCTGGGGGAACTTCTACAGCTGAGGTATTCCTCCAGATTTTTAATGGTCACATGAGGGTGTGGGACCAACCCATTCCATGTCTCTGCCCCTCCTACCAATCTTGAAGTGGCTTCTTCTGTATGTCCTCAGTTGCAGGACTTCAGTTCAGCGAGACTTCTGGTGATTCCCAATTCGGTTGTTCTGTAGTTTAGTTGTAATTTTGATATGGTTGTGAGAGGAGGTAATCACAGTGTTTACTTACTCTGCCATCTTGACTGGAAATTGGATCATTTCTTTTTAATGCTAAATACACTGAAGAATAATAATTTGTTATACAGATGTGCTACAGTTTGTTTATCCATCTATCTATTGAGCGACATCTTGGTTACTTCCAGTTTGGGGTGATTAGGAATAAAACTGCAATAAACATTCACATGCTTGCATGATTGTGTGATTACAACTAACTTTGTAAAGAAACTGCCAAACTTTCTTCCAAAGTGGCTGTATCATTTTGCATTTCCACCAGCAATGTTGCTCTGCATCTTTTCCAGAACTGGGTATTGTCAATGTTTTGGATTTTAGTCATTCTGATCTGTTTAATGGTATCTCATTATTGTTTTAATTTGCAATCCCCTTATAAGAAATGATGTCAAGCATCTTTTCTTTCACCAATGTAGTGCTGTCTTAATTACTATAGTAAATCTTGAAATCAGATACTGTGAGTCCTAATTTTGTCCTTTTTTATTCAGTATTGTTTTGACTATTCTAGGTCTTTTACTTTTCTGTGCAAATGTTAGGCCCTATGGAACAGAAATCTATGGAATTTTGTGTCAGTGTGCACAAAATTGCTTGCCAAGATTTGGATTGGGATTGTATTAAATGTACAGATCAAACGGAAAAATTGACATCTTAACAATATTGAGTCTTACAAACCATGAACATGGAATATCTCTTCATTTATTTAGACCTTTGATTTTTTTTATCAGAGTTTTGTAGTTTTCCACACATATATCCTATAGTTTGATTAATTGATACTTAAGTATTTCAATTTCTGGTGCTACTGTAAATGGTATTGTTTTTCTAATTTCAAATTCCAATAGCAACTTTGAATTCTGTGACTTTGTTATGCTTATTTATTAGTTTGAGGAGTTTTCTTGTTTCTGTTTTTGGTTCTCTGTGTCTCTTGCTCGTGTTTTTTTTTTTTTTTTTTTTTTGTCAGTTTGGGGGATTTTATGCATAGAAAATCATGTTGTCTGTAAACAACGGTAGTTTTATTTTTTTCCTTCCTAATCTGTTTTTATTTTATTTCGCCTTCTTGTCTTACTGCACTAGCTAGGATTACTAGTAAGATGTAGAATAAGAGTGTTGTATGAGGACATCTTTACCATTTTCCTGATTTCAGAGGGTAAGTATATGTTTCTCACCATTGAGTATAATGTTAGCTTTTAACTTAGGGATTTTTTTTTAGATATTCTTTATTAAATTGGAAAAGTTCTCTATTCTTTGTTTGCTGAGAATTTTTATCATGAATAAGTATTGCATTTCATGAAATGCTTTTTTCTACATCAATCGACATGATCAAATGATTTTTCCTCTTTAGCCTATTAATGTGCTGGATTACATTAATTGATTTTTTTAATGTTGAACCAGCCCTGCCCTACATATCTGGAATAAAGCCCACTCTGTTGTGGTGTATAATTCTTTTTATACACTGTTGGATTCAGTTTGCTAACATTTTGGTGAGGATTTTTCCATCTATGTTTTATGAGTTGACTTTTAATACTATAAAAAAAAAAAAGCTACCACAAAAGTATTGGCACTAAAACAATGCAAATTTATTACCTTACAGTTCTGAACATCAGAAGTTTGAATGTCAGCAGAGCTCCATTCCTTTGGGAAACTTTAGGGAGTAATCCACTCCCTTGCCTTTTTCAGCTTCTAGAAGCCCACTGTATTCCTTATTTATTGGCATCTTCCTCCATCTTCAAAAAATATATATTACTCTTAACCTCTCTCTGTCATCACATCTCCTCTCTCACTCTGACTTCTTATATTCCTCTTATAAGACCCAGGTGGTTACATTGGGACCACCCAGTTAATCCAAGATAATATCTTATTTCAAGGTCCTTAATAACATCTGCAAAGTATCTTTTGTCATGTAAGGTAATATATTCACAGATTGCAGGGATCAAAATGTGGACATCATTGGAGGAGGAGCATAATTCTGTTTACCACATGTTCATGAGATATTGTTCTGTAGTTTTTCTTTCTTCTAATGCCTTTATCTGGTTTTAGTATTAGGGTAATGACCTCATAGAATAAGAACGTGTTACAACTCCTACTTTATGGAAGAAATTACACAGAATTGGTACTGTTTCTTCTGTAATATTTGGTAGAATTCATCGCTAATGATAGAGAAAATGCAGAAACAAATTAAACATTGGAAGCCATTGGATCTAGGATATAGTAGGTTTACCCAAGGAAGCAGAGATGGAAGATCTCAGTATGATAGCTGGAGAGTCACTGGTCTATAGTGGAGCAGAAGGTTTGAGGGGGGTCTCCAGGGCAATAGATTCCATGCAGATATAACTGATAGGCTAGATGATTTGAGACACACAATTATCTTGTCAACAAGAGAAAAAAAAAGACAATTAGAAACTCTGGTTCAGGGCTGGAAACTGTATACAAAAGTCATGGTCGATTTCTGGTTTCAGCAATAACCTGTATAACCATCCAGCAATAAAATATCTAAAAATTATTATTTTAGATGTGTGGCTGAGCTGGCAGGAAAATAAAGAAAAACCTTAAGGGCCAATTACAGAGCTAATGCATGAATCCAGCAAAATGAGTGAGCTCTGAAGCTTCTGAGTACCCAAAAGGCATCAACATTTTTCTGTACCCAAATATTCACTTTTTACAATTGCCTAGAGAAAGGAGACTAAGTCTAGGAATGTGTTTCCTTCCCACAAAATGTCCTCTACCTGACAAAGTAAAGAATTGGATACAAAAGTTCCTGTGGATCTGGGACATCTATAGTAAAACAGAGAATCGAAAAAACTACTGAAACTACCCTACAAAAGGAGACACTAATGACAATTTCCTGTCATTACCTTGTTTCTGGGTGAACAGAAAAAAAAAAAAAATACACCTCGCTTCATAATTTGCAACTACGAGCTGGCTTTTACATGGATTTGAGGTATGAATTCATGCTGTGGGAATATTCTAAAAACAAGCAAAGCAAATAATAAATAAGCTGAGAAGTTAGTTTAAAGTGATTCCAGGAATTTACAATGCCTCCAGGCAGGATCAAACACAATCTTTTTCAGAGAAACTGCCCTTAATGTAGACCTCAAAGTTCTTGCTGTCCTCCTGATAAATTTCCAACGAATTCAAGGTCACAATAAAAACAAAACAAAACAAACTAAAACATAAAGACAAAGCATACAAAGAAAAAGACATCATGAGTGAGAATAAGCCAACATAACAAACAGCAGAATTAGACTTGAAAAGACTTCAAAGATTGTTTTTATTATATACAAAATATTGTAAGAATATTTTAAATAATTATAGAAATAAGATAGCATTTAAAAAGTATGAATAAGGACCAAAAGACTAATAACAATGGCCAGAAGAAGGATAATAAAAAGAATCTGCTAGAACCTCTATAAGAGGAGGGGGGAATGCCCTGGTTTGTTACTTGATTATGAACTGAGAGAGCTATTCTACTAAAGGTCCATAAACTTTGGGTCCAGTAATTTTTGCCATGAGACATGCCAAATTAAGTTTAATGAGAGGCTTGGTGGTAGCCGTGGAAACAGTAAGTGAAACACATAGTCAGTGCATTCAGAAGAGTAGGGTTTGGTTGGAGCCAAGTCTCTAGGGGATTGCCAGGGCCGTAAACCTGGTTTACTATTCTAGTCTATTGCTCCTTTTGCTGAGGCACTGGCAAAATCCTTGGTTTCAGCTCCAACATTCCCTTAATCAATGGTACCATCAACTTCCCAATTCCATTGCTTTCACCATCACCTCTCAGGTTGCTCTTCAGATCCACATTGCCAAGTCAGTTATCAATCAGACCCCCTCAAGTTCAATAATGTTCACAAGTCTTATCGCTTAACCATGTTTTCTGTCCCAGTGATAAAACCTTCTTCAGTTACTCAGGTCAGAAAGCTGAGTCATCCATGTTTCCTCCCTTTTCCCCTTCCCTAATCCCTACAAAAATAAATCACCCAAATCTTATCAATTATATTCCCCTTTAAAGAAGAGATATAAAAATCAAATATGCCTTTCTTTTCCATTGTCACTGACACACGTTTGGTCACAGCCCCACTAAGATTTCTGTGCCTCTAGGTGGTTTCCCTTCAGCTCATTTGCACCTTGGCTACCTTGTAGTGATGGTCTCTGAGGCTAATAAAGTTTGTTTCATGGTCTCTCACTTGCACCAGCCCCTTGCAAGGCTTGGAAAGACCTGGTATGTTTATCTGGATATGTGTTTTGTAAAATTAGCAAAGGTAGGGTGTTTTAATCACAATTGGTTAAGACTATTGTCTCTCCACTCCAACTTCCCCTCTGTCACACTTCCTCTTGTGTCAGGTGGCAATGGGGGGTCCAGCCAAGGAGAAGTTGGGCTGAAATTACATTTGCTTGGAGTTTAGTAGGATATAGATATAGGGTTTGCAGTCACTTCCACATAGAAGTAAGTTATTGTTTATTGTTTTCATATAAAAATGACTTCCAGAAGTACTACTCTTTATCTCTGTGCCTACTTTCCTGGGATCATGACATAAAGGCATAAAGACAAACTGGATAATTAGAGTCACTGATTCAAAGAGTATTTATATTAGTAACTGCACAAGAAAATTTGATATGCCATGTCAACATCTATGATTCATAATATGTGAAATAAACCTTTAGAGGCTTTTTGAAATTTGACAAACAAACCTAATATTTATGTAAGACTAACAATAAATTGTAAAGATGAAAGAAACTTCTAAACTCCTAATAATAAATAAAATTTTCCATTAACTATGCTAAACGATAAACTAAAGTATCTTTCTGTTCTGTCAATAGGAAGTAATATAAAAAAATTACTGTCATATAAAGAGGTGAACAAAGGGTTAATGTCTACAAACATGGGGGAAATGTTTTACAAAAGTATGTTGGCAAAAAAATTAATAAAATATATGACTTTTCTGGATTTTATTATTTATCTCAGCATTTTAAAATTTGTAATTTGTCGTGCTTTCTTTTCCCATTCTAAACAAATATTTACTTTTGTACCTAATTTTGTATTTTTAAATTTATATTATTTTTTTCTTAAAGAGAAAAATTTTCTGCACTAAGTTGTACATGTATTAGGCCCCACAAAACCTGGATACACCACTGCAATTATCAGAGTAATCATTTCCAAACATAAATTGTCACCCCTCTTACCTCCAAGATAAAAACCCAAATTTCTTAACATCATATCTAATGACCTCATGATCATACTTTGTCATCCATTCTAGTTTTAACTTACCTCTCCCCCAGTTTTCCTCTATATTCCAGACACTAAACAGCTTAGAGTCATTAAAATGCAATGTAGCCTCCAACCCCTGCATCCATTTGTGCACCAGACAACTCAGCGTGACATTCCTTTTCATCACCCTTTTCCCTCATTGAGAGCTTCCCTGATTAACCAACCCATAAGCAGCACATTTCTCATTGTTCTTTCCCACAACACATTTTCCTTATGTGTCAAAACGTTTATCACATTTGTCAACATTATTCTTACTTGTTTTCACTTTTATTTTCATGTTTTATGTATTCCTCAGTAGACTCCAAAATCTCTGAGCGCAGAGGTAACAACTCTGTTGTTTTGTATTTAAACCTAGTATATAGTAGGTACTCAATAAATATTTACTGAATGAATGAAGAGTGAAATAGTGACTGTGAGAAAGATAGCATGAAATGAACTAGAAGCAAATGAGGCTTATTTTAGGAGAAGTTTCTGAGCAGTAGGTGAAGGTGAATGTCCTCGATAACTAGTGGGCCAAGTAGTTGAGATTTTACTTCATCCGCTAATGACATTATAGTCTTTAAAAAAAAAAATGCCTGGAAAAATGACATTGACACTATTGAATACAAATTCATATACCTGTGAAAAGGCATATACTGAAGGAGAAAAGAACTTAGGCATATAAAAAAGGAAGGAAAGATAGATGATAGATAGATAGATAGCAAGATAGGTGATAGATGATGGAAGGATAGATAGATAAATAGGGAGAGAGGAGGGAAGGAAGCAATAAATATCATTATAGACAATAAAAAAGCTAGCATCTTCTCAAACAAAATTACTTATTTCTTAATTATAAATCATGTGGATTTCTGACCACCACAGGCAACCCCACCACTATATATATATATATATATATATATATATATATATATATATATATTACATACAGAGGGTGTCAAAAAATGTATATACATTTTAAGAAAGGAAAAACCTGTAATTGAAATTGTAATACTCAATATATACTGATAACAAAAGATGAATACAAGTCACGTTTGACTTCTGCAATTACAAGAGGTGCTCAAAGCGTCCAGATACTTCTGATTATGGTGAACTACTGCTTGAGCAACTCCAAAGTGTCCACTTGTATATATTTTTTTGGCACCCTGGGTATACACACACACACACACACACACACACACACACAAATGAGAGTGGTTAGTGTAAAACCACAAAGAAAAGAAAATATGGGACAATTAGGCCAATATAAGAAGCATGTTACTGTCTATTGAATATATAAATGTTTCAGTTTTGATTCTATCATTCACTATGGAGCAGGTAAATCCACTCACTGGCCATGCCACTCTACTGTCTAAATCTCTGACATGACCTATGGACAAAAAGAGGGTTCTATGAAAAGTAACCTTACAGGGTGATCTGATCATAAATTCCTAACTGGGCATGCCGTGGTGGGTAGTCACACTCCAGGCATATAACTTCTTTTGCAAAAGTCTTATTGTTGCCTTAAGCAAGCCACTGTTTCTGTGCATCTCGGTTAACACACCTTTGAAATGCCCCCTTTTAGCCCCTTCTTTCTAAAACGTGATCACCCTTTCGGACCCCTACTTCCAAAGCATGACCACTCGCAAGTGAGCACATAAGCTTAACTATCCTGTAATCAGATCTCCTCCTGCTTTCTCCCACCTTCATGTCATCTTCCTTACATCCCCTCCTTAATCTCAAATGCATAAAAGAAACTGCAAACTGTCATTCTCCAGAGCATTTGAGATCTTGCTTCTGGGTAATTGTCAGTTTTAGCTCAAATAAACTCATAGAAATTCTTTACAGGTTTGAATGCTTCTTACATCAATAGCCAAAACCTTAAATAGATGTGATCTGTTTTAGTCGAAGTTTTCTCGGGAAATTAAAAAAAACCAAAAAAAAAAAAAAAAAACCTGCCAAATCTTCAAATCTTAAAGAGAACATCCAGCTGCTAGTCCAATCCCTGTGTAAAAAGGACCATAAGACACTACCATGCTCATTTCCTTTCCTTCAAAAAGTACAAGATTCCCAGATACTGAGGAAGTTTGCCTCAGCCCTTACTGACCTCCAGAAAAGTTCATTCAGTCTTGCTTTGCACTTTTATCAAGGATCATCATGACAATGTTTCCTCTGAGTTCCATTTAACCCATAATGCCACAGTTTGTTCTGCCATTTTAATTAATTAATTAATTAAGGAGGGGCTTTGGAGCCAGGCAGTGGCCTTTGTGGAGAGTGTTAGTGAAAGCTTTGAGTACTTGGGAAAAGGTGTTTATCTTTGAAGAGACTGCAGTTGAAAACTTGCAGAAAAGTGAAGAAACTCTCATTGGAAACTAGAGGAAGGGAAATCTTTGCTATGAAGTCGCAGAAAACTTAGCAACACTGTTGCTTGAAGTTATACAAAGTGGAAAACATGCCTAATGAACAGGTAATACAGTTTAGGAGATTTCCAAGCAAATTGTTGACGGTGACACTTGTTTCTTTCTTACGGCTTATGGTAAAACGTGAGAAAGCAAAACTGAGGAAAGGACACTTAAACACAAAGGAGACAGGACTTGTTGAGAATCTCCAGCTCCTCCCAATAGCAAATGATGGCTTTAAAATTAAGAAATAGCTTCCGAGCAGAGACCAAATCCAGGGCATTGTCAAGAAATGTGGTGCACAAGAGGAAGCTGAGGGTAGGAATATGAAGTATTTTGTTAAAACCTCAGAAGGATTAAAAGCGATGTTTCAGTACTATTCAGTCAGACAAAAGCCCTCTAAAGAGATTAGGGGTATGCCTCAGAGATTCTCTCAAACAACAGGGTTTACCTTATCACAAAGAGATTTATGGGTGTGACTTTTTCTCTAATGGAATGTACCTCAAGAAGATAAACAGAAGACCCACCTATTTCTTAAAAGACAGATACAGATAGAGATATCTGTATAGAGATGAGATAGAGATAGAGATAGAGACAGAGACAGAGACAGAAATAGAGATAAAGATAGAAGTATCCAGTGAAGGGGATAGAAATGGTAAAATTAAAAGAGGCCTTAGGCTCCCAGAATTCTCCTGGCAGGAAGCGGACTGAGAGAGTTACCCAGCTAAAAACACATGCTATCTTTCACAAAAAACGAGTGATTGCCTCAGAATGAAGAGCCTCAAAGGTACAGAAGAGAGCCATGGAATGGGTTCTCGGGAACTGAGAGCTACTCAAAGAACATTTTTACATTTGCCTGTATGATTTTCAGAATTTCTATGGACCAGGAATTCCTTTGTACCTCCCATTTCCCCCCTTTTAATGGGAACACCTATAGCAATTGTCTGAGCCTATCCCACCTTTTTTGGGTTGAGCAAATGGGAGGCAGATAACTTGTCTTGTTAGTTTGACAGGTCTACAGCTCAGAAGGAGCTGTACTTGAGGAATTGTACTTTAGAAGCCTCATATATCCCTGGACCTGGTTTAGATGATGGTATTTTAGACTTTGGACTGATGCTGTAATGAGATCACCATGTTTCCCTGAAAATAAAACCTAGCCAGACCATCAGCTCTAATGCATCTTTTGGAGCAAAAATTAATAAGACCCAGTATTATATTATATTATAGTATATTATACCATACTATATTATATTATATTATATTATATTATATTATATTATATTATATTATATTATATTATGTAAGACCAGGTCTTATATTAATTTTTGCTCTAAAAGATGCATTAGAGCTCATGGTCCAGCTAGGTCTTATTTTCGGGGAAACACGGTATACTTTGCAGGATGTTGGGAGAAGGTAAGTGTATATTTCATGTGGGAGAAACATAAACCATTGAGTGCCAGAGTCCTGGGATAGGCAGACTCTAAGACACTCAATGATCCCTGCTTCTTGGTATTCACACCTTTGTATTCTCCCCTCCTCTTGAGCGTGAGTTGAATTTCTTGTTTCATCTCTAACAAATAGAATTTGGTGGAAACAATGGGTGGACTCTTTTTCTCACTCTCAAGTCTATCTATCTGGTAGAATAGTCATGAGACAGTCCTGTGAAGAAACCAGAGTTATGAGGAACAAAGCCCAGACAACAACCAAGTGAGTGAGCTCAGAAGTGGACCTCATGCTCCCATTGAACCATCTGATGAGACCACAGCCCCAGCCAACAGCTTGACTGAAACCTCATGAAGACTTTGAGCCAGAGGCACTCAGCTAAGCCATGTTCAGTTTCCTGGCTTATTGAAACCATGAGATTTTTTTTTAATTGTTATTTTTAAGCCTCTAAATTTGAGGGTAATTTGTTAAAGGGCAATAGAAAACTAATATAGATATCTAGAAAAATGGCAAGGCTGTCTCTTCTGGCACACCCAACATTGAGCTGTGTGAGAAAAAAAATGAGGATGAAGTATAGGGTGAAAGGTCTACCATGTCCCTTCCTCATGTTCATGCACACACACGCACACATATCCTCACTCATTATGTCCATGTAACTCTAGAGGTAGCAATCATTCTCCTGTGCATATAATCCAGAGGGTATTTAGGTTAGTTGAACAGTATGGCTGGGCATATGAACGTGGTCAGGGGACAATGAGTCAAGGAGCATCTTGCTATGGGACAAGTGAAGAGAGCGTGTAGCTTGTCCTGTCACTAGTGGAAGAATACAAGAAAAAAGAAAGAGAGAAAGCATTGTTGTGCAGGTCATTAACGCTTAAGAGCTGAGGTAAAATGCACAGATGAAATTTTAAGAAACATTTTAAAAATATTCCATACATCACATTGATTAAATTGGTACAATAATTATCTAGAGCACTGTCAGCAAAATGGTGGAAAAAAAGGATTGAAACTAGACTAGATGTTTTGTTCGCTGAGGCATATTTCTGCACCAAGAATTCCAACGGCTAAAGCTGCCTTGTGGGGCCAGCAATATTAAACAATTGGGAAGTGCCTTGGGAGAACATTTGGTCTTACTCTAATTAGAGTTAAGTAAAGAATTTGGGGCTCAGAGAGGTGAAGTGATGTGCCCAAATCCTCACAGTGAACAAGAGTGCCCCTAGCTCCTGCGCTGACTTACTTTCTACAGGATCACTGGTTTCTGTGAAACGAAACTTTTAGCAGCAAAGGGAACATCCAGAGGCCAGGTGCTAAAAACGGAGCAAGCAGAGTTATTGCATAGACTAGGAAGAGAAAAAAACGTAATTGCCAGAATCATAAGGGTAGAAATAGAAGATATTAAAGCTGAACTTTACTATCTTACTGATTTCAAGCAAGAATATAGCAGCAGTGAGGGTTTCCCCAGAGTACTGGTGTTCAGACAGTGTAGTTAGCAGTATAAAGTAACCCATGATGTGAATATTCATTTTGCATAAATTAGAAGAGAATTGATTTTCACTGCAATCTGTTAAAGAAACAGACTAAAACTCAGCATTACTTGCCATTCGCTACAAATATTGGCATTCTGAAAATTGTATGCAAATGATTGATATAGTAGGAAAGCTCCAAACTGGAACGTACTCAGGGTGCTTAATGCCTTCTGTGACTTTGCTCATTACTTCAAGGGAGTGCTCAGCACATTCTAAGCAAATGGCTCACAGAGCAACACATTCAGAATTAGCTTGGGTTGGGTGGCTATTTGTAAACTGCCTAGATGTGTGCCAGTGAGCACGTGTGTGTGTGTGTGTGTGTGTGTGTTGGCTGAGGACAAGATGGAGCTTTAAAAGAATGGGGAAACTTTCTGATACTCAGATGTCAGCAAATCTTGAACTTGGGATCAATACCATAGCCTTCTGTTCCAAACAGCAAGATTCAGGTGAAGTTTACCAGCGACGTTGCTGAACTGCCAGACTTCTGAGCCATGGATTAAAAACCATGTTTTTTTTTGTTTTGTTTTGTTTCATTTTCATTCATTTTTGAGGCAATAAATAGGTCTTCTTGACATGGTTACAAAATAAATAAGAAATGGGCAATTCAGAAAATTTTCCTGAGGTGCACCTTTATATCAACAGCCTGCTGGTTACTTAAATATAAGTGCATAGGTTCAGGTGGTTCCAATGCCTTTACTGTTAGCGTCACGCCACCAGGCAAGACGCTCTGAGATTATACTTCTTACAGGCCCTGGGTGGAAGCCCAGTGAGTCTGACTGATGATGGTGAGTTTCTGCAAAGACGAGCAAGGGACCAGACCCAGCCAACTGAAATATTCTGGAAGCAGATGCTTCCCCTAAAGGATCAAAAGACACACAAAAAAACTAGCAAAATATATCAACCAGGCTACCACTTTGAGCTGCAAAATCTTCACATACTATTTGGTGTCTCATTGTTTTCATAATCAAAGCCCAAACACCGTGTTGAAAGCACAAAGAATGCGCTGGGGAGGACTATAACAAGAAGAAAAATTTTAACAGAAACATAAAACCTTAAAACTCCTATTAATAGGGTAGATAGTGAGGTCAGGACAAAAGTGAAAGGAATGAGGAGAATTTGCCTGCTGCTCGATGCAGAACACAATCTCATCTGGGAAAAGTCTAGGGTATATTTCATTCTTTTGTGAAATATGTTGAATAGGGGCTCAAATAAGATTCTAAACAGAATTCATTTGACAGCTTTTGCAGTAGGCAACGTACCTTCAATTAATTAGAAAGGCAAAACAGTGTGTGTACATATAGAAAATGCAGATGTGCAGAAATAAATACCATCCTGAGCTGGCCCAGAGCCAGGTAAACATGTGACCTAAAAACCTCTCTAATTTTAGTAGGCTGAAGTCTGGAAAAGTGATTAACTATCTAAATGCAAGTGTTACTGCTCTGTGCCCCCCAGGGAATGTTGAGAGAGAAAGGAAGGCTCTTATATCCTAATTAAAAGTCCAAGCTTTTGCCCCATGGAATGCAAAACGTCTTTGGATACAGGAAACTGTTCTTTATCCAGCTACACTCATAAAGCTGTCAATAAGTTGAGAAAGTGGCCTTGATGGTGTGAAAAAAACCACCTCTTTTAAAGCACTGGCTGCTAATAAAAATCTTTTCTGTTCAATGAAGTCCAACAAATCATCTAGGATCATATAAATAGCAAATTTAACAGCAAATTAGCAAGGCTTATAAAATATATGACCACTTAGGCAGCAAGGAAAGCCAAAAATCAAGGTTGGAGAATTACTAAATTATGGTTAAAAGATTTTTTTTTCCTTTTTATGCTTTTCATTGGAAGCCTTTAAAAATGTATTTTAAACTGCCTTTAAAAGGGGATATAATTAAACTAGCTGCGTTTGTGAGGGTCAGGGCCTCTCACACTTGATAACCACCAGAAAATGAGTAATGAATTGCACACCGTGAGGATTTTGTGCAGAGCCTTCCAGCCTTGCCATGTCTAGCATACAGCCTTCTTGGTTATCTGGTAATGGATGTTAGACTTGTGCAAAGCTAGCCTCTGCGGTTATAAAAAAAACAAAAAAGATCACATCATCTCCACAGAGTCTAATGCTTTCAGAGAAATAAAATAGTTACTTCTCTTTTTTAAATTGACAACGATTTAAAGAGTTTCTGATAAAGCAAGGAGCCAGATTCTGCTTTAAAGGAATCATTAATACCGTTACTAGGAGATTTAGCCTGTAAATTCTCAATTGTTTTCTTTCCCGTTACAGAGATTCTCATTAGTACTGCCCTACTACACAGGTAGGGGAATTACCCAATGAGCACAATTATTGCATGAAAGGTTATGCAGACTCTTCATTGAAAACTGGTACCTTTGCAGTAAAGAGTCTCTTTACCAAATCTTGGCACACACTATCTCTGCTTGGCTTTAAAACATTTTAGGAAAATTTGAAAAGGAAAACAAAAGTCAATACTTTTGAAGTTTCCCCCTTAAATAAGTATTAGAAGAGTTGATACGTTCAAAGTAATTTCTTGACTGGTTATTTTAAGCTATTGTTGTGCTTCCAGAACTTTTGTTTCTAAGGACTTTTTTTTTTTTCAAGGACATCTGGAAGGATGACAGCTGAAAATAAACATCTCATTCTTTTCTTCATCCTTCCCACCTCTTAAAAATGAAAGTAAATGACTAACAGAAACAAAAAGGAGCGAAGGAAATGTATGTTCTTCTTTTGGGTCGTGCAGATTTTGGACTGTTGTCACCAGGAAGTGAGGATGAGCACACCAGTGATGGAGATGGGTGGGTGGTGACTGTTCCAGGCCGTAGAGTGGCGCTGTCCAACAGAAATATGATGCGATACTCAAATGTGACAGACGTACATAATTTTCAAATTTCTAGTAGCCACATTGTTTTTAAAAAGTGAAAAGAAGCCGGTGAAATTAAGTTTAATAATATCTTTTATTTAATCTGATATATCCAAAGTAATATATAGCAACATGGGATCAGTTTATAAAAATCATTAATGAGATATTTTACTTTATTTTTATACTAAATCTTCAAAATCCAGTGTGTATTTCATACTTATAGTACATATCATCTTGGACTAGCCACATTGTGAGTGTTTAGTAGGCACATGGGGGTAGTAGCTACCATATTGGGGAGCATAGGTTTATAGGTCAAGTGCAACTACACTAAACAGAACTGGGGACACAAGCCTTCTTGAAACATCTCCCCGAATTCAGTAATATATGTTTCTGAACTGACCCAGTTGTTCAGATCTTCCCATGGCTACTATCACCTTATCATTTAGGTCTTGGCTCAAAACTAAGCTCCACTGAGAGGTCTGCCCTGACCATCCAGTCCAATCAGCAGCCACTTCCAGTTACCATCAGAGCATTCTGTTTTATTTCCTTCATATCAAGTGTCACTCTCTTGAGTTAGTTTGTGCATTTATTTTTTGTTTGTTTGTTTACTTGTTTGTTGTCTTTCTCTCTTACCAGAATATAAACTTCAAGAAAGTAAAAATCATGTCCATTTTGCTTACTTCCCTATTTCCAGTCTCTGCCACATAGTTGGACACATAAAATGTACCTCATCAGATATTTGTTGAATGAAAGTAATAGAGTTCAGGAACTATTACAGGCATTCAAAATTGTTAAGAAAAAAAAATCTGTTTATTCATGTTTCCTCTTTCTTCAAACTCTTTTTGTGTGTGTGTGACGCCTCCTCTCCAACAGTAAATTATAATTACCTTTGTCCGCAACCTTATCACAATTAGCTCCTTCAAAGAAGCTAAGGCACCCATTCACCCTAAAATGTAAATAACTGACAGAATTAAATGTGTTAAGGCTTTGTGAAGTTGAGACAAATCACAAAATCAGTGATTTTTCAGATCATGGCATTTCCAAACCATGTAAGTTGAAATTCTCAGTTCCTCAGTTTATTCAGTTTTTCTATTGGAGTATTTTTTCATGCTGAGCTCTCCAGAGTACATAGTCACCTTGCGTCTTTTTTAATAGTGATCACACAAATAATTTCACTGACAGGTGCCAATGAAATGTACCCTCGATGATAATATTTCTGACCAACTGAGCTGGAGAGTCTGAAGTCTGAAAGACTTCTTCAGTGTCCTTAAAATGTGTCAACCTAAGTATACACAGCCCTGGTTAAAGGAATAAGGGAAATAGAAGTACAAAGCGTTTTAATATTACTTGGGGGTGGAAGGTAGTGAGATCCTAGACTAAAGTTTTAGGAAGTAGTGGGAGTCAAAGGGAAGAGATATTTTAAACAAACAACAACAAATGTCAACTGCTTGGAAATAGGGGACAAGGAAGAGAATAAAGAACCAACTATGATGCCAAGATATTGAGCCTTGTTACAAAATGAACATAGAAAGCGTTGATGAAAATAGAAAAATTGAGATGTAAATAATTTTATTGAGAAAAAAATGTCAAATTTGGAGCCATAGTAGAATAGTTATCCATAAATGTTAAATAAGCATTTAGAAAATATGAGAATGGATTGATACGGTAGCTTGAGATCTAGAGATTAGACAACCTATGACCTATGATGGTCATATGACCATGACCTATGACCATGACCTATGACCTATGACCATGCCTGCACATGGAAAGCTCCAAACTGATATAAACTCCTAGATCCTGAAACAGGCACAGACAAAGTGTAACTTGTGGTACAGGCACAGAAAATAGTAGTTACATAAATATGAATCATCAAGTATTTAATGACTCAGAACCTAGACATTAGGTTTGTGTGATGTAACCTTCTAAGTAGCAAACTCACCATGGTAACAAAATTGTTTCTGCATCCTGGTATGGCTATTCCAGCAGGGGAGATAATAAAAGTCTGGAAGCTCCTTTGTTCAAGTCTCTTCAGACCTGATAATTTTAAATAGTCATCTGACCATCACCACTACCAGGGGTGTATTCTCATGAAGCACAGAAAGATGCAAGTGAGGATTCCTGCTTGCTCACATCTATTCTTTTTCTATGCTGGTTTCCTATCATTTTTGATCCTGAGTGAAGCTAATGAGTAGAAATGAAACGGACCTCTCTGACTTTCAATTCCAACATACGTAAACCCAATGTTTGTCTTCCACAATCCAACTCTAAAACAGTGGACTTTTATGTGAAATGTGATAGAGTGTTTTTATATTAAAAGTAACAGAACATTAAAAACACCTGAAAAGAGATATAAGCAATAAATTATGCTCTTAACTTCCTAGATCTAAAAACAGGATTATGTTAGAGGCATGAGCTTTTGCTAGACAATTAGCTAAAAATTAACCCTATTCAAATTAAACCTTAGCTATTTCTGATCTTTTGCTATTGGGGACTTCAAAACAAAGTTTTTGGGTTCCTTCACTTTGGTTTTCTTCTTACTAACCTTGCTTCTCTAGGCTGATGGCCCTCATGGGAGAATGCCCCTCTGATGAGCCTGTCACTTCTCCTCAAGATCAGGGAGGATGTCCCACTCTGTCCTCATGGAGAGAACTGTCTCCTGAGTCCAAAGTTCAGTCCTGGCTGTCTATGCCACCCTCTGGTGGAGCTGGAAATGAGTTCATATTCCTGGAGACGGCTGCCCACAAACTGCTTCTGGGAGCAGTTGTTGACGACAACAAAGATACCTCCCATGGCTTCTAGAACAGAGTGAAATGTTGGAGTCTCATTGAGCCACTGTCCATGTGACTAGGGGTAGGTCACTTTCCTCACTAGAAATACATCACTGGAGAGTTATTCTCCACTTTTCCAGAAAGAGTATGAAACCACTCTTTGTCCAAGACCAAAGGTCTTGTCCCAAGACTAAGTACATTTCAAAGTGACTGTGGGGGATTGAATAAAAACCACCAACCCCCAAATCCGCCCTGAAAAGATATCCATATCCTAAGCCCTAGAACCTGGCAATGTTATCTCATATGGCAAAAAAGGACTTTGAAGATGTGATTAATGATTTTGAGATGAGGAGATTATCCTGGATCATCCAAGTGGGCCCTAAATGCAATAACATACCCTTATAAGAGGGAGGCAAAAAGAGATTATACCACAGAAGAGCAAAAGGCTACCTAAGGTCAAGTTCTAAAGGGACCATAGAGGCAGAGAGAGGAGTGATGCAACCACAAGTCACAACCACCAGAAGCTGGAAGAAACAAGATGTGGGTTCTCCCCCAGAGCCTCTGGAGGGAGCACAGCCCTGCTGACACCTGGATTTGGGCTCAGTGAAACTGATTTCAGACTTCCCATCTCCAGAACAATAAGAGAATACATTTTGTTGTTTTAAGATACTCAATTTGTAGTAATTTGTTACAGCACCCACAGGAAACTAATAAAGTAACTGACACAGAAATAACATGGAATTCTTTATAGGAAATCCCCTCCCCCTCTGTGCATCCAGCAGAACAAATATAAAATATCTAATGCTTGTGTACTTCTCAAGGACAGGGTTATTCAATCCTAGCCATGGAAAAATATATAATAGTATGATATATATACACACACATATACATGTACATATATGTGAACACTCAACACTTAATTTACATTATTCCAAATTTTTGCAAATATACAGCAAACAGTTCTTATAAGGCTGTTCGATATTTAAGATTTTTTCATTTTTAATATAAATTATGTAAAATAGCCACCACTGGCTCATCTAAAATAGCCACCACTGGCTCAAACATGAAAAAGTACTATAATATTTTTTTTCTGATTACAAAAGTAGCACATATATTGGGAACTACAGAAAAGCTCTAAAAAGAAAATTGGCATTATAGGTGATTTTTTTTTTTTTTTGCCATGAGATAAATAAATATAGTTAATTAATTTTTTTTCTTCTGGTCTTTGCTCTATGAATATACAAATATTTTTTATTGCAGTGTAGGTATTACACAATATAAGCTCTTTCATAATCTTTTTGTTTGGGGCTTAATAACATCATTTTTGTGATTATTTTTCCTAGTCATTAAATACTCCTCTACAACATACTTTTCACAGCCACACAGAGTTTTGCATCTTTGGATCTTACAATGAGGATTTTAAGTTTTATATATTTCATCATCACTTATATACATATTTTCCCTTGAAAGTATGCTTAGAAGCCCAACATGTTTCCTTTTAGTGGTGCCTATTAAAGTGTTAATCTACCTGGAATTTATGATTTCACAGCATGAGCTCATCTTTTCAAATGGCTTACTAGTTGTGTGTCAACAAGTTGGGAGATGATTTTTTATGAATATTATTTTCTCCACTGGTTTTGAGGCAGGATGGGTGGCCTAGGAAATTGACAACTCCCTCCAGGGAACAATGTGAGGAGTTTCACTGGTTACTCAGGTAACATGTGACTGTATCCAGTACCTGCAACTGGAGAAAAAAGAGACCCAGTTTCATCCAGGTAGGCTGATCCCTTTGACCAAAGACCTGACCTTTAGCTAATTTTAATGTCATTATAATGTCATTTACATTGCAATTACTACAACTCCCATCATGCCTCTGACACCATGACAGTTCTGGAGGAACCAAATGAGGTGGGGGGGAAGGCGGGAATGGAGGGTCCCGCCCAGGGGGAGGAGATGAATGAACTAGCCAATAGGACATCACCAATTCCCACCCAGGAGGAATAAAAACCCCTTATCAGGACTTCATGGGTGCAGTTCTCTAAATTCACCTGCACTTTCCTGTTAAGTGTATACTTTCATTTTCAGTAAATCACTCATTTTCCTGCATCTTCTCACTCTTGAATTTTTTCTTATGCAGAGACAAGAACCCAGCTAGGGCTGCTCCAGGTTGAGTTCTCTCTTGGACATCCCCAAACTGTGAGCCTCTGGTGACCTACGAAGATACATTCTAACTTCCTATTTATTATTTTAGGATTACTTCTAGATGTGTTCCACTGACCAGTTTGTTTATTCCTCACCATAAAAAATTATTGAAACTTTATATGATAGAGCAACTCTCTCCTCACGACTGTTATTTTTCAAAACCATCCCAGCTTTTCTGAAGCCTTTAATTTTGATCAAGTTAAACATTTAAAATGCTAATATTTTAATTAAAACAACTCTTTAATTACAGAGATTCATTTGGAGATAGGAAGGTACATTTACATATCTTGTTATCTAAGAATAAATTTTCTAATTATTTATGAAGGATCCCTTCTCTTTTCCATCCTCCAGCAATGGATCCCTTTCTCCAGCATAATTAATTGACTCCTTTCTGGATTATTTTTATCAGCAAATAAGCATGACCTAGTTTCTGTTTTCCTTCGGTGGAAAAAAATTACTCTAAACTCCATGTCGTCATATTTTTCTTTCAGTCTACATTAAAACCTCTGGGAAGAGCTTTCTGAAATCACTGATTACACTTACTTCCATTCACTGCTCAACTCATTTAAACGTGATTCTTCTCATGATGGTCCACCAAAACAATCCTTGCAAGGACACCAAAAACCTCCCTGCTGCCAAATTCATTACCTTTTCTGGCCTCCTCATTTCTGACCTCTCAGCAGTAGACCACTCTCGCCTTCTTGAAAACACTCCATCTCCTGGCTTCTGTGAACACCGTTGATCTTCAGCCTCACTGGATCTTCTGTTGGTGATGTATTGTAGCTCATCTTTGAAGGTTGGTGTTTATCTGCAAAAGCCAAAGTCCCGGGTCCTCTCTCTTCCTTCTCACTCTCTTCACTCCTCTCACATTTTCCCATCAATTCTCTGCTGCTATGTTACTAATTTTTTACTCTCTAAGAATCAGCCAATCAGCATAAATCATGCTGTTTTTCTCGTACCCTGCTTGACTTCACCCCCTTTGCCCACTATAGCAACATTTTGTTTCAATCGTTGGGGTTTTTGTTTGTGTATTTATTCTTAGTTTGTAACTAACCATCTTCTGATCCTGCTTACTAGTTCCAGGTGATTTTAGTTCATGTTTGGATTTTCTTGTGCAAGCTATCATCAATTGTTAATAAATTTTACTCTCATTTCTGATAGTTATACCTTCCCCTATTATTGTTTCTTACTTAATTGAATTGATAAAAACTTCTAGAAAATGTTAAATATTTTAAAAATGATCATACCAGGCATCCTTATTTGGCTTCTAACTTGAAGAAGAATGGAAGAATGTCTCTAGCACTTCATCATTATATATGATAGAGTTTAGGATAGATGTTTTTATGGCATGATGAACATTTCCTTAGTTTACAAAGAGTTTTCATCAGTAGCAGATGTTGACTTTTATCTACTATATTTTAATATTCACATAAAGGATCATAAATTTTTTTGGATTTGCATTATGATCAATTATCTTAATACTTCTATTATTTATTTATCTTTGTAGTCTCGTATTGAATCTTATTTGGTCATGCATAATTCTGCTTCAAATATACTGGCATATTTGATTTATTCGCATTTTATTCAGGATATTTGCTCTTTTATACAAATAAATCCCTATGTTCTATTTTTATCCTATATTTGTTAGGATCTGCGATATGAAAGTTTTTCATTGTTGTAAAGATTTAGCATATTTTATAACATAAGTAACTTTTGCATAAATCAAGAACTGACTTGTAGAACTGTGTGTGGTTAGCCCTTTTTAAAATGGGGTAAAGGTTTTGTTATGTTTTTATCAGAAATATTTTTCTAATTTTTCTATGGATATTCAGATTTATTATTATTAATTTAATTTATTTTAATTTGACAACTTATATTTCTCTAGAATTTGAACTTTTTGTCAACATTGGAATTTATTGTCATAAAGTTTTATATAGTGTTATTTGTGTGCTTTTAATAATTCTTAATACCTGTTTTGATATCCCTTCTCCTACCTAATATTGTATATTTGTTCTAATTTTGTATTAATACCACTTAACATTATTGTGGAGACAGAGCCAGGAGAGCAGTTTCCAGGCTCTCGGCCTCACATGGAAAGGTGCTCACTCAGGTAGTAAATGGCCATCAACTGTGATTGGATGGCCATCAGCTGTGGCTAGTTGGCCGTCAGCTGTAACCAGTGAGCCATTGGCCACTAATATAACTGCTGTGGCTATGCTAGCAGAAAAATGGGGGCTAGAAAGAAGATGGTGGCTGGCAAGCGTGGATTGCAGTTAGCAAGGTGTCGGTTGGCAGAAAAGTGGACAGCAGGTTGCACGTCGTGTGAATCCAGCCTCCAGTGAGATGATAGTGGTATGACTCCCTTACCTATTGCTCTGTGGGTGTTCCTTTTTGGCCTAGCCACATCCTGCGTTCTTATGTGGGGAGCGGGAGCTGAGACCCTGCATGACACCCTGCATGACAATTATCTGTATAATTATCTCTTTATAAGAAATTTCTGGCAATTTATCAACTTCATTGCTTTCTGCTTTATTAATTTCTGCTCTTATTTGTTATTCCCTTTCTACTGCTTCCATGGTTTATTTAGTTAGCTTGTTGTTATCCTTCTAGTTTATTTTGTTGAATGCTTGATTTATTTTAACTCTTCTTATTTATTTAGTAATAAAGTATAATGGTAGTGACATTTTAAAATTAATTAGTGGGCTTTACTATTTTGCCTTTCTAAAGCATGACATTCACCCAGTCTCACTGAGGCATCCCACTTGCCTGGGAGGTAATCAGGAATTGTTGCAAAAGATTTTCGAATTTAAAAACTGAAGCATCAATGTTCAACTTCTCACACTGAAGAGCAGGATTTTGCAGCAAGACACACTTTGTCCTGAGAAAAGAGTGTCTCAATTCCTTTTTCTCCTCTATTATCATATCAAGTGATAGGCTGCCCAGGTAAACATCAGATATATAGTATAGAAACTCCTAGCTTGCAGAATAAAATAGAATTAATTATACTTTTCCAGCTGCTGGGGGAGCTATGGGAAAAGAAGAGGAAGGCAGCCAATGTGTCACCCACTTTCCCTTCCCCAAAGAAAAGAGAGAAGGTGATCAGAGGTGTCACCCATTTTCTCTTCCCCAAGCTCTCACTCAGCGAATGGAAGATAATAAGATAAACCATTCTTTTATAAAACTCTGTACCTGAAGTTTTATTTCTTCATTTTATAAGTTACTTAAAGATTTTAAAATTTCTATATATTTCTATATTTATTTTTGGTCTTATTTGTTACTAATATCTAATTGAATAGCGAAGTGGTAAGAAATTGTGTCCCGATATTTCAGTATATGTGCTAACGAAGCGAGCATGTGTCCTGATATTTCTCTTTGGATGTTTTTAGGATTCCTTTGAAGTCTAGATATGACAAGATTTTTTTTTTTTTTTCAGTTTATTGGGTGACAATGGTTAGTAAAGTTACGTAGATTTCAAGTGTACAATTCTGTAAAACATCATCTATATTTGTTGTTTATGACCTTCATCTAATGTGCATAAACTTTATTGCAGTTTTAAAATTAGGAATCATATTTTTTCTTACTAGAAAATTTCTAATTTTACATCAGCTCCTGTACCCTATTTTTTGTCCTCTTTCAATTACATAAGATTATTATTAAAGTTACAAAGATGAATTAATGCCATTGGTATTTTTCTTTCCCAACAAAAGTCTAAGATATATTACAATTTGAAATGTATTAAAAATGAAAAATACTTTCATATGCTTTTATCAAGATTATTTCATTTGCTCCTCATCATGATCTCATAAGCTAGATAGGGTGGGTGATTTATAAAAGAGATAACTTGGAAATGCACAAAATATGACAGCTTTGGCATGAATTAACATGATAAGAATTAAAGAAAATGATAAAAGAAGTGAAATTATAAAGATATAAAATTAAAAATTTTAAAAATAAATGAATAAATGAAATACCTGGAATATCATGCAATTCAATAAAAGTTTATTAAATAAATGATCAAAATCCCCTTAGCTGTAAGTAATTTGGAACTAACAGTGGGAGATAATTAAGCAAACAGGTCCAGCAGCCTCGGTCTAACCTCTTATTTTGAATTAACATTCATATCATGATCCTCTTGTGAAAGCAGACATTTGAAAACCCAAATGAATGGACCCAGTAGAAAAAGAAATAATATTTCTTTAAGACTCTTACAATTTTCTTTCTATTATTGTTCTTATTACATATCTTCCTTTTCCATTTGTCTTCTGTTTCATTTCTATAATAAATCAAACTTCATTTCTGGACAAATTGGATTTCACTGTTGTCAATATTGTTTTTCCATCTTTTCATTAACAAGCTTAAAGGCAGCAACAAAAGCTAAGTAACCTTCACCTTTCGACTGAAAAAAATGGTTTGCAATAACCATTCAATTTCAGGGTCATCTTCGCCTGCTATTCAGCAGTCAGCCTGGAGAGGTGATCACGGGTCTGCATTGGTGGCAGACTAAAGGGTGGGCCACATGAGTGAGGTTGAGGTCATTGCAGGGGCAGGGGCAGGGGTTAGGCTTTCCCTGCTGCACCTGGAGGATTTATAAATGGGGATATTTTAGTCTTTAGCACAGGCCACTCCTTAGCCTGAGAGAGCACAAATATTTACAGAAGGAAAACCAAATAGGAACACTGCTGCATTGCCAGGCTGTGCTGCTGAACTTAATGAAGGGTTTCTTTCCCCCTATGGATTTCAAAGCTGCCTGAACTAAGGATACTAAAGCAAACAGCGTATCTGAGATTTAATGGAAAGGAAAACATGCATGTAGTATAAAAGGCCCATTATTATTCCTTAGCACTTAATTTTAGGTAAAGTGCATTGCAGTGACTTTTTGATGCACCACCCTGTCCCCCTGCCTGTGAAGCAGGTCAGCTCCTCCGGCAGCGACATGGTTGGGTGGTATCCATCATGAGACTCAGCCTCTTGAGGACCAGGAAGCAGTGATGTGTGGCTAGATTAGATAAATTTATGATGATATGACACCTACCAGCAGTGCCAGGTTACAAGCCTCAGAGTCGGAGGTGATCACTGGGCAGCTACATGCTGGAATGAATGGGAAGGGATTAGGGCTGGAGCCAAATAGTACTGAGTGTGAACCTAAGGCCCTGTAGGTTTAGGTTTAGGTTTAGGGTTAGGGTTAGGGACACACTATTCTGATATTGATCACCATGGCTTAGTTATGCCTCTTCTGGCATCACACAACATACATTGCTTATGTGCTTGGGCCTCTTTCACTCAGCATAGTGACTGAGATTCAACCATATTGTCACATGTACCAGTAATCCATTTTTTTTGTTTTATTAGTGGGTGGTATTCTTTGTACAAATACGTCAGTTTATTATTATTAACCATTCTCCTGTTGATGGACATTTGGACAGTTGACAGTTTGGGCTATTATAATACAGCTGCTTTGAAATGTTTTGTATGTATCTTTAGGAACATATACACTAATTTCTCTTGGGTATGGACTTAGAGGTGCAATTGCTGGACCAGGCAGCGTAGAAAAATGCTTAAACTTAAAAAAAAGAATAAAAATGGCAAAACAGTTTTCTAAAGTGACTAAACTACTTTACACTCCCAATAGCAAGGCATGAGAGTTTCAGTTGATCAACATACTTGACAATATTTGGTATTGTTAGACTTCATTAATTTTAACCATTCAGGTGGGAGTGGTGTGTAGCGACATCTTATTTGGGTTTTTAATTTGCATTTACTTGATGAATAATCATGCTTAGCGCCAACATTTCATATGTTTTTTGACAATTTGGATATCTTCTTTGTGCACTATTGGATTGAGTCTTCTGCCCGTTTTTAATTGTGTACTTTGCTTTTGTTTCTGACTATAGGATTCATTTATTATTCCGACAATGAGTTTTAGGCTAAGTATATTATCACTCTAATATTTCTTAATCTTGTATTTCATCTATAAAATGGGGGTGACACTCTTTATGAAGATTAAATTAGTTTATGTATGTGCCTGATGTCATTTTCATTTCCATATAGCTTTCAGGGCAAACCCTGAATCAGAATTAGTTAAAACCAAGTAGTGTAAGAGTAGGGAGAAAGCTTTTCATTCCCTGTAATATGAAATTAAGAGATACTGTCTTTGAAAATAAAGGCAGAAGGATATTACAAAAATTATGCTGTGTAAGTAACCACTATAATAAATATGCAGATCTTTCTAATGCTTGATAAAATAACCCACAAAACAAACAAACAAAAGACCACATAATGGTAGATTTTTAAAGCTACAAAACCAGAAAACATAGCATAAAGTATATAACATAATTAACACCAAATCTGTATCATGTCGTTAAATTAAAAGGGACTAAATTCATTCATGAATAGAAAAAAGATATTTGGATTAGATCACAAAACAAATATGCCATATATGAAACATGATTCAGAAAGATTGGCTATAATAGATTAACAATGAAAGGAAAGGAAGGGTTATGAGTAACTCTTACCAACATAACATTTATATTTATAAAATATAAAATATAAAACAAAAACTATAGGAGATATTATGAGAAATAGGTAGACATATGTTTGAAGAAGGAAGCTTTAATTCATATATTTCAGTCCATAAGAGAAAAAGTAGACAATAGTAAATAAAAAGAGAAAAGAATAAAATCGATCTTCTTTTCATGTGAAAGTAATATTTTCAAAAGTTGGCCATTTATTAAGCCATAAGAAAATATCAATACCTTTCAAAAAGAAGAAAAGCATAATTAATACCAAACCAGAAAACAAAAAGCCCTACCACTGGAAATTTTAAAAGCCTTCCTAAACAATTCCTAAGTCAAAGAAGAAATCTAACTTAATCTGTAGAACGTCTGAAAATCAGCAATAAAAATGTTATATATTAGAACCCATGAAGTATAGCTAAACCAGTGCTCAGAGAAAAATTTACAGTCCTCAATACATTTTTAAATGAAAGAATTATAATGACTAAATTGCCTAATTTAGGTATTCAACTCAAGAAATTAGAAAAAATAATCACAAAAAGTGAATAAAATAAAAAGGAATAAATTAAGATAAAAAATAACTAATTAGAAAACAGAAAATGAAAGAATTAATAAATAATACCAAGATCTGATTCTTTGAAATATAAAATAAAAATAAATTAACTTTTATCTAACTTTAAAAAGTAAGCTCAAATGGCAAAACAAGAAATAGGAGAAAATGGCTACAAATACAGAGAGAAATTAAAACAATGACAAGTAACTACTTTCCTTTGTAAAAATAAACTTGAAAATTTAAATAAAATACTTTTCTAGTAAAATATAATTTCTTAAAATTGACACCAGAAGATTGAAGAGTCTATACAATCAGTTATAAAAGAAACAGAGACAGTTGCCATGAGCTATATTCTATAAAACACCCAGACACGGTTTGTGTCATGGCAGAAAGCTTCCAGATCCTTAAAGAACAGAAAACTGCAATTTTATTTAAACTGTTGCCAGAAAAAAATTAAAACTTTTTCAGAAAAAAGTGATAAATTGAACTACATACAATCGTGAATTCATGTATAAAAAATTATCATAGGCAAAGTCAAAAGACAAACAACAAATGAGAAAACACATTTGTAACACCTATCACTAATATTTAAAATTTCCTCCCAATCAATACGGAAAGACAACAACGTCATAGAAAAATGGGTAAAGTATGTCCACACAGTTCATAGAATATTCATATGACTCTGAAATATAGTCATATATTTTTAACCTCACTCATAATAGAAATGTAAATTAACACTAGAATCAAAGAACATTATATACATAATTGGATTGACAATACAACAGATTTCATAAACCAGTTAGACTGGCTGCTTGAGTAATGGTGGTTGCCAATTAAATAAATATTTTTTTGAAATTTTGCATTAATTTAAATATATCTTAATAGGTAAGATATTCAAACTTTGTAATATATTGCAAAAGAACATACCATGAAAAACACTTCCACCTAACCTTGGCCTCCCAGATCCCTTCCCCAAAGCCAACCAGAATTTCAGTTTTTGTGGTAGTCTTACAGAAACATTTTAATTATAGTCACTCAGTTATTTATTCGTTCAATTATTCATTCAAAAAACATTTGTCAAACACCTACAATGCGCAAGGTACTGAGAGTTTAGTAGTAAAAAAAAGAGGTTTCCTCAAAGTGATTTTGCCCTCATCAGGTTTTCATTCTAGGTGGGAAGACAGGGACAAAAGATTTAAAAAAAAAAAAACCATAAATAATGACATGTTACAATTTTTAAAAAGCAGAAAAGATGGATATAAAAGATTGATGTGGGAATGATTTAAACTATTAGAAATGGAGGTCAAGGTAGACATCACTGAGAAAAAGGCTTTTGAGTCAAGACTTAAAGGTTCTGGGAGAGCTGACTATGAGGGCGTCCTGAGAAAAGCCCCCCAGGAAGGGCAGAAAAGCCTGGAAGAGAGAACATGCTGAACATGCTTGAGGGATTCCATTGACTGCTGGAGCCCAGTGAATGAGAGTGAGAGTGGGGGGAATGACGATTCTATCCTACCCTAAGGACTATCTATCTATGGGTTTTACTCTGAAGAAGATGGGAAACTTTTGAAGGGCAGAAGCAGGTTATCTGATTCACCTTTTAAGAAAAACAACCCTGATTAAGTTCATGACAAACAGGTGAGGAGGTAGGACAGAAGCAGTGACCCCTTCAGCGCCTGTCTCAGCCACCCCTTTGAGAGATGAGGACAGTTTGGACAGGGTGGTGGCAATAAGGGTGGGAAGAATAAATTGAATTCCAGATATATTTTGAAGGTAGAGCAAATATATATTCATTCTCCCATTCTTTTTTAATTCACAGGTGCTAGCATAACAGGCATATTGTTCCAAACCCATACTTTTGGGTTTCACTACATAACTTGGCAATTTTTCTGTGTGAGTAAATGAAGAGCTTCCTCATTGTTTTTATGATTGTACTTAATTCCATCCTGTCAATGTTACCATAATTGATTTAACCAGTCCCATACTGATGAGTATTAGTTTGTTTTCTGACCTTTTGCTATTATTAATTATGATGATACAAATAATCTCGTGTATGTGTCACATTAGGCATATGAAAATTTGTCTACAGGATAAATTTGTCAAACACCATTTGCTTAGTCAGTGGGTAACTGTATTTATAATTTTGACAGACTATTTCCTGATTACCATCCATCAAAATGACACTCCCACCAGAATTCATGAGAGTTTTCTGTTTCCTCACCCCCTTGAGGATGGATCAAAGATCAGAGGTGTTCTTTTGCTCCCATCTCAATTTATGAAACGTTGTCTAGCTTTTTATTCCATATCTTTATGGAAACAGAGTATTTATGTTTTAGTGCAGGGGATTCACTTGGGTACACTCAGAAATAGAGAGATGGTTTACATTTTTAAAAGGTACTGCTATCATAATCAATGTTGTAATACAGGTTTAACATTTGTTAAAATTCAATACTGATTCCTGACTTAAAATAAATCTTAACTCACAATCAATGGGCATTTCTTTTACTTGAAAAGGGATAGCTTCTTGAAATCAAAAGTAAGTACAGTTTTAATGGTGAAATTCCCACTGAAGTCAGAAATAAGGCAAGGATGTCCTTTATTTCGCCTGTTATTCAACATGGCTCAGAAGGTCACTGACAATGCAAAAAAAAAACAGTCAAGAAATAAGAAGGGGTACAGATCTATTGTTAAATAATGTACTGGTCTGCATTAAAAGAAAAAAAAAACAGCAACCAAAGTAAATCTTTTGTAAATTATTTCTGTCAAAAATAAAATAGCTAATATTATAAATTCTATTTTATATTACATTTAAAAGTTAAATATTTAATAAGGAACAGTTTAGCTTACAGTAATGGAAACACTGAAAACAAACTGTGGTGGAGCATAGTTCCATGGTAAAAATTAATGTTTTTGCTAAATTAAGAAATATAGGGACAGAAATGTGCTTGAAAATAGCTTTGGTGCACACATCATTTCCAAATTGAGTCCAAAAGATTCCTGTAAGCAACAAGGGACAGTGACTGGCACATAATAGGCTTTCAAAAACCACTCATTCCCTTCTCTGACTTCATCCCATCTCTATTTTTCTCTCTCCTAAGCCTTCCATAAGTCCTTAAGCCTGAGTGCACGTGGCTTCTTTTGTGGACTTCAGCTTCCCCCATCCTGGTTTAAGACCAACAACAGCAGGACATATATAAGAGCCTCGTCCACTTCAAAAATCCCCTCATCAATCTCATGATTTTGGAACTAAGTCACCCTATGAGAGCCAGGATCCTTCCCTGGAATTCTTCTAAACCACCAACTTAACCCAGGATCCAGTATTTTAGAACTGGTAGATATTTGACTTAATTACTGCCGACCCTCTCCCCTGAGGTTAGGATCAGGTGTACATTGAGAATTCCCTTGACTATCATTTTCTTGTAATCCACCCCAAGTTTTCAGCCACCACCTATATCACCCCCCTTGCCCCTCTTTCTTATTTGAGTGCATACCAGTACTAAGGATTCATTGATTCAATTATTCAACAAATTTAACAGTTCCAGACACTGTTTTAGGAGCTGAGGACAACACAGCAAATGAAAATAAACAAACAAAACTGCTCTCCTGTAGCTTCTATGCTATTGGGAAAGATGGAAAATACATCAATGGTCAAAAATTTAAGAAAAATAAACGAAAAATTCCCTGAAGAAAATAAATAGGGTGATAGATACAATGGGTGGTAGGTGGTGACATCTGAGCCTAGGCCACGAATGAACAGAAGAAGCTAACCTTGCAAAAAGTCTGAAGGCTGAGGCTTCACCCCAGAAGTCAGAGCGCCTCAGCCTGCCAGGTCTAGGTCTGGCGGATGTAACCAGGTAACTTTCCCAGAAATTCAGTTCATCGCTGCTGAGTGGGTCTCTGTGGAGCCATAGTTCTCATTATCCACTTTCACTCCCAAGGCTCTGAGGTTCTAGAATACTTTTAGCATTTATTCCTTTCAGAACAGGTTAAAGTCCAGATACTCAAGTCATTATTTATCCACTCATTAATCCATTCATTGAAACCGCTGTTGATTTAATATCAACTTTATTGAAAGTAACATAATACTACTAGGTGATGTGGGATGCAAAGGTAAATAAGACATGGGCCCTGTCCTCAATTACAGTTAAAGTTGAACTTAAGCACAGATTGCATTTGAAGGTGTGATAGAGATAATGTTGGAAAGGTTAGCATGAGCTAAAGCATGGGGGCCTTCTTAGCCAAGCTAAAGAATTTGAAATGGGAGGCACTGAAGGTTTAATACTCCATAGAATGATTATCAGATATGAGGATAGTGAAATAGACCAGGTAAGAGTTGGTGAGAGTTTGAACTAAGGCAGAGGCAGTGAGGGTGACGTGGCGGGGATAGATACAAACATTTTTTAAGAAGTGGAGTACACTGGATATTCTTAATTATCTAACATCCTAATGAGGAAGTCATTGCTGCACATAATCTGGAGTTGTGGGCAAAGAACTGAGATAATGCAATGAGAAGTGGAAATGGAATAACAGATGAGATTGGCAAGGATAGGAAATATGTGACCTTGGGCTTTCACTCCCAGATACCACAGACAACACAGGCAATTCTCATTGAATTCAGATGTAGCTTTAAATCCCTTTTCAACACAACACTCCAGGCAGAGGGGACAAAAATCCATCAAGGTTGGTGTACTAACTGAAACCTATTCACCAATTCTGGTGCTAGGTTTAGAATGCCATAAGACAAAGTTTGGTAATTATTCAATAGGCAACAGGAAGGCACTGATGGCTTTTGAGAGAGAAGATGGATGTATAGAGAACATTACATTTGGTAGAAAAGTGAAAAGCCTGGAGGAGTAAAAGACTAGAGAGAGGCAGACAAATGGGTCAGAACGTTTATTTCATGACTTTGAAGCAGGAAAGGAGGAAGTGAAATAAAGATTCAATCACAGTACGTCCTTATATTTGCCAAAACATATTTTTCATGATTCCAAGGTACCAATTTCTTCTTGTGTATTTTATCTATATGAGGCATGATTACATTTTACATCTGTTTGCATGTATGTGAACTTCACATGTGTCATCTGTTAATTTCAAATAGCCTCAATTCTCTTACATAAAAGAGTTCAAGAAACTCATTCTTATTTAGCCCTTTATTGAGCATCTTTTGTCCTTTTCAGTTTTTTACTCTTTTTCAGCCTGATTGATTAATTTAGCTGCCTTTGTCCCTTTTTAACTTGTTCTGATTTTTCTCTCCTCAAAACGTGACAGTGAAATTTGATGAGAAAAACTATTACAGAAAAGTCAGAAAAGCAGACAAGTGTTTTGTTATAGGTGGCTCTGGGTTTTCCTCCCAATGCTCATGTCTCACACAACCTGCTTACAGCTCATGATCCAAGAAGTTCAATGCAGTGGGTTTCCCTTTGGTTTTCAAGTCAAGTTCACCCTGTTTAAGACAACACTGGATAGGGGCGGCTGGATGGCTCAGTTGGTTAGAGCGTGAGCTCTGAACAACAGGATTGACGGTTCGATTCCCACATGGGCCATTGAGCTGTGCCCTCCACAACTAGATTGATGGCAAAGAGCTGCTGCTGAGCCTCCGAGGGAAGGGCTGCCGGATGGCTCAGTTGGTTAAAGTGCGGGCTCTCAACAACAAGGTTGCCATTCAATTCCCACATGGGGTGGTGGGCTGCGCTCCCTGCAACTAAAGATGGAAAATGGCAACTGGACTTGGAGCTGAGCTGCGCCCTCCACAACTAGATTGAAGGACAATGACTTGGAGCTGATGGGTCCTGGAGAAACATACTGTCCCCCAGTATTCCCCAATACAATTTGTAAAAAAATAAAATAAAACAAAATAAAATAAAATAAAAAAGACAACACCCATGAGAGAGAGGCCATCCACAGGAGTAGAAATGGTACTGAACCAAAAATGTGGAGGCATAGACTCTAAGTTGTGAATCAGGGATAAATGTCTTACCCTCTTTATGCTTGTTTTCTCATTTGGAAAATAAGAGAGTTGAAATACATGTCTCTAAATGCTTTCATTTGATCTTAATTCTCTCTGATTCACTGCAGCTGAAAGACTGCAGTGGGCGTGGCCACACTAAACAATGGCAAGCACCTTCAGTAAGGAAATAAGACCCTGAAGCATAAACGCGCTGAGAAGATTCTGATCACGTCTTGGCATTTAAAGATTCACTCCCAACTTCTGGCCGTGGACTGACCATTTTGATAACATCTCGAAATATCTGGGGTCATTCCAGGGCACTGAAATAATTTATGTTCCTCAGAAACAGTCTGTCCTTCGAATGTGCCTACACATCTCCTTATCCCATGGAAATCAGGAAGTGTTTGCCATAGGGACCTCCAACCTGATGAATGATGAGGCCTTAAACAATTTCCCAAGTCTTTTGGAGCTTGCAAAGCAGCCCGTGTTTCATCCCACATTGCTCTATCACGACAACCAAATCAGCACCATATGGTGCATGAGACCCAGATTATAGAACAGAGGGCCTGCCTTTGAGGACATCTGGAAGTCCTTTAACGCATGCTCTCAGAGTGACTTGAATGGATCATTTATAGTTGGTCTTGGGCCCGAGTGCTGGAGATACCATTACTGTGCTTTATCTGGCATGCAATGGGCCTACTTAGCTATTAAGAGGTCTTTGCTGCCCAAATAGTGCTTTCATTTTGTTTTTATCATTTCTATGTCTTGGAGAGTTTAGGTTTCTCTGGAATGTGTGATCTTTATGTGGTGAATGGCTCAGAACCCCCAAAATTCAGGGCAAAATTGTTCCAAGTGTCTACGTTTGCAATAACCCAAAGAAAAACTAGGCATTTTTTTTCCCAAGGCATCTGGCAGGGTCATTGATATTTAATGGGATTTTTTAGGTTAATGAGGGAGTGGACCAGGGAAAATAAAAAGGAGCCTGGGTACCAGGAGATAAATGTAGTACTCAAGTTTTTGTGGAAATTGGTACATCAACAGCGAGTACTGTCCCTCTTATGGATGTGTCCCACTTGACTTTGTTCTCCAAAATTTTAAGGAGCACCTGATATTTTAATGGTGCAATGGCCAATATACCATAAGGGCATTTCACATGTGTGCATGTGCGCGCGCGCACACACACACACACACACACACACACACACACAATTTATAACTATTATAAAAATAAAGACCAACAGCAACATTTTTCTAAAACCCAAGAGAATTCACCATTATTGGGTTTTAAGAAATTAATGTGACCCTGAGTTATCCTCTTTCGGTACATGATTTCTATGCAAAACGCACAACAGAAAGTTCCTTAAATTAAAGCAGATTGGAAATATTTACTAAGTATAGTGGTAGCGTGAATAATTCCTCTATAAGGTATCAGGCCCTAATCCCTGGAACCTGTAAATGTTACCTTATATGAAAAAAGGATCTTTGCAGATGTGATTAAGTTAACAATCTTGAGTTAGAATCTTGAGATTATTCTGAATTATCTGGATGGGCACTCACAAGCTTCCTTATAAGACAGAAACAGAAGGAGATTTGACACAAACGAAGAAGAGAAAGCAGTGTGACCACAGCAGCAAAGACAGGTTGATGCTGCCACATGCCGAGAAACACCAGGAGCCATCAGAAGTTGGAAGAGACAAAAAAGTGGATTCTCCCCCAGAGCCTCTGGAGGGGGCACAGCCCTGCTGACACCTTGATTTTGGCTCAGTGAAACTGATTTTGGACTTATAGCCTCCAGAACTGAGAAAGAATATATTTCTGTTGTTTTTAAGCTGACAAATTGGTTACAGAAGCCATAAGAAAATAATACAGGCACATTAAAGTACTAGTTGTTTTCAACTAGTACTCTTTCCTGAAACTGATCGGCCGAAAAATGTACTGCAGTACATAGAGGTATCAAGTGGTCCTCTTTTATCAGTTTCCCTTTCAGTGAAAGTCACCTTTTCCCACTTTATAAAAGAAAGACATACCTCTCACCTATCCTAAATCATAGTGTACTACAGTGCCCTAGGGTATGAAAATGTCCTAGGGCACAGACCATTCAAAACGTTGGTGTCCGAGAAACTTTCAGACACCAATGTTTTGAATCAAGCCACCATAATCTCATGCAGGGTTTTATGTGTCATTCCCCCTATTTATAACATTAAAGCCAAAGCCTGGTATTCTGGGCTATGTTGAGGTATTCTAAATTCAGACATATATGTATATATATACACATATATACATTTTCTCAAAGAGAATCAGATGATTGATAAAACTTTCACGCATAAAATATACTATACAGCCCTGGACTTCTGGTTGAAGGTCCAGCATGTAAGGAGCTTAGAAGTCAACACTCTGTCTTGAAAACAACTTGAAAGCTGAACAAACTGAAAAACTCTCCTTAGATTTGTCAGAAAAGTGAGGTCATAGGGCAAAGCACTGACCCCAGAATTGGAGAGACAGACAAGCAAATATAGAGAATCACAACTTAACAGAACAGAAACCATGGGAACCTGGCTGAGGTAGGAAAACGTAACCTGTAATTGATGATTTAGTATTAGTGTGGACAAGTCTGAGAAATAAAAACTCATCCTCTCACAGTGAAGGTCAGAAAAAAAAAATGGGGGGAAATAATCATTTTGAAATACTGCAGATCATTTTGTTCTTAACAAGGCTTGCCTTCAAGAGAAACTATTTTGCCAGACCCTCAACTTTTTTTTTTTTTTTTCCCAGTACTTAATGAGTCTGGGGGAAGGAATATATTCAATTCCTTAGCCTTCCATGTGGGAAAAAGGAAAAACCCAACTCCAACCCACTCTAGCCATTCTCTCTCACCAAAGGGGTTAAAAAAAAAAGGAACCATACCTTGAAATTCACCTAGGCATCAGCTCACTAAAAAACTGAGACCTAATCATAGAATTATAGAACGCTTCCCCTCCCCACACATTTTACCACCACATTACTAAAGGCCTATTTACCATAGCTCCTTTTAGCTAGTACATCATATCCAGCTATCAAGAAAAAATAAGCACACTGAAAAGTAAAAACCACTGTTTGAGGGGACAGAGCAAGCAACAGATCCAGACTCATAAAGCAGGAGTGATGAAATTATCAGACTGGGAATTTAAAATAACTGATTTATATGTTAAGGGCTCTAATGGATAAAGTAGATAGCATCCAAGAACAAAGGAGGTAGATGGGCAATGTAAGCAGAAAGATGGACGTTCTAAAGGAGAATCAAAAAGAAATCACACAAATAAAAAACACTGTAACAGTAATAACTAATACCTTTGATGGTCTCATGGGTAGACTGGGTATGGCTGAGGAAAGATCTCTGAGCTTGAGAAGATGTCAATAGAAACTTCCAAAATGGAAATGCAAAGAGAAAAAACATCCCCCCAAAGAAAACAGAATATCTAAGAACTGTGTGACAACTACCAAAACTGCAACATACGCATAATGGAAATACCAGAAGGAAAAGAAAGAGAAAAAGGAACAGAAGAAATATTTGTAGCAACAATGACTGAGAATTTTCCCTGAATTAATTAATGTCAGACACCAAATCACATATCTAGGCAATTCAGAGAACGTTAAGCAAGATAAGTGCCCCCAAAAAACTACACCTAGGCATATCAGATTCAAATTGTAGAAAATCAAAGATAAAGAAGAAATCCTGAAAGAAGCTGGGTGGGTGCACCTTACCTATAGAGGAGCAAAGATAAGAATTACATTTGATGACGTCTCAGAAACCATGCAAGCAAGGAGAGAGTGAAGTGAAATATTTAAATATTACAGTGTTGAGTGGGGTGGGGGAGGAACCTACCAACCTAGGATTCTGTATCTCCTTCTAAAGTGAAGGAGTAATTGACTTTGTTGGACATACAAATATTGAGGGACTAGGTTGTCCCTAGACCTGACTTACAAAATGTGTTAAAAGAAGTTCTTTAGAGAGAAGAAAAATGGTATAGGTCAGAAACTCAGATCTACATAAAGAAATAGCACTAGAGAAGGAATAAGTGAAGTTAAAATACGAACTTTTATTTTTCATATTCTTGATTGATTTAACAGGTAACAATTTCCTGTTTGTTCCAAATAATAATAGCAATAACATAGTTAATGATTATAATATACATAAACGTGAAAATAATGACAGTAATAATACAAGGGACAAGATAAAGAAATTAGGAATATTTTGTTATTGTATGGCATTTAAACTATTTGTGAAGTGGCATAGTGTTATTTGAAAGTAGACTTGGATTAACCGTAAATGTATATTGCAAACTCTAAAAATGTTGAAAAAGAAGTATAACTGTAAGAAAGGAGATAAAATTGAATCATAATTGAATAATTAAAAACATGAAAGGCAATAAAAAAAGAGGAGAAGACAAAAATAGGAAAAAAAGAACAGAGCAATGAATAGAAGACAGTAACAAATATGGTAGATATTAATTCAATGATATCAATAATCACTTTCAAAGTCAATGGTCCAAATGCACCAATTGAAAGTCAGACTGGATGATAAAAACAGGACCCATCTATATATTGTCTAAAAAAATAAAGCAAAGAAAAAAACTTTAAATATAAAATACATGTAGATTAAAAGTGAAGGAATGGAGAAAGATATACCACACTAACACTAATCAAAAGAAAACTGGATTAGTTATATTAAAGTCACACAGAGAAGATTTCAGAGCAAGAATAATTATCAGGATAAAAAAGGACATTACATAATGATAAAAGGGTCAGTTCTCCAAGAAGACACAACAATCCTTAGTTGTTAATTTGACCAAGTGTCAAAATGCATGAGGCAAAACTGATAGAATTGCAAGGAGAAATAGATAAATCCACTATTATAGTTGTAGACTTTAAAATTCCTCTATCAGAAGTGGACAAATCCAACAGGCAGAAAATCAATAAAAACATAGTCGAACTCAACAGCACCATCAATCAACTGAATATAACGGACACCTATGGACTATCTCATCCAACAACAACAGCATATACATTCTTCTCAATCTCACATGGAATATTCACCAACATAAGCAACATTTCAGGTCATAAAGCACCCCCTGACAAATTTAAACGAATCATTCACTGTATGCTCTCAGACAACAATGGAATTAAACTGAAAATCAGTAACAGAAAGATAGCGATAAAATCCCCAAATACTTTGAAGTTAAATAACACACTTCTGAATAACATATAGTTCAAAGTAGAAATCTCATGAGAAATTTAAAAATATTTTGAATTAAAATAAAAATACAACTTATCAACATTTGTGGGATGCAGTGAAAGCAGAGCCTAAAAGGAAAATTGTAGCATTGAATGCATGTATTAGAATAGAAGAAAGCTTCAAAATCAATCATCTAAGTTTCCACCTTAGGAAACTAGGAAAAGAAGAGCAAATTAATTCCAAAGCAAGCAGAAGAAATAAATAGTAAAACTAGAGCAGGAATCAATGAAATTGAAAACAGAAAATCAATAGAGAAAAATCTACAAAACTAAAAGCTGGTTCTTTGAAAAGATCAATAAAATTGGTATGCCTCTAGTCAAGATAAGAAAAAAGAGAGAAGATACAAATTACTAATACCAAAAATAAAAGAAGGTACAGCACAGCGGATTATACAAACATTAAAAGGATAATAAAAGATACTATGAGCAATTCTATTTCTACAAATTTGATAACCTAAATGAAATGGAGCAATTCTTTGAAAGACAAAATCTTGTTAGAACTCACAGAAGAAGTAGACCATCTGAGCAGACTAATACCCATTAAAGAAATGGAATCAGCAGTTAATAACCATCCAAAACATCAAGCACAAGGCCCAGGTGGGTTCCTGGTGAATTCTACCAAACATTTAAGAAATAAATTAAACCAATTCTCTACAATCTTTTCCATAGATAAAAGCATGGGAAGTACTTTCTAACTTATTCTATGAGACAAGTGTTACCTTAATACCAAAACCAGACCAAGACTACAAGAAAAGAAACTACAGGCCAATATCTCTCATGAAAATAGATACAAAAATTCTCCACAAAATATTAGCAAATCAAATCCAAAAATGTATAAAAAGAAGTATACACCACAAGCAAATGGGATTTACCCCAGGTATGCAAGAGTGGTTCAACATTCAAAAATCAAATAATTTAGACAACCAAGATGGCACAGTAGGTAAATACTGTGTTTACCTTCTGTCACAACCACATCAAAATTACAATTAATCTATAAAACAACGATTATTGAGAATTGCCTAAAATCAAGCAGAATTGAAGCCTTTCAACTAAGGACATGCAGAAGAAGCCACCTCCAGACTGGTAGGAAGGTCAGAGACAGCGAATGGACTGGTCCCACACCTGTGTGCGACCATTAAAGATCAGCAGGGTTATTTTGGCTGTGGGGGGTCCCCCCATCCCCTAAAGGAGCAAGAGATCCCAGCCCCACCTCAGCCAGGGTTCCAGTGCCAGGGATAGAAGTCCCCATAATTTTTGGTTGTGAAAAACAGCGGAGATTGTGACTGAGTGAGACTGAGTGCGGCTGCACTCACAGGCGCTCCTCTTAAAGGGACCGCACACAGAATTACCCACCAGTGGAATCACTCACTCTGAGCTCCAGCACTGGGGCAGCAGCTGGAAAGGCGGCAGGGACAAATGGTGGGGAACTGAGTCATCTGGCTTGGGATGGGGGGATGGAGAGGCAGCTTTCTTCTGGACAGAGGAGCTGGTGGAGGCCATTGTTTCTTTGTTGAGCCCTCCCCCTTCCCGGTACCTGAATGCAGTCTGCCGCCATTTGTGTCTCCACTGTTTTTTCATCCCATCCTGGATTAGAGATCTGGCCTTGCCCAACTTTTGGGCACACCCAAGCTGCTTTCAGTGTTTTTCTGATGAGACTGCCTGCCTTGGCTCAAGCTGCATTTTCCTAGGGCCTCTGAAAGGTTTGCAGAACCCAGGCAAGCAACATCTGACTTGAGCATGTCCTGTACCTCTGGCTGGGCAGCCCTAAGCCAGCACTAGTGGCAGCCAGCCTTGATTCACAGCTTGGCCTCTCAAGGCACTTCCAAGCACAGCATGGGTGGCAGACATCTGTGGATTTCTTTCTGGCTCCTTCTAGGTAGTCCCAGGTGGCGGACAGGCTGTGGCTGAAGTAGACTGACAGTGGATCCCCTCCTAAGTGGTCCTGGGGCTGGCACCTCCAGTGGCCAGCTTCAAAACAAGCTGGAGCATCACCCAGCCACCTCCAAGTATGACACACCAAAGGGGCAGATTGAGCAGGCACCAGAGTCCTGCTGAGGCAGATCCTGCTCTGTAGGGTCAGCCCCTGCATAACAACTCTTCCACTGTAGTCAAGGCCAGTTCTCACAATGAGTGAGCCCAAGGGTCAGTCCCTCACATGACGTGCAGTTATCAACCAAGGCTCAACTATAAGAGGAGGGCACACACAACCCACACCAGGGATGCACCTGGAGCGTGTGGCTCAGGTGAGCAGAAAGACTGCACTACTGAACCCCACAGTACACCTACTACATAAGGCTACTCAACTAAGACTGGAAAATATAGCAGCCCTACCTAATACATAGAAATAAACACAGAGAGGCAGCCAAAATGCGGAGACAAAGAAACATGTCTCAAATGAAAGAACGGAACAAAGCTCCAGAAAAAGAACTAAGAGAAATAGAGATAAGCAATCTATCAGAAACAGAGTTCCAAACACTGGTTATAAGAATGCTCAATGAGCTCATAAAAATGGAGATGGAAATCATAAAAAAGAACCAGTCAGAAATAAAGGATACAATAATGGAAATGAACAATATATTACAGGGAATCAATAGTAGATTAGATGAAACAGAGGATCCAACCAATGAAAGAGAAAATAAGGTAGCAGAAAACACCCAACCAGAACAGCAAAACGAAAAATGAATCCAAAAAATTGAGACGAGTTTAAGGGGCCTCTGAGACAATATCAAGCATAGCAACATTCACATTATTAGGGATGCCAGCAGGAAAAGAGAGAGAGCAAGGAATTGATAACCTATTTGAAGAAAAAATGACAGAAAACGTCCCTAACCTGGTGAAGGAAATGGACCTTGAGTACATAATGGTGAGAAATGAAGCTTTCTCACTAAGCACAGACAAGCCCAGGAAGCAGAGACAGTCCCAAACAAGGTAAACCCAAAGAGGCCCACACCAAGACACATCATAATTAAAATGCCAAATATTAAATACAAAGAGAGAACCTTAAAAACAGCAAAGAAAAAGCAGTTAGTTACCTACAAGGGAGCCCCCACAAGACTGTCAGCTGATTTCTTGACAAAAACTTTTCAGGCAAGAAGGGAGTGGCAGGAAATATTCCAAATGATGAAAAGCAACAACATACAACCAAGATTGCTCTACCCAGCAGGGCCGTCGTTTAGAATTGAAGGACAGATAAGGTGCTTCCCAGACAAGAAAAATCTGGAGTTCATCATCACCAAACCAGTATTACAAGGACTCTTAGAGAGACTTCTTTAAGATGGGAGGGGGGTTAAGGATGGGTGAAAGGGGAAGGGATTAAGAAGAACAAATTAGGTGTTATACAGTAGTCACGGGGATGTAGGTTATAGCATAAGGAATATAGTCAACAATATTGTAATAACTAGGTATGATGCCAGATAGGTACTAGATCTATCAGGCTGATAGATGGGAATGGGGTTGGGAGCAGGGTGAAAAAGGTGAAGGCATTAAGAAATATAAATTGATAGTTAATAAAGTATGGGGAATATAATCAACAATGTTGTAAAGATCATGTAAGGTGCCAGATGGGCACTGGACTCAGCAGGGGGATCATGTCATAGACTGTGTAGATTCCTGACCAATGCACTATACACCTGAAGAGATTAAGTAAAGTAATATTGAATGTCAACTATGACTAAATATACAGTTATGTATAGTCACGTGACGTGACATACAACATAGGGAAGATAGTCGATGGTGTTGTAACAGCTATATAAGATGTCAGAGGGGTGGTAGCTTAGGGGGTGCATTATCACTTTATGAAGGGTTTAAATGTCTAACTATTACATTGCTGTGTACACCTGAAACTAATATAAAATAAATGAATAATTAAAATAATTTAATCTATCACATCAACATGCTAAAGAAGAAAAATCACATGATCATATCAATAGATGCAGAAAAAGCATTTGACAAAATACAACATCCATTAATAATAAAAACTTGGCACACTAAAAATAAATGGGAACTAAGTCAATTGGATAAAGAAACATCTACAAAACCCTATAGCTAATTTTCTATTTCATTGATTGGATCCTCTGCTAATGTCATACATAATAGTGAGAAATGAAGCTTTCTCACTAAAATCAGGAATGAGACAAGGATGCCCCCCTCACCACTCCCTGTCAACATGATATTAGAAGTCCTAGGTAATGCAATAAGACAAGAAACGGAAATTAAACATATACTGATTAGGAAGAAATAAATAAAACTGTCTTCGTTCACACACGACATGATCATCTATGTAGAAAATCCAAAAAAGTTGACAACAACAAAAAAAACCCTACTGAACTAATAAGTAATTTCAGTTACTTGCTGAACTAATTATAGCAAGATTGTGGAATATAAGGTTAATGTACAAAACTCAATCTTTTTTATATATATAAGAAAAGTTTATATACTGTAGGATTCCAATTATATGACAAATAGAATTTGAAATTAAAAACACATTATAATTTACATTAACACTCCATAAAATGAAATACTTAGGTATAAATCTAACAAAATATGTGCAAAATATATGTAAGGAAAACTACAAAACTTTGATGAAATAGATCAAAGAACTAAATAAATGGATAGATATTCTATGTTCATGGATAGAAAGACTCAATATTCTCAAGATGGAAATTCCTCCCAACTTGATCTACAGATTCAATGCAATCTCAATCAAAATCCAAGCAAGTTATTTTGTGGATGCTGATAAACTGATTCTAAAGTTTATATGGGGGATAAGGGGAAACAGAAGTCAATACAGTATTGAAAGAGAACAACAAAGATGGAGGACTGACACTATCCAACTTCAAGACTTACCATTCAGCTACAGTAATCAAGAGAGTGTGGTATTGGTGAAAGAATAGATAAGTAGATCAGTGAACAGAATAGAGAGCCCAGAAATAAGCCCATATAAATATGGTCAGCTGATCTTTGACAAAGAAGTAAAGGTAACACAATGGAGAAATGAGAGTCTTCTCAACAAATGATGTAGGACAATCAGGTATCTACCTGTAAAAAATAAATTTAGACCCAGATCCTACATCCTTTACAAAAATTAATTCAAAATGGATCATAGATCTAAATGTAAATCATAAAACCATAAAACTCCAAGAAGATAGTATAGGAGAAAATCGAGATGACCTTGGGTACAGTGATGTCTTTTTAGATATAACACCAAAGGCATAATTCATGAAAGAAATAATCAATAAGCTGGGTTTCATTAAAATTAAAAACTTCTGCTTTGCAAAAGACATTGTCACAAGCATGAGAAGACAAGCCCCGGACTGGAGAAAATATTTGCAAGATATATCTGATAAAGGACTGTTATCCAAAATATACAAAGAACTCTTAAAACTCAACAACAAGAAAATGAATAACCCAATTTAAAAACAGGTAAAAGACCTAAACTGACACTTTACCAAAGAAAATATATAGATGGCAAATAAGCATATGAAAAGGTGCTCAATATCATGTGATTAAGGAATTGCAAATTAAAACAAAAATGAGCTACCATTACACACCTAAAAGAATGGACAAAATCCAACACACTGACAATACCAAATGCTAGTAAGGATGTGGAGCAACAAGAGCTGACATTCATTGCTAGCGGGAATGCAAGCTAGTACAGCAACTTTGGAAGATGCTTGGAAGTCTCTTACAATACTAAACATATTGTTGCAAAACAAAGCAGCAGTCACACTCCTTAGTGTTTACCCAAATGAGTTGAAACATATGTTCATACATAAACCTTCACATAGATATTTATAGCAACTTTATTCATAATTGCCAAAACTTGGAAGCAACCAAGATGTCCTTCAATAGGTGAATAGATAAATAAACTGTGGCACATCTAGACAATAGAATATTATTCAGTGTTTTTTAAAAAAAATCAAGCCATGAAAAGATGTAGAGAAAACTTAAATGCATATTACCAATGGAAAGAAGCCAATCTAAAAAAGTTGCTTACTGTAGGATTCCAACTATATGACATTCTGGAAAAGGCAAAACCACGGCAATAGTAAAAATATCAGTGGCTGCCAGGAGTTAGCAGGGAAGAAAGGATGAATAAGTGAAACAGCAATTTGGGGGCAGTGAAACTATTCTGTATCATGCAAACATAGTAGATATATGTCATTATGTATTTGTCAAAACCCAAATAGTGTACAACACCAAGAGTAAACCACCATGTAAACGATGGACTTGGGTTTGATAATGATGTGTCAAAGTAGATTCATTGCAACAAATGTATCTCTCCAACATGGGATGCTGATATGATAGGGTAGGCTGTGCATATGGGGGGACAGGAAATATATGGGAACTTGTTGTGCTTTCTGCGCAATTTTGCTGTGAACCTAAAACTGCTCTAAACAATAAAGTCTATTGAAAAGAATTAACCCAAAACCACAAAAAAAGCCTATTAGGATATTAATTGGGATTGTAGTAAATCTATGGATCATATTCAGTCCATAAATATGCTTATCGTATTATAATCTATTTAGGTCTTTAATTTTTCTTTACAATACAAGTATGTTGTAGATTTAAGAGTATAGGTCTCGAATATCTTTCACTAAGTTGTTCCTAAATATTTTATCTTTGGATGCTATTGTAAAATTTTATTTCATTTTCTAGTAGTTAATCACTAGTATATAAAAATATTATTGATTCTTGTATTTTGACCTTGTATGTGCAACTTTGTTAAACTCCTTTATTAATTTTGATTGCTTTTTAAATGATTTCTTGGATTTTCTTTATACAATAATATACCATCTGCAAATAAAGACAATTTTACTTCCTTTCCACTTTGTGTGCCATTTACTTATGTTTCTTCTCTTAGTTCACTGAATAGGACTTCCAGCACAATTTTGAATACATTTTGTGAGAGAGGACAAGCCTGTCTTGTACTTGATTTTAAATATAAAGCATTGAGCTTTCACCATTGAGTACAATACTGGCTTCTCAGTTTGAAAAAGTTCTCTCCCTTAATAATGTACTGGAACCTTTCCATACATTTTGTCAAATTTTTTTATGCATCTATTGAAAAAATTACTTGGCTTATCTCTTTTTTTTTTGGTTTAATATGTTGATTTATATCGATTGATTTTGAGATGTTAAACCAACCTTACATTCTCAGAATAAATAACCCTTGGTCACGTTGTCCTTTTTTATATATTATTGGATTTGATTTTCTAAAACTTTGGTAAGAATTTTTAAATCTGTCTTTCTAAGAGATAATGATCTGTAATTTCATTTCTTTGTAATCTTTTTCTGTTTTGGTATCACGGTAGTATTGGCCTCAAAGAATCAGTTGGGCATTTTTCCCTTTTCTATTTTCTGAAGGAGGTTGTGTGAAATTGGCATTATTTCATCTTTAAATGTTTATATAATTCACCAAACTGAAACTGAAACTTCCTTTGTGGGTAGTTTTTATCCCATATTAAATTTTTTAAATTTATGTAGATCTTTCTAAGTATTCTATCTCTTCTTGGACAAAATTAGTGATTTGTCTATTTCAGGGAATTTGAATCAGGCTTCTTATTACGTAGAACAGAAAAATACAAGACAGCCAGGAACAATTGTTTTGCAGACAACTTAACACTACAGTGTCACCCAGCCCTGATTATCCTTGATTGCCATAAAAAAAAAAAAAAAAGCGCAAAAGAAGGAAGTCATTCTGTGGCTTTATCTATCCTTTCTGATACATTCATCTCCATGCATTATGTTCCCACTAAAAGTATTCTCTCAACCCTATGTCTCCATTTTATCTCCATAGAATCTTTTGGGGTTTTTTTCCTACTACCTCAGGACATCTGTAATTTGACTTTATGAAGAATTAAATTATTGGATTTTCTCCACTTCTGTTTACTCTTTTAGCCCATTTCTGATTCTTCTTCTTTCTGTATTCCTCTGGCTATCATTTCAGCCTCTCTCAGCAAAATCTTCAACTCCTTTGCAGTGCTATTCTTTTACATCAGCACAGCAAAATGCACACAAAGGATGAGCTTAACTTTTCATTTTCTCTGTTCCTACTTCTAGACTGCTTAGTCAAAGTGAAGGAAATCACACAATCCATTTAAATGGTATGACCTCAAAAAACCACAAGGAACTTCTGAGTCTTCAGCACTCTGTGACAATTTGTCTGTGTTTTTCTCATCAAGTTTACCTCCTATTTTTCATGGTGGCTATCTCTAACCTACACCATAGAGAATCTGTACACTACCTCTTCTCCTTCAACAGACAACTGGCTTCCTACTTCACATCTAAATAGAAGTAATAAGATGGACACTCCTACTTTCCTGCCATCCCATCTGCAAACTTACCTATATTCCTAATGGTCATGTTCACCTTCCTATAATAAAATGACAGGAGAAGTCTCTCCCTTCCTTCATAAAGCTAATCCCTCCACTTATGATCTGGATCCCATTTCCAACAGTTTCTTCAGGGATTTAACTGTATCAAGTATCTCCTTTCTCATCTGAAGTTTCAACTCTGTATTCTAAATTGTTCTTTTTTTTCTACCAACATTCAAATGTGCTTAATTCTCTCCCATGTTTTTTATGTTTTTCTTTTTATTTAAAAACTCCCATAAACACATGTCTTCCATCCAATCTCGTTCTCACGTCAATGCTTTTCACAGACAAACTTTTGGAAAGAGTTGCCTGCAGTAGCTGTCCACACAGCCCACTAGCACTCAGCACACTGAGGCCTGGCTTACTCAGACTTTTCCAGTGACACACCCTTATTCGTGATTGCCAATGGACTGCTTGTTGCTAATTCTAGTGGAAACATTTGTATCATACTTGGCAAAGGGCTTCAAAAAGAGTAAAATTAAGTTGATTGAAAAGTTGAATCAGGCAACTAACTGATGTTCACGCTCAAAGCAAGCACGCTAATATTAGCATCAAGCAAAGTAGAAGCAATATTAGTATCAAGTGAAATAGAGCAAAAATTATGACATGGGGGAAAGAGTCATTTTGCTTTCATAAAGTTTAAAATTAACAGAGAAGTTACAATTAATTTGAATCTTTATGGATGGGATGGGATAGGGTGGGATGGGATGTACTTAAATATATAAAGGAAAAAATGTTTGTAATATTTGGAAAAAGTGACAAAAAAATTAAAAACTGTGATTCAATTCTCTGTCTTTGTAAGATCAATTTCCCCAAGAAGCATACAAAGACATGAATAATATAATTAGTCTTCATTAAGAGACAGATAGACTTGTGTTTTTTTTTATTGTTTAAATTAACACTATTAACCACATCTTAAATTAAAAAAAAAAAAAAAAGTAAGTAAATTTCCCCCAAAACAAATGATCCATGCCATACTCTTTGGCCATTAATACAATAAAACTACACATTAGAAACAAAAATGTAAATGAAAAATTCAACTGCATAGAAATTTTAAACCACTGTGATATATAACTCCTAGCACAAAGAGGAAATCAAAACCGAAGTCATAGTTAGTTAGAAAGTAATAGTATAAATATTAAACATCAATACTTACTAGATATAGGCAAAACTGAATCCATGGAAAACTCAAAGCTTTAAATTATTTTATTATAAGCTAGATATCTTGAAAAGAAATTGTCTTAGCATATAACAGAGGGAAATTTTTAAAAAGGAAAACAAGATAGAAATAAGTATTAGAGAGGTACTAATAAAGATAAAAGAAAAATTCATGAATTAGAAATAAAAGCTGAATTGATTAATAAATCCAAGAACTGATTTACTGACCTGACCATATAAAATCGACAGAGCTTTAGTGAAGTCAACTCTGTAACATAAATTATAGATGAAAAAGGGCATGGAACCACAGATAGAGAAGAAATTTATAAATATAAATTGCTATGTACAAATTTGTAATCAGTATGATAATTTCAATGAAATGAATATTTTCCAGCAAAAAAATAAAGTTCCAAAATTGACACAAGGTTGAAAACAGAAATAGCCACGAAACAAATGTTTAATGATTTTTAAAGAACCTCCAAATGATGCTGGGCTCAGGAAGTTTACTAGAGAATTCCAGCTAAAATGAAGAGACAGATAATTCATTTGGTATTTTAATTGTTTACGAGTAAGTAAATTGACAGAAAGCTAGCATAATCCTGATACCAGAACCTGAAAAATATTGCACTAAAAAAAACTTAGAAAATGTTTATATTATGAATATAGAGGGAACTGGTAAGAAAAATATTAGCAAAGCAAATCTAGCCACCTAGAAAAATAAATCACGTGCAGCTAAAAAACAATAGTTTTTCTCTAGAATTGCAAAAATGAATCAGTCCTTAGAAAAATCGCTGAACATAATTAATTATATTAGTGGATCAAAGGGGGTTTTCTAAAGCGTATAATGGTCTGCTTAGATGCCAAAAAGATTTAAAAAATGGAAAATGTCTTCCTAACTTCTTTAAAAGCATGGCTTTTTATGAAATAAAAATAGAAGAACATCAAATTAATGTGACACATTATGTGTATCTGAAACCAGCAGCAAATATCACTCTTAACCCTGATAGTCTAGAGGACTTCATATTAAAATCATTTGACCATTCTTTTACACACCTAAAAGAATGGTCAAAATTCAAAAGTGCATGGATGCCATCACTACTGTTACTCAAAGTAAATTTAGAAGTCCTTGCAAATAAAATCAGAAAGGAATATGTGTGTGTGCACTTGTGTGTGTACATAGCTATGTAAATATGTGTGCATATATGTTGGGATTATGGAACAACATTATCATCATTCACAAATAAAATGCATTTATTTCTAGAAATCTGAAAATCCCAAATGAGAAACTATTGAAAATAATAATAATTTTTTCTTTTCTTTTTTTTTTTTTTTTTTGGTCACTTGTACCAAAATATGCAAGAATCAATAGCCATTTTACTTACCAATAATTAGAAATATATTACTCAAGATTCCTTTGGTTGCAAATAACTGAAATCATCCTGAATTAAATTAGGCAAAATAAAATTTATTGGAAATAGATTTAGTGACCTTTTGGTTTCATGAGCCATTAGGCAAAGTCAAACACCTAAGAGAGTTTCCAGGCCTCAAGTCTCCTAGGGCCAGCATTACACACTAGACATTCTCCACCTTTGGTTTGCTTTGCTCTTCAGTGTCTCTCATTGTGACTTGGGTTCCTCCACCTGGTTTGAAGCATGGCCTCCCCCAGCTCCCGTGTCTCGCTTCCCACATCTTCCACCACCGTAAAGGGATTTATTCTCTAGATCTCAAGTTTAAAAATACCAGGAAAAGACACTGTTTGGGTGGGATTTTCACCTTTTGATTAATCAACTGGAGAATGGGGTCTATTAACACATGACCCCTCCTGATGAGTCACGTGGCTGGAATGGAGGAGTGCAATCACTCCCCCACCCCCAAAGGAAAGTGAGAGCCAATAACAAAATGGAATGGAAAAGAAACGACCAATTTAAAAATAATAATGAACATATTTAAGGACTTAACAATAAGTGTAGGAAATGGTTAGAAATATCTGAAGCTATTAGCAAAACTTTACTGAAGGAAATAAAAGACCAGCCAAAAAGTTTTCCTTAAAAGTTGTCAGATGTCAAAATGTATTTTAATCAACCCAAAAAAGGTACCAGTGAAGAAATAGATTAATAGAAAAGTATATAACGTCCAGATAAAACAATAGACTATACAGTATTTATATATGAAAGAGATGGCATTGCAAATTGTAGCTATAATAGTTTGGGAACAACTGTCTAACTATTAAGGAGTGAGGGAAAGTCTAACTATGACACTAAAAGCAGAAAACATAAAGTAAACATTAATAGATTTGGCTACATAAGACAAAAATATTTTGTGGGCCAATAAAAATAATCAAAACATAACTTACAACACAGTCAAATAGTTAATGTCTTTAATATTCATTTTCTTCTAAGTCTGGCTATCAAGGAGGTTACAATCCAAATTGCTTCGGTAACATCTTAGCTCTAAAATTTACCAACCATGTCTCTTTGGACAAACTTCTTCAGCTCCCTCAGCTTCTCCGTCAAAAAAATTAATAATAACTACACCTACCTTATAGAGGAGCTATAAGGCTTAACAATGATAATGTGTGTAAAAGCTTAGAATGGTGTCTGGCACAGAATAAGTACCAAATACTGCCTATGATTAACTGTTAACCATTACTATATAAAAGGTTCTTAAAACTGAGTAATAGAGTGTTAAATACCCCAACAGAAGAAGACATGAACTAGTACCTCACATGAACCAGTAACTATAGTAAAGTTAATGTTACTAATCAGTGAGGACATCAAGGTTTATTCAGCCTTATTATTAATTAAGCAAATGTAAATAAAGATAATAAAATGACATTTTTCTTTTTAATACAGACCAACAATTGATTACAGAAAGAAGTAACAACAGTAATTGGAACCTTTGGGAGAGTAATCTGTCAAAACGTGTTTTAAATTTAAAAATGTTCATGCCTCTTAACCTCAACAATCTACTTTTCATCTAAATATTTCATCTGAAGAAAATAATTCAGATTATGCACAAAGTTTTACCTCTAAGAGTTCATAACAGCACTGTTTATGACAGAAGAAACCATATTAATCGAATTATTCAAAAGACAATGGAATACAATTGACCCTTCAATAACACAAGTTTGAACTGGGTGGGCCCACCTAATATGCAGATTTTTCTTCAATGAATACTGTAAATGTATATTCTCTTCCTTATGATTTTCTTAATAATGCTTTCTTTTCTCGAGCTTATTTTATTGTAAGCATACAATATATGATGCATATACAAAATATGGGTTAACCAACTGTTTATGTTACTGGTGAGGTCAATAGTAGGCTATTAGTAGTTAAGCTTTGGGGAGTCAAAAGCTATATGTGGATTTTCAATTGTGCAAGTTCAGCACCCCGAACCCCCCACGTTGTTCAAGGGTCAGCTGTACTATGCTGCCCTCGCAGATACGCCTGTGGAAGTATTTACTGGGTGAAAACATTTCAAAATGCATTATAGATTTTAAGATGCAGACTAGTAAATTTTAACAGAATGACCTTTGTAAAGAAATGCATGTATATATGCAAAAGCAAAAACAAAAACATGACTGGCAGGCTACACACCAAGCTGCCTGGTTGCATGAAACTGCAGGTGTTGTTTATTTATTCTCTGGCCTATTTGTATTTTTCTTTAATGAGCATGCACTGCTTTTATAATAAGGGGAAAAAATGAAGAGCTAAGAAACAGAATTCAAACACATAATTTCTATGAGCAGTGTAACTAATGTGGTCAAAGCATGTTTTAAAGAGCAAGTTGGAGGAAATGCTGGGTCCCACCACTCACCAGACAACAAAGGGGGTTTAAACATTAGGAATCTCAATTATAAATATGACTGTCACAATAAAACACACAGCCAGAGACATCAGGACTCCCTGCAGTGTGGCAGTATATTCCATGTGTAGGCATCAAACTCACCACCCAGATATATTCTTGTCTCCATGTGCTCCTAGAATTGTTTAGCTTGTACTCCTAACCAACCTTCCAGTTCCCTCTGATTTGGGAGAGTATTTCTTGTTCTTTGATTCACTCTCTTGTTTGTTTGTTAGTTTGCTTGTTTTTTCTTTTGTTTATCTGGGCTCTAAGTTGAAGAGGAGAGGAGAATCCCAGCAGAGTTCTCCAAGAAATAGCATTCTAATTAGACTTACATTTTATGACATCAACCATTTGTTCTAGTCAGCTAAATCCACAACTATCCATATCTGTATAAAGATTCTTGGCATCCTTTTAATGTTAAATATTTCTCTACAGAAACAAGAGTCCTCAAGATATTTATGAAAAATGTCAACTTCTGGGTATTTTTTCAAAGAAAAAAGAAACACTAATTTGAAAAGATATATGCACCCCTACATGCATTACAACATTATTTACCATAGCCAAGATATGGAAGTAACCTAGGTATCCATCAATAGATGAATGGATAAAGTAGATGTGGTACATATATACAATAGAATATTATGCAGCCATAAAAAAGAATGAAAGCTTGCCATTTGCAACAACATGGACGGACCTAGAGGGTATTATGCTAAGTGAAATCAGTCAGGCAGAGAAAAACAAATACTGTATGGTTTCACTTATATATGGAATCTAAAAAACAAAACAAACAAAACAAGAACAGACTCATAGAAACAGAGACCAAAGGGATGGTTACCAGAAGGGAGGAGGTGGAGGATGGGTGAAAAGGGGAAGGGGAATACAATCAATAATAATGTGAAAAGTTTACAAGGTGACAGATGATACTAGAATTAGTGGGGTAATCACATTTTAAGGTATAAAAATATTGAATCACTATGTTGTGCTCCAGAAACTAAAATAACCAGTATAAGACTGTATACCAACTATAATTAAATTTTTTTTAAGTTAGGAAAAAAAAGTCAGTAATCGTTTTCCCAACAGGAGAAAAAAAGTTAAATATGACTTCAATATTTCCCTCTGTCAAGGGAGAATAGCAGTGTCATTAACACATGAAAAAACTGGAAGTGAAAACTGCATTTCAGAAAAAGATGAAATCTGTTCAGTTGAGCAGAAAGAAGTAGGGGAATTCCAAGCAGATTTATAAGAAAGAAAAATAGGGATAAAGACAGAAGAAAGGAGAAAGATCAGCCCTTCGATAGAGTTTACTTTCTGAATGAACCCATAAAAGTGTATGAAAACCTCAGAACAATGCAAGGAAAAAAAGACCCAAAAGCAAAAATTGAGCATTGAAGAAAGTTTGTGACTGGGTAACAAACGATGAACACCGATTCAGAGGCCACAGAAGGCCTGGTGGGGGGGGGGAGGGGGAGGGATAGACTAGAGCAGGGCTCCACATTCACAATCGTTAATGAATGATACAGCAGATAATGTATGCTGTAGTATTTCCCAAACTTAGAGGATCAGGGAACACTTAGAGTGAAATCTATTGACTTTTTGTGGAATGAGTGTTCCAAGACATAGAGTTTGGGAAATATGGGTGTAAAGCTATGGCAACCAAAGGAGAAAATAATTTTAAGAGGGTGTGAATAGTTATCATACAATCACACACAGAGATGCACGGCTTAATTACTCAATGACATAGAAGTTTCTTTACTATCCAAATGCAGACAGAGTTCTTTGAAAGATCAGGATCTTGTCTTACTCTGGTGCCTAAAACTTAGGACTACAGTGAAAATTTGAGCCTTTAAAATATTATTTGAGGGTGTATTTCAGTAATACTGATCATAATGTAATAACTGAGGTTTTCCATTTTGCGTCTTAGCTAAAGCTCATTGTGACTAAGACATCTAGCCGTTACTGGAATATCCTAGTAACATTTTTATGATGTTTTATTGTTCTCAATTCCTTTTCCCATGCAGAGAAGAACAGAAAGGTGGAATGAAAGAAAAAAGAAAGAGAAAGAGGTGCGAGGGAAAGTGGAAGGAAGGGACAGAGGGAGGGAGGGAAGGAGAGAGAAAAGAATGAAAGAATACATTTTTTTCTGACTGTAGCCTGCATTCAGAGAGTAATTTATCCCCACTCAAGCCTCTATTGGTTTCATAAAATCACTTGCAAAGCTGTAAACAATGATTAAAACTGAAAGTATCTACACATATTGTTTTCAGAGTTTTTCACTCTAGACCAACTTAATTCTGATGCCAGGAGAAAACATGGAGGGAAGTGAGCTGGGCTAATAATAGGATCTCATCTCACCTCCAGAGCCAAAAGACTGTGTTTTGTTTTAGTTTTACCCTGAGATTTCCCTCACCCTCCCCCGCTCCCCCCCAAAAAAGGAAAAGAATAAATTTCTCAGGGCCAATAAGTTAGGAAGTCTCCGTTGTGGTAATGACTGGCAGAGCGCATTGATCTGAGGTAGGATATTGGCTGTCAAACTGCCACCAAGGCAAGCAGAGAACCCCAGTCTCTTTGATATGGAAATCCAAGGGGTGAGATTCCTGTTGAATGGGCTTAGGCAGCCTCTCTGCTCCTGACAAAGAATAAAAGCGGAATCAATAAAGTCCTATTCGTGTTCATGGAAGCAGCTTGGCATTCAGCTTCCTGTTAGTCACATCCTTTTGATTCTACTGACATCTATGGGCTGTGGCTTAGCTGCGCTCTTTCCTTTTCTTTACAGATCCATTGTCCCAATTCTCCTATTTTTTAAGGTTATTTTATTTTTTTAAGCAGTTTTTGAGAGACAATGGGGTAAACCTAGTGTCTGTTCTAACACGGTGCTCCAAGGACTACCTGCCCTTTGGTCTCCCAGAGACAGGTAAGGGGGAAAGAATTCGCATATCAAAAACCACAGCCTGGGTTTTGGCTCTTCCAGCATTGGCTTTCCCATGAGGATCTCATTCCCCACATTGCTTTGCTACAGAGACTTAGTTTATCTGTACAGCATAACTTGGCATATAGAGAGTATGGAGTTTTGGCATATACGATCATCATATACTATACTTCGTCTACTTATTATCCAAGGTTGACTAACACTATATCATCAACGTAATTTTAAGGACTGACAAGTAAATTTTTACACCTGGCACAGTTCTTGAAATAAATCCGGAGAGCCTTTCCAAACTTCAGGGAAGCCGAATCCTCCTCTGGATTTCCCTTTTGAAACACATGGGCATTCTCTTCTCTACTCAATTTCCATCCCATTTCCACCATCTTTGTTCCCTTCTTCCATAACTCCTGCTCCATTTGTAACGAAGTCCTCAGCCAGTTCCACCAACTCCAGTCTTCAACTCAGACCTTACAGACATTCTCTATCCCAACAACCATTTCTGCTCCAGCCATTAGAGTCACACCCGTCTTATTTTAGGGACACCCCCCCATTTATTTTTGAATGCAGAATAATCCACTGCTTTTTAAAAGTGCTTTACCAAATGTCAACTTTTAACTCCACAAAGAGGCAGAGGATTTTCTTTCTGAATCAAACAACCTAGATTCTTTAAACTGTACTGAGTATAAACACAAATCTTGCATTCAAGACAATGAGAAAACTAGCAAATCACAAATAGAAGTATGAATAGTAACATGTTCCAGTGGGCTAAGTTTTAGCCAGGAACTCAGCAGCCCACAGCCTCTCAATCAGCGCTCAGGGCTAGTGGAGGATGAGCACACTAAACAGGAAGACACTGACCCCTTTCCTTCCTGGGACAATCTTGAATCACAAATGATAACCACAACAAGACTGGAAGGTTAGAAGACACACTCTTGCTTAAAAATTCACCTAAATGAGAAGAACCGTAAAACACAGGACCCGTGTGTTTCTTCTTTACTTGTAGGCATGATAGAGCAGAAAGATCGTGCACTTTGGGGTCTGATAAAGCTGAGTTGGAAACCTGGTTCTGCTACTTATTATTTGCTGAGCCTAAGCAAAAGCAAGTAATTTACTCGCCCCAAGCCTTACATTCATCAGCTGCAAAACATAATGAACAGGGGTTTGAACCATCCAAATATTTCCATTTCTGACCTATTAAGGTCTGAAAATTAAGTTTGCAAACTTGTTGCAGCAATGTTACTAACCTTATTTTGATATCAGAGGGATTATTCATTATAAATTTGTACCAACTGGACAGTTAACCAAGTTGACTATTTGGAAGTGCTGAAAAGGCTGCATGAAAAAGTTGGATGACCTCAACTTTTCACCAACAATTCATGGCTCTTGCAGCATGACAATGCACCAGCTCACACGGCACTGTCTGTGAGGGACTTTTTTAGCCAGTAAACAAATAACTGTATTGGAACACCCTCCCTACTCACCTGATCTGGCCCCCAATGACTTCTTTCTTCACCGAAAGATAAAGGAAATATTGAAAGGAAGACTTTTTCATGACATTCAGGACATCAAGGGTAACACGATGACAGCTCTGATGGCCACTCCAGAAAAAGAGTTCCAAAATTGCTTTGAAGGGTAGACTAGGCACTGGCATCGGTGCATAGCTTCCCAAGGGAAGTACTTCGAAGGTGACTGTAGTGATATTCAGCAATGAGGTATGTAGCACATTTTCTAGGGTTAGTCCACGAACTTAATTGTCAGACCTCATAAGCTACACATTTTCAAGGTTGATTCTCAAATTGGCCATCAGATATTTTAAAAGGGGGTTTTAATAAAAGAAAAGAAGGCCAATAATCATTCAATAGTAAGAAAGGACCAAACCATCTTTGAACCTTCTGCTACATTCCCCGATTGTTCTCATGCCCCAAGATATCTTATATTGGTGCTTCCCAAACCTGGCTGATGACTACCATTAAGTGGAGAACTATCATAATTATGTGTCCCTGAGCCTACCCCCTTGATATTCTAATTAGGTCTAGAATTCGGCCAGGAATCTATATTTTCAATAACTACACCCAGATGATATTGATGATTAACTAGGTTTGAGAATTACCAGCCTCCTTATAGGACAATTTGGGGATTCCTTTGAGACCAAGGAGTGATTAATGCAGCTATCCAAGACCTTTCTCTTACCTCCAAGCTTCCAAAACAAGAAAACCCTTCATGTACGACTGCCTCACATTTTTTGTGTGTGTTAGGAAAAACCAGTTATGGGTTCTCTGAGATCAAGGAGTGCCATGAAACTAACAGGACCTCCACCTTGTCCTTTACATTTGATTTCTAGCCAGGGCTAAAAGTGAATCATTGTCACTCAGATAGGGTAACTGAATTCTCGGTCCAGGCTTGATGTGTCTGAATTCTTAGAGGAACATTGGGTGTCCCTTATCTTAAAGACCGCACCCAGACTTGCTACCCAAGAAATCACAAGGCACTCTCTCCCCACCCAGGCTAAGTGTAGATACGGTTAAATTATTTGCCAGCCACTTTCCATGTGAAATTCGATTCAAAACATAATCCAGCCCATACATGTTATGGGTATCTGCTCTAGAAATAAGTCTTTCATTGAGGAAACACGCAAAACATCAGCATTCCAGCTAAGTAATGAGCCTCAATCTTAAAGGACCTGGTTTGGATTTGAAACACAGGAGCCAAGAGGTTGGAATTTGGGACCCAAGAGTGTGTGTGTTACTTGTAAATTGTATTCTTATGCCCAGTCTCACACCAGGATTTCCACCAAAGTCCCTGGAGATTAATTAATCTGTAACGGAAATATACCTTTTCTATTCTTCCACACCACGTTGCCTTCCTTCTCTTCCAAATAAATAAAGCATTAAAAGATGCTAAATCCCATAGGACAATTTTTAAATGAGGGATTGCTTTAGCCTGGAGGTTAAAGAAGACAGCAAATGCACTCAGTGTGAAAATTCTCCACCTAGAAAACTCAAAGCAGAATTGACTTGGTGTTGGATTCAGCCCCCTGACTTAGCCACAGCCCCCTGGGCTCCATCCCCCACCTCTCTCTGCTGGGCTGAGGAGATGCTGACAGCTTAAACAAAGCCCTGGGTGAACAAAGGACCCTTATAAGAGATGAGCCTCTGCTGACTCTCACCCCAGCCTCACCCCAGTCTCCTGCCCCTTAGCCCTGAGTTTCAGGCCAAGGTTATTTCATCCTAATGAATAACTGAAGCCTTTAGATGATGAACACTAACTTTTTAGCATCCATTTTTAAACATCCACCATTAATATAGAGTGACACTGAATTCCCTGGTAATCGGATTAGGGTATATTGCTCCAACTGTCATTCAGAGCTGAAGCCCCTTTATCTCTTTGCTGATATGAAGCTAAGCTTCTTGACTCACTTTGCTGCTGTCTCTTTGGAGTCATCAAGAATCTGACTTCTTCAAGCCAACAATTTTATTTGCTTAATCTTGGGTGAAGAGATTAGGGATTTAGAGATTTTTTTTTTTTTTAACACCCCTGCCATTCCTAGTGAAAACAGATTCCTTCCTCCTGCACACTTTCTCTCTCCCCACCCCACACACACCAAAGCAATGCAAACACCACACACACACACACACACACACACACACACACACACACCATAACACATATACCCAACACATATAACACAATACACACAAAAACACACGTGTTGCACATATACAGCTTGAGAAAGAGGAATTCAAGCCTGCTGGTTGTTTCATCAAAAAAATGGCATTTCCATAGATCCAGTAGAGCAATTCTCAGTGTACAAGACCACTGGCATCAGCTGGCCAAAATGACGTCTTTTTGTTGCAGGACCTGTGAACAATGAGGGTGCTTATACCTACTATATACTGTGTCAGAGGTCAGCTCTAACTATAGTTTGGTGATTTCAGAAGGCGACCCTAAGTGATAACCGTGGGGGGAAAATGCACAACTTTATATTACTAGGGCCTGATCAGCAACACTTAGCAGATTCCCCGATACGCATGGGTCCCTCAGTCACCATTTCACATTAGAATATGTAGTGCTCAGTCCAAACCAAGCTCTCTAGCTCCACTCACCCTCCATCCAGTGACAAAAAAGATAACCACAGCATAAAAAGTAAAACTCCTTTCTAATTTGAAGACCATAAGTAATTTTTTTTTAATGAAACCAGAGGTGACTCAGAGTAGAGAGAACAAAATGGTCAGGACTCAATAAAGTACATAAAAGAACATGGGAATATGAGTCAGATGAACTCAAATGCCCCTATGTCACCTGGCACAAGTCACTTGTCCTTTCTAAAACTGAGTCTCTCCATCTCTAAAATAGGGGTAATGACAGATTTATAGCTGCTTTGCCTTTTTTATGGAGTTGTCTATGAGTCAAATGAGATAATGCATAAAAATCTCTACACACTAATAAAGAATTGGTCATCAGTAACTTGTGTAATCACTGGAAGAATTTAGGCAAGCAAAGGTTAAATAGGTGCTGATGGCTGCCTTCAAAATCTGCTCAGTGATGTAGAAGAGACAATAGATTGTCTTGGATATGTCCAGGGAAGAGCTAGTGACAATATTCAAATTACAAAGAGGTGGATTTGAACCCAGTTTGTGTCAACTCAATTCCACAGGCACTGACTGTGCACACCATGCATACCGGGCATTCTGCCAGGTGCTCACCTGCTTTCCAGGAGCACTGTATAAAAGGAAACCATGGTGAGGAGCTGACTTTGATTCTATATAAGTGATGTGTAAGACTTCACCAGGAATACACAGGGTAAAGAGCATGCATAAAGGGAATAGGGTCAGCAAAGGGACATAAGTGAGAAGCTGGGAGGTGTGTTTGGAGAACATCGACTACTTTTGGTGCAACATCAGAGGATAGATAAAGCAACTGCAGAAGGATTTGCAGATGAGATTTGCCAGATAAGCTGAGATAAGGCTGTGAAAGGCTTCATACACCATAGTAATGGTTAATTCTATAGGCAGTGGAAGTTATGGACGTTTGTAGGCAATGAGCAACAAGATTAGATTTGTGTTTCAGAAAATATCTATTACCTGTCACTCAGCCCTGAGAAGCACTGAGGATAGAAATGTGAAGAAGACATTGTGCCTGCAGAGAGAGAGCAGACACACTGTCTGCTCTGTAATCCCACCCCAGCTGTGAGAGGGATTGCCCTGAAAATTTCAGGTTAGGAACATTTGGGGTTTGCAAACTTAAGAGCTACAAATAGAATATGATGATCACAGATACAAAGGAACTCATGAAGTTGCTACATGCGTAAATATGTGCATGTTCACAATTATAAAGGCTTGCCACTAAATACGAAAAGTCCTGATGACATTTCTCTGAAATTGGTAAAATTATTCTCATTCATGTTTTGTGCTTAGTAACGCATCTGTGGAGATGCTTGTCAGTCCATTTTGCTTTGTTGCTCATAGCCTGCACGCTGAGTGCCCCTTCCCCTCAGTACTAGTTCTGCATCTCAGCGTTCAGTAACTTCACATTTATGGCTCAGAGTTGTAGGGTCCCACCTCCTGTGACTCTACCTGTCTCTAAGACTCAGCGTAGGGAAATTAGATATGCTGACGATGTAAACATGTGTTATCCAATGCCAGGTGTTACTTTCCACCCCTCCTCTCTTAAGTCCCAGGGCTATAGCACCTGAGCACTGCCCTGGATAATGTCATGCCATCACACACATTGTCACCTCATCATACCATCTCCCAGTGCCTTTGTGCCTCAAAGAAGTGAGAAAACAGTTCTCAATTGCTGGCTTGCATTCCCTCAACTGCCTTTATCTTTTGGAAGCTTCCTTGCCAAAGTCTCTATGTTGCTGTTATCTACTTTGGCTCCTGCACTTGTGTTTGAGGAAAAACTAATCTTTGTGTGCTCTAATTTCAAATTAGCACAAGTTGGGACTCGTAATGGCAATGCAATATGATAAGTGCTATTGGAGATTGTTCTATATGCTCATAGGTATATGAACAAGTGTTAAGAAAACACAGTGAGAAATAGCCATGGCATCTTATCCATGAGAATGTTTTCAACGGCCAGAAACAAAATCATTGACTAAAAATGACTCCAATAATATTACCTCCCAGAAGAAGGTGTCCAGAAGAAGATGGCGGCAGGGTTAATGCAGTGGGCCAGCCATGTCTTCAAGGACCCAGGGTCCTTCCTTGTTTTGCTCCCTCCTCTGTCAGCATACTGATGTGATCCTAAGGCTAATCTCCTCATGCGCACAAAAACGCTGCTGCAGCTCCAGGCATCATACTTTACATAAAGATATTCACAGGCAGTAAGAAGGGCCTTTTCCCTTGGTGCATTGCTGCCAATTGCCTTCCCAGAAGCATTCCAGTGTATTCCCCTTTGATCTCACTGACTTACATTGTATATATGACTATGCCCAAGCCAAAGCAGCACAAAGGTTGTAGAGCAAATATCTGATATGACCAGCTTTTAGGATAGGGGGCAGCCTCAGTCAGGAGCAGGCAACTAATAGTCAGGTGACCAACTCACCCTAGTTTACCAAGACTTACCCAGTTTCAGAGCTGAGAGCTCCATATCCTGGGACAGCCCTCAGTCCTGGGCAAACTGAATGCTGTCACCCATGTGTCACTGTGGACCGTGTAGGATGGTGGAGGAGAGGAACAGGTGATAAAGATATACCTACAGCCTCAGGAAAGGACTGAAGTACTGCCCGTAGCACTTGGGAGGGGTAAGAGAGACTGTTGCAGGAGCTGCACTGAGTAAATGAATGGGGTTATTTACAGGTCATGATTAACATTTGGGTGTAAAGAATGAAAGAAAGCCAAAAATCATTGATGATTCCAGGAGTGCTGTCTTAAGTAACACAAACACCTGTTTATTACCTCATAGTTCTATGGGTCAGAAATCTAGGCACAGCGTGAAACAGCTGGGTCTTCTGCTCAGCCTCTCACAGGCTGAAATCAGAGGGTCCAAGCTATTTCAAGTTTTTGGCAAAATTTTGTTCCTAGCAGTTGTAGGACTGACATCTCAGTTTCCTTGTCATGTGGCTCCTTTCACCTTTAAGACAACAACACTATATCCTATCCTTTTCCTGCCTTGAATCTCTGATTTTCCCTTATGTTATCAGCTGTAAGATTTCTGCTTTTAAGGGCTCATATGATTAGATTAGACCCACTCAGAAATCCAGGATAATCTCCCAATCTTAATGTCAATTAGTAACCTTATTTCCCAATATAAAGCCCCTTTTGCCATGTAATGTAACATATTCACAAGAATAAAATCAGGGAGTGAAGGTCCTGGGGGCCAAAATTCTGTGTAATATAGATGGCCAGGTAGAACAACTAGAAGGTCATTGGTGACATTTTGCTACAGGAAAGAAGAAAGAGGTTTCTAACAATAGAAACCAGCCTTCAATTAGATGGTCTGTTTACAAAGCACTGAGCCCACTACCCAAGTAAGAATTTAGAACCATTTGGAATACTCTTAAAGAAACTCCTGCACTGAGAAAGGATGGAACTGGATGATTCTTAAGATTCCATCTAACTCTAAGATCCTCTCATTCCAGTTTCCCAAATTGTGGTAGTCCTGTCAAGTTTAGGAAAATGTAGTATGATTGATTAATGAAAAGATGGACTTTTTCAGAAATTGATCAAACCATTCTAATATGATGTTTTGACTTTCCGAGCAAATGATTTGCAGTAAAACTTGAAATCAAAGACTTGCAGAAATTGGTCTTTCCTTTCCCATTTCATGGTGTTATTGGGTCTGAAAAAAGGCATGGAGACACTTAGAGATTCCCAACATTGCCCATCTTAGACTAGACACCAGGTGATTGGGCAATGTTATGAAACACTCCCTTGGAAGATGCTGTTGGGATATTTCACCAATTTGTAGTTTTAGGGACCTTTCCCCTTCAGGTGATAGCCTGAGTACTGAAAGTACAAATAGACTCTGTGGCCTGAGATGGGACTTTTATTAATAGTAAATCCTGGGAAGCAGTTGCAGGCTGGATGGAGCCGTGAGGAGCAGGAGATGAGGTATCACAAAACTTTGCTCTGAAAATAGAAAATCACCATGGCTCTAAAACCCTGTACAAGTGGGAATTTAAATAGAATATCTTCTTTGCATGTTAAGTGAAAAATAATAGAAAAGCTAGGTCCAGGACAGGATGAGGAACAGCATGACTTAGAAAACTTGGGCTGAAGTACAATAACCTTGATGATCTATGCTCAGATCAGACAGCAGTGTGAAGTAAACTTTGGTAGGAAAACTCTTGGTAGATATGCATCAGGGTGGATAAATGTTGGCTCCTTGTGTACTTAGAAAGGTGAAGGGAAGACCGTAGGCTCTCCTCCCTGCACAATTTCGAAGAGCACAACATTTCATCTGCCAGAGCTGAACAAGCAAGACCAGAATCAGTCAGAATGCAACCAAGGGATGAGGACCCCCAAAAGGGAGCAGAATACACAGTCTCTGAATCAAAGAACCAAGACATCACATCTTCTTCCTCAATGTAGCGGAGACTGTCATGTCATAAGAAATAAATAGTAGAAAGTGCTAAAATGAAAGTGGAGCGGTTAAGGCAAATTGGGAGAGGGAAGTGGTTATAATGACTACGATGGATAGTGCGCTCACTGAGTACCAGGCAGACACTCCACTCTATACGCATGATCTCATTTCACTTGCACAACAAAGCTATGAGTAAGTAACCTGCTCATATGCAACAGAGCCAGCTGAAGGCAGAGCCAGGACATAACCCACAACAGCTGATTGTAGAGCATATATTCTTAAGCATGATGTCACTCTAACACAGCTTAGAGACAGCACATGGTTCAGAAGGCTGAATTCTCAGAAATGTTTTTAGCTTTGTCACAACAATCTATGAGGTCTGATGATTAAATTCGTGAACTTGTTACAACAATGTTGCTAACCATTTTTTTATGTCAGAGGGATTATTCATTATGAATTTGTACCAACTGGACAAACAGTTAACCAAGTTGACTGTTTGGAAATGCTGAAAAGGCTGCATGCAAAAGTCAGACGAAAAATGACCTGAACTTTTTGCCAACAATTCATGGCTCTTACATCACACCAGTGGACCAGCTCATATGGCACTGTCTGTGAGGGATCTTTTAGCCAGTAAACCAATAACTGTATTGGAACACCCTCCCTACTCACCTGATCTGGCCCCCAATGACTTCTTTCTTTACCTGAAGATAAAGGAAATATTGAAAGGAAGACATTTTGATGACATTCATGACATCAAGGGTAATACGACGACAGCTCTGATGGCCATCCCAGAAAAAGAGTTCCAAAATTGCTTTGAAGGGTGGACGAGGTGCTGGCATCAGTGCACAGCTTCCCAAGGGGAGTACTTCAAAGGTGACCATAGTGATATTCAGCAATGAGGTATGTAGCACTTTTTCTAGGATGAGTGTGCGAACTTAATTGTCAGACCTCGTATATAAGACCATGAGAATCATAGACTTATCATGTCCAACAGGACCACAGCAGCCACTTGCTCCCAATACCCTGGTCCATATAGGTTACTTTCTATGGCACCATTACCCGATAACCCTCCTTACCTGACTTCATCTGAAGCTGAACCATTTATTCACAGACAGCTCATTCCACTGCTGAGCATTTATAATAATCATTAGAAAATTATTGCACATAATAAACTGACATCAGCCTGCATTTTAATTACTACTCGCCATAATTCAGAAGTCTAGAGCTATACAGAAAAAGTCTAGCGTTGCTCTCTCTATATAAAATGTATGACAGAGTTGAAGCCTGCTTATCACTATCCCAAGTCCTCACTGCTCCAGGAAAAATATTATCAATTCATTCAGCCATTTTGAAAGAAACATATGCATAGACTAACCATGTACCCTCACCATAGTCATCAACACCACCGCTGCTGCTGCTACCACTAATCTTTCAAGGTGAAGAAAAAAGAAAAGTATCCAGGTATACAAAAATATTTAATAAGTCAAAGAAAAGCGCCCAACAAAAGACTCATAAAATTGTCCCACTACAAAAGATTGATATAAGTAGAAATGAAAGCTCAATAGACACTCACCAAAGAAGATACATGCATAGCAAATATGCACAAAACCACTCATCATTTAGGAAATGCAAATTAAAAACAAAACAAGATACAATTATGCATCTGCTAGAGTGGCAAAAATTAAAGACTGACAATATCAAGTGCTGACAAGAATACAGAGCAACTGGAACTTTCATACTTTGCTGGTGGGACTGGACAATTGTAGAGACAATTTGGAAACATGTTGGCAATACCCTATAAGGTAATGATTCACCTGCCATATGACTCAGCAATCTCATGTCTTGGAATTTATTCAAGGAAAATGAAAGCACATGTTCCCAAAAAGACCTATATGACTATTCACAAAGCTGGAAACAACCCAAATATCGTTCAGCCGGTGAAAGACTAGACAAATTGTGGTACCTCCATACAATGAAACAATACTCCACAGTGAAAAGGACAAACTGCTGATTCAAACAACAAACAGATGACTCTTAAATGCAGTTTTTCTAATGGAAATAAGCCAGAGCCAAAATGCTATATGTTGCATGGTTACATTTATAGGTTATTCTGGAAAAGGAAAAACCAACACATGAAAAAGCAGATCAGTCAGTGGTTGCCAGCAGTTGGGTAGGAGAGAGAGATTGACAACAAAGCACCAGCATGAGGGGACTTGGGGAGATGATGAAACTGTCCTATGTTACAATTATGGTAGTGGCTATAAGACTATATTTTTGTCAAAATTCATACAACAGAAAGAGTAAAATTTTCTATATATGAGTTTTAAAAAATCAATCAAGATGTGAGAGTAACACAAAATATAATATAAACTATAAAAAATGAACCTGACTGTATTACAAATTTATAAGGGAACAAGGAAGGAAACCAACCTAAGTAACTTTAGAAAACTATATTTTGATGGAATATTGTAAAAATAAAGACAAAAGAACTGTACACTAATATTGTATCCTAGTTAGTAATTTTTTTCTCACAGATATGTATAAGTTAGCAATTTAAAAAATGCTATGTTTAATAAATAAATATATTGTATATGTTGTATACAATGAAATATATTGTATATAATGAAATATATTATATATAATGAAAGCCAGGTTTCTCCTGTTGGAGGAATTACAAATAAGGAAAGAGGAAGGGTAGAATGAGCCCTCTGGTGTTGGATTCATCAATATGAATGCGTGGGTTTTTCTAAAGTAGCTAACAGGAGAAAGACACAGAGACAGAAAAAGAGAGAGATACAGATAGACAGATAGAGAGACAATTTATGTGGGTATACAGGTTAATATATATTTATGTATTTCTACTCTCTTTCCATTGAAAGGGCCTAGAAGCAATGAAATCTCAGTAGCAATGAGCATACCCAGTGCCTAGATCTCGGTACCTAATTACCATTCTTTAATTTAAAAATCCAGAGCTTCTTGGAGAAGTAGTACTTCCAGGGCCAGGGCAAGAAAAACACAGATGAATGAACCTGTAGGGTCTTGTGGTGCCAGAAAGTAAGAAAGTGCTGAAGAAAGAATGAGGACATGTGGAAAGGACGTAGGAACCAACCTGAGAAAGTCCCCAACAGCCAAAACATGAATAATTTTAACAACAGAGTATATGACAATAGTATTGGATTATAATCAGTAGAATAAAACTTCCATGAGCCCATTGAGGTATAAATAAATAATTGAATAAGGAAATAAAAGGTGGAAAAGACACCACTGTTGTTCTCTACAGGATTATTCTGATTAACAAATGCAAAAGAAATGACAAAGGTGGAAAACAACCAATAGTAATAATTTTAGATAAGATCTGCCAGTGAATGTTAAAATTTGATGACAAAAGTTTGAGGAGAAACAGGATATTTGAACAGTCTAAAATATCATCCTCAAGGCATATCAGAATATAAATAGACCAGACTAAACTAGACAAGACTAGGATAAAAAAAATAGTAACTTTACCTTGGAGAAAGCAGGCAGACCTCAAACAAGTGATCAATGTTAGCAACCAATAATAAGACGTACGGACGTCACATATCCTGCACTACAAAAGGGCACACAGCACTTCTGTGGTGTTCTTGCGCAAAATCCATAACCTCAATCTAATCATGAGGAAACATCAGACAAACCCAAACGTAGGGACACTACAAAATAACTAATCATTACTATTCAGAAGTGTCAAGATCCTGAAAGACAAAAGAAGAGTGAGAAACAGTCCAGACTGGAGGAAGCCAAGGATACTTGAAAATTGAATGCATTGTGGAGCCCTGGATTAGAACACATTAATGGAAAAACACTGGTGAAATCTGAATAAAATTTGTAGTTTACTTAATAGTATTGCACCAGTGTGGATTGCCCAGCCTTGGTAACTCATCCATGGTTGTATGAGATGTTATATTACATTAGAGAAAGCTGGGGAACTTTGTATGAATTTTGCAACTTTTCTGTAAATCCAAAAATAATTCAAAAGAAAAAGTTTAAAAAACTTCAGTTACAGCCTCTTCAGGAAATAATGATAATATTTAAAGTTATGACATTCAGTTAAAGCTAAACTCAAAGAGAAATTCCTACTTTTAAATGCCTCTATTAGAAAAAAGAATGGAAATAAAAGAACTAAAAACTTTTCATTCAGGAAGTTTAAAAATATACACATATAGACATACATACAATATAAGAAGGACTAGAAAGGATAAAAGCAAGTATCAGTAAACCAAAAAGAAAAAAGAAAAACAGAGAAATGTTAAGTGGATCAAAAGGAGAAAACACAAGTATGCAATTGAAAGTCGAAGAAAAGGATATTACCACATAGAGAAATATTTTTTCAAACCCTAAACAATGTTGTTTTTATATTTTGATAAGTGGAAAATATTCTAGAGAAACCAATTATTAAAATTGACAAAATACATACCTTACAAAGCCTAATAAAAATGGAAAAAAATAGTGAAAAAGAATTGTTAAAGACCTACACACAAAAAAGAGTCCTAGTCTTAACTGGGTATAAATGAGTTCTTTCAAATATTCACGGAATAGTTAACTCTTATGTCAACTAAGCTATTTAACAGCCTGGGGGAGAAAAGGATCAACTTATTTTCTAAAATAAGAATGATTCTGATGACAAAAACCTCGTACAATATAAAAATTAAAAAGTTCTTATTGTACATATAATTACGGTATCATAGTTTCAATTGCCACATTCAGAATTTTATCCAATCCCTTTCAAATTTAGAGATTGAGAAATACAGAAAACAGAATAAAAATAAATTTAAACAATACTTGACTCATTCTGGTGTTTTTTTTTTTGTTTTTTTGTTTTCTGTGCTCTATCTATTACACCATTTGCCCCCGTTAGAGGCCATATCTATATTTTATAATTTCTGTTCTGGATGCATCTTAGGAAGCTCCTGTCTTCTTTGTGTTTTTTCCATGCCTCAGCACTTTCTACTTTTACATGTTCATACCAGCCACTCTTTGCCATCTGTCTTTTGTATTATGCCTCTCCTTACATCTCTTGTATGCGTTCTTTCAAAATGTGAATTAGTCAGAAAATCTAGCCACATTGATTTTTACAGATGTCTCCTCCTTTTCTTCTTCATCAAAAATCATTCGTAATTATATTGTCAGAATTTAATTTCTGAAAGTATTTTATCTTTTTGTGGGCTATAGCCCTTTATAATGATTTCAGGTTTGGAATAATGGCTCCTTTCTCTGGAAAGCTTTTGAAATTTGAAGACCATGGGGCAAGGATGCATGTCTAAATGAGTCTAGGCTTCCTTTGGTGTTTGTGAGATGACATTTTTTCTCCCAAAGATTTTTTTTTTTAATTCTACTTCACCAAAGATTCATCCAAGTTGATCAAAAATAGCAGTTTCACTATACTTACTTTTTTAACTTTTGAAAAGGTGGGATTTCCCAAATCTCGATTTAAAAAAAAAAGCCTTGAAGCTTCATGTTTTTCATGTATAAAGCAGGCCTAAGCTGGCATCCATTTCTCTTACACTAGCACTAACAGCATTAATCAACTGTGGAAATTCAGAGAGCCCCACTAGCCCCCAGGAAGATCTCTTACAAAATTAATTAAGTTCAAATGACTCCACTTTCACTCTACCAGCTTTAGAGTGCCCCACAGACACTTCTGATGGTGAAGAGATGAACACACACAGTTTTTCCCCCACTTGGCTCCAGAGAGCAGCAGGTTATCATGGACGATCCGGGGGGTTTCCGGTGCCGATTCCTAAAAAATGGAGGCAATTGATCAAGTGCAAACCATTGGCAATGTCAGTCTCTGAGATCCAAGCACAAGAGCCGAGGAGGTCAAAGGCCTTTATTGTGAAACTGCATCCCATCCTGGCTGGAGAGAAGCTGCAGAAAAACAGCAGGACTGCTGCCAAAGAAATACGGATAGGACGCTAAGACCCCTGAACATTTACAGGGAAAGACTGTGAGAGGTAACCTCTCCCACTGTGTTCAGCCACCAAGCTGAACTGAACCTGGGAAGAAAACACAAATATGTGCCAGGATCATTAATTTGTTTTTTGTTTTTTTTTTTGTTTTTTTCTGTCTCCTTTCTTCTCACTGCTTGCATTACAAATAAGAAATTGCTAAGCACTTACGGTGGCTCAGGTGGTTGGTGCGCTGATTTTTATTTTTAAAGCTCTTTTTAAAATACAAGAAAAAAGATAAAGTGACAAATGTGTGTACCCACTATCCAGAATTAATAAATGTTAACTTTTTACTACTTTTGTTCAAGAATTTTTTTAAACAAAAGAAATAAAACATTACATATAGAGTACCCTTTGTTCCCATCTCCTGTGCTATTCCTTACCCTTTCCAGAGTAAATTACATGCATGTATTCACAGAGAGACACACACATACACGCACATATTTGTATGTGTGAATATTATACTGGTTGTGTTTTTTTAATCTACATAAATGTACAATATAATCTCTCTCTCCCCATATATATTACATATATATAATATATATAGCACATTTCTATATATGTATATATGAGTTGTGATCAAAAGATATGGTGAATGCTTACATTTAAAAAAATTATTATAGTAAAAGACACGTTCCCATTAATCCCCCTCAAAATACTCCCCCTCACTTTGAAGACATTTATCCCATCATTCTTGCCACTTTCTGAAGTAGTTCTGGAATTCCTCTCCTATGAGTGTCTTTATTTCATCCTCTATGATGACAGTGCTCTATGTCCCACATCATTTCTGGTACAGCAATTTCTGTAAAATAAAAACATTACAGTGTGTCCTCATCCACCTTATTCACCGGATCTGGCACCGTGTGACTTCTGGCTCTTCCCCCAAGTCAAAAAGACCACAAAAGGTAAATGTTTAGAATCAATTCAGGACATTAAGGCAGCCACAACAGCACAACTAAAGACAGTCACAAAAGAGGACTTCCAGAACTGCTTCAGAAAGGGGCAAGAACGGTGGGATACATGTGTTTGAAGCAAGGGGGTATATTTTGAGGGGGATTAATGGCACTGTATCATTTACTGTAATAATTATTTTAAATTTAAACATTCACCTGAGTTTTTGATCCCTCCTCATACATAACACATTTCTCTTTCTCTCTCTATATATACATATATAGAGACACACATACATATACGGACAAAGTCTACATGCATTATAAATATATTTGAGTAAACAATATGTTTTTGGTTTTATTGAAATGTAAATAAACGTATCATATGGAACATATATCTTCTCTTTCTCTCTCAACATTATGTTTTGGGGATTGTAGATATGGCGATGCCTTCAGCTCTTGTTCACTCATTTTTCTTTCTTTGTAGGACTCCAGAACATGCATATACCATAATGTATTTATCCGTTCCTTTACTGATAAGCATTTGTGTTGTTTCCAGTTTTTGGGGGTTTTTTTGGTTGTTTTGTTGTTGTTATTACAAAGAGTGCTGTCAGGAGCCTGTCTTCTAAGACCTGTCTATGATAGTTAAGCGGATATATCTAGAGGTGGAATTGCTCATCCATCCAGAGCAGAGGTCAACAAACCTGACAGTAAATATTTCAGGCTTTGCCGTCTAGACAAGACTACTGGCTCCACCCCTGTAGCCTGAAAGCCACCAGGGACAAGACAGAAAGGCGTGAGCGCTGTGCTCCAGCAAAAGTGCCTACCGTGCTCCTAGCACAGGACCACCCTCAGCATCACTTCACAGGGCCAAACAGCTGCCTGCAGGGCGGTGCCCACTGAGCCTCCCCCAGCAGTGCCATTTCCATATGTTCTCCCTTCATAATTTCTTGCCTTAGAGACTTTTGCAGAGCTTAAAATACAAGTTGCTTCAGGTCAACAGATCCTCATGTTTTTTAGAAGCCTAAAACATTGAAAAGATTGCATGTTTAGTGTTCAGAGAGAAGGTGTGTGTGTGTGTGTGAGAGAGAGAGAGAGAGAGAGAGAGAGAGAGACACTTCAAAGGCCACCAGAGAAGGGGAGAGACTTTCCCCAGACTGTAGTAGGTTGATCACTTGAGCAGGGGGAACCTTCTCAGTCCTCAGGGGCAAGATGTGGCCAGAACACAGTGGGATGGCTGGGTGATGAACGCTGGGAGACTGTCCAATCAGATTCCCAGCCTTCAGGAAGCACAACACCAGCAGAGAGGCCAAACCTCAGCAACCATATGGACATAAGAGATCCCATCCATAACCAGGGAGCAGAGAAGAACACAGGACCTGCCTGATGATCTAGGCAAACGATCATCTAGGATTATATGTGACCTGGAGGAGGAGAGGAGACATTCCCATTAAGAAATTTCTTTGAGCTTGGAAAATTATTTTAAAGATCAAGAAAGAACTCTGATTTTTGCACATGTGAGTTTCACCCACTGCAAGGGAATTTAACTAGGAATCTCTCTCCTGTGTCTTCTATGTTTATTCAAATGCTGAAAAGCCTTTAGGCTATGTTCCTTCCTCACCTTCTCTGGAAAGCTGTCGCTAAGCTACAGTTGTGGCTTCTTTTATTGAACATGCATTGGGATGTAAAATAATTGGATGATAAAGGAAGAGAACTCTGGCGTTATCTATGCCTGCATTATAATTCTTCTTCCATGTACTGTTATAAAACAAAATTCAACTGAGAAATTTTAAAGATCTCATTGGCTTTATTCAACAATTCATGAATCAGGTTACATAGAGTCTTGCAGAGAGAAAGGAGCTCTGAGGAGCTGTACAAAATGAAAGATATTATAAGCAGAAGGGAGCAGGAACAAGAAAGTTTTACTACAGACACACATACACACACAAACGGATTGGTTACTGCAAGGTTACTTTCCTTTGGGAGATGGCAGGGGTCTTTCAGACAGGTTAGCTAACCAGTGCTGACCAGGTGATTCCTGACTGACTGGTTTAAGATTTCATTTCTGGGTGAACCAAAACTGTAATTAAGTTAAGTCTTGATTTGGTGACATAGGGCTTAGCATAAGCAACTCCATTTTGGGCCTGTTATCTTGTTTTTAACAATACCCTCTGGAACACGGGCAATTTACTCAACCTTGCTGAGCCTGTTTCCTCACCTTCAAAAATGAAGAGAATAATAAAACCTACCTCTGATAGGTTTTATTTGCATATTTGCATTTATTTGCATATTTGATAGATATTTGCAAACATGAGTTTCACTAGGAATTCAACTAGGAATCCTCTAACATTGTTGTGAGAATTAAATGAGATATATAAAGTATTTAGAACATAGCTATTTTCCAAAAAAAAAATTATATTTATTGTTGCACTTATTATCGTGTATTTCAATATTTTATTACATGTTTTGGTATGACAGCAGTTACCTCATTGTATTATAATTACATATGTGTATTTGTTCTTTCCCACTACACTATGAACAACTCCAGGGCAAAATTTTGTTTTATTCATCTTTTTATTTCTGATGCACAATACATAATAGAGATTCATTAAATGTTTGTTGAATAAGTGACACTGAAAAAGTTGACTAATGTTGCCTTGTGTTAATGGTTCATGCATCAATCAAGTATAAAGGTAAAATAAAGATTTTTCAGATTTCTAAAGCTCTCAGAAAGTTTATACCCAATGAACCTATTCTTAGAAAATTACCTGCAAAACAAGAGAATAAACCAAAGTAGAGAAAGATGTGGAATCTATAGTAATCCAGCCCAGAAGAAGAGTAAAGAAAATTCTCAATGACAACATCAATCTTAAATCACAACCAATGCAAACAGAGAGTGAGTTCTAGGATGGAGGCAGAGTGGGAAAAACTGACAGAATCATTCTTATGATTGAGAGCTGGGGAAATTTGGAAAAATACAGAGGGTGCCAAAAAATGTATACACATTTTAAGAAAGGAAAACATGTATGAATTGTAATATTCATTATAAACCAATAACAAATGATGAATACAAGTCACATTTGACTTCTGCAATTACAAGAGGTGCTCAAAGTGGTTACCATCAACATCTGGACACTTCTGATTACGGCAAACTACTGCTTGAGCTTAGATAATATCTCTTAAAATGTGTACAAGAGTACATTTTTAAAAACTTTTTTTATTGGGGAACAGTATGTTTCTCCAGGGCCCATCAGCGCCAAGTCATTGTCCTTCAATCTAGTTGTGGAGGGCGCAGCTCAGCTCCAAGTCCAGTCGCCGTTTTCAATCTTTAGTTGCAGGTGGCACAGCCCATCATCCATTGTTAAGAGCTCACACTCCAACCAACTGCGCCATCCGACCGCCCCAATGAGTACATTTTTTTGGCACCCCAGTATAATAGAGGCAATTAATGGAATAGAAAAAAATAAGGAGACCGCATTTGAACTTGAACCTAGAGAAAGATTATCCTTTGAGTGGGATAAAGATGATTATATTTACACATATTAATGGAAATATAATCAGCACATTGCTTGGTTCTGTAGGAAACAGTAAGTATGTGTCTGTAAGAGGATCAATGTTGTGGATTAGTTTTCAAGGTTTAGAATCAACTCTAGCAAAATCATGGGAGGCAACCCTCTTACATAACAAAATGTAAATACTGTAAACTTTGGTAATTGAAACATAAAACTTTTGTGACTAAAGTTGAGGACGTAGACAGGGAGGAGCACTAGTACAGTAAGGGAGAGGCAAATTACTGATACAGAATAAAGATGTCTTACAGTTGCTAAAAAAAGAAATGGGAATGGAAGAACAGTATTTGAATATGCAGACATGACTAATGGAAGAGCTTTGTAATGACATAAATAACTACATTTAGGGGATAGGATTAGTGGTGATAAAAGTGACAAAAATTCTTATCTGTCAAGCAGAAAGACAACAGTCAACAATTAGAGTGGATTCACGCAGAACTTGTAGCATCAATATACCTCTTATCTGTAGAGAGGTAACACCTAGAAGAACACACACACACACACACACACTCACACACACACACACACCTCTGTTAATAGAGGAATAAATTTTGGTCAACAATATAATCCCACCATTTTTTTAAACAATGCAATAGGAGACATACGCAATATTTAGGGTGTTGTTTGTCATAGCAGAAAACTGAAAACAACCTCAAATTGGTAGATAAATTATTGCATAGTGACACAGTATAGTGTTATTCAACAGTAGAAATGAAATATGTAGGGCAATATCAGACACATAAAATTGAAGAAAAGAGCAAACTGTAGAACACATCAACATGATACCGTTTTTAAGTTAGTAAAAACAGGCAAAACAAAACAATGTATTCTTGGAGATAAATATATACATGCAAATACTATTAAGAAAAGCAAGGGAAAGAGAAAAAGTGGGCCCCCTCCTCCCCAGAGGGAAGTGGAGAGAGAATGAGAAGAAACACATATGACGCTTCAACACTATTGCCCGTGTTCTGAGAGTGTTATGTTGTGCATACATAGAACATATGAAAAGACATACACAAAATCAGTGCATACACAACATCCCTTGGAAATGGGAGTGGAGGACTAGAAAAAGGAGATTTTCTTATCCATTCTACATTGCACGTGTGCCATGCTTCTCTAGACTGAGTTTATCAAATGAGAGTATTCAGTTGTTTAACGCTAGGAATATGATAGCTTTATCACCATAATTAACATTTGTTGAGTACTTAGTATTGGCACATAGTAAGCACTGCACAGAAGTTAGCTAGTGTTCTGAGCACTCACAGGCGAGCAGCCAGTGCAGTGAAACCAGGCCATGAAGGGAGCAGTTGAAGGAAATGAGGATTTGTAACCTGGAAAAGAAAAGGCACCAAGACATGATCGCTGTCTTCAAATAATTTAAGGGCTATCATTTAGAGAAATGATGAGGTTCACTTTATATGTTTCCAAGGAGAAGGACTAGATCACTGGACTGAAGCCGTAGAAAAGACAAAAGGTCCTTCCCACAGGACACGAGTCGCCTCCGGCTACAGTGAGCTCACTGCCACACTGTCACTAATACTTGCTGTGGATTGCCAGCGCAGCCCAGAGGGCTATTAATCAAGGACAACCTGTAAGACCTCCTAAATATGAGAACCTGTTCTTCCAAGTCAAAGGCAGCAGAGCTCATAAGGAGAAGAGAGAGACTTTTGGGGGGGGTCGGGGGGGGGGGTGTTGGGAGGTGTAAAGAGAAAGTATGTCTCTTCTCAAAGTGAAAAGTAATGTGTTGGCACTTACACTGCCAGGTAAATGCTGAAATCATGAGTTTTGCTGGATCCTTCATACACTGCGTGAAAGCTACTCTCTTCATCAGAATTTGTGAAGGAAATAACACCAGCAAACCCTTTCCTCTGAAGTGGGGAGAGTGGGGGACATCTGACTGAAACTCAAAAAAGGAATTCTGAAGGAGGTGTGGGGGGCGGGGGCGGGCAGTGTGGAGCCAGAACCAGGAATGAAAATGAGATCAAGGGAGGCAGACAGACAGACACAGGCTGGGCAGTCAGGCAAAAGCTGCCACAGGTGGTGAGACTCGGAGAGGAGAGACCACAGGTTGAATCAGGGATAAACTTTGGAATGGCCTGTAACCAGGAATGAGAAGTCTGGTATTTTGTAACATCTGAAGAATTCCCCTTCAATTCCCTGTCCCTTCAGTAAACACGACAAAAAGCCCGCTGCCCGCTATGTGTGTGGTCTCCATGACACACAAGAGTGAAGGTTAAAGCCAGGATAAGGAGAGGAAAACCCAGAGGCCACTGGTGCCCCAGGTGTTAAGAACATAGGGACAGCCCTCCCTCTACTGGATTCCTGGGGGGACTGCAACTCCAAGGATCTGAGGTTGAGCCCCAACTTGGAGATGGGCCCCTTCAAGCCAGGGAAACATTTTGGACAGAAGCTTCTCTTGGCTCGCTGCAAACAAAATAATGCCTTTCTCTACATGGAAATTCCATCAGGGAGGGGAACACGAAAAGCCAAAACCATCTCCACAGCCAGCTAGAAATTCTGCAGAGAAATGATTTTTAAAAATAAAAGTAAAACCGAGTTAGAATCATTATCATAAGAACTGATCTGTTTTATTTGCCGGGTGACTGGCAGTTTGGGAAACACTTTGACATTTGTCATCTCCTCAATCCCTTATGAAGAATTGCTTTCCTGCTTTGCAGAGGAATATAGTCTACAGTCATTCCAAAAGGGTACATTGCACAACGAAGGCCCCGCTGCAACTCCTGGCTTATCCTTTAGTTTTATCTCCACTGTACCATCCAACCCAAAGGCCCTAAGAACAGCCCCATAAATCAGGACATCACTTTGTGACTGTCACTCAGACTCAGGGAGGTTCCCACATCTGTAAGCACAGAACACCCACATGAGCTGGAAGCGACGGTCTCCAGCCATTTACTCCACTCTCAAGGCACCTGTATGAGGAAGAACAAATGAGACCGAGTCTTTGGTATTTATGGATTATTCACATGTGCCGCATACGACCCGTGACATCCTTTGCTTTATGGCATTACTGGAGAGTTCATAAAAGAAGCAGGTTTTCCTTCTCAGCAGAGTTGCATGTTTTGCAATGGCTAGATAATAAAGGGGAGCTTAGATAGAGTAGGCTGTCTGAAATTTTTCCTGTACCCATGAGTTAAACTTTTGACACCAATGTCACCCTGCCATTTGAACCAATGAAACCAGGCCGGGATTGGTGAGACAAGAAGGTCAGTAGCAGATCAAGTAAAGCCCTCTTGTCTTAACCCAGCCGAGGTGGTGAGCCCCTTAGCACCTTGTCAAACACTAAATTTAATCCCAGTTTTATTTTCAAATCGCTTTTTAAAAATACACTAACCATTAAGCAATAGGAGGAAAGGTCCTTTTAAAATGATTTATTATGTGTTAACAGCTAAAGAAAACCTAAACAATGTCTCCATAAAGTCCCATGATCACGTTTTTAATTAAGAGCCACAAGTTTTAATAGAAAGCATAATATGCCCATTCATTTCAAGGTACCAGCCAACGCTGGATAATCCAGCCGTCAGACTCAGGGGAGAATAACAGCTTTCAATTCACACCTCAAAGTCCTCTGTTAAAGAAAATAACAATAAAGTAAGATCCCTTTAAAATTTGAGTTCGGGAATTCCAACCCAGAGAAAGGACACATTTTGTTCCATTACAGAGACATTTCTACAGTTTCTATGCCCACAATAGCTCACTCAGTGCTCTAAGTAACTGAAACACCCTCTAAGTTTTAATATGCAACTAGGTCTTTCTAAATGTATCCTGTGTGTGTGCATGTATGACCTGGTAAATTCCTGTCTATCCTCTGGAGGAGGCTGTGCCCTCTGAGAAACAAACTGTTACTGTCTCTTTCTCAAACTGTCACCTTAAATGCTTTCCCTCCTCTAGCGCTTTTATTTAAGACTAAATTTCAAGATCTGGGAGAACAGAGCTGAATATCCTCCAAGGAAGTATTCATGTTAATAATATCAGACAGCATTTATTGGCTGCTTCCCATGTGTCAGGTTCTGTAGCATCTGTGGTAAAGGTTTGACAATATCATCTCCCTTGATCCTGGCCACAATAAAGTCAAAATCTCATCGTCCTTGTGTGCACATGGGAAAACTGATGCTTGGAGAAGGGGAAGGAATTTGCTCCGGTCACTAAGCAGCACCATACGTGGTGGGCTGTGGAGAGGTGAGTGGAGTATGAAACCCAGTCCTTCCCCTCAAAGAGTTTCAGGGCTGGTTGGGAAGATGAGACTTGAGTTCATAGAAACAAAACTAGCCATATAGGATCGCAGCTGTAAGACCCCGATGAGAACTAACAGGATTGACAAGGTTGCTGGCGAAGTTCAGAGAAGGGAACACCTGCTCTGGGGTCTAAGGTAGAGAGGGATTCAATCTTGACCTTTAAGGACACTCACTCAACGTTTCCAAAAACAGAGGGGAGGTGAAAGGGAAAAGTGGATCCTATTATTAGGTTATTGCACAAGTAATTGTGGGTTTTGCAATTATTTTTAACCTGTTAAACCGCAATGACTTTTACACCGACTTATATATAAGCCAATGTTTGCCTAACTTGGTTCTCTGTGCCACCTTCAGGAGTTTGACTATATCCACATGCCACCTGGACACCACAGGTACCAAATTCCTGCCTGAAAACTCTGCTATCATGTCTCCATATTTTTCTTAAAACATATTCCTGTTAAAAAAAAAAAACAACTTACATGTGTTTTTAAGACAAGTTTCATATTGATGCTGTGATTGAAAAGTAAAATTATTTAGTTGAAAGTAAAGAAGTAGCCCCAAGCAGTACATGGGATAAAAACAAAATAATGCTCTCAAGTTTAAAAGTTAAATTTAAAATAATACTGGAACCGAGAAAACTTGATGATTTAAAAAAAAAAGAAAGAAAAAAAAAGGCAGTCACAAAGTTAAGCACCTGTTAAATTCCTGTTCTGTGTTTCCAGAAGAGTTGGTTGGCTGGCTGGTTGGCTCACATCAAGACAGACCCAAGTTTGCCTCCATCCATGGTGACTTTGCTCCATAGACAAGGGCACACTGAGAACAGCCCACCCTCACTCACATGCCGTTTCCTGGGCAATCGCTTCTGGGCGGGGGGTTGGGGGACTCAATGATCTTCCCTTAGCTGTTTCCCCCCAGTAGGCCCTACTTTGCCCAAAAGAGAGGCTGAGGGAAGCTTGTTGGCTATGGGGGAGTATGGCAAGAAATTCTATCAATACTCCCAAAACCATTGTGACAGAAAGTTAAGTTACAGGTGGTTTAAAAAATTGACGAGCATGTTGTTATACTGTCTGTTCTGCATAAAGCAGATTGCCAAGGCTTTGTCTACTTTAACCTGATCTTAAAAACATCAATGGAATCTTGCATTTCGCACGCAACTTACATTCCTCTTTCTATAACACGTTAAAATTAACACACAGCAATCCATACCAAATATTCTCTGAGATCGTTCTTGGTTTGTGTACCACATTTTGGGGAAATACTGAAACAAAGTCCAAGGGGAGAATCTTCCAGTTTTTCTCACCCCAAAGACCCCATCTACCCTTCCCACCACCTGGTCCAATTGCTTCATCTTGGGACACCCAAGACTTTCTTCACAGAGCGGTACAACCAGCCATTTGGTCCCAGGCTAACTGCATCCAGTATTTTTGAATCCAATTGTCCTCAAGAAGCATCTTTGTCATGTCAACTTTGCCCTAATCTTTGTGCCTGAAATGTTCACACTGCTCCTTTCTGCACGCAGCCTCGGAGTCTGAAGACCAGACAAAAACCGATTTGAAAGTAAAAAGAGTAGGGACAGGGACGTTTGATCATCATTAGGATAAAATGTCTATTTGGCTAGTTTCAGCCCTGACCAAATCTGCCAATAATTTCCTTCTCCATTCAACCACGTCAGACATATTAAATCTCCACCATGTTCAACAAAGTGTGGACTGCTATCCTGGGTTCATGTTCCAGTCCCCTTGGTCTGCTTGACCCGAGGGACCAAGGGACTTAATGAAGGCTCCAGTGCCAGCTGCAGTATGAGGACTCCAGCAGGATGCAGCATGATAGAAGTGAGCAAGTGTTCCTTGCAGAGGATGCCCAGCTCGGACACCATCCTGCTTGCTGTCGTGTTTGAAATTGTTGGAGTAAGTAAGTCCTTGCCCTGGCTAAAGCTGCCTTCCCACATACTCTCTATATCCACATGCCTCTCACACCTTGGGACTGACAGCCCCCTGTGTCACCCCCATCTCCCTGCTTTGGAGCAAGCTATTCGAAGTATGGAAGACACGTTCTACGCACCGACTGCGCTCTCCAGGCATTCATCTACACCCTGAAGCTAGCGTGGAATTGTCTGACATTGCCTGTCAACATGTTCTCACATATTTGCAAGAAACTTAGGTAATTTAATTTCATCCAATGCTGTGTTTTTAAAACCAAAGTAAGCATTAAACAAATATCTGCCAGTTCCCGTGCTGGGTGCTGGAAATATCAACCAAAACTAAAATAGTCCCAGCTGAGCAGTTGTTCATCATCCAAGAGGAAATAGGGCATTTTTATGACACTTACACAGTTACAGGTCTAAATTACAAAGCGCTATAAGAACACAACAGCAAGAGAAATGACATGTCTACCCCATCTCTAATCTGGTCCTCTCCACAGTGGCCTCAGGAGTCACAGACCAGGAGGGGGACACATTACATGACAGGACCCACCCATGATGTAGCCAGAAATTACGGGTTAAATTAACAAAGGAACAGAAAGCAGTAAATCTGGAGCTGAAGGACTGTGATGTACAGAAAGGCCACAGAGAGGCTAGTAACAGCGTTGATGGGTCACATGCTGCAAAGAGAGCTGAGAAAGCCGAAATGGGGAGCAGGACAGCAGAGACAAGGTACAGAGTAGGCGAAGATCGTTATGCCTCTGGTGAAAGAGGAGAGAAGGCAAGAGGGAGACGGAGAGAAGAGAAAGTGGCCATTTTGGTCCTTGTATCGACCAGCTACTTGTTTATAAATCCTAGCTATTGCAACCTTAGGTACCCATGAATTTATTTAGGACCTACTTCACCTTTCCTTTTAGTAGTTTGTACCTAAAACAACACTGTCTAGACCGTAAGTTAGAGAAGTGACATTTGAAGCAGATGTAACAGCTGAGTAGCAGTGTGACAGGCAGGGGAAAAGGTAGGACATTCAGCCTAAGAAAACATTCCGTGTGCAAACAGAGAAGGTCTAAAGAAGTTTCTGCCCTCAAGCAGTTTACAAAGTGTGACTTTTGGTCCCAGGAGTGGCACCGTCATAGAGATCACAGGTGGTATTTTCTGCAGCTGTCCTCTGTCTCTCCTCAGCCTGCCCTGCTGGTTCCAGCAGATGGATTGCCCTGGGGCAGAATTCTAGGTTTAGTGTGGGAACAAGGCGATGACTGTTCCATAAGCTCTCTGAGGGCCTGGAACAAAGATGGCTGCAAGTCTAGGCAAAACCTTGCTCATGGATGTTCATAACAGCATTATTCACAACAGCGAAAGGTAGAAACCACCCAACTGTCCATCAGGGGATAAATGGATAAACAAAACCTGAACTGTCTGGAACATTATTCAGCCTTAAAAAGCAATGAAATTATTATACATGCTAAAACATTGATGAACCTCAGAAACATTATGCAAAGTGAAAAAAAACAGTCAAAAAGGCCTCTTATTACATGATTCCATTTCTATGAAACGTCTAGAATAGGCAAATCCACAGAAGCAGAAAGCAAATTAGTGGCTGCCCAAGTTAGGGGTGGGGGGACTGGCAAGTGACTGCTAGTGCATAGAGGTTTCTGTTTGGAGTGATGATAAAGGTCTGAAACTCAGTATGATGGTTGCACAACATTGTGAGTGTACTGAACGCCACTGAATCATGCCCTTTAAAATGGTTCAGATGATTATTCTGTGTGTTACGTTATGTGTATTTTACCACACTTTTTAAAATACAAAAAAATAAAAAATAAAAAGCGGCTAAGGCTAAAGGCAGAACCAGAGCTAACTGGATGAGCTGGAAAGCCCCCTGGAGCAAGCAGACAGCTGACCACAGTGAAGGGGACTCACTGCCATCTGTTCTGCTGGGTGGCTGGACCAACACGTTTGCTGCAACAAGGATTCTCGGCTTGAGAGTTATGTTGTAATGATGGAGGAAGGGATGAACTTCGGAAGAATCAGACTGAAGTTCAAATCTTCTCTCTGCCACACTTGAGGTATTTGATCTTTGACTAGATATACATGCTCTCTTTGCCTCAGTTTCCTCATGTGTAAAATGAGATAAGCTTCGGAAGACTGTCCCACTAAGGGACTGAGGTGATGACTGCATGAGATAATGTGTGTAAAATGCCTGGTATTTCCAAAAACAAAACAAAACATTAAAGATATCTATTGCTCTTGAGGACACAAAATGAATAAAATATACAAATCAGGCATAGTCATGACAGACTGAATGTATGGCCATTGGTCAGACCATACGTAAAAGTATTAGGTTGCTGCAAAAGTAATTGCGGTTTTTGCAATTATTTTTAACCTTATAAAACGCAATTACTTTTGCGCCAACCTAATAGAACTCTGATCAGTAACGTTCAACAACGAGCCCAGGAAACCAACTCCTACTTTCCAGTAACCAGCCCAGGATGCCATCCTGCTGTATGTCAGACTTGCTGGAAATCAGACTGGTGTCTCCAGTAGCCATCCAAATTAACAATAAACAAAATAAACAATAACCTTGCCAACAATCAGCCCCAAATGGCCAGGACTTGACTAATAACTGACAGCTTCTCTATTTTTTTGTCCCCATTTCTAATCTAGGACCAACCAGAGAAAGTCACACATGCAGCCCTGACCAATCACACAGGACACGCCACTTCTAGTTATGCTACCTGCAGCTTCCCCGGGCCAACAGCCTCCACAGGACATAAAGGGCTTCCCTTTGTCCCACTGTGAAGTTCTCCCACCCCTCTGCCTGCCTTTGCATTTCTGCCAAAACGTAAGTGCAGGTGGCTGACTCCTTTGCAAGAGCAAGCTCTGAATAAATGTCCTTTGATTGCTCTCATTTGATTGGTCTTCATCACAGTTATTAGTGTCATATAGACGTGATCTGGGCCTGAGATTTCTGAAGGCCCTGGGCATCCTCATCAGAGACCTCTCAGCACTCTCTGTCCATTTAGAAGCTGTGAGTTCAGCTGACTTAGAACACATTCTCCCTATGCTTCTCCTCTCTTCAAAACTTTAAAGGCAGACTTCCAGCTCAAGACCTTTGGGACCTTCCTGAGATTCCTCTGAAATAAAAATGGAGAAGTTCAGAGAGAATCAAGATTGGAGCAATTAAAAGGACAGGAAGGGGAAATCACCAGTTTCCGCACATTTCCAGAAGATGTAGAAGGGATGGGAGAGTGTTGACTGGTGAAACAGGCAGAGCAACAGGTGGCTAAAAGCAGCATCTTGAGCAGAGTTACAGAGAAGACAGGAGATCCCAAAGTGGGGAAGGGTGGTGGGAAATGTGCTGCCCCAAACAGGGCGGGGTGGGGGGTGGGGGGGTTCACTGGAGGAGATCTGTGCTCAGCAGATCTGTTGGCACAAGGCCCTCCACCCATGTGCAGAGCTCGGGCAGCTGACACTTATCCCCAGGCAAAAAAATCCCAAATGTCTCTTTTTCTAAAGAAACCCCAAATATTTGTTAGAAATATTAAATGTAGTCAAAAGCGTCTTTAGAAAATTGGTTTACAATTTCTTTAAGCATGCAAAAATAGCCTCACTTTCCTGGCTGGCAGAGAGGAATAAAGGTGGGCTGCGGGTGATAGAATTGCAAATTTCCTCAAGAGGGGATTGAATTTTAAACAAACCAATCTACATTTTAGGAAATTAACTTTATGTGGGTCGGTCTGTTATCCTCAGCCTGGGCCTAAGCTGTTTCTACTTTTTTAAGTTCAGACAAGTTCAAGCACATCTCACACAGTTTGGGTGCTGGGGGCCAAAAGTGGATTTTTATGAAGGCTGGGTGTCGTGCGGGAGACCCTGCTCGCTGCGCCATTTGTCGTGCGCGGAGGCCTTCTCGCCCTGCCATCTTTCAGGCGGGGCGGCCTGCGGGGTCTCTGCTCCCGCTCCCCACATAAGAACGCAGGATATGGTGAGGCCGAAAAGGAACACCCACGGAGCCATAGGTAGGGGAGTCATACCACCACAGTCTCACTGGAGTCTGGGCCCACCGGACGCCGACCTGCCATCCACCTTTCCGCCAACCGACCGACCTACGACTCTTCTCCACTCTCTCGACTCTGTTCCTCTCTCTCGGCCCTCCTCTTCCGCTCTCTTCGGCTCTGCTCGGCTCCTCGGCAGTTATACCAGCGGCCAATTGGCTAACCGGCCACAGCCGACGGCCAATCAGCCACAGCCGACGGCCATTCACCACCCGAGCCAGCACCCTTCCACGTGAGGCCGAGAGCCTGTAAACTACTCTCTGGGGCTCTGTCCCCACACTGGGGAAGTTCCCAGGGAGAATTCAATGGAAGGGAAAAGCCTCCGGGAGGCAGTGGGACCCCATGACAAGGACTTCCTGATGAGAGGAGATGTCACTGAGAGTGCAGCAAGCTTCCACTTGCTGGTCAGTCCTCCGAATTCATTTCCGGTTTTCTGAGAGAAACTAAAACCTCCAAGCTCTGTTTTCACTGATAGTTCCCAGCACTCTGGTGGAGGAAGCACCGTTTTGTCACTCATGTAATAAAGGGGGTGGAGGGGGATCATGGAGAGAAAGGAGCAGTCTCCCCAGTTCAGCTGCCTAAGTCCTCCAGAGCCCTGTTGAGGCAGTAGCTGTAGGACCCAGAGAAACCCATGATGGAGCATCTAGCTGAAGAAGCAGCACTTGAAAGCTTCCAGGAGAGCAGAAGGAAGGAAAAATCGGGTGGATGCCTCCGGGTGCCTGCAAACACCCTCCCTGCACTAGCCTTGTTGATTCCCATACCTTAGAGACCCCAAGGAACTGAGTGCTACAGGTGAGGCAAAACCCAGAACACAGAGGTTAGGAAGTAAACTAACAACAACAATCAATCAGTCAATCAATCAACATTATCTATAAAGAACTAAGGGGGAAAACAAACAAACAAAAAAAAGCCTTACCGAAGCCAAACCTGCTTATTTCCACCAAAATTATCTGTAATCAAATTCTTAGGCAAAAAGAGAATTTTCATAGTCTCACAGAGGTACTCCTGTTAAGAAAAGAATTCAAATCCATAAACTGGCTGATGATGTGCCCACTGAAAGGAAATATGCTTTATTTTTGCAAGATAAATATTTGCTGCATGTTAGTGAATGATAAGTGATCTTTAGTCACCCATGGCCTTCCTTCTCATCTCTATCATGGCCTCCTCAAATGGGCCGCCTAGTGTCATGGGTCCAGAACCATATTGCAAAGAGGGGAACTCCATGTCTGCAAGGTGAACTTGGAGGCTTCTGATTCTTTTTGCCTTCAATGCCTCACTTGTAAAATAAAAGTAAAATTACTACCTTCACCAAACGATTGCTGAGAGGAGTAAATAAGTTAATACAAGCACAGCACATAAAACACCTTCTGGAGCACAGTGAACAGTCAATAAATGTTATTAAAATCATCAGCATCATGGAAAGTCGGAACTGATACATACATTAGGGGCAATGCAGCCCACTCCCCCCGCCTTTTTTTTTACCAGCTGTGGAATCTACATTTCAAAGAATTGTTCTGAGACAGAGCCTGGACTTCATGTTTCCTTCACACTTAACTGAGAAGCTCTTTGACACAAAGTATACACGTAACACAGAAAAGGAAAGTTGTTTATTCTTTGGCTACTTTAAAGACTGCCTTGAAAGAATTCCTTGACAACATGGTTTAAAATGTTATTCCCTTAGGAAACAGGAAATAAACAAACATCACCAGACCTATGGTACTGTGGGGAGCTGTCTCAGAAACCAGAATGTCAGGGGATTTATATGGTCTCTGAGTGTTTCAGAGCCCCACAGGGCTGGGATCCGTAAAAGCAGAATCCAATCTGAGTCATCGCAGAAGGCCTGCCCACCCAAAGTGACTCCTGGCTTTCACAGAATTTGAGAAAGTTCTCTTCTGACAAATAATGCTGTTTCCTGCAGACCCTGATTAAAACACTGAAGTATCAACCCAATACAACATGTCTCAGCCAGAAACTAATTGAAACTTTGTCATTTATTACAAAATAATTCATGTGAAAAACTAAGTTTCTTTTTTTTTCCAAAAATGAGAGCAAATCCCATTATCCTCGTATAAATATTGTTTTCACTTATCTGCATTCTGATGTGCTTTTTCCAACTGGAGAAAAGAAGAGGTGTTACCGCTGGCAGAACAAGTTCTATTGTACTTATTTTTCCCAGTTTTATTGAGGTATAACTGACAAATAGATGGCAGAACAAATTCTGAACATGTGAATGTGTCTCACATTCAACAGTCACCTCTTACTACTTGTGGCAGTAGAAAAGATGCCCCAAATGGGTTATAAATGGTAGTCAACACTGACGATTTCAGAAGTTTAGTTTGGGTTCATTTTCCCTGAATGTATCATCTTAACTTTGCTCTCATGAAAATCAATTTAAAAGCTCAGAAGAGCCTAGGTCTGAATTCTGAACACTTTAGGGAAGGCATTGGCTCCCCTGAGAAAATGAAATAATTTTCCTTTTTGACAACGTTAGGATCTTGCCTCTAGGGTTGTTATGAGGATTCTAATTAATGTTTGCAAAGTGCCTGACAAAGTAGGTGTTTAATATATTAAATTAATTAAACAAGGAGGCCATTAGATTGCTGTGGCTCTAATGCTTTGGGGGCTGCATAAGCAAAGCGAAACCTAAGCCTATAACTGCATCAAGCTTGAGAAATCGAAACCTTAAGACAACCAGTCACAAACAACCAACAAGGATTTAATCCACAGCCAAGCAAATAATTTCCTGGCTTTGTTTCTGAATTTTCTATATACGGAAAAAATATATACAGTATATATTATATATATTATATATAATATATTATATATACTATATTAAATATATATATATGTGTGTGTATATATATATATATATATATATATATACACACACACTACCTTCACCAATGAAGCCCCCCCTCCTCCTCACACACACACCCTTTAACTAAAGCCTCCCTTTACCCACAATCTCAAGCCCTGCATCCTCTTCAACCAGCTCTCATCTTTGATAATAACACACTAGAGGAAAGGAGCAGAGAAGGTATGAAATCTACAAGTGAAGGCCCCTAAAATGTGGAAATAGTGTTTAAGAAGCCAAGTGAGATTCTCTACCCTTTCCTGCTTCAAGAACCCTGTTTGGAGAATAGAGGGGGTGGTGGTGGGGGAAAAGGCTTTACTTTATTTTATATATATATATACACATATATATGTATATATATATATTATTTAATATATATATTCAGTATTTATTATATATTTTTTAATTGGGGAATATTGGGGAACAGTGTGTTTCTCCAGGGCCCATCAGCTCCAAGTCGCTGTCCTTCAATCTAGTTGTGGAGGGAGCAGCTCACTGGCCCATGTGGGAATTGAACCAGTAACCCTGTTGTTCAGAGCTTGCACTCTAACCAACTGAGCCATCCGGCTGCCCTGTGAAGGCTTTACTTTAACTGTTGGTGAACTTGGTGGTTAGAATAGAGAATACTTTTCCTTCTTGGCCACTTCCCTGCCCCCCCCCCCACCTCCTCAGTGTACCTTTTTATTGAGTTTAAATAATATCTGATGACACTCAGCTCTAATTTTGCAACGTGCTTAGCACAGAGACACCTAATAAATGCTTGTTGAGTTTAATCAGTATCAGGAGACTGGGCCAGGGGCAGATTAGTGAGGCCTTACCCCCTGAGGCCACTTGGGCAATGCCATGATCTGGGCACTAACTCATCATCCATCACGTGGACCTGTGGAAATTACTGAACATTTCTGAGTTTTTTATTTCATTACCTCTAAAATCAACACAAAACTTACACATACTGCTTTTGCAATTATATAAATAAATTAGACATTTTAAACAAGGAAACACTGTGAATGTTTGGGTCATTTTCATCTGTATTGAATCAATTGTAGCTCATCTTAAAAATAAAAACCCTCCCTTTATCTCACCACTACTCAGACCATGCCATATTTTCCCACTCCCCTCAGCTGACCTCTTGAGGGGCTTAGCCATGCTTACTCTCTGTGCTTTCTCGCCTCCATTCTTATACCCACTCCAGTTTGGCTTTTATCTCCATTATTCCAAAAACTGTTCTTGACAAAGTTGCTGATGGCTTCTATTTTGCCAAATGCAATGGGCAGTTTTTGTCTTCATCTTACCTTCTAGAAATATTCACAGAGATTAACCCATTGTTGCCTCCTCTTGTATTCTTTATCCCCACATCATCTTTGTTTTTTCTCCTACCTCTTAGCTTAGTTGGCTCATCCTCCTCTATGTAATCTCCAGATACATAAGCCCCTCTCCATTCTTTCTCCACTCTCTCTCCCTAGAAGATCTCATCAATTTTCATGGTTAAAATTATCCATGTGCTAATAATGCCAAAATAGATTTTTTTTTTCCATCTCGGGTCTGTCCTCGGAGATCCAGGTTTTAATATCTGACTAGCTCCTTACCATCTCCACTTTGATATATCACAAAATTAAATGTGCCCTTCTCCTCAAAAAGCAACTCATTGTCCTGCAACTACCCATCATATACAGCTCTTTAAATCATACCACATTCTACCTGTTCAAAGGTAGAATCCAAAAACATATCCTTGATTCCTTTCAGACACTCCTCTTCAATATCAAGTCCATTAGCCAGTCCGATGGATCCTACCTCCACAATATACTCTAAAGCCACCTACTCACCCTTCCTTCATTGGAGGAAGTCATCAAGAGAATGTGACTGCCAGCTTACCCTCTAGCTAGACCCAGACAATTGGAGGCTCCTCAGCCCCTTCCCTCCTGGAATGTACATTCTGTCCACCTTCCCACAATAGGAACTGTTTTCAAGGACGCAGCCTTGAGACAGCAATGTATTGTTGAGACTGTCTGGACTGAATTCATGACTGAAGCCAGTTAAGACTTCTATATAAGCTCTTAAGATTCTGATGGGTGGGTGCAGAGATCTATTGATCTTGCAGTTGCTCAAGACAAGCTTTGTAAGTAAGTTCCCTTGCTCATTAAACCTGCCACCTCTTAACGTGGAGTGGGCTGTGGGCTGTCTTTTTCTTCACTCTCTCCTTGCCCACCATAGACAGGGGCCAGTTTCAGATTTCATCCAGGGAACTCACGAGGTTTTGAACCAACACCTGGCATTCAAGAGTGATCGTCCCAGATCTACCCTGTTCCCTTCCCACTCTTTCTCCATATAAGAGCAAGAGTGATGTTAAAATGTTAATCAAGAGATCCAAGATGGCAGAGTAGATAAACACCGTGCCTGCTTCCTTCTATGAACAAATTAAAATTACAGATAAATTATAGAATAATCAACTATGCGTAGCCTGGCTGAACAGAAGTTTTAAAACTGAGAATATTAAGAGGAAGCCAGGTCTAGACTGGTAAGAGGAGCAGAGACACAGAACTGGCTAACCCCCAACCTCTGTGTGGTGGTTGACAACCGGGAGTATATCTCAGACATGGAGGTCCCCTCTCCCCAGAAGAGCGAGGGACCTCAGTCCCCCACACCAGCCTCCCCAGCCCAGAGTACTAAAGCCAGAAAGAGAATCCCCCACAACTTCTGGATGTGAAAAACACTGGGAATTCTGACTGTCTGGGTGAGACAGAGGCTGTGGGAAACCCAGGTATCCTCTAAATGAGCCCACGCACAGACTCACCTTGGGCTCCATCCAACAGAGGGACAGTAACTCAGAGACATACAGAGGGAAGACTGAGTTCTGAGGCTTCAGGAGGAGGGCTGGAGGACAGTCACCATTTTCCCTGTGAGAAGTCTTTCTCCCGTGCAGCTGGCAGGTGGGCGCCATCTTTCTTGTGTTGAGCCCAACTCCTACGCTTATGGCTAAATCTGAATCTGATTGGCCTGATGATCTCTGCAGCTCTGCACTGCTGACTCACTGGAACCCCACCCCATCCAACTTCCAATAAAAAGAAGAACTAAATGAACTGGAGGCAAGCCACCTACCAGAGACAGAGTTCAAACCAATGGTTACAAGGATGCTCAAGGAACTTAGTGAGAATTTCAACAAAGACATAGCAAGCTTAAAAAAGGATAAAAAGAACCAGTCAGAAGTGAAGAATACAACTAAAATGAAGAATGCACTAGAAGGAATCACCAGCAGATTCGATGAAGCAGAGCTTTGAATCAGTGATTTGGAAGACAAGGTAGCAGAAAACATCCAATCAGAACAGCAGAAAGAAAAAAGAATCCAAAAAAATAAGGATAGTTTAAGAGACCTCTGGAACAACATCAAGTGTAATAACATTTGCATCATAGGGGTACCGGAAGGAGAAGAGAGAAAGCCAGGGATTGAGAACCTATTTGAAGAAATAAGGACTGAAAACTTTCCTAACCTGGTGAAGGAAATGGACATACAAGTCCAGGAAGTGCAGAGAGTCCCAAACAAGGTGAACCCACACAGGCCTACAGCAAAACACATGGCAAAAGTTAAAGACAGAGAGAGAATCCTAAAAGCAGCAAAAGAAAGGCAACTAGTAACTTATAAAGAAGCTCCCATAAGATTGTCAGCTGATTTCTCAACAGAAACTTTGCAGGCCAGAAGGAATTGGCACAAAATATTCAGTGTGATGGGCCTACAACCAAGGTTACTTTTCCCAGCAAAGTTATCATTTAGAATCAAAGGACAGATAAAGAGCTTCCCAGAGAAGAAAATCCTAAAGGAGTTCATCATCACCAAACCAGTATTACAAGGAATGTTAGAGGGACTTCTTTAAGATTAAAAAAAAAAAAATCAAAGTTATAAATAATAAAATGGCAATAGCTACATATCTATCAGCAATTATTTTCAACGTAAATGGATTAAATTCTTCACGCAAAATACCTAGGAGAGATAAATGGATAAGAAAACAAGACCTTTATATGCTCAAATACTGCCTACAAGAGACTCACTTCAGATTGAAAGACACACACACAATGCTGAGCGAAATAAGTCAGACAGAAAAAGCAGAGAACCATGTGATTTCACTGATATGTGGTATATAAACCAAAAACAACAGAACAAGACAAACAAATGAGAAACAGAAACTCATAGACACAGACAATAGTTTAGTGGTTACCAGAGGGTAAGGGGGGTGGGGGGTGGGAGATGAGGGTAAGGGGGATCAAATATATGGTGATGGAAGGAGAACTGACTCTGGGTGGTGAACACACAATGGGATTTATAGATGATGTAATACAGAATTGTACACCTGAAATCTATGTAATTTTACTAACAATTGTCACCCCAATAAATTTAAAAAACAAATTATAGAAAAAAAGAAAAAGAAAAGAAAGACACACACACACAGAGAAAGTAAAGGGATGGAAAAAAAATTTCATGAAAATGGAAACAAACAAACAAACAAAGTTAGGGTAGCAAGATGTATACCAGACAAAGTAGACTTTAAAACAAAGGCAAGAGACAAAGAAGGACCCGGTAATACCACTTCATGGTTTTTATCTGAAGAAACCCAAAAAGTACTTCAAGGGGACCTTTGCCTCCATATGTTCATTGCAGCATTTTTTACAATGGCCAAGACGTGGAGGCAGCCTGAGTGTCTGTCGATAGAAGAATGGATAAAGAGGAGGTGGTACATATACAATGGAATATTGCTTGACTATGGAAGGGAATGGGTTCTTGCCATCTGCAGCAGCATGGATGGACCTGGAGGGTATTGTGCTGAGTGGAGTGTCTGACAGAGAAAGATAGGTGCAATGTTATTTTGCTTATATGTGGAATCTAAAGAACAAAATAAACAAACGAAACAGAAACAAACTCATAGATACAGAGAACATAATGATGGTTGCCAGATGGAAAGGGGTTCAGGGGTATGGTTGTAAAAGGGGGATGGGATTAAGAAGTACAGATTCATTGTCACACAGTAATCATGGGGATGTAGGGTATAGCATAAGGAATATGGTCAATAATATTGTAATAACTATGTATGGTGCAGATGGTACTAGATTTCCTGGAATGATAGATGGGAGGGGGTTGGGGGGACAGGGTGCAAAAGGTGAAGGGATTAAGAAGTACATACTGATGGTTACAAAATAGTCATGGAGTTGTAAAGTAAAGCATAAGGAATACAGTTAATAATATGTTAATAACTATATATAGTGCCAGGTGAGTTCTAGACTAGTCATAGGCATAATTTCTTAAATTACACAAATGTCTAACCACTATGCTGTACACCTGAAATTCATATAAAATATTGTTGAATGTCAATTGTAATTGAAAAATTAAAGGGGAGGGAAAGTGAAGGGAAATAAGAAGTCCAAATTTCCAGGTATGAAACAAATAAGTCATGGGGATGTAATGTTAGGGAATGTAGCATAGGGAATATAGTCAATAATACTGTGATAGCATGGTATGGGGTCAGATGGTTGCAGGACTTATCATGGTGATCACTTCTTTAGGTATATAAATGTGGAATAACTATGGTGTACATTTGAAACTAATATAATGTTGTATATTAGCTATATTTTAATAAAAATCTTTTTAAAATAAAATAAATTGAAAAAAAGTATGAATCAGATTGGAACATTCCACCTGCTTAGAAATCTTCAGTGGCTTTCCATTTACTAAGAATAAAATTTCAACCCCTTACAATGGCCTTGCATATTCGGCTCCCGTCTGTCCACTCTCTCCAGCTGCATGCAGCCCAATCCATCATCCCCACCCCCAGCCCATTAGGCCCGGTCCCTCTGCTTGTTCAAATCCTTGACTCCTCAACTCTATTTCCCACCTCTGGAAAGAAGTGAAGACCAACAAAATCAGAACAAGCAAAGACTATTCAAATTTGCAAGGGAGTTGGCCACCATGACTTGCATTTTGGCAAAGACTCAAAGGCAGGCAGAGGAGTAGGAAGGATTTACAGTGCATGAAAAGGCAGGCTCAGGTGCACTGATTGGAAGCTGCTGGCATGGGGAAGCTGTAGAAGAGCTAATTAGAAGTGGGGCATCCTAAGTGATTGGTTGAGCTTTCATGTTAGGCTTTCTTATTTTGGTATTAAATTGGAAGTGGGGACAAAAATTTAGGATGCTATTGGTTTTTAATCAATTTTGGACCAATTATTATTGCTTGGCTTCCTGAATGATTTCTTAGAGATAGATAATAAGTGGTCTGATTTCCTACATGTTCGACTTAGAGATAGCAGGCTGGTGTCCTGGACTGGTTACTGTCAAGTAGGGATTGGTTTCCTGGTATGATTGCTGCAGACTGTGGGTCAGAGTTCTGTTTCTATATATGGTCTGGCCATTGTCTATTTGTGTATTCAGTCTCTCATACCTCAAGGCCTTTGCACATGTCACTTTCTTTACATAAAGCTCTTTTGCCCCATTGATTATGACATGTTCCTCCCATCTTTTAGGTGTCAGCTTAAATGTCACCTTCTCAGAAAGAGTCTCCCAGACCATACTATCCAAAGCGTACCCCTTGTTTTTTCTCCATCTATTTCCCATATTGTTATTGTTTTCTTTGTAAGACTTGCTAAAACTTATAATTATTTCATTTATTTGTTTATTTTCTTGACATTTTTATCCCGATTAGAATTGAAGGGTATCAAAAATATGCCACCCCAAAATATGCTGTTTTGGCATAAATATTGTTTTAAGCTGAAGGTAATTGAGAATAGTTGGATGTAGGAAAAGTTCTCTGACCCCCTTATCTGCCCGAAATCAGGGTATAATTCTCCCTTTGAGTAAGATGTCCCCCATACCAGAGAGAAAAGTGTGACTCATATCATTGAAGACAAGAAATTGACACCAAGATAAGTTTGCATAAGTAAACCTTATTAAAATAGCTCTTATTTTTCATTAGGTCCCCCATATTTTTCTTAGTCACTTCCCCATAATGTGTCATCCCTTGAAGCCCAAATATTCTTGTTGAGATGAAAGGTATATAAGCCTCTGAGTCTAATCAGTTCTTTGAGCTTCATTTATTTTATGTGAATTCCCATGCATGTAAATACTGATAAAACCTGTGTGCCTTTTCTCCTGTTAATCTATCTTTTGTTAGTTTAATTCTCAGGATCCCAGAAACTGACCTTAAGAGGGTAAAGGAAAGGTTTTTCCTTCCCAACAAAGATTAGGGTTGGTTGGAGAGTCAGGGGAGGCATGAGAAATAAGATAGAAAAGGAAGCAAGTCAGATAGATCACAGAGAACCTTGTATGTCATGCCTATGAGTGTAACTCTTATCCTGTGGGTCAGCAGCAGGTTTTAATTTTTTTCTCAGAAGGCTGCCTTTATCGGAATTATCTAAGGTCTATTTGTTATGCAGCTTCCTGGGCTTCCTTCCAGACCCATTAAATCTGAATCTTTAGACAATGGGGAGCCACCAAAGCCATTTAAGATGAGAGGGTCACATTTGGATTGGAACTTAAGATCAACATCATCCCTTCTAATGGAAGTAGTTGTAAAGGTTCTGACCAAAGGGATCAGGCTTGTAATTTGCCCCTTGGGGAGAGAAAATCTCTTAAACACTATTAAACACTGACAGGAAGGTCTACTTGACTTTCCATATTCAGTCGAGACTCTTGACAAAATATTAACTATGGCCTGTGTTCTCAAATTCTGTCCTTCAGAAAACAATTTTGGGCAGCCATATCTTTATTTATCTTTACTTTGATTTGGGAGATTTCCTTTCCACCCAGACTAGAGAGAAAGCTTTTCCTGTGTGGCGAAAGGGGTTTAGCCTCACATTCCTTCCATGTGCTATGGATCTGGCATGCTTTTGGCTCAAGACTGAAAACTAAGAATTCCTAGTTTAGCCAGAAAGTTTGATTATCTTATCTTTCACCAGCAAAGTACAAATTTATTTGATTCATTCAACAAATATTTACTGAACATCTACCAAGTGATGGCTTTGGGTAAACACTGAGCATATAGTTAAGGACATTCCATTGCTACTGAAACCATTTCAGACCCATTTATCATAATGGATTGTCAATTGTCAACTCCCTGAAAGACCACTAGGAAAATCCATTGATTATGCAAAGCTGGTTTATTAAATCTGGTGCAGAGTCCTGGTAGGATGGTTGCAGGAAATGGGGTTCTCGGTTTCACATGGGAAAGAATTCAAGTATGAGTCAGACAAAGGAACAAAAGAAGTTTGCTGTGAGGTGATCCACCCCATAGGCAGCCAGATCCTCCTTACAGCTGCGGTTTTCACTAGTTAAGCTTTTTAACATGGGAATAATGGGGAGGAATATTCTCATTACTTCTTGGAAGAGGTGGGCTCTTCTGGAGATTTGAATTACACCCCTTTTTAGTCCTTATATGGTCCTCTGGAGTTTTCATGGCACTGGTGGGAGTGTCATTTAACCTGGAGGTGTATTATAATGACCCTATTATGTGGCTGGAGGTTACTTGGACGTGACCCTTCTCATCATCTGAGTCTTGGCTGATTCTGGCTGGTCAGCTTGTCTCATCTTGATTTACTGGCCTTTCGTCTTGGACTGGCAGTTAATGATTTTCTTGGAGGCACTGCCCCTGTTACCAGAGAGTGGGTCCTCCTTGGTGTGGTGTCCAGGTTCTTGGCGTCTTGAGCAAAGAATTGAAGGAGATACCAAGGTAAAGTAGTGAAAAAGTAGTTTATTAGAAGAAAAAGTACACTTCAAAGAAAGCAGTGGCTCAAGGGCTAGTATTAGAAGAGAAAGTACACTCCAAAGTGTTTGAAGTGGGCCCCGAGCAAAGGCAAGGCTCAAGAGGTGCTGACTGGTGAGGACTTGGAGTTTTTATCCCTTTTTTCTCTAGAATGGGCTGTTCCTTTCCAGGCATGAGACCACTTGATTGACAGGAGGCTATTACCTCATCTTTTTAGATTGCACATGTTCCTTCCCAGAATTCAGTCTGTTATAATAATATTAATGAACCTCTGGGCATATGTATGATATTATAATGATGGTATAATGAGGCCCAGATGAAATGAAGGTCATTGTGGCCTTTACTGTGCAGATGTGAGTGACCAGTTTAATCCAGTTGGGTATTTTGTACCCATTTGTTTAGTCATGGGGTTAGCTAATTTCCACGAAAAGGGGAAGTTTGGAGCCGAGAGGGGAGTCTTTTGGGCAGTTGCGTTCTATGGGTTGTGTTGGACATGCAGGAATGCAGGGACCCGATGCCTACCTAACTAGTTGCCTGCCTTGTTTTCTCCTTGAGAGAAGTGATCCCCATAAAATCTCTATGTGAAGTTGGAAGACAGGAGGTCTTTTCTTCTATATCTGTTTCCTGCTGGGCAGGGGCGTAGAGCTGTCCCTACCTTTTGGGGGATTCATAGAACTCTCTCCCTACCTGATCTCAGATGAGAGGAAGGGGTCTTGAGATCCTGCTGGAAGACCGTATTGGCTTCTTTAGTTGGGACTGGTAATCTTGCTGGGGTATCATCCGTATCCCCAAAGCCCCTGAATGAGGAAAAATAGATTTTGGTTAAGCAGAGTTAAAAGTGTTGGCCCAAGAAGCAGAACCCAAAGCCATGGATGCAACATGGCTGTGTGATAGAAATCCTGTTTAGTTTTGTGGAGCCTGTGGTTTTTTCCCCTCTGGTTAATCCAGTCATTCAGGTGGCATTCTTCACCCAGGAGCTGGGCCTGGAATGGCCTGGAGCGGGGTTCAGGGGACTTCCTATGATTCAGGCTAGGAACAATCTTCTGTTTAAGATTAAAAAGCTGATTTGAAAGGTAATTAAGATCAGGAACAAGGAAGCTAAGAAACTGGGGGAAAGGAAACTAAGATCCCTATAGGAAAGAAAACTTAAAAGTTTTTCAGTGGGGGGGGTAGGGTACTTGCTTGGCGCGTATCACCCCCACCCTATCTCAGTATTTCAATAATAGAAATGAGGGAGGGATAGGTGTAGGGTTTTAGGGCCTGAGCCAGCGTTTTTAAAGAGACTGTTGCAAGACGGGAAACAGGTTGGGATTGGGTGGAACTTTGGATTGGTGGGCGTGGCAAAGAGAGCGACTTGAAGAAAGTCCTGAAGAGCAAACTATTTCTGCCGATAAGTACATAAGTACACGGTATATAGTTGGTTCTCGGTGTTACCTTGCAGGAGCAGGTATTATCTAGAATGAGCAGTTAGGTTATTTTTGCTTGGTGTCTGTGCTGTGTAACACAGGAATAAGAAATTATGTTGGTTTCAATTTTCAGCACAATTGAGTAAATTAGAAAGATGTCTAAATATTATTTTAGGAACAAATTCTGACCTGTATTTGGAGATGTGCTTGATCATACTTGTATTAATAGTCCTGTTTTCCATTCTTACTATAGCCACATCCTTCACCATACAACTTATCAGTCACTTCCGTGATGTGCAGAGCACAATTCCCTGCCTCTGAGCTTGTTTTAGCCATTGGAATGTTAGTACATCTGATAATACCGTGTTTCTCCAAAAATAAGACCTAGCCAGACCATCAGCTCTAATGCATCTTTTGGAGCAAAAATTAATATAAGACCCGGTATTATATGATATGACATGACATGACATGACATGACATGACATGACATGACATGACATTATATTATATTATATTATGTAAGACCCAGTCTTATATTATAGTAAAATAATACTGGATCTTATATTAGTTTTTGCTCCAAAAGATGCATTAGAGCTGATGGTCTGGGTAGGTCTTATTTTCAGGGAAACCCGGTAAGCAGCATCTTGAGAAGGGTCTCTATGGTTGAGTTTGCTCACTTTTGCACTTCTGCCATTACCATAGGAAGGACACGCCCAGGCTAGCCTACTGGCACTAGGAGAAGAAGCGGCACATGGACCGGAGCTGCTCTAACTGTAACCATGAAATGCTCAGCCTCTCTCTGACTCCATCTTGTTCAAACCTACATCAACATGCTAATCACTAGAGGAATTCTGCTTGCAGCTTGAGTTTTACAAAAACTGCCACATCACGTCCTCTTCCCTTGACATAAAAGAAGCCTGAATTCTGTACTTTCTTAAGATAGAGTTGAGGATGAGGGCTCCCATCATGAGCCATGAATGAGCCCAGGTGAGGCCAACAGAACGGCCTGCTATGCCCAACCCAGAAGAGCTGAACCCTGCAGATTCTCAAGAATAACTGCTTATATTCTATGCCACTGATAAAGACTAACTGGAACTTTAAGCAAACATAATCAGTCAGGAGCGTCTATGGGAGGCGTTAGGGCTTATGGACGTTCTCACGCTCTATGTGATGGTGAGAACCCTACACCCAAGAACCCTACAGAAAGAACTCTATGTTTATAATAAAGCTCTGTGGTTCTAACTTCCATTTTCCTTCTAGAAATGCCGCTCCATCTTGGCACACAGACCAGTGTGTGCACACGGCTTGCCATGTCTGCGTGCACTGGGTTGCAACACTTTCCTTTTCCCGAATAAATCTTTCTGGTGATATTATTTTTCAGTCCACATTTTGGGGGCTCATCCAGGATTCCAGAGGAAGAAAACCCTGACAGCTTCAGGGCAGGTGAGCAACAAGATGCTGGTGCCTCTTTGGCTCCCTGCTTGCTTTCTGACTCCAAAGCTTAGGGTAAGTCTCCTGGAATTGAGCTTTCTGCTTTTTGTGTTTTGAAGCTCTCCAGGGTTTATTTGGAAATTGTTTAGAGGTTTAGTGTATGTGCTTGTGTTAAAAAGGCCTTGCTTGTTTGTTTGTCTACCTGTGAGTACTTGATTTGCATATCAGCCTGATTTCTTTAGGAACAGGTTGTCCTTTGAGACAAAACTGGCTTTCACCTAAAGATCTCTGTGGGGACAGAGGTTATTTCTACTGAAGTTAGTCAGTTTGGCCCAGTATTAGACTGTGCCATCTCATTGAGAGACGTTCCACTCAGCTCAGTAAAATATGGTAAAATAAGACCAGGTCTTATATGAATTTTTGCTCCAAAAGACGCATTAGAGCTGGTTGTTCGGCTAGATCTTATTTTCAGAGAAACACAGTAGATGAGAACGTCCCGAAAGGGACTTAGAAAAGCAAACCTCTAATTTTTGGGAAGAAGCTAGAGAACTTGCTGAAAAACTATACCAAGCAAGTCCCAAGGCTTTCCCAAAGCCTGTTGATTGGAGCAAAATTCAGACTTGGTCACAAACGTCTGACGAATCTGTTCATGACTATTATAATAGACCGGATTGTTTTTAAAGAAAATTCTGATCTTCCTTCAAATATTGATTCCATTCAGGTACCTTTTAATTCTTTGGCAATAGACTGAACAGAGACCTTTCCATCCTAGTTAAGAGAACCAGGATGGACTGCGAGGCCATATCCACCCTAGATTTGGTTAGTTTGGCCAATCACCTTGCCCAGACTCTAGATGAGCCATCTAGAAGTAAGATTGACAAGATTTTTAATTTTCATACTCAGCAAATGAGAGGTCCTATGTGAAACCAAAAGACTCCAAACTTTTGCCATTGTTGGAGAGTCAGGACACTAGAAAAAGAACTGCCATAAGTTTAAGCATTTCAAACAGTCTCAGTCTTCTAATCAGCCTTCTAACCAGCATCTTTCGGTTAGTTGCCTTACTTCCTATGAAACCATTTTGTTACCTGCCTCTGCATGTGGCTTGATCCAGGCCAACCAGGGGCCCACTGAGACTTTTATGCTGGAGCTTAGCAAGCAAGTCTAAGTCTTGCCTTTGGGATCTTGGCACGGGGAAGAGGGGAGTTGGAGCTGATGGGAGCCACCTGACCCAATGTTCATGCACGTAGACCATCTATAGTCTGAGGGAAATTGGCCAGCACACACTAGGAAGCAGAGCACAGGGGGGTGGGAGGGAAAAGGGAAGGGGGAGAGGAAGAAAGAGGGTTACGGGGGAGGGGATGTCTATAACTGCCACCTCTGTCTTCACGGTGCCCAGGCCAGGTCAACCACTGCTTCCTGCTTATAAAAGTTAATAAATTTCCTGTTCTGCTTAAGCTAGCTTAAGTTATGTTCCTGTCACTTGCAAGAAAAAAATACTGGGGAGCACAATGTTATTGCTTTTAGGAACAGCTGTCAATAGACTGTGCATATCTATAACTGCACATTTCTTACTAAAGCCCTTCAGAGGAACACCTATACCTGAATTACTAACATTTTTTTTCTTCTAACTGTTCCCATTTCACATGTGGTTCAAATGACACACAGAAACTCCATGGTCTTGTGCCACACACTTTGTTTTAACCTTTACTGTCATTTAAATAACTGTCATGCATTGAGAGTCATGCAAATTTGTGGCCGGAGCTAAATGGTTGCAGAAAATGGAAGAAAACCCAACTTCTGGTGCCACTATCATCCTTTGTTGCCCTTCTTTCCCTGCAATATCAGCACCTCTTCTAAATATACATGGGGAAAATACTGATTTGAAAATGCTCACATGTTCCAAAGAAGAGCTGTTTGAGGAGGGCCTCTGAGGATACCTCAAAAGGTAGGGTATGTTGGGATTCTGTGCCTCCGCCTTCTGTTCAACCAGGGAAGCTCTTTTTCAAGTTGCTTTATATATTGGAATGTGTAATTATTTAATATATTAGAATATACTGTAATGTATTAAAAGAAATTGCTACTAAAAGAAAAGTTCTTAAGACCCTCTAGAGCAGTAGATCTGCCCTAAGTAAATGTTTATTTCATTAATCGATGAATGGATAAATATTTGAGGACTGAGATTAAAGCCCCAGCCTAACTCCTTCTGCCTGTTGTGCCAGCAAAGTAGCTGTCACTATGGGACTGACACAAGTGGAACAGAGGCATGGCAGTGGGTGGTAAAGGACATGGCATTCCCAATGAATCCCAGTTGTGTTATGAACTAATTATGTGACCTTGAACAAGTCACTCAAGTCCTTTTTCTTCCTCAGCCATAAAGTGGGGGATAAAAGGGGCCATGCCCCTGTCGTAAGATCATTGTAAGGACTGAATTCTTCTAAACATATAAAGTGTTGACAACCGTGCCTGGCACACACAAAGCCAGAGGGAAACCCACAGCATCCAGGGTCCTGGCCAGCACTCCACCAAAAGCACTCAGCACACAGAATATATTGGAAAAAGGAGAGCTGGGAAAACCAGAAGGAATGTCTATCACACACATCTGTGATTGTGTCGTGTGGGACGGGGTGACTTATTCCTCTGCATACATTTCCATTAAAAAAAAAAAAAGTAAGAAAAACTCTGGCACCGTCCGGTGTATCGGTCCCCTGGGTTTTGTGTAGGGAATGGTTAGCAATGACTAATCTAATATCAGAGGTAGCTTGACAGCCAAGGACTTAATTTATGAAGTGTTTAGTACATTCCTGACAAAAAATCTGCTCCAAAATATGGACACATGGTCATTCATGCCTTGTGGTTCCCAGCTGCAGCACTGCAGCCATAAACACTCGTTGTTGGAAGGCTGGTGGGGCTAGGAGTGGATTTCCAGGAATTCCTCCAGAGAGGAAGGCTCCCCGAAGACCGGAGGGCTTAGAAGAAGTGGGGACACTAGCAGGTCCCTGTCTGGGGCAAGAGAAAGGCTGAGGGTTGGGTCTGGCCTGTTGGAAGGAGCTCCTCGGTTCGCCAGCTCTGGAATTCTGCTGCTGACAATGGAGGGCAAAGCGCAGAGGTGATTTATTTCTCTTCAATTTGTAGGTAGGAATGCAAAGACCTAGGACTTCATGGAGTGAACTTGTTATAACAAAAGGTGTCAACCCTTTAACAAAAGGCAAAAACAAAAACAAAACATGTTTTGAAGGCGATTTGGAATAGAGCCTCGCACAGGCTGAGATAAGGTGGTTGTAGTGGGGAAACATTAGGTTGAGTTACCTGAGTTGAAATAACAGTTGAGTGACTGGCAAATGAGTGAGTAAATTAATGGATCTGTGCAAACTGCTCTTCGCAGGGACACTGAAATGTTATGGAAAGCACACCAGGCGGGAAAGGAGACTGTAGGAATTCTAGACTGTTGATGACATGTCCTTGTTTGGTGATGCACCAAATCTCCATTTCCTTCCACCACGGAATACTCAACATATCTTGACTACTTCACAGGGTTGTGGTCCAGCTCCAACAAGAAAAATGTGTATGGGAGTACACCGTCAGCTATGAAGCCAAATTCGAACATAAAAGGATGTGACACAGGTAACAGTGCAATCATGCATCTGTGTGAAACTCTGTGGCAGCTGACTGCTGAGGTGGCGGAGCTCAGGGTACAGAAAAGGAGTACAGACCAGGAGACACTGGTCACCACACAAGCCAAGGGAGCTCATGGCATTGCCAAAGGTGGAGTTAAGTTCAAATAATGGTGGATCAAGTTTAATAACATGTAAAGGAATTGGTCTCATAAAAAATGCAAGAAATCTTATTGGTCTGGCATAAAACAAATGGGCATCAGAATTATAAGAAATTGTATGGATGGTGGGGAGTTTGTAGGTTTTTTACTAAATTTCCTTCTGCTTTTTACCTTTTTATTTTTTTCTGACTCATGGTAAAGTAGATTTCTATTGCACCCTGACTTTGTTTCTTTTCCTGGCAGAGCTCTTGGTTGTATTTCAGAATTTATGCCAGGCTACAAGGAGCTTCATAAAGAAAAAGAAAAAGAAAAAGAGGACAGGCAAAATGGGGGCAGGTGGTCAGAAGGTACAAACTTTCAGTTGTAAAATAAATAAATCCTGGGGATATAATGTACAGCATGGTGACTATGGTTAAGAATACGATATTACATATTTGAAAGATGCTAGGGGAGTAGATCTTAAAAATTCTCATCCCAAGGAAAACATTTATAACTATGCATAGTGATTGATGCTCATTACTGTGGTAGATCTTTCATGATATACACAAATATCATATCATTATTTTGTACACGTAAAACAAATAGATAATGTTGTGTCAATTATACCTCAATAAAATAAATGAAAATAAATTAATATTCTAAAAAAATTTTTAAAAAGGCACTAGTGTCTTAGTTTGGGTACCCCCACCCCCCACCAGTTGAACCTGAAACAAGGATTTGGGTATAAGTAGTTTATTTGGGAGGTGATTCTAAGAGGCACTGTGAGAGGGTAGGGCAAGTGTGACTGGGAAAGAAGAAAGCCCAATAATGTGTACATAGTTGAGTGTGTTGCTGCATGGATAGCGGGCCTCAGTCCAGCTGGGGACCTTTTATAAAGTGTGTAGAAGGTGCCTCAGAATTGTCCTATCATGAGGCAAGGAAAGTGGGGTGTTTATTCACCAACTCCCATCCATCACTACTGCAAGGATTCTTCTAAGACTTCATTTCCTGGTGCTTTTGGTTACCAAGAATACTCTGGAAGCCAGATAAAATCCTAGGGTAGAGAGAGGCAGATTCTTAAGGAGGAAACCTTTAAGGTGTACAGGAACCACCCACTGAAGATTCAGACAGAAGTATGGTTATTTCCAGTGTGGGCCAAGTTCTATGGAAGGGGCAGGAACAGAGGCTACCACACAAAGGAAACAAATGAGGGAGAGGGGATAGTCTTAAATTGTCAATGGCATTGATAACCCCATAATAACCTGACCCCATCTGGGACTTTCCCTAGAGTGCCACGGTTCTGTGGAGCATGGAACCCACTACTAGAAGCTGGGGGTTGAAATATCCAATAAATGAGCGTTTTTTCATCTTCAGCCCAGCATCTCCTGTGTCATAATTACCTGGAGGAGACCTATTCAAAATCAATATGCCTGGGTCCAATCCAGACTTATCAATTTTGGATCTGGGAGGTGGGTGTTATGGTGTGTGCATTTATAGCGAACAATGAGTGATTCTGATAAAAGCTACTTTACAATCTTCAGCCCAGCTCTCCCTAGACCTCCAGCAGCTCAACAATCACTTGACATTTCTTCAAAGCAGGGGAAGACAGTGTCTGTCCAGCGGTGCAATGTCTGGGACTTCACATCCCAGCAAAGACGTCACATCCTCCCGGTGGCCCAGAGCACCTTCCAGCAGACAGTGACGATGCCCGGAAATGCTCCTTCACAGAGTCCCTCTGACTGAGCACATCCCAGCCATGGCCGCCCTTCAACCTTTGCAAGCCTCAGATCCCTACTTTGCCCCATCCGTGGTCTAGTTCTCTTATCCATGCCCATGGCTTTGGGGGGAAGAGGCCAAAGAGATACCCATGGGGAAGGGCCAGCACAACATGAAGCCCTGGTCATGCTCAGTAAGCGTTGGGTGTGTGGATCTCCGTGTGTCTTCTGTTGTGTCTGCCTCATTTGCTCTCCTTTTTTCTCTCACCACCTTCCCTCAAGCACCCCTCCACAGCACTCTTCCTCATCCTACCCCTAATCTCCTTCTTTATATGGCTATGATATAGAATTAAACTGTATATGCATGTGTTATTCTTATTAAATGCAATTAGCTTTCTTTAATTTTCAAAGTAAATAAGACATTTCATGTGTATGTCTTTCTCTCCAATGAGTCAACTTTGACATCTTAGTTCTGAAGTGTTTTCTTTTTAACATATGGAATTTTCAATATAGTTTTCCCCAGTCACTGCGCATTGCTAGGAAAGAAAACTTTTCTGAATATATTACTGAGTGAAAACGCTCTCTCTCTCTCGCTCCGTGTCTCTCTCTCTCTCTCTCTCTCTCTCTCTCTCTCTCTCTCTCTCTCCAAAATGTATCAGGTCAAGACACATGAATTCTTAGTCTTAGTCTCACCAACCTGTTCTTGTTTTTTTTATCATTTACCTTCCTATTTCACATTTAACTGAAGAAGATAAATAAGAGAGTAGATTGAAGGGATTTTTGTTCAAACCCAGAAGAAACTGGTGTTGCTTTTAAATTACGTGGGGAGGCAGAGGAGGGAACCTAAGGATCAAGCTTTATTCCACACTACAAACTCAATCTCCTCTGAACCCTATCCCGCACCTCGAGGGGAGACTTACCCTTTAATCACGTGATCCCGCCTCTGGCCTGAAGTTAAAGAACGGAGAATCATTCAGAAACATCAGTGTGTTTCTAGCTCTCTCTACATAAGAGCCTATAAATTAAGGAAGAGTTGAGGAGGAAAAGAGGGATCTGGGTGGGAGCACAAAGGGTGAGTCCCGGTGTCTTAAAAGGATCAAGTGCTGACTCTGATGATTTATAAAATAAGAAATAAGCTTATAAAATAAAAAAGAACAGAGCCAGAGGGGCTTCTAGAGGCCCTGCCAGCCCAGCACCTGTGATGTGAAGCACTTAGGAGCACAGGAACTCCTTAGACTAGACACAGGCTCTCCCAGTCCACCCTCCTGTTTACAGGTGATGTCCGTGGGCACACCTATTTTAGAGATGGAAAAACTGAGGATTCGGAATGCCCACGTGAACTACCTGCACAAGGTCTCCTTGGTTTTAAATCTACAGGCTAAATCCAGAACTTAAAGCCACCAGTGCTTTAGTAGTCAGTTTAAAAGGAGCAACTAAAAGACTTTCCAGAAGCTGGGAGAGGAATGTCAGAAGTCGTGGAGGTGACATGATAATTTTGAATGGGGAGCTGAATTCCCCTGGAGCATCTCGGACCTCCTCTGCTCCTTCTCGGCCACCTCAGACCTCAACGTGGGGAAGACATTGCAGGTCACATTAGCGAGACCCCTCCTTCCCATGCAAGGTCAGGGAAGGGGGGAGGGGGCGAGGGGACTTTACTGGACAAGCGGTGGTTACACATCTATGACACTAGGGCAGAAAACAGAGGGAAGAGATTCATGGTCTGAAGCTTGTCTCTGTTCTCAACCATTAGGGAGAAGAGAAAGCACATTTCGGCATAGATGCCATTGTACTCATTTTAATACTGAACCCCAACCACTCAATTCAGTCCTCAAAGCCACACTGAGAACACACACACACACACACACACACACACACACAAACACACACACACACTCACTCACTGACTGTTCACACATCCAGGACATTTAAAAATAGGAAATGAGGAAACCTAAACCAGCAATATGGAACTGAGTTCCCAGGTCACATTGCTCTATGTGACACTTGTGCAAATTAGTAAAAGTCACCCTGGGCAGGAGCACAGCTTGGTGAGTGGTACTATCCTAGGCAAGGAAGAAGATGCCTCTTCCTCATGTGGATGTAGCCCATGGCAGAGTGCAAGTGTGTCAAGAATAGTGTAGGCTAAATCTTAACCCCAACTCACCCCCTCCACTGACGCTTTATATAATGTCCAAACTGCACACCTGCAGCCTTGAGAATCTGGGACCCAGAGCCGAACTATACCTATGTACCTGGCCTTGCTCTTTTCAGCTTGTTCTGTCTGTCTCTGCATCCCAAAGGGCCTCAGGCTGAAATATATCTCTGCCTGAAATCAAGTCGGCCATTGGTCTGTCATTTTTTAATGCACCTTAGAGTGGTTGGGAGGGGGACCAAGCAAGAGGGAGGGAGTTACTCTAACATTGGAGATCTCATCCCATTCCCTGTCCTGCTTCACTGCGAAATCTTCTAGTGTTTATCATATTAAGGTCGACGCACATACTTGTATGTCCACACTCATGGACTGAGAACGCCTATACTTAAAGCAAGCCACATCCCAAGTCACTCACTCATTCATTCCACAAATATGTGTTGAATCCCTGATGTGTGCCCACTGCTGGGATAGGCACCAGGGAAGGGAAGAGGTGCTTACACCAGCTCTGCCCCTAGAGCTGACCTCAGGCTTAGTGTGACCCTAGGGTGGACCAACTAAATGTCCCGTGTCCTGAACCACAATGCACTACTCTTCCTGGCATGAACGCCAATCTGAAGTCAGCAAGGAATCCCCAGACCCACATGATCCAGGACAGCCCGAAGCCAGGCAGGTCCCATTGGATGGCTTTGGCAGGCCTTGATGAGGATTTGCTTGTCAGCCCATTTCCCACCCCATTAAAACACCTCAGTCATTAGGTAGAGGATGCAGGAGCAGGGTGGAGGAACCAGGCAAGTGTAGAAGAATGTGGGAATGTTCCTACGGAACATTGAGAACTTCTCCAAGCCAGAAATAAGAACGGAACTCCAGGGGCCTTCACTCTGATATGATGAACTATGTCTCACCACGGGGAAAATTTGTTATTTTTTTCCCCTAAATGAAAGTTAGAGGCATCTTGGAATTCCACCCCTCTTTCATTTTGAGGAAAGCTGGATACTCCTCAAATCAAATACAAGACGGAGAGGGCCACTTAGGGAGATGCAGGGAAGGTACTTGGTCCCTGTCCGGAGGCCAGGATGGCAGGCGCTCCAGCCTCTGAGTCCAGTTTGGGTTTCATTGGTCTCTGGTTTGCTCCCACGCCTGAGGCTTCTCAGATCAGTGACCTGGGGTGCTGGCTACCTCCTACCAAGAATCTTTCAAACACATGCGCTGACCACATGGCAGCCAGTTCTCCTGGAAACAGCAGGCAAGTCTAGGAAATAACCCAGACAACTGCCAGCCTAGTCCTTTCTTAAGGCAATCGAAGCCCCTGGACCACAGCAGTGCTGCAGGGCAATCAATATCACATGGCCTTGGAGGTGTGTGTCACCTTATGCTCCTCAAAGCGATCATTACATGAGGGTGTGCACACACTCACACACTCACACAAAATGTGCCCTTTGTGCACTTTGGGTCCTTGGTTATCCTTTAATGGGAAGAGTGGGTGCAAAACTGGATCTTAGTTTCCCTGACATTTTATTCTGGGCAAGTACCCCATGTTTCATAAAATACGACACACTGGCTTGAAAAGGAAAGCCTATGAGGAAGAGAGGCAGAGAGTCGTCTGAGCTGCAGACGCACATGCTGGTTCTAGAGATGCCTCGCTGACTTGCTCCAATATGTCTTTCTAAACTGGACAGCTGTGCTGAGAGTCCACACGGAGCTGTGAGAAACGCATTAAGACTGACCTGGCTCCCAGCCCCGGTCTGCCCAGTGCAACAGGAGGGCGTGAGATGATGTTCTCTGAGATCCCTTCCAACACGGATGTTTTACAAGTCTATGATTACAAACCTAAGATCTGTAAAACTGACACAGTGTCTTTTATACACATAAAAAGAAACAGAGCCTTTAGCTCAACAATTCCACTCCTAGGAATTTATCCTGAAGAGATAATCTAACATGTGTGTAAAGCTGTAGGTACAGGAATGTTCACCACAGTGTTATTTATGGCAACAAAGAATTGGGAAACCTCTGTATTCAGCAATAAAGGACTGGTTAACTCAGCATTTCCCAAAGTGTGTTCTGGAATATAAATGGATATGACGGGAAAGGAAAAAAAAAAAATAATAAGAAGAAGAGGTTTGTGACATTCCATGGTCCAAAATTTTAAAGAAACATCACCTCAAAGAACAAAGTTAAAAAAAATATTTCTCGAATGTGGAATTTCATTGGCCTGTTATGCAGCATATTTTAAGCACTCAGTGAAATCTGTTCAATGACTGAGCAGAAAATAAACATTTATAGTCAGAAAAGTTTTTTGCTTCATTTTTTTAAGTCATGGATCATTATGGCTCCCAGTATGGTAGAGTGGTCATTTACAGAACATACGAGTAATAAATGTTTATTTCTGTCTTTATTTGTTTTTAGCCTTTTTCCCAGAAAAATAGTTACAGTGGATGAGCAGGGTGTAACCCTTATAACGGCTCTTGGAGATCCAGAGATCCTGCCTGGGACTCTCCTCAGCAGCAAGAGCCAGAGAACAGACGAACAGACGAGCAACAGAGTATATTGTTCGTGCATCTCTCCAACAAGCCCCTTCTGTTTTCTATAAAAATGATTCGTTCAGAATGGAAATATATATTTGTTTGGAATCCCAGATCTCAGAGTCTTCAACTAGCACCTACTGACACTCCAACTTTGCACAGGCAGTATGTACATTCCAAATAAGACCAGGGTTATTTATGACTACAGGCCTTCACTCTTAGGTTCTTCTCCAATATTGCAGTCCTAGTGAGCCAGTCTGGATCGTGCGTGAGTCAGAAAGACTTTTCTGTGCTCCTGGCCCAATACTTATCTAAAAGCAAACATAATATGTGGCAGAATCAAGAGTTTATAAACATCTTAATAGGCTGGAGCATAAGATCCAAAGCAAAAGAGTTATTGGCCACAGTAATAGTAGTTAACATTTACTGAGTACTTGGGGTGTGCCAACGCTGTTCTAAGTGGCTTGATATGGATTAACTCATACTTCTTACAGCAACACTACAAGCTGAGTTCCATAGTTATCCTCTATTTTACATTTGAGGAAAGCTAAGGAACAGAGAGGTGAAGCAAATGACCCAAGGTCACACAGCTAATGATAGAACTAAGGTTTAGACCTGGCAGTCTGTTTAGAGAATCCATGCGCTTAGCCATCACATGATGCTGTCTCCTAAACAGGTCCTAGATTAATTTGTTTTTATTGTTCTATAGAAAAACAGTGGATTTGCAGTACAGCTTGATGACTTGTATAAAATGAATATATCTGATTGGCTACCACCCAGATCACAAATAGAACATTACCCACAGCCCAAAAGCCTGCCTGATTATGACCTCTGATAATCATTATTTTGACGATTACCACCATCAATTAGTTTTGCCTGTTTTTGAAATTTATATAAGTGGAATCATAAAGAATATACTCTTTCTGGTTGGTTTTCTTCCACTCACCATTATATCCGTGAGGCTCAATTAGGATTGTTGAGTGTGTAGAGTTGTTCATTTCTCTCCTTCTGCCTGTTTTTGTATAGCCCATAAGCTAAGAAGGGTTTTGATACTTTTTAATGGTTGAAAATAAATTTTAAAGAAGAACATTTTGTGATGTGAAAATTACATGAAATTCAAATTTCAGTGTCCGTAAATAAAGTTCTAGAAATACAGCCATGCTCATTCATTCAGGGGTTGTCTGTGGCTATTTTCACACTACAACAACAGAGATGACGAGTAGTTGTAATAGGCAACACAGGCAGAAAAGCCTGATGTATTTACTGTCTAACAAGTTACAGAAAAAGTTTATTGAACCTTGCTACAATGGTCAGAATGCTTGTGTCCCCCAAAATTCATGTTGAAATCCTGATGTCCAATGGGATGGTATTAGGAGGTGGGGCCTTTGGAGGTGATAAGGTCATGAGCGTGGAGCCCTCATGAATGGGATTAATGCTTTTATAAGAGACCCCACAGAGCTCCTAAGTCCCTCCTGCCATGTGAGATTACAGAGAAAAAAGATGGCCACCTAGGAAGTGAGCCCGCACCAAAGATGGAATCTGCCAGTGCCATGATTCTGGACTTCCCAGCCTCCAGAACTGCAAGAAATAAATTTCTGTTGTTTATAAGCTACCTGCCTGTGGTATTTTGGTTATAACAGCACAAACACATTAAGACAACTGCCATATAATGCTCCATAGTACGTATTAGCTATACCATAATTTATTATCCATTCAATTGTTGATAGGTAGTTGGGTTGTTTCCATTTGGGGGTGATAATTAACAGTGATAGTATGTACGCTCTGGTACATGTCTTTTGGTGCACATATGTGCACATTTCTGTTGGGATATCTAAGTATGGAACTGCTGAGTGATTGAATACTCATATGTTTAATTTTATTAGATACGATCAGTTTCCTAAAGTGAGTACACCAATTCACAGTGTAAACAGCAATGTAACTGGCAACTTTGTTATAAATTAGGTGACTGAATATGTGTGAATCTGTTTCTGGACTTTATTCCATTTGATTGATTAGTGTGCCTATCCATATGGTAGCAAATCACAATCTTAATTACTATAGCTTCATAATGCATCATAAAATTTAATCATAATTCTTCTTCTTCATCATTGGCTATTTAAGACTAGTCCTTTCCATTTCCATATAATTTTTAGAATCAGCTTGTGAATTTCCACAAAAATAAAATCAGCCGTGATTTTGATTGAGATTGCATTAAATGCAATCTCATTGATTTCAAGAAAACAAGATATTGCAACAGCATTGACTCTTTCAATCCATGAACTTGGTTATTTCCTTCAATTTATTGTCAGTAAGTTTGTGTAGTTTTTTGTGTAGAAGTACTGAATATCTTTTTGGGGGCATTTCCTAGGCTTTTGATATTTTTGATACTCTTTTGCACCACACCTCTGCATGAACTCTCCAAATTCCAAACCTTTCTGATTGTCACTGTTTCGACCTATCATCATAAATTAATTTTGCCTGGTTTTGAACTTTATATAAGTAACTATATGGATGAACCTCACTAATATAATGGTGAGTGGAAAAAAAAAATAACACACCAAAAAACCCAGACCAAAAAGAGCATATACTTTATGATTCCACTTATATAAAGTTCAAAGCAGCCCTACTCACTGACTCCTGAGCGTCTCTAGGACAACCTTCTCCGTGTGTTCTTGGCCTTTCTCTTCTGAGATGACCTCCTTGCTTTCCCCACCTACTAAGATTTTAATTATGTTCAGAAATTCAGGAAAAAAAATCCATATTTTACTTGAAATCCTCCCTGACCTCTCTAGTCTTGCAGTAATGCCCCACTGCCCTCAAACAGTGGCACCTATTACCAGTGTTGCTTATTTATATATTATAATGATCCTCTGCTGTTCGGCCTCTCTTGGGACTAAATCAACACACAAGTTTTGATGTCTTTTCACCCCAAATAATGTGCACATTCACTGAAGATAAATATACATTATCTTTCACTTTTAGTATCCCCCAAATACTCTCTCAATGTACTGTGTCGGAAGGAACTGAATGCTAGCTCCTTGCTTGATTCAACTCTGAATTTATTTCCCTGAACAGAGTTTAGCTGGAGATCGATGTGAACAGGTTAGCCACTTCCTAGTCTTTCTAGTTGACTCATACATCATACACATATTAATTCATAGATTTAAAATTTCCTAATGCCTTAAATCTAAACTTTTCAGTGAGTTAAGAGAAACATATATTTTGTTTTCTTTTCTTCTTTTTTCTTTCTTTTTGATGAAAGAGGTAGGCAGTTAGTTCACAAAGAGATTTAAAAGAACACTTTATCATCGAGTATTTTTTTTTTTAGCCTACAAAGTCCCACTGAATGAGGCCATGAAATTATAGAAGATGCAAATCTGTTATCCATAATTTGCAGTTGTTGACATGCAAGACCCCCCGGGTGTATTAATAAATCAGTTTTCAAAATGCCAAGCAGCAGTTTGGGCTCGTAAATAGCAACGGTGGCCTGTCTGACCCAAATAATTGGTTTCCTCATTCGGGAAATCCTTAGATGTAGCCAAGCAAGTTTAGAAAAGAGAAAAGTAGGAAAACAGAGAGAAGGAAGAGGGACACTGTGACTGGAGCCTCTCTTCCGGCCGTACGGCTTCCATGAATTGGGATCACTCCAAACGTTGCAGGAATAAAATTAGAAACTGAGCTTTTGACAAAGGGGATTTTGTGGAAAGTCTATACACAGATCATTTGGGGCTTACGTTTTGTTAAAAAAAAAATCACAGCGCAACAACCAGACTGATCCCTCGAAATGCTCCCAGCAGCTGGCTTCTAGAGATAAGGCAGAGGTATTTCACAGTCTCATACTAATCATATTTGAGCATTTCCAATACGATTGGGCTACACTTTTTTTTCATAATGTTTGTATTTAAGTTCAAAGCAAGAACTTGTTCTACATATGAAAGATCCTCTTAAGTCTAAAATACAAACCAGAGGGAGAAGAGTGAAGAAGCAGCATGAGGCAGGGGGAGGGAGTTAGAGAGAAGACTCATGTCTCTTTCCAACAGAACCTAGTCATTAATGTAGGAATTCTTATAAAAATGCCGGCTACCCCAGCTGATACGCACATGAGGGTGGGGTCTGCTGTGGAGGCTGCTGTCCAGGCTGCCAGACCTCAGGGGTGGGGGAGTGCAGTTCAAAGACCAGCAATGTCCTGTGATGTTCTAGGGGTCTCACAGCAAGGAGGACCCAAACAGGAGGAGGCACATTCTGAATCCTGACGAGCAGCTTTATTCCTTTGCCAGCCCCCTTTCCCCCATCACACACACCCTTCAGTAAGTAATCCCAGAATGCCACATAGTCTTCACCATTTGCTTAGACCATCACTGGTGTCTGTGACAGAAAGGCTCACTATTGATGAACTTCCTTTTTTAAAAACTTCTTCCCAGTCTTCCTCATGTTACAGGTCTCACGTGTTCTCCTTCATGTGTATTAAACTGGGTATAAGTCTATGGCTTCCATCTAAAAACAAACTCCCAGCCTTAAATTATGTCAACCTGCAGGTATCCAGCAGTTGGTCATCTTCACCCCTACTCTCTCCTTCTACTATTCCAGCTTTTTCTTCCAAACTATCTCACGAAACCCCATGCCGCAATCTCCAACCCACGTGGGATCAGAGGATGAAAAAACCCTCATCTGCTAATCCAATTTACTGCCACACAGATAAAACTTCGTGCCTTTATACTTTTCTCCATGATGTTCCCTTTAGAGGTCTAAAATGCTTTCATTTCTATGTCTGCTTTTTGAACTCTTGGTTGTTATTCAAGAGCTTTGGCAGCTACTATCATCTCAGTGAAAATTTTTCTAAAATTCCTAGGAAGACAAATCTCTTTCACCATTGTATGCTCTCAGGCATCTGCATATCCTACAATTGTGAAACTTGGCAAATAATTGACTAATTGTGAATCAGTTCAATGTTCACTCCTACCAGATGCTGAGCAAAACAGGAGAAAAATTCATTTCGGGGACATAACTATGTTTATAGCCTCTACCTATGGCTGGCACACAGTGGATACACCTTAAAACACTGGATGGATGCATGGATGGATGGATGGGTGGGTGGATGGATGGATGGACGGATGGGTGGATGGATGGGTGGGTGGTTGCTTAGATGGAACTAGAGAAAGATTGCTGTACTGGTTTTCAATTGTTGTTGGGAAATAGAATGTGATTCCATTTCTTTATGTTTGACTGTTAACAGTATTTGTGCATAATTCACCCTATTCCTTTTCTGCCCCACACCTGGGCAAGCTGATAAGAATGTCTGTGTGCTCTCTTCTTTGGTGTCAATGGGAAGAACAAATGATTCACGGGGACCTTCACCCAGTCCCCAGCTCCTAACCACCACAAAATCTCCAAGCCAGTGACCTTTCCCTGCTTTCTCAAGTCATTTCTGGACCTGCTTGGGAGCCACCCAGAAAATCTCATTATGTGAGTAACAAACTTTTAAAGACATTTTTGGTGTGTGTATGTGGCATCACTAGTTTCAACATCTGAACCAAACTTTGAGTGGGTGTTCACCTTGTTTCTGAAGGGTATCTATAACATGCTGTAATAAATTATCACAAACTTAGTGACTTAAAACACAAATTTATTATCACATAGTTCTGTAGGTCAGAAGTCCAACACAGGATGTCACCGGGCTAACTAAAATCAAGGTCTGCATCTATTTCTGGAGACTCTAAGACAGAATCGATTTCCTTATCTTTCCCAGCTTCTAGAAGATGCCTGGATTCCTGGGCTCTCAGCTTTAAGTCCCATCTTCAAAGCCACCAATGTAGCATTTCTCTAACCCTGCTTCTGTCATATCTCTCGATCTCTCTCACCACAGTTGCAGAGGTTTTCCACTTTAATGTGATTAGATGGGGCTCACCCAAATAATCCAGGATAATCTTTCAATCTCAATGTCTGTACCCTTAATCAGTCGTATCTGCAAAATTTCAGGGGATTTGTTTTCTTTCTTTTTTTGCCATGTAACAGAGCATATTCATAGGTTCTGGAGATTAATGTATGGACATCTTTTGGGGAAGGTACTACTACAGTAAGCTAAAAATATCTACATACCAATACTTGCTAGTCATTTGCTCTCGATATCAGGTTCATCTTTACAAAAATAAAGTAAAACTGGGATTGGAAGAATTCAGGTCATCAATAACAAAAACTCAGAGAAACAGAATCAATAGGCTAGATATATAGAGATTTATTATGAGGAATTGGCTCATGTCATTATGGAGGCTGAGAAGTCCTAGGATCTGCCTTCTGCAAGCTGGAGACCCGGGAAAGCTGAGGGTGTAATTCAGTCAGTCTGAAAACTGAGTATCAGGGGAACTGACAGTGTAACCTCCAGTCTGAGGGCAAGAGAAGACCAATGTCCCAGCTCAAACAATCAGGCAGAGAGAGAGAATTCCCCTTCCTCCATCTTTTTGTTCTATTCAGGCCCTCAATGGATTGGATGACGCCCACCTGCACTGGGGAGAGCAGTCTCCTTTATTCAGGCTAACAACCCAAATGCTAATCTCTTCCAGAAACACCCTCGTAGACTAACCCAGAGATGATGTTTAGTGAAATATTGAGGCACTCCGGTATTTGTGATCTAGTCAAGTTGACACTACGAGGTCTGACAATTAAGTTCGAGAACTTGTTGCAACAATGTTGCTAACCTTTTTTTGATATCAGAGGGAATTGTCATTATGAATTTGTACCAACTGGACAAACAGCTAACCAAGTTTACTATTTGGAAGTTCTGAAAAGGCTGCGTGAAAAAGGTAGACGACCTGAAATTTTCACCAACAATTCATGACTCTTGCATCACGACAAAGCACCAGCTCACAGGGCACTGTCTGTGAGGGAGTTTTTAGCCAGTAAACAAATAACTGGATTGGAACACCCTCCCTACTCACCTGATCTGGCCCCCAGTGACTTCTTTGTTTACCCGAAGATAAAGAAAATATTGAAAGGAAGACATTTTGATGACATTCAGGACATCACGGGTAATATGACGACAGCTCTGATGGCCATTCCAGAAAAAGAGTTCCAAAATTGCTTTGAAGGGTGGACTAGGTGCTGGCGTCAGTGCATAGCTTCCCAAGGGGAGTACTTCAAAGGTGACCATAGTGATATTCAGCAATGAGGGATGTAGCACTTTTTCTAGGATGAGTTCACAAACTTAATTGTCCAACCTTATAAAGTTAACCATTACAGGCAGCAGGATGGAATTGGATTTTTGAGGCATTGTTATCTTCCATTGAGGATAATAGGTTACTTCTCAGTCTCTGCTTCCTGTGACCAACATATAACATGAGAAAGATGAAGGGTGTAGGGCACAGGCTTGCTTGGATAATCACCGAGTACTGCTTGCATCAAACCAGTGCTGCTAGTTTCAGGGGCATCATGGTCATTCAAGCCAAAGGACCTGCACGTCTGGTTTATCTGAACGCCTACCTGGTGGTAACACAATGTTACCAGGTAAACGTGCATGGACTCTCTTTACCTCAGCAGCTCTGTGAGTTAGATATTTTAACGTGCCAATTTTACAAATGAAGGCACAGATTAGAGAGAGGTGAAGTAACCTGCCTAAGCTCACTCAGTTACTAAGTGATAGTTCTGGGATTCAAACCAAGCCGTCTGATTGCAAAGATGAGTGCTTTTTCCCACACTGCCATGATGTTAGGAAGACATTTTGAGCACGCCACAATACTGGTATGTGGTGGATGGTTTTCCTTATGCCTGGAGCTCTGAGACTCAGATGGGGTGTGTTGCAAAATGGACTTCACAAGGAGACAGCAAATCAAGATTCTGCTTCTTGCTGTGCCATTTTTACTTATCAGATAGATCTTGGGTTGCATTTGTTTTCTGAAGATGAGGCCCCAGGACATTGACACATCACTTCTATCAAAGCAGAAGGCCATATTAGATATGATATTTTAGTTCCTTCACTTTCCAGAATAAGGTATCCGTTGTATAATGAAAGCCCTAAATTGTGTCTTTTTAGGAGTGCAATATCCACCTGTAGAGCTTTTTAAAAAAGTTTAGAACAAATCCTCCCAGGGACCCACCCCATCTGTTTCAGTGCCAGCCAGGAGGTCAACGTGCTGAGTAAGAAAGGGCACCAGACTGCAAGCCAAGAAGCCTCAGTTCGAGTCTATCTCTCTATCGCTCATTAGCTTCGTGCTTTTTAGAAAATCACCTGGACTCTCTGTGCATCAGATGCCTCATCTATAATATGGGGGCGATATTTGCCTTATCTCTTTTTAATATAAAATATAACATCCTCATTAGTGCTGTAAGAAACCCATGCAGCCAAGAAATTTGCTGCTGAATGAGGGTCTGGAAGGAGAGAAGGACAAAGATGGAAAGAGAAATGAAAGAGACTGAGCGAATCTGAAGAAAGTGAGTATCTCCTTTGTTTTTACCTAAAGGTAGTAGAATCTTTCACTTCCTCATTTTGTTCCTAATTTTTTTCCAGTGAAAGCTATGCTTATTTTTTTGTTTGTTTGTTTTGCTCCAGTAGATATCATGACTATGATTATGAACAAAACACAGTTGCTTCCCTTCATTACTTTGCTGGCTTCATTAAATCACTTTAATTTTTAAATTGTAAAGAGCTATACAAATGTTGTTGTTATTGTTGTTACAATCAGAACAATGTGATGGAGGGTAGAAGGAACCCTGGACCAGGCATCAAGAAACCAGCCCTGCCAATAATTAACTAGACGGTCTTGGGACACCAGCTACCCTCCGTCTGCACCACGTTCTCCATATCCAAGTGGGAAATTAGACCGTGTGATTTCTAGTAGTCCCTTTTATCTCTAACATTTCAGTCTTGAGCACTGAGTCATTTTCAGCATCTGTGGTAACCCGTCTAAAGTGCTGGTTCTCGATGCTGTGGCCTGAATGCATTTTCTGTGCCGCTTATTTTTAGCTCTGGTGGTCTTTTTGATGTGCTCGCCTCAGCAGAAGCACATGTTAGCAGTGGTTGCTTTATCCCAGGCCTGGCTGCCTGATTAGAGGAACTCATCAGGCATGTGCAGAGCTCCATAAACATCGTCTTACTGCACTGAATGCTTGTGTTCAGAAAGGCAGACTTGGTCACTCCCAGAGTAGTTTTAGAGAATGTCAGCATAATACACCAGGAAGGGGAGCTAGGGTCTGAGTTCTGTCCCCATTGCGACGACTCAGGATTTCTGTGGTCTTGGACCTCCCTGAACTTGTGGACCAGGACTGAAGAATGTATGGAATGACACTACCTTACCCACTTCCCTTCATGGCTTTTAATCTCTCCATAGCCCTGTGTGGGATTTATAAACTTTTACATGCCATAAAGATGAAGGGTGGGCAGGGGAGGGGGGGAAGAAAAGAAATAAATAAACAGAAAGCCAGCTTCCAATGTTCCCAGCTACAGACATCTGACCCATGGTTTGAGCCCATTTGATGGGCTCAGTTCCATTATTTAACATTTCCAGTGTTATCCACAAATGTAATGAGTCTAAAATCTGCCTTCAAACTTGGCATAAGCAAAAGTTTGCTTCTAGGGCAGAGCCCTATAGTTCATCACCATTAGAGACAATGTCCCACATTGAAGCTAATTTTTGTTCTTCAACTTTTGGAACCAAGGGCTCAATAAGGTACAATTCTTCCTAGTTGCATTGTCATTCAATCTATAATTTTTTACCTGTCTATGTAGAGAAAGTGGATAGCTCAAATACCTTAGTCAAATTCAATGAATTAGTTAACCAAGAGTCCAGTTAAGATACACTAGAAATAGGAGGTAGGGGGTGGGGGCATAGGATGAAGGTGATCAAAAGGTACAAACTTCCAGTTATAAGTAAGTTCTGGGGATGTAATATATAACAATGATGACTATAGTTAACAAAACTGTGTTCTATATTTGAAAGTTGCTAAGAGAGTAAATCTTAAAAGTTTTCATTGCAAGGAAAAATCTGGTACCTGTGTGAGGTGATGGATGTTAACTAAATTTATTGTGGTAATCATATTGCAATACATACATACATTAAATCATTATGTTGTACACCTTAAGTTTACATAATGTTATATGTCAATTATAACTCAATAAAATTGCGGGCGGGGGGTAAGCCAGAAAAAATTTTTAATGCAACTGTAAAAAAAAAAAAGATACCCTAGGATTATAGTACTTCATTGATTGAAGTAGCCTAGCAATCCCATCAAAGTAAAAGAATGGGTCCAGTCTGGAATCAAACTCATAATGAATACAATTTTACCTGTATTTTATTGTATTTTACCTTTATGTATGTCATTTGTATCAGTAAGTGCTCCCAATGTCATCAAAATGGCCTGCCTGGTAGGCCTGATCAAAAGCCAGACATGGGGCTAGGTTACCAGCCTGGCACAAACCCTGTTTAGGCAATGATTGTGAGCTGGCTCACACGTCTGGTGACTGTGTGAAGCAGTCCTTTTGAAAATCTGGGCACTTGTCTCTCTCCAGTTTTCTACTTTCCATGCATCTCCCGCAATCCATCCATGCGCACTGGTAGTAGCTCTGTTCCATCACCTCTAGGAATTTCAGGAGAATAGGCTAAAGCTTCAGAACAGATCAATCTTAAATTCTTACCAGGCCCTGAATCAGGAATTTCATATATAAGAACTGAGGATTAAGCTATTCAATCTAGAGGTGGGGAGATGGCAATAAAATTTCTGAGAGATTTATTTGGTATTTATCTGGTACAAAACGCTTTGCACAGATGTAAATATTGATCAAATTCACATGTTAATAATCTGACTTGCCATTTCTGTTTGCTTGAATCTCCTCATCTCCTCTGCCTCCAGCTCCAGGAAGGAGACAGAATTGCCTGCAGCTTGGCACATGAAAAGCCAGGCTCCTAGGAAAGCTCTGGGTGCAGCTAACTTCTGGGTGATGTTAACCAGAGTTGGCTGCCGGAATCTTAGAGGATCAAAAGGAATTTAAAAAAATTGTACATGAGCCCAGAAGAAAGCCCATAAAATCATTTCCTTGTGTCTGTATGTTCCACCCATTAATAGCCTGCCAAACCGAAATACCTGAGAAGGAAGCAGGCTAGAGAGAGAGAAGGGAGAAGCTGACCCTGGAGGACAAATGGGTCCTCCAAATTCTGGATTCTCCAGCAGATAACAGAGGCTGAAGGGGTACATCCTTCCTGTGTGTACTACTTGTGTATGGTTTTAGGGGAAAGTTAAATAACCTTCTTCTATACCTTTAGCTAATATTCCTCATCAGTGTTATAAGAAATCTACCCAGCCTAGAAACCTGCTGTTGAATGAGGGTCTGGGAGGAAAGAAAAAAAAGGATGAAGAGAGAAAAATAAAGAGACTGAGTTAATTAAAAGGAAAGTAATATCTCCTTTGTTTCCACTTAAAAGTAGTAGTTTCTTTCAGTTCTTCGTTTCGTCCCCAGTCTTTTCCCAGTGAAAGCTATATTTACTTTCTTTATCTTTATTTAGCCCCAGTAGATATCATGACTATGAATATTAACAAGGCACATTGTTTCCCTTTTTTACTCTGCTGGCCTCATTAAACCAACCAAGATAAGCTCTAATTTGTAGCCAGGCTACTTCAAATTGCATTTCATCACAAAGTCCACTTACTTTCAGTTCAACTTCACTGTAGAAAAATAAGGTATTTGGCAAGTTAGGGAACTGTCTTCAGTGTTCCTCTGTGCCTTTGCATAAGCTAGTCCCACCACTGGCATGCCTTGGCTCTCTTACCCACCTAGAGTCATGACCCACCCAGTCCTAACTCCCACCAACTCTATAGCCCTGTCCCCTTCCCACCCCTTCACAAGCCCAAGCCAGTAAGGCCCTGGCTCCCTGTGCAAGCACTTACCTCTCTGTGGTCTCACAACCTTTATATGTTCCTCTGGGATAACGCTCCTTACACTTCTGATTTTCTTAACTAGAATGACTCAAGGGCAAGATCCTTATCTTAGTCATCTTTTTATCACCAGCATCAGTAAATGACAGCGGAATGAATGATCTTTCATCAGAGGAAGGCTAACCCCATTCTTTATCCCATTACAAGCCCTGTAGTAGTAAGAATTGAGGTATATGAAGCGAGAGATTCAATTCACGTTCAACAAGTGATTTTGAATGAATTCATGGAATGATGGAATGAATGAATAAAAGCAGTATGATTAGGAGCAAGTCTGCAAGATGTTAGAGTAATTTTATGTAATTGCCTTTTGGATAGATGTACTGCATAATAAATGTTTGTCATGGTCATCATCACCACCATCACCACCGCCACCACCATCACCACCGTCACCACAGTCATCAACAATGTCTAGTATTTCTATTTAGCAGTGAATCTATTACCATTAAAGCCCGATGTCCACCATTACAGTTAATATTTCAGGTTCTGGGAGTTCCAGCCAACTTCAATCACACAAGCAATAATAGCAGCTATATGTGCCAGGTATATATTTCAGGATATATTTCATTTGATCCTCAGAAGATCCCTGTAAAGTAGGTATCATTACCCCTTTTTACAACTGAGGACACTGAGCCTCAGAAATTGGGAAAATTACAGGAAGGTTTGAGTTAGTATGTGGTGCAATTGGAATTTACCCCGGGTCTGCCTATCTGTCTGAAACAATTACACTTTTTCAGCAATCCACAATATTGATCTATAATAATAAAAAAAGTAGAAATTCTACATGTTCACAAACATTTCTTGCAAATGATATGATTATCTCTTTGTGAAGCCCAAGATATCCAACCTAAAAACTGTTACAACTAATAAAAAAATACAATACTATTAAAGCTAATGACAAACTAAATATACAAAATTTATACTGTGTCTATGTATACCCAATAATGTGTTCAAAATAGAATGGTATTTAAAGATTTCATTCACAACAATTATTTAAAAATTAAAATATCAGATCATGTGCCCAGTCCAGGGAATTTGTTTTCTAGTATGGCTCCCAGTCCAATTCACCCCCACCTCAACCACCCAGAAGCCTGTGCTAAGGCTGTCTTGATAATGAAAACTTAGCTAAGTTTTTGGCAAAATGGGAATGAAGTTCATAAGCAATATTCAGGGCCTATATGAAGAAAACAATTGAAAAATGTTGCTAAGAGACATACAGGAATGAGAATAAATTAAAATACATACCACATTTTTGGATTCAATATTGATACAATATTATTTTTTCACAAATTTAGTTTTACATTAACAATGCCAATAAAAATTCTGACAGGATTATTTTCTGAAATTTCACAAAATGGTTTTCACATCCATGTGGAAGAAAAGGCACACTAGAAAAGCCAAAAAACATTTTGGAAAGAAAAAGTTACAAAAAGTACTTCTTACCACACAGATATTAACATGTAATATATAGTACAATAATTAAAGCAATATGTTACTTGTATCAAACTGGAAAGACAGAATAATAAAATAAACTATGAAGTATAATAGCAGACCAAAGTACATAGTATGTATATAAATATCAATGTAATTTTGATTAAGGTGAAACTTAAAGTCAGTAGAAAAAGAATAAATAATTCAACAAATAGTTTGGGGAAGACTGGCTAATCATTTAGAAAGTAAATGTAAGTGTCAAAGTCACATGACACTCTAAATAAACTCCAGATGTATTAAAGTTTTAGGTGGTTTTTAAAAAGTAAACTATTAAACATAGTGAACATTTATGTATAATTTTTAGCAAGGTGGAGCTAAAATGTCTTACCAAAGGCAGAATTCTAAAAGGAAAACACCAAGAGATTTGACTAAATACAATTTAATAATGCTTGTAAATTTAAAAAATAAATTTAGAGCAAATGACAAACCAATAAAAAGCCTTTGTAAGGTATGAGGTAAAAGCTTGATCCTTCACATATAAAGATCTTGTATGCATCAATTAGAAAAGAATAAACATTTCAATTAAAGCTCAACAAAAGCAAGTCACAAAAGAAATACAAGTGGGTATAAACCCAAATAAAGCCTATTAGAAGTCTAAGAATAGCAAAGAAAAACATCTTTGAGAGAATGCTCCTTCAACTATCAAAGAAACAATAATCTTCTAAATTTTTGGTTAGACTTCGTACCTTACTTGTGAGGAGTATAAATTTATGCACTCTTTCCAGAAGATAATTCTGTAACAGGTATGAAAAAACCTGAAAACTGCAAACTGCTCTGGAAGTAATAGTAAGGAAGTAACCTTTAGACTTTGGAAAGTTTACTGAATCATTACTATAGTCGTGACAAACTGGAAGTAATGTGAATTTTGAACTTTAGAGAAATGGTTTTAAAAAGTGATTGTACATGTGCCCAACGGAATACTATGCAGTCATTAAAAAGGATACTGTACAGTCATATTTTATCGCATGAAAGATGTTCACAATTAGTAAGAAAATATTATAGGACTGTCTGTATTACTGGTGCTGTCCAGTTGGACTTTCTATGTTGTTGGAACTATTCTATATCTGTGTTACCCAATAGCCACATACAGCATGTGACTACTTGAAATGTGGTTAGCGTAACTGAGAAACTGAATGTTTATCTTTATTTATTTTAATGAATTCTAATTTGAACAGCCACGTGTGGCTACTGGTTACCCCAATGGACCGATCAGATCTATAGTATGATCCTATATTTATCTACACGCAAGTATGTATGTGCAGTAATAATACTGGAAAGATATATACCAAAATATAAACAGTGGTTGGTTATCTCAGAGGAATGGGACTATGGGTGTTTTGTTTGTTTAAATATGTTCAAATTTGTTTTAATATGGTGAAGTTACTTTACAAATAGGAGTACTATGTGCTATGAACTGCTTTGAAAACACTTTTGTGTGCCAAGAGTGGTGAAAACGCTGGCCCTCTCACGTAGGTCCCTGATGGGTTTGCCTGGCCACCCAGACTGAGTCATATTTAATGGGAGCCTCCTATTGTTTTCCCCAAGGACCATTTCAGATGTCGCTGCCCCATATCCCCGTACTCCAAGGATCACTGCCCCAGAGTCACAGCCCTGGGCTTTGGTCAATGTTACTTTTCTAACAGTTTTCTTAACTGATGGGCAGAGATTAAGGAAAACTTGTGTGAATGATGTGGCAGGAGGCCTGGTTTTAATAGAAGCCATGCTGCAAGTTATGGGATCAGCCATGTATGCTTCCATTTAGCACGCCTTATCTCATCCACTGTCAAAGCTTGTCATCACATCATGTGCCCCGATCCGGGGAGATTTGCGTCTCATTATGGCTCCCAGCCCAGTTCTCCATCTCAGGAGTCAGGCCTCGGCATGCCTCCAGGATGACAAGTTTTCCAAGCTGCTGGTCCAGTGAGAGAACTGATTCTCCCACTGTGGGTAGTTCGAACGCCTTAAGAACGCCTCCGATACTGAAGGAAATGCCACAAGAGACGTTCTGACAGATGCCCATGCCTGGGGCCCCTCCAGAACTCTTGAGGGCCATCACATAATACTCCTTTTATCTTCATTTGTATCAGCTTCACCCTAAGACCAGCATGGAATAATCAAGCAGGAACACAACCTCTCGCCTCTACACTGACTGTTGCAGTGATCAGACAACAAGTCCGGTGTGACCTCCGCAGCCTTCTCAGCACAGGACAGCCACCAATCATCAGTCTGAACTGATGCACCAAAAGAAAGCTATGTGGCCCTCAGAAATTAAAGTTAGTTGTCTCACTGATCACTGATAGCAGAGCCCTCATTGAAGCCAGAGTCTTCATTGGAGACCAAATAGCAATTTGTTATTGTCTTATATCTGTGAATTGCTTTAGAGTTTACAAAGCACTCTCATGGACATCTGACTATCTCAATAAGCCTGAGACGTAGAAAGGACCAGTCTTCGTTTCCTGATGAGAAGCAGGCACTTGTTCGCCAGGGTAACATAGCAATCTAGGTTGGGACACTATGACTAGGGGTCTTAATCTTAGCTCATCTGACTCTTAAAACAGTGTCCTTTCCCCAGATGGCACTGCAGCTGCACTCAGCCCACAGCCAGAAGTCCCAAGATACCTCAGGCCGCCTGTGTCCGAGAACATACGAGGGGAGTGGTGAACACTTGGTCAGCCTATAGTGCTGGGTTCAAAACTCGGCTTCACCACTTACCAGTTGCGTGACCTTGGGGAATTGCTCAGCCTTTGTAAGTATCAGTTACCCCAGGTATACATGGTGGATAATAGAGTTGTTGTGAAAATGAAATAACATTTAGCTCACTGCCTGGTACACAGTACACACTCCGTGAAGGGACCCTCCTATCACCAGTCCAGTTTTTACATGTGGTTTTGAGAGCAACCCCAGAAAAATGACCTGTCTTCCAGTACAGGAAGAGGATCCTTGCACCATGAATCACCAAATAGATTCCCTAAAATACTGATAAACCACCCAGAGGAGAAGTACTGGGAATTTGATCATAGACAAACAAGGAAGCAGCTTCCTGCACTGAAGTCATCTTTCCGGTTCCTGTTGAGGTGGATGGATTTGCCTATTACCTTCAGGGGATCAAAGCTGAGACCCCAGGAGTAAAATGGACTCAGAGGGGTGTGTGGCTGCAATAACTGCCTCAGGTAAGCTACTCTTGAATTAGTGTCAGCTCTCATTGGATTGTTGCAATGAGCCTTGCCTTCTCTCTGCATTAAGCCAGGAAGAATGGAGTCTTCTCTAAGAAAACTTTGACTTTTGACAGTATACCATTAAATGGCCACAAGTGGTAATTGCAGTCTTATAGTTAGCCAAATCATTTTTGTTCCAGAGGGAGGCCGGCAGGCTGCAGAGTAGAAAGAAAATGGGAACACTTTAACTTTGTAATCTTATAATGATGAAGTTTCTAGGAATACTTTGTGGTAGAAAGCAGAGATTATTTATATCCTACTTATTGTTTGAATGCACTCTCCATTATTTCTACATTGGCTGAGCAATTTATTGCTGGGAGGAGCCCAGCATTTACCACTACTGCAGGCCCTGAGTGTCCCAGCACGCTCTAGCTGGGTATGCCAAGAATGCAAGATCCTGACCGCTCTTTGCTTGGTCTATTTCTCAGGTTGTGTTTGCAGCCAGCGGCCTTGAGAGATCAAGTACCGTCCGCTCCTGACCAGAGAGGAGGCGTGCTCACCATTCACTAGACAAACAGGGAAGCTCAGTGTTTATGAAAGCATCCATCTGGGCTTATCTGCATCACCCCCATGGGACTTGGGGATCAAGGGGAACTTGCAGGAACACAAAAATCATGCCTGTTGTGCTATAATAAAGGCCTTTGTCTCTGACCCAGGAATCTCATGTCTTCTGCCAACATCCATGAACTACTAATAGATTAGCTTCATAGTTTATCCTTACAAGTAGGATAAACTCCCGGACACTTTATAGTTCTTGGCACATACAGAGGGTGCCAAAAAATAAATAAATGTGTACTCATTTTAAGAAAGGAAAAACTATTAAAATTGTAATACTTGATATATACCGATAACAAAAAAACAAGTCACGTTTGACTTCTGCAATTACAAGTGGTGCTCAAAGTGGTTACCATCAGCGTCCAGACACTTCTGATTCAGCCAACAACTGCTTGTGCAACGTTGACCAAAGTGTCCACTTTGGTGGGAAAAATATGGGAAATATGGGAAAAATGTAATACATTGTTTTGGCACCCCCAGTATATATTGTCTCCGGTATATATTGTCTCTTAGACAAAATGTAGCATTTCGCTGTGTTCCATCTAATATGGTTTGCTACATGTGGAACACAATGCTAGATGGGATTACCATGGTGCCTCCAAGCCCACTGCCTCTTCTAAGTGAGACTGTCCCATGAAGATGCAGCATAATATAAGCCAGGCGACTATTCCCATACCTCGTGACAGCTAATTGGACCTGGAGTGGAATTAAGGGACAACAAGATCCTGAGCAGTCAGCAACCTGTGATGTGAACTGGCACAAAACCGTGAGCTGGGCCACATTCAACGCATCAAGGAATGTGCATTTAGCAGTGGTAGTTGAGCTGAGGTATAACTGCATCCATTAGCTGAAGCTATAAGGAAGCAGTCACTAGGAGTGAACGAAAGCTATAGAAAGAGGATATGAAGAATCAAGGGAAGGAATAAGCCAGTCAGTAATTGGACAGGAAACACCAGACGGGAGAAAATGAGCTCTATGATGATTAGTGGTGGAACACAGAGCCAAGAGTCACCAGCTCACCCACCACTTCCTGTTCCTCTCGGGCCTTCTTGTCTGGCTCTTCCTGGAATTCTATGCTGTGCACACTTTTCATAAACCCCCTTTACTCGAGGTAAATGAAGTCTCAGTAAAACAAGCATGGGCCCACCCCCTTCCTTTGCATGGTCTTTGCTCATAGAACAGAGGCATGGTGTGAATTAGCAAAATGCCTTGACTGCTTAAGAGTGCTCTCCTAAGATTCGCCCCACCTCCCAACTGACACTTGCCTGTATGCTTATCCTGGGATCCAATGACACAGGTCCCCCAAGAAACCACAAACCCTTCTAGACTCCTTTATTATTTCATGGTAAACCCTGGACACAAAACCTCAGACACAAAATAATATGGCACCAATTTAACATAAAAGAAACCGTGTATCTTTGTGACACTATGTAAAGCACGTGTTAGAATCGAAATATGGGAAAAGTGTAATTAAAATTATAATGACCTTTCTCAATACTTGTTTTTCAATTAACATACAGTAAGTGTGTGTATTTGTGTACAAATCTATGAATGTATATAAATATTCATATAAACAACACTATAGTAAGTACATCACCTCAAAAAACTCCCTCAGGCTGCCATTTTTAGTCATTTCTATCCTCACCTCAACCCGAACTATTGGCAACCATGGGTCTGTTGTTACTATAGTTTTGTCTTTTTTCAGAATGTCATATAAATTAAATTATATAACACATTGCTTTTTGAGATTAGTTTCTCTCACCTAGCATCAGGTCTTCTAAACCCACCCATGCTCTTGTGTGAACTGATATTTTGTTCTTTTTAGTGATGAATAGTATTCCATCCTAAGGCTATACCACCGTTTGTTAATCCATCCACCTCACAAGGGTATCCTTCCAGGTGCCCCCTGCTGCCCAGGTGATGATTTTTTTCTGCCATCTGTCCTCTCCTATCAGCTCAAGCGAAGGGAGAACTGAGGTGGGAAGCCACAGGTGTCCAATTCTCAGAGTCACGCTGCCTCTACCCCTACAGTTTGCTTCCACGATGCTTGACTTCTAGCGAAGTTACTGGCTGTTCCCACAGAGCGGGGGGATAGGCTGTACATACTATTGCACTTTATCCCTTTTGCTTCTGGATTCTATGTTTGTTCCTGTACATATGAATCCTATAATAGCTTCTCTTATTTCTATATTACTTCCTACCTTTTGGATCATGTAATCCAAAAAAGGGACACTATTGATCCAAATAGTAGCAGCATATGACACATTACTCACAGCCACAATAATATTAACTGACTTTTTTTTTTTGTTCACATCCTCCTTTTCCTCCTTTCCAAGCTTCTGTCCTACATCTCGCATCATACATGACAAACCACATCAGCACAATCCAATCCAAACCACACATCACTCTAAGGCAAATTTATAACAGCCTCAAGTAAAATAATAGCAGTGTTGAGCACACAGTTAAGTTTGAAATAATTTTAAGTCATTCCAATTGAGAAAGTCAGCAAACCATCATGTGAAATCAAACCCAGGAGGCCGTGAGGAATCAGAGTAAATGGTTTTGAGATCATTTTCTTAGAAATGTGGACAAATCTTCCAGGTCACTCACAGTTCTCAGTCCCTAATGCAGGTACCATCTGTTGAATATGACTTTCCCTCCAATCACCAAAGAGCATAGTTAACTTTTCAGGGCTGAGGCCAACAATGTGTTGCACAATTCTGTAACCACCTCAGTGTGACATTTCCATTAGTCTCCAGACAGCCCAGCCCTTATTAGATGAGCCGTTTTCAAGGGATGCAGTGTCCTCTTATCTCAATGTCTCCAAAGCTGTAAATTTCTCTGCAAAACACATTTACTCTCCCAAGTGAGCTGTTAGAAGGCTTGACTGATCATGGAACCCAATCAGCATTTCATGTACTGCGGTATAATTACTAAACAAAACAAAAACAGTTACACACATTACACACACCCACATATTGACAAGGAATGAGCAAAATTATTCTCCCAAGCCCACACCAGTTCCTCAGCATTTTAATTAGAATGACACATTCCGAATTAGTATCAGTTTTCTCATTGCAAGGGATCCTGCTTTAGGAGGAGTGAGTCTGTGTTTTATAAAATCTCCTCTCCCCAAGAAACATGACTTATTTTCATTAATATTATGACCAGGCAGCATAGTAGAGTAATATTTCATTCAAAAGCAATTATCGAGGATTAGTGATTGACAATTAGCCTCTGAAGCCAAACTACCTGGGTTCAAATCCTGGCTCTACCACTTACTAGCTGTGTGACCTTGGACAAGTTATTTAATCTCTCTGGGTCAGTTTCCGCAACTCTAAAGGAGGGAAAATACTATTTGCCTCACAGGATTGTGGTGAGGATGAAGTGAGCTATTCATGTAAGTCACTTAGCTTGGTACCTTGCACACGGGAAGTGTTTGGTAAATGTCAGCTCTGTACCGCACAGCTCATTCTTTCCTGGGTTGATGACCTTGCACTCAGGTATATCCAGATCTCAAGAGACCACAAAGAACCGTCTTCGATTTAAAGACAGTGTCTCATTGATTCCCCCCTCTGTCCTGTGCTGGTTCATGGACCCCCAGAAAAAGAACCCCTCATGTAGAGAGCAAAGAGAACACCACAGGTGGGCTGCAGCCCACTGATGCGATGTTGACTCTCCCCAGAGACAGCTTCAGGACTCTGCCGTGACTGGTCTCTGGTCACAGCCCACTGCAAAAGCATTCTTTGTAACGCTGGCCAGATATCAGGGTGCCGCCAACTCCATTTAACCTGACCTTTTGCACACTCTATTTTTTAATTAACCTTGGACCAGCAAAGCAATATCTGTTCTCCAAATACAGTCATATTTTATGCAAGCAGTGACAAGCTAATTAAGTTAATTATTATAACACCTATCTGTATAATGAAACTAAGGTTGGATGGTTCCAGCTGCTTCTCCTTAAAGTGCATCCCAGTGATGATTAAAAAATAATTAATATTTCACCACAGACAGGAACAAGAAGTTAATTAAAAGACGGAGGCACAGTCTTAATGAAACATACCCAATTGCGTTCACCACAATGCTCCACAGCCAAATCCCTCCTCAGAATAGAGATGAACACCCACAAACATCGGGTCTTTCTTGAGAGCGGTTAGAAAACATTAACATCTCCATCTGCCCCATCAACAAACATTCTAGACATTTATTTTTGCCTTTGAATGAGGTAAAGGAAACTTGTATTTATTTAGGCAAAGTTGGTTGGCTGAAATGAATCCCAGTTTAGACCAGGAATGTGCTCTTTTGGGGGAGGTACCTCTTCAAGACTGTCGCTTCTCTGCTGGTCTCAAAGACACCCCAACAGGTCTCAACTCCGCAGGAAAGCTTTAACTGGTCCCATTGGTATCGAACGCCTTGTCCTATCGTCATAAAGGAAACGACTAAATTAAATGTTGTGGTTGAGAAAATTTAGAACTTGACTTTGATTCAGCTACTTCAACTTACATATCCTGCATTCCAGGCGTTGGTTTCCGTATAGTGATGCTTTATCTGGCTGGCGAGGGTCCCCAAGGCCATGTATATAGTCAACGGGATAGCTTGTTGGCTGGGCACGTGGGACAACTAAAAGAGAGGTGTGGCAAATGTCTAAGGCAGGGGAGAATTCCAGGGCCTCAGCCAAATCACTTTGCTCCTTAGGAAAGCGAGACTGGAGTTATTTGCAAAGGGAAGGATTGGGAATGAGTCAAGTTCTACTTTGGCCAAAATTACAACCAACAGCCAATCCCTTTCAAAGGTGAAGACCAGGGTTCCGGTCCCCATTCAACCACTTAGCCATTTGTTGTCCTTGGACAGGATACTGTATCTTTGAGCTTCTGTCTCCTTGTTAATGAAATGAGGAGGTGGGACCTAAATTTTAACCACAGTTCCTTTCAGTGCTATTACTGTTCCCATCTTAGAGAGTTTTTGTAAGGTTAAAATGAGAGAGGACTGGCAGCATAGCAGAGTAATATTTCATTCAAGAGCAATTATTAAACCTAATTTACAGATGAAAAGCCTAGTCTCATTGATCTCCCAGAACTTTGTTCAAGTTACTTAGTCTCTTCTAAAACCTCAGCTTTCAGACTAAACACCAGATATTCTGACTCCTCATCAAGGACCCAATTGTTGATGTTGAAAGCAATGCATCCCCTAAGAAAGTCTCCAACTTCTACCCCTATACGGAGCAATCTCCCTAGATATGGTCACAAGATCTATTAGGTTGGTGCAAAATTCATTGCAGTTTTTGCAATGATTTTTAACCTTTTAAATCTCAATTACTTTTGCACCAACCTGATACAAGGCACCCCAGTAAACCAGCATGATGGCAGTTATTCAGCAGAACAGAGGGGGGTGGGCTTTGTTCCATTTGCGTTGCATTGTTTCATTTTCCTACTGGGGGATGCTCCCTAACAAAGAAGGAAGGGAGTCTATTAAGGGCCACATCCACATAAAAAGCAACTTAATGTAGTCAATCCAGATGGGACTTTGCTACAGTAACAAATCCTGGGGCGCTCATCATTAACACCTCATTTGCAACAGGCTCTCTTGGTCTTCCTCTCAGGAAGCAATTACACACACATGCGCTGCCTGGAAATTTTATCCTGGCTTAGGGTGGCCAGGGCACAAGCAAAACCTGGAGGAAAAAGGTTTCTTTCTCATTTGTTTGAAATGGGGGATTTGAGGGCTGGTGTCCTGTGAAAGGTGAAGACATTTTAGAAAGGGCTTTGGTGCCTGAAGAGGGATGGGTGAGGGGGGTGGGGGAGCCTGTTCAGTGGGAGAAACCCAGATATCTAAATGGGATTCTCTAAATCCAGGCTGAGAAATGCCATGGTTTTGAGGGTTGGGATGCAAAACAGCGTGGCATCCTTACGGGGCTCTCTGCTCCTGGTCTCCGAGGGTCTCAAGCCCTTTCTCTTTAGAAAGCTCCTGTTATTAATACAAAAGGACCATGAACTCGCTTCCATCCTCGGAGGAACAGACTTGCATGCTGCAGTAAGTGTCGAGAAGTCACACACATGTGCGTGTCCCAGGGAAGGAAGTACACGTAGAAAAACATCCATGTTGGGAATCAAGACTGGGTGGGCCTCGTCTCAACGCCCTCCCTACACTGCAGCTCACCAGTGGCTGCGGCGAAAAATGCTGAGCTTCTCAGACACCGTTGTTTGTTATGAAGCACTCTCAGAGCCGCCGTCTCATCTGAGCCGCACACAAACAAAACAACTAGTGTCATTAGCACCATTTTACAGAACAAGAAACAGAGGCCCAGAGAGGGGGAGTGGCTTATGGCTAATGTCACACAGATTCTAAGCAGCACGGTCATCACCTGGACGCCCTGGTTTGAATTCAAGCATCTCTGCTGGAGCCCTAACCTGGAGACACCTCTCTAATCCTTCCCCCTGACTACCCAGAAAGCCTCACCATCTGGTGCAAGAATTCCAGAGATTCAGGTGCCTTTGGAATATAGATGTAGATATAACACCGCCCCTGTATCAGAGGTCAAGACAACCAGATCTATCAGGAATGAAATTAAGGTGCTTCAGAATTCATTTTTGCTTCCATAAGAAAATTACGCTTTCCTTTCTGCCAGAAATCCAAGCCCTCTTTCTCCTCCTAAGCTGCTCTGTATGTAGACTCTTCCCCTCCTTTACATTTCAGACTTTTCCTCCACATGGTGCATGGAAGGGTCCAGAGAGTTCAGTCAGTTCAATCAGCATGTGCCATGCTAGAAAGCCTGCTGGGAAGGGCCTGGGCTCTGGGTCAGACCCTGGCTTCACATCTTGACTTCCCCCTGCAATACATTGGCTCTTGAGCAAGCTCCTTCCTCGCTTTGTTCCTCGGTGTCCTCATATACAAAAGGCAGGGACTATTAGTGCCTTCCTGAGATTAAATGAGATAGATCCCAGGGAGGTTTAGCACACCCCCTGGCAGACAGTAAAAGCTCCATCGTATTAGCTTTCCACAGCAGCATTTAGTACAGTACCTGCTCAGCGATGGAGAAAGCAGCATCCTGCCTTCAGGAAGCTTACAGCCTAGTGGCTGAAGTAAGACATCACAGGCCACTAAAGCAGAGTGTACCAGAATGCCCTGGAAGGTGTGTTAGAACACGGGCCCTCCTATATTTTGGTTTTGATGTGGATGGTGGGCCCACTCCCAGAGTGTCTTACTCAGCAGGTCTCGGGTGGGACCTGAGAACTTCTATTTCTAACAAACTCCCCGGTTGACGATGATGCTTCAGCTCCAGGGACCCCACTTTGAGAACCATTGGTGTGGAGAAAAGAACAGGCTCCGGGTGCACAAAATCCTGGTGTGCCCCTTTGCGGCCTCATGACCTTGAGCGAGATGTGTGAGGTAGCTGAGTTCCTGTTTGTTCTTTTGTAAACATGGTGGGGGGGTTCGCAGAGAGACTGTATGGAACGGAGCAGTAAGCCCATAGGAAAGAGAGACCTCACTGCTGGCCTGCACTTTGTAGGGCAGGACGTAGCAGAAGGTAGAAGGACACTCTAACTCCAGCTGGGAGGGAGCCTCATGGAGGAAGTGACATTTGAGTAGGATCCGGAGCAGCTGGGACTCATAGTGGAAGTAACATAAATGCCTTGAACCCTTGAGCGACAAACCCTGGGATGGTGAGTAAGGGAGAGATTAGAAGCATATTAACTATATTGTGATTGAGTTCGACCCTTCTGGACCTTGAAATACGAGTGATGGCAGATAGCCAAGAGGCACCCAATTCTTTCCACCCATGATCCACATCTAGTTTTCCACATACTGTGGCTTCATGACATCGGGATGGGATCTACATTCTATGTGGCAAAGCACCAGGAACGGTTGTACCATACCAAAGAATATTTTGTAATTAAAAAATGAGTTACTTGTACTACCCAAGCGAGTTCAGCGTTGGCACTGCTATCCATTCATTTCACTCGCTCATTGTTACAATTCAACACTTCACTCACTTGCAGTTTGAAAATGTTGATGTAAAATGTGGCAGACATTTCCTGAACACACCAAAAATTTGACAACCACCTCCCAGGAGAGTCATTTCAAATCGCTCAATGTACTTGCCCACAACAGAATCCAGGGCCGGGGGTTCACGCTGTGTTTCGGTGGCTACAATCCTCTCCTTCATGGACATTTGCCTGGATCCCGAAGCCACAGAATATGGAGCAATTTGACATCTGGCAGCTCCTGCTAAAAAAGCAAAGATGCAGAAGGGGAAGAGCAGGGTGGGAGAGGAGTGAGGGTTTCAGACCCAAAGAGAAGGAGTGGGGCAGGTGGCTGCACATATTCTGAGCTCCCAGGGGAGTCCAGTTAGCACAGCCTAGAGGGGTGGTCCTGACGATGGACAGGGGAGCCTTAGGTCTCACACCAGGGGCTGGACTTCAGAAGGGAGAGGGGAGGAGTCCAGACCTGAATGGAAGAAACAAGGCTATTTTCCTCCAGCCCATAGCACATTCGGCAGGTCACTGCTTACAGGAATGGTCAGCCCGCTTGCGTCCCCCTTCAGGAGCAAACCAGGGTTTCTCAAAGGCTATTTCCCAAAGTGCTCATGAGCAAGAGGCCCGTGGAGTGCCTGTCATTTCAAAAAATCAATATCACTGTCTGTTTCCTTGAGACTGCAAACCAGATGTCTCCAGGCGGCTACTGGCAAGTTCCTTTATGTTTGCAAACTTTCCCAGGCTCTTCCCTCCACAGTCAGCACCCATTTTCAATCTAACTTCTTCAGTCCTTAAGAATTAAGTAAGCATGTGGGGAGATATGTTTGGCCTGGTCTCTCCTCCTCTCCTCTCCTTACTTATAAACCGCACAGCCCACTGCATGAAATAGGCAGGGCTGAGCAAAAGTGTGTTATAGATGCAGTGCTTCCCAAACCCTGACATGCATACAAATCACGTGGGGCTCTTGTTAAAACACAGACTCTGATTCAGTGGGTCTGTGATGGGGCCTGAGCTTCTGTGTTTTGGACAAGTTCTCAGGTGATGCTGCTGGTGCTGGTCCGTGGATCTGTGCTTTGGGTAACACAGTTGTGGAGAATCATAGGAAATGCACTGGAACCAGACCAGGAGTGCATTGTTATTCTGGGTCATCCACTGGGACACGGGGAGGGGAGGGGGCAGTTCAATGTAGGAATCTCATCTTAGTGATGGTTTCATGCAAGTGAATTTTGTGCAGTAGCTGCCGGTTATCATGTTAAAGTTAGGGGTTGTGGGTACCACTTTGTTGCGTTTCTCAATTACATTGACAGCAAAAGGGAATTCTGTGAAATGACAGCGATGTGATGGGGCGGAAACTTGCGCTGGCCTTGGAATCAGAAGACATGGTGTGAATGTCAACCTTTTGCCATCATTAGTGGGCGTTGAGCATGCCGCTTAACTGTTTGAAAAATGGGAAGAAATAATAACTGCCCTGCTTAACCTAACAGGGCTGCTTTGAAGATCAAACTAGATAAAATGTGGGAAATTACAACGCAATTTCAAATGCTAAAGTATTGACAATGCCCTTTGGTCTCCGTGGAGCATTAGCAAATATGGGATGCAAAACAACCCTCTTATAAGGAAGGCTGCAAACAGTTTCACTGTCCACACATAGTGCTGCTGTGTCCTAAATTGTATTTTAATACACTACCCATTTTATTATCCTCCTTACAAGATAATTATGGCTTTTACAGCCAAAGAAGACTTTGTATTATCATAACAGCATTCACATCAAACATAAAGTCATCAAAAAGTCCGGCTCATTTTCTTGATATCGTAACTGTGAGATTTATAGAAGCCTGCTTAATTCAAGCTTGGCCATCTTTCCAGCTGAAAGGTCTCCAGAGAGTGGACCTTCTGAAAAATGCTTCACTTTCACTTCAGGTGAATTCCTTTCTAATGTCAGCCCTTAAGGAAATAATTACTGAAAGAGTCCCCGCCAACACTTCCCAGTGTCCCTCTGTGCTTGCGGGAGGATGTCACATTCTTGAAACCCTTCAGGAGCTCCAGAGAGGAGAATGTGAAGGTGTTAATATTTGGAACTGGACATCTGAAAAAGAAGCTCGGCTTCATGAGGCTGAAATCGGGTCCAAAATTAGGTCTCTGTGAAAACAGTGATCCCTGGATAAGCGTTTACCAAAGGGCCCCAGCTCCCGTGTCTAATTTGTATCATATTTAGACAAGTGATGTTACAGTCCTGGGCCTGTATGTGACACAATTACAGAAATGTGATTTTCATTATATTATTAAAGTGCTAGTTGTTGTTAGCAGGCCATCCTCTCCACAGATGTTCCTCCCAGCGGCATGGCTGTGTCTGCTGCTGCTGCTGCTGCTGCTGCTTCTGCTTTAGCCGAAACCTCCAGATCTCGGTACCACTTCCGTCCTGCTAATACAGAGCTCTGTCGAGGTTAACAGGCAGGCCTCCTCAGCCCCTTGGATGTTTTTTGATTGGGCTCAACCTCTGGGAGAAACTGGACTCCTGCAAAGCCCAGCCAAGTAAACAGAGCTATCCCTCCCAGTTGTCATTAACCCTTTTCTCGGCAGACAGCAATTCACACAAATTTAAACCAGATGGGTGCGAGTCTTTGCAAGAGAGAATAAAATGCATTTGTATAGGCTCCACATGGAAAACGAATAGGGTGTGTTTCATGCATTACTCGTAGGTTTCAGGAAATCTGTATTGAATATTAGGTAAAGTTGGAGGCTCAGACCTAGTGAGGGAAGATCTTTACCAATCTTGGCGAATGATAACCCTACTGACCATCCTAACATCCTTGGGACCAGTATGTTGCAGGTCAGACTAGGTCAGCTGCAAAATCAAAACTTTGGTTGGTAATATCAGTTTAATCACTCAGCAACTATTTATTGTGTGTATTCAGTACAGAAGGGTCACCTGGCTTCAGACAGGGTTCCGCCCCAGAATTTCAGGACAAGGTCAGGAAATGTCACCTTTTCAAACTGAAGCTAATAAGAAGTAACATGAAATTGAAGCAATTAGCCATCTGCAAGGGTAAACCATCTCTTGGCAATGTGTTACAGATGAGATTGGGGTGTTCCCTAAATCTCCACCTAGAGTGGAGACCCAAAAGGTCTTCACAGCCAGTCAAGAAGAGTAAACTTTAAGGAATGTATGGCAGCTATTATGGTGAAGCTCTCAGAACTGAGGGGAGGGGCTGCCCTAGCTATGCCCCTGGCAGATGGTGTCCTGAGAAAAACACCTCAACATTGAGAAGGGCAAGTCACCTAGTTACTCCACCTTGAGGGAAATAATGCCAAGGAACAACCCTTTGATTAATTCTGCACTCAGCAAGCAAAGTATCTCCATTGACTGACACCAGCTACCCCACCTGAAATGGTTCCCATGATGAACTAATAAGTGAACATTCCAGTAGATGTGTCTTGCCTGACTGTGAGGAACAAATTTATACTAATTAAGTATGCATGCTAATTCAGATTCACAAAACTGAGACCTGAGCCAGTGGGGCCCACACCAAAAATCGGACAACATCATTCATTCACTCATTCATCTATTCCATGAAACTGTAATAGTGCTATCTCTATACTGGATATTGTGTTAGCCATGGGGGATGCAAAGGTAAATTTCAATGTTCTTGCTTTTGAGAAGCTTCCAGTATATTACAGAGTATTTTTTTAATCTATGGGTTGTGATCAAGCAGAGAGTTATAGGATCAATTTAGTTGCTTACAAATAGCATTTTCTAAAAATTGAATAGAACAAAAAAGAATAGAAGAAAAATTTTAAAAAAGAATAGAATAAAATAGAAAAGAATAGAATAGAGTAGTGTCATTTTTACACCACCAACAAGCAGTTCTCCAACTCTCTGACTACAAACTGGTGTCCAGCAATTCAATTCAATTCTTATACCGCAGGTTAAGGGCTCAGTCCCACAGGACTGCCCCTACTTCAGATGCCAACAAATGGGGTCCCCAGGCACCTGCACTTTAAAGAACAACTACAAATTTGGGAGTTCCCATTATGCCCCTCAAATTCAATAAGTTGCTAAGAATGACTCACAGAACCAAGGAAAGAATTATACTTACTATTATAATTTATTATGAAGGATATAAATGAATAGCCAGATGCAGAGTTACATAGGGTGAGACATCTGGAAGGGTCCCAAATGCAGGAGCCCCCCATCCCAAGGAGCTGGTATGCACCACACTCCCAGTACCTGGATGGGGTCACCAGCCCAGAAGTTCCGCCAACCTGGTTGTTCTGAGGTTTGTATCAAGGTTCCGTTATGTAGACATGCTGGATTAAATCATGGACCATTAGTGATTGACAGTTTCTAGCCCCTAGCCCCTCTGCCCTTCCAGAAGGTCAGAGGGTGGGGCTGAAACCTTCATCCAAAGGTTGATTCCTCTGGGGACCAGTCCCCATCCTGAAGCTATCTAGGGGCCTGCCAAGACTCACCTCATTAGCATAAATTCAGGTGTGGTTGGAAGGGGCTCCTTATGAGTAACGAAAGTTACTCCTATCACTCTGACCCTTCAGGTAATTCCCAGGTTTCTCTGAGCTCTGTGCCAGAAACCTGGGATAAAGGCCAGATGTATGCTCCATTATACCAGCTACACATAGTCTAGATTAGTGTTTTATTGTAGAAATTGTTCATATATGTGTATGTGTATGTCCTTCTACTGGATCTTGATATAAAAGGTATTTCTTACTATTGATTGATTATGGTGAAAAATATGAAAAATTCTGCCTCTCAGATTTTCCTGTAAACTCAGACTCACCATCATGGCTGGGTTTCAGGAGGGTGGATGATTCTCTGATCTTTCAGTGCCTTTTTCTGAACCTTCACTTCCCTGGCTCCTCCTATAATGTGTAAGGTCTGATTCCTATAGTGAATCCTGCATTTCTTTTTTTTTTTAAGTTCTAAAAACACTTTACTAGAAGAAACATTACACAGTCTATACAATGATTTGTGTCCACGTGTGTGGGTTCGACTAAAACTTGTAAAACATACAAAGAAGCCCAGACAAAAAGGGGCCATAACAGGAAGGAAAGGCTTCTTAGAAGAAGTAACGTTGAACTAGTTCTTAAATGATGAGCAGGCCCCCATCAGGGTTAATGAAAATATTGTTCCTGACTATCACAACAGGTATCGGAGCCACTGCAGTGGGGTTTTGCAGTATGTGTGTGTGTGTGGGGAGAGACTGGGCTCAACTTTGAATGCAATGACGAAAAGTGGGAGCAGTGTTGGGGGTTACTCAGGGGAAGCATCAAGGATAAGCGGGGATTCAGGTAAACTGACCTAACAGGGTTCTCCCTGACGGCAGGCCAGGGTGGTCAGATACCACCTGGGAGACGGTGGCGGATGAGGCACTTGATCCTGGAGGGTGATCAGATATGGAGGATGAAGGATTCTGGCTAAACTGACTTAGCAGGATTCTTGATACAAATGGACAATTCAGAGATGAACACAGAAGCCCAAAATCAAGGCCTAGTTGAAAAAGGGCTCAGAAGAGCTTGAGTAGAGTTTGGTCAATAAGAGAGTCTTTGTCACCAGACAAGAGCTGTCAGCCAGAACAACAAATCTGCTTTTCTGTTTCTCTCCCTATTTCTTAACATATTCCTATAACTTCAACCCTGACTATCTCTTCTTCATTTATCCCTGAAAATACAGCCGAATATTGGCCAAACTATTACAAAATCAGTCAATTTAGCTGTACACCTCCATTGGTATTTTGTTGCAGGTGAAATTGTCCCAACTAGATGGCCCCAAGGCCTAGGCACTAAGGGACTACCTAAGATTGAGGTTGGATCAGGACAGCAGAGAACCAGTTCCTCTACAGTAAAGCCTTTAAAAAGAGATACCCATTTCTTTTAGGGCAACAAGTCCACTGACCATAACGAGAGAAAACCAGATGTCTTAGATTGGGTTCTCTGGAAACAGACTTTGAGACAGGGAGTTGTGTGTAGAAGGTCTATGGGAAAGAGCTTGGAGAGCTGTCTCTAAGGAAGTAGGGAAGATAGCAGCTGATCCAATGGGGACTCTGTCTTTGGGGTGGCCAACCCCACTTCAGCCAGTCATTGACTGTGAGCTGAACCTTGATTGAAGCAAGTTCTTCACAGCACACCTGTGGGCAATTCCCAGTGAGGGGCACAGCTATGAGCCGTCATAGTCATGAACAATATTCCCAGGAGCTAGGAGATGGGTGCATAGGCCTTGGAAAGGACATCTGGACACTGTGCCACAGGATCTAACACAGCTCTGTGTTCCTGATGGGTTTTGCTGAATATGCCTTCCTGGTGAGCTGGCCTGGGACACTTATGAGCCGCAGGACACGTTTTGCCAAGGCTAGACCAACTGCACCCCATATGACTCCTTTGCTGTAAGGACACAGAATTCAAAAGAGTATGAAGAAGAGACACATAGCCTCCTAGGTAGGGGGATATACCAAGCCTCCCTGGCAAGAAAGATATACCAAAGGCCAATCCAGAAAGAAGACAGCAGGCCTCGAAAACGACAGCTCCAAAGACAGCGTATGAATAATAATCCACCATTTTTCGATGCCCAGAGATCATTTCCTCTTCTGACGGTAACATCGTCTTGATTTTCCTTTGGGGGACCATTGTTCCTTTCCCACCATCAGTCTATGAGTTTTGGGTGGGGTGACCCTTTCCCTTCACTCTGTATGTGGGCAAGTAAACCAGTCCTAGCAAATAAGAGTGAAGCATTCCTAACCCTGAGATTGGCTTAGAGCTGGGTATGTGACAAAAACTGAGCCAATCAAAGCCGATGAGCATCAGCCACAGGATTTTTATTGGAACCTTTGGAAACCAGGCATTCTTTTCAGCAGGGGTTGCTACAATGATTGGTCATCTGCCTGGAGCTATGGATGCCCATCTGCTTGTTCCTGGCTGAAGCCTGTCTGAGAATGAGGTCAACAAAGAGAAGCACGGAGCTCAGAGGTAGAGAGTAGGACAGGTTTCTGGGTCACCTTTAGAGAACCTAGATCCAGTCGTAACTGAGGACCTCTTACCAAATCTATCCCTGGACTTTTCAATTGGTTGAGCTAGGAACTGTGGTTTTTAAAATTTCGCCTTTGTTCCTGGCTCACAGCTCCCCAAACCCTTTGAGTTCCCTAAGCACTAAAAATAATGGGAGCATAATATTTGGTCTCTTGTCCTCAGTTCCTGGAATCACTTCAGATCTATGCAGGTAAAATGGTGTCTTATTCATTACAAGCCTCTTTCAATTACAATTGAGTCTGTGTTAATTAGATGAATTTTGGAAATCCCCTAAAGATGGGGGGTTGTTTCCCAGAAGAACCAATCATGATTAGAGGGTTGGAACTTTCAGTCCCACCCCCGGACCTTTCAGGAGAGGAGAGGGGCTGGAGGTTGAATCAGTCAACAATGGCCAATGACTTAATCAATCATCCTATGTAATGGAATCCCCATAAAAACCCAAAAGGAGGAGTTCAGGGAGCTCTAGACTGGTGGACCAGAACACATCCACATTCTGGGCCTCCAACTCCATAGGAACAGAAGTTCCTTCATCCCATTTGGGACCTCACACTATATATTTCTTCATCTGGTTCTTCATTCATATGTTTTAATATCCTTTGTAATAAACCACTACTCTAGTAAGTAAACTGGTTTCCTGAGTTCAGTGAGCTGCTCTAGCAAATTAATAGAACCCAAGGAAAGGTTTGTTGGAACCTCTGATCTGTAGCTTGTTTCTCAACACTGGTGAAAACCTGAACTTGTGGTTGGCATCTGAAGTAGGCAGGAGAGGGAAGTCTCATGAGACTGAGCTACCTCCAAGTAGGTAATCAGAACTGAATGGAATTATAAGACACCCAGCTGCTATCAGAGAATTTCTTGGCGGTGTGGAAAACCACACACGGGAATTGGTGTCAGAATTGTACTTTCTCATGGGAAATTTCTGGTCGGCTTCTAGGTAGAAAGGGGGAGGTCAACGAGCCCTTTTTGCATCTGATAATTCTCAATTGCCTTGAGCTCAAAATACTCAATATGCCAACACAGCATATTTTGGGGGTACATGTTCTGATCCCCTTTAGAAGCAGTTAGGAAACTGGTCCCCAAAGCAGCACTGAGCAAACATGCAGGAGTGAGGCAGTATGAGCAATGCTGTGGTTGGCAGCAGGGACGCCAGAGTACACTTCCTTGAGTTAATCCCTGCTCTGCCATCTAGATGTGTGACCTGGGGCAGTTCCTTATGCATTTCGTGTCTTAGTTTTCTTAACTGAGAAGACAGGAATAAAAATGGCACTCAATTTACATAATTGCTGTGAGAATTAAGTTGACTTAAGGGATATAAAATGCTTGAGAAAGTGCCTGGCACATACTAGATGCAGAATTAATATTTGCTGGTATTATTTTTTATTTGAACAGGGGGAAAAAAACCTCTTTTGCTTGTGTAGTAGAAGTGGGAAAGCAGATATGGCTGAGTGGGTGAACATGGGCCCCATATGGAGGGCCTGATCTGGGAAGCTTGGCTGTGGGCTTGGAAGTCCCTCCTGTGCTGTGTGAGGGTAGTGGGCTGGGCAGTGGCCCCCCCCAAAGATGTCCACATGTTACCCTCCAGGACCTGTGACTATGTCACCTTACCTGGCAAAAGGGACTTAGCAGAAGCACTTAAATTGAAGACCAAAGATGAGGAAATTAGATATAGATTGAAGGAGATCCAAGATGGTGGAGTAGATAAACACTGTGCCTTCTTCCTCCCATGAGCACTTTAAAATTACAACTAAATTATAGAACAATCAACCCAGAGAACTATCTGAGGTCTAGCTGAACAGAAGTTTTACAACTAAAGATATAAAAAAGCCACATCGAGACTGGTAGGAGGGGCAGAGATGCAAAATGTGCTGACCCACAACCTCCGTGTGGAGGTTGAGAATCAGGAGGGATATCTCAGACATGGAGGTTCCCCCAGAGGATCGAGGAACCCCAACCCCAAGTCTCCCCTGCCCAGAGTACTGGTGCCTTGAAGAGAAGCCCCCACAACATCTGGCTGTGAAAAACAGTGGGGAATCTGACCATCCAGGTGGGAAGGAAGGCTGCAGGAAACCCAGACATCCGCTTAAAGGGCCAGAGCGCAAACTCTCATATGCACTCATCTTGGGCTCTGGTGGAGGGATGGTGTCTCAGGGGCATCACAGGCATATTGGGGTGCAGACTGAGGTGTGTGGCTTCGGGTAAGGGCTGGAGAACAGTTGCCATTTTCCCTGTAAGGGTGCTCCTTCCAGGCAGCCAGCAGGTGTGCACCATCTTTCCTGTGTTGAGCCCACTCCCACAGGTTGAATCTGAATCTGGTTGGCAGGGGACCTCCACAGCTTCACCCTGCTGACTTCTTGGGACTCTGCAGCACCCACCGCCCCCAATGCCCAAGGTACTTTTATGGCAAGCAGCCAGCCTTGCTGGCATTGCACTCTTTCTTGGAAAACTATCAGAGTCCCCTGGCCATAGGCAGGTGGTGACTGCCCTCAGTGTGCTCTGAGACTTTTGCTGAGTCACTCAAGGCTTAGCACTAGCACCAAACCAGAATCTACATTAACCTGGTGAGCACAATTCTTCCCATTCTAGTGACTCCCTGAGATTCTGCCTCTCCCAACTCTTATACCACACAAGGCTTTATCAGTGGTTGAACCTTAAGGGAGCTGGAAGGTGGCAGAAGGCCTCAGGGTGTCCTGGATTTTTATGGAGCAACCCCAACCACAGTACTGGTGGCAGCTCCCCTGGGTTTGCAATGTGGCCTCTCCCACATGCCTCCAGGTTTAGCACAGGCAGCGAATAACTGCGGATCACTTTGTAGCTCCTACCAGGCAGTCCCCAGCTGGTCACAGACAGTGGGTGACCCAGGCCTGTACCAGAGCCCCTCGCAAGAGGCCCCAGAACCAACATACTTGGAGAATGGCTTCATATCACAGTAGAACACTACTCAATTAGTCCCACAAGTGGCACACACAAAGGGAAGTCTCAGCAGGCACCAGAGCCTGCTGGAGCAAATCCAAGTCAGTGGGGTAAGCTCTCCATAAGGCAGCCCACAAGCTGTGGACGTGTCCAAACCCCACAGCCAATCAGCCTGAGGATCAATCCCACCTACTGATATGCCAATAGCAACTGATGCTCAACTATAACAGGAAGACACACACAGCCCACATAAGAGACACTCCTGGAGTACCTAGAACAGGTAACCAGAGACACTGTGCCAGGGCCCCACAGGACATCTACTACATAAGGCCACCAGGCCAAGACTGGGAAACATAGCAGATCTACCTAATACACAGAAGCAAACACAGAGAGGCAGCCAAAATGAGGAAACAAATATATATATATATATATATATATATATATATATATATATATATATATCCATCCCAAATGAAAGAACAGGAGAAAACTCCAAAAGAAGAACTAAATGAACTAGAGGCAAGCAACCTACCAGAGACAGAGTTCAAAGCAATGGTTACAAGGATGCTCAAGGAACTTAGTGAGAACTTCAACAAAGACATAGCAAGCTTAAAAAAGGATAAAAAGAACCAGTCAGAAGTGAAGAATACAACAACTGAAATGAAGAATGCACTAGAAGGAATCACCAGCAGACTCGATGAAGCAGAGCTTTGAATCAGTGATTTGGAAGACAATGTAGCAGAAAACATCCAATCAGAACAGCAGAAAGAAAAAAGCATCCAAAAAATTAAGGCTAGTTTAAGAGACCTCTAGGACAACATCAAGTGTAATAACATTTGCATCATAGGGGTACCAGAAGGAGAAGAGAGAAAGCCAGGGATTGAGAATCTATTTGAAGAAATAACGACTGAAAACTTCCCTAACCTGGTGAAGGAAATAGACATACAAGCCCAGGAAGCACAGAGAGTCCCAAACAAGATGAACCCAAGCAGGCCCACACCAAGACACATTATAATTAAAATGGCAAATGTTAAGGACAAAGAGAGAATCCTAAAAGCAGCATGAGAAAGGCAACTAGCAACTATAAGGGAGCTCCCATAAGATTGTCCCATAAGATTTCTCAACAGAAACTTTGTAGGCCAGGAGGAATTGGCACAAAATATTCAAGTGATGAAAAGCAAAGACCTACAACTAAGGGTACTCTACCCAGCAAGGTTATCATTTAGAATTGAAGGACCTGATAAAGAGCTTTACAGACAAGAAAAAGTGAAAAGAGTTCATCACAACCAAACCAGTATTACAAGGAATGATAGAGAGACTTCTATAAGATGGAAAAGAAAAAAGAAGAAAAAAGATAAAAAGCATGAATAATAAAATGGCAATAGCTACACATCTATCAACAATTACTTTCTATGTAAATGGATTAAAAGCTCCAATTAATAGTCATAGGAGGGCTGAATTGATAAGAAAACAAGACTTTTACATATGCTGCCTACAAGAGCCTACTTCAGATGGAAAGACACACATACACTGAAAGTAAAGGAATGGAAAAAGTTATTTCTTGAAAATGGAAATGAAAAAAGGAAACAAAAAGCTGGGGTAGCAATACTTATACTTGACAAAATAGACTTTAAAACAAAAGCTGTAAAAAGAGACAAAGAAGGACCCAGTAATCCCATTTCTGGGTATTTATCCAAAGAAACCCAAAACCCAATGCACACTTCAAGAGGACGTGTGCATCCATATGTTCATTGCAGCTTTGTTTACAAAGGCCAAGATGTGGAGGCAGCCTGAGTGTCCATCAATGAATGAATTGATAAAGAGGAGGTGGTACATATATACAATGGAATATTGCTCGGCCATGGATTGGAATGAGTGGCTTCCATCTGCAGTGGCATGGATGGACCTGGAGGGTGTTGTGCTGAGTGGAGTATACCAGACAGAGAAAGATAGAAGCAATATGATTTCCTTTATATGTGAAATCTAAAGAACAAATAAACAAACAAAACAGAAACAAACTCATAGATACAGAGAACATAGTGATGGTTGCCAGATGGAAGGAGGGTCAGGGATTAATCCCAGGGGATGGGATTAATAAATACAAATTCATTGTTACAGAGTAGTCATGTGGATGTAGGTTTTCACATAGGGAATATAGTCAATAATATGGTAGTAACTATGTATAGTGCCAGGTGGGTACTCGACTAGTCAGGGGGATCAGTTCTTATATTATATAAATGTCTAAACACTATGCTGTACAGCCGAAATTAATATAAAATAATATTGAATGTCAAAAGAAAAAAAAAGACAAGAAGATTAGCCTGGATCATCTGGGAGGGCTCAGGGATTCCCCAGGTCCTGGCAGAGGGAGGAAGCAAAGGAAGAGTCAGGACAGAGATGTGAGGATGGAAGCAGAGGTAAGAATGACGCAAGCACGTGAGCCAAGGCAAGCGGGCAGCATTTAGAAAGTGGAAGAGGCAAGATAACAGAGCCCCCTCACAGCCACCAGAAGGAACACGGCTCTGCCAACCCATTTTAGATTTCTGACCTTCAAAACTGTAAGAGAATAAATTTGTGTTGTTTTAAGCCCGTAAGTGTGATGCAGTTTGTCATAACAGCAATAAGAAGCTGCTACAGTAAGCAGAGAAGTGAGGTTTAACACACACGTGCCAAAAGTTGCCTGGTACCAAGCGTGCATGTCCCGTGAAGGGGCTCAAAGAACCATTTAGGGGCAGTGAAAATGTTCTGTGTCCTGACTGCAATGCTTACTCAGGAGCATACTTCGAAAACTCATTGAACTGCACTTTAAGTGGATAAAATGGGTGCGTTTCTTTATCAAAACTATAGCTTAATACACTTGAAAGCAAATGTTTTGAAAAATAAAATTTCCTGTAATTTCTCTAATCCTCCCTATCAAGGAGAAAGGCAAGGGTGCTGGATTCTGTTCTTTATTGGGGAATCAGGTCCAGCGACCTCACTTGACAGGTGTAGAAACTGGGGCTCAGAGAGGTGAGGAGGCTGGACACCGGTCAGACCTTGGATCCACCGGAGCAGGGACAGAAGGGGAGGATTTTCCTTCCTTCCCCTGTTGTCCCCAACGTGCCTACGTGGTCCTGGACCAGCATCTTCAGCATCACCTGGGAACTTGTTAGAATGGCAATTTCTCAGCAATCAGAAAGTCTAGGAGAGGAGTCGGCTGTCTGCATTCTAACAATCCTTCCAGAGGAATCCACTGGGCTCAGGTCTGACAATCCTTTCTGAGTTACAGGCCCCTTCGAGGATCTGACTCAGCCCAGCAGCTCGGCCCAAGAAAAATACGCAAGCAAAGACTTTTGCATACAATTTCGGGGGTGAGGGGAGGGTGTTCAAAGACTTCCATGAAGTTCATTTAAGAAAAGTCTTAAGCATCCAGGATCATGGCCGAGAACGCCCGTCCGGCATGTATAAGCATGCATCCTTTACATTCATTCAGGGTCTTTGGGTCAGGACCCCAGCCAGGTCGATGTGTTACGCGTATTTCATTCGGTGGTCTGGAATCACCGTGCGAAGTTCCCAGCAGCAAAGCAGGGCCTCAAGCCTGGCTGTCCCAATTCCGCCCCCACCTCAGGGTTTCTACAGCACCCTCCCAACACTGCCCCACCTTCAGTTTCACTGATTTCCGGAAGGGGAAGGAGGAGAATGGCCATCAGGGTGGCACTCTGAAACCTTTTCATAACAATATTTTTTTTGGAAATCAAAACCCAACTTTAAGAAGGGAGGAAGGAAGAAGTTGGTTCCCTCCGCTCTATAGAACAAAGGGCGAGCAACCCACTTTTCCCACTAGATGGCGGTCATAGAAATAAGTGCTCGAACAGGCCGGACATTCCAAGGAGCCCAAATTTGGCTTCCATGCATTTCCTTTTTGGCTCACGTGTTTATGGATATTGCCGGGAATTTTCACATAAAAACCTACATTTCCAGGCTTACAATCCCAAGATCTGGCACTGTCTGGACCTGCATCACGCAGGGCAACCACAGAGTTTTTCTTGACTCTGAGCAGAACTGCCCCTTCGCCTAGGGCACCTGGGCTCTGCCTCGCCGGTCCTCTCCTCTCCCTGCTGGTCACTCATCCACTTTACCCGCTCGGCCTCTGTAATCGTAGCGGTTGCCCCTCCAATAGCCCAAAACCACCCAAGAGGATGTTGGGTGAGGTATATAGGTGGTTTTAGACGATTACTGATTCAGAGCAGCAAAAGGAAAGTTGAGAGTTGCCTGCATCCATTTGTTGGTTCTAGCATTTCACTCTTCACTCTGGTTTTACGGTGTACGTCCCCATTTCTCTTCTCATGCGAAAGCTGAGTGAGTGTTCTTGCTGTCTGAGTCTGGACCATGAGGTCTCAGCGTCCTTCTTAACACAACACCCCAAGCAGCTACTCTCATCCAATCTGAGCTGGCACATGCGATTGGGAACTACTTACTTTCCGCCTGACATCCTGGAAAGAAGCTGCTTGAGAAGATTCCAGGAAAGAAACCATTGTCCTTCTTAAATCATGGGACCGAAAGTATTAGGGGGTGATGTGGAGAAATCCATGGTGTCTTGGTGGGAAGCAACTATCCAGCAAACAAAACATCAAGTATCACCAAAAGGCTTGGTTAACTTCAAGTTATTGGTCACAGGGATGCAGTCGGCAAAGGAATTTTGTGGAAACTTAAGTAATGTATGTCAAGTGAAGACCTCTGATAACAAAGCTCCAGACTGGTAGGAAGTCTTCCCCTTCCTGGGCCGCTCAGCTGCCAAACAGATGGAGGAATGAGTAGCTGCATTCTTCCTCTAAAACCTCAACCCACGGGGGGAAAAAATGAGTGTACACTGCCACCAAGTGGTTACAGCTGGTAACACGCCACAGCGAAGGAAATAACGTAATGAAAACCAATAAATGTCTAACGAACGGATGCTTGAGAGGATAAAAACTATTGTTATTTTATTGTAGTCTTTTACAGCGAACTGAAACACACATTCCCATTTTTTGGTATATAAAACATTTGGAAAAAGTAATATCCAAGGAGGAGAGTCAAAATCTTTAAAGATCCCAGACCAGATATTTCTGGCCAAGAAAGAATGGATGAACTGGGAATTTAATTCAGGCCCCTTGGATCCCATCCAGATGTTCAACCAGCTGGTCACACCGAGTCCCCTCCAGTCAATTACTTTTCTTGATGTTTCTAATCAACAGTATTATATATGTGATGCTATGAACTTTTATATTTAATATTAGCTCATAACTCAGGATCCTAAACCAGATGTTTTGGGTGAGAAAGAAATTGATGACTCATCAGTAGATTGAACCCAGGCCACTGGCTGCTCTCCAGGCATTTTACCAGCTGAGCTGCAAAGCAGAGTGGTTGCTACCAGCTCCCTTTAGTTAAGGGGAGAGAGAGGGAGGGAGGGAAGGAGAGAGGGATAAAAGACTGACTGAGGGAAAGAGAGAGAGAGAGAGAGAGAGAGAGAGAGAGAGAGAGAGAGAGAGAGAGAGAGAACACAAATATGAACATAAAGCAGCATTCAAGATCTTTTGTGAGGTTTTTTCCTCTTATAAAATAGAGAAAAAGTAGTGTTAAAGTTGTCTTAAGTCAGTGATAATCAGGTATTTGCAATCCTCTGAATGCATCCTGCTCTCCTTTATAAGGAAGAATGCAGCTACTCAATCCTCCAATATATGTGACCAACAGAGAATGACACTATTGACTATCATGAACCAGGTGGAATAATATCTTTAAAATCGTAACTAACGATTCCTCCCAGAGATTCCCACTTTTGCACTTCCCCCATCGAAATAACTAGGCTCACTCATGGGAGGAATTAGGCAGAACAGACAGCAGAGAACAAAGAAGTCTCTGGGCTATGGTTTCAGGCTCCTGGAGGAGAGGAGGAATTCCTGTCCCACCATCCCTCTTCAAAAATATCCCCCAATCAATGGGTCCTGGAGAAAGAGGCTCTGTGGCTGACTTTTTGGGTTAGGGTCCTGGGGAGGTAACAGACCCTAGACAGGGTGTAGGCAAGGTCTGGCCAGATGGGGCCAGAGTGATCCCAAATGAGAGAATTCCTGGAAAGCACTTAGCAGGCTGCCTGGTACATAGTAAGTGCTCAATAAACTGCAGCTGTTACTGCTTTTATTAGGGTGGTCACATTTCAGATGCCTTTATAATCACCAAAGCCAAGTTTCCTGTGGATGCTTCCTCAGCATGAGACAGCCAGCACAGGTCCACACCCCCTTTGTACCTTTCCTCCTAACAGCAGACAAGACTACTGTTAAGTCTGTTTCCTAAAATGAGACAATCTAAACCAATACGTGATGGCTAATTTTATGTGTCAACTTGGCTGGGCCATGATACCCAGATATTTGGTCAAACATTATTCTAGAAGTTTCTGTGAAGGTATAACTTAAGTGAGATTAACATTTCAATCAGTAGACTTTCAGTAAAGCAGATTAGGCTCTATAATATGGGTGGGCCTCATCCAATCAGTTGAAGGCCTGGATGGCTAAAAGACTGCTTCAGAGGAAGAGGGAATTCTGCCAACTGATGGGCTTCAGACTCAACTACAACTGTTTTGGGTCTCCAGCCGGCTGCCTCACCCTGCAGATTTTGCACTTGACAGCTTCCACAAGCATATGAACCATTTCTTTAAAATAAATAAATCCTTCTCTACACAGACACACGCACACACACACACACACACACACACACACATCCTATTGGTTCTCTGGACAGTCCTGACTAATACACAATTATTCCACAAAAACATTCTAGAATCCAGATAACTATGTTTTCCCTTGCGGCCCTACCACTTCAGTGATGGACTGGAAGGCAGAATACTAGATGCCTACTGGTGAAATATTGGAAGAGTAAATCTCTCTGGGACTCGGTTTCTTCTCCTGCAAAACTAGGAGATTAGATTATATCAGAAATGGCAGATTTAGTTTACACGCCATCTTCAATCTATGAGTGGCATCCAGAAAGAGTGTTGAGAAGGATTCTGAGGTAGCGTCTGTGTCAAGGGGGAAAGTGTACCCTGATCAGCCCAGAAGTATGCAGAGTGAGGGAAACGTGACGTCACCACTTACAGCCCCTTCTCTGTTCTTACCAAGCCGGACCTCTCAGTGGCATTTGCCTGATTGTATTTGCCCTTTTTGCTTAAGTATTTTCCTTCATCTTGTGATTGCACATTCTACAGGTTTCATTCTGACTCACTGGAGGTTCCTTCTAAGCCCCCTTTTCCGGCTCTAAGTCCTCTGCTCAAGTTTTCAGTGTCAGAAATGTTGCTGTGTCTCTTGATTGGGTGGGGGTGGGGGGTCACATTTTCTTTATTATAGGAGATGCTTTCCCCATGGGATCTCAGCTCGCCCTGGGGCTTTAAATGACATCTGAATGTCAACGGACTCCAATTTCATACCACCAGCCCTAAACAATTCTGGAACTCCAGGGTCATGTACACAGCAGGCTACTTGCTACATCCACCTATGCTGGCAGCTCAACACAACATGATGAAAACCAAACTGCTTTTCCCCTCCACCTGCTTTCTTCTGGCTTTTGCTATCCCTGCAAAAGGCACCCGATATGCCTGCTTACCCACCTCAAAATGTGGAATTACCCTTGATCCTGAATTTCCTTTATCCCCTACTCCACCCCCATCCATCAACAGATTCTGAGGACCCCACTTCAAACCGAGTCCTGATCTGTCCACGGCTCTATGGCTCTCGTCTGCCTCGCCCCCACCCTAGTCCGGCCCACAATCCATCTTCTACAAGCCTCCCCGTGTCCCTCTCACTCCCGCCCTGTCTCCTCTCCACACAGCAGCCAGCAGCGGCCACAGACCTTCTTAAAATGAAAATCTGATCATCCCACTGCTGAATCCCCTTTGATGGCTTCCCATCATCCTTAGAATGAGACACAAACACCTTTCTCTGTGTTCCTAAGGAAGGCACAGTCTAGAAGGAAATACAAACAAGTGCAGGGTGACAATTCAGTGCGGCACCGGCCAGAAAGAAAGGGGGCTGCAGTCTGCACCTAGAGAGGACGAGGAAGCCTGAGGGGAAAAGAGAAGGAGGGAGCGGGGAAGACCACCTCAGATCCAGTGCTTGCTCTAGGTCAGGGCTTTGCCTCTACTACTTCCTTGAGTCCTCACCACATCCTGGGAAGCTGGGTTCGGAGCAGCTCAGAAACTTGCCCAAAGCATAGATGCCAGCTGCATCACGGGCACCCCTCCTCCCTGGGCAACTCCTGACACCCTGGACCAATAGTGGGCCCCACACAGGACACACCTGGGTTCCCCTCCAGGGACCGCAGAATCCAGCCTCTGTGTTCTCCCTGCCACCCCCATCCCAGTTTAGAATCCTGCAGTGCTGTTTCTCAAATGTGAGTAATATGAGGAACCACATTAAATGAAAAAAAAAAAAAAAAAATGCACACTGAAGTCCCTGAGAGTGTATCTGTGAATTCCAGTTTGACTTACAAATTAATTAGCAAACCTTAGCCCTTCGGAGGTCATGACACCAGCAAGAGCATAATTAGAAACGCAAGTGGGTGGCCGTTCCTGAGACCTGTGCTGAATGTAGTAATTCCTTCAGAGTACCTTAAAATGGAAAGTGCTAAACTGAAGAATTCTTCTGGAATCCTCAGATCCCCAAGAGTAAATCAACAAACTCATGGATCTGAGAACTCCAGCCTGAATGATCCTGGACTGTAGGATAAAATGAAGATGCCACGGTCCTCCATCATCTGACTCTGCCAACTTCCAGACACAGCTCCTGGCCCGCCTATGGAAGAGTCCTGCTGAATCCTGAATTTATCCTCCAGTAACAGCAAATGTTTGAGGAGTGAAATAGTGAAGTGTGGGGGATGGAAACAGGTGGCCTGTGTTTCCATTCAAGCTCCATTACTTATTAGCTTTGTAATCTCAGGCGAGTTACTACCTTTCTGCCTCAGTTTTCTCATCTGTGAAGTGGGGGTTATTACAGGATATACCTGGCAGGATCGTTGTGAAGATTAGATGATTTACACATTTAAGCTCATGGACGCATGCCCATCGCGAAGTCAGCACTCAGTGAACCACTCTGTATGGTTCTTCGGGGACACGCCTGTCTCTCATAGCTCTGCCCTGTTCCCTCTAGTTAGAATGACTTTCCTCATCTTGTCATCCTAGAAATCCATTAATTTTTCAAAATCCCAAGCATGCCATATGTTCTGTGAGAAACCTTCCCTGACGCCATTTTTCTGTAGCCAGAGGATACCGCTATTAACACACTTACTCAAATCAGTCGTTTAACGGCGTATTGGATATGACTCTCAACAAAAACATCAGCTTTGAAAACAATCAAAACAAAAAACAAAATAAAACAAAAACCCTTCACTTGATCCACTAGACTGGGTTATGGAAAATCCTGACCTCTGTTTCAGAATCCCCCGAACCCCAGAGGCAACGGGGGTGGGCTGCACTAGTTAGCGAGGCTGCCATAACAGAATAGCACAGGTTGGGGTTGGGCTTAAAGAAGGCATTTATTTTCCCACAGTCCTGGAGAATGGATGTGTGATGTGAAAGTTAGCCTTCTTCTTAGGCTTCTCCCCTTGGTTTGCAGGCTGTCTCCATCTGGATGTGTCCTCACATGGTCTTTCCTCTGTGAGGGAGCTTCCTTGGTGTGTCTTGTGTCCTAATCTCCTCTGACAAGGAACCGGATCAGGGCCAACGCTAATGGTCTCACTGTAACTTAATTACCTGATGAAAAGCCGTCTCCAAATATAGGAATACCCTATGGTTACTAGGAGTTAGGGCTTCAACAAGGAATTCAGGAGGAACATACTCCTGTCCATAACGGGGTACAGAGGAAGAACCACACGCAAGGCAAATGGAGAGCCTGCCTGGTCCTCAGTCATCGGCCCCAGTGACCTGAGGTGCTTACCGTCGTGGCGAGAACACTCAGATGCCCCCAGCAGCCATTCCTCCCTGGAGTCTGGTATCCTCAGGGGTCTCTCCCCAGGGCACAGGGCACAGAATTCCCTGCACTTCAACCCGCTTCTCACCCCAGAGTATGGGTGCCTATTTCTCAGGGAATCCTTGCTCCTTTCACCTTTTTGCCACAGACACGGTGTCTGCCCAGCAAATCTGCTCTTCTCAAGAAATGACACTTGGGGAACAAAAGCAAGGATGATTCCGGGGCTACTTCAGCCCTCTTCCCGCCACATCCCTCTCCCGAAACATGAAAGGTAGCTCGCTCACTGCTTGAAATGGGGGAGGGGAGCCCAAAAGAAGAAGAAAATATCTCAAAATAATATGCCTTGCTTGGTTTAAAATGTACAAAAAATAACATAGCTGTGGATGGTTGCACGGACAGATAGTAGATATGTGATGCAGCATGTATAGCAAATGTTAATGGTGGGATCTAAGCAGTGGGTGATGGGTGTTCAATGTATGTTTGAAATTTTTCAGTATAAATTAGTGGTGAGAAAAGTACTAAGGTTCCCATTTGCCAGTGTCCTGCCAGCCTGTAAGCTTCTTGACAAAATATGGTGCTTTTTTTTTTTTTCTAACTGGCAAGACAGAGCTTAGCAGTTCGTAGCATTATAAACAAGCTTTAAAAATAGCTGGATGCTTGCTGAAGGAGCTGCCGCCCTAGAGGCCCAGCATTCCCCAGGCTGCTGCCCACGGAGCCCTCCGGGGACAAGGGCGCGCATCACAACCCTTGGGGACCTGAGTCACTGTGATGGGACCCTGAGCCTTGACCGGTCTCCCCATTCTCACCCAGAGACCTGGAGGCAGCGAACGCAGGGCAGGCAGATTGCAGGAGCCACCCAGACAATGCTTCAGGGAGGCTGTGAGATGGAGCTGGAATGTGCCCTGAGAATCTAGAAGACTTAACTGCTCCAGCCTAGTGCCCGCTGACTGCACCTGCTAGGTCAGCGACTACCTCCCCTTCAGTGGAGAATTCTATTCCTATTAGGTTAAGAGGGAATTGCCTCATAGCCTATTTCTCTACCTCTTGGCAAAAGTCTGTGAGGGACCCAGAACCCTCGTTTCAGACTCTGGTCCAGGTACCAGTGGGGATCATAAAAGAGAGGGTCCCTTAAGCTCTCCCTCCTACTATCTGGGGGCAGCAGACCCAGGGAAAGCTGAGGGTGTCCCAGGTAGCAGGGGGAGAGGGTGGAGTGAGCTGTTACGGGCTGAACTGTGTCCCCTCAAAATTCATGTGGTGAAACCCTAACTCCCAGAACCTCAGAATGTGATTGTATTTAGAGACAGGATCTTTGAAAACGTGATTACGTTAAGATGAGCCCATTATGGTAGGCTCTAATATGACTGGTGTCCTTAGAAGAGAAGAAATTTGGACACAGAGAGACACCAGGCACACACAGAGGAAATGTCATGTGAGGACACAGGGAAGAAGGTGGCCGTCTGCAAGCCAAGGAGCGAGGCCCCGAAAGAAACCAACCCTGCCGACACCTTGATCTCAGGCTTCCAGCCTCCAGAACTGTGAGAAAATCAAGTGTGGTCGTTGACGCCACCTGGTCTGTGGCATTAGGCTGTGCAGCCTGAGCAGACGCATACTAGGCAGACCCTCTACGACATCAGCAAAACTGCATGGGGCCTCCACCAAGTCTCGGGGACTGTGCTTCACACTGAAGATTGAAAGATGAATAAAGCCTGGGAGGCACTAATTGTGGCAGAGCTGCAGCCTCTCTGCACTTGAGGCCGGCTGAGCCACTTTTTTTTTTTTTTGACTCCCAGTATATTAAAAAAATATATACCCGAGTTTTAAAAAACTATGGTATTCTTGAAAACACAAACATACTTTTAATGCAAACAGTGATAGAACAGAGTGTTGCCATGCGCAAGATAATGACAAGCTTTATTTTAAAAATTAATTCATAATATAGATCAGGTCTCGGCAAACAACTTCTGTAAAGAGGCAGATAGTAAATAGTTCAGGCTTTTTGGCCACAGGGGCTGTCACAACTACGCCACTCTCTTGTGCTGTCAAAGCAGCCACTGACAACGTGCAAACAAAGGGCACGAATGTGTTCCAATAAAGCTTTATTAACAAAAACAGATGTTAGGCTGGACTCGGCCCCAGGCCTTAGGCAGCTGACCTGTGGTATAGACAGTAAAATCCAATAAGGGCACACAAGTTTAAAATTGCATGAAAAGCACTTTCACGTGTATTGACACATTCAATCCTGTCAATGTATCGACTGCATAACCTCAGTGAGAAACGCTATAAAGTTTAAATTTGAGTCCCTTCCTGAATGGAAAGCCTAGGCCAAAAATCTGAATCCTATCCCCACCAGCGATAAGTCTGGCAGGTAGTTCAACCTACAGGTTTTGGAGCCAGACAGCTGTGTAGACTATAAGCAAATTATGAAGCTTCTGAGCCTTAATTTCCTCTTCTGTGAAGTGGGGATATCAATTACACCCTAGCAGTGTGGTTGGGAGTGTTAAATGGAGTCATGTACACAAAAGGTTATATCAGTAAGCCAGGCATGCACCAGCAGAGGGCTCCTCCTGCAGGAAAGGAGAGAGGAAGTGTGACAGTCTTGCCAGAGTCTAGCTGCCACACTAAGCTGAGAAACTCCTTCTTGAAAGGTTTCCAAGCTCTTAGTAACAAAGAATAGCAGTTTTGGAACCTGCTGAGGGACTTGAGGGCAATGTAATTTGTCTTTAGAAATGATATTTGTTTTGCACCCCCCCCCAAAAAAAAATCTCCCTCAGATGCATTGTGGGCAGCAAATTTGGAGTTGTCTGGTCTCTAGGGGCTGAAACCTGGAACACCTAAGAGTTAGGCCCAACGAAGATAAGAGCATCACTGTCCCCACTCCTTTATAACATTTTCCTTGTGAGCCTTGGGGCCACACCCCATCCCAGCCCCCAAAATACCAGCTTTCTGAGCTTTTTGAGGGCAAGATGATGTCAGTCTTATTCCTATCTGTCTACCGTGTTAGCACAGGATCTAGAACTTAATATGAATTCCATAGGTGTGTGTTAAAGAATGAGCACATGGATGAATGTAAGTGTGGGGAAGGCCAGTGGGTGCCTCAGACAGGGCCCCAGAGCAGGTGTCCCTTTTTCATATCACAAGAGTCTGGGGAGCCCACGATATGCCTCAGCTTTGTGGATGCAGAAATTTGATTTATGAGCACACCAAGAGATGTCTGAGATGAGGGGACTAACTGATGGCAACCACGCTTACAAGTGTATATACCAGAAAGCCAAGTTATAAATTACATATTAATAATTGTACATTTATGGAAAGATACCTAAACCAGTGTTCACTGGCCAGCTTTTCTGCCTGGTAGTCACATCTTCATAGGAGGTCATGGGGTAATCAGAGGGTTCTGGGAAATCAGGGACTCTTCCATTATAGAATAGTTAACAAGATTATGTACTTTCTTGAGGGTGGTTAAGCTTACTTCAAAGGTGTATTATCCTAGATGCACTGAAACAATGGACAGGCTTGCTTAAGGCAAAGATAAACCTTTTACTAAAAAATTACATGCCTGGGCGTGACTACTCAATATGACCTGCCCACTTAGGAATTTATGATCAGATCACCCTGTGAAGTTACTTTCCATAGAACCCCCTTTTCGTCCATAGTCTTGATTGAATTTTGGGTCCTGTTCAATTGCAAGGGCACAACCTCATTTAAGATACTGGGTCCTTCCTAATTTCCTAATATTAATTGCCTGCCATAAGCCAAGCCCTGTCCTAGGAGCTAATGGTACAGCATCTAGAACAACAAAGCCCTGTACTCACAGAATTTACATTGCAGTGTAATTTCAAATTGGGGAAGTCTGTCTTCATCATGTACTAGGCATGAAAATATGACCCAGAGCATCAGTGCAGAAAGTCATACTGTGCCACAGAAACAACCTCATAACCACTAACTTTCCCAAACTTCTTCACCCAGCTCTCAGAATATTATATAAATAGATATCCAAAAATGATTCTTCCTATATTTTTAAGGTATAAGTAGTTTGGGATTACCTGACAGATATGAGCCTAGAGAACCAGTAAAACTATATATATAGTTGCATGGAATTTAATATACTTTTTTAAAAGGATCAAAGTTGTCCTCAAGGGAAAAATCAGTGTTTTATTATATTTCCTAATAATTTTCAAAAGTTTAGTATTGTTTTTATTTTACTTTCCTCCCAGCTTTGTTGAGATATAATTGACATGTAACATTGTATAACTTTAAGGTGTACAATGTGACAATTTATGTAACTACATATTGCAAAGTGATTACCACAATAAGGTTAGTTAACATATGTATCACTTCACACAGTTACCTTTTTGTGTGGGTGGTCAGGACTTTTAGGATCCTCTCTCTTAGTAACTTTTCAAGTATACAATACAGTATTTGTTCACTAGTCAACATGCTACATATATTAGATCCCCAGAACTTATTCATCTTAAAATGGAAAGTTTGTACCCTTTGACCACTTTCACCTATTTCCCTAACCCCTCAGCCACTGCTAACCATCAATCTGCTCTATTTCTATGAGTTCATATTTTTATTCCATATGCAAGTGAAATCATGCAGTATTTGTCTTTCTCTGGCTTATTTCACTTAGCATTGGTAACCTAAAAATAAAAGGCCAAAGTGAGAGGCAGCAAGCATTTATTTGAGATCAAAAGATTAGCTATTCAGAAAGCACTGATTCATGCAGAAACCCAAATAGGGTCCAATTAGGAGAAAGCAAAGGTTATTTATGAAAAGGGAAGGGGAACAATTATGTCAATTACATCATCAATGATATCAATAGAAGGAAGACATTTCTATAGGTGCAGATAATAGTGACGTGAATTCTAAAGAATGTTTTTAATTTTCGTCCACTAATCATCAGTCGGGTAGTCATATTTGCTTTCTTTGTATCTTTGCAGTTGTTTGGGATACAATGTTGCTTTAGGCCCAGTCCAAAGGTTATTTTGCTGTTTCAACACTCCAAGGGTTTGAGGAATAAGAGGTGCAAGGCAGTTCCTCCGGGATGGCAGCTGAAAGTGGCTCCGTTCATATTATTTTGCAACATAATACCATAAAGTTTCAACCACGATGTTGCAAATCCTTAATTATTATGGCTGAATAATAGACCCAAGACTCTCTTGCTCCAAAGCTCTTCACCCCTAACTATTCTTGCTTTCCTTCCCTAAAGCCAGTAAGAAACACCTATTCATACCAATTACAATGGAAAGAAAATTAGTGAAAGCTCCTATACTAAGGCTCTATATAATTTACCTCCTCACATTTAATCTTAACACAACCATATGCAAGAGCAAACCAAAGCTCCAAGGGCATGACTTGCCTAAAGGGACAACTCACATTGGTGGTGACGGGGCTCGAAGCCCGCAAAGCCACTGGAAACTCCAAGGACCAACTCTTTGGCCAGTATTGCTTTTTCCGTGCACGCGCTCCCGGAAGCCCCGCCCCAGACGAAGGACCCTTTCCGGAAAGAATTGACACGGGGAAACCCGGAAAGAGACAAGGGGCGGGGCCGTTCAGGGCGCTCTAGCATTCTCCCACTCTATGGCCGCCTCCAATTGACAAGTCCTTAGAGGCAAGGCTCCTCTCTATTGGACGCGCAGCCTCGCGTAGGCGGGCCGCTCGGCTCTCGGCTCCAGGATTGGCTGGGCCTGCCATGCGGGGCGGAGGGGCGGGATGTGGAGCATGCGGACCGAGGTGACGGGCTGCATTCTCAGCCTGGGTGGAAACTGGCGCATGTGGGCGCTCCGCTCCCTGCTGCTGCGGTCGGCGGCCGGGCGCACCATGTCTCAGGGACCCGCCCGCCGCCAGCGGCCGCCCAAGGACCCGCTGCGGCACCTGCGCGCGCGGGAGAAGCGTGGCCCGTCGTGGGAGCCCGGGGGCCCGAACACCGTGTACCTGCAGGTGGTGGCTGCCGGCGGCCGGGATGCGGGTGCGGCGCTCTACGTCTTCTCGGAGTACAACCGGTCAGTGCATCGCGCTGGGAGTCCGGCCGGGGCTCCGCGGCGTCCCCTTACCGAGCCCCGCCGCGCCCTGCCCGGCCCTGGGCTGCGGTTGTCCCTACTTCACACGCGTGGCAGTTCTTTATTGCAGCCGAGCTTTGTCTTTTGGTGGGTGGGAGATCCTAGCTCCCTTACATCCTCCGTCCGTCTCGTTTCCGGGAGTCCCCGAAGAACTTCAGACTCGCGTGCTAGTGCTCTCTTTCCAGCCCGTGGGCCCGAGTTCCCTCTTGGCGCTGTCCGAGCCGCACCCCCGCCGTGCACGCCAAAGTGAGGGGCCTCAGAGTCGGTGCGCGGGGTTGACAGGTCTGGTGATGGGGAAAGGACCCATCTCTGTCCCAGCACCGGCCTGCACAGGCTCCCAGTCCCCGTGCCACCTCTGCTGAAACCTGTCACAACCCAGCATCCTAGTAGCAGCAATGCGGCGGGCAGTACGGCAGGGTTTTCCCCCAGAGTGTGCACTAGAGCGTCAAAACCGTGGCAGAGCTCGTACAGAATTGGATCTTCTGAGTATCTTGTGTGATGTTCGCCCTGTAGGTATCTCTTCAACTGTGGAGAAGGAGTCCAGCGACTCATGCAGGAGCACAAGTGAGTCAACCCTTTTCTTTTGGGGTGGGGATGATTATGGGGCTTGAAGGCTGAGATGAGAGGCAGGAGTGTTTTTATGGCAGAAGAAAGTGTCCCTGTCCCTCTGCTTTGTTGTGCTCAAATGTTTTCTCTTTCTTAGGCTGAAGGTGTCTCGTCTGGACAACATATTCCTGACCCGAATGCACTGGAGTAATGTTGGGGGATTGTGTGGTGAGTATATTCGTTCCAGCGTCATAGGCTGGAGGGAAGTCTCTGGGATTTTTAACCTGCCTTTCCCTTTCCCCCCCCTCCCCCCCATTTTCTGAGTCCAGGGGAGCTGGAATTCTTTGTATGCTAGCCCAGGCAGCTGCATCACAGAGCATCAAACGCTGTGACTCAGAAGAGCAGAGTTTAAAAGGGATACTGCCCTCAAATGTTACCATCCACTTCGTTTATTGAGTTTCTGGGCTGGAGATATGTGACAGATATGGACAGGAGAGTGTAGTGATGGTGATTACAGTAAATATATTTACCATTGAGACCATCAGCAGCTACACACAGATACCCACTGTCCAGATTACCCCATTGTTCATGCCCACCCACTAGGAAGGTCAAGATCGTGTTACTGCCAAATTCTGTAAGCTTTGTGATGTGGATAGGAAGGAATGGAGTGTTGAACCAGTTCCATTCTCAGAGCTGAGACTAGAGTGAGGAAAGGAGGTGCCTAGGATGCAAACTTTAAGGCCATCCCTTCACTTGCATGATTTTGCACCCTAGGTGCCTCACTGCCTCACCCTAGTATATGCCATGCTTATTCTAGAGGCATTTGAGGAATATTGCATGTGCCTTATACCTCTAGCTAACATCATTCCTGCTGTACATATGTTCCCTGATCATTAGAAGCTGAAATAAGGACAAGTAAAAAGCTTGTTTGTAAGGAGTGCTCCTTGGGGTGACAACTGTAGGTCGGGATGATGAGAGATCTGATTTCAACTGTCCTTTTTAGGAATGATTCTTACTTTAAAGGAAACCGGGCTTCCAAAGTGTGTACTTTCTGGACCTCCACAACTGGTGAGTCTCTCCTGACTCAGCTTTCAAAGCTAACTCCTTCTTTTTTAAAGTTATAATAACAAGAATTTTCATATTTGCAAATCAGTCTTCTGCCCTCCAGGGATAACTGATAGTGGATTAAACACTTCACCTTTTAAACTCTATTAATTCTATGACCTTGAACAAGTTACTTTACCTTTTGGAGCCTCAGTTTCTTCATCTGTAAAATGGCTACAATGTTTCATTGAGTTGTTAAAGATTAAATGAGGTGACACATAAAGCACTGAATCAATTTATTAGATGTTTGGCACCAACTGGACTCACAATAGCTTTAATTCTTACCTATTTATTAAATTTGAGACATCTTCTTACCTTTCACATCTGCTTATCACACTATTGAGAAGTTGTGTGCATGTTGTTAACCAAGTATTGTTAATTCTGTCTCCAAAATAACGCCTCAAATCCATCCATTTGTCTCTCTCATTAAGGCTTTCATTATCTCTGTCTGCTACGATAGCTTCCCATATCCATTCTTGCCTCCCTATAATCCACCTTCCACACAGCAGCCAGAGGGACCTCTGTAAGGCTTAGCGGCAGGCATGTCTCTTCCATCCTAAAACCCTTCAAGGGTTCTCCATTCCAGGACAGTCCACACACTTTAATATGGCCCACAGTCCTGCAGGCCTTGGCCCTCGCTCACACTTGCATCTGTATCCCAGTCACCAAGCTGGAGCTACATTGGCCAACTCAGCTCCACTGCCTCTCACTGAAGCTCATTCCCATATCAGGGTTTTCATCCATACACGAGTTCCCTCTACCTCCTCTCATTCCTGCCTTCGGGGCTCAGCTGAAAGGCCGTTGACTCAGGTGGCATCCCTGACTCTCCAGACCAGATGTATCCCAACCCCCTGCATTTTTCATGTTTCTTGCAGAGCACTTAACACAACTGCCACTAAGTTGTTGTTTGTGTTATCACTTGTTTCATTTTTGTTTCCTCCACTGGATTCCACATTTCATGATGGCCAGGACCCCATCTCGGTCTCAGTGCTAAATCCTTGACATGTAACATATAGTGGACCCTTGGTAAATATTTGTGTAAAGGAAGCTCAAAATACTTATTAAAGGTCATGTTGATACCTATCAACACCTCTTATGTACTTGAATACATTGTCGTGTGCTGCATTTGTACAACCATAACTGCCTGCTTCTTTCTTTTCTTTTGTAGGAAAAATACCTGGAAGCTATCAAAATATTTTCTGGTCCATTGAAAGGAATAGACCTGGGTATGTGTCTGACTCTGACTCATTATCTGCTATTTCTTTCTCATATATGCCCCCAATCTCTCAAATTAGAATCCATAAAGACTGACCTAAATTAAACCTTAAAATGAGTACTTCATCAACATAGACACATTTTCAAAATATTGTCTGTTACACTTCCTGTGCCCCACTTCACGACCCCCAGATATAGGCTGGAGATGGTTTTTGGAGTCGCATTGCTTTGAGTTCCTTGCTGTACGGAGAAGGGATGTGAGCAGAGGGACCTACAGGTTTTGTTGCCGTCCTTTTACCCTGAACCTCAGCTCCGGCTATGCTGCAAGGTGACCTCTTCATGGGGAAAGGCCTAACAGCATACTGGCAGGCCTCTGTCCTGGAGGCGGTGTACATCTCCAGCTTGTTAATGCCCCTCTTCTGTAGAAACACCAGCCTTCTATTTCAAAATCTATACCGGTTCTTATAGTATAACATGATAGATTGTCTGGCCTCACAACGTTATGGGTTAACTTATGCCTCTTAAATTTGTATTGGTTTGTTTCTTTTTCGTTTCTTTTCATTCTTTTTTTTTTTTTTTTTAGCGCATAGTCACCAGCGACCATAATATGTCTTTTGATTTGGTGGTAGTAAAGATGAATGGCTGATGAAAATATATTTTGCTTCTTTCCTCCAATTCAAATTTACTCAGAAATTCTGGTTTTAATGCAGATTCTCACCCAAATTTCAAGGCACTACAGTTGCTTGTAGTTGGTGATCTGGAAACTTAACTTACACGCATGTTAGTACTAATGCAGTCGCTTTCTTGTTGTCTTGTTCACAAAGCTGTGAGGCCCCACACGGCACCCGAATATAAGGATGAGACCATGACAGTTTTCCAGATCCCCATATACAGTGAGTATGAAGCCACATTTCTTAGGAGCAGGAGGAGGGGGGTATAGGTGCGAAGTCAGGAAAGCGTGGGTGGGAATAGAAAATGCTCGAATACGGCTTTGTGTATCTAGTTTTGTGTTTTGAGCCTCATTAGGAAATTTAGCTGAGGAATTAAGATATGGTTCCTGCCCTTAAGGAGCTTATAATCTTATGGACAAATATGTTTAACTCATGCATGATGATTGGGCCTCTACTTTGGAAATTTACATAACAAGCACTGTCAGAAACTATATCACTCTTAGAATTGCACATTTATTGCTTGGGGTTTATTTGCCACATATTTAAGTTCTCTCCTAAATGAGAATGTTTTGGAGAGGTTGCACTGCTAAATGTTTTAAAATAAATACTGATCACAGCAATCTAATAAAAGTGCTGTTAGGGGGTCAGAAGGTCACAGGAGCCTTCTTAGGTGCCAGGGCCAGATGATATGGTTTTGACTTAGACAGAGAGAGTCTGCACATTCGGCCCTGCCATGACAGTGTCATCCTTGAGTCTAGCTAAACATGCTCCATGTCATGTTTTACTGACTGCCAGGAGAATGCAGAGCAGTCAGGACATTTCCTTGGCATTGCTAACTAGTGTCATGCTTGCCAGGTGTGAAAGGGTACAGGTGAGAGCTCCCAACAAAAGCCAGAGAAGTCCCGGGCTGACAGGAGAGGCGGCTTGCACTGACCCATGGGTAGAAGGCGGGGGAGGGCTGTGGCTCAAGCAAAGGCTCAAGTGCTCATAGGCCAGTCTGCTTAGAACTCTCCTTGCCTGGCTTACTCCTTTTCTGACCCCCACCGCCATCCCCCAGCCTGACTTGTGTTCCTCTGCTGTTCCTTTCTAGCACCCCGTCTCTCCCTCCCTGGCAGGAAACAGTTTACTTTTATATTGGTGTGACCAGTGTGAACTTGGGCTTGCTGGCATTGCTTGCGCAGTGCCCCGCAGGCACTAAGGAAATGAGTGTGCTGGAGGGGCCAGCGGGCTTCTGAGACCAGCAACTGTGCATCAGCTTCCTGGAACAGTATTTCGTTATTATTATTATTTTTTGACCTTGAGATTTAACTGACTGCAAAATTATACTCCTTCTCATGGAGATGGGTAATCTTCGGGCCTAGGTCTGTTCACTGAGTGATGATAATGAATAAACTAGCATACTTCCTGCATGCTTTTTCATCAAAAAACCCTGTTGAGTTCCTGCTGTAGTCAAAGCTATGAGCTGAGTAGAAACGTAAAGATGAGTAAGAAGTATACGTGGCCCAGAGACCAGTTACAGAAGTGACTGGTTATTTACTGCTGTAGGAGAAAGCATGCGGACTTAATGGGTGTTCTGGCATTCGCACATGCGAACATCTGGACTCTGGCTGGGAGCTCACCTCGCATCATGTGTCATTTGATTGTTTCCTGTACCAACCAGGTGAACAGAGGTGTGGAAAACACCAGCCATCACAGAGTCCAGGAAGGCTCAGTCCAGAGCAGTCTTCAGACTCTGGATCCACTGAAAATGAGCAGCACCTTCCAGATGGTAATGCCGGTGAAACCAAACAATATACTTGCAAAAGAATCTGTTTTCTTAATTCTGCCTCTTAATGATGTAAATTGGAATCCTTCTCATAAGAAGGCTCTGTGCATGTGTAAAACAGACACCCTTTTCTTGGAACGTTGGGACTTGGCCTATGGGGAGAATGAGGATTGTCGGAAAGGTGGCAATGTGGAGCATTAAGGGCCAACACGCAGCCCTGCGTGGGCCCCCAACTTTGTGTTCAGTTTCCCCAGTGGAGAGCAGGGCCTGGCAAAATGATTCATACAGAGGCTTTTGTGTTTTTTTATTGATGCAACATTAATGCAAATTAATTTTTCATGAATGCAGAAACTATGACAAAAGAGTCATATCAGTGAGTGCATCTGCACTTTTCTTTTCAGAGTGACAGCCTACTGGGAGACTGAATTACAATTCTAAGAGTAGGCGTATCAGAGGAATTGCACTGCTTAAAGATTCTGTTGTCCAGTATTGGGCAAAGCTTGATAAGTTCCTCTTTCTGCCCTGAGGTCATGCCTGTCTGATGACTGAGAAAAGGCCGATCCTGTAAGCATCCTTTTTGGATGGCACAGGTGGAGACTGACCCCCAGACCTTCTCTGCAGGCCTTTTAGCTTTTATTTCACATAGTCTTATACTTGTTTATAGAGCACCTTACCATTTGTTCTTTTCTCTCTTCTCCCTTTCTAGGTAAAATGTGTCATGTTTTATACATTTCACTTGCCATTGTAAAGTTTTACTGATTGGAGTTTTGCATTTTTCGTTTACTCAGATTTCAATATGAGTAGGAAAACAAAAGGTCTGCTTGAAAAAGAATACCAGTACTTTCTTCGACCTTTGTACTGGGACACTTATGTCCATTTAATTTTGTATAAAGTCCAATTACGTATCAGATGACCATCGATCAGTGAAGCCTCTAAACCAGGGGTGTCCAAACTTTTTTCAACATTTTTCACCAAGGGCCATATGCCGTAAAATACACAAACAGCCGGGCCACTCACTGAGGTGAAGTACGTATTGCCTCACCTGGTTTATTTAAGTAAACTAAATATATTTTTGGAATTTGCTGCGGGCCAATTAACAATGGATTGCGAGCCGCAGTTGACCCATGGGGCGTAGTTTGGACACCCCTGCTCTAAACCTTCACATACCTTGTTACAGTCAGATTTGGTTTTTTTCTCAGGTGTTAGCCAGAGAAAGGGTGGCAGGGACCCCTCCTTGGTCGTAGCTTTCGTCTGTAAGGTAAGTGTCTTTCTGGTGGGCTTTAAGTGAGCACATGTGGTGACCTTGAGTTGGCTCTTTTCCAGTAATTCCCAGGTAGCAGTTCCTAAGTCACCAGTACCAAGAAGAAACACAGATAACCCTGTTTTTCAATATGCCACTTATACTGTTCTATACATTTCAAATTCTCTTCCAGTGTTCAGTTAATCTACCTATATATTCCTTTATCTTTGGCTATGTTTGGTCCTCTTGGACTTCAGAAATAGTTAAAGGCTATGTTTCTGAAGTTAAAGGCTAAATTTCTGAAGTTAAACAATGAATCAGGCCTTTATTCAGATTCCTTCATCTCTGTTTTAGTTTATATCATTTAACTGTACTTTTAAAGCTGCGAGCATCAGTTTTGATATTGGCTAGCATTCGCAAAGCCCTTGCTGTGCAAATCCAAAGTTTGTCAAATTCTATGAAAATATTACAATAGGTAATATTAGATCTGACGACCTAATTTTAATAAGTCTGCGCATTAAAATTTTATATAATCTGCAACAAACACTTTTGTCTAACCTGTGGTAAGACTACATTTTTGTGGACTTGGATTGTTTTTTTGTTTTTTTTAAAGAAATTAGGTTGATTTTAAAATATTTTTGCAATTTTCATCCAAATTCTGACACCAAGCAGTGAAAGGTCAGTAGTAATATCAGTTATTAGTAGCAAGATCATTGTCAATATCACTAGTCAATTTATTTGAATCATAATAGTAATTTTGACAAAAGTACTACTGCTGATAGGCTTATTACTTGTGTATTTCTGAGCTTTTAGGCAGCAAAATAATTTTTTGGAAGGCATTTATGTGGTAATCCTTAAGTTGTATTAGATCCTTCCTGCCTTCCTAGATAGATGACATCGAGCTTGATGAAATGTGTCCTGCATGATAGGGGTGCACGCTTACAAACTCTGGTGCCAGCGCTTGTGCTGTCAGCAGGCAGCTGTCCTGGGAGCGGAGGCTCTGACGCTAAGTAGCCACATTGGCGGCTGTCTCCTGCCTGGCTATCTGCTGTCACTTCTGAGAGCAGCTTTCCCTGGGTCAGCGTGTAGCCCCTTTTCCCTCTTCTAATTAATTTGCTGTGTCTCCACTAAGGGTTTGGATGGCACTAAAGCCGAACTAGTTTCAAGTTCTGGGAGGTCAGAGAAAATAGGCTGTGTGTGTGAAGGCCTGAGAAGCTTTCATCTGATGGGAGAGCATGGGCCCCAGACAGCTGTGTGCCTGCCTGGGCGCTGGGGCCTGCCTGCTTGGTTCCCTTCTGTCTTCTACATACTCTGCATTCCTCAGTTGGGAACAACTTTCTCCATGGGTTGAATTCAGCTTGAAGTAGAGAGACGGGTTTTGCCTGCCTTAGGTCTGTAAGTTCTTGTTAGACATTAGAAACATTTAGTTTCTATCCTCAAACCCATTTGGGTCTGTGTACAGAATGGTCACAGCAGCACTTGTTAACGTCGCTACCTAAAGATATCATCCAAGCTCTGTCATCTTTGTGTTATGTGCACACATTTGAACTAATCCTTCCTCTTGGGTGATGTTTTCTAAGACAGAAGATTGTAGTATCCTAGTAAGACGTTAGGATCCACAGTTGAGTCTTTGCCCTAAGAGTAATTTCTTAACTTCAGGAACTTAAAAGAAAATGCAAATCATTTATATAAAAATCCAAAGAAGAAAATGAAAATCAAATACCATTTAATTCCCAAAGACTTATTAACATTTCATGCTATTTTTGTCTTTTTTCTCTTATTATGTGTGAAATAGTAGATCCCAAAAATGTTTGACAAATTTTAAGTATAGAATGATAATTATGAGTGTTTATAATAGGATTGTTATTTTCCCTTCTAATAACAGCGTATTGGGAAGTTTTTTTACAACTGTCCTCCAGTATAAAAGCAACAGCATTGTATTGCCGAATATTGAAAAACAGAGAAGAAAAAGCATCCGCACTTTTATTACCCTGTCACTGTCATTGCAGTATTGTGTTACACGGTGATTTGTGTGGTCATTTCTCTGTTAGACAGTGTTCTGGTGATGCTACTGATGGGCCAGTGCAGGATGATGAAACAACATTGTTTCTCCTTAAGGATTCCTGAAGGATACTTTGTATTCAATATGAAAATGGGTTACATTTTATTAAAATTATAAGGAGGTAACAGTTGGGAAGTACTGCACTGTTTTCAAATCATTCAGCTTTGATTACTGAAGCATAAATGACTTCTTCAGAATCCTTTATTTTAATAAAGGATTAAAATAACCTGCATTTTAATGAATTGTAAGAGAATAGCAATAATTCAAAAGTAAAGCCAGAAGGATGCACTTACAAGCACATTGATTAAGACCGAGCTTCTTCATTCATCGGTGAAGTTCCATTTCAGTTCTCTCATTACAGCTTCACCTGAAGAAAGGAAACTTCTTGGTGCTCAGAGCAAAGGAGCTGGGCCTCCCAGTGTGAGTGTGTGTGTGGGGTGGGGAGAGGAGGCTCTGGGGACTCTGCGGGTACCCTTTGTTTCATAAAGCTCCTCATCTCACAGAGGGCTTGCCTCTTCGTTTCAGTGGGACAGCTGCCATTGCTCCCATCATTGCTGCTGTGAAGGACGGGAAAAGTGTCACTTATGAGGGAAAAGAGGTGAGATACCCCATTTTCCTAAGTTTCAGCATTTAAAGGTAGGGCCTGGAACATGGGACAGAGTCACCGTCTGGCTCAGACAGACACCACTTGTGAGGGAAGTGGAACAGCTTTGGATTTTACCCTTGACTGAGCGATAAAGTGGGGTTGCTTATCTAGACTTGTCCCTGCAGATCGGTGCTGGCTGCATTGGGGCATTTCTATAGATTGTCCATTTAGGATCTGGGGGTCCTCCTCCTAATAGGACGGATGCTTTCCCTTGTATTTGAGCTCAGGGCAGACCCCATAATGATGGACTTTGGGTGCATGACCCAAACGAAACCACCATGTTCTTTACCAGGATGTTTTCTCTGGCATCTGAGGATTTTGGGATCCATGGCCACAGACCTGAGAGAACTATACACACCATGCCTGGCTTCCTGGCCACTTTAGGTTGGAAGTGCCCTCTGCTAGCCAGCTGCCTGCCTGTTTATAAGCAGAGAGAGCAGGAAGGGTGTTGGTGGTGATCCTTACGTTGGCTTTGTGCTTGCTCACTGGAGCTTATGTAATGTTAGCTGTGGGCTTGAAGGTCACGGGTATGTTTGCTGGGCTGTGACGGCTCTGGGAGAGCATCATGACACCAGTGATTTTGCAGATTTTGCCTGAAGAGATCTGTACTCCTCCGGACCCCAGTCTTGCTTTTGTTGTGGTCGAATGTCCAGACGAAGGATTCATTCTACCCATCTCTGAGAATGCTGCGTTCAAGAGGTACCGACAGGTCCTGGGGTGGGAGAAGGGAGAGCCGACACAGTGCTGACAAAGCCCAGAGGCATAGACGGGAACCCCCCCGCCCCCCGCCCCCATCCTGCAACCTGTGGTTACTCCTGGCACAGAGCCGGGACTCTGGGAAAGTCTGCTGTCTGGGTTTGAAACACAGAGGCAGTCTCCTGTGCCTGCATGCCATTCTCTTCTGTCCTCCAAAAAAGTTGGCCCATTTTACAGTCAGCTTTAATCCTGGGTAGAACCTTTGACCTACGTGTCTGTGTTTCGATTTTTCTCCCATTCTTAGTGGTTTATTCTGTCTCTATTTTTCTTTTCCTAATTTGTACTTATCTATACTTTTTCACTTATCGTTTTATCCTACTTAGCACAACAAATCCTTTTGGGCAGCTGTACCTCTTTTAACTTAAGAATGTTAGAAATTCTTCCTGAGCTCTACTTTATTCTCCTTGGGTGAATTTGGGTTCTCTGGTGGCACGGGCTTTGTGTTTTAATCAAATCATGGGCAGCAAAGCTTCAAGTCTCTGTGAGTGGGTGTGAGCTCAGAGCAATGTGTGCTCATGTGTTGCTGTCAGGTTTAAATGCCTGGCCTGTGAATTCCCAGGTGTGTTTGAGAAAAGGGTGAGGGCAGTAAATAAAAATAGCCACCGTATGTATTTTCACCTCAACACATTAGTAAGTGGTTGTTTCTCTAGTTAATGGAATTCCAGATGATTTTAATTTTCCAGCCCTGTGTCTCGGGTTCTATGGAAGGCAGGTGACAAGGTGAAATTGGAGGTGCAAGAGATTGATTAGAGGAAATATCTGCGAGACGTAAAGGAGAGGGAGCAGGAGGTGGCTTTTTAGGTCTGACCCCGGTGAAGGGAGGGGACAGGGGAGTCTAGGTCTGCAGCACAGCCCTGAGAAAGGCTCAGGCTGGCCACCAGGAAGGCCCACAGCTGCCAAATAGAGGCATCGCAAGTCAGCACTGGCGACAACCTCTGGGAGTGGCTGGGACAACCTGGCCCGAACATGAAGGCTGTGGGCTCACTGCCATCCCAGGAGAGCCGAGCGGGGCCCCTCCCTGGCCGCCCAGTCCTGTTTGTGCGGGTCCCGAGTTTGTGTCACTTTATAAAGCAAAGCCCCACCCTTCCTTCCACCCAGGTACCAAGGAAAGGCTGATGCCCCGGTGGCCCTGGTGGTTCACATAGCCCCAGAGCGTGTGCTGGCCGACAGCAGATACCAGCAGTGGATGGAGAGGTATGGGCCTGGCCTGTCGCACATGTAGTGCACATTTCCACCCCTCCTCCGTCCTACCCTTTCTTCCATACCTGCCTAAACTTGTGCGGGATTCCTGCTGTCCCTGAGTTCTAGTGTCCATCTGTACCACTCTTGTCAAGACACGTCACCGCTAGGTGGCGCAGTGTGCACATGTCCTGCTTGTGTGGGGCTGTTCGGTAGGATCTGCTGCCTTTGTGCTGATGGCTCTGTGCGTGTATCCTGAAGAAGAGACTTGTGAGTTTAATGTAATAGCTTCAGTTTCTTAAATACCCCTCAAGGTGTCAGGCAGTATGTTAAATAGTCTACATTTCATTTCATTTTCTTTAATCTTCCCAACGACCCTGTGAAGCAGATAGCTGGTCTACCAAAATTTAGTAACTGGAAAGAGAGGTTGCCTTTCCCGTGGCCGTCACTGGCTGGGCCGCACCCGGTGGGAGGAATCATTCGTGTTGAATTCTCAGCGCATAGTAATGTTGGGCGACAGTTCAGCCTCCCCATCCCGTTTCTTCCTGGGCATCTCCCTTCATCTCTTTCCTCAGCAGTCTCCTCCTCAGCTCTCTCCATCCTCTGTTCCTTTAGGGTTTGAGTCTCAACACCCATTATCTCCTTTCCCCTCCTTAGGCTTCTTCTTTTACCCTGTACTCCATTTTGTTTCCAGTCTATAGCTGTAGGCTCTGAGCATTGTAACTTTTCTTTTTTTCCTGGTATTCTTTCCAAAGGCATTTGAGTTGGGAGAGAACTCTAGACTTTGAGACAGAAGAAGGACTGTGTTTGGCCATTTGGTAGCAATCTTTCTGGACAAGTCACTTATTCTCTTTGAATATTTCCATCCGCATCATCACTCCCGACCTCCAGTGCTACCCCTCAGGTGGAAACGCTCCCAAAGGACACTGTGAATGGGCAGTCTGTTTCGTCGTAGGTTTGGGCCTGACACCCAGCACCTGATCCTGAACGAGAATTGCACATCGGTTCACAACCTCCGGAGCCACAAGATTCAAACTCAGCTCAACCTCATCCACCCCAACATCTTCCCTGCACTCGCCAGTCTCCACTGTCAGGTAATGTCACAGAACAGTCCCCATTGGCCAGCTCCCTACCCTTTGCTTTCTCTCCATGGAACGTGTTTTTGTCTCCTTCAGGAAGAAAGTACCCCATTCACTGTCCCCACAGTCCGTGGTGAATGCCTTCTCAAGTATCAACTCCGTCCCCGGAGGGAGTGGCAGAGGTCTGTGATTCTGAGCCTGTGCAATGGTCCAGGTTGGGGGTTGGCATGTTTTTGTTGTGGTTGGTATTTTTGTTGTTGTTTTGTTTTGTGTTTTTTGTGTGTATGTGTGTGTGAAGGGCCAGGTAGTAAATATTTCAGGCTTTGCAAGCCATGTGGTCTCTGTCACAGCTACTCAGCTACCACTGTAGCACAAAAGAGCTGGATACAGTATGTAAATGGATGGGTGTGGCTGTGTTCCAATACAAATTCATTTGCTAAAACAAGCTGACTACTATGGTTGAGGTGGGAAGACTAGGGCCAGGGATTATCCTTTTCTATAACTGTTTTCTCTGATAATAAAAGTGATCCGTGTTCACTGTTTTACAATGTAGAAAATAAGAAGTGTATGATGAAGAAACTCAGCCACCCATAATCTCTTCACCCCAAGATGAACGATAATAATGGTTATTAACATTTTGTGTTTTTAAATGTTGAGAAATATGGGAATGTATTATAAAATATGTATCTCTGGACTTGTGGCCTGACATCTCAGTTTCATTATAGGACATTGTATCATTATATAGAGTTTTCTGTATCATTATATAATCGTCAGTAACAAGAGGTATTGCTGATATTCCAGATAGGGATATTTGTTAATTTGAGACATTTCCAAGTTTTTGCTGTTTTAATGAAACATTAAATGTCGTACATATAACTGTTTCCGTGAAACTCTGTTCCCTGAGGGTAATTCTTAGATGTGGCATTACTGAGTCAGTGTGACACTTCTTAAGGCACTTGGTAAACATAACTTGTGGTCCAGAAAAGCTTGACCAGTTTGTACCCCAGCCGGTAATAGGAGAAGTGCATACTGCCCCACAGCTTTAATTTTTAAGGTCTACATCTTGAAATTTGAAGCTTCCTTTCAACTCCGTAATGTCTGTATTAGAGTAGACCATGCTCCAGATCATTACTGGATACTGTGTGCTGTTGTGTTGTTGAATAGTTGGGGCTTTTTAGGAGGCTGTAGCAGCAGGCCTGGGGCCCATGGACAGTGTCTAGGGGTTGAAGAGCCTGTTGTCCCTTCGTCAGCATCTGCAGAGGCCGCTCATAAAGCCGTGATTAGCAGACGTAGCCAATACCCAGATTGCTTTGTACCTGTGAAAAATATGATTCCCAAACCTGCTGAATGAAAATGTTGAGAGGGAAGCCTGGGACTCACTTCATGAGTTCGCAGGTCATATTAGTGCTCAGTCAGGTTCCCGATCCAAGGCTGGCTGCTCAGTGTGGTCAGGACCAGCAGCAGAGTGCTGTCCAGGGGGCTTGCTGGAAGTGCAGAGTCTCAGCCTGTACCCAGAGCCACTGCATCTGGCCCTGCAGTTCGACAAGGTTCCCAGGTGATTAGCTGTGTGCGTGTTAGCTGGAGAGCCACTGTTGTCTGGCTGTGCTTGTCACTGGGGTGATTTCTCCCTTCTTTCCTCGACTCCAAGGGGAAGCTCGATGCTAGTGGTGTCTAGTGAGTAGAGGTCAGGGATGCTGCACAGGACCTCGCCCAAGGTCAGTGGGGCCAAGTGTGTCAGGCTTTGAGCTGGGAGATGATCTGAGGAGCGAGAGCAGTTCAGAATGCGCTTGGAGACCCCCACTGAGCTGAGAAAGATTCTACCAGGCTGGAGACAGAACTGCTCGAGCTCTTAGTCCTTAGTCTACAATCTTAATTTGAAAGAACTTTCTGTAGATTGTGTCCATGAATTGATTCTGGAGCTCCAAAGCGGTGTTTGCCTGTGGCCACATATCGCTCTGTCACCTTTTCTCCCTGCAGGGATGCCCTTATTACTTGCAATCCTGATGAATTCATAGCTGAGGCCCTGGAGATGCCCAATTTCCAAGAAAGCGTGCAGGAATATAGGAAGACTGCACAGGACGGCCCAGCCCCAGCGGGTGAGTGAAAGACCACAGGCCAGCCTTTCTCTCCTGGGCTCTGCCCTCCTGCAGGTGTTTTCATGGCCCTGAGTGTCAGCATGGTGTAGTCTGACTGCATTTATTTATGGAATTCAGTGTGTCTCCATTCTCTGTTTGAAAACACCAGTGTTTGCCCCCCTCCCAAACCAATTAAATTGGAATGCTTGGTGATGGCACCCAGGTACTCTTTATAAGGAACACGCTGAGTGCAGCGGTTCTGGGAACTCCTGTGAGGTGCTGGAAAGCACTTTGAACTGGGATTTGGCCAACTTGGGATCTGGTCCTGGCTTTGCTAATAAGGATCCATGGAAGATTCTGACCACATCACTCACCTTACTGTGCTTTCATCGCCCCAGGAGGAAAAGTAGTTGGGGGAACTTTGTGACCTCTGCTTCAGTGATTGGTTTGTCCAGTGTCCTTTTCAACTAATGCTAGCAATAGAGAACACTGGAGTAGAAGTGGGTTTGGGGTTGTAGTCTCGTCAGCTCCAGGCAAGTAGAAACCTCACCTCCTTCTCATAGCCTTTTGGATATTGTGGGGAAGACTGACCACTTCCCTGGCCTCACTTGCCTTTGGGTCTGTGATTGGCTTTGCAGTTTGTGTGTTAAAAGAACCACTGAGGTCATGCTTGCACGTGAGTCCATGGGGCCTGTCAGGCTGGTGAGGCGTCAGAATCGTCCCTGGATTTGAGTCCTGGCTCTGCCTCTTCCTCTCTGGAGAGCTGATCCCCTGAGCCCATTTAGTCCCCTAGAAAGTGGGGCATTGCAGGGTTGTGTGAGCACACTCAGGAAGTGCAGGTCTGGTGGTAAGAGATGGATGCAGGACACACCGCCCCCTGAGGTAGGTGCAGATGCGAAGCATCAAGCCCCCTGTGTAATTTAAGACATAGAGCGATTCTTTTGAAGAAAGGGTTGTGGAATTTACTCTCCCTCCCACACAGACAGCCCTTTACTCACAAACAGCCTGTGGTGCCTCTCACTGAGGCCCTTCCAGAAGGGCATTTGCCAGGTGGGACCACCAGCCCCTCCTGGGAAGCTGGACTTCTCATCTTAGGGCTCAATGCTGGCTCACATTTAACCCAAAGAAATGAACTCTTTCATATGTATTTTTCCACAGAGAAAAAAAGCCAGTATCCAGAAATCATCTTCTTGGGAACAGGGTCTGCTATCCCGATGAAGATTCGAAACGTGAGCGCCACACTTATCAACATAAGGTATTACTGCTTTCCCAGGAAACATCCATCTATCAAGGAGCATGCTGATTTTCTAAACAGAAGTTACACTCCATCCACCAAGCCAATTTGAAAATATAACCCCGTGAGCTTGTCATCTTGGCTAGAGTGCCCCCAAAGAAGAGTAGTGAACCTTAGTGCATTCATAGGCTCAATAGCTGACTTAGACTTCTGGGAATCACCCGAATTCGTCACCCATTATGTCTTTTGATAAAATTAGCTGATTCTACTGTATGTCATACACCGTGCTAAGAAATTATCTCACTTAATTTTCACATTAAGCCTATGAACTAGTGACTAACTACCCATTTTATTGATGAGTAAACTGATACTCAGAGAGGTTACTTGGCTCTAATTCCTTCAGCTGGTAAGTGACAGATCCACATGTGAATTGGTGTCTTACATAATTGCTACATTGTGTGGCTCCTAACTAGGTACTGCGGATATGTGTAACGACCTCTGGGTGTGTGCATTTGTTTTGTGTTCAGCCCCTTACTGGATGGTTTTTAGTTGATTCTCCTGGGTTTCCCTGGTGTCATTTGTGTGCAGAGAGATTAATCCAGGGCACTCTGAAATGTTCACGGTGTGTGACTCATACATGTGAAGAAAGTGAGACTGAAGTACCAGGTTTTAAAATTTTGCTTTGATATCTTAGATGCTAGTGGTGACTGATAAGCAACCAAATAATGCGTTAAATGTGCACAGCAAATGTAAGATGCACCCTGACATCAAAAATTCACAAATTAGGTACATGTTTGTCTTAGGACTGAGGAAATGCCATAACATGGCTGGGTGTGGGCTGGCCTTTCCCGGGTCTGAGACGCTCTGTGACAAGGCCTAAGAGTGGCCTCTCGACCCTGCTGCAGTTCATCTGAGGGTGCTATCACTGGCTTTCCTTCCACACGTCACCTCATCCCCAAAAGGTAATGTCTCAGTACTCTGAGGCTTCTCTCTGAAAAATGGGTGCCGCTGTCCCAGTCACAGCTCCTCCTGGAGAAGGAGGAAGGCCTGCAGGAGACCTGACCCTCGTACCTTGGGCAGAGATTTTGAAGCGGGCTGCTCTTCAAAACAGCCAGCTGAGCTTGTGGGATCCGAGCTCCCTGAGTCCTGCTTGAGACCAACTAAATGCCAAGCTCAGACTGGCATCTGGGTGTCTGCATGAACTCATTCCCCAGGGGGAACATCTGTGGCCTGTCCTGCACCAGTCAGCTCTGAGGACATGGGCTGAGAAAGTCAGAACTTCTCAGCTTGAAAAGGGGAGAAACATCTGATGTAGCCAGATCTTACACATACACAATATTGGACCGTCTCTGGTATTATCAACAGTGGGTGTCTCCATATTCAATCGGAATAATCAGAGATTCTTGGTTAGGATTAGTAAGTGTTTCTACCCTCACATTCCACGTAAGCATTTTTTTTTTCTCTTGATGCCCAGCATTTGTGTAGCTCTGTACCTTCTACCTACTTCAAAGGGCTTCAGGGTCCCGTGGATAGTTCTGTGTAATGAGGATGGACATTATAGTTGCCTTCGCGTTTGTGTAAGCTCCTCAGAGCAACAGCATGGACGATTATGGGAGACACAGAAATGCCACCACTGCTTCCTGCTCTTCTCTCTAAAGTAACAATCCTCTGAGCTGCCAGAGGCCTTTCCTGTCAGTGATGAATGTCTCGCTGCCCTCTGTAGCTCTGACAAGTCCCTGCTGCTGGACTGTGGTGAAGGTACATTTGGGCAGCTGTGCCGTCACTACGGAGATCACGTGGACAGGGTCCTGGGCACCCTCGCTGCGGTGTTTGTGTCCCACCTGCACGCAGATCACCACACGGTGAGTGTCGGGTGGGACCTGGAGGGCGGCAGCCGCTTCCCTTCCCTCCTGTTCCCAGTCTTGCCCAGAACTTTGGTGTTTCCTCTCTCGCTGGGTAATGGCCTTTTACAGAGCCCAGTCCAGTAATTCTGCCCAGCAAGAATGTTTCATCTTTCTGTTTGCATTGCTGTCATGCAGCTATAGGGGTTTTGTCTTCACCCAGCTTGTCTGGAATCTCGCCTTAACACACAGCCTTCTCGGAGGAAACTTACGCCAGAGGCAGGAGACTTGGTCTCCTAGGGCAGCTGTATCCCCGACCCCGGCTCTCTCTTTCCTGGCCACATTGCCTATGACATTTCAGGGTCATGCGTCAGCATGTGCCAACCCCCAGCTGCAGCAGTGTTAGAGGGTGGCCGATAGAGGCTTAAGGAACTACTTACTGCAAGGTGAGGAGCCCAGGGCCCCACCATGGGGTCGAGTTTGGATGTGTCTGATCCGTGTCTACTTTCTCCTTCCCAGGGCTTATTAAATATCCTGCTGCAGAGAGAACGAGCTTTGGTGAGTGTGGCACTTGGTGGTATTGCCAGTTTGAGTTCCCTTGGATTACACACAAACAGCTGTACCTGCTGCCACCGCACACCATTTCACTGTGATGTCTGCCATTGATGCAACACTGATTTTGTTTCAGGCATCGCTGGGAAAGCCCTTTCACCCTTTGCTGGTGGTCGCCCCCACCCAGCTCAAGCCCTGGCTCCAGCAGTACCACAACCAGTGCCAGCCGCTTCTGCACCATGTTTGGTGAGCTTCCAGGCAGGCTGCCCGCACAGGCTGTCTTCCCCTCTTCCTCCACAAGCCCAGGGCTGAGACCTCCCGGCAACCTTTCCCTTGACTTGGCCCCACATGGCAGAAGCAGGGGAGAAGTGGTTTGACTCAGGGCAGAAACCATTGGGTGGTTCCCAGCATGTTTCTTTTCTTTGATGCACTTCCTCTCAGCCCTCATTGCAGTTTGGTTCTAGTTTCTAGACTTTTTGCCAACACTTCTCCATAAGACAGTTGCAGGGCCAAGTGCCTGAGGAGGTAGGTCAGGGGGCGGCCGCACCCTCAGCTCATGGGGTCTGCCTGGAGTCTGTCCACACTGGGCAGCTTGGGAAGGGCCTGCCGTGCCCTCTGGGTTTCTCTCAGTGGCCTGGGGGTTTGGGTTTGGCTCTTTTTAATTGACTACCCTTTCCCAGTTTTAGTGACTGAGTTAAATTGTTTCTTTCCTTGTTTTTTACATACAATATAAATGCTTTATTAACAGTCAAAGATATATATTTTTTTATTGTGTTTCTTTATAATTATGATTTTGGGGTTTTCCAGCCAGACTTAAACTTTGATTCAAGTTAAATTTTCTTTTAACGTCTGTTTAAATGTTTTATTTCTGACAGTATGATTCCTGCCAAATGCCTTCAGAAAGGAACTGAGGTCTCCAACTCCGAAGTTGAAAGGTTGATTAGTTTGCTGCTGGAAACATGTGATTTGGAAGAGGTAAGGTGGGGGGGGAGCGCCTATGCAGGGATGGGGAAGTGGGGAGCGCAGCTGCAGAGCCCATGCCTGCTCCTTCAGTTTCAGACCTGCCTGGTCCGGCACTGCAAGCATGCTTTTGGCTGTGCTCTAGTCCACACGTCCGGCTGGAAACTGGTCTATTCGGGGGACACCATGCCCTGTGAGAGTCTGGTCCAGATGGGTGAGTAGTGGCAGCCAGCTCTGGTCCTACCTGACAGCATGTGGTTGTCATCTGAGATGGGACACACCACAGGTTCAGGGGAGAGAGTTTGGGCCCGGAATCAGCTGTGTGGACCCAGAGCCCAAGTGCTTCTCCTGCAGAGGACTCCGCTTAATGCTTCTTCCTGCTCTCTAGGGAAAGATGCCACCCTCCTGATACACGAGGCCACACTGGAAGATGGTCTGGAAGAGGAAGCCATGGAAAAGACACACAGGTAGCTGAGAATGCTGGGAGCTCGTCACCCACTCCCAACCCCGGTGACAGTTGTTAAGCAGCCTCCCAGTGACCTTGCTGGGAAAGACCGTGCCCACCAGTGATGCTCAGCCAGCCTGCTTCCCACCAAAGGGCCGTGGGGGCTCCTTCGGCTTTTATTTCTGTTGAGTTCTCTAGGCAAGGTTCTGGGAGGGAGACACGGTTTTTGAAAAAATTAGAAATATGCCAGAACCCACTGTGAGCCTGGTCAGGGAATTGCCAGGGGAAGGAGGGGCCGGGGGCAGGACCTGTGCCGCTCGTGTGTGGGCCCTCGGGTGGAGCTTCCGCCTGACCGACACCCTGCCCGCAGCACCACCTCGCAGGCGATCGGCGTGGGGATGCGCATGAACGCCCAGTTCATCATGCTGAACCACTTCAGCCAGCGCTACGCCAAGATCCCGCTCTTCAGCCCTGACTTCAACGAGAAGGTCGGAATTGCCTTCGACCACATGAAGGTGTGTGCGCTGTGTGGGCTGCGCGGGGTGGGGCCAAGGCGCAGAGACGGCGCTGCGTGCACGGGTGGGTGGTCGGCCCAGGCCCACGCCGTGGGAGCGCATCTGTGCCTTGTCACCACCAGTCCCGGGTGTGAAGGGGAGCCGCCTCCCGGACACACGTCAGCATCAGGTCGCTGGGATCACGGGGCGCCCCTCAGACGCTCAGTCCGTTCGCACCATCACGTCCCCTGAGCCTCGCAGCGGCCTCGGAGCGGGGGTGCCCTCCTCTCTGAGGGGAAAACCAGAGCTTTCCCCTCCCCCTCCTAGAATGAAGAGGCGGGCATGGGCCCCACTTTGTTGATGAGGAGCTGGATTCTCAGTCTAGGAGCCTTGACTTTCTGAGGCCCCTGTGCGGAGTCTGTATGCCTTTAGAGTTCCCTACCTCTCTCCATGGCATTTTCTTTCCTGTTTTCTTTTTCCAGCTATGGTCTGTTGCCTCTGGGGTTTGTAAAGAGGGGGAGCTGGTGCCTGCGATACGAGCGAGCACATGGCTTTCCCCACCCCCAAGGCAGCCTCCTCTGAGGCACGCCCTCGTCCTCCGTCTTGCCTTCTAGGTCTGCTTTGGAGATTTCCCCACGGTGCCCAAGCTCACTGCCCCGCTGAAAGCCCTGTTCGCCGGTGACATTGAGGAGATGGAAGAGCGCAGGGAGAAGAGGGAGCTGCGGCTGGTGCGGGCGGCCCTCCTCTCCAGGAAGCAGGCGGGTGGCCCTGAGGACAGCGAGCCCCAGCAGAAACGGGCCCATGCAGAGGCGTCTCAGAGCCCACAGAGCAAGAAGGTCAGGGCAAAGTGAAGGTCTGAGAGAGACCCTGAACTCGGAAGGCTCACGTCCTCCACCCTGCACACAGACCTGGGTGTGTGCCCTTTGCCTGGCGGGAGCCAGAGGGCACCATTTAGTGCAGGGGAGGCATTGGGGGGGGTAGGTGGGCGTCAGGCTGGGCCTTGGTTTGGGCTCCCGGGTGGGGCCTGGCCTGCTAGATGCCCCCTACGAATGGTGCCTGGCAAAGCCACAGACAGGAGGCTGCTGAAAGGAAGAAAGCGGGGACAACTGGAACTTTGTGCCAGTTGATTTTTAAAGAAGTCACATGGAAAAACAGCACACCCATGCCTGCTCCAGCCAAGTTATCCCCTCTGCACACCAGAGGACAAGCCATGTCACAGGAAACGGGGTTGTGGATGTGAAGGCTAGTATCCAAGTTTTTCCAAAGACGCGGAAGCGGAACACAATAAAGATTCCATCTGGAACCTGAGTGCTTTGCTTCGTCCTGGTGCTGCCTCCAAGCAGGAGTCTCCCTGTGCAGCATTGTGCTCCTGCCAGGTACCCCGTGTGCCCTGGAAGCCAGCTCTGACGGCAGCGAGGACCTTTGGAGCCCATCCCCAGGGAGGCACCAGCCCTCGTAGCCTAGGTTTCTGACAGAAGTCGAGGTGTGCTGGCTGACAGCAGTAGTTCATGCACTCGTAGAGCTGGTCACCTGGTGGTTCAGGAAAGTACCTTGCCGTTCGGTGTTCTGGGAACGATGGAGACCACAGATTTGCTCTTCCTTGGCAGTAATGAGGAGTCACTCATCGCCCTTCCAAGTACTGAGAAAGAGCTGTCGCTGGCTCCCTTACCCTCCTTGCGACATTTAACACTGAGGTTTGTCTTGAAAGTTGAGAGAATTTTTAAAGATAAATCTAATATTTATTTGTATATTTTCCCTACCCAGGAGACTATAGAAATGCTTTAAAAACTCAGGCTTCCTCCTGAGGCAGCACCTGACATTGAGTCCCATGTCCCCACAGGTTTCTATTAAAACAAGATGATAGGCCACGCTCAGGGATAATAAATCTATTTTAATAAGATTACTTTTGACAACTATTTGTACATGTATTTAACGGTACTTTCAACCCCCGGGCTCCATTACAAATTGGGTACTGAAGCGCCCTTGCCAGGAAGTGAGCAAAGCTGTTAGCATCAAAAGATTGTAAATCCCATGGTCTGAGAAGGGTTATTTTACACTGTGTCGGGAAAAATAACGAAGCATTTAAGTTTCTCATTGTACACCTGTACATTGGTTTAGATTGAATGGCTCAAATTAAACAAATATAGAGAGATTTCATATATACAAATATTATATCATGTATAGGTCTATCATATCTATTTTAAAAGGATAAAATTTGACTTTGCATGCATGACCCGAGTCTGTTTCTCACTCCCTCAGTCCCCGAGTGTGACTAGGCTCCTCAGTGCCCTCCCGGCCTCCTCCCCGAGAATGGATGGGGGGTCATGAGAAGGGACAAGTCCTGATGCTGGTGAGCGGGACGCGCCGCACCACAGGGCCGATGGCGCTCGCCTGGTGTCTCCGAGGGCCGGCCTCACGTTCCTCCGCATGCTCTGGGTAACAGAGTAATTGTATTCACCTGTGACCTCCAGAAAAGAGGCTCCTGGACCCCATGTACCTCATGACTGAGTGCCACTGAGGGCCTGGGGGTGGGGGCGGGGCGGATTACTGTCATAGCTGATGTTTTGGGGGGCAGAGGGAGCTGTCCTTGGGCCCTCCAGACACCCTCAAGATCATTGTTTAATTCATAAGTGTAAAAAGATAAGGTGGTAATGGAGCTTTCAGTCACACAGTGTGGAAAAACAAAATTTGGGAGTGAAACATTTCATTTTAAGCCATTTACTTTGAGCCCATGGATTAAAGGGCAGGTTTAAAGGTGTTTACAGCTCCAGCCCTCCCCAGTGCCCAGAATCCAATACCACTGTAGGGACAGATCCCGCCATCTTATTTCCCTTCTGTAGCCACTCAGCTGGTCCTGTAGGACTTGATGTTCACTGTCAGTACAGGTGGCAGCCCCAGGTCTAAGGGGCAACCTGACCCTCCTCCACACCCCGACCCCGCAGAGGACATTTCCCACAGGCAAGCCCTTGGGCGGAGAGGGCTGCTGCTGGGCATGGAGGCTGAAAGTGGATCAAAATAGGCACAAAGTCAAAAGGCAAAGATCAAACAAAAGGCCAAAGTCACCACCCGAAGGGAACATACAAAACCTGCACCACCACCATTTGCCACACGGGCCGGAGATGACTGAGCCGCAGAACTCCAGCCTCGCGTTGGCAGTGACAGCGAGGAGCCAACGGAGACGCTTGGCAGCCTCGGGGCGCCCCTGGCGTGTGTCGGTCTGGGCCCATGTATGTACACACGTGTCAGAGGGCAGTGCTCTCAGACTCCTCCTCGGAGTCCCTCTTCTCAGTCACCGAGTGTCGCCGCACATGCTCCAGGGGACTCAGGCGGAGCGTGGACTCCAGCTCTACGTGGATGGAGGGAACATCAAAGTGGACAAGATCTGAAAATGGCCAGAGAGAGAGAGAGAGGTGGCTGAAAGGGGGCTTCAGCTAAGGGGCCGCGGATGGCAGGTACTGGTCATGGTTGGCATTGGGAAGCAGTGGGCTGGCCACTGGGGGGCTGGCCTATTTGGGGGCCGATTGAAGCGTTTTAGTGCAGGGTCGGTTAGGGTTGGGCCACTTTGCTTCTACCAAGCAAGCCTGTAGGACCAGCATCCAGCCCCTGCCGGGGTGGTTCACAGAGGACCAGGCTACCGCACACTCACTGCCTTCTGGGCCGGTCTCAGGGACAGCTTTGGGGAGATTTCAAGGATGTGTTTAGTTCCCTAAAGTCTGCAGGGACGGGATGAGGCAGTGGAAAACACCCCATTTTCTCATCAGACGGGGGAATTCTGAGATTCACGGCACCCTCACTCTCAGGCTGTAAACAGTACACTTCAGATGGCTGATGGGGCAGGGCCGAGGGTTTCCCTCAGGACGCTGGCAGTAATTGGAGCAAAATTTGCTCAGCTCCATCACTCAGCTCTAGGGAAACTGCTCACCTAGAGATCCAGCCTTCTTGGGGGCCCTCAAAGGTCATTCTTCCTGGGAGATAATCAGGAAGAATGTACCTCAAATGTATCTGAGGTAACAAGGCTCGGCGTCTGGGATTCGGGGCATCTGCGAGCCAGTAAAGACAAATCCTTAGAGCCAGCGGCTCAGCATATGCACGGCCCCCTGGTGGGGGCCTGGGACTACACGGCTCTGGGAAGGCTGAGCCTGAGGAGTCCTGGGGCTGCAGCAGGCTCAGGCTGACTGGGATGCGATGGAGCTCAAAGCCCCAGACCCCAGATCCTTTACTCTCAGTCATGTTACCCATGCCTAGGCCTGCTTAGTTTTTACCTCCACTTAGCTGTCAATCTCGGCCCGTAGTAGCACTCCACATGACAGAGGAAGTGTATCTAGGAAGGGAACAGCTCTAGACCAGGCCTGAGGGTGGGGTGTTTGTTGTGTTTTTGATTTTTTGGTAAAACAAACATTCAGCCCAAAGAATGCCATATCAAGTGGACAGACAGACATTTGGACACTGCCCTAAATGACATACAAACATGGAAACTCTCCAACAAAAGGTCCTTCTGTCTCACCCCACCCCCTCAAACAGTCCTCAAAATGTCATCCCAGCCTGTCTTCATTCTGCTGCCTGATGGAGCAGTGACTGGGGGTGTGAGGCTAGCTCAGCCAGTGCCACTGGCTCTTCTTCCTGCCCCAGAGGACATGTGCAGGCCTTTGGGCCTGCCTGTGTCCTGCCCTCACTGCTGGGGTCCATCCCTGGTGCCTAGTGGGAGGCAGCTCCTGGCCTGGGACCCACCTGCCCCACCTGCCCCACCTGTCGTGCCATGTTCTGTTAGGTAAGGCACAGGCCATCAGGCCTGGATTCCACATCCTATCTCTGTCACTAGGGAGAGTATAAGCTTGGACAGGTTTCTTACCTTCCCTGTGTCCCAGCAGTCAAAGGGGAACAACAAAGGGTGGTGATGGGTTACTTGACAGTTACAGAAAGAGCATGTAAAGAACCCCCATCCCTGATAGGAACTTGAGATGAGCTGCTCAGCTGTGCTCCTGGCTGTTCCCTTAGAGAGAGCCCTGCGGAGGAAGGCAATGCAGGAAACCCGGAGCAAGATTTAGGGAAAGAAGCCCCAGTGACATTGCAGGGGCGCAGGGGGAGTGCAGGGGCAGCTTGTTTCTTGTTTCGGACAAAGCTCCAGAAGTGTCTGTCAGGAGACCTGTCTGGACGCCCTCCTGCCATGCCTGTCATTGGTCCCCACAGGACCACAGGCATAGCAGCTTTCCTGGGGGCACCGGGGAGCCCTCCCCTGGTTTACTCTGGATGCCCCTCCTTACTGAGGCAAAAACACCTGGCTCCTCTGGCTTCTTTCATGTTCTTGACTTGGTTTTACTTTTGAGTATCTGCTCTTTATTGGACGATATCAACAAAAACTGGTATAACTGCTTCCAAAATATTTCATTGAGTTGGATAGACAGGATCTGGCTGGCCATATACCCTATGAAAAAGTGAGCTCAGGAAGAATTCTACTACTGTGGATTCTTCAGGATTTGTCAGCTGTCTCAGCCCAGAGGAAGGCAAGTTAGACATTCCTTCAGAAAGTGGGAATGGCTGGGGTGCACGCATGCATGCTGCACGGACAGCCTCCCAGCCACGTGGTGAGGCTGCATCCAGGCACTGGGGTGGCAACATCATTGGGACCCTTCCCTAAACCAACATGTATGTGAGGAACTGTCCTGGACACTGGGCACAGATGTCTTCTGCAGGCCCTCCAGTGATAACAAAGGTTCGTGATATGAGCAGTCCTGTTACCCTTTCAATTCTAAACCACAGGGAGAGCATCGGGGAGCTGAGGTTAGGTGACAGAGGGTGGGGAGCAGATGAGCTCGGCCTCTGCCTGGCTGTCTCCCCCATCTGCTAAGGACAAGAAAAAAACAGACCCAAAAAAAAAAAAAAATGGCCAGTGATCCCAAAAAGCCTAATGAGCTCTCGGACCCGGCAGCTCCTGCGGAGGCTGGGGAAGGCACCAGGATGGAAGCCGCCATGCAGGTCTGAGCTACATGCAGAGTGCGGGGCAGAGAGCTGTGGCCTGGCTGGCTCGGGCGAGTGGACAGGAGGCGAGGCTGGGGCCGCTTACCCTGAACATCCCCCTCACACGTATCCAAAACTGCGGCACTCATGTCACACAGCTGCAAGAACACAATGATAGGATTCGGAGAAAGGAATAAACACGATGAAACAAGAATGTAACAAAAACTATGCCAAGTATCACAGTCAGGTGGGCCACGCCAGGTCATTACGTTTCTACTCTGGTCAGAGGCCGGTGCGCACGGGACAGAACAACAGTTTGCTGCCAAAGAACGTGAAAACAGAACAGGTACGGGGGCCAAGGGCATTATTACTGCGACCTGGTGCAATGGAAAGAGGATTATTACATTCCTCATGTGATTGTGGGGACACTGGCTGCCCCTCTGTGCTTTCTGTTGCCCACTTTTTGCCCCCAGAGTTCTCCTCGTTCTATTATCTCTCTGTTCTTCCTCAGTGATACCTGCTGCTCATTCTGTTGCTTCCAGTATCAACCCTATGCTGTGTCCCTTCCTTGGGGCAGCTGCACTCGTTGGCAGGCTGAGGTGTTGGGAGGAGCAGCCCCTCTAGCTTACTGGGGGTGACCACGAGCTCGTGGGGTGTGGCCATGAGCCCTGAGGGCAGCAGGCCTGTGCCCCCTCCATCAGGCCTCATTCAGGACCCATCACCAAGAACCACCCGTGGAAAGTGGTGCTCACTGTCGTCTTTCAAAGAGGAATTACCTTAATTTTTTATGAGCCTCAGGGTAAATGACAGCAGCTGTACCTTCGACAGTAATCACATCCCAAAATGAAGAAGCCAAATCACCAGACGGCTGTTGCCCACAATATTTAAATCTTTCGACCCATTGCAAACACTCCAATTGGACTGGCCTTTTCATAGGCAGCAAGCTACTGAACCCCACAGGCTCACCCCTGCTATCTAATCAAGTGAAAACAAACATCACTCCTGGAGAAGGACATAGGAATAAAAGCACAATCCCTATGAGAAATCCCAGTGCACCTAGGACTGCATTGTTCTTTGTGTCTGCGTGGTGTGTGTATTTATACAGTGTACTTGTGTGGTGTGTATGCATGGATGTATGTGTATTTGGGTAGTGTTTCTGTGTACTGTGTGTGGGTGGTATCTGTGTATCTCTGTGGTGTTTGGTGTGTGTGTGTGTGTGTGTGTGTGTGTGTGTGTTCCATCCCAAGCTCCCTCACCTTCTGCCACTTGGGACAACACTAAGCATGTGTGCACTGCTCTGCCGCCTGCTGACACGGCAAGCTGTCCCTGTTCCAAGACAGCGCCCAGCCCGTGGCCTGCCTCCCTGCGTGAGGAAAATGCTATGCCTACGTTAGTGGGCACCACAAATATGCCCCGTGGTCAGATCTAATCTCAGGTGTCAGAGTGGAGCGATGTTTCAAAAATGTCCTCTTGTAACGAACACACAGTTTCTGGTGTGTGTTTGTGATTTCATGCTTATACAGTTTTTTCCCTTGGGGGGAAAGAGCTCCATCTTTGATTTTAAACTTAAAGCAAAACTAAATTTAGCTGTTGTGGGCTTGTCCAATTAGCTCCTTTAACAACAGGGGGACATGCAGCTTTTCTGAAACTGACCCCTTTCTAAATATATATTGCTAGAAATCCATGTTTCTAATTAGGCTTATTTAAGTAATAGGAAAAAAATGTCTTTGGTTCTTCGTGTCTGTTCTCAAGATACAGGTTTGTACCTGTTTAGATCCTTGGGCTCTCTCTACACAAGGAAAGCCTCCACCCCTCACCTGTGCTATTCTGCAATCACAACGCTGCGTCCAGCCTCTCCTGAAGCACCACTCCAAAGAATTCAGGGCATTCAACACCCAAATTACCGCCAGCATCAGAGCCCTGGGCCCACAGGCATTCGGTTGGGAGAATCCCCTAAGAAGCCCCTCTGCGGGGTGACTTGGATCCATCCTGAGCTGCTTTCCACTGGCTTGAGGGTGGTGTCAAAGGATCCACTGTGGTGGAAGCCACAGTGGCACCAGCTCAGCCATCCTGTGGCAAGCAGGGATCTATGAACTGGCGGGCACCGGTAGCCCCTCCCCTCAGCACATTTCACTAAGGTTCATGGGAAAATCTGAGGGAACCGAGGCTTGGTTACCTGTAGACATGCTTTCCCCGGGGGACATGCCATCTAGCATGGGATGCTCCGTGGACTGTGGACTAGAGGCTGAGAGGTTCACTGTGGGAGGCTGAGGAGGCGGCAGGGTGGGTCTCTGTCTGGGCTTAGGGGTGGGCCGTGATTTGGTTAAAGTGCTTGTGAAGCTGGAAGGAGAGGCCAGAGGGGGAGCTGCAGCAGCTGGGGAGAGCTGGCCTGAGGCCAAGGAGTACCCTTGAGGGTAACTCAGTCCGTAGGGCGATGGGGTGCTTGGTGGGGTAGGAGACAGGCTGAGTGGGGATGGCTGGCCGGCGGACTGGTCAGTCACAGTGCCCGGCTGGACAAAGGGGACCTTGGGTGGAATTGGTGCCACCTTCTTGGAAACTGGAAGAGAAAACACAACACAAGAGCAACACACAAGGTTGTTAAATGAAGCCCATTGTCTATGTAGCCTATTAGCACACCCTTCACCACCTCCTAACCTTTGCCACCTCCTCACCCCCACCCCCGGCTCTTGCTACCCTGAGAGCAGCCAATACAATTTTTAAAAAACATCACCTAGAACTGCAAATTTTCATATTTCCCCATCTGTTCACTAATTTCTCCTCGTCGTCTCTGAATTCCTGCCAACACACACACACACACACACACACACACACACACACACACACACACACAGCCAAACTGCAGCACAAATTTCCCATCCACAGGCAGTGACTGATTTCCCAGTGTCCTGTCACCACCTCGGAGTGGTAAAAGGTATGGGTGCTATGCTGAGGGAGAGTGAGTCAGGGACAGAGGGTCCAACAGAGGACAACTGGAGTTCAACCTATGACAGTGGACCCTGTTCGGGATGCTTGTCCTTAGAATAGGAAACTCTGACTTTTGGCTGAACCTGCCCAATGGCTCTTGGCTCCCATAATAAGGACACATGACCACGTACTTTGGCCACAGAAGCCCAGTGCCTCCATCATATCTGTCCTTCCCCCGATACAGCATGCTTGCTTCTGAGGTGCTTTTCTTTCAGGAATCGTACCCTCTGGGTACAAATACGAGTATAGACAGATCTACTGCATTGTTTTAAGCCCCGACCTCCTCTGCATTGCTTTTGTTTTACTTTTTCTTTACTTAATCATGCCAAAGGGTAACAAATAAATTATACTTTTAATTAAAAATGAACTGGGGAGGATGACAAATTCAAACACTCAGATGATCCCATTGATGGGCAAAGGTCTTGAGAAAGCGATCACTAATCTGTCAATTGAGTGCCGGCTGTGGGTACCATTAATTCTAGAAGAAATTGTCCTCTAAGCCCTCAAGAGGCACCAGGGACACTTCTCCCACCCCTCACTCCTCACCCCTCCATGGAATAAAATCTATTCTAAAATGCACTTCCCTGGTCCTTCCTTGTGCAGTGTGGACAAGGAAATGACATGTTCTCCTGGGTCCCACCAACATGGGCTCAAATTCCTCCCCTGTCTTACCCACTGTAAGCCCAGGGGATATTTATTTAAACCTCCTCTCCGCAGGATTGCAATAATTAAATGGAACCATGTGTATAAAGCACCAGATAAGCATGACTTATAATAAAACCACTTTTCAGCACTACTGGCTAATGTGGGAATTACTCCGGTGGGTGAGAAGCAAGTGGAGACTCCAGGGATCATGCTTGAACCTGTCTTGTCCTACATGAGCTGGAAGAGGGAGGATGCAGTGACATCACCATGTAGTCTATGATGACATTTACCACTTCTTGGTAGTGACAGGATGAAGCCATAATGTACAACTGTAGGCACGTTCTCAAAAGACTGAGGGCTTCAAAAAGAAAAAAGGTAAGTGTGCCAATGGGGGCGATGGTGGAGGGTGAAGAAGTTGTACCTTTCAAAAGATGGCTCTGAGCTACTGAATGCCACTTGGGAAAGGGACCTGTACCATTCTAGGCCACCTCATAGTCCCAATGTGCTGTGAAAACTGAGAGGGCCAACTAGTTAGCTGACTGGCCTGGACTGGGAGCCCTGACTCCACTGGGCAAAACAATGGCTTGTTGTCACCCCACTCAGAGGGTGGGGGACAGGCTAAAGTCCTTGTACACAAAGATGGCCAAAGAAGTCTATCTAGACTGCAAGGAAAATCTGTTGTTGCTGGGAAAAAACCCTGAAATGCTAAATTCCACCTCCCTGCCCCCACCACTGTGGCTCAATTCCTATGTCTGGAAGGGTGTCCCGAGTACCCCATACTGCCCTGAACGGCACCACCGTTGTATTATAGTTCCATATTTACCTTTCTGGAGAGGCTATGCCTGTTGCTGTTACATCCTTAGAGCTCTGCACCTAGTAGGGGCCCAGTAACTGCTTGTAGGATGCATAATGCATGAATAGGGACAAGATGGAAGGACTGGGTGAGAGCAGACGTGGATAACGGGATTGCCACCGCAGCCTGGAGCCAGGATGGCAGGAAATCTACCTGTCGTGAAGGTATGTGTGGATAAGGTGAACCAGCCCTGCTCCACAAATCCTGGCACTAAATCCATACCTACAAGCTAGAAAGGCCTGAATTGAGAACAAATGAAACAATAGGCTATTATAAACAAGTTAAAGACTTTGTAAAGTGGTGACATAAGGTGAAAACCAACAGAAAAGATTTGGGTAAGCACACACATTCCCTGCAGTTCCCCATGTATGGAACATCACCGCGGAGCATGTCTCTAAATTTTGGGGGTCACTTCAGGAGAATAACTGGGCCTTTTACAGTGAGTTCCAGTGGGCAGCTCCGGGGTCTGTGAAGAAATTCTCAGACCTTCTAAAATGGAAATAGGGGAGGGCAGGACTCCTGTAGAAACAATCTGATTCCCTCTTCTGTGTCACATTCGACAAACAATCCCAGGGAAGGCAGCTGTGTGAGGCCCCGGTTGACAGGCAGAAGACCCCACACATCTTAAATGATGGCGGCAGAGCCTGGTGGGGTCTGTGGGAGACACACGTCATCCTGAGCAGTGATTCTGCACAGAGGTCTTAGGGCACAGGAAGCAATATCCTGTACACGCCACTAACGAGCCCACTGTTCAAGTGAGGAAATGGAGGAATAGTGATGAAATGATCCCTCTTGGAGTTGGTTAGCTGCCAAACCTCGAATGCCCAGACCAGGAATGTTCCACTAAGCCACGGTTTCTAAGTATCCGTGCTAAGTGAGGGAAATGAGTTCCCAGGCAGCACACGTGCAGCGATGTCTGGCCTGAGACCGATGTGGAGCGAGGCGGTGACGTACCTTTCCGGAGGGTGTGAGGACTCTGGTCTGCGGGTAGCTGGCCGGGACTGGTGCCCGCTTGTGCTCCTGGTTGCGTCCCTGTACTGGGAGCCCCCTGGCTGGAAGCTGGACTTCCTTTCTGCCCAGATCCTGGAGAAAGTTCCTTGCTTTTAGAAGTGCTAAAACGTAAGCACAAAGGACAAGAGTGAACCCCTGAACTCAGGCCTCGTAGCACCAGCATTGTGGATCTCAGTACGTGTGCCTCTGGGCCAGCTCTGGTCTGTCCCAGCCTGGTCTGTCTCAGGACCTTCTGAACATATTCAAAGACGCCCCCAGAGGTGACTGTCCCTTCTGGGGGCTCAGATGGCCTGGGTCCCACTTTCCCCTTGGTGTGGCACTCACTGCCGGTTCCCTCTCCACACCGCTGCCCTCTCTCCATCAGGAGACCATGAGCAGTGGGAGGCAGGGCCCCTGAGCTCTCCCCCTCTACCCTGTGATCAACACTGGCATTCTCGGACATTCAGAAACTGGAACACCTCAGTGCTGTGTCCCTCCTGTATCCACAGCAGACCAGAGCAAGACCTTCTTAGGGTCCGTGTGCTGAGTGAGGGCTGATGACTTGGGCTCACACTGCCAAGCCTTACGGCCATGGCTCCCAGCTACTTTCCTTGAACCTCATTCCCACCTCCAAGCAGGGGAGGAATTGGGGACCCATCCTCAAATTCAGTAGCAGGTCTCAGCAAATGGTAGGATTTCAATGTCCAGATGTGGGCCAGTTTGAGTCCCGGTCTACCAGGCGTGGAGGGAGGATTAGGGTCAATGGCAGTGAGGGCTTCTGGAGTCCCTTGAATTGATAAAGGGACACCCTGGGTCACGAGGTCCCAAAGAGGGTTCATCCTCCACTGCTGGCTCTTTCTCAGGCCTTCTCCTAAGGATGAGGTACATGTTAAAAGACACCCTACTCCACTCCACTCCACAGACCAGGGATGGCAAATAAATGGTCAGCTCCTCACTCCCTACCGTCCTCCCCAACACGCCACCCATCACAGACATCACCAATTCATCCCCACATTTCCCCCACAGAGTTCTCACTTGTTTTCAACATAATGTTCCAGGTAGCCCCTAACAAAAGAGGGAGGTGACCTTGGAGTTGGGAGCTATCTGTCACCTTTGCTGGAACCTGCTTGGATTCTGATGCCCTCAGGTAGGGCACAGAGAGTGGAAACCTAAATCCTTTGCAATGATTATTTCTTCCCCCCAAAACTAGTTACAGCCCATTTCTTCCCTACATTTGTCTAGAAACTAAACATTAAAGAGCTAGGAATATACTGCTCATTCCACTGAGGTATAGTGAGAAAGGCTGGGAGGCAGAGAGGGACCTGGGCTGGAAGAGCAAACATGATCAATGTACAGCTAATCTTCTCTCCGTGGAGGAATGAAAGGAGCCCACACTCAAGGTACTAGTAAGTTCTGTCCTTCTCAGGATGAGTGTTACATCACACTACGTAATTCCCCAAGGGAAAAAGCTATTCCATCAGAGGACTAGAAGAGCAACAGTTCCTTTCTCTACTCTGTTAATGGAACAACAACAACAAAACCCAGAAAACCCTTCCCTCACTCCTGTTGGGCAAAAATGTCTTTCATTCTTCTTCAGGCCCAAGGTAACCAGGCACTCAGGTGTTAATGACAGGTATCACTCTGTCCTGTCCATCTCCACCTCCATTAAGGGAGAAGGTAAAACAGAAGAAAACACGAAACTAGCAAACAACATAATTGCTTCTTGTGGGACAATAGGCTCCTTCTTTCCTCTGGACAGACATCTGTCTAAGGAATCTAGGGCCCTAGAAGCTCGTTCTTCTTTTCCTTCACACCTGCACACTCCCCCCACTGTAGAAACAAGTATTTACATACATTGCCTGGATCCTCTCTCTCCAGCATAGATCAGCTGACCGAGTGGGGAGAGCTGGGGTGTAAGTAACATAGCTATCAGGAGCCCGAGATGGATGAAGCACAGTTACAGCACGCGTGAAGACAGGTGAGATTTGGGGATGTGTGACTCAGTGAGCTTGGGTGCAAAGGGGCAGGAAGAAGTGTTTGGGGTTGGAGTTAATGCCAAGCAGATGAGCAGGGTACAGAGGCTGAGCCTGGCTGGAGAGACCATCAGCCTCGAGGGGATGACCCTTGTGGGGAATGGGAACGCTGGAGCAAGCCACAGGCAGGGGAGGGCCTGCCATCCTTGGGGGTGGGGGAGCAGTAACAGGAATCTGGTACTGGAAGAAACATCGTCTGGGCTGTGAATGTCCAAGAAAACAGAAACAAAGAAACAAAGCAATGGAACAGCCATTTGTATTGGGAGGAATCCATGTGGGGAAAGTAAGAGTGGTACAAGACAAATAAGGACATTGACACCCAAAGGAAATCTACAGGACTGGTTACTCTGGGAAAAGGGGCCAGTGTGACGTCTGACTGTACAGCAATGGGACTGACCTTGTATATCATCTGAACCAGTGGGCGGTGTTCCCTGCCCATGTGTGACTCTGCGAGGCCACTCATCTGCAACATTCTGGGAACATCTCAGAGCCAGGGGAAATCCATCTTGGAGGGGTATTTTCCAGAAACATCATTTATATGCCAAATGCTGTTGGCACCAAGTCTCGGTGATAAGATGGGAAATCAGAGTGGAGCCAGTGTGTGCAAAGGGAACCTTCCCAGCAAATCAATTCGTCCAAATCTCTTCCTCATCAGTCTCTGGCCCTCAGCCATTGCCTCTGCTTCTCCACTGAACTCGCTCTCCCCCATCTGCATCTCTCAAGTGGACCTGAAGCCCAGTGAGTACACAGCCAGTGCCAGAGTCCTTGCATTGTCTCTGACTTGGAGCCAACAGCAACAACCCAACCACATCCAGTGTCAGTGTCCCCTTCCTAAACTCTGTGATTGTCCCCTTTCCCTTTGTCATTTTCCAATTTCGCAGGGAAGAGAACTGCTCATTAAAGAAAAAAGAAAGCCTGCAACCCCTTCACGTAGGGGGTTGGTGTGTCTATGTACTCATGGGCGCACGCATACAAAGATTGGGTTAAAAGAATCATCTTCCCCAAACCCCAAATGTTTTCCAGCAGTGGCCTGGAGGAATGCTGCATCCTCTAATAACAGAATGTAAAGCCGTGTCTGATGTGACTCACTTTCCTAGGTCTCCTAAGTTGTTGGAGAGCAGATAGTTTTCCTAATTGCTGTTAATAGCAAAGTAGCTTCACTGTGTGATTCCAGCTTCTAGAATCCCCTCCGACCGCCCCCTTTCAAAGAGGGGCCAGGTACAGCCCCCTTCCCCCGCGTCCCTGGGTATGACCATGTGCCTTCATGATTTGTGAGTATTTGCTCACTGGAACGTGTATGTCTTAAGGGCACAGGTTACATCTTTCATCTTTGGATGGACACATTCCTCCATAAATGTTCAGCGAACTAGTGATGGAATGAGCTTGTTCTTTTTTCTTCCCTTCACAGAATGGAAACACAACTGTGCACCTGCAAGAAGCTCACCAGGTCAGCATGACCACATGACCTCCACTACTTCCCTGATTTGCACTCATGTGAGCAGGGAAAATGGCCCCTACGAATCTAAAAGTGGAGGGGAAGAAAAGAGAAATACCGACATTCTAAATTTCAAACTAGGGAAATGCTAACAGCTTTGGAAGGGGACGTGGAGAGCTGGGAACTGAGATGCCTCACACCACATTAGCACGCTGCCACCTGATACTTCTGCTGTTTGCTTAGGGATGCAATTCTTGGGAAGCCTGGCATTTATCTGATAATCCAGGGAGCTGTGAATGATTTATTGGGTGTCAGCATCATGCAGAAAGCCAACACGAATGCTTAGAAATGGGGGGAAATGACAGCGTCCAAGAGGCCTGGAGTGGGTGCAGCAAACCCCACCACACCCTGCACCGCAGGCAGCCCGCCCCAGGCTTACCTGGTCCGTTCAGCCCCTGGCTGGAGGCCCATGCTTGATGGAGAAAGCGAGGGTACTGCGGGGTCGTCCAGGGGCTGCTCAGCAAGGGATGATGGCAGCTCGGCGGGCGGGGCAGGGGGCTGCATGGAGGGCGGGGCACACGACCCTTTCCGGCCGGCAGAGGAGCCTCTTCGAGCCACCCAGGACGTGTCCATCACCCTCACGCCCATGCTGGTGAGGGACACAAAGACACGTGCTTACCCACGCGTGACAGGTGACAGGCTCCCTCCCCCATGAAGCGGACACATTCAAGCACATCCGTGTTAGGAGAACAGCAGTGCAGCCTTAGCACCTTCCTGGGCTCAGAGAAGCGAGGCATCAGCAGGGCTCCACTGACAGACAGGCAACGCTTGGAGCATCCTGGTTGCCCCAGGCAGGCCTCACCAGTGGCCCTGGCACAGCAGGCAGCGGTGTGTCTACCCTCTGCCAAAGCCAGCTGATCGTTCAGGGCAGAATGCAGCCTCTCTGGGGGGCACTCACTCCTCTCAGGTGGGAGAGGCAGGTGGGCGGGACTGGGACACGGGCAGCATGGGACTAGAACATGGCACCAACCAGCAGGAGACTCTAAATATCCATCCTTCTTCTTGTCACTTGCGGTTTACAGCACGGGGCCCAGTCATTAGCCCCAGGACCCTGGCCAAGCTACCGCCTCTGCAGGCCACACCCGCTTGTCTACACTGCAGGGAACGGGCTGACCGGGCCTAGGGTCACTCTCTGTTCCGATTCCGTTTTAATGATGAGATTACAGTCAGCTTCAGTTAAGTGGGCCAAGCAACCAGACGCGGCACATTCACCTCTGGCAGAGCTCACTAAGGCATAGCTCGCTTAGTTTTCAGAGACTGAACATGGCCTGTAGCTACCCGAGGATACTGTACCTTTGGATTTTCCTAAGGCTGCAGGGACAGAAACATACAGATATTAGTGTCAAAAAAACTACGTCTTTCTTCGGACATATAGGTTGTCTCGTCAAGGTCAGAGTCTTAGCATGGGGCTTTTATTGTGGCAAAAAATGATTTTGATTTTGTTGGTCTCTTAAAGTGACTCTTCTATTTGCATGGGTGAAAAATCTTATTCTATCAAGCTTACAGGTGAATAAAGAGAGAAGCTGAAGCGCTGAGATCAGTGCATACAGGTGGGCATGAGAGGGCATCCTAAGGGAGGAAAAAGATTGATGAGGGAATAATAGTCACCTGCTTACTTTTAAGTTCCATGATTTAGAAGGCAGTTAATTCCTTTTCCCTGGTCTAGGTGGTAACTTGTACTGTGGGACGTAGTCGAGGCTTCACTGACTAAGGCAAGAGCTAATATTTCTGGTATCTGGGAAGACACAGACATTCACAGGGAGAAAACACATACTCCCAGCCAGCGTCCACCCTGTATGCACAGTGGGGTGTGGGTGTGACGGTTTCTGTGTGCTTGCTCTGACCTCTTATTCTCACCCACACTGGTCAGACGCACAAAGCTAGGACACCATGAGACCCTGTGCACCTGAAAAGTCACATTTACCTTGCAAAGGGGTAGCAAGATTAAAAAATAAAAAGTGTTCAAGTATAGAGCTTGGTTGTAGCAAGTGGGATTTAGGCCCTTTAAGGAAATACAACTTGGCATGGAGACGGCATGGTACACAGTGAAGAAATGGTGCTAAAAGCTGAGCACACACTGGGAGGGAGACACCTTCCTGACACTCTTTCCTCTGTAGGATCCACAGAGACCTTTTCGTGTGTAATATCAATGTTAATTTTTTCTCATCTTCCTTGGATGGCTCTGAGGAGGCACCGGAGGGTAGGGAGGAGAGGTCAGTCTCTTTCCAGGATCCACTAGCTTTCAAGTCATCTTGGGTCTCAAGACCCTCTGACAATAAATAAGCACCTCCTATAGGAGACCCAGAATCAGTTTTGGAGGCAACTCAAATGTCTGGCACAGGGTCGAGTTGCATCCCCTGATATTTAAAGAGGGCTCCAAGGAGTATCAAACTGTGTTCCTGGGCTTCAGAATTTATCAAGATACAAAGAGCAAGAAGCTTAATATTCCTCTGGGAGCAGGGAACTGATATCACTTCGTTGCAATGGTGGCTGAGGATGGCAGGCATGCAAGCCTCACTGTTTTTCTTACCCGATTCTCTTTCACTTAGAAAGACATTGGTGGAGGTGAAGGGAGGGGAGGCAGGGGCTTCAGGGTCAGGGCTGGTGGGCTATGCCTTCTACTTCCAATGGCATCTTCAGCGTGAGCAACCATAGATGCCAGGCTACCTGGTGATCTCCTAGTTTACCAAGTGAAGGAGCCAGCTGGGGCATGGGGTATGGACAGAGTGAGACCTGCCATCAGTGGCAAAATGTCACCAACAAAGAAGTAACAGCTGAACACGTACTTTCACTTTTATGCCATATGGAATCACCACTCTCCACCTGAAATTATTTTCTTGGGAGGTAGCATCACGTTCACAGTGGGCATGTATTAAATGACAATTGATCTTTTCAGAAAGTCAGGACAAGGGGTTATGGTAAGAAGGATAGTTAGGGCAAGGAGCTGAGGAGCAGGGGGTGCAGAGTTCTCCCCCACTCACCACTGAGCCATGTGGGGTAGACCAGGTGACACATCCTCACCTCGGCAAGGCAATGACGTACAATCTCCCGTTTAACTCCACTTAGTCTCCCAGGACCTTATATTTGCATGGAATTTATCATAAGCCACACTTTGCATTTTTCATGAGACTGTATTACGGAATCTGTTCTGGAATGATCCAGGCCTGAAGATCCAGCTGAACCATTCACTGACTCAGTAGGGCTCCCTCCTCAACTACAGAATAAGGCTGATACTTCCCATCCCACTTCCAGCATTTCCGTGAAGGAATTTTATCATGATTGAGTGCGAAGATACATCTAGCACGTCTTTGGGCCATTGCCTCAGGGAGGATACCAAGTCGTCATGCACTGGGTTGTGGGGGTGAGAGATGGGAAACACAGGGTGTCCCCATAAGTGGTCTGTCTAGCTATGCAAATGGTATTTTATGGGGTTGACCAGTTGGCCATATAGAGAATCATACAATATCTTGATGGAGGGAAGATAAAGACCTGGAAGCTGGATTGTGTGGAGCTGGGGTGGCAGCTCTGCGATGCCCACTCCTTGGGATCACAAGGATGGGGTGACCCCACTCCTTTTCATGCTCACCCCAATTCTTCTAGGGAGCAGCACAGCCCTGTGGGCAAGAGTATGGACTTTTGATGTAGGATTTGGGGTCTGAATCCCAGATTTTCTTATTACTGTGTGCTATGGATGACTTATTTAACATCTAGTATCCTCTGATTGCCCTCTCTCTGTAAGATGGGAGTAATACCACCTCCCCTCCTTTCTTAGGGTTGTTGTAAAGAAAAAAATAGAACAGTGTGCACCAATTCCTTAGCACCTGTTAAGAAATCAGTACGTGGTAACCTTGACTGTGATGCTGTTCTGTCCGTGTAGGTGCCAAGTACATACAATTAAAAAAAAAAAAAAAAAAAAAAAAACTCCATGGAGAAAGAAATAAAGAGAGTGAACCCAAGCCGTAAACAAGCTGATTGAATGGGGAAAGGATATGGTGTCAGCGAATCAGGTACAGTATGAGATGAGATATTGGAAAGACCCCATCTGGGTCATATCACCTGGGTTTATAGGGTCTGACATCAGATTTCTTCCCTTCCTAACACTGGCTCTAAACATCAAAATATTTTGGGGTGGTTCTATGGTCGAAGGAAAGGGAACAAAAAACAAGGGATAGAGGTTAGGAAGAGGCCCTTTTCCCTAAGCTCCTTAGTCTTCTAGGAATCTATGACTTAGGAGGGGCACTGTGGGTTTCACAGGAGGGGATGCTGAAAGCCTACTTGGATGATTCTAGGCTTAAGGAACAGAAAAATAAAGAAGGGGTCCTCACAAACCCCTTAAATCTTACTGTCCTGCCCAGGTCATCAGGGCAGGAAAGAAGGAAAGCTTAAGATGGGTTATCTTGGCTGCGAAGTTCCTTGGGAAACAAAGTGTGATAGGGTACGGGAGACTGCCAGGAGTGGCCACAACCTTCCCACTTGCAGAAGGTCTTCCATGTCACTGTGAGACTCCTGCAACCTTCCGCTGTCCCTGGCCAGTCCATTTGGGCTTTAGTATAGTTTGTGCTTGCAGAATGAGCCCAATTGCTCAAGGGAAGGTGGAGACCGAGAAAGACTCTAACATGTCATATACTAAAGAGATTAATTTCAATGTGCCGAATCATGTATTTCAAGAACTCATCAGACTCCAGATTCCCGGCCTCCCCGTCAATCCAGTATAACCAACAGTGTCATCAATCTTCCATAGAGCATCATTCAGATTTCTCTCGAAACTTCCCAGTTAATTACTGTTCCAAACTACTGATCACTGAGGTTCAAGTCTAGGTGGGTGGGACAAGACCCATCATAGAGTAGCCCTCCTGCACAGGCTGAAGACGAGTCAGACACCAAACTGAGTTCTAAGGACACTGCTAGCTCTGCTGTAAATATCCTCATAGATTTTTGGGGGGTTGCTGTCAACTGGCTCTGGTAGAGGACCCTGAGGACCACACCACTGTAGGGCAAGTGAAACGGCTGCAGGCAAGTCAAGTTTCAAGAGTGGAAAGAAGAGCTGCATGTTGGTCTTCTGAGGACAAAGAGCCGAGACCATTGGGATCTCTGTGGACAGATTGCCCTCCCACTGGGATCCAAGGGTCTGCGGGCAGCCTAACAGATGCTGTCAGGGCCTTGCCACCTGTGGGTGTAGGGATCCAAGAGGCTAGAAGCTAGCAGGGGCAGTGGGACAGATGTGTCAGCCAACAGGGCAGGTGTAGAGAGCATGGGCCAGAGCCAGGAGGTGGCAAACATGCAGCAGGGACAGCAGGAACCAAGGAAACAGGCACGTGAGAAGGGAAATGGGCAGCGGTGGTACTGGCGAGATCTGTCTGAAGTCTGAGGCTGGCATCGGGCAGGGAGTGGAGGCAGCGAGGCATAGAAAAGGGGAGGATGGCACCCATCAGAAGGGTAGAGATGTGAGGCTAGCAAGGAGGCTTCATCGCTGACGTTTTTCCTATTCTTGCCTCTGGGCTTCTGCACAGGTGCCTCAACAATCCCCGCTGAGTTTGTTCCGACTCTGCTGGGGACATAGCCAGTGGATGCATCTGACAAATCCTTATGCCCGCGAGTCCATCCTGACCAATGGGTAACAGCCTGCAGACATCTTGGCTCTTTTAGAAGCAATGGGTCTTGCATATATATATATTCGATATGACTAGGGATAACACTTCTGCCATTGTCAGAAAAAATAGAAGGGATTTGCAAGGTTACTTTCATTTATTATTTGGGGTGAGTGATCCAGGAAACAAATATCACTATTCCATAAAACAAACCAAAAAAGATAATATAAACAAGACATTAAAAACATGTAATAACCTAGACCCTAAAATTTCCAAGTGGGAGATGAGGAACGTCCAGTGAGCACTAGTGTGATGTGTTAATACTGTGTCACTCAGAGTCTTGGCAGAGGTAGCACGGCCTGTAGGTCACGCTGACATTCAATGGCTAAAGTAGGAAAGTTTTGAAAATTTAAAAAAAAACGGTATCATTGCAAAATTATTTATTCAGAATGGCAAAATTTTTCTGTGATTCAGTGGTTCTCAGCCCTCAATGTACATGAGCATCATGTGGGACATTTTCAAAAACACCAATGCCTGACTCCTAGCCCAGGCAGATGAAATCAGACTGGAGGAATAGGGGGGCTACGGAAGCCAGACACCGGTATCCTTTTTTTGAAAGCTTGTTCTGGCTATCATTTGCTGCACAACAAACCACTCTCAAAACTTGGCAGCTCATTTATCTTAGGTTGTGGCAGAGTCAGAGAGGGACAGCTTGTGTACTCTACACAGCACTAGCTGAGGTGGCCTAGAAGATTCTAAGATGGCTCACTCACAAAGCTAGTAACTGGGTGCTGGCTATCAGCTCAGTGCTCGGCTGGGGTTGAAGGCTGGGGGCTTCAGTTTCTTTCTCTCCAAGGATCTGCTTGGACTCCCACATGGCAAGGTAGCTGGGTTCCAAGGAGTGTTCCAAGAGACGCAGGCATAATCTACAAGGCTTCTTCTGACCTAGCTTCAGAAGGCCCAGAGTATCACTTCTGCTACATTGTCAGTTAGGGAAGTCACTGCGGCCAACTCAGAGTCAAAGGGAGCACATTAGATTTCAATCGTCAATGGAGGAAAATCTAAACACCTGGTGCCATGTTACCATCAAACTCCTGGTGTGTAGCTGCAGGGGAGGGATGTATTAGTTTCTTGGGGCTGCTGTCACAAGTACCCAAAGTTGGTAAACAACCGAAATGTATTCTCTCACAGTTCTGGAGGTTAAAAAATCCAAAATCAGTATCACTGGGCTGAAATCTAGGTGCCAGCGGGGCTGTGCTCCCTCCAGAGGCTCTCGGGGAAAATTCTTTCCTTGCCTCTTACGGCTTTTGGTGGCTGTCAGCATTCCTTGGCTTGTGGCCACCTCTTCAAATCACTCTCTGCTCCATCTTCATACCCCCTTTTCTGTGTATGTGTGTGTCAGATCTCCTCTGCTGTCCTCTTATGATATATGGGATTGCATTCAGGGCCCATCCTGGGAATCCAGAGTCATCTCTGTATTTCAAGATCCTTATAACCACATCTACAAATGTGGTTACCATTTTCCCCAAAAAGGTAATATTTACAGCTTCGAGGGCTTGGGACCTAATATCTTTGGGGGGGCCATTATTTTGCCTACCACAATCATGAAAAGTGTGTATGTTAGCTCCTAAATCTGACCCCAGGACTTGCTAAAGAAACAGTTTCCTGTGTCAATATGAATCAGAAATGCACCAAGACCAAAGCTAGGAGCTGGGATTGGGGGTAAACTACCTGGTATGACATCTAGGATATAACAGCCATCATGATGCTTGGGAAAATGTTATCCAATATTTCTCCCCCAAATTTTCTTTTTTAAAAAGTAACAGCTTGGGGCAGGTGTGGTGGCTCAGGCAGTGAGAACTCCATGCTCCTAACTCCGAAGGCTGCCAGTTAGATCCCCACATGGGCCAGTGGGCTCTCAACCACAAGGTTGCCGGTTCAACTCCTCGAGTCCCACAAGGGATGGTGGGTTCTGCCCCCTGCAACTAAGATTGAACACAGCACCTTGAGCTGAGCTGCTGCTGAGCTCCCGGATGGCTCAGTTGGTGGGAGCGCGGGCTCTCAACCACAAGGTTGCTGGTTCGACTCCTGCAAGGGATGGTGGGCTCTGCCCCCTGCAACTAAAATTGAACATGGCACCTTGAGCTGAGCTGCTGCTGAGCTCCTGGATGGCTCAGTTGGTTGGAGCGCGTCCTCTCAACCACAAGGTTGCCAGTTCGACTCCCACAAGGGATGGTGGGCTGTGCCCCCTGCAACTAGAAAACAGCAACTGGACCTGGAGCTGAGCTGCACCCTCCACAACTAAGACTGAAAGGACAACAACTTGAAGCTGAACGGCACCCTCCACAACTAAGATTGAGAGGACAACAACTTGACTTGGAAAAAAAAAAAGCTGGAAGTACACACTGTTCCCCAATAAAGTCCTGTTCCCCTTCAAAAAAAAAAAAAAAAAAAGTAACAGCTTTATTGACATATATTGAATATATTCTTTTTTCAATCTGACCAAAAAACCTCAATAAAGCAAGCTTTAATTTGTCAGTGTTTCAAGGGGGTAGGAGTAGTTTGAAGACTTTGATATGCATTTCAAAGATTTTAAAAGCTCAGAAATGGGTACACATGCAGAGATTTCCCCTAATATTGCTAAATAACACAGAGACTCAACTGATGCAAATTCCTTTTCTCTCCCTAAAAGACTTACTCACAACTTTAGGTTTCTGTTTGTCTTAAAGCTTGTTAAGAATTGATTATCTACAAGCTCTCTGTACTTTATAACACAGGCACTGACACCCAGACAACTCAGTGAGAGTTACCCTAAGCCAGTAAGCCCTTCAATTAATTTAATGTTCAATACAAATTTTAAGACACATAAAACATATTCATTTTGTGTACAAAAATAATTTGTTATGCATCTCCTATATTCTTAAAGTATATATACCAGGGGTGACAAAACACTGTATCCACATTTTAAGAGATGTTGTTATCTATGCTCAAGCAGCATTTCGTTGTAATCAGAAGTGTCCGGACGCTGATGGTAACCACTCTGAGCACCTCTTGTAATTGCAGAAGTCAAACGTGACTTGTATTCATCTTTTGTTATTGGTATATATTGAGCATTACAATTAATACAGTTTTTCCCTTTCTTAAAATGTGTATACATTTCTTCTGGCACCCTCTCTCTATACACACACACACACACACACACACACACACATACTTTAAAGATATAGGAGGTGCACATATACTTTACATATACATACACACACAAACATACACACACACATATATATATATGTATATATATACATATATATATATATATATATATAAAGCAGTTTCAGCTTTAAATCAGAATGTTATGCAGAATGGGCATAACATTTACAAAGTTCTTGAGTTAAGAGAACTTTGTGAGATGGGGCATCTGCTTAAAGTATCATTGTTCAAACTTCTACATCTGCCCGTATTCTACGGGGTGCAGCGGACTTCGAGTGCCTTAGATTCCACAGTGATAACTCTTAGAGGTCATCTCGATTCCTTTTCGGGGGGTGGTACTGGGCATCCAATGTGGTCTGATAAGGAGAAAGAGGAGCACACTTCTGAAGCACAAACACCTAGGACTAGAAGAGTGCTCTGTGAGCCAGCCAGGACCGGAAGTAAACCCCAGGGCATCCCTCAGCGAGCTGCTTCACAAAGGAACTGAGTTGCTTCAACTGAGTTTTAAAAACAAATTCCAATGCACTCGCTAGCTCGTCTATCTCTCTATCTCTATCTCTGTCTCTCTGACTTACGACTCCCTTGTGATGCAAAGATCAGATTCTAAGTCTGCTCTTTTTTTATAAATTTAAGAAATTTCCCTCTACTCCCTTCAACATGTAAGAATTTCCAGTTTTTCTTTCCCTGGTAGATATAAAAACAACAAACAACAGCACAGAGCAGATAAACAACTCCCACTGGCCTCACATGTAGAGTGTCTGGTGGGTCAGGTAACACCTGGGGACGCTGCCCTTCTGAACACTGCTGCATCATCACAGGACACAGTGTAGGTCCCCATGCCAGCTCCCCTCCCACTCAGAAAAGGAGAAGGGTGGGGGGACTCACACCTCTGCAGTCCTGGCTTTTCAACCTTCCCTCTGACGCCCTTTAGGCGTTTCAAATAAATGGAGCTTTCTGGTTGCCTAGTGGTCTGACCGGAAAGTGGAAGGTTGTAGCTGCTCTGCTTCTTGTTTTCTGCATTTCTGATATTCCCATTTGGTGCTTTATGGGCCTGTCTATTTTGAAGCAGCAGTTGCTAAATTTTATTTTATAGTAGTCATTTTTAATTCCTAACCAAAGTTTACTCAACTGACTTCCTTGACCAAGCAATGCATGCATTCCTTCTAAAAGACATACTACCGTGTTTCCCTGAAAATGAGACCTAACTGGACCATCAGCTCTAATGTCTTTTGGAGCAAAAACTAATATAAGAGCCGGTATTTATATATTATATATTATATATTATATTATATTATATTATATTATATTCCTGGTCTTATAGTAAAATAAGACCAGGTCTTATGTTAATTTTTGCTCCAAAAGACACATTAGAGCTGATGGTCCGGCTAGGTCATTTTCGGGGAAACACAGCAGCTGACACCTTCAGCTTGCTGAACACTCAGAAGTCCACATATTTTGGTTGCCATAGCTGAGCTGATGCTTACCACAAATCAGCTGTGCTTACTGTGTAACCTGCTTATGCCCATTTTACTTATTATGGGAATCATATTATGCAATTACATATGATGTAAACTGATTTAATGAGTGTGACAGGGTCACTTGTAGGCAAACTAAGCTGAACGCCTTTAGGAGTCTCATAACAACTGCATTCAAGAAGGTGTAAATATTAATCATAAAAGATGGAGAGAAAAATCTTAAAAATTTGCAAGGATTTTACAGTCTATGAATTGTATTGCTTTAAGTTTTAGGTTTTCTCTGTTTCAAAGAGACTGAACTGGCCATGTTAGACTATGCACAAAAGGTGTCGTTTAATGTTGCTGAAGAATGCAAATGAGCAGACATATCACCAAAGTAAAACCATTAAAGAGTTGAGAATTGCATATGTTTATAAATTTTGAATCAAAATAAAGTGCACGTATTTTTAAAAACTTGCTCTTGTTGACCAACTTTTTTTTTTTTTCCATGAGAACTAATCAATAGTGACCACAACTGTCTGCTCAGAAGGCTACACTTACCTTTGGCCCGAAGCGTGGGAAGCGAGCCAAGCGACTCACCCCAAAGAGCACAGATGAAAGCATCAAGACTGAGGTAACAGTTTAATTGTGACAAGTCACCTGAACAGCTATTAGTAAGTGCAGCCTTCCTGTCAATCCGGTTTTTTGTTACATCTCAACTCTTCCCTTCTCTAATCCCCAACATTGAGAAAGGGACACCAGCTCATACCCATCCTTTTTGTAAAACTCCAGCATCATATTATCTGTGGCAACGCTGAGGGGCCGGCGGGCCTGCTCGGGCTGTCGCCGGTCAGTGGGGTCCATGTCTGGGGACGGCATTGAGCTGTAGTTGGCGTTGTGGTTCACGTGCACAGGACTCCCATAATTCCCTGTGATGTTGAACTCTATCTCTGTGGGGAAGAAAGAATGGGTATACATGATCTATTGGTCTGTCACACCCTTCCTGGGCAGGGGAGAGATGAGCAGAGATGGCCTCTCCTTTACACTTCACCCCTAGAAAATTTTATCCCATGGTTCCATGTTAGGTCATCTATTGATATTAATTCATCTTACTATAATTCATTATATTAACAGGTGAACACATGTGCTCACCTATCATACTAATATGATGGGCATTTAATAATGCAATTCTCATTTGTGATTAAAAACAAAGCTTAAACAGGAGCAGATGGGTATTTCCTGAAAGACAAAACCATCTCTCTCAAACCTCCTGATTAAGAGGGAAACACCAGGGCCATCTTACTTAGATCAGGAAAATGAGCAATGCCCATTCTCACCTCTGTTATTTAACACTATTGGAAAAGTGCTAGCCAATGGAATCAGTCAAGAAAATAAAATAAGAGGCAATGTTACTATTTGTAGATGATGATATCCTTCTGGAAAACCAAAGGGAAAAAATTAAAAAGGGTTAAAACTAGAAATCTCAATAGGGTTGCTAAGGGTGTTTGCTATGAAATGGATACATGGAAGTACTCATCTCATCCTTTTGTAGTCAGAGCCTGTTTGTCTGCAATGGTAACGCATCAGCTTATCCACAGAACTTACAGAATTATACCTTCAACTCCTATCTCCTTTATTTCTTTATCCTTACTTCTTACTCCCACCCAACTTTATGTCATCAATAGAACTCTTATGAGATTAGTAGTGAAAGCTATCACAGTCAAAACACATGAAACAAAATATAGACAATCAAACACTTTGATGTTAGATCAGCACTAATTGATTACCTCTGATAGAGCACAGAATTATTAATATTATACCCTTTTTGTTTACTAACCATAAGGTATGGTACCCTTTCTTTCTAAAGAGAAAACAGAATTTAGTGCGACAACTGCTGTCTCTTCAAAGCTGTCACCACTGAGAGTCATATACTTATGTAATGGTGTTTTCATGGTTAAGAACATTTACGAAACTCCCTCTTAATAGCTGCCTTTAGAGTCTAACTTTGAACCAGGTACAAGAAAGAATCTCATTGCCTTTGAGCTCCACCTTTACATGTTGAGGGACACTCAAAAGACGCAGCTTAGAATAACAAAAAGGTGGCACGCAGGTGGTCCATAAACCCTGAATAAAGTCCCCTTTATCTCAGGTCTCAGTCTCCAGCTCCCCCTACATCTATAAAACAGAGGATCTCTTTCCTTTCGCTACCAGCATTTCATGATTCACAGATTTAAAGAAACCATGGTGTGGAAGTTAGACGAGAAATATCTATGGACATGGCTGGTACAGGCAGTGGACATCTTCAGGCCAGAGAGTAGGAAACTGCCATGATTCTACCCCCACACCTGAGTGTGTGTGTAGAAGGATTAAAAACAAAAACCCACAAACATCTTTGGGCACTGGTACTTGTTTTCAAAGGTTCAGAAGTCACAGTGACCCTCCCGCTCCTCCCACACCTGGCTGCCTCCACATACCCCCAGGGAAGAACCAGTCTGCATGCTGGATGATGGGTTCGATGATCCCAACAATCTGCAGTGAAACCGTGGTCATCATCTCCGTGATGTTCCTGCGGACACAGGGCAGAGGAAGGCAGGGCGGGGTTACCAGTCAGGTTGGGTGAAAGGCACCCCTGCCCCTCCAGTCCAGTCCTGGCCTGGAAGCTACTGACCTAGGTCTGGGAACGGGCTTTCTCTTGGGAAGAAAAAGAGGTTTACCTCTCTTTCCCCAGCTAGAGAATGGGGATCATCACAGAAGTTGATGAGTAAGGATGAGTAAGGAAATGAGTAAGACACACAAATCACCAAGCACGCGGCACTTTTCAATGTGAGGTATGAGCTTCATAACGGGCAGACTCATCCTCTTCTCAACTCTGTTGCCTTTCAAGATAGCCCTCCGTCCCTCTGCATCGTGATGCTGGCATGCGTGCTAGGGAGGCCTGAGAGAGTTTGCCTTGCCTGGTCCATCATGTCCCCTGCCCTCTCATTCTGACACTGATATAGATTAGCTCTGAGAAGGCCCTCAATGCAGACCTGTAGCTCTGAGAGTATCAGTGGAAAGAGCTGCAGGATTCTGGGTCTCCTCCTGAACTTAAAAAAGGAGCAGGCCAAGGCAGAAATATGACTCGACAAATAAATGAGGTTGGTGAATATCCGGGCCCTGGCCATCCCACCCCTGCCCCTGCCCCTCTGTATAATACCCATATGCCCGTTGCTCCCTGTACTCACCCTTCTGATTGTGGCCATAGGAGGTTGGGTCCTAGCACAATCGCCATGTTACTGGGAGTCATTTTGTTTACATCTTGATATTCCGACAGCTTGGATAAAAATTTGATCAAATATCTGAAAGGAGGTTAGAAGAGCCAGGTTTAACTAAAGGTCAGCACCAGTCATGTTCCCCAAGCAAGGGGTAGAAACATCTCTTGTGAAGCACATCTTATTGAAGACACTCATACATCCTACAACATGACGAAGATGCATCATATATCAGGACACGGGAATGCTCCCAAAACAGACTCAGGTCTTACTCCGCTATATGAGTATGTCAATGTCTCGCCAGAGAAATTGTCCATCTTTCCTTTGGACTCAGTATATGGTGACCTAAAGTTCCTCCTTCTTTTCAAACCTCTGTCACCTGTCATCCTACCTGTGTGCAGAGGTGAGAGGCAAAGTGTCTAGGTATCATTGGCAGGGACATCTACAGGCTAAGGGTGATATCCCCTGGTCCCTTTGGAGCCCCCACCTCAGCAGGGCTTTCTGGAGACAGCAAATGGAGAAAAAGTTAAAGACTTAGCATATGGCCCAGCAATTCCACTCCTAGGGATATTCCTAAGAGAATTAGATCCACACAAACTTGCACACAAATGTTCATAGCAGCATTATTAATACAGCTAAAAAGTAGAGACCACCCAGATGTCCATCAATGGATGAATGAATAAATAAAATGTGGTCTATCTATACAACGGAATATTATTCAGCCATAAAAAGGAATGCAGCTCTGATACATGCCACCACATGGATGAATCTTGCAAACACTATGCCAGGTGAGAGGAGCCAGACACAAGAGACCACATGGTGTATGATTCCATCTACATGGATTACGCAGCATAGGCAAGTCTATAGAGACAGAAACAGAAAGTAGATTGGTAGCTGCCAGAGGCTGGGTTGGGAGAAACGAGGAGTGACTGCTAATGGGAACAGGGTTTCTTCTTGGGGTGATAAACATGTTCTAAAGTTAGATTGTGGTGATAGTTGCACAACTCTATACAATTATACAAAAAAAACATGAAATTACACACTTTAAAAGGGTACAATGGTTTGGGAATTCTAGCTCAATAAAGCTATTATTAAAAAAAAAAAAAAAAAAGAGAGAGAACTCATGAGGTAGCTATGCACCAATGAAGTACAAAAACCAGTTCTGGAGAACCCTACCCCAAATCTGCCATGCTCTGACAAGAGGCCCCAGGACCCCGGGGACATGTTTTCTCCTGGGCTCTCAGTTACAGAAGGCTGTGTTTCTGATGCCATTCTGCTCAGATCATAGTGAAGTGGCTCCCTCAGGAATTGTTGACTCGCCTTCTTGCAGCCTCGCCGAAAGACCACCAGACTCAGGGTCTGACCACTGTCGCCATGCCTCTCATGACCACGTCTCACTCTGAGAACCTACACACACCTGGACCAGAAGGTGGGATCTCAGCTGAGAGCAGCCAATCCACAGCTGGCTGGTGTCCTCGGCTGTAGGCAGCAACACTCAGTGTGTTATACTGATCTGATACTTGCTCTTAGGAGTTTTTTTTAAATTGTGGTAAAATATATATAAAAGTTACCATTTTAACCATTTTAAAGTATATACTTCAATAGCATTAAGCTCTTTGACACTGTTATGCAACCATCACCATTATCCATTTCCAGAACTTTGTCATCACCCCAAACTCAAACTCTGTACCCATTAAATGATACCCCCTACCCGCGTTCATCCCCCCCTCCCACTGCTGCTAGCAATCACCATTTTATTTTCTGTTTCTATGAGTGTGACCATTCTAGGTGCCTCATATGAGTGGAATCATACAGTATTTGTCCTTTTGTGTTTGGCTTTTTTCACTTAGCATAATGTTCTCAAAGTTCATCCACATTGTAGCATGTGTTGTAATTTCCTTCCCTTTTAAGGCTAATATCGCATTGTATGCATATTTTGTTTATCCATTAATCCACTGACAGACATCTGGGCCATTTTCCCCTCTCTACTATTGTGAATAATGCTGCTATCAACATGAGTGTACAAATATCAAGTCTCTGCTTTCAAATCTTTTGGTTCTATACTCAGAAGAGGAATTGTTGAATCAAATGGTAATTCTATGTTTAACTTTTTTTGAGGCTCTGCCTTACCGTCACTCTTGGGATTTTTTACAGGAAAACAGAAATAATCAGGCAGATGGCAGCAGGAGCTGAAGTTGAAAATCTGTACCTAAAGAAACACCGAGAAGACGTGGCAGTGCCAGGAGCAGTGCTGGCAAGACGAAGTGATGAGGAAGCAGAAAGCGTGAAGGGGCAGAAGCCGGGGTAGAGAAAAGATCTGCAGAGCAGCAGGAAATAAAATCTCGGGTGGTGGCATGAAAAGTGAGAGACAGACATGTGGAAAATAGCTGGTGAATGGTGGAGCACTAGAGAATATTCTCCCGATCTCCTCTTCTGGAGGACGAGCTCCAGGACACATCTGCCAACTCCAGCTCCAAGTTTGGTCAGCTTCTCCCAGGTGTCCATGAACACCTATCTTTCTAATAAAACCCCAATATCTTGAAATAGCTTGCATTAATCTTTGCTCCTTGCAATTCAAAGACGTCACTGAATTATCTGATGGCTAGCTAGGCAGCCTCCAAAGTCATCTAGCTACTTTCAGTCTGTTTCCTCATCTGCGAAGTGGTAATTAAACACCTCACAGGGTTGTTTGAAGATGAAAAGAGACCAAGCCTGTTAACAATGCTTTGGATAGCATAAAATGCTGTGCGTAATAGTTACCATGACCTTCAGCCAGGAAACTGTGTGTCTGGGGCTTCGATAACCCTGACCCAAGTGTCTCCAATGTCAACTTACCGGATGTTGTTGTGATTGGCCTTGGGCAATTTTTCACAAGCATTCCACAGAGCCTGAAGCCTTTTGTCTTGCTCCTGGATGCTGGGGAATTAATAGGAAAAGCCACGGATTATGGATGAATCAATGAAGGTTCACTGGCAATCATATTAACTAGTCATGGTAATATTTGAGAAGAAGGTGCTCACCTTGTCACTGACCATATCCGTAAGCTACGATGATTTAAATGTTTGGTTACTAGTATTTCCCCCTTTGTATTCTCTTTCTGTCTTGTCCTGTGCCATTTTAATAAAACTTCCCCTGCACAAGTCACGTGTCCCAGGTGGGGCAGGAGGGCAGAGGCTAGACACTTGCTTTGAGTAGGCAGGGACGTGGTGTTTTCAGGAAGGCAATTCTGGCACGGAAACCAGGATGTGTGATACCTGCCAGGGAGTTCAACTGCTTTTACGCCATGGTGGCGGTATGTTGTCCAGTTCAAAGGATATTTAACAGACGCTTAGTAAATCCCTTTTGAATAAGCAAATTCTATGAACTCAATATGGACATAAGGAAATCTGACCTTTCCAGACATAACTCAGAGATCGGTAAGTCCCATGGAGCAAAGGATTCTCTCCTCTACAAAAAGATTTGCTCTAAGACTTTCTTTATTTACAAGACCTCTGAGAATGAAAAGAAATTACTTACAGGACTACACTTTTTATATGCTTTTCATGAAAATCTATATCAAGGACTAAGGCCTTATACTCAAACAACCTTTTCTCCAGAAAATTTGAAAGGAAAACTCTCTGGGAGATGCTCCAGCTCTGACCCTTCACCTAGTGCCCGAGGCAGGGTGGGGGCCGTCACCCACCGGCCGGTACCCAGAGGTCCTCCCACAGAACCTGACCAGGGAGACAAAAACTCTTTCCCTCAGTTCACCCTTAAGGAAGAGGTAAGCATTTTTCAAATAGAACATCTGCTAGGAACCTGAAGTGAAAACCAAACCTCCCATTTAGAGATGGAAAGATGACAGCTCATATTTGTCAGGTAGTCACAATCTGACCAAGGGCTGGCTAAAGCGGGTTTTCTTTCGGGAGGCCGTGAAGACCCAGCTGCATCCCACCTGGGATCTTGTGCCGGTTATGGAATCTCTACGGACCTCACTGTCCTCATCTGTAAATAGGATTAATAAGAGAACTTCCCCCATAGCGTCAGTGTGAGTGATTTAAAAGAGACTGCACCAAAGTGCTCGGCTCTCTATCCAGGTCAGCCTTTGCAACGGCCGTGGCTGCGGCTTCCACTCTTGCCTCCACCAGTGGCTGACAAGTCTCTTGTGGCTCCAAGTCCGTTCACTGTCCTGCTCCACAATCCTTTCGAAGGTGAAAGGGTAGATGCCGCCAAGACCTTTCGTTCCATAAAAATCAGCAAACCTGTGCCAGTGCGTCCTGTGTACCAGACACTGACCCAGGGGCTCGGAAGCAGTCAGAAGGTAGTTGCTGTCGAAGCTCACAGCCTAGTTGGCTGCACACAGACAGCCACCAGCCAGGCTGTCAGTTTTAAGTGGAGAATGAACACAGTGGACGCAATAGATCGTGACGTCAGCTGCTTCACCTTGGGTTGTCAGGCAGGTCTCTCTGAGGTTCCATGTAAGGTGGCGCTCAATAATCAGAAGGAGGCCTGGGGCAAAGGTTGTGGGGATAGTCACATCAGAGGGAATGGCCAGTGCAAAGGGGAACGCACTCCCGTCCTGAGGGAGGCGCCCTAGGATTGACTGGAGCCTCAGTCTTCTTGCATCTTCCCTCAGGCAGCTCTAGGCCTCTGGGCTATTCTGAACCTTCATTCTGAATCACTCCAGCATGGAAGCACTTAATGTATGTGGCTTGCAAAGACGCATTCTTTGAGTTTCAGGCCACCTTGCGCTGTCCTGGGGATCCCTAACTGCTGTGCTTGCTCTTCCTTGGCTCCACTTCCGACTCCTGGATGTCCCATTGTGTGGCAGAGCTGGCTGTGTCCTGCGGAGTCTGCCTGAACTGCAATCCTCTGTTAGCGTCTGTGTGGCTCTTTGCTGAGAATCAGCGTCATGAAACATCAATAGTTATCAACCCAGTAGTAGCCTGGGGAGCTTTGAAATAAGGAGCCCAGACCAATTAAACCAGAATCTCTGGAAAAAAGGTCAAGGCATTGGTATCTTTTAAAAGCTTTTCAGGAGACTCATGTGCACAGACGGTTGGAAAGGGCTGTTCTAGACAAAATTAATTTCTTTAGAAATTGTGACCTTCATGGCAGCCACCGTCATTGCTGGAGTCTTTAGGCACGACACGCATCCTCTCCAGGGCCAGAAATAAGTCCTTGCTTTCCCTTGGTTCCAAGACCCTGAGCTCTGTGGCGTTAGGATCATTGCTATTTCCTCTTGGAGGCGCACCTTTGCAAAGAGGTGGGAGGAGCGGCTCCCAGATAGATCCTGAAGGAGCAGGCTGTCCTCCCCTTCTCCAGCTTTATGTCATCAAGATCACTGGGCCATTCATTAAATAAAAGGGCCAGTTTCCACCAAAGGATGCGTTCTTACTTATCTCCATCCCCACCACAGCGCTATTCAAGAGAGGCACCAAGTGCCACGTTAAGCACATGGGCTCTGGGACCAGACTCCTTGGATTCAGATCCTCCTTCTGCCATTTATTCGATGGCAAGTGACCTGCCATTACATACCTGCCCTATGACTCAACTTCCTCATCTGTAAAATGGGGGGAACGGCACAACCCACTTCATAGGGTTGTTGTGAAATTACACGAGTTAAAAACATGTAATGAGCTTAGAACAATGCCAAGTTTAAAAACCACACTAAAAAAATGGTATCACTTATGATTATTAATATATCATGGAACTCAACACTCCGTCTCCACAATGAGATATGAGAACACCGTATATTCAGCCAGCCTTTAAAAATGCACAATCTCTATTCTATCATGGAAAGAAAAAATAGCATTATGTAACTGGACTGGAGCTACTTTCTCTAACGCAACACATACTAGCCTGGCTTGACTTACAGGTCAGCTGGGTTCTCTTTCAGCCTCCAGTTCTTACAGAAACAGATACATATTCCAGTGTTCTTTCTGACAGGCTAAGCCGGCTTCTCTTTATGATTAAATCCCATGACTAAAGAGCTCTAGAAATCACATCCTTTCATGGGCACCTAGCTGAGTCCTGTTCTCATAAAATGTTCTCCCTTCTTCATCTCTTTTTCCTGGATCGACTCCACTACCCACACTCTGGTGCCAATTCTGTTTCCTTACTGGCCATGCCCATTTACCCAGTACAAACCAATTCCCCTAAATAAGAGCATTTACTTATGGCCAAGCCTAATGCACACATCGAGTGAGGAAGGAAGCCAGGAATCAAAGAGGAAAACCACGCTTGGAGCCATAATAGGTGACATGGCTGTGGCTCTGCCTGCTCTCCATATTTCCCCTCTTCCCGCCATAGGACTAGTGTCTTGGGCGTTGTTCCTATGGCCTTTCCTGCTGAGGCCCTCTCCCTCAGGCTCATCTTCACAACAGGGGAACGGTGTCCACAGCCCTAATGTTAGGTTTTTATATTAGTTATTAAGTAGTTGTTGTTAAAATATTTTTAGCTATTACAAATATAGGTAAAGACCCCTGTGACCACTCCTGTGTCCTCCTTGTCTCCAGAAAGAATCACTACCATCTGACTGTGTGAGCCTTTCCAGAACTTTCTTTTATACATTTACACATATAGAGAGGTACTCCCCAAACTGTACTGTTTTGAGTGTTGTTGTTTTTTTTCCTTTTTACAACAAGTGAATATCATGTGTGTCTTGGTTAATTTGCTTTATTTCACTCAACAATAAATCTTCACACCTTTTCATGTTAGTGTGAATAGCTCCATGTTTTGTTTTTTTTAACTGCTGCAGAGTATGTCACAGTGTCGATACCACAGTTTGTTTGACCACTCCCCACACCCTCCAACCAATGAACATTTCGTAACATTTAGGCTTTTGCTCCTCCAGCTAATGATGCATTCAATAGCCTTGCACGCGTTTCCTTGGGTATGTGTAAATCTATGTATCCATGATAGATACCAAATAGGATTTCTGGGCGGGAATTCCCGCCCGCCTGTTCTCAGGATTTTTTTTTACTTTCCCATTCCCGAATCCCGAGATACAAACTGTTTTCTGCTCTCCACAACGAATCGTTTCCACAAAGTGACGGCTGATACTTCCAGACACCTGGGTTCAAGGAGCCGATTTTCCCGATTTCCCAACCAATTTTTCTCGATTTGAGAATGGAAAAGCGAAAAAAAATCCTGAGAACGAGCGGGAATTCCCACCTGGAAACCCTAATACCAAGAAATGGAGCCGCTAGATCAGAGGTTACAAGCTTTTATAATTTCAATAAATACCTCCAAATAAACTCCAACCCCCAAGACACTCCAAAATGTGGTATACTCACTTGGAAGCCTGAATCCACTCGTCATAGAGGTCAAAGGTCATAAGAGGTTCTGGCAACTCTCGGAGGTAAGATTTCAAAGCTCCTGGGCACGAATACAAATTGGCCATGAGCCACTTTGACATGGCGGAGACAAGTTCCAGCAGCCAGCATTACCCATGTGGGTCACATCTGGGATGAGCTCCCTGACCCAGACGACAAGACCAAATGGCAGCTTCCCGCGTGAATGGAGCCAAGGCTCTGGCACAGCAATGGGACCTGCGCTGACAACTGCACTGGCCTCCTTGCCTCTTATTTCCCACCATCATCTTCTCTTCTGTTGGTACACTGGGCAGACCTTTCTTCAAGGGGCCAGAGCAACCAGGCCTACCGTTGGGACCCCAAGTGAACACATCTGACGCATGTAGGGAAGCCAGTGCTCAAATGTCTGTGACATGTGGTCACACACCCTGCATGCTCACCCCTTCCCCAGGAGCCTCTATAGCACAAGGGACCACCTTGCTGAGGGGCTGTGGGCACCCACCTGCGATTGCATGGGGGTCTGCCGAGTACTCCTGTACGTCTACCACACAGCAGTCCAGGGCGGCTTTCAGCTTCTTCAGCTTGGAGGCAGAGGGGGCTACTCGGAAGAGTCCCTACCAACAGGACAGCGGGTCACAGGATAGCACTGTAACTCAAAGGCACAAAAGCAAAACCAACGAAGACAGGAAGTCTACCTACTCGCTTCCTCCAAATTCTCTTAGTTGCATTTTCCCAACACCATAGCTGCTTATTTGCTAAATGTCTCCTCCTCTAGAGCAGGAACCGGGCCTTACCCAACTGCTGTGTCTCTAGTGCCTCACGTGGGGTGACTCATTGTTCTGTCTCAGTATTCGTTGAAAAAAATGGAACTTGGGCACTCCGACTTCTTGCTTTTGTGTATTTAAGACACATTTTAGAGAAGAATTTGACTGAGACCTGGTTAGATTTGTGGGGGGAGGGTCTAGGAAGTTGGAGGTGAAAAGGTTTACAAGGCGTGTGTGTGTTGGGAGGCCCAGGGCTATCCTCACAGAACCAAGTACAGTCTGTGTCCTCAGGGGAAGGGCAGACTGGGGTGGTTTGCGAGGAAGTCTTCGACACCTCCATGTTCCATTCTTGGAGTCACTTTCAAATCACTGTCATCTTTTCCATGTGAACTACATTTTGTAGAACAAAATTGAACTCGGGAGAGAAAATGAGGAGGACAGGGGAGTGTGGAGAGGAGGCCACTGCAGGTCAGAGTGGGAAAGGAACCCCCAAGTCACAGACTGCTCAGTTAGACATGAGTTGAAGACCTACTGGTTTCTGTTTCACCCTCTTAGCTCCTTACATTGTGTGAAGCAACCCACAGATTGAGACACAGACTGGCAGAATATGTCTCGCTCCTTTAACCATTTATGGCCATTCAGATTTTTAAATTCCTTTAGATGAAAATGTTCCTGGTCTGGAATACTGAATTTTGGGTCTGCTAAGATTGTTGACTCCCTTCTCAGTGTAGGGTATGTCTGATAAACAGATGTCCAAAGCTCTTTGGCATATATGTAAGGAAGCTCCCGAAACATATTTGGACTAGTGTATAAGTAAGGCTGCTATGACAAAGAGAGCAAGCTACAGCACACATTAAAGGAGTGGGTTAGATCCTCATAAAAACATGCCATAGCCGTGGAAGAAGAGCGAGAGTATTCAGTGATGAACAACGCCAAAGAGAAGGAGGTAGAGCTGTCAAATAAAAGCCTTGAGACCTTCAACTGTGTAACTGAGAAGGCTGTTCCACTGAGAGACATATAAAAACCAGAAGGAGAAGGTGATTATTAAAATAGCTAGGGAGTCCAGATTTTTGGCTGTTAGAGAAAAATTTACATGGAAGTGCTGAAGAAATGGCAGCAAACATGGGAGTGGAGCCCAGAGGAGGGGTGAGGACCCCGAATCCTCACTGAGTTGGAGGTGAAGCTCCAGGAGAGGATGTATATGCCACAGGAAGGGTTTGAGAGAGGAGAGGGCAGCGCTGGGTGGTGGTGCCGGAAAGACCACCGCAATGCTGCTGACAGGAGTGGGGTGGGGGGAGCCAGGGGATTGACGGTGGTGCTAATTTCAAGGATGCCTACAATAGTAACTTCACAGGCAGCGACACAGCTAAGGTGGCTGGGTTAAGTCACAGGACTGGGCAATCTGGGAGTCCCTAGGGATTGCTGAGGACTGTTTTAGCCCCGTGGTGGGAGCAGAAGTGACACCGCAGGAAAAAGCGGAGTAAGTGAGTGGTGGCAAGGATGCAGACTCAGCAGATGTTGAGAGCTATTTTAGGAAACTGGGTAGCACAAAAAACAAAACTAAAGAGCTTAGGGAAGGAATATGAGGCTGTACTTGGGTTGAAAGATTTTTTTTTCTAGGCTGGGGAAACCTGAGTATATTTGTTACTAAAGGAAATGAGCTGATGCAAAGCAGGGAAAAAGCAGAGCTAATGCAAAGCAGCGAGAGAGTGAGTTCTGACAAGAGCCAGAAAGGCCTGGAAAGAGCTGATAGAAGAGTCAGGTGACAAGATGGGCGATGCCAGATCATCTGACATCTGTTCTTCAAGACCAATTTATACGAATTAGAAACGTACAGATATTGATATACGATTTTTATTTCTGTATGTAATAATATTGTTATAGTTGTATTTAAAAACATTCTTTATCTTCTAGAGAAACTTACTGAAGTATAGATGAAATGTTATCGTGTCAGGGATCGGCTTCAAAATATCCAAGGCAGGGGTTGGCGGTGGGGGGTGTGTCAGGAAGTGGAGGTAGAGATGAAACAGGATTGACCATAAACTGGGTGATGAGGCTCATTATCTTATCTTGAAGTGTTTCAGTTTTTCCATAATTAAAAAAATGATAAAGAAAAGGCCTAGTTCACCTCAGAGTTCATGAAACTGTCCCTCGGGGACTGCAAAGACCTTTTCATCTTGTAATTGATAACACACATGAAAATGCCTGGCACTTAAAATGTAGTCAGAAAACATTCATTCTCATTCCTTTTGAATGGCCAGCATCCAGAGCGGGCCTGACATAGAGGAGGCGGCCAACACATATTTAAACATTCACTGGCTTCCTCATCTTCTGAAGCCCTCACAGTTTGCCTCACATGACTGACCTACTGCTGGCTTCAAGGCTGTAAGACTGTTTGGGGTTAATCAGGTCTATTTGATATGATGCTAGACTCGTCGCCCCCAGTAAGTTCATAAGCCCCCGTCTCCCTCTTTTATACCCTGCTCAGTAATAAATGCATAGCATGCTCTAAGTAAATACTGATTGGCTGATCAGATTCAAGGAAGACGGAGTAAAGATTTCCACATAGCTTATAGAAGAAACCTAAGATGAGGTCTCTCTCCCAGGAATTGATTTACACAGCAATAAAAACAACTGCCGTCAATTTCTCATAGACCTTTTTTTACACGGGGCTCTTAAGAAGTACTTTCTAATGTCTCCATCAATCATCATATTTTCAGGATCTCTATAAAAGAATTATGATAAAAAAGATTAAAAGGCCTATTTTTAAAATCAGGGATATTATGAAGAAGACAAAGAAGAATGAGGAAAAGGATGGGGGGATAAAGGGGAGGGGGAGGAAGCAGCAGCAGCAGCTTGCCTAAACATGTTAAATATGAAGAAAGAATGGCTGGAATGTGGCTCTAAGTTCCTCATGGCCAGCGCTTTGGTTTCCCACAATCCTCCACTCTCCTTGTAAAGTGTAGGCTCACGGGAAAGAGTAGGACCAATACGTGTTGTGCAGGAGAGGGGGCTGTACCGTATCTTGTCATGTTCGGATTTGTGGGGCCCAGGGTGAGGATGGTCATAGGAGAGGAGAAGATCCTCAGGCTGCGTCTCATGGAAGAGGCGACCTGTTAGAGGCTGGGTTTGGCTGTGCCCAGACCTACCTCCTCCTGCATCCCACATTCCAGCAGCATCGTCACACACGCCTCAATGGGGAAGGCGATCTCTCGGCCACTGATCATGAGGTGTTCCTCCAGGGGCTTCCCGAAGGAAGGCTTCTCCACCCAGGCCTCTGAGGGGTGGAGCAAGAAAGGGATCAATGAAAAGGGTTCGTGAAGATCACTCAGGCTGAAGTATTTTGTTCCTCGTTACACAGATTCTCCCAAGACTACCAAAGACATGGAGGCCCAGCTGGGTCTCTATTCTTGTAGTTTTGCAAATGACTGGCAGGACTGGGCAGGGTGAATGGCTAACTAGCTGTGTTCAGAGCTGCTGGGCTTCATGTGACACACACACACACACAGACATACACACACCCTTCCGCATACGTCCACGCACACCCCACCCCCTCGACTCATCTGCTTGAGTGGGTAGTATGTGTGTGTACCTGGCTTCACTGCAACTGGATCAAGGTAACAGCTTGGGAAGTTCTAGCAGCTCATCTAACCTTGACCTTGCTGGGTAGAACATAAAGGTGGGTAAAACACAGGGCATTGGACTCATCTGGGAAGACAAGGAGGCCCCCCACCTTCCCCAGCCAAGGAAGGTCGGCACTTACCCTGCTGTGCTTTTATCTGAGGCAACACAGCCTGCAAGAGTGTCAATGACTTCCTGTGGTATTCGGCTTGCACTTCTATGAGCTGAGAAAACACAAGAGCAAGCGTTACCCTATGCCAAAGGGTGGGGTGCACAGGCTGCTGTGCCATGCAGGGTGCTTGGCATGAATGTGCTGCCTGAGTCACGGGGAAGGTGGTGGAGGCCTCTGCTCCCTCCTCGCTTCACTTAAAGTCATGGGCATGCTTCCTCCTCAGCCTCTGCAGCAAAGGAGTCACCATAAGTGGGAGTTTGGGAGATGGAACCATGACCGATTAGGAGTGACTTAGAGAGTTTGCCTTCGGGGCCATCATCCTAACTTACCGAGCAACCCCTCCTCAAAGCAAAAGGCAAAAATGAGAGGAGCAATGATAGAAAAATATACATGGAAAACACATTTAGAAATTCATTTGCCTATAAGAGCTAAATGCCATTAGCCTGTGTGAGTGCGTGTGTAGACACACACATACAAATTGTTTTATGCAAAGTGAGTGTATGCTATAAACAATCAGAAAATTTGTGGCTTGATTCACAATCCTCAATTACCTTGGGAGGTAAAATTGCTTTGATTATAGTAATGCAGCCCAAAGAACACATTCTTTCAAACCATCCCACTACAAAAAAGCTGCTGAAATGTTGATAAGAGCAAATGAAAACCTTAGAACAGTAATTGCTTCATTTATTTTCTGAACCCCTCCCCCAAAAAATAGGCACCTATGAGGGAAGGGAAGTGAATCATTGTTTAAACGCTTGGTATGGAGGGTAGATACTATCATGTCCAAGTAAAACTAACATGGATTTTAAAAAATCAGAATATTGAAATAAATGGTACACAGATGATAATTAGGCAATCTAACAAGGCTTGGAATGTCAACAATTTCATTCGTTGAAAAAACTCCAAAATTGACTATGGCCTTCTCAAACAAAACCAATGGACTATACTTGAAAAAATATTACTACTTTAAAGTAAACTTTCTAAGCTGGAAGGAATGCATATCAGCTCTTTTTTAGGGTAAAAGGAACTTCTGTGCACTTCTGGTCCACGCATGAAAGTGCTGGAAGACTGCTAACAGCCCACAGCTATTCCACATACTCATCAGAGCTTTTTAAACTTTTGGGGATTTCCCTTCTTTTTTCTTTGCCTTCCTTCCTTATCATTCCATCACTTGCCTATTTTTTAATTTGTATGTTTTTCTCGACTCAGATATTGTTTTTCTACTCTCTACATCCGCTTTCATTGATGAGAGGAAGGCAAACAGGTCACATCAATCATCGTTTACCTACCTGTCATCATCTTTGGTAAAAGTCTAGATTAAAAACAAATATGTGCTGGGGGTGGGGTTATCATCCTCTTTCCAGTTTCCTGTTTATCATACACCAGGGATTCTCAATCTTGGCCCTACTTCCATTTTGGATACTTCTTTGTTGTGGGCGCTGTCCTGTGCTTTGTAGGATATTTAGCAGCAATCCTGACCTCTACCCGCTCGATGCCAGTAGCACTCCACCACCAAAGATGATAGTGAAAAATGTCTCCAGACATTGAGAAATGTCTCCAGACATTGAGAAATGTCTATTGGAAGAGGGAGCAAAATCACCCTTGATTGAGAACCACGGCCATAGATCCCTGCGTTGCAATCACCTTCATGGATGAGGCTAATTTTCATTCTTAGGTTTTTGGGGAAGTCCATACAAGGAGAAATAAAAGGCGGGATTTACCCCCAGGTAGAACAGTCAAACCCCCACTCTTTCCTGTGACATGCTCAACTGAGGGGCCCTCACTTCCAGGTCCACATTCCTTCCTGTCCACACCGTAACTCTTGCAAACAGAATATAAGGAGTCTTATCTTTCTGGACTCTTACCGTTTGAAAGTAGTTTGCATAGTCAATTTCTTTGGCCACAAAACTGTACATGTCAGCCGAGAGCTGGTCCTGTGGAAAGTAAAATGCACAACCACGGTAAAATATAAAACATGAAAGAATGGCTAACGCATGGGTCTAGACATCAGAGAAGAAAGAGCCTTAACTATTATTTAATCTCATTTTAAATAAAACAACAGATTACAAACTTTGCCATGGACATTTCCATGTTTCCCAACCACAGCTCTAGAGAATGAGTAAGCGTGAAAAGAACACCTGTGCCAGTGGTTTCCCCAGGAGCCACGTCTAGAGTTAGGAAAGCTGGTCTGGGGGAGTGATGTGCAAATTACTTCCATATATCACTACAGTTTGTGCCACCACTGTGAAGCAACGTCCAAGTACAAACTGTGCTTTGGTTCATTCGGTCATATCTTCTCTTTGATTAGTCTACTGCTTTGCTGTCTTTCATTCTCAATATGGATTGGTTGATCACAAACATATGAGAAGAGACGCACCGATCTGGAGGTAGTTGGTAAGACAGGTGGGCAGGGGAAGAGCTGCTGATTCAAAACTTGGCAAAGGCTGGACTCATTCCACTTCACACCCAAAAATTTCATAGTGTTAACAGTCCCGAGCCTTTCAGTTCTCCCTGAGATCACGGGCCATGAGCTAATGCTGTCTGACTCCACAATGCAATCTCCTCTGAGAAGAAGAGTTTCAGTTCCATAGGAACACCCATACCAAGGTACAATAAAAGTGTTAGGTTGGTGCAAGAGTGATTGTGGTTTAAAGGGTCAAAAATAATTGCAAACACCGCAATGACTTTTGCACCAACCTAATACATTTTGAGCAGGATACAGGCTCTGTCACTAACCCTATGTTGGTGTGTCATATATATGGTCTCTAAAGTCCCTCCCTGTTTGGTTGCCTCAGGCAGGAGATCTTTAGAACAAATGCTAAGTTGAAGAGAGGAGAGTCTATAACGTTTGGGTTGAGATAAACGTGAGAACACCTGGAAAGGTGATCCAGGTGCTGAGTGAATTAAAGCAGGCAATCCACACTCCAGGGAAGAAGGTGTGGAAACTCAAGTGTTTTGTACCAACCCTGTAACACCCAGCACCTCCCTCGAGCTGCCAATTAAGCCCATTCCTAGTGAGCGCGATGGGATGTGAAGAGCGATCTGTTTCCTTTTCCGGTATCCTTGACAGTCAAGCCATTGCGGGGACATCCTTAGAGTTCTTGTACACCAGGTAACAGAACCACGGCAGAGTTAAAGGGGAAATCTGTTCTCTGGAGAGCTTTCAGTACAGATTAGTCAATGCTACGCTTGGTCCAGTTTCAAATAAGGAAGAAAGGGGAAACAATGAATTAATACTCATTCAGAACCGTCTAGGTGCCAGGAACAATGTCACACAGAATTCTCATCTAACTCCTAGGTAAGTGTTGAATTTCCAGCTTCAGATGAGAAGCTACCAAGAGTTCAAGGATTTTATGTGTCTGCCTTCTGCTTCTCATAGGAGGGGCTTAATTTTCTGGAAGAACAAATGAAGAAATGGAGGCTCAGCAGTGGGAACTTCCCAAGAATAAAATGGGCTCTAAGCCCACCCAGCTCAGCTCTCTTTCACCGGAGTAGCTCTATAATGAATGCCTCTGCAGGGCTGAGAAGTATCAAAGGTTCAAGAGAAAGCAGTTTTGTGAGGAATCGACCTCGTCTGCCATCCCTGCATCAGCATTGTTCAGGAGACATCCATCACTGGCCTGGCAGTCATAAGGGAGATAGTTCAAGTCAGGGAAAAACAAAGGACTGAGTGACAGAAATGGCTCTGCAGGCAGGGGACAGGAGGGGACGCCTAAATGCCACATCAAACACACCTTCAACGACTCAGCATTCGAGCTTCACCAACAGATGATTTTAGAGAAGTCAGACTGTGTGTGTCCTTAGGAACATTAAAGGATTTTTAATGGTACAGTTAGATGACTGCCTTATTAAGTTAACAATACGGATTCCAAATAAGCCACACAGCAAGTGAGAAATAAAAATGGAAACTATACATCAAATTTCCATTTATCTAAATCATTAGTGACTTTTCTTTATAAAGAGAGAAAAAGAACTTTCATCAGTAATCACCAAAGCAAAATGTGCTTAAAACAAATCATTTGCTTTCTGATTTTGCAACTAATCCACACTCAGAAAAATACAAAGTAAAGAACCAAATTCACCTGTAATCCCAATAGCAGAAGTAACAGTTATAAATGCCATGATGCATCTATTTTAATCGGCACATATTTTGTATGATTGCCAGGCTTATAAGAAATGGGGCCAGAATGATTTATAGCTCATTTACCCCTACCTAAACATGTTTTCTAATGGACATGATATTTAATCTATGGACGCACTATGTTTCTATTGTTGGATATTGTGTTTCTAACTTTTCAAATTATAAAGACATTTGAATAAGCATCTGTTTATACAGATTTGCATCCATCTCTTGATTATCCTAAGGAGGATAAATTCTGTAGTTAATTCTGGTTATATAATTCCTTATAGTTAAAGTTAAAAATTTAGAAGAATAAAAATGAGTTGGGACATTAGGGATTTTGACATACACCGTCAAATAATCATCAGAAAGATAGATCATGTATGCTTTAAGAAGTAATCCATAAGTGTTTTGTTTTCCACAATAACCTTTTAATTTTGTTTAATCACAATCAAATTACAGAAGAAATTTAAATAACATGTTCTTAATTTGTATTTTGTTTTATCAAGAGTTTAACTTCCTTCTAGATTTACTGTTTATTAGTGTCATCCATTGTCAATTCCTTGTCAGCATTAAGTGCCCCTTTTCCTATAGTAGTCTTCACCTATTTCTTATGTAAAAGCGTTGTTAGAATTCTTTAGATTGATGAGACCATTGACTTTATCAAATAATACTAATATTTTGCCCAATTTTCCATTTACCTTTTGATACTATTTACAATTCTTTTTTTGGTACTGTAGTTTTTAAATGGCTTTTCCATGTAGTAGTATCTATTAAATTTTTCTCTTTCTGATTTCTTCCTCTGCTAATCGGCTTAAGGCATTTCAACCAATAGTATAAATATCCATATATATGTTCAGTAGAGACTATATCATTTAAATCTTTAATACATTTGAAATTTATTTTGGTACTTGTATCAGACACAGAATTACTTTGTAAGAGCTAACCAAATGTCTCAGAATTGTTCATGAATAGATTATCCCTATGGATTGGAACTATCACAGATAAAACTTCTCATACATTTGGATTTTGGATTTTCTTCTGGCTGGGATGTCTCCCCCCCTCCCTCCCCCCCCACAAACACACTATTTTATTTCTTTTAAAAATAGCACCTACATTTTAATACCTTGTAAGAGATGGCAATTCAAAGCTCCAATAATTCTTCCACATTAACTTTAGAAACCTCGTATCACCCTTTGAAGCTTTCATTACAATTATATCGATTTACCACAGTTCTAATCAAATTAACTTGGGGAAATTCAAATTTTTATAACATTGATTTTTCTCATCTAGGAATATCTCTCAATTTTATAAAGTCTTCTTTGATTTCCTCATTCATGTTTTATAATTATCCTATATTGCATGATGTTATTGTAGGATTTTGAATATTTCTGTTGTTAAAAAATCCCTGAGATATAAATACTGGGTCTCTTAAATACTTTTTCTTGGTAGAAAGCATAACCTTGATTTTTATTGTTGAGTTCTGGTTTCCAGTCTCGCACGTAAGGAGCTTAGAAGTCACAACTAACAGCATACAAAAAGCTGAACAAACTGAAAAATCAACAACTCTTTTTTGATTCCTCAGAGAAGTGAGGTCACATGGCAAACCACTGCTCCCAAAGTGGAGAGACAGACAGTTGAATATGAGAATCACAACTTATCAGAGCTGAAACTGCCATAGAAATCAGTGCTGGGGTAAGAAAACCCTGAACTGTAATTGACAAATTGCTGGAGGCTCAGTGTGGACATGCCTGAGAATTAAAAACTCTGGGGGGACCTAGTCATTGGGGGCCCCAAACTTTTGTGAGTTTTACCTCCAGGAGCTCTACCAAGTTCTCACAGTGAGTATCAGAGAAAAATCCTCTCCTGCTTTTAGCAAGGGTCACAGAAAAAGAACCATTTTGAAATACAGTTGAGTATTCTACTCCTCATAACAAGGCCTATTCTCAGGGGAAATTATTATTTTTTGAATCTAACCTACTGGGGTTTTATCAGAGCCTTACTGATCTGGGGGAAAGGAAATTCTGAATTCCAGCAGGGTCTAGCCTTCCAATCATTGAAGAAGGGAAATTCGCAGTTCTAGCCCCCTCTAGCAGTCCTGTCCTACCTAAAACAAAAACAAACAAACAAATAAACCTGAGAATGTGAAAAACAACAACAATTGAGAAGCACCAGTGAAGTTCGCAGTCCAGGGGCACAGGCTGCCCTAAAAGGCTGAAACCTACTCATAGGACTATAGAGAATTTTCCCTCTCCCCACACCTCACCACATTACTAAAGGACTATTTACCACAGTTCCTTTTACCCAGTACATCACATCCACATTTTTGTTAGAATTGCAAGACATACTAAAAGGGAAAAACACAGACTGACGAAATGAAACAAGCAAGCATCAGAACCAGAGTCAGATATGGCAAGAATGTTGGAATTATCAGGGTACGAATGTGTGTGTGTGTGTGTGTGTGTGTGTGTGTGTGTGTGTACACATTAATATGCTAAGAACTTTAATGGAAAAAGTAGACAACATGCAAGAACAGATGAATAAGTAGAGAGACAGAAATTCTAAGAATCAAAAAGAAATGCTGGAGATCAAAAGTGCTGTAACATAAATGAAGAATGCCTCTGATGGGCTCATCTGTAAATTGGACATGACTGAGGAAAGAATCTCTGTGCTAGAGGATGTGACAACAAAAATTCCCAAACTGAAAAGCAAAGAGAAAAAAGACTGAAGACTGGACAAAAGGGAACAGAATATTCAAGAACTGTGGGACAATTTCAAAACATGTAACATATATATGATAGGAGTATCAGAAAGAGAAGAAAGCAAGGAACAAAAAGCAACATTTGAAGAAATAATGACTGAGAAAGTCCCAATTGATGTCAGAAACCAAACTGCAGGTCCAGGAAGCTCAGAGAACACCAAGCAGAATTAAAAAAAAAAAAAAGGTACACCTAGGCATACCATCTTCATATTTCAGAAAATCAAAGATAAAAATGCTTGAAAAAAGGCACAGGCAAAAAAGTTTTAAACAGAGAAGCAAATTACATCTGCCATCTCAGAAACCATGCAAGCAAGAAGAGAGAGCAGTGGAATATTGACAGTGTTAAGAAAAAAGCCCACCAACCTAGAATTCTGCATTCTGTAAAATCATTTTTCAAAAATGAAGGAGAACCAAATACTTTCTCAGATAAACAAAAATTGAGAAATTTGTTGCCAGTAGACTTGCCTTCAAGGAAATGTTAAAAGAAGTTCTTCAGAGAGAAGGAAAATGATATAGGTCAGAAATGAAGATCTACATAAAGACAAGAAGAGCAGCAGAGAAAGAATAAATGAAGGTAAAATAAACTTTTATTTTTCTTATTCTTAGTTTATCTAACATATGTTTGTCCAAAATAATAGCAATAATATATGTATGTATGTGAACACACATGTATCTATGCTACCTATGCTTATGTATAAGTGAAATGAATGGCATTAGTAATATTTTTGTTAATGAAAGTTACTTGTATTACATGTGAAGCAGTATAGTGTTATTCAAAAGTGGACTTGTATTAGTTGTAAATGTGTATTGCACACTTAAGGACAACCACTAAAAACAAGTAAAAAAAAAAAAAGAAATATAATTGATATGCTAAGAAAGGAGGAAAAATAGAATCATACAAAATGCTCAATTAAAACCTCAAAAAGCAGAAAAAGTATACAAGACAAAAATAGTAGCAAAGAACAATGACAACAATTATAACACAATAACAAATATGATAGACATTAATCCAAAAATATCAATGATTGCTTAAACATCAGTGGTCTATATACACCAATGAAAATACAGAAATTGTCGGAGTGGATCCCTCCAAAAAAAGACCCAAGTGTATAATGTCGACAAGAAACTCAGTTTAAAAATACATATAGATTAAAAGTAAAGGGATAGAGAAAAATATACCATGCTAACACTAGTGAAAAGAAGCGAGATTAGTTATATTAATTTCACACAAAGCAGAATTCAGAACAATTAAAGTTATTCAGGGATAAAGAGGGATAACACATAATGATAAAAGGGTCATTCCAGAAGAAGATGTAACAATCTTTAAGGTGTACGTACCTAACAACAGAGCATCAAATATGTGAGGCAAAAGTGAAACAGTTGCAAGAAGAAATACATGAGTCCATTATTATAGCTAAGGACTTTAACACACTTCTATTAGAAATGGAGAGATCCAGCAGGCATACAATCAGTATGGACCTAGTTGAACTTAATTGCATAATCAATCAACTGGATATAATTGACATCTATAGACTAATCCATCCAATAACAGCAGAATATTCAATTCTTTTCAAGTTCACATGGAACATCCACCAAGACAGACCACATTCTGAGCTATAAAACACACCTTGACAAATTTAAAACAATCAAAATCATCTAATACCTGTTCTTTCACCACAATGGAATTAAACTAGAAAAGCAAGAAAGGAACAAGACAAACAAACAAACAAAAACTCATAGACACAGACAGTAGTTTAGTGGTTACCAGAGGGTAAAGGGGGGGGGGAGATGGTAGATGAAAGTAAATGGGATCCAATACATGGTGATAGAGGGAGAACTGACTCTGGGTGGTGAACACACAATGTGATATACAGGTCATGTATTACAGAATTGTACACTTGAAACCTATGTAACTTTACTAACCATTGTTACCCCAATAAACTTTAATAAACAAACAAACAAACAAAACAAAAAGATAGTTGGGAAATTCTAAAATGCCTGGGGATTAAACAACCCACGTCTAAATAACCCAATTAAAAAATGGGCAAAAGATCTGAACAAACATATTATCAAAGAATATATATAGATCCAAATAAGCATGTGAAAAAAATGTTCAATGTCATGCCACTAGAGAACTGTAAATTAAAACAATGAGTTAGCACTAAACACCTATCAAAATAGCTGAAATTCAAAACACTGACAACACCAAATGCTGACAAGTACGTGGAGTAAAAGAACTTGCCTTTGTTGCTGGTGGACTACAAAATGGTAGACCTACTTTGGGAGACAGTTTAGCAGTTTCTTACAAAAATAAAGATAATCTTACCATAAAATCCAGAAATTATGCTTCTTGGCATTTATCCAAATGAATTGAAAATGTACAAATGCCTGCACAGGGATGGTTATAATAGCTTTATTTATTCCTAACTGCCAAAACGTGGAGCAACCAAGATGTCCTTCGGTAGGTGAAGGGATAAACAAGCTGTAGTACATGCAGACAATGGAAGAAATGAGCTATCAAGCCATGAAAATATATGGAGGAACATTAAATGCATATTACTAAGTGAAAGAAGCCACTATAAAAAGGTTACACACCATATGATCCCAACTCTATGACATTCTGTAAAACACAAAACAACGGAGACAGTAAAAAGATCAGTGATTGCCATGGGTTAGGGAGATGGAAGGGATGATTAGGCACAGAGGATTTTTAATGCAGCAAAACTATTCTGTATGACATTATAGTGGTGAATGCACGTCATTATACATTGTCCAAAACCCCTAGAATGTATACCAAACTATAGACTCTGGGTCATTATGATGCGTCAATGTAGGTTCATTGATTGTAACAAATGTGTCACTGTGGGATGTTGATTGGTGGGTGGGGGGGTGTATGAGTTGGGGGAAGCGGCATATGGGAATGCTAACATTTTCTCTACATCATTGGTTCAGTTTTCTTCAGTGACAATTCTGTCTTCAACTGAAAGCAATCCCTTACCTGCATTTTTTTTTTTAATTAAAAGAAAAGTAATTCCAAATCTTCTTCAGTTTCCTCCATTTTACTTGGCAACTTTATCTCACTTTTACTTATTGCTACTTAAGGTCTGTATTCCCTTGAAATATATTTTGGTGACCAAAATATGTTGTCTGAAATTTATTGTTACCATCAGTCAGTCTTTTTCAAAAAGGTTCTAATTTTTGAGTACTTCATTATTATTTTTTTGAACACAGGAAAATCAGGACTATTCTTTTTAACCTTAAGATGGCCAGGAGCCCTTTCTCGTACCACACTGCCCACTCTGATAGAATCTTCTCAGAAACTCCCTTTTGTCTAAGTTCAGTGACTCCGCAGTCGGTGAGGCGAGGTGCGGAGAGCTGCTGCCATTGAGAATGCCTGCGGTTACCTTCTCCATGATTATTGTTTCTCTGAGCTTGGTGACGCTATCAGGCCAGGGAGCATCTTTCTGTTGATAATATGCTCTGTCCTCCATTTTGGGCAAATGATATGGCTGTGCGCAGCCTCAGTAGTACCGCTGGCCGGCACTTGGGAGTTGATTTCAGCAGTGTCAGGAATATTCACACTAGTGGAAGCTCTGCCACTTGCTGGCTTGTAATCGGGCTGCACTTGTCCTTAGATCTTATAGGGGTACATTCTATGGGCAGAAGGGATCCAAGTAATTTAAGCGTTCCTCAACTATACCACAGCCTTCCAAATTAGAAGGTAGTGATGGGTTCTGCCAGGATCTCCTTTCCTGACTTATGATAACACTAATTTTCTAATGAGAGGAGCAATGGGTCAAGGCTCAGTGCTGTCTTTTGGTCTGACAATAAGTGTTCATTTAAGTCTGATTGTGAGGAGGACAAAATGGGCTAGACATCTGTCTTTCAGCTGCCATCTTTCCTGGATTCAACCTTGATTCCAAAGAGCAAAGTTTATACATTGGCAAAGAATAAGATGGAAATAAGAGACACAAGTTTAAAAAGAGACGTTGAGGGTTAGTGGGGCAGACAGTGAAGCAACGTGGGTGGAGAAAGGATAAGAATACAAGTGACAGGATGTTGGGTGATACATCTCAAGGGGAGAGAGATACATCTCAAGAGGAAAGGTGAAGGTGGAAGAATTACCTTCCAGTGAAAAACCTAGCACTGCAGCCTAAACTATACTTTGAATGAGAAATAAAACAAAATGAAACGGATAGTCATCAAGTGGACTAGTTTTCTAGTCATTGTCTTCTCTATTGTTATTTTATTGTTCATAGGTTCTACCTTACTGTCTCTCTCCTTAGTGAAAAACCACCAACTACTTATACCCCTTTGATGTACTGGTTCAGGGGTCTTCACAGGGCCCTCAGAGAGAAAAGAGAAAGCAGGGATGAATTGTGAAGAATGGGGCCTGTTTCTTTTTGAAACATGGAAGCAAGACAGAGATTGGATGGGAACGTAGGCAAGGAATATGGCATCTGCCCATCTGCCTGAGGTCTCAGCAGGTTCCATCTGATGGAACCTGGCTTGGGCTTCCTGGTAGGCTAACTCTCTCTCTGGGTCCCACAGATCTAGGGAGCTCTGCTTGGTCCTCTCTGTACCTAAACAAGGAGGCATCAGACTGCCACCTCACTCACCCTTGGCCCACATGCTTTCATTTTTTTCTGGATTATCATAATGTAAGAGATCCTAAAGATTTGTCTTGCCTGCTGAGGAAATACAAAACCACAAAGATATAAGGGTAAATGATCCATTTAGGGAAACCCAGAGAGGGGAAGGAGGAAGATCACAGTGGATATTTAGAACAGCTGGCAACCACTGAAGTAGAAATAAAAGAAGAATCAGCAGAGAACTTTTACCAAAGCATCAGTGAGTGCTCTCAAGGGGATCAGCTCAGCGCACAAATAAAGCTACCTAGAGCATAATGTGTACTTTTATTAGGTTGGTGCAAAAGTAATTGTGGATTTTGCAATTGTTAACTTTTCAAACAGCAATTACTTTTGCACCAACATAATATTAACTCAATATGATCATTGTAATAAAACAGAGGTTATAGACTAGCCAAGATAATGATGAAAAAGAGTGGGGGTTATCTTGCTGAATATTATAACTGCTACAAAGTCACTAGAATAGAAATTGTTCAGTATTATCCCAGAAATAGCCTAATAAACAGATTAATGGAGTATAGATTGCAGAAATGAATTTGAGGAATTAGATGACAGGATTTCACTTTAGGGAGAGGTGGCTTATTTAATAAATGGTGCTGGCGTAATTGGCTATCCATCCGGAAAAAAACAAAACAAATCTACTTCATATGGTGGTGTATAAAAGTAAGTTTCAGGTATATTAAAATGCACAAAATAGGTGTATAAAATGTGTTAAAAACATTAAAAAGAATTGAAAGAACAAGTTTTTAACCCTGCAGTGGATGATGCTTGGTGGATCCCCTGGGATCTTTTCCCATGCAAAGCAAATACATGCATATGATTGAGTTTTAAATGGTAGATAGCAATAGAAGCAAAGTCAAAAGATAAATGGAAGACTAGAAAAACTATCTGTAGCACAACAGAGAGAAGAAAGTTTAATATCCCTCATATACAGATAACATATAAATTGATATTAAAAGAAGTAGAAATAGCAGTCCATTTGCCAATATACATAGGCAATTTCCCAAACTTGAAATGCATTTATATATATATATATATATATATATATATATATTCACATATATATATGAAGAATGTCCAATAAATACATGAAGATATACTCATCACTACTAATATTCAGAGAAATTAAAATTACAGTAACATAGGTAGTTTTTTTCCCTCACCAGACTGCCAAAAACTGAAACGAAGAAACATACCTTACAGTGAAAGGTGAGGGGAAATGTGCAATTCTGTATATTGCCAGTGGGAATGTGAATTACAACTTCTTTTTTTAGAGAAGTAAACGTCAAGGCCTATTAAACTTTAAAACGTGTACATAGTCTTTGACCTAAAAATATCACTTTTGGGACTCTATCCTAAACGGAAAAAAAAAATTACCAGTGTATAAGAATATACATAGAAGGATGCTGATTGCATCACTTTTTATGCCAACATCAAAACAAAAAACGAAACACACTAGTTTGAATATCCATCACTAGGAAAATAGTTAAATAAGTCATGGTATATAGACATATATCCCTACTATTGAATATTATGCACCTTACTAAAAAGACTAAGTTAAATCTAGAGCTACTAACCTGGAGAGATGTCCAGGATGTATTGTTAATTAAGAAAAGTAAGTGGTAGATGAATACAAACAGCATAACTGTTTTATAAATATACAGACACACACACTCATACAAAAAACAAGTAACGGAGAATGCTCTCCATGAGTGTGTGTTCGTCTGCTTATGAAGAAGTGGGTGGAAGGCCATCTAACAGGTTCGAACACTGGCTTCCTTATCCTTACAACTTCTGCGGCCACTTGGAATGTGACAGAGTGACTAGTTCACAACAGATACTTGAATGAATACTGGCGAGGAGGTCAAACTGGGCACCTTCTTTGCAAACAGAGCGGTTGGTTGCCGGGCAAGAATGGGGAGACTTATTGGTGTTTTCTTGATATAGTTTCATATTTTTTCACTGGTTATGGTGAACATGTATTACTTTTATAATCTTTGAAGAGGAACATAACACTCTTTTGGGTAAACCCAGCAAATGTAAGAAGCTACACAAGAACGAATGAAGCTGTTAAACTTTTATTCTCATGTACTTGGATATTCACATTCAGATGCCCTCTTAACACCGCCCTCCTGATCTACTGACGAAGTAATTGTGTAAGAAACAAGGTTCTTAACTGAAGAACAAAAATCCCTGGTGCATGGGAAGAGAATACACAGCGTACAAGTGAAATCAGTAGGAGAGAAGAGTTGTGCTTCACGAATAGCACTGGCTAGGTATCTGCGTTTACACAGGGGCTCAGATGAGCAGTCAGCGCTACTCAGGATGGATCCCAGACCTGAAGCATTGGTTTTACGTGACTTGGGTCCACAGTGCTGTAGGCTGCGAGATAATCAATTCTTTAAACCTTTTCTCAGTGCTTCTAATTCTAAGAGAAATTCTATCTGACTCTGAATGTCACCTGATTGCAAGGTCAAAGTCACATGCACAGGGTGATCATAAAAGGAGAAACCAATGGGCAAGCTAATGAAACTAGACAGAGCCATAAAGAACGGAGATGTCTGCATGCAAAGTGGCTACTCTCCTTTAGAACTACGTGATTAAGACAATGGGTACCCAGCATAGTTCCAGAAACATGAGATTTTTTGTTCCTTGGCTCTCAACCAATACTGACAGATTTGCCTGTATGCAGACGTACATATACACAGAGTGGCATGGATGGTGCACTGCTAATTAAGCCCTGTAAAACGTTTGTAGGGAAAGGAGATGGGACACATGTGACCACGTGTAATGAAGGGTCTCTACCATTCCTGAGTGCACAGGCACAATCTTAGGAGGAGGCACTCCTCTCAGCTACTGGGAAGTGCTCTCCTCTGTGACAATCTCCTTAGCATTTCAACGTCATAGATAAATGTCTCCCAGGTGGCAAAGGATTGATAAAGTGACCCAGGAAATATTAAAAGACACAAGATAATTTAGTATCAACAGTGAGTCAAGGCTCATGTATTGCCTAAATTCTTAACGGTTCTGTGTGGCCTAGAAACTATCAGTTGGGACTCAGATGACTTATAAAAGCTTCATGCAGAAACCAAGGTCATTTCTTTTTTGCCTACATGCAGGAACACCAATGGTCACCCACGGCTGTCCCCCTGTCTGTATCACTGGCAAAGCCACAACTCTGGATTCTTTGGAGATGCCAGCAGGCAAGGTTGGGGCCAGTTAGTTCAAGCAGAGGCTCACTATTCAGGTTTTACTAGAACTCCAGTGAACAAAAAGGGACTCCCTTAGGGCTCCCCTATCTGTGCTGGTAGAGAGGAGCAAAGAGGGGGGTACCCTGCAAATCTCCACTCTGTTGGCAGCCTCCTCCATCTCTTCCCTGAGGGCATCAGCTTTGGCACCCGCAGGCTGTAAGCTGCTGGACAAACCTGAAGACTTGGAAGTCTGCTGCCACCTGATGGAAAATAGGAGAAAAAGAGGAGAGGTGTGAGATAGGTAGAGCCCTAGGGATGTTGTGGGAAGGCTGAGAAAATAGCTGGTTACAAATATTACCCAGAGAATGACACCCCTTCATGTGAAAGGAGACGTAATAAAAGGTACCAAATACTACTAGAGCAGGAGAATGGGGGCTCGAGTTCCCACTCGGCAGTTGGTGATGGAAGCTGCGGCTCAGCTGCCCCTTCAGACGGGGCAAACATTCCCCAGACTGCCACCATTTTCCCTACTGTCTTCTGAACACTAAGCCCAAATGACATCACCACTGCTTTCTATGTCATTCCTTTAAGTTTCCTGCCTATCCTGCAGGCATTTGAGTTTGGAAACATTTACCTACCTCACGGAAGCCAATGAGGTGTGCCAGGTGAGAGGACATGCAGGTAAGATTGAAAACAAATCTGAAGACAAAAATCTCCATTGGTGAGCACAAAACAACTTCCTATCAACACTTTGATACCTCATGTAAGTTTTCTTAAACATTCATCTTTGTGCAGAGAATACTCGCCATCTGAGGAAGCTACTCGGGAACCTTTTATAGGGAATACAAAATACCGGGGGTGCCAAAACATGTATACTTTTAAAAAGACGTTATCTATGTATTACTTTTTGAAGTTGAATTGAATTATGGTAGCAATGTGGTGTAGTTTGATGTTCTCTCAAAATATGGCATTAATCAAATGAATGCTAGTGTCATTCACTGTATTACAATGTTAGTTTTTTCTTTCTTAAAAGAGGTATACATTTTTTTTTTGGCACCCTCTGTATTTCTGGTTGCTATGTCATTATCAGAGAATTACCAAAAACAGGTCCTGAAGGAAGGTTGCAATTACACTAGATCGTAGTAGCCACAGGAGGGAAAGGCAGTGGGTTCCTCTTCCACTGAGTCTGTAAACCCAATGGCTTCTAGGGGCCAGTAGGTAAGAAAAATAAGTCAAATGGGCCATTAACTCCAAAACTAGTCCATGCAATCGTTTATTTCCTACTTGGAACAGTGACACGAAGTATAAAACTACCTCTCAGCTGTAAGAAAAACAATAGTGTAAGCAGGATGACAAAGGGCAACTGATGCCTGGCTGCAGTCTCGGGAAGTCAGGAAGGGACAGCGAGCGGAAGGGGATGGGGCGCTGGGTGGGGTGGGGTGGGGTGTGCACTCTCTAAAAGGCAGCTGCTCTTCCTGGGGCTGATGGGGCCCAGGCAGAAGGGTGGGTCGTGCATTGCTAGATGTTTCCATTGACAGGAGAAGCCAAAAATTGTCATGTGAACTCTCCTGATGCAATATGGCAATAGATTTAATAATTTATTTTAAACACCATGCTGGCCAACAGTGTACAGATCAAGCCAGACAGCTCAGCTGGCTCCATCCAATGTACAGGAAAATAGTGCAACAGTCCACTCACTTTGAGAGTTAAGAATCTAATCTCTAGGTGTTTTCTCTACACAATTTTTCTTTTCTCTTTTGTTACATGCAAGACAAACAGAAGAGTGCAACACTCTACGATACAAAAAAGAGAAACTAAGGTTATTTTTGCTATTAGCAAAGAGTAGCAAATTAAGGATTCTTTGTCACTTCAAAACAACACTCATGGGAAAATTACTTAAAAAGGCTTTGGGACATCAAGCTGGCTTGAAACTCTAGAGATAGACACATGTCCTGGGAAAGATTCCATATGCAAGATAAGAACTCAGGGCAAATTAGCAAGAAAAATTTCTACTCAAAGATGTTTAAAATCTAAGCTAACAGATTAGAATTAGTAAAAATTCCTGACCAATTCTTTCTTATAATTATTTGCTCTACAGAAATGATATGTTTAATTGATTACCTCCCAGGTTTAACCATTTTAAATAAAGTATTAAAGTATTGTGGGTTTTGTTTTCTCAAATAAAACATGAAATGCCGTGTCTGTAATTTAGACCTCAGATAATGAATATACCTCCACGACAGACTGTGGGATCAGGCTATACATGCCATCTGACTCATGCTACCGGAAGAAAAAACACAAAACAAAACTAACCAATCTGTAACCATAAAAAATAAAGTGACCACCAACACTATGCTGATTTTATGGTTTTATACATCTGGATTAGAGTTTTTAAAAACCCAAATTATACTTACTGTATGTATATTAAAATAATGACATTTTTCCCAAGTTATCTCTTTCTTTTCTTCCTTATTCCCCTCCATCTCTCACCCCAAATTCTGTACTTTAGTCAAAATCCTGGTAGTTTGAAGTCATACACTCTACCCTCCCTTTGTAGGAAATTTTATTTGCAATATTTAAGTGATCTATTTTGATATTATAAAATAGTGATAAGCTGCCCCCAAATGGTCCCTTTGTGGAAATGGAACAACACAATCATAAGGGAAGCTTGGAAAATACTGTATAGGTAGTGATCTCCTGTGAAAAGTGACATTCATCATGGATTTCAAGGTCTGGTGGCCTTCTCAGTCAGCTGTTCTACAAATAAACTTAAGAATTGTCCTGCTCTGTTAAGAGGAAAAAATGGATTCTGGACCAAGAGAGTAAACAAGGATTCTTGTTCAAGAAGAATATGAACTTTAAAATTTGAAGAGCAGAAAAGTCCATTTCTTCCCACTAAAGTAGCTCATGTGACACCATCATTCTCTGGGAAGGAGGCTAGCTATCACTATATGATCCCGGTGAGAGAAAGAACAGAATACAGAGGGTACCAAAAAATATATACACATTTTAAGAAAGGAAAAAACTATTAAAATTGTAGTAATATATATTGATAACAAAAGATGAATACAAGTCACGTTTGACTTCTGCAATTACAAGAGGTGCTCAAAGTGGTTACCATCAGCGTCCAGACACTTCTGATTACAACGAACTACTGTTTGAGCAACGTTGACCAAAGTGTCCACTTGTATACATTATTTTGGCACCCTCTGTATAAGCTTTAATGAAGGCTAGAAAAAAAGAAAACGGCCAGAAATAAGGGTATGGCATTTCAAGGACCAGGAGAAGAGGGAAGAAGGCAAGTGCGAGGTAAGTGGAGGGAAATAGGAAATCCAGAAAAATTTTTGGAAGGCAAACAAACAGGGAAGTTTCTTTAGTGGGATATTTACTGTCTTATCTAAGCAGTCTTTTCTCCTCTGTCACCAGCAGCATCCACTTTTTGAGGTCCTGTCCTGCTGCTGCTCTAATGTGTGGGTCAAAAGGAGCTGCCAGTTTTGCGTGGCTCTCACAGTAAATGGTCCAGGTGAGGGTCCCTGATGTAAGCCAAGCCTGTGCCGTCCTTCGTCACCTTGGCCAACTGACAGGCCAAGGAAGTGGCACATAAGCAACGTCCAGACACATGGAACCCCTCCTTTGTACATTTAGGAGTGAGACAAAAGAAAGAGGGCTCATACTGGGGAGAATGAGCCCAGGGGACATCCAGCGACCATGGAGACAATGGAGCTAAGAGAAAGATGCCTATATGTGGAGAGAAGCAGAGATGGGGGATGAGGAACTGCTCCTGAGGCCAATGAGGCTCTGCTGCCATCCCAGAGGGACTTCAAATGGACACAGCTCCAGAATCCCACGTCTAGTTATCCGCTTCTTTAGTTCATTTGCTTCCAAAGAAGGTAGGCCTCTTAGTTTGCGTGGACTGCCAGAACAAAGCACTACAGACTGGGAGGCTTCAACAACAGACATTTATTTTCTCACAGTTCTAGAGGCTAAAAGTCCAAGATCAAGGTTCTCGCTCTGTTTTCAGGGCCTTTCCTCTGAATGCATGCAGAGAGGACACACTCTCTCTCTCTTCCTTTTCTTATAAAGCCACCAACCCTAGTGGATTCATGCCATATCCTTATGACCTGATTTAACCTTAATTATTTCCTAAAGACCCTATCTCCAAATATAGGCACATGGGGGGTTAGGGTTCAACATACGAATTTGGTGGTGGGGGGCACAATTCAGTCCATAGCAGTAGGACCCAGAAATAGCTGTTCAGCAGAAACACTGAGTGCCCTGGACCCAGAGGTTGACCTTGAGATACATGTCCCCCCACCCCCAAAGTAAGGCTGACTTTGGAAAGAAATGGGGCTCCTTCTTTAACGTTTGTCAAACCAAACCTATAGCAGAAAAGATGTTTGTGTATCATTCACATTCATTTCAGTTCAATCCGATTCACAATTTTTAATTTAGCATAAAGCTTCCTTGAGTTTACCTCCACCCTTCTTATTATCTATTATCTTTTATTCACCTTCTAAGTTCAGTATTTTTTACTGGCATATCAATAATTTATTCCTTTTTATTCTAAATAGTATTCCACTGTATGACTATATCAGATTATTTTTTTTAATCTACTTGTTGAGAAACATTTGAGTGTTTTCTACTTTGGTCTATTCTGATTGAAGCTGATTATGAATACTCATGTACAAACTTTTCTGTTTAATTCTCTTGGATAAAGAGGAATTCAATGACTGGATCGAATGACAGTCTTTAACATTTTTAAAAAGTGCCATACTCTTTTTCCAAGTGGCTGTACAACTTTACATTCCCAACAGCATTGTAGGAGAGTTTCATTTGGTTCACAACCTTGCTAACAGTTGATATGGTCAGTATGTTTAATTTTTGGCCATTCTGCTGGGTGTGCAGTGGTATTTCATTATTATTAAAATTAGTGTAATGACTAATGTTCAACACCAACTAATGATGTTGAGCATTTTTCATGTGCTTATTGGCCTTTCACATCTTCTTTGGTGAAGTGTCACTTCAATTTTTTTGCCTGTTTAAAAATTGTATTTTGTATTTTTATATTGAGCTGTAACTATTCTTTATATATTCTGGATATAAATCCTATGACAGATATGTGTATTGCAAATATTTTTTCCCATTCTGTGGTATAACTTTTCATTTTTCAAATAGTGTCTTTCAAAGAGCAACATTTAAAATTTTTGATTAGGTCCAACATTAACTTTTTTGTTTTATTATTCATGTTTTTTGTATACTAAGAAATCTTTTCCTACCCCAAGGTTGCAGATTCTCTTCAGTATTTTCTTCTAGAAACTGTATAGTTTAAGATTTTATACCATTTGTGCATAATTGTATCTTCCTCCTTTGATCTCTGAGATTCTTCGGTCCATGGATCTTTCCTGGAAGGGTCAGTAGTATCTCTCTCTCTTTTTTTTTTAATTAAATTTTTTTTCAATTACCGTTGATATTCAATATTGTATTAGTTTCAGGTGTACAGCATAGTAGACATTTAATAACTTACAAAGTGAGTCCCCCAGATAAGTTTTGCACCCACCTGACATATATAGTTATCACAATATTATTGACTATATTCCTTAAGCTGCATTTTACATCCCCATGACTATTTTGTAACTGCCAATTTGTATTTCTTAATCCCTTCACCTTTTTCTCTTAGCCGCCCCCAACTTCCCTCCCATCTGGCAATCATTGGTTTGTTCTCTGCATCTATGAGTTTGCTTCTGTCTTGATTGTTCATTTATTTTTGCTTTTTAGATTCCACATATAAGTGAAATCATATGGTATTTGTCTTTCTCTGTTCCATCCATTTCATTTAGCCTAATACATGTCCATACATGTTGCCGCACATGGTAAGACTTCATTCTTTGTTATAGCTGAGTAATATTCCATTGTATATATGTACCATATCTTTATCCATTTGCCTTTTGATTGGAGCATTTAATTCATTTATATTTAAAGTAATTATTGAAAGGTATGTAGTCATTGCCATTTTATTAATTGTTTTCTGATTGCTTTTGTAGTTCTCTGTTCCTTTCTTAGTCTCTTGCTCTCTTCTCACTTACGTTGTTGACTTTCTGTAGTGTTGTGTTTGGATTCCATTCTCTTTATTTCTTGTATATCTCTTGTATATTTTTGGTTTGTGGTTACCATGTGCTTCATAATACCAAGCTATGTTTACAGCAGTCTATTTTAAGTTGATGGTCACTTAAGTTCAAACACATTCTATAATCACTAACATTTTTACTCACCCCTCCATGTTTATGTTTTTGTCATCACTTTTTACTTATTTTGTATGTGTGTATTTGTGTGTATCCCTTAATTTATTGTTGCAATGACACATGATCTTCCTACTTTTGCCTTTTAACCTTTGTACTAGCTTTAGTGTTGGTTGATCTACTATTTTTATTATACGTTTGCTTTTGTCAGTGAGAATTTTTTTTCTTTGTGATATTTTCTTATTCATATTTTTGTTTTCATTTTCTTCTTAAAGAAATCCCTTTAACGTTTCTTATAATACTGGTTTGGGGGTGATGAACTCCTTCAGTTTTTTTCTTGTCTGGGATTCTAAGCTTCAGTATTATCTGAGGATTCTAAGGCTTATATAATTGGCTTTTGAAGCAGAGAAGCCAGATTTACCTGAACAGTGACAAATGTACACATTGGAGTTAGACCTAATTAAACACTGAATAAATTTGCTGGATTTGGTAGTAGCTACCAGAGTTGTGGTAGAATTCAAAGATCCAGCCACAGAACTATTGATCAAGACGTACCGATAATAGAGAAAAAGATCCTGCCTTTCTTAAAAGGCAGCGGGTATCTCTACCTGGAATACACTGTTTAGTTTGGATAGTTGTAAATCATGAAGGATAGAACAGGACTAAAGTTACCTTTGGCAATCAAAGGAGGATGCCACGAGGAATACAATCTAACGTGTGCAAATCAGCTAAATGGGGAAGTAGGGGGGGTGGAAGTGGGGGGCAGTAAGAACCCAACCATTCCCGGAGAGTAGCTGGATATCCCCGCTATTCAAGAGCACTGCGCTTGGTCTTACTCTCACAGTTGTATCTCAGGATGCAGTGCTCATGTTGCCTAACAGTGAAGGGTTAGAGGCAAAGGCAGGAAGTTGAGTGGGTTCGCTTTTTCTTGTAGCTTCCAGCAAGGTCCTCCAAGACACACTGACTCAGGCTAGAAATGGCTGGTCTGAGATTAAAGTGGGAAGAAAGAGGACACCTTTGCTAAGACAGGCCTTTCATTCTGAAGCCTATACCCTAAGCTGATGGAAAATCCATAACTGAGGCCTGGGCTTGGATCTTCCACCACGGTTACTAAAGCAGAGACCTGAAGGGAAGGTGCCTAAGTTTCTGAGGGGCTGTACTGCCAACAATCTCCCCTCAAAGCAATCCTCAACCCTCAAACTCACAACTACACAGAGTGAGCTGTGCAAAACCACCAGTATGATACAGGAGATGGAGGAGGTTTATATGAGGATCACCTAAAAGAAATTTCCTGCTCTGAAACTAAAAGATTGTAGGTCTGAATTAAGGTTTACAAGCATAGAAATTTGGACAGGGGAGGTAGAGATTTCCTTACCAAATCTTAATACATAAGACAGATGAGCTGAAAATATAAAAAAGTTGTCAAATCATGAGTGAGAGTTGCTAATGACACTTCTCTAAGGTTCCAGAATACACACACCACTTGGCGTCACCATTGCAAATGTAATACATGACTAGATTGACCGTGGCTGTTACCCAGGAGTAACTCTCCTTCTCAAAAGAGGACCCAGAAAAAGTTTGTAAGTGACGATGGCAATAAGCTTTGGTGCTAGAATCAAACCTTCTGAACAGAAGCTCTGAGCTGAAAATTTGGGTTTTCTTTACAGAAGCAAAGATCTCAGGTCCTCACAGAAGGAAATCACTTTGCAAACCCAGAAGTGTGGTGTCCACTCTCACCCCAACAGTGGAACAGTCAGCATTTCTTCAGTTATCTGACCTGCCTCCCTAAATATGGGACTGAAACCCTTAGGAGAGTCAATTTTACGTGGCACACAGACTGGTGGTAAGTAACACCAAACCAATACTGCCCACGCAACCTGCTCTCTAGCCTTCCAAGTGCGCTAAGGAGAGACCCTCGGATCTGGGTGAGAAGAGCTACACAGCAACTTTCCAACTCTACCTCCTCTTCCTTTTCAACAAAAGGAGACAAGGATCCCAGCCTTCCATAGGCAACAGGATCTAAAATTTAATAATATTTGCTTTGCCTGCATCCTATTCACTTTTTTGTTTACTTGGTAGCAAAGGGCATTGCTCTTCAATTTATGAAAGGGCTACAACATTTTTTAAAATAGGTTCATTTTGAAAAAAAGTGAGTCAATTTTTAAAAGATGTGTAAGCACAGATGGCAAAAATCATTCAGGTGGCCTGAAGTTTGGGAAACACTAAATTAACTAAAGAAACCTTTGTTTTTCTGCTGACTGAAGTTTTATTTCTGGTCTTGGGGGACTGCCCACTACTTTTTATTGGTCCAGATGCAGAATTAAAATGTCCCAACTAGTTACAGCAGCCGCTTCCTTTTATTTTTTAAAGCACTTTGAAAAACATGGTCTCATCTGACACTCAAAACAACCTCCCCAGGTCAGCCCACAAATGTTGTTACTACCTGTGTACAGGTGAACAAGCTATTCTGGGAGTTTAAGTGACCTGCCCAAAGTAACAGGTCTAGAAAATAGGTGACCTGAATCTTGGTATTTCATCTCTGACTCCTGCTTCAGGATGCTATCCTACATCTCTTGGCCCCAGTATACTCTGTTTTCATTTCTTTTTTTCAAGAAAATTAAAACAAGATGTGGAGATTATTAAAATTGACCTACAATGAACCTAAAGGAGAACCAAAGAGTTACTTCCATATTAATATTCAAGACCCTGCATTCTTTCAATTTGCAGACTTATATAAAGACATGCATATCGCTGTAAAAAATACAAAGGCACATATGCACAACCATGACATATGGCAGCCACAGCCAAACCCATCTCAAAGTCTCTGGCACTCCCCTGGTGGATTCTGGGAGACAGGTGCCAAACAGCAGCACCGCTGTAACTTTACTTCTCTGATAATGGTCTCAGGCTTAGGGAATGGCCACATAAAGGAGATATGTGCACCATCGGCTTCAGGAAAAGCCGGCTTCTGGTCCCCAGAATCTGAAATTCTGCCCTCATTATAGATATGACGTATCATCCATCCTACCACTTTGGTCTCTGCTCCTTTTTCCTCCTGCCCTGGCCACGCTGGCCTCATGCTGTACCTGAGTATGTCAACCTTATTCCCTCCTCGGGGCCTCTGCATGTGCCATTCCCACTGCTGTGCACAGTTTTGCATCAGATCTTTGCATAGCTGCCTACTCATCGTTTATGTCTCAGATCAAGTGTCGTCTCAAAAGAGCCCTCTTTGTGGTACCCTACCTAAGGTTGTTGCCCCCTTTCTCCATCATCCCCTTCCCAAATTACCCTGTGCTATTTCTTCATATGACTTATGGTGCCTGAAACTGTCTTGTGTGTTTGTTCACTTGCCAGAATCTATCTCCCAAAATGAGCTGCAGCCTCCATGAGAGTGGGGGCCGGGTATCTCCGCTCACTGCTCTTACCTCCAGTGCCTGGAGTCTTAAGAAAAACTTGGTGAATAAAGACATCCACACATCCACACATAAAGTCATACCCACACCCCAAATATGATCACTGTTCCTTCAAAGAAGCAAAAATAAAAGCAAACAGGCCCCAGTGTACCTTGTTCGTGAAGAATCCATGTCCAGCACCAACTTTGCTAAATGTTTCCTCTGTTTTTGAATATTTGGGATTTCCACCTGTGGTTACAGGAGATAAAAGACACAAAGTGAAGTTCAAGATAAATTCTTACAGATCTACTGACAGCCACCCACCAAGGTGGCTAGAGGTCTCCCATTCCTTGTTTTCAGATGAAATTCTTAATCCTGTTTCCTGAGCTAAACTCTGCTCTTTCTTCACTGGACATCTGCCGGACCCCCCATCAACCCAGGCCATCTCAGAGGCTCTGTGCCCCTTCTCGTTTAGGCCTAGCCTCATTCCTGCTCTTACCTCAGCTGGCAAAAACAGGGAGGGCTCCATCATACCCTCTCCACGTGCATAATGGCCAACATGGAGAGAAAAGCGTATCTGACACACAGACCTAATTCAAAACAGACAGCAGAAGGATGAAGGGAATCAGTCTCAAGAGACCTGAGATGCGATGGGGAATGTGGTTAGAATATGTTTTTATAGAAATAAGATTTTTTTCCAAAGTAAATAATGAATAAACATTGCCATGGCTTTTTTCAGCTATGAGAAGTTCTTCCATAGTGGTTGTATGTGGATGCTCTTTTTATATTTTTATTTCTAAAAATGACTTAACTGAACATTCCAATGAGGGATTTTGGTTCCAGGCCCAGCAAAAGTGGGGCAGGATGTGAGAATTTAAAAGGAAAATTGGCCGTAATTGAACCAAAGTCATCTCAGGCTGTGGCTTTTATAGAAGGAAAAAATGTGAGAAAGATCCAGTTCTGCGAAGTGCTTTCTATTCACTCTTCAGGCAGGGGTGAGTACTGGGCTTAGTGTAAAGACTTTCAGTAGGAAGGAGAGTACTGTCTGGGGCACCCGCGTAATCACAGAGCCCACAGGCAAAGCTGGGGAGTCACACGGGCCTCTTGCTGGTACCAGTGAGCTCAGCACCCAGGTCAGAACTGCCCCTTGGGTTTGCTTCACGTTGGCTGCAATGCCAGACCACCTGTATGAAGAAGAGAGGGCCTCTCCTGAATGTTCTAGGCTGGGGATGGCCTCCGAGAAGTCTAGAGTTGGTCTACAGCAAAGCCCCATAGCTAGGATTTCCTCTTGGAATACTTTTAGGCACTTAGGCAATTATGTACCCGAAATAGCACCAGCGTAGACAGAGGTGCTGGGGACAGTCCAGAAAGGAAACCACACATGATACGGTAGCCTTGGGCCACCCGTGGCTACGTCCTTTTAAATTCAAATGAACAAAAATTACATAAAATAAAAATGTAGTTCCTCAGTGCACTAAACACATTCTAAGAGCTCGACAGCCACAGGAGGCAAGGGGCAAGCACTGTGCAGGTGTGACGACCACTGTGCAGGTGTGCAGGCAGTTAGTTCTATGGTCCAACGCCGGGTAGGTTTTGTTTGGCTCATTAAAATCAACTGGGAGGTGCCCGGGGTTCAGAGCAAACAAAGTCCTCCAGCCATTTCCTTTCTTACCTGATAACATTTCACTTGTTTGAAGCTAGCAAAACTGTCCCATCAACATTCAGGTTTCTTTTTAATAAAATCGTTTTGTTTAGTGTCCTTTAACGTCCAAGAGAAAGGTCCTATATAAACACGAACTCTTAAAAGGCCTTACAGAGTCTGTTGGATGCGGGGCACCAGTCCCTTGTGAGGAGGGGCTGCTGGCAATTTCACTGAAGACTTCGGATGGGTGGGGGCTGGGCTGGTGTGGCAGTGGAGACCCTGCTGGGGAAGGAGGTGCTGCTGCCAGCTCAGCCCCTTTCTCCCCTGGAATGCCAACAGAGAGAAGTGTGGGTGGGAGAACGGGGCAGTGAACCGCTGAAAGGACCACCATATTGGACAGTCCTGCCCACGTGGTTGTGTAGTCATAACCCCCAATGAAAAGCAGTGTCACAGAGTAGAGTAAGGGATAAAATCAGTTGTAAGGCTGGAGTCGGATGGCTAAAGGCCACTGTTCTGTCCTTCCCTGCTCACTCAGGCCTCATTCCACTTCTTACCTCCGCGAGCAAAAACAGGGGCTCAATCACATCTCTCTCCACTTGCAATTCGAAATGAATCAGCTCCTGAGCCAGCTTGTCTTCTGTCTCTCCACAGAGTTTCAGCATCTTCCTGCAACAGACAGGGAAAAATCCACACTGAATACCCTCGAAAGCAAGACGTCACCTGCATCGTACTATCATCAGCTCCTGGCTGGGTGGGTACATTCTCACAAGACAGTGTCAATAAACTGGGTAATTTCCATGGCGCCCCACTGACCAACTTGCTCCATCCATTTTCATTTCTGAAATTATCAATTTTTTTAAATGATGCTGAGTACCTACTCTGTGCCTGGGTTAAAGAGGACATGTAGGGAAACTTAGTAAGAGAGCAGTGGAGAGAACAGACTCTCACATGCAGAATCCACAGGCCTACACAGAGCCAGATGCTTCTGTCTCCCAAGAGCACTGAAGGAACCAGTTAAAATCGATGCCCAACATCTTCAAACACATACCAAAAACTTAATTTCTTTTTTTTCTATCAGAGCCTATTGAAAACTCATTTTCAGTGGGCTCTAACAGAAAGAATATTCTAAGACATGAAAACTTATTTAATATAGGATGAATATACAATTATCCAATGAAAAATGGGAATGGAAAAACCATTCTAAACGTTTATTAATAATGAGCATATAACAAAAGACCTGGATGAGTAGAAAGTTATACCATGTTCCTAGATGAGAGAACACAACATTTCAAAGATATTAGTTTCCCCTGAATGGTATACAGGCAGCCCTCTCTTTGCATGGCACCATTTTAACTGAAACTCATGTAAATAAGTTTTTGGTTGTTTTTTTTTAAATTAAACTTATTGGGGTGACATCGTTTAGTAAAATTATATAGGTTTCAAGTGTACACTTTTATAATATCATCATCTGTACAAGCTTTTGCAAATCAATAAAAGGGAAGAGGTCATTGTTATTCTAAGGTTAGTGTGTGCCTTTCTGATGTTTTATACTTTTTACTAAACATGTATGTTCACATACAGTATATTAATATAATAATGTTGCACCACTCAGTTTAAAAAGTTTACCTAATGGTTTCAGACTGAATCTTGGCTTCTATTACTTGCTTTTTAAATTCATCGTGATCTGTGGGGCTTATCCATCATCATACATGCAGAATTAGATCACTGGGCTGTATAGAATTCCATTCTATGAATATGCCATTTATTAAGGACCCCATCATCAACAATTTGTGGCTATCACATGCAATGATAACAAATATAGGTGCGGTTTCTTTTTGCATGTGTAGAGCCTTTCTGTGCAAAGGAGAGATATGCCTACCTTAACCTTACTAGAGATTGCCAAATTGCTCTCGAAACTGGTAACACTGACTTCTTTCACCAGTGCAAATGAGACTTCCTAATGCTCTGTCCTCTTGCCAATCCTTACTACTGGTAGGACTTCATGTTTTTACCGAACTGGTGGATACAAGATATTATCGCATTCTGGTTTTAATTTGCATTCCTTGACTACTGATGAGACTGAATATCTTTTCATGTTTTGGGCTATTCAGGATCCCTCTTTCATGAAGTGCCTACTCATATTCTTTGGCTATTTTTGTATGGGGATATACTTATTTGTAGATCTTCATATACCTACAGATATGTGTGTGGATGTAGAGTGAATTCAAATTCTATTTCATATTTGCTGCAAATGTCAACTCCCTGACTGTGGTTTATTGTTGTAGCTTTTTAATGGTGTCTTTTTTGGATTTCTTTGTTATTAGGTTGGTGCAAAAGTAATTGCACTTTATAAGGTTAAAAAAACAAATAAACAAACAAACAAAAACTGCAGAAACCGCAATTACTTTTGCACCAACCTATTACTTGCCTCCATATTTCCAATGCTACTTGATTTCTATTATTATTATTTTTTTTTTTTTAATTTGAAGTGTTAGTTATTGACTGTCAACTATGGAAAACGAGAATTTGGCTATCTTTGCATTTTCCTTCCTCCATTTATTTATATCAGTAGATATTTAGTATTTAAACGACTTTCTTTTTAATTTTTATTGGGGAATGTTGGGGAACAGTGTGTTTTACCGGGACCCATCAGCTCCATGTCAAGTCGTTGTTTTTCAATCTAGTTGTGGAGGGTGCAGCTCACTGATTCATGTGGGAATCGAACCGGCGACCTTGGTGTCATGAACACAGCACTCTAACCACTGAGCAACCGGCCGCTAACCAGCAGCTCAACTCAAGCCATTGTTTTCAATCTAGTTGAGGAGGGTGCAGTTCACTGGCCCATGTGGAAATCGAACCAGCAACCCTGCCATTAAGAGCTCATGCTCTAACCAACTGAGCCATCCGGCTGCCCTGGATTTGTATAAACATTTTAACTCCATATGCTATTCGGAATAATGCTGGGTAATGTATTATGATTACTGGTCTTTCCCGAACATTTATTCAGTCTCTCTGTAGTTAATAACTGCCTTGCTTTGATTTGCTTGTTTAATTTTCTATGGACTTCATTGAACCCAAAATCTTCCGCAACTTTTCCAATTTGTCTTTTCAGCCTTTGGACCACATTTGATGTGAATGAATTTCATAACGTCTTGAATTAGTCTCTCCCAGACTTGCGTCAGTCTAGATTGAGTTAGCCTTCTCCCCTTGGGCACGACTGTCTTCCTGCAATCCTCCCTCTCCATTTCCTGGGATTCTTTCTCTCGGTTCTATGCTGAATGTACTGTTTCCTATACTCTGTGTCTACCTTTCTTGGTCACGCCCTCATTCTGAAGCACGTCTGGCTCTTGCTGCCTGAGAAATCGTGGGTGGGAAGTCAATTTTTGAGGCCTTGCATGTCACAACATTCTCCTCTACCCTCACAATGACTGACAGCTAGGGAGGATATTGAATTCTATGCAGAGCATCATATCCATTCAGAATTTTGAAGGCACTGCTCAATAATTTTCTAGCTTTCATTGTTGCTTCTGGCAAGTCTGGAAGCATTCAGACTTTTGGTCCTCTGTATGTGACAATTTCTTTCTCTAGATGGTTGTAGAGTCTTTTGTCACTAGCATTCAATACCGGTAAGCCCTGGTACAGGTTTAATTTTTTTCTACTCTATTAGAAGCTCAGTAAGCCCTTACATACAAAAATGCATGTCCTTCAGTTCTGCAACACTCTGTCAGATTATTATTATTATTATTATTATTATTATTATTATTATTTTCCTTTCCTTTTCTCAGAACTCCTCTCATTGAGGCCTAAGAATTCCTCTACTTTTCCAACTTTTCTATTTTCCATGTCATCACCTTCCTGCTCTCTTTTCTAGAGTTCTTCAACTTTATTTTCTAAATCTTCTACTGAGAATGTCTTATTTTCCATTTTTATGAGCTTGCTTTGATCTCTGAATGTTTTTTCCTATACATATTTTTTTTATTAACATCCTATTTTTAATTTAATGGATGCATTATTTTCTCTTCTTCCTTGAAAATGTAAGTGATAGTTTTTCTGAGATCTCCTCCCTCACACAATATCTATTTCTTCTTGATTTTACTTGATTATTTTTCCAATTGTTGTGGTGTCTAGGCTTCAGGTTAGAGACCTTCCTCAAATGTCTGGTGATCTCTGGTGCCTGTCTATACTTAAGGGTGGAGACTAAGCAGCTCCAAAAATGTGAGTGAGGCTTGTCAGCTGTGAGCTCGTCTGCAGGACAACGGAGCCCGGCCATTTGTTGGAACACTGCCTCCTTCAATGTCTTCGGGTCTTTAGTCATTCTTGTTGGGTTGCTCGGATACTGCACAGAAGGCTCTTCTAATGTCCTGCCTTGTGAGTAGAGGCCTGGGGGCTGCATGAGTCGGGGAAGACAGCTGAAGAATCTCAGCATCTGGTTACATCAGATCACTTAAATCTCTTCCTTAATGACTGGTACTTTTACCTGGTGTCCCCAGCATAAAGACACTGTTTTACCCCCTCCAGAGAATAAAGCTCCAGAATTCAGCTGGGATTGGGGATGAGGGGATGAGAGTCTCCCAGAGGAGAGATAAGTGTTGGGTTTGAGCAATTCAAGTGGTACTTGACTAGTTTTTAACCCACACTCATAATTTCAATCACCTCCTTACCCCCAAAGCCCCACTAGTCCAGAGCTGCCTGGTGCCACCAATCCTGAGCCTTGTAAGTATTTCAAGGGGTAAAGGATGTTGGATCTCTGCATATCCTCCTCTGGCTTGGGAGTCAGATTCCGGGGACTTGCTAAGTCAGTTCCCACTCAATCATGTGTTCTACAGCTCACAAAATTTTGTTGCTGTTGTCTTCTTTGCTGTTTTTCCTGCCTTTGTGGATTTATTTCTTTTAAGAAAAAAACATCTCTTTGGTGTGGTAGATTTGGAAGAGAACAAAATTAGATGTGTGTATTCAGTCTGTTGTCTTTACCTGGGTGTCCTCCATTCCTTTACTCTCAGCCTTACTATGTCATGATTTAGGTGTGACTCTTAGAAACAGCATATAACAATTTCATGTTTATCCACCTGAGATTCTCTATATTATAAGCAGTTGAATTTATTCCATTTACATCTCTTATGATTACAGATATATATATATGCAGAAATTGACATTATCTTCATTTTCTGTTTTCTATTTACTATGCTTTTCTTTGCTTACTTTTTTCTCTTTTACTCCTTTCTATGGTTTGTTTGTTTTCCTATTTTATATATTTCCCACTTCATCCTTTTATTAATTTTGAAGTTATACATTCTATTTCTATTTTTTTGTGTATGGCTACTCTTACTTTTGTAACATGCACATCTATTTTAAATTTAAATGTGATATCTTTATTCTTCTTTCTAACAATATAAGAACGTGAAAACACTAATTCCTTCCAATGTTTCATGTTACTATTTTCCAGTATTTTAGTTTCACTTTGCTTTACACAGTCCCCAAATTAATCATTATTATATTGCTACTTTTAATTCAATGCTTATTTATATGTCTTAACACTGTAGGGTAGCAGAATATGCTATCCCAAAATACGCCACTATGGCATAAGGATTATTTTGAGCTGAAGGCAATTAAGCAGATATAGAAATAAGCTTTCTATACCCCACCTAAAAGCAGGACGTAAATTTTGTAAAAGTGTCCTCCTTCCCCTCTCTACCAGGAAGGACAAAAATTAATCACCAGCGACAACTCTAGACTCTTATCAACCTGGAGAAGGCAGCAAAGGAGTAACGTAACTAGCCCATATCTTCCATTGGTTCCCCCATATATTTTCCTTCCCACAGTTTGTCTCCTTAGAAACTCTAATTTCTTGTCCTTTGTCTTGCCACATCTCTAAAAATTATTGTTCTTTTGTTAAGATGCTATATAAACCCAAGTTCTCACCACCCCTTTGAGTTACTAATCACTGAGTTCTCCCATGTGTACACACTACACATGGTAATAAAATCTGTATGTCTTTCTCTTCTTACTCTGTCTTTTGCCAACTTAATTTGCAGAGCCACAGTAAAGGAACCTAAAATGGGTAGAGGGGAGAAAAATAATTTTTTTCATTACTACACCACATTCACTAATTTTTTTTTTTTTTTTTTTTAATGTTATCCTGCTACTTGCATTTCATTCCTTTCTTCTGGACATAACCTATTTCACATAAACTAAACTAGTTCTTTCAGTGAGAATATACAAGTAGCAAATTCTCTAAATCTTTGCCTGAAAATATTTTTATTATCCCCTTATTCTTCAATAATGGTTTAGTTTATTATATTAATAGAATCTAGTTTTCTTACATTTTTGCTCAATAGTAAAAGATTTTCCTCTTTATTTCTTGGCATTTATTTTGGATAATGAATAAATAGTCTGTTATCAGTCTAATTACTCTTCTATATGTAATTATCTTTTTCTCTAGTTAAATTTACATTTCTCTCGTTTTGGTTAATCATTTCTAGTTGTACTACGTGTTCAGGGATGGATTTCTTTTTGCTGATCTCAATCAGGACTTTTGTGCTTCTTAAATCTAAAGACTATGTTTTTCTTCAAATCTAGAAAAGAAAAATTCAACCAGAAACTTCCCTTCTCTATATTTTCTTCTTCAGGAACCACTACAAGACATAGTTTTGCATTCTGTCACCCATGCCTCCCCGTTTAATAATGCCTACATCCTCGTCTCGTGTGCTTCGTTTTGTTCACTCTAGGAGGCTACTGCAGATCTGTTAACAAGTTCACCAAGTCTCTATTTCAGTGCAATTTTCAGTTTATCTAAATTACATTTTTAGATTATAGTAAGTTTAATTTGAATTTTTAAAAAGTTCTATTGGATTTTTCTTTGATCCTGCCTATTCTTTTTTTTTTTTCATACTGTTTGATTCTTCTGAGAAGGATTATTTTGTCTTTACTTAATTTTTAAAATTGAGGCATACTTGAGCTATAACATTATATTAGTTTCAGGTGTATAACACAATGATTCAGTACTGGTACATATTGCAAAATGATCAGCACAATAAGTCTAACATTTGTCACCATACACAGTTACAATTTTTTTTTCCTTAAAAATACGGAAGGCTTCACAAATCCATCATTGCGCAAGGGCCATGTTAATCTCTGTATCGTTCTAATGCTAGTATATATGCTGTCAAAGCAAACATTGTCCTTACTACATTTTATAATTTCACTTTAAACATAATTACTTTATATTTTCTTTCATACTGTCCTATTATTTTTAGTTCTGAGGGTACTGATTCTCCTACTGATTGTGCCTGAGGATTCTCTCATGACGATTCTATTTTTAATTAGTTTTTATTGTGAGCTCAAAACTAGCAAGGGTTGTTCTGGGAATCCCATAAGTTTTGACATGTGACATTGAGAGGATTCACATGTGCTTCTACTGGAGCCCTGGGGATTTCAATCGTCCTTCAGCAGTTTTATGTTAACTTCTCCACTTGGGAGTTGCCGCACTGCACAGACAATAAATGTAACTTTGGGGACTGCAGTTTTGATTTCTCACTGACGACCTTTTCTTCTTCTCTACCCGACCACACGGAAGGTGTCCTCAGTGCTTCTCTGAGCAGTTCTCGTCCCCTTTCGATGGGTGGGGACTTAACTAGAGCTGGCAAACCCACACATGGTGTCACCTTACCCAAGAAGGGTGTCATCTCCCAGGATAGCTGACCCTTCCATCAAACACTGAGCCAGTGTTGTCAAAGGCAATTTTTTCTGAAAAGGAAAAAAAGGTTGTAATGAAAACTACTTTCAGCAGTCACCTATTTACTCCAAAACAGCAAAAAGTCAAATACTAGCCTAGATACTATATTAGCTAGGAAACAAAATGCCTTTAAAATATGTTTAACACCTAAAAATTTATAGGATTTAATGATGGGTTACACTCAAAGACGTCAAAATTCAGAAAATTAAAAATGAATGAAATTTGCCAATTTGGAAAATAAGCCTACAGTGAACATGCTGCGTTTTAAAATAAAGTGGGACAGCCGCAAGAAAAAAGAGAGCAAATTTCAAAATTTTTAAACAAAAATTTGAACAATGCTTTAATTTCCAAAAACCAATCTCTCACCTGAGAAGCGGATTAGCCCATTTTGTAAACGAAACAGCTTATGGTCAAGAGAGAAAAAAGCATTCACATACAATTACAAAACAAAGAGCATAAGTTTCAAGATAAAGGCACACTCCAACGAAGATATAAAATAGCCAACAAGCATGAAAAGATGCTTAACATCATTAATTATTAGGGAAATCCAAATCAAAGCCACGGTGAGATACAACCTCATACTAGGATAGCTATTAACAATATAGATTTTTAAAAATCAGAAAGTAAATATTGGGAGCATGTGGAAACATTGGAACCTTCATGCATTACTGGTGGAAATGTGCAATGTTGCAGCACTGTGGAATGTCTGGCAGTATTTCAATAAGTTAAACAACTGCCATATGGCCCAGCAATTCCACTCTCGGGTATATTCTCAAAATAACTAAAAGCAGATGGTCAAACTAAAACACGTGCATGAATGTGAATAGCAGCACTATTCACAATAGCCAAAAGGTGGAAAGAGTTCAACTGTCTGCCAACAGAAGAATGGATAAACATGTGGCCTATCCATACAATAGAGTATCATTCAGCCATAAAGAGGAATGAAGTACGGACACATCCTACAACATGGATGAACTCTGAAAATATCATGCTAGTCAAATAAGCCACACACAAAAGGGCACATATTGTGTGATTCTATTTACATGAAATGTTCAGAATAAACAAATCCATAGAAAGTAAATTAGTGGTTTCCAGGAGCTGGGGGGTAGGGGAAGTGGGAGAATGGGGAATAACTGCTTAATGAGTATGAGGTTTCCTTTTTCGGGTGATGAGAATGTTCTGGAATTAGACGGCAATGGTAGCTGCACAATATTGTGAATGTGCTTAAATGTCACTGAATTGTACGCTTTAAAATAGTTAAAATGGTAAATTGTATATTTTGTGGGAAAGGAGGGATGGGGAGGAAGAAGCATTTGCTATGGGAGTGTAGCACGACCCATTCCCTCCTTACTGAGGTTAAACCATCCAACACACACCGAAAACAAGGCTAAGAACTGCTAGCATATCCTCAGGTCTTGCAGTCCACACTGCTACACAGATAGCTCTTCAAATGGAAAGTAACTGAACTATGTCCAGCCCAGAGCCTCTTGCATTATTATACAGAGAGCTTCAGCTATTATTCATTTCCTAACCCACTATTTATGGAGTGCCTACCCAGGTACTACATCAGTGGTGAAAGAGATGAGACACTGCTCTCATGGAACTTACATTCTAGTGGAGGGAGACAAACAATAAATACAGAAACTATGAAGGAGAGCATTTCAAATATTTGGAAGTGCTACGGACCAGAGAAAGTAGGATGGTGGGTAGAGTGAGCAGCTGTGGGGTATGGAGCCGTGGTGAAGGAAGGACCTCTCAGAGGGGGTGACATTTAAGATGAAATCTGAAGTAAGAGAATGAGCAGCCACGCCTCAAGTAGATTTGGAAAAGAACATTCCAGGTAGAGGGAGTTGCAAATGAAAGGCCCCAAGGTAGGAAACAGCGTGGCCAGCTTACAGTCCCCAAGGAGGCCCATGCGGGTGGAGCACGGTGAGTGACAGGGCGAGTGGTGGGAACGGAGGGCAGAGGTGAGATTGTGTGGCCTTGTCAGCCACAGGCAGGTGCTGGGGTTTCATCCTAAGGGCATTTGGGGACCACTGGAGGCCTTAAGGACAGCATGATCAAATTAAAATAACTCCAATCCTGAGACAGACAACTTGAGAGAAGGATCAACTTGGAGATAGATTTTTAGGGTTCTATCCACTAGAACTTAGGAATCTGGTTCGAACATCCCCAGGAGACCTGCATCCTCTAAGATATCTCCAGGGAAGATAGGTCAACCCCCAGGAGTGATACAGAAGTTCATGTGACTCCTGAGGTAGGTCCAGGTGGAGAGAGTCCAAGATACCTGTGTGGATAAGGCCTTCAAACGGTCTAAAATATACCCCCTCCTGGCCCTTTGACTCTACTCCACTGACGTCAGATGCCTCTCCCTCACGGGATAAGCTTACTACCCCATCATTTCAAGTAAAATGGGACATTCTTCTTGGTAAAAACTAGACCAGGCAACTCAGTACTGAAACATATCCAAATTTAAACACCACTCTGGTTGTCCTACAAAACTATTAGGCACAAGTTTGCAGAGACTTAAAGGCATAGGAAACAGTATCTTAGGAGAGCGTCTACTCCCACCTCACCTATTAAAAAAAGGTATTTCAAGCACTTTTCAGAAAAATGTCTTAAGTGGTTAAAAAAGAAGAGAAAAGGAAATGAGCACGTGTAATTGTTATGCTCACAGAGAGCGTGGCTTAAGGTAGTAGAGTTCCTACTCAGGGGTGAGTTTGTCCCCGAGGGGCATTTAGTAATGTCTGGAGACATGTCTAGTTGTCACAATATGAGGAACTAGTGGATAGAGGCCAGGGAAGCTCCTAAACATCCTACAATGTACTGGGTAGTCCCCCAAAATAACGAATCACCCAAAATATAAAGAGTACCGCAGTTGAGAAACGTGGCTTAAGGAAAGGTCTTCAATATGCAAGTTCCTATAATATCCCAATAACCAACCAATGAAGACGCTCCCTCACAAATGTCAGCACAGCCGTGGTAGGATCAGCTCACACAAAAAGACCATTCTGGTTTACGCTGAGCAGCCACAGCCCCATGAACCCACCTCTAGGGCAGGACTGCAGCTCTCTAGTGCTTCAGAATTTGACGAGGGAACCCGGTAAGAGAGGACCTTGCCTGTAACAAACTAAAGGGAACTTCTAATAGCCTAAAAGTTGACATCTTTTGGGGAAATATATTTACTACTCAGTAAGCGCCATTTTTCCCAAATATGAAAAAGAGTTAGTCCAATTAGTCCTGTCAGCGAGTCGAGCAGAAACAGTTCCCGCTGGTGACTAAAGAAGCGAAGAACAAGATCAACAGAACAAGAAGAGCCACTGAGGACCACAGGGCTGATCAGAGTCCTGGAGGATGATGGGGAGGGGACAGCCAAGTGTCTGTCCTCTAGAGTCCATGGTGAGAAACCAGTCTGAAGTGGGGAGAGTGGAGGGACCCTCCTTAGCCAGGGAAGCAACACTGTTTTCTAGTCACGTTAGTCACCTAACATTCTAACTAATGATTCTGAGCTGCTCTAAGGTGGCAAAGAGGGAAGTATTAAGTGACAAAGTACCACAAAATGACAAAGTTATTCCTGTTTCAATTTGCCTTTTAATTCTTTAGATTTAACAAGGAAAATAACGTTTCTGTTTCTTCCTCATTCTCCATCATATCTACCTAAACAACTGAATGAATTTTCGAGTAGGAAATATATTTGTATGGAATAAAACTCAAAGGTGCTAGACGGTTTACAGCCAAAAGTCTTCCTAGTCTTAACTGTCAGCCACCTGGTTCCCCTCCCCGGAGACCAGGACGGTGACCAGATTTTGTGTGTATCCTCCCATAAATATTCTCAGCAGATCCAATTGTGTATATGTGTGTGTGCCCATTTTCAGTAGATACATTCCCCCCCACAAATGTTAGCCTACTATATACACCACTCTATGACTTGCTTTCCTTTTCACGTAGAGACATCTTTCAGGTCATTTCCAGCCACAACATGCAGAGCTACCTTGTTCTTTTTTTATTTCTAATGGCTACATAGATCATTGAATGAAGAACACAAAATGTACTGAAGTCTTCTACTGATAGTGTAACTGTCACAAGCCAGGGCCTGTGCTTGTGGCACGGGTGACTCTCATAGGAAGAATTCACTCTAGGAGAGACCTCAGGGAGAATATGAGTGCTTGGATCCCAAGGGTGGGCGTGGGAGGTCAACTGGGTAAAACATCCATGGAAATAATACATGGAGAGCTTTTATTTGTGTAGCTGCATTAAGAATCAAGAAATTAGAAGGAAGCTACCAAAAGGAAAGAGGAGGGAAAACTGAACTGAGGTTGTATACCTTCATGTCCAAAACGGATGGGACAATCTGGAATCAAAGGCAGTAGAATAGGAGAAGTTAGTGGACTACAGCCCACAGTAGAGTACAAATTATTTCTATCTCTAGAGAGATTACCCAAGACAGAAGAAAAATGGAGGGTTCAGTAGATGTGGGCCCTGTGCTGATCTCACTGAACCTAATGACTGCCTCCAGCACGGGCGTTACTTGCTTTCTTCCCCGCACTCTGCTCACATCTACCCACTTCGCATATCAGGATATTATTCTTAGAGGGATTAAATTGCCCAAAGATCTAGAAAAGCTTCTGAAGTTTGTTTCCCTCCACTGACAAGGATCTAGGCTGAGAGAGTCACCTAATACGCAGGTGAATATTAGTGCCCAGGTAAAAAGACCTTGGTTAGCAAGCCTCACCCTGGCCAGCGATTTTCCAGGTCAAAGAGAGGCTATTAAAATAAACCTTTCCCTGATTCTAGAGTGCTGAGAGAACCTTAGGAATTAAGGGAAGGGAAGACAGAATGCTCTAGGGTTTGGAAGTAGTCAGTCTGCTTGTCGGAGATGACTGTTCTCTCTAAAATTATCTTGGGCATAAGCAACAGTTTGTAGGATGACTCAGACAAAAAGTCTATTCTAATATCTGTTCTTTTCCCCAAAACACACACACACACACACACACACACACACACACACACACACAACCACCTACTCCCCTCCTCTACTGCTGTCTACTATTCTCGAATTCCAAGCCTGACCAATTCTTCTGTGGTTCAGACCCAAAAAACACAGCCTAGATTTGTCGTTCAGCGTTCAGTAGTTCTCAGTGGTCATTTCAGCCTAATGGTGAAGCCATAATAACAGCAGCAGCTTATGCTTTTTTTAATATTTATTTATATTATTCATTGTCCTAGGCAAGTACATGCATTACCTCACTGAACTCTCAAATACCCTACTGGGTAGGAATTCACTATTGTCATTGCCATTTTCCCAGTGAAGAAACCAAGGCACATAGCGGTAACGGACTCAGTTGAGGTCAGGCTAATCAGGAAGCAGTGGAGCTGGGTTTCAGCCTGGGACGGTCAGACCCCAGGGCTTAAACTCAAAACCATCATGCTAAATTGCTTCCGTATAGAACAGGAAGGATTCATATTGGCTTGGGCATGTGTTTGGCAGGTTCCACGCCTGAAATACGCACAGGCCATCCGCTCATGACCCGAATCTGCTTTCAGCACTGCCCAACCTGTGGCAGGCCCTGCTCCGGGCATCAAGAACATAGCCGTGACGGAGAGACAAGGTCCCTGCTCCCACGGAGCTCCCATAGCAGTGACGGGGAACAGACACAGGAGCAAATGCATGACCACAATGATGTCAGGTAATAGTATGTATTATGAAAGAAGCAAAATAGGGTGCTGTGACTGGGGGAGGAGGGAGCAAACACATTCGGTGGGAGGGGAAAGCAGTGCTAAGGAGGTGACATCTGAGCTAAGCACCAAACAGTGAGCTGCTGGCCTGAAACGCTGGGTAAAATGATTCCCTATGGAGGTAGAGCAGTGACAAAGGCTCCAAGGATGTAAGCTCAGCGTGGTCGTAACAGGTCAGTGCACCTGGAGAAGGAAGACCGATGGGGACAGGAGCAAAAGCTGAGCTCCAAGACGCCAGTGAAGACATTTCATTAGAACCCCAGGGCCCAGGGAAGGAGCTGGAACTTTATTCTGCAATGGGAATCGTTTGGTGGGATGGAAGCAGGAGAGTGGAATCATCGGATTCCCATTGTAAACACTCAGGTTAGTGCAGGGCATGGATTGAGAAGGGGTTGGAGGTACGAGTGGAAAGCAGGATACCTGCTAGGAATTGCTGTGTTCAGGTGAGAGATGATAGTTGCAGGGACTAGGGTGGGAAACACTGAAGCAAATGGAACAGCTCAGGAGGAAGAGCCAGCAGGACGTGGTGAAAGACTGGATGTGAGGGGTACAGAAAGGGAAGACTAAGGGGCGATGTCGGGGTTGAGATTTGAGCAAGCAGGTGGATTTACAATACCGTTCTCCTGTTAGAGCTTAACATACTGTAGTTCCTGGGGTTCTTGATTCAAGGCCCATTTGTCTTCTCACCCTGTACTGTCTGCCTAGGTGATCTTATCAACTCACACGGACTCGACAGTGGCTCAGGCCAGGGACCCTGAAATCCCTCTGCATTCCTCAGACCCCCGCACCCATTCAGTTCTCAGGTCCGAGATACTCCCCGTCTAATAGCCACCATATGTGCTGACTCTCTCCTTCTTCACTGCCCCCTTTGCCTCTCACCTGGACCGCTCCAATGTTTGCTGGACTGTGCCTTATCACCACCACAGCCCTGCCCCATCAAGCCATTCCTCACACAATCACCAACAAATCTGATTAAAACACTGGCTTCCCACTGCTCTGAGGGATAAAGTCCAATCCTTGCTGCAGCCTACAAGGTGAGATCAGGTGCTCTGCAGTCCCACTTTGTGACCCTCTCCTCATCATTCTGGCCACCCACGTTTCTCAGAGATGCCAGACTCTCTGGGAACTCTGCACACGCTGTCCCCTGTCCTAGAGGCTCACTTATGCCATTGGTGCCACTACCTTTTGCTTGTCGTTAAAGGCTGCATCGTCATGGAAATCCTTTACTATTTACTAGTAAGTCTCCTTCTAAGCACGAAGACATGAGCTGAGTAACTGATGTACTGTGTGTGTGTGTGTGTGTGTGTGTGTGTGTGTGTGTGATGCCTGCCTCCCTCCAGACTGCGTGCTCCCGGAGGACAGCGATGCTGCTGAGCACGCTCGGTCCTTGGCATGTGCACCACCCCGCATGCCAGACTTGGTACTTTCTATTTGTTGAGTAAGGTGGAGAAATCCTTACACGTGCTGACAGTGTATTTGTTCAATGTGACTTCCTATGAGGAGGAATGCAAGGACAGTGAAAAAACATTTTCATTACACTGAGAGTCTTAGAAAGCTATGAATCAACAAGCTGTTAGCCTGGACGAAACAGGGCACGATGGAAACGTAATTCAAGTTCCTCTATTCTCCACCCCACGTAAGGAATCCAGTGTAACGCAGAACCCACCAGGTAATACTGCTCGGGTCACTGAGATAATGACAACAAAAACCCACTTTTCAGCTTACCCCCACATGGCAGCCAGCCCCAGCTTTCAGGCCCAAACCGTTAAAGGTGTATGATAACGGTTTTAGTGTTGGAAACTGTAACTAAACTGCTACAGCATTAATGAGCTTGTTAAAAGACAAATGATGAAAAGCCAACAACTTGTATGTGCTCAAATAAAATGCAAAACACTGGCCTAAATACCTAAAGTCCCTTCCTATATGCAGATTCTATGATTAGTTTGACAGATTCTGTGAGTTCACATGCTGGTCTCACATGCTCTGTGAGTGGCCATCTTCTGATCTTTCCTTAACATCCAACTGCCCTCGCTGATGTTTGTTCATTAGTCCCCTCCCCCACTTTTCTTGTTCTGTTTTTGTTTTTTTCAAGTTTCCCTCTTGTTATCCCTTTTTTCTTTTCACCCATTCCTTAGATCTTGACACATCTCCTTACCTAATAATCACAAAGAAATGGGCACATATTTCAGTACTTAAGGCAACTGATAAATGTCATGTTTCCCATTAAATCTCTTGATGTGTTACTTTAGAAAAAAAAGTGTTTTAGCCTTGGAATTATTTTTTTTTTCCCCCTGCAGGTCTATGATTGTTAAATATTTTAAATCGCTGTTTGACTTTCTTTTAGTCATTTATTCAGTCATAAGAGGATAAGGAAAGAGTGATCAGCTCAAGAAATCTTTGAAAACAATGAAGCATTTGAAATCTCTGTAGTGAAATCCCTGATCTGTACATGCTGGAGCATCTCCTTCCACCACAGACTTCTTCCAGGTCAATTAAATAGGTGCCCACTTTATATGTTAATCACAGCTGAAAGGTGACTGTAGCCCTCAGGGCCTGACCACAGCCACTGCATGACTTCCATGCTAACAGAGGCCCAATTGTATGTGTCCCAGCAGGTGAATCGGGCCAGTGATGACAAACACACTTCTCTCTGACACATGTTCACCTCTCTACCTCCCTTGCAGCTAGGGAGGCATCCAAGAAATTCTTCTGGGCGAGATTTTCTTTTTCTCCCTGATAAAAATGAAAACAGCATGCAAAGACAGTTCATTCTCTGACCACCCTCACACATCCTGCCTTTGTTGTGACTGTGTGAGAAGTGATGCCTGTAGCCACAGCGGCCACATTATGACTATAAGGGGACCCCCGATCACTGCGGAAATTCTGAACCAAAACTGATAAACGAACATTGGGACCAGCTACTTCAGACATCTTGCTAAGCGAGATAGTAAGTGGTTTTGCTGAAGTCACTATTAATCGGTGTATTAAATGAACACTTACAGTTTTTTATATACTGAGGCTTTGACATCTGAGGTCTTGCTAACCCTGGAAGGACTCCCTCTCCCAGGGTTAGCCAATTCCTCGGGATAGTAACTAACTCTCCCATGAATGTGTCTTTCAAATGCAAGCCAACCAATCCAGAGCCCACACCCCAACCACCCCGTTTATGGAGTTCCCACATTCCAGACCGCCATCCACAGGCCCTCATCACCTCAAGGCCAGGTTCCAGACAACCAAGGACAGCCCCTGTGTCCCACAGCCCTGTGAAATAATTCAAACTAGCCAATTCCATGCCTGATCACCCTGCCTTACATGGTCCTTCCCCTGGAAACCACAATAAAGGCTCTTGCCCACATTTTCTGCCCTCTGCTTATTGACTGAACCTGGTGTTTCCCCGTGTGGCCCTACATGGCATGGCACACACCCCTCCTCTGGCGAAACATAAGGAACAAACTATTTTTTCAGTGCTAATCATTCCCTGACCTGTTGGCCTTGCCAAGTCTCAAATTTTCTATTAATACACTGTATTTTAGAACAGTCAAGGAGCCAAGTGCCTCCTAACAGATATAATTTGCAAGACCCTCAATCCAATTAAAACTCTACAAACCCAGGTAACTTTACGTTATCCCAGAAAAATAATGCTAGTAGTAATCAACACCAAAGGCCAGTTTCAAGCTTCTGGCGGTAACATTCAGATGCTACTCTTGATACCAAAACATATTGTACTATAGACCAGTTCTTTTAAAAAGAGTGCTTCTAGGAACAAAAGAAAGGAGGTGGGTCACAGACTGTGAGTCCCCACCCAGTACAGCTCCTGGAGTCCCACATTATAGATTTCTTTGATTAAAGGGTTTCATGTCCAAAACAATTTTGCAAACTCTCCCTTTAGACTGTTCAGGTTCCCTTTGCTGAAATTCCTGATAGATGCAGAATTATTCCCACAGACATTTTCCAAAGCTGTGAACATTTTATTTCTACCACACTTAAATAATTCCTGCTGGGAATATGAAGAAAAACGAAACCAGAGCTGGGAAGAAAATGCAATGATTGATAGAGCAGGTAGAGCAGGTTCTTATACTGAGATGGGATGAAGTGTCAGGGCACATTACATGACATTCAATAGAAATGAGGCCAACACAGGGGAGGGTGGTGGTGGTGTGCTCTGGGAGAGCACCAGGAAGCAAAAATCCACAGTAACTCCAGGTCAGAAAAAATTCAGACACCAAATGTGTTGATTATAAATTCAAGGAAGGAGGAAAAAACCTCCTAGATTGCATATCCCCTGTTATAAAGTCAAGGGAACATCTAAGAATATCTTTTAATCTTGGTGGAGTTGAGGGGGTTGGGGATCAACAGGAAAGTAAGCCTGCAACGACAATTTCCACCAATGACTGTCAATGGAATCACATTGGGCAATGCCTGTTATTACTAACGTAGGTTATATACAAAGACATTAGGTACCTTCATTTAGCAGGCTCTTTATTGTTTTATTAAAGCAAAACAAATTTCAAGGGCCTTTATAGGTCACATGGAACCTCCAAACCATAGTATAATTTTTTCCATGACCTCTTACGTAAGATACTATGGAGGCAAGTGGAACCTATGAATGAGTTGAAGCAGGGGTAAGAGCAAAGTTAAAGCTTCCCTGAAGGTGGGATCTCAAGTATGCCCCTGTGAGCCTCCGGATTGCCCCAGGCGGGGATGACGAAGGGAGGGAGGGACCGCACCTTGCCTGGTGAGGGTGGGGGACGCTGCAGGCAGAGTTGGGAGGGGCTGCCACACCGCAGGTAGATTCTCAGGCATAGAAGTGGCTGTGTAAACAGACACACCACACACGGCCCCAGGAGTGAGACCCCTGTCATTTGCAGGCAAGTTTTAAGCTGCCTGGTGCTAGGAGGGCACTTACGGAGCGCTTGTCGGCCTCTGCCCCTTGCTGGCCCTGGAGACATGCAGTGAGCTTCTTGTGCGTGCTGTGGGACACTTGCTTCACCAGCTCCAGGCGCTTCTCCACCTGTAGATAGAGCAGTGGGGGGATCACCAAATGAGGGCAAGGTCAGGGGTCAGAGGTCTGGACAATCATGGGAAAAGAGACTGACCCTTGTTTCTGCAGGGAGAGGGACTGCTCGGGACACAGCATCTAATTTTGGAGGATGGGATGGGGAGCGATTGCAGGTTAGGGACTCTCTGCTAACTGTGAAATGAAATGGCTTTAAATGTCTCCTGAGAAATAGTACCCAAAGCAGCATTCAACATGCAAAGTACTATTGTTAAGGATAAAAAGTGTGTCTCTAAATAAATTGTATGAAGAGCAATTGGGCAGTTTAAATAGCATGGGTTTTAAAAGGGAAGGCATCTTTGGCGTCTATCAGCTAAAAGACCAGCAACAATCTTACCTGAAGAAGGTCTTCGCTCAGAACTTCAGTCTTTTCTGCCCTAAAAAAAAAAAAAAGAGAAACATATCAGGAAAAAATAGAAAGGAAGGAAGGAAAGAAGGAAGGAAGGAAGGAAGGAAGGAAGGAAGGAAGGAAGGAAGGAAGGAAAGGAACATAGTCTCATAGTTATTCTTCACTCTCTTCACTTATGGATAAATTAGAAAAACGGACACATCAAGACCAAGAATTTCTAACACGAGAAAATATAGATAATACTGGAATTTATCAGGAATCTTAAATAGCAAACAAGATACTCTGAAATCTCCTGCTACAGATGAACCTAGATGAAGGACAGCAAACACACTGCTTTTGTTCCCAGACATATATTTTTGTTTTATTTCAGTAACAGAATTAAGTAGGTTCCCCTCCTACCCCAAGCAAGAAAAACTGCAAACACAGAGACAGCATTAGGTCCTGGTGACAAATGTAAATGGCATCACCGAGACCTGCAATCAGTGTCAGGCCCACCCAAAGTGAGAGGCTTGAACCTGACATTCAGGGAAAGAACTTGGACACTGGCTGAAGTGGTCCCAACCTCTTAGCAACTCCAGCCTCACATCAGAGGAGAATACAAGTCTTCTTTGGAACAAAGCATTCCCTATTTATTGCCTTGGGATTCTAGGAGATAAGGTTCAGTGAGTGATCTCTCTCAAACAGGTGTGTTCTTTCTCTCTCCTTCACACACACACACACACACACACTACAAATTCACATGAAAACAAATCACCAAGACTAAGAGTATAGAGAAAGAAGAAACAACATATATAGACCCCAAAGAACTTCAATGACTGGAATTATCAAAGACTGTAACACATGTATGATATATTGAAAAGGAAATAATATATTAAAAGAAGACTTCTGCTTCTGGGAATATGGAACAAACATATTCACCTAATCCTCTCACTAAGTACAAACAAAACCCCGAGATATAATACATAGAATAAACATAAGACAACTGTAAGGTGGGGAGAAGGCAGACTGGCTGGGGACCACCAGACCCAAGGAATGGTGTGGTGGGTTTTTTTTACTTCACATATTCCAGATTTGAAGCTTAACAGTCTGCAACATAAAATACCAATAGGTGCAGACAAAACAACCCAATGAAAGCCTGGTCTCTGTGGACAAAGGATCAGGAAAGGGGCAGCTTAGTAAGACAGAATATTTATAGACAGTAACTGCTCACTCCAGTCCAACACTACAGAAAAAAACTGTTTTCCTAGCCAACCCACACTAGCAAAGGCTCAGTAGGGAGTAGGGAGTAGCTACCTTTGCCAGGTTATAACAAGGCACCCAACTCACCACCACCCTCTCTCCGGCCAGGGTAGTATTGTCAGAGAAGAAAGAGTATGCAGCTGGGACATTTGTCACTGCTGGGCAGTGACAATGGAAACTGCATGAGTATCCTGGACATCCATCCTCACCTGTGGTAACAAAATGTTCCTCCCCCTCCCCACCCAGTGGTAACAAGGCCACCCACTTCCATGGTATTAATGAAAGCCAAGTGCGGAGCAATAATGAGGCACTCCTACCCCTGCCAGCAGGGAGAAATCAGTGAAGGCCTACTTGGGAGCCAGAATTCCCACTACCTCTGTCAGGGAGAAATCAGTGAAGGCCTACTTGGGAGCCAGAATTCCCACTCCTACCCAGAAGTAATGAGGAGCATCCCACTCTTGGGAAGTGTGGACAAGGAAGGTCAAGTTGGGAACCTGGACTTCTACACCTACTTGGCTGTAACAAAGCAGAATTCTTCCTTCCCTTTTTGGCTTTAGAGAAAGTCAGCTAAAAGAGAAAGTTTAAATAAGATCTAGTCTCATAATATAATACTTTCAATAAAAACTATTCATCATACCAAGAACCCGAAAAATCTCAAACTGAACAAAAAATGGCAATCAATAAATGTCAATAGCAGGATGATAAAGATGTGAGAATTATCAGACAAAAACTTTAAAGCATTCATTATAAAAATGCTTCAATGAGCAATTATGAACATACTTGAAACAAATAGAAAATAGAAAGTCTCAGAAAAGATATAAAAAAGAATGAAATGAAAATTTTACAGCTGGAAAATGCAATAATCTAAATTTTAAAATCCGAGTGGATGGGTTCAACTGCAGAATGGAGGAGGCAAAAGAACAAATTAGTGAACTGAAAGAAAGCACAATAAAAATTTTCTGGTCTGAACAACAGAGCAAAACAAACAAATACAAAGTGTCAGGGACTTGTAGGACTATAACAAACGATTAGATATTTATATCATCAGAGTCCCAGAAAAAGAAGATAAAGAAGGTTGTGCTGGAAAACGACACAAAGAAATAATGGCTGGGGCCGGCCCGGTGGCTCAGGTGGTTGGAGCTCCGTGTTCCTAACTCCGAAGGCTGCTGGTTCGATTCCCACATGGGCAAGTGGGCTCTCAACCACAAGGTTGCCAGTTCAATTCCTTGGGATGGTGGGCTCTGCCCTCTGCAACTAAGATTGAACATGACACCTTGAGCTGAGCTGCCGCTGAGCTCCCGGATGGCTCAGTTGGTTGGAGTGCATCCTCTTAACCACAAGGTTGCCGGTTCGACTCCCGCAAGGGATGGTGGTCTGTGCCCCCTGCAACTAGAAATGGCAACTGGACCTGGAGCTGAGCTGCACCCTCCACAACTAAGATTGAAAGGACAACAACTTGACTTGGAAAAAAAAGTCCTGGAAGTACACACTGTTCCCCAATAAAGTCCTGTTCCCCTTCCCCAATAAAAATAAATAAATAAAAAAAAATAAAAAAAAAGAAATAATGGCTGAAAACTTTCCAAATTTGGCAAGACGTAAACCTACATATCGAAGAAGCCGAGCAACTCTCAAACAGGATAAACAGAAAGAAATTCACACCAAGACTCACATTCAAATTTCCATAAACTAAACACAAAGAAAATCTTGATGACAGTGACAGAAGCATGATACTGGGGGGGGGGGGGGCGGGGGGAGGAGTGTCACTTGGAATTATAGCAGATTTCTTATGAGAAAACATGTAGAACAGAAGAAAGTAGCACAAGATTTTTCAAGTGCTGAAAAAAAAAGAACAGTCAACCTAGAATCATATACCCAGTGAAAATATCCTTTAGAGATGAAGAAGAAATCGAGACATTCTCAGAAAAACTACCCAAACTCTCTCAGCTGTCTACGCTAAAGAATTGCTAAAGGAAGTGCTCTAAACTGGAAAAAAATTGATAAAGGAAAAAACTTTGAAATATCAGAATGGAAGAACATGGTAAGCAAACATGGTAAATACAATAGTCTTCTCTTCTTGAGTTTTCTAAATTATGTTTGATGGTTGGAGCAAAACATAACATTGTGTGATGTAGTTCTAAATGTATGTAGAGGGAATTTTTAATACAATTATATTATAATTAGGAGAGGATTTTATATATTTCAATCATTGATAAAATAGTGACACTAATAGACTGTGGTAAGCTATGTATATATAAAAAGCTACACAGAGATACACTCAAAAACACTACAGATAAATCAAAATGTAAACTAACCCACAGAAATGAAAGAAAAAGAACAGAAAGTAATGAAAAACAAAAAAGAATAAACATAAAACAAAAGCTAAAATGGCAGACATAAGTCTTAAAATATCCATAATTATATTAAATGTAGATGGTCTACATATGCCAATTAAAAAACAGAGACTGGCAGAGTGGATTATATATTGTCTATGAAAATCTCACTTCAAATATAATGATATAGGTAGGTTATATTTAAAAGTAAATATAAAAGTAAAAGGTTAGGGAGACATCATGCAAACATTAATCAAAAGAAAGCAGAAGTGGCTATACTAATATTAGGTAAAATAGACCTCAAAACAAAGAAAATGACCAGAGACAGAGAGGACCATAATTAATGATAAAAGGGTCAATTCACCAAGAAGATATACCAATATTAAATGTGTATGCACTAAACAACAAAGCTGAAAAACATGAAGCAAAAACTGATAAAACTGAAAGGAAAAACAGAGAAATCCACAATTATAATTGGAGACTTCAATATCCCCTCTCAACAATTCATACCTCAGCTCGATTTTTTAAAAATTAGCAATAATATATAAGAACATAACAATTCCATCAACCAATATAATTTAATTGACATTTATAGAACACTGCATCCAACACCAGCAGAATACACACTTTCCAGTGTATATATCAAGATAGAAAACATTTGGGTTCATAAAATGAATTTCAACTAATTTGAAAGAATTGAAATCATATGCAGTGTATTCTCTCATCAATAACAGAAAGACAAAAAGAAAATATCCAAACATTTGGGCACTAAACACTCATGAGTAATCCATGCAACAAAGAGAAAACAAAGGAAACAGACATACAAGTTAAGGAAGTGCAGAGAGTCCATAACAAGATGAACTGAACCCAAAGAGGCCCACAACAAGACACATCATAATTAAAATGCCAAATGTTAAAGGCAAAGAAAGAATCTTAAAAGCAGCCAAAGAAAAGCAGGTAGTTACCTCCAAGGGAGCTCTCATAAGACTGTCAGATGATTTCTCAAGAGAAACTTTGCAGGCCAGAAGGAATTGGCAGGAAATATTCAAAGTGATGAAAAGTAAGGATCTACAACCAAGATTACTCTATGCAGCAAAGCTATCATTTAGAATTGAAGGACAGATAAAGAGCTTCCCAGACAAGAAAAAGCTAAAGGAGTTCATCATCACCAAACCAGTATTACAAGGAATGTTAGAGGGACTTCTTTAATATGGGAGGGGGATAGGGATGGGTGAAAAGGGAAAGGGATTAACAAGTACAAATTGGTTGTCCCACAGTAGTCAAGGGGATGTAGGGTACAGCATAAGTAATATAGCCAATAATATGGTACCAGATAGGTATTAGATCTATGAGGGTGATCGATAGGAATGGGATTGGGGGCAGCGTGAAAAAGGTGGAGAAATCCAAATTGGTAGCTACAAAATAGTCAGGGGGATGGAAAGTATAGGGAATATAATAAATAATATGGTAAAAACTATGTATAGTGTGCCAGGTGGTACTAGTTAGGGGGATCACTTCCTAAATTATATAAATGTCTAACCACTATGCTGTATACTTGAAAGTAATATATAATAGTATTGAATGTCAACTCTAACTGAAAATTTTAAAAAGGGGGGAAGATCAATAATATTGTGATATCGTGGTACAATGTCAGATGGCTACTGGACTTATCATGGTGACCACTTCTTTAGCATAGGGAATAAAATCAATAATGTGGTAATAACACTGGATAGAGTTTGGTGGGTACTGTTGAATAAATATGATGTACATCTGAAACTAATATAACATTGTATGTTAGCTGTATTTCAATTAAAAATCTTAAAAAGAAGAAGAAGCAACAAGAATTCTGAACTTGGGTATATGTGATAAGAATCACAAAATTATAAATCAAAACTGACAGAACCTCGGACAAGCCCTGAACAATTTCCCGTAATAAAAGATATCATCATTCCTCTTTCAATTAATTAGAGATAAAGCAGAAAAAAAGGTACTGAAGATATAGAGGATTTGAAAAATACAAGCTAACAGAATTTGATAGACATATATAAATCTAATCCTTATAGAATACAAATTGTACTCATGCATGCAATAATTCATTTCCAAAAAATTAACCACTTATTAGCCTATAAAGCACATCTCAACAAACATCAAATGACAGATGACACAAATGATGTTCTCTACACCCCAATGCAATTTAGGTTAAAATCAAAAACAATAGTTAAATTTTTTTTTAAATGGAAACTTTAAAACAATTCTAAGTAGCTCATAGGTCAAAAATAACTTAGAAATTTAAAATATAAGAATTGAAATACAATAAAAATACTACATGTCAAACTTGTCAGATAGCAAAGTGATAATTAAAAAATACAGAAATTCAAAATGCTTATATTAGAAAAGAAGGCTGAAATACTTAGAATAAGTATAATATAAATAGAATAAACTTCAAGAAATGAGAAGAAAATGGAAAGGAATTAGTAAAATAGAAAATAATCATATAATAGAATCAACAAAGTCAAAGTTAATTCTTTGTAAAGACTAACAAAATGGCAAATCTCTAAAGATTTATCAAGGGAAAAAAATGAGAGAAGGAATAAACAACAGGAAATAAAAATGGAATATAACCAGTGATGCTGTAGACTTTAAAAAGATAAAAGCTATGAACAACTTTATTTGAAAACTTAGTAAAAAATGGCCAAATATCTAGAAAAATAAAGCCAAAATTGACTCAAGAATAAATAGGAAGTCTGAAAAGTCCTATAAACATTAAAGAAATTAAACCAGTAATTAAACATCTTTCCACAAAGGAAACAGAACACCAAGAAGTTTACAGGCAAATTACCAAGAAATGTTTATTTCCTAACATTATACAAACTCTTAAAAAGAATAGAAAAAGAAGCAACACACTGCAACTCATTCTAAGAGGCAAGTATAACTTGATACCCAAACTAGACAAGGACTGTATAAGGAAAATTATAAATCAGTCTGACATATTCAGTGATATAAATATCCTAAACAAAATAAATTAGCACACTATGAACAAGTTAGACAAACTGTTGGAATGGAAGAGTGATTTAACTTTAGAAATCTGTAAGTGTAACTGATCAGTTTGACAGATTAAAGGATAAAACACGACTCAAAAAAATTGTAGACAAAATATTTAATAAGATTCAATATCTGCTTAAGAAAAATTTTTAAAATACAGAAAATCCTTATATTGATTTTTATAAGTACTTATACAACACTATTCTTAAAAGAAACATAATTACGAATAAGATGATGCCTACTGTTACTGCCTACGCAGCTCAGTAAGCACCTAAAATAAAATATTTAAAAGCCAAAAAGGAAGACCCTAAGCTGACATAATCTATAAAAATTATTAAAAACAATGAAAGTTTGAAAAAGTAGCTGGATATAAGATCCATATAACAAAACCAATATAACCAGTAAACAGTTGGAAAACCTAATTTAAAAAAATCATTTAACACAGAAAATAAACTTGGAACAAATTTAATAAAGGATGGGTAATATCTTTACGGAAAAAAAATATTTAAATCAGTAAAAGACATTAACAAAGACAAACTGAAAGATATACTGCATTTATGGATTGGAAGAATTAAGTTTGTAATGCTATCAATTCTCTTCATCGCAATGCAACTTCGATAAAAAATACAAATAGATATGTTTTAAAATGAATTTAACAGGCAAGCTGAATCCAAAATTTATACAATAATGCAAAGACTTAAAGAAAAAAAACCAAGATTATCCTTAAGAATAAGTTGGGGAGCTTCACTACCAAACACTGGAACTTAACTCAAGTCAGAGTAATCAAGACAGTATATTAATGTTCAAATGGAACACTGGCATAAAGAGTACCCAGAAACAGACCCACTCAAATGGAGAAAAATGATTGCGATATCGTGATGAAGGGGTTCAGAACAGGCCTCCCCAAGGTGTGTTGCTTTGGCATGTGGATTATTTTGAACTTAAGGCAGTCAAGACCCTATAGGCTCAAGAGAAACTTTTACCTCTCCCTTAAATAATTTAAATTTGGGGCCTTGCACATAATAAGTGCTATCACCAGAAAAAAGCTTTTTATGACTTACGTATAAGGCAGGGCAAATACCTAATTATTGAACATCTGTTCTTCTTATTGATCTGCAAATGACCCTCCTCCTTTCTGAAGCCTCAGACACCTTATGACGACCTTGGCTCAGGATGTCACACATACCTCATTTTAACTTTCTGTCTCTGAACCTCTCATGTATATGTAGTCTTTGATTCGCTCATGTATGCAAGATTCCCATATGTGCATTCGTAATTAAATTTCGTTATTTTTCTTTTCTTAATCTGCCACATGTTCATTTAATTATAAGCTGGAAGAACCTAGAAAGGTAAAGGAAAACTGTTTCCTCTCTCACTTGATTTCTAAGAAATACACATTTGGTCATTCAGATGACCAAAATACATTTCTCATATATATTTGGTCTTCATTCACAAGTCCTGGCTCATAGCTCCTAAAACCCTTGAAATTTCCTGTGATGAGAGCCACAAAGGTGTCTTTTGTTACGTTAATGAGGTGATTACCAAATAGCACCTAAGGATGGCCACTGGTTGCCAGGAGAACCAATTATGCAATAAGAGGGTTGGAACTTTCAATCCCTCCCCTTGACCTCTGGGAAGGGGAGAGGGGCTGGAGGTTGAATCAATAACCAATGACCAATGATTTAATTAATCATGGCTATGAGATGAAGCCTTCATAAAAACCCAAAAGGACTCGGGTCAGAGAACTTCTGGGTTGGTGAACACACGGAGGTGCTGGGAGGGTGGCGCACCCAGAGAGAGCATGGAAACGCGAGGCCTTCCCCCAAACCTCGCCCTATGTATCTCTTCCATCTGGCTGTTCCTGAGTTATATACTTTTACAATAGACTGGTGATCTAGTAAGCAAAATGTTACTCTGAGTTCTGTGAGCTGCTCTAGCAAATTCACTGAACCCAAGGAGGAGGTCATGGGAACCTCTCATTTATAGCTGTTGGTCAGAAGCACAGGTGATAATAGCCTGGGCTTGCAACTGGCGTTGAAGGGGTTTGGGTGTATGTGTAGGTGGAGTCTTGTAGGACTGAACACTTAACATGTGTAACCTGATTCTATCTCCAGGTAGATAGTGTTGCAACTGACTTAAAACTCTCAGACACCCTGCTGGTGTCCAACAATTGTTTGTGTGTGAAACCCCCTTTTCCCACACATCTGAACTGGGTCCAGGAACACCTATTTAACGATAGAGGACAGGGTGTTATCCCAAACTGGGAAGGAGGGGGGAAGAGAAAATGAGTTATTCAATAAGAAGTGCTGGGTCATTGTTTATCCATGTGAGGGAAAAGAAAGGAAGGAAGGAAGGAAGGAAGGAAGGAAGGAAGGAAGGAAGGAAGGAAGGAAGGAAGGAAGGAAGGAAGGAAACAGAGTTTCTACCCAAAATCATGCATAAAATTCAAGTCCCAATGAATTAAACGCTTAAATGTAAAAGGCAAGACATTAAAACTTCCACAAAAAATACATCAATATAGAATATCTTTTATTTCTGACCAGGGCATGAGACTTTTGAAAACAAAGATTAATCATAAAAGAAAAGAATAATAAATATAGCTACATGAAAATTAACGACTGTTATGGTAGTTGAAAAAAAGGGTGAAAAGAAAGTCAGAAACTGGAAAAAGATATATGTAAGAGAATATAACTGCCACGGGATTAACATTCAGACTGTATCAAGAATGCCCACAAGTCAGCAACAATAACAAAAATCCACAGAAAAATTGTCTAAGGATTAGCACTTCTTAAAACAGAACATTCTAATGATTAACAAATATATAAAAACTTGGTCAACCTCATCGGTAACCAAGAATAAATTAAAACTACAGAGAGATACCATTCTAAACCTACCAGTTTAATAAAACTGCGTATCTGACCATTCGAAATGGTGAAGCTATGGAGTAATGCTCTCCCCTTGCTGGGTTAAATATTCTACTTCTTCTACTATGGACAGTATATGCGTTGTACAATGTATTGCAAAGGTTGTTGCCAAGTATTGGGGGAGGGGGTTGGGAGATACTGTTTCCTGGGCACAGAGCTTCAGTTTTGCAAGACGAGGAGTGCTATGGATGGATGGGGTGACAGTAGCACAAAAATGTGAATGTACTTAATGCCACTGCATTGCATAGTTAAAAAAAAGTTCAGATGGTAACTTTATGTTGTGTATATGTTACCACATTTTAAAAATAAAAATATTTTAAGGCAGTGAAGAAATTCCGTATGATATTATAATGATGGATATTTAGTGTATGTACACACTTGTTCAAACCCATAGAATGTACAACACGAAGAGTGAAGCTTTGTGGTGAGTGATGCTGGTGATGGGGAAAGCTACACACATATGGGGACAGCGGGTATCTGGGAAATCTCTGTGCCTTCCTTTCAATTTTGTTGTAAACTTAAAACTGCTCTGAAAAATAAAGTCTTTAAAAATAAAACGTATTACAAAATAACGTAAGCTGGAATATTTTTATGTCACATGTGATAAATATGAACATATGAAGTTATAAATAACATATCTTAATATCATTGAGGTTAACCAAACGAATACATTTATAAGAGAGTTTTAATTTTAATCTCTAATCCAAATCCTACCAATTCTTCACTGCTTTCTTTGAGTCCTTCCACCAATGTCAGTTTTTCCAAAAGGCATTTTCAAGCTCTAAAGTTAATACTTCCGTCTCAAAAGTAAGATGTTTAAACCTTGAATATCTTGATATTTATTATAGTAAATCTAAAAATATATATTTCTTGTGTCCTCCAAGTAATTTTATGCTCCTTTAGAGTAAGAATATATTTTTAATAATACATATATACATAATATATAATGTATTATGTATTAATATTATGTTAATATGAAATTAGTAATTATTATATAATATATTCTTATGCATATATGTATTATCTTAAATGTCTTTTTTTTTCTTTAATCTTTCACAATCTATCATACATGGGCCAGGGTCATGAAGAATGCGGCTTTTCCCATGACTTTGGAAGTGGTTTGGTGGTGCAGACACAGTGGTCTTGGTGTTATCTGATCTCTGGTGTTGTTATGGGCTAACTTGTGTAACCCCCAGATTCATATGTTGAAGTACTAAACCCCAATACCTCGAAATGTGACTGTGTTTAGAGACAGGGTCTTTACAGAGGCATTTAAGTTAAAATGTGGTCGTTAGGGGGGGCCCTAATCTAATATGACTGGTGCCCTTATAAGCAGAGATTAGGGCTCAGGCATACACAGGGGAACAACAATGTGAAGACACAAGGAGAAGAGAGGCATCCATAAGCCAAAGAAAGAGGCCTCAGAGGAACCAACCCGGCAAACACTCTGGTTTCAGACTTCTAGCCTCTGAAACGGATCGTGAAAACACAAAATTATTGCTAAGCTATCCAGTCTGTGGTACTTAGTCATGGCAGCCCTAGCAAACTCACACAGGAGCGTACTCTTCACCGTCCGTCTCAAGCCCCTCTCTGTCATTGTGAATTCTGAGGGCTTTGGGAACTCTGTGGTTTTAAGGGTGGGTTATAACCTGATCTTGGAGCCATAGAATAGAGTAAGAAGCACTGCATGCAATGTCACATTATCCCTCTGCTCACGGGTTTGGTTCCTTGATTGTCAGAGACCCAAGTATTTCTCTGGTCTGGTGACGGGAAGAACAGGGCCTGATGTGTGAGCACAAGAAATATTTCCTGAGAGAAAAGGGATATAACGCCTCAAGAAGAACAGCTTCCAGACCCTCCTGCAGTGTATTTTTCTTGATTTTTGACACTGAAGAAAGGTTCTCTGGGGTGCAGTTTAAGAGTGATTCTTTCTGAACTGTAAGGATGGATTCAATGACTTGCCAAGGTCTTTTTTGGTCTATGGTTCTGGGCACAGCTTTAAAAATAAACCTATGATCTTGTCCAACGGAAAGTGGCTGGTAAGTATAGGTCTCCAAGATGCAAGTCTGAGACACCGAAAATGACCAATTGTCCTGTGCACAGTTCCTCTGTGACTTGCCGATTTTACCTCAGGAAGCCTGCCCTGGGTTCCAGAGCAGGACTTCGAAGACTTCCTATAGCAGAGGACTAGGGCCACAAACAGGAACTTCTTTACTCACCTCCAGGCCTTGGCGTTCCTAAAAGGGCAGGGCTCAGAGAGACCTATAAAATGTTATTTTTCTGAGACTACCCTGACTACCTCCTTGACAAGGGAAAAGAGTCCCCGTCTAGACAAAACGGTGATGTCTCTTTTGGTGTCCTTCCCTATCTCCAAGATGCATCTTCTGGCAACTGCTCTGTCCATTAGTTCCTTCTTATAACTGTTACCTGTCATGTTTCCTAGTGGATGAGAGATGCACATTCTAGATCACTCTTCCACTTCCTGTAACCCCCACATTCTTGCTCAAGTGTGACTCAGTTAGTCTCCAAGTTACACCATGAAGGCTCCTAGGGAGATGTGTAGCCTCATATGAAGCTAGCAGACTGTGGTCCAGCCCGATGCTGTGGGGTGCAGGGGCAAGGATGCTAATGATGCTTGAGGTTAGGGTTTATGGGGGAAATTTTTACAAGTAAAGTAATCCAAACCTCAGTTTGTCTGGGGTCAAAAATATCAAGGCTGACAATGAGATGCATACCTGCAAAATCCGTGCTAAAAATAGCTTTCTCCCTATTGTATGGCAATTACTCAGGAGAGGAGAGGGTAACACTAAATCATTCTTAAAGGAATTTCCCACCTCTAAAATCATAACTGAATCTATTCTTCTCTATTACCATATCAGCAGAAGATAATGACGTCCCCCCACTAAGATGTTTTACTCCCTCACTTTTCTCCTCTGATCCATGAGAGGAAACATTTAGAAGAGACCCTCTCCCATCCCCAACTCCCATCCCCACTGGTAGAGATTTGACTTCAAGATTTGACGTAGGTTTTCCCTTACAGTTTGTCTATTTTGTTGCAATAATCATTACTTAATAACCATGACTTAATGATATACCACAAATTCCTGGTAGACATAATCTAGATACTCATCACAAAATTCACTGCTCACTGCTGTTCTGTCCTCTCACATTCCACGTTTAGAGTTCTCTAACAAGTTCACCATTTTACCAAGTGTTTTCCCCAGCTAAATGACATGAATAATAAGCTCTAAGGCCTTCATGCCCTTAATTAGTAGCAAGTCACGTGAGTAATAAACAGGTAAGTTAGATGAGTATAAACTCGGAGGCCTTTACATGTTAACCTTGCAAATAAACAGTAATTGGGTTTGATATAGGATTTCCGATCATAATCTTTTTGTCCCAGTAGTCTATAGATATTGCTCAATGGTTTTCTACCTTCTAGAATCACTGATAAGAAGTCTGATATTAGTCTAATTCTTTTGGTTCTGCCTGTCCAGATGTATAAAAATTTCTCTTTATCCATAAAATTCCAGAATTTCACCAGGAAATGTTTACACATGTTGCCTGAAATATTCATTGACCCTGCCAGACTTTTCAACTTAGAGAACTGCCCTTCTACTCTTATTTAACTATTAATCCTCTGCAATCTGGTTCTTCTCCGGATATTCATACTAAGTATTTTGAATCCGATCTCCTAATTTCTTATCTTTTCCCTCATGTTTCTCACCACTAAATGTCTTTGCTCTGTGGCATGAGGAATTTGTTTCTTTTCATCTTCCAGTATAGTGACCATTTTTTAGGACATCTGAAATAAGTTTTCTATAATGTAGAACCAATACTTTTAGTTCCATAAGGTTTTTCTTTTTCTTCCTGTTTTTTTTTTTTTTTAATTACACTCTATTTCTTTGAGAGTGTACTGCATTTTGTTAAAGTCCTCTTACATCTCTTTATTTAATTCTACTTCAATAGGAGATCTGTTTCCTAGTTTGTAGTTTGCCCTCATAACCTCACGTTACCATGACCTCTTAAGTGAGCTGTGGTGTTTCTTTCCTACTCACAGTTAAGTGTTCCCTCAGTACCCATACAGGTTAGGCTATTGGTGTTGAGTTAGTAGGACAATAGCAGATGGCGGAAGACACAGCTTCTTATAGGCTGGTGTTGAAGGAGGTAAGTGCGGTACTGTACGGGTATTGGATGCAAATACTAATCATGTCCCAATCACAAGATCAAGGAGTAATTCAGCCTCCAATTCAGTCCTCTTTGAATCTCTTATGGTTAACAGTATGAAATAAGCCCTGCAAGACAGAGTGCTTACCCTAAGGTTTGAGGAGGGATCAGCCTATTGGCAAAAGAAAAACAAACAAACAAACAAACAAACTCATAAACAAAAAACTGAGCCCAGCACTATCTCTCATCTCTCGATATCCTAGGTAAACTCCTGGCTTCAGACACAACCTCCGACGCTCTGCCACTATGGCAGATGATAATTTTCAAAATGGCAGTATTTCCAGTCCCATATGCCCCATGAGTGTCTTTCCACTGCTCCCTCAGGAGGTGAAGTTTATTTCTAGCCCTTTGAACTTGAGAGGGCCTTTGTGACTGCCTCATCAAATAAAATGTGGCAGGCTGGGTCACAAGGGTGCTCAGTCCTGAAGCTCAGCCACCATGTTGTGAGGAAGCCCAGGATACTTCTGAGTATTTGGCCAACAGCTCCTGGTAAGGTCCCAGTTGGAAGGTCAGCACAGACCAACAGACAGAGTAAGCAAACCTTCGGACGATACGAGCCTCAGCACTGGAACCATCATTACCGATATCAAGTGCAAGAAAAATGAGCTGTCCCCTCTGAGCCCTGCCCAAATAGCAGATTCATAAGGAAAATAAATGTCACTGTTAAGACACTAGTTTTGGGATGGTTTCTTACACAACATTAGCTAACCAACAGCCACCATTTTATTTGTTCACCATGCTATTCCACAGAAAATATCAGGGACGTGTATGCAGGACAACTTCTCCCTGGAATCCTCCAGGATTTACACTTTGGTGCAGAATTTAGCATTGTCCTAAGGAATCAGTGTTGTCTCTGGATCTCTCCTTGGTCTTCGTGAAAGCTTTGAGAATATTCTAGAACCATCAATTCTTTGGTACTAAAATGACTGTGAGAGGTAAAATGGGAGGAAACTGTCATAATATAATAATTCTATTTTATAAAAATACTTATCAAAAGAAGACATGATAAATATTATGTCAGTTCACAGGCTGAGACTCAAATATCTTGAGTTATCTCAGTGAATGACATTAGACTTTAGGGAAAAGTACCTATAAGTGAATTCACTTAACTAGGTCGAGGAATTTTAGAAATATGGTTGAATGGGATTAGTAAAGTCCTGCTTTCTCTCTGGGCTATTTCAAAGCTGTTCCTTCTCCAGTGAAGCTTCTTAGCTTCTCCAGGTCTCAGTTCCGTCATCAGTTAAGTGAGAAAATTGGGCTCAATGACCTTTAAAAGGATCGTGCCAGCTGGGCCATTCTCAGAAGGTTAATGAATATTCATATGTAGATACCAAGAACATACTGTCCACCCAACCCCATCATTTCACACATGAATAAACTGATGAGAACTTGAGAGGCTAATAGGTACTTGAGAGATTAGGACCTAGGAAAAGGAAGAAACAGAATGCCCACCACTGGAACAATATGCTTATGAGGCATCCATCCAGATGTTCTCAATAAAAGAGGGAGTCGTTCACGCCCTGCCTGTGTGATCTTTGCTACCAATCACACAAGGAGAAGACATATAATGATGGTGGCAGTGAATTGGTTGACTCAACGACTGAAAATTCTAAGTGGGCTTTAGTACCCCTAAGCACATCACCAGGAAATGGCCAGCTCACGCCATCATTCATGTCTGCTTTGCTTCTTTGGCAACCTCCCCTTCATATAGATTCAAGATAGCTGCCAGCTGCTCCAGGTTTATAGCTTATCTTCTCAGAAATCTGTCGAAAAAGATTCTTCTCCCAAAAGACCCATCAAAAGTCACTGTGCTAGACAGAATAACAAGCCTCTAAAGATGTCTACATCCAAATCCCCCAGACCTGTGAACACATTACCTTACATGGGAAATGAGGCTTTACAGATGTGATTAATTTAAGGATCCTAAAATGGAGAGATTATCCCAGGTTATCTGGGTGGATCCACTGTAATCCAAAGGGCCTTACAGTGGAAGAGGAGGAAGAGAGATTCAGGAGATGTGACTATAGGAAAGAAAAGGGTCAGAATGATGCGATGTGAGAAGGTCACGGCCCACTGTTGCTGACTTTGAGGATGGAGGAAGGGGCCAGGAGGCAAGGAATCTGGGTGCAACCGAGGAGCCTGCAGAGTGGAGGAAACAAATCCTCCCCCAGAACTTCCAGATAGGAACTCAGGCCTGCTGGCACCCTTGGTTTTAGCCCAGTGAGACCTGTGTCAGATGTCTAACCTCTGGCACCATTAAGATAATAAATATGTATTTTTGTTTCAGTTACAGCTCACATTCAATATTATATTAATTTCAGGTGGACAGTATAGTAGTTAGACATATAACTTATGAACTGATCTCCCAGACAAGTCTAGTACCCACCTGACACCATACATATTTATTACAATATTATTGACTATATTCCTTATGCTATACTTTAAATCCCTGTGACTATTTTGTAACTGCCAATTTGCACTTCTTAATCTCTTCACTTTTTTCTTCCAGTTCCCTAATACCCCTCCCATCTGGCAACCATCAGTTTGTTCTCTGTATCTATGAATTTGTTTCTGTTTTAATTGTTCATTTATTTTATTTCCTTAGATTCCACATATAAGTGAAATCATATGGTATTTGTCTTTCTCTGACTTATTTCACTTAGCATAATACCCTTTAGGTCCATCCATGTTACAAATGTAGGTTTCATCCTATTTTATAGCTGAGTAATATTCCATTATATCTATGTAACACCTGTTTATCCAATCATCTATAATTATTGATAGGTATGTAGTTATTGCCATTATTCATTTATTTCTTTTTTTTCTTCTTCTTAAAGAAGTCCATTTAACATTTCTTGTAATATTAGTTTGGTGGTGATTAATTCTTTTAGCTTTATCTTGTTTGGGAAGCTGTTTATCTGACTTTGATTCTAAATGATGGCCTTGCTAAAAGACTAATCTTCATTGTAGGTCCTTGCTTTTTATCACTGAATATTTCATGCCAATCCCTTCTGGCCTGTAAAATTTCTGTTGAGAAATCAGCTGACAGTCTTATGGGGGTTCTCTTGTACATAACTAACTGCTTTTATCTTGCTATTTTTAAGATTTTTTTCTTTGTCTTTAACCTTGGGCATTTTAATTACGATGTGTCTTGGTGTGGGCCTCTTTGGGGTCATCTAGTTTGGGACTTTGCACTTCCTGGACTTGAGTTTCTATTTCCTTCGCCAGGTTAGGGAAGTTTTCCATTATTATTTCTCCAAATAGGTTTTCAATTCCTTGCTTTTTCTGTTCTTCTTCTTGTATCCCTATGGTGAGAATGTTGGTACACTTGATGTTGTCCCAGAGGCCCCTTAAACTACCCTCAGTTTCTGGGATTCTATTTTCTTTTTGCTGTTCTGATTGGGTGTTTTCTGCTACCTTGCTTTCCAAATCACTGATTCAATCTTCTGTTTCACCTAATCTACTGTTGATGCCCTGTAATGTATTCTTCATTTCAGTTACTGTATTCTTCACTTCTGACTGGTTCTTTTGGGGAACACAATTCAACCCATAAGAGCTCCCTGTCATTTGGTATCCTTCTTTTTTATCTCAATTTTCCCCCCTTTGCTACTTCCAAAGAAAAACCCAGCAACCTGCTGGCTCTCCTAGTCTTCCCTCCTGGAAGCCTGAAGTGATGAGGAGCAGGGGGCTCTGCTTGGAGGATTTTCAAGCTCTGTCACAGCTAACAGAGGGCAGGGCAGGTAAAGAAAGGAAACGTGAGATGGCTGCTGGACACACAGTGCCACTATTTGGCTGACCTGGGTGTTTTTAGAACAGCAGACTTGGTCAGGACTTTCCATTCATACGATCCCTGTGCCTACACGCTGTGGGCTAGTACCCAGCCAAAGACTACACACTTGGCATAAGATTTACTCCTGTTTCTCCTTCCGAATGTGGGTAAATGCTAGCATCTCGAAGTATACACCAGTGAGAACCTACGGGGTTCCGAGCACAAGCACTATCGGTAGCACAAGGACAAACAGGGTAAGTGGCAGTGGCCATCTTGCTTATCTGTGACCCTAGCCCCGAGAGGAGATCTGCCTCAAATCCGACATCTTTAGCAACGTCTTATATTTGTGGAATAAATTTACAAGTCCCATTTTGCATGGGCCAGGATATACATTAACAGCATGAACAACTGATGCAAATAAAGTTTGTTAGCAGGTAGGGTATCCTGGTACAGGAAACATGGTCAGCCATCATTACCTGGAAGAGTCAGTTAGCTCCAAGCCATTCTGCCATTACAGAATATCCTCACCAGGAGGGCTGCATGGGAAAGCCACTGTTTTCTCCACAAGAATATAAATCTTATTAACAGAAAACCACTCAAAGAGCAGACACTCAATGGCAGGTATCTGTCCCCATCTGTCTTAGTCCACCCAACTGCTATGATAGAATACTATAAACTAGGGGGCTTATAAATAACAGAAATTCATTTCTCACAGTTCTAGCGGCTGGGGAGTCCAAGATCAAGGTGCTGGCAAATTCGGTGTCTGGTGAGGACCCACTTCCTGGTTCACAGACAGCTGTCTTCACGCTGTGCCTTCCACATGGCAGAAGAGGGAACGGAGCTCTCTGGGGTCTCTTTTATGAGGGCACTAATCCCATTCGTGATGGCTTCACCCTCGTGACCTAATAACTTCCCAAGGACCACACCTCCAAATACCAGCACATTGGGGGTTAGGGTTTAACATCTGAATTTTGGTGGGAACCCAACATTCAGTCTATAGCACCGTCTGGGGGGAGGGCCACACCTACTGTATCCTGCCCTGGGCTGTGGCCAATTCTACCACTGCCTGGTCCCCAGTGTTCACAAGGAACTCTGGATCAGGCATTGCCCAGATTTTTGCTGAATTACACATGGCCTTGAGCTCTGGTCTGAAGAAACACCAGGAGCTGGGTATTCACTCCATGCCATACTGCTGGCTTTTTGAGAAAAACATCACTTTCTAACTCCCTAATCTGAATATTAGTAATAAATATTTAATCTGTCCTGAATTGTAGGTTCTCCAAATCTTTCTCAGTCAGGAGTTAAAGAACCAAAATGGTCTATTTAGGGTCTGAACAATACAGAACCTAGTAAAAGGACAGACTTTCTGGATAAGGGCTGCATTCACATTTAATTAAGCTCCTAAGTCCATGTGAGACGACTATGGGTAATCCAAGGCATATCATTCCTCGCCTCTTAAAAATGCTGGGGGGCTGGCCCGGTGGCTCAGGCGGTTAGAGCTCCGTGCTCCTAACTACGAAGGCTGCCGGTTCGATTCCCACATGGGCCAGTGGGTTCTCAACCACAAGGTTGCCAGTTTGATTCCTCAAATCCCACAAGGGATGGTGGGCAGTGCCCCCTGCAACTAAGATTGAACACGGCACCTTGAGCTGAGCTGCCGCTGAGCTCCCAGATGGCTCAGTTGGTTGGAGCGCGTCCTCTCAACCACAAGGTTGCCGGTTCGACTCCCGCAAGGGATGGTGGGCTGCACCCCCTGCAACTAGTAATGGCAATTGGACCTGGAGCTGAGCTGTGCCCTCCACAACTAAGACTGCAAGGACAACAACTTGACTTAGAAAAAAGTCCTGGAAGTACACATTGTTCCCTAATAAAGTCCTGTTGCCCTTCCCCAATAAAAAAAAAGAGTTTAAAAAATAAATGCTGGGGAGCGACGTCTAAAACCACAAAGAAACAGTCAATCCTTTGGTGGCTTAAGATGCTACCTTAGACATCATCCACCACTTAGGCTTGCACAGGAAGGACTTAACTAGGTCCTTGCATAAGAACAAGCTTCCATGGGAAGAGGCAGGAGGTAGATTGTCAGGGATCTGGGCGAAAGGGTCTGCTTTAGGATTCAGAAATAGCTTTTCCACCAATTAGCAGCATGGCCCTGAGGTTCAGAGAAGTGAGAAAACTTATTTTTAATACAATCTCGAAAGAGGTGGGGGAAGGTGATTTTGCTTTAAAAAAAAAAAAGAAATTCCTTATACTTCTAATGGTATATTATTTTCAGCATACAAATTACTACAGAAATTAAATCTCAAAATCTGGGGAAGGCACAGGGATATGCAGAAAACGCACAGAGAATGCATAATCATGGACAGCATCTTTATTCATTAAAAACCACCAAAACGAACATTTATTAAGCTGTCACCAAGTACCCTGTGGTGTATTAAAATTTGACATTCATTTAACTCTCACAATAACCCTGAGGTTCAGACTATTAATAACAACATTTTATTGATGGGGAAATTGAGGTTTATCGAGTTCACACAACTCGCCCAAGGTCACAAAGCTCGGAGAAGCAGATTACAAATCTAGTCTGAGCTCAGAGCCACTTTGATAACCTCTAGATTATCACAGCTTTTTAAAAAGTTTAGAAATGCTGGCCTTCCACATAAAAACCTTCTATTGTGGAAGACAGGATGGGAATGCAAAAATAAACTTCACCTACTTCACAATCGCTTAGGGCTAGCTTTTGATATATTTCTATATAGAGTGTTACTGCTTTTAAAAACCAGAAAATCATAGCTCTCAGGCTACCTATAGGGAAGCAGAGAGGGAGGACATTTATCTTCATACCCAACAGACTTCTGGTTTCATCTGCCCTAAAATCTCTGGAAGCAGCCACCCCACAGAAAATGTGACAACTCCCATCCCGGCAGCCAGAATTGATTGGGAGAGAGGGGTGAAGATACATGACTAATTAGATTCTCTTGGGATTGTGAAATAGGAGAGGAGAGTCAGCTGGGGCTGGACCTGTGAGGGCCAGTGGGTCTGACGGGCCATCTGTAGAGAAACTTGCAGGAACAGAAGGGGTGAGGGCAGAGAAAGACAGGATAACATGAGGGTGTGGCCCTTTGACTCTCAATGGCAGCTCATTTCTCATTGCCAGGACACTTGGCCATCCTTCAGGGTTAGCATCACTGAGCATGCCTGCTGTCACGTGCTTACAATGAATTTCCCTTTCCTTAAAGCAGCTTGAGGATTTTGGTCTTGTTTTGTTTTGCATTTTGCAACTCAGGGTTCTGTCCAGGGCTCTAACACAAGTAGGGCTTTTTTATCCTAGGCATGTCAGAGCCTCCTAGTCACAGTCTTTCTGTTATTTACATTTCTGTGTAACAGCAGCTTCCATTTAATGCCAGGGTTATGCTAGATACTTCATCACACAAGTGTCTCTCAAGTGTTCAACATCAATGAACCACTTAATCGGGCTTCTGTAGCCAAAGAGAAGCCCAATTGTAGGAACATTTTAATAAGCAGTCCAAGCATAGATTGGGAATTGAGAATACATAAAATAAAATGGGATCAGTGGACTGTTCAATAAATGGTGTTGGAACAACTGGATATCCATTCATAAGCATTCTATTACTCAGAACACACAGAAAAATAAATATCAAATGGATTAAACAATTAGCTTTAAAAAGATAAAATGATGACAAATCAGGGCGAAGAAATGAAAACAATATATCATCTTAAGGTGAGAAACCCCTCCCCAGGAAGGATTCTAAATTCAGAAATCATAATGTAAAAAGATTCTGTGATAAAAATTTCTTAAACTGCTACATGAGGAAAGACATGATAATAAATGACAGAGTCGAAGAAAATATATACAATATAGGTAACAAAGGACTCATTTCTCTTCAAAAAGGTTTCTGGGGGCATTTATAAAGCACATGGTGAAATGTGAAAGACTTTTCTCCCATCTACCCATTGCCTGAAACTCTCCCCCAAAGGAACCCCTGACATCTACCCTTCCTGTCCTTTTTCTATGTCTATCTACATATACATGTATATGTATACACATATACATAATTTACATAATTGGGTTGATACCGTCTGCACTGTCATATGACTTGATGTTTTCCACATAACATGTCTTACAGATCTTTCTATTCATCTACCTTTAGGTCTGTCTAACTTTCGTTGTCAGCTGTGTTAGATACCACTGATTGTATCACCATTTATTTAACCTTTTTCCAATTGATAGATATTTATGTTGTTTCCAGTGTTTTACATTTATAAATATGTACCATCAACATATAAATAATATTGTCAAATGGAAAAAAGTTTACACATCTATGTATCAAATTACCCTACCTTGGTTTTGAAAATAACTACACACTTAGGTAGAGAGAACACAAATTAGAACAAACACACCAAAATTACTGCTAGTGGACACAACTTGATAATTGGGTGAAGTGGCATGTTTCCTTTAGACTCTTCTGGGGTTCGTAATTTTTCTTTAATGAATACTATATTTTAATCATTGCAAAGAGTAAGTTCTGGTATGTGTTAATCAATTCCGAATGGTGGCAGAAGGCACCACTCTTGGTTTATACCCATGATGTCAACCAGCCGGACGTCCCCGAGGGTGGAGGTGACTGAACGAGCAGCCTCTGGGTAAGAACAGGATCCTGGGGTTCATTTACACATCTCGTAAAAGGTAAGAATTGAGGAGCTCTGATGGGCCACCTCATATTAATGCACATGTTATCACAGGACGTCACAGCTGAAAGAGCACGGCTGCTCTTTCAAGTGGGATAAGGAGGCTTGGTCTTTGAACAAAATTAATGGTCAAGGCTGAGGGTCCAGAAAGGACCAGACTGAAGGTCCAAAAGTCAGCCTGGAAGATCTGCCAAGGGCACTGGAAGCTTTCCTGAAGCTGGGTCTCCTGGGAACCGTTGTTTCTCACCCTAAGGGACAATAAGATTACAGGCAGACCTCAGAGATATTGCTAGTTCGGTCCCAGACCACAGCAATACAGCGAGTACTGCTATGAAAAGAGTCGTCATCGTTTTGCTGGTGGAGCGCCTTGCCTTCAATTTGTGAAAAAACAGAACATCTGTAAAGCACAACACCAGGTATGCCTGTACCAGGAAGCAGCCCTACTGGGCCGGACTGCAGATGCGGTAAAATCCATTATGTAAATCATGTGGACATAATTAAGTGGACAACTGATGATTTACTTTTGGGATTGGTATATTTGTTTAATCAGAGCTGCCTCTAACACTGCTCCTGCACCTCCAAACTCCACAACTTCCATCCCCCACTCCCTCTCCTCTAGAAATGTCTAGCCTCCTTGGTCCCTCCGAGGCTTTGAGATAACTGAGCATGCTCACAGGCATGGATAGCAGCTACTGCATGTGTGTGATGATGCCTAATTATCATTTAACTTGTGCTCAATAGAGCAAGATGGTGTCCATGGCACGGTAAGACTGTCCCTAGCTTCTGAATGGTAGGTTCAGGTGATGTGGCTTATCAATGACGGTTTTTGCCAAAGTCATTTTGCTGGAGTGTAATGTGGCTGGACTATGAGAGGTTAGGAAGCCCCACTTGAGGCTTCTGCAAGCAGGCAGGGCTTTGCTTGGGTAAGGAGACTAGGATCCAGGAGTCCTGAGATGCAAGGCTTACAGAATGTCCCGGGGCGTCCATCCTGGGGCGGGTTCTGATTACCTTCAATGTCCTCCCACCAAGCCTGCCTCACTAACTCCCAGGTGTTTAGTTCCCACCAGTACCCCCAGCCATTAGCTCCCTAAATTCCCACTCAGGGGTACACCATGCTTTGGGGGAAAACACTGCAAATTGCACCACTGTAAACACACGCTGACTTCCCCCCCGATCCCTGCTCACAAGCAGCTGACAGCGCTCATTCTTCTCGCCCGCTGAGTCTGCAGAAGCTGTTGAAAACCTGTCTCCTTCCTCTCCTGTCACTCTCCATCTGGACGGAGGCCATCTGGGATAGGCTCCTGCCTGCCTGCTTGCCACCACCACGACACACAGCGTTCGTTTCTAACTGCAGTCTCTCGCCCTTGCCACAGCAGACGACGGGGGACCCTGCCTCCTCCCCACTCTGCCCCTTGATTTGCCAAGCCATAAGGCAGCCCTGAGGGGCACCGCAGGGCAGTGTGGCTTGGGGAGACTGAGGCACAATTAGTCCAGGCAGGAGGGGCTCAGTGGTAAGAGGGGTGAGAAGTCAGGGATGGGTACGGCACGAGCTAGGGTCGGAAAACACCGGGGAATGGGACAAGAGGTGGGTGAGAAGCCAGGCACAGACAGACGACAAGTCCACTGGGAGAAGCAAAGAGAGCAGCACAGCGCTCAGGAAGCTGGATCCAGGAAGTGTGCAGGAAGCGGCCCGCAGCTCTGTGGGGGAGCCCAGGTCCGCCGCCATGCAACAGAGCGGCCTTGATGACAAAGGGGAGCCGAAGTCATCCTTTGCTTCCCATGGGGATTTTATATGCAGTGGATCTGGGTAACTGAGAACACCTGAGTGACTCGAGGGCCTGAAGGGTCAAGGGTCACCCAAGTCCTGAAGTGACGTCTGCTCTTGTTCCCTGTTGTCCCCATCTCCTCCTCACATGTCCATCTCTGTCCTCTGTAGCTGCCATACTTCTCTCAGGAGTGGCTCACCTCTACCTTCTTGACATCCAATCTACTGTGCCTTTTCTCCGCTCGATCAGCCTGTGTTTTCTCTCCTCTCCCTCCCCTTCTGGACCACCAGTGGGGGCCAGGCGCTGGGCAACCCTTTACTTGTCTTGCTTTAGGTCCTTTGGCACTTACTACCTACCCTGCCAGGAATATAGGGGGTGTCTCCGAATACTTTCTGAATGAAATAACATCCTCACACTCAGAACGTCTGTCTCTGGGTGCTACACTTACTTTTGCCTTAAAAAAAAATCCCACCTGACCATGTAGTTATACCTATTCCTCTCTTAAAAACAAAACAAAAACAGCAGAATAAAACCAAACTGCATAGAGAAAAAGAAATATATATATATATACATAAATAAAATATATACAAACAAATATATACAAAGGCACATATTATTTATAAACATGTATATATTTATAGGAAAGAAAAAGATCATATAAGCAATAGAGGGAATTAACCAAAGTGAATACAGTTTCCTTGAAACAACGCAAAATAGACAAGCCCCTGGGAAAATTAAGAAAAGGCATAAATAACAAATACTATAAATTTAAAAAAGAGAGTTTTTCTTTAATTTCTAGGTATAAATTACTGAAATTGACTTTAAAAAACCTTTAAAAGTGAAGACTTAATAGTGAGAAAAACTGAATCACAATTTATAATCTGTCCCTTACAATATTAGTGCTCCCTAAGATCAAGCAAAACAATTCAGTAGTTTCTGATGATCTTGCAGTGACGCTGAAAACCCAGTCAAGGGACAAGTAATTCCAATCCTATCTGCCCAAACTACTCTCAACAAGAGGCGGGGTGGTATCCAATTCATTTCCTTGAAACCACAATCAAATGAAGACAGCACAGAGAAACTGATAGGACAAGCTCATTTTTATTTTCCACAGGGCACACTGCCACTCCACTAAACGATTATACCCCCCAACCTCCCTCTGACTTAGATGGGGCCACGGTCCCTACTTTGGGCCAATGAGATGTGGACCAAAGCATGCACAACTTGATTTCTGGAAGGTTTTCTCAAACAGACTTCACCTAATTGGAATAATTCCCTTCTTTTTAGAACATAAAGCTGATATCCTGGGGGCGGGGGCAGCAGGGAGGAGGAAAGAGGTCTGTGACAACGTTTTCGGTCTTCAGTACCAGGTGTACCCTTCCTACCTGCTGGACTGCTCTGCAAGTGAAAAATTGTCTTCTGCAAGGTTTTCATTTTGTTTACAGCTCTACCACTTAGGACGTGTCTGTTAGATGTAACTCGAGCTAACTCCAAAGGCTAGCACTGTGTAATGAAACATCCATGAAAGCATGACGGACCATGCATGAGGGCAGTTAAGCATGAGGGACCCATAGAGAGGTGACAGGGAAGCTAGCAGTCTTGCCCACCAAGGCATCGCTGCTACTTGTGATGGTCACAGTCACATTGTGAGGATACTTGCAGCTGAGAGGGACCGTCCAGGTCATCTCATCCAACCCACCCATTTTACTGGTGAGGAGAGTGGAAGAACTCATAATAGCTGATACACGGATACAATACCAATTCCATTCCGATGTATGGGTGAGTTTTCCCCACACCAAGAAACTTCTCCGACACCAACTGGATGGCCTACAATTCAACTCAATTCTAACACTATCTACGCAGAGCTGGCATCAGGTCCCACAGGTTAAGGGCTCAGTCCCCCAAGACTGCACCCCCACCCCCATTTCAGACACCAACCACAAATCCAGGTTGTCACCTGTGCTTCTGACCAACAGGCTACAGATTGGAGGTTCCCATGACTCCCTCCTTGGATTCGATTAGTTTGTTAAAGAGGCTCACAGAACTAAAAGAAACATTTTACTTTACTAGATTACCCATTTATTGCAAAAGGATATAACTCAGGAACAGCCAGATGGAAGAGATGTAGAGGGCCTTGGAGCTTCTGTGCGTTGAGTGTGCCACTCTCCCCATTTCTCCACGTGTTCACGAACCCGGAAGCCCTCAAACCCTGTCCTTTCAGGTTTTCATGGAGGTTTCATTACACAGGCACAACTGATCAAATTATTGGCCACTGGCAATTGATTCAACCTCCAGCCCAGGATGGGGAGGTCAGGGGGTTGGATAGGAATTTCCAACCCTCCAATCACAGTTAGTTCCCCTGACAACCAGCCCCCATCTTTAGATGCTTTCCAAAAGTCACCTCATTAATATAAGCTCAGGTGTAGCTGAAAGGAGTTTCTTTTGACTATCAAGACACTTGTATAGCTCTTATGACTTAGACAATTCCATGGGTTTTATGAGCTCTGTGCCAGAAACGGGAATAGAAACCAAATATATATATATAAATCACAGTAATACACATACAGTGTGTGTGTGTGTGTGTATAATTATGAATCACAATATCACGACTGGTCAAAGACAAAGTGGGAAGTAAAATCTAATTATTCTTATTTTCATCTAGGCCCCAGATATGTAGGATTCTCAACGATTAGAAGAAGCTTCTATCATTGTTAGATTCTCATTCATTCATCAATTCGTTCACCAAATACTTATTGAGCAGGTGCCATCTATCAGGCACTGACCTAGGCCCTCGGGACACAGCAGTGCCCGCTCTTTGTTTACTCTGTGGTGACTCAGGCAGCCAAGGAGCCGTCCTGGCAGGCACGGGTAGAGGTGAAGCTGGGAGTGCTGGGGGGACGGGGCAAGGGAAGGAGGAAGAGACGTTCTGGAGCCCCAGGGCCCTCTCTCCATGCCTCCCCCTGGTGATGTGGAGGCCAGAAGACACGTCTTCTTCAGAGCACAAAGAAGGCCCTCATGTCCATACCATGTCCTGACCCCTGTCCATACTGTGTTTCCCCAAAAATAAGACCTAGCTGGACAATCAGCTCTAATGTGTCTTTTGGAGCAAAAATTAATATAAAACCTGGTATTATATTACATTAGGCCGGGTATTTTTATATTATATTATATTATTATAACATATTATATTATATTATAGTATGTTATACAGACCCGGTCTTATAGTGAAATAAGACAAGGTCTTATATTAATTTTTGCTCCAAAAGACGCATTAGAGCTGATTGTCCAGCTAGGTCTTATTTTTATGGAAACGCGGTAGATGTGTGGGCTCAGAGAAAGGTACAGTGGTCCCCTCTTATCCATGGACAATACGTTCCAAGGTCCTCAGTGGGTGACTGAAAGCACAGATAGTACCAAAGCCTACACATACTATCTTTTTTCTATACATACACACCTATGATAAAATTTAATTTATAGATTAGGCACAGTAAGAGATTAATAACAGTAATAAAATAGAATAATTATAACAATATGCTGTAATAAAAGTTACATGAATGTGGTGTCTCTCAGAATATCTTATTATGCTATACTCCTCTTCTTGTGATGACAGAAGATGATAAAACGCCTTATTTAGTCATGAACTTTCACTTTTTCACTTAAAGGAAGTACTTTAGGGCTTTCTTTGGCATATAAGAATTGCCAGCATCACTACTCTCGCACTTTGGGGCCATTAAGTAAAATGAAGGTGACTTGAACATAAGCACTGAGATACCTGGACAGTCGATTTGATAACTGAGTCAACTAAGTGACTAACGGAGACACTGGACAAAGGGATGATTCACATCCTGGGCAGGACGGGACAGGACAGTGTGAGATTTCATCGTGCTACTCAGAACGGTGCACAATTTGAAACTTATGAAGTGTTTATTTCTGGATTTTTCCATTTAATATTTTTGGACTGCAGTTGACAGCAGGTAACTGAAACTATGGGCCGCAAAACCATGGATGGGGGGCGGCTACTGTGGTCTTGTCCACTACACACAGGAAAGCAAAGGAGCCCTTAGGGGTCAACATAGCTGAGGAAGGCAATTGCAATTTCTAAAATATGGTACTTTGCTGATTTTAAAGTCAGAGCCCATGAATACGTAACACACGCAGTGAAAAGCAAAGAACGACGTAGTTTGGTCACTGTGAAAACCTGACGTGGTTCAAGCTCCATATCAACCAGCTCCGGGTTGCATCTGGGGCAGGTCACTTCATCCGCCTGGGCCTGTGTGTCCTGGTCTATAAAATGGAGCTGGCTGGAGCATGCTCTCTTGACGTTTCCTTGACTCTAAAATTTGATCATTTTATAATTATATTTGACGTATCCCTTGACAAGTCTTTATATGCCAGTGATATTCAACTTTGGCAATGCTCACCACCTTCTATCATGGCAGGCAAAAGTGAATCTGGTGCCTTGAATTGAAGCATAAGGAAAATCTGAATGCTCTCTTATGGGCAACTTTTTCGGTCTGGGATGACACGAACAATTCCATGACAGACAGACTGAATCATCACAGAGTCATTTCTCAAACCGGCACTTCCTGGACAACTGCGTCACACACAGTCATGTGGCATCAAAGGCTGCCTGGAGAAAGGAAGCGAAGTTGTAAGTGAGAAAGTGCTACATTGCTTTTATAATAAGTCCCATATTTTTGGAACTGGCAGGAATATTTTAGAAAGCCAATAATTAGTGAATACTGTTAAACTTGATCGTCAGAACTTGTTCGGGCCTGGATCTGGGCAATCCTCCTGATTAGCAAAAGCAGGATTAATTGGGGTCAGACTCATTCACAGTGAAAATAGAGGCTAATGATGAAAAAGGACAAAAATCAGAAAGAAAGACTAGGTTACTTGACTAAGGCCAAAAGCCAGAGAGATTGGGTCCCAGGTATCAAGCACAATTCAAACCAGAAACAGAAAATCCGGTTCAAGTTAACAAACCAAGCCAGGGAGACACACACGTGTGAAGAGTGGCAGGCAAGCAGCAAGCACAGACCCACACATTGGGACAAGATCAGGCTGGTAAGGCAGGGGATAAACACAACAGAAAAAGGCGGAGGCGCAGGTTAAATGTTCGGTTACAGAGCTCTGTTGTCCCAAATACGTTCGAATAGACTTTGAACAGTGTATTATACAGAACATGAAAAGTCCACATACACACAAACCTCAGGAAAAGATCTCTCACAGGCTGACTGGAAAGGACTCCTTCTCATGAAAACACAAGACACACTTTTCACGCTTTCTGCACCTAGAATCTGAATGTCAGAATCTAGTCAACATTTACTCAGATAAACAAGCATGTATTTTGTGTTCTTTCTAATAACATAAGGTTACTGTCCAATAATAAATGGTCTCTGTTCTTAAGGATCTTAGAATCTAGTGGCAATGGTAGAATAAATTGGGGATTTCGGAGGCAAATCAGTGCTCTCGTATAGGTTTAACAAACATTCAGAGGGAACTTGATAATTTCCAGAAGATCTTCTAACTTAAAAAAAAAAAAAAAAAAATGCAGGCTTTGGCATGGATTACAGGAAAAAAATGTCTTAGCAGTAATACTTGAAGGGTACTCAGGTTTCATACCAATCAACAGATTTAATAAAAAGTGAGAAATGTGGGATTGACGCTGATGATGTGCTTGAAGCAGCACCGTGTTTCCATGCACGTAATTTCCAAGGCTGGAAATCTACACCAAACAAGGCAGTGAAGAAGTCCCGGAGAGACGGCAATGTGAAAAATGGCACTTCTACCCTTTAACTCAGTTATTATTAATATTATACATCACCGAAAGACAGCTAGGCTACATGCCCCATAAAAAACATGAACATCAGTTTTCGCAGTTTCCATTCTATTCTTACTGAAAGCAGCAGATAAGAAGAAATAGGCTGATATTTGTCTTTATTCAAGAACACATTCTAAGTGATATTGGTCTGCTGGTTTGATCACCTCAACGTTATTCATATCTATACGATACGGATATTTCTGCTACAATGCGGTATGTGTTTTCCTGAAACCTAAGTAGTATGCAACACAGCATCCTGAAAGGGAAAATGGTAAAAATGCGGTTATAAGAAAAGTAGGGTTCAGGCAAGCATCTATGTCATAACCAGAGCATTAACAAAAGCAATAACAACCCTAATAAGCATTTGGGTTATAAACCCTAATAAATACAATTTATTGTCTGATAATTAAGTTCCCGAACTCATCCTAGAAAAAGTGTTACATACCTCATTGCTGAGTATCACTAGGGTCACCTTCAAAGTACTCCCCTTGGGAAGCTATGCACTGACGCTAGCGCCTAGTCCACCCTTCAAAGCAATTTTGGAACTCTTTTTTCTGTAATGGCCATCAGAGCTGTCATTGTATTACCCTTGATGTCCTGAATGTCATGAAAATATCTTCCTTTCAATATTTCCTTTATCTTCAGGTGGAAAAAAAAGAAGTCATTGGGGGCCAAATCAAGTGAGTAGGGAGGGTGTTCTAATACAGTTATTGGTTTACTGGCTAAAAAGTCCCTCACAGACAGTGAGGTGTGAGCTGGTGCATTGTTGTGATGCGAGAGCCATGAATTGTTGGCAAAAAGTTCAGGTCGTTTTTCGTCTGACTTTTTCATGTAGCCTTTTCAGCACTTCCAAATAGTAAACTTGGTTAAGTGTTTGTCTAGTTGGTACAAATTCGTCATGAATAATCCCTCCGATATCAAAAAAGGTTGTCAACGTCGTTTTGACTCTTGATTTGGACTGATGGAACTATTGGTCATGGAGAATTGGCTGACTTCCACTGTGCACTTTGACGCTTTGTTTCAGGATCGTATTGGTACACTCATGTTTCATCACCAGTCACACATGGCCCAAAACATCGTCTTGCCTCTCCAAAAGGTCTTGGCAAACTTCAACTTTCCTTTGCTTTTGTTCATCGGTGAGCTCCTTCAGGACCATTTTTGCACACACCTTTCTCATGCCAAGATTTTCAGTTGAGATTTTCCTGTTTCTCTATCGATGTTTACTTGGTCTGCTATGCTTCTCACAGTCAGCCAACGATTTTGACACACAATTCAATAAATTTTTGCAATGCTTTCATCAGTTTTGCTTGTTACTGGCCGCCCTGACCTCTCTTCCTCAGTGATGCATTCTCTCCCCTCAGAAAAACGTTGAATCCATTTGTACGCTGCCATTTTCTTCATGGCATTATCCCATAAACGTGGACTAACATGTCCCTGATTTCACTTCCACTCTTGCCAAGTTTAACAAGAAATTTATGTTTGTTCGTTGCTCTAATTGAAGCTCAGACATTCTCGTGATGGCACACAAAAACATGCAACAACAATAATGAACGCCACTCAGCAAGATACCACCACACCCCGACACAAGCACAGCTGTGAGACACTGATATACCAAGGTTATGAAACCTTACTGAGCTGTTTGTACAGCACTGCCAATGTAAGTGCACGGTGGCAAGTTCGCGAACTTAATTGTCAGAGCTCATAAATAAACCTTAGCACAGTTGCAAAGCCATGTTAAACCCGAATTATTATTTTCTTTTTTTTAGAAAAATACAGTTAGGTCTTTACCCCACCCCCCCAAAAAAAAAAGTTAAAAAGTGACAGCGAGGGAGGACTTAGGCTACTGAGTTCTGGAGATAAGAGCAAAATGCACAGAGATCAAGGAGGCCACCCTCAGCCCAAACTTCTCCCACCCAAGCACTTCTAACGAAGCACTTGGCCACACTCAGCCAAAAGAAAGAATGGGCATCGTGAATGTTAGCTTATTCCTCCACACCTAGGTGTGTTCAGCTGTGTCAGTTTCTTCTGTGTTCAGCTCCAGTTACTTGATATAAGAAAATGGTAACATGCTGGGCAAACTGCCTTTGAAACAATACAACTTCCACTTTCCACTGACATCATTCCTCCATGTACCAATCATGTGTGATGTAATTAGCATTTGTAGTGTATTCAAACATACTTGGTAGTGAGCAGTCTGTACTCTTGTCCCTAATTATTAAAGAACTTTATGTATCAAATTGGGTAAGTCAAATTGTGAGATATTATGCAGAACTAAAGACAAGTAAAAAAGATGGCATTCAGAATGAGTTTAACATTTTCGCACAGGCAACGTTTGTCTATCGTCGAATGATATTTCCATGCCATTGACTGCGGAGTTCAACCTCACCCCACGAGCTCAGTGTCCCAGAAAGGAAATTTAGGAAAGCAGATGTACATTTTTCTATATTTTTGTGTTTCTTAAGAATGAACAACAATAGGAAATGTTTATACTTTAAAGTAATCATTTATTTCAATAAAATGTAGCACCTTAGCTGCATTTACTTAAAAATATAAATACTGTAATTATTTTCTGTGGATTGTTGACACAGTGTGGAGAACAAACTTGAAATCAATTAACGCAGTGAAAAGGCGAAGCGCGGTTGACATGGATGCCACTTCAATGACTTTGTAGGCACTGTGTTACTTAGTAGGTTAATATTAAACAACCTAAACATGTCATGATAGAGAATGCTCAGCTCCACTCTAGCACATAAAAGTTTTCCCTAAATGAGACTCATTTAAAACTACTGTGTAGTATGAGTCAACGCTATCATTGATGTGCAGTCAAAGTGAATTTCAACTGTCTAATTAAAGGAACAAATAATAAAAGTGTTAATCATTTTAAGTAATGTATGATCCAGTCTTTTCACTAATTCCAATTCTGTCTCTTTTACTCCTATATTTACCTGCAAGAATAGCATTCTGAGAGATGTCATGGCCTTTGAAGCTACCTGAGGGTGTCAAGGTAACCAAAAACACTGCAAACAATAATTTTCATTACTACTTCTTTGACAGATGTGTTCCTAGTCTCAGATGACTGTTTTCAGCATAAAATGTTCTACAGGGGACTTGTTACATGCACTGTAACATGTCTGTGTAATGAAATACTACACAGTCATAAAAAAGCATCACACATCTAGATGGGCTGAATACACACAAACGTGTACAGAGCACAAGTGTATTCAGTAGGTATCCACGGCTTTCAAAAAGGGGGAGGGTACACATACGTCTATATAGCGAACTGAGGGTCTTAAGTACTGTTAAGGGTGGTTGCCTTTGGGAGGTGGACCTGGGAGCTACGGAGAAGGAAGATGCTTACATGTTTAATCTGTACTGTCAAAACAAGTTTCCATGTTAAGTGTTTGTTTTCCAATGTAAAAGTAGTTAATAAAAAAAGGGGTGAGGATTCTAGTTTCTAGCTAAGTCTGCATTCTTTTAGTTAATGCCTCCAAGTGTCCTCAAAACCAGCCATCCATTTGCCAGCTGAACGTGTTCCCTAGAAATCACGCTTCTCTCCACACTGTGAGTCTCAAAACAGGGTGAAAAAAACAACAGGGTGACCGAGTTTAGAAACAAGGTCAAAAGTTTTCACTTATGTGTTTTCAGATATGTTTTCTACATAGATTTTTAACTTCAGGAACCCTGCTTTCTATTTATTTCCTACCACCCTCTGAACCTTGGCTCTTGAACTATATAAATACTTCACACAGAGTAAGTGCTCCACTGATATTTGCTGCACTGAGAGGAGAGCTTCCAAATAATTATTAGCTTTAGTGTGTGTGTGTGTGTGTGTGTGTGTGTGTGTGTGTGTCTGGGGGAGAAGGGAGTCTAAATATCTGGCAATGGCAGCTGTTAATACAGTTACCTTAAGAATAAAAATGTCACATATAGAGAGATAGTAACCAATTCCAACCTTCCCAAGGAAGGAATAAATACCCTGTGACTCAATAGGAAAGTAAGTACTATGAAGCTTTAACCAACTTAATTAATCAATACATATTGAGAGCCTACTGTGATGAACAAGATAAACAAGATACTTGTTTGTATAGGTTTATGTTCTAGCAAGGAGAGACAGATGACAAAAAGCAAACAAATACACAAGCATGTCAGAAAGTGACAAATGCTATGAAGAAGAGAACAGTGGGTGACAAGATAAGACTCAGAGAAGCGGGGGTTGTCAGGGAGGATGCTTCTTTTTTTAGCTGGCCATCTTCCACAGACCCTAGAAGATTCAGAATTGAACAGAAGCTCGATATTCTGAGGACAGAGTGAATTCAGACTAGAATGAAGAACTGAATCTACACCCAGCTCTCAGCAAAGATGGCCATCAACTCAGCTGTGTCTGATCCTTGGCAAACCTTACTTAAGAAGTATATGTCAGATTTGCTTCTGGTAATGGTGTAGTATCTCCTATCACACTCACCTTCCCACAGAGAACTATAAACTCCAAGCAAAGCAAACAACAGACAAAAGACTACCTGCAGGCTGTGGGAAAGGTGTGAACGAAGGGCCACACGGCAAAGGTTAACACTTGGAAGGAGGAAATGGAACACGGTGAGTTTCTCGTTTTATAGCTTTTTGCTTAAGGACAGGCTGCAATCTCCACAATAAAGGGACAGCCAAAGCTTGACAGAAACTGTCAGCGTGGCTTTCTTGAAGAACCAGAGACCAGGGTTGAAGGCTACCTCAGTAGCTGAAAGGTGAGGGAGAAAATGAGAGTCACATAAGAGTCTGTATACAAACACTGTCCAAATTTCTGCCCGGCTCCTCAGCTATATACATGCACACAGCAGACTCCAAAGAGCCCCGCTACGATGAAATAAACTAAATAGAAATTGCAGCTGAGGGAGACAGAGCTTTGAATTTGAGTTCTGTTAAGACTGCCTACAAAAACAGAGTAAGCAATACTTTATGGAAGAATATAACAGCATCCACAGTTTCCAGAATGCATCATTCACAACCTCCAGGATAGAAATCAAAATTACTAGAGCTAAGAAATAGGAAAACATGACCCACCTCTAGAGAAAAGTTAAATAACTGAGATCAACCAAAAGATGAACTAGCATCTGCTGGAATTGGCAAATAAGGATTTTAAGCAGCTATTATAGCCCTACTTATTACACAAAAGGAAAAAAAATGCTTATAATGAACAGTCAGCAAATCTCAAAAGAAAACAAGAACTAGGGCAGCTGCCATAGGTCTGAAGAGTGGTGGGAAGCGGTGATATTGTAACTTATAATAAGAAATATATATTTGGTCTTCATCCTAAACACCTTGGAATTTCCTAAGTGATGAGACGGATGAAGGTGGCTTTTAGACCCCACCTAAGGATGGGGGCTGGTTGCCAGGGGAACCAATCACATGATTCAGAGGGTTGGAACTTTCAGTCCCATAGCAGGACCTCTGTGGAGGGGAGTGGGGTTGAGGTTGAATGGATTGCCGATGGCCACTGATTTATTATCATCAATCATGTAATGAAGACTCCACAAAAACCTAAAAGAACAGGATTTCCAGAGCTTCCGGGTTGGTGAACATGTAGGGATCTGAGGAGGGTTGCACACTCAGAGAAAGCATGGAAGCTCTGAGCCCTCTCCCACATACCTTGCCCTATGCATCTCTTCCATCTGGCTGTTCCTGAGTTACTTCCTTTTATAACACACTGGTAATCTAGTAAGTAAAATGTGTCTCTGAGTTCTGTGAGCCGCTCTAGCAAATTAATGAAACCTCAGAAGGATGTCATGAGAACCTCCAATCTATAGCTGGTCGGTCAGAAGCACAGGAGACAATCTGGACTTGTGACTGGTGGCTGAAGGGGAGACTGTAGTCTTGTGGGACTGAGCTCTAAACCGGTGGGATCTGACACTCTCCAGGAGGACAGTGTCAGAATTGAGCTGTAGGACAGCAATCTGGTGACAGATGTGTTGTGAGTGTGACAGTAGTATAAGAGCAAAGGAGAAACACACATCGGACATCAACTACGGCAGCAAGGAGCAGACAGTTACCTGAGACCGGGGGCATTACAGGAAGGCACAGGGAGCAGGAAGAAGGGTCAGTGTTAGAACGAGGGTAGGGACCGCACAGCCAGCCAAGTCCCAGCCTAACTTCCCTTAACCAGCGGCGACGGTTGGGCAGAGGGGTATTTGGATATTCTCTGTGGCAGACACATTATTTATTCACACGAGGCTTCCACAAGGGGCAGCTGCTGAAAACCTGGACGCGGAGGTCAGCAAGGAGAGCTCTATATATGTAAGAAACACCAAATTCTCCCCAACCTCAGCATATAAGAACTATTGCCTTAGCTAAGTCTTGGAGTTGGGAGAACATTCCGCCCTTCTGCATCTAGGGCTGACAGGAGTGAGCCAAGGTCTGGGCGGCCTCTGAGACGGTGTGTGTTATTCAAGTGTTGGATGGGCTGTATCTACCCGCAACACTGCCCTGGGCTGTCATGTGCGAAGGGCTTGATATACATTGATTCCCAACGGCTCTTACATGGGGGACAATGACTTTTCTAAACCTGTTCTAAGGCCTTGCCCTGCTTTTCTGTCTTCAGGGACGGCCTTTCAGAGTTTAGTCAGCATCACAGGCTACCTGCATTGGCTAGGCCAGTGGCTCTCCATGTGGCCCCAGGCCTGCCACACCAGCAGCAGCTGGGAGCTTGGAAGAAATGGAATCGATCGGGTCCCACTGTGGACCTACTGAGTCAGAACCTGGAGGTGGAGCCCAGAGTTGTCACAAGCCCTCCAGGTGATGCTGCCACTCATGGAAGTCGGAGAACCAAACGACATGGAACCAATCAGTGTTCTCAACTTTGGCAACATATTTCAATCACCTGGGAGGCTTAAAAAACCTCAGTCGTTGGCGCAGCCGGTTAGCTCAGTTGGTTAAAGCACGGTGCTCTTAACAACAGGGTTGCCAGTTTGATCCCCGCATGGGCCACTATGAGCTGCACCCTCCACAACTAGATTGAAACAACTGCTTGATTTGGAGCTGATGGGTCCTGGAAAAACAGAAAGTTAAACAAAAAACAAATAAAAAATGAACCTCAGTGGCCAGGCTGCACCACGTGCTGATGACAGCAAACCTTTGCAGGTAGCACTGGCAGCTGCCCCTGATTCTCCCGGCCGCACACACCCCCTCTGTATTCTCCTTACCCCAGACACCAGGCAGAATCACTTTATTTCCCTTGGAGAGGTTATCCTGTTTCAAACTCCCTTGGTTTGTTCACACTATTCCCTTTACCCTGGGTGTTCACATAGTTTTATGTACTTGTGAAATCTGCCAAAGAACAATTAAAAAAAAATTTTTAAAGCCTCCTACAAACACATAAGCTTCACACCTAAGAAAAAGTAAGTCTGCCTCAGTCACTGTTTTAAAAATGAAAAAAAGTAATTAAGAAATCAAGTTTTAATGAATACATCCACAGCAAATGACATTACGTCAAAATTCTTGTTGGTGTTTTGCTGAAGTACAGTAAGGGAGCTGAGAACAACACTGAGGGCTGGAGTGGGATATATCAGACATTTTTACAACTGAGAAATAAATGTTTGATTGTGAATGATGGTTGTTATTTCTTTCCCTTTTTAACTTAGTCTCGATCTGGGTCACAGAACAAAACTAACATACTATTTACCTATGAGTGTGAGTGCTTGACAGGTCTTATTCCTGGATTAATCTCTTAACTGTATCTGGAAATCAATACGACCTGTGTAAAAATAGGGTATAATTTGGAAACAGAAGAGGAGCCAGGAGGAAAGTAAAAAACTAATATCCTCTAAATTTAAAGTACTGAATTTTTCACTCTGTAACAAAAAATACACTAAACCTCAGGTCACCGGTGACACACCTCTATGAAATCTTTGCAGGTTTCCCTACATCCAGTTTGAAAATCTCTGAAGTGGATTATAAACCACCCAAAAATCTACAAATAATTCCCAGCAAGTTCAGACATGGAGATAACAAAAGGGGTCTGGGACCAAGTCACTCTGATGAGTTTAAGTAAAAGAATGTACCAAACAACTGCACTTCATTTTGTTAAGGATGAAATATGTGTAGTAATTAAAGGAGAGAGAATTTTAAACACATTGGATTCCACTTCTACTAATTAAGCTCCCAGGATGTGGTAAGAAGGACTCACTGGGTGACCGAGGAAAAACTGGACCCGTTCACAGAGGCACCACCTGCAAGAGCATACGAGGTCTGACAATTAAGTTTGCGAACTTGTTGAACAATGTTGCTAACCTTGTTTGACATCAGAGGGATTATTCATTATGAATTTCTACCAACTGGACAAACAGTTAACCATGTTCACTATTTGGAAGTGCTGAAAAGGCTGCATGAAAAAAGTTAGACAAAAATGACTGTAACTTTTCACCAACAATTCATGGCTCTTGCATCACGACAATGCACCAGCTCACACGGCACTGTCTGTGAGGGAGTTTTTAGCCAGTAAACAAATAACTGTATTGGAACACCATCCCTACTCACCTGATCTGGCCCCCAATGACTTCTTGCTTTACCCAAAGATAAAAGAAATACTGAAAGGAAGGCATTTTGAAGACATTCAGGACATCATGGGTAACACGATAGCAGCTCTGATGGCCATTCCAGAAAAAGAGTTCCAAAATTGCTTTGAAGGGTGGACTAGGCGCTGGCATTGGTGCACAGCTTCCCAAGGGGAGTACTTTGAAGGTGACTGTAGTGATATTCAGCAATGAAGTATGTAGCACTTTTTCCAGGATGAGTTCGCGAACTTAATTGTCAGACCTCATATACTGCAAAGAGGCATGACAACGGTCCTCAGTTTGAGATAGGAAGATCCCCACTTAAAAAGCTAAGCCCTGGGAAGAAATAAGATACTCTGGGACCAGACCATGGCAAATGGCCAATCTTTAACTAACATGCCAGCTTTTCAACGGTTAAATCAACAGTTTAGTGGTGGATCTTTTTGCTGCTGTCACCCCAGTAAGCAAAGTTCTAATAGAACACAATCAAAGAAGGCTGGTAGAAATGAAATAAGGTAAGTAATCTGGCACATGGAAAACTAGTTTTCAAAATTGGAATTGGAAGGAGGGGGTGAATACATTTTCTAAATCCCCAGCACCCTAACTATAACTCCTCCCTCATCCCCAAATATAGGACAAATCTACTTTAAAATAGGGAGAGTTAAGGTACTTTTTAAAATTGGAGACCACTGATTTCTAGTGCAGGAAGGACATAATAGTCAAAGACTAATATATACAAAATAAAGTTGACCACTTGGAAAATGCAGGAAATTAATAAAGAAACATCTGAAACATTCAAAACTTAACTTTTGAATGTACTTTCCTTCAGTTTTTTGATACATACGCATAGTTTTAACAAGACTGTACATATAAATGTGTATCCTACCTTTTCTCTCAGTGCTTTCTAAGGAAACAAATCTTTCCAAGGTCTGGAGGAATTCTGTAAATATACCATTTTTAATGATAATCATAACTTCAAGAATGACTCTTAAATGAGACATACAAAATGATCCAGTTTTTTAATAGAATGTTACTGAAATATTTATAGTGATGAGGAAATGAACAATAAAAAACTAATTCACTGGTTTACCTATTATCAAAGAAGAATGGAAGGGGAGCAAAACTAAGAGGCGTCCAAAGGCCGTAGGGCAATGAATGGAGAAGTAGAAAAGTCTATGAGAGGGAGAGGGATGCTGGGAAAGTCAGACGATTGGTTCTGAATGAAGTATAATTAATAAACTTCAAATGTAAGATTATAAACCTGACTATACACTTAAATCATCCATAAACAGGGCAGGGCTCACATATCAGAATACCATCAACCATTTCCACCCCTACCCCCCAAAGGTGCCCTCAAGGTATATGAACTAAGTTCACGAACTCACTCTAGAAAAAGTGCTACCTACCTCATTGCTGAATATCACTAGGTCACCTTAGAAGTGCTCCCCTTGGGAAGCTATGCACCGATGCCAGTGCCTAGTCCACCCTTCAAAGCAATTTTGGAACTCTTTTTCTGGAATGGCCATCAGAGCTGTCGTTGTATTACCCTTGATGTCCTGAATGTCATCAAAATGTCTTCCTTTCAATATTTCCTTTATCTTTGGGTAAAGAAAGAAGTCACTGGGGGCCAGATCAGGTGAGTAGGAAGGTGTTCCAATACAGTTATTTGTTTACTGGCTAAAAACTCCCTCACAGACAGTGCCTGGTGAGCTGGTGCATTGTCGTGATGCAAGAGCCATGAGTTGTTGGTGAAAAGTTCAGGTCGTTTTTGTCTTTTTCACGCAGCCTTTTCAGCACTTCCAAATAGTAAACTTGGGTAACTGTTTGTCCAGTTGGTAGAAATTCAAAATGAATAATCCCTCTGATATCTAAAAAGGTTAGTAACATCATTGCAACAAGTTTGCAAACTTAATTGTCTGACCTCATAATTATTTATCCAGTTACCACTCATTCTAATGATACTACCATCATCCCACACATTTCCTTGCATTGCCCACAAAGTCACTGTCAGCCCTTGCAAAAGCCATCAACTCTCGCATCTACCCAACCTATAGGTCTAATGGCCTGATTTTGAAAAATAAGATTAGGCTCTCATAACTTACTCTTCTCAGCCTAGCTCTAGTGACCACTGCTTCCTTTTCGAAATTTCTACAAGTCAGTCAACTCATTCATCATTTGTCCTAGCATCTTGCTTAGGATGTGAGTCAGGCATCTCAATCAACTGTAGGTTAAAAAATCAATCCTCTTTTCTTTAAAAATAAACAAACTGTCATGACTTTGCTCACCTCTGGTCTTCAAGCATTTCTATCCTTATCCACAAATTCTGAAAAGTTATCAGACATTCACACTTTTGAGTACATATCTAAAAGAACTGAAAGCAGAATCTCAAAGAGATATTTGTACACTGATTCACAGCAGCATTATTCACAAGAGCCAAGGGGTGGAAGCAACCCAAATATCCACTGACAGCTGAATGGATAAACAAAATGTGGTGAATATACAAAATGGAATATTATTCAGTCTTAAAAAAAAGAAAATCCTGTCACATGCTACAACATGGATGAACTTTGAGGTCATTATGCTAAGTCAAATGCTAGGCCCAACACAAAAAGACAAATATTGTATGATTCCACTTACATGAAGTAACTGAGTAGTTAAATTCATAGGCACAAAAAGTAGAATGGTGGTTACCAGGGACTGGGGGGAGAGGGAAATGGGGAGTTGTTCAATGAGAAGAGAATTTTAGTTCTGCAAGATAAAAAAGTTCTACAGATCTCCTAGACAAAAATGTATACTGTGTATACTTAAAAATGGTTAAGACGGTAAATTTTATATTATGTGTTTTTCACAGTTAAAAAAAATTTCATTTTAAGAAATTGGCCATCCATTGTTGGGCAACTGGACAAGGCCAGGTGACAAGGTAATGTTTTCTTACAACATCTGAGGCTTTAACTCCAAATCACTAAAGCTCATTTTACCCTTTTAAATCAGATTACTCTTCTCAGGAGATAGAAAACAAAAAGTAATTGAGGAGAGTAGTTTTCCACCTTTTTTTTTTTTTTTTTTTTGATGCCTTTATGTGAAGGAGCTTTGTTTTTCCATATATATATATATATATATATATATATATATATATATATATATATATATATATATATAGAGTTGGCATACATTATACTAGTTATATTAGTTTCAGGTGTATAATACAGTGATTCAACACTTTTATACCTTACAATGTGATTACCACACTCATTCCAGCAATCATCTGTCACCGTGCAAACTTATCCCACTATTACTGACTACATTCCCCTGCAACTTTTTCATCTACCCTCATCCCCCCTCCCCTCTGGTAACCATTTCTTTGGTCTCTGTTTCAATGAGTCTATTTTTGTCTTGTTTTGTTTTCCACTTTTTATTCACCAATTTATATCATCAAGCCCAAGGAGCTGATTTATCTTCTCTACCCTTTATCATGAAGCCCGGAAAATGATACTTGTTATTCATCTTGTTTGAACATGACCAAAAACCAATCTCAATCTCAATCTCTCTCTCAATCTCAATCTCTCTCTCTCTCTCTCTCTGTCTCTCTCTCTCTCTCTCTCACACTTTTATTGTTCTTAAGGACTTGGGCAAGCCTCTACTCAATTGAGCTTTAGATTTTCAACTAAATTTCTATCAATGGACATAATTTGGTCATTTATACCTTAGTAAATAACCTTCTCCCTGAATTTGGCATGTCCTTTCTAAATTAAACTGGTTAAAAGGCCAGACTCTGAAGCCACAGTGTTACTATGGGATGTCTTCCTTTCTCTGATTCACACTAAATCTCTCATTCTCTTGTACTTTATCTGGAATGAAGAAAAATGTTTTCAACCTTTCCAGCCTTCTTTAGCATGCTTGCCTTTTAGTCTCCTTAGCAACCGAAAACTTGAAATAATTAAAAGCAATTAAACTTGTAATGGTAATAAACTTGTAATAAACTATAATTATAAAACTTAATATACTAAAATTATCATAGGAAAAAACAAGATTATGTATCATGTATTTATATGACTATTAATAGAGACACTAGCATTATAAACTAAAAAAAAGAATGTATTTGAAGTGTACCTAAGTTGTCTATTTTTCACTGATTTCACCTTGTTCTCCAACATGAAAATGTTATAGCTCTTCTGAGAAAAGTCACTTTTCCTAGAATAGAACCTCACAAGGCAAGGAACTAGGTTTTATCCCCAATAACAGCATAGTGCTGGGGACAGTAGACATTTACAAGTTGAATGACTAAGTGAAACTCGTAATGTACGGGATTTTCGTTTCCTGTGACTAGTTTCCGATGCTGTACACGTTCACAGCAGCTCTATTCCTTATGCAGAGTCTAGAAACCCTCCTATGTGTTTAGTAAGTTAGGAGCATATTGTCATTGGCCATATGGGAGATTGGGCAAGGACGAGGTCAGTGTGAGAAAGCAACGGCTGAGTGACAGGAGCCAGAAGAGCAGGCGGGGGTAGGGATGGAGAAACAGCGCCTGCTGTTTAGTAAGTGCTTACGATTTTAAAAAGGAGGTGAGAAGGGCAGGAATTCTAAGAGGAAGGTGAACAGAAGCAGGTGGTGATCCGAGGGACCAGTGGCAGGGCCTGTCCCAAAATAACCCTCTTTGAGGTAACCAGGTGTGCAACCCCATCCTTGGGCAAGGTCTGTAAGGTAAAAAAGGGGAAAAAAACAGAAACAAAAAGTACACACAGAAAAGAGTTGAGCGTCAAGGAGGACGTGAGTTTAAGTTGGTGGGCATGAGCTTCCCAATTGTAAAACGGGATAATCATGCCCCCACATCATCCCATCCCAGGAGTATGATGAATACATGCAGACACACTTTAAAAGAAGCTCACAGATATGAACTCCTTTGCAGAGCTAAGCCCCTACACACACACAGAACACTACTCCAGGCTGCTCAGCGGCGTCCTCCGTAATCCCTATTTCTCCCTCTTCCCTCCTCTGTCTCTGCTCCCATCCAATTGCATAGCCCTCTTAGATGGAACAGAGACAAAGAGAAGCCCACCCTAAGCCATTTCCAGGAAGGTCACTCTCCCCAGCTATGCCACAGCCTGGGAATAGAGTGGGGAGACCGGAGCCCCCAAGTAGTAGTGGGCTCCAGGCACAGAAGCCATTGAGTATAAACAAGAGTGAAACACAGTTTATTAGGGAAATGGGAGAAGGAAAAGGCCAGCCGTGCAAGGCCTGGTTTCCATCAGAACAACAAAAACCTGTGATTTTATGACTTGGCACCAAATTCATTCAAGTAAAGGAATAATCTTTACACACTCCCAATGCTTCAACTTTATAAACAGTAGAGGTGACAAAGACCCTCAAGTTGACCAAACTCTAGCCAGGCTCCATCCACTGAACCCTCTTCTTAACTAGGCCTCAACGTTGGCCTATAAAAACTAGACTCTCAACACAAATGATTTTGTCCACACTTCACCCCACGACCCCATATTAAAAGTCTTAAAGGAACACTAACATAGTGTCTAACAGCTCAAGGCTGCATTCCCTAGATGACCTTAATCTCCTTGAAGTGACTGCCTGAGAAAGGTCAAGGCTGCCAAAAGAATTTACTGTTTGTTTCCAGTCAACACCTGACCAGAGGCCCTTGACTACCTTTTCTTAGAGAATTTCCTAGAAAGGGTTTACAATTGTGAACCTTTCCTCTGTATACAGAGCTGTATACACAGGGTGCTAAAAAAATGGATACACATTTTAAGGAAAACTGTATTAAAATTGTAATATTCAATATATAACAATCACAAAAGGTGAATACAACTCACGTTTGACTTCTGCAATTACAAGAGGTGCTCAAAGTGGTTACCGTCAGCGTCCAGACACTTCTGATTACGGCGAACGACTGCTTGAGCAACGTTGACCAAAGTGTCCACTTATATACATTGTTTTGGCACCCCTGGTATGTATCTCCCACAACTAGGAATGTCTTCCTCAAGCGCCTGAAAGCTACTTCTTTAAAATGTAATCAGCAGGAAGGATAGGGCCTCAGTTTCCCAGTCTCTGTTGGAGGATAGACTGCCAGCTTCGACCACTGCCAGCTAACAGGCCCAGCTGGCCTAATCAACACTTACACTGACCAACCTTTGTCATTTTTCTCTTCCCTGACTCTATGGAGCCCGGCTCATTCCGTCCCTACTCCCCAATCATCCCTGAAAAATGCAGTCACCTCAGTACAAATCAAAGTTCTGTTCAATTCAGGCTGGACCCTCTTCTCTAGTGAAATAGTCTATAACTGATTAAAATCTGTCTTTACTGCTATACTTAGGCGAAATAAAGGGAGACAGAATGCAGGAAGTGACCAGGCAGCCCCGTCTGACTGCTGGAGTCAGTCACTGAGTAGCTGTGGAACCTCAAGATGTTTTTCTAAGTCTGTAAAAGGAGACTCCACCCGCTGACTCACAAGAGCTGTTGAAGAGTGAAATGAGATAAGGTATGGCATGAATTTAGGATCATGACTGGAATACAGTAAGTGCTCAATAAGTAATTCCTAAAAAAGCTAATAGGAATAAATCTATGAAAGGGTTCATGAAAACTATGCATGTGGGCAAAAACCTAAGACAGGGGAAAGTAATATATTTAAAGAAAAATAACTGCAAAACCAGGAGATACATCCCCAAATGAAAGCAGCTTTACCGTCACTTCTCTGCTCTGATATGTGGGATAATATCCCTTTAAACAACCGAAAGGAATCACTTTCTGAAAGCAGGCAGTTGCTAAGTGTTGCCAAGGGATACAGGCTAAGCTTGTGTGTAAATTAATCATTGTGTGCAAATTAAGCAAAACACCAGATGAGAGCTGTCTGGAATAGCTCCCTATCAAAAGAAGAAAAAAAAAGTAATAACATATTTCATAGATTTTTGTTTGTTTAGCTGCTGAAAAAAAGAATTTCAGGGCACCTACTCTGATTCCCACATTTTGTAGGAGGGAAGTCGTAAGCTGCCAGAGATAAAATTCCTTCCCCAGGTCCCAAGGCAGTTAGTGAGAAGACTCCATCTAGAAGCTAATCTCACCACACATTGCTGATTCCTCACAGTAACATATAAAGGAAAACACAACATAGACGGAAAAGACATCCCCAAAGAGGACAAGAAATTTGAGTTACAACACATTAAATAAAACAATCTGAAAAGATTTAAGAATCTGAGAAATCGATCCTCCCCCACCCCCAACTTAATCTAAAAGGCACAGAACTGGGAGGCTGAGCCCAGAGCAATCAGAGAACAACGGGGGGGGGGGGGGGGGGGGGGGGATGGAAGCACCTCTCTTATCACTAGCACCACAGAGCATATAAAATGATCTTCTCAGCAGAACATCTAACGATAGAATTTAAGTTCTTTGACCTAAGAGAAAGTAGCAATCAGGAAAAAGACTCAGAGCTCTTTCAGGCAAAGAAGGAAAGTATTTGAATACAAATTTATGAAAAGACTTCAATCCTCTTGCAATCCCAAACCCCCAGAGCCTATACAAGCAGTATTCTTTGCTGCCACATAGTGGTAGGAAGCCCAAATTGCAGGACAAGTTCTTAATCTAAGGCTGGCATAGAGTATTTGATTTTATTCATTTATTCTATTTATTGAGCACCAAATATGTTACTGTTTTAGACACTAAGATGCATAAGTGAACAAAACAGACCCAAACTTCTGCTTTTGAGGACCTTTCCATTACAGTGGGGAGAAAGCAAATAATGTACATGTAGAGTAAGTAGGTAATACTGTGTTTCTCCGAAATAAGACCGGGTCTTATATTAATTTTTGCTCCAAAGGCTGCATTAGGGCTTATATTCAGGGGAAGTCATCCTGAAAAATCATGCTAGGGCTTATTTTCCAGTTAGGTCTTATTTTCGGGGAAACATGGTAGGTGCCATAGGAGGAAAACTAAAGCGAGATATGGGGTGAGAATCATGAATGCTGAGGCAGTGAGATTGTGATTTTAAATAGGGTTCAAGAGAGGCTACACCAAGAAAGTGACATATGAGCAAAGAGTTACTAAGAGGAAGGGAAATGCTGGCAGGTATGATGCAGAAGAACATGCTGGAAAGAGAAAAAATACAGTGCAAAAGCCTTAAGGTGAGAATGTATGGTGTGATTATAACCAAGAAAAGGCCAGTCTGACCAAAGGTGGGTGTCATATAATCAAACGATGACCATCAACAATTAGTGCTTATAATAAAACCTAGTCATTATGCTTGAGGCTTAAAATCCAGGTTGGGGGAACGGGAATGTGGAGGGGTCCCAGACACTCACATATGTAGAGACAAATAATTATGCAATGTAGGGTCAAAAAAGTGAAAGGGACAATAAATGCTATAGGAAGCCAAAAAGAGGAGACCTTCTGAAGGCTGGGAGCATCAGAAAGGGTGATGCTCAAGAAAGATTTTGGATATACTCTGGGCCTTGGAGCATTTATTTATACCAGGACATAAGGGTGAGGATACGGGTGACATAGACAGAGGAAAAGGAAGTCACTAGGTCAAGGACAGCACCAGGAAACATGCTGAGATAGAAATAGGAACGACGGGCCAATTTGATGAGATGGCAAGGGTGATACAGAAACACAATTTAGGAAACAACAGGTTAGAATGGACAGGCAGTTTGGACCTCAAGACCCAAGGGTAGTTTTCAGGGGAGTTCTGCCTTTCAGGGAACAGTTAATACTACTTCATACAAATTGTTCCAGAAAATAGAAATTTGCCTAATTTATTTAATGAGACTAAACTTGTTCCTAAGCCACAAAAAGATTGTAAGAAAATAGAGCTATAGGCCAATTTCCTTACAAGTATAATACAAAAATCTAAAATGTTAGCGAAACAAATCTAACTGTATATTTTAAAAATATATAATAATTTAGTCGTGTTATGTAAGTAATGCCAGGATGATTCAACACAAAAACAATTTATCAATTTCATTACCTCTATATATAGTAAAGAAGAAAAATTATATGATTATTTCAGTGGATAAAGAGCATTTGATATGATTCAACATCTATTGGTGACTTAAAAAATAAAAATATCTCATCACAAAATAGGATAAGAAACTTTTCATACTTAATAAAATATCTATTTGAACCAAAAATCTAGAACAAATATTATAGTTAAAAGGAAAACTGGATGATCCTCATTATCAGTGCTATATAAAATTGTCTGGAAGTTCTGAAACATCTAGGGAAAGAAAAATATGTAAGGTATAAGAGCAGAGAAAAAAACTATCATTATTTGTAGATTAGATCATTTATTGGTGGAATCATTTGAAATTAGTTTTTGTAGGCAGAAATGGTCATATGTCAGAAATGTCATATAGTTCAATGTGATATTAAGTAAAGTTAGTAGCCAACCAACTATGAAAATTAATAAGACTTCATCAAGGTTGATGATACAGGATAACTTACAACACACCAGTCTCATTACTCTACAGCAGCAAAATCCAACTATAAACGTAGCACAATAATATATCAATCACAAGATCAATATAAACCATGGATATATAGAAATTATCTTAACCAATACATGAGATCTCTGCAGATAAAAGCATTAAACTCTAGTAAATACAGATAAGCATGCAAATAAAAGAGAAACAGCAATTAGAAGCATTAGAATGATTATATATTCACATCACATCACAGATTTGAAAAGCAATGATATACATTTAAAAAAATGAGGTATAGAGTATAATTCATGTAAGTTAAAATACCCAAAATGACAATATATATCTTTTTAAGAACAGCTGAAATATAATATATTCAAATAGTTTCGATGAGGAAAGAGAAAAAGGGAACTAAATAAATAATAGAACAGGCTTACACAGACCAAAGATAATATGTGCCATGATCAGAGACGTTTGATTAACTTCACCCTCTGTACTGAAGGTCCAATAAAGGAAGGAAACAAAGTTTGGATTATCTGGCACGTAAGGAGGACCACCAAACAAGTTTCAAAGTAGAGACTGGGTGTTGGGAGTTAGGGAGAGCAACGTGCACTCAAGCAACCTTATTTTGCTGTGTATAATGCACACCTATTTGCCCAAATTTGTGAGGGAAAAATAAGGATGCGCATTATACATGGGTAGTACTAATTCCACATTTATATAAATGTTTTTAATTCTTTTATTTATGCTTATGAGTTAAAAGTGTAGCTCTAGAAATCAATAACAATATCCATATGCAAAATAATACCCTGGAATATGATAATCAGTTTTGTTGAACTTACGATGAACTTGCAACGATGAAGAGTTCTTGGCCTTCTATGATTCATAAATATCATAAATTTGTTATCAGTATATAAAATTTCTTGTACCTTTTATCTGTTCTTGTGTTTTGTAATTATTTGTCACATAAAATTTCTTGTACCATAATATGTTAAAAATTCCTTTATAATACAAAAAACAAGTACCGAAATGTGAACAAATAAAAATTTGAATTAAAAAATTAAAATGAAAGATTTTTTTTTCCCCTGAAAGTTTGGGCTGAAAACATTGGTGCACATTATACATGGGAACGCATTATACACAGCCTAATATGGTAATACTTAGATTCATCTGGCATCGCTGGCTACATTGGGTTGAAGTTGGGCGAGTTTACTGGTAAAAACACCAATAATAAATCTATTGTCATGCACAAGTCTATGAAGGCTTGTTGGAAGAAATAGAAAAATAAAAGGATCAATTTTGAGGAATCCTATCAAGAAAGAATCAACAGAATCTTGTAATTGAATGGGAATGGTGGGGGTGGAAAGTCAAGGACGACTGCAAGCATTCTTGTCTTAGTTTCTGGCACCAATGGCAGAAATAGAAAACTCTGGAGACAGGGCCAGGATGATAAGTTTGGTTTTAGAAATAGAAAATTCAGCACAATGTGCTGCTGAGGCCAAAATGGCCAATAAAAATTTAACAGCGTTGGGAAATAAAAATGCAATTATTTCCTCAAATAAAGTCATGGTCCACTTACCCTGGGAACAAAGTTGGCTCTGGTTACTACAACCAAGAAAATAGGAAAAAGACAAAAAGGAAGACCAGAGAAGAACAAATCAAATGATTAAGTACAAATGGCTTATAAGGTTTCCTTATGAGACTTCTTAAAAGTGTTTGTAGAAAAACAAGCTAAAGGGACTAAGTGAATTATAAAGAAGCAAATCTGTCACCAATTAGAGATATCTCTTGAACCAGAAAAGTATTTAGCAACAAAATATTTTGGAATGAACACAAAGAACGACTCTAAAGAACAGTGCATGCAACCACAAAATGCACTACCCCCCTAACCCCGTTAACATTGGCTGCAGGTAGAAAATCTAGAAATCTAACACTCCCAAATCCATACAGTCAACATTATTGAGTGTCTTCTATACATCATGCACTGTGGTAGGCAATGAGGATACAGTAACGGGCTAAAACAGACGTGGTCCCTATGATGGTTAACTTTATGTGTCAACTTGGCTAGGCTATGGAATCCAGTTTGGGGTCGAATATTAGTTTAGATGTTACTATGAAGGAATTTTTTTTAGATGTGACTAATATTTAAATTACCGTGTTTCTCCAGAAATAAGACCGAGCCGGTCCACTAGCTCTAATGAGTCTTTTGGAGCAAAAATTAATATAAGACCCAGTCTTATTTTAATATAATATAACACCGGGTCTTTCATGTAATAATATAATATAATATAATACTGGGTCTTTTATTAATTTTTGCTCCAAAAGACGCATTAGAGCTGATGGTCTGGCTAGGTCTTATTTTTGGGGAAACACAGTAGTAGACTAAGTAAAGCCGATTTACTCTGTCTTAATCCATTCAGACTGCTATAATAGAATACCATTGACTGGATGGCTTATAAACAACAGAAATTTATTTCTCACAGTCCTGGAGCCTGGATGTCCAACACCAAGGTGTCAGCAGATTATGGAATCTGGAGAGGGCCCACCTCCTTGTTCACAGAGAACTGTCTTTTTTCACTGTGTACTCACGTGGCAGAAAGGGAGAGGGATCTGTCTGGGGTCTTTTTTATAAGAGCACTAATCCCATTGCTGATGGCTCCGTCCTCATGATCCTACCACCTCCCAAAGGTCCCACCTCCAAATACTATCACACTGGCGAATAGGCTTCCACACGTGAATTTTGGGAGGACACAAACATTCAGTCTATGGCACCCTCCATAATGGGAGTTGCCTCCTTCAGCCAGTTGAAGGTCTTTAGAGAAAAGACTGAGGTCCCCTCAGGAAGACAGCATTCTGCCTCCATGCTGTCTTCAGACTCAAGACTGTAACATCAGCCCTTCCCTGGGTCTCCACCTGCCAGCCTGCTCTACAGATTTCAGACTTGCCAGATCCCACAATCACATGAGCCAATTCCTTAAAATAAATCTTTCTTGTCTGCATATATACATCCTATTGGTTCTGTTTCTCTGGAGAACTCTGAAGAACAACAGTCATTCATGTCAAAAAAAAATTAGTAATCAAATTACTTTATAAATAAGTATATATTTGGAAACTAAGATAAGCCTACAAAAAGAAAGAAATCTGGTTCTACAACAACGTAAAATAAGAGACTCCAACGTAAACTGGGATTAAGTGCTATGGGCCATCTTCACCAGAAGTCATCACTTGAGCCAAGATTCTGGAAGAACAGGAGCTCGGTAGGCAACAGTGATCAGGTGCAGGGAGCAATGCAAGCAGAAGGCAGAGGAACGCAGGAGCAAAAGGAGGGAGGTAGGAAAGGAGGCTGGAGCGTTATGTCAAGGCCAGACTGTGAAGAAGTTTATGTGGACATATTAAGGTTTCAGTCATTACCCTCAGAGTGATGTGAAAGCACTGAAAGAAATGAGCCTGGGGAGAACAGCAGATTTGCATTTTGAAGACCATTCAAACTACTGTGTAAGAAAGAGGGGAAGAGGGTCAGGGTGCAGAATGGTGGATTGAAAGGAAAATGGGGTGCTATGGTCTGAATGTCCATGTCCCCCCCAAATTCATATGTTGAAATCCTAATTCATGAAGATGATGGTATTAGGAGATGGGAACTTTGGGAGGTGCGCTGATCAGGAGGGTAGAGCCTTCATGAAATGGGATTAATGTTCTTATAAAAGAGGCTTCAAAGAGACCCCTAGCCCCTTCCACCATGTGAGAACATAGCAAGAAGATGCCAGCTATGAACTAGGAGGAAGGCTCTCACCAGAACCCAACCATGCTGGTACCTTGATCTTGGACTTCCAGAATGCTGAGAAATAAATTTCTGTGGTTTGACCAATATCTCTGATGAATACAGATGCAAAAATCCTAAACAAAATTCTAGCAAATCAAATGCAGCAATACATTAAAAAGATTATTCATCACGACCAAGTGGGGTTTATCCCCGGGGCACAAGGATGGTTCAACATACGCAAATCCATCAATGTGATACATCACATAAACAAAACAAAGGACAAAAATCATACGATTATATCAATTGATGCAGAAAAAACATTTGACAACTTACAATATCCATTTATGATTAGAACACTTAATGAAATAGGTATAGAAGGAAAATACCTTAACATAATAAAGGCCATATATGATAAACCCTCAGCTAATCTCATAGTTAATGGTGGAAAACTGAAGCCCTCCGCTCTACGTTCAGGAACACGACAGGGCTGTCCCCTATCACCTCTGCTTTTCAACATAGTGTTGGAAGTCCTCATCAGAGCAATCAGGCAAGAGAAAGAAATAAAAGGCATCCAAATTGGGAATGAAGAAGTTAAATTGTCACTCTTTGCAGATGACATGATGCTATATATAGAAAACCCTAAAGACTCCACCAAAAAGCTATTAGAAACAATCAACGAATACAGTAAAGTTGCTGGCTACGAAATCAACGTACAAAAGTCCATTGTATTCCTATATACTAACAATGAAATCTCAGAAAAAGAAATACAAAAAACAATTCCTTTTGCAATTGCAGCAAAAAGAATAAAATACCTAGGAATAAACTTAACCAAGAATGTGAAAGACCTAGATTCTGAAAACTTTAAGACATTTTGAAAAGAAATTGAAGAAGACACAAAGAAATGGAAAGACATTCCGTGCTCATGGATTGGAAGAATCAACATAGTTAAAATGGCCATATTACCCAAAGCAATATACAGATTTAATGCAATCCACATCAAAATCCCAATGGCATTTTTTAAAGAAATAGAACAAAAAAATCATCAGATTTGTTTGGAACCACAAAAGACCCCGAATAGCCAAAGCAATCTTAAGAAAAAAGAACAATGCTGGAGGTATCACACTCCCTGACTTTAGTTTGTACTTCAGGGCTACAATAATCAAAACAGCATGGTATTGGCAGAAAAACAGACACATAGACCAATGGAACAGAATTGAGAACCCAGAAATAAAACCACATAAATATGGACAGACAATTTTTGACAAGAAAGTAAAAAACATACAATGGAGAAAAGACAGCCTCTTCAAAAAATGGTACTGGCAGAATTGGAAAGCCACATGCAAAAGAATGAAACTGGACTGCTATCTGTCACCATGTACCAAATTAATTCAAAATGGATCAAAGACTTAAACATAAGACCTGAAACAATAAACTGCATAGAAGAAAACATAGGTACTAGACTTATGGACCTTGAGTTCAAAGAGCATTTTATGAATTTGACTCCAAAGGCAAGGGAAGTAAAAGCTAAAATACATGAATGGGACTATATGAAACTTAAAAGCTTCTGCACAGCAAAAAAAACCATTGACAAAATAAAGAGGCCACCAACTGAATGGGAGAAGATTTTTGCAAACAGTGCCTCCGATAAGGGGCTAATATCCAGAATATACAAGGAAGTCATACAACTCAATAACAAAAAAAAACACAAACAATTCAACTGAAAAATGGGCAGAGGACCTGAAGAGACATTTCTCCAAAGAGGACATACAAATGGTAAATAGACATATGAAAAAATGCTCCACATCACTAATCATCAGAGAAATGCAAATAAAAACCACAATGAAATATCACCTCACCCCAGTCAGAATGGCTATCACCAAGAAGACAAATAGTAACAAGTGTTGGAGAGGCTGTGGAGAAAAAGGAACCCTCATACACTGTTGGTGGGAATGCAGACTGGTGCAGCCATTATGGAAGGCAGTGTGGAGGGTCCTCAAAAAATTACAAATAGAATTTCCCTATGACCCTGGGTATCTACCAAAAAAAATCTGAAAACATTTATACATAAAGACAAGTGTGCTCCAATGTTCATTATAGCTTTGTTTACGGTGGCCAAGACATGGAAACAACCAAAATGTCCTTCGATAGATGAATGGATAAAGAAGTTGTGGTATATATACACAATGGAATACTATTCAGCGGCAAGAAACGATGAAATAGGACCATTTGTGACAACATGGATGGATCTTGAGATTATAATGTTAAGCGAAATAAGTCAGACTGAAAAAACAGAGAACCATATGATTTTCACTGATATGTGGTATATAAACCAAAAACAACAAAAGAACAAGACAAACAAATGAGAAACAAAAACTCATAGACACAGACAATAGTTTAGTGGTTATCAGAGGGTAAGGGGGGTGGGGGGTGGGAGATGAGGGTAAAGGGGATCAAACATATGGTGATGGAAGGAGAACTGACTCTGGGTGGTGAACACACAATGTGATTTATAGATGATGTAATACAGAATTGTACACCTGCAAGCTATGTAACTTTACTAACAATTGTCACCCCAATAAACCTTAATTAAAAAAAAAAATTCTGTGGTTTATGAACTACCTAGTCTGTGGTATTATTATAGTAGCCTGAATGAACAAAGACAGGTGGGGGTCAAAGTTTCTGATTTGTCTAACTGGGTGGCAGACATTACTAGGGAAGCCTAGGCAAAAGATCGTGAGTTTAGGCCCTGGAAATATTAACTCTGAGGTACCTTTTAACATCTAACTGGAAACGCCTACCTAGACTTGGCCCCCATCACTTCATTTCTGGAAATGAGCTTCATAAGAGGTTTCCGTACATCCACTCCTGCCTCTGTATTGTTTATTCTGCACATAGCAGGAGTGATCTTTTAAAAATGTCAGTAAAGTCATATTACTCCTTTCTTCAAAATTCAAATTCTTTTCCATGGTGTCTATGGACCTGTGGATCTACCATGTGCAGCTCCAAGAGGGCTTATGAAAAGTGTGAGTCATCTGCACAGAATGGTCACTAAAGCCAAGGGCAGAAAGGAAATTGTATAGGGAGAGATTACAGAATGATCCATGAGGAAATCTATTATTTCCTGCAATGGAGACAGATAAGGAAGAGCCAGAAAAATGGGAAGAACAGCAGAATATGGGAGCATTGAAGCCAAGGGGGAGAAAAAAGCCTTTCAGGAAAGTAACCAACACTACCAAATACTTTTGGTACCTCTGAGTTCAGGCAGAGTGGGTTGGGTAAGGAATAAGGCCAGAAGTTAGGATATAAAGTGAATGTGAGGCAAAGAAATGGAGACCATGAATACAAACAAGTATTTCCAAAAAAAGTTTGAAGAGAAATAAATGGCGAAGGGGGAGTGTCAAGAGAGGCTTTGTCGTTGCTGGGAGGGATCAAACACATTCAAAGTGGATGGGACCAACTATTTGAAAGAATAGATTAATATACAGGAGAGAGAACAAATACTTGATAGCATAAAGAGGTTCAGCAGGAGGTAAGACCCAGAGCACAGATGGAAGGACAGAAAGAAGACAGAAAGAAGGACTCCTCCTCTATTAGAACACCTTCCTCCCCACAAAGGAAGAAGGGACTAGCTATATGAGGTGTGACAATTAAATTCACAAACTTGTCACAACGATGTTACTAACCTTTTTTTGATGTCAGAGGGATTATTCATTATGAATTTGTACCAACTGGACAGTTACCCAAGTTTATTATTTGGATGTGCTGAAAAGGCTGCGTGAAAAAGTTAGATGACCTGAACTTTTCACCAACAATTCATGGCTCTTGCATCACAACAATACACAGCTCACACAGCGCTGTCTGTGAGGGAGTTTTTAGCCAGTAAACAAATAACTGTATTGCAACACCCTCCCTACTCACCTGATCTGGTCCCCAATGACTTCTTTCTTACCCAAAGATAAAGGAAATGTTGAAAGGAAGACATTTTGATGAGATTCAGGATCTCAAGGGTAACACTACGACAGCTCTGATGGCCATCCCAGAAAAAGAGTTCTAAAATTGCTTTGAAGGGTGGACTGGGCGCTGGCATCAGTGCATAGCTTCCCAAGGGAAGAACTTCAAAGGTGACCATGGTGATATTCAGCAGTGAGGTATGTTGCACGTTTTCTAGGATGAGTTCACGAACTTAATTGTCAGACCTAGATATTTTGACTTCATAGTGAAAAGGTAAAGTCATCCCAGCCATCTAATTGAGTTTCAATTTTCTCTCGGCCGTAGAAAGTGAGGGTGGTATTGAGAGAAAGGGGCTAGGGAGGCAAAAGTTTGAGGAAAGTAGAAAAGAGAAGAAATACTATTGTTTTGGAGAATGAAAGAACAAGCTGATCTGCCAAACAGCAGGATTCAGAGACAGCAACGGGGGCCCATTCGAGTTGGGTAAAGAATTCATAGTGGTACTAACTTGCCTGTCATCACTTCCTCCAGCAAGGTTTACCTCCTCAGGTGTAGGCACAGAGATCGTGGGGGATATTTCAAGAGGGATTGATGGTCAGCAAGTTAATTAAAAGTATTAAAGGAACGTGGGACTCTTAAGATTCATTTTATCATAAAGATCATGTCCTCCCAAGAAACGGGATGATACCCACTGTCAAGAAAGACTGCTAGACAGAGCGTTACTCTAGATTCCGGAGTCTACGTACACTAGCTTTGGCCAAATCTGCCTTGGTAAAATGTCAGAAGCTATGAGACTCTGTGGATAAAAGAAGAGAGAAAGCAAAATCTATTGGTGCAGCGTGGCAGATAAGGAGAAAGGTCTACCCAGGACCACCACCATCTCAATACTTGAACAAGACACAGTCGGTCCAACACTGTGTTGGTTTTGACATCAACTTGTGTAGCAGAAGAACTGCTCCCTTTACAGTTAATGTTTAATTGCCTGTGTCCAGTCTCAGAGTCCTAGATGTGCCTTGGAAAAGAGAGCATGGTAGAGTCAGCAGACAAGGAAGGCAGCCAGGAAAACCAACATTTCATTATTCAGTGACACTTCTTCCTGGTTCTATTGCTATACGCGAATGTCTTTGTTCAGCTCTCCTCACTTCCACTTAAGGCCTAAGGTGATAAGACAACTCTATCCTGGTTTACAAATGGCTTGTACTCTAGACTTTGGTTTCTTTCCATGAATAATTAACAATAGTGATTTATTAAATAGAGCATGTGCTTCATAGACCACTTGGCACTCAACTCCCTGAGAAATGGAAGTTTTAACACAGGTGCCTGAAGGAATGCCACCACTGTCCCTCCCAAACCAAGGGAAGTCAGTGACAATCTATTGCAGGGGATGGCAAAGCCTGTAGGCCAAACCCAGCCCATCGCCTGTTTCTGTATGACCCACAAGCTAAGAATAAGTTTAACCTTTTAAGTAGCTGAAGAAAATTAAAAGAAGAATATTTCATAAAATGTGAAAATTACATGAACTTCAAATATCAGTGCCCAAAACTAGTTTTATTGGAAGACAGTCATGCTCATTTATTTGCATATTGTCTATGACTGCTTTCATATAGCAGCAGAGCTGAATACTTTTACACAAAACCTAAAATATAAAGTATCTGGCCATGTACAAGAAGTTCTGCTGACCCCCCATCTATGGCCCCCTTCCTAGACTAAATCCAGGTTCAGACTCTTAATCCTTTCATGGACAGTACCCCAGCAAACTAGCAATCAACTGGGATGGATTGGCACTGAGAGCTAATGAAATTCCAGGGCCATCCCCGCACCAAGACCTCGGATCCGTACATGTAAGTTGGCCTTCAAATCTTTAAGTTGTGACTTAAAATCAATCCTACTCAGATTGTTACAATGATCCTGGAAGCTGATAAGCCAAGCCAAAGCCAAAACCAGATTACAATCACCTTTCCCTAGAGAAGGTCAGTCGCTCTATAATACAAAGTTGAGTGAGTTTATTTTCATTGTTATTTTTGATAAGCAACACTGAACATGAAATAAAACAGGTGATTCATATTATTCAGAAAACATCCTATAGGAAAGAAAGATAATGCCTTGCTTCCTGTCTTTTGTTTTTCTATCTTCTTTAGTTGGTGTTTTGTGATCAGCTTTTGAGATGAACTGTCAGACACCTACTGTGATGGCTCTTTAGCTCATGGTGGTCCAGGGAAAGCTATTTGCCTCTTCAGGGTTGTCTGTCCAGCTCCGTCTGCATCTCATTTTATGGTAATGAGACTGGCTTTCTAACATTGCATAACATACAATGAAATGAGTTTTGTTTGCCTTAAGGGTACTAAGGCTGAGATAGGTGCATATAGGTAGTCATGAAAATTACTAGGCTCCTGGTACGTTTGGAGCTCTTTGTGAACAACCTTCTAAACTGGGTTGTGGACAAAAACTAACAAACCAAAGAATCCAGTGTCACAACCGAGCTGCACAATGAACGCCGCCGAGGTAAATGGAAGCACCTTAAGGCATCACATCCCTACTCATCATCACTACGTCACCGTTTTGGCTTTTTGTTTTCAACCCTTGTTGAGTTGCATACCTTCCCTGCTGTGATCGGGTCTGATTTCACCAGCACCTTCTGTTAGCCCACAATGTCGCTGCTTCTGTCTTGGCCATCTATTCAAATAAATCCTAAATCCTCCAAATCAGTGAAACTCTTGTCAATACCGAACATTTTCTTAACCTCAACCGAAATCTAATGGGCACATTTGGATAGAGCATAAAGATGAGGGCAGCTAACCACAGTTAAACCTTTATGACTCCTTCTTCGTCCTTCCAGCCAAGAGACATGCATCCCTCTTCAAGGGCTTTAGATCTGATCTTCAGAACCTCCGCCTGTCCCAAGGGAAGGAAACAAAGATTCCTCTCCTGATACATGCTCATATCTTCTTAACCATTACACTGGTACAATATAAAATCTTCTCTCTCCATCCTCTTCCCTACTCTATCTTTTAATACTAACTGCTTAGTAGTCATGTCAGCTGATTTACCACACCGTACAGGGCCTCGATGCACACACCCGCGTGGTGCCAAAAGACCAAGGACTTACCATATGGTCTGTCTCTCTGACTAGTCAGTATGTTCCCCAAGGGCAGGATCCAGCATATTCTTTTTTAAATCACTAGATAGATAGATAGATAGGTAGGTAGGTAGGTAGGTAGGTAGGTAGGTAGGTAGGTAGGTAGATAGATAGATAGATAGATAGATAGATAGATAGATAGATAGATAGATATAGACAGATGATAGCTATGTATATACATGTATACATATATAAATACACAAACACCCATATGTGTATTAGAGCAGTTTTAGGGTTCACAGCAAAATTAAGAGGCAGGTAGAGATTTCCCATACAGCCCTGCCCCACAGATGCAGAACCTCCCCCACTATCGACATCCCCTATCAGAGTGGTACATTTGTTACAACTGATGAACCGACATTGACACATCATTATCCAAAGTGTATAGTTTACATTAGGGTTCTTTCTTGGTGTTGTATATTCTATGATTTTGGACAAATGCATCAAGACATGCAGCCATCCTTACAGTAGCATAAGAGCAGTTTCACTGCCCTAAAAGTCCCTTGTGCTCCGCCTATTCATTCCTTTTCCTCCAACAAATCCCTGGCAACCACTGATCTGTTTACTGTTTCCACAGCTTTGTCTTTTCTAGAACATCATATAGTTGGAATCATACAGTACGTAGCCTTTTCGGATTGGCTTCTTTTACTTAGTAATATGCATTTTAGTTCCCTCCAGGTCTTTTCATGACACGATAGCTCATTTCTTTTAGTGCTGAATACTACTCCATTATCTAGATGGACCACAGTTTGTTTATCCACCTACTGAAGGACATCTTAGTTGCTTCCAAATTTTGGCAATTATAAATAAGGCTGCTATCAACATCCATGCACAGGTTTTTGTGTGGACATAAGTTTTCTACCCCTTTGGATAAATACCAAGGAGTTTGATTTCTAGATCATAAGGTATGAGTATGTTTTGTATTGCAAGAAACCGCTCAACTGCCTTCCACAGAGGCTGTATCGTTTTGCATTCCCAGCAGCCATGAGAGTTTCTGTGGCTCCACGTGCTCACCAACAGTTGGTGTTGTCACTGTTCTGGATTTTGGCCATTCTATAATGATAGGTTTGTATTTCATTGTTTTAATTTGCATTTCCCTGATGACCCATGATGTGAAGCATTTTTTTTATATGCTTATTTGCCATCTGTGTATTTTCAGATGGCTGTTAAGATTTTTGGTCCCACTGTTTAGTCACGTCGTTTTCCTCTTGAATTTGAAAGATACTTTGTACATTTTGGATAACAGTCCCTTTATCAGATGTGTCTTTTGCAAATATTTTCTACCAGTCTGTGGCTTGTATTCTCATTCTCTTGACTTTGTTTTTCCAAAGCAGAAATGTTTAATTTTAAGGAAGTCCAGCTTATCAAATATTTCCTGCATGGACTGTACCTTTGGTTTTATATCCACATAGTAATTGTCATACCCAAGGTCATCTAGGTTTTCTCCCATATTATCTTCTACTAGTTTTACAGTTTACCATCATATTCATTTTGTATTCTCATGATGGTGGTAGGCACACAGTAGAGGCCCAACAACAGTTTACCACATCCATTTCCCAGGTGATAATGTGGAAACAGTCTCCACCTACCATAACCAGTAACTTTTTCTTTTCTTCTTCAGTTGAAGTTTTTAAAATGTGTTATTAAATACTGAGTAGTTACAAAAAATATTTAAAACATTTAAAAGATGTAAAATGAAACAGAAATACAGTTCAGAAACAAAACCACATATACTGTCAACTGATTTGTGACAAAGAAACCGCTGAAATACAATTGGGAAAACATGGGCCTTTTCAATAAATGGCACTGGAGAAACTGGGTATGCATCTAGGAAAAAAAAGATAAAACTGATCCCTATGTTACAACACACTCAAATACTTATTGAAAGTTATTATAGACCTAAATGTGAAATGTAAAATACAAACAAATAAACAAGCAAATAAATAAATGTAAAATAATAAGCCTCTGGAATAAAATACAGAAAAGTATTTTCTTCTATGGAGTAGGCAAGTATGATTTCTTCAACACTACTAAAAACTGCTAACAATAAAATAAAATAAAATACCTTGGATTTTGTCAGAATTAAAAATTCTGTTAATCAAAAGACATTAAGAAAGTGAAAAGGCAAACAACAACTGGCAAAAAGTATTGGTAATAATATAGCTAACACTGAATTTCTATTCAAAATATATAATGGATTCCTACAAATCAGTAATGAGAAGACATAGAATCTAATTTTAGTATGGGCAAAAGATTGTATAGGCATTTCACAAAAGAAGATATTTGAATGCCCAATAAACTCATAAAAAGGTGTTCAACATCTTTAGTTGTTAGGGAAATGCAAAAAGTGAGAATGCGATACCACGACACACCCACTGGAGTGACAAAAATGAGAAGGACAGACAATACTGAGTATGGACACAGGTATGGAACAACTAGATTCAGACATCACTGGTGGGAGCATAAAATGACAGACACTCTGGAAAACTGTTTGACAGTTATCAAATTGGCCAGCAGTTGTACTCCTGGGTATGTATCCAAAGAAACAAAAGCATATGTTCACAAAAAGACTTGCACAAGAATGTTCAGAGCATTTTTTTTTCCAGAAAAGCCAAAAATTGGAAGCAATCCAAATGTCCACCAATAGGTAAATGGATAAACATGGGTATCCTGAGCAATGGAATATTAAAGAGGAAGAAAAAGGAATAAACTACTGACACATACAACAACATGGATGAATCTCAAAAATAATACACCAAAGAAGCCAGACAAAAAGAGCACATGCCATATGATTTGAGCTACATGAATTCCAATTATTCCAATGCCATTTGCTGAAAAGACAGTCCTTTCTCCACTGAATTGTTTCTGAGTCTTTGTCCAAAATCAATTGACCACATTTGTGTATTTTTCTGGACTTTCTATTCTGTTCGATTAATCTAAGGATACATATCTTGATCGATACCATTCTGTTTTGATTATAGTAGCTTTATAGTAATTATTAAAATTCGGTAGTGTGAGCCCTCCAATGATATTCTTTTTCAAAACGGTTTCAATACTCTAATTCCTTTGCCTTTCCATGCAAATTTTAGAGTTAGCTTGTTTCTAGCTACAAAAATATCTTGCAGAAATTTTGACTGGTATTACGTTAAACCTATGGATCAATACAAGGAGAACTGACATCATAACAAGATTGAGTCTTGCAATCTTGAATACAATCTGTCTCCCCATTTATTTAGGTCTTCCCTAATTTCTTCCATCATTGTTATAGTTCTCAGCATACAGAGCCTACACAGGTTTTGTTAGCTTTATCTTTAAGTTTTTCCAAATTTCATTTCCGGTTGTTCAACGCAAGTATATAAAAATACAATTGACTTCTGTATGTTCACTTTGTATCTTAAAACTTAGATAAGTTCACTTATGAGTTCTGGGAACTTTTTCATATATTCCTTAATATTTTATCCATAGGCAGTCATGTCATCTACAAATAGGGCAGTTTTATCCCTTTCCAATCTGTGTATCTTTTATTTTTCTTGCCTTATTAACACTAAGTAGGCACTCCAGTACCAGGTTGAATAGAAGTGAGAGCATCCTGACTGTGGTTCCAATCTTCAGGGAAGCATTCAATCTTTAACCATTAAGTATGATGTTAGCTATAGGGTTTTCTTAGTAGATACCCTGTATCAGATTCAAGTGCCTAATATTTCTAGTTTGATAAAATATTTTATTATCAATAGATTTTAAATTTTGTTATATGTTTTTGCTGTACCAGTTGACATGAGCATTTGTTTTCTCTTCTTCAGTCATTTCATACGGGAAGTTACATTGATTGATTTGTGAATCTTGACCAACCACACATCCCTGGGATAAGTCCCATTTGATCATAGTGTACCATTCTTTTTAAGTAGTATTATTTGATATGCTGATAGTTTGAGGATTTCTGGATCTACATTCATAAGGGCTGTTGGTCTAGTTTTCTCATAACATCTATGTCCAGTTTTGTTATCAGGGTAATGCTGGCCTCACAAACCAGATGAAAAGTGTTCTCTTCTATTTTTTGAAAGAAATTGTGTAGAATTGATGTTACTTCTTTAACTGTTTTGTAGAATTCACCAGTGAAACCATGTGGACCTGGAGTTTTGTTTTGGGAAAATATTTAATTTTTTTATAGATGTAAAACTATTCCAATTATCTGTCTCTTCCTTCGTAAGTTTTGGTAATTTGTGGCTTTCAAGGAATCAGTACTTTTTTTCTAAATTGTCCAATTTATTTGCAGAATTGTTTGCAGTATTTTTTAAATCCTTTTAGTGACTTGTCATGTCTGTAGTGATATCTTCTCCATTAGTCCTGATATTAATCATCTGTGTCTTCTCTTATTTTTCCCTTAGTCAGTTCGGTTACATCAATTTTGTTAATCTTTTCCGAACATCAGCTTCTGGTTTCATTTATCCTCTCAACCGTTTTGCTATTTTCTATTTCATTAATTCCCACTCATCTCTATTACATCTTTCCTTCTGATTTAGTTTTATTTTATTCTTTTTCTATTTTCTTAAGATGATAGCTTAGATTACTGATTAGAGACTATTGTTATTTTCTAAAGTAAGCATTTAATTCTATTAATGTCCATCTAAACTATAGTTGCATCCCCCAAATTTTGACATATTTTCAGTTCAATATTTTTGAAATTTCCTTTGTGCCATGGATTATTTATAAGTACATGGTTTAACATTGGGATTTTCTAGTTATCTTTCTGTTATTGATTTCTAGTTGAATTCCATTATGGTCAGAAAATATACTTTGTATGATTTCAAATTTTTTTATTTAAGGTTTATTTTATGACCCAGGATATGGTCAACCTTGGTGAATGTTTCAGAGGTACTTAAATAGAATATGCACTCTCTTGTTGGGTGAAGTGTGACATAAATATCAATCAGATTCAGTTAGTTTATAGAGTCATTCAGTTCTTCTGTATCCGAGTTATTTGCTGCCTACTAATTCTATCAATAACTGAGAGATGAGTGTTGAAGTCCCCATCTGTAACTGTGGATTTGTCTACTTTTTCTTTTAGTACTATCACTTTTTGCTGCTTGTATTTTGAACCTCTGTTTTCAGGTGCATACTCCTTTAGGTTCATTATATGTTTTTGGTAAATGGAACCTTTGATCATTATTTAATGTATTTTTATCCCTGTAATTTTCCTAAAGTCTACTGTATCTGATATTAATATATTCACACCTTCTTTCTTTTGAATGAAGCAACCTTGATAAACTCTTAAGAAGTCTTAAGAGTTTTTGCGGGGTTTTGGGGTTTTATACATAAACAATCATACCTGAAAATCATGACAGTTTAGAACTTCTTCCCAATTTTCATACCTTTTTATCAGATTCAGGAACTTTTTATGACATTTACTCTCCTTGGAATAGTAGGAATGGAAACGTGCCATTGCTCCCCTAATACAATCCCGCATCAGATTCTACTCAAATTAATTTAAAATGGCCTCCTCTTTTAGCCTAAAAGTTTATATAGCATTCACTTTTCAATTGGGGGAGGTTGCACTCCTAGCTCAAGCTCATAGCTTCAAGGTAAATAAAAGAAGAACAGTGAGAAACAAGGAAAACCATTACCTAGCCATCCAAATACACCCACAAGTCCAGAAGCTCAGCCAGATCTGCCTTCTGTTTGACATCCTCTTTGTTGGCCTCCTTTCTCCATTTTAGGCTGCCCCTTCACAGTCTACCCCACGTACAGCAGCTAAAGTACTGCTCCAAAATAACCACGCCTATAACCTCAACTCCCCCTTTCAACTGCCTTCAGTAACAGATCACATCTCAAGCCCTGTGCTTAGCTTCCGCAGCTCTCCTAAGTCATCTTCTCCAACATCTGACCTTCCATCAACCTCAAGATCCACTTATTTCTCAACAGTTCCACGAGTCCCACTGACTGTGAAAATGCAACACCTATTCCCACCTCTCTATATTTGCTCCCTTCCCACTTATTTATCTCTGAACTATTCTTAAAGGCTCACCATCAAGTTCTACCTCCTCCATGAAGCTTCTCAAGCAACAAAAGGAGAGAAAAGAGAATTTCAGTATGTTTGTGGTGCTATTTGTATCTGGCCCATGTACGTGCCACCCAATGGCCAGTTTGGGACCTGGGCAGTGCTTGGACTCAATTGAGTTCTAGTCTGCCAAATTTGGGCAAATCTCCTACCTTCTCTTGACTGGTTCACTCTGCTATAAAATGGAGTCGTGGGGACTCTAATTGCATCGTGAGTTTACATATGTATCATAGTCCTTAGTGATCATTCCACTCTCCCACCAAAAGTCCTTCTGATCTTTTACTCATTACCTCTTCGTTATAAGCTACCCATTCCTATTCACTATTCCTTCCTTCTCTACCCCACCAGGACTATTTCTGTATTTTCCCCAATACTGAACACAATAAACGTTAACTTAATATAAGGGGAAACTGTTTATTTGTCTCACAGAATAGGTATGGAGGGGTGTGTTTGCAAGGAATACAATAGACACTTGTGTATAACCATTCACATTTAAATGCCTAAAAGATAACCACTAGGGGACCAGTTTGCCCTCCCTCCTCTATTTTGTTCCACATAATCTAGGAGACTAGGGAGAATCGAGAAAGGCAGGGCAAGGATCTTTTCAAAAAACAAAGAACCACCTGCGGCAGAGTCCTTTTATCCTCACTTCTTTGTAAAACCAGGAGAAATGTGAAGTAAGGGCAGGTGGGAGGGGTTTCCCTGGAAATGGAACCAGTTTCCAGAGAAGTGTCAGTGGGTGGAGTGGGGAGGGAAGTTGGTTTTCTCACAGCAACCTGACCCTAACAGGTAACCATGGTTCAGAATATCTACCAATAAAGATTTGTGGAAAGTAAAGGAGGATTTTTCTTTAAAGAGAAAGAGAAAGAACAAATCAGTATAAAAATAAGGAAAGCGCTGTAGACAAAAATAATTGATTAGTATGCACATGCATGCACATGCATGCATATGTGTGTATGTGTGTGCATATACACACACATACACACACACACACATACATATGTACATACATATGAGCTTCCTTGTCTTTCACTCCAGCTTCATTTCAAATAAGGATCTGCTCAAGGTACAGAAAAGTTACAAAAACAAGGTTGGTAAGTTTATACACAATGACAGGATTGGTTATGTGACTTGGTGTGCCCCCCACCACCCAAGGGAGGGCGTATTAGAACCTGAAAGTCCCCAGTAGGGACAGTATTCGAATATTAGGCTTGTCACAAAGGAGCATAAAAAAGCCTGACAACACCGCTACAGATAATTAAACTTTTAGCCAGCAATAAAAAGACAAAACATTAGTCAATAACCCTGACAGAGAAGGAAGTGAATGCTCTTCTGAGTATTGAGAAGAAATCCCAAAATCTGACATCACAGATCAAAAAGAGGCATTAAGAAAACCTGACAAACACTGCTGTAGATAACTACACTTTTAGTCAGCAATAAAAAGACAAAACACAATCAATAACTCTGATAGAGATGGAAGCAACTGCCCCTCTGAACATTGAGAAGAAATCCCAAAATCTGACACCAAAGAGCTGAGGTCCAAGCCGCTAGAGAACCTCAGATGGGAGAGATTTTTAAGGAGTCCCAGTTCCACACTGACACTGACCGTGGGCCAGGGGAAACATCAGCCTCCCTGTGGCATTCTGGGATGAACTTGCTCAGGAACGGGTTTTGGTGGAGGGTGACCCACCCTCCTGTGACCATATATTGTGCATACAAAGTCTGACAATTAAGTTTGCAAACTTGTTGCAACAATGTTGCTAACCTTTTTTGATATCAGAGGGGGTTTTCATTATGAATTTGTACCAGCTGGACAAACAGTTCACCAAGTTTACTATTTGGAAGTGCTGAAAATGCTGCGTGAAAAAGTTAGACGACCTGAACTTTTCACCAACAATTTATGGCTCTTGCATCATGACAATGCACCAACTCACACGTCACTGTCTGTGAGGGAGTTTTTAACCAGTAAACCAATAACTGTATTGGAACACCCTCCTTACTCACCCGATCTGGCCCCCAATGGCTTCCTTCTTTACCCAAAGATAAAGGAAATATTGAAAGGAAGACATTTTGATAACTTTCAGGACATTAAGGGTAGTATGATGACAGCTCTGATGGTCATTCCAGAAAAAGAATTCCAAACTGCTTTGAAGGGTGGACTAGGCGCTGGCGTCAGTGCATAGCTTCCCAAGGGGAGTACTTCGAAGGTGACCGTGGTGATATTCAGCAATGAGGTATGTAGCACTTTTTCTAGGATGAGTTTGTGAACTTAATTGTCAGACCTCATACTGAATTGTGAATGATGATTTCCATAGATGATTTCCATGTAAGGCATATTTCATATTCATATTGTAAGCCATAGAGTGAGCAGAACAGTTAAGGAGACTGTTCTGATCACAGTTTTCACCAATAGTGAGAGGTAAGGAAGCCTAAGGTCCAATTAACCAAAGACTCTGGTATGCTTGCATGGAACCCGCCGTTGTGAAATGAGTGGTTCAAGAAAAGCAATATTCTGGATAAGTAGTGACTGTTATAGAATATAATATAGCTGTGACGTCTCACAGTCAGTGGCTTTTGTTAAGAGAAATAAGGTATTTCAAATGCAAAAGTAAGGTTAGAATGTAGTCACATGCCATTTGAGAAACGCGTCATTAGGCTATTTCCTCACTGTGAGATCACAGTGTAGTCATACAAACATAAATGGTACGACCCACTACACACCTGAGCTCTATGGTACAGCCTGTTGCTCCTAGGCTAGGAGCCTACACAGCATGTCAAGGTACAAAACAACATGAGATTAACTCAAATGCAAGAGAACATGATACATTCAAGTGACGCAGTAAACACGGGACAAATGAGGCTACTGCCAGCTGTACGCACTACACTTTTACATGGCTGGCAGTGCAGCAGGTGTGTTTACACCAGCGTCACCTCAGACACGTGCGTGATGCATTATGCTACAATGTTATGATGGCTATGAGGTCACTAGATGATCAGAATTTCTCAGCTCCAGCATAATCTCATGGGACCATCGACATATACGCATTCTGCCATTGACCGAAACGTCGTTATGCAGCGTATGACTAGTAGCTTGTTTAAAAAGAGCAGAGACTAGCTCACACAAACAGTGAGAAATGCAGTCTCCCTCCCTCTCCTGTTCCCAAGCCACCAGGAGGCACCATTGGCAATTTTGTCTATTCTTCCAGACATGTTCTATGCATTTATCAGTGTGTTAACTATTTGGGTTTGGGAGCCTGTTTACCTCCCATACCCCTTTTAGAGAAACTGGATCAAATACCCTGCACAAGTTCTGCATCTCGTTCTTTTCACTTGTCAGTGAATCTTGGAGAGGGCTGCATATTGGTGCGTTTTGACTCAGATAGCATTCCATCTAGGTGTCTCGTAATCCATTTAAACTCATAATTTTTGAAGAATAAATTCTATACACACCCAGATTAATATCATAGCTTTGCATGTCCCCTTTGCCACAGTAAACTTTACTATATTAAATCTTCATTTATATTGTTCTGTCATCTCCATCTGTCAGAATCTCATGCTTCCTTCCAAGGTCCAACTTAAATCACCTTTTGCTCCTTAAATCCTGGTTGACTCCTAAAGCCGTAAGTGATTGTTCTGTCCTCCCAACCAATTCTAACATTTCAGACTGCCTTGGGGCTTCAGGAAAAACCAGCCTCAAATATCTGCAATGTATTCACGTCTTATTCTCGATACCAGAACATAAGCCCCTCAAGGACAAGATTGTCTGACTTAACTTACCTTTGTTTGCCGCATGACCCCTACCACTGAGCTTGGCACAAAACTAGCAGAATAAATACTGTCTGTTGAATGAGAAATATGTGCTTCATGGGTGTTGTGGGTTGAATTGTGCCTGCCCCCTGCAAAGACATGATGAAGTCCTAACTACAGGAACTTGAGAATGTGACCTTAGTTGAAAACAGGGTTGTTGCAGATGCAATTATGATGAGGTCATACTGAAGTAGGTGGACCCTTAATCCAATATGACTGGTGTTCTTATAAGAAGAGAAGGGACACAGAGACAGACACACACAGGGAGAAGGACATGTGATGACAGAAGCAGATTGAAAGGATGCTTCTATGAGCTAAGGAACACCAAGGATTGCTGGCAACACCAAAAGCTAAGAGGAAGTTCGGACACTATTCTCTAATACCAATCGGATAGCCTACAATTTGATTCCGTTCTGATACTAACTACCCAAAGTTAGCACAGACCTTACAAGTTAAGGACAAAGTACTTCACAAGACTGCCCCTACTTCAGATGCTACCCACAGGTGTGGGTGTCCCCAAACCACCCATAATTCTGCCCATCTGGCTACAAATTCAGGGCTTTCCATAACTCACTCAGGTTCAATAATCATTAGACCCCAGAACTCACTGAAAGCACTACACTGAGTTGATTATAGTTTTATGTGTATGTATATATATATATAAAGGTTACAACGTAGGAAGAACGAAATGAAAGAGATGCACAGGGCAAGGTGTGGGTGCGATGGGAAGAGATACCACATTTCCATGACCTCTCATGAAACTGGAGTGCCTTCTCAGTCTTCCCTAAAGCTCTACTAAGCTTTGGGGTCCAGAGTTTTTATGTGGGGTTTCATGACGTAGGCGTGACGGATCAAGTCATGGGCCACAGCACTGAACTCCATCTCTAGCTGCCCTCACCTCCCTGGATATTGGGGTGGCCCAAAGTTCTAACCCTTTAATCATGGGATTGGTCCTTCTGGTGACCAGCTCCCATCTTGAAGTTTTCTAGGGACCCACCATTAGTCCCTCATTAGCATAACAAAGCACAACTATCACTCAAGAAAATCCAAAGAGTTTTGAAGCTGTGTGCCAGAAACTGAAGACAAGATGTTCTTTATTATATCATAGGAAGGTACAGATTCTCCCCTAGAGCCTTCAGAGAGAACATGGCCCTGTCCACACTTTGATTTTGGACTTCTGGCCTCTAGAACTGTCAGAGTGTACTCTTCTGTTGTTTTAAGCCACCAAGTTTGTGGCAATTTGTTACAGAAGTGGTAAGAAACTAACACAGTGGGTGGAGCAGGGCTTTTTCTTATGGGTAACACTATAAATCAAAATGGAAGCTACCAGCATATTCCCTTTGTTTCCATACTATCTAGTATCTCCTAACACCCCTTCAGGCCATTCTTCAGCCCTCCTCTTTTCAGAACTCTCCCCATTTCAGTGCTTCAGTTTCACCCACCTGCTCATGATTCCTAACTCCATGATCTCCTAGACCTCTCTCCACAGCTCCAAATCCTTACCCAGCTGCCTCCTGGACTTCTCCCCTTGCATATCTCACAGGTTCCTTCTCAGGCAAGTTCACCCTGGCATGACTGTCCAACCTTTGCTCAAAGTCAAACTTCAGAGGTAGTTTTAGTTCCTACTGCTCCCTCAAGTTCTACAAAGGGCCCCTGATCCAACACCTTAAATGTCTCTGGTACCTCCCCATGTCTCACCTCTTTGTGGCCACAGATTTGATCTGAATGACCATCATCTCTCTTGGATTACCTCGCCAGTGTCCTATTCAACAGTATCATCTCCTAACTAGTCTCTCTGCACCCTGCTTGCTCCCCTCCATTTGGTTCTCCACTCTGCATCCACAATCATCATTCTAAAACCCAAATTTGACCTTGCTATTCCCATTTAAAATAATAACAGCAGCATCTTATACTTACTGAGGGTTTATTCTGTCCCAGAAACTATTTTAAGTACTTTATGGGTATTAATTTAAAATATCATAGGGAAGACATTATTAATAGCCCCATTTTGCAAATAAGACAACCAAGGCTTACAAAGCCTAAGTAATTTTGCAACTCATAAGTGATGGAGGCAAGATATAAACCTATGGGATCTGACATTAGAACTGATGCTCATAACCCCAAAATTATTGGGAGAGGTCAATCATTTACCATTGTCCTTGGATAAAATCCAAATCTGCCGAACCGTGTCTTATACATAGGGTGAGCCTACAATTTACCCAGGTTTTCACCTACTGTCCCGGGCACTATTAATGATGTAATCACTTTTAGAAGTATCCTGATTGGACAGTAAATTAGATGGTCATCATATTTATGAGCCTCACAGCTGCTCCCAGTGATATTCCAAACATAAGAGAACTTATTTTACTTCCTTGAAGGAGCCACACTCCACACCCCTTGGCATTCACACACGTCATTCCCACTTTCCTTAGCCTGCCAGCAATGCCTCACCTTTCAGGTCTCATGACTTCCAAATTCCACTCCAACCAAACTCAGTAATGTTCTCACAGTAGCATGAAAAACCTACCTATTGCCAAAGACACCACCTTTTATGGAAATGACTTGTTTAATTGCTTTCCTACTCACACTCACATTTCTAGCAGAGGACTTGGCACACAGTAGGTATAGCAGACCCAGATTCCCCTTCAGTAATGAGACACTTACTCCTCAGCTGTTAAGGATGCAGCCAGATGTCCACTATCAGCTGTCCACCCTTTGGCACTGCTTTGGCTGAAGGTCATTCCATTTTCCAGGGAAGCCCGATTCCAACAACTGACCAAGGTGGAGATATAAGGCTCTGTCCCTGCTCCCCAACTCAGGACAAGTCTGATGAGACACCCACACAGCAGGACCCAACACAGAATCAGCTGATTCCTTCCTTCATTGGAACATGACAGCGTAACTTCTCCCTCTGCCTATACCGGCTTCCTTTCACTCCCTCCCACAGGTGCTGATGCTAAGAGAACTCCCTAACAAGCAGTCTGCATGTTATTCTCATTATCTGCTTCTCAGGGACTCAAACTGTGACAGTAAGTGGTCAATAGATACGTATTTAATGAATAACTTCTTTACTCGATAAGTTGTCCTGATTTACACATTCCTCTTGGCATATCTGACTATGCAATGGCATAGGTATGGCTTACAAATGGAGAATCATACGAATTGAATTAAAGACAATTTACTTGGCACTAATTTTAAAGCCATGTCATAGTTTTTGCTAGTATAGTAAAATCTGGGAGATTATGAAGGCATGATTACAAGCCTACAGCTAAATATTTAGCACAGGAAACAATGCAGAGGCAATAAAAAAACCACTTCTGACCCGTTAGAGCAGCACGGACAGCCTCATCTCCACACCCTCAATCGGGACCTGCTCCTGCTGTTTGCAAAGCACCATGGACAACACAGTCCGGACACAGAGGAGTCAGCCTTGAGCCCTGCCAACACACACAGCTTCCAGTCTAGTGAAAAACACTGAACGAACAGCAACTAGAAACCAAAGCAGGATGAAATAAGTGACATAAGAGAACAAGCAGAGAGCTATGAACACACAGAGGGAGAGGGAGAGACAGGAAAGGGTGACATCTGGATTGAACTCTGAGAATGAATTTGACAAACAGTTCTTGAGTCCCTTCTATATTCCAGGCCCTGTGATGGCCATCTACAGACTACGAGTCTATGAGTGAGAGATGTATGCAGAACTCTGTAACACAACACAGCAAGCTTTACAATATGAGCCAGTGTTCTGGGATACAGAAGAATGTTTCTGATAAACAGAAATGAGGCAACAGCTGGACGAAAGGAGAAAACACTGCCAACGCAATACTTGAACTTAATAATATTCCCGATGATACATTCTACAAACTCCAGTGTGAGGACTGAGCCACCCAGGAAAAATGGTCTCCACACTCAACATGCTAGGTTCGACCATGTTATAGCAGATACTGTTGACGTCCTCCCAGAATGCTTTCCTCTTTCTTCCATCTAATAGAACTCTGATTTTGTCTAGGTACCCATCCCTCCTCCGTGAAGGTCTCCTGACTTAGAAGCAGCTTTCCCCAACCCAACTCCTAAAGCGTCTTGATGGCTCTAAGCCAGCCATCATAATGTCACCTCGCCTGCCAGTGGCGAGGTCAAAGATGCTGGCTGGCACTTACTCAGCCCACCACGTCCCTTCTCTCCAACATATGGACTCTGATTCCGTGATTGGGACCATTTGGGCTTTTCCTCTTGTCTCAGTCCATTTGAGCTGCTCTAACACAACACCTTATGGGTATTCAGGTGGTTTATAAAAAACAGAAATTTATTTCTCACAATTCTGGAGTCTGGGAAGTCCAAGATCAAGGCGTCAGCTGATCTGGAGAGGGCCTGCTTCTGGTTCATGATGGTGCCTTCTCGCTGTGTCCTCACATGGTGAAAGGGGGGGAGGGGTAAGGGAGCGTTCTAGGGCCACTTTTATAAGGCACTAATCCCATACATGAGGGTAATGTCCTCATGACCTAATGATCTCCCAGAGGCCCTACCTCCTAATACCATCACCTTGGGGATTAGAATTTCAACATATGAATTTGGGGGGGGGACACAAACATTCAGACCATAACACCCTGCCCCTGTCCCCTTTTTGGTTTTTAAACATGGCAGCTGCTGGCACCTGTATTGTGACCATGAAAGAAGCCAGTCTGAGGAAAAGCCAACATGCAGATGAGGACAAAACATAGGATAATGAAAAGAAAGATCACAAGGCACCTGGACTCTCCCTACCTCTGGACGACCTGTCATCTGAAGCAAAGTTTCTTTATTGTTTAAACCACTCTGAATCGACATCACTTACTATAATTAAGAGCATTCTTAGTGACACACATGATCAACAGCTTTGTTTACTGCAGAACCTCTTAGAGCCTTAAATACAAAGATGGACTGTAAATTTCTAAGATGAGTCTATAGTATGTTGCATTCCCCACAGTCTTAGGATTATTTCCTCACAGAGCAAAACTAGATAAAGAAGGAAAATGACATTCTTCTTTCCATGTATTCCAAAATACAGTCTGGCCTGGGTTGCAGGAAGTCAGAGCAGAGATTCAAGGCAAGAATGAAAATAAGGAGGACACTGTAATGGTCAAGGGTAGAAAGACAGACTCTATGTAAGAATCGGAAATGAAAAAGGAGCATAGATCAAATATAATTCAGAGATAGATTCATAGGAATTGACTGGATAGGTAGGGTTGAGAAATGACTTCTCTGAATACCAGGAAACACGTTCCCTGCTTCACCGCTAAGTTCACGGATCCCTGGCAAACTGATCACGGTCGGGTCTTAGATGTCGTTGATTAGAGTTTGGACAGCACCTGGGGGTATTGAATGGCCACCATCCCTTCCCCACCCTCTGGGCAAAAGCCTCTGGTTTTCCTTTTGGGAACTGCCTTTCCCCCACTGCAGTCTCTGTGAACACGCAATCCAGAGAGTTTCCTACTCTCCCATTGTCCCTAAGAGAAGGTTGGGTCACAAGACCCGAAATAAACCAGTTAGACTCTTTCTTCAGTGACGGAATCATCCAAGAGACCCAGTGACAGAAAACAATTGGGAAGCAACCCCTCTGAAGAGGCTGCCCTGTCGCCCTGCAGCAGGGCCACTACCTGGTCTCCTTTGGTTTTTGGGAGCCCTTCCCCATCCTTCTCAAATCTCCTTTTTTGCTTAGAGCAGCCAGACTCTATGTCTGCTGTTGCCAGCAGAGAACCCTAACTGGTCATGGGAACCACTAGTCCTCAGTTTCAAACCATGCAGACCACGTTTCAAAATGTTATGTGTCTTTAACATCCGCAACCCTAAAAGGCTATTAGCATATCACCTCCTAATAGCAGACTATTTTATTCTCTAAAATGAGATCTGACATCATGTCCCTCCCGGAGCATGAGGACAAGATGTTTCCCATGTTTGAAACCGAGGCTCAAGAGAACTTCAAACATTTCTCTTTAGACCTTTCAGGGCCCCAAACTTAAAACATCATTGTAAGAAATTCCAGCTACATTTTACATTTGCTCCCTCTGTTTTGAGTCCTGGGAGGGTTTTTTGTTTGTTTTTTAATAAAGTACATGTTTAAAGAACTTGAAAAAATTTTAAAAGTACAAGCAGCAAGAATTCAAATTACTCATAATCCTACCCAGAGATAAACACCACATACTGAACCTTCCAGTCTTTCCTGATTTCCTTCCAGTCTTTGCTACGCATTAAAAAAAAAAAAAAAAAAATACTGTACAATCTCAACTCTGTATGCACTTCTGTATCCTGTTTCCTGAAACATTTCTCTCAAGCCCTTAAATTTTTTTGAATGTTATAAAAACACTAAGATCATTACAACTGCATAGAGGTGCCAGAACTTACTTAATCATTCCACAAATACTGGACATTACTTAAAGCTTCCTACTTTTCTCCTACTGCAGAGTCATGAAAGAACAGCGATGCAGAACCTCAGTGTCAAAGCCAGCAGATCTGGGAGCAAACCTCAACTTCCCTTACCAACCATGCAGCCAGCTCCAACAACGCACTCAGCTGCTCCGAGACGCATGCAAAAATGGGGGAAAGATCAGGACCAACTCTGAGAGCTGCTGTGAGGATTACACAGGAATGTCTGTAAAGTACGGCACAAGTAAGTGTCTGTCACCAGACACACTCAACAATGACAGCTATAAAACTGAAGCGAGTCATATGTGTCTGCAATTGCAAAGGTGCACATAGACACAAAGCTCAAAGCTCTACTTGCTTTTCATATTCTTTATTTTTCAAGGTCTCTGGTTAATCTGTTATGTAGGAGTCTTTAGGGGGTTTTGCAGGTATAGAAACTGCTATCTTTCAACATGGGGCATAGAGCTAAAAAAACACTTTCAAAGAGCACTCGCTCACCCTTTCTGGAGAAACTGTAATAAGGAAACAAAGTGGAGAATTTTCTATTGGCAGAAATTTCCTTGTATGCTCTTTGCGGTTCAGGCTACATACAAGATACTCGATTACCTTAAATGAATGTGACATTGTTATTTTTATACAAGTCAAGAGCAGTTAATTAGCCTTCTAAAACCACCTAAACCAAAGCAACCTGAGGGACCCTGAGGCTGCAGAGACCCACACTTAGGAAGAGCATTTGCCTGTGCCTGACCTACTTAGGGCACAGCTTGAATCGGGCTCTGCCCCTTTCTCTGTCTGCTACTTCCACAGCCACCAGTCCCAATCTGTAAAATGGGCCTATAAATAGCACCTAATTCATACAGATGTTGCAAGGAGTCAATAAAAATAATACCTACAAAGGACATAGCTCAGTGCTTGGCCACAGGTGACACAGTGGTGGCATTTGTGGTTCTCCTCTCTCTGGGTCCATGAAGGATTGCCTTTTCCTGCCCCATCTGAAGTGGGATATGGTCAGGTGATTTGATTCAGCCAATAAAATGTGAGCACAACTGACACACATCACTTGGAAGAAACCTTAGGAGCCAGTGTATGATTCACATGATTCACCACATCCTCATTTACCGCCTGTGCCATCACAGAGGTACGTGTGGACCAGGTTCCCGTGTGTCCCTGAAGGGCTACTCCCAGCCCACATCAGCCAGCGCTGTATGCCGCCAAGATTTTACGGGTTTTTGTTACTGCAGAATGACCTATACCATCTAAGTAATAACTATTAGTCGCAATGGATTTTAAATGAGTGAGGCCATCAGTATTATTGATATCTCAAGATGTTTGATGTTCATGACTAAACACAGAAAAACTGGGTTTGATGTGAGAAAACAAGACAAATGGGTATCAATTTCAAGCTATAATTATCACTACTTAGGAATAAATAAGGTTAAAATGAATACCTTATGTCAAAGAGGCTTTTAGCACAGCAAGGGAAAGTGGTAATAACTATAATTTATTGAGTATTTATTACTTCCCAGGGGTTACACTAAGAATATTACATTATCTTATTTAATCATGGCAATAATTCCATAAAATGGGTGTCACTGAGGTGTGGCAGGATGAGAATTTCTGTTCTCTTCATTACTTCTCTCCCCACTATAGGAAGGGCTTATTTAAAAAAAAAAAAATCATATATATGTATATACATGTATATAAGTACATAAGTATACAATATAATATAGAACTATATAGAAATATATACATACATAGAAGGTGCCAAAAAATGTATACATATTTTAAGAAAGGAAAAAACTATTAAAATTGTAATACTCAATATATACTGATAACAAAAGATGAATACAAGTCACATGTGACTTCTGCAATCACAAGAGGTGCTCAACTGTTACCATCAGCGTCCAGACACTTCTGATTATGGCAGACTACTGCTTGAGCAACGCTGACCAAAGTGTCCACTTGTATACATTTTTTGGCACCCCCAGAGTGTGTGTGTGTGTGTGCACGCACGTGTGTATATGTATACATCTATGTGTGTATATATACATATATATACATAGATGTACACACAATTATATACATATATACATGAGTGAAGATCTGACAATTAAGTTCGCGAACTTGCCACCATGCGCTTACATTGACAGCACTGTACAAACAGCTCAGTAAGGTTTCATAACTTTGGTATATCAGTGTGTCATAGCTGTGTTCGTGTCAATGTGTGGCGGTGTCTTGCTGAGTGACGTTCATTATTGTTGTTGCCTGTTTCTGTGTGCCATCATGAGAATGTCTGAGCTTGAGTTAGAACAACAAACAAACATAAATTTCTTGTTAAACTTGGCAAAAGTGGAAGTGAAATCAGGGACATGTTAGCCCAAGTTTATGGGGATAATGCCATGAAGAAACGGTGGTGTATAAATGGATTAAACATTTTTCTGAGGGGAGAGAACACGTCACTGATGAAGAGAGGTCAGGGCAGCCAGTAACGAGCAGAACTGATGAAATTATTGCAGAAATTTGTCTCACTGTGTGTGAAAATCGTTGGCTGACTGTGAGAAGCATAGCAGACCAAGTAAACATCGATAGAGAAACAGTTAGGAAAATCTCAACTAAAAATCTTGGCATGAGAAAGGTGTGTACAAAAATGGTCCCGAAGGAGCTCACAGATGAACAAAATCAAAGGAGAGTCAGAGTTTGCCAAGACCTTTTGGAGAGGCAAGACGATGTTTTGGTCTGTGTTATTACTGGTGATGAAACATGGGTGTAACAATACGACCCTGAAACAAAGCGTCAAAGTGCACAAAGGAAGTCGGCCAATTCTCCATGACCAATAGTTCCATCAATCCAAATCAAGAGTCAAAACGATGTTGGTAAATTTTTTTGATATCAGAGGGATTATTCATTATGAATTTGTACCAACTGGACAGTTAACCAAGTTTCTATTTGGAAGTGCTAAAAGAGCTGCATGACAAAGACGAAAACAACCTGAACTTTTCACTAATAATTCATGGCTCTTGCATCACAACAATGCACCAGCTCACACAGCACTGTCTATGAGGCAGTTTTAAGCCATTAAGTAAATAACTGTATTGGAACACCCTCCCTACTCACCTGATCTGGCCCCCAATGACTTCTTTCTTTACCTGAAGATAAAGGAAATATTGAAAGGAAGACATTTTGATGACAATCAGGATATCAAAGGTAATACGAGGACAGCTCTGATGGCCATTCCAGAAAAAGAGTTCCAAAATTGCTTTGAGGGGTGGACTGGGCGCTGGTGTAGGTGCATAGGTTCCCAAGGGGAGTACTTTGAAGGTGACAGTAGTGATATTCAGCAATGAGGGATACAGCACTTTTTCTAGGATGAGTTTGTGAACTTAACTGTCACACCTCGTGTGTGTGTGTGTGTGTGTGTGTGTGTGTGTGTGTGTAACTAATTTTGACATGACAAGCAGTGTATATCAGCAGGAGAAAAGTTTATTATCCTAAAGATGCTCCCCTCTGAAGGATCTATGAAAATCTATAGTCACCCTCCCATGATGGAGACAAAGAATGACCTCATAGCTGCACAATGAAGAAGAGGGCAGGGCGGAGGGGACTGCAGTGAGCAGGAGTGCAAGAATGATTTCAAAGACAGTCAGTGGGAGGTGAGAGAGAGAACATTCCTAGTTAGTTACCTGGAGAGGTGCCCCATCCCCGTCTCCAGTCAGATCCAGGGGCGCTTTGTGACTAGTTCTAGCCAATGAAATGTGAACAGAGGAGACGTTTGTAAATTCCATCCTCAGGCAGTGCAGAGCCAATATGACATCTCTACATCCTCTCTTCATCTTCAGTAGTGACTGGAAGCCATATATTGAGATTGGGAAGGGAGTAAATGTGGGTGTGGGTGTGAGTAGGTGTGGGACTGAATCCATGGAGGACAGCTGCCCTTGGGAGTCCCGATTCACTTCACATTTCACATGAGCTTAAAATAAACTTTTGCTATGTTAAGCCACCAAGGCTCCAGAGCTCATGGGTTACCATTGCAGAGACTAACCTATCCCAACTAATACAACATAGAAGACTAAAGACTAGGAAGATAATAAAATAAGTCCAAGGAAATCAGGAGGAATTAATATTATTAATTAATAATTTAAAAAGAAGAATTTACTACAAATAGAAAAAGAGTATACTGATCAAGAGCTAATGAGGAAAAAAATATAGTTTAAACCTAAGAGCTGATTCTACAAAATGTGGGGAAGAAAACCCTCTGGCAAAGCTAGTTATGGTGTATAAAGAGAGAGAAATGCAAATTAAGATGATAAAAGAGCTACGACTATATACTCAAAATAGATTCTATTACATTTTAAAATCATAATAAAATCAATGTTTTTTAAAAATAAAATATGTTACTTAAATGACTCAGGAAAAGATAGAAAATATAAATAGTCTAGTAACTATTAAGAAATTGGGAAAACTGTCGAAATCACCTCCAAAAAAATGTCCTTGAAAATCTGCTTCCAACCTTCAAAGAACTACCTCACGATTGCATAGGAAAAGTAGGAAGTGGACAATTAATTTTACACTGCTATCAAAACAGGTATAGCAAAAGAAAAAAATTTAGATGCTCTCATTTATGAATACTGAATGCCAAAATCCTAAATAAAAGACCAATAAGTTAAATCTAGCAGAATATTTTTAAAAAAACATACTCAAGTAAGAATGATTGCAGGAAAACAAGTAGAGCTCAACATTAGAAAATCTACTGAGGTTCAAGAATCTAAAACACAAACTCTTCATGGGTTAGAACTCTACATTGGTGTATACTCAGCACAGAAAACATTGCCTGGAACATAGTCAGTGCTCATTAAATATTTATGGCATAAATTACTGAGTGACTATATTAATAAATAAAAGGAGAGAAACAAAATTATATTTAAAGACCATGATAATATAATTAAATTTAACTTTGGCACCAAAGAAAAACTCAAAGTAAAATAATAAAATTATGCAAAATGTAACATGATTAAAAAATAAAATCTCTCCAATTATCATGCATTTCCATGGAGAATAATAAGAGACATGGATGCCCACATATTGCCACATATTTTAACATGGTTCTACGAGTCCTAGACAATGCAATTAGTCAAGAAAATAAAATAAATATAAATACTGAAGAGGAAGAAGCAAAATTATTTGTAGAAAATGTGATTGTCTATATGGAAAATACAATAGATTCAACTTTTCAAAAAGTACTTAAAAGTAATGAGATAGTTTATGAAGACAGCTGTTAAGATAATTATATAAAAGTCAATAACTTTCCTATATCCCAGCAATAAAGAGTAAGAAAATATAACTTCACAAAAGATTCCGATCATTAAGGCTACAGTAATGACAATAACAAATTGCCTAAAAACAAAAACAAAATGATGCAAGACCCAAATGGACAAAAACCACTTTATAGGATCATAAACACACTTGAGTAAATATACCCTATTGCCAGAGGGGAAGAATGCTCATTACACTCAATATTGTAAAAGTGTCCATTTTCCCCATCTTAATATATAGATTAAAAAAATAAAATACTGAGGAAGAATACACAAATGAGAATAGCCATGAAAATGTAATTAATTCTCTTTGATAAGGGAGCAATTTGTACATTAGCTGTGGGTAAGGCACAGCAAGACAGCAAGATCCTTCGGCAAATTTGGTGAGCTCTACTTGCCAAGGGAAAGAGTTGCCCTGGAGGATGCTGAGATGAGGGGCCCAGACTGACTCTATGATCCTCCCACCCAAAGCAGGGACAGACCAATCTACCACTGCTCACCTGGGCAGCTGAGCCCACCTCAAACTCCTGCCAGAACTGACAGGCAGATCAGAGAACAAACTAGAAATCCTCAAAATAGATACAAAGATGAAATCTTTTAGTACGTGATAATGACATTTCAATACAGTGGGCTTGAATTAATACATCATTCAAGTTGATAATAGCATAACAGTTTGATTAAAAAAACTCTAAATGTGACATCTAACTCATACCATACACCAAAATTAATAACAAATGAAATATTTGATTGTAAAATGAAATTATATGAACTGTAATGAAAATGTATGAAATGTATGTAATCTCAGGCTGGGAACCATAACTTGATAGACTAAAGATCACAAAATACGAAAAAAATACATAAAACAAAATATGAAAGGCAAAAAAAACTACGGGGAATTGTATGTGGCATATGACAAAGCACATATATGCTTATTAAAAATTACCTAAAATCAATAAGGAAACAGTTATAAACACGACTTTAGAAAAGTGGGGCAAAGACATATGCAGGCAACAAATATTCAACATATTCAGAAAAGGCAACAAATGTCCAGTAAATATTAAAAATGCTTAATCACACTAGACATTGAAAGAGGAGAAAGGAGAGGTTTTTATTTTCATTCACGTGATTAACAAAGTTTTAATATTAGTTGCTGTTAGAGTTGGGGAGAATAAACTGACAATTCTACTGAGGCTGGAGCTATAATAAGTGTGTCTGTATATATAAAATATACACTCACATAGTCTTAAAAACTCATATACTCTTACCCAGCAATTCCACTTCTAACTTCATCCTACGAAAGCAAACCAGTGAGAAATATTTGCTACATGATTAGCAAAAGGAAATCGGTTGACTATAATGGAATATTACATAACCTCAAAAAATTATGCTGTAGAGGTATAGTTATGGACATGGGATGATATTCAAGATATAATATAGAGGGGAAAAAAGCACGTTGCAAAATAGTATACACAGTACGATCTCTAGCGCTTTTTAAAGAACATATAGACACCTACTGAAAACTCAGAAGACTATATCCAAAATATGAACCGTAGTCTCTAGGTAACGAGATTATTGGTGATTTTTTTTCCTTTTTGTCCACCCATAAGTTTATAACTTTTCTACAATAAACAAATATCACTTATGTAACCAAAAAGAAAGTTAAAAAAAGGAAATTCAATTCTGTGGGAAAATAAACATTTATCCTAAAAATAAACTCTAAAGTTGGAAAACGAAGGCAAAAACATCTGCTTCCTGGACAGAAAGGATAGTTTTAAGTTGCTAGATGGGCACTTGTTTCTCGAAGGCCGTGGGGTTCCAGGTGCCCGCTTACTTGGTTGCCCTGCACCCAGCGGCAGAGCCCTAACTATCCTTCTCTCTCCCCTCAACCTGCTGTGTGGCCTACAACTAACTCAACAGAGCGGAGGCATAATTGTATTATTTGCTGTTGTTATCAATATAGCATTTGAAATACCCTGTTCTTGTTGATTAATAAAAGAGATGCTTACTAATCCCCCCTAAAAGGTACAACCATAAATTAAATTACTGTTTTACTCACATGGCTACTGATTCACTTTTTCTAGAGGGAAAGAAAGGTGGGGGAGGCGGCTTGATCACCCATCCTAAAAGAATATGAATCGACGTTAATTGATACATTTCTTTGGTGAAGGCTAAATGCGAGGGGAATTCACTAATTGCGTTGAAGAGAATGGCTCCCTCACAATGACTTGCAGGTCTGGGGTATCCTGCAGGAAATCCAGGCAGCCTCGGGCTGACTGCGGAGTGCAGCCCAGCAGCAGGCTGGAAGCCGGCAGCTCTGCCCAATAAGGAGCTTAGACGATAGGAGCAAAGAACATTCTTTCCAGATTTGTAGGCCACTCATCAGTTGGTGGGTGCATTCTGTTATCTCTCACATATATACACTACAGCAGGTGGCAAGGCATGGCTTCCATAAAACTCCAATGAAAAACTTCACTCTGAGACCTAATAAATGTGCACAGTGCTCCTTGGGGGACTGGTTTGGGTCTGCCTGGCCCAGCTGTGGTAACAGGAAGATGCAGCAGGGCCTGTGTTGGTCTGATGGCCTAACGCACATTCAGGGAGCTAATAGCTGGGAACGAAGCAGTCCGATGACTAAGTGGAACTGGTTCTGACTTTTCCCTGATAGGCTACAGACTGGGTCACGGCTCCTAGGAGGCCTACTGATGGGCAGGGCAGTGTCTCAGAGAAACCTTCAAGGAAAAGATCCTCACTGGTGTCAGCTGCTTTGACCTGAGCACAAATGCCTGCAGCACCAGCCCTCCTAGAGGCTGCTGCATCCTCAGCATCTATTTTGGTCCCAGTGGCCAATGCCTGGACCCTGCGGTTGTGTCCGGAGCTGCAAAGCAGCAATGATGCTCACCTAAGCTGTGAACTGGAAAGCAAGCCCACTTGCATGCTGTGTTGCATGCTGAGCAGTCTAGGAATGGAAAATAGGCTCTGTAGACAAAACTTTGTCTTCCATTCCCCAACTCAGCGTCTAAAACTAAAGCATCCAACCCAGCAGTCCTGCTCCCCCTCCCACACTTCCATAGTTCCTCGCCTACTCTCAGGCACCATAAACATCACCCATTTTTGCACAAGAGCAGAGTCCATTTCAACCATCACTGGGCAGTGGCCATTTGAATCAGTTTCTAAAGAGCCCTTGAACCTTAGGAAGCCAATGTTTTTAGAGGATTGAATGGGCAAGCAGAAGAGGAAATGACAGTGAACTTATCAAAGGCTGGTTGAGGACTTGGTGTCAGCCCCATTCCCTTTAACATCATCACAGCCCTCCGTGGTGGGGGCTGCTGTGACTGCCTTTGTGCAGACTGAAAAAAATATCTTCCTCACCAGATCAAGGTGGCGATTATACCTCCATTTTCTCTTTCACTTAGCCGGTCTCTAAATTCCAGCTCAGGGCTTTAGTCCACCCAACACAAACCAAATGCCACTTCTAAGAAACACACTCTATCACTTTCAGGGTGCTTCTTACCCCAGCAACCAAGAGATTCTCTTGAAGGAAAAAAAAATGGCATCATAAGTCATGCAAGAACTAATTTCTCCCTTAGATCTTGCTCTATCCTGCCAAAGCCCAGCACTGCAGCTGTGCCTCACTCCTCTGAATCCTGATTCCCACCAAAAATGAAAGAGGCCGTGCGAGGAGCTTCTCCCATCTTTGAACTACTTCGCACTACTTCCCTGTCGATGATACTCAGACCTTTTGCTCACTCATTCATTCAGTTGCCCATGAACTGGCCCTGCCCACAAGAAGCTTAAAGTCTAGTGGGAAAGATAAATAATAAAAGACAAAAATTACAATACAACATAACCATAGCATGCCTTTAGAATACAGATTCCAGAAGAATTCTTGGACTCTCTTACTCTGCACTGCAATATTCCCTAAACCAGAGCAGTGCCTGGCACACAGCAAGCACCCAGTAAATATTTACTGAATGAATGCATGAATGAATAGTGCATGCCACAGTGCATACAACCCAATAACAGTCACAACAAGTGCCCAAAGGTACTTGTAGCTACTGTTTATTAAGCATTTCCCACTGCTGACCCTGTGTTCGGCACTTTTCAGGGATAATCTCATATTGGCATTGCCACATTACTACAGTGCAACCCTTATTATTCCCATTGTGCAGATGAGAAAACAGATGTGCAGAGAGTTAAGCTCAAGATCCTATAGTCAGTAAGCAACAAACCAGATCTGTCTCACTCGAAAGCCTGTGCTGCTCTGAACCATTAGGCACACAGTGGCCCCGTCTCCAAGGGCCAGGAAATGCTTCCCAAGGGATGGAATGAAGCGAAGGGACAGAGAGGGGAAGGAACGTATGCAAACACGGGAGAAGCAGACGAAGGAGGAGATGAAACTTTCCCAATTAAATGGAATGGGTTTTTATAAACTCTTTTCACAGTTGCTGACAATTTCTCTACTCAGATGTGAGTGCATCAAGGGAAAACACTAGAAACTCCGTAGAGTACGTTCAAGCATGGCAATTCCTACATTGTTAAAGTGACTGAATCCCATCCCGAGCAGTTTTACTCGTATATTCAGAACTCCAGAACGTGCGCCTTGTGGGAGATGAGCTGGGAGAGGAGCTATGAGTAGGAGCAACCCTCAAGCCCATCTCTCTCTTCCATCAGAGAAGAAAGTCCTCACGTCAAAGACACAAAAGGACAAGAACCCAGTGGATTGCTGAAGCAACTCCATAAAGCGATCTACCAATTCCACACCTAAATTCCAAACTTCCAATGCTGTTGCTTCTACTGATTCAGAAATTAAGAAGCAATGTTAGGATCATGCCTCACTACAGTCTCAATAAGATAAAGTAAATGGGTGCCACTTTTATTTACCCAAGTGAACCCAGGTAAACTGTTTTAATCTTGTCAATAAACATGAATTGAGCTCCGATTGTCTAAGGCATTGTGATATATATATATATATATATATATATATATACACACATATATATATATATTTATACACACACACACAGACACACACACACACTGAGCATACAATGGTGATCAATGCATTCTATTGGGGATAGACAGACAAGAAAACAAAAAAATGAAAAAAAAATAAGAGCATTTCAAAGAGAGGTTAGTGATGTGACAAAAATGAACAGGACAATGGTCTAGAGAGTGAATGGGGAGGGAGAACCTCTCAGAGGCCTTTGAGCTAAGACCTGAGTGATGAGGAAGAGGCAGATGGAAGAGCACATGCTCAGCCAGACAGGGAAAGAGGGAAAACAGCAAGAATAAAGCCCCCAGATGGAAATGAGTTTGGTGTGCTTGGGCCAGGGAAGGCCATTGTAACTGGAGCACAGTGAATGAGGGGCAGGTGGAACAGAATGAGTATGGAAAGACAAAGGGGGTGAAGTCAGGCACTGTCTTGTAGGCCATTGGAAAGATCTGGGACAGTAAGTATAATTAATGAGATGCTGTCGGAGGCTTTTAACCAGCAAAGTAACATGAACTGATTTTTGCTTTAAAAGGTTCACTCTGAATGTCATTAAAATGGAAACATATTAGTGACACACAATAGTGAACTGGCCATCACTTTACCTGCTGCATGACACAACGGATGCCGTCTCATAAAGAGACAGAATTCATCCACAAGCCAGCATCCACCAGAGTTCCAATAAACAAGTGGAAGGGACCTCTTGGTGACCAGCTGCTTGAACTTCCAAGAATAAGACCACATATTCTGAAATCCAATTTCCCCTCTCCCTTTATCATTCCCTCCACAGATGAGGGTAAAAAACAAGGTTTTGTGTTCAAGGCTCACAAATCTTACCACTTCTAAACAATTTCTGAAAAGGGACAGAAGAGTTGTGTTTGGGGGGCTAGGGAAGAAGCATAAACACATTGAACATTTTGATTCAAGCACTGAACTGAAACCCCGAGACCAAGGGGAACCAGCAATCCAAGTCTCTAGTCAGGGGCCTACTGATCACGTGGTTGGTCTGATGGGTAATGAAGAAGTCAAGACCTTAATACAGGTCAGCTTGACTGTCATCTACTAAACACCAATACAGGAAAACACTATTTCAGCAACCAATATATCAAAAGGCAGCCCACATGAGGCTATATCTGTGGCAAGACCATGCCAGAAACCTGGGCTAATCTGACTCTGCTATTCATAAATTCTCCCTCATGTTACAGCACATGTGTTTGGGAAAGGAAAATGAATCCAAGTCAATTTTAGACATTGTTACTTGGAAGCCATCTGGAGTCCCTGGAAGCATAAGAAGCCACTGCACGCCCTGCCCTCAAATGCCCACTGTAATTAGGGCAGTATGCTTACATGGGAGTTCAGTGTCCCCTATTCCCCAGAGATGTCCCCACCCCCACCCTACCAGATGCCAGCTAAGGCTCCACTTCCCACCCAAGAAAGGTATTTGGTTTCTCAGTAAACCTAATGGAGAGCCCTGGAGGTGTTGCGCTTGCACTTGAATTGCACCCAAGGCTGGGTTCTCTGCTTTCTACTGGCTTTAGAACTGCACACCTGAATTCCTTTGCCACAGCGGCAATGGAAATCCCTCCCTAGGAGCAGAAGTTCCATGAAAAATCCCTTCTACCTAACAATCCTGTGTTCAGAGTATGTCTAGCTTTGGAAGAGACCCACCAGAATCCTTATGTAACGTTAATAGATTTTAGCATGCTGCAGAGCCGCTCCTGGAGACAGTAGCCCAGATGTAGCCCATTTGCACTGTGATGACAGGGGGCTGGTCTTGTAGCTTCCTAGGGTCTGGCTCTTTCTGTGGGGGTTCTGTCCTCCTCCCCTACCTGGCTGTGATCCTCTGCTTATCTCATCTTCCTGAGGAGTTGGGCCTCCCTTTCTGCAGCCTCTCTCCCTCCACTGAAAACAGTGTTAGGACCAAGCCGACAGCAGCGCCATTCCTTCCCTGCCCCCATTCCCCCCCACCCCTTCGGGTCCTTTCTCCACCACCTAACGCCTTAACGAACCCAGCCAGGAAAGAGATACAGAATCCAGTACAGTCACAGTCCCAGAAAACAAACACGGCAGGAGGGAGGCTCAGCTCTGCCAAGCCGACCAGGCCCAACACTTGCCCTGGACCCCTGAGAAGCCCTGAACTCGGCGAAGGGGAGGACTCTTCGGAGAGCGACTGCGGTTCAGCTGCCTCCGGCACAATCGGAGCAAACACCTGTTTCCAGGAAGCTACGCTAGCAAAGGGAGAAGGGATTCCCGGGGAAAGGCAGGGAGGACGAGGTGAAGGGGCAGCTGGGGACGCAGGTGAAGGATGCGTCACACTTTGCGCTTGGCAACCGGAGCCCGGTAGCAGCAGGCAGAGCATGAGAAAGGCTCCGAGGTCTGGGAAGTTCATAGAGGAGGGGTCGCGCCTGCGAGCGGCGCCCCGAGGGGACCAGCCAGCACAGGGAAAGCGACGGCGGGGACAGAGGGAAGGAAGACAGGAGGCCGGGCGGGCTCCATCACCTGCGCGCCCTGGCGAACGCTGCCTCGCAGGCGCGCACCGGCCCGCGGCTGCCAGCGGGTGACCTACCTGCCCACCGTCTGGTTGGCCAGCTGGCGCATGCGATTGAACTGCTTCTTCATCTTGGCCCCGCTGCCGCGCTAGCCCGGGAGCTGGGGAAGGACGGAGCAGCCCGGAGCCCGCCGCAGGGTTACATGGCTCCCGTGTGGAGCCTCCCGGGCGACGGCAGCGGCAATGCGGAGCCTCGGGGAGCCTTGTGGCCCGCGCGCGGCTCCTTCCCGAGGGCACCACCGCCTACTCCTCCTCCCGCCGCGGCGCCTGCTGCCGCATCCTCCTCATGCGCTCCGCCGCACCTTCATAGTAACGCCTGGGGTAGCCTTCAGCGCCGGCCAGGTCCGCCCAGGATGTTCGCCCCCAGCCCCAGTCCCGCGCGGGGACCCGGGAGTCTCCGCAGGCTGGCTGGCTGGCTGGCCGGGTGGTCGCCGCTGCGCCTGTGCGGAGGGCGCCGTGCATTCTGGGACTTGTAGTTTCGCATCCCGGCGCCCACCTTTCCTCTGTCCAAAGTTTGCAAGTACCGTGGGGTGCGGAGGTGGGAGAAAATGGAGTCGCCAAAGTCTTTGCATATTAGCATTCTACGAGGGGAAATATTTTCTCCTTTAAAAATAGCAAAATGGAACCAAGAATACAACAGCAAATAAAGAAAGTGAACATCTGTCTTTCGCTGTATTTTAAGTGAATGTGAGGCATTGCTGTTTTGGATTCACAGGAGGAAGATTTATGCTAGAAGGTACATCACTCATAAAATTGCATAAGGTCACCTGATTAATGTGAAGGTGCAGGGTTACTCTTGGGGCACAGGGGTTGACGGTCAGATTTTGAACCAGGCAGAGCATGCATCCCAGAAGTTTGAGTCTTAATTTTCACCGAACCCAAAAGGTAACCTGAAGCCAAATAGAAGGATAAGATAGTGGCATCGCACTATCATTATATATGGGCCCAATCTGACTGGGACAACTTTCTTGAACGGCTTAAATTCCAGTCTTAGAGCTACGTAATCACATCTTCCTTCTACGCCAGGAGACCAAGGAACATCACCTGTGGCCGGCCTGGAGCATCTTACACAGCAATATCCCATTGGGATCAGTTGGCTCTTGGAAAAGGGATTGTAATTTTCTGCAGGCTCTGTCCTTAGGAAAAAACAGGTGACTGAAGTTATGTTTCATCGTTATCAAGTAAGAGTAGTATTGTTGGGTGGTAGGGGCTTTGGATCAAACAGATATGAGTTCATCTATTAGAATTCCAAATACCAATTCTATAATCTTAGGGGAAAAAGTGTATCCTCTCTGTGCCTCAGTTTCCTTATCTCTGACAGAGAAATGATACTGCCCAATAGATAGCAGATAGGTAACTATTTGTTAAATTGTCAATAATCAAGTAACAAATTTCTATGTAATTCATTTACTACAAATAAAATCATAGTTAGCATAATAGAGAAAATGCTTCTCCTACAACAGAATTACTAATCTAATAAACGAAAGAACGTTTTCGAAATGGGATATTTTGCATATGTTGGTTTTAGTTGCAAGATGTCCTAAATATGGTTGTAAGTATCCTGCTGGCCAGCTGAACAAAGATGGTTTGAGGCATGTCTTGGCTGAATGAACATGATATCTTTAATTAATTGTGGATTTAGCCTCTGCTTATTAGGTCAGGGAACTCTAGTAAATTAATAAGTGAAGGCATTATTTGTTTTCAACCGACTGTGCTATGTGTATAATGTCAATGTAATTTGTATACAAACTGAAATTGTTTCCATTTTGAGATATTTTTTAAAGAGCCAAGGCACAACATGATTTTATATGTATAAATAATAGTGAGACATTAAGGGCACTGTATGACTTTTAGCAATACTATTAGGTTGAGGCAAAAGTAATTGTGGTTTTTGCAATTATTTTTAACCTTTTAAACTGCAATTACTTTAAACTGCACCAACCTAATATCTCTGGTAAGGTAGAGAACTGAACTGTCCAATATAGTAGCCACCCATGACATGTGGCTATCGAAAATTAAATTCACTAAAGTTAAATAAAATTAAAAATTTAGTTCGTTAGTCACCTAGCCACATTTTAAATGCTTAATAGCCACATCTGGCTAGAGGCTGCTGTATTGGACAGTAGAGATATAGATTATACCTATCATCTCAGAAAGTTCTATTGGACAACACTAGTCCTAGAGGACTGTGGCAGACAACTCTATCCATCCTCTGTCTTCAATCCTAAGACATTTCAGTTCTAAAAGAAAAATCTCAGCTTCTCCACAAAAGACAGCCTACCCTGCTAGAGTGTGGTCCAATAATACTTTATTAACTAATGGCTTCTTCACATATCTCCTGAGCTTTTCCTCTATTCAGGAAGCAGCCAGAGTTTTCTCTGCTTTCTAACCCAGAGAAGAGATGACAGTGCAGAAAAAAGAAAAAGGAGTGTCAAGTCTTCTCTTTTGATCTTTCAAAGCAGGCTTCAGAAACACATGTGAGAGAAGAGAGTTTTTAAAGAAAAGGGCTTTGAGTTTCAAGAATATGGGCTTTGGAACTTTAATAATCTATGCCATAAATAGTAAGTTTGAAGAATATATTATCCTGCCTCTTCTAGATAAAGAACCCACAGGTTGTGGGAAGTTAAAGATGATGAGAGGGAAGTGGGACGGGAGAGAAGGAGAGGAAAAGTACACGATAAATGTGCAGATTTTTTTATTGTTCAAAAATTTTACTTTCTATCCCTTTGGAAAGAAATTATATTTCATCTTCCCATTGAGGGCAAGATCAACTGTGTGATTTTCTTTGGACATAAGAATATGCACACAAGCGCTTTATGTCAATTCCAAGCAGAAGTTTTAAGAGTCATTTTGTGATCCTATCCCTTTCTTCACTCTGTCATAATACCAGCAATGAGCCAGTTAGGGGCTGCTGTGGAGCAGAGTTATGGCTATTCATCCCACATGAAAAATATACCTTTGTTGTGGTAAGTCAGAGCTTTGGGGATTTTTTTGTTACTGCAGTGTAATTTAGTCTAAGCTACACTACAGTGGGTATCTCTAAGAAACTGGCTTGTGTCTTGCACCTTCCCATGGTCAAAACTTTGGTTGGAGGCAGGCAGGTTGGTATTAAGTATTGCTACCCAACTTTTTGTTTGTTTCTATATTCATGAAATATCTTTTTCTATCCCTTTACTTTCAGTCTGTGTGTGTCTTTCAATCTAAAGTGAGTCTCTTGTAGGCAGCATATGTAAGGGTCTTATTTTCTTGCCCAATCACCCACCCTATCATTTGATTGCAGCATTTCATTCATTTACATTGAAAGTAATTGTTGATTGATATGTAGTTATTGCCAATTTATTATTCACATTTTTTATCTTTTTTTTTTTCCATTTTAAAGAAGTTCCTCTAAGATTTCTTGTAATATTGGTTTGGTGGTGATGAACTCCTTTAGCTTTTTCTTGTCTGGGAAGCTCTTGATCTGTCCTTTGATTCTATATGATAGTTTTGCTGCATAGAGTAACTTTGGTTGAAGGTACTTGCTTTTCATCACTTTGAATATTTCATGCCAATCCCTCTGGTCTGCAAAGTTTCCGTTGAGAAATCAGCTGATGGTCTTATGGGAGCTTCCTTCCAGGTAACTAACTGCTTTTCTCTTGTTGATTTTAAGATTTTTTCTTCATCTTTACCTTTGGCATTTTAATTATGATGTATCTTTGTGTGGGCCTTTTTGGGTTGATCTTGTTTGGGACTCTGTGTTTTGTGGGCTTGTATGTCTATTTCCTTCGCCAGGTTAGGGAAGTTTTCTGTCATTGTTTCTTCAGAGAGGTTTTCAATTCCTTGCTCTCTCTCCTCTCCTTCTGGTACCCCTATGATGTGAATGTTGATATGCTTGATGTCCCAGCTGCCCCTTAAACTATCCTCATTTTTTTGGATTCTTTTTTCTTTTTGCTTTTTTGTTTGGGTGTTTTCTGCTACCCTAGCTTCTAAATGCTAATTTGATCCTCTGCTTCATCTAATCTACTGTTGATTCCAATGTATTTTTCATTTCAGTTATTGTATTTGTTATTTCAGACTGTTTTTTTTTATGGCTTCTATTTCCATTTTTATATTTCCTATCTCTTTGTTGAAGTTTTCCCTGAGATCATTTGGCATTCTTATAACCAGTGTTTCACTCCGCATCTCATAGATTGCTTGTATGCATTTGTTTAATTCTTTTTCTGAAGCATTGTTCTTTTATTTAGGACATGTTTCTTTGTCTCCCCATTTTGGCTGCCTCCCTGTTTGTTTTTATATATTAGGTAGGGCTGCTATGTCTCCTGTTCTTAGTAGAGTGGCCTTATGTAGTAGGCGTGCTGTGGGGCTCAGTGGTGCAGCCTCCCTCATCACCTGATGTGGGTGCTCCAGGTATGTCCCTTGTGTGGGTTGTGCATGCCCTCCTGTTATAGTTGAGCCTTGGTTGCTGTCAGTAGGAGGGGTTAACCCTCAGGCTGATTGGTTATGAGGACTGGTGATGAATGCAGTGGAACAGATGTTATGCTGGGGCTGACCCAACAGAGCAGGATTCACCTTAGCAGGGCTCTGGTGCCTGCCCAGTGTGCCCTTTGGGTGTGCTGTGCCCAGAGGCGGCTGGGTGTTGCTCTGGCTGGGTCCAAACCAGGCGTGCCAGTCCCTGGGCCTCCTGGGAGAGGACACACCACAGGCCAAGTTCAGCCAGAGTCTGTGCCCTGCCCCGGGCCACCTGGCATGAGGCACAAGGCAATCTGCAGATAGCCACCACCTACACTGAGCTTGGAGGTGCCTTGAGAGGCCAAGCGATGAACCAAGCCTGGCTGTTGCTAATGCCAGGTTTGGGGCTCCTCAGCCAGATGTGCGGGACAGACCAAAGCAAGATGGTGCTTGTTTGGGCTTTGTGAACCTTTGGGAGGTTTTAGGAAAGTCCATAGCTGAGTCAAGAAAAGCTGTTTATGCAGAAAAAATCACTGGAAGAAGCTTTGGTGTTTCCAGAAGTTGGGTGGGGTCTCAGGGAATCAAGGCTAATGAATGGTGTTAGCCAGGTTGATAGAGACTCAGATATGGTGGTCACCTGTGTTTACACACTGGGGTAGGAGGGGGAGAGCTTAACAAAGAAACAATGGCTTACCTGCAAGCATTTCCTTTCCTCTTAGTAACTCTTTGCTCACATGTCACTTTCTTGGTGTAACCTCTCTTGAACACCCTATTTAAAATCACAATCTCACTGCCTCAGCATTCATGATTCTCACCCCATATCCTGCTTTATTTTTCCTCCCATGGCACCTACCGTGTGTTTCCCCGAAAATAAGACCTAACCGGAAAATAAGCCCTAGCATGATTTTTCAGGGTAACATCCCCTGAACATAAGCACTAATGCATATTTTGGAGCAAAAATTAATATAAGACCCAGTCTTATTTTGGGGGAAACATGGTACATGGGGAGAGCTCATCAGAAAATAAGACCAAAGCAGAAAAGGCAGAGCCATAGCAGGGAACAAGACCAATTCTAGTCTAAACTAGGGCCTGAGACACCCATTTCAGGGCTCTTTTCACAATATCTCAGTTCTTTCATATGGTTTATATAATCATGAATGAGAAAATGACAGGAATATATCTAGGAGAGCAAAGTAGATAAAAACCGGGTCTTACTTTGGAAGCCTGTACATATCCTATAGGTCATTTTGAAGCCCAATTCTATATGATTCAGTTTGCTTAGTTGCTAAACTGATGAAAACATTGGGTTAACTAATTGTGTGTGTGCATGTATTTTAATAGGCAGATATGTAGCTTGAGAGTCTGTTTCCCGACCCCCCAAAAGGAACAGAATAATGTACTGTGTTTCACCGAAAATAAGACCTAGCCAGACCATCAGCTCTAATGCATCTTTTGGATCAAAAATTAATATAAGACTCAGTGTTATATTATATAAGACCGGTATGATATGATATATGATATGATATGATATATGATATATTAAAGAACTGGTCTTATATTAAAATAAGACCGGCTCTTAACATTAATTTTTGCTCCAAAAGACACCTTAGAGCTGATGGTCCGGCTAGGTCTTATTTTTGGGGAAACATGGTAGTAAGTACAGGCAAGAAGTACAGAGTGAAAGATCAGGGGCTGTGGAAATAAGCAAAGTTTGACTACAGGCCCTGCCATATTTTAGGTGTGTAATGTTAAGCAACTTACCCCGCTTCTCTGAACCTCAGTTTCTTCACATGTAAAATAGGGATATAATAGTACCACTTCATGGTGCCATTGTGAGGATAAAATGAAATAAAATACTTAACGGGCATAGCACAGTGCCTGGTACATCATATAATCAATGAAAAGTGCTTACATCTCTTTTTAAAATAAACGTTTTATTTAAAAATATATATATATTTTTAAAAAAGAACACATGCCAACTTTGGTATTTTAGCCATTGCTTCTTTTCTCTTCCTGGTAACCCACATTTCTTTCTGGTTATGTATAGTTGAGCAAAGGAGACCAACATGAAAACACCACCACACAGGGTCCCCAGAGAGAATGTATGCTTGGTCTTTTGATTTCTTTCCAAAGCACCTCCTTGTGTTCCAGCAAGAGAGGGTTCCAAGCACCCAGCAAGGCACTGCCCTCTTTTCTCACTGTAGGCACATTGGAGAGGAACTCTGGGGAACAGTGTGGGTTCCCTTCCTTTGGAAAACATTAGAATAGCACGCAGGGTCCACATTGTTTTACTCCCTTTTCCCATAAACACTCAGGAACTGTTAAACCATTTATAAGAAACTCATGTTACCAGCAGGTGGTTAAAATAAGCACAGGAGACATGCAGGAGTTTGTGTTAATCCTTAGAGGAAATGGCCAAATCCTAGAATCAGAAGGGAACTTACTCATATGCAATTGAACCCAATGAATCCTATTACAATTTCCCTGGCAGATGATAGCATAGTTCTTCCCAGATTGCTTCGAGTCTTAAAATAATCTTTTCATGCATAGTCTCTACCTGGCTGGGGTCCTCTGGAAATGTGGATTCTCAGAATCAAACCCAGCTCCTTAACACAACCCTAGCAACTCTCAGAACTATAGGACCATATTATTGCAGGACCTGGACTCTGTCTCTTAATATCATCCATTTAATAAAGCACTAGCAATTTCAACATTAGAACCATCCTGCTGGTTTATACTGGATTTATAAGAAAACAAACACCCCAGACTCTTTTCACTCCAAGTTCTCTCATATCTGACAGCAAATAGTGTGCCAACTTTTGTGGGCTTCCCACTGTGAGGAATGCTGCGAAAGCCCAAGGGGGAGGCTGAGCTGCCTTCATACTCTGCAGCTTTTCTGCTAAGGGATGGAGGCTCAACCTAGAAACAGCTCCCCTCCACTACGAGTTCTTTTTGTCTAGAGAACTTGTTATGAAGATTGAGGATATGGGATGAGGGGGGAAATGTTTCCTTCTGCCTTCCCTGATTTTCAAGGGGCTTCTGTATCTGGCAATGAAAACAAACCCTAAAACTCTCACAAATGCTTTCAGTGATGGAGATATTGAAAGATCTCCAAGTGCCATACTGCTGCTGTTTGACCATGGAGAAAGAAACAAGAAGGTTAGTGTGGGTCATAGCTTTTAACTAAAAAGGAGCTCTCTGCTCTCCCTTCTGGAAAAATGAAGACCCTTTTGAAATCACAGCTAAAGGGTCTCTGGCTTGAGGACTGGGAGATTCCCAATGTTCTTGCAACTGCAACTCCCTAGTCACTCAAAATCGGAACCACCCTTACTGAGTCAATTTGGTGTCGGATACATGAGGACTTGTGTGATTCACACAGGTTAGACATCAAGGAATTATCCATTGGATGAGTAAATTTGATGCAGGAGTTTTCAGTTAGACAAAAATCTGTTTATAGGAGAGCTGATAGAGTTTAAATAATTTTTGAAAGCACTGTCTCAAATGCTCGGGATAGGTTTTTATTGTTTCTTTTTTTCAGATTGGAAATAAATGTTTTGAATAGCAAAGGCCTCCAGTCCCCAGACCCTTTACTATTCAGGTGGAGACTCTTGGTTTCTTCATTTACTGGTGCAGTAATTGCATTGTTAAGCATGGCTTCTCATCTAAAAATTTGTGATTCACTTTCCATCATTCAATATCTTAGCTGAACTGAGAGGTTCATAGATCAGGAAATTGGGACCTATCTTCTTCCCTCCCTTCCTTCCTTTGTTCCTTCCTCCCTCCCTTCCCTCCCTTCCTTCCTTCCTTCCTTCCTTCCTTCCTTCCTTCCTTCCTTCCTTCCTTCCTTTTTTCTTTCTCCTCCCTCTCTCTCTCCCTTATAATAGAATGTGTGTCATATCAATAACATTGTTAGAAGCAGAACTACTACTAATGAGCACTGGCTTAATGAAAGCATTTGCACAAATGAATTTTCTGACTCAGTTGGGTAAGTAGGAACCTAGGGAACTGCAGCAGCAGGGACTGCAGTCAAAATGGCTGCAAATGGCTGCAGATCTGCTTTACCATGGGGGTTCCAGGAGCACTAAGTAAACCACATGTGGTTATTTTCAGGCTCTAAGAGCATTAAGAAACATGAATGCGGCCATCTTTATAAGTCTCTGTACATCTTTTAGGCCCAATTTGTTGCCAGAATAAAGGATATAACTAAGAGTTTAAAAGAAATTAAAATAAAAATCCCCAATAGGAGACAGATGAATTAACATGGATTATCTGATCCACGGAGAGAAGCCAGCTTCATCAGTTTTCTCCCAATCATCCCCAGTTTTATCCCACAAATCTCAGATCCGAGCCATGAAGAGACAGAATGAATATGCTATATGGAGACTGTGGGAGGAGGTTGAGACCGATCATCGAGGGGCCTGATCTGTGTTAAGCGTGTTGGTTTGCAGTCGTAAATGGGATCCATGTTTGGTCAACTGTGAAGCTTGTACATCAGTACCAGGTAATATTCTAAAAAGATCCCAGTAAAAATGCAGGAACTTACAAAGTACAGAGGCCTCCTAACCATGTCTAGTCCTTCCGATATTATCAAAATACCCAAAGGAAAAAATAATTAACACTCAGATCAGAGTCTCAGAGTAGGCACACTATGATTTTGTTTTCCAAAGGAAATAAGGTGTGTGCATGGGCCGGGATAACATACAAATCACACAACATGACACATAAAAAATGTACTGACCAGCAAGCTTTGTCAAGATCCAAATAGAACTTCAACATCTGAGGAATAAACAAATGTGAGGAATGTGTTAAAAGGGTTTCTTTCCAATAGCTTCATTTTCAAAGAAAAGTCTGGTAATTTTGCCTGTAGATTTTTGGTCTGATGACTGACATAAAAGCAAAATGAAAAATTTACCATGTGGATCTTTCAAAGCACAATGCAGATCAAGGAATGTTAAACGAGTTTTATGATCCTTTATGCTTTTCCATGAGAGACTGTATTACCATTTCCAGCTACTAATGGTGAAGCTGTTCTGTCTTTTCACATCCATATTCATTGTCAAGATGAGCTTGTTCATGGGAAGCAAGTGTCTGTGAGTCATCGGGCTGGGGCCATTAGTCATACACAGAGAGGCAATGTGTAGTCTGGTTGATTAATCAGAAACTCATAGTGAGAAAGGCCAAGTATCATTTCACAGCAGATTGAGGCTTAAAGGTTTTTGGTATAGAACTCTGTAACACTGCTTTTCAAGATACACACACGTGTATGTAAATATACTCATGCATGTGTATATGAGTATATATATATATATATATATACATATATATATACACGCATACATACACATGTGTATATATCTGTACACATATGCATAAATATATATATACCCCCATCCCCAATAAGATCTGGCAGCTTTCAGAGTAGCAGTCACCAAAAACAGTTCACACAAGTTTACAAGTTAACAATGGAATGACTTCTAAATCTTTGGTTTATCAAAAAGAGAACTTCTAAAATCACAACATTTTTGGTTATTTTCTCCATAAGTGCACAGTGAACAACATTTTTTACAAAAGAAGAAAACAGTGTCTTAGTGATTTAAATAAAAAACAAAAACAAAAAACCCCAGCAATAGCTACTTTCTACAGCATGCAACACTATAAAAACAGTGAGTTGGAGCCACAATGAGCCTTAGAGAGACTGTCCTGACATTTGTTTTTCAACTCTCAGTAAAAGCATTAGAGGTAATGAGGAATGCACATAAGACCACTGTCTTTTTTCCTTCCATCATTTTCAAAGTAATTGTATTTTTTTCAGAAACCCATAACTAAAATACTCTCTCCTTGTAAATATATTTCATATCTATCTTTACCATATGATGATTTCCAATTTCCCCAGACCAACTGAAATCAACGATTGCTGTAAATGAAAGAAGGATAAGAATGAGCTTTGGGACTGATGGGCCAAGTCACCAGTTTCTTCCTAAAGACATTCTTTCAACTTGTTTTGTAGCAAATTATGCATGTGAAGAATGAGTTCTTCAGGAGAACCCGGATTTTTAGTTTTTTAAAATATGGCTTTATTAGGAGTATGTCAGCTTGTTAGATCTGAGAAGTCTTCTCCCAACGTTAGGGCAGAAAAAGAAAGATCTTCAAAACAGGAGCAAGAAAGGCTTGGTATCTTGAAAGAAGAGTGGGAGAAAGATAAACTGGGGTGGACCCCCACAACACGTACCCTAAAGAAGTTGGATCTCCACAAATAGTTCTGTCACAGTAACCTATGGTATTTATCCCTATATGTGAAACATATAGTTCTGTCAGAATTATCCCTGATACAACTTCCCGAGGCTAGAGAGATCCTTCTGATCTACTTAGGTGGTCATCACTAGTCTTTGGAACTAAAGGGGATTGTGTTAGAGAGCCTTCCATGTCCGGAGGTTCTTCCCTGTTTCTCCATGCTTGTCACCACAGAGACAGAGGGAGTGATTTGACTAATGGCTGAGAAAGAGGGAAGTTCTGGGTGGGGTTCTCTGGACCAAATGCAGGTCAGTTTTTATCAGTGACCACAGAGTCATGGGTACAGGAGTAGAAACCACACCAATGGGGCATCTTTGTGGTCGAGGAACGCTGAGTTGATTTTGCTTCCCTGGGAATAGATTGTTACTGTCCCTCTATTCTATCTCAAGAACTCCCTAACTGAAACTGGGCCTGACTTGTATTTTGAAAGACAGGTAATGGAGAGATAAGAATTGCCTCTATCACAGGTATGCCTTCCATAACCTTTGATAGACTGGTTTCCCTGTACTCCCCAAAGAGTTTACATTTTCTTTCCACAGTACACCAAAAATTCATGAGAAAAGCTTACAGGTGAGACTATACCCCAACAATGCCTAAAAAAACATATGGGCTAGAAGAAAACACTGGTGTTTGAAAAGGCAGTGAAATAAATTTTGTTTGTTTGTTTTTGCATTCTTGCGCTGAGAAAGCACATTTTTAAATGCATTGCTGAAGTCAATAACAGTCATTGAATGTTGGTAAATATTACATTTTATACGTGTAAAAAAAGACTCCTATTTGTTCTTGATGATTGTCTCCATTGCTTCTTTTTAATCTCCTCCTCTTCCTCCTCCTCCTTCTTTTGGATAATATACGTATTTATGGTTGTGTCCGTTCCCCCATGGAACTCCTGTTGATCTTCCTTAGCATGTTTGCCTTCTACCACTGCTGTAAGTGAAGGTCCATGGGGGAATTCAAATTGAGATCCGTGACATCTAGGAAATCAATGTTGAAGATGCTGGGGCCACTGGTGGTAAGGGAGCTGAAGCTCGGTGTGGAACTTGGTGGAGTGAGGTCCAGCCACTCCATGGTTTCCCAGGGAGATTCAGTGAAGCTTAACTGAAGCCCATTGCTGTCCACAGAAGAAGGTGAAAACTGAGTATGCATCGGGGAGAGGGGACCTGGCAAGATCTCATGTGCATTGAAGAGGTCTTCTGCAGCCTTCCCGGAGAATCCATCCATTATCCCATCGAAAGAAGGCTCCTCATTCCCAATTTTTAGAAGGGCAACATCGCTCACCTTTCCCAAGGGGCTCTGGGAATTTAATAAGACTTCGAGGTGCTCATTGCTGTCTGTGCCATAGTGATTGAAGGAGAGCTGGCCTCCTGAAGATGCTTGTTCAAAGGAGGCTGAGGGCTTGGGGAGGGCAGCAGTAGGGCTTCGGGAAGACACAGGCATCTTTGGGACTTTTTGAAGACATGAATGATCCTCCCTGGCGTCAGCTGGCATTTCTGTTGGTAAAACACAATGGGAATTGTTACATCACTTCAAATAGAGCATGCCACACAAAATGAAACTTTGAAGTGAATGAGTCACACTGAAATAGAGGAGATGGCTATGCCTCTCTGGTCATTGCTGATCACCCTGTCTCATCCCTAGACTGCTCTATATATGTATCCCCAATTCTTCTTCCCTCTGGTCTCTTCCCAAATCCTTTCTTTCTGGAAGTTCCAGTGTGTGATTATCAAACTCTCAGAGCATGTTCCTTTACCTGCTCCTTCACTGACACCTGGCTGTCCCCTGAGGACACTGCATCCTCTGTTATACCCTCAGGGGGGACTCATTTATTTCAGAGCCAGAAGATGAGTCTTCCTGGGTGCCATCCTGCGCCTACTTTCTGATTATTACTCCCCCACCTTCTTATAACTCCTCAGTGTTCTTGAGGGTCATGCTGCTCTCCCCGCTACCCCCCACCAGCCTCCTGGTCACTCCTCCTCATCCATTGAAAACTCTTGCTCAGTTCATTGCCTTGTACCTATTTCAACTCTTGTCATTGTATGTGATTTCAGCATCCTCAGAAGTGACCGTCCAGCTGGCCTCTCAGTTCCTTGATACCCCCATCACCCTCAACTCCCGTGATTCCTCCATTCTCACTCTGTTGGACACACCCTGGACCTTGTCATCCCCAAATACTGCATCCCTCTGAAAGCTCAATTTCAACCAAAATCTCCCACCCTCAGTCCATCCCCTCCCATTCCTCCAGCTTTCCTGACGACAAAGATTGTTCAGGCACTTGGAGTCTAATCTACTGACTATGTTGTCACCATCCATCAGCCCCTTCTGGTTTTCATTTCTTTTCTTGTCCTGCCTATATTCTCTGGTCCACCACTATCATTACTCTCTTATCAATATCCTCTTTGTGTTTTTCTCCTTCCACCATTCTCCCTTGGCAAAATTCCACACTTGTCTGAATCTTACCATCTGTTTTCTCTGAACCTGGCCTGGATCAGCTGGATGTTGTAAGAGAAAAATTATACAATGAAGCTGACTGGTTTCACTTTAAATTCATGATGTTAGGCCTACATTTGGCACTAAATACTGCCTAGCAATCCCACCATGTTTCTCCAGAAAACTCATTTTATTCATGATTGATTCATAACTTCTCTTCTTCCCTCAAATCTCCCGTGGTCCTCTTCTGCACACTCGCTCTTTGCTGACCTGCCACATACTTTCTTAAAATTACAAGGTTGTCTGAGATGAACCTTCTCATCTTTCATCATAAAACTTATAAGATGTTCTCCCTGTTTTTTTCTTCTTTCCTCTTGTTACAATGGAGGAATTGCCTGTTCACTCATTTGTTGTCCATCTCCCTTACCAGACTGCAGACTCCACAAAGGTGGGGATTTGGTCCAGAGCAACATGGAGCTTACAGCCTGGACACCCCTTCTCTGAACCTTTAAATGTTATTTAAGGGCTCACACGTGAGGATCTTTTCCTATCTACATGTTCTCCTTATGTGATCTTATTCATTTGTGTAGTTTCAAATTCGAGGTAGATACTATGTCATTTTGAAAAATAAATAAATGAATGACTTAAAAGGAGGCAAAAAGAATACGCCGGCTTCATTTTTTCTTGCTAGCTTGAATGACATTTAAGCATGAATGGGCCATCCAGTGGGAGATTACTAATTGAATTTCATTTTGAATAGGTAGCACAAAACTTGCTTTATCTGCTTTCTTCTTCTTATAATTAAGAAGATAGGGACATTGGGATTAGAACATTACAGAGAAATAGCACGGCAAGAGAAAACGGTTAGGGAAACAGGACTGAGTTGAAACAGGAAAACTGTTAAAATGATTGGTGAAAATGTTCCCAGGACAAAGAGACAAAGACAGTGAGGAATCATCCATGAAAGCCTTCCTTTATCTGCTCCAAATGAGGACAGGAAGCTCAGATGAAGTGACCATTCTACCCACAGACTTTTGGGTCCAATTTACAGTGAGCATCTGACCTTAGTCCTAAGGGTGTACTCCCTTGAGGACAGGTGCAGAGTATCCCGATGGGCAAGACACAAGGCAGTCTTACCTCCACTTTCAATGAGGACATCCAGGAGTTCGTCCATCTGTTGACTCCGAGTCATTTGCTATTGCAAATTAACCAAAGGAGGACAGAGAAGTTAGAAGGTGGCTACCTCTGGGGTAGAAAATTATTAGAAGTAGCACCACGGAGTTTTGAATTAGGTTCGTTAGTTAATTTTTCAATTGTGGTAAAATATACACAACATAAAGTTTACCATCTATTTTAGTGGGTACAGTTCTGTGGCATTAAGTACATTCACATTGTTATGCAACCATCATCGCCATCCATCTCCAGAACTCTTTTCATCTTGCAAAAGTGAAACTCTCTACCCATTAAGCAACAACTCACCATACCTTTCTCCTCCCAGCTCCTGGCAGCCACCATTCTACTTTCTCTCCTTATGAATTTGACTACTCTAGAAACCTCATATAAGTGGATTCCTATAGTATCTTTCGTTTGGCGACTGGCTTATTTCACTTAGCATAATGTCTTCAAGGTCCGTCCATGTTGTAGCATGTGTCAGAATTTCCCTCCTCGTGAAGGCTAACTAATATTCCATTGTACGTATAGACCACATGTTGTTTACCCACTCATCTGCTCATGGACACTTGGGTTGCTTCCACCTTTTGGCTATTGTGCATAATACTGCCATGAAAACGGGTGTAACTGGCTAAAGATTTTTGGCCCTTTTTCTCATTTTGAAGTGACGTGGATCTGCCTCCTGATTGGGTGCTGTGGATGTGACCCATATTTCTCCAGTTCCTCATGGCCATAGTTTGTGGAAACTGTCCACACTTGTAGGGAAAACACCCCTCCCCTCTGGCTCATCTGAGTTAAATAGAGTCTTATTTATGGAAGCCCACTTTGGTTGGCCTTTTTCTTTTCTTTTGAAATCGTGAAAGATCAATTGCTGTTTACAGACACCACAGACAGGAAACGAGGAGAACTGGAACATAGCCATCTCACTCCTCTGAGAGCCCCGTCCCAATAAACACAGCATCAATAATCAATACGGATGGGAGCACTGCTCAGAGAACCAGTCACTTGCCAGTCCAGGAGGCATTAGATGCCTAGAGGGTCTAGTAGGTAACGGAAATGAGCCAAACACAGAACAAGAGGGTGGGGCAGAGTGTAGAACACATGCTGTGGTCCAAGGAGGCCGTGGCTATTTTGTTTCAGGCGGCTGGCAGAAATGTGGCTTCAGAGATGCCAGATCTCCTAATTTTTTCAGAAACAAGAGAGCCTACTTATTTGCATAAAATCTCCTAATATTTAAAATACTCTCTAAATCGAGCAAAACCTAACTGCATGCAGGCTGATTTGGCTCTGTGGGAAACCCGTATACAGTAACTGGTGTAGATCTTCTGTGCACGTATGAAGGACTAGCTGATACCTTACTCAAACTGAAGCCATTTGGTGTATAAGATCATTGATTGCTTTGCTTTTTTAACTCTGTATTTTTAAAATTTCCAAACCTAAACGAAAGTAGAGGATACAATGAACCTCCATTATTATTCAGCTCAACAGCCATCACTATTTTGCCAGGAACACTGAATTTTGAAGCTAGGAAGAACCTTAGAAAGTGTCACCCTGACAACTGCGTTCATATATTTGAGGACTTATCTTGTGCCTGGACAATATGGCAAGTGCTACATTATATAGAATCCTTACAAAGTAGATACCAGCCCTATTTCATATAAGAGAAGTTGAGCACTTGCCCAGCCTTAGTGGCAATGGCAACGGGCTGGTGGCCCAGCTGGCATTGAGTCCAGGTACTGGGTGCCCAGACCAAGCTCTTCTCTGTCTTGGCCTCACACGGCTTCTGTCTACAGGCGACACCTTTCTACAGTTAGCATCTGGACACACTGCCCACTCTGGTGGGGAGGCACCAGACGTATTCAGTACCAGAATCTACACACATGAAGTAAAACAAAGTCAATTTTAGCCAGCTTATTCTTCAATAAAGAACAAATTAGGCCATTACCTGCTTTACCGCATCTTCGTAGGATGGAGGCTGTGTTATCTCTGAAACTGCTGAAGTTGACTTAGAAAAAGTGGGGGATGGAATTGAAAACTTTGGCCCTGCTTTATCAGAAGAGTGTAAACCAACCATCTGTGTGAGTAAAATGCAAAAAAGACAATCAGTTCCTGGGTCAGAAATGGTACTGCTTCTGTTTTAGAAACCACAGGCTACATTTTGGAAAAATTGATTTGAGGGGAAAAAGAAAAGAGCTGGAGCTTAGAAAACAAATCCAATATATTAACAATAGTACATAACACTCCCCACTTATTGCTGGAGGCATCTTAGGATGGGAACCTCACAGATTCATTTCCCCTCTAAGGTGCATCCTCTTTTGTTAGAAGAAATCAAGATGATGAAAGGAAATCAAGTAAAAGAGTCCAGTCCAATACAAAGAAGTCCATCAATCCAGGAATTTCCAGAGTAATTTATTCCCCAGGCTGCTTCATTCCTAACTGGGTGTACTGAGGAGAACTGGAGGCACTGTTGGGGGATCACTTCAAGAACCAGCCTTGTGTAATGTGAGTGTGTTCTGTGGAGTGCCTGGGACATTTCAGGGTCTCTGTCCCCAAAGCATGCCCTGCCCTGACTTGTGGTATGTAGCACTTTTGTGTCATGGCCATCTTGGGGGTGCTCCTTCTTATTAGCTCTTCACTGCTGCTTGGAACTCCCCACACCCTGGGTCCTTCACATCCCCGATTCTTCTTCCTGCTGATATGTATCATCTCTTCCTTTTTCTGCAGAGATATTGCACTGTGACCCCAACTTTCTGGATCCCTCCCATCCTTTCCCCAGATCCATGTACCTCCGTCTTTCCCAGCACTGTGTTTCCATGCTTCGTTAGTCCAATCTTTAACTTCACTGAAACTGGTTTGTTTGCCATGTTGTTTCACAAACACAGCATGGAAATTCTAGTCATTGTGACTTCTGGGGTGACTCCAGGAAATGACTCCTTGGAGTAGTACCTCCTAACATACATCTGTACATCCATTTCAGGCCTTTTCAAGGGCATTTGTTTCTATCTAAAATGTCCTTTATTTCTGCCTTTGAACCTCATCATTTGGAGGACAGGGCCACAGAAGAAAGAAGAGGCAAAATCCATCCCAGGTTTAAGCCTATTTCCAGGTGCCTACCTTTTGCTGTACACCTGGGCTTTTGGGACAAGAGTTGCCCCCAGCACCATGACTGCTGTCTCCCTGGGCTCCGGAGAAAGAGGGGTGGAGGCTGGAAGTCTGGGGAGAGAAGCTTGGAGGATGGCCATCGTGAGCCCCTGAGTTCTAAAGAAAGAAGCAACAAATTAAATGATCACCAGTGGCATACTTGAAAGCAGCCTTTGCTGAGACTACTGGTCCTGGTATCTTATCTTTTCACACCTCCCTAAATTTCATCGCCAAAGTCTCAAATCTGGCTTTGTATGTGTCACCTACTGTCCCAAACCTTTCAGTGGCTCTCAAATATCCATAGCATAGGGTCTCTGCTTTTCCCCAGGATAAGTGTTCAAGACTCCACAGTCAAGTACTATTTCCTTCTGCAAGCTTAAGTTCTACTAACCTCTCTATGACCTTCTCTCTGTATGCCCTGTACATTCTACCTCCCTATCTTTTTTCACACGAATGCCCTTTTCCTGACTCTCCTTTTTTAACTCTGCACTTCTTCTGAAGTCCAACTCCTTCCCCAAATCTTCCCAGACTTTTCTAGCCCTTTGTGATCAATCTGTCTCCCCCGCCCCCATTACAATGCTTTGTGCAACGTTTAATGTCATAAGCACAGATCAGTACTCTTATCCTATATTGCTCTTTATCTTTTTATCGTGTAATCATTTATATCTTCAAAGAGTGCTCTGTAAACCTTAGATCACTGTACAAACATTAGTTCTTCTTGAGAGTATTGGTATCATTAGAATTGAAGGTCTTATGGTCCAGAGCTATATTTCAAGAGTTGCTTTTATTACCTTTGTTGCCTAGGACACTTATGCACATTTATACATTCAATAAATGTTGTCAATGATGATGATAATGCATTTAAGCCCCAACTCCTCTCAAAGTGCCCACTCAGGGGTGAGCATCATTCATTTGCATGTGTTGTTTGGGTAGGTTTGTGAAAAGTATTCTCGTTATCTACTGCCACACCTCATACTCCCAGGACAGAGAACATTCAGTATGAAAAAGACATGTATTTTAGAATCACATAATCAGGGGTTCGTGTGACCCTGGGCAACTGGCTTAGCCTCCATGAGCCTCGTTTTCCTCAGTGGCAAATAAAGAGTATTGAATTGGAGCTCAAAAGGTGTTGCGACAATTAGCAAGTTTACTCATATTCATGCCTCTTAATACTCGGCACATGGCAGCAATGCAATTAATGTGAGCTTTCTTCCTATTCCCTTTCTAATAATATCGCTCTCAAGACCTTTGGATAACATAATTTTCTTTCCCAGATAGACTTACATAGATGTTCCTAATAATTATTTGGCTACACACACAAAGTAAAGACTTTGATGATCACCTTGTTCTAGTCTTTGAACTACTTACTCTTCTGAGCCATGTCCCACAATTCTACTCTCATTCTGTTCCAGCCACACTGCATTTCTATCTGATACTTGAACATTCTACGCATGCTCCCATTTCAGAGCCCTTGCACTCTCTGTCCTTCCTTTGCCGGAAACGCCTTTACTCCAAATATTCACAAGGCTTTATCCTTTATCTCTTTCAAAACTTTGCTCAAATGTTTCTGGCCATTTTACTTAATTTATGTCTGCAAACTTCGTAACGCCTCACCCCGCTTCTCTGCTTTCTCTCCATAAGACGTATCATCTTCTAATCCATTACGTATTTTACTTATTTTTTAAAAATTTATTTCTGTTTTCCCATGAGAATAGGTATTTTTATTTGGCTAGTTCAGCACTAGTCCCCAGAGACTAGTAAGGAGCCTGGCATACAATAGGTGCTCAGTAAATATTTGCACTCTGCAGACTATCATATGGAGAGACCAGTAAGGTTTGGTAACTTCCCGTTTGGCTTTCTTGATAAATTGGTTTGGTCTATGGTAAGGCTTGATGCCAAGGAATCTTAAAAATAGGGGTTGGCAATCTACGGACCTTTGAGCCAACTCCGGCCCACTGCCTGTTTTTGTAAATAAAGTTTTATTGGAACACAGCCATGTGCATTTATTTATAAATTGTCTGTGGCTGTTTTTGTGATAGAGTTGAGTAGTTGTGACAGAGACCACAATGACCACAAAGCCAAAAATACAGAAATGCCAAAAAAAGGTATACACATTTTAAGAAAGGAAAATTGTATTAAAATAGTAATACTCAATATATACCGATACAAGTCACGTTTGACTTCTGCAATTACAAGAGATGCTCAAACTGGTTGCCATCAGCATCCAGACACTTTTGATTACAGTGAACTACTGCTTGAGCAACATTGACCAAAGTGTCCACTTATATACATTTTTGGGGCACCCTCGGTATTTATTACGTAGCTTTTTACAGAACAAGTGTGCCACGCCCTTTCTCAGAGAAGCAAGTTGGTCAACTGTCAAGGCTTGAGGATCTTGGTGTCTGGGAACTGTGGTTGGACTTTTGGTAGAGCCTTCCCAGAAAGTTCTGTGAGCTCTGTAGCAGTTGCAAATCCATACCCCACTTCCAGGAAAAGGGGAGCACTGGGCATGGGGCAAGGAGTTCTTACCTGTGCAGTACACACCTGGCTGCTGACAGGTGAGGAGACCCTGTGCCCTTCTCCTTGAGCGCCTGAAGATGAAGGTAGGAAGTAATGGTTGTTTGGTGATGGGGGCAAACTGATATGCTGTGGGCTTTTCACAGCCCCAAGTGGTGAATGCTGAGGGGAGCACTGAGGACTGAGAAATGTGGAAGAAAGTACGTTGGTCTGACCTGAGGTCTCCACGCAGTGAGTGCTCCCAAGGGGCAGGAGTTGAGCAGCTTCACAAGCCTGTGGTTGGCCATCTGAGTTGTTGCTTTGTCTTTTCACAGCTATTTGTTGGGATGCATAAGGACAGCTGGAGATGGCATCTTCCTTCTTGATGGGGGCACCCAAGAAAGGCAGTGGCTTCTTCTCGGCACAGTTGTTCCTTTTCTGCTTCTGCAGCTGCATCCGCAGCTCTTCCACGTGCCTTTGTTCTTGCTGGAGTTTCCAGGTGAGCTCATTGATCACCTTCTGCTTCTCCACCAGCATCTTGTCCTTCTCGGAGTCTAGCCCGTCCAGCTCGGAAGGAATGGAGCCCCCATTCAGACTGCTCATGAGGCTCTCCTCGGGGCAGACATGAACCGGGGACGGGTGCAGGCCGAAGGACGGGGACGTGTCGTTGAAAGTGTCAGGCAGGGACCCGGCCATCGACAGGTCGGACGAGGCGGGTGAAATTGGGGGGCTGGAGCTGGTGCTACCGAAGTGGTAGAAGCCATTGGATAAGGCACTGGTGGAAGGGGAGGACTGGTAATTGGGTAGCGCGTTGGTGGGCGTAACAGGAAAAGTGACAGTCGTTATCTCACCGAAATTGGGCACAGGGTTCCCGGAACTGTCCTGGAAGGGCCGAAGCCTGTCCATGAGGGCCGTCTTGGTGCCTGACACCGGCAAGCCCCGTATTCGAAGCTGTTGTCTTAATTCAGAAACCTAAAGAAACCACGGCGTTGTTAGTGGGCTGTTTAATGACAATCTTTTAAAAAGTGCATTTAGTATTATGTTAACTTTAAAACATCACAAATGGAATTTCACAATGTTCACTTCTCTTTTTAATACTTTTTTATTTCCTGCCCTGCACCCAATATAAATCTGTTTTGTACAATTTTAACAATTTTTTTAAAATTTGTCGTATACCATGTTTCATGGTTCCAGAATTGTAGAAATATCCCAGAAATGTAGCGCTCAAATGAACCACAGAAGGTACCTAGTCTACTGCCGTCCAACCCCCATCCTGGTCCTTGTCTTCATTTTACAGATGAGAAAATGATGCCTGTCTAGGTCTAAACATCAGCCGGCAACCAACCATCCTGAAGCATGCTGACCCTCGGATGTTCTGCCACCCAGGTGACTGCCCTCCCCACATGCCCTCTCTGTGGGTGGTTCTCACACCACAGCAGGCACCAGAACCACTGACCATGGGATTCAGCATAGCCGGCTGGGCCCCAGCTTAGAATTTCTGATTTAGAGGGTCTGGATTGGGACTGAGAATGGGCTTTCGTGACAAGTTTCCAAGTGATGTGGATGCTGCTGGTCTTTGGACCAGTTTTTGAAAACCACAGTTCTACATTAACATTTATGTCCTAAATTTAACAACTGGCTCGGTTATAGTCATATATTGAGAGAGAGTATGTATGGAGATAAGACTACCAGTTCAAACGCTGGCCCTGCCTCTTACTAGCTCAGTGACCACTTTGTGCCTCGGTTTCTCTTCTGCAAATTGGAGATAATTATACCTACTTTATACATTTTTGTGAGGATTAAAATAGCTTAAACTTTGTAAAGCACTTGGAATAGTGCCTGGCAAATGGTTGGTGCAGTGCAAGGGTTTGTTATTATTATTATGTGGACACACATGCAATTATTTAATCCCTGCATTTTTTTGATAATGTTCATAAATTTTAACCATCTGGCATCTAAAAATATGGAAACTCAATAAATAGTAGTGTATAAAAATGATGGAATGCTTTGGATCTATTAAAACTGATGCTATAAATATTTGTTCATGTATAATAATAAATGTTTTTTCATATATATATTTAAACCTATGCTTGCAGATGAAAATATCTGGGTAAAGATATGCTAAAATGTTAACAATGGTTTTCTTCATCTGTATTTCCTAAATAGCCTACATAAGCATATTACTTTTATAATTAAAATAGGAAATACATTAAATACTTAAATGTCAATAATTCCATAAAACAACTAGAAGAATCTATATGGGGAAATAGTCTTCTGATATTCTGTAGGGAAAAATCTTTTGAGCATAAAAGGATAGAAACTAATAATAAAAATATTGACAACAAAAATTGAAAAACCCTATAAGTCACTAAAAAGATAATGCAAATAGCAATCTCAGAAAAAAATAATTGCAGGACAAATAATAAAGTATTAGTATGCTCAATGTATCAAGTGTGCTTAAAAATCCAAAAGAAAAAGATTGACACCCAATATAAAAACAGGTCATTGACATCCTCCAACCCTTGACAAACAAAAGACAAAGACAATTTTTCAATGGCCAATAATGTGTGTGTATCATCATTAGTATTCCAAGATATGCGAATGGAATAATATGTACATATTTTTGTATTCATCAAATTGACAAATAAATTTATAATGACCCTTTGTGTTACTGAAATAGCAGCAAACATAAGTGAATAAAAAGGGTTGTTTTTTTTAAAAAGCTCTTTAATACTTTAATACGTTGCTATTCCAAGTGTGATTCCTGGACCTGTAGCACCACAGCATCTGGGAGTGTGCCAGAAACAGAGTCTCGGCTCCCTCCCCATACCTACTGAATCAAAAACTGCATTTTACCAAGAGCTCAGGTGATTCTGTTTGCAGTCAGACATGTTTGGCAAGTGCTGCTTTCACATACTGTTTTGGGGAATAGATTGACACAAATGTTCAGGACAGAAATTTGGCTGTATGTATCAAGAATTTCTAAAAATATTAGTATGTTTTGGTTCAGGAATTCCTTTCCTATGTACTTAGCCCAGGGAGATAATCAGAGAAATGAATAAATATACGTATGTACACATTATATTTTCAATTGGAAGCAAAAATTTGGAAGCAACATGTCCAATAGAGGAATGTTAACTAGGTGGTGAAATGATATACTGCTATGAAATTTTTTTTAAATTGAATATTAATAATTATGAAAAATGTTCGTGATATATTAAGCAAAAAAGCATGCCAGAAAATTATGTCAACATAATTATTTTAAAACGATTATTTTAAAACAAACCATGTTCATACACATTTCAAGTCTAGAAATATAATCTATAATGCTATCTGTAAATCCATTGTCTTTCACAACATTTTTTCTATGCACTATTATATTTCAATAGCAAATATATATTACTTTACACTCAGCTAAAACTTATTCTAAAAGGATTGCAACAACTTACATTACCATAAGCAATAAAATAGTCTATCCTCTCCTCCCTCCCCAGTTTTGCTAGCATTGTTTTATTATTTTCTTTTTGATTTGCTGGTTTGAAAAAGTGCAAAATGGCAACTCATTATAGTTTTAATTTTGAATTATTTAAAATTAATGAATTCTACATTTATTTTTAGAACCTGTTCTGGCACTGAATAATTTAAAGTACATTATTAAATAGTGCAGCTCATATTCTAGAATAAAGTGAATACTTAAGTGGAATTCAGTTTACCTTAAATTTCAGACTATTACGCAGTGTGGACTGGCTTGGGACAAAGTTTTGTATACACTTTTCCTACATTAATTAGTATTTTAATCATTGGTAACTTTTTAAACCATTTAATGGAAAATTTCAAACACACACAAAAATAAATAGAAAGTATAATGAATCCCATGTACTCATCAACCAGCTTCAATAATTATTAACTCATGCCCAATCTTGTTTCATTTATACTCCAAACCACATCTTCCCCTACATTTCCCAAATTATGTTGCAGCAAATCATTTAATTTAAGCTGTAAAATATTTTGGTATCTATCTCTAAAAGAAGACACTTAAAAAAAACACACAATGCAATACAATACCATTATCACATCTAAAAAATATGAACCATGTTTTCGTAATATCCATCAAATATTTCCCGTTTTTAATATGAATTCACTTTTCTATCTATCTATCATCTATCTATCTATCTATCTATCTATCTATCTATCTATCTATCTATCTATCTATCTATCTATCTATCATCTATCTCCTCCCAGTTTGTTAGAAACCAAAACCAAAAACAAAAACAAAAAACACAGACTGGTATTACCACTTCTAAGTTTATCCTTCCCTCCCCCCTCTTTCCATTTTGCTCTCTATCTCATTCAATGTTCTAGTTTCAACCCTCCACACTATGAAAACGATCCCGGAATTTTGTTTCCTATTCCTGACAACACAGTTAAGCTGAACTAGGTTGGTGTATTTCTAACTGATGAAAGCTGGCTCGACTTTTTCTCTTGGTTGTGCTGCTGGTACCTGTGACTCAACTTCCCCAGACTGACTGAACTTGCTGACCGTTCAAATCAGCTCTTCATTCTACCCTCCCAATGTTAGCCACTGGTGTAACTCCCAGCTACACCCAGTGAAGGTTTCGCCCTCTCCCCTCTCCTCACACACCCAGTGGTCAAGTCCAGTTAAAGTTTCTTTCTTCTGTCCCTCTCTTTCCATTCTCATCTGGAATGACAATAGCAAAGCCTTTGAAATCAGTCACTTAAGGTCAAGTCCCAGTTTTGACATTTATTAACTGGTTCACTTGCATATCATTTAGCCTCTTTAAGTTTTGATTTTTACGTTCATATTTAAAACTTACCTTGCAGGGTGAAAATTAAAGCAGATCTATGTTTGACTGATAGTTTATACTCAGAAAATGGTAGTTGCCACTATCATCATTGTCATCTCTTAATACTTATGCTAATTATTATAACTATAACCAGCCAATGATCCTGAGGACACCACCTTTGAGGGCTCTGACAGCTGGCACATCATGTCCGGACTCTGTTTCCTCTGGGGTCAATGCCTCTCCAGTCCTACCTGACCTAGGCTCCCATCCAGAGATAGACTACTTTAAAAAGAAATCTTTTTTATTATGGTAAGACATAACATAAAAATTACCATTTAATCATTTCAAGTCTACAGTTCAGTGTCATTAGTACATTTACAATGTTGTGCAAATATCCCCACCATCCATCTCCAGAACTTTTTCACGATTTCAAACTGAATCTCTGTACCCATTAACACTAACTCCTCATTTTCACCTTCCCCCGCCCCGATAACCATCATTTTACTTTCTGTCTCTATGAATTTGACTACTCTAGGTACATCATATAATATCTGTCCCTTTGTGTCTGGCTTATTTCACTCACTGTAATGTTTTCAAGGTAAAATTTTTATCTCTATGGATTTATGATCTGGGGAGTGGAGGGTGGTGACCCGTCACTCTGGCATCTTCTTCTGGGTTAATGGGTGCCACATTAAAATCTAAGCACTTGTATTCCAAGTGGAAAGAATAGAGGAAATTTTGATATCAGGACCCAAGCTATATTTTATTTACCAGTGTTGGTACTTGGCAGCCATAGAGTTTCCTTTAATTTGAAATATTCCCAATCCTATCTTTCCCCAAAGAAGATAATAACCAAGGACAGAATGGGAATGGGGAGGGGACAGGTGAGGATTGAGGAAGGGTCACAGGACTGCACAGTGAAGACTATGAGGGCTTTTTGGAATTTAGATTTTTTGGGGAGGGGGAAATGATAAGATCCTTAGAGGAGGGAGGGTAATTGTAGGGTGGAAACCAGGTAAAGTGGTGTAATCACTGCAAATGGAATGAGGCATTGAAGGGAATAGGTGTGCTCACACAGTGGAGAAGCTCACGGCACTGCATACATCTTTTCCAGTTCTTTTGTAACTACTGTGCCAATGCATATGCCAGTCCTGAGGACTGCTTTCAATCACTAGGTTCAACGCAAAGCTCAGTGTCATTTCAGTGAAATGAGGGCCATGTGGTCTGTGACCCAGAGTAAACTGCTAGCACGTACAGATCGGGTAACAAGTTGCTGCCACATTTCAGAGCAGACAGTACATTGTTTTAAATGACATTAATGACATAGGGTTACCAATATTTTATCTTGTTAAACAAGAACAAATAGCCTTATTTAATAAAATCCCTATTTAATAAAAAGAAACAAAACTCTGCCAGAAACACTCCATTTCCATCTACTATCTTCATCATTTCCTAATGGAAAGGATCTTTTAGCTTTCAGAATATTGGGCGGAAATAAGTACTTTCCATAAAGATTAGTCAGATATGTTGAACACACTTCGATTTATGAAAAACCCTTTACATGGTTCTTATTTTTCTCATTTTATCAGAGATTGGTAAAAGTTCGTCTTGGAATTCACCGCTAGCTTAGAGAATTCTGGAAGCTCATAGCAATCTCACAGCTCCTCTCTGCTCTATACGATTCCATTTGATTCCCATGATAACTCATTTATGCAAATGAGGAATTTGAGGAGCAGAAAATTTAAGACGCTCGCCCAAGTTTGCATAGCCAGTGAAAAGGCTGAGTTGGGAGCCTGTGGTCTTCTGCTCTCTGGGGTATTCAACCACAGCAGTTAATATTCTGTCATGTGCTTGAGCCTCTCCCATACTCGTCCCCCTCCCATTTCTTGATTTCTATACAAGAAATCAGTTGATGGAAATGTTGTTAAAAATGTACTGATATATTTGTTAAACAAAGAAAAAAGAAAGGAAAATCATGCCAAATCCTATACCTTCAGATCATCTAGGTTTGATGGGAGTGGGCCTGGTTTGAGAGAAGAGACACCAGTTTGTCCAGAAAAACTGTTTTTGACAGGAGACAAAGGGGTATTGCTCAGTGGTGTTGAAGAAGAATTTGAATTTCTGACCATCTGTTCGTTTGGTTCCCTGAAAAACAAACCAAAAAGAGGCACTTAAAATATGGTCAAATATATATATGAGGATTTGATGTTGTGATTCATAATAAGAAATATATATTTGCTCTTCATCCCGGTTTCTAGCTCACAGCTTCTAAAACCCGTGGAATTTCCTAGGTGATCCAAGTGACAAAGGCATTTTTTGTTATGAGGTGAATTTTGGACTCCATCTGAGGAGGGATGATGGTTGCTAGGAGAACCAATCATGTGATTAGAGGGTTGAAACTTTCAGTCCCACCCTCTTCTTACCCCCTTGAACTCCAGGGAGGGGAGGACTACAGATTGAGTTCACCAGTGGTCAATGATTTAGTCAATTATTGCTCTGTAATGAGGCTTCTATAAACACCCAAAAGGATGGGGCTCGGAAAGTTTCCAGGTTTGTCAACACATGGAGGTGCTGGGAGAGTGGCCAGCTCGGAGAGGCCATGGGAGCGCCACCCCCTTCCCCCATACCTTGCCCTATGCATCTCTTTCATCTGGCTGTTCCTGAGTTATATCCTTTCCATAATAAACCAGTAATCTAGTAAGTAAAATGTTTCTTGGAGTTCTGTGAGCCACTCTAGCAATTTAACCAAACCTAAGGGGGAGGTCATGGAAATCTGTGATCTATAGTTGGTGGACCAGAAGCAAGGTGACAAGTTCTGGACTTGCAATTGGCATCTTAAGGGGTTGGGGGTGGCAGTCTTGTGCGACTGAGCCCTTAACCCATGGAAACTGATGCTATTTCCAGGAAGCTAGTGTCAGAATTGAGTGGAATTGTTGGACAGCCAGCTGATATTGCAGAATTGCCTGGTGATGTGGGGAAAACCTCCCCCACATATTGGAATTGGGTGACCAGAACCCTTGTATTTAGATCAGATCACAAGCTACTACGTGTCTACACGGATCAGGTAAGTAACGTCAGCAGAATACGCAGGGTGAGGAAAACAAGAGCAGGCTAGATGGCAAGTGGCAAGTGACACTCAAGGTGAGTTGGGGTAGACAGGAGGGAGTGGTGGTGACTTTGGCATATGGGTGAGGCAAATCCATTTATGTTTTAGCAAATGCACTGTCCTGTGGAGGCAGGCGCATGCCTGATGAAGCTTGATTGTATTCAGCACTCAGCACAATTGCTAGCACAATCCAAGACTGAACAGAGACAGGTGATGGAACCCTCATTCCAAGTTTATACTTGAAGAGATTGACCATTGAAAAGGTGGCCTGGCAATGAGGTCGCACACTGGGGCTTAGGAGTCAATCTGTGAGGATGTCCCTCTTGGTCACTTAGCTCTGTTGCTTCCTAAAGCATGAGTGCTGAACCAATTCAAAAATCGTAAGCTGTGTTGGAGTTGCCCACAATTCCAAGATGCATTCTTAGATGTTTTCGCCTCTCGGTTCCACAATTCAGTCTGAAATTGCTAATCCTTTCCCTTTTCCCAAAGAGACCTCTTATTAGGAGCACCGATTTACTTGCTCTCTCCCAGCCTTATGTTCCAGAAAAGCAGCACATGGTTTTTAAACAGAACCATATTCTGAACACACTGGAGGCGCACGTGGTACAATACCGGACTCGCTGTGTCCCAAGGTGCGGGCCCGTGTGCCTCAGAGAGAAGCCACCCCAACCTCTGCTTGCAGCTCCCCCGCCCCACCCCCAGCCGGGGCACCCCTGACTTACTTGAGCGGAGCTTGGTGAAGCCCAGGGTAGCCGAACCGGTGCTGCTGCTGCTGCTGCTGGCTGAGGATTTGGAGCTGCAGGAACAGTTGCTGCTGCTGGAGCAGCCGGGCGTAGGCCGAGTCCATGGGCGGAGGGGACTTCTCTGCCTTCTGGTCCGGGGGGATGTACTGGTGATATTTGAGCTTCTTCACCTTTGGCTTGGGGTCCTTGGGTTTTTTGTGGCGGTTCTTACTGTCACTCAAGGACTTGGACTGCAAAGAGGATGAAGAAAGGCATGTGCTTTAGGTGATGGTGGGGAATGACTTGGTGCCGCGCGCATCTCGGGAGGCAGGTTGGTCTGGCGGATGGACTTGGATCCCGGAAGTACCATACAGCGAGGTCACCATGTGCAGAGAGATCCTGGGACATTACGATATCTAAGGAACAAATCTATTTCGAGAGTATCCCACTGGAAGGGCCCTCGTTAGGCAGGGACTCTTGAATCTTAGAAGTGGCTCCAGGAGTAGAGTGAGATGTAAGCCTGTGTTTCAGTGACAACACTTTCCTCATCTCAGACCAACCCGTGGCCTAATTGAGCATAAGTTCTGAACTGGGGATGGATTCATAACAAAGTTCTTTCATATGCATGCATGTAGTCACCTTTGCTTAAACACTTAGTAAACTGACTTCGTAACGATATAAACTTAGATGACATTAAGCTTGTCCTTGAAAACCCAGAATGTGCAGTTTGTTGCTTCAGGCTGAAAAGTTAGACTTGCCACCATCCCCAAATACTGTTATCAAATCAGGAAGTGACACCCTCTGAACTAATGACACTTTACTTACTATGGGAAGGGTTAGTCATGAGCTAGAACTCTTTCAGAAGTTACCCGTCATATAGCACGAGGTGGTAACCTTGAAAGAAGGGTACAGGCTAGAAAGTTAAGAGAACAATTACTTTATTACATCTTAGTTACCTCACCTGAAAGTTGGGGGAAATATTCTATACTTTCTATCTCAATGATCAATATAAGAATGATAAAGAAATAATATTGAAATAATAACAGGTCTGAGAGGACAGTGTGATTATATCTATAACCTGCTCCTAAAATCTAAAGGCCTCTATGTATTCCATATATTGGGAAGTAATAGGTCCATACTGTGATCAGTTGAAGAAACATAAGTTTTTTCAAACCTTGACTTTATTCCGGAAGGATAAAATGAAGAACATGGATGTCATGACAGAAGATTCTTGAGGATTTGGGGGAAAAGTTGGAGGGAAAGTGTGGTACCGGCAGTGTCCAGGAGAGGGGGCTCCTGAATAGCTCGCAGGCATGACTGGGCAGCTTCCCCATTTTAACCACAAAACACATAATACGAATGTGACCTATTGGAAGGAGACACTAACTTGCTTTTCTCTGAGTCAGCGCATCCCACCACCGAAGCCTCTTTTGTGTTTTCTCAAGGAGGCTTCCCGGAGACCAATGAATAATGAGCACAAGTATTCCCGTTTGCTTGGTGGCTCTGTTTCTCCGTGCTCTTTCATCGATTAGCATGCTAGTTAATTAATCAGTCTTCTGCACTTGGGAGAATTTCTGTGGAGCCTGTGCAGTCAGCTTTGCCCTACTTTGCTGCAGCTCAGCTTCTGTTCCCATCTCTCTCTAGGACTTGCCTTGTCTGGGGGAGCTGCAGCCCTGGGCCTAACAGATAAGTCAGGGGCTACAGAATTTTCTCTCCATGTTGTCTTAGCACAGGAACTCTGAGCCTTCCAGAAGGTACTAAAATTGAACTATTGTATCTGGATAGTGAAGGCAAAGACTGAACCCGTAGAGCTCTGAATCCACAGAACTGGGTAGTTTCACACTCTTTTGGGGACCAGAGGATACTAAGTTTGTGGATTTTTGTTGTTTTTTGTTTTGTTTTCTACCTAGGACTTCAGGCCAACAGAAGGGGAGAACATTTTTCTAAAGCAGAGGCGGAGCCCAGTCCAGTGCTTTAAGACCCAGGCGTAAATGTGTAAAGCAGGTTAGTGTAATGTTAGAGGGAAGAGTGCGGCCGTGGCTAAAGAGTGCATGACTTCTAACAGCTTTCTGATTCGAACCTGCTCACACACACTGGGCCTGCCACACAACACACTACCCCAGCAGCCCATAATCAGTTTGCCTGTTCTGCTCTGCAAGATGAAGCCCAAACTCTAGTTGGCCAAAGAAGACAGTTCACCAAACTGCCTAAATCTCCTGTCTCCAACAGCTTACCCCTCCTGCCTCTTTTCCTTGCAATGTTCTGTTGTCTGAAACTCCCCCACTCCACTTGCTATCTGACTCTAGCACATCCTTTGAGTCCAGCTCAAATCCTAGCTCACCTGGGAAGCCTGTCCTCACTCACAGTGATGTCTCTTATCTGCAGGTCTCCTACTCTCATATGGTATTTTGAGGCTGCCTGATAATGGTCACACCACTGCATACCCTGCTGAGGGGGTGGGGGAGACTGAAATTCAGTCCCCATTCTGCTTCCTAAGCTATTGGCCCTGACAGGGGCTGTGGCTGCCCGGGGGAAGGGGAACCTCTTTTTGTATTGTGGTAAAATATAAGGAACATAAAATCACCATAGTATCCATTTTAAAGTACACGATCCAGGGGCATTTAGTACACTCACAGTGTTGTGCAAACGACATCACTATTGTTCCAGAACATTATTATCACCCCAAAAGGAAACCCCGTGCCCATTAAATAGTCACCCCCTCATTCCCTCCTTCCTGCAGTCCCCCGAAACCACGAATCTGCTTTTTGTCTCTACGGTTCTGGCTCTTCAGGATATTTCTTTCATATTAATGGAATCATACCATATGCGACCTTTTGCATCTGGCTTCTTTCACTCAGCATAACGTTTTCAAGGTTCATCCACATTGTAGCGTGTGTCACTACTTCATTCCTCTTTATGGCTAAATCATATTCCATTGTATGGATATGCCACGTGTTTATCCATTCTTCGGTTAATGGACATTTGGGTTAGTTCCAACTTTTGACTATTGTGGATAGTGTTGCTATGCATATGCATGTACAAGTTTTTGTTTGAACACCAGTTTTCAATTATTTTGGGCATAGACCTAGGAGTGGAATTACTGGGTCCTATAATAATTCCACGTTTAATATTGAAGCACCACCACTGTTTTCCTTGGTGGCTGCACCATTTTACATCTCCACCAGCAATGTATGAGAGTTCCGATCTCCATATCCTCATCAGCACTTGCTTTTTTCCTTTTTCTTTTTTGATTATAGCCATTCTAGTGGGTGTGAAGTGGTATTTCATTGTGGTTTTGAGCTGCATTTCCCTGATGACTAATGACTTTGAGCACCTGTTCATGTGCTTGGTGGCACTTTCTTTATCTTTGGAGAAATGTCTATTCAAGTCCTTTGGGGCACATTTTTCTCACTTGCTCAAAACACTATATGGGTTAGTGGTGGCTGTGATACCCAACTAGAATATAAGCTCCTTGAGGGCAGAAATCATGTCTTAGTCAACTTCTTATTCAACCCTCTCAGAGCCTGTACTGAGAATACCTTCCTCTTACATAGAATTCTACAGTTTTCACAGGATTTTTGTGCATTCTCTCACTGGCCTCCTATGAAGCTGACAAAGTGAACAGGAGAAGGATGTTTTTCCCCAGCTCAGCAGCCCCCTTCTTTAAGAAGCCCTCTAGTATCCTATTAATTTGGAGATGATGAATATTTAACAACTGAGAATTCACAGGCATTGACCAATCAGAAGGAATGTTGTCTCTTACATAAACAGCCAGTCTTGCTGGGTCAGCTGGGTATCGGTCTGCTCGTCATTGAAATTGACCTGTCTTCCCTCTGGGCAATGATCGCATTCTCTTAGGATGTAGTGAGGCTGAAGGCTTGACTAATTTGAATTATGAAAATTTAAGTACTTTGGGAGAAATACTAATAAAAGTTTTCTTTGGACACAACATTAGAAATAATGTAAATCATCTCCCTCCACCTGCAAAGAACAAACTTCATCTACAGTCCTATAATTTCAAAGTTGGTGAGCTGAGTGAATTGTAAGCTAGGTTAAAGCTATTGCAGCTCGGTGGTGGAGCTTTACTGGGCAACTGAAATACCTACTGTCCACTTAGAACGTGAAAACCACTTCTGTGTATGCAGTGGAGGGGGCTATGAGGCTATTGCTTTAACACTGGCTCTTACTAAATTATAATCATTTAACAAATATTTCATAAGAGTCACCTGAGCATTCATTAAATGCTGAGAAAGCATGCTTCAAAATCAATGAGAAGTTATTTGGGATAAAATATTATGCAGAAGCCCAAATGACAACCAGGCAGTTAACTGAGGAGAGAGCACTCTGTAAACTGTTAGATATAATGCTGAGAAAATTAAACTAAAACTGTGCTATATGCTTAGAATGTTTCGTACTGTGAATGTAACCCATGCATTTTTATGTATTTCCATATGGAGACTGGCTTGGATGATATAGGCCTTACACTGTGCAAGGCCCTGAGTCTGTGAGCGAGCACTCAGGCAGGTGATGGAGGTGGGCCCACCCATACCTTTACAGCAGCATGCGCGGGGTTGGGGGTGCTGAGGGGGCCAAGCCCCTGCTTCCCTGTGTCTGACTGATTTCCGAGCTGTGAGGCCGAGTCATTCCTGTCATTTTCTGAGCCAGAAGTAAGATCCTGAAATACAAATTTCAGCATTGTTAGGATACAGGAGCAAAAATTGCGTGACATAGAATGTTAAAGTAGAGCCCTCCTTCCCCCCCTACACGGATAGCTCTGCTGTTTAAATCCTACCTTCATACCCAAGTACATATGAGACTACTTTCTCCAGGGGAAGGAGCCACATATATAATTTGTCAACCAATTGAGGACACTTTTGAGAGAAAAAGGGATCATTATTAATAATTATTCCACAAGACAGGAATAGAACTGCCCTATTCTAGGCAAACTGGGATATCTGGTCACCCTGTGTGAGGACTCCATCTGTCTGTCACAAGGTCTACCTGTTGGATGAGATAATGGGATTGAAAAAGAAAGTAAGAGGGAGGAGTGGGTGTAGGAATTTTAGGAAAAGTAGGACAACAAGAAAACTAGATGACAGGTGTTAGCAGATGGAGGGAAAGTGCGTGTACATATGTGTGTGTGCATATGTATGTGTTTTTGTATATCTGTATGTGTCTGCATTTATATGCATGTGTTCACATGTAGGTGTATGTATAGATATGTGTGTATATCTATGTGTGATATGTATATGTGTTCTGTGTGTATATGCATGTGTCTCTGTGTATATGTGTGTGCAAGTAATATATATATACATGTGTGGTGTGTGTCTCTGTGTATATGTGTGTGTGTGTATGCGTATTTATGTGTATGTGTGTATATGTAGGTAAGTGTCCTGAAAAATCTTTGTGAGAGGCATGTTTCTGTATGCATAGGACTTGGAAGAAGGATTAGTTAGTTATCTTCTCTCTCTCTCCTAAATTCCTATGCCGTGATGCTGACAAAAAGGGGCAGGGGCTGTTCAGGAACTCCCTCTGGCCCTTCTCAGTCCTTCCCTGAGTCCTGGCACCTGCAAAGGCCTATAGGATCCTTTCCTATTAGAGCCTCAGTGTCTTGATCTGTTACATGGGTCTGCTGGGTGAAATGACAAAATGGTCTTAGTCCGGCATTGCTCAGTGCTTACTCCCTTCCTCCCCTCTCCTAGGATTAAGCAGAAAAGAAGTTATCCTCTCCTTAAACCATTCTGAAATCAGAAGCTGAGGAATTTACTGTCAGAATAATAGCAGAAATGGTCTGATATACTGTTTGATGTTATCAAAGAACTTTGGCTGCAAAGACCAGCTGTGGCACGCAGGGGAAGGAAAAACGCTTTGATTATGAACTCTTGCACAATAGATGTATGACTGTTTCGGCTATGCTTTTTATGTCTCCTGTTTTTCTCCCATTCCACATTTTCTCCTTGGCAGCCTTAACTTTGCTCCGATGCGATGAAGGAGGGCATGACAACAGCCAGTAAGTAGCATAGTTTCTGGAAAAAGGGCCCTGGATGATAATTATCAAACTGTCCCTGATAGCTGTATGTTGCTTTACAGTGTAATAAATGTTTTCAAATATAATATCTAATTTCAATCCATCAAATAATTCCTGTGAGGCCAGGAGGAGTAAGCTCTGCCTAAAGGGAAGGGACTGAAGGTCTGGAGGGTTCTTTCAGAGCCAGTATGAGTGAAACCAGGGGTGGAAGACTCCTATCTCCCTGCCATGCAGTGTGTCTCCTTCCGCTCACGTGTGGGCACCCACACACACCTCCATGAGTACCATCGTGCTGGCTGAGGAGACTGGTGTGTGGCTTCTAGAGGCGGACGCTCCAGGGGCCGGGGGAATCTGAAGTGTTTCTGGAGGCCACACGGCTCCTCAGCCTCACGGAGCCTTAGTTCCTTGTCAGAATCCCCATCAGTGACACGTGCCTGGAGTGGACTGGGATATCTAACAGAAAACACTTATAAAGTATCTCACACTGAGTGAGCACTTACTACATGGCAGTGGCTGGTGTTAGTCATTATTGTTCTTTCTGAATGTGCTTTTAACAGTATTTGCAATATACATTCCTCACATCTTGAGAGCTGGTGAATTTGTCCAGAAAGAGATGCGTGTTGTGCTTAGGTCAGAGCTGGAACTGGACTTTGCAGTGGTTAATGGTAGAAGCAACTCAGGCTTCCCCGCTTTGTAGCCAATCAGCACTTCATGCCGCCCATCCCCCACCCCAGCACCCTCTGGTGTCTGCTCAGTGCATGGAAAGGCTGTGGGCCTTGAAACCAGCCCTGCTCTGGCACATTTTATCTGGGAGATTGTTGGTGGGTCATCGAAATCTCAGGGAGCCTTATTTTTACTTTGTAAAAATGAAGATGAAAGGCATCGACTCGGAAGAGTGGATGCTTAAAAAAAGTAAGTCAAGGGTATAGTCCTGAGATTCTCTTTCAGGGTTTTATAGAAATTTTCGCCACTACACATAGAACCCTGGACCCAATAGGGTAAGAAGAGGTACCAAGGTGATGTGCAATCAAGGGACATCTCTCGGTCTCGAAGCATACGTGACAGCGTTGATTTTAAGACTATGAAGAGATGACAGGCTGAGATGTGGTTTGTTTACCTGGATTGTCCCCAGAGGGCCTGCCGAAGGGGTCTCTGTAGCTTTAGTGCCTGGGGGGGACCTTGCTGAGCCCTGGGGGTCTTCACTTCGAGTCTGATCTGGAGAAAGCCCATCGCTGCTGCTGTCCTCTTCAAAGGCAAACGCATCAGCTGATTTGGAGAAACTCACCTGGTTACCTGAGGGAGTGAAATCCAAGAACTCGGTCAGTGGCTTAGGCACATCAAAGGGCTTTTTGGAAATGCTTCAATGTGTCATCCCTATTAAGACTAGTTCCTTAGATCTGTTTGCAGTTCAAGGTAAGAGTGAGGAATGTGTGACATACGAGGTCTGACAATTAGGTTCATGAACTTGTGATGATGTCATTAGCTTTTTTTTTATATCAGAGGGATTATTCATTATGAATTTCTACCAACTGGACAAACAGTTAACCAAGTTTACTATTTGGAAATGCTGAAAAGGCTGTGTGAAAAAGTTAGGTGACCTGAACTTTTCACCAACAATTCATGGCTCTTGCATCACGACACTGCACCAGCTCACACGGCACTGACTGTGACGGAGTTTCTAGCCAGTAAACAAATAACTGTATGGGAACACCCTCCCTACTCACCTGATCTGGCCCCCAATGACTTCTTTCTTTACCCGAAGATAAAAGAAATATTGAAAGGAAGACATTTTGATGACATTCAGTACATCAAGGGTAATACGATGACAGCTCTGATGGCCATTCCAGAAAGAGTTCCAAAATTGCTTTGAAGGGTGGACTAGGCGCTGGTGTCAGTGCACAGCTTCCCAAGGGGAGTACTTCAAAGGTGACCATAGTGATATTCAGCAATGAGGTATGTAGCACTTATTCTAGGATGAGTTCGCAAACTTAATTGTCCAATCTCGTATAAAAGGTCTACCATTATATATTAAACATTATTTTCAGGTTTATCGATGCCTGAACATTTCCTGTGTGAACCTATATGTTTTTGAAATTAAATCAGGGAAGATGAAGGAAAGAAAAAGGGTCACTTTGTGCAGAATGAGGCCAATGGAGACAGCACTAGGAGGACGCCCCATTTCCCTCAGGTTTTACGACGAGAGCTATAATTGAGATGACAGTGTGCCATTTGCATGATGTTCAAATATAAAGCAGGGCACACAGCACAAAAATGTTTAGCAAACTTTGCTAACAAGGATAAGCTAGGACAGCTACTAAGTTTAAATTCCTAAATGTCAGAATTAGCTCGTGTCACCAGAGTGTCCCAAAGCCCCATTCAACTAATACGTATCTGTTTATAAAAGCCATAAATGTGTCTCAGAAACCTCAGCGTGATCTTTATTTGTTTATTATTTGGGCTTTCTTTTGATTCCTCTTATCTTTGTGTCTATTTTAGAAATCCTCAATGGCTCACACATTCAAAATTTCTTCCACAGCAGCCGACATGGTCTTTGGGCGGGGGGAATAGATAGATACATTAGCTCGAGGAGAGAGAGGGGTTATCAGATCAGATGGGACCGTCATAACATCCTTATATGTCTCTTATGCTTTTTAATTGCCAAATTTCATCTGGTTTATCATCCAGCTGCATAGGACAGAATGTGCTGAGGCCACATCGCTCATCTGACCCGATTCCAGGCACAGCTCTTCTAAAGGAATTTAGGTATTATCAGGAAGTTTTCCAGCCCGGTATTCTGCAATCACACTGACAAGAACTTTTGACTCCTGCTCTGTGCAGATAAGACAGAGGAGCTTTCACCATGCAGACTGGAAAGCCAACGAGGAGCTGGAAGTAATGGAACAAATGTGGTTTGGGGCTTGTCATCACCACCACTGCTGGCATCTGTCATGGCCCCTCACTCAGACATCCAAGGGTCAAATCAGGAAAGAGGCCAGACAAGGACAGGGCAGGTGGAAACTCCAGTGGCTGGCCCATTGGGCAGCCCGCTAACCTGGGGAGGCTTGGGGACCACATTGCTCCTCCAGGGAGCCAAGGATCCTTTATGAAATCATTGCTTTTCTGTGATTATAAAAGTAATATATCCTTATAAAAATTGAAACCATAAGAGCTGTACGTAATAATCCCACTTCCCATTAATAATTTGTTTCCTCTTCTAGATTTAATTCTAGACATATAGCAATGCATATACACACATATTTAAAAAATATTTCATATAGATAGGTCTGAAACTTGCTTTATTTACTTTATGTTTTCTGGAGATCTTTCCATGTAAGCACATAGAGATCTTCCTCAATTTTAAAAAAAAAAAAGTATTTTTTTTTGGTAGCAGCTGTACAGTATTCCATTATATTAATGGGGACTTTTATTTTTCAACTTTTATTTTCTAAGGTACACTTTTTAACTACCATATAAAAATTTGAAATAATAGACAAGTACAGAGAAGAATATAAAACACAGGTCTACATATCACCTGAAATAAACGCATGCTAGCATTTTCTTATATTTGCATCAGAAAAATATTCATTTCCTACCAGGGGGGTTTCATTGGATATTTGACAAATGCCAAGTTTTTCTTTATAATCAGGCGCCACTCTACTTCCCCTTCAGTACTCTGGTTTCAAACACTTCCTTCTCTCTTTTAAGAATCCCGAGTTAGCTCTAACCTTTCCTCCCCCTTTTCTCACAGCAAACCCTGTAAATAAGCCTGTATTTGTCATTTTCATCCTATGTGAAAAAATTACACATAATCCTTTTGTCAAGGGGATCATTTGCCTGAGATCTTCCAGGAAGGTCCTTCCAGTTGCCTCCATGACTATGCTTCCATCGTCAACTCAACCTATTTCTTTACTTTAGAAACAATGTTTTCATTAAAATTTCAAGTCCTACTTCTATTTGTGGAATTAAAGGCTTTGTCTCTATTAAAAGGAGTACATGTATATTGAGGGCCAGGTGGGCACAGGAGTTGGGGGGTGAGGTGGGTGTTAAGCCTCTGCACCCCAGAAATCACAGCATTTCATTGGGATCTACTTAGCACATACCCTGAGCCAACACCATTCCTGTTCTCAGAGAATCCTGCGTGTGGCTATGCCAGGCCCTGGAGGCAGCCGGTCTTCTCTGCCCAACAGAACTGCCACCTGAGATCTTTATTTCCTTATATTCCCTCCCCATGTCTCCATTCTAAATTAGTATGGATCTTTCCTGTACGTTCTGTTACTTCAGAGGACAAAGACCACCCCACCACCACCATTTCCACCCACACCCAAACACAGTATCACTTCTCAAATATGTACAAATGAGAGGAAATGAGCCAAATTGCAAAGCTGTCCTAGTAGTGTAGCATGTGGGTAGAAACGCTTCAAGGAAGAGGCAAGGATAGGGAAGAAAAAGAGAGAAGGATTTCTCTTCTTATCCCCCAACAACCCCACTTTCAAGTGGGGTGACAGCAAATGATAAAAACAGTAGTTTGTATCAGTAGCTCACTTAATAGGACAGCAATAACAAAGACAATCAACTTTTGTTATGCTTCATAATGGATAAGTACGTCAGAGTAGGGGGCACATTTTCTCATCTCTGTTTTGAGGACATTGCAAGGTCCAGTCCACCCAGTTATTTAGAGACTGAGCTAAGCCTGTGGGCCCAGGCTTTGTACTCTCAGAGCCACCCGCAGAGGGGGTGGAAAATCAGTTACCTTCCCTGGAGGCCATCAGGTGACATACTGTTTAGGGAACATTGTAGGACCTGCAGGTTGGTTGTGGAGAGGTAGCGTAGAAAACAGCTGTCTCTCCTTTTTCTACACACATGTACTGAGGACATCTCCATGTTCCACAAGATCGTTTACTTGACTTTTTGTGATTTGAGGGGCTGAATGTGACACCGTGATTATGAGAACAGAGAAGGCAGGGATTCTAGGAAAGGTGACTGTGATGCTTTCTTTGGAACTTGTCTCAGAAAAGGGTTGGAAGAGTTGTGGAAACCCTGTTGCCACCAGTATATCAGCATGTCCTTTGCACTTTAACACTGGGCATTTGGTGACCTTGGTTGGAGGCACTGGAATGGTGTGGAAAAGTCTACAAGTCGAGTATCTGGAATAAAGGAGTCAGTAATCAGTCCCATTTCCCTCAATACTGGAGAGAGCATTCCTCAGTAATTTTTTTCATTTCCAGCCTTCCCACTTTAAGAGAAATCGAGAGAAGCAGAAGGGTAATCAGATACGATATGGTGAAGAGACGGAAAACCATAAGAAGGATGTTATTTAAGTATTGCCCTGGGACACAACTGGAAAACTGTCAAGGACCAGACTGTCTGGGGAATGCTGTTGGTGGGTAGATGAAAGAGAGAGCAGAGTGCAGTTATCCAAGAAGACTCCTGGAGGAGACAGGATTAAATTGAGCCTGAAATGACGGTCAGCTGTGGGTAGGACAACAGAAAGGGAGGGGGCATTTGGCAATAATGGGGGGAGTGGAAGGGAAGTGACAGAGTGCTGGTTAGAAGTGACAGAGTTGGGGTGGGAAGGGTGAGGAAGAAACTCTCCCAGCCAGAGGAGAGGATTATTTTGGGACCCAATTCTTGGAGAGACACAGCTTCTAAGAGTCTATCAAGTGACATCAATCATTTAAAGAGGTTCCTCTGCTCAAATCTATGGAGAAACCCTGAGTTTTCTGTAGACACAAAGAAGTCATGAGTACATGCAACCACCTATAGGGTAGTTGTTTACACCTGAATGAACAAACAGGGTCAAGGCCGAGGCCCCAAATATGACTCCTGCCTGGTATGTAAAAAGTATGACGTGCCAGGTCAGAATACTCTGACAGACACATTGAGGACCACTTAGGGGCTGTCCAGGCCAAAAGACCCCTACATGGGTCCCTACCAATCACCACTTCTTCGGTTCTATAAGTGGTTAGAATTTGCTGTTGCCAGGGCAGAAGACGAGTGGCAGGGCAGAGAGCCCACATACAGTTACACACTCAGCTCAGTCCTTGTTGGTGAAGAGAACCGTAACGGCGGAGAGGCCCCTGAGAGAAAAATGGCAATGGCTTCCTTCTGAGATGATGTACGTGGTTTTTGGTGTGGTCAGTAAGAAGTTGGGTTCTGGAGTCAAACAGACGTGGTTTGTTCCTTGGTTCTACTACTTCAGTTGCCAAGTTATTTAAACTTATGGAGCCTTAGTTTCCCCCTCTATAAAATGGGAATAATAATAATGGCTACCTCTCAGCGTTTTGAGGATGAAAATAATACAACATATGTAAAGCACTGAGTTTCACGTATGTTATATGTTATTTGCATCGTCCCTGAGGTGCAAGTGTTCAATAATCGCTAGCTGCTATTATTGTTATGGTTTTGGTTAGGAGGATCTGTTTGTCTCAAGTTTACCATTATCGAAATAAAGAAGACCACCCGGGAGGCAGTTTATCCTGTGGTCAGCTTTGCAAAGGTCAGCACAACTCCAGAGCCAGAAAAACGAGTGGTTCATTCTGGGAAAGCAGAGGCAGACCTTCCCCAGAGCAAGGGGATTGTCACAGGAAAGGCTGCACATTTCTCCCTCCTTCCTGGTTCAAGCCAGACTCATGTGGGGAGGGACAAAGGTCAGCTTATCTGGCTGTCTCTAGAACAACCAAGTCTATCAGCTTTTTGCTGTGGCCCTGGGCCTCTCCTCCAATCTCCCCCAGTGTGAGGCTCTCTGGGAGTGCTGTGTGCTGGCTATTGTCCCTGTAGACACGTCAGGTGGTGTGATGACAAGGACTTGCTTTGGGAAGCCCTGACATCATCCCCCAGCTATGCCCACGGGGCTGGCTCTGGGTGCTGGCCCCTTGGGGATCTTGGCCTGGTGACTCTGAGCTTTTCCTCTCCCTCTTGGAAGTGATTAGATGAATGAGTCAGTTGTACTTTCCTCTGCATAAACATTTAAAATTCCAAGATTAGAGTGAGATAATCGGAGTCCTAGTTACCTTTTTGCTAGGCTCACACCAAGGGCTGGAAACCATGAAGTGGAATGTGAAAAGGGACCTTGCTTCCTTATCTGCTTGCAAGCTTGAGTAGTACACTGCTTGAGAGCTATTTTAATTCATGGACAGACCGTCTCCTAACATCCTCCTGGAAGAGACTGAAGCCAAATCCATTTCTTAAGGGAGAAGGTGATTATGTGAAGGTAGAAGTATTTTAAATGTGGCTCTTGCCTAAAGATATTTCTTTACACTGAAGAGACCCTCGTCTCTGGAAGATGGATCGTATTGTCCAACAAAGACAGAACCCACTGCTCTTGAAGGGGGATCAGATGCCTTTACTATGGAAATGGATGTCAGTGGAAATTTGGAGGAACCAAGGTTCCTTTTCTTCAGATTTCTGTCTAGAAATTTGCATCAAATCTATAGATATATCCTGATCCTAGGACTACATAACCTGCATAAGCACTTGACCTGTATCAGCTCTTAGGGCTAATTCTTCAGGACAGAGATCATCAGGTGTGTAAAGATACTTCAGCACTGCCTCTCGCTTCCCCTCTGCAGGGCCCCACTTTCTCACAGCTCCCTCTGAGGTTTCTAGGGACTTCTCCCCAGCTGCAGGCCCCACTTGGGCATGTCCTGCACACTCTCGGTGTCTGTGCTCACTTCAGCGGGCAGCCAAGGCCAACACCAGGCAACCGCCTTCTCTCAGCGCTAGCTAACTTCCCTTCTTGCCACTCCCACACCCAGAAAGCTACCAGCTCCCTGATGCTTGTTTCCCACCCCTTTCCCAGAACATTCCTCAGAAAAGTATTTTTCATGTATGCCTCAGTGTGTTTCTTTCCCCCAAAGATCACTGGCACTTTGAAAATTATTTCTTATTATGGAATGATCGATTTTTGTCCACGAGAAAGTTATACCAAAGCAAACCTTTTCTTTTCATGCCAAAGCAAGTGACTCTACCCTCTGGCTTAGGACCATGGCTATCGTCTACCTGCCTTAAAAGTGAATGATAAAAGAGTGTCAAGAATTCCAAAGTCTCTAAAAATGACCAGGTTCTTAGAGAATACAATTTTTTTTGGTTTTGTTACAAAGTCTGAGCCTTGGGGATATAGGTGAGCAAAGACCAGTGTAGGATCTTTTAGAAAGGTACGTGACAGCTATGAACAGATGACTTCTGGGCTAGCCCTGGTGGACTACAAATGTTGCTTCCTGTGTTAAAGGGCTATACTGATAAAAATAACTCATTTATCTTTGATAAGGAGGCTATAGATTCTGAATCACAGGTTTGATTTTTTTGAAAAAGTAGCTGGAAAGCTGACTCAGGCATTCAGGTGGGAAGCTTGGCTCAATCCACGGAAAAGTTGAGAACACTTTAAGAGGAGGTGCTTGTCTACAGGAGCAGAACTCCAGGACCCTTCCACTGTTTGAAGAGTTGGGAAAGCCAGCTGGGCTTCTGCTGTACCTCGGCAGAAGCCAGGCCTCTGGACAATAAACAGCTTCCTTGGTAGCTAAGGGATGTTCTAGTCAAGTGAAGAGAATACTCAGATGACCAGAGAGAGAATTAACAAGCTTGCAGTGCCCCTAGGACACTCAAAACTGAGGGATCACTAAGTGACAATGACTCACGCATAAGCTGAGCAAGGCATGCTCAACTTCAGCCTACGATTTCTGTTTTCATTAGGTCATCTCTCCCACGTAACATCACTTTTGTTGTATTCAGTGATCCGGCCTGAGAGAGGGTGGCTGTTAGCCGTTGTTTCAATGGAGGAGAAACAGGGAGTCAGGTGCATGCTCTGAGATGTAACCATGAGGAAGCCCAAGCCCCCTCCTGTGTTAGTCAAACCAGAAAGCCTCCTGTTCCACCACATGATATCATTCTAGTCATACGAGCCTATATTACTTCCGACTGGAATCTGTAAAATTCGCCCTGACTCAGAAAATAAATTTTCAGGCTGGAAGTAGGATTGATAGCTGAAACCCCAAAGGAAAGGAAAATTTTGAGGAAAAGACTTTTTGTGGTCATTCAGCTGACTGTAAGAGGGGTGACTTCTAGGAATGAGAAGAAAAATCCCAGAGTGGGAACTGGTTCTCAGTCAAAAATATCATTCCCTGTGTTGGGTGAAGTTCTAGATTATTGTATTTGAGGGTTGGAACATAGTTGGTCTTCAAGGAAACCTGGAGGGAGCAAGTCAATGACTGAGTATTCCACTCAGAGCTTGGCAGAAACATAGAAACACAGCTGCAGAGAGGGCTAGAAAATGTAAACACATCTGGAAAGGCACGCGGATGCGGTGGGGGGAGGACACACAGATGCCAGGAGAATGACACACAGCAAACTACAACCCTGAGTCACCACTTCACCACATCAGGGAAGATGATCTGATCACAAGAAGTGATAGAAAGGCGGGGCTGGATCATTATCACTATGGGAAGGGCTACTCAAAGTGCCGTCTCTACAGCTGGTCTCTGAGCAACTCCCTGTCTTTGTGACATTCCACAGGATGCCATCACCTTGCCCGTAAAAATTCGTGCATGTTGAAAGATTACGGATAAAGAGGCTGGTGCATGGGTTGATAACAGGTGTTTAGTTCTCCATCACTGGTGCCCACTTCCGGACTTTCTTGGATTAGGTCAACCTATATCCTCCACCTCTTCCGGTAGCCATTCCTCCTCTTTATTCTTCACAGAATCCCTGCCTCTATCCTAAATATTATTGCGTGAGAACCTCATTTTAGCCCTGTTCTCTTTTTATATATCCTCCGCTTGCCCCAACCACCCTCTAGTGACACTCTTGATTCTTTGTACCCTGCACTACTTCTATTTTTTATAGCATCCATCATATTTATTATGATATATAATTATTTATTGTTTTGGTTTATTGTCTATCTCCCCCACTAGAATTTAAGTTCTGTTAGAGCAGAAACCTTTGAATGTTTTGTTCACTGAGTTATCCCAAGCACTTAGAATAGTGTCTGATATACAGAAGATATACTCCATAAATATTAAATGAAGAAATAAATAAATGAAACGTCAGTATTATCTAAACCATCAGTTTAAATTACCATATACACTAAAATCTCCTAAGTCTATGGCTCTAGACCAATACTTTCTTCTGAATCTTAGTTCAGTAGAATCCACTGCTGACTCAGTCCCTGCCTTTGGAATTCCTATGGGCCTTTCAAATCCAAGAGTTTGAAACAAGAATTCATCATCTCTCCCAAATCTGTTCTTCCACTTACGGTCCCTTATCTTGATAAACGGCCACCCAAGAGAGAAACCTATATGTCATTTTTTAATCTTCCCTTTGTCCAAATTGATATAGTCTACCAATCATTTAATCATGCACAATCAATTGCCTCTCAGATACTCTTTCTTCCACACCCTCAGCCATGACTCTGGTTCAGGTTATTATCAACTGTCATCAAACAAGTCCAAAAGCTTCCTAACAGAGCCCTTTAACTCTGTGACTTTTAATGAGTCCACTTCACACTGCAGCCACAGGCTCTTTCTACCTGCCAAATGCCCAACTTGGCTCACACACAAAACAAGTTCTGGATTCCACTAGAAACTCTTCCAATGGCTCTCCACTGCTTGTTATTGCAGTATTAATATTAGTATTTTAAATTATGTTCCTCCTGATTGAGGAATTAGAAGAGTGCTTAATATGTGTTTCCTTAAGTGACTGAGAAGTTTGAACCTCTCTACTGCTTTAAAGTAAAATTTAAAATGACTTTATCACTTGACCAGTGCTACCTGTCGGTCTTTCACACTCATTCTCTGCCCTCTCCTTATAGGGCTCAGCTAAGAAGTCATGTCTCCCAGGATGCCTTGGTTATGTACACATATATACATTCCCATTGTGACTTTTATCAATTTCCTTCATACAAATTATCACAAGGACTGACAGTTTTCTTCTTCTGTGCCTCTTTTCTTGCTGAATTGTAAAGTCCTTGGGGATAGAAATGAAGCAAACTTTTTGCTAATGTGTCACCAGTGCCTACCTAATTCTGCATACATTTTTAAATTGAGCCCACCTTGAAAAAAGCCCTATGAGATAGCCATTATTACTGTTGGATTTCAGAGAGGAACAATTGAGGCACAGAGAGATTAAATAACTCCATGGTTATGTGGCCAAAGTCAGAGTACGGCTTTGAAAATCAGGCCAATGGATCCCAAAGCACCTGCTTTTCCTGCCTTCACGCAGCTTCACGTCCGGTCCATTATTTTCTTTTATTTATTGCTTTCTATCCATTCCACTGGCCGTGTCCCTGCTCATGCCCTCCTGTCTCCTTATCTGAGTGGGTGCATAGTCTTTGGCCACCCCTCTGCCTCCAGTCTCTTCTCCTGCATCTGAAGCCAATTAATATTCCTGACCCTCAGTTCTTCTCATGGGGATTCTCCTGCTCAACAACCATGACTTAACGCAAAATTAAATAAATTCAAGGAAAGACAAGAAACCAACAAAATTTATGAACAACTTCATGAACTGCTTCTTTGTAATAATGACCAATAAAATAGAAAGACTTCTATCAAGTGTAATGCAAAAGAGAGGCAGGAAGGAGAAACTATAGGAATTACAACATTTGCAATGAAAAAAAAAACCCGCAATATAAGTTTCAGAGATGCTTAGAACAATTGTAAGCCAAACTTCATATAACTTTAGGCTAATAACCTTGAAATTCAGAGGGATAACGAGAACTTTTAGAAAAATGTAAATTGTACAAATTACCTTAAGGATAAAATTTGAATACACAAATAACTATGGACAAAACTGAAGAAAAGCTATCAAAGAACTACTCCTAAGAAAAGTACTGAGCCTCTATAATTTTAATAGGCAATGTTTTCAAGCAACTGATTATTGTGGACATATTTAAATATTTGCCAAACATGAAAGATATGGAAAGGTAATTATAACTTATTTTGTGGATTGCACATAGTCTTGACACTTAAACCTGAGAAATACAAAACAACCACATAGACCAATATTATTTATGAACATTGTAGCAGAGAGGACACTATTCATCAAAATTTATGTTCCTTCTTCCCTTGTACAGCAAGATTGCTGGGAAATTACTGTTCAGCTAGGAAATAACTTTTCCCGCCATATGTACTATTTTCACAATGGAATTTGAGCGGAAGTGATGTGTTCGTTTCTAAGTTGAGGCTTTTTAAATATGTGTGTGGGCCTTTTTATTCTTTCTTTCCCCCTCACTTCATAGGATGATGGGACTCCAGCACACAGGTTGGCAAATGGCCTGTGAGCCTGCTGTCTTTTTGTAAATAAAGTTTTATTAGGACACAGCCATATCCATGTTTTTACTTATTGCCTATGGCGTCTTTCATACTACAACACCTGAACTGGGTAGTTGTGACAGACAGCTTAGATAGCTTGGCTTCTTTACTATCTGGCCCTTTAAGAAAAACTTTGCCATCCCTGTCCTAGGGGATGGTGGAGCAGTAAGACTGCATGGGGACTGTTGTGCTTGAAAGAGTTGCCATTGAGAAAAACCCTCTCTGGACTGTTTATGAATAAGATACACTTCTATTGTGAAACAGCTGAAATTTTGTAGTTTGCTTAGCAGCTACCTTTATTGCAACTAATAATGAAACATCTCAAATAAGAGACTAATGATTTCTAGAAAAACAAAATCTATGTAGAATTTTTTCCAGAAATGCAAGGTGATTTGGAAAGATAGCAATATCCCATTATTAGGTCAAAAAATAAAACCCATGTAACCATCTTTTCATGCATATTGAAAGCATTTTAAAAACAGCATTCATCTTACAAATTACTCTTAGTGGAATAGGATAGAGAAATACTTCCTTACATAGTAAAAGCTAATATCATACATAGAGGTCAATGACTAGAAAAATTCCCATTTATGATAAAAACAAAAACAAAAATAAATGTTATAATCAACATCCAACATAACATAGCAAAAAACATAATATATGTAAAAATGTAATACTGCTTTTTAAGCACCAGCAATGTAACAATAATAATAATAATTTTCTACTATGTACTATATTAATAATTATTAAACTATATAATAAAATATTATCTATTGCATAATATAAAATAATATAAATTATATGTGCTTTGTATAATTTATACATGTAATTTTACATATGATATACATCTACATGATATAAATATTTTGCATGCAATAAAATATATTTAACTTGATTTTTATAAGATGGTATATTGTAATTTATAATTTGTACATAATTTGTAATTTATAAATTGTACATAATTTGTACAAAATTCATATAATTTACAAATACAAATATATAATGTATAATTTATAAATAAAACATGAAAATCACATGTAGTTTATGTTATGAATATTCTGTATGTAATTTTAAAAATTACATTAATTATATAATATACTAATAAAACCGTAATGTTACTTTTTGAGTTATCAGCCAGTGCACCAAGGCAGAAATAAAAATGAATCAGGTTGCAAATTTTCATTATTTGCAGACAATATGATTGTGCACTTAGACAATCTAAGGTTAACTGAGAAACTATTGACACTATTAAGAAAATCTTCAAAATTACAAAATAAATGTGCAGAATTAATAGGTTTCCCATATGTCAGCAATAATTGACTTAAAAAAAATGCCTTACTAATACTATGGAAACTAAAAGGAGACTTAAGTAGGTGGAGAGAGACTGTATTTTTGCCTCATAATTAATGTATTTTAAACATTTGAATTCACCATAAATTAATCTATAAATTCACTGCAATTCCAAACAAAATTCTAACAAGATTGAAATTGGCATGTGATAAGCTGATTTTAAATTTCACCCAGCATATATTTGTAAAAGTAGCCAAAACATATTAGAAAGATCAGACCAATGTAAAGAAACTTGTGAAGACAGATACTAAAACGAATTGTAAAATACATCAATAAAACTGTGAAAAATAAAATTAGACCTTTCTCTTAAACCATGCACTTAAATAATTTCATACGTACTAAGGACTGAAACATAAAAATGAAGTATATAAATGTTAGAAGACAGTGTAGGTGAATAACTATATTCCTGAGCTAAGAAATGTTTTTAATAAGTAATGAATTGCAGAAACAATGAAGAAAAAGATTAATAGATTTAACTATATAGAAATTAAAACCTGCTATAGGTAAAATACACTCTACACACACTCAAAAAGACCAAGGAGAAACTGGTAAAAGGATGTGCAATACCTATGACAGATGGAGGATGAGTGTTTCATATAGTATATATGACTTTTACAAAGTAGTAAGGGAAGAAAATACCCAGTAGAAAAAAGAGGAGTAACCACAAGTTGCCAGTGACACAAAATCATGGGGAGAAAAAAAATCTCACCATAAACCAAAGTATGTAAATTAAAATGAGATCTTTTGCTTATCATGTAAAAATCAATAATAAATTTACATGCATGGAGCAGAATGTCTAAAAAAGTGACGAAAGATGTCTGATGGAGATCTCTTCCTGTTCTAGATCTTATCAGAGTCAGTAGGGAGATAGTACATGGTTGAGTAAGCTAGTGTAAATTCAAAAGCTCAGGATGATTAGTGTGATGGGAGAGACTGAAGAAGAGGGTAAGTCATAATGACGTATGTAGTGGGCGCTGACAGGTTAGCATATTGTCCCTCCTAGAGTGGATATTTTCATATTTACAGGTTCCAAGTACAAAATTCATGTGGCCTTTGGATGGTTAGGTGAGAGCAAGATTTTAGAATGTGCATAATACTCTAAATGGTAAGTTTAATCATGAACTTAGTGTTTGATAAAATGAACTTAGTAGTGGATACATACTTTTTGACAATGTGTTAAACATTTAGATGTGTATTGCTTATTAAATATATAATCCTCAGAGCTCTTTGTGGGCACAATTGGATGAAAATAAGTTTGCCTATGGGAATGTAAAGCTCCCCTTCCTTCCTTCTACCATAGTTTTCCCAGGTTCCTTCCCACCACCTCTATGAACGAATTCAGTATGCTCAGGTTGTTGGGTCCATTTGGTCTCAACTGTTCAAAAAGGCTACAAAATGATTTTGTATAGTTTATGGTAGAATTAATGTTTGTGTCTCCTCCAAAGTAAATGTATTAGGTTGGTGCAAAAGTAAGTGCGGTTTTTGCAATCATTTTTAATGTTTTAAACTGCAATTTTTTTTGGCACCAACCTAATCCTTCAACCTTTTAGCACACATGAGGATTGTCAAAGAGTTTTCACATGCTTGTATAACCTGAACTTCGCTCCAAGAACCTATGAGCTGGGCGGCTATTGTTATCTCCACCTCAGAACGGTGATGTGACTTGGGGGAAGCCTCAACACATAGCAGCCAAACTGGGCTGAGAGTTCAGTGTTCTCATTCAGGTCCAGTGCTCTTTCTGCTCTACCAGTCTCTTTCCCTCTAAAGGAGGAAGTCTTAAGACGGCCACAACACCTAAGTGATGGATGGAACCTTGTAGAGGAGATATTTTGAGGATTACGTCGTCAGGTTCTTAATCTACTTGACAAAATTGGTCTATGTTTACTTGACCTTGCAGGGTGAGCGGACGGGAACTTGTCCCTCACTCCCAGGACCTCTTGTTATGGGGACAGCCACCCATGGCATGACTCTTGTCCAGGGAGAGGCCCTCACACCCAGGGGCCCCAGCATGTCAGAGCCATGGCAGCCCTCAGATCTCAGAGCACAGACATCAGCATGCCGTTTGTTCTCCTACCTTTTATGGCCTCTTTCACAGCAGAATCAACAGGGAGTATGTTCTTCTCCACCAGCTCCAGCGGCCCTGGCCGGAGAGCGATTTTTTCATTGAGATCATCTGCGAGCCGGGCTCTTTTCAGCTTCATCTGAGCAGTTGGAATGGACCTCTCTGCAGTGGAGGCTACGGGGTTGAAATTACAAGGATCAGTTCTAGAATTTGAAGTTATTAGTGTTTTCGCTTCTGTCACTAAACCATTGTGTCACATTGTGCTCTATCATCCTAATAATTTTTTAATGAAATCATCATAATTTCACAAGGGTTAGCAGCAAAGACTAGATGCTTCCAAATAAAGGCAAACGAAGACTCAGGCACACAGAAAAGTTACAGAAACTTGCTTTGCGAGGATTTTTGGAAAAAAAAAGTGCAATTTGGAGATTCCAGTGCTGTAGCTTGCTGTCCCTAAGCTACAGTATTTGGATGCAAATCCTCTCTGTATGTTCCCTGGCACCGGCTGAGCCTACAATAAATATTATCTAGTATTATAATTAGTTGTAGTAATATGATTTCTTAAGGCTTTTATACTTGTCAATGTGATACTGACTGATTCAAATGTCCTGGTCAGTGGTAAAAGAAAAAAAATTCCTTTGAAACCGTTAATTAAACAGATTTTAAAAATTGGATTTATCCAACAGGCAGTTTCTGATCATTTAGAGGGTGAGAAGGTCACTAACCGAGCCCCAAATCACCCCTATGCTCTTCTTTCAATTAGGTCCTGATTTATTTCCATGGAAGAACTTGGAGGAGACTCTAGTTACCCAGGTGTTGCTATAAGGCAGCCCTGGAAGTTAAGATTCCTTGAGAGTTTGCAGCTATACTCTCAACTTTGCAAATTTAGAAGGTGAGATACTTATAGACCAGCGTCTCAACCCCATTGTTCTGTTATTATCAACCTCCTAACCCAGGTCTAGTGTCTGATCTCGAAATCTCCATACAGTAGAGGTCTAGGGATATCTAATTGTTGCAATTGGTCAGACTTGTCTACAAGCTGTGTTTGCAAAGCACTTGATGTGAGATGGAAAAATCAATACTCCAGACCAAAGAATGGGAGTGCATAAGCCTAAATCCTCTCTGAACCACCCCTGGAGTCACTGCAATGGCTTCTAGCTGAGCCTCCTGCTTCAGGGATCTTTCTGATTAAGCTTAACATGAGATTAAACTTCAGGAACACTCCTTTCCTGCATCCCCCTGAAAGGTGCTCTTCTCCTTCCAAGTCTCCTGGTCCTGTTTTGTCAGTCAGCTTGCCAGAAACTGAATCCACCCCCTTCATGACCTAAGATTCTCCATCCCCAGACTTTGTGTTCTCCCTTCTGTCCCTGTGTCCTACTGAGTTCACCTTTGAACCTTTGCTACTTAGTTTCCTCACTCTGGGGTGCTTTCTATATTCTACACCCCACTCTACCCCAACATCCTAGTCATCTTTCAGGTCTCAGCATGAAGCTTCCTAACGCCTCCTGTTCTTACAGGTCCCTTTAACTGTGACTGCCTCTAGCAGTTACAAACATTGGCCCTTAATTTTATTTTGCTGCTTCAAAATTGAAGGGCACTGGTCATTTTGTATCCAGCAGATCCTTGGTGCTCCAGGGGGCTAATTTCCAATCGCTGCTGCAGAGAAGACAGGATTCCACCGGAATCACTAGAGGGACACACCTGAACTGGAGGCCACTGTGGTTCACCTCCTGATATTTTAATTCAAGACTGTAATGATGTAATAACATTTCTTATGCTTTTTTGATTATACTATTGCTACGTACTTTTTGTCATCAATGTGGAAAATGCTAAAAAAAAGTATACAAAAGACAATGAAAGCATCGGGAAACTCTCCACTTAAAATCAACTGTTTTTAATAGGTCGGTGTCTTTCTTAATTATTTATATTTATTGGTAGGGGTATATTTTTTTTATCACAGAATCTGACTGTAAATACAGTTCATGTATATGTTTTTTTCTTCCCTGAAGTTGATTGTAAGTACAGTTTTGTTTTCCTTATTTTTTTTCCACTAAACATCACCTTGTAAGCCTTTTCTTATTAAATCATTATTCTTCTAAAGCCTTATTTGCGGTGGTTGCAAGGTATTCAATCATATGATTGATGCATAATTTATTCAGCCCGTCCCCTATTGTTGGACATGTCACTGTTTGCAATGTTTTCACCATCTAAGGTAATTCCATATTAAGCATCATTGTACATAAATCTTTGTATGTCTGATTATTTCCTTTTGATGAAATACAGCATACCTCATTTTATTATGCTTTGCTTAATTCACTTCATAGAAGTTGTTTTTACAAATTGAAGGCAAGACCTTCCACCACCAGAAAGATTACAACTCACTTTACTGCAATACTTGCTTTATTGTGGTGGTTTGGAACTGAACCCGAAATATCTCCAAGGTACACCTGTACTCGAAATTTATTACTGGGCTAAAGGATGGTCACATTTTTAAAGGAATTTGATATACAGAGGGTGTCAAAAAATGTGTATGCATTTTAAGAAAGGAAAAAAATGTATTAAAATTGTAATACTCAATACAGACCGATAACAAAAGATGAATACAAGTCATATGTATACATTTTTTTGACACCCCTGGTATGTTGGACATTCCCTAAGTGCTCAGAGAGAGTTAGGAAATGGCACACCTAAGACTGAAACCCAAAATCTGTTACCTTCTCAGTCATTATGTGGTTTCCCAATTTGATAGTCTACATGGCCTAGAATGACTAAATGTTCAAAAGTACCACTTTCTTTGTCTTGTTCTTTTGTTGTTTTTGGTTTATATACCACATATCAGTGAAATCATATGGTTCTCTGCTTTTTCTGTCTGACTTATTTCGCTTAGCATTATACTCTCAAGATCCATCCATGTTGTCACAAATGTAAAAGTACCACTTTCTAATGGCAGAGGATCTTTTCTAAGAGGACTCAGCAACCGTAGAGAAACAAAGAACTCTGACCAAATGGCCCGCTCTTTGGTGGGCATCCTGGTGTATTGCTTTGGGCACCCTTACCCTGGAGTATGTGCATATTAACCAGGTCTGCACGGTCGGGCCTGTTTCTGACCTTGCGCTTCAGGGTGTCTTCAGTCTGTGGGCACAAACATAGAATAAATTCTGTTATCAACCGCATACAGGTGAATCACCTAGTCTCAACTTTCAAAGAAACCCGATTTCTCTTAAAGGGGGAAAGCATTCTGTGTATGACAAATGGAACATGCAAATATCTCTGGTCTGCTACATTTTGATACAGGCAGACTTACCAAAACCTCTCTGGTAATTTTACGATGGAAAAAGAAGATAAAGAGGTAAAAAGCTTGCATGTACATCAGAGCTATAAACTTAAAGGTCAGGCAGGTACATGTTGGTAAAATATTACTAAAATTGTGATGATACTAAGTTGTTTGTATCATAGTCAATCCTATTCCATTGCCTTTTCAAACTGCCACATAATTAACTAGGGTTCAAGATGAAACGTAACCTGCGTCCATCTACTATAACATGACAACATATATTCTTCTCCCCTTTAGTCACTTGACTTCTCTCTTAAGACAAGTGAAAATGTAAAGCCTGCAGAGTCCGACCTATCATGGGGTTGGAAGGACACTTAGAGGCAGATCATTTACTGAGTCTCACTGTCTTCTTGGTGACGCAGCTGTCTGAGGGGATGAGGTGGGCTGTGGCAGGGCCACAGCTGGACCTCAAGTCCCTGACCTCTAGTTCTGCATTTTTATCTTACAGTCTTGAATCTCCTATTTGGCCCCTGAGAGGGGTCTGGGGATAACTCCAGTTCCAATGAAAGATAGTTATTTTCCAGGCAGTAAAAACCACAGCCTATCACGAGCACCTCTGAAGAGTTACAGAGCTCTGCTCCTTTCTCCACCCACAGACTGGTTGCAAGGTTAGGACTCTTAGACAAAGAAATCCCAGGAAAAAGACACCTCCTTGCATTTCCTTGTCATTTACAGTGCAGATGCTTGCTAAACAGTACTTATATTATTGATAAGTTCAGGTGGCAGAGATTTACGCTGAAGGTGCAGAATATATGCCAATTTTCCCCCAAAATGCCAAAAAACCAAACCAAACCAAAACAACAACAAAAAAAAAAACCCAGAAACAGAAAGAGATGAACTCAATGCCTTTTGCCTTAAGTAACTGCAAACAAGCTCTGTATCCACAGGCCCTACCTTACCACTGAGCTGCATTTAAAGAGCCTGCTTGTTGCTAAGAAAAAACTGTAATGAAAGGTGAGGCAGCCTGCAAACCAACTTTACTTCCATTTTTCAAGTCTCTTTGACTTCTACCATATACTTGCAGTGATCTCCCCAATGTCAGAAAGACTGGGGACATTCTTTAAGCTAAAAAATAGCAGTTTCAGAGCTAGTAGTTGATCCCATTTCCACAGTTTTCAGTTCATAGGTATAAGAGTCTATATGATGTGGGGGCAGGGAACTGGCAAATTGATTCAGTTTGCCGTAGAAATTCTACCTGCTTTAGCCAAAGCTTAGCCGGCAGAGACCCATACCCTAGAGTCTACGTTCAGAAAAAGGTCAGTTCGCAAAAAATTACCTTGTCACCATCCGAGTGTTTTCTTTGCTCATGGAATATAGTTGGACTTTTCAGGGCTGAAACAGAGAGACAAAGATATGAGCAGCATGGGTCTTGGGGCTCTGGGCAGCCGGGCAGCATTTGCTGGTGCGCTTGCTGAGCTGTGCATAGGATGGATGTGGTCGCCTTTACGAGGCCACAAGCAATGGAAGAGCAAAGGCCTGGAGGACACCATCTTCCCTGAAGCCACAGGATACAGAGGAAGGTGGAACTTAGGCCTAAAACAGGAGGAAAAGCAGAGGCAGATGCGACAGGAAGAGAGATGGCAGCAACAGGGCATTCCAAGTTCCTGAGGAAATACAGGTGCCTCTGGAAAACTGGGGACAGAAGTAATACCCTAGTTGGAAGGGGAGATGTAGACTGGGGTGATACTTTCTTTGATACATTATTGTAGGAAGGGACTTGTATCTTGACTGTGGTACGTGGCTGCTTGGTAGGAACATGCAACTAAGGGTGTTGAGTCAGAAGCACAGAATCAGACTTGGAAGCTGAAAGGGATCTTGGAGATAGTGAGATATAACTCCAACCCTGAACAGAATAGAGAGACTGAGGCCCACAGAAATTGGTTGACTTGCCCCGGGTCACATAGTTAGGGCCAGGATCCGAAGTCCTCTGACAACCTAACTTCTTTTAAAATGTGATGTTCAAAATATGAACAAGCAGTGGACACAGGCACCAGTCAGTTATAGAACACAGCCCCTGTAAATAACCTGGACTGAATGCCAGCCTCTATTCTTTCACTGTTTACTGTTCTTCCTCCTTACTATCTCATAGCTCCTCTTCACAATGACTTAGTAAAGTCTTTTGACTTAGCACAGAAGTAGACCATCATTCAGCAAAATTCTACATATTTTTTTTAATTAGTTTTTCAGATGCTCTGGAACAATGTCAATCAGGAACCACAAACAATCACTTTTCATTATAAGTGATGAGGTGGATCAGAGGTTACACAATTGCACTGAATACTTTTCTGAATTGTAAGTCTGGACAAGTTGATGAATCACACCATCCAGAGTTTTACTATTACTCCAACAGATGTCCATTCTTAAGCTGTAGGCAATGAAATATGCTTCTAAACTTTGGCTAACATAAAAGACTGGGTCTCTAGCCAGATTGGCACTTGGGGCTGTGTGTATGTGTGTGTGCGTGTGTGTGTGTGTCATTCAATTCTTAAAATCTTGCTAAATTTGAGCAATTTTCAGAAGGGCATACTGGACATCAAGCAAACTCCACTGCAGTCCTGGCAGCTGGTCAACCATGTTATCATCTACTGAGGACACCGCTTGGGAAGGTATTAACCATATTCTCTCTAAATCTCCCTGTCTCATCCCAACATTAATAGTGTTGACCAAAGGAACATGCAATGTAGTTCCAGCTGGCTGCCTTGTGCAAAGTATACTAGACAAGCATCCTTCTCCTTACTTGGAGCAGAGATTAAGAAGCTTCTCTTCTTATAGGAAAAAAGCAATTGAATATGTTGCTTAAATATCACATTTCCCATTGATCTAACACCAGTTGCTCTTGGTTACTTCTACTCTTAAAATGGACTTCTTTGCAAAACCTGCCATTTCGAATGGCCCGTCTCCCTGATCCCCCTTTTGTCCACACTCCGTGGCTCTGAGAAATCATCTGGAGCAATGAGTAGTTCCACTGCGTTGCTCATTTATTTTCTCTGATTTGGGTCTGGTCACCAACCTTAGTAAGGAGGCTTGCCTTTTCCTGCACTGGATCACAGTTGCGGTTTATACTGATGGAGTTCTCAAAGCAACTCCTGTTTCCCCAGGCAACAAAATTATTTAAGTCTGCTTGAAGTCCAGTGGGCCCTGGTGAATTTGTACAATCTGAACTGATGGGTCTTCAGTTGTATCTTACACTCTGGCGTTCGTCTCATAGGTATTATATATAGGTGTGGCTTAATCACTTACGTAATCCAGAAAGACATTGATGTTAGTGTGGCCTTATTCAGTGGTTAAAAAGAACAACACATCCTTTTCCTTAAGAAGCAACCCTTAAGGGAATAGTATGAATGTATCTTGAGATATCTCTTACATTTCAAACTCAATTGGTTTTAATTGGGCTTAAGACTTAGGAGGAATTTATCTGGTTCTCTTGTCCCTGAGGCTCTTTAATTCTTTTCATTAATTGTTCTAAGAAACATTGCATTTCCTGTATCTTAGTTTGTAGAGCTATAATTCATCACTTCTTGGTGTTAACAACTCCCCTGTGAAATGATTCATATAGTCCAGTACGCCATTGCCAGGAGCATAGAGGGGTTCTGCAACCTTCTCACAAAGGGTGGGAAAAGCTATGTCCGTTATGCAAGGGCTTGGGAAATAAGCCAAAGAGGTCCACACGCTGCATTTTACCACACACTATTCTCCTCATGGTTTAAGGGATGTTATATTGGGGCATTGGCTTGAGGTCACACACTGACGAAAACTATCCTCGCATGGTGCTGTGATTGACATTCACCTTTTCTGTGACTACAGAGAATGTGGGTTTTGGCCACCTCCCCTGAGGGCCAGCAAACCCACAAAGCACCAGCCCCCAAGTTGACTTTTTGGAAAATACATAAAGGATCTCTTTTGCTGCCATCCCTGGGAAGATCAAATGGCAAAATTTTGTATTTAAGGGACACTGACATTTAAGATTGAAAAGGAACTTGAATTTGTAAATTAAAAAATGTAAGTCAATGTGATTTCAAATTAAAATATGTTTGTACATTCAGTCAACCACACATCCCCTCGGAGGACGATTAATTGCTTCTCACAAGGGAATTCATGTTCTCGCCCCAGAGTTTAGTAATGGGCTGTTCCTATTTCTGTCCCTGCAGCTCCAACTAATTTGGGTCAGATGTGTGTCTAAACATTTGCTTACTTAGAGTTCAGAAAAGGATCCCAAGATAAGAACGGGCCTCCTGCAGTCCCCTGCTCAGCACTCTAATCTCATGCCTCCAACAAGAGCCCAGAGGAAGGAGAATAGGTCCTGGGGAACAGAGAAATCAGTTAAGGAGAGGGGTCTGACTCTCTAGCACAGGGTGGAGGGCCTGGTGTCCATGGCAGTTCTACTTCTGATGAGAATCAAGAGGCAGAATCAAAGAGCCAGTGGCTTGGGGCAGCAACTGGAGCAATGGTCTCAAAGTGTGGCCCCCGGAAGAACATCTGCAGCATCACCTGGAAACCTGTCAAAAAATGCCAATTCTTGGGCCCCACCCCAGACCTACAGAGTCCAAAACTCTAGTTGTGGGGGACCCCGGGGTCTGTGTTTTCACAAGTTCTCCAGTGATTCTGATGCCCAAGTTTGAGAACACTGCTCTGGAGTTTACAAGCCCAGTGGGTCCTGATTTGGGGTCCTTGGGAATCTGGGAGTTCAAAAAGGGAGTAGTGATTTCTAGGCATGATTTTCAGTATTTCAAAAAGCTGGGGGGGGGGGGGGAAGGTATTTGCCCAGAAAAAAGCTCCTTGGGTGAATGGAACTGTCACTTTTCACTGCTGCTGCCTAGAATCATAACAACTTGGTTTAGTGATGGTTGTTCTCATGATAAAGCACTGGGTGGTAAATTTATGTGCCATTAATTAATCCAAAAAGTGGATTAATAATTTATATATGAGTATGTAGGGTTCTTTGGGAGGAAAACAAAACTATTTCTAGCATAGGATCTATGGCAGTGATGGGTATAATTCAAAAAGTCTTCGGTGACTGAAATTTTGGGAACCATCCATTTGGGCTCTGTCCTTGCTTTGCCATCTATTTTTGGTATGATCTTGAATAAGTCTGGTAGTTTTCCTGTGCTCTCAGTTTCCCACTTATAAAATGCGTTGAGTAATGCTTGTCCTCTCATTGCCTTGCTTTTATAGACAAATTGGATCATGAGTATTTTTCTTCTAAGCAAATGGGATACACACCATGCAAAAGTGACAATGCTTTGGAAATTATATTCTCTCTTTAGGTTGGCTAAATTGCCTCTTCAGTACCTAAAGATAATCTTAGGGGTCTGAACAGAGTGCATTTTCCCAGGGTAGCTCTGTAATATTTAAGACCTGGTTTGTGCAATTGGAGAAGTTGATACAACATATCTGGTGTGACCAAAAGCAAGGTGAATGTTTAAATAAAAAGAATTTATTGCAGTAAAAGACACATTGCCTTTAATCCCCCTCAAAATACACCCCCTCTCTTTGAACACACTTGTCCCATTCCATTCTTGCCACTTTCTGAAGCAGTTCTGGACGTCCTCTTCAGTAAGTGTCTTTAGTTGCGCTGTTGTGGCTGCCTTAATGTCCCGAACGTTTTCCTTTCATGGTCATTTTGACTTTGAGAAAGAGCCAGAAGTTGCATGGTGCCAGATCCAGTGAATAAGGTGGATGAGGACACACCGTGATGTTTTTATTTGACAGAAATTGCTGTACCGGAAGCGATATGTGATATGGAGCGTTGTCATGATTGAGGATGAAGTAAAGACACTCATGAAAGAAGACTTCCAGAACTGGTTCAAAATGGCAAGAATCATGGGACAAGTGTGTTCAAAACGAGGAGGAGTATTTTGAGGGGGATTAATGGCAATGTGTCTTTTACTGTAATATATATTTTTTAATTTAAACATTCACCATATTTTTTGATCACACCTTGTGTGTGAACACTTTCGAATCTCAGAAGAAGGGTACAGAGACAAACTCAAAGTATGCCTGTAATGATTGGTTTACTAGTTTCTAAGGAACAAGAAACCAGAAAAATGAAGCAAAAAGGGTGAAGAGAAGGAAATTAGGATTGTTGACCCAAATGGGTTTGCCATGAAAATCTAGGGCGCCTTTTCTTATCTCCAAATTTGAGAGGTTAGAAAGAAGGGAAGAGGCAGATAGATTAAAACCCCTGTGCCGTGTCTGCTCAAACAGCCAACAGTGTGTGGTAGGGTGCTGTAGGGAGAAGCCAAGTCAAATGAAGGCACTGAGAAAAGGAAGGTCGGCTTTGCCCAGTCAACTTCTCAAAACTAGCATGAAGCTGCATGTGGTGTGGGACGGGAATTGCCCCAGTCATTCTTCTCGCTATGCAGGTGGAGTATCACAGAATTCAGGGATTTACCAAGGCTTTGCAGTAAGTATGTGGCTGTTGTGGCTTGGATTAGTCTGCAAAACAAATAAAGGCAGCACCATTCATAGACAGCTCATTGTATCTTTAAATTCATTTACATTGATCAGATCACGGAACCAAAGCTGCCCAGACATTTCATCCTGGCCAGCGGTGGCTTTCTCTGAGTCTCTGTGGAGCAGTCAGTCTCTCTGGGCCCCACCCCCACCCCTGCCCCCAGTCCTACACAATCCATTTCAGTTCTCTACTCCTGTTTTCTGCGTTCTAGGAAAATAAGCTAAATGCCCCCTCTTCTCCCCTGGGTTCACACAGATTAGCCTCACTTTTATAGCAGAGGGAGAGGGAAAGAGAAAGTAATTTCTTTCCTTCAATCCTCCCGGATACCAACTCCCGTGTAGTGATGTGACATCCAATATTGTTAATGGGAACAATTAAGCAGGGGTGATTTGCGGCCTCTTCTAGACTATCAGCACTTTGAAACAGACTTCACGTCTGATTCTTCTGTGCTCTACAGGGCTGTTCTCACAGCAGATGGTCAAAATATTTACTGAATTGCTCTACGATCATTAACTGCATCTAGTCCACAGAGCTGACCATCCTTCTGCACTGCGGCTTCTGAAGTAATTGGAATAAAGTGGTGTCATTTAAGATCCTACGCAGGAGAGTGATGCCTGAGGAAAAGAACTGTAGGTGAGAAATTTGCATGAGAAATGATGAAGAGATCCAAGCCTCATAAGTCTACAAAGCGAGCAGGCTCACTTTGTGCTCTGTCCTACAGACATGAGAAAATAGGGAACCTTGGTGTCCTCTTGCAGCCAAGAAGGGAAGGGCAGTGAAACCATGCTCTTTGATTTCCAGTTGACGATGACAAAGTAGGCAATATGAAGTCTCCATTTTGAGATTCAGAGATAAGAACTTGGAAATAAGTCCAAACAATAAATTCTTAAATATTTCTTAAGTTATCTTCAAGGAGATAGTTACTAAGATTTTATGACTATTTTGAAAGTGTGAATTCCACAATTGATATTATAAGTGTAAAAGCAATCTTAGAATCTGGCTGAGGCCCATGCTCCTGGCCTGAGAACCCTTTTCCCACTGGTTGAAGTTATTCTAGGGGTTGAGTGTTGGCCTCAGAACCACCTCCCCCCTTCTTGATTCAAAGTCAAGGGACGATGCCTTTAAATTCATTCAAAGCACCTGATGGGAAATCCTAAACCCATAATGTGTACAAATAAGAAATAAGTACATGCTTAAGAGAAGTGATTAAGGGGGATTATAAAAGAGAATTTGTCCATAGTTGCTGTGGACTCTGTGTTACTCATCGGCAACCTCAAAACCTGCAGGATGTGTGACCAAAAAGAAGGAAGGAATTCAATGCAATCCATTTGGACTCGTTTCACTAGTCAACTGAAAATTATACATGGTTTGGTTCACTGGAGTCAGTGGGGGGAGAAACCTTCAATTGATGTAACCATCAATTTGGCATGCAGTTGAAGTGAGATCTGCCATATAGCTAAGTCAGTGGCATTCTTCATTAAATCTTGGTCATGGTGAAGCAAAGATTATGATGTAATACCTAAAGCCACTTCAAAATCCATTGGTTTGTCTTTTTTTTTTTTTCTTTCATATACCTACATCATCTATCATCTATGTCTGTCTGTCTGTCTGTCTATCATCTATCTCCAGCTGAATTTTTTGGCCACAGAATGCTTTATAGTAGAAACTTAAGTAAGTGCTTTAAAAGTTCAAGTGATTCCTTTTGAATATTTGAGAAAAGAGCTCAGCTGTTTAGGGAGCAGAACACACAAGCTCTGGCCTCAGCCCTGGCACAACGCACAATAGGAGGTGGTTGCATTTTTGCAATGGACAAGCCCCTGAGACGTAACCTAAGGTCAAACTCAAGACTAATTCTGCCAAAGGATAGCAGTTGTTTCTGTTGACCCGCTAAAAACAGTAGTGCCATACAATAATAACATAAGGGCAATTCACTGGGTCATCAGTTTTCACTTTAGGCAATTTATGACATTTTAAAATGTGGGGTAGGATTATAATTATTTAAAATATTATCAATAAAGTAAGATTTTTATTAATAATGTTATTGTGCATGCACTTAAATTCTCACAAATCAAATCTGCAGAAAATAGAACCAGACTGGGACCTGGCTGTGGGATGTTTGAAAATTCTCTTAGGCCTCGTCAGCCTCAGTTTTATGAACATTAAAGACAATGGGGTTCGAACTAGGTCAGGCATTTTCAAACCCTATTTTGAAGAGAACCAGCTCTCTGGGGAGGATAATCAGGGGGTATCCAGAAGGGATGGGGGTGCTGAATAAATGGGGCAGAGGCTTCCTACCCTGTTTCAGCCAGTGCATACATACACAATATAAGATATCTTTAACAATTAAAAAAAATTGAAAATCATGGAATTAGATGATCTCTAAGATTTATCAGCTTTTCTTCCTTCCATTGCATCCTCTTCCTTCTACTTTTCTCTTTTATTCTGTTTCAAAAAATTCAAATCATAGGATGAAGAAATCAAAAGCCCTCTTGTGGAACATAACGAGGGCCACATTGAATTATACTTATGTGTGTTTTTCGTCATCTTTTCCCTTAAAATCTTGGGTTTCCCTGTAAGACTGTCTTGCTCACTGTTGTGCCTTGAGTATCTCGCTCATCACCTTGCATGTAGTCTGGTTTATAATGAAATGTGTTGCATTTGATGGAATTGAAAAGACCTTGAGACTGTTGTCTCCTGTTCCCTCTCCATGGGTTGCATTTATACATGTACCCTTAGGTGCGTGAGTAAACAGGCTTCTCTGAAGAGCATTAGACGAAATGTTTAATCTCTGATTGTGTTGAAGGGGCTGCATCTCCTCCCTGCCCCCAATCTCTTGGCAGGTAGAGATTCCTCCAAGATCTAGCTTTCTAAGAAGAGCTAAGTAGTCACAGTTTGTCCAGGCTGGGCCTGCAGTGTGTGCCTGCTGTGGCTTTGACCTTTTTCCACAGCAGAATCTACAACTTTGGAAAGCCTAGATGAGAGGAAGTGGCTCAAAACTAAAGAAAAGAGATGATGCTTAATTAACCTTGATCATTTTGTTAAATCAAAAGGAAAAAATAATTTCCTTACTCATAGAACTTGTTCCAGTAATTATCTTAATGACACAATGGACTATGGATATAAAATTTCTGTCAAGCAGTATTTTGTTAATATGTACATTATTCAATTCTGGAAATCCTAGATAACAAAATATGTCCCCATTGGATCCTACTATACACATGGACATTTTATTTACACAACTTACATAGACGTGTGTTTTAAAAAATCTAACATAGCATTAATTCCTATCTTTATTAGGTGTTTTTACTGATTCCCAGAGATTTAGTCCCATTAACCTCAATAAATAAATAAATAAATAAGTTTATTCTCATCCAAATGCCAGCTACAAGACCCAGGCTCAGAAAATTTAAACGTATGGGTTGAACTTTAAATTGGTTGTACGCAACTTGAGCTGACTGATAGGTCCTGGTTCTAGCCCCTCCATTTGCCTTTCTAAAATTAAGGAAAAGAAACACCAGTGCAGAGATGGATTACTTTTATACTATTTAAATCGATGGCTCATCACATATTTAAGGGTACATGGTACCGACTGTGGTCTGCTGAAAGGATCCTAGCGGGCCTGTACTTTTCTACAATCTTAATAAGTAATTCTTCAAGATAATGGTTAAACCAATTAGATTCTACACATTAGTGACAGGATTCCTAAAAAGACTGGTTTGGTCAGCTTTGAGTGAAGTTCCACTTATCTAACCTGAAATCTGCAGACCTTTGTTTGGTCTCTCCTCTGTCTTAAGCACCTCTACAGGAGAGCTGACTAAGAGCAACAGGCCACACACAGACTTGCTTCTGTGGCTTCTCATCATAGTTACACATGTTGTTTAAGCAACTTTTAAATTGCACGGTGAGCTGTTTCTTTTGTGCTTAGCAAATCTTTAAGAAAGTTATTCCACTATAAGGCCACTTGCTGATTACTGTTTGTAGGACTCAGCCATTTAAAAAAAAAAAAAAAAAAAGCTACTTTGGGGGGGTGGCCGTTTAGCTCAGTTGGTTAGAGCGTGGTGCTAATAATAACACCAAGGTTGCCGGCTCGATCCCCGCATGGGCCACTGTGAGCTGTGCCCTCCTTTAAAAAAAAAGCTACTCTTGAAACACAAAGGAAAAAGCTTGAATAATTCTTAGCTCTGTTTTGGCTCTGAAGCACTCTATACTTAAAAAATTTTTAGACCTTGGATCATAGAGCTCTAATATTACAAACCGCGGGACATTTTATCAAGGGCAAACTTCCACTTGTTTCATATTAAATTCTGAGGTACTAGTCATGACAGAGATCTGGATTTTTGCAAGTGTCATTATGGATCTTCATTTTTAAATTCTGTTGGGAGAGGAAGTTAGAAAACATGACCCAAAGGAGCTTAAACTGTGACTTCATTCACCCAGAGCACCCTTTTAGCTATTTCTATAATTACCAAGAGCTAGCTTTAATTGCTTAATTGGTAGACAATTTCAAATATATCTTCTAAAAGACATGATAATCCTTCTTTGACCCAAATTATGGCCAGTAATTCAATATTATACCATTTAGGCTAGAATGGTATTGCTACTCAGTAATCCAGAAGGGAAGCACGTGACAATATTCAACTAATTGTGGACTCGAGTACCCCAAACAGAAGTGAAACCAAGGAAGTGAGAAAAAGATGACGTGATTGATGCTTCTGGAAAGAACAGTGATTATATCCAATTTTAAAAGTAAGAAGAGGGATGCCCATAATGATTTGTGTCTAAAACCAAACCCACCACATTAGGATTTTCAGTACAACCTGTATCATTAAAGGAAGCCTTTGAGGGTGAGTAGCATTTGGAGCTAAAGATCCAAGGTCTGGGGTTTCCACTGACTTAGAGTCTGTCAGGATCCATGGGTTTATAAAAAATGACTTTGAGGTGCTTTCCAGCGCCCAAATCACACGGTCCCATGTTAATATGTCAGTAAATATTAATAGGAGACTCAACTACTCACGTGGTATTATGCCTTGGTTAGCCAGTTGCTCCTGAGTCCTTCTCTGCTGAAGCCGTAACTGCAAAACTTAGAAAAGGAAGTGTTAGTTTGCGAGTTAGGCCAAATAAGATCACAATCATTTATATTTACAACATACTTTTTTTTTTGCATAGCTCTTCTCATTTTATTTCTGACCAGTTGTGAAAATTTGTGTAAGGCACCTTTTTATTTCTGTTGTAGACATGGAGAAAGAAGAATGTGAGACGCTGAGGGGTTTTGCAGTAAGTTGGTAACAACCTAGGCTAACACTTGTCTCCTCTTCGAAGTGGAAGTTATTTTCAGAGCCCCATGCTCCCTCTCTCTATACTGTACCACTTGGGAGATAAATGCCATCGATTTCTTCTGGGAATCGGTTTGTCATTTCAAGAGAAGAGACAGAGCAAAGAAAATATAGGCTTTGGAGTCTCAGATGGGTTTAAATCCTATCTTCAGCCCCTTCATGGGTGACTTATTCTGGGCAAGACCTCTCTGACCCTCAGTTTCCTGATCTGCAAATGGGAACAATGCCTATCTTGTGGAGTTGCGATAAAGTTTGAAAAAACAATGTAAACGGGTTGTTTAGCAGCCTGTCTGGAACATAAATTATGTTGATCCTATTATCGTAAGATATCATAATAGGATAGGCTCCATGGTAGTAGTATGAGACCCTGGAATCCATTTGTAAATTCATAGAAGGGCTACTGGCGTCATGTTTTGCTTAGAGAAATTAAAACACTGTAAATCATCCAAACTATACTCTGTATTATAAAAATTTGTTACTATCCATAGTACAAATAAATTATATATCATGTATGTGTATACACACACACACACACACACATACAAATAGTAAATATATGCATTATGAGCGTAGTGTTCGTGATTTTTCTCCTTTACCTCACCCCTCTACCCCAAACACATTTATCGTCTTTCTTATGGCTATTCCATTTTCTCAAGGAGGTTCTGAGTTCACCATCTTGGTTCTTGGGTTGAAGTTGCTCAGAATCAGCACAGAAAAAGCAGACATTTGCCTACACTGAAAAAGAAGCGGAATTCCTCAGTGGCTCAAAACTATGCACAATCTATGACAACTGCATGGTGGGGTAAAGGCAAGAAACTAGGTTAAAATACACCAAAACAATAACAGCAGCAACTACCTCAGCTACACTGATCCTTTGCCGTGAACAAGGGATGTGCTAGTGCTTTATACGTTCTGTATCCTCCATAGTCTTACTGGGAGGGGATAATTAGGCTGTCTTACCCACTTCACTCTACTAAAGATCATATTGCAAAGAGAGACCAATTCAGGATTCTTTTGTGAATAAAATTATCTTATGATTAGAAAAATAAATAAATTATAAAAACAATGGGAAATTTGTGAGGCAGTTACAAATTTAATACTGAATCGGTATTTGATGATATTAAATAATTATTGTTAATTTTTAAAGATATGATGATAGTATTGTGTGATTTTGCTAAGACTTTATTTTTTAGTGAAACATGCCTGTTTATGAATGAAGTGATATGATGCCTGGGATTTGCTTCAAAATAATGTGGGAAGGGAGAACGGGGGATTTAGACGAAATAAGAGTATTCGTGAATTGAAGCTGAGTGGTAATGGGTACATGGGGATTCATTATACTATTCTATTTGTATTTGTTTAAAAATATCTTCCTTAATTAATTATTTTTTTAAAAAAACTATAAATAATCTATGAGACGTAAAAGGAGTATGCGATTGCACTGGAAAACTACATTCCAAGGTAAGTAATTGAAAACTGTGCCAAGAATCCCCCTTGCTCAGGAGCAGGAGGGGGCCCTTTGCTCAATCTAACAGGGTTTTTAGTTGGGGTACCAAAGCAAGAGGTCAACCTCTACCACCTCCTGCACCCCTACACACACTGGACCAAGCATTGGTTATGGGGGATTGGATTGTCTGTCTGCAGGTGGGAGCAGCGTCTTGGGAGACACAGGTGTGAGTTTCCAGATTGTTGGCAATACCTAAGAGGGTTAAGAATCCTTCATTGTCTGAAATTAGCAACTGGTCATCCTATGCCTTTCTCCCAATCCTTGAAATCAGATCAAAACACGAGTAGCAGAACATGTCTTTTTCCTGCAGGCTGTGCTCACCTGTACTTCAGACAATCTAACAGGTATTCACAAGGGCATTTTGTGAGGGTACCATTGAGAATCACCTAACCTTGGAGGAATGTTAGCACCATGAAAGAAAGACTCCAAACTTACAATGAAAGAATGTATATTCAAGGTTACAATATGAACAATGGAACAGGTCTTAGAGACAGGCAAGAAAATATTCATTAATTAAAAATAAACTAAATGACCTCACACCCATTAGGATGCATATATAAAGTGTTGGTGAGGCTGTGGAAAAATTGGAACCCTTGCACATTTGTTAGTGGGAATATAGAATGGTGTAGCCACTGTGATAAACAATATGGCAACTCCTCAAAAACTTAAAAATAAACTTATTATTTGATCCAGCATTCCCACTTCTGAGTATATATCCCAAAGAAATGAAAGCAAAGACTTGAAGAGATACTTGTACATCCATGTTTGTTATTCACAATATCCAAAAGGTGAAAGTAACCCAAGTGTCCATGAGCAGATGATTGGTTGAACAAAATGTGGATATACATACAATAAAATATTAGTCAGCCTTAAAAAGTAAGGATATTCTGACACATGCTACAACATGGAAAAGTTTGAAGGACATTATGCTAAGTGAAACAAATTACTCACAAAAGAACAAACGTTGTATGAATCCACTTATACGAGATTACTAGAGTAGTCAAATTCATAGGCAGAAAGTAAAATAGTGATTGCCAGGGACTGGGGGAGTGAGGAGTATTGTTTAATGGGTACTGAGTTTCAGTTTTGCAAGATGAAGAGAGAGGTGAAGATGGATGGTTGGTGATGGTTGCACAACAATGTGAATATATTTAATGCCACTGAATTGTAAACAATAAAGGTTAAGATGGTAAATTTTATATTATGTGTGTTTTACTAAAATAAAAATAAAATAAAATTGCAAGATCAAAGTAAAACTTAGTTCATTAAAATAAATGGATGGCTGAATATCAAATGGATGGCTGAATACTGGAATGAATATAGTTAAAAATGAATTAGTAAGCTAGAAAATTGAGCTGAATGTTTCTCTTAGATTGTAACATAAAGGGATAAAGATGTGGAAAGCAAAATCAACATGCACTAAATGTAGAGACATTGCAAAATATAGAAAAGCTTCCAGGAAAAAAAAAATCTTATCCCTGAACTAGAGATAACAATTATTAATATTTGATTTGTGTACTTGAGGTTCTTTTCCCCTCATATTTACATAGGATCATATTATAAGTTTTCCTTCATTAGCTGCTTTCTATTAATAATATATCACAGATATATTCCCATGTTATTTAATACCCTTCAAAACATACTATTTTAGTAACTGCATAGCATTTTATTTTTTGGTTCTTCTATAAGTTATTGAACCAAATGCCCATTATTGGGTATTTAGTTTGTTTTCAATATGTTGCTATGAAAAACAGCAGTGAATGGTCTTTGTGGTTAATTTTGGGCCACAACCTCAATATTACTTTAGGATACACTGTAGAAGTAGAATTATTTGGTTACAGGAAATATCAAATTTGAAGGCTTTGGTGCAGAAGGCAAATACCTCTCCTGAAAGGTTGTCCTGATTCTCTTCTCACTAGTAAAGCATGGCTGGGTTGCCCACTGCCCTTGGCCTTGCTGCTCTTACCACTTGGAAGCTGCTACAATCCTTTCCACTGGAGCTGGTGGCGTGGCTCCAAGCCTAAAGAGAGTGGTCAGAAGGCCAAGGCCAAGATGGCTTGGCAGTGGAATTTGTCCCTGGGTGGCTTCTTCTCCAGGTTTGGCAAAGCTCTGATGCTAGAGGAGGGGCTGGAATGAACACATCCCTTTCTGTGGCTGCTTCCTCCTACAAAGGGAGAGCCCTGATGCTTTGGGCAGAGACCCTGCGCTTGTGAAGCAACCTTTCCCTCTGGGCACAGCTGTCCTCCGCTGTTATGTGGTTTCCTTCCCAGGCTATCTTTTTGTGCTTTGCTGAGCAGCGCCTCTCTCCCTGCTTTCAGCCTGCTATCGCCATTTGTGTCTCCAGAGCTCTTGGCAAACCTCCACTGATCCACTGTAGTTAAAAATACTCTGAGAAGAGGGTTGCGTTTTGGCCCATGCCTTCCCCTACTCCCAGTTCTAACTCCCTGCCACCTACAAATTACAGGTATTCGTGTAATTTTTTCTTCACTTCCTTTGAGGCCATATGGTTATCTCTGGGTGGTGAAGGAAAGTGATTTCTTGGTGCCTTTTCCATGTCATCCCAATATGTTCTTTTATGGTTCTGGCATTTGGGTGTCAGACTTTGTTAGCTTCTAGAATCAAAGTTAATTTTTTCTCTCTATTTTCGCCTTCTTTCATCAGAATTGGGAGTCAAATGCTTGTGTTCAAGTTGCCTCTTTACTCAACAGTCCTGGGCTCTCAATTCTGATTTCCTCATCTGGCTATTCTTGTTCAGTACTACACTATTTCAATTATTCTAGACATATGATTGATTTTCATGTCTGGTAGGGAGAATCTTATATTACCCTTTTTAAAAAATGCTCTTGACTACGCTAGCCTGTTCCTCTTCCCCCGCTCCCAATGAACTTCAGGACCCAAGTAGCAAGTTCCACCACCACCCCAAGCACCCTGAAAGAAGAGGGAATATGTTCCTTTAATATTCTATAATCATAAGTGTAAATGTCATTCATTCAGAGAAGCAGCCCTCTACTTAAGGATTATCAAAGAATATATAGAAACTTCTGGATCAAGTACCATGCAGGACAAGGAATAGGTTCCCCGCATGCAACAGGGCCTGAGACTGGATACCCAACTCAAGAGTGGGAGCTAAAATATCTCTACATACCACTGGGTTGCAACCAGAACATGTCACTTGCCCATGCCCAGGAGAAGCAGAGCCACCAGGAGAGGAAGGATCAGGGACAACTGCATAGGTCTCTTGAGAGTTTCACTTTGAAGATGTGGGAAATATCAGGACTGATGGACATTGTGACATTTCTCTCATCACATAGAAAGCCACCTCTGCCACCTATATAGAGCTGGTGGGCAGACCTTTCTTGAAGGGAGGCAGCTTAGGGAAAAAAGGTGTTGGGAATGGAAAGCATAGACTCAGCTTTGACTCCACCCAGCTGTGTAAGGTCACGCAAGTCACCATGACGGAGTCCTAGCCTCCTCGTTTGTATATAGTAATGATATTAATATTCATGATAATAATTTAACAGGATTATTAAGATAGATTTCGCAAGTTAACCAGTTTTTAAATTATACAAGACTGTCAAATATCTTTCTGTTTTATATTGATAATGATTCCTTCAGGAGAAAGCCCACCCATTTGGTTACAGTTATAGAATCTGAAGGAAAGAAAATGTTAAGTTTCAGTGGGAGCACTAATGTGTGACTTAAAACGTCACTGTTGCCTTAAACATTGGCCATGTCCAGGATTGCCAGTCTCTGGGAGGAGGTGGTGCAAATTGGGAAAGAGGAATTTGTAGGAATCTTGTAGGAAAAGGGCACTGAAGATACAGGGGTTACACAGTAGGTAGAGTGAAGTGGGAAAAGCAGAAGACAGAAAAAGGAGTGAATAGAAGAAGGTGAGTCATTAACTCAACCAAGATCACTTCTTTCATCTTCCTGTTCATTTCCTGTATTTCTTCTGTCTGTTTCTCTGGCATTGATAGACTGAAAAGTGCCGGTCTTTGGAATAGATGTTTTCACATAAATCATCTTACTGAAACTTCCGACAAATCCGGTAAGAATATGAATTATTATCCCATGTTACAGCTCATGAGGCCCAGAGGGTATAAATATCTCATCCAAGGCCATAGAGTTAGAAGTGAGAGAAGCAAATTTCAAACCCATGACTTTGGACTCTACAGTTTTGCCTTGGTGCAAATTCCAAATGGAACTATTTGGATGATAAAACAATAACTTTTGCCATGTCATATCTTGTGTTTCAATGTATTTTGCCCATTTGGGGAAGGGGGCATTCTTTTTAAATGAAGAATCAGGAGCCACTAGAACATAAGAAACATTTCATGCTACCTCTCTCCTAGGTAATTTAACATAAGGGACACTCAACTCAGCATCACTGCCCACAGTGTCTCCATAGCAACTGTCACGTCGGGTACCGTTCTCTTTCTGGAGCCAATAGGCAACTGGGTGACTGTTCTGACACAGGTGATGGGCCCTGTGAGTCTCCAGTTAGGGAGAGGCTCCTGAATGCTCCCAGGCTCTGATGGTATCACACAAAACTGTTGCCATGGTTTTGATGAGAAGTATTGCTTTTCTGAGGATTGCAAAACATTTTATGTTCCAAACCCATGCTTGCTCATTCCTGACAGAGTGGAAAATGTGTCTCCTTGGCTGAAATGTTCCTCTTGAGTCCAGCCCAAAGATGACATTTTTAGGAAAGTTTGAGAAGAATCCTGTGGCTGTTACTGAGTCACGATAGAGTGGAAATGGATCTTTTCTATTTAAAGAGTTTTGTGCTACTGTTTGAAAATGTCACATTGCTAGGGAACGGTGGAAATGGAAAACTTTCCATTTGCCATCAACAAAGAAAGAGCATTACTGAATGTGAAACAATGGAGTTGAAGAGAAGTTCTGTTACCTGTCTGACTGAATAATGGATTGATGGGAATTTAATTTAAGATTATTGGTCTGAATAAGCTCGGTGCTCTAGAAAGGGGTCACTCATCTGGAATACAGCACATGTAATTCTAAACTCCACTTGGCTACTTGTTACTTAGGCTGCTCCCAGAATATCTCTGGATCTCAGTTTCAATATAAACCTAAAGAAGAGATTAGATTAGATTAGATCAGGATTTCCCGTTTACCTGATATTAAGAGTCATCTGGGGCCTGAAAAAACAAACAAAAAAACAAAAAAACACCATTTCTTTGGTCCCTGTCCTGGAGACTATAGTCCAGTAGGTCTGAAACATATTGAAGTATATTTCCAGGAAACTCTGAGGAAAAACTCATTTTCAGAAATAGAAATATGCAAAGGTATTATGTGCAAAAATGAGACCACATTTTAATACTGTTTTGTGCTTTGTTTCTTTACTAGCAATATACCATTACTTTTTGGAGAGGTGTGTATATGTAGACTCTCATTTTTGGTGGCCACCAAGTATTTCATCATGTTGCAATATCTTTTTTAACTGATCCCCTTCTATTATACATTTAATTTCTTTCCTCCAGAAATGATGTATCATTTTTGTACTCCTACTAGGACTATCAGGGGGTTCCCATTTCACTGTACCTTATTAACAATGGATGATGCTATTAAAGAAGAAAAAAACTTTGCTAATTTGACAAGCAATAATGATATCTCATTGTATGAGTAACCATGTGATTGTGGATTTATTGACTATTGGTATCTTTTCTTTTGTGAATTGACTGATGACATTCTTTGCAAAATTTTCCATTGAGATTTTTTTCTTATAGATTTGGGAGCACTATTTATATTTGAAGCACATTAAACATAGTCATCTATGTTGTAAATCTCCCGATTTTTAGTTTGGCATTCAATTTTGTTTGCGATGAATTTGGCATTTAACATTTCTATATGCAATCCTCTAAAAAACTCTTTTACGATTTCTAACTTTGGTGTATACTTAGAAAGAAAGACCTTCTCCCTATACAGATTTATATTCACTTAAATGTTTGCACTTTATTTTTCAATCTGGAATTAATTTTAGGATATAGTATTAGAAAAGACTAATTCATTTTCTAAATTGTTAACTATCTAACATAATTTCTATATCAAGTGGATTTTAGATATCATGTTTGTCACAAATATATACTTATAAAACCTTGAATCTGTGTCTACTCGTTCTTTATATTTTGTTTAGTGGCAGGCTGGGTTGATATTTGACTTAAATATACACTTGGTAGTATGTGGGAGTCTAATTTGGGATACCCTAAACTCCTCTGCCTGCCCCCAGTTACACAATCCTAGTTGAGACTCCCCCAAATAAGCCTTCAGAATGATTTCCAAGTAATTACGGAATTTCAAGGGACCAAAACTAGAAAGTAGCTTCTACCCACACCAGCAACATATCAAATTAAGGTAGTATTTTAATTTGCTTAAGTACTATGCATTCATGTGAATTTTTACATACAAGTAAGGAAAGTTTAATCCAATGAAATCTGAGTGTGAATCAGTTCTGAATATACTGAAGATTTTAGGAAAAAGAAAGCAGACAAAAGAAGAGAAAGCAGGGATGGGGAAAGGTGGAAAGAGGAAGTAAAAGAGAATTAGAATAGGAAAAAAGGTCTAATTTTTTTATTACGAGAAGGGGGGAGTGTGTGTGTGTGTGTGTGTGTGTGTGTGTGTGTGTGTGAGAGAGTGTGTGTGTGTGTGTGTGAATAACTACCCCAGTGATGGCTATTAATTCATGTGTATTTAACAGAAAAGATGTGTTAAACCAGGGGAACACCAGGTCTTGCCCCAGAAGGGAAACAAGAGATAGGCCAAATGTCCTGGCAAAACTCTGGATTGATAAGCCTATGCTTTGGCCACAACATAAACTGTCTCCTTGGGCCCAACATGGAGGGGATTCTAATTCTACAAAAAAGAAAGAAAGAGAGAGAAAGGAAGAGAAGGAGAGAGAGAAGGAGGGAGGGAGGGAGGAAGAAGGGGAGGAAGGAAATATGAAGGAAAGAGAGAGGATAAAGAAGAAAAGAAAAGAAACCTACTTATACACGAAAGATTTGCTGTAAGAATTTCAGAATGAATCTGGCTATTTACTCAACTCTTTAGATAATTTGGAAGCAGCAAACTGGGGGGCAGGATTATTCACTTGAGCTATTGATCGGCTCTAATAAGCTAGGTTATTACCCATTTATCCCTTAGTTTGTGCCGTACTGACCAAGCTGGAAAGTCCAAATGAAACCCAGAAATCTCTCTTACTGTCACTCACTCAAGGTGGAGACCAAACTGCTTTTTCTTCCACTGGGTATAGGAGACATTCCAGTACTTCCAGCAATATTATTGTCGCCAACCAGTAATATAGGTATCTTAGTAGTTCCAAACTCTTTGGTAATTGTTAATTCTTGTTTATTATTTCCATCTAGAAGACTATATGTGCCCATGAAGTGTTATGATCCAAAGAATTACAAAGACATTACGGGGATCTGTGAGTTAAGCTTCTATTTGGTCCATCCAGATAAATCACCATAACTAAGGGCATCAACCTTATCTATCACTTCTCCCATGTTGCCATGGATACAATGCCTTCTTAAGACCATCAGATTCATATTTGATTGATTTTTCTGTTCTACCCTTCCTCCACTCAATTGTTTTTGTTTTTCTTACCAAATTATCCATTTTTCTTAAGCAGATTCCCCTTAGCCTCACTTCACCTATAATCTCTATGCAGCCTACTTGCCACAACCTCTACAGCTTCTAACAATGGTCATATTTTTTTAAAGGAACACAAGGATGCATGGTCTAAACAGATATTTTTTCTGAACTATAAATTAATGTGTATTTAAACTTTACTAAAGTCATACAATAATTTATGTTTATAATATAGTTAGTAAGCCCATTTGGAGAAATAAATGTATAGTTACAAAAGAACAGTGACTAATAAAGAACAAAGGTGTGTCCTCGCTGTCCTAACCATATATCCTTCATCCACAGAGTCATTGTCCTCTCTTTATTAGAATGTTCCATGAATTCTAGTCTCTCTAGGAATGGCTCTGCCTTGACGATGTGGGCAGGTGAAAATAACGCCTCAGATTTGACTGAGTGAACCTACATGTCTTCTTCCAATGACACTTCAGTATTATAATACAAAGAATTCATCTCTCTGGGCTCCATCCCCCTTACTCATGAAGGGAAGGACTAAGTTAGAATTAGGTGCAAAGTTTTTTAAAAAGCACTGGAAACTTTTTTTTTTAATCTGAAATATTACACAGAAGGAAAAAGCAACAGCAAAGCGGTGAGCGATAAAAGCAGAGCTTGAAAATCATTAGATTGGATGATCCCTAAATCCCTTCCAGCTTATACATTATTTTCATGATTTAGATCTAAAAAATCTCCAACCTCCTGAGAGATATTGCTTAGAGACAGACGGAGTGATTTTATCCAGGAGCAAGGGGTGGAAGTGGATTATGGTGCCATTGCACTAACATGACCCCATTCTCCCAACTCATGTTGGTCTTTTGAACATTCCTTATGGGAGAGTGAAGTCTCAAGAGCACAGAAAAATTCCCAGTTCCAGCAGAGGACCAAGTCCAAGTCCCTTAGCAATTGCAGCTGACGGTGGTGGGCTGTCACTACTTCAGCAGCACCTTTTTTACAATGGACTCCTAGCTACTATCAGAACCTTCTGTACTCTACCTAGCAACAACACCCGGTGGTAGCTACAAGAGCAGTTATTCCAATCAGACCCATAATGCTGCTTGCACTCTCATTGCTCTATACTTTTTCCATGTTATGTATACAATAAGCCCTATGTCTAAATGTAAATATTTTAATAATTTAAATGTTGGCTGATTAGATGCCAAAGTCCAGAATTTCATAGAAAACCAAAATGAATTGTATTAAAAAATAATACAACATGTTTTATACTATTGCATCTGTATTCAATTTCTGCTTTGCACATAGACAAATACCCATGAGTAGGGATTACAAGATCTCGCAAAGTTCCGTCTGCTGCAACATATCAGGGAATATCCTTGCAAGTCACACAAGAGTGCATGAGCCCAGGCCTTGTTCCTCTCATTAAATAGCCATGTGACCTTGGTCAAGACGCTTCACCTCTCAGGCTTCGGCTTCCTCCTTTGTAAAACAGAAAGATGAGCTGATGAGCTCAGAGGCCCTGTGGAATGCTAACATTTCATGACACTTAGCTTCACTTCCAACCAGGGTCTTTCTTTGCACGTCTCCAAATTCAGGCCTCTGAGATTTTTCTTAATCTCTCGAGTTTCCCCCATAAGATTACAACATTGCTTGTAAGAGATCTTAGTATTATGTTCAAAATGCAGGAAAGGGCTGCAAGATTGCAAAGCAATAGGATTCTAAGAAGTCAGATGTGAAATGAAGGGTCTTAAAGTGACCTTCTAGAGGGAAATGTGAACTAGAATAGCTGTTACTAGAAATCGTTAGGATCTTTAGGATCACCGGGCCAGTCTGGCGATCCTGAATTCATGCACGTATCTACCAGTGTAGCCTCTCAAAACGTACTTAGCAGTTCCTCGCTTTTTACTGAGGCTTCTCTAAATACTGAGGATGACACAAAGTAATTTAAGGCATAAATAACCTAGTGGGGAAGTGAAGAGTTAGATAAAGTGTTAGACAAAATGTGCTTAAAGAATTCATATGTATAGAAGGAGAACTGGACCTTTAATTAAGTAGAACTGGACCTTTAAATTTTCTAGTGAGAATCATATGGGTAAGATGGCTACCGAAGGGCATTCTTGATCCAGAGAAGAACATGCAAACACTTGGAAGTGGAGGAAACATGATCGTCTCCCATGCTCAGAAAGGCCCTGTGTTCAGTTTAATGTTGTGCTGCTACCATCTGCAATTTTCATCATGTTTGAACAAGGGCCTCGCATTGTCGTTTTGCATTGGGTCCCACACAACATGTAGTGTCTTCCAGAACGTTGCCTTGCTCAAGGAAAGGGATCCTAAGGTGGAGTGGTGAGAGATAACATTGGAAAAGGAGGTGGGCATTCAAAGATGGTGGTGGTAGTGGTGCTGGTGGTGCTGGTGGGGCCCTGAAAGCTCCCTTGAAGTGTTTGGACTTTATCCTGTAGGAAGAGGGCAGTGTTGGCATTTTTGGGTCAGCAGAATAACACTGAGATTTTAGTATGACTAATTTGTGCTAATATGAATGGGGGGGACACAGCTGGTTTGAAGACTCTTATCATGATCTATAGGTACGGCAAGAAAGTCCATTTGAACATAATGGGAATGGAGAGGAGCAGGAAGATTTGAGAAAAAAGTGGAAAAGAAAAATTACTATGTCTATGTCTTGATAATAAATTAAGGAGAGAGGGAGGGAGAGGGAGAGGAAGAGAGAGAGACAGAGAGAGAGAGAGACAGAGAGAGAGACAGAGACAGAGACAGAGAGTCAGCGACAGGTGAATAAAATGTACATAATAAAATAATTTCTTTAATCTGATTTTTGCAGGAAAACCCCCCCCAGGAAACTAAAGCATTGTCACTATGATTATTGGTAGTACAATGGGTCAGGCTACCAAGAAACTTTAAGGTAATGCTTTTATCTGGGAACTTGACAGGAAGGTGAACACGCTAACATCATTCATTCAATATTTTTTTGATCACCTACTATATTTCCAGGCACTGTTTTAGACGTGCAAGATCCAGCTGTGAATAAAGCTGTCATGGGTTCTGCCTGTGTAAATTTTGCAGTCTAGGGAGGAAGAAAGATGTTAAACAAATAATTACAATGGTGGGAATGTCATGGAAGGGGAGTTGCATGTGGTTTGGGAACTACAGAAGGCTTTTCTGGTCCTTTCTGCCAGGAAACTTAAACAAATAAATAAATGATGTTGTTAAGCCCAGAACACTTAATTTGTTTCCTTTTAGTTCCATTCAGCAACAGCTCGTGTGTGTTCACGTACATGTGTAGGAGTAATTTTCATTTCCTAAAGGCTTGGCATGTCTCCTGAGAGCGGGAGATCCTGACAGCAAAGTCACTGGCACAATGAGGAATAGAAGAGAAAATGAGAAGCTAGTGTTAGCTGCCTTTTGTTCTCCTGTGAATGGTTTTCCACTAGGTTTACGAGGAAATGCCTTTTTTTTTCAATCTGCCCTGGCTGTGGTTTTCATGCAGCTAAGATGTTCCCACTGGGTTGCCTCGCTTCCTGATCACAGTTTTTGTTTCAAAGGTCAACCACACAGCCAGGTTAGGCTTTTCCCCAGGAATTTTGGAAATGGGACTGCGAGAGAACAAACTCAGTAGCTGCCGGGGTGGCCATGTTCAACCATGCGAACTGGGAAAACGGTAAAGCTCATTGATGGAGAGGGAGAAGAATGGAGCACGGATGAGGACCAGGGAGAGTGGTCTGGAGGTGTTCAAATCCCCAGTTTCAGCTTGTTTTCCTCCAAGTCCCAGCTACATTCCTGTCACTAAGTTCCACAAGATACTACAGTACCTCTATAGTAACTGTTCTTTCTTACTTAAGCTTGTTCCAGATATCTATTACGGATTCTCTATTGTTTACAAGCAAAGAGACTACCTGTTGATTAGCGTTGAGGAGGGGCAACCAAGCAAAACTTTGAGATTTATTTTTACCAGTCAAAGACTCCTAGGTGTGTAGACCTACAGTTTGTAAAGGTGGCCAAAACATATACACCAGAACAAGACATTGGCCAACCCAGGAACCCGGGTTAAGCATGCCATGGAAAGCATCTTAGATGGCTGTTTATGTGGTATCTTCTCTATATAGTGCCAGGTAAACAACACAAGCTCTGGACATAATAGAACATCAGCCAGCTAAAGGCTCCCTTCTCTCAGAAAGAGCAGTAGTACCTGTCCGTAATTTAGTCCTTGAATTTCCTTTTATTGAATCGACCTTCATGTACAATCCCTGACATTGACATTATCTCCTTCAAGAACACTGTTGGACACAGGCCATTGAGACGCTCTTGGCCAGTGGACGATATCCTGGAAAGTCACAAACAGGACCACGATCGGGGGTCTCAGGTCCCTTCCAGGGCTGAAAGCAGACATTGTGGGACACATTTATAGATATAACTCTCCTCTTCTTGCTCAAAGGTGGCCCACCCACACAATTCTTTCCTGTACCTGGCATTATCTACCTCTGGGACAAAGCCATCCTTCATATGAGCAGCCTGAGTTACTCATAGGTCTGACACATTCTTCCTTGGGATACAAAGGCATCAAACCACCTGGTGAAGAAGAGACAGGGCCACCATTGGTGTAAAGCTGGGAGGACGTGGCCTGATAGGCTAGGGTTGTCTGTGCTGTTCCTGCCCCAATCCTGGCCATGTTTCCCAAACAAGGCTGAGAACCAGGAATTATTTTTGTATGCAGTACTGATGCCTGAGAACACTCTGCTCCTTGCCTTCTGAGTCCAGGTACCAATAATAACTGTTCCCTGGCCAAACATTGCCCTGCGTGCTGATACATAGCCAAATGGTTGCATTGACCAAGAATGACATGGGCCCGACAATCTACCCATATACTGCTGGGAACATCCAGAGAAGAGGGAGCAAAAATGATGACCGGGTCATTGATGTAGCCCTTAGTGGTCAGGAGGGACAAGGTGAGCCTGAGGGGAGCTGGACTGGCCTTAGTGACCCTCACAGATGAGCAGGGAGGCACGGAAGAGGCTAGGACCAGGCCCACACTGTTCTTTCTTAACTCTAAGAGATGATCTGACTCTGCTTCCTTTAAAAATATCGAGAAACTTTAATTCAGGCCAGCTTTTAGGATTGGGCATTCACAGGGTAAAGACCAGGAGAATATTTGAATCCAAAGTGCCCCAACTCAGAATGACCACACAGTTACTTCAATGATCAAGCCTCATGCACAGTCTAAAGTTGTTTTAGAAAGATGTCTGTTCACACAAACACTGCGAAGCTATTCTTTCCCTAAGCACCACACTCTCAGTTTGTCAAAACATTTGAAGAAGACTAATTCATGCCTCAAAAGGAATTCTCGCTCACTCACAAAGCTGCCAGGTTTGTGAGCTTAAGGCTTTTATGTTACAATATCTCAACACACTAGAGGAGCAAGGAACGTGGACCTCAAGTGGAAATGCCTTGGGGCTTACGATGTCACTAAGGGGGGCAGAATTCACAATTTGCATGCTCTCTGAGAGGATAGGATGAGAAAGTCAGGATGGGTCAAGCCAGCTCTGGCCAGTTTAGGTGCCTGTGAGAAACAGTACATGGTAGTAATTGAAAATATGGGCCCTGAAGCCAGGGGTGCATGAGTTCAAGTCCCAGACTTTCCATTTACGAGATAGAGAATCTTGTGAGACTTCCTTAATGGCTTGGTGTTTCAGTTTCTTCATCTAGGAATGGGTGTGTGTGTTGGGAACAACAGTACCTCCCTATAGGATTGTTGAGAGGATGGAATTAGCGCCTCTCACACGCTTAGAGTGTGCCCAGCAAATAGTGAGCAACAGATGATTCTTGGGGTGCCCTACTTGGGCTGTAGAGGACCTCCCCAAATTTCTGCCTGCATCAGGACAGGCAAGCAAGCGGCAGGCCACACTGTCACCAGGACTGTGCCACAAGGACAGCTGTTCAGCTGCAGGGAATTTTTTCTTCCAACACAAACAGGTCCCTGAAGTACAGAACAGAAACTCGGCAACTGACATAAACAATTTCAAACAATAATCTCAGAAGACAAATCGCTCCATTTGGGCATCAAGATTCCTCTCAGAGGCTTTCCCCGCTTGTTTATGTATTCCATGGCGAAGAGCCATGAGTGAATTAAGGAGACAGCGTGCACACGCCCCAGGAAGGCGGGAGGGGCCTGCGGGGGGGGGGGGGGGGGGAAGAACCCGCCATTTGACCTGCGTTCCTTGAAAGCTATTGTTGGGGGAGGCCCTTGAGAAAAGGGACTCTGATTGGTATCTCCTTGTGTTCACCTGTTCATTGAGAGAGGTCAGGGGATATGCGGCCAGGAGATCCCGGTTTGAGTCCTCTCTGCCATTTTGTGTGGTGTGAATTTCAGCAGGTCATTAACCCTTTCTGAACCTTGGTCCCCCAGCCCTACAAAGAAGAAATCATTATAAGATACCATTATATCCAAGTGGGTGATTATAGTGATCTAATTAAGACTCCTTTAGCAGTGATAAATTACTACACAAATATTAAAGAGGTTAATGTAGGCACCCCGTGAATAACTGGATGAGAACTGGGAACAAAGGGGAACTACAACTTGGAACAAAGGGTGTATTTTATGAGGACAAGGAAAGGGTATTGTGGGGACAGAGCCCCAGAAAGTAGTTTACAGGCTCTCGGCCTCATGTGGAGGGGTGCTGGCCTGGGTGGTGGATGGCCATAGGCTGTGGCTGATTGGCCGTTGGCTGTGGCCGGTTAGCCGATTGGCCGCTAATGTAACTGCTGCGGCTACGGAGGAGAGCCGAGGAGAGCCGAGGAGAGTAGAGGAGCAGAGTGGAGGAGAGTGGAGGAGAGTCATCGGTGGGTTGGTGGAAAGGCGGACGGCAGGTCGCATGTCCGGTGGGCCCAGCCTCCAGTGAGACCATAGTGGTATGACTCCCCTACCTATGGCTCCATGGGTGTTCCTTTTTGGCCTCACCATATCCTGCGTTCTTATGTGGGGAGCGGGAGCTGAGACCCTGCAGGCTGCCTCGCACGACAAATGGCGCAGCGAGCAGGGTCCCCTGCACGACAGGTATTATCCCCAAATTAAGAGGAAATTTTTCTTTCCACATTGCTGCAGTTGTTGAATATAGATTCAAGTTCTTTTCAGCTCCTGAGTTAATCCTGTGGTGCACTATGCTAGCACTGAGAGCATATATTGCCTTCTCTAATTATAAAACAAGCGCATGTTCATTATATACAATTTGGAAAATGGACAAAAGTCTTAGGATGGATGGGTAGTGAAATTAATGGTAATTCAAGTCTATAGGGATAACCAACTCCTGCTAAAATGTTGTCTTTTTTCTTCCAACTCACAAATGTGTATGTATATAAAAATATCTACTCTACAACTTCTCAGAAATTTGGATCATATTATATATGCAATTTTGAAAACTTGTTGTATTATAAACATATTTCCATCTCATTAGATATTCTTTGAAAGTACCACATTTAATATGCATGTTACACAGCATTTTCAATATTGAATCTTTTTTTGTCAAACATTTTAAGTTTTTCCTTCAATTTTTCTTTAGTATATATAACACTGACAGAACACAAATTTATGATCCTTCATATGATACGTATAGTATATACATAGTATATTACAGACACATACGTGTATGTATTATGCATTATACTCATGCTATTATATATACCACTATTGTATTACCATTAATATATATTATACCACTGTTTATATAGATTAGTGATTGATAAATATACAAATATATTAATATATAATATATATAATAGTGTGAGTATATATATGAAAAAATGTATGTATCTTTTATTAATATACTTGTACTGTACCTTTAAATTTTGGGACAGTAGTAAACGTACACATATTAAAATTGTTATAAAATGTTAGAGAACAGTCTCGGCTCTACTGTTTTCACAAGGTTTTGAAGCAACCAAACACAACATTTCAGAACATATTCTGTCTCTGGGAGACACCATTCCGTGGTGTCAGGGTCTAATCTTTGTGTTAAGACCAGAACCCTCGGCAGAGGCTGGCCTTCCACTAAAGCCAAAGTTTCCTTTGCAATGTCTAGGTTCCCTTCTGTGCTCCTCTCCCAGCCAATACTGTGTCGAACTGGCTGAGTTGTCACCTCTCCTTCTAATCTAGTTCCTTGTGTCTTGAAGCCAGTGCAGATGGCTACGCTATTACACGCAGAGAAAGCTTTAAGTAAAGCGGCCATTTTTTTTTGAGAGATTCACTGGTTTCAAAGCCAGGCCTCTGCCTCTCTGCACCAGTTGGGTTTCCCCTGCATACAAATTCCTCAGAGTGTTTATGTAGCAAACTTCATTAAGGGAGCTAGAAGAGCAGAGTTCTGGTTCTAAATCTACTGAGAGAACTTGGACAAATTTCTTAATGTCCCTGACCCTCAGTCTCCTCATCTGTATGACCAGCTTTGCAATCTCACGGAGTTGGTATGAACATAAAAGCACAGTAACTGATGAAGCCTTTTTCTTGTTTGTTTGTTTGTTTGTTTGGGAGTGGGAAGAAAACTTTATAGCACCATAAAAATAAAAGGTATTACTATTTACCAGACTGCTCCACTAGCTGTCTGATCCCCAGCCCCTGTTCCTTCTGGAGAGAGCTTTTACCTTCAATTTCAGTTTTCGACAGGACAGTATTTTCAATTATAAGGATAGGATTTGGGCTCTCAGTAGAGCCTGAAAAACAGCCATGAGCCTTTGCTGAGCCTTATAGGCACTGGTAACTTTTCAAGGGTCCCAGACAAGGCCTGGGGCTCTCTTCAGAAACACATAAAGACCTGAGCTGGATGACAACACCTTATGCATATGATCACTTTATTGAATACAGTTGTCGTGCGGGAGACCCTGCTCGCTGTGCCATTTGTCATGAGGTGTGGCCTGTGGGGTCTCTGGTCCCGCTCCCCACATAAGAACACAGGATATGGTGAGGCCAAAAAGGAACACCCACGGAGCCATAGATAGGGGAGTCATACCACTATATTCTCTCTGGCAGCCAGGTGAGACACACAGGAGTAGCCACACGATCCGCAGTCCGCCATTCACTTCTCTGCCTGCCAACCAACCAACCAATCAACGCAGCCCCGCAGTTACATCAGTAGCCAATTGGCTAACCAGTTACAGCTGATGGCCAACCAATCACAGTTGATGGTCATTCACCACCGGAGCCAGCACCTCCCCACGCCAGGCCCAGAGCCTGGAAACCGCTCTCTGGGACTCTGTTCCCACACAGTGTAAATTCTATAATGATCATAATTATATTCATCACTCTTAAAACAAAACCTGGGGTAAAAAAGAAATGAGAATAGCTAGCAGCACTTCTTAAGAGATAATCATGAGAAGCTGGTTGTTATTAATTTAGAAACAATATGATATTTTACAAGAATATTTAAGTTATTTAAAAATATTATAAATTAACATGCCTATTGATATAAATACTGATAAATAATTAATATATAATTATATTAATCTGTGAATAAAATTGCTACCATTTGTGGAGTACATAAGCACATCCTTGCACAATGTCAAACACTTTTTATATGATTTTTTTACTAAAGCCTCATAAAATTTCAATGAGGAGGCATTTTTGTTCCTACATTTACACATGGAGAAGTGAAGTTTCAAGAACTTAAAGGATACACTCAAATTCATACAATCAGGAAGGGTGGAGTCAGGATTTGAACCCACATCAGCTAGACTGCAGGGCGTATGCCACATTACATACATTGAAAATTTCAGAAATGTATTAATATTAGGGGTTGTGGGTTTTCAGTCTTAGCTGAGGGGCAAGTTTTCTCGGCTGTAGTTTGAACGTGAGCATACTCTAGGATTGGTGGGAATTTAATAGCAACTTAAACCTCCCTGGTGTTCAGCCAACTCCCAATTTAGTTGTTCCTCAGATAAGGCATCTTTCATCTCCCATCACTCTATGACTTAAAAATAAATAAGCATTTCAGACAAGAAAAAACTAAAGGAGTTCATCACCACCAAACCAGTATTACAAGAAATGTTAAAGGGACTTCTTTACAAAGAAGGGGAAAAAAAGATAAAAATATGAATAATAAAAAGACAGTAACTAACTACATATCAACAATAAGTTTAAATGTAAATGGATTAAATGCTCTGATCAAAAGACAGAGGGTGGCTGAGTGAATAAGAAAGGAAGAACCTTACATACGCTGCTTACAAGAGACTCACTTCAGATAGAAAGACACACACAGACTAAAAGTAAGGGGATGGGAAAAGATATTTCATGAAAATGGAACTGAAAAAAAGAAAAAGCTGGAGTAGCAATACTAATACCAGACAAAATAAACTTTACAAGAAAGGCTACAAATAATAGGAGACAAAGAAGGAAGCAGCAATTCCTCTTCTGGATATTTCTCTGAAAAAACCCAAAACATTAGTTTGAAAAGATATGTGCATCCATATGTTTATTGCAGTATTACTTACAATAGCCAATATATGGAAGCAACCTAAATGTCCATCAATAGATTAACGGATAAAGAAGAAATGGTGCATATATATAGTGGAACATTACTCAGCCATGAGAAAAAAAAAAGAAATCTTGCTATCTGCAACAACACAGGTGGACTTAGAGGGTGTAATGCTAAGTGAAATAAGACAGAGAAAGACAAATATCATATGATTTCACTTATATGTGGAATCTAAAGCACAAAATAAATGAACAAACAAAACAGAAACAAACTCATAGATACAGAGAACATTCTGAAGGTTGCCAGATGGGATAGGTGGTTGGGGGAATTGGTGAAAAAGGGGAAGGGATTAAGAAGTGCAAATTGGCAGTTACAAAATGGTCATGGGGATATAAAATGCAGATTAAGGAATATAGTCAATCATATTGTAGTAACTATGTATCGTGTCAGACCGGTATTAGATTTACCGGGATGATCACTTTGTAAGGTATATAAATGTCTAATCACTACGTTGTACACCTGAAACTAATATAATATTGTATGTCAACTGTGATTGAAAAAAATTTTTTTTAAATAAATAAGCAAACAATGCTCACTGTTAATTGGTTTATTACCAAAGTTATTCCTGGTTATTAGAGAAGACAATAAGAGGCACTGAATAGAAAATCAAAATAAAAAATACAGGAATATGAGAAATAATATGAGAAAAATTAAAAATTACTCCTAATTTCACCACCCAGAGATAATCACTTTGCAAATGGGTCTTTCCAGGCTTTTTCCCCCCTATGTTTTAACACTGGTGTGTTCTGATCTCTAATGTGTTGAATTTAAATATTTCAACTTTAAAAATATTTTCTTTTTTATTTTTCTTGCCTTATAGTCAAGAAATAAACCTGATATTTAGAATTTATTGATCTCTCTCTCTCTCTCTCTTTCTGTGTGTGTGTGTGTGTTGGGAGAGAGTGGTAAATTTAAAATTGTCTTCCAATATTCTACATCATTTAAGAGGTTTAAAATATATAATCAAATTAACTGTAGTATTCATATCCTCTAAATCCTCATTTGAATTTTTGTCTCCTTGGTTAGATTACAGAAATGTATTTTCCACTACTATTATAGTGTTATCAATTTCTCCTTGTTCTTTAGACATATTTTCAATATTCCATAGATACCAATACATTCTTATTTTAAAAGATTCAAATGGTAAATGTCTTGCCCTCCTCCCAACCTGGGTGTCACTGTGTATAGTTTGACATATTCTTGAAGGGCTTTTTGTGTGCATTTACATCTAAATAATTACTTAAAATGTAAATGCAAACATGTTGCCTGATTATTTTATATTCTGCTTTTTTAAAAAAAATTAATTTGTGTCTTGGAGATCTTTCCAAGTCAAGTCATATAATATTTTATATTTCTTTTTTGCTTTGAGTTATATTTTATAGTATGAGTGTATCATAATTTAATTAGCCATGCCCCTATTGATGGATGTGTATGTTTTTCCATCTTTTTTTTTTTTTTTTTTTTTGCATTATAAACTATGATGCAATGAAAATCCCTGTACATGCCAGTAATTCTTTAGGTTAGATGCCTTGAAGTTTTTTGGTTGATGGTGAAGCTCATTGAAAATTCAGTAGAGACTGTCAAATTGCACCCCTTAAGGCTTGACAGATGTGCTTACCAACAAGATATATTTGCCTATTTCTCTACACTTGTCCAGCACTTGATGTTATCAATATTTAAATTTTTGCTAATGTGATGTTTGAAAAAAAATGGTATCTTACTCTTTTAATTTGCATTTTCTTGAATGTTAGTGAGTCAAGTATATTTCATGGGCTTATTGACTATTTTTCCCCTTGAATTATCTTTCTCTTAGGTTGTATAAACAATTTTGTTGTTTATAAAAGTCCTTTTAATGACTTTATCTGGCATACTTATTTCAAGTATTTTCTTTCAATCTACTGTTTGACTTTCAAATTTTTTTGATGATTTTTCTTCCCATATAACATTTTAAACTTTTTAAGTGGCCAAACATGCCAGTTCTTATTTCTACTCTGACCTTGGTGACATGCTTGGGAAGGGTTGCCCCACTTGAAGATTATAAAGTTGTTCTCCTCTATTTTCTTTTAATATTTTATAGATTTCCTTAGTTCTTTAATTCATATGGAATTTATTATAAAATATATTATAAAATAGCTGAACTCATTTATTTCCAAATAGACAGTAAATTTTCCCAACAAACTTTCATCACATATTTTATTGCTGATTTGAACAGCCACCATTATTAGATACTAATAATTAATTAAATATTAATTCATATATATATACAATCTGTGCGTGTGTATGTGCACATACACTCAAAATTCTGCTCCACTGATAACATTTGTCTGTTTTACTCCTAATACTAATTACTAGATATTTCTTTTATTTTTCAGCTTTACTGAGGTAGAATTGACAAATAAACTTGTAATACATTTCAAGTGTACAACATGATGGTTAGCTAAACATTGTGAAAGAATTCCCTGCCACTGAGTTAATTAACATACCCACTATCACCTCACGTATTTACCTTTTTTTTTTTCCTTTGGTGAGGACCCCTAAATTCTACTCTCTTAGCAAATTTCAATTATACAATATGGTTTTATCAACTACAGTCTCCATTTTATGCGTTACATCCTCAAACTTTATTGATCTTATAACTGAAAGTTTGTACCCTTTAACCAGCCTCTCCCTATGTCCCCCACTGCTCTACTCACTGTTACTAGATATTTTTTACATAGCTATGTTTAGTGTCTTAGAGAAAGTCTATTCTTACTGTTGTTAGTTTTCAAAAAATTCCAGAAGTTTTTTTCTCAAATAAACAGAGATTGAAATAGTTAAGTTTCATTAAAAGTCCAAGGATTTGGGGGTTATGACATGTATAATGTACAGGTTAATTTGTACTAGAAACAAGTGTCTTGATAAATCACTGTTTAGGAAATCAAGGACAATATGGCAGTTGGGCATATGCCTGGAGTTGTAGTCCAGAATGAGGTATATTAAATCCAGTGGGCCAGGTGTGTGTAGATGAGGGGTGAGGGTAGGGAGTGGAAGGAGGGAGCTTTAGATTGTAATACAGACATTCCTCATGGCACAGTGGAACAAGTGCGATCAGATTTGGCCTCTATCATTTATTGGTTATTGTACTCTGTCCAAGTTATTTAACGTCTTTGAGCCTCAGCTACTTCATCTGTAAAATGGGACAATCATATCTGTCTCATAGCATTTCTGTAAGGATTAAATGAGATAATAAAAGTGCCACAGATGATAGGTTCTCAATAACTCCTAGTCCCCTTCATTTCTTATTCAATCAGTCACTAGTCATATTTGGTAACAGGTGGTCCCCGAATAGTAGATCGCACACAGAAGTTCTCAAAGGTATCAGGTAACTGTGACTCCCTTGCCTTTTTATTCTTGACTGAAAAGGTATGAAAAGCTCATTTAAAATCATCAGTCACCATTGGATAAGTACCCAAGATAACTCTGAGCTAGTTCTGTTATGGGTCAAATGTCCATTGCCATATGGAAATAGGACCAGGGTTAAGCTTTGTACATTGTAAGTGTTTCAGAAATACTAGCTACCTTAATGGGTCATAAAGATTAATATCCATTATTCCCACACTTGGATATTTACTCTAAACAATAAGTATCTTACAAAACCAATCCAGAGGAAGAAAAAGATTATGTGCATAAAGATTTTCACAGTAGTGTTATCTATAATGTAAAAATTGTAATGGGCTTAATTTTCCAATACAAGTGGGAAAGGCTTAGTAAATAACTATATACTCACTTGGTGGACTTTAATACAGTTGTTAAAACAAGAATTATGCCACTATGTAACAGTTTGAAAAACTACTTATGATTTTATTCTGACTGATAAAAAGCCTGAGTGTAAATTTATTCATACACTGATATAACTTTGTAAAAATCTTTATGCATTTGGACAAAGATATTTAAAGTATTGAAGAGATTATTGTTCCATTAATCTTGAATAGCATTTTCTGGATTTTGCCTGTTTTGGAGCCTTTTTGCCCTATCTGGAGCTTTAGTATCAAAAAGTTCCATGTGGAACTTTACTTCAGACTGAGAAACCAGCCCAACAGGTCTTGAGGAGAACAAAGTTGAATGACTTCCTTAAGGGTAAGTGTTTCCGGAAATAGGAAAGTCGAAACAGCTTCTGGAGTATTTTCCAGTCATTTCACCTTTTCTGTGAAATGGGGATGTTCCCTGGTGTTACTTGACTATATTTTATGAGAAAAAACTGATGCCTTTGTACCACTTAACAGACCGAGGGGAAAGAGAAGCAGATTGAGGGGTGGAAAACTTACTTACATGGTAGTTCAAATTGCAGTGCCAGACCAGATGTGCTAGGCAAGACATACTAAGTACCTGAGATGTTGTATATTCACTCATTATTGTTACACATACCAAGTGATGGCTAAGTTCCTATACACCAGGGAAGCCAATAAACACATTTTACAATATTACAGTGATGTAAGTGACTCTTTCTACTGCTAGAATTCTACTGCTTTTCTAATGATCTAAGGTGGCTGAATAAAGCAAACATCAACCGGAGTGACTGAAATGATAAGTACTCCAATGGTGTCTGTAGGAAAATCGGAGAAATTATCTTTCCTCAACCAACAGGAGAGAAGAAATGGTTCTAGAGGGCATCTTGCTGTGTCCTCTAAAAATAAAAGTCAGGAATCAGTCTTATTTATCCTCAATTTTAAAGAATAAATAATACATTTTATTTTAACAGAATTTGGAGACCATTGTATTTTTCCTAAGAATAATGATCTAAGTCTGGTTAAGTAAAGCTTGACTTACTGGCTATTCTGGATGATCTCAGAATAGAAATTAGTGCAAATTACAGACTTAACAAACAAACAAACACGACTTGCTTCATAAAGTTGAAAATCGAATGACTGAAATTGTAAGGCTGCAAAACTATTATTTGGTTAGTGTTGTTGTTTTTAAAAATTCTGTTTATGTCCATCAAAATCTTTTAACTACTACATCCTTCTCTTTTGCGCAGTTCACATGCCTCCATGTTAAGTAATCCCTTCCCACATGGGAAATAGGAACTTTTTCCTGTAAAAAGAAAAACAAACAAACAAAAAAACCCTCGATAATTCTACGAAGGTCTTTTCTCTCACAAATGGCATGAATCATTTTATCAATAGGGAAACAAAGGCTCAGTGAGCTGAGTTGACTTTTTCAAGGTCACGGAATCACAAAGTGGGTGTGATGGGGTCCCACGGCAGGTCTGCCCACAGAAGATCAGGAATGAGACTGGGGAGGCAGCTACCTGTGAAATGCACCTGCTGGCTCCTCCTTCCTGATCTGGGCAGAGGTACAAGATAGCTAGCTGGTCACCATCTGCTGCATGACCAGTGAGTTCTTGCTGATCAGATGGAAATAACGGAGATGAATAGCACTTTCGGTTCTATCAGCTCCTATTGAGGGGTGGCTTTCTTGAAGTATGTAAAATTCTAATCCTGCACATGACCACTTCTGCTCTGCCATGTACTTCTGTTAGTCTCCGATTTAATCCTATTAGATTAGAATCCATTCAGTTTGGTTCAATCCAATTTCACAAAATCTTACTGACTTGTGTCTGTCACATACTGTAGCAGAAAAAAATGAATGCCACTCTTTCTGGTTTTAAAAATACTTACTTTTTAAAGTATCCCAAGAACACAAAATGAGATTGAGCATAATTCTCGGTCCATGTTGCACTGTCATACTAACATCATTGGTCCACGAGTGAACATTGTTTAATTCATTTGCCTAAGAATAAGCACACATGTAACCACTGCCTAAGCCAGGAACACCACCAATAACCTTTCCTTACTTTGGCCTACACCCCTATCACCTCATCTTGGCCCTCCCACTCCAGAGATAACAACTTTTCTGAATTTTGTATTTATATTTACTCATCCCTTTTTTATTCTAATTGTAATGCATACACACATGTGCCAAGATGTACAAAAACATATGTTGCTTACTTTTATTGTTTTTGAATATTCTTTGGGTGCAGAATAAAATGTATTAATTCAACACATATTTAATGGTGTCTTCTCTCTGCCAATCACTGTTCTAGGTGCTGGGAAATAAAGCAGTGAACACGAACAAACACACAAACATTCCTACCCTCATGGCCAAATAACAAACAAATAAGCAAGTAAAATATTTAGTATGCCCAATAGTGTTAAGAGCTATGGATAAAAACAAGGCAGGGAAGGTTTGGGGTGCAGGGAGGCTGGGGCTCTTGCACAGTAAATAAGGTGAGGGAAGGTTACCTGGTAAATGAATAAATCTAACACCATCAGACCTGAAGCGAGAGCAATGATGTCCCAAGCCAGACCCTGAAGGTTCCTTTGGCCTTTAAAAATGATTTTAAATTCCCATTCAGGACTGAAAATATACCCATCGTTTGAGGTCCAGCTGATTGTGTTCCAATGCGGACTTCCGAGAGCACAGTCTGCAGGAACCATGCGGAGGGTATGACAGAGGCAGCTGTAATATTCCATGTGACGACATGGAATGTCTTATGTGCTTCCCAACTGTATCCCAGCTCCTAGCAGTCTCCATTACAAGGGCAACATGAAAGAAATATTTGTTGAATGAATGAATTAATCAATATATAACGCACATATAGCATTTTCCAGGTTGCCTGTGAGATCCTTGAGAACAGGAATTAGAATCATACCATGGGTATCCTTGGAGTGGGGGATTGGTCCCGATACAAATAAATAATAGGTTTGAGGCATAAAGAGTGAGCCAGATGTAAGTAAGCAGGCAGGAAGGAAAACCATTAGACTTCTTACCTGGGTGGGTGGGGAGGGCTTGCCAGCAACCTACATATAGAGATTAACCCCATTATATAAATCACTGTTGGAAACTGAGGGCTTTTCTGCTCAGAGTAGAATTTTCTGCAATGTGTTTGTTTGTCCAGCTAAACTTGCTCCATGAGATACTACGTGGATAAAGTACAACAGATCTGGGAGTCATTCCCTTTTAGAAGTTCATAATATACATTAGAAATCTTGAAGTCTTTGAGAAATCCTGCTGTTAAAAATCCAATTTATTTTTTCAGTATATTCTAGCTCCCTCTTTTTAAAAAAAGTTTCCTTCTGAACAACTGTTAGCATCCTGTGGAATTAGACTTCTGTGGGCCATCCTGGAGAAAACACTGGGATTATGGCTAGATGATTCATTTTATGAGAAAAATTTTGCGGAAGGAAATCTGCAAGACAGTGGTCTTCTAGAGGTGTGAAAGTTGGGAATGCCATATTGGAAGTTGCTGTCATAGGCAGAACAATGTTCCTCCAAACCCCGAAAGATGTCCATGTCTTCATCCTTGGGACCTATGAATATGTTACCTTAAATGGTCCTATGGACTAAACTGTGCCCCCTCCCAAATTAATATGTTAAAGCCCTATCTCGCCGGCCCCCCCAACCCCCCACCCCAATGTGATGATATTTGGAAATGGGGCCTTTGGGAGGTAGTTATGTTAGAAAAGATCATGAAGGTGAGATCCTCACGATGGAATTAGTACCATTATGAGAAGAGATACCAGAGACTACCCTCTCTCTCTCTCTCTCTCTTTCTCTGTGCCATGTGAGGACACAGAGAGAAGGTGGCTCCTTGCAAGCCAAGAACAGGGCTTTGCCCAGAACCTGACCCTGCTGGCACCCTGACCTTGGACTTCCAGCCTCCAGAACTGTAAGAAAATAAATTTCTGTTGTTTGCCACCCAGTGTATAATTTTTTGTTAGCGCAGCCTGTGCTAAGATACATGGCATAGGGGCCTTAATGCTGCAGATGGAATTAAAGTTGCTAATCAGCTGGCCTTAGAATAGGGAGATTATCCTGGATGAGCCTAATGGAATCACAAGGGTCCTTCAATGTGGAGGACAGACGCAGACAAATCTAAATCAGAGAATTTGAAGATGTTACACTGCCTTAGAAGGCTGGGGGGGTGGGGGGGGTGGAGGGGGCAGGGGGCTTGCCCACAAGCCAAGGGAGGTGAGAAGCCTCCAGAATCTGGAAAGGACAATAAAATAGATTCTCCTTAGAGTCTCCAGAAGGAATGCAGCTCTGCCAACACCTTGATTGTAACTCAGTGAGACCCTTTACAGATTTCTCACCTCCATAACTATAAGATAATACATTTGTGCCGTTGTAAGCAGCTGGGTTTGCAGTAATTTGCTACAGTAACAATAGGAAACAAATGCCATTGCTGAGAAAGGAATTAGTTGTCAGCAAAAAAAGGAGAAGTTCAGGTATGAACAGTTTGTACAGAAGTCCAGAGTGACAATTCGCCCTTAGCTTTCTCTTATTCGGATTCTGTCTAGTAGAAATGCCTGAACGACTTTTCTTAAACTTTTAAAATATTCTACTGATCACTTCAATAGCGAGATGGAACTGGAGACTAGTTAAGATATTTGTGTTTTAGTAGGCTTCACGCCCAAAAGCTGTCAGTGAAGTTTTGAAAAGAAGGCTGAGCATATGAAGCAAGTTAATGATTTTCTTGAATACTGTGTTAATTATGAAGGTGATAGGTGTGAATTATGCATTCATCCGTTCAAGAAATATTTATTGGGCATCTACTATATGTCAAGTTTCCTGGGAATGTAACCGTTCAAAAACGTTACAGTCATGCTTTTATGAAGCTTATAATTTTCAAAACTTTACAAAAATAGGGCCATTCAGTTGGAAAAACACCAAATGTTAGGACTGGAAGCAATTTTAGAGATGAACCAGTCAAAAATCCTCTATTTTGTAGTTGACAAAAATGAGGTCTGAAGAGGTCAATTAAATTAGGTAAAGAAAAAACTAAAATATATGTTTAGTTAGTTCTTTGGCCTAGGACAAATAATTTCAAATAATTTAAGCTAAAAGAGCGCCTTTTCCATAACATATAATAAGGCACTAGGGGGAAATATTTGTCTTAGGTTTAAAAACTAATGGTGAAGATAGGATGACAGAGCCTGGGCTTCTCTTGAGATCATGCTGGAAATTTCTTCAAGAGTGTCTGTGGTAAAAACCTTCGGGACCAACCTCTTAGTCCTATCTCCTTAATTCATAGGAGAGAAAATTCAGCCCCAGAGATGTTAAGGATCTAGCTTAAAGGAGAAATCCAAAGTCCTCTTAGATGATCGGAAGGATGGAGGACAGAGAAAGCCCAGAGAGGATGACCTGTGGGGTCCTGAGAAGTCCCTTGCTTTCCCTGGAAGGACAAACAGCAGTTGCAGTCCGTGGATATAGCTGGGAGTTGGTGTGTTCCACATCCAGCACTTAGCTGAGTTCAGCTACTGCTTCTCCACCGCCCACTTTGCGGGTTCCCTGGCTTCTTTCAGCTGCAGCTCCAAGTCCTGGAGCCCCTGCTCCTGAGCAGCCTGTCTGCTGAGCTTATCCTCCTTTTCCCCAGAAAGCCAGAAGGGAAGCTCCCACATCCTTCCCCAATCCATATGCTGACTCTATCCCAGGGGACCCAGGGTTCCTGCTATGGCACACACTCCTCATTCGGAATCTCTACCTTTACACCTAAAATGCCAAGCTTGCATTTCGGGAAGTCTTTGGGCACCCAGAATCTCAAGAGCTTGATGGAGGCAGCAGAGTATCCATCAGACTGCTCAGATTGTAGGTACGGTTGCCAGATAAAATACAGACTGTCTAGTTCGATTTGGATTTCAGTTAAAAGTAAGTCCCCAATACTACAGGATGCTAAACAAACAAACAAACAAACAAACAAACAAAAAACATTGTTTATCTGAAATTCAAATTTAACTGGGCCTCCCGTATTTCTATTTGCTAAATTTGACAACCCAACATTTGTGAGGGATACAGGCAAGGTCATCGCAGGTACCAGAGTCTGCCTTTGTGTGGGCTGTTTGAAGGGGAAAAGGAGAAAAAGAGAAACAAACGAACAAAACACAAGAATTCTTAAAGAGCGAAACCCATTAATGGCCCTCCCTCTCTCCTTCCATCCTTTGTGCATAGTGTGTGTGTGTGTGTGTGTGTGTGTGTGTGTGTACGCATGTGTGTGTGTGTGTGTGTGTGTGTATACACATACATAGAAGTCCTTGTGTTTTGTTGACACAGGATTATGGTATTGAGGAAAATTGTAGACAGTGATACTGATTACAGATATTGACAAAACAACAGTGAAAAGAATAAAAACGGGAAAAGCGTAGTTAAAAAGTAACACTATTGATTGCGTTTCTGTGAACTGCCTACTATTTACACCCAACTGCCACAGAGCCGGATCACAATTTTCCTTGTTCCTAACCTTTACATGTTTTCAGAATACCATAAAATGTTACTAAAGGGTCTGAGAAATCACGGAGCCCAACCTTGATTAAGTAAGCAAGACTCAGAGAGGAAGTGACCAACGCAGACTCCGGCTACCTAACAATATTAATAATAAAACAATATTTTTTGAGGGCTTACTAAGTGCCAGGCATTGTCCTTAATGCTCTACTTGTATAATCACATTTAATCCTCACAGCAACCCTATACTCATTCTCATTATTCAAGCGAGGCTAATTAAGGCAGAGAGAATTATGTCGTTTATCTAAGGTTCAAGGTTACACAGCTAGCAAGTAGAGGCACTTGTTAATAACCCAGCTAGTTTGGTTCTAGATCCACACACTCAACTGTGAAACACTGCGGTCTCTCAGATAAGAGGAGTTCATATGACCAAACACGTTCATACATGTAAACTTTCACAGTTTACTGCTCCTGCGGCATGATTTTGTGTTTAATAACAAGGTCACTCGTATACAGTGTACATCAAACCGGCTGGACGGTGCTGCCAAACTTGTCAATTTCAGAGTTGAAGTAGTTATCTGCTCACTGATAAACAAGCCCTATCATATAGGGAGTCTCGCTATGATCAAAGAGCAATTTAGTTTTACCTTTACTTTTTTGAAATATTTGTAATGAAATAGGCCACACCAGGGTCTATCAAAGCAAACGTTCGTTAGCACTGACATAGAGTTTTATGAGTTTACATTTTGAGTAGCTCGTGAAAGAAAAAAGAAGAAAACGGGGGGGGAGGGGTGGGTTGGGAGAGAGAGAAATCAAAACCGAGAAGACTTCCTTGTCCACTGTTAGCCACCAAGTAAACCAGGTTCTCTTAGGAAGAGGCCTTTTAGTTAACATGCTGCCAGCCAGACTTCCGTGCTGGTGCAGCTATAGCTGCAATTATATCCAGAAAGAACAATCACCGTCCTCAATATTACATTTACTCAGTTTTATACTCTGCTTGTTTTTCTTCTCTTTCAGATTATCGACCCCTTGCACATCAGATGATCAAACTACTTTGCCTATTTCCAGAGCTCAGCTTCCCTGTTTGTCCAGGGAGGAGGATGAAGCATGCCTGTGTCTGTTTTGACATCACGTTTCCTGAAGCTACCCTTCCTGTGACACAAAAACCTGTCCAAGCTTTAAAAAAATGAGGCAGCAATTGAAATTCTCAGAAGCTCTAGGACCTACCTGGGAGACACCAAAACCCTACCAGTCCACTCACTAAGAGGAATTCCAAGCAGTGCAAATATTATCTTCCCTCTGGTCTGCACTTTAGGCAGGAAGGATTTGTTTATAAGTCTGTTTTGCCATTCTATCCAGTACCCTCACCAAATCCCTTTAGAGACAAAGCTGTCCCTCCTCTGCCCCCCACATGAACTGGCAAGGGTGCATTTGAAACCACTGCAGCTTCTTGCAAAACAAATCTGCAGTCTCTCTTCTTCAGAAAGGTGGCAGTGTTGCCTGCGGTTTTGACCAAATTACAAAGCAGTGGCAATGTTTCCCCGGGATTAACAGACCAACCCACCTCACCTCGCCATGGGAAGGAAAGGAAGGAGGTAACCACAGCCAAACCCAGTGGCTGGCAGACTCACCCTGGAGCGTCAGGGCACTGAGTCTTGTGGCCCCCTAAACTCTCGAGTTTTCATCTCCTTTCAATAGTACAGAGCCTAAGACAATCTCCAACAAACTCCACAGACACCTAAAGGCCAGGAGCATCTAAAAAAGTCACAGAACCCTTATTTTTTAGCATCCACTCTTCTCATTGTTGAAACACCCATCCTCAGTAAAACAGAGTGGTCCCATTTAGAAGGGCTCAGGAAAACTTAGCATCCTTCTCACACCTGTTATGCGGAATGTTCACATCAGAGTTCTCATACAGTAATTCATCTTCGAAATAGGAGTGCTGCCATTTATTGAGAGGTTTGTTACCGCTTTTATAAAACCAGTATTATACACACAGCTATGGAGAAAGATCTTAAGGAGACAAGGATCTCTGTGGAGCACCACACATTCATACGTTCCATGGGTGCCTACACATTCAACCCTTCCTGAGTTCCCATCTCCCTTCCACTCACCTTCACTCAGCGTCCTTTGAGAAGTTTCTCTACGCGCTACTAACACAGAAATTTGGGGGGAAATTCTCCATTTATAAATATCAGATGGTTTGGGAAAAAAATATTTGTGGCACTGGACTCTTTTTTTTTTTTTTCTACAGTGATGTCATTTTAAATACTTGGTGTGCTCCAAATTTGCTATTTTTACTTCCCCCGGGTGACTTTTTTGGGAAATAATATTTGTTTGGATTAGCTACATTTTAAGTGACCCCTGTAATCTAATACACAACATAGGTTCTTCTTCTCAGCAATTGTAACTAATATGATGCAGCTCACAAACTTGAAATCCCTTATTTGTTCATTTTCAAACTTGTTCCTTTTGGATGCACCCCTCCATATTTTCTATTCGCAGATACAGAAAAAACAAATAGAACGAAAAGATTGGCCTCACCAAACAAAAACCACACTCATCAACCCACAATATTTAAAATGGAAAACATCAAAGGCCCCCCAAGTCAAATAAGATTTTCACTTCCAAAATGTGCTTTTGGGGAACAAGGTTGAAGTAGCCACGGCCGGCCTTGAGACATTTATTGGAAAGCAGTCTAGAGTTGAGAAGTGCAGAAGAGGAAAATTTAAGAAGGAATGCTAAATGCCTCAGCCCTACCTGATCTGAACTTGCTCCTAATCAGCAAAGAATGCTCAGCCCCCAGGAGGGTCATGTTGAGTCTCAGCGAGCCGCTGGTCCCTTGGCCAGACGCCCCCTGTTTTCCACCAGGAACAGGCTCCCGGGAGCCCAGCTGACCGCAGCTAACAAACCAGAATTCATCCAACTCTTCGTGAGCTCCCCTGGGTAGTAAAGTGGCAGCCAGTGACCGAAACCAGTGTCCCCAGAAAACTGGCGGCTCCCCCCTCGTTGTGCGGGGCTGATTAACTCTTAGCCGGCAGGACCCTCCTCCTCCTGTGTCTGGCCAGGGGCAGCGGCATCCCAGGCGTTCTTGGCTGATGTCATAGGCTGCCAGCGATTGCGGAGTATCACCACCACGCCTTTATGAAGGTCCCAAGTTTGCTATCTGATACTTTTTTACTACTGACAGGAGCTCAGCCAATCAGCAGCAGCGAGCGGGGACCTGGCGCTTGGAGCAGCTGGAGGCGTCTCCGGAGCCGGGTCTTAACTCTTTGCAGAGGGCTGAGCGGACGCCGAGGCGCAGCGGTGGGAGGCAGGGCCTGGGTCACGCACCGGCGAGGGGCAGAGCTAAGGGGCCGGAAGGACAGAAAGGAGGGCTGCAAAGCCCCTGAGCTTGCAAGTTGTGCAGGCGCTGCGGGCATGCGAGTCTCCCCGGGGCTGGGGCTGGGCCTGGGCGGTGGGAACCGCCCGGGCTTCTCCGCCTCCTGGCTACAGCCTGGGAGGCGGGCGCGGCGGGAATCTCATACCCGGGAAGGGACGCGCGCGCCTTGAGAAACCAGATAAGCTGGACCACTTGCAGGTAAACATAGCTTCTAACAGACCAGAGTCCCCACATTCTCTCCCTGTTTGAGGGGCTCAGGACACAGGCACAGACTGTATATATCTCTAGGTTCCAATATCAGACTCGGATACACGTCTACGGAGAAAATAAAAAGCCTTTCATTTTTCTGGAATGTGCGCTTTCTGGACAAGCATGACTCAGTGTGTCTGCAGATCCGGCTGGGACACAATGCTCTCCCTTCGGGGCAAGACACAGGAGTTGAACGACCTTCTGGGCTCTCAGTAAGGTGGGACTCGAGGAGGGAGGGGAGGGGGTCTCTACAGCAGGGTGATGACAGAGCTGGGGTTGGGCTTAGCGTGGAAAGGCTCCAAGGCTTTTCCTGTGAGTGAATCCTTCTTAGGGAAAAATCCATTCCAAATTGAACACTTGAGTTATTGTGCACCCAGGAGTTATAGGCTCATCAATAAATAAAATGAAGACCCTGCTCTCAAGAAGCTGCTTAATAGTTGGTGGCACAGAAAATAAAAACCGAAGTATATATGTACATATATATATATACTTGGTTGGGTTGAATTTATCTGCAATCTTACACGCACATGGGCTTCCAGATATCATCTATTACGCAAATGCCTGCTTACGTCTCAGGAGACCCTAAACCCTTCAAAGATCAGTTGGTGACAGGTGAGGACCCGAGGGGACAACTTCTAATGCCCTGAGTTTGGGCCTCTGTCTGAATTCTCTGATTCTCGAGTTCACAATTTGGATCTGCCCATCCATTTACAGCAGTAAGGTCTTCTGTGATGGACCACGTAATTCCTGATGTGTCAGAAAGGAGGCAGAGCAAGCCCACCCAGGCTCCCTTTGGGAACAGTGGCCTAGTCATGGAGCCTGTGTACAGCCCGATGAGATGTCACGAGCACCCCAGTGATTATGTAACATTCCCATATAGAGTATATTACTTTCTTCGTCCTGCCGTAAACAATTGGCCTAAAACAGCACACATTTATTCTTCTGCAGTTCTGGAAGTCAGAAGTCTGAAATGGGTCTCACTGGACTACAACCAAGGTGTTGGCATGCTGCATTCCCTTCTGGAGGATCTAAGAAGAGTGTTGTTTCCTTGGCCTTTCCAGCTTCTAGAGGCCCTCCTCGTTCACGGGCTCGTGGCCCTTTCCTCCATCTTCAAAGCCAGCAGCGGGGTGTCAGGTTCTTATCATGTGGTATGGCTCTGACCTCTCCCTTTCTGCAGGAACCTTGTGATGACATTGGGTCCACCTGGATAAACCCTGGTGCAAGGTCAGCTGATTATCAACTCTAATCCCATCTGTTACCTTATTCACCTCTGCCATGTCATGTAGCATAGTCACAGATTCCTGGGATTAAAACATGAACATGGAAAGAGGGGGCTCTATTCTGCCTGTGGCACAACATGACCCTTCTTTCCACCAGCATGTTCTAGTCTTCAGTTGAGGTCCAGGCTCCTGGTCTTCAATGAAAACAGGTCAGGTGGAGGGAGGTTTGGAAATGGGGATACACGGGAGCCTGGAACCAACCTGGCAAGATTGCCGATGCCTGGGGCAGGGAGATACTCTTTGGAGAAGAGATTGGTGGGATAGGGAACATTGCTAAATTATCTGAGTAGAGAAAAAACTATTCTGAGTAACATTTAAAACAAAGGAAAGCCAAACAGATTTTTGTTCTGAGGGTTGCAGAGCTGAGAAGGCAACTTGGCGGAGAATAATTTTTTTCAGTGAAAGTTCTGATAAAAACAGCTGAAGCCAGCATTGAATGGAAGGGTCTGCATGACCTAGATGAGTTGGACAGGAGTAAATTGTTTTTCCTCTGCAGGCGAGGGGTGGGGTGGGGTGGGGAGAGAGAGAGAGAGAGAGAGAGAGACTTCTTTTCTGAGTCCATTTGGTAAATGCTGGTAACCATAGCCCTCTTCAGTTTTCCCATCACGCTGTGGAGTTGCTGTGGAGTTGATAAATCCCCTCTGGGATTTATACCCCCTATGGCATGGAATATCTCCGGATATAAATATGCTCCTATAGAAGCTCATCCTTCCCCCTCTCCATGTGAGCATTATTTTTGTGAAAAAAAGCTTGGCGTGGAATTAGATGAGGGTGTCTCCAAGGGGAACAGCATAGCCTGCTGTGCTTTGGGAGCAGCAGACAGTCGCAGCAACAGCATGCCACCAGCTTCTGTCCTACAGTTTGATCACCCGGGCAGCACTTCTCTGCCTTGCTGCTCTGTGACCTGCTCTCCTGAGGCCTGCAGTGAGCCTGGGATGTGAGGTAGAGGAGACAGGGGAGCTTCTAGCACCAGGAGGAGCTTCACTTGAATCTAAGCTGCCTCTGTGACCAGGAATGAGTTAAAGTCCTGTGAGACCCTCAGCATTTTCACGTAAAATGGAGTTAGAAATGCTTCCCAGAAGAATTGGAGAGTTTAAATGAGACAATACATTTGGAGGGCCCAGAACAATTCTTGCTGGCATGCATTAGGCTCCTTCATTGACCCTCCGCTTACCTCCAACCATTCTTGCTGATTCCAAGCAATCCTGAAACCTCCCCTTTGTTAAGGCTTGCCTTTCTTTTGCCCTCAGTTATCTCTGGCTGTGTAACAAATTACCAGCTTAACACAGCACACACATTTCTTATCACACAGTTTCCTGCGCCTGACTTAGCTGGTCCTTTGCTCAGGAGCTCACAAGGCTACACTCAAGGTGTTGGTTGGGACTGTGGGCTCCTCCGAGGTCCAGCATCCTCTTCCAACCCCACTGGTTGTTGGTAGAATTCAGGTCCTTGCAGCTCTAGAACCCATCATGCCTTGCTTCTTCAAGGCCTGCAGGAGAATCTCTCTCTGGGAATTCTTTTTTAAAGGGCTCATTGGCTTAGTCAGACTCACCCAGGGTAGGCTCCCTTTTAATTAACTCAAAAGCATACTAATTTCCTAATTAGTATGATAATTAGGAATGAGACCTGCAAAATCTCTTTAATTCATTCATATAACACAACTGAATCATGACAGTGTCACCTGTCACATTCGCCAGCCCTTCCTGTGCTGAAGGATTATATAAGGATTATATACAACTCATTGAGGTTCACTGTAGAATCCTGCCTTCCACAGCTGTGGTCCTTGGCCTTCAGCCAACTGAGAGTGATTGTCTGTAGGCGTGAGTCCCTAGCACAGCTCAGGGTAGCGAGCTTGAACTCTGACCCCTTATGAACCTCCTTATGGGTCAGCATGAGATCAGCTAATGGTCACAGAGCAGGGGGTGGTGAGCAGAGAGACAGCTCATGGGTGTGGCCTCAGGACCTCCAGTTCTCCCCTTCTTAGCACAAGCCTTTTGCCTTACTCAAGGTCATTACTGTCTTCTTGGGGTTTGTCATCTTCTTGTCCTAAGTGTCTGTTCCTGGTATCACCTCTTGTCTGTTTTCTTGTTTTTCTTACACATGTCTGATGAGCACCTTCAGGGGAGCATTTGTTCCTCTTTCATCCATTCATTGAAAATGTACGTAGAGATCTTTGCAAGTCACTTTGGCAAGTGCCCTGGTGGACATACACTATAAAGGCAGATTTGCAAACTCAAGCAATAGGACCAGGAATAAGAGAGAATGTGTTGGGGAGGGAGTATGATCCAAACTGAGAGCACATGGGTTGTCCACGCAGGCCAGCCGTGACTAGCTCTAGTTGACTATAGCCATTTGGGAGGGGCTACAGACACTTGTTGCCATTCCTTCCAGTTGTTCAAACAAACTTGAAATCCAGGATATAATGTTCAATGTATCACTTTTTAAAAGGTGAGCAACTCTCTGTCATTTAAAAATAAGTTTAAAAGTACAGTATGAGTCAACCAGAGGCAGATCCAGTTTGTAGAACCTGAGCTCTATACAATTTGGGGGTCCTTTAAAAAACGAGTGCAAATTTAGAAATGTGACAGTGTAAGTGTGACTATTGACTTAGATTGATAAATGCAATTGCAACTAACTAGAGCATGGAAGATTCGTTTCCTTTCTCATAAGATCCTTCAGTCAACTGACCAGAAATGGTCATGCAGAAATGTTTGCTAATTGACTGCTGGCTTCCTCTTCCCACCTGGAAATTGCTAGAATTCCCAACACCCAGAGTGCTGGTGCAAGCAGGAGAGCGGGCCCTGACGCTTAAGCTTCATTAACTTTATGGTAAATCTACCTCTGGGGCGAATAAACCATGTCTACAAGCTGAGTGAGAGTCAAACAGCACTACTTTGCGGCCTCTACTATGAAATCTGAGCTCTGACCTCCAAGAGGTTTCCTCTAGACTCCAGGAGGGAGGGAGAAGTACGTACTACCAAGTTACCTGTGTAAGGAATGACCTATTTAAGGAATGCAGCCTCAGCCTATCCATTTGTTTCAATTCCAGAAATACTTATTAAACACAGACTGTGTTCTGACACTATAGGGTTTATAAAGATTAAAAAAGACATGATCCTGGACCTCTGGGGGCTCAGAATATAGTGGCAGGGCCTCCACAAACTCCCAGCAAACCAGAAATCTAATGTCATCCTTACACTAGTAATGCAATGAAATCTCAGATGGAACTCGTGTGAGCCACCCTATTAATACAACCTGGTTTTTTTTTTTCTTTTCATGAAAGTGAATATAAAAGGACTTTTGCCTAATTTAAACAAAAACTTAAGTTAAACAAATGTAAAGAAAGTAGTTTCAGTTGACAGTATCTGTCACAGCTCCTTCTTCCCCCACCTGACAGCAATACTTCTCATCTTTTCCCTCTCTCTTTGTATGAAAAGGGAATACAATGTGATAATTCTGGTTGAAAGCCATCGGTCTGGGCCATGTTTGCTAGAGAGCAGGATCACTGTGTAAGAAATCACGCATCTATGTATTGCCTCTTCAGCTTCTTTCTGTGTGCTTGCTGCAGTTACCGAGTGGGGTGGAACAGAGATCAGGAACAAAAACTGCTCATTCTGGCAATGTTTGAATCCATCACACCAGTTGTCCCAGAGACATCCCAGTTATACTTCCAAACCCAACTTAGACTTTACCTTATTCAGAAAAACCTTCCTTGACAGCCCCAGGCAGGGTTCACCATACCCTCCTTGCTTTCCTACTTTCCTATCTTGTATATATTTCTGTCATTGCATTTATCCAGGAGTATCATCAATGACATTTTGACATGAAAATCCTTCCTCTAGTTTGTATAGGCTACTGGGGAACAGACATAATTGTTTTCACGTATGTATGTCCATAACCCATTACCTATTTTTCCTTTTGATTCTATTTTGCTTATTTTCTCTATTATTCATCACATAACAAACTGCCCTTTGACAGAATTTAGGTTTGAATTACTGTATATCAAACAGTACTTCTTGTTTTTGATCTGCTCTCCTACAAATAGATTATAAACTTCTTGAGGACTTTGGCTGCATCTTACATTCTTTATGTCTACCAAGACATCTTACACGGTGGCTTCCAAAGACTCTTGCAATGGAGGTTTTTGGAGGAAGCATGAGGTGTAGGGACTGGTTTGTTCTGATTCACTCCATTCAGAGCTGATACTACATTATATGCTTTCCTGAGGTGATGAAGAAACCACTTCTGGTTCATAAAGTGTGAGCTGATCTGGGAGTTAGCTTTCTCTTCCAAACTTTTTTTTTTTTTTGCAACTGGTCACATTCTGTTTCCTAACTCCTCCCTTTGCTCAGCACGCCTGCCCTCTCCCCCGCGCCCCAGAAAGCAGAATGGAGGCCCATAAATCCCTGACCTGCTTCAGGTGACCTTACAAATCATACATGACTTGTCTCATTAACCTGGGACGCCTATTATGGCCAAGGAATTGGTGAAGCACTACCCCAGCGGGCGGCGTGCAAAGGCGGGGGAGGGACCCTGGGACTACTGAGGGGACCACGATTGCTCAAGAGCTTTCCAAACCTCATCTTCACCTCACCCCACGTTTCCAGGCTCTGAGTCAGAGGGGAGAGCTTTTAGTTCTAGGGAACACTGGGAAGAGTATTTCTCTCCCTCTGAAAACAACATGGCCCACTCAGGGAACTAGAGCAGATTAACTAAAACTGACATCTGACTATTAAAATTAGTACATTCCAAGTGAGAATGTCTGAAAAGGGAGAATTCCAAGTGCTATTAAAACCAGCTATGATAACAGTAAAGAAAATTCATGGTGGAAGGCTTGTTAACCGACAGTACTCTCAGCTGATCTCTGGAACCCACTGTTCAGTAAGAGGAGACTTGAAAACATCACTCAGTTTAGCACTTGGCCAAGGGCTGTTCAGATCCACGGAATGCTTCTGCAGCAAAACTCCTTTTTACGAATATGATTTGAATGGATATGCCAGTTTTGTAGACACTGACTCAGCACCGCTTGGACTTAAACCTACGTGATGTTCAGGCAGGGGTTGCAACCCTTAGTATGCTTCTTCTTATAAGATTTATTTTTATTGAGACTTTATTCTTTTTTAGAGCAATTATAGGTTCACAGCAAAGTTGAGAGGAGGCGCAGAGATTTCCTGTATACCCCTGCCTCACACATGCATCGTTTCCCCATTATCAACATGCCACCGGAGTGAGACATTTGTTATAGTTGATGAGCCACACTGACACATTGTCACGCAGAGTGCATAGTTTATATCAGGGCTCACTCTTGGTGTTGCACATGCAGTGAGTTTGGACAAATGGATAATGACGTGCACCCATCATTATAGTACCATGCAGAGTAGTGTTACTGCCCTGAGAAATCCTCTGTGCTCACTTATTCATCTCCTCCATGAGATTGTCTTGTTTTGCAATCGCTCTATGTTCCTTCTTCTTTTTCCCAGTGGCATATGTACTGTTGACTCTTTAAGCCTTGTTGTGCGTGATTCCCTTTGTGATCTCACAGCAATCCTGGAGGTGTTGGAAACACTTTTTGAAAGTGGAAGAAACTGATGTAGGAGAGAGGAGCCCTGATTCACTGGAAGTTGTCCCTCCAGGTAGAAGCAAGAACAGGTCTTGGGACTCAAGGCTTCTGTGTGACTGTTCTTTTCACGAGCTCGTGAAGCCTTTCCTTTGACAGGCGAGTCAGAAGCCTGCTTGAGTTTCCCTCTCTGGGTATACACGTGTCCAGCCTTTGACAGGTGTTTTTTTTTTTTAAATTCCCCTGGGTGGTCAGTATTCATGTCAGGGAAAATTTAAACATCTCTGCGTTGCTTCCTGGCTCATGCCGTATTTTCTTACAGTACATTGCCAATTTCTGTTTTTCTTCAGGAAAATTCTTTATTACGAACTGACCTTGGTACTGACCCATTCCATAAAAAAAATAAAATAAAACCACAAAAACCAGGATTTTGTTACATGATCATTTAAAGCTAAAGAATGGTAACTATGTGTCTAAATCTTTCATGAAATGAAACTGGGGTAACATCCACTGTGTTTGACAGAAAATTTATTAAAAATGACCCAAGGCGAATCCTAGAAGATCCAATAAAATTTACATGTCTGCAGATGGGTTGAGTTTGGAAAGGTTACTGAAACATGGGGCTGTTGGTGGTATAATTCAGCCTCTTGTGTACAGGAGCAGTAGTAGCAGGATGGCTTGTTCAGGCAAAGGATATGTGTTCTGGAGCCAGAATATAATTCCTTGGCTGCACTTTTATTACCTGTGTGACCTTGGGCAAGTTACTTAACCACTCTGTTCTTTGTGCCTCTGTTTCTTCAACCGTGAGATGAGGACATCTAGTTCATAAAGTTCTAGAGAGGATTCAATGGGTAAATAAATACATAGAAAGTGCTAAGATCAGAGCCTGCCACGTGGGATGTTCCCATCAAAGGAGCGACATGATGGTGACTCATGGTGGTGGTGATGGCAACGGTCGTGATCATACATATCTACCAACCAACCCGTTTACAGGCAAAGCTCACGTGCAGCGAAGCACCTTATATATTTTCAAGTGCTCTCCAGATGCTACATATTAAAGTCTCTGAAAGGAGAGCCTTTAGGAAATGACTATTTTCTGTGATGGATATAGCCAGAGCAATTCCAAAGCAGTGAAAAAGTCAACGTCCTTTAACCAGCCTCCGTGTACATCAGACGAGGCTGTCCTTGCATGAAATCCGGGCCTTGTGTCTGGGCCAGTACTGCAGATGGGGTAGTGGGGGAAGCAATTGCCAAGGATGCTGCAGTTAGACCCCAGGTTTGGATTATTTAGCATCTGAGTTTTTCTAAGGATTCCACTGGAAATATAAATATGGAATGATTCATGCTTAAGTTAATCATAATAATGCAAACAATGATATTTGGCTTTGAGGCATTTAGACTTGGCAAGTTCTGTTTTTGTCCTATTTGAAAAGAGAAAACCCTGCAAACTAATATCTACTTAGGTAGAACTTTGTGAAGGTAACATTAATAATTTTAAAGGTTTTGTGTCCTCTTTTGTTTTTTGAATTTTTTGTTTGTTTTTGCTGTGTTGGGTTTGCTGATTGGCACTTTTTTTGTTTAGTTTCAAATAATGCTGATTGGCAGTTTTGAAGACAGAGAACAGGGCCAAGTGTCCTATACCTTCCAGAGAATAGACACATCTACCATCAAAAAATGTCCTGAATCTAGGCTGCAACATGCCTATTAATGTGCATGTATTTGTAGATATTAATACATACCTGTATGCAACATTAGCTGATACTAAGTGAATGCTTACTCTATGCTAGGGATCTAAATGGTTTTATTATCTCATTTAATACCTACAATAGAAAGTAGGTACAATTTTACTTCCACCTTATGGATAGAAAACTGAGGTTCAGAAAAAGTGCCATCCTTAGAGCCGACTCTACCCCAGAGACCACAGCTTAGGGACCCCCTGTGCTTTGGAGTGCCTCCCTTGACATTTCTGAAGTCTTCTTGTGGTAGCTGGGAACTGTGGAGGCCAGCAGGGCCATCTGGGCTGTGCTCTGAGCCTAAGTCAGGTAGAGTGGGACCCACGCCCTGGTCTCTGGTTCTCCCCTTTGCGTTGTTCTCTAACCCTGCAATCTGTGTTGGGGTTGACTGGATGACCAAACGAGCTTTAGAACTGGAGCCTAATGGATTGTTCTGGAGCTTCATGACCAGCGCTGGTGAGCTGGTAACTTCCTCTGACTGGTGTGTTGTAAGACTGCCAGAATGGGGTTGACATGCTGATTTTGAGTTACTCAAACCATTTATATAGATACCGTAGGAACCCTGCAAAAAGTAGTTTCCCAGAGCCCCTGCTCTAAGCAGCTCTGCTTAGCGAGGTGACGCAATGATATTAAGGTCATCAGCTGGTAAATGACAGGGCTGTTACCTGACCTCACGTATATGTGAAGTACTCCCATATTTGTTCTTTATTTTTAAAGATATTAGGAGCTGTAATCCTTATATATACATTTTGTGAAAATAATCAGTTCCTTCAACAATATTTATTAAGTCTTTTATGTGCAGAATGATCAAACAACACTTCCACAATTTTCTTTGGTTTGACCACCATGCTAACATTACCTTAGGTATGAATTTAATAGTCTACCCAGGTTTATTTATGGGCTATTGGAACTTCCCAGTTGTGAAGTGATGGTTTGGATTTCATATTCTGACACCAGCCTTTAAGCCCCTCATCAATGGTGTAGCCTGATCCTTGAAGAGACATTGATGGATTTTTAGAAATAGCCTTACAACTCTTTAGTTGGAAGTGATACCACATCTGGGAACACAGCAAAAGCATTTCTGATGCCTGACAAAAGTATAACCAAAGGGAGAGACAGAAAGAGAGAGAGAGAGAGAGAGAGAGAGAGAGAGAGAGAGAGAGAGAGAATAACAATCTACAAACATTCATGACTGTGGAATTTAAAAATTACTGACGTTATTTGTTTATTAAAGATTATAACTCACTTCAACATCACAAAGAATGAAACCCTTTAACCAGATAACAAGCACAGCATGTCCTTTATGATAATGCCAACAATAAAACTAGAAGATTTTACTATTTGTTATTTATCGGGTTGACTGGACAAATCATTTTTCTACATGCCAGGCTTGAAAAATTCTTTATTTGCTCTCTCCTTCTTATAAATAAAAACAGCATAGAGCTGATACATTTATCTTAATGCACTTTGCACTGTAAAAGCCACATTAGTTGGCATTGTGCAGAGGTTCCTGAGTTTGCAGCATTGACATTCTTTACCATGACGTTTGAAGAAGGGATTTTTTAGCTCATGGCAATGATATAACTTGTTTGTTAATTTTTGTTTATCCAATGTATATTCTAAGTCCACTTATTTTTCTTTATCTTCAGCCACTGTGCTAGACCACATCCACGTACCTTTCTCACTTAGTTGGTGTGATAACCTCCTAATATTCTCCCAACTTTCACTCGTGCCCCTCTAAAGTTCATTCTCTGCACAGAAGCCAGATTGATCTTTTAACATAAATTAGTTTAAAGTACTCCCTTGCTTAAAACTCTCAAGTGACTGCCCAATACCCTCAGAATTAAACCAAACATCTTATCATGGCTAATCTGTATACCTTCTGATGGTTCCTTTTTTCTCCTTCTTCCTCTATCCTAACCTTCACTTCAGGGGTGTGTGTGGGGGGTGGTGGGGAGGTTGACCAATACGGCAAGCATGAATAGGCTCCTTTGTCCTCTGCTTTTGGGTGTGTTCAGCCAATGGGGAGCAGTGGCACAGATTAGAGGGAGCTGGGAGGGTGAGGTCAGGGCATTTGTTTCCCAGGGTCCCCCGATCCCAGGCTGCATGTACTGTGGAGGCCGCAGCTCTCACCAGGCTGTCTGCCCCATTCAGCTCCCTCCCTGTCGGTCCTGGTGACCATGTCCGCCTCTTGCTTCACCATTAGGACAAGTCAAGGTGTCCTGCTATTCCTAGCCCTGGGAATATTGCTCTGTGCTTTGTGGTTTCCCTACCCCACCCACATCTATGTAAATACTATTCCTTTTATTAAATTTTCCATGTGCCCAATTTTCATGTGCCAGTTGCTCCTTGCTGGGCTGGAAGCCCCCCAAGTCTGGCACCTGCCTAACCCATCGCTCATATCCCTCTCTGCTGGCTTACCGTTCTGCAGTCATGCTGGCCTCCTCTCCTTTCTGCACATGCCCCACACTCGGCTCATTCACTGCCCGCTCTGCCTGGGATATCCTTCCTCAGATCCCTGCACAGCTGGACTTCATTCACATTGGTACCAGCTGCGCAGAACGGTCTCCTCTGACATTCGTACGTTAAGTAGTCCGCTCCTCCCATACGCTGTCTATCAATTTATCTGCTGCGTTTTCTTTAAGTTCCTTATCATTAACTGAATTTATCTTATTTAGGTATCGTTTTCTTTGTGTGTTTTTTTTGTCTCCATGACTGGAATGTTTCTTCTGTTCCCCTCTGTAACCCAAGTGCCTAGAACTGTGCCTTAAACATAGTAGGTGCTCAGTAAGTAGTTGCTAAGTGTTTGTCAAATGAATCCACTTGGACCATCTTATTTTATAGAAGAGGAAGCTGAGATCTGTGGAGATGGACTTTGTCCAGGTCCTCACATGGGGACTGGAACCAGGGTTTCTGGGACCCAGGGCTGACTTGTCCAGTTTTCAAGTTCTTGTCTCATTCATATTCTTTTTTTTTTATTTTTATTTCTCAATAGAAAGTGTCCTCTCTTGTTTACTTTCTATTTACTGAATATGTATTTTATTTCCAAGATAGTAAACAATTTCTTCAAAAGCATGGATTTTTTTAAGCTTTCCTTCAATCTTTTTATTCCCACTTTCTCTTCCATTCACATATCTTATCTCCCATGTCTTCTTATAGCTATGAACCACTAGCTAAGGGTTAATGTTTAGATAATGACTAGGGGGAAAACCATGCTAGTCTTGGAGAACAATTAGGAAAATGAAAACCTGGGAGATCTTTGAGGAAGTCAGGGCATCTGTACTACAAATAGTAGTAATAATTGTTACCACTACTTAATTGATGAGTACGCATTCTGGACCAAACATAGTATGAGGCACTTTACATGTTATCCATGTGAATTCTTATATATTCCTCATGACAATCCTGTGATCTATAGATCCTCCTCTTATTTTAGAGAAAGGAGCTGAACTTCAAGGAGGTTAGGAGACTTCATAAGTCTCCTGGGAAGGTGGCGTAGATTCTGACACAGGTCTCATTCATCCTAAACCTAGTGCACTACCTTCTTCAAATCCAATGAAGTGAGTCAGGCAGGATCTGCAGGTTATTCAGTTTCCCAAGTGAGGAGTGAGACAGATGTAAGACCCTGATCATGAGTTCAGCCAGATCTTGGAAAGTTGGATATAGGTGGAGGAATGAAATTCAAGGAATTGAGAGCACAAAGGAGTCTGTTTAAGCTAAGGGGTAGCCATTAGATGTTGAGCACCAAAGAGACCAGGGTCAAGGCTCATCATAAAAAATGGTGCTCTCTGACCCTTTGATGTTCTGGCAGCTTCCCTGTGCCTTTAAGAGTATTCTTTGGAAATGACATGGAAAAAAACACCTGATATTGAAGGAGGGTCTTTCTCTATGACTCAGTGATAAGAGGAGATACTGGCTGGACCCTCTATAGGGCAGAGATAAGTTGCGCCTGAAACATGGTGACTAGCTATTAGGCCTAATAAAACAGCAATACAGGACAGAGTTAGGAAGAAACATTCAGAGGTTCAGAGTATCTGGCGAAAAAGGAGCAGGTCAAGCTGAGGGCTTGGTGTCCTTTGATTGCCAAATAGGAGACTTCAGGCCATCAAGTGTGAGCTCCTACTTGCAGCACAAGGTTCAGGATTAAATATATTCCTTTGGTGGCAGCCACCTGCAAATGCCCACTGTCTGTCCCAGAAGAGTTTCTCTCCATTTCTGAAAAGGAATGAATGGCCAGAAAGAATGGTTAGGCTGGTCCCTAGGCCAAAGGCAGGTAGAGGCGGCATCCAGCCATGAAATATTAATCTCCATGCTTCACGCATCCTGAAGATATTTCTCAATTTATTACCATGCAGGGGCTGTTGTGCAATTGACACTAACAAGAAATACTTCTGCACTTTACCAAGTCTACATTTGAGCCGCCCAATGTTTTCATCATAATATTTATTTCTGGGTAAATAGGCTAAATTCTCCAATTTTGATACAAAACAGAAAGATCAGAGAATGAAAATAAATAGATGACATGGCTGTTTAAAGCTCATGTAAAATGTTTTCTAGCAGCATAAATATTTGATTGTAAAACTTTCAATATGTTGTGTCTATTAACTAGTAATGTACAATATTTAAATTATTCAGCCAGCCAAAGTGGGCCAGGGTCATGGCGGAGAACAGAGTAAAGACCCAGCCTGGCGAGGTGCCAACTTACAGTCATAACACAACCCTGAGGCTGGCCCCAGATACTATCCATTCCATCTGGGGCTCTTTGGTCAGGACCAAGCCACAGACGAGAGCAGAGGGTTAAATGGAATACTGAGGGACACTAACAATTTCCCGATCACTTTCCATTATTAACTTGGTTTGCACAGAAGCTATTATGTATCATTTACATTTGGACCTTTAGATGTTCAATTCAGTCAGTTGTCTTTGGTATGATTCTTTGATTTTTGTGTTTGGAGGTGGGGGAATGGAGTGATGTTTCTGAAATACCATCCAGGACTTACGTTGAATTACTTCAAAATTCCATCTGCCCTACTGATGTCACTGACTCTCTATATGCATAATCTGTAAAGACCATTGATTGGACTTATAGTCAAAAGAACTGAATTTGGAAGACTTTCCTAGCCATTTGAATGTGGGCAGTTCTCTGAATCTCCCTGGGCCTCAGTTTCATCATCTGTAAAATGGGATCAATGTGTTTCCTGGCTATAATACTGGGTGGTTGTGAAGATCAAAATACAAACAAGCTAGAACAGTTAAAGGTATAAAAGTCCTATAAAAGACTGTCTTAATTGAAGGGAGCATTGCATTCACTTCAGAGTGTACCCCTCTTTGCACATGCTCTAACATCTAACACTGAGTCTGGCACATTGTAAATCTCTATACAAGCTTGTTGATTGAATGAATGAGCACCGTTGGCAGACTAAGTGTTCCTCTCCTCATTCAGTTCTCCAACGAGTCAAAGAGGATGAACTTCCAAGAGTGAGGAGCCCCAGCTGATCAAGACCATAATGGGCCCTTGAGTTCTCGAGGGATGCATCCTGAAATCTCAGGAATCCTCAGCTTCCTGAATAATGTTGAAGAGGAGGAGGGCAAAGCTGCACGGAGAACCTGACATCCTGGGTGGCAGACTGCACTCACTCCTGGCTTGGTGACTTGCTTCTGCCTGTCAGCCTCCCAAGTGACGGAATTCTCAGGAAAAAAGGCAAATTTCTAGATATCACAGACTCTGGGGTGCCTTATAAATGTTAAAATCCGGAAATCTTAAATCAACAAATGACAAAGATCTGTGGAGTTGTTATTTTAAATAATTGAGAAAAAAGTAATTTCATAAAGCATTGTGAATGGTGCATCAATCCTAATCCTCTGTGTTCATTTGCTTCACCCAGAGAATAAGTGAGACAGCTCTCAGTCATATCTGCATAACAGGATGGCTTCATCTCACACTTTTTGAACCCTTTCCCTCTGTTTTATGCAGTAAGTAGTGTAAAGGCGTGCATATTGAGAGGCTGGTATCTAACTAGTTTTAACAGATTGTATATTCTCGTGTCTGAATTTAGAACTGACTTGATTACACTATGTATACCTTTGTTTCATTTGTTACCTCACTCACTAAATATTTAGAGTGCCTGCTATGTGCAAAACAGGAGAAATGCTACCTACTATGAGAGGTAAAGTACGAGACTTTATGCCTTTAAAGACCTTCCCATCCTCTCAGTGGGGCTATGGGAGGGGATGAAAGGCATGTGTGCAAGAGTATAAACTTGAATGTAGGTGCCTTGTTGGTATTGTGTGTTGATATTATCTGTACAGTGCTGAGCATATGGCAGGTGATAAGGAAATATTTATTGAATGAATGTGTGAAACATTTACTATATTTTATTGATCCTAAGATACATATTTTCCCATCTTTTACTATCATCCAAAAAGCAATGTCCCTTAAAAATCAGTGGAATGTCACACATAATTGGCAGGTCTTTTTTTTATTCTTAGTACATTAAATAATGCTTTATCTTATAAACAACACTCTTAACTTTGATGCTATATGGTAAATAATAATACAAAGGAAGATTTATTTAATTATTAGAATACAGCACCTAATTAGTTGGACATCAGAAAGGAAACCTGGTTTGTGGACCATGCCAGAGTACATTTAAAGAGAAAAAAGGAAGATATTGTTGGGACTGGGTGTGGGAGCGGGAAGGTCAACAGGAAAATAGGTGGAAGGAAGTTTCAGGTGTGAATAAAGACACAGAGACAGAAGTGATTACAACATATTTCAGGGCTATTGAAAAGGTAGATATTCCTGGAATGAAAAGTTCATACTGAATGTCGTACAGCATAGGCCTGTAAATGAAGGTAGGATCGTGGCAGATTTTAGAGGGCTTGAATAACAAGATGGAAAGTTTGGATTTCAACTTTTATGTAAATTTTGAGCCAAAGAGTGACATACTAAAAATAGTGGTCTAAGAGGATTAATTTGTACAGGGTGGATTGAAGTATGTAAAACTGGAGACAGGGAAAACAGTTAGGGGATTATCTTTGTAATCTAGCAGAAACATAATCAGAGACTGTACTAGGATTGCAGAAATGAGAATGGAGAGTAAAGGTGAGATATGAGAGAAATTTTAATGAATTAGTCAATGAAGTCTCTTACGTTTTACATAACCATCATTTATTTAACTCTTTCTAGGTGCCAGGCAGCATTGTGCTAAGTCTACTTTTAAGCATCATCTCATTTTGCATTCAAAAACACTTGTTATTTTTTCCATTATTTTCTTATCACTTATTATTTCCTCCGTTTTATAGTTGAGGAAACAGTAACAGGTACTTATGTCATTAAACACTTCTTGCCTTGAATTCTTCTTTGTTTAATGTTAGAATTACTATCCCTGTACTTTTGTTTGCTTCTGCAAGTGGTGTCTTTGTACATCATTTTAATTTTTTAAGTCGTTTTGTTTTAGGTATTTAGCTAATAAAAAAAAACACATCTGGATTTTCAATCTGATTCAATTCCAGAGTCTTTGAATGGGAGCGATATAACCCATTAACATTTATTGTGGTAAATTATTTGGTTAGCGTTACTTCTCTCATCTTGTTTTGTTTTCTGCATTTCTATGCTTCCATCATAGTTCTTAATTTTCTCTTTCTATTTTTCTTTCCTACAGTGATTTTCAAATTCCATACCTTATTCTTAGTCTTTTATTATTATCACTTTTAAAAAAGTTGAACATATATTTTTCTATTAATGCCGTGATCTTTCATTTACATGTTCCCTCTGGTAGGAACAATATTCCCTTTCTCATCACCTAGACATTCTCTAGAACTTAGTTAACTGACACTTCTTCTGGGAATTCTTCTCTGATTCTTTCAAACTAGAGTGTAATTTAACTACTGCTACTCTCTTCCTTCTAGTTTTTGTTGCAATTATTAAGAATATTAAATCCAGAAGATTTAATAATCAGACAAATAATTTATTTTTTATTATTCAGTATGCTTAGCAAGACTTATTCTTATTTGTATTCAGTTTCAAAATCATTTTAACCAAAAATATGAAACCAGTCAAAATGTTCTTATTTTGTTCTTAAACTAGTCACTGTTCTTATTCCTCACCACCATTTATTTGTACTTTGCCTTCTTCAATCCTGTATTATCTTTTTCAATTTTATTTACTTACTTGTTTTGTGAAATCATTTCTCAGGTTTATTTTGCAAGAATAGGTATATTGGTGCAGTTTTAAATTCTACATGTTGAAGAAAATTTTTGTTTGGCAGAATATTTTCTCACATAAAACCTTTAGACTTGACTTCTCATTTTTATTGTGGCAAAGGGAAGTTTGATGTAGAATTGACTTTTTTTCTTTTGTAGATAATTTTTCAAAATACCTGAATGATTATGGGATTTTTGCCCCTAATACTTGAATTTAACAAAATGCAAACAGAATACATCTTGATGTGTGTCTCAGTTCATTCATTCGATGTAATACATGGTGAAAGACTCATGACTTTTTTTAGTTTAGAACTTATTTTACTTTAATAATATTATTATTGATCCTCTCAATACTCTGATCTCTCTTTCAGGAATTCTTGTTCCACAGAAATACTAGACCTTCTTGATCATTCCCCCCATGTTTCTCATCCTTTTAAAACTTCATCATTTTTATCTTTTATACTCCAAGTTATGGAGAAAATTCTTGAACTTGTATTATAATTAAATTATTCAGCTTTATACAGAATCCAATTTCTATGTACTGCACTTATTATGTTTTAAAACTTATCTGTCATTTTATAAGTCACTACGAAATATTTTCAGGTGTCAGATTACTTCCTTTTTAGGACCAACTTCATAAATATAAAATCCTCCTGAAGAACATAAAAAATACAGATTAGAGATTATGTTGCCCATAATTATTTCAATAATTATTATTGAAATGGGGATGGGGTCATCTTTTATTTTATCAGATCAGTTCCCTTTTTGGAGATTGTTGAATATTTTCATACATCTACTACTTTTCCCCCAGTAGTGTCCTTACAGATGATTAGTCCAGTAATGCAAGTTGAGGTGGGTTTTATCGAGGATTTTGTGTGTTAGTACTAAAATATTTCAAGTCCAGGTAAAGGAAATAGGGAAATGTTTAGATTTTTAGGTCTTTAGTTTGCCCTGTTAGAGATCCAGTAGCTTGTAGGGAATAAGGAGGAACTTCAAACCAGATAACTATGACAAGAAGGAATGTGGCTAGGAAAACACAGCATCAGTACACCTTTCCATGATTTGCAGGCATGCTGGAGCCAGCTCAGACTGGCTCGAGGAGTTTGATTGTTTGAATCTCTTCCCAACTCCGTGTTCAGTGACACCACAGTGCAAACCTGAAGTAGATGTTGGTGGAGATAATTACACTATAGAAAGTGACAAATAGTATAAATCATGGCTTCCTCCCTCCTTGACAGATGGTTGTTAAACATTTACCAGTATACAACTGCTCTTAGGAAACATCTTTAGTTTTTTCATTTTTCTGGCCTCAATGTCTAAGTCTGCCTAGAGAAATTTCATGCTAAATATGAAATTTGATTTTGGTGGTTTTACACATATCCCCCTAGTATGGGCTGAATTGCATCCTCCCAAAATGCTTACGTTGGAGCCGTAACCCTCAGTACTTTAGAATGTGTTTGTCTTTGGAGATAGGGTTTTTAAAGAGGTGATTAAATTAAAATGAGGCCATTATAGTGGCCTAAATTCAATCTGCCTGGAATCCATATAAAATCCATTGGGACACACAGAGAGACATTAGGGACGTGTACACACAGAGGGAAAACCATGTGAGGATACAGGGAGAAGATAGCCATCTACAAGCCAAGGAGAAAGGCTTCAGAAGAAACCAACCCTGCCAAACACCTTGATCTTGGACTTCTAGCCCCCAGAATTGTGAGAAAATACATTTCTGTTGTTTTAGCCACCTATTCTGTGGTAGTTTGTTTTGGCAGCCTGAACAAGTACACTGTCTCTGGTGATCCCACACCATCTCATATTCCACTTTTCTCCTTTTTCCACTAGAATCTCAGTCAGAACTTTTTCTAATCCCTTAGAGAATAGCCTAGAATGCTGGAGTGGAAGCTGTTTCCTACTTGTCAGCCTCCATGTTTGGTTGGTCGTGTTAAAGATTCCAGTGCCAAGGGCCAGGCCAGTCCTCCTGTACAGCGCAAAACTGCTGACTTCTCCCTTCCCACTGTCTGTCTACGCTTGGCCCTAGCGTTTTTATCTATGTTGAGAGTCAGGCAAGGAAGTGGATGAAAAGGGGGAAGCATCACATTTAAGTGAGAGTGCAAATCAAAGATGAAGAGTAATGAGTTCAAAGGTGATGAAGGACAGAATTATGTTGACATAAGAAACAGAAATTTTTCTATGGGGCCTGAAAGGAACTTCCTTCTTCCAAAATACACTATCTGAGGACTATGAAATGGTGGATTTAGGGTTACTCACAGATGAAATTCTGAAAGTTGCATCTTTAGTTCCAAAGACATGTCCCATTGACCCAGCTTCTCATCCTATTCCCACTTCATTACATCAAACTTATGTCACTAAGCCCAAAATGTCATTGGCTAATGCTACTTCAATGTCTTATAAAGAATAATTCAGGCCTCTTAATTATATTTAGGAAGAGGGCAAGAAATTGATTTTTAAATGATTGATGAATGAGGATTAGGTAAAAACATTTGCACTAAAAGACTCTCTAATATGGCTAAATAAATACTTGTCCCACCAGCTTATTCTTGGTTCAGTTTTTGATCACGGAGATTTTCTGAAGTCACCTGCTATTTGAGATGAGAAGGCATCATGATTCATAATACTGGACTTCTTCAAATACATGCATAGTAGCATAATATATAGAAAATTCATTCCTGCAACAAATGTATACCAAAGAAACCCTATTGTCTGCTAGGCACTGAGGACACACAGATAAATGAGACAGAGCTTCTGTCCTCAAGCAGTTACAAGGCATAGAAACAATCCCTTCCAATACACCAGTTTGTAATAGCAGCTACCATTTTATGCTTTTTATGCTTAGAGGAGACGTTTAACTTTCCTGAGTCTCAATTTTCTTATCTATAAAATGGGATCACTGAAGCCTGTCTATTATTCCTGAGTTATTCCTGAGCATCATCTAAGATCAAGTGGGAGTTAAGGACCATGTTAACAGTAAACTACTTCTCAGGCCTGATCTTCAAGACAGAAACATGGGTAACCCTTGGTTTGGCTCTTCCAGCCACAAGGGTCCCCCTGTTTGGCTGGATGGTTTTGGACAACCGTGGTCTACTGGCGCCTGTGCACTCAGAAGAGAATGGTGTATGGTCGCTTCACTTCCTGCTTCTCCCCCTCCCCATGTCCCTGCCCAGCTGTGCCACAACTTCTGCCATCTTCAACTAACTGGGGGACAGAAGAACATAGGTTTTGAGTCTGAGAGGCAGGGAAGATAGATCTTGTTTTTCTTTGCATGGCAATTTATTAATTTATTTTCCATCTATGGCAGATATTTGGAGAAAGAAAAGAGTCCCACCAGTAAATATCAAGTCAATACATTTAACAGTATGTCACTGAACAGAAGCCAGATTCACCCATGAGGACTAGTTCAGGAAGGTCCCTTCACCTTCAACAAGACACTCATTTGCCTTAATGAAATCTTTTCTATAGGCCAGGTGCTTCTGTGAGTTCCCACAGTAACTGCATTTTCCAGTTAAGGAAGAGCCAAGAGAGGTTAAGTAATGTGCTCCAAATCATATGGGTCTGCCTGACTCCAAGCTCCAGCTTCATCCTCTCTCTCAAACTGCCTCACCCCTGTTTCCAAGCTCCTCATTAGTGTTCAGAAGTAGGGGACTCCTGGAAGGCCAGTGTTAGGCCGTAAAACACAGCATTGCCCACCCATCATTTTCTGTCTCTCATATTTTGGGTCTATACTTTGAATCATATGTAAACATCTCTTTACCTCAATTCTGGCCATTCCTGACTTTGAAACAGTCCAATATTAGGATCAGAGAAGAGGGCTAATATTGAAAAGAGAGGACGTTAAGGGTTCTAGATTTTGAATCCCAGTTCTCTATGAATTTGCCTGTGACCTTGGCTAAGACACTCACAACCAGGTCACAGTTTCCTAAGAACCGTGTCTGTGAAGTGAGGATGGCTGGGTTGGGTTTCATGTTCAAGGGTGGTGGAGGCTCCGCTGGAGCCCAGGTTTCCTACTTCCGCCCAGTGTCCTCTCGCTGACAGCTCTGTGGTGTGTTGTGCACAGTCCTTCTGTTGGTGGGCAGGAGGGAGGTTGGCTGGGCACACTTCTTAGTTCCCTTTTGCTAGTTAGTTGGCAAATCCTCAGAGAATAAAAACGCCTTTTCGTGTAACTCGAATCAAAACACACTTTGAAAGGGGTGTCTGTTGCCAAAAATTTATATTTATCCCAAGAAAAATTAGAAACTATTTTTGGATTATCTGCACATGACTCGCCTGCCTTACTGCAGATAAACAGGAATGACTTGCATGCAAACCCCTGTGCTGCTCAGAACATGTCACCCCCCCCACACACACAATTCTGCCCTTGGAAATGGAGGTGCTGTTCTGCTGCTGCTCCCAGGCAGCTTCAAGCTGTGATAAAATTAAGGGTATGGGGCGCATGAAGATCTAGGTCTGAAATCTGGCCTCCCTTACTTCCTAGCTCTGTAGCTTTGGGCAAGTTATTTAACCTTTCTGGGCCTCAGTTTGCTCACATATAAAATGGGGATAAGTAACACCTAATTTCGAGGTGGTTGTGGGATTAAATGGAATAAAGCCTTGTCATATGACTGGCACTTAATAATTGCTCTGTCGTTTTCTTCTCAGATCTGTTTTTGGCTCTGAAAGAAAAGGTGTTAATCTCCATTTAAGGAAGATAGCTGAGAAGATAGGCAAAACACACATATTTACCTTAATCCTCATGTGTTGTGGCCAGGATGCTCTAACTCCAGAGATGGAAGCAGCGAGGGACAGGCTCCTGCAGAACAGGAGACAAGCTGAAAATGGCCTCAGAGACCAGGCATGTCCCATACATGTAGAGAGCAGACAGGAAGCAAGGCGAAATGCAGCTCAGTGGGGAATGCATATACTAGCCATAGGCATTCAGATTTTAAAATCTCAAAACACCATGCTAGCCCAGCAAACCTGTGGGTTGGCTGAATGTGGCTTCAGTTTGTCACTCCTACTCCAGGGAACCATGTTTTTCATTCCTTCAAAAGCTGTTTCACAAAAATCACGTCCCCTGGAAACCTTTTCCTTTCTTTTTCTTCCCTTTCTCTTTCTTTTTTCTTTTCTTTTCTTTCTTTCTTTCTTTCTTTCTTTCTTTCTTTCTTTCTTTCTTTCTTTCTTTCTTTCTTTCTTTCTTTCTTTCTTTTCTCTCTCTCTCTCTCTCTCTCTCTCTCTCTCTCTCTCTCTCTCTCTCTCTCTCTCTTTCTCTCTTTATTGCTTCTGGCCTTTTCTAGAATAGCAATTCATTTCCAAGCACCTATTTTGCACAAAACATTGTGGAAGAGACAAAAATGAAAAAAATATATACAAGACTGGATGCAGCCAGACAAATTTAAAGCAAAGCATCTAGAAATGAGAACAGCACTTCAAGCTATGGAAACAGTGAGTTGTTTCTGGCTGGGTTGGGGGGAGGTGGCTGGTGCAGGAGAGAGGAATGCTTAATGGTGTAGGTGTCACATGAGCTCTGATGGGTTTTGACAAGTGGCATGCGGGGAGATGGTTCATACCAACCACTGTACGTCTGTGGTTATGGGTTTTGCTTGTCTCGCATGTGTATGTTTATTCTCTTTCCTTTTGGAGTGTTGGAAGCTCCTTATAGGTGAGGACTGGATCCTCTATTTAGTTTTCCTGGTTTCCTTGACATTCCCTAACATCTATCTTAGTTTTTTGCTATTTAAGAATCTTGTTCTGGTCATTGAGAAAATGAAATGCCAGATTCCTCTATCAGTGAGAAGCAAACAGTCTGAGGCATTTGGGGAACACAGATAAAGTTAGTGAGATTGGCGCTGGGTCTGAATGAGCCTGTGGACTCCTGAGACCGTGGCTGACAGACTACGTCTTGATCCTGATAATGACATGTCAGGACTTCCTCCTCAGCTGAAAGGAGAAGAATGGCAGGCACACCAGTCCCTAATTGTCCCTAATCACAGATGTTTAGAAACAACCAGCAAGGAAGACCTCACACATTACAAGTCTTACCAGGAAGCCGTGGGTCAGATTATCAGCAGTTTATGGATAAAGAGTGTTGATTCCGTTCTAGGAGGATGGACCCAGGCTGATCTGGCAAAACCAATGAAACAGGGTCTCATCCCTTTTTAGAGACTTCTCGTCGTGTTCGTGTTGTGACAGGACATGGTGTTTATCACTGCAGGCTGTTTAAGGGCTCGAGGAAGGGAAAGATGAAACAGAGGGAGAGATAATAACATCTCCCCAAAACCTATTATTTCCTAGACACTAAACTAAGTTCTTTACCTAGATTAGCCCAGGATTAAATGAGCGCTAGGCATTGTTGTTTTACGTTGGAGGAAAACTGAATTGTGGAGGCTGCATGCCTTGCCCAGGAGCACGGTTAGTAAGCTGTGGAGCTGAGCTTCACTGAGGTGTGCCCACCATATAAGCTTTCTATCCTACCAAGGTACCTCTCTGTCCTAGGTTGGGTTCCTCGGGAAACAGACTCTGACGTTGTTAGGTTTGGATGTAGGAGACTTTCTGGGAATGGCTTGGGAATAATTCTTACAAGGGTGTGGAAAAGCAGGCAGGGTTTCAAGCAGGAAGGGGTGAAGTTAAACTGTGATGTGATTGCGACAGAAGCTTCAGCAGATCCCAGTCGAGCCAGTACCACGTTGAGGCAGTCTTGGGTTGGGGCAAAATTTAAGGGGTGCCAGAAAACTTAGTGGTCAAGATGCATAACATTATAATGCAACATTTAAAAAAAATTAAGCTAATATTAAAAAATTCATGATGAACAAAACATCAAAAATTAAAGACAAAATCCAACCCTGCTTTGCATGACTCATCTTGCTCTCACTAATCCCAGGAGCCCTTTTGAGTTCAGTCTTTATTTAAAACTTTGACACTTTATCATGGATTTTTTTTTTCCTAATTTAAAAGAATATACTGCATTACTTTGTTTATCTGTCTTAATCACTGAGATTTGGTGTGCCCCCTTAAATTTTGTACCTGACGAGGGCAGGTGTCTCACTCCCCTCACTCTAGTTCTGGCCCTGAGTTCCAGAAAGCTGTGGATCTTGGATGGGCCTTCATAGTTGTCCTGCCTTGAGACAATGAGGCCAGGCCTTTTTATTCCCCATCCTCAAGGACCAGTCATTGGATAGATGTTCCCCTGGGGACAGTGTGCAACGTTGGGTAATTCTCTCTGGCTGAGAGCAAATCCCCTCATGGGATTCAGTTCTGAACCACCAACCCCAACTCTCTCAGCAGCTGGGGTTTCTGCCAGTCACATTACTGTATCCGCTGCTCTCCCCAACCCAACTTACCTCAAATCCAGAGCTTTCTCTACTGTGTCCTCTGAACTAGAATTCTTAGGGAAGGACATTTATGCAGCGTGTATTGTCCACAAAATAAAATTTCCATTATCCTGTGATTTTGTCAAGTTAGACATTCAGGATTGGAAATATTCATACATCGACTCCAGAAGATATTCTGTGTTGCTATTTCCATCTGCAAAGATCACCACTACTGAGGCTAGAATATGTGCCCCACAGAGTTTACTGGCTTAGCTGAAACTTCTGGTTTTTAATAGTGATGAAATTAGGAGTTTTTGAATCCATTCAGCATCCACCTCCAACCACCCCACGTGCTCTCCCACTGACAACTAATTCAATTTCACTCAATTTCCTTCATGTTCTCTCAGAGTGGGTTTCTGTTGAACCCGTGGTTCTGAGATCAAAGTTCAGACATGTTCATTTTGCTGGATCCTGCCTGGGACTCCTTCAGAACAAAACCGTGGAGAGGAACTGATCAGAAACACAAATGAATTCTCAGCAGTAGGTGTGGCCAATGGGATGGAGAACTCCTTGGCTGAGTTGTTGGAGTTTGCCTCTTCAGGTGTGTCAGGTCCCATGGGGACAGGATATAAGGTTACACAGGTTAGGGGATTTGTACAGGAGTCACATCTGAGTGAAGGGTGATTGAGCTGGGCGTTCAGAAATGCGTTATCAAGAACCCACAGGTGTGAGCAGAGGGTGGAAAATACAGAGCAGGCATGTGGGTAGCTGAACTCTGAATGGGATTTGGGATAGGTGTTGCATGCTGTCTTTTCCAGTTGGGCTGCTATAATAGAATACCACAGACCGGGCAGCTTATAAACGACAGAAATGTATTGCTTACAGTTCTGGAGGCTGGGAACTCCAAGATCAAGGCACCAGCAGGTTTGATGTTTGGTGAAGTCTCACTTCCTGCCTCATAGTTCCTACCTTCTGGCCGTGTCCTCACATGGGGGATTAGGTGAGGGAGATCTCTGGGGTCTCTTTTGTAAGGGCGCCAACCCCATTCCTGAGGGTTCCACCCTCATGACTTATTTACCTCCTAAAGTCTCCAACTCCTGATACGCCCACAGTGGGGGTTATGTTTCAACATATGAATTTTGAGGGGGACATAAATAGTCTACAGCATGTGGTCCGGAGAGCTCAGACTTCCCAATCCCTCAGTCACACCTGTTGTCACATTGAAAACCCTGGAGCCCACTACTTGGGTTCAAATTCCATTTCCTGTACCCACTAGCTGTGTTGGCTTTGCGCAAGTTACTTAACCACTCTGTGTTTGACTTCAGAGAGGGTAATAACATTGGCCTTGTAGGTTGTTATAATGATTAAAGCAATTAACATGCGTGATGCACTTAGAACAGTGCCCAGCACAAAGTGAGTGCTGGTTACTTTTCCCAGACGTCTTGTTCTCTTCCTTTTCCTCTGCTCTTCTCTATTTACACCCTTCCTTTGCTTGCTTTCCCTCCTTCTCTTCCTCTCTCCCTTAGCTGATTCTCCTGGGGAGCTGCCATCTATGTTTTGATTAATTATTTAAAACGCGGTATCCTCTGTCCTTCATTTAAAATAAGGTAAGGACTAGGTCCCATAGTCGTCTCTTTCCATTGTTTCTTTTTGATAGCTTATGGTCCTTAAGTGAGGTTTTTCCCATGGCTGTGCGGCTCCAAATAGAAAACCTGTTTCCCGCCTTGACCTCTGTTCTCATTACTTCATCATTAAGCCTCTATTAGCTTTTTCTGGACCCTAAAGTCGCTTAGATTAGACTTAATGTGGCATGGCCAAGTACACAAGGACCCCTTCAGGCCATAATAAAAGTTTCTCTTTTTCATGAGAAATCTTGAATTCATTTTGAGATGACTTCAAGAGGGTACAGAAATGTTCTTTTTTTAAAAAGTTATTTTTGCCTGTGGAACACACCATTTCCACAAATAATGAGCCTCATCCAAAACGCCGCTCTAGGCAGACAAGCTCACAGCTCAGGAGACGGTAACTCTTTCCCTTCCCACTTCTTCACTCTTTGATGGCTTATCAACGTGGAAGAAGTTAGCGACTCTTGGGAGTAAGTAAGCTGAGAGATAAGCAAATTTAAAACATACAAGCCAGCATTGCAAAGTTAAAAATGAGTAAAAGTCCAGGAAGACCAAACAGTTTTTAAAATCTAGTTACTGTGGGTGGGGACGGGCAATTGTTAGAGAGCCATGTAAAGTATCTGAAGCAAAAACAACTTGTGAAAAGAGGGGTTAGATTCAGATAGGCCTGAGTCTAGATGTTTTCTTTCTTTTTCTTTTCTTTTCTTTTTTTAATTTATTGGGGTGACAATTGTTAATAAAATTACATAGATTTCAGGTGTACAATTCTATATTACATCATCAGTAAATTCCATTGTGTGTTCACCACCCAGAGTCAGTTCTCCTTCCATCACCATGTATTTGATCCCCCTTACCCTCATCTCCCACCCTGGATGTTTTCTTTCTGCATGAAGTCAGAAGCAAGGAATGGCCCCATTAAAAAGACACCGTTTGTTGCTTGGGAGCCAAATGAGGCCCATTTACAGAATATAGTTGCAGCTCTAGAATTTGTCCAGAGAAAACTAAAATGGATGGGTTAAAGTTCCATTGATCAGGATTATTTATTGTAAAGCCTAACATTCAGCAACTTCAGGCATTGCCGTTAATCTTAGTCCTGAGTTAAGGACATGACTAATCTAATAGGGAACAGAGGTGTATCTGTGCAAAACTGGCAATGAAAGGACAGGCTCTATCTGTCTATCCTTTTGTCCATCCATCCACTGGGAACTCACTGGAATGTGCTAGTTGCAGTACAAGGTGATACATACGTGAAAAGTCAATCTGACCTCAGAGAATTCACAGACAAGTAGAGAAAAGAACGTGCAAACAAACAATCATGAAGTGAAATGATGAAATAAGGTTCAGGCAGCACAACTTGAGCACAACCTACAGCTACTTAGAGGAGTTAGAGTTTTTCAGAGAAGACAGGTTTTGTGCTGGGATATTAAGGCAGCACAGGAGTTTACCAGGCTGACGGTGCTGTTCTCTCTACCTGGAATGCCTCTTCCCTTTGCTGCCTCGCAGATGTGGAGACAGGAGACGACCTGGAGCATTTGGCCTTTGGGAGATCTGCATTGCTGAAGTATAAAATGTCACGGCAGCAGTTTTAAGGATCATAGACCTCTCTGAGAATCTGATGAGCAACCTGTTCCCACAGTAAATACACAAATATACATAACTTCACATGAAATTTCAGGGAACATATTGGTGTACATCAGGTCGTGTGTCTCTAGGCTTAGGAATGAGAAAAGACAGAGATGGAGAAACTTTCCTGTCAATTACATCAATAATCTGCCTCCTGAAGAAAAAATGGAATATGTGAAATCTTAAAAAAAAAAAAAAAAAGTCAGATTCAAACAGGGAGTAAAAAAGTGGTTGCCAGAACCTGTGGGTGGGGGAGGGAGAGAAATAGGGAGAGGTTAGTAAAAGTTTACAAACTATCGGTTATAAGATAAATAAATACGGTCTGAGGATCTAATGTACAGCATGGTGACTATAGTTGATAACACTGTATTGTATAATAGAAGTTTGGTAAGAGACTAGAGCTTAAATGTGCTCCCCCTCAAAAAAAAAGGTAACCATGTGAAGTGCTGGATGTGTTAATTAAATCAATAGGGGGAAGGAATCCTTTCACAGTGTATACCTGTATCAAGTCATCATTTGGTACACTTTAAATATCTTACAAGTTTATTTGTCAGTTATACCTCTAAAGCTGAAAAAGAACATTTTTTAAAACCCCACCAGTGCCATATTATTGGAGTTTGTTGTGATGGCTTCAGTCAGTGGTTTTCTGACCAGCATATATTTCCTTCTATAGTATATAAAAAACCAACATAGTTATTCTCAAATAAGTCCTTTATTTTCATCAAGATATATTTTAGTGTAAAAGAACCCTTTTAAGTATTATGTCTTAAAATGGAAAGAAACACTTAAAGCTGAAAGAACCACTTAATATTTTTGGTCAAAATCTAATGCATCCTTGGTAGCAGCCCCCATATGTAATAGTGCATGAATACTTGTATAGCCCAATCCTGTTCGTGGCACCTGCTCTGTAAACATTTGTTGTACCGGAAGATTTTAATTTTCCCGTGCCGGACTGCTTCGTGTGGTGAAGCTGCCTCATCATGGGAGTAGGGGTCACTAACCTTGATGTTGACAGATTTTGAACAAAACATGGACATCATGCTTGCTATGGAAATGTACCTTCAAGACAAGTTTTACCACCTTCACTTCCCCCTTAACTTCTACGCTTCTGACTAGATTGGCACCCTGTAAGCCATTCTGAATAGAATTATGGAGAATTTGGGATTTCCAGTATGAATGCTGCAAACACTGGGGTTGGTTCTCTAGAAGCTAATGGTTTTCTCATTTTGCTTCAAAAATGAATATAGGACAGCACATCAATATTAAACAATAACATGGGCTTTCTTATTCATTTCTGGGAAAAGCACAGGTAATACTCTTACCTACCATTTTAAGGATTAAACACTTACCATTTCTTACAGCTCATGGCAAACTGCATTCTTTTGAAACTTCCAGATTATTTTTTATGTCCAATGGTGAGCAAACAGACATAAAGTCTTTTGCAGTCTAAAATGTTGATTTTAGGCAAGTTGGTGCCTCTGGGCACCAACTTCTATATCTAGAAGACTCACTACAGTCTCTGTGAAAGAGACTGCTGAGGACCCTACTAAACTAGCAATTCTCCATTGTGGCTAGCACTTGCCATGAGACCAAACTCTGGCCAATGAGATGTAGTGGAGTGTTTCATGAGACTCCTGGGAAATCTCCTAAAAGAGAGGTGACCACACTTTTCCTCCTTCCTCTCCTCTCCTACTTGGAAGGGAGTCAAGATGAATAGTATAGCCTGACAGCTACGTAAGACCATGAAACAACATGAAGAATTTTAGCCACATGCTTAAGGTGGCAGAGAAAACAGTTAAGAGCCTGGATCCCTGATGACATGGTGGCCACCACACTAATCCTAAGCCTCTCTCTGGGCTCTATGACGAGGCCACTATTATGAGGGATTTTCAGTTTTAGCAGCAAAACCTAGTTCATCTTGCCCTGCCAGCAGAGGTTTGTCTCCCTGCCTAGGGGAACAATCACGTTGGCTCTAAGTTTTTGTTGAAGTAATCATGCATGGTGTATCTTGCTGACTGGCAGCTATCCAAGTATATTAGGCATTCTGTCAGGCTGTGGCATCAGAAGATCGTGGGTCATCAGCCCCATGAAACGTTCCGGTTGGCATAGTTTAGGAATGGCTCTGACACTGCCCCTGTAAGATCTAAGAGAATCTCCAAAGCTCTGCCTTTGATCTGCCATTTGTCAAAATCTCCTGGCTTATTACATAATGGATGTAGACAGGCTGGACTCCTCCCTCTGTTGTAAATATTCTAGATATGAGAAGCACAACTCATTTTTCTTTCAATTATTATCTGACTCTTATGGCTATTTGACTTTTCTGTGTCAAAAAACAAACACAGAACATTAGGATGAAGCTCGGTCTGTCTGCCACAACTGAATTATTTTTTTCTCTTACCCTGCATGTTTTTCTAGTGACTCCTTTTGGAATGTTATTTTGAACTTACAAAGGTTCTTTAAAAAAACTTTGTATATTTCTTTTAAGCATCCCTTGAGAAAGTCAGATTTAAACTTAGCAAATGCGTTGGCTTTTTAAAAGCACTTTCTTAAAATAGTTGATGTAAATCTTGGTGGGAAATCTTTAGGTGCCCCGAATGGACGGAAATAGAAATGTTAATGGAAATGCCATTTGTGAAGACACCAGTGACGGCTCCATTCAGATGGACCCAATCAGAAAACACGGGAGCTTGCAATCTATTCCAGTGTGAGTCTGATTTTAGGAGCCCCAGAAAGGGGGGAGAAATCGGAAGCCAGTGGACTAAAGTAAGAAAGCAGGCGATTGTAAAATTGTTTGGACAGGAGAGACTCCTAGGTATGCATGCTAACACATTACCAAAGTCATGGTTATTTTCTAACTTTTTTATGGAGCAACCTCATTTTTCAAAGATTACAAATATTATTAAATGAATCACTCTGGTAGGTCTGCGGGGCTTGGCATGATGTCAGCTGTTTTGCTGTAGGTCAAGAGGAGAGTGAAGTCACAGAGGTCCATGCTAGATGGAAATGCAGTGGCAAAGGTCTCTGTGCTTGGCTGTGTAGAGGAGTATGTTTGTGAATCATGGCTGTGTTAGCACGGAGGTGTGGCTTGGTGTGGGAGCTGTGGGGGTCAGTATATGTGTTCCAGGCATTCCCCCAAACCACTCCAAATAAAATAAAATAACATAATTTGACAAGGACAGTTGAGACATCCCTAGTCTTATTTTAAGGGTGTTTAAAGTATCCATGGAATTGCAGTTTTGAAACATGTCTCCTCTCAACCTCACTTCCTTGGTACTTTACGTCTCTCTTCAAACCCGAGAACTCCCCGTAAACCATAACCCCATGAAGTATTCCATATCCTCCAGAGTTCCCAGTCCAAGGATCTTTGAATGACAGCACAGTGCTGCATTCCTTGCTAGATTCATTGAAGACCCTCTGTCTTTAATAGCACCAGGCAGATTTTCAGCCCATTAATAAGTGTCGTGGTTTAGAATCATAAATCTCACCGTGAAGCTGGGTATTTTTGCTAATGGTGCAAACTCGAGTTAGGGAACCATAGCTCCCCATCTGCCCTGTTGTGCCCCGGTATTATTATTGTACCCTTTCACTGGTAAAAGTGTCCTCGTTTGCAGGATAAATTATGTGGATACCCTACTTGCAGGAGACCAAAGGCCTCTGTGGCCCTGACTCAGCTCAGAGTGTGAGCATGAGTTGCCTGCGTCCAGGCCGGCTGGCAATGGCGGTAGATACTGGCTCTGCTCACAAAACCGTCCTGTTTTTAGAGCAGGAGATCACTGAGTGTGAGTGCCCTCCACAGGGAAATTTTCCCTCTTTGATGCCACTCATGTTATCCCTAAGGCTTGGATAGGGACCTCGCTTCAGGAGCCAGCCCATTGTATGCACCGCTCTGAGGGTTAGGGCATTCTTCATAAGACTGAGCTGAAGTCTTCCTCCGGAAAGGGCAAAGGAAGCGCACTCTCCTTCCTACCTGATAGCAGTCGGGATGTTATTATGGAAGGTCAGAGGATGGAATGATGCTATTGGACTGGAGGGTCAAGAGAAACCACTTGCTTCCCACCTTCCCGGTTCTCCCTTGAGGGCAGAGAGGAGGCATTGCTCTGAGCTACTTTCATACCCGCAGGCAGCTGCTTGTCAGAGTGCAGTGTCCAGTGCTCAGCTAAGTGTCAAATGGTCAGTGAGGGCATGGAACTGAGTCCAGGGCTTGGTTTGTCTTACCTCCCAAACCACAGGGTGGACACATCTGCTGATTAAAGCGTCTTGAATATATGAAGACAGGTGCTATACCACCCCAGTCCTTTGGGTCCCTGGACTTAAAACTCCAGGACCCCTTGATGTACTTCAAAGTGGCTTTCTGCACTGCCTGGGACCTCCTTCCTCAGCTGACTCTAGAAATGCCTTCAGGGTCTCATTTTCTAAAACCTCATGACTTCTGCCATGACATTGACCCTTCTATATACTCAACAATAATTTTGGGGTTTGGGGGACTACCTGGTGAACAAGATAGGCACACTTTCACTCTCTCATGGGGCTTTAATTCAGGGGATGGATTGGGGTCAAGCCTAGGAAAACCATCTCTGGATCCATCTTCACCAAGGCTGATAGCTGAATGACGGGGCAGTACTAATCTTAAAAAATTGCAAGTTTTTTGCTTTACAACTTTCCCCCTAACTTTATTGAGATATAATTGACATATAACATTGTACAAGTTTAAGGTGTATAACACGGATTTGATGCATTTATATGCTGCAAAATGATTATCACCATAGCATTAGCTAATACCTCCAGCATGTCACGTAATTACTAGTTCTGTATTGTGGTGAGGATATTTGAGATCTACTCTCTTAGCAACTTCCAACTATACAATATAGTACTGTCAACTATAGTTACCATGCTGGGCATTACATATTATAACTGAAAGTTTGTACCTTTTGTCCAATATCTCCTCATTTCTCCCAGCACCCAGCCCCTGGCAACCACCACATTATTCTCTCATTCTGAGCTCAGCTGTTTTAGATTCCACATATAAGTGAGATTATATAGTACTTATCTTTCTCTGTCTGACTTATTTTACTTAGCATAATACCCTCAATATCCATCCATGTGGTTGTGAATGGCAGAATTTCTTTCTTTTTCATAGCTGAATAGTATTTCGTTATATATATTATATATTATGTATTATATATTATATTACATATATTACATATGTGTATATATGTATATATATAAATAATATATATGTATATATATAAAATCTTTATCCACTTATTCATCAGTGGACACAAGTTGTTTCCATGTCTTGACTATTATAACTAATACAGCAATGAACATGGGGGTGCAGATGTCTCTTAAAGATAGTGATTTCATCTTCTTTAGATATACTGTGTTTCCCTGAAAATAAGACCTACCCCAAAAATAAGCCCCAGTTAAGATCGTCAGCCAGACGGACGCATTTAGTACGTTATGATGATGTTCCAGAAGAAGATGACATGACTGTATTTGAATAAAGGTAGATTGTTGTACATGAAAAAATAAGACATCCCCTGAAAATATGCCCTAATGCATTTTTTGGAGCAAAAATTAATGTAAGACCCAGTCTTTTGGGGGGAGACATGGTATACCCAGGATTGAATTGCTGGATCATATGGTAGTTCTATTTTTAATTTTTAAAGGAACCTCCATACTGTTTTCCATAGAGGCTGCACCAATTTACATTCCCATCAGCAGTGCACAAGGGTTCCCTTTTCTCCACATTCTCGCCAACACTTGTCTCTTGTCTTTTTGATAATAGCCATTCTGACAGCTGTGAGGTGATATCTCATTGTGGTTTTGATTTGCATTTCCCTGATGATTAGTGATGTTCAGCATCTTTTCATTGTTTTGCAACTTTTAATTAATATTGATTTTCAAAGACAATTTTGATAAAAGAAAAAAAAAGATTTCAGCCAATCACGCTCACAAAATCTATTTTTGCTATCTTAAGCCCTTCCATCTTTCTTCTTCATTGCAGCACTACTAGATGCACGTTTAAGTATTTTGTGGGTATAGAAGGGCCTTCTAGATGCATGAAGTTGGAATCATTTCTTCCCAACTTTTCTCCTATGCTCTGTGTGCTCCCTGACTGGGGGTTCAGGGCCCAGTTGAAAAGCCTTTCAGCTCTTGGTCATTTGGTTCCTGTAGACTTTTTGTCCCTGGTTGCAATTATTCAGCAGCTTACACACCTCTGTCTAACTTGCCGAAGAAAAAGCAAAGATAAGAAAGGCTTTAATCCATTTGCTCAGATTCTCTGAGTGGATTCTGGACAACGCTGTTTGGGAACCTACTTCTGATATCACTGTCAAAGGTGTCAGCTGTCCAGAAACCTGCCAAGAGAAAATCACACTGAGATTAGCTAAATGCAGATGGCCACCATGAACCCTTCTCAAGGGCAGAGGTGGGGTGAGAGCAAGCAGCACCTCACTGCCAGATGTTACCCAGAAATGTTGCTCTTTTAATTTCTATTTAGAGCTGTCGGGAGGCAACTGGCTCAGTCCTGAGACCAGATTCGGAGACTTAACCGTCTTTTACTTATTTCTCATCACGGAGATGAATCCCATGTTGTGTTCCAACGACCAACAGGAAGGGGGAGCAATGCGTATTTCAGGAACTTTGTGTCCCAAACACCAACAAGATATTGCACCACGATGGCATCCTTAGAACAAGCTGATCGACTCCCAAGGTCACCATTTTGAAGGTTCCACATGTGTTTGGATGTTTACCATCCCATTTCCAGGACCTTTGCAGTTTTTATTTCTCTTTTCCTGGAATGTTGTTCCCTCACATCTTGGCAGACTCCTCTCTCATTCCATTCATGTCTCTGCTCAGAGTGTCACTTTCACACAAGATCTTCCCGAACTTTTTTTTTTATTATCTTAAACAGCCTCCCCCTCTGCCCTGTACCTCACTATACTTTACACTTAATATGGGGGCCCAGACACATATGGCTACTGAGCACGTGATATATGACTAGTGCCAATGAATGTTTAATTGTCTGTAACTTTAAATTTAAAGACTAAAGGCGTGTGAAAGATTTACCTATTGAATAACTTTATTGTTTGTTGGGACTACATTTTACTTTACTGAAAGTTTAGCGTCCAAAGTGAAATATGTCGTAAGTGTAAAATACACTTGGGTTTCAGATTTTTTTAAGGGCCGTTGAAGATTTAGTATGAAAAATAAGGTAAAACATCTCAATGTTTATATTCGTTACATGTTGACCTTTTTGGGATATATTTGGTTTTATGAAATGTATTATTAAAATTAATTTTACCACTTTCTTGTTACTTTTTACATGTGATTACTGGAAATTACAAATGTCTACTGGGTAGCATTGCTTTATTCCTTTCCCTTTTTGCTACCTGACATTATATATTTAAATAAATTCTATATTATACAATATAAATATTAAGTGTGATTAATTGTCTGTTTCTTTCTTTAGAAAGCCTACTAGGGTCTTATATTTCCTTAAGTACCAGTATTAGAATGCCTTTTTGAGACTAATACAGAAGAAATATAGCACCTTCTTAGAATCCCAAGCGGAGGAAAACACACTGGGTTTGGCCCCAAGTAGGGAACAACTACTGACAGTAGCTGGATATAAGTAAAGATGAACGAGAGGTAACAGGAAGGTTAGAATGAATCAGAAGATTCCTGAACTTTCTGTCCAAAGCTCTCATTTTATCTTGGACGTCTAAGGTGGAGGGCTTGACTTTCTTCAGGACCCAATCCATGGAAGGATGTTTCCTTTTCTTTCTTTTTTTTTTTTTTTTTTTAAGTATAATATTCATATTCTTTTTTTTTTATTATTAAATTTATTGGGGTGACAATTGTTAGTAAAATTACATAGATTTCAGGTGTACAATTCTGTATTACATCATCTATAAATCCCATTGTGTGTTCACCACCCAGAGTCAGTTCTCCTTCCATCACCATATATTTGATCCCCCTTACCCTCATCTCCCACCCTCCACCCCCCACCCCCCTTACCCTCTGGCAACCACCAAACCATTGTCTGTGTCTATGAGTTTTTGTTTCTCATTTGTTTGTCTTGTTCTTTTGTTGCTTTTGGTTTATATACCACATATCAGTGAAATCACATGGTTCTCTGCTTTTTCTGTCTGACTTATTTCGCTCAGCATTACACTCTCAAGATCCATCCATGTTGTCACAAATGTTCCTATATCATCTTTTCTTACCGCCGAATAGTATCCCATTGTGTATATATACCATAACTTCTTCATCATGAAGAAGGATGTTTCCTTTTCAAATTAGAATTATGGAAGGGTAGTGAAATTATTCAGTAGACTGTAACTAAAAGAATTGCTACTAAACAAATGAAAATAGCCTCTGCAGTAACCCCAAATCAAGAGCACCTCTGTGGGTACACCTGCCCATGTATTTCATGGAAAGATCGCATTCTGGTCTTGTTGTATTTACCTCTAGATTCACTCATATCATGGGAAGAAAAAACAACAACAACAACAACAACAACAAACCCCAACAAAACAAACAAACAAAGAAAGCTTTTGGAGTGATAACTTAGCTAAAAGAGAGAAAGAAACTATAATGATGTATTTGTGCAAGCCATTCTGAAGGCTGGCTGGAGAGAGGCTAGGTATAGAGATCTACTTGTTCAGTGCTCACAATGATACACTGTACACCAGAAAATGACAGTGTCTTTGGCATAAGCATAGAATTATGGGACTTACAAAAATCCATACCTTGATCCTATCTCATCCATTCATTCAACAGATATTTTTGAGTGCCTTCTGTGTGCAAGACATTTTTCTATCTGCTGGGAATATTCCAGTGAGAAAGCAAGGTCCCTGCTTTCATGGGAAGCATGTAAAGTGACCATCTCTGCAATGTACAAGCCAAAATGAAGATAGAAGCCAAGAGGACAGAAGGTGATGGATGTCCTGTGTGCGTTGGAGCCCTGGATTTTGGTCCTTCCAGAGACAGGCTCCACTGGGCATTTCCTGCTCTTGGCTTGTGTGGCTTAAGCTAGTTACTTTTGGGTGTCTGTCATTTGCCTATAAAAGAGTGCTGACTGATACATTAAGATGCTACCACCTATTTTGCAAGTTTATTGAGAGGATTAAGTAAAACAAGGACAAAGCAACTAGTACAATGACTGGCATATTGACTCAAAAATCTCTCAGGTTTCTCCAAATCTTTCTCAAGCTAAACACACAGCACTATGCAACAAAATCTGGCCAGTGCTAAGCATTTCAGAGGAAACTATGTGGATTTTGGCTGCAAAAAGCCTGGTTTCTCTAAGAAAGCAGAGTGTGAGTCTTTCACCTGAGTGAGCCAGGTTCATCAGGAACAGCTGCAATATGTACACATCAAGCCCTCATGTGTCCCCATTGTAAAACATTGTCTCAGAAGCTTACCTTCCTCTGCTTATTTTCTCCTACGAGGGAGAATTTTTTTTCTGCTTGCAAAATGTTTTGCAAAATCCAAATTTTAAAAGTGGTGCCGCTCTATGCTGCTGTGGCAACTCTGCGTCCTCCTTAGCTTACTCTGCCCTTCGTAAGATTTCCTTCCTGGGAAATCTCTCTGGAGCTCTAGGACCCCTCAGAATATATTTGGAAAGCACGATTGTAGGTGATGAGGGAGAATGGAATGATACAGAGGCTTCATCTTGGTAAAAGTAACTGTTGAATTAGTGTCAGAGGACTTGAGAGCAAGTTGAGGCATTGTGGTGGATACAGGTAGTGACAATGGAGGGTATTAGTCCTTGCACTTGAACTGTGTGAACTCTCAGAGACTGAGCTGGGGCAGAGAGGGGCACAGCCATCCCAGGGACTTGAAGCAGGTTTATTAATGGGATAAACAAGAGTGAAAGTTAGAAGCTGAGCTTTATTAGCGTTAAATGGCAAAATGTAGTCTTTTACATAGCTGTCTCTTGCCTTTCTTTTTTCACTTTCTACAAATGACATGTAAGTTTCTCTACTACCTTATAATTTATAAAGCCCACACTCATTCACTATCTTTTGTGGATTTGTATATACTAATTTTACATGGCACTGGATCACTTATACTTAATGTGAAATTCAATTCATTCTACTTCTAAATAATTATATTTCTTTACATAACACACTGAACGATTTTTTTTAATGCCTGAAGAAAAGCCAGATTTGTGTTTCTGCTTTGTTTCTCTCTTTTAAAAATACAACTTTCTTGCTATGGGAAATTTCAAATATATGAGCTTTGACAATTAAGTTCGTGAACTTGTTGCAACGATGTTACTAAAATTTTGAAATTAGAGGGATTATTCATTATGAATTTATACCAACTGGACAAAGTAAACAATAGTTAACCAAGTTTACTATTTGGAAGTGCAGAAAAGGCTGCATGAAAAGTTAAATGACCTGAACTTTTCACCAACAATTCATGGCTCTTACGTCACGAAAATGCACCAGCTCACAGGCACGGTCTGTGAGGGAGTTTTTAGCCAGTAAACAAACAACTGTATTGGAACACCCTCCCTACTCACCTGATCTGACTCCCAGTGACTTCTTTCTTTACCTGAAGATAAAGGAAATATTGAAAGGAAGACATTTTGATGACATTCAGGACATCAAGGGTAATACGATGACAGCTCTGATGGCCACTCCAGGAAAAGAGTTTTAAAATTGCTTTGAAGGGTGGACTAGGTGTTGGCATCGGTGCATAGCTTCCCAAGGGGAGCACTTCGAAGGTGACCATAGTGATATTCAGCAATGAGGTATGTAGCACTTATTCTAAGATGAGTTCACGAACCTAATTGTCAGACCTCAGGTACAAAAGTTGAGAGAAGAGTATAATGAACACTCATATACCCCTCACACACCTTCAACAATTTACATGGACAGTCTATTTCATTTGTATTCTCACTTCCAGTCCACCAGGTTATTTTGAAGCAAATTTCAGACACATTATTTCATCTGTGTTTACAACTGATTGTTTTTATTCATGGTAATTATGTTCTCTAAAGTCTCCTGAACACTGAATAGCAAATACTGAATCATTGCTCTTGGGGGACAGGGTTAGGTTCCTAGGAGTCTCTGGTCACAACATTTTTGTCAACCAATTAATATGTACCCTTTTTTTATGGTGTGTCTCTTTAAAGACACCGTCTATATTGTTGATTCATTAACATTGATATTGTTGATCCATTAACATTGAACTCGCGGTAAGCAGCACTCTAACTCACACCTGAATGAAGCTTACCTAACACACTCATTTTTTCCAGAAGGCACATCACGGCTTTCCTGTGCTGAGGAACACCAGACAGCAGGTCAGCACTATGCTTGGGGCCATTTAAAACAATTAAGTCACCAGCAAAAAGCATAAAAATGCAAAAAATGAGGCACTGAGCAGACTGGGAAACAGACACTTGTTTACCATATGAGAACTAAAACAAGAAGAGAGTCACTTGTTGACCTCAGGTGGGTCCATGTGTGTTAGGTGACTCAAAATTTTCACCTCTCTGCTAATGTCCTTGAATGACTGTTAAAGCACCGTGAGTGTTGTTTTGGGGGATACAAATAAACTTCAGCTCGTAGGCAACTTTGCAAAGATGGAATCCATGAATAATGAGGATCCAGTATATTTCAGTTTATATCTCTGAAAAATAAAATCTCTTTCTAAAAAACATAACCAAAGTCCTATGTCCCATTATTATATCTAAAAAAATCTAACAGTAATTACTTGAAATCATTAAATACCCAATCCGTGTTCAAAGTTCCCTGACTGTCTCATAATTCTTTTCTTGATGTAGAGCTTGTATATTTGAGTCACAGTTAAAGATTTTGTCAACTGGCCTCAACTTTCTCCCTTATTCCAGCAATATTTTCACACCCTTTATAGATCAGTCCACTGAAGCCTTGAAACAGGGAGCTTTAGAGGAGCTCATCTCAGGGGTGCTTTTCCATTTACTGCTCAAGTGGGGGCTGCATTGCACATCTGACACTGTGGGTGGCTTCCACCTAACTTCCCGCATCTACACTATATTTAATAGACGTTCATCAGACTTGTTTTCATGCCCTTCCCTTTTTGCAAAGCCAATGCAGATTTTTTGCTAATTTTTTTTTTTTTTTTTTTGCTAATTATTTTTTATGGGAGAATGGCAGTTCTATGAACATTAGGAAGGGGAGGGGAATTAAAAACATATGCTTAACCAGTGAGGCTACACTGAAAAGATTTCGTTTTAAAAGATTTACTGTACTCTTCATTTTACAACCAGTTAAACAAGCTTATACGTTCAAAACAGACAACAAAACAAAACAATACACAAAAACATCCACCATTTAGAGGACTGCTCAGTCCTCTAATTTCTAGATGCAACTGAGAATTCATTCATTAATTTTTTTTTCTACAAAGATTTCTTGAGTATCTACCATGTACTAGGCTCTATGTTAGACACCAGGAATAGGCATGGTCTCTGTTCTCATGCTTCCCACAGTCTACACAGCAAGAAAGTCACACACACAGGGCTTATAAGGGGCAGTGGGATCCATGCTGGGTCAAGAATGGGAGCAGAAGATTCTGGGAGTAGAAGACGGTGATTTATTCCGCCTGGGGCTCGGTGTTTGGAAAGCTTCATGGAGAAGGTAGTATTGAGGGTAAATAAATGGACAGTAGGAAGAAGGTAAAAGGTGTGCTTGGCAACTAAGGGGCAATCTGGTCCTTCTGGATCATAAAGACAGAGGATTGAAAAGAAAGCTGGTGTGTGACAATCAAAGCCTTTAATGTGAAGACTTCGGGCTGTATCTCTTAAGCAATAGATGTCCATGCATATTATTTAAAATAGTATTGTGGCATGATTAGAAGTTCAATAAAATAAGAAACAGCAACTAATTGAATCATTTTTGAGTGATCAAGGAAGACTACATTCAAACGAACTCCAAATCTAACCAAAATTTACAAGTGTTTCAGATGCTGGACTAACAGTATAGAAAATGTAGGAAGTTCCATTTTTTGATTAAGACAACAAAGAGAGCACAAATAATTTTCATTCAAGTTTAGTCTTAAGCCTAACTTCTTCCCTGGTGATTTTATGGAGAAAGGGAAACACGTCTCCCAGGTTCATATTTTGACTTCACAAGTAACCACGACACAAATCTCTTTAGTGGTGCTAACGTTTTCCTTATGATTCAAAAATCTGAATTTTCTTCCAGTCAGTGAAAGAAAGCACTCCTGTCACACACTCGCCATTATCTACTTTTTGCTCTTGGTTCCTGGAATATTCAGTACATGGGAAAAAGACCATAGCTTCCTGATCCACCTTTGTCCTCATTAAGGTGTCTTATCTAAATGTACAGTTTTCTGAAATTCATTCCAGAAGAAAGGATGTTTTCTCTTTAAATGTATATATGCTGCCCAATGTCCCAAAGTACTAGAACATACCAGACTTTATCATAGTAATAATAATTATTATTGTTAAGAATTTTGTACATACTGGAAAACTTTTCAGACACCAGGCTTTCTCTTAACAATAACTGCAGAGCCCTGAATAAATTCAGTATTTCACAACATGGCATTTTATAATCATGACCCATAACAGGGATTATAAAAATTGACATCAATGTCTTTTTACTTTAAATTGGTAATTATCTACAAAGCTCATCCATCATGTGCAGGCAGCCTAAAATTAAACCCATGCCTAACACAGGCGAAATCATTGCCCTGTGGCTGATAGTTTTCCTGCAATTCTAGGTGGAAAAGACAATAAGATCTATGGGTTGTTATAGAAAAAGAAAAGTCAACTTGCTAAAGTGTGACATGGACCAACGATATCAGCATCATCTGGAAATACAAAATCTCAAGCTCCACCTCAGAACTTCTAAATCAAATGTGCATTTTAACAGTATTTCCTGGGCAATCTGTATGCACATCACAGTTGAGTAGCCCTGCTTGAAGGGTTGCAGAAGAAGAATTTGTCTACTATTAATGGGCTTTGGATAATCAGGTTTGCACTCCCCATAACTGATTTGAATTGGATGCAGAATCTCAGTACCCTCAAAAAAGTCATCTGACTGTTTTAGACAGCTTATCTATGTTAAAGCATGATGAGAAAACAAAAGCAGGCGAACAGTGGGTGGTGACCCATCCATCTATGTAGAGTACACTTCCTAGAATTAATTTCAACTTCTGGATTTTTCTTCTTCCTGTTGACCGGATAGAATTTTGTTACATCTCTCTCATTTCTATAACCAAAGACTTCCTAGCCCCCGCTGATTTCCCACTTGGGCTGAAATTGTATTGAACAAGAATGAAAAAATAAAAGGACTTGAAATGGCCCCTTGAAATGTTTTAGAATCAAATTCTGCCAGAGTTGGGAGAAATCACTTTGAACTTTTCCTTCCATTCTAAAGTGGAAGGAAAAGTTTCTCCTTCGGTGTCACCATCCCATCACAAGCACATGCTTAGGTGACTAATTATGGATTTCCCCATTGCTTCCAGACTGGATTTTACAACTCCTTTAAGGATTTTTCACTTCCTGGTCATGGCTCACTATTCCCCTTTCCTTCTGCCAAAAGACTAAAGCTTCTTGCTTTCCTATAACCTCCTGCATATGTATTTTTTGCTCTGGATGGAGTTACTAAGCTGAACAAACGTCCATCTTAAAGTCAAATATCAACATAAGTGATTATTTCATGTTACAACTATTCTTTTTTAAAACACAAGGCAATCTTTTCCCAGGTTCTCAGAAGGATTTGAATATATGTTTTCTTATCTCATGTTGCTCAAATAAATGTTTCTGGGCCTCACCAGCCTGGGACTGATAATAAGTTTACATTTATACTGTGATCAAATCATAATACTTTGAGCTCAAGTAAGAATGAAGCCTCCTCTCCTATTGTCCATCAGTTACTTTCTGGTGGTCCCAAGGCTCAACTACAACAAGAGGGCACACACAACTCACACTAAGAACACAGCTGGAGCACCCGACTCAGGTGATTAGGGAGACTGTGCCATTGGGCCCCACAGGGCACCTATCACATAAAGCCACTTTACCAAGACTGGGAGAAGTAGCAGCTCTATCTAATACATAGAGACAAACACATGGAGGCAGCCAAAATGGGTAGATAAAGAAACATGTGACAAATGAAAGAACAAGACAAAACTCCAGAAAAAGAACTAAACAAAATGGAGACAAGCAATCTACCAGAGGCAGAGTTCAAAACACTGTTTATCGGGATTCTCAGTGATTTCCGGGAGAACTTCAACAAAGAGATGAGAAACATAAAAAAATGGAGATAGAAAACATAAAAAAGAACTAGTCAGAAATAAAGAATACAATAAATGAAATGAAGAATATATTGGAATCAACAGTAGATTAGATGAAGAAGAGGATCAAACTAGCAATTTAGAAGATAAGGTAGCAGCAAACATCCAATCAGAACAGCAAAAAGAAAAAATGAATCCAAAAAATGAGGATACTTTAAGGAGCATCTGGGACAACACCAAGTGTACCAACATTAGCATCATAAGGGTACCAAAAGGAAAAGAGAGAGCAAGAAATTGAAAACCTATTTGAAGAAATAATGATGGAAAACTTCCCTAACCTGGTGAAGGAAATACACATACAAGCCCAGGAGGTGCAGAGAGCCCTAAAAAGATGACCCCAAAGAGGCCCACATCAAGACACATCATAATAAAATGCTAAATCTTAAAGACAAAGAGAGAATCTTTAAGGTAGCAAGAGAAAGGCAACTAATGACTTACGAGGGAGCTCCCATAAGACTGTCAGCTGATATCTCAACAGAAACTTTGCAGGCCAGAAAGGATTGGCACAAAATATTCAAAGTGATGAAAAGCAAAGATCTGCAACCAAGATTACTCTACCCAGCAAAGCTATCATTTAGAATCAAAGGACAGATAAAGAGCTTCCCAGACAAGAAAATGCTAAAGGAGTTCATCACCACCAAACCAGTATTTCAAAAAATATTAAAGGGACTTCTATAAAAAGAGGAAGGAAAAAAAGATTAAAATATTAGTAATAAAATATCAATAACTAAATATTTATCAACAATTACTTTAAATGCAAATGGATGAAATGCTAAAATCAAAAGATGCAGGGGTGGCTAAAATGGATAAGAAAACAAGACCCTTACATGTGCTGCCTACAAAAGAGTCACTTCAGATCAAAAGACACATACAGACTGAAAGTAAATGGACAGAAAAAAACATTTCATGAAAATGGAAACAAAACAAAACAAAAAAGCTAGAGTAGCAATACTTACACCAGACAAAATAGACTTTAAAACAAAGGCTATAACAAGAGACAAAGAAGGACCCAGTAATCCCACTTCTAGGTATGAATCTGAAGAAACCCAAAACACTGAGGGACACATGCATCCATATATTTATTGCAGCATTATTTACAATAGCCAAGATATGGAGGCAACCTGGGTGTCCAACAATACATGGATCAGATGAAGTTGTACATATATACAATGTGAAATATTACTCAGCCATAAAAAATGAAATCTCATCATCTGTGACAGCATGGATGGACCTAGAGGGTATTATGCTAAGTGGAATAAGTCAGATAGAGAAATCAAATGTCATATGATTTTATTTATATGTGAAATCTAAATCACAAAATAAACAAACAAAACAGAAACAAACTCATAGATACAAAGAACATTTTGATGGTTGCCAAATGGGAGGGACATTGGGGGGATGGGTGAAAAAGGGGAAGAAATTAAGAAGTACAAATTGATAGTTACAAAATAGTCATGGGGATGTAAAGTACAGCATAAGAAATATAGATAATAATACTGTAATAACTGTATGGTGTCAGATGGGTATTAGATTTATTGGTGTGATCACTTCATAAGTTATAAAAATGCCTAATCACTATGTTGTACACCTGAAACTAATGTAATATTGTATGTCAACTGTGATTTGAAAAATAAAAAGTATATTAAAAATTCAAATCACAGCTTGGAAACCATCCAGTAAATTCATTTCTGGGTAAGACAAGCATATGAATAGATTGCATTCATACATGTTCAAAATACTATAATAAATATCAGTCACATTTGCATTCAAACATTAGGCTGCTTATTCTAAATATGGCAGTGTTTTGATTATGTGATAAACCTGAAATAAGCAAAATGGTTATTTACATTTGTCTTTAGTTTTCAAACTAAAGTGTTTAAGTTTAGTGATTTTTGGGTTTTATTTAAATTTAGTGAAGTTGTATTTTGTCTCATCATCTGGTTGTCATTGTCTCTGAAAATCATATTATAAATAACCAATCCAACAGGAAATAATGTTTCATGCTGTTAAACTATTCTCTCTTTCTTTTTCTCTTTATTTATATCAGGACTCATCTTTACCTTCTGTCTTGAGTGGACTGATCTAAGCAGAGACAGATATGTTGGATCATAACTAGAGTAGAGGAACATTTATTCAAATCTATCCCCAGGAGAAAGAGACAAAGTTTCTATGGCCTCAAAGTTTCTAGGAGCTGGCATAGGACCAGGAAACCCCTGATTCCAATTCACAAGACCACAGATTTGAGAATTGCACCGGTCCCACCTTCACTTCCAGAGATGTTTTAAACTTTAATTTTTATCCTATAATTAATACATATTTATTTTTAAAATTAGAATATAAAAGTAAGCAAAAAAATCACTTAATTAAAAAAAATTTAAATAGGATCATTCTGACTTGTGTTTTCTTATTAGTTCATGTTCACAAATATACTTCTACATAACTTTATTTTTAAATCAGTTTATTCTTCACTATAGAATGTGCATAGTCACTATATAAATTTATACACGTAGAATCTTAAAGTCTTTAGGCCTCTCACCCCCATCCAACTCCTTGGACATACATCCTCTTTAAAAATGTCTTTGTATTTTTAATAATCTTTTTTTTTTAATTTATTGGGGTGACAATTGTTAGTAAAATTACATAGATTTCAGGTGTACAATTCTGTATTACATCATCTATAAATCCCATTGTGTGTTCACCACCCAGAGTCAGTTCTCCTTCCATCACCATATATTTGATCCCCCTTACCCTCATCTCCCACCCCCCACCCCTTTTGATTTTGGAATAATTTTGATTTTCATGGAAGTTACAAAGATAGTATAGAAAGTTCCCATGTGCCCTTCAGCCAGTCTCCCTCACTGTTCACACCTTACATTACTGTGGTATGTTTCTCAAAACCAAGAAACTGACATTGATATTTTACTGTTAACTAAACTCCAAACTTTATTCGGATTTTATCTGTTTTCCATTAATGTCTTCTTTCTGTCCCAGGACACCACACCGCCTTTAGTTGTCATGTCTTTTGGGCTTCTCTGGTCTGTGACAGCTTTTCAGTCGTTCTTTGTGTTTCATGATCATGTGAGTCCTGAGGAGTACTAGCCTGGGGGGGATACTTGTTTTTAACCATTATTCAATATTTACCATGTGTGTCTGTTAACATGCTAAACATAACAAGATATAGAATTGTTATATAAATGCGATTTATACTATACTCCTGTTTTATATTTTTTTAAATTGCGATGTCATTTGTGTCAGCACACTACCTTTGAATAAAACATGTACATAGTATTCCATTGTGGAAACAAAATATTAATGAGTAACCAGCCTCATTGGATGACAGATGTCGCCTTAGCTTTCAGTATTGCGATTCCAAACTATGTTGCAAGGAACATCCTTGATCTAAATACCCAGGCATATCATTGATAATTTTCTAAAGATAAATATTAGGAGTTTTCAAAGACTTTTCACTAAGAAGAAACTATCTCCATGGCCCACTAGCTCTCCAGAAAGTTTTGATGTATTTGCCCTGCCAGTGCGATGCATGAAACTGCACGTTGCCTGCCCAGTGCGTTCTTACATGGAGTTTCAGTGCTTTTCATCTTTGACAACTTGATAGATGAAAAGTAGCTGATTACATTTGAAGTTGTATTTTCTTCATGTTGAGTAGTCATACGTTGTTCTTCTTTTTAAAATGTCCTGTGTATGACCACTACCACATTAGGGTAGGGAAAGAAGAAGGAGGCAGGTCATCTCCTAATTCATTTATACAAGCTTTTGCTTTATTAAGGAGAATAACCCTTTAACTTGATATATTGGAATGATTTTTCTTAAGTCCCTGTTCTCCCCATTTTGTCTATGGTATTTTTTAAATAAAGGAACACAAAAAATTTTAATGCAATCAACAATCCTGTTTCCCATTATAGTTTCTGCTCCAAGAATTATAGTCACGAAGTCTTTTCTCATTAACATAGTTCTGTTGCTATTCATCTGTGTTTTCTTCTGATATTTTCATGTCTATTTCTTTCCATATTTAACCCATTTGGGGTTTATTTTGGTTTGAGATAGAGTTCTAACTTTGTTTTTCCAAGTGGTTAGCCAGCTGTCTCAACATTTAATTTAATGAGCAACCTGGCCTTTCCCCACTGATTTGAAAGTCCCTTTTAACACCCCATATTAAGGACTGGAAGGATGTGGAGAGATTGCCAAAAAGAGAGATAGGAAGAGACAATAGTTGAAAACAATTCCAGTGCTGTTTCCATGACCATGTCCTGTTCAGTGGTCAGTTTTTGCTGCAAGACATAATCTAAGCCAAATCCAAAGATATATTTCTACTCCTGGTCTATCTAGACCTTATATCTCATGTGTTCTGTGCCTTCTCCCCAGGAGCAGAGGTACCTAAACTGCAGTAGGAAGCCGCTCAGGACTTTAGGCAACAAGTGTTTGCAAAACTGCATATAGCCTTTGGAATATATTTCATTAAAAGCTTTCCCAAGCTTTATGGTCAACTTCTTACTTTTGCCACTTCTGTACATTTCTGCATAGAGAAACTATTCCCCTAATTAAGAAATTCACCACAAGTTTCTAAGTATATAACAGCTTATAAGCTTAGTTGCAAATTCATTGATCTACTTGAAGAATTAAAATTTATGTCTCTGACAATAACTATCTAGAGACCAGGCATTAGATTACAATTTTTAAATTTCACCCAGTTCTAAGGAGTGGGTGCAATTATTGTCCCCCATTTTACAGATGAGAAATAGAGGCACAGAGAGGTTAAGTAATTTAGTGAAGATCACACAGCTAGAGCAATAGAGTGAGAATTCCAACTTCATCACAGCCTGTGCTGACAGTCATCACTTCGATCTGAACCTGCAGGTTGATACATTCCAATGCTACCAATTTGGGTTCCTTGTATGGCCCCCGATTCCTGGAAGATTTTATTAACTATCAGTGACAACTTCCTGACCGTTGTGATTCATTTCACTCTTGAGGTGTATTCTTTCTCGTTTGCGAAATGAAATCAACAAGGACTCCAAGTCTTGAGCCAGAGTGCGGACTCAATAAATTGCATCGCTGTCATTTCTCCAATTATACAAAAATAATGTTGATAGAGTTTTATTGGGTTCAATATTTCCTGTGAATTGTACCATTTACCATGAATGATGACAGCTGACACAGAGCCAATGACTCCTCACAACTCCGTTCCCCCAGATCTCTCTGCGTTCCTTTCTGTTGGCTCACAGTGAGAGGTTTAGGGTGATTCATTACCTTTGCAATCATTAATTTTCAGAAGATTTCAATTATAATACAACATAATCATCTTGTGCTCAAGGTACTTATGTAGTCTTTCCCATACACCCCTTGATTCTCCGGATTAGGAAACTGAAGTTGGTCAGTGTTAATTATGTGTCCGAGGGCACACAGCTGTTTAGTAGTGGAGTATGATGGAACTCTTAGATCTCCTGACTCCCACATTTTGCTCTTTGTCCAACAGCTTGCTGCTTTCAGTTGTAAGACCAATCCTGCTTTTTGATGATTTTTTCTTTGCATTCATTGGATGGCTGACTCAGGTTTCATGTAACTAAACACAGCTTGAAAGCGCTCTTCCCTGTCGCATACAACAAAGTGCCTGTGAAAGAGTTTATGGTAGAGATATGTGTAGTCAACATCAACCTTCTAATCTTTTCTCAGTATAAAGACATATAATTTATAGTGTCGCACCCCTACAATGTAGGGATCAGAGCCTGAATAGTTTGTAAGTACATCTCCTAACTCCTTTTAATGGTCAGATGTAACAAATGCTTTGGAGAAGGCCTGCAAAACACAATTCTTGCATATTTTGGTTGTCACTACATTCAATCGATGCACTTTGCAAAATATGCTTTTAATTTTCTACATAAAAATGCTATGTAAAAACTGTAGTTGGCTCACTTAGCATTCATTCCTAGCCTCTTCTTTCTTGACATCATCTCTTCTGGTGTCTGGAAAATTGAATACTTATTCCTCAGCTTCCCTTTGGTTGGCCACGTGAAATGTAAGCAACTCTGTTAAAAGAAGTTTCTGGGAAACAGCCCTGATGAGAAAGGGTAGGTACAGATGCAGAAGGTGGGTTCTCTTTCTCCTTCATTCTACCTAGAGTGTTGGTGTGATGCTTGCAAGTGCAATAGTCATCTTGTAACAATGAAGCAAGAAGCATATTTATTAGCTACATGTATTCTTCATGTATGCAAATGATGTCTTTGATCCTTTCCCCAATTATTTTTTACTTACAGTACTCATTTCTCTGAATAATGATAAGAATTACTTGTAAAGACAGCCATCATTTTTATATAGAACGTTACAAATTTATTCCTAGCTTGATTTTATAATGAGCTTGTATTCTTTCCTATAGTTTCATGTTTTAAATTATTAATTAATTATATAATTAACTAGTTATACATTTAATTAATTGCACAATTAATTAGTTATACAAATATTATTTATTCTGGAATATTATAAGCACAGAAATCTAACTCTGCTTTTTCTAGTTAGCTAAGTAACTTCTCAACATTTGTTGAAGACTTCTTACTGATTTTTGAAAGTAGGTTTTGTCTATTTGGCTGTTCTGTCCTGTTACATTTAACGCTTGCACATTTTACACTTATAAATTATCATGGCTTGTCCATCCACTCTAGAAAGATGGTGTAGACATATATTTTATTATTCTTTCTGCTGAGTACAACTAAAAATCCTGGATATTCTATATAAAAGAAACATAAGAAGACTCTCAAAGGTAGAGAGAAGGCAGATTACCTAGGAACCTCAAGATCCAAGCAATGACATGGTGGTGAGTTCCCTGGGTTTTCCTTTTCTTCATATATCCCAGACTTGGAACTGAAGAAACTCATAACCCAGAAACACCAACAGGCGCAGACAAAATAGACCCCAATAAAAAGTTTTTCTATCCAGCAAAGGTCGAGGGAAAAGTTAATCCTGCAAGACAGAAAACGTTCAGACCATAATGGTTCACACCAGCCAAACGGCACAGAAAAACTGGGTACACCTGGCACCCTCAGTAAAGACCAAATGGAGAGCCTGGAGTTCCATTTTTGCCAGATTATAACAAGATATCCTAATATCCCTGCCAGATGGGATCAGAAGAAACCTCATGGAGAGTCAGGACATTCATCACCACTCAGTGATAACAAGGCCAACCAACTCCCTCCCTGCAATGTGAGTGAGGCCACATGCTCGATGGGAGCAGTAACGAGGCAATCTACTCCCTTTTTGTGTGTGGGAATAGTGTCAGGAAAGGTCTAATGGAAGCCTCAACTCCCACCCTCACCCAGCAGTAACAAAGAGTCCTTCTTCTGGCCTCCAGGTGTCAATAGAGACTGAGTGGACAAATTAGATCTTTCAAGTCCACCCATCTGGAAAAAGTGAGGTGACACCCTCTTCACTCACCAGAGTGATATCAGAGAAGGTTTTAAATAAGATCCAGTGTTATAGAGTGATATCCAAAATGTCTTAGTTTTAATAAAAAAATCACTCATCATACCAGGAACATAGAAAGTTACAAAAAAACAACAGAACACTTCAATAAAGAAATATAAAGTATAAGGGAGAAGCAAATGTAAATTTTAGAACTAAAATATACAATAGCCCAACAGAAAACTGAACAGCTTAGCTCAAGAGCAGAATTGAGAGAAAAGAAGAATCGAGAACTTGAAGATATAACAATACAATTTTTCCAGTCTGACAATAGAGAGAAAATAGACTTAAAAAACAGAAGAAGACAGCCTCAGGGGCATATAGTACTATAACAATAGATGTAAGTCCCAAAGGAGAGGATAAAGAGAATTGGGCTGAAAAAGTACTTGAAGAAATAATGGCTAAATTTCCCAAATTTTGGATGGGGAAGGAATGGTGTAGATACAAGCAATCCACTACGAGACACATCATAATTAAACTTCTAAAGTTAAAAAAAAAAAAAAAAATTTAAAAAGCATCGAGAGAGAACTGATGTATTTCCTATAAGGGAAAAACAATTCAGATAACAATAGATTTCCCATCAGAGACTACAGAAGTCAGAACGCAGTGGCACAATATTTCTCACATGTTGAAAGAAAACAAAGAAAAACAAAAAACTGTCAACCCAGAATTCTATATCCAGAGAAAATAAAATTCAGAAATAAAGACAAAATCAAGACATTAAGGATCAATTAAGGATCTCCTTCAATCAAGAGATGAAGGAGAACTAAGATAATTTGTCACTAGCAGATCTATCCTAAATGAAGGGCTCAAGAAAGTTACCTAAATGGAAAAGAAACAATAAAAGAAAGACTCTGAGACCATCAGAAAGGAAGAAAATAATACAGGAGCAAAACTATAGGTAAATATAATACATTTTTCTCCTCTTAAGTTTTCTAAATTATGTTCGATAGTTGAAACAAAAAGCTGTAACACTGTCTAATATGGTTCTCAAAGTATGTAGAGGAAATATTTAAAACATATGTGTGTGTGTGTGTGTGTGTGTGTGTGTGTGTGTGTGCTCGTGCGTTAGGATAAAAGGATGTAAAAAGAGGTAAGGTTTCTGACTTCACTAGAATCGGTAAAGTGCAATAGTGTAAGCTGTGTAAATTATACCGTGGATGCCAAAAAAATGTATACAAGTGGATACTTTGGTTAGCGTTTCTCAAGCAGTAGTTTGCCATAGTCAGAAGTGTCTGGACACTGATGATAACCACTTTGAGCACCTCTTGTAATTGCAGACGTCAAACGTGACTTGTATTCATCTTTTTTTTTTATCAGTATATATATTTGAGTATTACAATTTTAATAGTTTTCCTTTCTAAAATGTGTATACATTACTTTGGCACCTTCTGTATATATAAAATGTAATGTTTAAAGAAATCACTTTCAAAACTGTACAAAGAGATATATTTTAAAATACTACAGACAAATCAAAATTCTAAAAAATGTTCAAGTTCTCTCACAGGAAGTCAAGAAAAAGAAAACAGAAAAATAAAAAAAAAAGAGATAAATGGAAGACAAAATAAAAATAGCCTTAATATATCAACAATTAAAATTATGTTAAATGTAAATGATCTAAATGCACAATTAAGGACAGTTCAGATTAAAAACAAAAACAAAATGACCCAATTCTATGCTGTCTGTAAGAAACTCACTTCAAATCTGATTATATGTGCAGGTTGAAAGTAAAAGGATGGGAAAAGTTATATCATGCAAACTTAATACCAAAAATCAGGAGTAGCAATGTTAATATCAGAAAAAGTAGACTTCAGAGGAAAAAGAATAATTACCAGGACACAGAGGAAAATTTTGTAATGATAAAGAGTCCATCCGTCAAGAATATAGAGCCATCTTAAATGTGTAAGCACAAAACATCAGAAATGCAAAATATATGAAGCAAAAACTGAGAACTAAAAGGAGAAATCCACAAGTAGAGTCAGAGATTTTAACACCTTTCTCTCCCAAACTGATAGAACAATTAGGGAGAATATCAACAAGGATACAGAAAAACTTAACTATACCATCAACCAGCAGAATCTAATTGAGATTTATAGAACACTCCACCTAAAACAGCAGAATATACATTCTTTCCACGTGCCACAGAATACATATCAAGATAGACTATATCCGAGCCATACGACAAATCTCAACAAATTTTTAAAAATTGAAATTATTTAGAATCCATTTTTCAACTACAATGCACTGAAATCAGAAATCAATAATAGAAAGATAACAGGAAAATCTTCAAACACTTGAAGCCTAACCAACACACTTCTAAATAATCTGTGTTCGAAGAAGACAAAATAAAAATAAAAAATAAGAAACTACATCGAACTGAATGACAATAAAAATACATTGTAGCAAAACTTGTAGGACGCAGCTGAAGCGGTGCTAAGAGAGAAACTTATAGCACTACATGCATACATTAGAAAAGAGGAAGTCTAGAATCAATAACCCAAGCTTGCACTTTAAGAACCTAGAAAAAATGAGCAAAATAAACCCAAAGTTAGCAGAAGGAAGAAAATAATAAGCAAAGATCATAAATCAATTAAATAGAAAACAGAAAAATAATAGAGAAATAATAGCCTTGTTTTTTGATAAGATCAATAAAATTGGCAAACTTCTAGCAAGACTAGAAAAAAAAAGAGAATACATAAATTACTAACATCAGGAATGAAACAGGAGATATCCCTACAAATACTGCAGTCATGAAAAGGATAACAGAACAATATGAACAACTCTACACATATGAATTTGACAATTTAAATGAAATGCACCAATTCCTTGAAAAATATAAACTACAACAACTCACTCAATATTAAATAGATAATTCAAGTACCCTATAACTATTAAGGAAATTGAATCTGCACTTAAAAACCTCCTGTAAAATAAATCTCCAACACAGATTTTCATTGGAGAATTCTAAAAATACATTTAAAGAATTAATACAAATTCTGCCCAATCCTTTCCAGAGAAGAGAGAACCCTTCTCAATTCATTTTATAAAGACATTATTACCCTGATACGAATATTAGACAAAACAAACAAACAAAAGCCAGATAACTACAGACCAACATTCTTCATGACTTTAGAAGTAAATATTCTTAACAAAATATTAGCAAATAGAATTCAGCAATATATAAAAAGAACTATATACCATGACGCAGTAGCATTTGTTCCAGAGATGAAGGCTGATTCAATACTCAAAAATCAATCGATGTAACCTACCATACTGAAAGGCTAAAGAAGCAATACAATCATATCAATTGATACAGTAAAAATGTTTGATGAACTCCAAACCAATTTGTGACAAAAACCCTCAGAAAACTAAGAATAGAGAGGATCTTCCTCAACTTGATAAACAACACTTATTTAAAGAACCTACAATTAACGTCAAACTTTATGGCTTAAGGTTGAATACTTACCCCCCTTAGATTGGGAACAAGGCAAGGACATTTACCCTTACCATTGCTATTGAACATAGTAGAAAAATGGAAATTCTAACCAATCAAAAAAGTCAAGAAAATAAAAGACATACAAGTTGAAAAGGAAGAAATGAGGCTGTCCCTATTTGTAGATGTCATGATGACCTGTGTATAAAATTCCATGGATTTTACCACAAAACCTATTAAAACTAATAAACTAATAAGTGAGTTCAGCAAGGTTATGTGATACAAGATCAACACACACACACACACACACACACACACACACACACACAGAAACTGATATTTAAAAGGAACAAAATGCTGATGAAATAAAGTTTAAAAGATCTAAATAAATGGAAGGATGTCTAGATTGGAAGACTCAACAAAGCAAAGATGTTTATTTACCCCGAATTTATATAAAAGTTTTAATGTAATTCCTATTAAATTCTCAGTAAAAATTTTGTGACATTGAAAAAAATTCTTCTAAAATTTATATGTAACAATAAAGAAATTAAAGTGCTAAAAAATTATGAAGGAGAATAAATGGAGAGGAATCACTTTACCCAATTTCAACTCTTATTATATAGCTAAAGTAATCAAGATTGCGTTTTATGGGCAGAAGAGTAGACACATAGATCAATGGAACAGAATAGAGAATCCAGAAATAGCCCCACACAAATGTTCACTGATTTTAACAAAGGGACAAGGGCAACTCAATGAAGAAAGGGCAGTAGTGTGTTTTCACCACATGGTGTTAGAGCATGTGGCTAGTCGTAGTTAAAAAAAAGAAAAAAAAAGAAAGAAAGAAAAAGAGAGAGAGAGAGAGAAAAGAAAAGAATCTCCACCTAAACTTCATAATTTATATAAAAATAACTCAAAATAGATTATAGACCTACAAGTAAAATCTAAAATTAAAAAACTTTAGAAGATAACATAGGAGAAAATATTTGGGACCTAGGACTTGATGAAGAGTTGTTAGACATGACACCAAAAACACAGCCCATAAAAGGAAATATTGATAAATTGGATTTCATTAAAATTAAAAACTTTTGCTCTGCAAAAGACCCCTTTTAGAGGATAAAAGGACAAACTACACACTAGGAGAAAATGTTTGCAAACCACATATCCAGCATGAATTTGTATGCAGAATATACAAAGAACTCTCAAAATGTAGCTGTAAAAATAAAAAAAATAATAAAAAAACCTAAAAATAATTCAATTAGAAAATGGACAAAGGCATGAAAAACATTTCACCAAAGTGAATATACAGATGGCAAGTAAGCACATGAAAATCTCTTCAACATCACTAGCCATTAGGGAATTGCAAATTAAGACCAAGATAAGATGTCACTATATATCTATTATAACAGCTAAAATAAAAAATAGTGACAATACCAAATGCTGTTGAGAATGCAAAGAAACTAAATCTCTCATACATTGCTGGTGGGAATGTAAAATGGTGCAGCCCTTCTGGAAAATAGTTTGAAAATAGTTGGGCATTTTCTTAAAAATCTAAACATGCAACTACTGTACTACAGCAATTGCATTTTTGGCATTTAGCCCAGAGAAATGAAAATCTATGTTGTTTACACACACACACACACAACAACAACAACAACAACAACAACTTTTATGTGATTGTCCATAGCTGCTTTATTTGTAATTACTAAAAACTGGACACAGCCAAATTTCCTTCACTAGATGAATAATTGAACAGACCCAGCTACATCCACACTATAGAGTACTACTCAGCAATAAAAAGGAACAAACTATTGTAACATGCAACAACTTGGATGGATTTCACTCACTATACTGAGTGAAAACAGCCAAACCCAAAAGATCACATAATCTAAGATCCCATTTTCATAACATTCCCCAAGTGACAAAATTATACAGATGGAAAACAGATTAGTGGTTGCCAGGAATTAGAGACGTAGGAGAGGAGAGGAAGATGAGTGTGGTTGTAAGGCAGTAAACATGAGGGAGACCTTTGTTATTATGAGAAAATTCTGTGTTTTGATTGCTGTGCTTGTTACACAGACCTACCCAGGCGATAAAATGTAGAAATACACGCATATATTGTATAATGTCAAACTCCTGGTTTGGGCTTTTGGGAAAAATGGGTGAAAAGTGCACGAGACCTCTCTGTGCTCTCTTTGAGACTTCTTGTGAATTTATAATTGTTTCAAAATAAAAATTTAAAAAGAAATAATTAAAATGAAGAAATCATTGCAGTTTTATTTTAATTCCTGGATGTCAAGTACCCCATTATTAATGTTATTTTTTCAAATAACATTTTCAAGTATTTCTTTGAAATGAACATTAGAATTACTTTGTCAAGTTTCAAAAAAGAAAGGAGATTTCAGTGGTGTTGGTACAATTACAGATCATTTGGAGGGAGAGTGGAAAACTCGTACCTTTATAGCCCCCAGAGGGAAAAGGCCTGGCTGGGCGCTTGGATCACTGCATGGAAGGTCAGCTGACAAATATCTGCATTATACTGTTTCATGATCAAACAAGAAACTTCTATCATGTTAAGCCATTTACATGTTGGAGGCTTTTTTTCCTTGCATGTTTCAGTATCTTGCCTATACCACTTAATAGAGCTTATAATAAAAATGTAAGCATACTAGTGAAATTCTAGCTCCTTTATTCTTCATCTTTTTTTAAATTTTTTCAATGATCAATGCTTTCTTGACTTGTATTGAGAAAAAAATTCAGATGCTTATTAAAATTTTCTTTATGTATCTTACAATTCATTTATATTTCAGAATTCCTGTCTTTGAATGAGTTGTATCTACATGTTGCATTTGTATAATCGGGAAGGATCCTTTTTGATTCCTGTTGGGTGTTAAAGGGATTCTGTTTGAATCCTGCAGTCGAGTAGACTGAGGCGGTGTGGCGGGAACCCTCAGTCAAGAAATGTGACCTGCCCCATCTCTTTTCTGCTGTGTGAGCAGCCTTGTTATCTGTTCCTTCTGGTCATTGGGCCAGGGACAAGCCCAGGCCCCTTCCTGACGCGTCAGCCTCTCGTGTATGGACAAGCCCAGCCCTGCCTGCCAGCTCTCTGCCTGGTGCCAGGGCCTCTGACTTCAGCTCTTTCCAACCTCTCAGCAATGGACACTTTCCATCTGTGTCCTACCAGACTTTGTGGCACCATTTGACCACTCACTCCTTCCTGAAACACTTTCTTTCTTTGATTTCTAGACTCATCTTCCTCCGACTTGCCTTCTGTTTCCATGGCAATTTTTCTCGATGTCACTTGGCAGCTCTTTTTCTCTACCTGCCAGGCACTTGTCTTCCTCGAGAATCTGTCTTAGGTGTTCCTTCTTTTCATACTCTCTCAGAGGGTGAACAACTGTCATAGTTTGTCCAGGCCTAAGGAGGTTTCCAGAACATGGGGCTAAAATGGAGGGGAAGAAAATATGATGAGTTGCTTACCCTACTCTGCATATCTTCTCTGTTCCTTTGGCTTCAGGTACCATCCAGATGTCAATGACATTTCTATTTGGATGTTTCCTCCACTCCAACACATATCTCCTACGCTGAGACATGAAGGATAAATAGGAACTAATCACATAAAGAGTGGAGAAGATAGAAAAAAAGGTGTGTGTGTGTGTGTGTGTGTGTGTGTGTGTGTGTGTGTAGCAATGACTACCATTCTAAGTGGCAGCAGCAGTAGCATGTGTGAGCAGAGCATGAAACAGAGAAATGCCAAATAACACATGTCTGTCTCGGTATAAAACATTTGGTCTCATTTCTATATCTGAGGAGTTGTAGACATACGTTGCTTTAGAGAATTTTTGAACCCAGATTGATTTTTTTTGAGGTAGCTTCTTAAAATTTGTGTCTTATTTGTTTACGTATTTTGGGGGAGGGCTGGAGAGAGGGAAAGAAGGGGAGCTAGATGTTTTAAGATACTATCTGTAATCATCAAAGCACAACAAATGTAATGGATACGTTTTAGTTGACTTATTGTGCACTATTTTGGAGGAAGACTGTTCCCTTTCAATCATAAAGCATATATCTTTGTTTTATAAAATGTTCTTCTCTTGTGTATTTGAATATTTTATATCTATTTCATTTGTTCATTTTTCTTTTGGGGGTTCACCAATCACATGCATGCTTATCCACTATGTCCCATTTTCTCTGTAGCTCTTTCACTTCTTTTCATATATTTTGTTCATTTTTTCTTTTCTAAGCCTGTCCTTCATGTCTCTCTTTCTCAGCAATATTTGTTTTAATTATTGCCACTTCCATTGTGCTTGAGGTTTTGATGTTTTTTTGTTTGTGTTTGTGTCTTTTTCTCTTCCACATTTTCCCTGGAGCTCTTTCAGGTCACATTATTTCTTTCTATTGCCTATCCTGTCTTCTTTGATCCTTATATCTCTTCTTTGAGCTCTGAGAAACTCAGATATTAAAAATTCTTCGACTATGGGGATTAATGTTTGTTTGTACTGTTGTTCTGCTCTGCAAAGTAATTCTGATGTATAGTCTCCATCTGGCTTCTGTTTGGCATGTTTCTTTCTTCCTTCTATCTGGTTACATCCGTGCCTATTTCTCAGGCTGGCTCTTTTCTTATTATTTCTTATCTCTAAATGAGTGAAGTTTTCTTTCTGGATCAAGCATTTGCTAAAAAAATGGATGAGAAGTACAGGACATTACACAGGGTATGGGGCGCTTTTCCTCCACCTCTGGAGTGGGTCTCTGCTAAGAGCTCATTCTAGCCCGCCGACCAAGAATGACTACATATCAATATTTCGTGCGTGTGTATGTGTGTGTGTGTGTGTGTGTGTGAGTGTGTGTGTGTGTACTTTGGAAGGGGATTTGGTATTTCATTTCAGTAGATGGTGATTGCTACCTTGCCATACAGACCACTGGTTTTCCGTGAAGTTAATGTGTTTATGTTTCAGCCCCAGGTCCCCCGGCTACTCTATATCATGGAATGGGACGTGGGGATGTTCCCAGCGACAGGATGTCCCCGCACTCAGATGCTCCAGCAAGAAGCTGTTGGCCAGTCTACACTTGGAATACTCTGTGCCAGGCAGTGGAGTATGTTCACTCTTGATGTCTGCCCCTAATTCAATCCAACTTTGCTTTTTGGCAACTATATTTCATAGTTTGTGGTTTGTGGTTGCCGATGATTCCGAGTTTCATTGAAGATGGTACTTTCTCCTCTATGTTCATTCTTCTTATGGTCTTCAATTGATTTTAGGATGTAAAGTGGAACAGAAATGTTTTTACTCCAGGATAACTGGAAAATCCCAATATACTTTTTTCCCCCTATTACACTTTAATTTGGGGGCCAGCTAGAACTAGAAATACAAGGGCATTAACTTTCATCTGCCCTTTTGTTTCCTCCCTTGTGTGGTCTTTCAATCTACTAATTTTGTACTTAACTCATGCCATTCTTTCATTCAAAAATATTTATTGAGCTCCTATTCGCAGCAAAGCACTGACCAATATTTTGTAATTCTTACACTCGTAAAGTATACCATCCAGAGGGAGGCAAACATCAAATGATCAATCAAAACTCCCATGCAAATTAACATAAAATTAGAAATTGTAAGTGACCTCATTGTAGTGTCTGCAGTAGAAACTTCTGTGATGATGAAAACATTCTATACCTGCCTTATTTAATGTAGTAGCCATTTGCTACATGTGGTTATTGAGCCCTTTGAATGTAGGTAATGTGCTGAGGCACCTAATTTAAAATTTTATTTAAATTTAATTAATTTGAATTGAAACACCCACATGCAGCCCGTGGCCATCTTTTGGACAGTGCAAATTGAGAGGGATAGAATGTGATGTTAAGAGACCAAATAACAGGGATGCAGTTTAGTCAGGGATGGTGACCAGAAGGACATTACATTTAATTTCAGATCTGAAAGTCAAGAAAAGTATACCCAGGCAAAGAATGGGGAGGAAAGACATCTAAAACTGAGGGGAAAGGAAATGCATAGGGCTTAAAGGAGGAAAATGTCTGCCATGTTAAAAACAACTGCAAGGAAGCCATTGATGGAGGGAAGTGGCAATTTATTACCCAATGGTAGGGTTTATCCTTCATTAACACAAACTTTCTGTGGGTTATCAGGGTTTGGGGTGCCTGAAATCAGATTGAACTCATACTGCCAAAAAATATTTAAGTGATACTTATGGTCTACACAAATGTAAAGTAGATTACTGTTACGCGGGGTGGCCTGCGGGGTCTCTAGTCTCGCTCCCCACATAAGAATGCAGGACATGGTGAGGCCAAAAAGGAACACCCATGGAGCCATAGATACGGGAGTCATACCACTATATTCTCACTGGTGGCTGGGTTGGAGACACAGGAAGCAGGATCCACACAATCTGCAACCCACCATGCTAACTGCAATCCGCTCTTGCCAGCTCAGCCACCATCTTCTTGCTAGCCCCTCACTTGCTGCTAGTGTATCCACAGCAGTTATATTAGTGGCCAATGGCTCATTGGCTACAGCTGACGGCCAACTAGCCACAGCTGATGGCCATCCAATCACAGTTGATGGCCATTTATTACCCGGGTGAGCACCTTTCCACGTGAGGTCGAGAGCTTGGAAACTGCACTCCTGGCTCTGTCCACACAATTACCTTTAAAATAATGACATTTCCCCCCTCCCCTACCATGCAAGGCACTGCTAAGAAAAACAAACAAACAAACAAACCTGTATGTTATATTAGAAAGTAAAAACTTTATTAAGAGATCAAGATAGAAAGGAGAGGCTGATGAATCATCAGTAAACTTCAGAAGGAAACAGATTTGAATTAAGGTCTCCTTTTTACTGTTTTTACAGTCTATGTGATGATATAGGTGCCACTTTGTTAAAGCATAACAAAACAAAATTTAATAAAAAAAAAATCTGTTCTCTGTCTATTCATCCTCACAGAGGATTTTAAGGCAATGAAACTACTCTGTATGACACTGTAATGATAGATATATGTCACATACTTTTGTCCAAACTCATTAGATATACAACACGAAGAGTGAACCCTATGGTAAACTATGGACTTGGGGATAATGATGTGTTAGTGTAGATTAATCAATTATAAAGAAATGCACCACCCTAGGGATATGGACAGTGGGGAGGTCATTATGGACAGTGGGGAGGTCGTACATGAGTGGGGGTGGGGGGTTTGTGGGAATCTCTGTACCTTCTACTCAATTTTACTGTGAACTTAAAACTGCTCTAAAAAATGAAGTCTTAAAAAAGAGAAAATAAAACCAAAACAAAATAAATGGCGATGGAAGGAGAACTGACTGGGTGGTGAACACACAATGTGAGCTACAGGTGATGTTATACAGGATTGTACACTTGCAACCTATGTAACTTTACTAACAATTGTCACCCCAGTAAACATTAATTAAAAAAAAAACTTTATGGGTGATGAATATGTTCACTATTTTCATTGTGATGATGGTTTTACATTGTACACCCACGTCAAAACTTACCCAATGGTACACTTGAGATATGCAGAATTATATTTCAATTATACCTCAAAGCTATTTTTTTTTTAAATGCTCTGTCATCAAAACACGTGTACAAATATTTTGATTTGTGGGCTTTTCATAAACTGATCTTTGGAGGTGAGATATCTTTGAAATGCTACAGAGTACTCCCCTAACAACAGGCCTGTGAATCATAGCACAGCATTCTGTATACCTTAATGATTCTGAGTCACGTGCAAACGAGAATCTCTGTGCATCTTTTTTCTTTTTGGGGAGGGGAGCAAAAGCTAATGTTATTTACAAACTTACATCTCTCTGCATATATATATATATACAGACATAATTTTTTGTTGTACAAAGATTCTATCCAAAGAGCTCTGATTTCTGTAGCATTTTTTTTTAACACCAGGAAAAACAGAGAAATGCTTCTGACCCATAAATTTGGGTATGGAAGCACACAAAGGAAAACAGAGACAAGTGAAGAGGAGATGGAGTGATCCTCTATAAATTCTGGTATGACTTAGAGCTGTGATTTTTTTAAAGTCTATGCTATTAACCATCTTGGACGCTTTTGAAATTCCCAACTTGTCACTGTGTTTTAAGCATTAATAGCTTTAGCGAGACAGAGAGGCTGTCTCTCTCCAGCTGGTGGTCAGCAGGGAGAGCTACTGATAAAGACTAGTGAAGGTTCTGAGACTCTCATCCTCTTCAAAACATCCACAGGCTTCTAGGACTTGGGCTGTGTCCTAAAGAGATGAGGACAAAGCAGGAATATGGTCACCAGCCTGTCCAGCTCACAGCAGTATGGCAGAAAAGACCAGCCTAGGTTATAGATGCAGGGTCCTGAGCAGCCAGACAGAGGGTACCACGCGAATCCGAGAGCCTTGGGAAAACAGGGACGCCATTTATTGATGGAGTGTCTGGGTGTGTGACTCACTTCCTCTGCGCTACACAGGCCTGGGCTTGAACCCCTACTGCTGGCTCTTTCCTTTCACTCTTTCTCCATTTAACTCATTGATCCTTAAACCAAACCTGGTGCTTGGGCTGCCATCTCTGCCCCATTAGTCGAGAGTCTCTGTAGGTCTGCCATTTGCCTCATGCATTCTCTGAAGAAACCAATTCCCACTGCAGCAAGTGCAGGAAGGGTTCATAGGGAACCAATGGGTTGATGGGGCAGTAGCATCTTGGTTCTTAGAGCCCAGCAAGTTCTATTATCAGATAGTTCTCAAAACATGGTAGAGTCATTCTCAGGTTTTTAAGCAGCTGTTATTAACATTGAAGTCTCAAATATCATGACACAGAAAGAGTTGGATTCCTCTAACTTTGGCCCTGAGGTGCCTCTGTGCGTCTATTTTTAGTGCATCTAATTTTGTAGGGATCTATGGCAGATGCAAATCTCAAACAGGGATGCAGACAGTTCTAAATTAGGAAAGAGGAAAAGAAGAAAAAGAATTCATGACATGGCTCAGAAAAGCAGGGGCACAGGGCAAAGAGGAGAGAGAGGGAGGGAGACAGGCTGACACAAGGTAACGAAGTGGGATGGCATCACAGGGTGAGAAGGGAAAGAGACAGTGGAAGGAGAGGTGGGAATGGATGGGGCAGTGGGACAAGAAGCAGGAAAGAAAGAAAGGGCAAGGACCAGTGAGTGGACTTGAGATGGTCTTGTTATCTGGAGTAACCTGCTCCTGTGTCAGAGGGTGTGGAGAAGAGGTGGTCAGTTTTTGTCTTGCCTTTTGGACAGCCATCACCTCTGGAGCCATTTCGAACAAGTCTCTTCTGTTTTGAGAAACAGCCAGTATGCTTTTGTTTTCTAACCTTAGAATATAAATTTTGAACTGCAGATTTATTTTCTCAAGGAAGTTCGAAGGTTTGTACATCTAAGAAAGAACGGGGGATCTCAGTGCTGGCAGTTATTGTACAAACTATGGTCGAAAAATCCTTTGACACTCAAGAGCTGTCAGGATGTCTCATATTTATTCTTTAAGCGAGTTGGTTAGCCACATTTTATAATGCCTGTAGGCTACCTTTGTAATTCAACATTTTAATTTAGGTGTTCAAGCCCTTTAGATACAAATTAAATGCAAATTTTGGGAAACAATTAGGTCTTAACTGCATTAAAACAATGGAGGTGGAGCAAATAGTAAGGAAGCTTTTGGAAACACGCCTGTTGACTACACACATGCCCATAACTCTCAGAAGCCCCCTGAGTCTTGCAGAGTCTGCGAGGGTCCCAGAGGCACTACCTGTCCTATGGGTGAGGGTTGGAGGTGGGAATTCTCACAGTGAAGTGTCAAGTCAGCACTTTTAAAGCATGCACAGAATTATCACTCAGAAAGGAAACAAAAAATCCCAGAATTTGAGAGGGTGTTTTTCTCTATATAAGTAAGAAATGAAGACGCTGAGGTGCGAAAAGATCGACATGGGAAACATGCTTGTTTTTTCCCTTCAGGCTGTAGGACATCTCAGCATCTGAAACAGAAATTAAAATGGCAGAGAGCACTTTCTGCTAATCGTATTAAATTTTTGAAAGTAGCCTGACAACAATGACATTTTATCAGATGCAATAATAGTTTTTGGATTTAGGAGTAAATACTCAGTTTTAATTAAACCTGTCCTTTCTGGATACATGATGACATAATTGCCACAAATAACATTTGTATTTCTTTTCAAATGCAAATTTTTTTTGTTCAAAGGGAGTTTGCCCATTTTTAAAAATAAAACAAATGAGTACTTGGCCTCTGTAGCCCAGTCTCCATAAAGTACAACTGATAACACTAATGTAATACAAATAATAGTTATCATTTATTGTTTTTATATGTACTGTTTAAATATAACTATATTCGTAAGTTTGGAAGGAAACATAGAAACAAAGAAATAATCTGCAGGAGCTTGACATCAAGTTGAAAGACAAGCTAAAATAGTAATTAATTAGTTAATTAATTAATCAATTATTAATTTATTCACCAAATGTTTATTCCCAGGCACTATGTTAAGTAATTCAGATATTATGATGAGCAAAAATAGACTTGCTTTCTGACCTTGTGAAGTCTTCAGTGTAGGGCAAGAGAGAGACAGGACTCAAATCACCATAGAAACAGACATAAAATTAAACTGTGAGAAGTGCCTTGACATGTGTTACAAGACTGTAAATTTGCAATTACTGCCTCATATTTGCATGAGGGTTTGTAAAGCTTTATGGCCCCAAAGCAGTGTTTCAGCAGTTTTAGATGTGTTATGATTAAGAGGTGGTGAGTTAATTCCTTCAATAAACAAACACTGATTATTTTTAAAAATACATAAGAGATTAGAAGTCTGAGAGGTCCTTAGAAAAGCCCGAGTCTGCATTTGGAACAAAGGTTTGCAAGTGAGAGGGATCAGGATGTAGCCAAGGGTCAGGCTGCAGAACAAGAGGACGAAAGCACCAAAGTGTTGTGCAGGAGAGCAGAAGGACTTCATGCTGGATGGGTTGGATTGTATGAAGCCTTGAATGTCAGATTCAAGTTTTTGTGCATAAAGTCTAAAGTTTACAGTTCCCCAAACTTGCTGATCTCACATCACCTAGATAGATTTTTTTTTAAAATACAGATGTCTAGGTTGCAGGTTAACCCAGTCATGCTGGAGTGGGGGCAATGTTGCAACAGAAGATATTTGGCAATTGCTTTAAAAATACTACGGTGTTTCCCCGAAAATAAGACCTAGCCAGACAATCAGCGCTAATGCATCTTTTGGAGCAAAAATCAGTATAAGACCAGGTATTATATTATATCATATCACATCACATCACATCACATCACATCACATCACATCACATCACATCACATCACATCACATCGTATCATATCATAGCATACCATATTACATTATATAAGACCTCGTCTTACATTATAGTAAAATAATACCAGGTTTTATATTAATTTTTGCTCCAAAAGATGCCTTAGAGCTGATTGTCCAGCTAGGTCTTATTTTCAGGGAAACATGGCATAGTGCATTAATAGAAAATTTGAAGTATAATAAGGACAACAGATCAGGAAATGACTGTCATAGGAAGCATAGTTTCCCACTGACAGTTCCCAAGAGGAAGGGGCCCGCCATACAGGGAGGGCCACAGAGGGAGACACCAGGGTTGGTTAGAAGCCAGAAGAAGGGGGAACTATGGGCATGAGCCTTTACTGTGTTTCCAGGGGAAAGAACAGATGAAGCAGGGTGAGCAAGCTTAAGATTGGCTAGTTTGAATCATTTCAGCAGGCTCTGAGGCATAGGGGCTATCCCTAGTTGTTTGGTACCTGGCCCTGACATGTTTAGTGTAGGTGGAAGGTGGCCCTGAGTATGAGAACTCCATAAAGGAAGTGGTTGCAGTGTGTGCTCTGGTTTGGTTGGTTTGTAATCGAAAAGCATGCTTGAGGACAAGTTGCTTGCTATCTCTAGGAATTGGCGAACCCTGGGAGGGGCAATCCCTCCAGGGTCAGGAAAGCCCCAGATGTCAAAGCATCAGAACCACAGAAAATGAAAACACAAGGTTGACACAGCAATGTCTGGAGACAGTTTTGGTTGTTACCACTGGGGAGGGGTGGGTGCTATTGCCATCTAGTGAGTAGAGGCCAGCAGTGCTGTGAAATATTCTACAGTGCACAGGGAGCCCCTACAACAATGGACTGTGCAGCCCCAAGCATCAGCAATTCCAAGGTCCAGAAAGCCTGAAAAAGTGGGAAGTCCAACAAGGACAACTCTGGAATCTCTTTACATAATTTTGAAACTCTAAAGGGGATTCAGGAGACAAACGTGACTTGAGAACAGTTGGGATAGGCAGTGGGGAGCCACTGAGGAGTTCTGAGAAAGAAAGTGGATTAGGGCAAAAGTTTAAAAAAAAAATCAGATGTATGTATTCATGTATGTATGTATGGAAGACATGATGGGAAAGACTGGTCTGCAGGGCAAACTCTGAGGTTGGAGGAAGGGGATTGGGTCACTAGGGGACAAAGGTGGCTTTCAATCTTTACATTTTTACCTCTTAATTTAAGACATCTAAAACAGATTTTCAAATATGTTCACATTTAATAAAATTGGGGGGTTGTGCCCATGGATAATTCTTATATGATTTTCAGTACCTTTCTGAATCTTTAAAAATTCCTACACCAAACATTTTAAAAACTCATGCATATGGGTCAACTACAATTGACATAATAGGTGAGACAAAGAAGTTGAAGGACGAGTTCATAGAACTGGTGGGGGAAAAAGCCTGTTTTCTTGTGAGAAAACTCATTCTATCTTTAGAGAGTTCTGAGAGGGGAAAAGATACTGTAGCTTGCTGCATTTCAGTATTCGGAGAGGGCTACCATTACCTCCAGCCTGATGTCCAACTCCGGAGTCCTCTGTTGTCCATATTCGTCCTTAGTGGTGCTTCGCATACAGCTGGCAGTTCCTGGAGTCGGGAACCATGTCTCATTGTACCTGTATTGCTTAGCACAATACTTAGCACATTGAAGACACACAATACATGTCATTGAATATCTAATGACGCAGTAAGGTGTTTTGTTTTTTCCCCTCTAATGTGGTAAAGTTACAGCCTAGGATCTTGGATATTTTACCTAAGAAATGTTTTGTTGATTTTGTCCCCTGAAAATGTTGAATCCCATCAGAGGAGAACATTTCTCTGTATTTTCAATATGAGAGATTCCAATATGAGCTGTCTGTGACATTTTATGCAAGAAATGTTGATCATGAGCAAATTAACCATCCACTCTTTAATTATATGCTATTGAGGGACACCTCTTATGCCACTGTAATTCCCCTCATATGACATAATGTATCAAAAGTGTTTTGCCAATGTTTATGTGAATCCAAGATGGTAGTTGTGATTTTCCCTTAACAACATACATCGTGATTATCATGGTTTAATTGTACAAATTGTCATGGTTTAATTGTGTGAGTAATGATCTGATTTGTGTCTACCTGCTAGAATGTAAGCCCCTTGAGATCAGACCAAGTGTATTTTGCTCACTACAGCATCCATAGGACTTATCAGTGTCTGACCCACTCACGAGAAAGTAAACAAACAAGGAAAGAGCAAAGAAAGGCACATAAAAAATAGAAAGTATGAAACAAGATGTCAAGAATAATGCCTAAAATATAACATATGACAGTGAAAGCAAGTAAGCTACATAGTCTTTAATTACAATTCTTAAGCTATAATTTTGTTTTAAAAATTCAGTGCATGCTGTTTAATACTATTATTAGTTGGTACTTAATGAGCATTTTCTACATGCCAAATATAACACTAATTATTTTAATTGTATTACCTAATTTCATCCTTTAAACAGCTATAAGAGGTAGGTATTATTGGTCTGTTTCGTTAAAGAAAACACACCTTAACTGAAATTACTCAAATAAGCTAAAAGTAAAATTGATAGTTAAAGATCTACTCATAAACTGACAATCAAGGAAAGATGAGTGAAAATATTTATATTAAATTAAAATGAAAGACACATACATTACACAGAAAAAAAGTCAATTGTATTGTCATATTGTATATCAAAAGGTATATTCCATCATGAAAATATAATTTATACACACAACTGAAAACTATATCAAAGTACATAAAGAATACCATATAAAAACATAAGAAAAAATGAACAGAAACATAATAATATACTTTAGTTTTTAAAAATTTGAAGTGGTTTAATTTTCTTTTTTAAAAATATTTCAATTACAGTTGACATTCAATATCATTTTATATTAGTTTCAGTTAAACAGCATAATGGTTAGACATTTATACAATTTACAAAGTGATCCCCCCAATAAGTCAGTACCCACCTGGCACCATACATAGTTATTACAATATTATTGACTATATTCCCTATGCTGTATTTTACATCCCTGTGATTATTTTGTAACTACCAATTTGGAACTTTTTAATCCCTTTACCTTTTTCACCAGCCCTCCAAGTTCCCTCTCATCTGGCAACCAACAGTTTGTTCTCTGTGTCTATGAGTCTGTTTCTGTTTTGCTTATTCATTTATTTTGATCTTTAGATTCCACACACATGTATAAATGAAATCCTATGGTATTTGTCTTTCTCTGTCTGACTTATTATATTAGCATAATGCCCAACCACAATGTGGTAGGTCCAGTCACATTATCCTAAATGGCAAGATTTCATTCTTTTTTATGACGGAGTAATATTCCATTGTATATATGTACCACATCTTCTTTATCCAGTCCTGTATCGATGAGCACTAAGGTTGCTTCCAAAATTTGGCTACCGTAAATAGTGCTGCAGTGAACATAGGGATGCATATATCTTTTTGAATTAGTACTTGGGGTTTCTTCAGATAATACTGAGAAGTAGAATGGCTGGGTCATAAAGTAGTTATATTTTTTAATTTTTTGAGGAAGCTCCATACTATTTAGCAAAGTGACAGGATACAAAATTAATATTCAGAAATCAGTTGCATTTTTATACACCAATAATTATCAGAGAGAGAAATTAAGAAAATAATCCCATTTATAATAGCATCAATAAAATAAAATAAAATGTCTAGGAATAAATTTAACCAAAGAGGTAAAAGACTTGTACTTGGAAATTTATAAGATATTGAGAAAGAAATTAAAGAAGATACAAATAAATGGAAACATATGCTGTGATCATGGCTAGGAAGAATTAAGATTGTTAAAATGTCCATACTACCCAAAGCAATCTCTAGATTCAATGCAATTCCTATCAAAATATTTGTGGCATTTTTCACAGAACTAGAACAAATAATCCTAAAATTTACATGGAACCACAAAAGACCCTGAAGAGCCACAGAAATCTTGAGAAAAAAGAACAAAGTTGGTGGTATCATGCTAACTGATATTAAACTATACTACAAGACTATCGTAATCAAAACAACATGATACTGGCATAAAAACAGACAAATTGATCAATGGAATAGTATAGAGAGATAAACCCACATGTGTATGGTCAATTAATCTGTGACGAAGGAGGCAAGAGTATACAGTCGGGTAAAGACAGTCTTTAATATATGGTGTTAGGAAAACGGGACAGATACATGTGAAAAAATAAAACTAGAACACCTTATTACATCATATACAAGAATAAACTCAAAATGGATTAAAGACTTAGATGTAAGACTCGAAATCATAAAACCCTAGAAGAAAACATGGGCAGTAAACTCTCTGGTATCGCTCATAATAATATTTTTTTCTGATCTATCGCCTCAGGAAAGGGAAACAAAAGAAAACAAATGAATGGACTACATCGAACTAAAAAGTTTTGCACAGCATAGGAAATGATCAATGAAATGAAAAGACAGCCTACTGAATGGGAGAAGCTATTTGCCAATGATACATCTGATAAAGAGTTAATATCCAAAATTTATTTTTTTTAAAACCTCATATAACTCAACACCAAAAAAACCCCAAACAATCCAATTAAAAATTGTGCAGAGGACCTAAGTAGACATTTCTCCAAAGATATGGCCAATAGACATATGAAAAGATGTCACCAATGATCAGAGAAATGTGAATTAAATCCACAATGAGGTATCACCTCACATCTATCAGAATAGCTATCATCAATAAATCAACAAACAACAAGTGTTGTCTAGAATGCAGAGAAAAGAGAGCCCTCGTGCACTGTTGGTGAGATTGCAAATTGGTGCAGCCTCTATGGAACAGAATAATATACTTTAATATACCATTCTTGGTCTTTAACAGATGCAGAAAATCACAAATAATTAAGATTATGATAAATTTAAGTACAAAAGCTAATACTGTAATAGACATGTACCAAATTTATACGTTAATACAAACGGATCACATATTTATTTATAAAATTAACTTTGTATGTATACTCTCCAAAGCAGAAATTGTATAATAGCATGATTTAAACACACTATGTAAAAACAAAAACTATAAATTACTAATGTTAGTTTAAATGAAACAAACCCATTTGCATAAAATTAAGACAAAATACTATGTAAATAACTTTTGTACTTATGAGGTGAAAAACTATAATTGTGAACTACTTTGAAATATTGATGAGAAAGCTGTGACTGAGAAGCTACAGGATGTTGCCACAGTTACATGCAGGGCAATTGCAGTCATATATATTTTACTGTTACCAAGAAAAGATAAATATAAAATAGTTAAACATTCAACCAAGATATGTGAAAAGAGTAGCAAAATAAGCTTTAGGAAAGAAGAAATTTGAAAAATAATGAAGAAAAAGCAGAAATTCATGATGAAAGAGAAAAATTTAAATTAAGTTTAAATGTATGATATTTGGACCTTATTAGTACCATAACTGAACCAATAATATAACAAACTGTACAAATACAAAAGAAAACACAAATGTACAAAATTAGTTACAAGATAATGATGCTGTAGATGAGAGTTTAAAAGCATTGTAAGAATACTATGTACCATTTTATGCCATTAAATTGAAAAATCTCAATGAAATTGATGATTTTCTAGGAAAATATAAGTGACCAAAATTGACTTGGGATGAAGCAGACAACCTAAATAGAAAAAAATAACTAGGGAAGAAATCGAAAGTGTTGTCAAAGGCTTACCTCCAAAAAAGGCTCTGGCCCAAATGTTTTTATGAGCAAATTTTTCCAACTTTAAAGAACAGATAATTCTCCTACTCTGTAAACTGTTTGAAAGAATAGAAGAAGATCCAAAGCTTCCTAGTTAGTTTTATAAAGCTACCATAACCCTGGTGCTAAAACTTGACAATCATAGCACAAGAGAAGAAAAATACAAACTCTTTTCCCATTGTACAATCACAAAGAAAATATTAAGATTTGAATCTGATACTACATTAAAAAATCATGTTCCACGGCCAAGTTGCATTTCTTTATAAAGAATGAAAGAACAATTTATATTAGGAAAGCTACTATTAAACTATATAAACAGGCCAGAGAAAAAAACCATATAAGCATTATAATAAAAACGTATTAGATAAAATCAAATATCAATAGTAGCACATTGAAAAAAGAGTAATTCTTGACATGAGAAAAAAGGATATGTTTTAAGTCCTTGAAGATTACATGCAATGATGAAACACCAGAGGAGTTTTCATTGGAATCAGGTACACATCTGCCATCACACAATTATACACTATGTTTTAGAACTTCTATCCAAAGCAATAAAACAAATAACTGAAAAAAGAGAGGGAGTTAATGGCAATAAGACTAAGTTTGCATTTTCAAGTGGTAGATGATTTTTCTCCTTGGAAAACCAAGAGAATCTACTAAAAAATCTATTCAAATTCATAAGTTACACAGAAATTTGGCTAAAACGAAATAAATAAGTACCAACTGCCAACTACAACTACCACAAAAGCCTTAATGACTCTTTTTGACATTTAAAAAAAATAGCATTTTTTTAAATAGAGATTTATTCAAACTAATAAAAATATACAAAATAGCTATGAATAAACTAAAAAAAAGAAATATTTAGGATGTATGCAAAAGACTACTACAAAACTATCAAGGAACAAAAGTACAGTAAGTTTTATTCCTGAAGGAAAGACATTATTTAATAAATGTAATTCTTCCCCAAATAACAGGTAAGTTTAAGGTATTTGCAATAAGTTTCACAATGATATTATTTTATAATGTGAAAAAGTAATGCTGAATATTACCCAAAAACATAAAGGAACAAAGATAGGCAATTTTCTTTAAAAGAGGAGTGATACAGACATTGCTAAAATGTTAATAAAATTACAATGATCAAAACAGTGTGGCAATGTCCTAAGATAGATAAAGAGAGCAATGGAACAGAATAGAAAGGTTATTTTTATATAATTGGAAAAATGATGCATTAATTAGTAAGTATTACTGGGAAATTTCACTATTGGTTTTAAAAATCAGTTATATATTAATAGCAAAGCAACAATAAAAGAAATTTCAAATGGATCTAATATTTGAATGAAAAAACAAAATTATAACAGAGCTAAAAGAAAATGTGATGATTAAAGAAGCAATTCTTAAATAAAACTAAGCAATTCTTAAATAAAATAAGGAATTAAAAATTATTTGGGGTATGCAAAATTTAAAGACATCAATACCAGTATAAAATTAAATGGCAAAACCACATTGGGATTAACACAATATTTCTGATAACCAAAAGGTTAATATTTACATCCTCAACATAGAAATATATACACAAACAATACACACACACACACACACACAGAAATATACAAGATCTGACAATTAAGTTCGCGAACTCATTCTAGAGAAAGTGCTACATACCTCATTGTTGAATATCACCACAGTCACGTTTGAAGTACTCCCCTTGGGAAGCTACTTGTAGTATTTTCACTCTAATGCCCTGAGAACATAAACAGAGATGGGTAAATAGGTTTGTGCAATTAAATAATAGCTTTATTTAGAATGCCAAGAAACTAAAAACAACTTAAATTTTGAACATTTAGGGATTGGTATAAGAAATTATGGCCATCAAAAAGTTGATAATAGGCAGACATTACAACCATGCACTCAAAGACGATTTGAAGACACAAGGTAATGCTCACAATAAAATACTTCAGAAAAGCTAGATACAAAATTATAAATGAAGTTAAATATGGGTTTTATTTTCTAAATATAATATTATACACATATCTAAGATAAATATGTTTTTTATTAGAAATACTATGAGTATAAAATTAAATATTAATTATGGTTATCTGTGGGTTGTGAGGTTATGAATAAATGTAATCTTCTTAATATTTTTCTGTATTGTTTTCAATTTTCAAACACACATAAATTATGTTTATAATCTGGGGAAAATGTCACATCAGTAATATTGCCACATTGTCTCTTAATCACTAATTATCTATCATGAACTTCCCCCACCCCTCTGCTCTGACAGCCTGCGGTCTCAATTTTGCTGCTATTACTGATTTCAGCTGAGCGCTTCTGTTGTTGGCAGGGAACAGCCCAGAGCAGCTCGTTCAGGCTGCAGATGCTGCAGGTTCTTTGCAGCCACCTTCCCCAAATGCTCTACTAAAAATGCCACCTAAATATCATTTAACCATTGCAGCTAATTCAACGTCCTGTTCACTTGCCATATGCCCATATGCTGGGCATTGGGAACTGTGCAGTTACAATTCAGTAGGACACAGGCCCTGCCTCCAGGAGTGGAAAGCAAGCAAGCAGGAAAGACCTGGCAAGTCCTAGACAACGTTACACCACTATTTACAAAGGTCATCTCATATTATCTCCCTTATAATTGGTAACTTCAGCTCCTGTAGCACTGAGGTTGCCAAATTTAGCAAGTAAAAATACCTCATGGGACATAGGTTGCATGGTGTGGGGACAGAGCCAGGAGTGCAGTTTCCAGGCTCTTGCCCTCATGTGGAAAGGTGTTCACCCAGGTAATAAATGGCCATCAACTGTGATTGGATGGCCATCAGCTATGGCTAGTTGGCCGTCAGCTGTAACCAGTGAGGCACTGGCCACTAATATAACTGCCGTGGCAATGCTAGCAGCAAATGGTGGCTAACAAGAGGATGGTGGCTGGCAAGCACGGATTGCAATTAGCAGCGCAGAGTGTGGATTGCAGATTGCAGAGAAGCGGATAGCAGATTGCAGATTGTGTGGCTCCTACTTCCTGTGTCTCCAACCCAGCTGCCAGAGAGACTATAGTGGTATGACTCCCCTACCTATGGCTCCGTGGGTGTTCCTTTTTGGCTTCACCATGTCCTATGTTCCTATGTGGGGAGCGGGACCAGAGACCCTGTATAACACCCTGAATGACACATGGGACCTTAAAAAATTATTCACATTTATTTGAAATTCAAGTTTAACTGGGAATCCTGCATGTTGATTGGCAACCCTAGACAGAAATTATCTCCTCCTGTCATCTTCATTTCACACAGGAGGAACCTGAGGCTCAGTGAGGTTTGGGTTTTGCTCAATCTAATCAGAGGAGCCTGAATTAGAACCTAATCTCTGGCTTTTAAGTCTAATTGCACTCAGAACCTGCCTCATTGGGGGGTCTCATGTGCTTTAGGGCTTGTGTGCGTCTGAATATTTTAATAAGCTTGGTGCAGTTGAATTTTTGTGTTGCTTTTGGCATGGTGTGGCCTCTGGTTAGTGGCCCTCTGTGACTTAAACAAGCAACCACAGGGACCCTCCGTGTTGAGAAGTGGGGACGCAGGTAAGAGGGCCCCTGTAGAGGGGCAGTGTGCCTTCCGGCTTCTGTTGAAAGAGCTCTTCACCCAGAAGGCTGTGCTGTGAACCTCAGGAAGAGCTGTGGTTTGTTTACGTGCAAATGAGCCTTTCGGTGCAAGTCCAGCTGCTAAGGTGCCAGGACTGACGAGATGCCCAGGGCTGCCACGTGCAGGCTTGCCCCCCCACACCACCTGCTCCAGAACCCACGGAGTCCCTCGCCCAGCACAAGGGCTCTGCTCATGTGTGTTGAATGAATAAGGAAACGTTTCCAATTGAGCCAGGGGTCTGTGCCTGTTGCAGGCTTACCCTCCAGCATTCCTGGTGGACCTATGGCAGGGAGGAGACTCTTCTCCCAATACTGTAGTGTCACGCGGGGTGTCATACGGGGTCTCTGCTCCCCACATAAGAATGCAGGACATGGTGAAGCCAAAAAGGAACACCCACGGAGCCACAGGTAGGGGAGTCATATTACTATAGTCTCGCTGGCGGCTGGGTTGGAGACACAGGAAGCAGGAGCCACACTTTTCGCAACCCTCACTGCACCGCTTGCAGGCTCAGTCACCAACTTCTTGCCAGCCCCCATTTACTGCTAGCGTAGCCACAGCAGTTATATTAGTGGCCAATGGCTCACTGGTTATAGCTGATGGCCAAGTAGCCACAGTTGATGGCCATTTACTACCTGAGCCAGCACCTTTCTATAATGAGGCCGAGAGCCTGGAAACTGCTCTTTGGGGCTCTGTCCCCATATGTAGGGTGACCCACTTCAAGACGGAGGGGCCTCATGTGGCAGTGGGAGGTTCCACCTTCCCTGAAAGCCGCTGTTGAGTTCCAGACTCAATTCTGAGGAATTGAATTTCAGGTGTCTGTTAAGCACACGCTGCTTGATACTGTATCAAGTTCCAGGGATACAAAACTGAGTAAAGACGCAGCTCCTTGCCTCACTCAGCCCATGGCTGGCAGAAACACAATGGTGAACCATTGGATTGAACTGGTCCCAGGGTGAGTAATTTGCATATTACTGTGTTTCCCCAAAAATAAGACCTAGTCGGACAATCAGCTCTAATGCATCTTTTGGAGCAAAAATTAATATAAGACCTGGTGCTATTTTATTATAAGACCTGGCCTTTGTAATATAATGTAATTAATATAATATAACACAATACCCAGTCTTACATTATTTTTGGCTCCAAAAGATGCATTAGAGCTGATGGTCCAGCTAGGTCTTATTTTGGGGAAAACACTATCAGAAATTATGCCTTTCTTTTGGAATGCTCAGGCAGCATGAGGCTCTTATGAATCAGATGATCTCAATATTCAGAGTTCTAGAGTTTGTGGAGGAAAAGCCACACCTCTTAATTTTTTTGACTTTGTGCCTAGAGCATTGAACACATAGGGGATCGGGGTGGTAGGGGTGATTTCAACACTCCTCGTCCATTTATCATCATCCATCTCATGTATTGAAATCTGTCAGAGAGGAAGGAACCCATTCTCCTCTCTACTTTTCTCTATAATCTCTGGTATAGTTGAGCAAATGGGCCCAGGAGTGCAGGTAGGTAGGTACAGGTACGTCTGATCAGGTGGCAATCACAAAGTACTGGTTGCATCTTTTCAAGTTCTCTGCCAGTGACAGCCTTGGTATCCACTTGCCAGCTGCCCGGCTGACACGCCAGGTTTCTTGGCTGGGAAAGTAGCATCTCAGGGTCACCTGGAGAGGACTGAGTGTGGAGGTTATGGCCCGGTGCCAACCTGCTGCACTGTACCAGTTCAGGACCCACTCACCCCGGAGCTGGGAAGGGCTACCTTCTCTGCAATCATCCCTCCGCTGCCTGTTCCTTCTTGCAGTGGAGGGAGTGGTTAAATGTCTGCCATACTTCAGGAAACAAATCGAGGGTCTCCAGGCCCTGCTGTGCTTCAGCTGTTGTTATCGTCTCAGAATTCAAGTCCTATCAGGCAGGGACTGGCCTGTGAGAGTTGTGTGTTGTTTCCAGTACACGGATGTGGGCGCCGGTCCAGCACACCTCTGCCCTGGGATACAAAACAAGTGAAAGGAAGCCAAGCTCCCTGGTTAGCAAGGCCCTCTGTCTGTTTGTCTGAGGTCAGAGAGGATGCACAGCAAGCTGAAGGAGGTGTCCAGGCCAAGGAGGGAGTGGAACAGGTCTCACCAAAATTTCATAAGGTGAGCTTTGAGAGATTCAGAAAACAGCGGAATAAAACCCCCAGACCTATGGAGAGCTTTGTGTTCATTAAAAAAGAATTGATTCAGCTCCTATCAAAACAAACAGATGCTCAGGGCTCTTGTGTTATTGTCAAGTGCCAGGATACTGTGACTTTTTTAGAAAAGAATTATTTTAGGGTCAGCCCAAAGAGGTGTGGCTGACTTCAGTTGTAAACATAAATTTAAAACGATGCAGTCCTTAGAGGATTTACTGTTTGGCTTTTTGCAGTTCTTGAAGCTCCTGCATTTAATTAGTAATATCATCAGATATGAGCTGTTTTTACCTCTAAACTGAGTTCACTGATCTGACTCTATCTCATAGTCAACAAACAGTAATACCCTTTCTTTCGTGTGGCTCAAAAAAAAAAAAAAGTTCACTCCTTGAGGCTAACTCATATTCAGTTATCCCTCTCTCACTCTCCCACTCATTCAACAATTTCATGAAGGTCTTCCATGTGTTGTATTAGGTACGAGGAATACAAAGATAAACAAGCCATGGTATCAAGCCTATAGAAGCTTGTGAAGGGAGACAGACTCACAAAAATGAGGAGGGAATTACCAAAAATGTGATGCTGAAACTATGTCTGGGGAACATTGGCACTTGGTGATTTAGTGGCCCCAACAGATATGAAGGCCCTTCCTTTAATATAAATAATGAAAATGCTGCATAAAATATAAAAACTTTTTTTTTTTGGAGTTCCAGTGGGCTTTTGAGATAAATTAACAAAAATCAAGGTTTCATCAGGCATCTTTTCCGAACTTTATAAATTCAGCAGAGACTCCGGTCCATATGTGTACGTAAAACGTAACATATCCCTACAAAGACAGAGCCCACGGGGACACTTTCCAATTAACAGAAAACCAATTTTTCCTTTCCTGAAATGTTTTCAAAATATTGAGTCCCCACTGTTCACTTCTCAGTGGAACTGGTCCTTGGTGGCAAGGGACATTGAAATCCTATCCCATTTTTATTGAACAAAAAATGTTTTCAAGTTTTAGTTTTGTTTCAAAGAAGGGAGCAGTGACTTTGTTTTCTCCAGGTGCCCACCCCCACAATCATTGATTAAAATACAGCAGCCTGCATCTTAATAACCTACCCCTGGCATCCTCCCTGCCCTGCCCAGTATTGTCTTCTGGAGGATTTCAATACACTTCTGTTGGAATCTGTCAGCTGTGGCAGGGCAGAGCCCCAGTGTCTGGCTAGCTGCCCCTGATCACAAACTCTTCTTTGGTCACTTTACCCCAAAGACAAGTTTTTAGATCAGGAGAGTGGATTTTCTTTGATAGTTTTTTAAAACTACCTTTAAGGATAGAAAGTTGAACTATAATACAAGCTTTCCAAAGTCCACTTAAGTTCACCAAAAAGTTGACTGACTTCAGCTCTCACGAGGCCAATGTTTTGCTTGACAAAGGTATTTTGCCAGAAAATGACTCGACAATAACAATTTTTAAGATACATAGAATGTTGAAAAAAGTAGCAAATTAGAATAACATGACTTAATTCCCAAGGATTTATGTCACCTTTTGTTTCTCGTCTATGAGGTCAGGAGTGTGCCTAAGGGCAGTTTCTGATGAGGTGATGAGCTTCCAAAGTTTTCTTTTAAATCCTTAATGCAGACACCCTCCCTTTTGGGGCGCAATAACCTCCCTCCCACACCTGTTAAAAAAAAAAAGAAAGAAAAACGAAAAAAGTATTAAAACAAGTAATCAGAATGAGATGTTTTGATTCCAACAATTTTTACTCAAGGCTTTGTGCTGGGTTGTCTGGTTCTAACACAAGCATGATGGTAACAAACTCAAAGCAGATGGCAAAGGAAAGATTCTTCCATCTCATTCTGAAAATAAATATTGATAACCAGTTGCTTCTCCTCCTCCCAGCCTTTGGGGCCAACCAATACTATGATGCAGGGCCAACTTGCAAATAATTTAGAGACATATTTAGGTTTCCTTCGCCCTTACTTCTTCCCATGGAAGACCATTTTGGAATAAATTTATTCCATTCCTCAGGGAAAGGCAAGAAAATTTCTCCACCAGAATGTATGGGAAGAGAAAGACAAAATAGGCCTAGAAGCAGCGAGATGTGTAGCAACAGTCCATAACCTATTGCACAACTATACAACCAACCACAGGCTAAACCACGAGCTGGATGTTATTTAAATATTAAAAATAGGGAATCATTTTCACCTAAGTGAACCACTGGAAAAAATATTACCATTACTTAAAATAAACACCCAACACTGGAAGAACATGAAAGCAATTTCCAACAGTAGCCAATGCTCCTTATTGGGAGGGGGGATTAAAAAAAAAAAAAAGAGTGGGAGAAAGATTAGGCTTTGACTTAGTCCTTAGAGCATCTTTCCATTTAACAGTTCCTATTCAAGAGTCAAGCCCCAAACTGGACAGCCACCAGTGTAAGGCTGTCCAATTAGCGGTGTCCCAGACAGCTTCAGGGACCCTCCTCATCAGACGCTGTGTTTCAGTAATATTTTCAGTTAAAGTCTGTGCTTTCAGAGGGACCCTCAGGCATGTGACACCAAGCAGACACAGCCTGAGGATGGCAGTGAGGACTGCGCTGTTTGTTTAGCCACCCAGGCTCTCTAGCAAGATGCAAAGTTGCACTTACATGCCTTTCTTGCTTTTCTTCTATAATGAATGATTCCTCTTATCTTGCCAGAGGTGAGAGAGAAAGAGACAGAGCGGCATCAGTACGACGGCAAGACTTTTTGGTCAAAAGTTGATGCCTTTTAAATTCTCTCCCCCTCCCTGGAAAAAGTTACTTCCTTAATTAGGGCTTGTATGTAGTAGCCAACATTGTCTGGATAGAAGAACCTGTGTGGCTTGGACACCAAATAAACGAGTTTATTCTCTTTGGGGGTTTGTATTGTGCAGCTTCGGCTATAGTTATCAGGGAGTTAGGGCTATGTCTGATCAGGAGGCATCTGCAGGATTTTGATCCTCAAGGAATTTTGGGTGAGTACAAACACTTTTTGCTTACACCTAGACAGTCAAAAAAAGCAACCTTGAATAATTGATTACATTATCCAGATGAGTTAAGCATGAAAGCATATGCAGGATTTATCCTGTAATATTTTAGGGTTTTGGAAAACAATGGGATATGGAAGTTAAACAAAGTTTAATTTTATTTATTTATTTATCTATTACCCCAGATGCCTCCTTGTACACTGAATTAAAAGGAAATTTCATAACTTTTTTTTATTTTAAAGTTCACTGGTTTTGATTCATCTCATTCCTTTTGCCTGGAGGTCAAGCTTGTTGGGAGGGGCACAATTTAAAACAACTCTATTGACTGTAAAGCATTTGCCAGCAATTTACAATGCCAAATGACAAATAATTCTTGTAACAAAGGGGATGGCAAGCAGCTTTCTGCAGCATGAATGTTAGCATCCCTGAGGGGTTGCCCATTCCTGCAAGTTTATGTATCAAGGTGGGTGGAGGGCAATACACTTACACAGTGTAGAAGGTGACCCACAGAAAGTAAGCCCCAGAATTGCTAACCTTACCAAAGCTGGAATTGGCTGATATTCTAAAATGCAAATCCATGCTTTATACATATGAGGTCTGACAATTAAGATCTTGAACTTATTGCAACACTGTTGCTAACCTTTTTTGATATCAGAGGGAATATTCATTATGAATTTGTACCAACTGGACAGTTAACCAAGTTGACTATTTGGAAATACTGAAAGGTTGCGTGACAAAGTTAGATGACCTAAACTTTTTGTCAGTAATTCATTGCTCTTGCATCATGACAATGCACCAGCTCACATGGCACTGTCTGTGATGGAGTTCTTAGCCAGTAAACAAATAACTCACCTGATCTGGCCCCCAATGACTTCTTTCTTTACCCAAAGATAAAGGAAATATTGAAAGGAAGATATTTTGTTGACCTTCAGGACATCAAGGGTAATACGATGACAGCTCTCATGGCCATTCCAGAAAAAGAGTTCCAAAATGACTTTGAAGGGTGGACTAGGTGCTGGCATCAGTGCATAGCTTCCCAAGGGGAGCACTTTGAAGGTGACCATAGTGATATTCAGCAATGAGGCATGTAGCACTTTTTCTAGGATGAGTTCACGAACTTAACTGTCGACCTCCTGTGCTCCTCAGACACTACCAATCAATTGAATTCCCACACTACAAGTCAGATTAATTTTTGTCTCCTGTTGCCAAACTTGAAAAGTTCCTTAAACTTTTAAAAAGAGGGGAGAAGCAAAATCAGAGAGCTTCTCAAAAATAACACCTAGAATTACAGGTTTTTGAAACTTCTTTGCTCCCTCTGGCAGGCCTCCTCCAAAGGTATCAGATGAGACGGTGTGGCAGCAAACAGTGAATCCCAGACTACTGGGTCCCTTTTCCGACATAGGGTCCCCAGAGGTCTACTCTCTACAGTAAGAGGCCAGAGTACTTTTTAGAATTTACTGTTGTGGAAAACTGAGATCCTCTCATCTTTAGCTGCTCTTACAATCACTCTAATCCCTTTAATCCCAGCAACCTTCATATATATACACACACACATACATATATACACATGTTTAAGTGAGCAGTGGAAAGTTCACGAACTTAATTGTCAGACCTCGTGTGTGTGTGTGTGTGTGTGTGTGTGTGTGTATATATATATATGTATGCATGTATATATATATCCAGAAAAAAAAACTTATTTACAAAGTTGACACAAGTATACACACCCAATTTTCTATGAGACACGCTTTGCCACATAGGAAAGAGGGTCACGGTTGACATTTCTACATGTCAAGTGCCACAAATGTTAATGGAGCTGTATGTGAACCAGTCTTCAGTGTTCTGCTCTGGAACCCAAAGGCCTGTCATGTCTTCCCTTTGGGAGAGACAACAGTGCATCTACTCAGCCTGGACGAAGAAGGCTTTACTTGGGATTGTTTCATTTTTAAAAACAGCAGATGAATTAGAGTTGCATATCAACTCCTCCGCATAAAGAAAAAGAAAATGGTGTTTAATATTACTGATACATTTCATCTTCCAGCCCTGAGCTCGAGTATAGGGTATAAAGGGACAAGACTTCAACTTGAGGGCAAAATGAAAAGACAAAAATCAAAAAATGTAAAGGAAAGAAAGAATTTCTATTGTTGATCCCTTGGGCTGTGTGTCTAAAAGATGATATTCTAAATGGTCTCATAGCATAAGGCACTTCACACAAATAAGTAATAAACTCTTCAGGCTTAAAAAATTGGATGAGTCATCAGGGAGCAGTTGAAATGTACTCAAGAGACAGCTGTTGGGGAATTTTGATATCGTAGACAAACATATGTGCTCATCAAGATTCTTCTCTTTTTAGGGTTTCTCCCCTGCTCTCCTTTCTCCTTCCTTGTCCGCCTTCCTCAGAAAACATTTTTTTTTAAACCAGCAGTTAGTGCAACTAGTAGTCAGCACATAGTGCAAATGGAACAAAAAAGGTAAATTCCTTTTCTTTAGCTTTTATCTCTTTACCAATTAAAAAGAAAGAAAGAAAGAAAAAGTCCGAGCTCTTTTAAATCTTCATAGTTCCAAAATAAAAGATGAAAACGCTACAAAGAGAAGCGCATCCCCCCAACTCGATGTCACAGATCGGAAGGAGCCTTCTGTAGCCAGACAAAGCATGCTTGTCAAGGTTTCTTCTCATCTTCCCCAGGCCCACTGTAGTATTCTGGCACATACAGGCTCTTGTCAGTGTTGCTTGCAATAAGTTTAATTTATGTTCCCAGCTGTTCCTCAATACTTTTCAGGTTGAAGAGATCATCGCATATGGCCCAGCTGATGGCTAAGCCAACATGACCAACGCGACCCGATCTTCCAATACGATGGAGATAAGTCTCCGCCAGCTTTGGGAAATCAAACTTTATTACCACATCCCCAGCCTGTATATCAATACCTTGGGGGGAGGGGACAGGGAGGGCAAACAATCCTGCAGCATGAGCCATTTTGAAAATCATGAAACACACAATTTCGATGTTCCTGCCTCATTTTCAATGGATATAGAAGCAAGAATAACCCAGTTAAGAAATCTTCTTGGCTAGCAATTGAACTCGCTGCGAGGAGTTACAGCGAATGATGGACTGGTTTATCTGAAGCCTGAAGAAAAGCGTACTTTTTGGCGCTCAGCTACGTACATAGGCGTAGTAGTGCTGGTTCACTCCCTTCCACGTTAGCTCCTCCATCAGGATACTCTCACAGGGTTTCTGCAAATGGGAATTCAAGAACTTCTGTCCACTAAGAGGGAAAGTAGCGGAATATGATAAAAACTGTCTGGTTTTAGGTGGCATGAGACTAAGATCCTCCATTCTCCACACAAAATCCTGTGACAGCAACTTACCTGCCTCATCCAATACTATCATCTGGACATGAGGAACCTTTGCTGCTCCTTTCTCAATAAGATCCAGGATTCTCGCAGGAGTAGCTCTCACCAAGTGCACAGTCATTAAGCCTCATGATGTCATCCCTAAATTGGTTCCTCCTGTAGTCATCATCACTTTGGCCCCTCCCCTGTGTTTTCTGACCTGGACTCTGGACGCCAATTCTACTGATCTGTAGGGCAAGTTCTCTAGTGCAAATAGTCACCATTGCTTGTATATCATCCTTCTTCAGGTCCAGCCATTCAAGTAAGGGAATGAAGGAGGCACTGTTCTTGCCTGGTCCAATTTTTTTTTTTCTCTAGCTAAAATATCCATACCTGATAAAGCAATGGGAATGCTCTCCTCCTGAACAGGAGATGGCTTTTTCCAGCCCCATTCAAAAATTCCCATCAGTAACTCCTGTTGCAAACAATCTTCTTCAAACTCATTTCCTTTCATGGAGGTCACCTCTGAAGTTTTGATTCTTTGATCCTCTGGAGGGAGTTTTAAAGTTTTTTTCCAATTATCACCAGGTTTAACAGTGCTGGTCAGACGCTCTGCTTGCTGCCGCGTGTGATCAGTGCTTTTACTGATCAAGTGGGTGTTTTTCAGTCGGTTCATCCGTTGCTGTGTCTCTGTGTCCCCTCCTCTGGGGCCACCACAGGGCCCCTCAGCTGACCATTTTGACTGGATAGACCCATCATAACAGGGTTCTCTGTGGTGGCTGTGCTCATGCTGTATTAATTATAAAGATGTCTCTTTCAAACCTCAAAACTTTTCAAAGTCAGTAGAGAAACGGTAGTCGTTTATCAGGCTCTCCGAAACAGAGAGAAATATAAGTCTTGCTCAATTTTGAGCACTTGTCTCTGAGCAGTAATTTGCTCTCATGCACCAACTCAACTTTATATTTTTTAAAAAGCCCTCTAACAAGATGGAGTTACAGACCTGAAGTCACTCACTTCAAGCACCCAGGCCACTGCCAATTGGCACCCTCAGTCCTTGAGTGCTGCCTGGAAGCTCTCAAATGACCGGGCTCCTTCCTTCTCGCCACCCCCTCTGCATCCCTGGCTGCTGCCTCCTCTGTCGGCAGACCCTCCCCGTTCTGTCCACTTCCACACTGAGGAGGCACGAGAGATAGAATGGACTCCAAACAAAGTACAGTGTGTAGGAGCAGCCTGTGGCTGTGCTCACTAGCTCCGGAAGATGGAGGGAAGGCTCACTTTCAATGTGATGCCTCGGATGGAAAAAAATAAAAATTCTCCTGTGAGAAGGTGAGTGCCATGTCTGACATATTATTACAGGTACAAGGTCCAAATGTACAAAGTCTGTGCAGAAAATGAAAGCTGGCAACCTGAGAAATACACATAGAAATGGGTTCAGCACCCATGAATGATTTAGGATCCACTGCTTGAAGGGGGGTAGGGTAGGCAGAGGGTTTTAGTAATATGACTTGATTTACTGACTAGGAAGATACCGCTGAGGGTAAGTGAGAGGGATAGAGCAAGGAAGGATGGAGAGAGGAATTAAGGAGACCATTATGGAGATGTAGGTAAAAGCAGGCAACAGCTCAGCTCGACACTGGACAGGACCAGCCAGGCCTCCTGGTCTTGGGTTCCACCTCCTCTTGAATGTCAGCTATTCTCACTTCCACTCTTGTCTATTTCCCTGGGTACAAGGAAGAAGAAAGCACTTCCTGACCTGCCAACCAGGCACATCCGTCTTGTGGGAACTGAGCCCCTCCTGCTCCATTGTCCCGAGGACTCCAGCCATGCCCCTTTTGCCATCTATGCATCCTTTCCACGTTCTCTGTGGTTCCTCCCTCCTCTTGCCAACCTCTTACCTCACTGCTCTGTCCCAAACCATAAGCAATATAGTCAGATACCACTTTTCATCCTGTCTTCTGTGAAAAGAACAATGAAAACAATACCTCTCCTGACTAACGAGCTTTTCTACATCACCCTCTTCACTAATATTCCCATCCATCCTTGTTTTAAGTAAGACCAGATGTTGGGGCAGAGCCCCAGAAAGTAGTTTCCAGGCTCTCGGCCTCACATAGAAAGGTGCTGGCTTAGGTAGTAAATGGCCATCAACTGTGATTGGATGGCCATCAGCTGTGGCTAGTTGGCCGTCAGCTGTAACCAGTGAGCCATTGGCCACTAATATAACTGCTGTGGCTACGCAAGCATAAAATGGGGGCTAGCAAGAAGATGGTGCTGAGCTAGCAAGAGCGGATTGCAGAGAGGCGGATGCCGCCAGCAAGAATATAGTGATATGACTCCCCTACTTATGGCTCCGTGGGTGTTACTTTTTGGCCTCACCATATCCTGCGTTCTTGTGTGGGGAGCGGGAGCAGAGACCCCGCCGGACTCCCTGCATGACACCAGATCTACCCCCAAAACGCTCTTCCCCTTGATGCTGCTCATTCTCCCACACCTCTTGTAGCTCGAGATCCAAAGGTGAAGACACAGCCTTCACCGCTCGTCACAGCTGCTCCTGGATGGCGACTCCCATTCCCTGTGATGTTCTCCTTTGATGCTAAATAGCTATACCACCTTCTTCTTCTCTTCTTGCTCTCACCTGCTGACTCCCTGCTCACTCCCATCGATTCACTCAAGACTTTGGCTAGAGTCTTCCTGCTATTTCAGTTCTGCAGAAGTTCTAGGTGACTTCAATGTCCATGTGGTGGCCTGACCCAATATTCCAGAATCTTCTTGTGACCTTGTTATCCTCAGGCCACTGAGGGCACCCATGTGCATGGCTGCGCCCTGCTACGATAGCTCTGTCATCATGAATTCATGGTCTGATCACTGACCATGATTCTTCTTCTTAAAGCTTGTTAGTCAGTCACTCAAAGGGTACCAGTTCTGCCACTCCTTTGCTATGTTCCTCTCCAACAGCATCCACATGTGCACGTGTGTGTGTGTGCACGTGTGTGTGTGTGTGTGTGTGAAATTAGGGAGAAAGCATATTATTTTATTGATGTAAATATAACATGCTATATATTACAATATAGTAGAAAATAAATTATTGGTGTGTGATAATGTTTTACTAATGCTGAATATTGAAGTTGAACATTTTCAGGGTAGTTTAATAAACAAAATAGTAACACAACTATTTCCATTTGTGTAAATAAATAAAAGGGGTAGTATTATGCCTATGATTTATTCTTAGAAAACCCTAGGAATCAATAAGATCTAAAGAAAAGGTTATTTTTTTAGCTTTAATATCATAGGCAAACTGCTACGTTTCAGATAAATATGACTGAGCGATCACAATGCTATTAATAACTGAAGTCCTGTGTGTCAGATCCTAAAAGGTGCTTTGTGTATACTTGTATGTATATGTATATGTGTGTATATATGTATATATTTTGTATATAATATATGTGCATTAGTTTCTCGTAGCTGCCATAACAAATTACCACAAACCTGGTGACTTAAAATAGAAATTTATTCTCTTACAGTTGTGGAGGCCCGAAGTCTGAAATCAGTATCAGTGAATTCTGAGGAAGAATCTGTTCCTCGTCCCTTCTAGTATTTGGCAGCTGCCGGCATTCTTTGGCGTGTGGCAGCATCACTCCAATCTTTGTCTTTGTCTTCACACTGTCATCTCCTCTTCTGTGGTGTAGTCTCCCTCTGCTTTCCTCTTATAAGGATACATGTGATGGCATTTAGGGTCCAACCATATAATCCAGGATAATATCCCCACCTTGAAATCTTTAATTTAGTCATAGCTGCAAAGCTTTTTTTTTTTTTTTTTTGCCAAATAAATTAACATTCACAGCTTCCAGGGATTAGGATGAGGATATCTTTGGGTAAGCCATTATTCAAGACCTTTACACCCTATGATGTGAAATACTTGAAGATACTGAAACTAAAATTCACCCTAGTTAAGTAATTGCCCAAAGTCATATAAGTGACACTTATAGTCTTATGATTTCAAGACTTACCTGTGTTTTCTTACCCACAAAGACCTCAAAGCACAAGGAAAAATTAAAATAATGGAATAAATGTCATTGTTCCTTTTATTTGCTGTCAGTTAGTCTCTATGTGTATTACAAATATTTTAACTGCCTTAAAAAAATGGAGGGTTTTGTGTGTGGCACATTCAGAAACATTGTATGTCAGCAGCCAGCACACACACAGGCTGGGTCTTGTTAAACTAAATGGCTGCTCTTCAGATGAATGATAGTAAATACGAGTTATCAAAGAAAACATTCAATTGCAGGAGGTACTTACCCTTTAAGGTTTAATAAGGACATGGAACCAGTTTCATTCAGACCTATAAAGATGGAAAGAAGAGGAAGAAACTTATTTTTCCCAGGTAGTAAGAAGATTTTCATCATAACTACAATTAAGAAAGTGAAGCATTTTTTTCTGTCTTCTTCAAACTTATCAGGTAGGAGAATTAATTGTGTGGATGATATCTGCCTCTCACTCACCTAACGTGTCTCTATGCAGGTGTTAACAAATTATAGCCAAGGGCTACGCAAAAGTCTCCACTGATGACATAATTATAATTATGGTCTGATGATAATGATGATGATATAGCTTATTGAATACTTAGTACATATCAGAAATTGCTTCGGGCACTTTATAACAATTACACCATGAGACAGCTATTATTATTTCTATTATAATTAAGGATAAAAGAGAGATCAAGTAATGTCGCCACAGTCACATAACTAGGAAGTGATAGAGTTTGTATTTCATTCCAGCCTAACTGATTCCACAGAATTCACTGTTAACTACTACACTATTTAAACATAGCATAAAAACATAGCAATCCATAGGTTGCAATAGGTAATTATTAGTAACATTTGTCTAGGAGTTTTATGACTGCAGATATTCCTACACCAGTAGGTTTATACAAATACAAAATGTTTAACTTTCCTGATAAAGATAGGTGAGAAAATAGAAATTATACCCAACAACGTATTTGCAAATCATGAACTCTCTTTTATCTATTTTTTTCATTTTCAACTTCCCATATCTTGATATTTAGCCATGCAGTACATGTGTCAGAACTTACTGGGGTCTCCATTTCTCAATCAGTCACCTCCTTCAGACAGCTGAGTCTGTTTGTTCCTATTACGTGTAGCTCAAGTCACCCACCATCTGAGTCCCTGGCAGACATCAATGGAGAGCTTGGCCTCAGGGAGTGACAACATTTTATAAAAAATCTATTTTTGTTGGAAAGCCCCCTGACTGGTACTCAGACCTCTTGCATAGATGCTGAATCCTGGTTCTTAGGCATTTTGGCTGGACTCCCAACGTGACCTTCTGAGCTTTGCCCTCCAGAGTTAAAGGTGCTGCCAACACAGGTCCCCTCTTGGAGTAACCAACTTTGAGTTTGTCTGCTCCTCTTAATCAATTAACAACTCTTCAATGCCCATGTCCAACATTTCAATACTTATTGATAATAATGATTTTATCCATAAGTGGAATTCTAATGTGGTATAACATTTAAATCTAAATACCTTGGTTTCATTTGGCATTTTCCTAATGGCTAATGATGCTGAGCATCTTTTCACATGCTTATATTTCCCTTGTGTATACACTTTGGTGTATTCAAATATTTTGATCATGTTTTTACTTGGCTTGAGTGTTTCCTACTACTAAGTTTTGATTGTTCTTTATATAGTTGAGATACAAACTCTTTGTTATATATAATTTAAAATTCAAGTTTTTAGCTTGTCTTTTCATGCTGTTAATTTTTTTGGAGCAAAATTTTAATTTTGATAAATTCTAATATATCTTTTTTATTTGTTTTATGGATGATGGTTTTGGTGTTCTATCTAAGAGCTCTTCACTTAGCCAAAATCATGAAGATTTTCTTCTAAAAATCTTATAATTTTACATTTAGATGTAGGATGCATGTCAATCAATTTTTTATAAGGTGTGAGATTTAGATAGAGGTTTATTTTCTAGCATGTAAATGCTGAATTGTTTCAATATAATTTGTTGAAAAGACCATAAATTAGGTTTACTCATCAAAATGTAATAGATAACTTGAATAGCCCTATATCTTTTAAGGAAATTGAATTAGTAGCTAATGACTTTCTAAGAAAATTCTCCAGGCGCAGATGATTTCACTGGAAAATTTTATCAAATATTTTTAAAAGAAATAACACCAATGCTATATCTCTCCCCAAAAGTAGAAAGAGGAAAACACTTCCCAGCTCAATTAATGAGGTCACCATTACTCTGATTCTAAAACCAGACAGAACCAGTACAAAAAGAAAGAAAACCATAGCCTAAAATTTCTCATGAATATATACGCAAAAATCTTCAATGAAAAAAAAAGCGAATTGTATCCAACAATGTATACAACGAAGAAAGCACCACAACTGTACGGAATTTATGTTGGGAATGTAAGCCTAATTCAACATTCACAAATCAGTCGATATAATCTACCAAAATAGCACTCTAAAATAGAATGAATTCCACATGATTCTATCAACTGATACAGAAAAACCATCTGACAACATTCAAAGTCCGTTCATGATCTCAACTCCCAGCAAACTAGGACTAGAAGGGAATTTCCTCAATTTGATAGAGTACCTGAATAAAATCCCTACAACTAACATCATAATTAATTGTGAAACACTTAATGCTTTCCCCCAGAAGATTTGGAGCGAAGCAAGTGATGTCCTCACCACTGGTATTCAACCTCACACTGTATGTCCTAGCCCCCTCACTAGAAAATAGGAAATAGGAAATCTTTGCATCTCAAATGACATAGAGACATAATGAAAGTAAGAATAACTGGACAGTTGGAGGAAATTATTTTGAATGGAAAGGAAAAATAATGAGACTATGTAAGGCACACACATGTGCTGTGATTATTTTTTTCTTGGAAAAAGAAAATTTTACAAGTAGTATTCCATATTTAAGAGGATATTGACAGAAGATGGGAATAAAGAAGGTAAATCATTTTCTGAGATTTTTCAGAAATGTAATTCTGTAAGTTTCCATTCAATAAAAGAAAATCTAAAGAGCAAAAGGATTAAAAAGTACCATCGATGGGAAAGTGAATGAGAGGTTCTTGTTTTAAATCAGGATAAAGTACAGAAGGAAAGGGTTAAGATATCTTGTTGTTAAGATTAAAGGAAAAGGTGCTTACTTGTATCCAGAAATTTATATTTTTATATCTTGCTCTAAATCTTTTTAAAATGTAATGCCATGGTAACAGTAGTGTTATGCTTTGCTTGTTTAAATAAACTTAAAAGTTCTATTTTTGATAGAAAAAACAATAATTGAGTACAAAATCATGCTTATCTATGTTTCTCACTTAAGTACTCTTAGGGGATGTTCGGCTTTTGGCACCAAAGCTGTTGAATGTAGTGGCTGAGACCTTGTTCTTTTTTTGGTTAGAATTCTGGCCCTGTTTATGGTTGTGTGACCTTGGACAAGTTACCTAACCTCTTTGTGTTTCAGTTTCCAAGGCTGTACAATGCAGGAAATAATAGTAACAAGACCTGCTTCACAGATGCTAGAGGAATGAAAGAAATAACATTTGTAAGGTGCTTAGACTAGTGCTGCACATGAAGTAAAGACAGAGGCTGGGTTTTGGAGTTATTTCAAGGCCCCCTGCACTAAGTGCCATCCTAATGTGACAGGCCCTTAAAGGAATCTATTATTATTGTTTTTTTAACAATGAACATGTAGAGAAGTAAACATGTGATAATCAAATGATTAAATAGGTACGCTCCACATAAAGGACTTTAAATGAAGACACTATAATTAGATACAATTAGTTCATGAATCTTCTCACTGATATATTAGTAAGAAATTTCTATGCTACATACTGGAGTAAGTATAATGAATTATATGGTTTGGTTTCTTCTCCCTAGGTGTTAAATGTGGGTATTGGGAAAAGCCAAGAAAATTACATCACAGAAAACAGAAAACAATTAAAATACGTGTTACCGATTATAAGAAGTTTGAGAACCATTAAAGAAATCTAACTCAGAGAAGAGTTTATAAAAAGCTTTGCCCTTGGATGTCTAAGAAGAATGGATAAATAGTAGTTGGAATACTTAAAAGGTGCACAAGTTCCTAAGTGGAAATATTGGACAATGAGACTTTTCACTTCCCTTTCTTTCCTTTTTGTGGGTGTCCTAGTCAGAATGCGGTGACTAGCACTTCATAGACTGTTTCTTGTTTCTCCTCCCCAATGGAATCATGGGAATGAATCATGGATTAGATTTATAGCCATTGAATTTATTGAGCAAGACCCAAGTGCTTGTTCTAGGTTAAGGTCCCTCCTCATCTACCGTGTTTCCCTGAAAAGACCTAACTGGAAAATAAGCCCTAGCATGATTTTTCGAGATGCCGTCCCCTGAACATAAGCCCTAATGCATCTTTTGGAGTAAAAATTAATATAAGACCCAGTCTTATTTTCGGGGAAACATGGTAAATAAGTATAAAATTGAAGTAATGGCCTTGAGCATCAAGCTGGGAGTGGTTTGGGTTTGGGTACAAGCTACCAGTTCTGCAAACATTGAAATCATCTCTACATCAGACTGCAGTCAAGATAACTAGATAGAATTATACTACAAATCCGCCAATACAGCTAAATCCTGCCCCTGACGTTATCTTCAAGAAGAATTCCCTATCATGTAAACACTTTTTAGATAGCATTAAGTTGTTGCTTTATACTACATAAGACTCGTTTATAGTCTCCAAAAGACACACTTTATCAACTCAAGAAATCGTAATGTTAAAGGTCAGTTAACATTTGTGTTATTCAGGACAAAGGTTTTTTTTTCATGGTTTTTTTTTTTTTTCTTTTAACATTACACAGAGCTCTGTGGAAGTAACTCGAGGGCCAATAGGAGAGTTCAGTGGGGAGAGAGGAAAATCCCCATCTAATCGCGAATCAAAATAGTTCTATTTTGATCTGTTTATATGATGGCCCTCTATGTAAGATCTAATTGGGGAAAAGAGTTTACAAAAATTGTTTTAAGAAAAATTGTATAAAAGAAGGAAAATCAGTCATAGATTAAGGACCTACTGTGTGTCGGCTACTTTATATCCATTATCTTATATAACCATTACTACAACCGCTATCAGTAACAACAACCTATTTTACAGATGAATAAACTGAGGCATAGGTAGTAAGTATTTTGAAGGTCTGACTGATCTCTCAGGTAAAGCCAAAATAAGGATCCATGATTTATGTACTCTTAAATCCAAAACCATTCTTAAGGATTAAGTTTATTAATGCCTTCATATATGTTTAACAAAGATAAACTTGTTTGTTAAAATAAAAAGAACTTCCCATGATGATGATAATGATGTTAATGATGATGGAAGTAGTATAATAAAAATAGGTACTTTTATTGAGCTGTTAGTATTGCTACAGTATAGTTTCCCACATTTTCCTAAAAATAAGAATTTCTGTGCTTGGTAAATATACAGATTCTCAGACTCCAGCCCAAGTCTACTATATCAAAATTCTCAGGGGGTAAATTGGGGGAGTTTGGAGACTAGTGTGCTAGGCTGGTTATATGCTAAGTGCTTTTCATCTATTATTGGATTTGGTCCCTGAAACCATTTTTTGAGGTCAATGCTATTATTTAGCTCATCATACAGATGAGAAGCCTAAAGCAAGGAGAACTTAAGTGACTTGCTTGTGCTGATAGCTTTGGGCAGAGTTATCCTTAGGTGTACACTTGAATTCTAGGTCTGATGTTGTGTTCTAAATAGAAGGGATGAGCTGGCTTCCAGGAAGGTGTAAATGAAATTCCCCACTGCCCGGTGTTCCAGTGTAGGCCAGAAGCATTTCCACTGGGGCCCTTTGCCCTATCCTTCCTGGTTCCTGAAGGATTCACTTCCAAATCTCTCCTTCCTCCCCAGAGTCTCAAGTTTCCCTTTCCCCCTGAGGCTAAGACCAACATTTCAAAGAGCTTGCACTTTAGGAAAAGGGATATCAGTTGTAAATATGGCAGACTGTAATAAGTGCCCCTGAAAAGGAGCAAAGACAAAAGGTGCCATGGAACTTTGAAAGAGAGATTAAGTATTGCTTTGGGATATAGAGATGATTGGCATGGCCAATTTCTATGGGCCAGTTGTGGCATATAGGTAGGTTTTCTTCTGGTGGTGGTGGGGGTGATGTCACCAAGCAAATATTTTCCCCCTTTTCTCTACTTTGAAAATTGTGTCTTTGCAACTTAGAGCAAGTAGGGGGAAATAAATCTTAGCCCCAGTTATGGTTCAGCAGTTTAAGTCATCTATTTCAAAATAGGACAGAATTATAACCAGCTGGTTATAATTTTCAAATCACGACCTCTGCAGAAAGGGGTGAAAATTTACCAGAAAGTCCATTTCTTATATAGGACACCAGGCTGCATTTCCCTCACAGGGGGACATGGATGCTATGAAGTGTTTGCTTTTATTTTTAATTTTGTTAGTAACCACCAGTCACACTGTTCCGGTATTTTGAATACAGCCTTTATAAGTTGAAAATAGAAGAAGGGTACAGAATGTGCAACATTTTCTAGTTCATTGTTCCATGTCCATAAAAAAAACACTTTAAAAAGGAAAATTCTACATTCTTCAAGATAGCAGCTGTAATAGTACTGTTGTCTCTACAATTTACAATGAAGCGTAAAAATTAAGCTCTTTAGTCACCTCGTCTATCTTTCCATCTCTGTTACAACATGGCGCAGCCCTGACAATCTTCATCACTTCTAATATTTCACAGTTCTTACAAAGCCAACGCTGTGCTGCTTGCCACCCATTACAGGCTGACCTGTGTCCTCTAAAGAGAAATGTTGCATTTTTAACCCCCAGTACCAGTGAACATGACGTTATTTGGAAACAGGATCTGTAGGTCCAGTCAAGTTAAGATGAGGTCATCAGGGTGAATCTGAATCCGATAAAACGGTCAGGTGAAGACTCAGAAACACAAGGGGAACAGCATGTGACGATGATGGCAGAGATCGGAGGTATACATCTACAAGTCAGGGAACACCAAGGGTTGCTGACCATTATCAGAAGCTGGGAGAAAGGCATGGATCAGATTCTCCCTCACAGCCCTCAGAAGGAGTCCGTGCTGCCAACACTCTGGTTTTGGACTTTTGGCCTCCAGAACTTGGACAGAAGACCTTTCTGTTGTTTTAAGCCACCCAGTTTGCGGTACTTTGTTACAGCAGCCTGAGGGAACTAACAGACCATCTTTATGAAAACTGTCCACAAGAGAACTCTGTGTAATATTACATATAAAATTTTAATGAAAACACTTAATCTGACAACTGTTATAAATATGAACAAGATTATCACATGAAAGATAGAATGAGAACTGATAGTGGTTAGTCAGGCTACTTCGATGCAGGAAAACATGTTTGTCAGAGAAGTTTGGTTCATCTTCAGAAGCAACATAAGAGCTGCTCTAATCGAGGAGTGAGCACAGTGTGGCCTAACAGGCCAGAATCTGCCCACAGTCTATCACTGTACAGCCCCTGGCTACGAATGGTTTTCACATTTTTAAAGAGCTCTTGACTGTGGAACTATCTCTTTTTCCTTTCCATTCAGAGAAGGTCTCCAGATGGATGGAGAATCCACTAAATGGATTTTTAGTCCCCAAAAAACTTTGTGGTGTAGACTCCCCAAACCCCAACTCACATTTTCCTGTGACATAAGAAAGAAATCTTAATTATATTCAGCCACTGAGATGTTAGTTATACACAGATGGGAGTTCTGTGTCATGACAATTACCCTGTTCTAACAAATATTCTTATTCTCTAGCTAAGCCTGACCCTCATTCTAACCCTAACTCTAATGAAACCAGAAGACTAAGCAGTGGAGACCATGTGAGGCCTGCAAAGCTTGAAATACTTACTATCTGGCCCTCAACAGAAAAAACTGCCAACCCTTGGTCTCGTCCAGTGATTTGGAACATCATCATCATCATCATTATTATTATTATTATTATTATTATTTAGTATGGGTCACTTATTCACTTATTTTATTTGGAAAAAAAAAACACTTATGTAAAACTGATGGGAAAACAAAGATGCTCTAGATCAGGGGTGTCCAAACTTTTTTCAACGTTTTTCACCAAGGGCCATAGGTGGTAAAATACACAAACAGCCGGGCCACTCACTCACTCGAGGTGAAGTACGTATTGTCTCACCTGGTTTATTTAAGTAAACTAAGTATATTTTTGGAATTTGCTGCGGGCCAATTAACAATGGATCATGGGCCCCAGTTGGCCCGCGGGCCGCAGTTTGGACACCCCTGCTCTAGATGAAGCAGAGCCCACCGTCTTGAATTCTCCTGCACAACAAATTTAGTAGCCCTTGATCGGCTGGTGCCCCAGGGTTCCACTAAATAATCATTAAAGTGATATTGGCAACAATCGATCAAATACTTAGAGTGTTTCAGCAGTGCTGTGCTGAACACTGCACATACACTCCTGAATTTAACCTTCAAAATAATCCTGTGAGAAGTATGCTATTACTATCTCCATTTTTATACATGAGGGAAGTGGAACTTAGATTTTAAATAAGTTAATTGCCCTATATTTACATATAGTAAATGGCAAAGACGGAATTTATATTGATGTCTCTCTGGCTGCAAAACCTGCACTCCTACCTATGCCACATTGCTTTCCCCAAAAGAAGCTGCCTCTCTCTGCTCCCACCTCCTCATGGAGGGCCTTAGGTCCAAGATGAAGGGATTATGTCTCGAATCCAGGTGTCCTGACTCCTGACGTGATGCTCTTTCCACTGTTCCTAAAGGCTTGTTCATCCTGCCTGAGTGTGAGTTGAGGGGGAACGTTGACCAGGTTAGCTCTGGGATAGAAGGGTGGGCAGGTGTTGAGGTCAAAGGCCCTATATTCTCAATCTCATGACCATCAATATGGCGGGCTGGAGAATGAGATTTACACAGCATGGGCAATCGGTGGACCCCTGTCTCTCCCTCAGTTTTCCTTTTCTTTCCCTGCTCTCAGAAGAGGCACCTCCCTCAGCAAAAGCCCACATGTGACTCACATCTCAGGAGAGGCCCAGTGCATGTTCTATTTTGCAACAACTGCCAGGAGTGGTCAGCTAGGCATGTTTCCCAAACTGACTTGGCCAGCCTTTCTCTAACTTTGCTTCTCATTCTCCTTTTCTGTCTCTTTCTTGTCCCCTGGATTAGAAGCATGGATCTGGCTTCCAATTCCAACTCTAGCTCCTCAAGAATCTGCCTCTCCGTGCCAGCAACTCAACACTGCCTTAATTGAGTCAGCTGATTTATTTATTTGTTTATATTTTTTTAGAAAAATTTTAAGTATAGTTGACATATTTATGATATTAGTTTTTGGTGTACAAAATGATGATTAAACATTTATATACCTTACTCGCTTATGCTAGCACTACAATGCGAGCACTACAATAAGTCTAGTAACCATCTGTCACCATACAGAGTTATTATAATATTGACTATTTCCCTATGCTGTACATTACTTCCCTGTGACTTACTTATTTTATAACTGGAAGTTTGTACCTTTTATTCCCCTTCACCTTTTCCATCCCCTACCCCCTCTCCCTCTGGCAACCATCAGTTTGTTCTCTGTATCTGTGAGTCTGTTTCTGTTTTGTTTTCTTCGTTTGTTTATTTTGTTTTCAGCTGCTTCCTTCTTAACCCAACCCTTAGGACAATTGCTACCCAGATTTTACCCAGAGGGCTGCATTTCTAGGGAACTCAGCCCTGCCTCACTCCTGGGAGCAGTTGCTCCTTCTTTCTCTATGAAACGCTAGATGTAATATATTCACCTTCTCTGCAGTGTGATATACTTGTGTGTGTCAACAATGTCAACACAATCATGGTCACTAATGGCTTTAAGTTAATGGCTTTAAGGGACAGAAGTTTGGAATAGTGGTAATATTACCATTATTATACTATGGTAATAATAGTAATAATAATACCATAATTAATTCATTGACCAGTATATATGACCTTATGAGATAGACACTATTATTATCTCCATTTTGTAGATTGGGAAACTGAGGCACAGAAAAGTTAGGTAACTTGTCCAAGGATGCAGAGCCAGGAAACCATGAAGCCAGACTTCAAATTTCTGCAGCCTGGTTATCAAGCCTGTATTCTTAATCTCTTCTTGAAGCTGCCACGCATAAACGATATCAGTCACCTTTGTTGACTGGCTGCTGTATGCCAGGGCTTCTTCTTGTGCTTTATATGTGTGGTGGGAAATTACTGGGAGTATTTGCCCATAGGTTTTCCCTGGTATTCCCTGTTTTCTCAACACTAGGCAGCTAGACTCTCTGTCTTTCGTGCTTCAGGGAAGGAAAAACCAGCAAAATATAGATAATAGAGGAGTCATATTTTTAGCTTTTGAGTCCCAAATCCCAGGCTCTAGGCATAAACCAAAGATTTGGAAGATTAGATGAAAAAGCTGGGAAACTTTCTCTAGACCAGATAAGACTATTCAAATTTGGGGAGGAGGAGTGCCAGAGAAGCCAAGGAAGCCAATATGAGGGGGTCCCTGGGAAGGAGCCCTGAGCATTTTCCACCTGCCCTGCAGCCCAGCTACCCCCATGTGGGGCAAGATTGGGCAACTGATAGGACCAAAGATGGAAAAGCACATGGGTCCTATGTCCTCCCTTGGGTTAGGATAAGGACATCCTGATTTGACCGAGATTATGTTTCCGTGAGCCATTATGTTCCCATAAGCCAAATCAGGGCTCAAGATAGAAATGAAGTGGATTTATAGAAAACTAAGGAAAACTGCATTTCTTACACAGCCGGACTTAGGTCCCTGTGTACCTACCACTCATTCATTATCTCTGGTCTGCAGTGACTCTACAGTCATTGTTTATTATCTGCATATTCTGTATTTGATTAGAGAGTGGAAAAAATACTTGCCCAGGGGACACAGCTAATAAGTAAAGGAAAACATACACCAGGAGAAAAGTGGAAAATAAACAATGAAGGAAAAAGAAAACAAACATAGTAAGAGGTAGGTAGGGTCTGCAAAGCAGAGCCCCTAAGTTATAACCATTCAAAAAAGAATATTTCTCTTTATTCTCCGGTAACAGCATTTTGTCAGGGTATGTTTACATTTTATTTGGCAGACACGTCATTTCCTTGATCCTTCTCCCTGAAGCTCTAACTTGGGGCAGTATACTGTGAAAATGTAGCCAGCCTCCATGAAGGAGTTATTTCAACGGTGTCATTACTGAAAAAAAAAAAAAAAAGAAAGAAAGAAAAAAGAATTGCATGCAGATCAGAGGTCTATCATGGAAATTATGCTTTGTGACAAATATGTTATGAATGAGTACTCATAAAACCACGCCAATACATATGCTATCACAGCATCCAATTATTTTAACCTGCTGTGAACTCGCCTGTGATAAATCATGGGAAAACTAAAGAGAACTATCTTTAGTCCCTGCACTGTTTCACTCGCTCAAGTCATTCACGGCTCTAAAAATACAATTTATATCATCGGATTCCTGAAATTCCTTCAGTGCTTACATTGTGATTTAAGTGGCATTAAAGCTAGGGTGATTAAGTTGAGAAGCCTAAGGCTACTGACCAATGTCCCCCTGGGTATTAGCTGTCTATCAGATTGAGTACATTGTTTATCAGACCTGTGGCAAAAGTGCAATTAGCGCATGGCCTATGGTTTTGCGAAAAGGCTTGGTATTCTCTGCCTGAAAAAGGATCTCTCAATGAAAGCGTGGACAAGACTTTTGGTAGACGTAATCTAGAGTAAGGTGATCCATTCATTTAATGTCCAATTTGGAACATTTTTTAAAGTGATACAGGAGAATCTTTAATATTAATGCCAGGACTCAGGCATAAACTGGGGCTGTTTTGTTCAAATAGGCAAAGATTCTAATGGGCAGATCATGGAGAATGAGGTTCCGTCTCCTTTGTGTAAAAGCAGCTTCCTGATTCTCTTCTCCATGCACCACCTAAAGAAAGAAGGGAGGTGTTTACTCACGTTTTCTCATGGTCCTCACAAGACCATCCTGCTTCTGAATTCTGGGTTACATTTGAGCTGTTGTTGCCAATATAACTGTTGGCACATCTGTTTGCTTGCAATGAAACAGAGGAGTAGAACAGGTTTCAATGTGTCACTTTTAGAAATAAAGGGCTTATGAAATTTGGGACATGAATTGAAGTAGTGTTGCCGTGAGAAAACACCTTGCTGGAAAAGACAGCCCCAATGTACTGTCAATCAATTGTTTGGGACAGTAACTTCTCTGAGCTCAATTTCTTCTACCAGTAAAACAAGGCAGCTGGATTAGACCTGCAGTTCTCAGCCCAAACTGTACATGACCATCACCTGCACAACTCTGAAAGCATACCAAGGCCCTAGCCCACCAAGGAGATTCATTTAATTGGTCCAGGGTGGGGTCCCCCAAGTGATTCTGATATGCCACCTGGGCTGAGAACGCTGTGCCTGGACCATTTCTGAGGTTTCCATCAACTTCTATCCAGCAGCTTCTGTGATGGTCTGAGCTTTTGGGAAAATGGAAATGGAAGGAGTAAGAATAACCCATTACCATTGTCACTGGCCTGTTCCAGTTGGGATTGTTCTGATATAGTGTTTCCTAAGATCCTCTGTGGAAGTTTTCTATACCTTGTCACGTGGCTGGAGACAAACCAGTAGTAAAATACATGATTTTGGACTCATTTTCTTCTAGAAGTACAGAGTGTGTATAGTTTAGGATTAGGAAAAGTGTTTAGTAAGCCCTGAGCACTTCATTGCATCTCGACGTCCCCAACATTGTGATGTGATTTAAAATATACAGCTGACCCTTGAACAACAGCAGGGTTGGGGTACTGACCTCCTGTGCAGTGGAAAATCTGCATATTACTGACTCCCTCAAAACTTTACTAATAGCCTACTGCTGACTGGAAGCCTTCGTGATAACAAACAGTCAATTAACACATACTTTGTGTGTTGTATGTATTATATACATATATAATAAATGAATGGATCACCTTACTCTATAACGTCAACTAGAAAATAGAAAATGTTATTAAGAAAATCATAAGGAAGAGAAATTCATTTAGAGTACTTACTGAAAAAAATTGCATGTAAGTAGACCTGCATTGTTCAAACCTATATTGTTCAAGGGTCAATTGTATATATATAAAGCTATTCCCAGGGTTTCAGTTTGATGCCCTGCATTGACTAAGTTCAGATTTTGGAGTGGATATGAGTCTTTCTAAGTCAAAAATTTACTTCACCATTGTTACATATCTCACATAATCCTTCATGATGCTGCCTGTGACATAAGTGACTTGAGAAACAATTATGGATGTATAAACATTATTAATGAGAAAAATCCTTCTCACCAGCCATGTTCCAGGGATTTCTGGATTTGATTACCCACTTTTCAATGCTCGACGATTTGACTGGTATTTAATGCTTTCTCATTTTTCCTGATAGGGACCGCTGAGCACGTTATGTTCTTTCTCCCAGTTGGCAACTCAACAAAGACCAGCAATAAAAACCTCCACTTGTGTAATAAACTGTTGTACAATCTACTGCTTATGAACAAGGTCCCTGAAAATGTGCAACCTTTCTGCACGTTAAACACAAAACAGATGGAGGTTTGAAAATAACTTTCCTCTTTAGGGGAGGGGAAATTCAAAGAAGAGAGAGCAAGACTCATAGTCAAAGGGCTGAGTTCCTAAGTCAGAGGCTGAACTCTCTGTTCCAGGCTGTCAAGGGCAGCACCATTCTTTCAAGGATGCTACATACCTCAGAGATCTGTGAAGTGAGGGGGAGGGGTGCCGTTAGGCTTCAGGAAAGCAGTGTGCGGTAATGGAGAGTAAAGCTGGCTGATCTGCCACTGGCTAGTCAAGTAAACTAGGCAGCTCACTGATACCTTTGAGCCTTTTTGTAAACCTCACGTGTACATGCTGATAACTTAGAGCCCTAGTGCCCAAGCACACCAGAGACTGGAGTAGCTGGAAATAGAAATATTCTTGTTTGGTTGTTACTGTTGTTTTTAATTTGCTATTGTTCACTTGTTGGTGATGTGTGAGTATATATATATATATATATATATATATATATATATACACACACACACACACACATACATGTATATGTATATGTATGTACATATATACATATATATATACAAATATATACACAAAATAGTGATAATTATACAGGCATACCTTGTTTTAATATACTTCAATTTATTGCACTTCACAGATGTCATATTTTTTTACAAATTGAAGGCAAGACCCTACACCAGCAAAAAACTTACAACTTGCTTTATTGCAATACTTGCTTTACTGCAGTGGTCTGAAACCAAACATGCAATATCTCCAAGGTATGCATAATATATATATATATATATATATATATATATATTTATGTATATTTATAAATATGTATGTAATTCATAGAACAGAAGAAATGATGGAGCCAAGAATTTATAAATGGTGTATGTGCACATGCAAGCCTGTGTGTATTAATCCATGTCTATTTATTTTCTTACATTCTGCCATGTTTTAGGGGAAAATTTGAGGCAGTTTATAATGATGCACATTTAGCATATACTGTTTAATAGTATATAATTTTATGTGTGAAAGTGACTGAGCTTTAGTTATTAAATGAAACGAACTTCATTTCAGAGTAAGAAATTAGCCACCTTTCCTTCGTGCCCTGCCTCACCCCGTAAAGCAGCAAACATTCTTACCCTGTGGTAAAGTGTGGGGTTCAAACGGCAGGCACTAAGGGTTTTATAAATGTAACGAGTTTCATGAAGGCTTTTCTTAAAATATAGAAGAATCTTGGGAAGTGTTGAATGAGGCATCTTCTAAAAGAATAACATATCACGTGATTTGGAGAAGAGTGAACTTTTAACTGGTTTCATCAGTCATGATCCAGTCAGGAAAACAGAAACCACACTAGGAATTTAAAACAGGGGATTTAATAAGAAATTGGTTACTCAGGTGTTAGAAGACTGAAAGAGAAAAAGAAACATTAAGGGAGCAGGTACCACTCCTGAGCTAATGCAACAAAAGAAAAAAAGATGTGAATTTCTGAAGCACTGATGGCTCAGATCTTTGAGGAAGGGGCATGACCACGGCTGATAGCTTCTAAAGAGGCAAAATAATATTTTGGAAATTCTGAAAAAGCCTGGTGGCTACCACCAGCTGCCTCTGCCAGAGCAACACTGACCAGGGTAAAACCTGGAAGCTTCCTGTCTCACCTTCGGAGTCCGTTCTCTCCCTAGCGCCACCTATGGGCAGAACTGAACAAGACGTCAGCTAGCAAGAAGAAGGAAGGAGTTTGGAGCTGAGAGACAAATAGACAGATACTTAGCACAAGGAGCCAGGCGTTAGTTGATTTCCATGAGGCAGACTGGTGGGCAAAATCCATGAAAAATGATTGAAAAGGGAAAAATAAAGAGAACTGAGCTCTGTGGCCAGATACCCCCAGCAGTAAGAAAAGAGTAGGCAAAACGTCAGATTGAATGCTCCAGCAAAAAAAGACCATACCAATGCCCAAGGAAAACTCACCCTACTCTGTTTAACAGTTGTTCAGTAAGTGGGAGGGAATTAGCAAAGATAACTGAGCAAGCTGTAGCGATTTGCCTACAATTTGCATATCTACCCAATCATCTACCCACCAGTTTTTCTCTGCTGTAATTAGCTGCCTCACATGAATCAGCCAGAGCACAGTAGCCAGCAACTGTACTTCATACATGTTTTTAACATCTGTTATTTTTTCCCCTCAAAGTATATTAATTTATTTAATCCTCCTGTGACCCAGACCATTTTTATTAATCTCAGGTTAAGTGAATGACAAGGTCACCTCCTAATTGGCTGCAAAGCCAGGAAGTACATATAGGTCTCCTGACTTCTAGCCCATTGCTTTTCTACCACGCCACAAAAATCTAAGAGTTTCTTGGTTTAATTGTGACTTTGACAACTTTTACGAACGTGAAAAGACCCCACTCATACCATATTGATAAGTGAGCTTAACTGAAAGGACTATTTTACAAAGTAACTTGCTCAGCCTCGGGGCAGTGTCCCAACACCATCCTGATTCTCCTGTGCTTTGCAAATGCCATTGCCTCTGCACGGAGTGCACTCTTCTTTGCACCTGGCAAATAACAGAATTGTGTTTTTCATGAGGCATAAAGGTATAATGTCAGCAAGTAAGGGAAAACTCCATATAGACAAAATGGCCTTGCAAAATTTATTAACCCTCCTGTAAAATACTGATGTATTCTCTTGAAATAAGACTAGCACTGTCAGTTTTCTTCCAGGGTTGCAATGGACCTCAGTTACTTTTATTGGGCCCCTGATGACATGGTTGTCCTGCTCTTATGGGACATGTTGGACCAAACATTTGCACTTTTAAACTCTGGACTCATGCTTAAGAATGATGTATGCCCACACTGAGAGACACAGGCGGAAGCTGAGACAAGAGAGTGCAGCAGTTTGCACTCCTTGGCGGCCATTCTCTGAGGGCAATGGCAGGCTGACATTCTTGCGTTATTTACATTCTTTGTCTCCCCTTCTCTGGTAGCATTACTCCCCTGACTCCACCCCACTGAGGTGCATGTGGTGGAACGCATGTAAAGTATATATCCACTGTCCTCAAAATGACTTGTACTCCTTTATCAAGATTTGGTGGCCCACTGAAAAAGATTTGCAGCACCACAGGCTTGAAGACACAGTGGAGAAGCATTGGATGCAAATAACACTGGCCTGAACATTAAAAATCTAAGTTCAACAAAATAAACAACAACAAACAAAACAAAACAGAAACAGACATAGATACAGAGAATAAACTGATGGTTGCCAGAAGGGAAGGGGTTGGGGCAGGGTAAAAAGATGAAGGGATTGAGAAGTACAGATTGGTAGTTACAAAATAGTCATGGGGATGTGAAATACAGTATGGGGAATATAGTCAATAATATGGTAATAACTATGTATAGTGCCAGGTAGCTAGACTAGTTGGGGGATCACTTCATAAATTATATACATTTCTAGACATTATGCTGTACACCGGAAATTAACATAAAATAATATTGAATATCAACTGTAATTGAAAAATTAAAAAAAAAATCAGTCAAAAAAAAAATCTAAGTTCAAGTAGCAGAAGGTTCTTACCAACAGTGCGGCTATGGAAAAGACACCTCAATTCTCTGAACCTAAGATTCTTCTTTGGAAAAGTGGCTCCCCAACCCATAGGATGGCTGTGTGCATCAAATAAATAAATAAGCACTTTGAAACTATAAATAGTTTACAAGTGTAAGAAAGAATTTAAAGTCTTTTCTTTCTTCATCTGTCACATATTTTCTTTACAGGGTCACTCATCCATAAATATGTGGCCTATCCAAAGATATGCCTACTTCTCTGGTGCTGCTAAGAGAAACAAACCAGACTCAAGGGCCACCTGTAGCATGATTTCATTCATATGGCATTGTGGAAAAAGCAAAACTACAAAGATGGAAAACTGTATCAGTGGTTGCCAGGGCCTTGGTGAGGGGGAATATCTGATTACAAAACAGTTACATAAGAGAATTTTTAAGGTGGTGGAATCATTATATATAGTACAGGAGTGGTAAATAAATGACACTATGTATTTGTCAAAACCCATAAAATTTCACAGCACAAAAAAAGTGAACTTTAAGTAAAGTAAAAAGTAAACAACAACAACTAGAAGTCAGAGAATCCCACGATGGAATACAGACTGTGACAAAAGAAACTAACTGTGTTACAAATGGATGGCATACCTCCCTGAAGGGAATGAGGGAATAAAGGGAGTTGACCTAAGTAACTTTGGAAAACAGTATTCTGACTGAAACCTAGAAGGCTAAAACAAAAACAAATGTACATAAATACAGCACTCTAGTTGGTAATATTGTTTCTCACGGAAATACTGGTTAAAATTCTGAAACTGCATGTACATATTTTACATGTATACTGGGTTGGACAAGTAAGTTAATGTATGGTGGATGGAGGAACCAGTTTTTCCACTGTTGGAGAGGGGAATTATAGAAAAGCAAAAGAGGAAAACTAGAATGAAGCAAGTTGTTCTGAATTAGAGTTGGAGGCGTAGTTATGAACTCAATTTTACCGTAATATAGACACAGATGAATACATATAGACATGATTACATACCTCTATCCTGTGACCCGGAAATCCAAAAAGATCTGTTAGATCTCTACCTGGAAAACTATAAGATATTTCTGAGAGACATTAAAGATAACCTACATAACTAGAAAGATATGCTGCATTCATGAATTGGAAGACTGAATATTGTTCACATGGCCATTTCCCCAAATTTGATCTATAGATTCAAGCAGGCTTTTTTTGTGTATGTGTCGGGGGTGGGGGGACACTAGAAATTGAAAAGATTATTCTAAAACTTATATAGACTTGGCAAGTAACCCAAAACAGCTATGAAAAAGAAATAAAGCAAAGTTGGAGCATTTATGCCATTCCTCAAGATTTACTCTTAAGTGACTATAGTAAAGATAGCATGGTATTGGCCAAAGGACAGACAAATAGAACATTGGAACAGAATAGAGAGCCCACAAATAGACCCACATATATACAGTCAAATAAATTTTGACAAAAATGCCAAAGCAATTCAACACAAAAAAAAAGGAAAGTCTCTTCAACAAGTGATGTTGAAAGAACTGGAACTTTATATGGAAAAAAAAGAACCTCAATCCCTATCTCACAACATATCACAAATTAATTTGAGATGCATCACAGATCTAAATGTAAAAAAATGGAACTATAAAGCTTCTAGAAGAAAACATGAGGGAAAAAAAAACTTCTCAACCTAGAGATAGAAAGATTTCTCAGAGAGAACACAGAAAACACTAACCATTAAAAAATGATGAATTGGATTTCATCAAAATTTAAAACTTCGGCTCATCAAAGAAACCATTAAGAAAATTAATGGACAAGCTACAAATTGGAAGAACATATTCACAAGACATATATTTCATTAAGGGCCTGTATCCACTATATATAAAAACTTTTACAACTGACTAATAAAAGATAAATGACCTAATAAAAATGGGCAAAAGATTTGAAGAGATACTGAACAAAAGAAGACATAAGAATGGATAAAAGGTGCATGAAAAAGTTCTCTCATTACTGGCAGCGATTTGGAAAATGCAAGTTAAACCACAAGCTTGTACTACACACTTCCTAGAATGGTTAAAATGAAAATGATTGACTGCACTAAATACTGAAGATGATGTGGAGCAACTGGAATTCTCAGATATTGCTGGTGGGAGAATAAAACTGTGCAATAACTTTGAAAATTGTTTGGAAGTTTCTTAAAGATATACTTCTATCCTGTGACCCGGAAATCCCATTTCTAGGTATTTACCAAAAGAAATGGAAATGTATGTCTACAAGAAGACTTGTACAAGGATATTCAGAGCAACTTTATTCATCGGTAGTGCCAGACTGCAAATAGCTCGTCAACATCAATTGAAGAATGGATACATCATACAATGGAATATTACCCAGCTGTAAGAAGTAACAAACTATTGATATATGTTACAACCTGTATGAATCTTGAAAACATTATGCCAAGTGAAGAGCCAGATGAATGGCTGTTTCTAGGGATGAATGACTGGGAAGGGGTACTAGGGATTTTCTGGAATAAAATAAACAATATCTTGATAGGAGAAAGGGTCACTCAGGTGTATACACTGGTCAAAAGAGATTGAAATTATATGCATTTTACTGTACGTGAATTATATTTTATTTTTTAAAAGTTGACACAAATTATGAGAGCTTTAGAAGAATGTAAAGAGAACATAAATTAAATGACATAAAACATCAAAAAGATACATTTTATTCTCAAAAAAGAGAATAACATGAAACAAAATAATTTCAGCGAATAAATCGAGTGCCCAAAGAGCACAAATGCAGAATTAACAAATTCAGTAGAAAGAACAGAAATTGACATTGTGAATATTTAATTACTAGCACATTGGAAAGGACTAAAATAATGACAATGGAAGTAGAGAGGAAAGGTAAAGCAATCAGAAAAATGATGAAAATTTGAGTTCATATACCTCAGTTGCCCATAACCTAGAGTTTTTATCACCAATAACTACCAGCCCCCCTAACTCTGATGTTTCTACTCAGGGCACCTGATATCTTGATCTCCACATTTTTTTCAACATCACCAGGACCTCCAATTCAATAGGACTTCCAATTAACATTTCTCATCCGTTTCATGTTCTACTTCCTTCTCACCCAGCTGAAATTCCATGGAGAATTTACAATTATTCCCGGTGCATGCCTTCAGCTCCTTTGCTCTTCTCTGTCCTTATCATCCTCACTCAGCAAAAGCAGGACCTTAGTTAAATTCAACATTCTTTCTCTCCTGCTGCTCCACACAAGCTGAACATGTCTGGAGAAATATGCACAAATTCACTGGCTGCAATTTAAATTCATGATTATCACCCTCAAGCAGATCTCAATGCTACCTCTTAGTATGTGTGTTACCTCAAACACATGGCTTGAATCAAGGCAGTAGGAACCAAGCAATAAAAAGTACAAGATGTATTAGAGACACGTGTACAGAATGATTGGGCTGGAACGGACCTCATAACCTGGGGAATAGTAGATTTAAAAAATGGAAAAGCATCAGTACCTACCACCACCATTCCTACTAGACATAAAATAATAATAATAATAATATTTCTAATCATTACTGCAAGTGATTAAATGCTCATAATATATTAGGCACTGTGTTCAACATTGCTTTCCAGATAGAGATATCCTCTATTTATCTCTCTCATATAATCCCTACAGAGACCCTATGAAGTAGGTACTATTACTACAACATTTAAAAAAGGAAAAATGGAAAATCAGAGTGATTAACTGACCATCTCAAAGTCACATAGGAAATAAGTGGGAGAGCAATGGTTCAGACTGGGGTTACCCCTGTACAATACTATAAACCTCTACTATTTCATCTGCCTAACCCAGAGGGCAATTGTGAAGAGGATTTGCTGTGAACCCCACATTTTAATCCTTTTTTCCTCTATCCATTTATTGGCACCTTCATATAACCTCGTTTTTATATGTCTTTCATCAGTGTAAGCTCCTAAGGAATTTTTGTTTTCAATCATTCTACTCTCTGCTATGTCTCCGCTGGAGTCTTCTTAATGTGTTTTATTTTCTTTTTGAGACTGCCACCACCCTCTCTTCTCTAGGTAACCTTTCAGGGGAAGCTTTTCATGATTGCTTTCTAGCCTCTCTCTTTACTTTGTGACTTTAATAATGTCTGTGAAGATTTTCATATCTTTGTTATTATGGATATATACTTCACATACCATTAAATTTACCATTTTAAAGTGTTCACTCAAGTTGTTGTTAGTATGTCCATAGAATTGTGCAACCATCACCACTATTTAATTCTAGAACATTTTCATTACCCCAAACGAAACCCTGTTCCCATTAGCAGATGGATCCTATTCCCTCTTCCTTCAGTTGCTAGCAACTACTAATTTATTTTCTAGTTCTATGGATTTACCTATTCGGAAACTTCATATGAATAGAATGATATACTGTGTGGCTTTTTCTGTCTGGCTTCTTCTATTTGATCTGATCTCATTTTTAATCCTTGTTTTTTCTTAACTTTTAAAATTGATGATTCCTCACTCTACAGCATTTTTTTTTACTATAACATATGCATATATCAGAGATGGAAAAATATATACATTTATTTTCTCACATTAATACAAAAATTGCATGAAAAAAATTAAGCAAAAGATTATATGTGTTAACTTCATTCCTCTGAGTTTGAAGTAGCAACTGTCTGGATGAAGCAGGATTCAGGCCACAGTGGCGCGGTGCCAGGGACTTTTTTTTCAATGTAGATTTCTTAACCTATCCCACCACACTCTGGTGACATTAAAGTGCAACAGCGCATGCTCCCCCTTGATCACCATTTTAATTGTTCAGCCAATAAGAAATGTGCACATCCTTCACTGACCTCTACAAATTTCTATTAGGGAAAAAATAATTTTGCATATAAGAACTCAGCTCGAAAGCCATAGAATCCGAAGTATTTTGTTTTCAACAGCTTAATTCAATATTCATGACACCTAACTCTCTCTTCTATTCTGTTTATAATCCATATTTCACCCCAACAAGTTTATTAAATTGATTTTATATTTTACTTACTCCATTTCCCACAAAATGAGAGTACGCTGGCTGGTGAAAAAGTCTTTATAGATAAATTTTATAATAACAAATTATTGTATTTTTCTGGGCTTGCATAGATCCGCATGGACACTTTTGAACCATACACATAGGATTTGGCATATGAAGTAGTGGCAGGTGAGGTACAGAAAGGAGAATGAGAAGTCAGTGCACCGGCTTACATGCCTGCCTGCTTTCTCTTAGAGAGACTGAATAGGTATCAATGATTTTCAAGCAGGAGATGACAATGATTACATTCATTATTTTAGAAAGGTGTTCAGTGGAAGTATTGAGGATGGCTGAAGATGGAAGAGACAGGAGGCAGATCAACCAATTGGGAAGTTCTTACAAGAAATCTAAATAAGGGGGAGATGCCAGCATTAAGAAATTGTGTATCTATGTTTTCTGTGTAAGTTTTATCATGACCACATACATTACACCTAGAAAATGGGTCAAGACCATTGCAGTTTTGGCCAAACAAAGCTCATTTGTAGTCACAAAATGAGATTATAAAAACCTAGTTTGAGAGCTACTTTGGATTAAGAATCACATGTTAATATTATCACATAAGCTTGAATTTACTCTAAAAGGAAACATTTGATCCACTCTGGAAATCTGTGACTAGTTGGAAGTGAGAGAGAGTTCCTTACTTGCCTTTTTTTTTTTTTTCATGTTTAAAATATTTGACAATTAGTTTTTACGTTATACTTTTTTGGGGCATATTCATTCTTATACCACACTTCTGAGTCTTTAAATTACATAGACCTTTTTAAGAATGTCCGAGGAGAGAATTCTTTTTTTGCAGTGAGAAGCAAAACTTCATTACTTTGTCCTGACTCTATACTGTACTTTTAATTTAGATAATTTTACTTCTAACCTCTGAATACGAGTAACTTCTGTATTTGAAGATTTCCTTTAAGTACGCTAATCAGTCTGAATCCAACATTTGACACAAGGACACACACATTAGAATTGCTGTTGATGTTCTTTGATGATGACAGAGAGATTCCATCACACAGAGAGCATATCTACTTCTTTTCATAAGCCTAACGATATGCCAGATGATCTCCACAGTTTTAGAGGGAGTGCTGGTCTCCAGTTTTTTATTTTATTCTACTTTGGAAAAAAAAACCTGGGAATATATTGCCATTATGAAATATTATTATTGGGGTTCAGTTAATGTCTTCTCTATTAGAGGAATAAACTGGCATTTGTCTCAGAAAACCTAGATTCACTTCTGGCTCTTCCACTTACTACATAGCTGGCAAACTTGGTCCTATGGTCTGAATGTTTGTGTCCCCGCCTAAATTCATGTGCTAAATTCCTAATGCCTAAATTGATGGTATTAGGAGGTGGGGCCTTTGAGATTTGATTAGGTCATGAGAGTAGAGCCCTCATTAATGAGATTAATGTTCTTATAAAAGAGATTCCACACAGCTCCCTAGACCCTTCCACCATGAGAGGACACAATGAGAAGTCTTCGATCTAAAAAAGGGCCCTCACCTGACCATGCTGGCACCCTGACATCAGACTTCCTGTCCTGAGAGCTATGAGAAATTACTGTTGTTTATAAGCTACCCAGGCTGTGGAATTTTGTTATAGCAGCCTGAATGGACTAAGATGCTTGGACAAACCATTTGTCTCATCTTCAATAGAAGAATGCTTGCTTACACATCTCTTAGGATTATTATGAGTATCAACAGAGCTAACGTGCGTAAACACCCATTAAAACTAGTGAAAGTTCTACTCAAGTATGATTCAACAAATTCCACAGCCAGTTTACCTTGGTGAATAAACACTCTTCATCTTAGCCTGATAAAATTTCCTAGTGCACACTTGAGTCCTACAAACGCTTAAGGAGGAATCGGTCATAAAATAATACATTAACCCACGTGGAAAAAACAGAATGCTTTTTGCTCTTCTGTGCGATATCACACTGAAAGGGGAATGGTGGGGTCAGCGTAATTTCTTGGTTTTGCACTCTCTTACCAACCTCCTTTAACTTAGTCTGTCATTCATATTCCTTAATATCTATTACGTATTTTCCAGCTCCCTATTTCCCTGTGCTGCAATCTGTGCAGTATCTTTGGAAATATTTTTCACTTTACACATTCTCTTTTCAGTTATTTTTTGTCTACTGTGTAATCCAACTTTGAATTTGTTTTTTGTTTCAACTTTTTTCTTTTTTAACTTCTAGAATACGTCTTATGCGTATCCCAAAGAAGCTATTAGAGAATGGAGGGAAAACATTATTTGAAGGGAAAATGGTGGTGAATTTTTTTGAAATAATAAAAAACATAAACCCAGAAATGCAGGAAATGCAAAGTATTCCCCCAATTGAGTAAATTAAAGAAATAAATGCCTAGACATACCAATGAAACTGCAAAACAGGAAGAAAAAAAACTACTAACCTAGAATTCGTTGCCAAGAAAATTTACCTTCAAGAATAAGGGTGAATGAATATAAAGATATTTATGTAAAATAGTAATATTTATAATACATGTGTTTGAAGACTTAAAAGAAGAGAAATACACTACTGAACAAAAAATAACATGCATGTTGGAAAAGTATTAGCAAATTAAAATTGTTGAATTCCTTATGTTTTTATAGAGAGATAAAATATTGTTTAATTTTAGACTTTCTTAAGCTAAATGTGTATAATAAAATTTCAAGAGTCATGACTAAAAGAAAGTAAAGAATATATAAAATTATAAACCAGGTGAGTAAAAATTGGAATGAGAGATCTAAGGGGAAAATCCCTTAATCAATAAAAAAATAAAAACAAGAAAGGAGAAAAAAAAATAGCACATAAAAAGCAAAGCAATGTAATGGTGGACGCTAAAATTCACATCAGTCTTCACACCGAGAATAACCAGAAAATACAAAAAAACTACAAAAACAAAACCATACAGAAAATCTGCTTGAAGGTTTAAGAGTTAAGAGGTAGGAAATAATTGTAGGATAAATAATTGGGATTAGAAGGAATAGGGAAGTGAATGCCTTATCAGTTAGAAGTTATCTGATTATTTAGAAGTGATGGATGAGAAACTGAGGAGCGTAGCATTATTTTTGTCAGCTTCTTGGAACTAGAAAAACAAAAATGTAGTCCATGGTCTACCTTGGGGAGGAGTTTGGAAAAAACAGAAAAAAACAGCAAACGATATGCAGAGATCCAGATAATGAAGTAATCAGATACAGATTTTAAACTAGCTATTCTTAATGTGACCAAGGAAATAAAAGGTAAAATCGAAGATTTCATCAGAACTAAAAATAATACAAAAATAAATGGAAATCCTTGAACCAAAAGAAAAAAATATATATAGAAATCAAAATTAAGGACTTATAGGTGAGTTTAATGATAAATTTAAATCAGTGAACAGAAAGAGAAGTTAGAAGAAAATAGCCAGAATGGAGTATAAAAAAGAAAAGAATACAGAAAATAGTGTAGGGAATAGAGTTAAAAAAAAAAAAGTCAAATGTGTTAACATCCAAGGAGAAGAAAGACAGGGAAGGAGGTAGAAGTAATATTTAAAGAGAGAGTGGGTGAGATTTTTCCAAAACTGATGAGACAAGTTAGATATTTAAAAAGTCCTCCACGCACCACAAAGATCAAAACTAAAAGAAATTCAATAGCAGGCACATCATCGTGTTGAAAATACAAAACAATGAGAAATATCTTAGAAGCAATAAGAAAAGATTATCTTTAAAGGTAAAACAATTATATAGACAGCAGATTTGACGAGCTAAACAATAGCAGCCAAAAGTTAGTTGAAATTTATCTCACAATTTAAAAAGAATATAACTGCCCTTTTGGAATTTTCTGCAAAGTGAAAACTATTTTTAATAATAGAGTATGTATTTATGTATTCAAATAAGACCAAAATTAGAAAATGTATCACCAACCTGCCACACTAAAGAAAAAAACTATAAGATAATATTCTAATAATTATGTATGATGTCAGATGGTTACTAGATTTATCAGGGTGATAGATGGGAGCAGGAATTGGAAACAAGGTGAAAAAGGTGAAGGGATTAAAAAGCACAAATTGGTAGTTACAAAATAGTCATGGGGATATAAAGTAAAGCATAGGGAATATAGTCAATAATATGATAATAGCTACGTATAGTGCAGGTGGGTACTAGACTATTCAGGGGGACTGCTTCTTAAATTATATAAATGTCTAACCACTATGGTGTGCACCTGAAATTAATATAAAATAATACTGAATATCAACTGTAATTGAAACATTTTAAAAAGGAGGGAGAAGGTGAACGGGAATAAGAGGTTCAAATTTCCAGGTATAAAACAAATAAGTCTGGAGGTGTAATGTACAGCATAGGGAATATAGTCAATAATATTATGATAGCAAGGTACAGTGTCAGATGGTTGCTGGGCTTAACCATGGTGGTCACTTCTTTAAGTATATAAATATTGAATAACTATAGTATGCACCTGAAACTAATAAAATGTTGTACGTTAGCTATATTTTAATAAAAATCTTAAAAAAATAAAAGATCAGATAACATTAAAAAAAGAAAGAAATTAAAAGGTATTCTCCAAGTACAAGGTTGTGATTACAAATAGAACCTCAAAGATGCAGGAAAGACTAAAGCGCAATGTACAAGGAGATGTGTGAATAAATCAACGTTAATATTAAATGTATAAAACAGTAGTAATAATATCTTGTGACATGTAAATTTTGAAGAATTAAATATATGGTAAAAATGGCAAATCAGTCTGAGTAGAGTTAATGGAGTTAAGAGTTCTAAACTTATTATATAGGAAGTGGATAAATTGTAGACTTTAATAAGTCATGAATGTAATTGTAATCTCTAGAGAAGAAAGGGTATATAATTACTATACTAATAGAAGCAAATGTGGAATAAAAAACTCAAATTAAAGTGAGTCTAGAAAGGAGATAAAATGGAGACATTAATGAGGTGAGTAATGTAAGTAATGAAGTACAGTAAGATAATAGATTCAAACCTAAATTTACTACTAATAACATTAATTGTAAATGAACTAAATGTTCCTTAAAAGACTGAATGCCTGATTTCATTAAAACACATACAAACACACAGAGACACACACACAATCTATATCCTTCTTTAAAAAGATAAATTTAAAATAAAGGATACAGAAATATTGAAGTTAAAAGGGTGGATAAAAGTATATTATGGAATCATTAAACAGAAGAAAGTTGGTATAGTTACACTTATATAGTTACATTTATAGAGAAAATAGGCATTACGCAATAAACATTGAAAGAGATTTTAAAAAGAACATGTTATAATGACAAGAGGTCCCATTCAACAGGTACATGGAATAATTATAAATGTGTATGTACCTAATAACTTAGCCTCAAAATCAATGACAAACATTGATAGACATATAAGGAGAAATAGACAAACAAAAATTTATAGCAGAAAACTGTTGTAGATGCTCTAATGTATCAACTAGCTCTCCACTCAGGACCAAGGCCCTCATTCCCCCAATTGCTGGGAGTGTTGGCTCCAGATAATTCACCCTAAGTTTATAACCCCTCCCTGGAAACAACCTATATCCTATGACTGCTATATGTGGGAGTATAAAGCAAGCCTCAAGATCCATCCATGTTGTCGCAAATGGCACTAGTTCATCTTTCCTTATGGCAGAATAGTATTCCATTGTGCATATAGACCACTTTTTCTTTATCCAATCATCTATTGAAGGACACCTTGGTTGTTGCCATGTTTTAGCCACCATAAATAAAGTTGCAATGAACATTGGAGCATATATATCTTTACGGATAAATGTTTTCAGATTTCTTTGGGTACATACCCAGGAGCTTGAGATTATAATGCTAAGCTAAATAAGTCAGACAGAAAAAGTTGAGAACCATATGATTTCACTGATATGTGTGATATAAAACTGAAAACAAAGGAACAAGACAAACAAAGAAACAAAAACTCATAGACACAGACAATAGTTTAGTGGTTACCAGAGGGTAAGGGGGTAGGAGGGTAGATGTGGGTAAACGGGATCAAATATATGGTGATGGAAGGAGAACTGACTCTGGGTGGTGAACATACCATGTGATATATAGATGATGTATCACAGAATTGTACACCTGAAACCTGTGTAACTTTACTAACCTTTGTCTCCCCGATAAATTTAAATAAATGTTTTTAAAAAATAAAGCAAGCCTCAACAATTTCCAAGGTTTAATTAATATAGAACATGTTCTTCAACTATTTACATTGATTGAGTTTTAAAAATCAATAAAAACTAAGGTAGAAATCAATAACAAAAAGTAATTAAGCACATACATAATATCCATATATGGTACTTCCGAATAGCCCACTTCTTAAAATATGAAAATTAGAAATATCTTGAACAAAATGATAATGAAAATTAGACATGAAAACTTGTGGGATGCCGGTAAAACAATACTTAGGGAAATGTATAGACTTAAATGCATATATTAGAAGCGAAGAAAGTTTGAAACTCAGTGAATTCTCACTGAATCTAAAATAGTCATAGCTTTATAAAGTTTTCATTATTTATAAAAATTAATTAAAATTAAATGAACTACTATGACACTGTAAGGAAAAAAAAAACACATCAAAGTAGACTAAAGTTTATATGAAATTGCGAGGGACCCTGAATAGCCAAAATAATCTTGAAAAAATAAAAAAGTTGGAAGGATCATGCATTTTGGACTTCAAAAGTTACTGCAAAGCTACAGTAATCAAACAGTGTGATACTGGCTTAAGGATAGGCATAGAGACCAATGAAGTAGAATTGAATTGAGAGTTCAGAAATAAACCCTTATCTCCATTGCCAACTGATATTCCAGAAGGATGATAAAACCATTTAATGGGGGAAAGAATAGTCTTCAACAGATAGTTTGGGACAACTGAATAGTCACATGCAACATAATGAATTTGTACCCTTATTTCACACCATATACAAAAATTAACTCAAAATGGTTCAAAAATCTAAACATAAAAGCTAAAATTATAAAACTTTTAGAAGAAAACAGGGAAAATCTTCATGACCTTGGATTTGGCAATGGATTCTTAGACATAATGTCAAAAGCATGAGCAAAAGAAAACATAGATGTATTGGACTACATCAACATTAAAATATTTTTGTTCATCAAAGTACATTATCAAGAAAGACAATCTACAAAATGAGAGAGAATATTTGCAAATCATATACAGTCATACCCTGCGTAATGACGTTTTGGTCAACAAAAGACTGTGTATACAATAGTGGTCCCATAGATTACAATAGATTACAATGAAAGATTGTTTGCAATATTGAAAGAAAAGACTGGACCTGAGGAAGATGTTAAACTTACTGCTAGCTCTGGGTGGTTTAAATAGACAGGAGTTCAGCGTACTGTATACCCCGCTGGGCCCAGGGCTGCCCACACCCACGCCTGCACACCACACACATGAACACACACTGCACACACACTTGTGTGCACAAACTCACTTCCTTCCTTTTCTCTTTATCTCTCTTTCCTCCAAGTCCTGTTCCTCTCGTTCCCTCCCTCACTCTCTATCGCCTCTCTCTTTTCTCTCCCTGCTTCCTTCCCTCCTCCTCTCACTTTCCCCTCCACCGTCCCCTTCCTTCCCCTTTGCCTAGTGAGCTCATACCCCACACACTTTATCTTTTATATCATATTTTTACTGTACCTTTCCTATGTTTAGAATACAGAAATACTTGTCATTATATTACAATTACCTACCGTATTTGGTACAGTATATGCCATACAGGTTTGTAGTTGGCTATACCATCTAGGTTTGTGTGAGGGCATTCTATGATAGTCACACAACAATGAAATTGCCTAATAACAAATTTCTCAGAACATATCCTTATTGTTAAGCAGTGCATGACTGTATCTGATAAGGAATTGGTATGTACAATATATAAAGAACTTTTACAACTTTATAAGAAAAAAGGCAAATAATCCCATTTTAAAAGTGGACTAAGGAACTGAATACACATTTTGCCAAAGATATACAAATAGTCAACAAGCACATGAAAAGATCTCAACATCATTAGCCATTATGCAAATGCAAATCAAAACCACAATGAGATATATTCCACATCCATTACGATGACTGGTATCAGAAAGTCGTATAAGTGTTGTAGAGGCTGTGGAAAACTCTGAACCCTTATACACTGCTAGTAGGAATGAGAAATGATGCAGCCACTTTAGAAACCAGTATCGCAGTTCCTGAAAGAGTCAAACATATATGACCTAGCAATTCCATTCCTTGTATTTACTAAAAAAAAAAAAAAAAAAAAAAAGAAAAAAAGACAACATACATTCACATAAGAACTTGTACATGAATATAGCAGCATTTTTTATAATAGCCAAAAGGTGACCACAATGCAAATATTCCTCAACTGAAGAATGGATAAACAGATATTGCATACCCATACAACAGAATATTATTTGACCATAAAAAAGAATGAAATACTGAAACATGTTTAAATCAATCTTGAAAACATTTTGCAAAGTGAAAGAAGCTAGCCACAAAAGGCAGCATATTATATGATTCCATTGAAATGTCCAGAATAGGCAAATCTCTAGAGATAGGAAGTAGATTAATGATTCTTCAGGGGCAAGAGGATATGGGGGCTTGGAGGTTATAGCTAAATGGTGTGGAATTTCTTTTTAAGGGATAAAAATGTTCTACATTTGACTGTGGAGATGGTTGAACATATCTGTGAATATACTAAAAACCATTAAATTGTATATTTTAAGTGGATGAATTGTATGATTTGTGAATTATATCTCAATAAAACTTACAAAACATCAAGATGAAACTAAAGAAAGTTGGAAAGGAGAATTGATAGGGATAAAGACAAAATTAATGATATATAAAAAAACTCTTTAGAGATTAAAAGTAAAACAAAAAGCTGGTTTTGTAAAGCCAATAATGTTGATAATTCTTGTAAAGTCTCATTCCTAATAAAAATGCTAAGAAAAGTAGTAATACAAAGCTCTTCAAATTGATGACTATTTACCTAGTTATATAGTATATATATAGTATAAAATCATTATGTATATAGCTATTCCAATGCAAACTGAGAATAAGCAATGGTTGGAGGAGCTTTAATGGATTAAGATGAGAAAACCATGATGACAGACTACATATTAAAAATGAAAAGGTAAAGTCATCATTATATGTATTCGCAGATGACATAAGTATATATGTTGAAAACATAAGAATATTTCAGAATTCATAAGAGAATTTGGTAAGGTGGCTGGATGTGAATTTAGAATGGGAGGGATGAGCATTTGGAGAATGATGATCCGCCTTTTTATTGTGCGTCTCTGAGGAGTTTAGCTTATTGCAATAAATATGCATTGCATTTGTAGTTGAAGGGGAATTATAGCAGTAAAAAAAAAAAAAGTAAAATAAAATCTCTCAATGCAGAAAAAATACTTAAATAAAATTAAGTGTATTTGAATCTCACAGGGACTTGGGGAGTCAGATTGTCAAGAAACCTGAAGTAACCCCAACCTACCTAGCTATTTCATTCCAAATCATGTCAACTTCCATCAGGTTTCTCTACTTTTAGAATTTGCAGGTAGATTTTTTTGTCCTTCATTTGAAAATGGTAATTTTCCAACAAGAAAGGCTTTCCTGGGTCACACTACTTTCTTCCCTTGTATATATAAAGGTATCTTTCTTCCTATAGGACTGGTTTTTGAGTTAGGCCAAGAAATTCAGGCAATTTAACCTTAAGAAGGGCAAGAAGGGAGCTAGCCGATGAACAATCCATTCCAAATCTAAGTGACTACAACCTGTTTTCTAAGCACATCTTTTTGACAAACAACTTTGGCAAAACCAAAGAAAAGTCCACTAGATATTGAGGGGTATTGACTCATCATTAATAATAAGGATTATAATAGACACCATTCATTACATAATCTACATATGTTCTCTTTTTATCATTTCTCATTATTATCCCCATTTTAAAATTGAGGACCCTGAGCCTTAAAAAATGTAAATAATTGGCCCAAGGTCATAAAAGTTGATGAAGCTGGAGTTTCTATCAAATGATAACCACCTCCCATTATTTTCTACTCCCCACAGTGTCCCATACATATTAAGTGCTTGTATTAAAATATGTGAAGGAGAGAATTAAGCCACTTTATCTCTTCTCTTCCTGTTCATTGTTCTGCCATCTCTATGCATAATGTTAAAGACCTGAAAATAAAGAGTGAAAAATATTATGTCTCTGGGGAAATCAATCAAGTGCAAGGACAGGCTTAAGGAGAAATATTTGCATAAGACATAAAAAAAATGACCAACAACACAAGTAGTACATAAAATTATTTGGGCGAGAAATACACTTATATTAGCATCTTTCAGTTCTCTCTTTCCATGTGTGCACTTTTGTCTTCCTCTCTTTTTGTTTGTTTTTCTTCTTATTTTAACTACGTGAGCATTTGCGTCATCCTTAGGCATAAATTGAATTTCTTTTTTTTTTTTCTTTTTTTTTTTTCATAAATTGAATTTCAATGGAAGATATGAGCTACGGGTGAAGATGCCCTGCACTGGGTAAAGACAATTAAAAATGATGAGTCTGGAGGGAGATCCAAGGTAGTGGAGAAGATAAACACTGTGCCTGCTTCCTTTCATGATAAAATTAAAATTATAACTAAATTATGGAACAATCAACCTAGAACTATCTGAAGTCTGGCTGAACAGAAGTTTTATAACTAAAGATATAAAGAAACAAAGTCAAGACTGGTACGGTGAGCAAAGACATGGAACTGGCTGGCTCCAAACCTCCCTGTGGCAGTTGAGAACCAGGAGGGATATCTTGGCCGCAGAGGTTCTCCCCAGAGGAGTGAAGGACCCCAGCCCCACACTAGCCTCTCCAGTTCAGAGTGCTGGGGCCAGGAAGAAGAGCCCCCACAACATCTGGCTATAAAAAACAGTGGTGATTTCAATCATCAGCATGGGATGGAAGGCAGCAAGAAACCCAGGTGTCCTCTTAAAGGGCCTATGTACAGACTTTTCACTCCCAGGCACTCACCTTGGGCTCCAGTGGAGAGACAGTAATTTGGGGTGGGGGGGGTGCTAGAGATATACAGGGGGTAGACTGAGTTGTGTGGCCTCTGGACGAAAGCTGGAGTACAGTCAACATCTTCTCTGTGAGTGGTCCCTCTCCTGTGCAACCAGCAGGTGGGCGCCATCTTTCCTGTGTTGAGCCCACCCCTTATGTTTACGTACAAATCTGAATCCGATTGGTCAGGTGAGCTCTACAGCTCTGCCCTGCTGATTCACTGAGACCCTGCCCCACCCAATTTCCTCAAAGCTGGAGGTACTTTCTCATGAGCAGCCAGCCCTGCTGGCATTTCACTTTTCTTTTGGAAAACTCAAGAGTAGGGCAGATCCCAGGCTAGTGGCAACTGGCCTCGGTGTGCTCTGAGACTTTTACTGAGTAACTTCAGGCTTAGCACTGGCACCAAACCAGAATTTACTTTAACCTGGTGACCACGACTCTTCCCACTCCAGAGACTCTCTGAGACCCTGCCTCACCCAACTGGTATACCACATGAGGCTTTATCAGTGGTTGAACCTTAAGGGAGCTTGCAGGTGACATCAAGCCTCAGGGTGTCCTGAGCTACACCAGGCTTGGTACTGGTGGCAGACATCCTCGGTTCACAGTATGGCCTCTCCCATGGGCCTCCAGGTTTAGCACAGGCAGTGAACAACAGCAGAATTCTTTGTAGCTCCTACCAGGTAGCCCCTGTCCAGCCACAAGCTGTGGGCTTCCACTGGAGCCCCTCACAGAACCAACATAGGAGGTTGGCTTCAGACCACAGTAGACCACTTCCCAAATAGCCCCACAACTGGCACACACATCTCAACAGGCACCAGAGTCTGCTGGGGTGAATACCACACAGTGGGGTAAGCCAACCCTGCACAGCAGCTTGTAAGCTGTGGATGTGGCCAAACACCACAGCCAATCAGCCTGAGGGTCAATCCCACCCACTGACATGCCAATAGCAATCAAGGCTCAACTATAACAGGAGGGCACACACAACCCACACAAGGGACACTCCTGGAGCACCCAGTGCAGGTGACAAGGGAGACTGTGCCACTGGGCCCCACAGGGCACTTACTACATAAGGCTACCTGACCACGCCTGGGGGGCATAGCAGATCTACCTAATATATAGAAACAAACAGAGGCAGCCAAAATGAGGAAACAAAGAAACATGTCCCAAATGAAAGAACAGGTGAAAACTCCAGAAAAAGGACTAAACAAAATGAGGCAAGCAATCAACCAGATACAGAATTCAAAACAATGGTTGTAAGGATGCTCAAGAAACTTAGTGAAACCTTCAACAAAGAAATAGCAAGCATAAAAAAATCGGCATAAAAATCATATAAAAGAACCAGTCAGAAGTGTAGAATACAATAACTGAAATGAAAAATGCACTGGAAGGAATCACCAGCAGACTAGATGAAGCAGAGGATCGACTCAACAATTTGGAAGGCAAGGTAGCAGAAAACACCGAGTCAAAACAGCAAAAAAGGAAAAAGAATCCAAAAAAAAATGAAGATAGTTTAAGAGACCTCTGGGACAACATCAAGTGTAATAACATTCGCATTATAGGGGTACCAGAAGGAGAAGAGGGAAAGCAAGAGATTAAGAATCTATTTGAAGGAATAATGACTGAAAACTATCCTAACCTGGTGAAGGAAATAGACATACAAACCCAGGAAGTGCAGAGAGTCCCGAACAAAATGACTCCAAAAAGCCCCACACCAAAACACATCATAATTAAAATGCTAAAGGTTAAAGACAAAGACAGAATTCTAAAAGTAGCAAAAGAAAAGCAATTAGTTACCTATAAGGAAGCTCCCATAAAACCATCAGCCGATTTCTGAACAGAAACTTTGCAGGCCAGAAGGGATTGGCAAGAAATATTCAAAGTGATGAAAATTGAGGACCAATAATCAAAATTACTCTACCCAGCAAAGCTATCATTTAGAATTGAAGGAGAGATAAAGAGCTTCCCAGACAAGAAAAAGCTAAAGGAATTCATCACCATCAAACCAGTATTACAAGAAATGTTAGAGGAACTTCTTTAAGATAAAAAAAAAATTATGAATAATAAAATGGCAATAGCTATATATCATCAATTACTTTCAATGTAAATGTATTAAATGCTCCCTCAAAAGACATAGGAGGGCTGAATGGATAAGAAAACAAGACCCTTACATATGCTGCATGCAATAGACTCACTTCAGATCGATAGACACACACAGACTGAAAATAAAGGGATGGAAAAAGATATTCATGAAAACAGAAATGAGAAAACTTAAAAAAAAAAAAAATGTAGAGTAGCAATACTTATACCAGACAAAATAGACTTTAACTTTAAAACAAGGCTATAACAAGAGACCAAAAAGGACCCAGTAATCCTACTTCTGGGTATTTAGCCAAAGAAATACAAAACACTACTTCAGGACACGTTTGCATCCATATGTTCATTGCAGCATTGTTTACAATGGCCAAGATGTGAAGACAGCCTGGGTGTTTATTGATGGATGAATGGATAAAGAGGAGGTGGTACATATATACAATGGAACATTGCTTGGCCATGGAAGGGAATGGGTTCTTGCCATCTGCGGGGACATGGATGGACCTGGGGGGTATTGTGCTGAGTGGGTATGTCAGATAGAGAAAGACAGATGCAATGGGATTTCGCTTGTAGGTATGTGAAATCTAAAGAATAAAATAAATAAACAAAACAGAAACAAACTCATAGATACATAGAACATTTTGATGGTTGCCAGATGGGAGGGGTGTTGGGGATGAGTGAAAAAGGGGAAGGGATTAAGAAGTACAAATTGGTTGTTACACAGTAATCATGGGAATGTAGGGTATTTCATAAGGAATATAGTCAGTAATATTATAATAACTGTGTATGTTGTCAGATGGGTACTAGCTTTGTTGGGGTGATAAATGGGAGGGGGTAAGGGTCAGGGTGTAAAAGGTGAAGGGAGTAAGAAGTACAAATTGGCAGTTACAAAATACTCATGGGGATGTAAAGTAAAGCATAGGGAATATAGTCAATAATATGGTAATAACTATGTATAGTACCAGGTGAGTTCTAGACTAGTCAGGGGAACTATTTCTGAAATTATACAAATGCCTAACCATTATGGTGTACGTCTGAAATTAATATAAAATAATATTAAATGTCCACTGTAATTGAAAAATTAAAAAGGGGGGGGAAATGGTGAAGGGGAATAAGAGGTCCAAATTTCCAGGTATAAAACAAATAAGTCATGGGGATGTAATGTGCAGCATAGGGAATATAGTTAATATTGTGATAACGTGGTACGGTGTCAGATGGTTCTGTACTTATCATGGTGATCACTTGTTTAGCTTTATAAATGTTAAATAACTATGGTGTACATCTGAAACTAATAAAATGTTGCATGTTAGTTGTATTTTAATAAAAATCTTTTAAAAAATGATGAGTCTGGTCCTAGAGTAATGCAGACAAGGGCCTAATGCCCATTACTTGTAACTTCCAGGAATTCGCCCCTCCTTCCTGCAGGCCCCAGAGCTGGTGGAGCTGTTCAAAGGGTTGGACCAAATTCCGCTGCTGGAAAGGAAACCACAAATATCAGAGCTGCACTCCTCAGTTAGATGCCTCTCAGTCACCTTTTGATCCCGGGATCCTGACACTCTGCCTGTTGTCTTGCCAGAGCCCCAGCGTCTGGCCTTAGGAATAATATTACACTCCTCCCCCAAGCCTTTGAATGACAACATTTTTGTTACAGTATTTTAATGCTCTAATAAATTCCTCAGTTGTGGTTAGCACACCAGACTATTTAGACATAGTCCACAAATTGTTTGGACTGCGGGGGAGGCTGTGGTGTTCACATTTTCAGACTGGTTTAGATGGCTTCAGATGGCCGAGGATGTAATAGGTCTTCAGGAAGATGTCCAAATGGGCTTCTTTAATAAAAACATCATCCATAAAGCGACCTGCAAAATCAGGAGACTCACACAGCAAGGATGGTGTTAGTTCATTCTGTGGTTTTCAGGTAAAATCACATCATCTGGTTTTCATCACAGGGGAAAAAAGCAACTCAGGAGAGATTTGCTGTGGCAGCCAAGGTGAATTATTGGGAATTGCAGGGAATCTATGCACTTTGTTGGTCCCAGGCCATGGGGAGATATCATCGGTTGTAGTTTTGTTTTATTTGCCTTCCTTGGTTGGATTAAGAACATTTTAGAAGATGCTCCAAAGTCTTTCCAGGCCTGTGCTGTAGCTACTGAGTACTTGAAATGTGACTAGTTGGCAATGAGGAATTTAACTTTTCATTTTACTTAATGTTAATTTAAATCGAAAAAAACTGTCTTCAATTCAGTTACTGGAACACTTAAGTACATTTGATACAAATTTGGTCTGTGAATCTACTTTTCAACCACTGATTTTATGAAATACAAATTAAGTATTTCTGAGAAAATTTAGCACTCAAACAGATATGCATATGTGATAAATGTCTAATATACATAGGATTTTGAAGACTCAGTATGAAAAAGAAAAGTAAACTGTTTCATCAAAAATTTCTTAATGTTAAGTCCCTGTTGAAATGACAATATTTTGGATAAATCGAGTTAAATGAAATACATAACTAGAATTTATTCCATCTATTTCTTTTTTAGTTTTTAAATGTGGCTACTAGAAAATTTTAAATTGTATCTGAGGCTCACATTATATTTCTGTTGGGTTACACTGATCTAAACCATGCAGCTACTTCTGCTGGCTTAAAGGGACAGGCCGTTCTTACAGCATTGCTTCTGGCATCAGATATCAAGCGGCATCTTTAGATCCCCTGAGCTAATACGCTTGACAGCTTCAAGCCTGTTGTCTAGACTGATATGGAGTCCATGTCAAACCAAATTAAACTTATGTTAATTCAGTCATACTACGATTTCAGATTTGAATCAGGACTTGAGGTGATTCCCAAGAGCTTGCAGTGTTGTAAAGATAAACATATGACACACAACAAATAGTGAGCAATGGAAAGCAGTGTAATAAGACACCAAAATAAGCTTTGGTGGGGTTATTAGATAAAATACAGGGAGGCCAATTAAATTTTAAATTTCAGATAAATAATTTGTTTAGTATAAGAATGTTCCATACAATAAGAGAATGTCCTGTGTTTTCATTGGCTAATTCTGGCAATCCCAAGAAGCTAAGGCTATAGAAAATCAAAGAGGAGAGAAATCCCTGCTCTTGGAAGAACCCAGCCAAGTTCTACAAGGCTCTGAGGATGTGCATAGAACTTGCTATTTTCTTTAGTAAATAAATAATGCACACCTTGCCTTTGTACTGCTGTTTTTACTTCTGGATGAGATCTGAGTTCTGTTCAGTTGCTGTGCCATTTATTGATGGAAGGAGGCAGAGGAAGGAGTACAGCTTATACTTCTGCACTTACGACTTTTCTCTTAGTCCATAGGCTATCATGGGTAAAAGTCATGTCTTCCTGTAGGAATGGGTTTTCAGTAGCAGTCAGCTGTCGGACCTGGCAGATCAAACCCAAAGGCAGGCTTAAACTATCATAAAACCTATTCTGAAACAAAGAGGAAAAAAATTCACAAATACTGAAATGTACCGTGTTCTTCTTGTCTCCTCACAATGGCCAACTGGTTTGGGAATGGCCAACGGATTCTCTCTGCAGTGCAAATATCACATTTGACAAGATATCAAGATCTAAAGAATTCGCTTGGACTCTTCATGCCACAATGTATGTTCCCATTCTAAGATTGAAACAAGGAAAGTGGGGAGAACACCTATGTCTACTTAGAGTGGAGGTGGAGAAACAACCTGTTCTGTGTTGATGGACTCACGGAGCCCAGGGACCCTCACACAGCTCTCTAAATGCCAAGCCAAAGGGCACATTCCAAATATCCATTGTACTGATATTTATCTAATAAAGGAGAGCTTTATCCTCGAGTTCCCAGTTCTGAGATTCCAGAAGGACTACTTGTTGAGAGGCATTAGCTCACGTACCTTGCCTAAGATCAGAAAAGCTTCTTTCCCTGCACAGATGGGCCATCTTGCACCTTCAAATACCTCCTTTATTACCAATCTCCTTTTTCCCCCTTCGCTGAATTTGAGCAGGTTATGGCACTTAGAGTCCCTGCAGGATGTTGCATTTCACTCAGGTATACGAGCTGACCGGCTTATCTCATTTATGTGATCCGTTCCCTTGGATTTGTCATATTTAAAATGTTTCCAGGCATTTCAAAGCAGCGATTTAAAACAAATCCTTTAAAAAAATAAAACTTATTTTAATTTAGGAATTTAATTAGGATATAGAAGTGGTGGAGGGTAGGATCCTGTTAAAACAAAATCAAACAATTTCAGATGAAACCATCCTTCATGCTTGATTTTCTGAGTTATTTTAATTGCTACTTTGGTGGCCTTTTGCTACACCATGTGTCAGACTCCAGGCTTCTGAATTTTTGTTCAGGATATTCCTACAATGACTAGGCAGGAAGTCCAAAGGATTACGAAACATTGTTAAAATTTCAAAGTCACTCTTTTCCTCACCCATTTACCCCAAAGAAATGTAAAACTTTGGTCTGTTGATATTTGAACGTTCATAAATATGGAAAACTTTTTAAAGATAAAATATGTAAATATGTGGGTAAATTTATATAAACATCAACTATAAACAAATAATATCTTGGTGAGTTTTAAAACATGGAATCAAGATGAAATGGAATGAACAATGGAAAAATCAACTATGAAATATAAGTCAGAGGACAAAAGTAGTTAAATGGTTCTATGGTTTTTGCCTTGTTCAGGAAGAGGGTGAAAATATAAATTAATATTAGGTATTGGTACATTACAAATATACGATGTGTTCTCTAAGATAAGTTCTCTTATCTTATCTCCAAGATAAAAAAGGATTAAATGGAATAGTAAAAACTAATCTGAAAGAGGGCAAGAAGAAATAGTGAAAAAATAGAATAGACAGTACAAATAGAAAGCAAACAGTAACATGTTAGTGTTATTATTTTAATTTTTTTTATTGAAATACATGAGGCCTAACAATTAAGTTCGCAAACTTGTTGCAACGATGTTGCTAACCTTCTTTGATATCAGAGGGTTTATTCATTATGAATCTGTACCAACTGGACAAACAGTTAACTAAGTTTACTATTTGAAAGTGCTGAAAAAGCTGCGTGAAAAAGTTAGACCACCTGAAATTTTCGCCAAGAATTCATGGCTCTTGCATCACAACAATGCACCAGCTCACAGGGCAATGTCTGTGAGGGAGTTTCTAGCCAGTAAACAAATAATTGTACTGGAACACCCTCCCTACTCACTTGATCTGGCCTCCAATGACTTCTTTCTTTACCCAAAGATAAAGGAAATATTGAAAGGAAGACATTTTAATGCCATTCAGGAGGACATCAAGGGTAATATGATGACAGCTCTGATGGCCATTCCAGTAAAAGAGTTCCAAAATTGCTTTGAAGTGTGGACTGGGCACTGGTGTTGGTGCATAGCTTCCCAAGGGGAGTACTTCAAAGGTGACCGTAGTGATATTCAGCAATGAGGTTTGTAGCACTTTTTCTAGGATGAGTTCACAAATTTAATCGTCAGAACAAATGTATAAGTTTAAGGTATACATGTTGACTTAATATATTTATATATTGCAATGCAATTGGAATTGTAGCATTAGCTAACACTTCTATCATGTCACCTAATTATAATTTTGTGTGTGTGTGTGTGTGTGTGTGGTGGAAATAATTAAGATCTAATCTCTTAGCAAGTTTGATGCTTATAATACAACATTGTTGTCTATAGTCACTATACTGTACATTAGATCTTTAGGATTTATTTATCTACTAGTTTGCAAATTTGTATCCTTAAACAGCATCTCTCCTATTCCCTCAGCTCTCCAGCCCCTGGTAACCATCATTTTACTCTGTTTTTATGAGTTCATCTTTTTTATATTTCACGTATAAGTTATATACAGTATTTGTCTTTTTCTGTCTGATTATCTTACTTCTAATAATGTCCTCAAAGTCTATCCATGTTATCACAAATGCAGTACTTCCTTCTTCACATGGTTAAGTAATATTCCATTGCATATATATATGTATATCACATCTACTTTACCTGTTCAACCGTTCACTGGCACTTAGGTTGTCACCATATCGTGACTTTTATGACTAGTACTGCAATAAATATAGGAGTGCTTATATCTCTTAAATATCCTGTTTTTATATCCTTTGGGTATATACCAAGAGTGGAATTGCTGGATCATATGGTAGTTCTATTTTTAATTTTTTGAGGTACTTCCACACTGTTTTCCATAGTGGCTGCACCAATTTACATTCCCACCAACAGTGCACAAGGGTTCCCTTTTTCCAAGTCCTCGCCAGCACTTGTCTTCTTGATAACAGCCATTCCAAGACGTGTAAGATAATGTGCCATTATAGCTCTGACATGCATTCTTCTGATAATTGTGATATTGAGATGGTAGTTTTAAATTCAGATATATCAGTATCAGTAATATCAGATATATCAGTATCAGATATATCAGTAAATTCAGTATCTGAGTTTAAAACTACCATTTGATGTGGTAGTATTTTTAAACTATCACAGTTTCAGTAGTTTTTTAAAACTACCATTTAATGTGGTTATTACATTTAACCACATTAAATGTAAATGGACTAACTGTCCAACTGAAAGTCAAAGATTGTCATGTTATATAAAAGCTAGATATTTAAACAAATCACAGGACACAGGAAGTTTTGAAGAAAAAATGGGAACACACAATGTCATATATAGATGATGTATTCTAGAATTGTGCATTTGAAACCTTTACTAACCATTGTCACCCCAATAAACTTTAATTAAACAAAAACAAAAACAAAAAAAAGGAGAAAAAAGAATGGGAGAAGACATGTCATGCAAAACACTAACCAAAAGAAAGCTGGTGTAGCTCTAGTAATATCAGACCTTTTTTTTACACAAAAAGTATTTTTTATAGATAGAAAGATACAATTTGTAATAAACATTTCAATTAACCAGAAAGATAAATTTCTAAATGTCTGTGTGTCTAATAAGATAACAAAAAAATAGATAAAGTAACCATTGGCAAGAATATAATGAAAAATAGACAAATTCACTATCACAGGGGAATATAAACAAACCTGCCTCACTGACCTAGAACAAGCATGGCAAGAGTTAATAAGGATGTAGAATATTTGAATGGTACTACCAGCAAATCTGATTTAGAGGACATACACAGGACATTGTCTCTAGCAACTGCAGGACACACACCCTTGTAGTTTACACACAGAGCTTTCACATTTACCATTTGCTGACCAATAAAGTATGTTTCATTTACACGTACTTCTCAGCCATCCTGTCTATTCCTCATATCATAATTCTTGTTAGGTATATGTTAGAACACGGTCTAGCTTCCATTCCTTGTAACTTTAATTCTTGTTTTTAAATGATTTTCATGCTGTAGTCTAGGTGATTTCTTTAGTATCATCTTCTAATTCAGTAATTCTTCAGTTGTGTTAAGTCTAGAACTTATGTATTGAGTTCTTAATTTCAAATATTTTTTTTTAATTTCTAGAACTTTTAGAAGAGACTTGGGAGAAAAAATATACAAGTGTTTGAAATCCACATAAACACCTATGTGGATCAGACACTGAACAGCACCAAGCAAATGCAGCCTCTCAGGCATCGCCAACCACCATGAGAGAGAGAGTAGAGTGGGGACAGATGGCCTTGGGGGATGCAAGGAACACAGAGTATCTCAGATAGCCTCTCAGGGCTTCAGTGGTCCCAGAATGGAATGGGGGGACCCTGAACTTCACTTAATAAGAGGCGGTGGAGCTGAAGGATTCTCATCGCCAGGGGGAAGATGGGCTATAACAGAAAAAGGAGCAGATGGACTGTGTCACTGAAGGATGGTTGGGATCATAAGAACCTCATCAGACACGCATGTGGGGAGATGACCACTCATAAGGACCGGATATCATAGAGCATCCGAGTGGATGCCATCTGCCACTAAGACACACGAGGATGTGGACTGGATGCTTTCCCACCCTATCCCCACACTGTGCTCTAGGTACAGTCCTCAATTTCAGGGACACCTTAAATTGAGGGAGAGGGTGTGAAAGCCAGAATTGATTTATACTGAAATGGGCTTTCTGAGAATTAACTGAGTTCTGTTTTCTGTCAGCAGGAAAGATGAGGTATTGAGATAGAAACTAAGCTAAATTACAGAAAAAATAAAGTTGTCTATTTAGCACATCTCCAGTTGAGTTTCATGAATATACTATTTTATCCTAGATTCAGAAGCATTTTAAGATGGAAAGAACTCCCCATGTCACCAAGTTTCATCCCAGCATCACAAAGACAAGGAATCTAAAGTATCTGGGCCTCAGTGAAATGAAGCATGAAGGTACTAGTTCAAGGTCACCCTGCTGTGTTGTAACAAGATAAGGACTCAGAACCGGGACTCCTATTAATTAACTTTTCTGCCCTAAAATTTTTAGTCTGTTCTTATATGAGATCCTCCAAGAAGGCGAGATCTACCACCTTCTTGATTCTGTCACACAGAAAATAATATATTTATTTTCTTAATTCTATTGTATCATAATAACTGTGCAATTAATCATTTCTAACACACACACACACACACACACACAATATTAGTGGTTTCCTGAAGGGTACATTAAACAGATTCTTGGGCTCCACTTCGAGTTTCAGATTCAGTAGATCTGGGGTGAGACCTGAGAATCTTCATTTCTAACAAGTTCCAATGTGATGCTGCTGGTCTCAGGATCACACTTATAAAACCAGTGCCTCAGATTGAGTTTCTTGAAAATTCCATTAAACATCTTTGTTGGCTTTTGCCATGATTTCCACTGAAGAAACACTTTTTAAGTTTTCCTCAGATGTTCTTCACTCACATTATGCCTTTCTAATTACTCTTTTTAAATTATTATTATTAATGTGGCATATAATATTACATTAGTTATATTAGTTTCAGGTGTACCTTAAAATGTGATCACCCCTCTAATTCTAGTAATCATCTCTCACTATGCAAACTTTTCACAATATTATTGACTATATTCCCCTTCACCTTTTTCACTCATTTCCCTGGTAACCATCCATTTGGTCTCTGTTTCTATGAGCCTGTTTTTCGTTTGTTTTGTTTTGTTTTTTTAGACTCTACATATAAGCAAAACCATACAGTATTTTCTTTCTCTGTCTGATTTATTTCACTTAGCATAATACCCTCTAGGTCCATCCATGTTGTTGCAATTGGACAAATTTCATTCTTTTTTATTACTGTATAATATTACGTTGTGTATACACACCACATCTTCTTTATCCATTCATCTATTGGTGGACACTTTGGTTGCTTCCACGTTTTGGCTGCTGTAAATAATGCTGCAATGAACATATGGAAGCATATTACTCTTCATTTCAGAATTTTCTTGGCTATTTTCTCATTTTCTTCCCAAAGAATAAATCTAAGTTCCCCCTAAATATAGCATTCCTATTTTGTTGACATTGTATTGAGTTTATAGGTTATTGAAGGGATAACTAGTATCTTCTCACTACTGGGTCATACTGTCTTTCAAACAGGATATACTTGTCTATTTACTTAAACCTCATTCTGTTTTTTTTTTATGGTTTTTCTTCATGTGTATTTTTATTTTGAAGCTTATTCTCAGGCAGTTTTATATTTGAAGATCATTTTAGTGATTAGGATCTTTTTCCACAGTATTTTCTAAATGTTCCTTGGTGGTAAATAGGGAAAGCTATTGCCTTTTGTTCTATATTTATTTTTATTTATATGTTCTAAAACTCAAGATTTTATTTGTAGCTTAATATATAATACTTTTTTTAAAGTTCTATATTCCCTGGAAAAAGGCATTCTCTCTGTAGAATATGTAGTAAAAAATGTACCTTTAAGTACAATTTATTTATTTTATTAATAATATTTTTAAATCATTGTTTATTCTTGAATTACTTTGAGATAGGCATGCTTCTACAAATTTCCCAATAAATATATGTATATATATGGCTTTCTTTTGATTTTTTAATTTTTAAAAATTATTCATTTTTTGTTACAGCTGATATTCAATATTATTTTACATTAATTTCAGGTACACAGTATGGTGGTTAGACATTTGTATAATTTAAGAAGTGACCCCCCCCCCCCGATTAATCTAATACCCACCTGGCACTGTATATGGTTGTTGTAACATTATTATTGACACTATATTCTGTATGCTGTACTTTACATCCCCATGACTATTTTGAAACTATCAATTTGTATTTCTTAATCCTTTTACCTTTTTCACTCAGACTCCCAACCTCCTCCCATCTGGTAACCATATTTATCTATGAGTCTGTTTCTGTTTTAATTGTTTGTGTTTTTTGTTTGTTTATTTTGTTCTTTAAATTCCACATGTGAGATCATATTGTAGTTCTCTCTCTTTCTGACTTATTTCACTTAGCATAATACCTTCCAGGTCCATCCATGTTGTTGCAAATGGTAAGATATTCTTTTTATGGCTGAGTAATATTCCATTGCATATACGACCATATCTCCTTTATCCAATTCTCTATCGATAGGCAGTTAGGTTGCTTCCATAGCTTGGTTATTATAAATAATGCTGCAATGAACATAGGGGTGCATATATCTTTTCAAATTAGTGTTTTAGATTTCCTCTGGTAAATACCCAAAATTGGAATAGCTGCGTCATCAGGTAATTCTATTTTTAATTTTTTGAGGAACTTCCATACTGTTTTCCATAGTGGTTGCAATCCATAGTGGCTACAATCCCAACAGTGCACGAGGATTGCATTTTATCTGCATCCTCACCAACACTTGTTTTTTTATTTATTGATCTAGATTATTTATATCACTTTGCATTAAAATAAGTTATCTTCTTTTGTGAGGACAAGTTTTGTTTGTGACAATGTTACGAAAAGTTTACAATTATTTGAATATCTCTCAATCTTAACTTGTTTCAATGCACATTTCCGATACCTTTATGATTATTTTTCCAGCTTCAAACATTTAATTTTGTTGTAATACTTCTTCAAGCAACTTTTTTCCATGAAGCATAATGCCTAATGTTTTCTGAGTCCTTTCATTTGAGAATGCATGTCTGTTGCCTTCACACATATAAGACAACCTGACAGGATCTAACATTCCTGGATCACAACCTTTTCCTCTCAAAATTGCTTTGAGGCCCGTTTTGTCTTCTGCATTTAGGGTTAAGTTTAACACCAGCCTAATTCTTATTTATTCATGGATTACTTTTTTTCTTATTTCCTTGTATAGAAGCTTGATAAATTGTTTTCTTCTATGTAGTTGAAAATTTTTCTAGACTATGTCTTGGGGTGAATTTGAGTGAAAAACAGTGAGCCTTATTCAGTACAGGCAACTCTTTCTTGGACTCAAGAAATGTCCTTCTATTATAGTTGCAATTTTAACTTTCTTACCTTCTTCTATGTCTTTTAAGGGCAGAGTACATAAGGACAAACGAAAAAGGCCAAATCTTTGTTTTCATGGAGCTAATTATGAATCGAGTGAGTGAGACACTCATTAGAGGAGTATACTTCTACCATACCATTACTGGTGTTATTACCACCCAACATGTGTTCAACATTTACTGCATACCAGACTCTGTATTAAGCTGTTTATATTTATTGTCTTGTTTAATTTGCATGACAGCAGAGTGAAGATGATTCTGTGATTAATTAGGTTTATTGATGAGGAGATTGAGTCTCCAAGATGTCAAGTAAATTGCCTGAGCTGGGATTTGAACACAGCCAACTGAAGAGCAGGAAAGAATGCATGCATTTTAGGCAGAAGGAACAATTAACTCTGGAAAAGGGAAGAGATTGGTGAATTTCAGGAAAGAAAACAAAATCTGTGACTGAAGAATATGGAGCTGGGATAAATGATCAAAAGTAAGGCTAAAGAAAAAGGTTGGAGTCAAATTGTGCCCTTTCTGGGAAATTTGGAGATTTGGCTCCCATGACATTGTTTTATTTTGTTCTTTACTGCCTTTGAGGCTAATTTTAATCCTACTACTATGTTTTTAATTTCTTGCAGACCTTCTATATCCCAGCTTCCACATTTGAAAGCAATTCCATCTTCTTCTCTTTCTTGAATTTCATTGCTCAAACTCAAGTCCTCTTTTATCTCAGCCTTTTTTCTCTTTATGAACAAAGTTGAGAAAGCTAAAGAGTTTTCTGAAATTTTTACATGGATTCTACATTAGATAATCTTCAGACTGCTTCCCCTTTGTTGTCTGAGTGCTGTACTTGCATATTGTTCTAGAGTATCTTTTAATACACCCCATTTTCAAACTTGTGGAAGAACTGTTGTTCATTTCATGTCCTTGCACAAGATAAAACCTGTATAGACTCAATTTTCACCTGAGCATTAGGTGAGTACTTGGACCCAGGTCTCGTTGTCTGTACATCGTGTGATGGCAAATCCATTTCCAGGTCTAGAGTTTGGAAAATTCTTTGATGCTCCAGTCTAATTCCTGCTTCTGGGGGATTTTCACACTTTTTATTTTCCTGTTCTTAAATGGGGGTATCTTTTTCTTCTTTTCACCATTTTTTTCTTTGTTGTTGGATTTTTACTGAGGCAGAACTTGCAAAACAAAAATTCCCAAAATGTATAATCCTTGAGATTTTTCCTGGTTGCATCTCTACTTTGATCACTTTATTCTTAGATAGGGCCACTCCCACACCTCCCTGTGCAGCCCTGCTGTTTTCCTAAACAAAATAAATAAATAAATAAATAAATAAATAAATAAATAAATAAATAAAAATAAAAAATCTTTACAGGGACATAACATGATGGGGGTGAAATTTTCTTGCCCCCTAGAACACACTTAAAAGTGTCAGAGGGATGCATGCTATTTACTCACTAGCATAGGTCATAGGTTCCTGAGATAGTGCAGGGAGTGGGAAGAGAGAGACAGATAAAAGCAATTTCTTACTTTTTTGGTAAAGACAATATTGTGTTTCATAAGTCTGGGTTTCCATGAGCCAAAGTCTGGATAGGGTTTTACTCTTTCTGGCTCCCTATGCTTTATAGTTAGATTAGTTGATACCAGATTTTGGTATCTTTTCCTCTTGTCTATTTTTGGTATCTTTTCCTCTTGTCTATTTTAACTTTCAGTGGTACTCTGAATTATTACCTTTATCCAGGTATTCACAGAAGCTGTCCAGCTTTCTACCATTTTCCGTTTGTGAGCTAGTTCAGTAAAAATTTGAATTTGACACGCGCACAAAGAAAACTCTTTGGGGACTCATACTTAATATCTAACTCTTGGTTGTATTAAAAGGGGGGAAAAAGGAAACTTTTGCAATGCCAGCAGGTATGAACAAAGACTTGATCAGTGAAACTTGGATTGATAGCACCTCATCACTGCTATCTGGTCAAAAGGAACATCTATAGATTTTTTTTTTTCTAGCCTAAATGTGTCAATTGGTTGAGAAAAACAATAATATATTTTCTTAATTATTGCAAATGTGCTTTATTTCTCCATTCTTCATTGATACCTTTCATATTCACATATTCAATTTGGAGTGACACATCTCACCCTATTTCTTTTCACCCAGTGATGATGTCTCATGATTGATCAGTGTTATTGAATCTCTCATTTTATATGTAACATTTTTATAACATTTTACATGTAACATTGCTTTTCTAATACTTATTCTCTGCCTTAAATTTCGTTTTTTTCCTACCCCATTCTGCCTCCTGGATTGAGATGTTGTTTTGATTCTGAACATCCATTTTGCTAGTCCTGACTTTCTCCAAGCCTTTTTCAGTAGAAATCTGAAGGAAATAAGCAAGTGAGTCAGAAATCACTTCTTGTCAGACGCAGTGCCAGAAAATGAGCACTTTTGTGCTCAGTGAGAAAGCATTTACCCTTTCTTTACTTCTTGTAACTTGAAAGTAAATCCATCTCCTTCTCTTCTTTGAGTTTAATTCCCCAATCTCTATTTTAAAACAGCAAAAGATCAGGAGGAACATGCAAATGTTGGACATCCATCCTCAGCAACATATCATATTTATCACCTTTAATGTCCCCTTAATGTCTTTATGTCTTGTCTTTCTAACTTAGCTATGACTCCACTAGTAAAAATTATATGACTCATGTCCAATTCCACATTTAGCAAAATATCCAAAGCTTTGTTAGTGTGCAAGGCAATGAATATGAAATGAGGTCTACATTCTTTATTTGGATTAAGTTTAAAGCTTTTCAAATAACACCATCTGAAAATGTCATAGCATGACAAAGCAGCCATCCCTATGGGAGGGAACCTACCCGTGGGGTGAAGGACCTGGGGGGAAAATAGACTGCTTTTCTTGCTATCTTATAACTCTCTTCTGCTCACTGCCACACATACCTGACTCCAGCATTTTTATGGATGAATAAAATAAGATAAAAAATTAACATAAAGCGAAATTTTCAGATGGAAAATACTCTAGAGAAGGTTAAAATGTAAGGATTAATATGAGATAGTTTAGGACAGGAGTCAAAGAACTATGACCCAAAAGCCAAATCTGACCTACTTTTGTAAACAGCTTTATAGGAACATAGCCATGCCCACTCATTTACATATGATGTATGGCTGCTTTCCTGCTACAACAGCAGAGTTGAGCAGTTACAACAGAGACCATATGGCCTACAAAGCTTAAAGTATGTACTATCTGTCCCGTTACAGAAAAAGTTTGCCACCCCCTGGTGTGATTGTTGGTTTCTACCTAGACTGTGTTCTTCTCTTTCTCTCTCCCCATAGGATTTGGATTGGTCTCTGTTTCCACCTCTCTGCCATGCAGCCCAGGTGTTCCAAGGAATGCTTACCTTCCCCCATCTCTGACTGGTCCAAAGGTTGTCCCATCAAGCTTGCCACGACAATTGGAACAGGATCTCAGGTCTAAGCCAATCAGTACATGGAAATCCCCTAACCATGGGAATTGTTTCAAAAATGGGTATGTAACCCAATTAAAATCATATGAGGAAGAGATTGCTCCAGATTTGGGGAAAATACATCCCTCTGCTTTTAATTGAGACCTATGGAAGAAACACTCTGTCCTATCCTGGATGGTATTGTTTGCAGCCCTGTAGCTATTTTTCCACCAGGAGGAAAGCCAGGAAGACACATAGCCAGCACAGAGAAAGGTACAGCTAAGAGAAAGACAGAGGACTAGAGCTGGAATCCACAGATTCAGCTGACCTTCGACACTGCCTTATTTCTGGACTTACAATTACTTGAAGTAATTATGTTAACAATTTTTTTAAAACAGTTTGAGTACTGGGTTTTCTGTTACCTGCAACATAGAGGTTTCTAACCAAATTTCAATCCATTTAGTGTCATAGGATTTTGTGTTATTCATTTGTAGGCCTAAAAATGTCTTTACCTCTGAATAGAACCTCCTGTCAGTATCTCTTGGTAGCTGCCTCTTTGAGTCCTGCCCAGAAGTATGTTTAATTCAAAACTCAGGGCTCAAGGTGGTCACCACGCTTTGTGATATCCTTGGGTGTTTTTTATTCTACCACAGTCTTGTCACAATCATTTCTTGACTGAAGATCAGGAAATCTGTATGTGACATCCTACGCTCGTAGCTTTTCATTATCTTCCTACTTATTGCCCTCAGAAAAGTCCAACATTCTTTTTCTCATTATTATTAGTTTCAGGTGTACAAAACAATGTAATAGTTAGACATTTACCAACATTCTTAGTATGGTTTACAAGACCCTGTGTGTTCTGTTCTCTGTTCACCTCCCCGCCCTCATCCTGAATCATTTTCCCCTTCCCACTCTGCTATCTAGTCACACTGTTTTTCTATTACTTCCTCTATGGAACCACACTCAGTGTCTCCAAACATTTAAGAAATACTACTCTCTTTGCCTGGAATCCTCCTCTTTCCAGTTTTCTCCTATATCACTCGTGTTCATTATTCAATTTTCACGCAATGGTTGCTTCTTCAAAGATGACTTACCTAACCCACAAGATTAGTTTAACTCCCCATTATAAACTCCCATCTGCCTCTTCCTTCCTTTTTCATAGCATTCTTCCTATTTGTAGCTACTAATTCAAAATCTGTGTTTACAAGGACACTAGAAGCTCCATGAAGGCCGAGTCCAGGTCTTTTATTTCACTACTAGATCCCACATCCTCAGCACAGTGTCCAGCACAGAGCTGGTCATCAATATATGTGGCTCATGACAAAATTAGTAGTTTGGGCCATTTTTAAAATTGAAGTTATGGGCACTATCCATGTTTAAACACAGAGCACATTTCTAGTGACTCACATCTAGTGACTTGAAGAGAATGTTGGGTCGACACTAATAAATTCTTATTCTCTGACTCTCCGTTTTTCTAGAAAACATGAAGCACATCAGCGTCATAATATGATAACCATTTATATGTTACAATATATCAAGCTCTCAACCAGTCCCTCGCTATCCACTGTCTTCAACTTTTAAAGTTCTTTAAAGTACATTTTATTAATCTCATTCGGCTGGTGAGAAAACTGAGACTTAGCTTGCTAGTTATGTGTTAATCTATCACTTTTACCAGCACAGACCATCATGGTGATTGTCAAACCTACAGAACAACTTCTCCCACATCTATGTGAGTGAAGAACTTATGATCACTTCTATCACCAAGACTCCAGATCTGGATTCCGTGTGTGTGTATGTGTGTGTGTGTGTACATATGCTACAATGCACTGAATTGTGCCATCCCCAAAGTTATATGTTAAAACTCTCTCAATATGATAGTATTTGAAGATGGGAACTTTGGGAGGTAATTAGGTTTAGAGGGTGGGGTCATGATAAGATTAATGAAGTGATGATCAGATTAATGCTGTTATAAAAAGAGATACCACAGAGCTCTCTCTCTCTCTCTCTTTCTCTCTCCCTCCCTCCCTCCTTTCGTTTCCCTCTCCCTTTCCGTCTCTCTTTCTCTCTGTCATGTGATGACACAATGAGAAAGTGGCCATCTGCAATCCAGGAAGACGGCTCCCACCAGAACTCAACCATGCTGACATCCTGATCTTGGACTTCTAACCTGCAGAACTATGAGAAAATAAATTTCTGTTATTTAAGCCATCCAGTGTCTGGTACTCTGATTCGGCAGCTGAGCTGACCAAGACACTTGCATATAGAAAGTCTGCTTCATGTCTCCAAAATCTCTTTTACATTTCCTACATCTTTTCTTCCTTCCACTATCACCCTCTTGTCCAACTTTTGATCATCCCTCCTGGACAACTGCAAACACTTTCTAACTGGTCTCCCACCTTTGCCTATCTCCTCTTCAATCAGATCACCACACAGCAGCCAGAGAGACCATTATAAACGATCAATCTGACATCATTAACCCCATGCATAAGACATTTCAATGACTTCTTATCAATCTTAGGAAAAAGAAAGAAAAAAGGGCCTTGAAATGTCTCTAAATAAAATTATCAAATATTTGTACTAAAATTCTGGAATGAATCTCAATATTCAAACTTAAAAATTGTTAAATGCATTTAGAAAACAGAACATCACTTACCTTTATGTCAACATAATTTCATAATATGTTTGATTTGAAAACTTATAAAGTTTAAAAATCTCATTGATCAGAGGTACAGTGGCTGTCTCAGTTTTAGCCTTAGCTGAGTTGACTCCTAAGGTCCGTGAGTGTCAGAATATTCTCTTGTGGGACAACCAGATGTCAATTTGCCTGAGCAAAGAAGGAACCTTTTAAGTGAGAGTTTATTCTAAGGAAAAGAGAAGCAGGGAAATCGGCTCACTTGAATACATTTTTTAAATGTCCAAGTCATTACAGAATAGCAGGGCTGATCTGAGTTTAGTAGAATCTCTATCACTCAGCCAAGCTAAGTACGCCATTAGTCCCATGAAGAGGGGATAATAGATGAAAACAGAATGGGTCAGTCAAATAAAACCTTTTAAGAGAATGGAACACAGGTAGCATTAGATCAGGTCCCTTCCTACAGATTGTAATATGAAGAAGATAGACCTTCCACTCATTTTATTACATATTCTGGGCAGAGTTGATACTTGAAGAGGGTGAAAGTGGTGCTCGGCAGGAGATGCTTGTGCATAGTAGGATAGCAGACACTGCAGGCGTGCCTACCAGAATTAGTAACATTCAGTAGATGATGCACAGAAGATATTGAACCTAATGGGACATAGAAGTGCCTGGTAGCAAAGGCAGGCAGACAGATGGGGCTGGAGGAGAGAATGGGAGGAAAATGCAAGCTCCAGATGGTAACTAATAAAACAGTTTACTTACTTACGAAAACATGTGAGAGACACCACCGCAATATATTTGAGATGGATTTTCTGGAATCTGAAGTCTGTGTGGATAAAAAGATGTCAGGAAGAAAGAGTTGAATATGAGTTTATAAATGGTCTTTATTTCTAGTCAGGTTACCGAAGGAGAAGTAGGTATAGTGCTAGGAAGGTCACGGGAGGAGAGCCAAAAAAGTAGACATGAAACACTGGACAATTTCTCCTTTCCCTTTAAAAATTAAACAGTTTTTAATTGTCACCCCAATAAATTTAATTTAAAAAAAAATACTGATAGAACTGACAAAAAAAAAATTAAACAGTTTTTTAGAATGTTGATGTATTTAGTATGCAATGTTTTACTAAAGTAATTTAATAGCATAATTAATATTGAAAATAAAATAACCGATATCAGAATCCGGGGAACTGAGACTATAAACTCGAGTGAGGAGAAAGCACAGTGGAGAAAATCGAACGGATGAAGCTGAGATTCATGTATATCCTGAAGGAAGTAAAGGAAATCTGAGTTTCCAGGGAGAAGTGTGGAGACAGGCCCACAAATGGAAGTAGAGGGTAGGAATGTAATTTTAATTAAGGTAACAGTGACAACAGCTATGGAACAAACATGCCTTCCTTTTGGTGGATTTGCAAGAAAGGAGTTTTACAGCCACATCCAATATAATTTGGTTTCCTAAATATTCTATAAAGTATTAGCAACAGTGAACTCTGTTCTACATGCCTGGAGAATTTTCATTCACATAATAAAAATACAAGCTGCGACATGGGTGATATGACAGCTCAGGGAAGCCCACTAGATCAGAGAGCCTAGATTTCATTTGGGCAGAGGATCATCTTTGAAAAATTGTGAGGGATTTGGTGATGTACAAATTCAACTGAAGTGACAGATTTATGTGGCTTATAGTGATTCTGGTTTTGAAATGTAACATGAAATGCCAGACAGTGAGTATTCGGGGACCACCAGCATTGGAGGGGCCGCTCTGCAAGGCTGCTGCATTATTTATGTTGAGTCCATTTTTGCACTTGGAGTGGTTTCATTTTCAAAGTGAAGAGCAGAATCCTTGATTTCTTAACTAGAATACTATGCTGACCTCAGAGACGTTTGCTTTCTGAACATACCCGGCCTTCACTGATTCTGTGGTTGAATTTGGGCACAAGACACACCACATACTGTTTGCTTGCAGTTGTTTGACTTTGTTTTATTTACAAATCATAAGCACAGTCAGGCTGCTGAGTATAGCTCTCCACTAAGGCTCTTGCCAGCTCTGAGCAGATGGACTCATACATCAGGCCCCGATTCTCTTCCTCTGCACAGTCACACTGGAGGGTTTTGTGTCTGGGGTCCCTCTGTATTCTGTAAATAATTACTCTCCCCACGTGCGCACAGGGCCTCAGAGAGGCCAAAGTCCTCCACATTGGAGCTAGAAGTAGAGCAAGTCACAGCCCTGGAGGAATTTAGACCAGATGTGGTTCATCTTCCTTTCAGCTCCTTGATTACTCCTGGAATATCAGGCCATTTCTATGTATGCATTTTATTTTCTGGTCATTTCCAATTTTACCACTTGAAATTTGTACTGGCCTTTCTTGGGTGGTTTTTAAGTATCTTTCTCTTGGTAGATATGGCAGGACTTTGAGTTGTTTTCATTATATCATCCAAAACAGAAAATTGTGTATGGTGACTTTTTTTCCTACTTGGTTTATGTTTTTATTTTTAAATCAAACTTACCAAGGTATCATTCACATACAATAAAATGTATTCATATAGTGTCCAGTCTGATGAACTATGACAAATGTATATACCCACGAAAGTACTACCACCATCAAGCTATGGCACATTTCCATCACCCCCAGAAATTTCCCAGAATCATTTCGAAGGCAACCCTGGTTTCTTTGTTGTCTCTATAGAGCAGATTTTTCTTTTCTAGAGTATCCTATACACAGAATCATACAGTGTGCATTCTTTGTATCTGACTTCTTTCACTGAATGTAGTGTTTTGGAGATTCATCCATTAATTTGCATTTATAAATAGTTTCTTTTTATTGCTAAATTGTATTCAACTGGATTAATATAGCATCATTTGTTTATTCTTTCACCTGTAGATGAATGTTTGGATTGTTTCCAGTTTGGGTCTGGGTAAAGCTGCTAAGAATATTTGCATCCATGTGTGTTTTTGTTTTTTTTAGTGGACTTTTTTTAGTTCCTTTAGGTAAATGCGTAGGAGTAGAATTGCTGGGTCCTACGGTGACAGTATATTTAACTTTATAGAAACTGCCAAAGAAATCTCCAAAGTGGCTGTGCCATTTCGCACTCCCTTTAGCCACGTGTCTCAGGTGCCCCACATGCTCACCAACACCTGTCTAACAAGCCTGAATTAAGATATTTTAAAATGCCAAAACTTGGATATAAAAGCATGCCAGCTTTTTAATGTCTAATTGCAATAAGTTTCCACCCCTAAGTTTGTACGTAATAAATATTGTGGATGCATTTAAAAAATACATGCTTCATTAACTGCATTTGATATATCCTAAGTCTTTTCTTGTTAAGTGAAGACTCCTAAAGCACGCATATACACCACTCTGAGAAACATCTTACCTCAGTCTGAAGAGACACTTGATGCCACCTCAAGTTTGTTCTCTGGTCTATCCAAGTGCCTAGAGAACACGCACTGGAACATGGTAGGTTCTCAGTAATAATTGTTGGATAAATGAATGACTAAATCTTCTGAAAACATGTACCTCAAAACGTGTCATACTGTGCAACATTAAATAATTACATAGTTATCTGAAATGCCCTGTGATGAGTTCAACTATTTGGAACATAGCCAAGAACCAGAATAAGCAAACAAACAAAAAAATCCAGAAATTTAAAAATAGTGAAAACAGCGTCATATACAGGCAAAAGAGATTTCATACTTTCTTGTACTTTAATTGTCCAAGACCCTTCAGGCACTTAGTTTATGGCTAATTTACTCTGGATTTTATATTATTTTTAAAAGCTAGTTTTTCTCATCCACCCACTTAATAATATTAAAATAACACAGAAATCAATATTATAAAATGAAAGTCATCTTCCCATCTCAGAACTCCAGGTCTTTCCCCAGAGACTCATTCCTAACAGTTTCTGGTAGTGATCCCACTGACTAGTCTAGTACCCACCTGCATTATACATAGTGATTACTATATTATTGACTGTGTTCCATATGCTTTGCTTTCCATCTTCATGACTATTTCATGACTATCAATTTATGCTTCTTAATCCCGTCACTTTTTTCACCCTGTCCCCAGCCCCCCTCCCATCTATGAAACATCAGCTTGTTCCCTCCATCTGTGAGCCTGTTTCTGTTTTATTTGTTCATTTATTTTGTGCTTTAGATTTCACATATAAGTGAGATCATATGATATTAGTATTTTTCTGACTTATTTCACAAGGCATAATACCTTCTAGGTCCATCCATGTTGTCACAAGTGGTAAGATTTCGTTCTTTTTTATGGCTGAGTAATAATTCCACTGTATATATGTACCACCTCTTTATCCAATCATTTATTGATGAGCATATATATATATATATATATATATATGTTGCTTTCATATCTTGGCTATTGTAAATAGTACTACAATGAACATAGGGGTGCATATATCTTTTTGAATCAGTTTTTTTGGATTTCTTCGGGTAAACACCCAGAAGTGGAATTGCTGGGTCATAAGGTAGTTCTGTTTTTAATTTTTGAGGAAACTCCAAACCGTTTTCCATAGCGGCTGCACCAATTTGCAATCCCACCCACAGTGCATGAGGGTTCCCTTTTCTCTGCATCCTTGTCAACACTTGTTGTTTATTGATTTATTGATGATAGCCATTCTGACATGTGTGAGATGATATCTCATTGGGGTTTTAACTTGCATTTCTCTGGTGATTAGTGATGTTGAGCACCTTTTCATATGTCTATTGACCATCTGTATGTGTTCTTTGAAGAAATGTCTGTTGAGGTCCTCTGCCTAGTTTTTAATTGAATTGTTAGTTTGTTTGGTGTTAAGTTGAATGAGTTCTTTATAAATGTTAAATATTAACCCCTTATCAGATGTATATTTGGCAAATATCTCCTCCCATTCAGTAGGTTGTCTTTTTGTTTTCTTGATGGTTTCCTTTGCTGAGCAAAACTTTTAGTTTGATGCAGTCCCATTGTTTGTTTGTTTGCTTGTTTCCATTGTCTGAAGAGATAGATCAGAAAAAAATATTACTAAAATCAATGTCACCTAGGAGTTTTATGGTTTGGGGTCTTACATTAAATCTTTAATCCATTTTGAGTTTATTCTTGTATATGATGTAAAAGGTAGTGTAGTTTCATTTTTTTTTCCTTCTTTTTGAACAATCAAATAGACTGTCTTTTCCCCATTGTATATTTTGGTCTCCTTTATCATAGATTAAATGATGATATAGGTGTGGATTTATTTCTGGTCTTTCTATTCTGTTCCATTAATCTATGTGTCTGTTTTTATGCCAGTAAAATGCTGTTTTGATTACTATGGTCTTGTAGGATAGTTTGATACAGGTATTGTGATAACTCCAGCTTTGTTCTTTCTCAAGATTGCTGTGGTTATTTGGGGTCTTTTGCGGTTTCATATATATTTTAATATTATTTGTTCTAGTTCTGTGAAAAATGTCATTGGTATTTTGATAGGGATTGTGTTGAATCTATAGATTGCTTTGGGTAGTATGGACATTTTAATGATGTTAGTTCTTACTATCCATGAGCATGGTATAATCTTTCTCTTATTTGTATCTTCTTCAATTTCTTTCTTTAGTGTCTTACAGTTTTCTGAGTACAGGTCTTTTACCTCCTTGGTTAAATTTATTCCTAGGTGTTTTTTTTGTTTTGTTTTGTTTTTGTTTTTTTGATGCAATTGTAAATGGGATTGTTTTCTTAATTTCTCATTCTGACAGTTCATGATTGGTATATAAAAATACAACCAATTTCTGAATATTAATTTTGTATCCTGCTACTTTACTAAATTCATTTATCAGTTCTAATAGTTTTCTGGTGGAATCTTTGAGGTTCTCTATTATAGTATCATGTTATCTGCAAATAATGAAAATTTTATGTCTTCCTTTCCAATTTAGATGTGTTTTATTGCTTTTTCTTGTCTGATTGTTATGGCTAGGACTGGCAATACTATGTTGAATGCAATTGGTGAAAGTGGACACCCTTGTCTTGTTCCTGATCTTAAGGAAAACTCTTTTAGCTTTCCCCCAGTAAATGTGATGTTAGCTGTGTGTTAGTCATATATGGCCTTTATTATGTTGAGGTATGTTTCTTCTATTCCCACTTCGCTGAGTTTTTAATCATAATGTATACTGGATTTGGTCGACCACTTTTTCTGCATCTATTGATATGATCAAATAATTTTTATCTTCATTTTGTTTATATGGTGTATCACATTAATTGATTTGCAGGTATTGAACCAAACTTGAATCCCAGGAATAAATCCCACTTATTGTAGGATGGTGTATGATCTTTTTAATGTATTGCTGAATTTGGTTTGCTAATATTTTGTTGAGGATTTTTCCATCTATGTTCATCAGAGATATTTTCTTTTTTAAAATAATGTCTTTGTCTGGTTTTGAAATCAGGGTAATGGTGGCCTTGTAAAATGAGCTAGGGAGATTTCCCTCCTTTGGAATATTTTGGAATAGTTTGAGAAAAATCAGTGTCAATTCTTGAATGTTTGGCAAAATTCACCTGTGAAGTCATTGGTCCCGGACTTTTATTTGTTGAGAGTTTTTTTTTATGACTGATTCAATTTTGTTAGTACTAATTGGTCTGTTCAGATATTCTGTTTCTTCCTGATTCAGTCTTGGAAGACTGTATGTTTCTAGGAATTTATCTAATTTTTCCAGATTGTCCAATTTGTTGGTATATAATTGTTCATAATATTTTCTTATAATCTTTTGTATTTCTGTGGTATCCATCATCCTTCTTCTCTTTTGTTTCTGATTTTATTTATTTGGGTACCCTTTCTTTTTTCTTGATGAATCTGGTCAAATCTTATCAATTTTGTTTATCTTTTCAAAGACCCAGGTCTTGGTTGCATTGAACTTATGTGTTGTTTTTTAAGACTTTATTTTGTTATTTCTGCTCTTATCTCTATCTTTTCCTTCCTTCTACTCATTTTGGGCTTTGTTTGCTGTTCTTTTTCTAGTTCCTTTATATGTAAAGTTAGATTGTTTATTTGAGATTGTTCTTGTTTCTTGAGGTATGCCTTTATTGCTATGAATTTTCCTATTAGGACTGCTTTCACTGTGTCCCATAGATTTGGAGTCATTCTGTTTTCATTTTCACTTGTCTCAAAATATCTTTTGATTTCTTCCTTGATCTTGTTGTTGACCCATTTATTATTTAGTAGCATGTTACTTAGTCTCCATGTGTTTGTGTATTTTTCAGTTCTTTTTTCCTGTAACTAAATTTTAGTTTCATACCACTGTGGTCAGAGAAGAAGCTTCATATGATTTCAATCTTCTTAAATTTGAGATTTGTTTTGTGGCCTACATGTGGTCTATATGGAAAACGTTTTATGTGCACTTGAAAAGAATGTATATTCTGCTGCTCTGGGGCGAAATGCTCTAAAAATATCAATTTAATTCACCTGGTCTAGTGTGTTATTTTAGGTCACTGATTCCTTGTTGATTTCCTGACTGGAAGATCTGTCCATTGATATCAATAACATGTTAAAGTCCCCTTCTATAATTGTTTTACTGTTGATCCCTCCCTTTATGTCAGTCTATATATATAGTCATATAGTCATATAGACATAAAGTCAGTCTATATATATGTATGGATTTAGGTGCTCCTATATATGTGTGTGTGTGTGTGTGTGTGTGTGTCTGTATTGCTACTCCAGCTTTTTCCTTGTTTCCATTTACGTGAAATACCTTTTTTCATCACTTTGCTTTCAGTCTGTGTGTGTCTCTCGATCTGAGGTGGGTCTCTAGTAAACAGCATATGCATAGGTCTGGTTTTCTTATCCATTCAGCTACCCTATGTCTTTTGATTGGAGCATTTAATCTATTTACATGTAATGTGATTATTGATAGAGACATACTTATTGACATTTTATTATTCAGACTTATGTTCTCCCCTGCCCTTCTTCTTAAAGAAGTCCATTTAACATTTCTTGTAATATTGGTATGGTGTTGAATTCTTTTAGTTCTTTCTTGTCTGGGAAGCTCTTTACCTCCTTGAATTTTAAATGATAGCCTTGCTGGGTAGACTAGTCTTGGTTGTAGGTCCTTGCTTTACATCACTTGAATATTTCTTGCCCATCCCTTCTGGTCTGCAAAGTTTCTATTGAGAAATAAGCTGACAGTCTTATAGAAAAGTAGAAAAGAAATTTCCAATAACTAAAGGAAATGACAAGGCTCTGGATTGAAGTTCTTACCAAGTACCAGACAAGTAAATATTGTACAATTTCAGTACAATAAAGTAAAAGTGAAGATCTTAAATTTTTTGGAAAAAAACAAGTTATTTATAATGTATGATAATCAAATCAAGATTAGATATCTCAATAAAATCCATGAATTAAAAAATAAAATATTCAACATTCTGAGGGAAAACTAGATTTGAAGTTAAGGTTTTATAGAAAGATAAACTATTATTTGAAATGTGAAGACAAAATAAAAGCATTTTCAGATATACAAAAACCTGTATTGTTCATAAGTCTACTCTGAACATATTACTGATTTATCCCAGTAAGAAGAAAACCAAATTCAAGTGGAGGATGTTCATTCAAAAAAAAAAAAAAAAAATCTAAATAGTTAACAAAAACAGTAAAATTTATTAGTATTGATTTCAGTATTGATTGAAAATATTTCAGTATTGATTGTCAAAAAAAAAAAAAAAATAGCTATTTAGAAGAAAGCCACCATTTAAAGCAGAGAATAGGAAACAATGAAAAATAAAAATCATATTTGCCCTGTTTAGGGGGAAATTAATTATAGCTAAAACTTACTGAATGTTTTCAATGTATTATTCTACCCCTTTACTTTTATTGACTCATTCTTCACAGCAAAATTTAAAAGAAGTTCCCTCTTTCCATTTTATTGATGTGAAAACTGAGGAACAGATATATTGAGTAACATGCTAAAAGCCACACAGTTAGTGAGTGCAAAGCCAAGATTTGAACCCAAGTATTTGACTTTGAAGTTTATGCTCTACTGATCTTAAACAAGTTAGAGAGTATTAGGAGATATTAATTCTTAGCATGTAATGTTTTTAAAGAAGATAAGAAATCCCACTAAAAACTAAACAACTAAAAAGAAAATATAATGGAGAAAATTCATTTAATCCTTTGAAAGCAGGAAAAGAAGAAACATCAATAAAATGTAGCAATAAGTCCAGGAATATCAATAATCATGATAAATGTGATTGAGTAGAGCCCCTTATTAAAAGACTTAAAAACTGAGCTAGAAATATCAAAATAAAATGCAGCCATATTCTTTTAAAAGGAAAACACACCAAAGACAAAAAGATAAATATACTAAAAAATAAAGACAATAAAAGAAACAATGTTTCTATTTCCATGTCATATGTATAAGAAAAATATAATTTGATAGTTCACAGAGGAGGATATTCATATGGCAACTAAACAATTGAAAACAGAAAGTTTAACTCTACTAAAAATTAGCAAAATACTACTTAAAACAAAAATGAGTGATCTCTTGACACCCCTCAGAGTTATAAAAATTCAGAAGTCAAATAATGTCAAATATTGGCAAGATGTGAAGAAACTGGCTCCATCACATATTGTGGGTCTAAATATAAATGGATACAGCCAACTTGGGAACAGTAAGTAATATGTCATAAAATTGAAAATATGCATACGCTGTAATCCAAAAATTCCACTTTAAAAATTCCTCTCCAAAATAATTATTGTACATATGCTTAAAGACACCCATCAGAACATAATTTGCAACACCAAAGAAAAACCTACAATAATCTATGTATCCTATTTAAGAATATCTATATATCCCATCAAGAAGAAAACAAGTAAATATATTGTACTAAATCTATACAATAAAGAAACATAGAGCAATTAAAACCCATGAAGTATATTTATAGGTAAAAATAAACTTGAATGATAAAATTATGTTTCAAAATGAGATATTCAGTTTAGTTCCATTTATTTCAAAGCACATACAAAAAGAGTGATGTCTGCAAAATGGTGAAGTAGGCAGGTCCAAATGCTCATCCCTACTGCAGAAAAATGGAAAAGCAAGAAGAAACTGTCGGATAAAAAAACAAACTTTCTACAAATGCTGGAAAATAGATTTACAGCAACCAAATGAACACATGATCAAGAAAATGTTAGCTTTGTAATGATAGGGAAGTTCTGTGACATTTTAAACTTGACCTTGCCCCATACTCTCCCCACGTCAGCAGCAATCTTTAAGAAAGAAGCTCATGTTCCCAGTGTGGAATTGTAGTCCCAGATTATGGAGGTTGCAAAACAAACTTTTTTCAAAAATTATTGTGTAAGTATTAGGTTGGTACAAAAGTAATTGCGGTTTTTGCAATTATTTTCAAGCATTTAAACCACAATTACTTTTGCACCAACCTAATGTGTTCTAATCTGTCTGGGAGCCACATGAAGGACTGAGACAAGATGTTGGTCTCTGTTTTGCTTAACTTAGAACTCGTCCAGGATGGAAGAGAGGTAGGGTAGGTCTTGTTCACAAATATTGTAAGGCCTGCAAATGCCTGATGAGACAACTGAGACATAAGATAGACCACCTAAAGCCTGGGAGAAAAAACCAGATCCAAGATGGTGAAGTAGATAAACACTGTGCCTGCATCCTTCCGTGAACACATTAAAATTACAACTAATTATAGAACAATCAATCTGGAGAACCATCTGAGGTCTAGCTAAAGAGAAGTCCTATAACTAAAAATAAGAAGCCACGTTGAGACTGGTAGAAGGGGTAGAGACAAGGAATGGGCCCCAAACCACCCTGTGGTGGTTGAAAATCAGGAGAGATATCTCGACAGTGGAGGTTCCCCCCCCAAAAGAGTGAGGGACCCCAGCCCCCCACACCAGGCTCCCCAACCGAGAGTGCTGGTTCTGGGAAGAGGAACCCCCACATCATCTAGCTGTGAAAAACAGTGGGGATTCTGACCATTTGAAGGGTGGGATGGAAGGCTGCAGGAAACTCAGAGGACCACTTAAACAGCCTGCACACAGACTCACTCACTCACAGGCACTTATGTTGGGCTCCAGTGGAGGGACAGTGACTCCAGGGGCCTTGGAAACATATGGGGCAGACTGAGTTGTGTGGCTTCAAGGGGAGGACTGGAGGATAGTCAGCATTGTCCCAATAAGGGGTCCTCCTCTTGTGCATGTAGTAGGTAGGTGTCATCTTTCTATGTTGAACTTGCCCCCACAGGCCAAATCTGAATCTGATTGTCCTGGTGAGCTCCACTGTTCCACCCTGCTGACTTGTCTGGGGCCCCACCCCACCCAGCTTGCACACCTGGGAAAGCATTTTCTCCATGAGTAGCCAGCCCCTCCCACATTGCATTCTTTCTTGAAAAACTATCAGAGTCCATGGTCCCAGGTTGGTGGCAGCTGCCCTCAGTGTGCTCTGAGACTTTTGCTGAGTCACTTCAGGCTCAGCAATGGCACCAAACCAGAGTCTGCATTAACTTGGTGACCACAACTCTTCCAATTTTACTGATTCCCTGAGATGCTGCCTCACCCAACTCACATACCACACAAGGCTTTATCAGTGACTGAACCTTAAGGGAGTTGGTAGGTGGCAGCAGGCCTCTGGGTGTCCTGGCTTTTTGCAAATTGACTTCAGGGCTGGTACTGGTGGCAGACATCCTCTGTTAGCAGCATGACCTCTCCCATACACCTCCAGGTTTAGCACAGACAGTGAACAACACAAATCACTTTGTAGCTCCTATCAGGTAGCACCACGCCAGTCACAGGCAGTGGCTGACCAGACCTGGGCCTTCACCGGAGCACCTCCCAAGAGGCCCCAGAACCAACACACATGGAGATTGGCTTCTGATCACAGCAGAGCACTGCCCAATTAACCCCACAAGTGGCATGCACAAAGGGTGGTCTCAACAGGAAACAGAGCCCACTGGGGCAAATCCCACTTAGTGGGGTCAGCCTTCCACACAGCAGCCCATGAGCTGCGGACATGGCCAAACCCCATAGCCAGTCAGCAATAGCAATCAAAGCTCAACTATAAGAGGACAGTACACACAACTCACACAAAGGACACTCCTGGAGCACCTGGCTCAGGTGACAAGTAAGACTGTGCCACTGGGCACCACAGGACTCCTACTAAATAAGGCCACCCAGTCAAGACTGGGAGACATAGCACATTTATCTAATACACAGAAACAAGTACAGACAGGTAGCCAAAAAGGGAACACAAAGAAATGCATCCCAAATAAAAACAGGAGAAGATTCCAGAAAAATAAATGAAATGGAGACAAGGAACCTACCAGAGACAAGTCCAAAATGATGGTAATAAGGATGCTCAGGGAACTTAGTGAGAATTTCAACAAAGAGGTTGAAAGCATAAAAAAAAGAACATAGAAACTATAAAAAAAGAACCAATCAGAAGTGAAGAATACAATAATTGAAATAAAGACTACACTAGAAGATCACCAGCAGACTGGGTGAAGCAGAGGATCAAATCAGTGATTTGGAAGACAAGGCAGCAGAAAACACCCAATTAGAACAGCAAAAAGGGATGTCATCAAAATGGCGGTATGAAGTGAGCCTCTGTAAAGCTCTCCTGGAATTTACAACTAATCGAACAACAATAACTCCACAAAGGACTCCCTGCACAGCAGACAGGCAAGACTAAGAGGCCCACTACTGAATTCACCTAAAGGTGGGGGAATCGCGTGAGCGGGGGAGAAGGGAAGGGAGAAGTGTGGAGACTGAGCCGCGCAGGCGCAGGACGCAGACCTAGCTCAGTGCGCCGAGCTCGCTGCATCCCGGAACTACTGCAGCTGCAGGAGAGGGAAGAACTCGGACTGCTAGGGCTCCGCTTATGGCCCGTAGGGCTGAGGGGGCAGCATATAACACGGCTGAACCCAATGCTCACAGCAGAGACCTCGGAGAAAAGACTGAGGGAAGAAGGCTGAAAACAGTGGTTTAAGCCCTCACTGCCGAGCAGAGAATGGAAGCCTTAGGCACTGAGACTAGCCGCCCCCTCCCTACCCTCCCAGAGCTCACCCCGCCCCCACCTGCCTGGTGCTAGAAGCAGAAGAGTAGCAGTGTCAGATCAAAAGAACAGAATATTTGCTGTTCTGAGAACTGTGGAACACAGACATAGATTCGCAGCCCAACTAGTTCTGGCAAAGGGGAGGGAACTGTGGAAGCAGGACCCGCTGTGCTGGTGGAAACTGCCATTGCTCTGGGCCACCGCTCACAACTCTCCCCACCCCTGGCCCCACCTATCTGGGTGGATCCCTGCAGGAGTAAACAGAACTGCTGAAACATACGGGCCCTGAATCTGGTGCAGGAAGAGCTTTGGAACTTCAAAAGCTCTCCGAATACCCACTGGGACACTGTGCCCTGTGACCCAGGCGAACTATTAGCAGAGGAGAAGTCCGTCTCCCAGGGAATCCCCCCATTGTGTGAGAAGCTGGAATAGTGCAGAGAAAACATAGCACTACCGTGTGAGAGAGAGAAAAAAGGCTGCAGTCGGATAGAAAATAAAACATTCTACCAACAAGTACTGGAAAACAAAAGAAAGACCTCTTCCTATCAACCTGTTGCAGAAGCAACTCCTGTAGATGTCTAGGAAGATAAATAATAAATCAGCAATTGCCATGAATAACCAAGGCAACAAGACAGCTCAGAAAGAAAGTGAAAAGTCTCCAGAAAAGGAACTTAAAGATATGGAAATACGTGACTTAAATGACAGAGAATTCAAGATCGCAGTTCTGAAAAAACTCAAAGAGATGCAAGAAAACACAGAAAGGCAGTTTAATCAACTCAGAAACACAATCAAAGAACAACATGAGCATTTTATGAAAGAGATTGAAATTTAAAAAAAGAACCAAATAGAATTTCTGGAGATTAAGAACTCAATAGAAGAAATTAAGAATGAAATAACCAGCTTAGGTAGTAGAGTTGACCAGATGGAGGAAAGAATCAGTGACATCGAAGATAGAAACCTGGAAATTACACAAATGAAAGAAGAAAGAGACTTGAGATAAAAGAAATGAAAGAACTCTACAAGAACTTTCTGACTCCATCAGAAAGAGCAATATAAGAATAATGGGCATACCAGAAGGAGAAGAAAGAGAGAAGGGAACAGAGAATATATTCAAACAAATTGTTGATGAGAACTTCCCAAACATGTGGACAGAACTGGCTCCTCGAATCCAAGAAGCAAATAGAACACCTAATTACCTCAATCCCAATAGGCCTTCTCCAAGGCACATTGTATTGAAGCTGTCTAAAATCAATGACAAAGAAAGAATCCTCAAGGCAGCCAGGGAAAAGAACCTACAAAGGAAAGCCCATTAGATTATCATCAGATTTTTCAGCAGAAACTCTACAAGCCAGGAGGGAGTGGAACCAAATATTCAAACTATTGAAAAGAGAAATTATGAGCCAAGAATAATATATCCATCAAAGATATCCTTTAGATATGAAGGAGGAATAAAGACCTTTCCAGACATACAGAAGCTGAGGGAATTTTCTAATACATGACCTGCACTACAAGAAATACTAAAGGAGGCTATTCGACCACTATCAACAGGGACAATTTGTGGCAACCGAAACATAAAAAGGGGGAGAGTAAAGGCCTGAACCAGAATATGGGAATGGAGAAAGTAAGCGTGCTGAAGAAAATGGAATACTTTAAATATCAAACTTTCTTTTACATAAACTTAAGGGTAACCACTCAAAAAAATCCAGAACTGAAATATATACTGTAATAAAAGAAGAAACAGAGGGAAACATCATAGAATACCACCACACAGAAATAATAGACAACAACAAAAAGGCAAAGAAAAAATGGAGACACAGCCTTACCAGAAAACTAAAGATAGAATGACAGGAAATCCTCACATATCAATAATCACCCTAAATGTAAATGGACTGAACTCACCAATAAAAAGGCACAGAGTAGCAGATTGGATCAAAAAACTAAACCCAACCATATGCTGTCTCCAAGAGACACATCTCAGCTACAAGGACAAGCATAGACTCAAAGTGAAAGGGTGGAAATTGACACTCCAAGCAAATGGTACCCAGAGAAAATCAGGTGTAGCCATAATGATATCAGATGAAACAGACTTCAGGGTGAAAAAGATAACAAGAGACAAAGATGGACATTTCATAATGGTAAAGGGGACTATACAACAAGAAGACATAATAGTCATCAATATTTATGCCCCCAATCAGGGAGCACCAAAATATACCAAGCAACTACTAACAGAACTAAAGGGAGAAATTGACCAAAACACAATTATACTAGGGGACTTAAATACATCATTGACAGCTATGGATAGATCATCCAAACAGAAAATAAATAATGAAATAGCAGCCCTAAATGACACATTAGATGAAATGGACATAATTGACATATATAGAGCACTTCATCCTAAAACATCAGACTATACATTCTTTTCTAGTGTACATGGAACATTCTCAAGGATAGACCATATATTGGGACATAAAATCAGCCTCAGCAAATTTAAGAAAATTGAAATCATATTAAGCATATTCTCTGATCACAAGGCTTTGAAATTGGATATCAACTGCAAAAATAAAGCAGGAAAAAGCACAAATACATGGAGATTAAACAACATACTTTTAAAGAATGACTGGGTCAGAGAAGAAATTAGAGGAGAAATCAAAGGATACATAGAAACAAATGACAATGAAAATACAACCTACCAAATTTTTGGGATGCAGCGAAAGCAGTTTTAAGAGGGAAATTTATCTCATTACAGGCCTATCTCAAGAAACAAGAAAAATCCCAAATAAATAACCTCATGTTACACCTTAAAGAACTAGAAAAAGGAAAACAAGTGAAACCCAAGGTCAGCAGAAGAAAGGAAATAACAACAATCAGAGCAGAACTAAATGAAATAGAGAACAAAAAGACAATAGAAAAAAATAATGTGACAAAGAGCTGGTTCTTTGAAAAGAATAACAAAATTGACAAACCCTTGGCTAGAATCACTAAGATAAAAAGAGAGAGGACACTAAGTAACAAAATCAGAAATGTAAAAGGGGAAGTTATCACGGACACCACAGAAATACAAAGGATCATCCAAGAATACTATGAAGGACTATATGCCACCAAATTCAATAACCTAGAAGAAATGGACAAGTCTTAGAAACATATAGCCTTCCAAGGCTGAACCATGAAGAACTGGAAAATCTAAACAGACTGATCACCAGTAATGAAATTGAATCAGTCATCCAAAACCTTCCCAAAAGCGAAAGTCCGGGACCAGATGGCTTCATTAGTGAATTCTACCAAACCTTCAAAGAGGATCTAATACCAGTCCTGCTCAAACTCTTCCAAAAAATTGAAGAAGAGACAGTACTCCCTAACTCATTTGATGAGGCCAACATTACCCTGATACCAAAACCTGGTAAGGACAACACAAAAAAAGAAAACCACAGACCAATATCTCTGATGAATACAGATGCAAAAATCCTAAACAAAATTCTAGCAAGTCGAATACAACAATGCTTTAAAAAGATTATTCATCATGACCAAGTGGGGTTCATCCCTGGGGACAAGGATGGTTCAACATCCACAAATCCATCAATGTGATACATCACATAAACAAAATAAAGGACAAAAATTATATGATTATATCAATTGATGCAGAAAAAGCATTTGACAAGATACAACATCTATTTATGATTAAAACACTTAATAAAATAGGTATAGAAGGAAAATACCTTAACATAATAAAGGCCACATATGACAATCCCTCAGCTAATATCATCATTAATGGTGAAAAAGTGAAACAGTTTGCTCCATGTTCAGGAACACGACAGGGCTGTCCCCTATCACCTCTGCTTTTCAACATAGTATTGGAGTCCTTGCCAGAGCAATCAGGCAAGAGAAAGAAATAAAAGCAGCCAAATTGGGAATGAAGAAGTTAAATTGTCACTCTTTGTAGATGACATGATGCTATATATAGAAAACCCTAAAGACTCCACCAAAAAGCTATTAGAAACAATCAACGAATACAGTAAAGTTGCTGGCTACAAAATCAACGTACAAAAGTCCATTGCATTCCTATATACTAACAATGAAATCTCAGAAAAAGAAATACAAAAAACAATTCCTTTTGCAATTGCAGCAAAAAGAATAAAATACCTAGGAATAAACTTAACCAAGGATGTGAAGGACCTATATGCTGAAAACTGTAAGACATTTTTGAAAGAAATTGAAGAAGACACAAAGAAATGGAAAGACATTCCATGCTCATGGATTGGAAGAATCAACATAGTTAAAATGGCCATATTACCCAAAGCAATATACAGATTTAATGCAATCCCCATCAAAATCCCAATGGCATTTTTTAAAGAAATAGAACAAAAAATCATCAGATTTGTTTGGAACCAAAAAAGACCCCAAATAGCCAAAGCAATCTTAAGAAAAAAGAACAATACTGGAGGTATCACACTCCCTGACTTTAGCTTGTACTACAGGGCTACAATAATCAAAACAGCATGGTATTGGCAGAAAAACAGACACATAGACCAATGGAATAGAATTGAGAACCCAGAAATAAAACCACATAAATATGGACAGATAATTTTTGACAAAGAAGCTAAAAACATACAATGGAGGAAAGACAGCCTCTTCAATAAATGGTGCTGGGAAAATTGAATAGCCACATGCAAAAGAATGAAACTGGACTGCTATCTGTCACCATGTACCAAAATTAATTCAAAATGGATCAAAGACTTAAGCAAAAGACCTGACACAATAAACTGCATAGAAGAAAACATAGGTACTAAACTTATAGACCTTGGGTTTAAAGAGCATTTTATGAATTTGACTCCAAAGGCAATGGAAGTAAAAGCTAAAATAAACGAATGGGACTATATGAAACTTAAAAGCTTCTGCACAACAAGAGAAACCATGGACAAAATAAAGGGGCAACAAACTGAATGGGAGAAGATTTTTGCAAACAGTGTCTCCAATAAGGGGCTAATATCCAAAATATAAAAGGAACTCATGAAACTCAACAACAAAAAACCAAACAACCCAATTGAAAAATGGGCAGAGGACCTGAAGAGACATTCCTCCAAAGAGGACATACAAATGGCAAATAGACATATGAAAAAATGCTCCACGTCACTAATCATCAGAGAAATGCAAATCAAAACCACAATGAAATATCACCTCACCCCAGTCAGAATGGCTATCATCAACAAGACAAATAGTAACAAATGTTGGAGAGGCTGTGGAGAAAAAGGAACCCTCATACACTGTTGGTGGGAATGCAGACTTGTGCAGCCGTTATGGAAGGCAGTATGGAGGTTCCTCAAAAAATTATGAATAGAATTACCATATGACCCAGGAATCCCTCTCCTACCCAAAAAATCTGAAAAGATTTATACATAAAGACACATATGCTCCAATGTTCATTGCAATTTTGTTTATGGTGGCCAAGACATGGAAACAACCAAAATGTCCTTCGATAGATGAATGGATAAAGAAGTTGTGGTATATATACACAATGGAATACTATTCGGCGGTAAGAAAAGATGATATAGGAACATTTGTGACAACATGGATCTTGAGAGTATAATGCTAAGTGAAATAAGTCAGACAGAAAAAGCAGAGAACCATATGATTTCACTGATATGAGGTATATAAACCAAAAACAACAAAAGAACAAGACAAACAAATGAGAAACAAAAACTCATAGACACAGACAATAGTTTAGTGCTTACCAGAGGTTAAGTTGGGTGAGGGGATGGGAGATGAGGGTAAAGGGGATCAAATATATGGTGATGGAAGGAGAACTGACTCTGGGTGGTGAACACACAATGGGATTTATAGATGATGTAATACAGAATTGTACACCTGAAATCTATGTGATCTTACTAACAATTGTCACCCCAATAAATTATAAAAAGAAAGAAAGAAAGAAAGAACAGCAAAAAGAAAAAAGAATCCAAAAAAATGAGGACAGTTTAAGAGACCTTTGGGACAACATCACGTATAACAACATTTGTATCTTAGGGGTACCAGAAGGAGAAGAGAGAAAGCAAGAGATTGACACCTACTTGAAGAAATAATGATTAAAAATGTTGCTAGCCTAGCGAAGGAAATAGATATACAAGTCCAGGAAGTGCAGAGAGTCTCAAACAGGATGAACCCAAACAGACCTCCACTTACACACATAATCAAAATGGCAAAGGTTAAAGACAAAGAGAGAATCCTAAAAGAAGCAAGAGAAAGGCAACTAGTAACTTATAAGGGAGCTCCCATAAGACAGTCAGATGATTTCTCAATAGAAATTTTGCAGGCCAGAGGGATTAGAACAAAATAATCAACATGATTAAAAGCAAGGACCTACAACCAAGATTGCTCTACCCAGCAAAGCTATCATTTAGAATTGAATGACAAATAAAGAACTTCCCAGACAAGCAAAAGCTAAAGGAGTTCATCACCACCAAACCAGTATTATGAGAAATCTTAGAGGGACTTCTTTAAGATGGAAAAAAATCAAAATTATGAATATTAAAATGGCAATAGCTACATATCTATCAAGAATTACTTTCAATGTAACTGGATTAAATATTTCACTCAAAACACAGCAGATTTTCATGTCCCTTGTGAGAAATATCGATTCAAGTCCTCTACCTCTTGTTTTATTGGATTGTTTGTTTTGTTTTTGTTGAGTTGTATGCATTTCTGATATATTTTGGATATTAGCCCCTTATTGGAAGCATTTCCAAAAATCTTCTCGCATTTGGTTGGTTGCCTCTTTATTTTGTTGATAGTTTTTTTGTTTGTTTGTTTGTTTGTTTTTTTAGCTGTATAGAACATTTTTAGTTTGATATAGTCCCATTCATTTATTTTAGCTTTTACTTCCCTTGACTTTGAAGTTAAATTCATAAAATCCTCTTTGAACCCAAGGTCCATAAGTTGAGTACCTACGTTTTCTTCTATGCAGTTTATTGTTTTAGGTCTTATGTTTAGGTATTTGATCTACTTTTTTTTTTTTTTTAAGGTTTTATTGGGGAAGGAGAACAGGACTTTATTGGGGAACAGTGTGTACTTCCAGGCCTTTTATCCAAGTCAAGTTGTTGTCCTTTCAATCTTAGTTGTGGAGGGTGCCGTTCAGCTTCAAGTTGTTGTCCTTTCAGTCTTAGTTGTGGAGGTTGCAGCTCAGCTCCAGGTCCAGTTGCCATTTTCTAGTTGCAGGGACACAGCCCACCATCCCTTGCGGGACTCAAGGAGTTGAACTGGCAACCTTGTGGTTAGGAGCCCACTGGTCCCTGTGGGAATCGAACCGGCAGCCTTTGGAGTTAGGAGCATGGAGCTCTAACCGCCTGAGTCACCGGGCCAGCCCCCTTTGATCTATTTTGAGTTAATTTTGGTACATGGTGACAGATAGCAATCTAGTTTCATTCTTTTGCACATGGCTTTCCAATTCTCCCAGCACCCTTTATTGAAGAGGCTGCTTTTTCTCCATTGTATGTTTTTGGTTTCTTTGCAGAAAATTATTTGTCCATATTTATGTGGGTTTATTTCTGGGTTCTCGATTCTATTCCATTGGCCTATGTGTCTGTTTTTCTGCCAGGACCATATTGTTCTGATTATTGTTGCCCTGTAGTACAAGCTAAAGTCAGGGAGTGTGATACATCTAGCATTGTTCTTTATTCTTAGGATTGCTTTGGCTATACAGGATGTTTTGTTGTTCTATGCAAATATGATGATATTTTGTTCTATTTCTTTAAAAAATGCCATGGGGTTTTGATGGGTATTGCATTAAATCTGTATATTGCTTTGGGTATTATGGCCATTTTACTATGTTGATTATTCCAATCCATGAACATGGAATGTCTTTCCATTTCTTTGTGTCTTCTTCAGTTCCTTTTAAAAATGTCTTATAGCTTTCAGTGTATAGGTCTTTCACAAGTGCTCAACATCACTAATTATCAGATAAATGCAAATAAAACCACAATGAGATATCACCTCACCCCAGTCAGAATGGCTATCATCAACAAGACAAATAGTAACAAGTGTTGGAGAGGCTGTGGAGAAAAAGGAACCCTCATACACTGTTGGTGGGAATGCAGATTGGTGCGGCCGCTATGGAAAGCAGTGTGGAAGTTCCTCAAAAAATTAAGAATAGAATTACTATATCACCCAGCAATCCCTCGCCTACCCAAAAAATCTGAAAAGATTTATCTGTAAAGATAAATGTGCTCTGATGTTCACTGAAGCTTCTTTTAGGGGGGCCAAGACATGGAAACAACCAAAATGTCCTTCAACAGATGATTGGATAAAGAAATGGTGGTATGTATATACAATGGAATACTATACTGCCATAAGAAAAGATGAAATAATGCTATTTGAGACAACATGGATGGATCTTGAGATTATAATGCTAAGCGAAATAAGTCAGACAGGAAAAGTAAAGAACTATATGATTTCACTGATATGTGGTATGTAAAACTGAAAACACAAAGGAACAAGACAAACAAAAAATGAAGAAACAAAAACTCATAGATATAGACAATAGTTTAGTGGTTACCAGAGGGTAAGGGGAGGTGGTCGTAGATGAGGGTAAATGGGATCAGATATATGGTGATGGAAGAAGAATTGACTCTGGGTGAACTCACAATGTGATATATAGATGGTGTATTACAGAATTGTACACCTGAAACCTATGTAATGTTACTAACAATAGTCATCCCAATAAACTTCAATTAAAAAGAAACCACATAGGAGAGCCGAATGGATGAGAAAACAAATCCTTACATGTGCTGCCTACAGGAGACTCATTTCAGATTGAAAGACACGCACAGACTGAAAGTAAAGGGATGGAAAAAGGTATGTCATGAAAACGGAAATGAAAAAGAAAAAAGCTGGAGCACAATACTTATACCAGACATGATAGACATTAAAACAAAGGCTATGAAAAGAGACAATTAAGGACACAGTAATTCCACTTCCAGATTTTTATCTGAAGAAACCCAAATGCTACTTTGAGGACAAGTGTACATCCGTATGTTCATTGCAGCATTGTTTACAATGGCCAGGATATGGAAGGCACCTGGGTGTCCATCGATGGAAGAATGGATAAAGAATAAGTGGTACATATATACAATGGAATATTGCTCGACCATGGAAGGGACTGGGTACTTGCCATCTGTGGTGACATAGATGGACCTGGAGGGTATTGTGCTGAGTGGATTGTCAGACAATGAAAGACAGATGCACTGTGATTTCCCTTGTTTGTGGAATCTAAGAACAAAATTAACAAACAAAACTGAAACAAACTCACAAATATGGGAAACATTTTGATGGTTGCCAGATTGGAGGGTGTTTGGGGTTGGGTAAAAGAAGGGGAAGGGATTAAGAAGTACAAATTTGTTATTACAAAGTAGTTATGGCAATGTAGAATATAGCATAAGGAGTATAGTCAATAATATTGTAATAACTATCTATGGTGTCAGATGGGTACTAAAATTTTGGGGGTAATAGATGGGACGGGGTTGGGGAACAGGATGATAAAGGTGAAAGGATTAAAAAGTACAAATGAGTAGTTACAAAATAGGCATGGGGATTTAAAGTAAAGCATAGGATATATAGTCAATGATATGGTGATAACTATGTATAGTGCTATGTGGATACTAGACCAGGCAGGGGGATCATTTCTTAAATTATACAAATGTCTAACCACTATGGTGCACACCTGAAATTAATATAAAATAATATTGAATGTCTACTGTAATTGATAAAATTTAAAAAGGGGTGGAAAGGGGAATAAGAGGTCCAAATTTTCTTGCATAAAACAAATAAGTCATAGGGATGTAATGTACAGCATGGAGAATATGGTCAATAATATTGTGATAGAATAGTATGATGTCAGATTGTTGGTGGACTTGCCATGGTGATCACTTCTTTAGGTGTATAAATGTTAAATAACTGTGGTGTACCCCAGAAACTAATATATTATAATATTGTATGGTAGCTATGTTTTTAGTAAAAATCTTTTAAAAAAAAGAAAGAAAGCTGGAATGGCTATGCTAGTATCAGAGAAATAGACTTTAAGTCAAAAATTATTGCAAGAAATAAATAAGGACATCTTATAGATAAAAGGACCAATTTATTAAGATCAAACAATTATAATCAGATGAACCAAACAAATGAGCCCCAAAATGTGTAAAGCAAACTTGCAGTATTAATGGGACAAATAGTTCTAAAATAATAGTTGGAGATTTCAATAGATGACTTTCAATTATAGGTAGAACATTTAGACAGAAGATCAATTAAAAAAAATAAGGTATTTAAACAACATTATAAATCAACTACACCTAACAGACATATATTGAATACTCCACTTTACTATAGCAGAATACACATTCTTCTTAAGTATTCATGGAACATTTTCTAGGATAGACCATATGTTAGGCCATAAAACAAGTCAATAAATTTAAAAATTTTGAAATCATACAGAGTATTTTCTCTCACCACAATAGAATGAAGTTAGAAATCAACTACAGAAGGAAAGTTGGAATATTCACAAATACGTGGAGATTAAACAACATGTTCTTATCAAAACGAATCAAAGAAATCACAAAAGAAATTGTAAAACATCTTGAGACAAATAAAAACAAAATTCAACACACCAAACTTATGGCATGCAGAGAAAGCAGTGCTCGGGAAATTTATAGCTGTAAACATTTAAAAGGAAGAAATATCCCAAATCAATAACTTAATTTTAAATCTTGAGGGGGAAAAAAACTAAACCCAAAGATAGCAGAGCAAGCAAAATAATAAAAATTAGATTGGAAATAAGTGAAAATGAAAATAGAAAAGTAATAGTTGCTTATTTTTATTTTTGTCCCTTGAAAAGTCAACAAAATTTACAAATTTTTAGCTTGTCTGACAAACACACACAAAAGGAAGACACAAATAACTAAAATCATATATGAAATTGGAGACATTATTACAGACCTTACAGAAATAAAAAAGATTGTAAGAGAATACTTTACACAATGGCACACCAGCATTTTAGATAATCTAAATTAAATGGACAAATTTCTAGAAACATAAATGTTACCAAAACTTATTAAAGGAAATATAGATAAATCTAAACAACTCTATAACAAATAAAAATATTGCATCTGTAATCTAAAACTTCCCAACAAAAGTTCAGTATCAGGTAGCTTCACTGCTGAATTCTACAAACGATCAATGCCAATGTTTTTCAAACTCTTTAAAAAAAATAGAAAAGTAGAAAATACTATGTAATTCATTCTGTGAGGTTAGTATTACCCTGTAGATTAGAGGATGAATTGTGTCTTCTCAAAATATGTTGAATTCCCAATCTCTAGTACCTAAGAATGCAACTGTATTTGGAAATAATGTTTTTAAAGAGGCAATTAAGTGAAAATGAAGTCAATAGGGTGGGGTCCTAATCCAATATGATTGGTGTTCCTATAAGAAGGGCAAGAGACACCAGGGATGTGCATTCACAGAGAAAAAACCATATGAAGAAACTGCAAGAGGGTGACATTTGCAAGCCAAAGAGAAGACCTCAGAAGAAACCAACCCTGCTGGACCATGATCTTGGACTTCCAGCCTCCAGAACTGTGAGGGCATAAATTTGTGTTGCTTAAGCCACCTGGTCTGTGACATTTTGTTATGGCAGCTCTAGCAAACTAATACAGTCTGATACCAAATCTGACAAATACACTACAAGTAAAAAAAATTACAGACCAATATCCCTTATGAATATAGATGCAAAAATTCTCAAAAAAAACATTGCAAAACTGAATCCAAAAGCATTTTAAAAGGAGTATATACAATGACTGAGAAATATGCTAGAAATTCAAGGGTGGCTCAACGCGACAAAAAAAAAATATAAGACACCAAATTAATAGAATAAAGGAAACAAAACCACATGATTATGTAAATAGGAAAAACATTTGACAAACTACAACATCCTTTCATTTATAAAAACACTCAGAACTAGGAATAAGAGAAAACTTCCTCAATATGATAAAGGCATTTATGAGAAATCCATACTCAATGTGAAAGACTAAAAGTTTTTCCTCTAAGGCCAGTAACAAGACAAGTATGTCAACTGTTATCAGTGCTATTCAACATTGAACTAGAAGAGCAAATAGTCAAGAAAAAAATAAATGAAAGGCACCCAAATGGCAAAGGAAGGATTTAAACTATTTCTATTCATGAATGATATGATCCTATATACAGAAAATCCCAAAATACACACACACACACACACACACACACACACACACACAATAAATAAATAAATACTAGTAGAGCTACTAACTACTAATTTAGCAAAGTTACAGGGTTCAAAATCACAAGGTACCATGTCACATACACAATTGGATAGCAATAGTAGTAGTATTAGTAGTAGTAGTAGTAATAGCAAAATCCAAAATGTGGGGGAAATTGATACTCTTGTTCATTACTGGTGGGAACGTAAAATGGTGCAGCTATTGTGGCAAATCTTTTGTCAGTTCCTCAAAAAGTTAAACATAGAATTACCATATGACCCAGCAATTCTACTTCTAGGTATATACCCAACAGAATTGAAAACAGGTACTCAGAAAAATACATGTACATGTATATTTATTGCAGCTCTAATTACAATATCTAAAAGGTAGAAACAGCCCAAAATGTCTATCAATAGATGAATGGATAACCAAATTTTGTATACAAAAAGAATGAAATATTCACCCATAGAAAAGGAATGAAGTACTGACACGTGCTACAACATAGGGGAACCTTGAAAACTTAATGCTAAAATGAAAGAAACCCATCATAAAAGTCACATCTTGTATAATGCCCTTTATATAAAATATTTTAAACAGCTATATCCATTGAAATGCAAAGCAGGTTAGTGGTTGTTTGGGGCTGTGAAGATGGGGAATTGGGAGAAACTGTTCAATGGGTATGGGATTTTATTTTGGAATGATAAAAACATTTTGGAACAAGATAGAGGGGGTGGTTGCACAATACTGTACATGCACTAAATGCCACTGACTTATTCACTTTAAAATGGTAACTTTTATGTTACGTGAACTTCACCTCAAAAATTTTTTAAAAATCCATGAGATTGCAAACCCTACAAATGCAGGAAACCATGTCTTGACGTATAACCTTTACAAACTTTTCCTGTCCTACAAATGAAAGATAAATAAAACAAAACTCTATGAAGAACATTAAACTGTTCTTCTTAAACTAGAGGGAGGAAAGAGGTAAGGAGGGAGGGGAAGAGGACAGAAGAGAGAGATGGAGAGAGGCAAGGAGAGAAAGAGGGGGGAATAGATGACACATATCAGCACATTTTTATTTCAAGGTGGTTACAGTTAAGCAGGTACCTAATTTAAATAAAATTATACCTTCCTTAATGATTACTGAGAAACAGGAAACGTTACATGCATTACTATGGTGATATGGCTGAGCAGAACTTGTCACTAGAACTCATGTAGTCTAAGATTTAGCTCAGTATTTCCCTTGCACAACACGGTTTACAAAACGCAGCTGAAGAGAATAATCTGGAACGTTCATTATAGCTACCAGTTACATGACCTGGTCTTTTTCAGATATTTAAAGTACAGAAGTGAAAAAGCTCACTCATTATTTGATATCTGTCCAGTTCCACCAGTATACAGTACAACTATTTTTAGCAAGACTGGGGGAGTTTGCTGGGTAGCGCTTGATAGTTTGTGACAGAGAGCCGAAAGATTAAATATTTATCTTCCAAAAGGTTGTGACTTCAGGTATTGGTTAAACAATGAGATTCCTGAACTGGAATGCTGTGACCAGATCTTGCATTATGGAAAATCCATTCACTTCCACCTGGTAAAATCTGCCAGGCCAGTAAGGGCATCCAAGTGAGTAGGTCCAGAGACCAGTTTCAAATACACAGGCACTTCGTACAGTAGAACTGTGGGGACAGAGTCCCAGAGAGCAGTTTCCAGGCTCTCGGCCTCACATAGGAAGATGCTGATTCAGGTAGTAGATGGTCATCAGCTGTGACTAGTTGGCCATCGGCTGTTACTGGTTAGCCATTAGCCACCGATATAACCGCTGTAGCCAAGCTAGCAAGGTGTGGTGGTGTGGTGGTATAGTGGCATGGCGTGGCAGAGTGTGGATTGCGGATTGCAGAGAGGCGGATTGCAGCTAGCAAGTGAGGTTGGTTGGCAGAGACAAGTGGACGTTGGGTTGTGGATCGTGTGGCTCCTGCTTCCTGTGTCTCCAACCCAGCCGCCAGCGAGACTATAGTGGTATGACTCCCCTACCTATGGCTCCGTGGGTGTTTCTTTTTGGCCTCACCAAAAAGGATCCTGCGTTCTTATGTGGGGAGCAGGACTAGAGACCCTGCATGTCACCCCATGTGACAAGAACCCTAGGCAAACAGACCTCAGAAAGGGGCTTTAGGAGAGGGGCCCAGAGCCATTCCTCCCCACTGTGGGTTTACAGTAAATTTTCACATAAATTCTGTGTATTAGATCTGAGGGAAATATTTATTAAAAGGGAGCTGCATGTTGTCACCCACATGGAAAATGTGGCTTCTGAAGGTACCTTCAGGCCAAGGACTGAGATTAATATTTCATAATTCCTCAAGCTTTACACTGAAATGTGAAGAAAAATGTGTGTTAATCAGCTATTTACCAAACCTGAATGTTGGGAAATAGTTTAATGAATTTATTACAGTGCTTTATCTCTAACCATGGGATTATCAAAATATCAAGGCAATTTCAAATTCTTTGACACTGAGGCATGGATTTACTTGTAGAGAAAGCAATTATAGAAACAAGTCTCTCACACTGCTGGCATATGTGCCCTGTCAGTAAGAAGGAACATTCAGATGAGCCTAAATCCACACTTACAAATAAAGATGTGAAAGTGTTTTACTTAGAAATGAAATTATTTCCCTCAACATTTATTTCAATGCTATGCCTCATATAATTGGGAACAGCTTTAAATATAATGCAATACATTCTGAACAACTTTTGAAAAATACTGTGCTTTGTTTTAGCATCATTTTTCTTCTATGTGGTTTTTCTCTATTATTTTTTTTATGGAATCACCCAAGAGTACTATTGCTGGATTGTATAGTGAGTGCATGTTAGATTTTTAGAAATTGCAAACTATTTTCCAGAGTGGTTGTACCATAATTACATTCCTACCAGCAATGTGTTAATGATTCCACTATATTGTTAAATGTCTAATGGGCTGTATCCTTATTCCACTAGACCATATTTTTCTTTCTTTCTTTTTTTTTTTAAATTAAAGTTTATTGGGGTAAGCCAAAGCAATCCTAAGAAAAAAGAACAATTCTGTTCTTTTTTCAGGGAGGTATCACACTCCCTGACTTCAGCTCGTACTACAGAGAAACAATAATCAAAACATCATGGTATTGGCAGAAAAACAGACACACAGACCAATGGAACAGAATTGAAAGCCCAGAAATAAACCCACACAAACATGGACAGATATTTTTGACAAAGGACTCAAAAACATACAATGGAGAAAATACAGCCTCTTCAATAAATGGTGCTGGGAGAATTGGAAAGCCATGTGCAAAAGAATGAAACTAGATTGCTATTTGTCACCGTGTACCAAAATTAACTCAGAATGGATCAAAGACCTGAAACAATAAACTGCATAGAAGAAAACATAGGTACTCAACTTATGGACCTTGGGTTCAAAGATGATTTTATGATTTAGACCTCAAAGGCAAGGGAAGTAAAAGCTAAAATAAATGAATGGGACTATATCAAATTAAAAAGTACCTGCATAGCAAAAGAAACCATCGACAAAATAAAGAGGCAACCAACCAAATGGGAGATGATTTTTGCAAACAACGCCTCTGATAAGGGGCTAATATCTAAAATGTATAAGACTATTTTTCAATAGGACAGCTGAACTTAGCCTGCTTATGAGTGTGTTATCTTTTTCCTTACATTTTAATATTTTTTTAAGTAAGCATTTTCTGAAGGTAGAATCCACAGATACGTGAAAGGACCTTTTCTTATTATTCCCTTCTTTCTCAGGTCATTGGACTACACTGTGATTTTAAGATGCCCCCAGGGTAGAGCTACCACCTAGAGAATAGGGCCATGAAATGCCAACTAGAATGGCTGTCATGCTGTTTCAGCTGGCTCTACCCTGGTCTTGTCTCAGACACATACCTTTGGATACTGAATATATTTTCTAATGCTTAGATCTGTTGTCAGTCTTCACAAGTTTCTATGTGGTGCCTGGTTCTGAACTAAATTTTTGTAAGCTCACACACTCCCCTTCTGTATTGCCTAGTGTCATCTTTTATTGTTAGTGATGCTTCTAAGGACAATTGGATAACTAAAGTATGCACTTATCACGATAACCTGGTTACAAGTTCCATTATCACTCTAGAATATCCTGACGCTTCATTATAAGAAAATGTTTATTTTTTAAATTATTATATATGCAAAGGAAGTTGCCAAAATAGTATAGAAAGTCCCATATACCTTTCACCCAACTTCACTCAATTGTGACATCTTATATGACTGTGGCTCAATATTGAAACCAGGAAATTGGCATCCATAAAATACTGTTAACTAAACTGCAGTTCTTACTCAGTTATCACCACTTCTTATGCTCTCGTGTGTGTGTGTGTGTGTGTGTGTGTGTGTGTGTGTGTGTGTGTTTCTATGAAGTGTGGTCCCATGTGCAGATTTGTGGAACCACTACCATAATTAAGATATAGAACTGTTCAATCACCACAAAGGAACTGTCATACAATTCCTTTATGGTCACACTCATTCAGTTACCCTGCCTCTTGGAAACCACACATGATATCCATCTTTAGAGTTTTGTCCTTTAGAGAACGTTACATAAATGAAATCAGAGAATATGTAACCTTTTGAGATTGGCCTTTTTCACTAAGCCTAATGCCCTTGAGATCCATCTAAACTGTGTATGTTTGTAGTCCCTTTCTTTTTATTGGTGGGTAGTATTCCACTATAAAAATATACCAAAAATATACCAGAGTGGCTCAGGCAGTTGGAGCTCCTCACTCCTAATGCCGAAGGCTGCTGGTTCGATTCCCACATGGGCCAGTGGGCTCTCAACTACAAAGTTGCCAATTCGACTACTCGACTCCTGCAAGGGATGGTGGGCTGCGCCCCCTGCAACTAACAATGGCAACTGGACCTGGAGTTGAACTGCACCCTCCACAACTAAGATTGAAAGAACAGCAGATTGGAAAAAACTCCTGGAAGTATACACTGTTCCCCAATAAAGTCCTGTTCCCCTTCCCCAGTAATGAAAATCTTTAATATAAATATATATATACACACACCAGTTTATTTGCCCATTCACTTGTTGAAAGACATTTGTGTTGTTTCCACTTTTTGGATTTTATGAATTAAGCTGCTATGAACATGTACACGTTCTTGAGTACACATAAGTTTTCAGTTCTCTGGGGGTAAACATCTTGGAGTGCAATTGCTGGGTTGCATGGGAAGTGCACGTTTACTCTGATTAGAAATGGCCAAACTGTTTTCCATAGTGGCTGTACCATTTTACATTCCCACCAGCAATGTGTGAGAGATTCAGACTCTCCGTCCTTACCAGCATTTTGTGTTATCACTAATTTTCCTTTTAGCTATTCTTTTAATCATTGGAACCTGCATTTCTCCAATGGCTAGTGATGTTGAACACCTTTTCATGCACTTATTTGCCATCTGTTTATGCTCTTCGGTGAAGTCTCTTTTCATGGCTGTGTGTGTTTGCTCAGGGAACCATAACGCAATAACACAGACTGAGTAGCTTCAACAACAGAAATTGATTTTTTTCACAGTTCTGGAGGCTCGAAGTCCAAGATCAGGATATCAGCAGCTTTGTTTTCTCCTGTGGTCTCTTTCCTTGGCTTGCTGAAAACTGCCTTCTCACTGAGTTCTCACGCAGTCTTTCTTCTGTATATACCAATGTCTGACCCTCTCTGTGTGTCCGAATTTCCTTTTCTTATATAAGAACACCAATCAGATTTGAGCAGGACCCACACTAATGGCCCTATTTTAACTTAATCATCTCTTTAAAGATCTTATCTCCAAATACAACTACATTATAAAGTACTGGGGGTCAGGGTCTCAACATATGAATTTTGAGGGACCACAATTTGGCCCATAACAATGTCTTTAGCTTATTTTCTAATTCAGTTATTTAGTTGTTTTATTGCTGGGTTGAAGAGTTCTTTCTATATTTGAGATAAAAGTTCTTAGATATGTAGCATACAAATATTTTCTCCAAGTCTATAGCTTGGTTTTTCATCCTTTTAACAGGGTCTTTCTCAGAGCAAAAGTTTTCAATTTTGATGAAGTCCAACTCACCAAATTTTTGTTTCATGAATTGTGCTTTTGGTGTCATGTCAAGAACTCTCTGACTTGGGTTTAACTTTATTATTATAACCTTTATCATTTCAAAGATTGCTATAAGAAACAGGTATATTCCGTTATTTACTGCATTTGTTGTAAAAGAAATCCCAGAGATACATTGCCTGCTATATCACTCAGGATCTTCTGTATGAAATCCCAGGTAAAGGATGTCTTCTAGAACAGTGCTTCTTAAATTTTAATGTACATATAAACCACCTGGGATCTTGTTAAAATGCAAATTCTGTTTCAGTAGATCTGGGGTCAACTTGATATTTTTCATTTCTAACAATCTTCCCATTGTGCTAATGCTGAGCAACCCAGTTTGAGTTTAACATTCCTCTGATATCTGATAAAAAGAACTAGGTAACAAATTGTGTCTTCTTTTTCACCACGGGAAAAAAAGACCTACATTTGAAGTGTGACTATAACACATGGGTTAACTTATGTTTGGTACTTTTGTGTCCTTATTTCCATGGTTCTAATTTTCTATTTTCATTTCAGTAAATCTATTCTTGTAAATTGTCTCAAAACCTTTCTAGAACGAGGTGAACTATAAACAAAAATAAATTATTAAGTGTGAGTGATGTCCTTTGCCCTGTGTACCCAGAAATGAATCCTCTCCATTTTCTCCCTCAACTTTTAAAATCAATGGTACTTAGGATAGATTATAAATGAAGAAATATATTATTTGTATAATATTAGGAATTTTTACAAATGGTCTCTTTTTCCTAAATGATCTGTGACTTTTATATTGACAATTACTTTTTCCTTGTTAAAAATTAGGTTCTCCTATGTTAGACAGTGTAGGACAGAAATTTAAACATAGTGTTGTTTAGTAAATATTTATAATCTGAATTACTTTTATAAACTTTATATCCTTAGTGTCAGAAACACAGTTCAAAAATGGATTAGGTTGGAACCCTTGTGCACTAATTGTGGAAATAAAAAATGGCGCAGCTGCTACGGAAAATGCTATCATGGTTCCTCAAAAAATTAAAAATTATGTACATAAATGTTGAATAACAATGGTGTACCCTTGAAACAAATATAATATTGTATGTTAGCTATATTTTTAATAAAAATCATAAAAAAGAAAAGAAAAGAAAGAAAAAATTAAAAATTGATTTACCATCTGATCTAGGAATTCCACATCTAGGTATGTACTCAAAAGAATTGAAAAGCAGGGTCTCAAAAAGATATATGTGTACCCATGTTCATAGTAGCATTATTCACAATAGCTAAAATGTGGAAACAACCCAAGTGTTCCATTGACAGATAAATGAATATGAAAAATGTGGTATATATGTACAAAGGAATATTATTCAGCCTTAAAAAGGGAGGAAATTCTGACATATGCTACGACATGGATGAACCTTGAAAATATTATGCTGAGTGAAATAAGCCAGTCACAAAAAGACCAGTACTGTGTGATTCCACCTATGTCAGATACTTACAGTAGTCAAATTTAGAGACAAAATGTAGAGTGATGCTTTCCAGGGACTCAGGGGAGGAGTAAATGGGGAGTTATTGTTTAATGGGTACAGGGTTTCAGTTTTGCAAGCTTGAGTCTCTAAATGAGCAATGGAGATGGATGGTGGTGATGGTTGAACAATATAAATGTATTTATTAATAATACCACTGAACTGTACACTTAAAGATGGCTAAGATGGTAAGTTTTATCATATATATATACATAGACATATGTATATGTATATATATATATATATATATATATATATATATATATATATATCTCCACAATTATTAAAATGGGAAAGATGTATTCAGCTTTCTTGAAACTAATATTGTATGTTAGCTATATTTTTAATAAAAATCTTATAAAAAAGAAAAGAAAGAAAAAATTAAAAATTGATTTACCATCTGATCCAGGAATTCCATGTCTAGGTAAGTACTCAAAAGAATTGAAAAGTAGGGTCTCAAAAAGATATATGTGTACTAAATGTAATGTTTACAGTTGCACAGAGGTGTCTCCATCATGACAATATTTTGTGTCAATTTTGCAAATTGTGTTTGCATCGCCTTGATCTGGCCATGCAATTAACAGTATTTCTCAAAAATTAGTTTACTTCTTTCTTTATTCTTTTGCCGTATGACTTCCCATTATAACACTCTACTTACGTGAATCTCTTCCATTTGATTTTGAGTTGTTTAGAGGAAAGAGCCAATGTTTTTTCACATGTTAATCCCTGGCATTTGGCATAGTGACTGGAGCTTGGTTGTTGCTTAATATTTTCTTAAACTAAGCCAATGAATGAGTATGCGTTTAAAAACCATAGCATGCAACTCAATTTCTCCCCTCTATTGAATCTAATTCTTATAAAAAAAATTATACTTTTAAGTAAAATGAGTATTATCAAGTATTTCAAAATGGCTTTCAGATTGCAAATACATGCCTGTGATTTATTTATTTCCTTTTCTAAAATTAAAGTTTATTGGGGTGACAATTGTTAGTCAAGTTACATAGGTTTCAGGTGTACAATTCTGTAACACATCATCTGTATATCACAATGTGTGTTCACCAGTCAGAGTCAGTTCTCCTTCCATCACCATATATTTGATCCCTTTGTACAGCTGAATCTGCTGGAACATGTTGCCCTTTGCCACACTGCTTGCCCTGGGCTCTGTAGATGTCTGAGATCGGAGATCCTGTGCCTATCTGAGTCCCATATTATATTCACATGCAACATGTTGAGTATTACATGCTAAGTGAAGTAAGTCAGCAATACAACCTTTGCATTACTATCACCCTAAGAATTCTGCATTTTTATCCGAGTGTTTTTCTTCTTTTTTGCATAGCAACATCAGTCTTAAGAAATTTTGTGCATCTTAGAAAATGCTCTCTGAATAAGCCTTTTTTTTTTTAAGCTTTTATTGGGGAAGGGGAACAGGACTTTATTGGGGACCAGTGTGTACTTCCAGGCCTTTTTTCCAAGTCAAGTTGTTGTCCTTTCAATCTTAGTTGTGGAGGGCACAGCTCAGCTCCAGGTCCAGTTGCAGTTTTTTACCACCATCCCTTGCGGGACTCGAGGAGTTAAACCAGCAACCTTGTGGTTGAGAGCCCACTGGCCCATGTGGGAATCAAACCTGCAGCCTTCGGAGTTAGGAGCACGGAGCTCTAATCACCTGAGCCACTGGGCCGGCCCCTGAATAAACCTTTTGAAATCACTGAACGTTGACAGAGACTTCTGCTACTAATACCATTTTGCATCTTTTCTGAATATCTAAGTCGTTTAGCAGCAATTCACTTCTTTATATTGGCAATATCCTGGATGTACAGAGGCGCTTCCATTTTTCTACCTGCATGTTCAACATGGCAAGAAATGCCTTTCAGTTTCCTTTCCAATGTGGCATTTATTCATTCACATTTGATTCTACAGCTGCAACTGAAGGATTAATGAGTCTTGGCAGGTAATGATCTTCCATCACTTCTTGCTGTCTAAGAAATACAGGCCCCTTCTCATTTTACCCAAAGGGTTTATACACAGCTCTCTCAGTGGGAGTCCCTGGGTGCTGGGACAAGTGTTCCTCCTTCTATAGGTAGTCCATAGACCATGCAATGATAGGAGCTTCAGAGGTCCTAGAACTGTAAAGCACGGGCAAAACCTTTATGGATAGCTTCAAGGACATGGGATTCCTTTCCAGGGTGTCCCAACTGCTTTTCTTACATCCGTGTCTTTGCGTGAATGCAGCAATATTTCTTTTATTACAAGCACTTCTACTTTCATACCAAGTAAGTGGGGTCTAATGCTAATCTACTGATGTGACAAACATGACGTACACTCCCCATAGTAGCTGCCACATTTCCCCAGATTTCCATTTAGCTTGACTCTCTAAACGGGCGATAGATTTTATAGTTCCCCCTCCCGATAGCCCTAATTTGAGTAAACTGAGGTCCCTTGGCAGTAAAGGACACCGAGTCTCATCGATGACCAAGTATGTCTGATTCTGCTTCTGAATGAAGCTCCTTTGGAACCAACTGCCTTGGCAATGATTTGAATGCACTGGGAACAAAGACTGGATTATACACAAGAAATTAAAGGAGACCATAACCTGGAGAACTTATACAAGGAAAAACCATTTTAAAACTGGTATATGGATCTAAACCAGCAAACTGACATTCCAAAGGGGACATAAAACCATCAAATAATACAGAACCTGTTTCCAATGTAGCTTCCCAGTAGGATGAAAAGAAACAATAGACCACAGGTGTCAGAAATTTGAAGTATTCTCTGTGCTTCTCATTTGGAAGCAGAAGTTACGCCTTTGGACTGAGGTTCTTGGACAATGCAAATTCCTGTGAAGAATTCTCATGAATGCATGTGAGTTCTTGGGTTTAAAATTGAACTGTACATATAGATCCAGTTGATGAATTAGTCCCATAGGTAATTATTCATACAGAAAATTTTGTATTAGTAAAGATTTTAAACAATGTTCTATAAATGACATTAATGCTAAATTACTATCAATATAATAAAATCCTTTCATGGCCCTCAGTTTCAGGATCGTTTCTTTTTTCTTTCTTTCTTTTTTTTTTTATTAGTTTCAGGTGCACAAGACAAAGCAAAACTTAGACGTTTATCATTTATATCCCTCACAGGATCGTTTCTATGTGAGGAACTCAGCTAGATAGTCCAAGGTCATGGTACCATAAAGGTCAAAGTCAAAGTGAACTCAGAAGGTAGTTCTAGGTGAATTCCAATTACCCACACTTATCTCGAAGCATTGACTCTATAAGAATAAAACTACTTATAGAAATAAAATTATTTTAAGATGGTAATTCTCAAATAAAGATTAGTGGAGCAGTATAATGTGGGGGCGGGGAGGGGGGCATAGTAGAATTGGCCTAGGGGATTTCTTTCAAACAATACACATATTTCATAATGTTCACATATAATTTTCAGGTAGCTGAATCATTCATTTGCAAGGTAACAGAAATTCAACTCAAACCAACTTCAGAAATTAAAAATACATGAGATAAACAGAAATGTAGATAAAGATATAGATGATATAAGTTAGATACATATAATCTCAAAAACCTGGGAAGGATTTTGTTGTCACTCATAGAATCAAAAAAGGGCTAAGGGAACCAGGACGGAGATGTAACCCCAGACTCTAAACAGCAAGAGAAGGGAGAAATACTGGTCAAATGTACAGATTCTGGAGCCAGAGAACCTGGTTCCTGTTACTTATTATTAACTTGTGATTTGGGGCAGTTACTTAACCTTTCTGTATCTAGTTTCTTCATTTTTAAAATGGAGATGACAATAGTAGTTACTTCAAGGGTTATTAAGAGAATAAAATGTATGCTTGACATGAAATTATAATATTATTAATGCATCTCTGCTTCTCACTTCTGCTTTCCTTTGCAGGTTGACCTCATTCTGTCCTACAGACAAACCATCTCTACATCGATCACAGATTCCTAAGTAGCTCCAGTTAAGAATTCACAAAAAAGAAAGAGCTTCTTTCACTCACAATTCATACGGAGGTCAAGGAGAACGACTCATACTGGTTCTTTTTGAGTCATGCGTTCACCTCTTGAACCAAAGACAGTTGCTAGAAGGACGAAATACTGGACTAGGTCACAAGCAAAGGTGGGGATAGACTCTATTATTGGAAGAAGAGAGGAGAAAAATTACTGGACATACAAATAGCTACCACCAATCCTCAAAGTTCCCTGAATAGAATCACTGAATAGTGACTGCTGTTACTGCAGAGAACTATTTTCACCTAATATAACTGAGTATGTATTTACCTAATGTAATGTATTGCACTCTCATTAGATGCCTACAACATCACTAGGGTAGAAATATTATTATCCACATTTAACACATGCAAAAGCAAAATCAAGAAGAGTTTTTAACTGCTATGAGTTTTTGTCTAATTGTCCTTCTCCCCATAGAATATATGACATGCAAGAGCGGGGACTTTGTTTTGTGGAGTCCTGAGTGCACAGTGGCTAGGCAGACTCACACAGAGCCCATGTTCAAAAATTCTTTGTGGAGTAAATAAATGACTGAATATATTGGTCCAGGATCCACTACTGTGGAGAGGTCCATCAAAGCATGACCCAGTCCCGGAGACACCCTTTTAACCACTGCTCAAGTAGAGGTCAGCATGGTATATGGCTCAAGAGAACTGAGATACAAAATATGGCTTTATTTGTTTTCTAGAGAAACCCACTCTTAAAATCCCCTGTATGTCAGCACCGAACACACCTGTGTCTTAACAAAGATCATTGACATGAAGGGATGGGACACAGGACAGAGAAGCTAAAATGGGGAGATGGGGGAGGTGTGGCAGCTTGGGAAGGGTCCTTATAAAAGATTGCCACATTCTTCACCATACTCAGAGAGAAGAGGAATGGTGGTGGGAAGTGCAGAAGGAGAATGGACCCTGCCTGCAGGGCTGGAGGAGACTGAAAGGGAGAGTGAGGAAAAGGGCAGAGAAAGGAGAGGTGACTTCAGGCTCTAAACGCAGACTCCTCCGGTGTTCCTAAGTCAGAATGAGACCAGCTCTGCCCTCAGTGCCCTCAGAGCTCCAGCAGTCATTCTGCGCATGGCGTGAGCCCGGCATTTCCCTTTCTGCCTGAAATAGTGATGAAAGAACTTGATGATCTTGTTTGGCAGCACGTTTTGAGAACGGTTTAGCTGGAAGGAGGCATCTGTTTTATGCCAAGTAACACATTCTCTTGGCTTAGAGGGAGTCATTAGCACAATAGTGCTGCGAGGGGAGGGGTGCGCTGGCCGTGCACATCGCCCAGTTAACTATCTGCTGTGGATTAAGGAACTGCAAGGGAGCTGAGGAACAGCAGGCAGCTTCTAAGTTGTGAAACAAGCAGGGTACCTGCATATGAGGTCACCATCCCAACCTTTCTTTATACCACCCACTCAAGAAATAGAAAGCCTGGATTTGCAGCCAAAATTGTGATGAAGTCAACCTGGTACTAAAACTTCATTCAGAGGCAAATGCATCAACATTCTCATTATATACAAATGTACATATTCTCATTGTATATGTACATATATACATTTTCTTTCTATATATTCTCTCTACATATATGTGTTCTCTCTATATAGATGAATGTATACATATGCAAGCAAATGAGAATATACATACACACACACACACACTCGTTATATAATGAGAATGTATACACATTTTCCCTTGAATGAGATTTTAATAATAAACAATAATACGTTTACCATGTATGAGCAATATATTTATATTATAATTTGCATAATAAATATTTAATATTTATTATTATTTATTCTCATCATATAAACATTATATCTAGATACACACATATAAATTTTTTTCTCTTTTTTTTTTAAATTAAAGTTTATTGGGGTGACAATTTTTAGTAAAGTTACATAGATTTCAGTTCTGTATTACATCATCTGTAAATCACATTGTGTGTTCACCACCCAGAGTCAGTTCTCCTTCCATCACCATGTATTTGACAAATATTCTTATTATCAGTTGAGACACCTACCTGTGCTCCCTTCTCTGCACATTTCACAGATGCACTCCCTCCGAATATAGCTTTCTGTTTCTAGAAAAAGGTATATTGGCAGGAAGAGAAGGACAAGGAAAGAAGAGAAAGGCAACATGGCTGATGAAAAAGAGAAGATGGACAGGCTGAACATTCCATAGCTCAGTACATTTTAACCTCAACTTTGATCTCAGCAGAAGGATTTTAAGATAAAAGTTATACTGCCTTTTCCTCAGAGAATATCTGTGAGAAAAAACTGCTCTGTACATTAACTAACTGTTCTGACTGCTTCGATATATTCGAACTATCCAAAAGAGAAAAGTGTTAAGCATTTTTTGAAAAGCCCAGAGACCATGGTGCTACATAAAAGGAAGCTATAAAGCCTGATGGAAATGTGATGTTTTGTCACCTGCAAAACTATAAAATGCTGTTTCTTTAGAACTCACTTTCCACATGAATGAAATGTTTATTGTTTGGCTTAATGATCTGAAGATAAATGGGATAAAACATGGAGACAACCATAGTCCTACGCTTAGTGGCACCACGTTTTAGAGCCATGTGGGTCCTTAAAGAGAGAAATTAGAGCAGGAGCAAGCCAGCTGCTTGAAATATATGCATTGCTCTTGCATCCTAAAAAAGAATTAGAATCCCAGGTGCCTTCCAAAACCCTTTCCTATTTCGAGTGAAAAGACCCCATGGTGCACAGGGGGGACGACCCCCATCTGCAATTCCTCTTCTGGAGCATGACACAACTGTCGCCATGCATGTCATCCACGTTCGCCCTGATGCCTACCATCTCAAACGAATAACCTAAAAAAGAAAACCCAAACCATCCATCTCTAGACTCCATGCCCCGCTTGTGCTACTGACCCATGTCTGCTCAAGTTCATTTCTGAGTTTGAGATACAAAATCTGTCTCCACTTTCTCACCTTCTATTTTTTCTTGAATCCTCTTCTAACTTGTACCTGTGCGTCCACCCTACAGTCAATTTTCAATGGCAGCCAGCACTGTTTTTTTTAAACATGTATCTAATAATGTCACTCTCCTGCTCAAAATTCTTAAGTGGTTTCCCACCACACTCAGAATAAAATGCAGAATCCCCATCACGGCCTTCTGGGCCCCATGTGCTCGACCTCCTTAGCCCATCCTCATCTCTGAATTCTCTCCAAGTCATTCCCAGGAGACCTTTCTGCTGTTCCTTGAACATTCCAACTGTGTTTTTACTTCAGTCTTATACTGAATCCTTTTTTTTCTAAGATTGATCCATGACTTCTTCCCTAATCTATGCCAATCTCTGTTGTCAGGTCACCTCAAAGAGGATTCCTTTACTGCTCCATCTAAATAGCCATGCCCCTCAGTGTTCTCACAACTTCTTTCTCTGCCTTTCTCTGCTTTTCTTTATAACAGCTGTCACTACCTGACATCTTATTACCGAACTACATCAGATGTAAAACAGCATCAAATCTAAAGCACCATTAATTTACATACCTCTAATAAGTAAAAAAATGTAAAACCCACTGGCAATAAATGATGGCGTCATGTTTCAATGGGAGTCATGAAAAATGTAAGAATCCATTACACAAGACTTGCATTGCTGGGGAATTTTTCATTTATGTTGGAGGATTTGGCAATTTCTCCTGCATTCAGTAGCATTACTTGACTTATGCTAGGCATCATCTACTTATGGACATGTTCTTTCTTTAGGTTCTGTAAAGTGGGTTATTGTTTGCAAGATGGAACTGCATCCATTTCTCCAACAACGAATATTTGCTTCTCTAATGCCAAATGTATGCTCCATCACTATGCCACTGGATCCACACAATAATTTTGTTTCAAAGCCAAATTGAAATGTAATCTTTTTGAAGATGTTTTAAAAGATAATTAAATTCAATACGTGTCGCACCAGCAAACATGCTGACTGGTAAGTCAGTTGAACCGATGCAATACAATAGTTTGGGCCACGTTTGCACTCATGTAGGCAGTGAGAGCTACATCGTGACTGCTGTCTCTCAGGCAGCAGTTACACCATTTTGTCTGTTGTAAAATACATCCCAATTTCAGAGATGTTTAAATGTAAAAATATCTTAGGATGAATAAATACAGTAAACTCTTACTGTTTATTGTCTCTTTTCTCCACTAGCATATAAGGATGGCAAGAACTTATTTTATCCTTCTACTTTATCTCTGCATCCCAAGCATTTTAACAAGAGGCTGGTACATAGTAGGTGCTCAATAAAAGCTTTTCAGATGAATGACTCAGAGAATAAGCACTGGAAATGAAGGAAATTTCAATACATGCCAGAAACTTTGAGGAATTGCTATTAGAAGCTTGATGAGTACGAATCTATATTGAAACAAAAGCCAATCTGACACATAAACTCCTGCTGCATTTATGAAAGACAAGGGGAGAGACCATGGCAGAAATACTGAAAGTGTCATGACTTGGAGGGAGTGTGCTGAAGGCCAAGTGTAACTAGGGGACAGCCAAGGGGCGCATCTGGGATATATCGCCAGTTACTCAGCACTGAAGGTGACCCTGATTGGAAAGCTCATAATGCTACTTATCTCTCCTTACTCTTAACCCTGGTTCACATGCCAGAAAAAGAGAGACTATGCCTACCTAGCGAAGGTTGGGTCTCTGTCCCAGGTAACTTCTAACCACCTCAGCAAATACAAGAAAATGATGCTCTGGAAGAGAGGTAAAATTTCCTGAGAAGCTTTCCATACCTTTGACAACCTTCATTCTCCTCCAGGTTGCTAGATCTCTGAATTAGTGAGGTCAAAACTATCATAAACCTGAATCCTAAACTGTCATAAACCTATACCTTTCCTTTGTTGTTCCATCTGGACCAGAACTATTTAACCAGAATTCACGTCAGCCTCTGAAAGAATTCGTTTCAAAGTCCAATATGGGATAAGCATATGTTCCTTCCCAGCTTCCATTCTTTATCAGGTTGACAAGAAAACAACCAGATATATGAAAAGGATACCATGGGCCAAATTAAGAAAACAATCTGGGTAATCGGAACAAATGTCTTCCTATGAAACACTGTTGCTGCCAGACACTGGACACAACTTTCAAAGATGTCTAGGCATGTTTCAACTAAGATTTAAGAGTTCACTGAAGCTTCTGGTTTCAAAGGATATCTAAGTAACGTCCTCCCATGCAGCGTTTCTCAGCTTTTCACTAAAATTGCAACAAGACTCAAACACACAAAAAAACTTCACAGTAATGTTGACAAAGAAAACAAATAGAGAATTCAATGCCAAGATACGGGAGGAATTGGATTTATTACAAGACAGATGGAGCTGGGTTGAGAAAAACTTGCGCAGGCCTCATTTTAGAGTGTAACTTAACTTTGCTTTATGAATCTGAGTGTAACTCAAAAGGATATGAGAGAATTGGAAATCCCACAATATGTGGTCCTGACTCAGAGATGGAAGAACTCAACCCACTAAATAAGAGAAGATCTAGATTTTCTCAGGGCCAGAACTTACATACTTTTTGGACCCTCTTTAGGTAAAAGAATACAAAATTAGATACAAATGAGATTTTGGTTAGAGTGAGAAAATAAATCGCAGGAAATTTTAAAAATTGAGAAATACAATAAACGTCACCCAAATCCAAAATGTTGCATAGTACTTTTAATAATTAACTGCCTAATATTATTCCATAGTACTTTCTCTACATTTCTTGTCTGTGCTCTCTTTGATCACCTGTTCAAATAATGACAATTGAAACATTCTTTTAGCTCCCCAGGAACATTTGGTAATACCATGTAAGCAGCTAGCATTATTGTAAATTTGGGAAATCTGTATGACGTCTGTTCTTCACACTGTGAGATATAGAACTTTCCACAGACTAGCTCTGGTTCCATACATTTAAATCTTCAGGTTCTAGGTAACGTAGTCATATTGTGATGTGAGGTGCTCTCTGGCCCTGAACTCAGCCGTCTCAAGCAAGGGTGAGTTGGCACAGTGGCCATAGCAGTTTCCTTAGACACCACTCCTACTCCAAGACAGCTAACAGTAACTTAACTCATAGAAGGGACTGCAGAACACGTCAACACATGCTATTAAATTCAAACTAAATAACTCCCCCTCTCCAAATCTCCAAATCCCAGTTGCAATGCCATGGCCACCCTACATGAGGTGAAGTATGACGCATGATAAGTTGGAATGGAAAGTGATGGTGAGTCTTAACTGATTGTCATCAAAATATCATACTCGTGCAAATTTTACAAAAAACATGAGAATGTGAACAGTCTTCTAAGGCCTTCTCCAGGACCATGGAAAGGGCTGGTGCAACTGAGGGCCTCGAAGCTTAAGCTTCATAAGTGAAATTTGTCTTTACAGCTAGAGAACTGGACAGACAATTCTGGAGCCCCAGGAAAATGTCCTGTTGAGGCAGGAAAAAGATTGATCTTTTTGCCACCGATATTCTATCTCCCCAACTCAAAAGAGAACAAGGACACATGGCTTCCATGTAAAAAGGTCAACAACACGAAGGAGAAAATAGACTGAAGTGAACATATAAAAACAAGAGCTGAAAAGTGATATGCATGAGCTAAAGAGGGGCTGTATGGAAAGGAAGGAAAAAAACAAAGACAAAACCAAGAAGATAAAATTAAAATCTATTACCTCAGCTAGGATCACCCTAGTTTTATCTGAGGCCCTTTGCAGGTAATGCAGAAGAACATAGATGGATCTAGTGATCTAGAAGAACACCCAGGATCTAAGGTGATTTAATTATGAGCGTGTTGCCTGAAGGTGTCAAGGAAGCATGTATCAATTTTATAGCTCCAAAGATCACCAGGAGGAAAATTCTCTATGTCCCACTGCAATGATTTTCTCAGTACTTCACGTCTTCCAATATTCTCTGCTCTCTATCTGAATTTTAAATATCCAGATAACCTGGGGTAGGTGTGTTGCCTACAGTCCCTTCCTGATACCCCTCCATGCCCTCCCCCATCGCCAGCTACCTTTCCACACTGTAGCAACAACCTCTGCTTTCTTTCTCCCCCAAATAAGAACATACTGTCTCATTTTTCTCCAGTACACCACTCATGTAAAACTGTTGTATGGATTTATTTTACTGACTGTTTGAGGCTATTTGAAGGTAATTAGAGTGCAGAGCAGGGAAGAACTGAATGCCGAATATCAGATGTTGTATTCGAGGGCTATGGCAGCCCTCTGCCCTGGGACATTTCTTACTGGGGCAATTCAAGTTCAAGGCTAAGAGCATAGACATCTGCGCCTTACTGTTCTTCTAGAGTAAGTCGAGGAATGGAAACACAGTAAGGCTTTCTCTGCCACCCAGAGACATCTTGGACAAGTTACTTTCCTGTCTGTGCTTTTACTTACTTATCTGAGGAGAAAGATAAGGTTCGTGCCCCATCAAAATAACAGAATGGGATGTGTAGAGGATTAAATGGCTTAGTATATATAAAGTGCTAAGAATTGTGCCTGGCACCTACACATGAGCTCTTATTACTTGCTATTTCTCTTCTCTGCCTACCCCAGTGTGCTGAGACCTTCTTTGTTGTTAATAATCTTACAAAATCAAAGAAAGCCTAAATGTTTTTTAATGTAGGATTTGTTAATGCTAATAAGTTATATTCATAAGTTTGAATATAACACAATTGTCAGAAATAATGATCAAGGTATATTTACATTAAAAACAAGAGTGTCCAGTGTTAAAAACAGATCACTGAACGGTATGTATAATATGATCGTATTTTACATAAATATATACATATATTATTTTGTGGAGAAAAAAATCTGTTCAAATAGATATAAAAAAATAACAGTGGTTTTCTCTAGGATTGTGGTGTGGGATTTCCAGTAATATATTTATGAAAGTGTGTATGTACATAATATATGTATATATTTAGGTATGTGTGCACATACACAAAGATCAAATAATATCAATGAATAAAAAGCAAATAACAGTCAGGAAAAAATTATTTTTACCATATAGTAGAGGCAATGGGTTAATATCCTTAATAAATAGCTTTTATGAATTAATATGAAAACTCAACCCCTCAAAACAAAAAGACATAAGCAAGTAATTTATAAAATAAGGAACACAAATAGCTTATTATATAGAAACAGTTCAGCTTCAACTGTCTCAAAGAAATGCAAATTAAAGACTCTTTTTCAACTTTCAGCACAGCAATTTTAAAAATTGATAATATCTAGTTTTTGTTAAGAGGAGGAGAAGCAGATATAATCAAATTTTGCTTGTGAGATGTAAATTAATGCAATCTTTCTGGAGGACAATATAGTAACATATTTTAAAAACTAATATTCATACATTTTTGATGAAGTAATTTTAATTCCAGGAATTTTTACTAAGAAAATCATCAGAGATATACAAATGTGCTTGTCACAGAAACAAAATGTAGGTGATTGTTAGGTAAATTGTGGGATATCTATAAAATGGAATATGTTTTCTATAACACTTAAAGGTGTGGAAAGATGCTCACAAGATAATGCTAAGTGATAAAAGCAGATGAGGTAACAGTGATTCTATATTCTTCAAAATAATTTGTGCAATGTAAAACAGAACTAGAGGTACATTAATAAGTCTCTGTGCATGGTCAAATAAGGTAATTTTTATTCCATTTTGCATACATTTTGATATTTTCAAAAAAAATGTTTGCATGTCTATTCCTAATATGGTGTATTAGTATTTTATTGCTGCTGTAACAAATTACCACAAATTTAGCAACTTAACATAAATTCATCATCTTATAGTTTTCTAGGATGGAAGTCCTACATGTGTCTTACTTGGCTAAAATCAAGATGTTAGGAAGGGTGCAGTTCCTTTCTGGAGGCTCAAGGGAAGAATTTGTTTTCTTATCTTTTCTACCATCAATAGGCCACCTACATTGATTGGCTTGTGGCCCCCTCCTCCATCTTCAAAGCCATCAACAATCGGTTGAGTCCTTCTCACATTGCATCACTCCAATCTCTGATTTCTGCCTCACTCTTCCACTTAAGGACACTTGGGATTGCACTGGGCCCACCTGCCGTGTTTCCCCCAAAATAAGACTTAGCCGGAGAATCAGCTGTAATGCATCTTTTGGAGCAAAAATTAATATAAGACCTGGTATTATATTATATTATTATAATAATATATTATATTATATATTATAATATATAATATAATATAGATTAGATTAGATTAGATAATATGTTATATAAAACCAGGTCTTTATATTATATTATATTATATTATATTATATTATATTATATTATATTATATTATATTATGTTATATTACATAAGACCGGGTCTTATATTGATTTTTTGCTCCAAAAGACACTTTAGAGTTGATTGTTCAGCTAGGTCTTACTTTCAGAGAAACACAGCTAGATAATCCAGGATAATCTCCCTGTTTTAAGGTCAACCGATGAGCAAACTTAATTCCATCTGCAACTATAATTCCCCTGGGTCATGTAATTTAACACATTCACAGATTTTGGGCATTAAGACCTGGACATTTTTGGAGGGACATCATTATTCTGACTGCTACAAATGCTATCAAGCAATAAACATTATTTCTATATAAACAGAACTTCCATGAAGATGTATTTTAAGTGCTCATGAAAAGAGTTTAACAAGTCAACAATGACATCTTGTACTGAAAAAAATCAAGAATCCAATGGAATTTACCACCAGGATATATCTGCTCTTCCATTAATCCAGAGAAGCGTCATGGAACCTTTTATGAACAGCTCTTGGGATAGACCCTGTCTCAAGGAAATGATTGACAATACACTGAGAAGGAGTCACTACTTCATTCTTAAAAGATTTTATTCCTTTAAACTTTGCTGGAGAATGTGTCTCTGTTCATTTCTTAGACCAAGTTGCTAACTGGTTCATAATTTTATTTCATGAAACATTGATTTTTAATATAAAAATTATAATTGAATTTATATCATGCACTGATTTATCTATTACACACTTTTCTATTTAACCAAGACCATTAGCATTAAACCTCTCAGGCAACTAAAAGCACCTATCAAAAAAGCCAGTCCTATAAAAAATGTCCCAAGCTTCGGGGTGACGCTTAGAAATTAAATGCTACTAAAAACTGGTAAATATAACAAGGTTTTCACACGAGGTATATTATCACTTGTTTTAAATAGGTGCCTCATTAAGGTAGAGGATTGGACTCTGGTTGTTTAAAGTCCTTCCAAGTCTCAGGCTGCTCCCGTGGCCTTTATTGTTCCAAGGCAGAGGGCAGGCTTGATTTAGGAGCCAAGGCTCTGACTTGGTTTTTCTCCCATTCACTGCCTGGTACGTACGGGTCAAGATCCCCAGGCAAGAGAGCAGGCCTCCTGGGCAGTGGACACTGGGAGATGGCCTTGGAGAAGAAATCCCACCTCCCACATTCACACCTCACCTTCCTGACTTGGAAAACACCTACAGTTAATGAGCAAATCTGGCATCTGTCAGCTTTTTGTAAGCAAGCATTTCACAAGGTTTACAGAAAAGTAAAGTAAACAGAGTTCTGAGTAACAAAAACGTGGCGTTTATGCATTCTTTGATTCACTTTAAAGGATGGTATAAACTGACTTTTTAACCAAGCATTAGGCAAGATCTGGGTCCAAGCCATTCTATAATAAACAGTGACATGGCTATATTAAAATATTTACTTAGTGTGCTAAAGTGACTTATAGGAAGAGTAGCTACTACATAGAAGTCCTAAGTATTAAGGCGTCAGGTGCCACGGGCGGCATAAATATTCCATGTGCACTTGTTTATAGGAAAACCCCATCTGGATTTGGCTAAAACAGCAGGCAGCTTGGTGACCCCAGTTTTGCTATTGGAAAATATAACACAAGAGTTCACTCATCTAGAATAACTACAGTGCTAAGTGCCAAATGACAGATGGGAGGGGATTGGCTTTTCTCAATAAAATCCAGGCACTCCATTGTGAAGGGTTTCATTGTAAGGGCCCTGCGGCACTGATAGACTCTCAGAGTAGATATGCAGCTAGATGAGGCAAGGTGCTGGGTCGGGCTGATCACAGCCTGCCTACTCAGGACCGCTTGACCTACACGCATCCATGCAAACTGGACAGGATTCGGAAGACTTGGCCTGGGGCAGTCCTTGAACATCAATGTCGTCAATCTTCAACCTCTCCCCCCCACACACACCACCACCACCACCACCACTACACACACACACACACACACACACACACACACACACAGAGAGAGAACTCAGTTATGTTGGGTAGCCATGCCATCAGGCAGACAGGCTGGGGACTAAGCCTGGTGTGATCAAAAGAGCACAGTATTTTGAGACAGAAAATCTGGATTTGGAGCACTCTTCCTCCATTTACATGAGTATAACATTTTAGGGTTAGAATGGGGGAGAGAGAAGGCAATGCATATTGACAGGCATTATACTGGACGGTTTTCCTGTGTTATCTCTGATAGTCTCGTGTCAATACTATGGAGCAGGTAGTACTTCTCCATTTTATAGGTTCATGTAAATTGTTTCAGGAAATCAAAGGTCTTTCTGGGCTGGACCGGGCCTTGGTTATCCCTTCAGATGAACACATTAACCTTCTCTGAAGGTTGAGCCAAGTGTAATGGGAGCAATAAAACAATAAGAGTGCAGCTGTTCTCTAGAACTAGTAATTTAATTGGGGGGAAAATGTTTTTGCATAACAGCATGCCTACCCAACAGTACAGAGCTCAAAAAGATACAATCTCAATTTAAACTAAATGGTTAACCGAAAACTAAAATACCTATGTGGTTAGATAAAGCATCTTCCTCCTCCTCTCCTTCCACTCAACTGCAAATCTCCCCCAGTTGAATTTCAATAGATTTCTTTTCACTCATCCACTCACTCAACAACCTACCCTGCATAGAGCCCTTTTTAGACAATGGTAAGTGGTAAGCAAAATGCCTGCTTCTGTGGATCTGACCTCCTAGTGGGGAGACAAATAAATGTGTGATCACATAAATATTTTACATAATTTCAGGTAGTGATAAGAAAAGAGAAATTAAGCAGGATATAGGAATAAGCAACAATTAGAATGCCATTTTATGTAGGGGTGTTAGGTAAACCAAAGCTATTAGCTTAAAAGGCATGGGAATCAGGAAAAAACAATTAATCTAACTTACCATCTTGGGTAGCATAGCTCAAAGTTTAAACTACAGTAGTACCTCGATTTTTGAACTTCTCCATTGACGAATATTTCGGTTTACGAACGCTGTAAACCCGGAAGTAAATGTTTCGGTTTTGAAACACGCCTCCGAAATCAAACATGTCACGGGGCTTCCACTGAGTGCAAGATCCTGAGGCCTAGCTGTTGGCTGTTTTCAAACATTTCAGAACTCCAACAGTCTTCTGGAACAAATTATGATGGAAAACCAAGGTATCACCGTATTCAACTTCATCAAGACATGAAGGAAACAACACTAAGCTGAGAATTACTTGAAATTCGGGTGTAATCTCTGACATTAACTTACTATGTAGCCCTGAGAAAATTATGTTATTTCATAGGTGGGGAAACTGAGACCAAGATGTGCTAAGGCCGCAAAACTGGTGTGAGCCTCTAAGGTTTCCTTCTGCTCTGTATTTTTAGAATTGTGCTGTCCAATACGGATGCCACTAGCCACGTGTATTTACATTTAAATTGATTTCATATAAAAAAATTCAAATTCAGTTCTGTGGTTGCACTAGCCATATTTTAAGTACCCAGTAGCTGGAGGCTGGTGGCTGCCATATTGGACAGTGCAGACTCTAGAACAATTCCTCCACTCTAGGAAGTGGAGCACCTATTCTAGAGTTCTATGGATTCTGTTAGCTCTTGAGAAGAAAAACAAAAGACAAAAACTATTTGCTTATACGTTTTCTTTTTTTTCTTTCTGTTTCTACCAGATGATTTGGAATCTTATTTTGGATGGTTCCAACCCTTGAATTTTTGCACACTCAAGTTTTCTTTCAGGCATGGAAACAACAAAATGCTTAAGAAATAATACCATCTATAAAACCTTCTTGGAAAAAAACTTGAAGACATAGCTTAACTGTTTGAGTGACAAAGAAAATTAAAGAGCCCAAAGGTGGTAAAATCAGAGTATAAAAGATTGAATGATGTATACCAATAGCCATTATATAAAAATTCATCTAAATATAAATAAATGTGATTGCAAATTAAATAGAACCCCCTCTAGAAAACTCAAAATATATAAAATGTAAAAGTGATTTAACATATAGTCTGAATTTTAAAAAAAAAAGAAGTTGTGTGATAATACTCAAGATTGACCTTGAGAGTGAGGTGGTCCTACTAACAGAGTCGTGGTGAGAGTGCAAACAGGTGTAACTCCTCAATAAGTATTAATAACCTTGAAATTGTTAAATTCCTCCCACCTTGTTATTCCATTTACAGGAAATAATCTTAAGAACATAATAAATTGTACCGGCAAAGAATGATTTGTCTATTAAGATTTTCATTGCAGTATAATGTACAGGATTCCAAGAAAAATTTAAAATATATTCAATAAGAAAGGAATAATTAAATTCTAGTGTATCCTTAAAATACAATTTCATGCAACCATTAAAAATTATGATTGTGAAAAAATAATAATAACATGAAAAAATGTTTATAATATAACATTAAGGGCAAAAAGCAAAAAAGTGACATTAGCTAACACTTATTCAATGTTTAGTAAATGCCAGTCACTTATCTAAAGATTTGAGCTATATTGTAGCATTTATCTCTCCAAATACCGATAAGCAGTCAGTACCAATATTATCCCTGATACACTATTGAGGAAACAGAGCCTTATAGCTAATTTGCCCCGTGCCCCATAAATCGTTAAGTGACAGAGCCAGATCATGAATGCAGGTCCATCTGAGAAGTCTGTGCTCCTGACTGCCCCCTCCCCAGGAGACTCATTCTCAGAACAGCACACTCCCAGACGTGTAAAAAAAAAAAAGAAAAAAAAAAAAAGTACACATTTAGAAAAAATCCTGACTGGAAATACACCAAAACTTCAACAGTGATTGTCTCCCTGAATGATGAGGTTACAGATTACTTTCATTTTCTTCTTCAAATCAGTCTTTATTTTTAAATCATTTTGGCAGTGAACATGATTCAATTATAAAAAATAAAAAAAATTAATGAAAAAGAGAGGCCATCTCCATGCACAGATTTGTACACCAAAGGGGAAAAAAATAATAATTCAAGAGGCAAAGCTAAAAATGGAATTCCAAAGTGTTGCCTGGAAATTAGTGGGAGTTCAAAGGAGTTGAATAAAAGATGGAAAATTGGAGATGTGCCACTGCTAAATCTTTAAGCTCTTCCAAAAGGTTTCTGTTTGTGGTTGTTGGTTTCTATCTCTCAGCCCTCAGTTTAACTGATGAGCATTTACATAACACTGAGAAGTTAGAAGCCACTCAGAGGCTCCAAACTTATGAGTCTGCCCAGTTGTTGTTATTTTGTTTAATGGATTTGTTTATTGGCCTAACAAATGAATTTACTACCAGCAGGCCCTTTCCCCCACCTCTCAATTTTATTATTTTTTAAATCAGGCAACACTTTGTTGAACCAACCTGACCCTGAAGAATGCTTACTGGCACACTGTCCAAGAAGTGTAGCAGAAGTTTGTATGATTATCTTTATGAGTGAATACAGTTTAGTCTAGTCCCTTTTTTGTTAAATAATATGGTCATACATAGTCTCCCAGGAAATAGGAGAGCCAGTCTTAACTTTGATTGGGTGTTCCTCAGCCATCATGGTCCCCAGAGGCCACAGAAGATAACTTCACACACAGCAGAAAAACCACCCAAAAGTTGTGTACACGTTTGTCCTCCTCATGATCGTACTTCAGTTTGCCAGGAGTTTCTCTGCAGCATCTGGAGGCTGGTTCCACTGCTGTCATCCTTGTTTAGCATTCAGTTCTGGGGAGGCAAATTCTAACCCTAGATTCGGAATCGAAACAATGTCCTGGGGAGCAGTCTATTAATTATTTCAACTTTGAGGAATTAATTTCTCTGGGCCTCTCCTAATGATTTAAATTTCCATTTTAGTACCCTCACTTTTTAGGCCCAATAAAACAACTCATAAGGAAGGAAGAATGGGATAACGCAAAAAGCTCAGGAATTAGAATCACTCAGACTTGGATTTGAAGCCTACATGATAGTTTACTAGATAAGACCTGTAACAAGTGTTTAACTGTGTTGAGTCTCATTTTCCTAGGAACTGAAGGGGTTAGTATTAAGATTCAAGAATGTGTGTGTGTGTGTGTGTGTGTGTGTGTGTGTGTGTGTGTGTGTGTATAAATGGCATCTCCTATTATGATGCCTGGCACATAATATGTGCTTGATGAATATGTTCTCTCTTCCTATCCTCATTACTCTCAGAAACACACCTGCCCAGCAGTGAGCTCCTTGGAACCTGAAACACAGTAAAGGTAGTTGCAGGCCATGGTTCTTCATTTTCACTTACTCAAGCTTGACAGAGCCTCTTTGGGATGAAAAACATCCCATTTCTAAAGATGGAAGAAAGCAGAACTTCCATGAACCTTTTCTCTTGGTGCCAGTTTATTTCCATGCTACATCATGCCCTAAGGCATTAGCTTGTGAACCACCCAAGGAAGTCGGCATTATCTATATACACTAAGATGACCCAAACGGTCAGGACCACCATTCAGAGACAGTGCCCCAGATGACCCCAGTCCTATTCCTTTTCCTTTGTGCTACTTATCTTGTGTCAGGAGTGGGAGATGCTGCAGATTGTTAATCTTTGTCTACTAACATGGGCCCAAGCTTAATTCACTTGTGAACTGAGTCTCCCTCCCTCACTTGACAGTATGCAACGAGCTTTGAAGTTATCATATCTTCCTGACCCTTTGTAGCAGACTGGATAGGTTGGGGTGTGGCGGTAACAAACATCTAGAAATTCTCAGTGACCTAAAATAACAAGTTGATTTCTTGCTCATGCTATATATCCGTTGTAGATGTTCCAAGATCTTTCTTACTCTGAGACCCAAACTCATGCAGCACCCACTCTAGGGCATATTGCCAGTATATATGACAGAAAGAAAAGAGAAATGCATGTTGGTCTTTGAAACGCATACTGGAAAACAGCATATCATACTTCAGTGACTAAAATAAGTCATATGCCCATGCTAAAATTTGAGAGGGTAGAAGCATGCACTACCACTACATGTCTTAAAGAATAAATAAAACACGTTCATACTACACCCATCACACATCTGTAAGATTTGCTAACTAAGTAATACTGGCCTCATTTAAAAAATAAATACATGTCCACAAAAGAAAAAATCGGTAAGCTGAATTTAATTCAAATTCAAATTTTCTGCTATGCAAAGGACACTTTCAAGATAATGAGAAGACAAGCCACAGACTGAAAGAAAATACTTGCAAAAGACATATCTAAGAAAGAACTGTTACCTGAAATATACAAAGAACTCTTAAAACTCAAAAATAAGAAAACAAACAACTTAATTAAACAACGGGCCAAAGACCTTAAAAGATACTCACAAAGAAGGTATACAGGTAGCAAATAAACACATGAAAAGATGCTAAACATCATATGTCATTAGGGAACAGCAAATTAAAACAACAACGAGATACATAGCACGCATACCGTTAGAATGGTCAAAATTCAAACACAACAAAATGCTACCGAGGCAGTCTTGTCCATTGCTAGTGGGGATGCAATCTAGAACAGCTGCTTTGGAAGACAGTTATGCAGGTTCTCATAAAACTAAACATAGGTTTACCATGCGATCCTGCAATTGCATTCCTTGGTATTTACCCAAAAAAAAGCTGAAAACTTGGTATTTACCCAAATGTTGATGCAAAAACCTACACACGGATGATTATAGCAGCTTTATGCATAGTTTCCAAATCTTGGAAGTAACCAAGGTGTCCTTCAGTAAATGAAGGCATAAATAAACTGTGGTATATCGAGATAAGGGAATAATATTCATCACTAAAAAGAAATGAGCTATTTTGTCATGAAAACACATGGAGAAACCTTGAATGCATGTTACTACGTGAATAAAGCTAGTATGAAAAGGCTCATATTGTCTGGCTCCAGCTATATGACATTCTGATAAAGGGAAAATTATGGAAATGAAATGATCTGTGGTTGCCAGGGGTTAGGGATGGGGTGAAAAGAATGAATAGGTGGAGCATAGAGGAGGTTTAAGGCAGCAAAACTACTCTGTATGCTACTATAACAGTTGAAAAATACTATTATACATTTTGCCAAATCCATAGACTATACAACACAAAAAGTGAACCGTGAAGTAAACTATGCACTTTGAGTGATAGTAATGTGCCCGTGTAAGTTCAAATATACTGACATTTGGGGGACGTTGATAATGGGGGAGGTTTGGGCTTCGAAGGAGCAGGGGATGCATGAAAAATCCTGTATCTTTTGACTTAATTTTCCTGTGAACCTAAAACTGCTCTAAAAATCAATTTTATTTTTAAAAATGAACACATGTCTTAGAGGTTAAGTGGCTTGGGTAAGGTCATGCAAAAGAGGGTCTTGCACATAGTAGATAATAAATATTTGTTGAACAATGGGGTGAAGGTACGTGTGAATTAATGAAAAAGTAAAATGATGAAAGCCAGGTTGCAAATAAAGGTGACCTGATTCTTGATACAGGGTTCTTTCTGTTTACATCACACTTCTACCCAGTTCTTCTCCCACCTCTGCTCCCATCCAGGCTACTAGCAATTATCTTTCACCCCCTGAAAGGTTTCTGACTTTTACTTCTCTGTGTTTCTAAAATAACTTGGATACCTGAGTTCTAGAATGGCAAGTAGTAAGCAATCACCATTACAGTCCCACACAAGCAGGTGCACAGACACACAAAAACTCACAACTTCTCATTACAGCAGTGACTGCAGAGGGTAGTTAAAGGAAAAAATAATTCACATCATTTTAACTAAGAACCTGTGACCAAGGAAGCCATTGCAATAATGATGTCCGAATCCACAGATTGTTATTATTTTGAATTTTGCTCCACTTAGTCAGTGACACCAAGCTTCCAGAGGTGTTACTGTCCTGAAGAGATTGCTATGGCACCTGGGGTTCAACTGGGCAACACAGAAGACTAGACAAATAAAAAATGAGAGAGAGAGAGAGAGAGAGAGAGAGAGAGAGAGAATTAACTGAAAATCCCTCTAGTACCAGGCAGAACAAAAAGAATGAAGAATTTTTTATCTATGAGAATCAAAACCTGCACATGAGCCAGATACATCTGTTGAATGTTGAAAGTGACAAAATGCAGTTCAGAGAGAGAATGCACTGAATCATTAAAAAAATTCCTAAGGAACTTAACAAGTACATCGAGACACTGCTCAAGTATGTGTTCTGATGGCTCATGGAAACGTCCTGCGGAGGTGATTCAAATGGCTTGGGAAATGCAGCCTCTGCGTTTGGGTGATTCACTGATTGAGGAGACAGTAGGGACTCAAGGAAAATGTCATTGGGAATTTCTTGGGATCCTATGGAATCCTATGTGTTGTGCCTACAAGAAGATACTAAGGCATTTGGGTAATGGTGTGTGAGGGAAATGGATGGAAGAAACAAAGGTAGATTATTTTTTGCACTCAAAATTGTAAAAGTACAAAGCAGTACACAGTGAAAAATCTCCCCCAGTTCCTGCCCCAACCACCCAATTCCCCTTCCCAGAATCAATGATCAATTCCTAGTATATTCTTCTATATATAATTATTTTGGGAATGCACATAAATAAATATTTTAATTTTCCTCCTTTTAATACAAATACAAACCTACTGTTCAAACTACTCTGCACCTTCAAATAGTGCTTGAAAGCAAAGCTTTTAAAATTAAACACATAAAAAAACCAACGAAATAACTCCATTTCAAATTGTTATTATGTAAGTACAGAGAAAGTGAAAAAGAAGGTGTTTCAGTAACTTTTGAACCCAGTATATTCTGACTCTGCATACTTAGGGGGATGTGTTTTAGAGACAAAAAGAACTGTAAAAAAAAAAAAATCTGAATTTACTTAGTTTATTTGTGTTTGGTAGGGGTACAGGGGTAGTTATTCTGAAACTATTTTGAGTGGTTTGTAGAATAAAGAAAAATAAACAAATTGATGTAGCTGAGAATCATGGTTTCTCATGTGAGAGAGGGAGATAAAACAATGAGAAGAATGAGAATGAATCTTGTGCTGTTGGATTAAAATGATATTGTGGACTGTTTGTGCCCCCAAATCATATGTTGAGGTCTTAACCCCCATGTGACAGCCTCTCCCCTTGGCTTGCAGACAGCCACCTTCTTGCTGCGTCTCTATGCAAGCTTCTCTCTGTGCATATATGCCCTTGGCATCTCTTTACGTGTTCACATTTTTCCCTCTTATAAAGATACAGGTCAGATTGGATTAGAGTCTACACATAGGACTTGATTTATTTTTCATTACCTTTTTAAAGACCCTGTCTATAAACACACTCATATTCTGAGGTGCTTGGCTTAGGGCTTCAGCATATGAATTTTGGGGGACCACAACTCAGCCCGTAACAGATATGTTCTTAAATACAAAAATAACTACAAAGGAGAAGTGGCAGCCACTACCTGAACCAACTGAGCAAACTCAGCATCATTAAGAGCATCTTCTTGACAAAAATGTTTCATCTGAATCTCATTGGGAGGAAACAATCAGATAAATCCAGATTACGACAATTTCTACGAGACAACTGACTAGCATTCTTCAAAAAATATCATTGTCATGAAAAACAAAAGGCAAGTAGACTTAACAGGTAAATAGAAGCAAAAGAGACATGCAAACCAAATTGTAAACACTGGATCCCCCAAAAAGGCCATAAAGAATATTTTTGTGATTACCAAGATAATGTGAATAGGATATTAGATGAGACTATTGTTTCAATGCTAAATTTCTCAGGTGTTTGGCGGTGTGGCTTTCTTTTTAGGAATGCATATCTTGATGTCTACAATTTATTTTCAAGTGGTTCCATACAAAATGCCTGTAATTAACAATTGCTGGGTCTAGATAAAAATTATACATATATCTTCATATTCCTATAACTTTTCTATTTGAAAGTGTTCAAAATGTAAAATTAGAGAAGATAGATAGTATCTACATCTTTTAGGAATAATTCCCTATCATACATAAAAAGTATGCTAGTTCTCTTTCACGTCTGCCTATTTTTTTTTCATTGTGTATCCATTATTTGACCTGTTCTCTATCACTTAATATTTCAGTTATCTTTAATAATTTTAATAAAAGCAATGGTGAAAAACAATCCTGTACATATATCTTTTTGGACATATGCAAGTATATCCTTAGGATAAATCCCTGGAAGAGGAATTACTAGATTAAAGTTCTTTCTCGATGATTGTAAGTGGATACTGAATTTCTAGGCAAAACAACTCTTTTCTTTTTCAGTTTGCTGGGGTTCTAAATCAGTGTGAAACAAGCCGGTATGAAAAGCAAGCCTCCTTAGTTCACAGTCAATAACAAATTTCTTTACCTTAATGTTTTAATGCAAGGCTTGAATTATTCAATTTTAAATGCAAAACATCTAACACAGTGTGTTGTACAAAACGGATATGGACATTCATCAAATATGTTTGAATGAATGAGTGAATGAATAAATGGAAGCCTCTAGCCACCAGAAGCATTAACTGTGGAATTATAAAATAAACACATCCTCCCTCCCCACATTCCAGAGGCTGTGAGAAACTTAATGGCATCTCACTATAACACACTTACAAATTAGATGTCAAGGCACATCTCCCATGGATCTCGTCCAAGTCACCAAAATGACTTCCTTAGAATGGACTCCCAAGACAGAATTATAGTGCAGTGGCTGGGAATCTAAAGTTTATAAAACACTAAATTCTCTAACTCCTTGCATATACCCTGCTGTGGCTGTTTTTCTCTCTGCTGGTCTCTGATTTCTCTATCACTTTGCTCCAAATCAGGGCTATTTGGAAGGATGGAAAATTTAGATCTGACCATAGTCTAAGCCCATTGAAAATAGAAGATTAAGACATTTTGAGCCAAATCTTTGTCCCTCGAAGGTTCTATTTAATTGTCTGTAAAATAAATGGATTAAAGCACGAAGATTTCTGTAGCACTTCAGTGAAATTATGTTATTGATAATTCCATGAGTGGTAATAACAACCAGATATGAAAAGTAAACAAAACTTGCATTAAATAGCAACCAACACAGTGTAACAGGATTATTGCGTACATCAGAGGAGGACAGTTTTCATGAGTCAGATTCCCAAATGAGCTTCTCATTTGCCCAGTTTGAGTAATTCTGGTTCTTCTAGGGAAGTAGGTGGCATTCACATCTTCAGTATAAACCTGCTCACAGCTCAGAGGTCCACTGCGTTGTTGCAAAATGCCATCAGTAGCATGTACAAACCATTTGTGTGTGTGTGTGTGTGTGTGTGTGTGTGTGTGTGAGAGAGAGAGAGAGAGAGAGAGAATGTGTGTGTTTATTTTTTATTTTTTTTCAATTACAGTTGACATACAATATTATATTAGTTTCAGGTGTACAACATGGTGATTAGATATTTATATAACTTACGAAATGATCACACCAATGAATCTAGTATTCATCTGACAACATACATAGTTATCACAATATTGTTAACTATATTCCTTAAGCTATACTTTACAACTCTATAACTACTTTTTAACTATAAATTCTACTTCTTAATCCCTTCCCCCTTTTCACCCACCCTTCCAACCCCACTACCAGTGGGCAACATCAAGATGTTCTCTATCTATGAGTTTGTTTCTGTTTTGTTTATTCATTTATTTTATGATTTAGATTTCACATATAACTGAAATCATATGATATTTGTCTTTCTCTGTCTGACTTACTCCACTCATCATACCCTCTAGGCCAATCTATGTTGTTGCAGAAGGCAAGATTTCATTCCTTTTTATGGTTGAGTGATATTCCATTGTATATATGTACCACCTCTTCTTTATCCATTCATCTATTGATGGACACCCATGTTGCCTCCATATCTGGGCTATTGTAAATAATGCTGCAATGAACATATGGATGAACATGTCCCTTCAAAGTAGTGTTTTGGGTTTCCTCAGATAAATATCCAGAAATGAGAATACTGGGTCCTTCTTTGTCTCTCATTATAGCCTTTCTTTTAAAGTCTATTTTGTCTGGTATAAGTATTGCTACTCTAGCTTTTTTGTTTGTTTGTTTCCATTTGCATGAAATGTCTTTTTCTATCCGTATAATTTCAGTTCGTGTGTGTCTTTTGATCAGAAGTGAGTCTCTTGCAGGCAGCATATGTAAAGATCTTATTTTCTTATTCATCCAGGCACCCTATCTTTGGAATGGAACATTAATCCATTTATATTTAAAGTAACTGTTGATAGGTATGTAATTATTGCCATTTTATAATTCATATTTTTACCTTTTTTTTAATCTTAAAAAAGTCCCTCTAACATTTCCTGTAATACTGGTTTGGTGATGATGAACTCCTTTAGCTTTTTCTTTTCTGGGAAGCTCTTTATCTGTCCTTCCATTCTCAATGATAGCTTTGCAAGATAGAGTAATCTTGGTTGTAGGTCGTTGCATATCATTACTTTTGATTGGGACGGGAAAAATATAACTGTCTTTGTTCACTGATGACATAGTTGTCTGTGTAGAAAATCCAGAAGAATTGACAAAAACCTTCGGAACTAGTAAGTAATTATAGCAAGGTTATAGTATCAAGGATAATGTACAAAAGTCAATCATCTTCCCATGTACGAGCAATGAATGCATGAAATTTAAAAATAAAAACACAATTAGCATCCCTAAAATGAAATACTTCATTATAAATCTAACAAAATATGTATGATATCTATATGAGAAAACTATAAAACTCTGATGAAGAAAATCAAAGAACTAAATAAATGGACAAATACCTCACATTCATGACTAGGAAGAATCAATATTGTTAATATGTCAGTTCTACACATCTTGATCTATAGATTCAACATGATCCCAATCAAAATCCAACAAGTTATTTTATGAGTATTGATACTCATAAAATCACAAACTGGTTCTGAAGTTCATTTGGAGATACGAAAGATCCAGAATAACCAACACAATATGTAAAGAAAAGAACAATGTTGGAAGACTGAAAATACCTGACTCCAAGACTTACTAGACAGCTATAGTAATAAGGACAGGTGTGGTAGTGGTGAAAGTAGAGACAAATAAATGGAATAGAAAAGAGAGCCCAGAAATAGACCAACATAAATATATTAAACTGATCTTCCATAACAGAGTCAAAGCAATGCAATGAAGAAAATATAGTCTTTTTGATAATAGTGTTGGAAAAACTATACACCTATATGAAATAAAATAAAATAATATGAGCCTGGACACAGACCTTCAACTTTTTAGAGAAAAATAAATTCAAAGTGAATCAAACCTGAATGTAAAACTACAAACCTCCTAGAAGATAACACAGGACAAAATCTAGATGACTTTGGGTTTGGTGATGACTTTTCAGATACAACACCAAAGCCATAATCCATAGAAAAAAGAACTGATTAGCTGGACTTTATTAAAATTTTAAAAATTCTACTCTGTGAGACAGTGTCAAGAGAATGAAAAGACAAACCACAGACTGGAAGAAAATATTTTCAAAAGGCTTATCTGAAAAAAGAACTGTTACTTAAAATATGTTTTTTTAAAAAACTGTTAAAACTCAACAATGAGAAAACAAGCCACATGACTAAAAAAATGGATCAAAGACCTTAACAGACACCTCACGAAATAACATATACAGATGGCAAAAAATTCACATGAAAAGATGCTCAAGAAATACATGGCAACACAGTAATACTAGGGGTCTGACATCAATGTATATTATAGATCATCCAGACAGAAAATCAACAAGGAAACATTAGCTTTACATGACACGCTAGACTGGGTACATTTAACAGATATATACAGAGCAGTCCACCCAAAAGCAATGGAACACATTTTTCTCAAGTGCACAAGGAACATTTTTCAGGATAGATCATATGTTAGGCCATAAAACAAGCCTTAATAAATTTAGGAAGACTGATATTGTATCAAGCATATTTTTCAATTACACTGGTGTGAAACTAGAAATCAATTACAAGAAGAAAACTGGAAAATTTAAAAATATATGGAGATAAACCACATGCTATTGAATAACCAATGGTCAACAAAGAAATCAAAAGAGAAATAAAAAATACCGTGAGCCAAACAAAAATGTAAATACAAGACATCCAAATTATGGGAAGCACCAAAAGCAGTTCTAAAAGGAAAGTTCATAGCAATCAATACCTACGTGAAGAAAAATCTCAAACAACCTAACTTTACACCTCAAGTAACTAGAAAAAGAAGAATAAACAAAGCCCAAAGTTAGAAAAAAAAGAAATTACAAAGATCTGAGTAGAAATAAATGAAATAAAGACTAAAAGACAATAGAAAAGATCAATAAAACTAAGAGCTGTTTCTTTGAAAAGATAAATAAAACTGACAAACTTTAGCTGGACTCACCAAGAAAAAAAAAAAGAGAGAGAAATCAAATAGAAAATAAAAAAAATAAAGAAGAGACATTACAACTGATACCACAGAAATACAAAGAATCATAAGAGACTACTATGAAAAATTCTACATCAACAAATTTGACAACCTTTAAGAAAAAGATAAATTCCTAGAAGCTCACCACATACCAAGAGTGAATCATGAAGAAATAGAATATCTGAATTACTATAAGGAAATAGAAAATTTAAATTAATATAAGGAGAATGAACCAGTAATCAAAAGCTTTCCAAAAAACAAAAATCCAGGACCAGACAGCTTCACTGGTGAGTTCTACCTTTAAAAATAATTAATACCTACCCTTCTCAAATTCTTTCAAAAAACTGAAGAACAGGAACATTTCCAAACTCATTTTGTGAGGCTGGCATTACACTGATGCTAAAACCAGACAAGGACACCACAAGACAAAAAAATTACAAGCCAATGTTCCTGACAAACATAGATGCAAAAATCCTCAACAAATATTAGCAAGCCAAACTCATCAATGCAGTAAAAGACTCATTCACCATGGTTAAGTGGAGTTTATTCCAGGAATGCAAGGATGAATTAACATCCACAATTGATACATCACATTAACAAAAATCATACAATTATCTCAATAGATACAGAAAAAGCATTTGACAAAATTTAACAACCATTTATGATAAAAACTCTCAACAAAGTTGGAATAGAGGGAACATACCTCAACATAACATAGGCCACATATGACAAGCCACTGTTAGCATTATATGCAACAGTAAAAAAAAATGAACACTTTTCCTCTAAGATGAGGAGCAAGACAAGAATGTTCACTCCACCACTTTTATTTAACATCGTATTGGAAGTCACAACAATTAAGCAAGAAAAAGAAATAAAAGTATCAAAATCAGAAAGGAGGAAGTAAAACTGTCACTATTTGCAGATGGCATGATATTATATATAGAAAACCCTACAGACTTCGCTAAAAAACGGTTAGAACTAATAAACAAAGTCACTAAAAGTGCAGGAAACAAAATCAATTTACAAAAATCTGTTGCATTTCTATACACTAGTAATGAAAGAGACAGAAATTTAGAAAATTAAGAAAGAGAAATTAAGAAAACAATCCCACTTACAATTGTATCAAAAAGATTTAAATATCTAGGAATAAATTTAACCAAGGAAATAAAAGCCCTGTACACTGAAAATTATGAAACACTAATGAAAGAAATGGAAGAAGACACAAATAAATGGAAAGAGACCCCATGAAGAGGTCTTCCAAGCATTGGAAGAATTAATATTGTTAAAATATCCATTCTACCAAAAGCAATCTACAGATTCAATGGAATCTGTGTCAAAATTCTAATAGCATTTTTCACTGAAATAGAACAAATAATCCTAAAATCTGTATGGAACCACAAAAGACCCCAAATAGCCAAAGCAATCTTAAGAAAGAAGAACGGGGGCAGCTGGATGGTTCAGTTGGTTAGAGCGTGAGCTCTTAACAAGGTTGCTGGTTCAATTCCCACATGGGATGGTGGGCTGCGTCCCCTGCAACTAAGATTGAAAACGGCGACTGGACTTAGAGCTGAGCTGCGCCCTCCACAACTAGATTGAAGGACTATGACTTGATTTGGAGCTGATGGGCCCTGGAAAAACACACTGTTCCCCAATATTCACCAATAAGAGAGAGAGAGAGAGAGAGAGAGAGAGAGAGAGAGAGAAAGGAGAGAGAGAAAGAAAGAAAGTGGAGGAACCACACTCCCTGGTTTCAAACTATATTACAAAGGTTAGTAATCAAAACAGTATGATACTGGTATTGGCATAAAAATAGACACACATATCAATGGAATAGATTAGAGGACCCAAATTAAACCCATACATACACGGTCAATGAATTTATGACAAAGGAGCCAAGAATATACTATGGGACAAGAAATTCTGTTCAATAAATGGTGATGGGAAAACTGACAGCCACATGCAAAAGAGTGAAATTAGACCACTTTCTGTCACCATACACAAAAATGAACTCAAAATGGATTAAAGACTGGAATGTGACACCTAAAGCCACAAAACTTCTAGAAGAAAACATAGGCAATAAGCTTCTTGCCACCAGTCTTGGCAGTGACTTTTTGATTTGACACTAAAAGCAAGCAAATAAACAAACAAACAAACACACACACACACACACACACAAAAACAAAGGCAATATTAAAGAAGTGGGACTAAATCAAACTAAAACTTCTTCATAGCAAAGGAAATGATCAAAAAATTGAAAAAGCATCCTACTGAATAGTAGAAAATACTTTCAAATCATATATCTAATAAGGGGTTAATATCCAAAATATATAAAGAACTCATACCACTCAGTAACAAAAAAAATTAAAAATGGGCAGAGGATATATTTGAATACACATTTTTCCAAAGAAGACATGGCCAATAGGTACATGAAAGGATGCTCATTGTGGTTTTGGTTTGGATTTCCCTAATCATCAGGGAAATACAAATCAAAACCACAGTGAGATATCACCTCACACCTGAAAGAAGCTGGAGGAACCACACTACCTGGTTTCAAACTATATTACAAAGCTATAGTAATCTGTTAGAATGGCTATTATAAAAAAGAAAAATAAATCCTAGTGAGGCTGTGGAGAAAAGGTAACCCTTGTGTACTGTTGGTGGGAATGTAAATTGGTACAACCTCCATGGAAAACAGTATGCAGGTTTCTCAAAAATTTTAAAATAGAACTATCATATGATCCAGCAACTCTACTTATGGGTATTCATCTGAAAAAATTGAAAACACTAGCTTGAAAATATATATACACTCCCATGTTCATTGCAGCACTATTTACAGTAGCCAAGATACAGAAGTGACTTCAGTGTTTATCAATGCACGAATGAATAAAAAAATGTGATATATATCTACAATGTAATATTATTCAGCCATAAAAATTAAGGAAGTCTTGCCATTTGTAACAACACGGACGAACCTTGAGGGTATTATGCTTAGTGAAATAAGTCAGACAGAAAAAGACAAATAGCACATGATCTCATTTTTATATAGAATCTAAGAAACAATAATAACAAGCTCATAGCTACAGAGAACAGAAAGGTGATTGCCAGAGAAAGGATGTGATCGTCTTCAAAGTCCGCTTGAACACAGGAAACACTGTTCTTGCTTTGTTACTATCATTTTTATTAAAATTTGTATATCTTCTAAAAAGCTATCATATGTACAAAGGAAAACCTTTGATTTGGATATATCCAAATTATCTTAATATTCATAATAAGAAGAATATTTAATATTTTGATTCTCTTTGTGTTTTCCAGGTATCCAGCTTTCAGATAGCAGCTTTGTTTTCTTCTTTCCAAGTGTCTCCTCATCCTTTTGATTTCTTGTTTAATTTTATTGGCTGGAGTTTCTGGAGCAATGCTAAGAAAAGGGAGTAAAAGTGAAAGTCTCATTTCTGTTCTTGACCTCAAATTCCATGAAAATGGACATACGTCTACAGCTTTTCTGTTAAGCATTTGGCTGGACTTCAGCATGTGTGCCTGTGTGTGTGTGTGTGTGTGTGTGTGTGTGTGTGTGTAACGACAAAAAATTATCCCTCTACTGTTATTTTACTAAAAAGCTTTTGTTAAAAATATGTGTAGACCTTATTAAATATGTTTTAGGCACTGATTACTCATAATATGTTTTTTCCCCATTGACCAGTTAAAATGCTGATTCAGTGGAATCAGCATTATGGAAACATCATTATTTTCCTAGAATAAAATGCACTAGGTTGTGATAGTCTATGAATTTATTAGTGAGTTATATTTCTTAATATATTAGAATTTTTGCTTCAACATAATTGATATTATTTCTAAAGATTGTGTGTGTGTCTGTGTGTGTTTATCACATTATGATGGCTTTTAAAAAGAAATTTGAACCTATATTTTTCTTTGTTCTCTTTGTTCTATTCCCTATGTTCTGAAACAATAAGAGCACCGAGTTTTTTCTGTTCATTGAAAGTTACAGAGAATTCCCTTGTGAAACCATCTGAGTTTGATGCAAATTTTTAATTTTGAAAACTTTTAAATTTTCTGTGAATATTGATTCTATTTGGGTTTGCTCTCTCTTCTGGTGTCAATTTTGGTCATTTATATTTTCCTAGAGAAAAAATAATTATTTATTTCAGGTTTTTAAATTTTGCCTGGGGTTGAAAATGTATCTTCTTATGTTTTTATTAACATTGTCTTTATCTGTATTTGTTTCACTGTCTCATTTCTAAATTTGCCTGTTTGTGCTTTCTCCCATTTTTCTTAATTAATATAGATTTATCTGGTTAATTTTTTAATTGCCTGCCACAGATTGTATTAGACCCAGGTTTTTCTCTCAGTTCCATGATCTGAATGCCTAATTTACTTATTATTGTTCTATTTTTTATGATATACTCAAGACTGTTAATGTTTTTTTCCATGTTAGTATTTTTTCCACTGTTAATATTCTCTACCCTAGTTTTTATAGTTATTTTATTTAAAAATGTATAATTATGATATATACGTATAATTCAAATTTCTCATTGACCCAAAAGTAGCTTAAGAGTTTTTTTCTTTACTTTTTCTTTGTATTTCCAAGTACTTGGAATTTTTGTTTTGCTTGACCCCATTTTTGCTCTTTTATGCTTTATTGAAATGTAAAGAGAATGAGGTCTCTTTAATATTGTTAGAGACCTATTACTTAATAAGTTTCTGATAATATCATTCCTACTTATTAGAATTTGTTGAGTTTTTCATTTGTCTTATTATATCATCATGGTACTTGAATAAAAGTGTCTATTTTCTGTTTTACCAGGGTCTGGAGTTTGTTCTATATTTATTACATTACCCTTGTTACATTGTTCAGATTATATGCTTCCTTCCTCTCTAAAGCTATGTCATGTGTTGAAGGGGGTGAGGGAAAGTTACTGTGTGTTACCATGTGTTTCTGTTGCTCCTTTCCTTTCTTCAGGTATTGCTTATGTATGTTGTCCTGTGGCATTTGGATTTATGACAGCTATCATGATAAAGTACCACTCATTTTGTTATTTTACCTTTTTTACTTTACATTCAACCTTGGTTTTAACATTTTCTTACTTTTTTTTCTTAATTTAGTATATTTTTGCTTTGTGTTCTCTGTTTTTTTCTATTGTAAAAACAAACAAACAAACAAACAAAACAAACCTTCCTTTCTGATAATTTGTAAGGTTTATACTCTTCCCCCCCACCCCCCAGTTCCTGTGGTGGTTATAACTTTAGTTAGCAAATATATTTTCAGTGTGTTCACCTTAAATATTCTCTATTAGACATGCTCTTAGAAGAGAGAAAGATCAATAATCATTTAAATAGTGAAGGTCATTCTTCCCACTCTTGTACTTAGTGATCATATGCTCCTGAAGGCACATGAAATAGGAGATGACAATCTACTGTTCCTGTCACGCAGGAATTGGGGCTGGTATTTTTGGATGTACATTGTTTACATAACATGGCCACTAAAAGCAAGCAAACAACCCTATTTAGATGTTAAGAAAGAAAAACAATCATATTTTAAGGCTGGTGAGAAAATTTGCTGAGATGAACTTATCAAGATACAACAGTTTGATTTCCAACAAGACACCTTCCTTACAGATTTTCAAAACAATCTTGATTAAGGGAGATTACAGTGGACATTGTGGCTGCTTCCTCAAAGTCTGTTTCCCATTCTCGTAGTAACAACCTTAATTTTCAGTTGTGAACCCACTCTCAACACAGCTCAGGTCTGGGGAAAGTTGTCTCCGCTCCTAGTTCTAGGAGTAGGCCATGCGATTTACGCCTGGCCTGTATCAGGTATCAACAGTCCCTTTCATTATAAGAAATGGTACACATAACCCAATTCATGCAAATTAGATACAAAGAGGGTTTTTGTTGTTTTTCTGAGAGTTTCTAGGGGAAAAATAGTTCCTCACTTTTTTTGAAAGAACTGAAAGGAATGACGTTCTCTCTAGAGCTTTAGTTTTGGGTAAGGAAGGAAGCAGACTGTCTCCGATGCTGTTGGCAGGCCTTTTGCAGCCATGCCCTGTGTCTCCCCACTGCCTTAGGGAGCTGATGTGAAAGAAGGAAGGCACAGCCCTTGAAAACATAGTTCAGCCCCTGAGTCAAACCAGTCACCATGTGCACAATGTGTGACCCTGCAGTTATGTGAGTCAACAAGTCTCCTACATTGTTGAAGTCAGATTGAACTTGGCTTGATTCCCTGCGGCCAAAGTCATGTTAAGATAGTAGTTTGTACTTGTGCTGGCTGGGGAACCCACCCCAATCATAAGATGTGACTTCCCTCAAACTCCAACTCTTTATTTATCAACTTTAAAATAAAGGAGCATCTATTAGCTTTTTACCATGTAAGATAAGGAAATTCGTTCACTTACTGTTTGTCACAGCTTCATTCCTCCTCCTCTCAACTTCTGTCAGAACAGCTGAGAATTTTAACATATGTATGCATATACTCGTATATATGTAGAATATATTTTCTTTCAAGGTTAGTAATGTTTATAATTTTTTTCTGAAACCATAATTCTCACCTTTTCCCCCTTAAATCTATATTTGAGTAGAGTGAGTGTTCATACTAGTGCTTTCATATACCAGCTTTATGTTCTTTATTTCCTTTTCCTTTCTTAGATTTAGCACTTAAATGGCCAAATATCCTCATAAGACAGATTGTTCAAATAGGATTCATATTAAGATTGCCAGATTTAGCAAACAAAAATACAAAGCTCCCAGTGAAATTGGAATTTTAGATAAACAACGAATACTTTTTTAGTATAAGTACCTTCCATGCAATATGTGTGAATTGTAGTCTCTGTGTCCCTGATTCTGTGGACATGCAAGAATTGTGTTTTATGTTTGAATGGCAACTTAGCTGGGCTTCCAAATTCTAAACCCCTTTTATTTTTTATTTAGAATCATACAGATGTGGTTCCACTATCACCTGTTAGTGGCTATTTTTACAAAGATTATGAGACCACACGAGTATTTTTTCTTTTTCCTTCATAAAGTGACTTACTTTTTCTGGCTGGATACTTAACAGAATTCTTTCTCTATCCTTGAAGTTCAGAAAAATTCTTAGGCTGCTTCATTAGTAATTGTTTTAATTTTTTTCCCTTAGAACATAGTATGCCCTTTCATGTGTAGATTTAAACCTTTCAATTTCAATACTTCTCCTTATATCTATGAATATTTTCCTAGTGCATTTACAGAAAGCCCCTTAATATCTGTAAGCCTTGTTTTCTCTGCTGTAGAGTGGGGATAATAAAAATGCCTACATCATAACCCTTTATTTGAGGGAGGGGGTCAAATTAGATAATATATGCAAAGAATTTATCATAGTGCCTGACACAGAGGGATCCCAAGAGATGCCAGCTAATTATTATTCTTATTCTAATTCTGTATTTGAAAAACCAAAAGGAAGAGACAAATGTTTCAAATTGTGATATCCTTGTTCTTTTTTGTTTTTTGTGCATTTTTCTTTTTTTTTTTTTTTGACCTTGGGGTAGATCAATATTTATTAGTTATGACACAATAAGTATGAACCATAAGAAAAACTTTAAAATTGAACTTTGTCAATATTTTAAATCTTCTGCTTCTCAGATGTCACCCTTTTTAACTTTTAAATTTTCCTTTTACTTATTAGTTTCAGGTGTACAAAACAGCACAGTGATTAGACATTTATATACCTTACAAAGTAATAATCCCAAAAAGTCTATTACTCATCTGAAACTGTACATAGTTATTAGAATATTATTAACTATAATCCTTAATGCTATACTATATATCCATATGACTACTTTTTAAAATTATAGTTGACATTCAATATTATTTTATAACAGCTTCAGGTGTACAATGTAGCAGTTAGACAGTTATTTATATAGTTTATGAAGTGATCCCCTGGTAAGTCTACTACCCATCTGATACTATACATGGTTTGGCAATATTATTGACTATATTCCCCATACTGTACTTTACATCCCTATGACTCTTTTATAACTACCAATTTGTACTTCTTAATCCCTTCATCTTTCTCACCCAGCCTCCAACCCCCTCCCATCTAGTAACCATCAGTTGTTCTCTTTGTCTATGGGTCTGTTTCTATTTTGTTTGTTCATTTATTTTATTCTTTAGATTCCACATATAAGTGAGATCATACAGTATTTGTCTTTTTCAGTCTGACTTATATCACTTAGCATAATACCCTCTAGGTCCATCCATGTTGTCACAAATGGTAAGATTTCATTCTTTTTATGGTAGAGTAATATTCCATTTTATATATGTACCACATCTTCTTTATCCAATTGCCTATTGATGTGTATTTGAGTTATTTCCATATCTTGGCTATTGTAAATAGTGCTTCAGTGAACATAGGGGTGCATATATCAAAATAGTGTTTTAGATTTCTTTGGATAAATACCCAGGAGTAGAATTGCTGGGTCATAATGTAGTTTTGTTTTTAATTTTTTGAGGAACTGCCATACTGTTTTCCATAGTGGCTGCACCAGTTTGCAATCCCACCAACAGTGTACAAATGTTCCCCAAAAGTTTTTGCATAGCAAAGGAAACCATCAACAAAACGAAAAGACATCCTACTGAATGCAAGAAGATATTCACCAATGATACATCTGATAATGATACAATGATACATCTGATATCTAAAAATCTCTAAAAAACTCGCACAACTCAACACCAAAAAGCCAAACAATCCAATTAGCACGTGGGCAGAGGACTTGAACAGACGTTTCTCCAAAGAAGACATACAGATGGGCAATAGATATATGAAAAGATGCTCAACGTCACTAATCATCAGAGAAATGCAAGTTAAAACCACAATGAGATATCACCTCACACCTGTCAGAATGGCCATCATCAATACATCAACAAACAACAAGACAACAAGTGTTGGCAAGGATGTGGAGAAAAGTGTCATCCTTGTTCTTTTATTCTGAAGTATTTGTTCAGGTTCTCCATGTGTGTACAGTATTATTGTGTCAATGAGATTCAGGATTGTATCTTGACCCACCCTCTAATCTGCCCAATACAGGGCCTTGTGCTTACACATAAAGAATGCTGCTTGATTTCACCTATTGAATCAATAAACAAAAGGATTTATGACTACAGGACACAAAAGAGGAGACATTTATCCAGAACTTAATGGGTAAAACTGATGTAACAGCCCCATATTCGCATTAATTTTGAATCCAGGGAGAAATGACCATTCCCTTAGATTCTAAGTGAAGACAGATTCAAGGCACTTGACATAGCTTAACAATTTAGATGTGAACTGCAGCCACAGCCTAAGACCTCCCTCAGGGCATTTAGACTGTTGATGACCAACATGCAGAAGTTTACAAACAATCTCATAGAAGTTTACAAACAATATCCAGAGTTGAGGGGGAGGGAGTGCAAGGAACAAATGTTAACATAATTGTTGGGAAATGAACGATGGGGAGGGAGTGGTATTAAAGAAACCAGCACAACCAGAGTAAAAAAATGGTTAGTATTATTAACAATAATAACAACAGAAATAATAATAGCAAGCACTTACATAGCATTTACTATATACCAGATATTATTTAAGACATATTTAGATAGGTGATAGAAAGATAGATAGAAGATAGATAGATAGACAGACAGACAGACAGACAGACAGATAGATAGATGATAAATTCAATTAATCCTTACAAAAATCCCACAGGAAGGTAAAATTATATAGAGATGAGGAAACTTAGGCATAGAGGACAGTTAAGTTCAAAGTCACACATCCAATGGCCAGGTAAACTTGGGCCCATATTAGCCCTTTGTGAGAGCTGTATTATTAATAAAGTCTTACGCTATCACACAGAAAGCAATGACTCGCAGCTGGTGGTCCAAGATGACTTTGGGAGAAAAACGTTTTTCTTACAAGGATTATAATTATGCTGTTTGCTTTGGGGTGTGCTATGTGTCCTGCATCTTCTTACAACATAGTTAGAAAAAGATGCAGTATATTGTAGTGCTAAAAGCACAGACCCTGAAGTTACAATACCCAGATTAGAGTCTGCCTCTTTCTCTTAGCTGTGTGACCTGGGCCTCTTCGGTTATTCAATTTTAAGTAATGTTTCTACCATCCATCCACCAGCATAAGCCAGGAACCCAGAATCCTAAATGGTAATGCCCGGTATGCATACTCCACTTACAATTCATCAAATCCTATAGATCTTAGCTGCTGAATATCTATCTCTCAGGTCTGTTCCCTTCTCACCTTCTCCACTGACACTCCCCTAGTCCAAGCATTTAACCTGCTGTGTGACCTTGGGAAAGTTACTCTTTTAGTGCCTTAGTTTCTTCATCTGTAAAATGTAGGCGATAATAATATCTACCTCACAGAGCTGTGTGAGGATTTAATATATTGATGCTGCAAATAATTTAGAACAGTGTCCATCACATGATAAGAATTCAAAAAATATTAGCCTAAACAAACTTTCTAAAGGCTTCACTCTATCCACGCTATTCCTGCTCTAATCTGTTTTCTGCACTGGAGCCAAGATGATCTTTCCTAATAGCAGTTTTGACTATGAGCCCGCCTTACTTAGAAACCTTTCCTGGACTTCTCTTTGTGCTGAGGGGATGAAAATCCCTGCCCCATGAACTTCTGCCTTCTGTCAAGTTCATCTCTTTCTGGGCTTCACCTCGCTCCTGACTCTTCACCCACTCCACTCCCATCTTCTATCGGTTCCTGGAATGCCCAGGTTTCTTCACAGCGCATGTTTTTCACTTGGTGGTCCCTCCACCTGGAATACTTTCCCACGGCCTCTTCCCCTGGCCCAGGGCTGTCCCACCCATCCTTCAGATCTCCTTCCACCACGTGGGGAGGCCTTCTCTGATGCCTGCCCTCCAAACCCCAGTCTAGGTCAGTCTCTTTTGTCCACACACAATCTTAGGCCCTCATTCTGCAGTTATTTCATTCATTGGGGAGATTGTTTTTTAAGTATTGGTCTCCCCCCAGTTAGACTAAAACTATAAAAATGTATGTTTATATGAGTTTTTTTGGTAACCCAAATGAGAAGCTTCCTGAGGCTTTATTTCCTGCCCTTGCTCCTCAATCCTCGTGTGGACCTTTCTCTGCAAAAATAATTCCTTATTCTAATCTCCAATGTGAAACTTTATATCACGCTTTCTAGAAACACCACCCTATGTCCACCTGAGTTAGTTATAACCCAAAAATCATGGCCTGCTCTCCAGTGGTACATTTCTCCATACCTGAGTTATATAACCTAGAAAGTGCCCTAAGGGGGTGGGAGCAGGAAATTCCAGACTTGACATTCCATGTCCCACAGAATAGTCTGTCCTCGATGTATGGGGATATGTGGGGGAGGGGAATGGGCAGGGATGAAGGAAATTTTCAAAGGAATATTTAGAAATAGAGGGAGCATTTCTAGTCTTTTCATCTCCAAGGTGACTTACAGATTTTCTTATAACCCTATAATTATCCAGAAGGTAACTATTTAATCACACACACACACACACACACACACACACACACTCACCCACCACCAGTACCACCATATCTCAGGTATATAATACAGTCTGTATCAGAAGTCATAACCTGGAAATCGCAGGGCTAATTCAACACACAATTTAGAATGCAAAAATTATCAGGTTTCACATAAAAATTCATATTTCTAGCTTTTTTGGGGAAAAAAGTGGAAGATTTCCATTGGCTGGAGCTGAATAGTAGCATTCTCTTTGGATAAGTCAGGCTCTTCCTACTCTGCTGATCTCGATCATCTCCTACAAACAGCTCACAACACTTACTCACTTTACCTATCTGGCCCCTGTGAGCAGCTGAATTTTCCAGCACTTGTTTAATCTGAAGGTGTGAAGACATATTTTCCTACCTGTTCCTTAGTTCCCAAGGCTATATCACTCATGATGGGGTTAGTCTTCTCCATCATTGCACAGAACGAGAAAAGTCCTTTGCTTATCTTTTTCCTCAGCCCCTTTATATTGTGTCCCTGAAGACTTACATGGAACAAGAAATGGTTCATTGCTGAGTCACCAATCTCTAACAGCAACCCCCTTAGCTTCAAAAAATGTGGTTGGAGTTTTCAAATTGCTACTTCTAAGAGCCAAACTAAATTCTAAAATGAGGTCCATCCTCCTCCCCAGATGATTTTCATTGCACAGCAGAACATAGATTGGCAGGTCATGATAGGAGGCTGGCAGAGGGAGAAGTAAGGAGACAGGTAAGAGATTGAGGGTCTGAAATCCAGCAGTAGCCAAAGGAAGAAGAGGAAAGGGGAACGCTATCAATTCACCACCAAAACAATGAGCAGTGCTGTCACTTTTCTATGATGATGACACACAAATTTACTGCCATAACATTCTATATTTATATTGTTCCTCCCTACCCCAGAAGACTCTAATGATCATCTCTTCTTTCATCTCTTGGACCTAAGCACACATTTTTAAAATCTGTGTGTCTATATATAATGAAAACATTTATAAGCTCCAATTAAAGTTGAATGAAAACTATGACTTTGGCTTCTAACCAACTAGCTAAACAACCATAGCAATCAAATCCAAATCCAATTTAGGAGAAACACAGTGACTATAAGCAGTGATTGAGTTAAACACAGGATCTGGGTCTATAAGAAAAAGAAAATCCTATAAAACTTCTGACAGTAGTTTCAATTTTGGTGGAATACACCCAGCATATGTGTAAGGCCACTTTCTAACTTCTACAATGGACACTATTTTCTACTGCAAATGAAATAGGCATACAGTGGGTGTAGTGGGCACTCAATCAACATCTGTTAGAAAGAGAGAGAAAGAAAAGACAGAAAGAAAGGGAAAAGAGTGAGGGGGGAGAAAGAAAGAGTGAGGGAGAAAGAAAGAAAGGAAGGAAGGAAGGAAGGAAGGAAGGAAGGAAGGAAGGAAGGAAGGAAGGAAGGAAGGAAGGAAGGAAGCAAGCACAGGCATATATAAAGGAGATTCAAGATGGTGAAGTAGATAAATGCTATGCTTGCCTCATCCCACGAACACATCAAAATTACAACTAAATTATAGTTCAATCAACCTGGAGAACCATCTGAAGTCTAGCTAAACAAAAAATTTTTAACTAAAGATATAAAGAAGAAGGCACAACAAGACTGGTAGGAGGAGCAGGGATAAGAAACAGGCTGGTCCCACATCCACCTGTGGCCCATGAAAATTGGGAGAGATATCTTGGCCACAGAGATTCCCCACAAAGGAGCAAGGGACCCCACGCCCCACACCAGGCTCCCAGCTTGGAGTACTGGTGCCAGGAAGAGGAACCCCCACAATTTCTGGCTGTGAAAAACTGGGGATTTTGTCCATTCAGTTGGGATGGAAAACAGCAAGAAACCCAGACATCCTCTTAAGGGCCTGTGCAGGCACTCACCCTGAGCTCTGGTGGAGGAACGGTGACTTTGGGGGCACCGGAGACATATAGGGAGAGACTTAGTTTTATAACTTCTGGATGAGGACTGGAGGGACAGTCCCAATTTTCCCTGTGCAGGGCCCTTCTCCCACACAGCCGGCAGGCAGGCACCATCTTTCCTGTGTTGAGCCTAGCTTATTTCCAAATCTAAATCTCATTGGCCTGGTGAAGCTCTGCTGCTCCACTCTGCTGATTCACTGAGACCTTGCCTCACCCAACTTGCCTACCACATTAGGCTATATCAGAGGCTGAAACTTATGGAAGCCAATAGGTGGCAGCAGGCCTTGGTTTGCAGTGTGGTCTTTCCCATGTGCCTTCAGGTACAGCACAGGGAGTGACCAACTGTGGATCACGTTGTAACTCCTACCAGGTACTCTCTGGACAGTCACAGGTAATCGAGGACCTGGGCCTGCACTGAATCCCCTCCCAGAGGCCCCAGAACAAACAAACTTGGAAGTTGGCTTCAGACCACAGCAGAGCACAGCCCAACTAGCCCCACAAGTGACACACACAAACAGTGGTCTCAACAGGCACCAGAGCATGCTAGGGAGAATCAAGCTCCGTGCATTAAACCCCCTGCACAGCAGTCTGTAAGCTGTGGACATGGCCAAACCCCACAGCCAGTCAGCATAAGAGTCAATCCCACCTATTGACATACCAACAGCAATCAAGTCTCAACTATAATAGGAAGACACACACAACACACACAAGGGATACTCCTGGAGCATCTGTTGCAGGTGACCAGGGAGATTGTGCCACTGGGTCACCTGGCAAGATTGGGACACATAATAGTCCAACCTAATACAGAGAAACAAACACAGAGAGGCATACAAAATGAGAAAACAAAGAAATATGTCCCAAATGAAAGAACAGGAGAAAACTTCAGAAAAAAGAACTTAACAAAATGGAGGCAAGCAACCTACCAGATAGAGTTCAAAACAATGGTTATAAGGATGCTCAAGGAACTTAGTAAGAACTTCGACAAAGAGACAGCAGCAAAAAAAGGACATAGATACCATAAAAAAAGAACCAGTTAGAATTGAAGAACACAATAACTGAAATGAAAAATACAGTGGAAGGAATCACCAGCAGACTAGATGAAGCAGAGGATTGAAGCAGCGATTTGGAAGAGAAGGTAGCAGAAAACACCCAACTGGAACAGTGAAAAGAAAAAAGAATATCTTAAAAAATGAAGATAGTTTAAGAGGCCTCTGGGACAACATCAAGCATAACAGCATTCACATCATAGGGGTACAGAAGGAGAAGAGAGAAAGGAAGGGATTGAGAATCTATTTGAAGAAATAATGACTGAAAACTTTCCTAATTTGCTGAAGGAAATAGACATATAAGCCCAGGAAGCACAGGGAGTCCCAAAAAGTTTGACTCCAAACAGGCCCACACCAAGACACATCGTAATTAAAATGTCAATGGTTAAAGACAAAGAGAGAATCCTAAAAGCAGCAAGAAAAAAGTGGTTAGTTACCTATGATGGAGTCCCATAAGACCATCAGCTGATTTCTCAATAGAAATTTTGCAGGCCAGAAGGGATTGGCAAGAAATATTCAAAGTGATTAAAATCAAGGGCCAATAATCAAAATTACTCTACCCAGCAAAGCTATCATTTAGAATTGAAGGAGAGATAAAGAACTTCCCAGGCAAGAAAAAGCTAAAGAAGTTCATTACCACCAAAACAGTTTACAAGAAATGTTAACGGTACTTCTATAAGATGGAAAAAAAAACAAAAAACAAACATATGAATAATAAAATAGCAATAACTACATATCTATCAACAATTGCTTTTAATGTGAGTGGATTAAATGCTCCAGTCAAAAACATAAGGTGACTGAATGGATAAGAAAACAAAACCTGTACATATGCTGCCTACAAGAGACTCACTTCAGATTGAAAGACACACACACAGACTGAAAGTAAAGGGTTGGGAAAAAATGTTTCATGAAAATGGAAACAAACAAAAAATCTGGGGTAGCAATACTTATAGCAGACAAAATATATTTTAAAACAAAGGCTATAACAAGAGACAAATAAGGACCCAGTAATCCCACTTCAGGGTATTTATCCAAAGAAACCCAAACACTACTTCAGGAGATGTTTGTATCCACATGTCCATTGCAGCATTGTTTACAATGGCTAAGGTGTGAAGGCAGCCTGGGTGTCTGTCAATGGATGAATGGATAAAGAGGAGGTGGTACATATATACAATGGAATATTGCTCAACCATGGAGGGGAATGGGATCTTGCCATCTACAGGGGCATGGATGTACCTGGAAGGTATTGGACTGAGGGAAGTATGTCAGACAGAGAAAGACAGATGCAATGTGATTTCACTTATATGTGGAATTTAAAGAACAAAATAAACAAACAAAACAGAAACAGACTCACAGATACAGAGAACATATTGATGGTTATCAGATGGGAAGGGAGTTGAGGATGAGTGGAAAAGGGGAAGGGATTAAGAAGTACAAGTTGGTTGTTACACAATAGTCATGGAGATGTAAAGTAAAGCATAGGGAATGTAGTCAATAATATGGTAATAACTATGTATAGTGCCAGGTGGGTATTAGATTAGTCAGGGGTATTACTTCTTAAATTATATAAATGTCTAACTACATGCTGTACATCAGAAATAAATATCAAATGATATTGAATGTCAATAATGAAAAATTAACAGGGGGCGGAGGTGAAGGGCAATAAGTGGTCTAAATTTCCAGGTACAAACCAAAGAAGTCATGAGGATGTAATGTATAGCACAGGGAATGTGGTCAATAATATTGTGATAGCGTGGTGTGGTGTCAAATGGTCCTGGTGATCATTTCTTTACGTATATGAATGCTGAATAACTATTGTGTACAACTGAAACTAATATAATATTGTATGATAACTATATTTTCAATTAAAATCTTCGAAAGAGAGAAAGAAAGAAAGGAGAAAGAAAGAAAAAAGAAAGAAAAAAAGAAATAAGAGTGAGGAGGTGGGAGGGAAGGAGGGAAGAACTAAGAAACACAACTTCCTAGAGAAATGCTTCCTAGAGAAATGATCACCTTGAAAGCCAGTCTTTGTTGCAAAAGAAAAAGAATTACTGACAGCCAAAAGTTTTCTGACTTATTCAAAGATGATTTTGGAGATTCAAATATGAAGTTGTACTGTAACTCAGATGCAGATAAAACTCAATACTCTATGAGAGAGGTCCCCCCTCTGCCTCTGGAGGAAGTAGTGAATGAACCTGGGTACAGATGGAAGAGTTGGGAAGGGAAGGAGAGGAACAACAAGTCGGGAACATGAGTCTTGACCATTCCTTTGAGTTCAAAATCCTTGTCAGTATTAATAGGAAAAAAAAAAAAAAAGATGAATGTTGGGCTTACCCCATTGCCGGGTAGCTTGTTTCTCAGTTCTCTAGCCACACACTGGGGCCATTTTAAGTTCCCTTTCAAACAGTTGTTTAAATGTTTAATTGGGTGCCAGACCAAATTGGAGCCCATGACCTGCAGTAGGCATCTCTGCAAATGGGCTGCATGTAGACTTTGGTCTCTCTCCATATTGGAATATGGTATGGTGTGTGTTAGAAGTCCTGTAAGTTCTGACCAGGGGACAGGAGCTGAAAATTCTAGTAGATCAGCAGAGCGGTCAGAACAGAATGTAGAAAGTTTATGACCAAAGGCCAAACCCATAATGTCAACAATAAGTGCAGCATAATATCCCAAAAGGCCAGATGGGATTGGACCTACACGAGTGGCCACTGGTATGTGGGTGCAGACCAGTTCAGTCAGCCCAGGGCAGAGACCAGTGTGGACCCAAGGTCTCTTGAAGTACTGCCATGAGGACACATAAACATCCCATTTTCCTCATATATTACCTGGATTAGAGGAGAATGGTGAAGGTGGTACAAGGACATGGGCAGGGAAACCCTGAAAGACAGCATTTCCCCAAGAGAGCCTGCTGTGAATGAAAAAGCTGCCCATCCCCGAAACCCAACAGTGGCCTTAGGGACTCAGGAAACACTTATTGATCCACCTACACAGTATGTGATTGAACATGTGAAACATAGGTTATAAATGTTTGACTTTGCTATGAAAAACAAATGAGATGATGAGGATTAAAGGTAAATTAGTCCAGAAAAAGAAAAAAGAAAATAAATAACAAAGCACTGTTTCTGTTCACCGTCAAGAGGTGACGGGAAGCAATAAGAAAAAAAAAATCTTGAAAGATGGAAAATATCATTTTTTAAATCTTAATGGTATGAACTTACCTCGTTTATTCTCCTCATAGTCAATACAGTGTTGTGATAACCCAATTGAGAAGCTCTTGGAGCTTAAGGTTAAGAGGCAGGTCTGAGTATCATTCAGGGCCCAATCAGAAACAGATGGGACGCTGGGCAGGATTAAGAGAATGAGAAGATGAGTCACCCATGGGCTAGAGGCTGTCCCTTGGCCAAAAAGGGACAGTAAGAGAGAATTGTGTGGAAGGGCATGGGGAGAGCTGGATGCATGGAAGAGGAGTACCTATGGGGAAGAGAACATGACCACTCTCTCTTCCTGCCCTCAGGTCTCCTGCTGGTGGCTCCCCTTGGCCAAATCCAGTGGGAAGTCAGAGGGGAGCCCAGGTATACAGTCCATTGTGGTCAGTCTCCTAGCGCACAGGGCAAAGCAGACAATGACACAGAATGAATTGGGGCAGGGGGCAGCAAATGGAAAATAATCAGCCCAGTCTGACACACAGAATGATAAGACATGGCTGACATGTTAAGCAGAGTCTCTGTAGTTCTGTGTGATTTTTATAAAACCAAAAAAGAATGGCAGCCCAAGAGCAGCACTTGGGTGGCCAATTGAACACCTGAAAAGAATTTGCTTTTATTTTTTTCAATTTTCCAAAGAAATTAAGAAATTTCCATCATCTTCCCCACGGTTGTGATGTCAGACTGTTTGAGTCTCAGCTAAGCTATTTCAAACATTGTCATGTATTTCTATAAACTTGAGCTATGGGAGTTCTGCTTTCATGGTTTCAGTATACAATCTAGAGGCAAAGACTGCGTCTATATGTCATGGACGTTCTGGTCACACGACACACCGCCACACTGCACGAAAGACAGCTCACAGGCCCTGCCAGACCACACTGACCTCATTTTGCAATGCTGGCTTTGGGGGGATTTTATTTTAAAACCTGAATATTTATACAGTTTGCATTCTTTAGGAGGTGATAGATTCTATTAACCTTCAAGAGCTCTCATTTGCTTTATCTTTTCGCTAAGAGAAGCCAGGCTGCCTGGCTGAGAGGACCTAGCTGACTTGGCTACGTTTAGCCGTACCTGTTGTTATTAAACACAGAGCAGAATTATTTTAAGTTCAATTTTTACATTAAACATAATAATTTTGCTGTGTTTGGATTCCTGAGGGCTCTTGGACTCTTTAATTTATTTCATTGTTCTGATGTTACTCCTCCCCTCACCCCCTGAATTCCATGCTCTGAACTAAGGGAGTAACTGGGAAGGGGTGAGTAAGGGGCAGCTGCAGCAGGGAACAGGATGGGAACGAAGTGAGAAAGATCATCACTAAGAGTTCAGGTTTGTCCTGGAGGGCTTGGGGCTAAACGGCCGGAGTAGGTTGAGTAGAATCAGTAGAGGAGAACGTAGGGAAGTGAAGGGTATCCTTCCTTCAGTTCATGGATAACTCATTTGAGATCTAGTAACTTTGACTTAATTACTTTCACAGACTTTTTAACGGTTTCTATATGTAAACCCGAGGTCCTGGAGTTACCCTGAAGTGGAATTGCAGGTCTCACCGGCTGTGTGACCTCAGGCAGGGGGCGTACTTTCTCAGAGATGTGCGTGTCTTGCTGCTCAAAGAAGTGTGCTGCACAGACTATGCTGACGTATAACGCTCCCGATGAAGTGAGTAGAAAAATGGGGAGCACGTGTTTAGAAACTGTTTAGCCACTTGCTATTGTCGGGGCACCCAAACATGGGATCTTTGGCTCGTCTCATTGAACGGGATATGGACCAAAACGTGACAACATGGAGAAAGAAAAAGGAAAAACCAAAAACAACCCTCCCCCCAAACAAACAAACAAAATCTGGTCTTTCCTTGGAGGAATTTTGGGCAGCACAGGTAAGGATGATGTTACCTAGGCCTCTCAGATAATGTATAGGAAGCACTGATTGCAGTAGTGGTCTGACATGTTATAGGAGCTCAAGGAATGGCAGTTCCTTCCATTCCTCCATCCCAAGGAAGACTCTTCAAACCTTGCAGTCAATACTTGAGACCCAGGAACCCCGACCTTGCTCCCACAGAAAATGCAAGGACAAACCTTGCCAGCATGCTGCCTTAGAAGTCTTTGTTTGGGAAGAAAGCTATGCCCATGAATCTTTGTCCCTAAACTTATTGTGAATATGGTAGGGTCCAAATAAGAAATTCCCTCATCTCTTCCTCTAGGAGGAGGCCCCCACCCCCTTAGGATCAACAGACAATACTAGTTTCAAACCAACCTTCAACTTATATAATGTGGTCATTTCCAAGGAGCTGAGAATTTTTCCCAACCGACTCCAGGATTTTCAGTATAGGCAGTTAGTAACTTGGCATTAAACAACTCTTTTTGGCCTCTTTTGAAAAAAAAAGAAACTGAGTAGCAAAGTGGAAACAAAGGCTCAGACTGGGGCCACCAACGTCCACGTTTATCACAACAATAGTGACCCTAATACATTCTTTTTGTTTTTAAGATTTTCGTTTTTTAAAGAAATTTTACGTTCGTAGCAAAAATCAACAGAAGGTCCCAAGATTTGCATCGGCCTGCTGCCCTCACACAGACATAGTGTCATACAGAGCTTGGGTGTACTCTTACTTCGGACACAGCTTAGTGATGAGGGGCCAATGCTACAGACATATGGCCTAGTCGATGCAGCATAAAGTACCCCCCAGACCATGTCTAATTTTGTGCAGAAAACAAAATGTTCAAATCCTACGACAAGATTGCTGATGGAAGAGAACCAAGTCGGTTCACAGGTCATGTCATCGTTGTCTCATAATTATTGCACAGCGACCATGAACACTGAGAGAACAGGGAAATTTTGGAAAGCTGTGAAGTTCAGCAAGAACCCGGCCCATGTGTTTATTAAACCTGCTTTCCAATGACTGCTTGTGTACACCACTTCAGAGGGAAATAATGAGCATGAAATTCAATTATACAGGCACCCGCTTAAGCATCTCAACCAGAATTGCATCCCTAATCTTTTATTTTGAAGATAAAGCGAAAATCTAAAGCTATTCTCCTTATGATGGTATTTTATTCCCTTTGTGATGCAGCCAACAGAATTCCCTTCAACCTAAGGCTCTAACTTCAAAGTTAGCTCGCCCCTTAGCTGTTGTCCTGCTTTTGAACCTGAATTTATGTTTTCTGTACACTGAAAGAAGTCGACCAAAGATAACCCACCAACAGGACCTCAGGAGCAGTGTCCTGGGGAGAAAAGGGGTGCTGCTGAGGGCTGGGAAATGATGAGCTGAGTCTCACACAGAGAGGCACCTCCTGCTCTGCTGTGCAGCTACCGTGCAGGGAAGAAGGATGATGACCTCACATCTGTGAGCTCAGGAAAGCCCTGGCCCCGGCCCTCACGTGCCCCAGGCTCAAACTGAGGCCAGCGGTCCAGAGCATCCTGAAAAGGTGCTGCTCAGAGGACTCAGGTTGGCCTTCTGTTGAAGCCTCCTTGTTCCAACTTTGTCATGTGCCATTCTGTACACGTAAGTACACCCATGGGACTCACATGTCACGTCACCTGCCCTGCTGCGGGATCATGCCTCATTCACCTTCATGGATGAGGCAGCTCCAGGCACCACGTCTGGTCCCTGGGCAATGCTGTTAACTGCTGAGTGAATGTCTGCACAGCACAGCTTTCAGAATGGTGCCGAGGTCCAGGGAAATGGAGCTCCCAAAAGCCCCTTTGCTCTGCTTCTCCTACTACTTCCCATTCAAATGAGAGCCCCAGCACCGTCCCTAACACACACAGACACAGAGCTATCCACGGTCCTAAAACACAGCTCTGCACCTCTGTCGCCCAGTATTACTCAGCATTTTTTAAATGACAAGATAACATTTAAAATAGGAGTGTTCCTGTTTTGCACTTGCATAACCTTTTTCCAAATGTAAGGGATGGTGAGTAGAGTTTACGGTGTTTCTATTAAATGGATGGTGAGTAGAGTTTATAGTGTTTCTATTAAAGGGCAGATGAAAGCGGGCGGAAAATGGTGAAGGAAGAAGTTCAGCATTTAAGTCAGACATCAAGAAGAACATCCCGACAGCCAGAAATCTGATATTCTGGCATAAGACCCTCAAAGAAAGAGCCTTCCCCAAAGAAGCTTATGAGTTTGTGTTAAAGGGGGAAAATAATGGTGTTCCTTCCAGAGCCAAAGGAATGAATTTGCTTCCATCCTCACCCCACGTGTCCATCTGTCCAAATTCTTCCCATCCCACAAGGCTTATCTCAGATGCCTGTAGAACGTTATTCTCCCCCAGCCTCCTCGCCCTTTGTGTGTATACAAAGTACACACAGTACCTTTGTGGTACTCAGGATTTATCAACACTTACCTACTGACACCTACCGTGTCCAGATACTGTTCTGGTTTTGGGGGGACAGAGAAATGGTTTTGAAAGACTAGGTTCCTGCTGGAACGGAGCCCACATTGCTGGGGGTGGATTTTGGGGGGGTGGCGGTAATCCAGATGAGAAACAAGAAAACAAATCCACAAAGTGCTTTTCACTAATTCTTAGTGTCGTGAAAAAATGAAGCAAGTTAAGTAACTGAGAATGGCGGAGAGACCCCCTAAAGGGGACTTTCCATAGGAAAGTAGGAGAGACCTCTGTGAGGAGGTGGCCAGGAGCTGAGGCTGAGAAGGCCCGTATGCTCACAGGCAGTTCCAGGAGGAGGAAAGAGCAGGGGAACTTGCCATGTTCAAGAGACGACACAAACGTGAGTGGCGCTCATTGAGCTAAAATGAGAGAGATGGAGGCTGCTGCCAGCTCTCTTCCCCAGGGTACTGTTTGGTCCTCTTTCTGACTATCGTGTAAAGGTCTTGAGTGAGTGCGATCTCCCACACCGTGTCTTGTTATGGACCAAAGCCTTGTGCTCCAAAAAATTATATATTGAAGCCCTAACCCCCAAACAATGGAATGTGGGGATGGACCTTTGGGAGGTAATTATGGTTAGATGAAGTCATGAGGGTGAGACTAGTGCTCTTATAAGAAGAGATACTGGAGAGTTCGATCTCTCTCTCTCTCTCTCTCTCTCTCTCTCTCTCTCTCTCTCTGCCTCTCCACATACACATAAGAGATCATGTGAACACACAGCGATATGGCAGCTGCCTATAATCCAAAAGAAGAGGCCTTGCTGGAACCTGGCTCTTCGACTTCACAGCTTCCAGAGTGTGAGAAATACATTTCTGTTGTTTAAGCCACCCAGTCAATGGTAATGCGTTATGTCAGGGCAGCTTGAGCTGACTAACAGGTCTACTCACATGCCTGGAACTCTAAGTAAAGGGCCGGTAATAGCTCTTCAGTCGATGAGTAATGGAGTTAGGGGCTCCTAATGCACTTCCCATCAGTCCTCGGAGACTCATGCCCCACCCTCTCTAACCCCCTACCAAAGCTTAACCAGATATTTTCAGGAGATCCTGAGGAAGTCGCCCAGCAATGTCATCACATAGTCTTCCATTCCAGGCTCCCTTCCTTGTCACGTTTAATGCTGTGCCACACCACTGTAGCTAAGACATGGGTCCATGCTCAGGTAACAGTCACCCCTGTCCCCAAAGCAACAAACCACAGAGTGCCAACATGAGGCTGTGCTCTCTGCAGCCTCCACTGAGGCACGGAACAGAACTGGGGAGAAACAGGGATTCCATTTGGGTCTTTCCAACCTGGGGACCCTGAGAAATTCTCTTTTTTCCTCAGTGCTCCCCGAGTCTTCTAGGGAAAAAGGTCCTTCAGCTTCTGTCTGCACACTTGTCTCCACGGAGCTCAGACCCCAGACCACATCTACTACATCATAGGTGCTTCAGGTAAGCAAACAACTGTGGGCAGCCAGTCACCCTGCACCAATTTCTCATTCATGTTCCATGTGACCAAGTCCCAAGGTCAAGCTGCACGCTGAATAAAAGACCTAACACCCCTGGATTCTTGGACTCTATTCATTTCTTGCCATGAACTACAGGAGGTTTTCTGGTATATGGAAAAGAATATACTGAAAGTGAAGAGAAAACTGAAACCTTTCCTTGCAGAGGAAGGCGTGTGTGTGTGTGTGTGTGTGTGTGTGTGTGTGTGTGTGTGGTAGTTCTGTGGGGTTAGAATCGTGATATACGTCCTTATTGTGCTGTTGCCAGTAGACGTTTGACCAGCACCCCTACACATGACATTTGTTTGTTCAAATGTCACACAATTCATGGTCCGTGTGGGAGCAGAGCAGTGCTGTGACACTGAGCAGCTGAGGACTCCCGAGCTTGGCAGCCTCCCGGGCGTGCTGCACTGTGGCAGGCAGCCAGAGCCTTGCACAGCAGAGCACGTGGATCTATGCACACACACACACGTAGGTGCTACACACACGCACACGCACACACACATGCACACATGCACAGAAGAGCAGGAGAGAGGCTCTCTGTCTTCAGGAGATGCTTCATTTCTTTCATGTAATTTATACCCCCAAACTGCGCTCTGCACAATATTGTCCTAGGGAACTTGATTTCTTTCATGTGGTTCTTTCTGCTAACGAGATTAAATCAGTTCCAATAGGTACTGCTTTAATGGAGATGATAAACTTTTATTGAACTTGAGCACATTAAAATGAAATGTAAGCAATAGGTGATTTTGGCATTCTCCTGGGGTCTCTTCCAATTTGAATAAAGCCAGCATGCCTTCTCTGGAAAATAACAGCTCCTAGCCCAGCTCACTTTATGTGCTTAATTAAAATCTATTTTAGTGGTATAAAAAGGAGCTAAACAATGTCATGTTCCTTCTTTTCCATAGAAGTCTAAAGAAACTATGTTTTCAACCACAATAACAGACCTGAACAAGTCGTTTCTCAAAAACAGATCCTTACATTTCACACAAAGAGCAGGTAACGTGCTGTTTTACAGCGGCCTGTCTGCTAATCTGTGATCTGTTTTGTCTGTGAATGGGATTATCATGGTGGTTTATTGAAAAAGAGCCAAAAACGATGTTAAGTAAACTGTTTACACAAAGCCACCAGGCTGAAAAATTCAAACTCAGACTCATTTCAGGTTTTAACCAAAATAAACTTTATTATAGTTTCAACTGGACAGTTAAACCTTTCAGGGGCTGTTCAACTTGCTGAATGTGTAGAGCACAAGACCACAGCTCTCTGCAGAAATCATGAAACCGTAAATATTGCGGTTAACCTCTGAAGGTTGCCTTTCTTTGCAGTGCTCCGCTCAGCTTTTACTTGAGCCAGGACTTCAGCCAGGCTCCTGGGCCAGGCTCCTGTCACCGTCTTTGCCAGTCCTGTAAGTCAAGAGAGGGAGGTTTGGCTCTCCGGCACGGCAGGGGGTAGATGTGGAGCTGTCAGTAACCCTTAGCCTAACTCCTCAGGGAAGACATCTTTATGTCTCTGGGGGGCTGGTAGGGATACACGTGGCCTCTTTTGACCTCCATAGTGGCCCCCCAGTTCAAAAAGGTCACAATGATTTTTTTATTAATGTCCACTCTTGACCTTTGTGCATCTTGAATTCTCATCTGGGGCCAAAATATTTCACAAGCTGTGCTTTGATCTGCTTGAAAACAGACAAAAGACTAAAAGAATAGAAACATCCACCAAAGAAGCCCAACTTGAATACAATTGTTTTGTCTCCTTGCAGGTTCTCTAGAGGGAAGCCAAACAGAGTTCCCATCCCAGTTCACCATATCCACTTTAAGTAAATGTAAAGGAAGTAACTTTAGAGATCATTTCACCAGGTCTTTTAGTTTATAGATCAGGAACTGGGGCTCGTGGGGATGTTTTTGGACCATTATGGGTTTTTTTCCTGAGCCTGTCTAGTTTACCCAGAACTATCTTCTAGAGCTCCTTGGACTGCAAAAGTCCGTGTCCTTCTGACCTCACACCAATCATCTCTTAACTTCTCTCTCTCTCTCTCTCTCTTTCAGGATCCAGTGTGTGCCAGGCATTGTGTTAGACATGTGTGATACAAAATAGGGCAGGGCCCTTGACCTCCAGGGCTCACAGGCCAGTTGAGTGTCAGGTGGACAAACAGATAATTATAATATAGAGTGATAACATGGTTCAATGAAAGAACTAAGTGTTGTAGGAAGACAGGTGCTTCTTGGTCTCTGTCTCAGCTCTTTCTCTTCCATTGACCTCTAGACGATGAAGACCCTTCCGATTCCATCCTAGGTCCTCTTTTCACTTCTATTTACACTCATCCCCTAGGTGACCTCATCAAGTTCCAGAGCTTTGGACAATTATATGTTTAATGACTCTTCTGTCTCCAGCCCTGACCTCTCCACAGAGTTCTGCATTCTGATAACCTTCTGACTATTTGACCAGCTCCACCTGGATCATTGAAGAGTCATCTCAGACTTGTGTACAAGTAGTAATTCTTGACCTCTGCCTTCTCATAACACTCCATCCCCCATCCCATGGCTTTCCCATTTGCCCAGTTGCTCTAGAAAAAAAGCCAGGAGGAAGCCTTGACTCTTCCTTTTCCTTCCTTCTCTAGAGCCAAGCCTTGTTGATTCCCTCTCCAAAGGCATCTGGACCCATCTTCTGTCTGTGTTCCTTGGGGGAAAAAATCAAGCTTCAATATTCATCACTTCTTGACAGTTTTTTTTGTTTGTTTTTTCCTTTTCCCACTTCCAATCTGTTTTCCACACTGCAGCCTGTATGGTCGTTTTAAACCTCAACTGATATAATGTCACTCCTCTATTGAAAATCCTTCAAAGGGATGAGACTTCCATTTCTAATAAAGATGGAAAAACAGGGACTAGATTTATTCTCCCATATAAAATGACTTAAAAATGATAAAAAAAAAAAAAAAAAAAAAACATATGAAACAAATATTTCCGTAACGTTCGACATCAGGCAATGAAGGAGAGTGATAGCTGAGAGGCAAGAAACAAAGTAAAGTCCTATGATTGCTCCCAGCTTACTGCCTGAAGAGAATTTCCAGGCCATGGCACAGGGACAAGGAAGCAAAAACTTTGGTTGTCTTGCTGAGTTGAGGAGACAATGCTGGGAGTGCAAGAGGCCAAGGACACCAGAGTCCAGGGCAGAGCACTAGAGAGAAGAGAGGCTTGCAGAGAGAGAGCGTTAGAGATCTGCAGAGGGTCCTCTTTGAGTTTTGAGCTGAATGCTGCTCAGTGCATACTTGTGAGAAAACTAACTGAAGCAGGGGGAAAAGAATTAGAGAGAACAATTCCTCAGAGGTCACACAAGACTGAGAGTAATTTCTCTTCCTACCATCCAGAGTGAAAAAACACTGAAGATGGATCTCATATCACTGACCATAGCTTCCTCTTTAAAAACAAACGAAAAACAACACCCCTCCCCCAAGAACCCTGGAAAAAAACAAGCTAGACTCAAAATAATAAAAGAAAGAAAGAATAAAGCTAAGAGCAAACACCAACTAAATATGAAAGAGAAAACACAATAGAGAAAATTAGTGAGATCAAAAGCTGGTTATTTGTGAAGATGAATAAATGTGATAAACCTCTAGCCAGACTCCTGGGGGGTAGGAGAGAAAAAGAAGTACAAATTAACACTATTAGGAATGAGAGGTGTGACATCACTAAGATTCTACAGATATTAAAAGGACTATTTTTTTATGAACAAGTTTGTGCTGATAAATTTGACAACTTAAAAAAAAAAAAAAAAGATAAATTCCTTAAAAGACGTAAGACCAACACTTGCTCAAGAAGAAATAGATAACCTGAACAGATAACCCTATATCTATTTTTAAAAATTGAATGTGAAGTTGAAAGCTTTCTAGCAAAGGAAACTCCAGGTACAGGTAGCTTTTCTAGTGAATTCCATGAAACATAAGGAAGAAATAATACTCATTTGAACAAACTCTTAAAGAAAATTGAAGAGAGGGAATGTTGCTTAGACCATTCTATAAGGCCAGCATTACTCTAGTATCAAATCCAGAAAAGGATATTACAAAAAGATAAAACTACATAGGTGCACATTTCTAAACAAAATCTTTGCAAATTTAATTCAACAAAATAGAAAAAAGATAATAAATCATTATCAAGTAGGGACTATTCCAAGAATGTAATTTTTGCTTAACATTCAAAACAATCAAGTGTAAAAAGAAAAAATAAGTACAAACATTTGACAAAATGCAGTACTCATTCCTAATAAAAACTCTCAGTCAAATAAGCATAGAAAGGAGCTTCCTTAATCTGCTAAAAGGTATTTATGAAAGACGTGTAAGCCACACATGCCCACAAAAGCACACAATAGTGTAGAGACTCAAGTAATCAATTCTATTTTCATCAAATGCTAGAAAATGTAAACTAATTTATAGTAACAGAAAGGAAATCAGTGGTTGCCTGAGGTTGCAGTCAAGGAAGGTTCTGAGAGGGAGATGCTGAATACATTTATTGTCTTGATCACAGTGATAATTACATGGGTGTACATGTCAAAACTTACCATTGTGTACTTCACATATGTTTAGTTTATTGCATGTTAATTATATCTCAATAAAGTGATTTTTTAAAATCCTTCAAAGGATTTACATTACTTTTAGAATAAAATCCAAAGTGGACAATGATTTAACATGATCTGGTGCCAACCTACCTTGACAACCCAATCTTTCACCACTCCAACGAAAGTATCCCTCAAACATATAAAGCTATTTTCTGCCCCAGGACCCTTGCACTTACTTCTCTCTCTGTTTGGAGTGTTCATTCTCTAGGACTTTACTATTTCACTCTTTCTCATTTTCTAAGTCACAGTCAAGTATCACCTCTTTATAGAGTCCTTTCCTGATTCTCTGTATCTTAAGTAGGTTCCTCCCAGATACTATCACCTGCTATTATCTTATTTATCACTTCTGCAGAGCTTACCACACTAATTTTCTAGTCATTTGTTTACTGGTTTATTATCTATCTCCCCATGAGAATGTAAGCTCCTTGAGGGCAAGAATATATTCTGTCTTGTTTCTACCACTGGACCTAGTACCATATGCCTGGCATGTGGTAGATTCTCAATAAATAGTAATAAATAAATATTTATGAATAAAGGAATGAGAGCAATGAAGTATGAGGAAATTGAAAAAGATTTCATGGAAAAGTGACATGTAAGCTCAGTGGGGAGAGTTGATTCTTACTAATTATGTGATGTCTGACAAGATTTTTAAAAGCATTAATTTCCTTATATATAAAGTAGGAATGAGATACATACATACATTCATCATAGTACCTGAAACATAGCACTAGCAGCTCAACAAATAAGTTCCCTCTCCCTCCCCCAGTTCAGGAAACTGCATGGGGAAACATGTTCCCATAAAAAGACATGGCATATTTGGAGGATCGTGACAAAATGGAAAATTTTAGAAGTATAATAGGGAAAAATGGAAATCAAAACCAGAAATGCATTTTGGCAGCAGGTTATATAGGAACTTAGAAATATGCCCATTCTGGACTTCCATCTGGGAGTAATAGGAAGCCATAAAGGAGCGAGGGTTGGGATGCGGTGGGGGTAGGGGAAATTAGGCTGAGAAGATCTACAATTGACAAGAACAACTCTAGTATCTGTGTCACCAGAGAAGTAAGAGGAGGTGAAACCTGGGGAAGAAGATCAAAAGCAGGGAGAAGAGTTAGAATTGCTTTAATCATCTAGAATCCAGGGATGATGAAGAAGATAGGTATTACTTCTTACTCGCACCCCAGATCCTCATCTCCAGATATGTGTTCTGCCTTAGCCATCACCACCTACTTCTCATAGGAGACCTCCAAATAATTCTGAGCCTCAGAGCTAAGACTGTGATTTAGAACAGAGGGAGCTTTTTACTATTGTTTGAAGACAAAATCAAAATAGCAGATCTGGAAAACATTTGAATGGTCATGAACTTTAGATATAATTTTTCATACCCAGAGGTTACTGATGAGAACCATGGAGAACTTCAATTCTCTGATTAAGTAGAAAGAGAAAGGGGTGAAATGTTTAAAATCCCCAAGGCTACCAAGACACAAAACAAGAGAATTGGCAGCAGAGACCCAAGTAGTCAAGCCTAGTAAAGAACAAGTGGATAAACTGGTTAATAAGAGACTTAGCATTGGAACATAGAAACTGTGGGGTTGAAGGTTATGACTCAGGCTTTCCTAACAACTCTGTTAAACAAGGACATTCCGTAACAACGGATTAAACAAGGAGCTAACTGGTCAACCTGGAGGTGGTTTCACTCTTCAGGAGCAGAGAAAGCTAATGGAAGAGAAACCCTCGTGACACATAAACAAAAATAAAATTTTGCTTGAATTTACTCCCAATGGAATTACAAGAAGGCTAATGTTTTCTAAGTTTGCATTTGCAAGACTTGCCCATCAGAGGCTGTTTACATCCTTTGAGGTGTCATTGGCATTTCTGACTAGCTTACCGGGAGACCTGTGAACCTAGTTATGCAGGAGAATCACAGGTGAAGCTTGATAAAAATGCTGATGACTGGAGACTCTGATTTAGTAGGTCTGGAATAGATCCTGACATCTGAGTTTTAAATAAGTTTCTCAGGTTATATTGATGTGCTGCCAGGTTTGAGAATCACTAATCTAGATCATGACCTTGTCCAAACACAGAGATTTTGCACAGGCATAGAAAACTAAATGTTATAAAGGATAGCTTGATTTCTCTTTACAATACATTTATAAGAAGGACATAATACCTACCTACCTTGCATATATAATTTTAAATATATATATATCAGATAATTTAAAGGAAGATCATTAAAAATATAGATATATTAAAATCAATAAAAAATTCTTCTCATTTTTCTTTCACTCTTAAAAATAGCTTATGTGATATTACAATGGAAGCTTTGACTGTGAGACTTGAAGGGATAAAGTGTTCAAAGGAAAGTTCTAGGGAGAGCATTTCTAAAGCTCTGTTTCAAAGAGAAGGGAAAAAATTTCCTGGGAAAGAGATGTTCCAGGGTTGAATTCCATTGCCCACCAATGGGCTAGGGGTAGGAGGTACTTCCTTCTAAACCCAAGCCTGGTGAAAGGGACTCAAATGAGACCACTCAGAGCATTCAAAATGTGTTCTCTGTAGTTTGGAAGAAAAACATGGAAAGGTGAAGCGGCCTGTGTGACTGGGAAGTGACTGTGCTTCCCTCCAGTGGAAGGGGATCAGATGTAGATCTTAAACAGGAATGTTGTCCTAGAACTATTAGATTGGTGCAAAAGTAATTGCAGTCTAAAAGGTTAAAATAATTGCAAACACCGCAACTACTTTTGCACCGACCTAATATTTTAAATTCTGTCCAAGAGGACTGCTTGCAAGTGCAAGGGAGTCCAACAGAGAAAGTTCTGTAGACAACCAGAAATCTAGGGGCTGAACATGGAGTAGTAGCCAAAAGAGGTGCCCAGGATTTGAAGCCAGAGGGCTTAGCAGCAGCAGAGTCTCTGGAGAACTTACAAAAGTACCCTTTGGAGAAAGAGCCAGCTTTAATCCTTGTCAGATACACAGAGAGAAAAACCATCCTGTGACAGGATGTAAGACATTTGAGTATTCACTTTCTTTTCCTCTCTTCCTGTGTTCTAGGCTACAGGGCACAGAAGCTAAAGTTAGTAACATGATTGTTGAGATGGACCAGAATTTTATTTTTAAAAAGCTGACTACACTTTCCTCCTAGACAGCAAGTCTTACCATAGCAGGGAGAGCAAAAAAAGATACAATGCGAAGTCACGTTTGGAGTTTTGTTTACCACCTGGAATTGCTCACTGTAACAACTGAGCTCGGACAGGCATGTGAAACAAAGTGCTCAACCTTGGGTCTTGCCATTTTCATCCAGCAACGGCAACTTCAAAGGGACTGGGAGAGATAAAATAAAGATGCTTTTTCGTTTCATCTCACAGGTTGAGCATGTTCAACGTACAGTTACAAGAGTTTATTCTAACCTTCCTGTTCCCTAAACCTTTTCTCCCCATTCCCTTTAAGAAAAACAAAAACAAAATGGTTCTTGGGCTAATTTACCATCCACCTCATCTCACAGGTAGAAATCCCTTAGTTTGTATGTGTGACCCTGATTCCAGAGCATCTGCAAACAAATCAGAAACAAAAATAGAATAATGCAAAAGGGGGCGGGGGACAGTTAAAAGATAAGAGAGCTGTTCTCAAGGTAAGGAGGATGGCTTTCCAAGAGAATAAATGTTTTAAGGGTACCTGGGCTTTTGTTTGTTTGTTTGTTTGTTGATAGATAGGTTATGGTAAGACACAATGGAAATAACTTTCATGAAGGAAGAGGTTTCTATACTCCCAGGTCCCCAGGAACCCCACGCAGAGCCACATGGGAAGAGCCAAGGTCAGTCATGTGGCAGAGGGAGAAGAGGGAGCTGTGGGCAAGAGTCTCTGTTGTGGTTTCCGGGGAAGGAACATGTGAGGCAGGGTGAGCAGGCTTAGCTTGGCGAGTTTGAATCATTCCAGCGGGCTCTGGAGCACAGGTGAAGCTGGAGTGATTAGGGCCGGTGGATAGAGGCCCTAGTGTGGGAGCCCCATAGAAGAGGTGGTTGCAGGTTTGCCTGTGAAAGGTGCACTTGAGGGCAAGTTGTTTACCATACCTAGGAACTGGCTCAGCCCTGGGAAGGGCAGTCCCTCCGGAGTCAGCAAAACCCCAAGATATCAAAACAGAAAATAAAAAGACATGGTTAATACAACTTAAAACAATATATAACAGGGTCAAATGCTGCAAAGAGGTCAAGGAAGTTGAGTTCTGCAAAATATGTATTCGATTTTCTAGCTATGTGGCCGTGGTGAGCACTTTTAGGAAGCAGTTCGGTCAGGGTGGTCTGGACAAAAGGGGTGAAGAAGAAGGCTGTTGGTTAAGAAACCCTATCAGATAGTGTAGAGTGTTCTGCATATATATGACACTAAAAGGAAAGAAAGAAAAGCAGCGTGACTGCAGTAAGATAGTAGGATAAGGGAGAAGTTATTTTGTTTCGTTAGATTTGTTTTTGTTTCAGGGGACAAGAGTTATAAATACGCTTGTAGGCAGAAGAGAAAAAACTAGGATAGAAAGGGAAAGCTAGAAGAGCCTGGCCTGAATTCCTGAGGGCCTTGAACCAGCTTTGATTTCTAATAGTGTGCAGGTGGACCTCAGGCGCTCAGTGAGAGGAAGGGCTTATGCAGCCTCACGCTGCGGTGCGTGGGGCGGGGAGACTGGGATCAGCTGACTAATCCACAATGCTCCTTTGACGGTTTTTAACAGGAAAGGGTCCTTACTGTCAGTGTCGGGTTTTCTACAATTTTGGGTACAGAAGACTCAATAGATTACACAAAACAGCTAGATTTTTTTCTGATGTGGGAAGGGCACATCAGTGTCTTTATCCATTTTTTCCATGCTGAAAATATGTGGATGGAGGTCATGCACTTAGCAACCACATCCAGTATAAAAATCAATCAACACTTGTTTAGAGCAACAGTGACGTGTTAGCAAAATCACACTGGTTTATAAGGGAGCGCTCTCCCAGAATGCCAGCTCCACAGATTGATTTCTTAGATGACAGGACCTAGTACTTGCTGTCATAGCCAAGTTATGATTGATGAATACTCCCTCCTGCCCCACTAGTGTACGTCTATGCCATCACACCCCACATATAAAATCACCTCTGAATTAATTCACCAATTATAGGTAAGAAACAAGTCTTACCTGTTTGTTCAAGCTAGCATCCTATAAAGATTCATTGTTTCCATTTTATCAAGAAAACACACCAAGATTGAGGAGAAAGACAAGAAATTTCCTTTTGTATATGTTTTTAAACGTACCAGGCATTTGCCAATGTTATTTTATTCAAGTCTTTGTGAGTATGGTAATTAATACTGTGATCTCCATTTTATGGAGGAGATAGCCCTGATTCGCAGAGTTTATGTGATTTGCAAGAAGGCACAGGGCTAGAACTCAGCAAATGGTGAGGGAAAGCTCGGGATTCAGGTGCTAATTGATGGAATTACACTAGGAGATCATACCAGAGACACCCTTCCTCAGAGGCTTGTGAGAGAATAAATGTGGGGAGCAACGGGCAAATGAGCTTGTGAGCTTAATTTCCAGTGCTGAGTTCTCTGCTATACCAGGCTGGAGTATGATTCGTGGGCTGGCTTACATGGAGTGGAAGAGGAGTCTAGAGCCAGAGAGAGCCCAGACAGCCAGGGAAGGGTGTGCATTGGCTCTATTTGCCACTAATGGCTAGTTTGGCTTAACTTTCAGTTAGCCCCTGCTCTGTTTGGCATGTGGGTCATGAGAGAGAGAGAGGCCTTCATGCTCTGAGCTTATGCTCCAGCTGCCTAGGAGGAGGAAACAATGCACACACACACGGGAATGCACACACACATACATGCACACATTCACATACAAACACACGCAGGCTCTCACCTGCAAACGGGGCCTCTTAACACATGACCCACCCTTCAAAGTGTTCCCTAATATGTGCCGTCTGACACAGCAGGATCAAGACTGCCTTCTCCTGGGAGGAGCTAGCACGAGTATGGAAGGAGTGTTTCCCTCTTTCCCTACACTCTAACTAAGATGATAAGCCAGGTCCTTGGCTCAGATCACGGACAAAAAGAAGTGTAATGCAGGACCTCTGTTGTCAAGAAATTAACAGTCAGGAGTGGAAGCAATCAAATAAAAAGGGAGCGCAAAAAAAGTCCAAGTCAGTACCACAAACAAGCGGTTTAGAAAAGGAGAGCTTCCCTTGGCCCTGACTAGTCAAGAAGACCCTCTGCAAGAGGTGGGGTTTATGTTAGCGTCCGTGTCCAACCAATAGGCACAGTTTCCGTCACCCAATAAGGACCCCATTTTCACAAAGAATGCAGCGGCCTCCATGGCCCGTTTCCCTGCTCTGCATGGTGTCTCCCTGGAGTTCTGGGAGAGAATGCCCCCTTCTTAGGAAGCCCGAATATTAACAGCAAGAAAATCTTGAGTTGGATGGAACTTTCCTCCTGGAGAAAACTAACCGTGACGGAGTTTGGCACAGAGCTGAGCTGAAGCTCTACACATCCAGAGCCCTAATCATCTGCAGGCGTTGTCAGAACCAGGACTTTGCCTTGGAGGGTTCTTGGGAAATAAACGGAGGGGACCTTTCTCCTCTGCAGGGGCCCCCTTCGCCCTATTCACATTGGCCCTGACTAATCGTCTTACTAGGTGTTGGGTCAGAGTCAGCAAGGGGTCTGACAAAGGTCACTTACTTGCTTTGTTTACTCTGCTAATTTTATCACTGCTTGGAAAGCTAATGGTATTATTTATATTTTAACCATGATAAATGTCCAGTTAAAGCAGGGTTGGGGCAAGTGAAAGACCAATACAACAAATTCAAAAGTTTTTTATGCAGGAAATATTAATATCTTTGAGCTCCCCCGTCTTTCCAGAGTCTTGTATTTGACAAGGATAAGCAGCCCTTCTAGCCCCGTGCCTCTCATGTTCTTGTCTCTGGCCAACAACCATCCTCAGAATCAGGGGAGTGCTGGAGGGCAGGGCCCAAGAACATGTGTTAACACCCACATCTGGCTGTTCTTTTGCTTGTTACAGTGAAACTTTCTGAGGCAGCATCTCCACGGACGACAATGGGAGCTGCAGGAGAAACAATGACTGCAGACCTAGTTGTTAGCTATGTTTCAAAGCCACCTGGTCCTGTTTAAGACTTTAAGGGAGGCTTGGATTTTGAATAATCTGTTCTGTAGAACAGTGTTGTCAAGATTTAATGTGCGCATATGTCACCTGGAATCTTAAAATACAGGTTCAACAGGTCCAGGGTGGGACCTGAGAGTCCGCATTTTAACAGACTTCCTGGTGATGTCAGCGCCACCGGTTCATTGATACTTGGAGTAGCAGCAGGTCAAGGAGGACATTGGAAGGTCAGGACATGATTCAATACACTCTTGTGTGTTGGCTTCATGAGCCTTCCCACCCGGACTCTCAGGGCTGACCTTCCCACAGCTCTCCCACTCCAGGTCTACACTCTGCAACAAAATGGACCACTTAATGCTTTCTGAGCCAGCCACATGATTTCCCCTCTGCCAGTGACTGCTTATATTATTCTCCCTTTCGGAACTAGTTTTCTTGTGGCCAATCTGAATGTTAGGACATCTGCTCAATTTTCAAGATCTATCTCGAATTCTTCTTGCTGTGTGATGACCCAGCTCCCAACCTGTTTGTTTATTGGTTTTTCTCTATAAGTGGAAGTTTGTACTTTTTGACCACTTTCATTAAAACCACTTTCATTACCACCTCTGGTAACCACAAATCTGATCTGTTTTTTCTGTTTGTTTGGTTTTTTTTTTAGACTCCATATATATGTGAGATCATATAGTATTTGACTTCCAGTCTGACATTTCACTTGATATAATGCCCTCAAGTTTCATCCATATTGTTGCAAATGGCAGGGTTTCCTCCTTTTTATGGCAAGTAATATTCCATTATATATAAAAATATAATTATACATAATATAAATATAAAATTATATTTGTCCATTCATCTGTTGATGGATACTTAGGTTGTTTCTACATCCTGGCTATTGTAAATAATGTTGCAGTGAACATAGGGGTGCATATATCTCCAACATAGTGATTTTGTTTCCTTCAAATATATAGCAGAAGTGGGATTGCTGGATCATACAGCAATTCTATTTTTAACTTTCTGAGGAACCTCCATACTGTTTTCCACAGTGGCTACAACGGTTTACAACCCCAACCACAGTACGTAGTTTTGTCTTTTCCACACATCCTTGCCAATATTTATCTCTTATATTTTTGATGATAGCCATTCTAACAGGTGTGAGGTGATAATCATTATGGTTTTGATTTGCATTTCCCTGATGATTAGTGATGGTGAGCTGGGCCAGGTTTTATAAATGCCACGCTCCCGTGTCCTAGATAACAGGTGAGGAAACTGTAAAGTGGCAGAGCCAGAGTCCTATCTCCAGCCTATTTGCTGGGTAACTATGATTTTAAAACAATTTCAAGGAAAAGCAAGATGAATCCCAGGCTGAGTGAATTGTGCAGATCGTAGGGGTTCTGGGGGTAGCTACAATGGGGAGGGTGCCAGTGGAGGTGCCTGAAGTTTTATGTCAGCCTGCATCCTAAGACAAATGGGTAATGAGCCACTCCTTTATTAGAGGATGGGCAAATACCCCACACCCCACCCCAGCCCACGCTCCACCTGCTACAAATATACACCAAAGCAGAACTCTCTGCTAGGCAGTATGGCTCCTGAATTTACTGTGTTTGGGCACCCATGCTATGTAATCTCAAGCCCACTTAGGTAATCCTGCTGTGGGAGAGAGGAGAGAAACTCCCAGGGAGTTTCCTCCTCTGTCTACAGCCCTAACTGAAGAAAGAGGTGGAAACTAGTCAGAGCTCTGACACTGGGGGCCGTGGGTGGCTCAGTTGTGGACTTTCTCCCTCTTTTCTTGTGACAAGAAGGTGCAATAAGGGACATCTGTGACCCCTCTGGCAAAGCTACTCCCCTTTACTTTATGCTCTTACCTGCTCTTCCAGCCTCTGGATCTGCTGTGGGAGTCTGACCATCTTAAATCCAGGATTCTCATTGCCCAGTGAAGAGTTCTGTTTTGGTGTATGTTTGTGGCAGGTGGGAGTGTGGCATGAGGATGGGGTTTGGGAGTATTTTTCTCAGCCTCTAATAAAGCAGCAGTCCAGTTCCCATCTCCACTAGGATATAGCTGCTCAAGCTGCCATCAAACCCTTGGCACCTCCATTTGTCATCTCCCCATCTCACTTACGTTAGCCCTCAGTGACCATTCTCTTTATTGCAGATATCTTCATCATCTGTGGTTGTCACCACACACTTAGCCCTTGGCCAATACTGCTCTATTTGGATGTTGTTTTTAAATCAGGATTACCCAAAGTAGATTGTAAACCCATCAGTAATAGAAACTACGTCTTAGACTTTCCTATACCTTTAGCTCCCAGCCCCATTCCCTGAACATGGATGGTGCTCAATCAATGTCTTTTAGTGGTAATTGAAGAAAGCATTGTTGGAGGGTCTGGAAAACAACATACGATGGGTATCACGTGAATTTAGAAAGGACAATGAACAAACATCTATCTTTGAAAGATAAAAGGGGGATGAATCATGATGGGAATATAGAAGATATGCAAGTGGTGTGTGTGAGTGTGTGTGTGTGTGTGTGTGTGTGTGTGTGAAATTCATTTTAGCCTGTTCTGAAGAATCTGCCCACGCTTTGTGTCCACACTCCCACAGATTGGCATGGTACTATTCTGGCTTGTGGAGAGTTGTATTTAAAATTCTGAGATCCGTGCTGTACTAACTCATTTTGCAACCTGTTACTGGACCAACTTCTGGGGTAGAAGTGTGTTTCCAATTCCTGCCTGATGATGAAGCAGCAGCTATATAGGGACACTTCTTAGGAACCAGCTGCAGTCTGGCAATCGCTGATGTCACTGGTTTTTTTAGAAACGCAGATCCCTGGGAATAGACATTCACCCTAGGCTCTCTCAAAGATATGTTATGTCTAATCTCGTGTCCTTCTTTTTCTGCCCCAAATGCCAGACTAGTGGTGGGGATGGTTGTTTGCTCTGGCCTCTTGGGAGGTCCCTCATGCCTCCTTGGTGATCTAATCATTAGAATCCTCATGTATTTAATTTACATGAATCACCATTTGGGCAAAAGAAGAGACCACTCCAGAATATAGAAGCAAACCCACTAATAATACAAATTAATCATAGCAAACATATTTGTTCATTAGTGTTCAGCAAAGTAAATATAAGCTAGAATATTGCACAAGAGTAGATATTCCCCTTCGTTGAAGATTGTGGAAAATATTTTGGCCAGGACTTTCATAGAAATAACTCAAAGTGCAAAAGTAAATTCCATAGAAGAATTATAAATTCAGCACCAGACTATTCATATTTTCCACAATCAAATTGTGTCAACTCTACTTGAATCCTAAGTCTATGTCTTTTTATATGTTCAAGTATTTTTTTTTGTCCCTGAGTGAATTGGTACTCCTTGTACCATTTTTCTTGTGGGTTTTGTTGTGGTTTTGGTTTTTTGGTCACTCATGGGAATGGGATCTTTTCCCTGTAACATTTCCCAAACATAATTGTTATAATGATATTGAGATTTTCTATATTTATTTTATAATTGACTACGTTATTGTAGTTTCTTATCAAGTCCAGTATTTTTTTTAAGTGTGTATATGATTCCATACATTTTTATAGTCAGGCATATTTATTATTATTACTTTCATTATTTAGTTAAGAAACTGAGGTTCAGAGAGATTGTTTCGATCATTAGAAATTGATCAAAAGTGGAACAGATTTTACATTCTGGGGATTATCTGTCCCTTGAAAGTTTGACAGAATTCACCTATAAAAATGTCTAGAATTGATATATTTATTGCTGGCAATATCTTGACTTTGAAAATTTCTCTCTTGATTAAATACTCACTTCAGATCTACTTCATTAAACTTTTCTAATTTACATTTTTCTAAAGTTTTCAAATTTATTAACTTTGTGCTTTATATTTATTTTCATAGTATTTTATTTACTTGATATCTGTGATTATATATATTTTCTAATTCCTAAAGTTATGTTTTTGAGTGGTCCTTTTGTTTTTACTAAACTTTTTTTACTATTTATTATTTATAGATTCTAATTTATTAATTTCATTTTTTCTGTTATTTGTATATTTTTTAATTTTTCCTGTTTCATTCTTCTTATATATCCGGGGTTTGTTTTTTTTGTTTGTTTATTTTTCTTTTTCCAATTCCTTGAGTTAGTACATTTTGTTTCAGTTTCTCTGGAATTAAAGTGTTTATGATTACGAATTTTCCTTTGAACAAAACGGTTCTAGCCATTTTCAATAATTTGACGCATTCACATTATCATTGCTTTCTAAATATAGTTTAATTGAAGGATTGATGTTTCCCTTTCTTCCAAGAACTACTTAGGACAGTGCATTCACATTTCCAAGTAATTGGGATTATTTTTGTTATGTTTTCATTATTTGTTTCTAGTTTTATAGAGTCATAATCAGAATGCATAATTCATACAATTTCTGTTTAACAGATATCATTTCTATTAAATTTGCCTTACTAATAGTATTATTTAAATTATCTCTATATACTTTTACCCTTTATTTCTCCTATTTGGTTTAACAATGGCTAATGTCTCAAAAGTTGTCTTTCTGGCAGTTGTTCCTGCAACTTATAATAGTTTTTCATATATCTATTTTAATGGTGTTTGGGAGGCACAAATATTCATGATTTTATATTTTCCTTGTGGACTATAATTTTAATTTAAAAAATTGTCCAATATGTTTTTTTGCCTTGAATTCTACTTTTGTATTAACATCACAGTGTTTTACTTGGCTTGTATTTGCATAATTTATTTTACCATCCCCTTTATGTTGAGAGTTTTATTTGAAACAAAATATTCTATTCCAATAATTTAGAAAGTCAAATAGAGTTAAAAGGTCCATATATGTATATTTTTAACTCAACCTTAATCACTCCTTCAAGTCTCCAGAAGCAACTCCTTCGAAGTGTTCCAAACTTAACTGTTTTGTTATTTAATCTCAAATTTCTAAATAATTGAAATTCCCTTTTTGTTCATCATTTCAGACCTTAACTATTTGCTCCCTATTATTTAGTTTACTTATACCCTTTCTTCCCTTCTCCTCGTTCTCTCAATATTATTACTATATTTCAATTTTTGTCACATGTGTGTTCACTGTTTTCATTATTATAACTACCACCAAACAGATACTATACAAATTTTGGGTTTTTTTTCCCCCTGGGGTTAATAATTGCTTCCATTTGTTTTCTTCTGCCGAGCACTCAGAGTATCTGCCAATCAAACAGTGTAAACAAAATTCACAGCTTGAAGGTTTTTGTTTGTTTGTTTGTTTTTAAAGATTTTATTGGGGAAGGGGAACAGGACTTTATTGGGGAACAGTGTGTACTTCCAGGTCTTTTTTCCAAATCAAGTTGTTGTCCTTTCAGACTTAGTTGTGGAGGGCGCAGCTCAGCTCCAGGTCCAGTTGCCAGTTTTTTCTAGTTGCAGGAGGCACAGCCCACCATACCTTGAAGGGAGTCGAACCAGGAGCTCAGCGGGAGCTCATCGGCAGCTCAGCTCAAGGTGCTGTGTTCAATCTTAGTCGCAGGGGTGCTGCTCACCATTCCTTGTGGGACTCGAGGAATTGAATTGGCAACCTTGTGGTTGAGAGCCCACTGGCCCATGTGGGAATCGAACCAGCAGCCTTCGGAGTTAGGAGCATGGAGCTCGAACCCCCTGAGCCACCGGGCTGGCCCCACAGCTTGAAGTTTTTTCAACCACCAGGTGATGTGAATTTAAAAGGCAAATCCATGAGAGTTCTGGCTTGTGGTCCCATGCCCTTGCTCAGAGCCAAGGTGACTTTCAGTGCATTCCCTGGGAGTAGAAGTTGGTCATAGGTCACTACTGTCCCTCTCCCCCTAAGGATATGATGCCATAGTAAAAGGTTTCCAACTAGCTTCCACCTTAGGTGAGTCCTAGGTTTCAATTCTGTCCTGCTGGCCCTGTCCCTCTACCCCATAGGAATAACCTACCCTTCTCCTCACTGTTTAAACTTTTTGTCCTTCCTGATTCTGCTTTTCATCTTCATACGTTGCAGTTGCATAGCTTATATGTCACCTAGTTTTATCCAATTAGAATTTGTAATTTTGTTTTATTTCTTAGTTTTTGAAGACTTTCCATAAGCAGAAGAAAGCAAAACTTTCTTTAGATTACCATCTTAAAACAATAATTCCCAGTCTCCTCATTATAAAAAGTTATAATATTTTTAATTATAAATATTAATTACAAAGCTATATTCATTTTATATAAATAAGATAAAAATAACAAAGCAAATAAAATGCATCCTGCAGAATATTACATACAGTACTATATTATTCACATAAATGTTTAAAAGCACATGAAACTACATATATACATATACACATATGAGGTTGGACAATTAAGTTCGCGAACTCATCCTAGAAAAAGTGCTATATATTTCATTGCTGAATATCACTACGGTCACCTTCGAAGTGCTCCCCTTGGGAACCTATGCACCGACTCCAGCACCTTGTCCACTCTTCAAAGCAATTTTGGAACTCTTTTTCTGGAATGGCCATCAGAGCTGTGGTCATATTACCCTTGATGTCCTGAATGTCATCAAAATGTCTTCCTTCCCATATTTCCTTTATCTCCGGGTAAAGAAAGAAGTCATTGGGAGCCAGATCAGGTGAATAGGGAGGGTGTTGCAATACAGTTATTTATTTACTGGCTAGAAACTCCCTCACAGACATTGCCCTGTGAGCTGGTGGATTGTCGTGATGCAAGAGCCATGAATTCTTGTTGAAAACTTCAGGTCATTTTCATCTAACTTTTCCACGCAGTCTTTTCAGCACTTCCAAATAGTAAACTTGGTTAACTGTTTGTCCAGTTAGTACAAATTCATAATCAATAATCCCTCTGATATCAAAAATGTTAACAACACTGTTGCAACAAATTCGCAAGCTTAAGTGTCAGACCTTCGTATGTATATACACATATGTATATATACACACATTATGTATACTTATAGAGTATATATGTATACACATTTTAAGAAAGGAAAACTATTACAATTGTAATATTCAATATATACTGATAACAAAAGATGAATACAAGTCACGTTTGGGCTGCTGCAATTACAAGAGGTGCTCAAAATGGTTACCATCAGCATCCAGACACTTCTGATTACGACGAACTACTGCTTGAGCAACGTTGACCAAAGTGTCCACTTGTACACATTTTTTTGGCACCCTCACTGATTGTGGACTGCATATCACCAAATTCCTGATGATATTTGCCTTTGGGGAAGAAGAAAGGATGAGATAGCCATTTTAGCAATTCAGGCATGACAAGAACCACCCATTAGTATCAGCAGGAGTAAAGAAGAGATGACTAGAGGGACTATTTGTAAGGACTGATTTATAGGACTTGATGGTACTTCATACAAGAAATAAAGAAATAGCATTTTTAGTTTGAATATTGAGAGATACAGTGATGATGCCTTTTGTTGATACTAGAAATTTGGGAATGGGACCTGATTTTAAGAAAATGATGGAGAATTTAGATTGCTTAAATTTGAATTCCATCAAATAATGTTGTACAAACTATGCATGGCATCAGATGGGTACTAGACTTATTGGGGAGATCACTTCATAAATTACATCAACGCCTAACCACTGTGCTTTACACCTGAAACTAATATAAAATAATATTGAATGTCAACTATAATATATATATATATATATATATATATATATATATATATGATGTAAAGTACAGCATAGGGAATATAGTCAATGGTATTGTGATAGCTATGTACGGTGTCAGAGGAGTAGTGGACTTGCTGGGGTTATCAGTGTGTGAGGGTGTAAATGTCTAATCATTATGTTGTTTTATACACCTAAAACTAATAATAAAAATATTGTATTATATCATTCAGTCAGACAATAAATCTTTACTGAGCACCAATGTATACTCAGAACCTAGCACAGTGCCAGGCACATAAGAACTTTACAAAAAGTATTAACCAAATAGTCAAGGATACAAAGTTCTGTGCTGTTGGCTAGACATACAGGAATGAACTAGGCAGACTTGGGGCTGTCCTCATTGGCTTTGGAACCTAGAGGATGAAAATAGACATTATAAGGATGCATACAGTTGTGCTGGGTGTTTAAAACAACAAAAAAGGAATCTTCAGGTTGCTATAGAAGCCAACAACTGGGGAGGTGACTTAGTCCGGGAGGCTTAAGGAAGCTTCACTATGGAAGAAGCCTTTAAGGAGAGGTTGAAGGAGACACGACCTGCCCCATCTTGCACAGTCTCAATGGGAAAGATCGATGGCTTGAGCCAGGTGAAGCAGGTGAGAGAAATACCACCAGATAGAGGGGACACCTGCATGAAGACCCTGAGGCCAACAACAGCAGGCAGTTTCCTGGACCTGGGAAGTGTGGGAAGTGCGAAACTGGAGAAGACACAGAGGACAGGGACAGAAAGAGCTTTCTCTTCAACCTTGACCAATTCTCTTCCTGGTGCCTGCCAGACGTGGGTTGAGGAGAGGGTCCTTGCCAAATATAGCAGCACTTGAATGTCTGGGTGATGATTTATAGAAGAAAACTCAGCCTTCCTGAGGTCAGAGTCCCTGTGAATAACAAAATGTTTCGTCCCGCTGTGTGAACGCTACACTTGACGTGTTCTAAGGCTGTCAGTGCCTCATCAAAAAGATGGGAGAGGGAAAGAGCAAAGGAGGAGAAACAGCTGGATTCAGTTACACTTAAGATACATATAGTTTAGAAATAAATTATCTGTCAAAGCGTGTTTTGTTTCTTGCTTATTCCAACATGTTTGAAAATGTTTGAATTGTTTGGTTGAGGCCAGAATTCTCTAAGGACCAGGCTTTCACTTTACTGCATGTGTCTGTTAACACTTATGGCCCTTTTCTGCTTGGCCTCACATGATCTGAATCATATAAAACAAGTGACTAACCCAACCTATGATTTGATGAAACCTGAGATCTCCAAAATAAACTGTAGCGAAACTGTAATGTATTCACAGCAAATACTGGTGGTTCTACCTTCAGAGATAATGCAGAATCCTACAACTTCACATCACCTCCTGCTACCAACATGGTCCAGGCCACCATTAGCTCTCTCTTGGATTATTATAATGTGTTTCTAAGTAGGCTCCCTGCTTTTGCCCTTGACTCTAGGCTCTAAGTTTAGTACAGCAAAAAGAGATTTATGTAAAAGGTTAATAAGATCCTATTCCTTCTCTGCTTTTAACCCTCCTGTGCCAGGGTTCTCCTGAGAAATAGAACCAATAGGATATATACACACAGAGAAAGGTATTTCTGTTCAGGGATTGGCTTATGTGATTATGGAGGCTGACAAGATCAAAATCTTCAGGGTGGGCAAAATCTGCAGGCTAGAAACTCAGGGAGAGCCAGTGTTGCAGTTCAAGTTAATAAACTGTCTGCTAGCGGAACCCCCTTTTGGTCAAGAGAAGTTAATCTTTTGTTCTATTCAGGCCTTCAACTGATTAGATGAGGCCCACCCACATTATGGAGGGCAATTTGCTTTACTCAAAGTCTACCAAATTAAAATATAAACCTTATGCATGAAACCCTCATGAAATATCCAGAATAGTGTTTGACCACATACCTGGACACCATCGTCCAGTGAACTTGACAGTCACAATTAACCATCACATCTCCTAACAATGGCCTGCAGGGTCCTCACTGATCATTCTCAGTCCTGGTTGCATATTGGAGTCATCTGGGAGGCTTTGAAAACCACTGACTACTGGGTCCCAACTCCAGAGCATCTGACCTTTAAATGGCCTGGACACCGATATTTTTTAAAGTTCTGCCGGTGGCTTTAATGTACAGCAAAGTTTGAGAACAATTGCCCTATACAACTGGGCCTTCCTACCACTGTGACCTCCTATTCTGCTCCTCACTGGATTTCCTATGGCCATGCCAGCCTATCTTTGAATATTCTAAATACACACACACACACACACACACACACACACACACACACACACACGCGCGCACACACACACACACACACACACACACACACACACACACGACTACGGTATACATTTTGCCAGAAATGCACGGCTCACCTCCTTCAGAGTGCTTCTCAAATGCCATCTTATCCGTGAGACCTTTCTTGACTACTCCATACACAGCAGCCCCACTCCCTACCCTGGTTTTTCTCCATCATACTATCACCACCTGAAATCTTATTATCTTTACTTATTTATTGTTCTTATGTCCGCCTTTCTTCTTCTAGAATATGAATTCCACGAGGGTAGAGACTCTGTTTGTTCAACTTCTTGCTGGATCCCCATGGCACAGGGGTGTCCAAACTTTTTTCAATGTTTTTTACCAAGGGCCACATGCGGTAAAATACACAAACAGCCGGGCCACTCACTCGAGGTGAAGTACGTATTGCCTCACCTGGTTTATTTAAGTAAATTAAATATATTTTTGGAATTTGCTGCAGGCCAATTAAAAATGGATTGCGGGCTACAGTTGGCCCACAGGCCGCAGTGTGGACACCCCTGGCTTAGGACAAAGTCTGATATCTAGCAGTGTCTTAGTAAACATGTGATAAATTAATGAATGAGTGATGGATGATGTGCAGAGTTTTTCCCCTAGCAATTCAACTTTCATATATCCTAGAACACCTCACTAGTACACATTTGAGCCCAATTCTTCTATCCCCTGCTGTGGGTTTCTAACATGGGGCCAGGTCCAAACATATTAGTGCTTTGGACAAGTTAACTATTTGGTGCCACAGCCAGGCAGTAGGAGACCATACCTTCACAGAGAACAGAATGGTAGTTACCAGAGGCAGGATAGAGGGGGAAACAGGGAGGTGCTGACCTAAGAGTACAAAGTTTTACTTATGCAAGAAGAGTAAGTTCTCATGTGCAGCATGATGACTAGAGTTAACAATGCTGCATTGCGCACTTGAAATGTGCTAAGAAGGTAGATCTTAAGTGTTTGCACAAGAAAGCGAGTGAGAGAGACATAATTATGTGAGATGATGGACATGTTAATCAACTTGATTGTGGTGATCTTTTCACAATGTCTACATATATCAAAACATCAAGTTGTACACCTTAAACATGCAATTTCTATCTGTCAATTATATATCAATACAGCTGAGGAAAAAGTAAAAGTTGCCTTGCTTTCAAAATAGAATCTCGAATTATTTCATCAACAGTGACTTGAGCAGAAGTAGGGGCTAGCTCAGGGAGAAATGACTTTTTTATTTCTATTCTAGAGCGCTGTCTTCTTCACCCCATGAGGGGCAAATTTCCGTTATGTAAGAAATCACGTGTGGGACTCTGCACTAACTAATAACCAAATTTCCATTTTACTCCAGTGTTGGTTGGTTGAATAGGTGTGGCTGCTGTGCTACTCAAGTTCTGCAACGTTTCCTCCCTCTCCTTAGCCTTCCAGAAGGCTTTTGCTGGGCCCTCGTTAAATGTATATGCTACGCTATTGAATGTTTCAAAAGCTTTCAGAAAAGCTTCGGAAGGAACTAATCTAAGGCCCGCACAAGTTAGAGTCAGAACTAACGTTGTGACAGAACTCTGCCAGTTTTTCTCCCTGCCTCTTCACAACACAAAGAAACGTCTGGGCTCAGGGAATCCAGAACCCCTGAACCCCCACCACCTTTGTTAAGTTTACCCTGGGTGCACATCAAAGACTTGCACAGGTCTTCTAGTGACCCAAACCTAAGACATCCAGTACCAAATACAAAATAGTTGCTGAGTATATTTTTTCTACATGAATAAACAAATGATTCTTTTTCCCTGATATGCAATCTCAGTGTCGCCTCATAATAAAATTCCTCTATTAAAATAATTGGCATAAGTGGTAATACACATATAATTAAGGAAGAGATATTTTTTTCACAAGCTGTACATGATTACATGAAACTTTCTTGAAACTTAAACTCTCTTGCTGCCCTTGTTTGTTCTTTTGGTGCATTGGTCAGATACTGCAAGGTCTATCAAATTGTCTATTTATTTGCATGAGAGGCTTATCCATTTTGAATTCATGAAGCACAATACTTTCTGGAAAGTTGGATCCATGTGAAGCTGTAGAATGTGTATTGGAGGTACCTGTCTTCACACTCTCGCTCCAGACCTTCTGATTCTCTGATCTCCTTTGGTTCTAAGACTTAAGGGAACCTTCTTGTCCCTCTTTCCCACTCCCAGCAATTAATGTCTTCAGCAGTGGCACTTTGGGTCACCAAGTCAGATGAACCTGTGGAGGATCCAGTCTCTGTGTGAACATGTGTATATGAGGTCTGACAATTAAGTTCGTGAACTTGTTGCAACGATGTTTCCAACCTTTTTTTGATATCAGAGGGATTATTCATTATGAATTTGTACCAACTGGACAAACAGTTAACCAAGTTTACTATTTGGAAGTGCTGAAAAGGCTGTGTGAAAAAGTTAGACAAAAACGACCTGAACTTTTCGCCAACAATTCATGGTTCTTGCATCACAACAATGCACCAGCTCACACAGCACTGTCTGTGAGGGAGTTTTTAGCCAGTAAACAAATAACTGTATTGGAACACCCTCCCTTCTCACTTGATCTGGCCCCCAATGACTTCTTTCTTTAACCAGAGATAAAGGAAATATTGAAAAGAAGACATTTTGATGACATTCAGGACATCAAGGGGTAATATGATGACAGCTCTGATGGCCATTTCAGAAAAAGAGTTCCAAAATTGCTTTGAATGGTGGACTAGGCACAGGCGATGGTGCATAGCTTCCCGAGGGGTGTACTTCAAGGGTGACTGTAGTGATATTCAGCAATGAGGTATATAACACTTTTTGTAGGATGAATTCTTGAACTTAATTGTCAGACCTTTGTATGTTGTGGGTGATGTGAAGATATTAATGCTTGGAGCACAATGCCTGTAATCCCAGAGCTTCGAAGTGATGGAAGAATAGGGCTAAAGAAAAATGAGTTCTGGATTGGAGTCTTGAAGGAGAAGATGATGTGGATAAACACAAAAATGACAGGAAGATAATTTTCAAAACTAGCAACCACATAAGGAAGAATTTGGGATGCATAAGAATAGCATGAGAGTTAGGCTCGAATGGAAGATGAAATTGTTAAAAATTTCCTCCAGGTTCATACCTGCTCTAGCAGTTCACTCCTCCTCACCCTGCATTTTTACCAACGACCCAGCTCCACCTTCAATTCTTATCTCCCTACCTCCAGTTAAGGTCCTATGGGTTGAGAATTATTCTGGGTACACATTTTTAAAACTGCATCCTTGTATTTATGAGGTGGCCCAGCTCACAGGTGCCTGATCCTCAGCACAAGCGAGTGAGAAGACACAGAGTCAGGTGTGTTAACGAGGAGACAGTCCGGTGTCACACCCTGATAGTGAACAGACATGTGTAGACCCGTGAAGGCAACATGGGCCAGCCAGCCGTGTGTGGCTATTGCGGGGCCAGACATCCCGCAGAGACCTAAAACAGTGATGCAGGACGAAAAAACATGGGCACCTGAGAACGCAGCAAAGAAGACGCTGCAGTCATATTGGAATAATCATATTGGGAAAGCAAGAAATGACATGACTCTTAATGTAAACTTGCTTGGGACCAGGAAGATTAGGAGTGATGAAAAAGGAGAGAGAAGTAGGATTGTATGCATTAACACTTCCTGTGACAGGAATTATCTAGAGAGAAAAGGGTGACAAAAAGAAACAAATGCAATGCAGACCAAGGCAGGGAACGGCCTTGGGGTAGAAGGCATCGAAGGGCTGTCCCTTGGTATCTCATTACCACTGAATGACAGAGTAGTCCAAAACTCAATAGCTAAAAATTGCAATCAGTCTATTTATTTGCTCATGATTCTGTAAGTAGAGCAGAGCTCAATATGGACAGTTTCTAATGGATTATTCTCCCCTAAAAGATATGTTGACTAATTCCCGGTCTCACTGAATGTGACTTAATTTGAAAACTGGGTCTTTTCAAGTGCAATAAAGTTAAGATGAGCCCACGAAGGTGGGCTCCGATCCCATGACAAGTTTCCTTATAAGAAGATGTGGACACAGACACAGAAGGGAGACAGCCATGTGAAGACGGAGGCAGAGATTGGAGTGATGCTCCCACAAGCCAAGAAATACCCAGGGCTACCGGAAGTTGAAGGAGGCAAAGAAGAACTTTCCCCTAGAGCTGTCAGAGGGAGCACAGCCCTGCCAACTCCGTGATTTCAGATTTCCAGCCTTCAGAACAATAAGAGGATACATTTCTGTTGTTTTAAGTCACCTAGTTTGTGGTTCTTGGTTCTAGCTACCCTAGGAAACTAATACACAGTTCATCTGTATTTCGTGTGGTATCAGTTGAAGAGCCTTGATCAGGGCAAGAGGATCCACTTCTAAGATGGCCCCACTCACATAGCTGAATAGTTGGTGCTGGCTATCGGCTGTGAAATAGCTGAGTCTGTTGGCTGGGAACCTCAGTTCTCCTCCACATAAACTCTCAGCATGACTGGCTTAGGCTTCTTACAGAGTGAAGGTCTTAGAACTTCTTACATGGTGGATGGCTTCTCCCAGACATAAGTGCAGAAGCTTCCAGACCTTCTGAAGAACTGTGTCAGCATTAATGCTACCGGAAAAAGCAGGTCACAGGTCATCCCAGATTCAAAGGAAGGTGATGCACCAGAACATGAATACCAAGAGCATAGTTCACTAGGGGCCCCCAAAGTAACGTTCTACCACGTTTGGAATTCAAAATCTTAGAGTGAGAAGTAGTAGAAATAGAGAACATATTAAGAAATAACTAAAGGAGGGAAAAGGAAGTGGCCAATTGAGCAGATCAGTGATAAGAATTATTCCACTCATCTGCATAGCATTTTAACAACTTGCAAAGTGATTATCCTATTAAATCCCAGTTCCCCCCAAGTTCTGCTAGCACGCTCACACAGAAATCCCCAGTGAGTAAATAGGCTGTTAATGACTGTTGTTCCACGGACTCAACCAATCCTTGAAGGCACCTGCTTGGAATGCCCTCCTCACTCCTTTGTGTTATCATCTTTACAGCTTACACCCTCTCCTCCAGCTGGACTCAAGTTTCCTCTAACATGCAATGCACATGTCTGCCTGTGCTCTCCACACACGGACTTCTTCATAGCCGGAATCTCCTTTAATAATCTTGTCATTCCTTCTCAATTTCCAAGAGAACTTCCCCACCACTTCTAGGTCCCAGTCCACTTCTGAACTCTTCAAATATTGATCACGCATAACAGATGTTAAGCCCCAAGATGACAGCAGCTTTATCTTTTTCTCTGTGTAGCTTCAACATCTCGACTTGCAGGCTGTAGGCCTCCCAAATTTGTTCAATCAAGAAGCAAGGATAGGAGGCGAAGTGTTTCTCTTCTGCTGGGAGTGAAGTGGTTGCCAACAGCTCTAGTTTATATTGATTCAGCACCTTCCATGCTGAAAACCACAACAAAGACTCAAACATCAGGCACACAGTAGGTCCACTACAGACATATTCACTGTTAAGGGTGTATACAGACAGCCAGAAAACCTCATTTAAGGAAGATAGCAATGATGGCTACTGTTGCTTGAGTGCCCCCTTCACTTTTTGACCTTTAAGGGGGTAAGTCCACTGCTCAGAGGCACAGGGCTAGCAAGTGCTGGTACCGAGATCGGTTTTTGTCTGATTCTAAAGCTCATGTTTTTGACATCATGATGCCTCTGAATATATCAGCCATTGAGTATCGACACCCACCTAACAGGATGACGTTTGCCTTTTGTGTATTATTGCTGGTCATCACTATAACTCTGCAAGATCGTTTCCACATGAGAAAACTCACAGATCTCAAGTTCTTAAAGTTAAACCAGATGAGCATATCCAGGCCTTGAAACAAATTGATCAACGTTCCTCTCCTGGCTTCTAGGAATATGCCTTTGGAATGACAGACTTCAATCCCCTCCAACCTGATAATTAATTACAGTAGAATAATGGAGTCTAGATAAGACCCCAAAGCATTTCTTCCAACTCAGAAGTGTGCATGGTTGTTTGAGTAGCTGTACCATGCTTCACATGGAGACTCCACTTGCAGCTGGATGATTCAAGTTTTGAATCTACATCATACAAACTACATCACCGAGGGCAGATCATTTAACCTCTCTGAACTTCAGTTTTCCTTTCTGCAAATGAAGAGGATGATGTCTATCTTAGAGTCAACACTAAGCAATTTAAAAATCTGAACACAGCCAGCACAAGTTTTGGATTAGAGTGGCATTCTCATAATGTTAGGTTATTTGTGGTCCAGGGATAGTAACAATCGCCCTGCCTTTCCCCAAGCGTTGTGAGGAGAATAACATGTTCAAGTGGGTATAAAAGTATGTGTGTATGTCATATAAATGAGAACTACCACTATCATTACTTTCCTAAATTACAAATGAAAAAGTGTGTTGGGGTTGGCATATTGGGTCAGGATGAAATCTGTGACAATGGCAATAAAGTAGCTTTTCTTGTTTGTTTGTATTCTTCAAGTTCCAATAAGAAAGAAGGCTAACTAGAGCTGGATTGAACAATGAACATGAAAAGGAGTCTCTCCCACAGTGGGCATTTTTGAATCAATGCCAAGTGATGGAGTTTGGACCAGGCGAGTGAGAATCGATGGGAGGTTTCCCAGATGTTGGGCCCTACGTCTCAAGAGAATTTGATTGCTTGATATAGTTTGGGTATCTGTGTGACCCACCACACCTATTCTTTGGGCTGAGGTAACAGTCCTCAACAGAGATCCAATAGTCTCTCTACAGCCCCTTCCTGGACCCCACAGCACAGCCCCAGCAAATTGTCATGGTCACTTACGTAGATGCTTTCCTCCATATTTCCTGTCCCTTGTCCCAATGTGGCTTCCAAATCCTTTCCAATTTCAAATGAGAATCATTCTCTTTCTGAAATTTCCAGGTTACTAAAGGAAAAGTTTTCAAAGGTTTTAGTCAATTATGTTCAAAAATCATTTGCTACCACCAACTTGGTGTCAGGTACTGGTAAATTATCCTTGGCCAAAATAAATATATTAGTCGTGTCTGTGATGGCATCCAGTAGCCTCAGAGAGAAAAGTCCATACAAAAAATGTGCACTTCTCTGTGTGATGACCAGTTCCTCCCACCAGCTCTTAAAAGTCCGTTTAACATATAATATGTTAACATTCCACATGACTGACTTAAAAATAAATATTTGGCAAAAAGCAGGATGTGCCTGTACTGAGAAGAGGCCAGGCCAATGCTTTCAGAGTGCCTTCCTTCTCTCCACCTCAGCAGGATGGCCATAGGACCCAGAAATGTCTGTTCTTTCAGATGCTGACAACCTAGAGCAGTGTGTTCCCAAAGCATGGTACAAATGCAGGTGATTTTTCAGAGCTATGTGGACAAACGTTTTCTATTTTGATAGTTATGCACTTATTTTAATGTGTCTCTAAAAATTACTACTAGTAACTGAAGTCTTTTTTTATCTTCAACATTGCTGCTTAGAAGAGGGTTAAGAAAGTTCTTGTGCTCTTATAAAGAGTCTATTTAAGGAAAAAGATTGAATAAGTAATCTTATAGATGGCACAAATATAAAAAAACAAGAAGGTGGCATATCAGTGACGGAAGTTTTGGAACCATTGATGCAATGATTTTGCCAAAAGTTGCAGTATAATGTTGGCATCTCTTAAGTGGTCTCTTTAGCTATGGTAAATGTGGAACTATCTGTATTTAGGGTGATTATACAAGTCACATTTTTTAAAGTCTTGATTTTAAATATTTTGTGTACTGTCCCCATAGCTCACTGAAGTGTCCTAGAAATTTAGACATTTCAACATCTAAACTACAATTCTGAGACAGGTGGGTCAAGCAGAACATACATCCTTAAAAGACCTCGTGCCCTGCCCTGAGTTTTGGAAATCTAGGTACACCCACATGAAGTCTTAAAATGTTTGCTGATGAGGGCTGAAATTCCAGCTCATTCTAGCTGTATATATGGCAAAGTTTCACTTACCCTTTCCACCCACCTACCCATGGGAGTTTTCCATTCCTCTGTGCTGAAGATAAAGAGTTTTAAAACATTTTTCTTCAAATTGAAATAATCGTCTGCTTTATCTTTTTACAAAAGTAAATTATGGTCAGTGTATAAAAATTAGACAATATGAATAAAAAAATGAACAAATATGAACAAATATTTGAACAAAAAAATAGATTAAACCACCTATAATTCCAATACCCAGTTAACCACTTTAAAGATCTTGGTAATTATTCTTTAAGATTTCTTACTACACATGTATTTCACACACATGTTTTCATACAGATCATTTTAATAAGGTCCTTCTGAACTCACTGCTTTGTAACTAGCATTTCTCACTCGGCAAAATATGCTGAAAATCTTTTCATGCCCTTAAATACTCATCTGTAACAGCTTGATGTCTCTATCATATGGATGTACCATACTGTGGTGCGGGGCGGCCTGCGGGGTCTCTGCTCCTGCTCCCCACATAAGAACACAGGATGTGGCTAGGCCAAAAAGGAACAGCCACGGAGCCATAGGTAGGGGAGTCATACCACTGTAGTCTCACTGGAGGCTGGATTCACACCATGTGCGACCTGCTGTCCGCTTTTTCTGCCAACCGACCGACTCCCCTCTCCAGCGCAGCCCCAGCACTTATATCAGTGGCCAAATGGCTAACCGGCTACAGCTGACGGCCAACTAGCCACAGCCGATGGCCATCTACTACCCAAGCCAGCACTCCCCACCCCGCCCCACGTGAGGCTGAAAGCCTGGAAACTGCTCTCTGGGCTTTGTCCTCACACATACATAATTTAAGCAAACTTTCCAGTTGAAGTCATTTCAATTTTACACTGTTATTCACACTATGTTAGCAAAATCTTTGCACCCTTATTTCCTCTTCATAAATGCCTAATTGTAGAATTTCTGAATCAGAAGGCTGTTAAGTTGGGTGTCCTAGGAAATAGGCTAAGAGTGCGATTTGAGCATAGGAAAGTTGTTTGAGTGGAAGACACCTGTTGGGTGTAGAGGAGAGAAGGAACAAGAACTGGAAAAAGGAAGCTGTTGAGCTGTGATGCAGCTATGACCAAGGCCTCAGCAGATCGCACAGGGAGCTCTAGAACGATAATGGTCCCTTGGAATTGTCCCACTTTGAGGCAAAGAGGGTGGGCCTTTACATCCACCCCAGTAGTCAGTGGATACCAGCTGCTCCCAACTGGATTGGCTGTCTTTGGCTGAGGGCAATTCCCCAAGAACAACTCAGCTGAGGCCCAGGACTAGACTCAGCATTCTCAGCCATGAGTGCCTAGGCACTGGAGTCCTGCAGAGGGGTGGGGTCCCAGGGAGGGTTACATGACCTGTGCCCACAGCGTCATGGGACATAGAGATGCAGACATTTTTAAATTGTGATGTTATCAAACTGCTCAGCCAGAAGGTTCTAGTGTCATGACTTCATGTAGAGAATTCCCTTTTTCCTGTTCCCTCATAAAATCTGATGAGCGCTAGGATAAAAATACGCCCTGGGAGCACGTGGCAGGGAATGCTAACCTACCAGCAACATCGACCTCACTCTTCCTTGTCATTATTTAATGGTTGATTTGCAGGTCTTACCGTGATAAAAATAAATGCTTAATGCTGTTTCTGGGCAGTCATACAATATTTCACTAATTCATTCTCTCTCTCACTCTCTTAGGTAAATATTTCACATCTCTCTCTCTCTTCTCAACATCCAATGCCATAACCTCCTGTCCCGCTGCACTAAGAAAATTGAAACAATCACAATAAACTTCCAGAAACTCTGAGCAAAACATCTCCACATCTACCAGAATCTATAACCTGTATCACTTATGTTAAAATGATGAACTTCATTTGTTCTTATCTAAGACTAAATTCTTTTTATATTTATACCCATTACTTCTGGATATTTATACCCATTACTACTTGACTGCTATAGGTAATATATTAATGTAACAAGTCTCCTCTCTCACCTCTAAATCTTCCATTTCCCTCCCTCCTGGACCATTCCCATCAGCAGACAAATTGGAATTATTTCTCACAACAAAAGAAAAAAGACCCTCTCTTGACTCCCCTTCCCGTCTATTACTCCATTTGTCGACTCTTTGCAGCAAAATAATTCAAAGAAGCTGCTTCTACTCCTTGTCTCCAATAACTCTCCTTCAATTTCCTCTTAAACCTGCTCCAATTTGACTTCACATACACAACTTTCTCTTGGCTCCCCTCCTTCTTCTATGACTATATGTTCTTTGTCCCTTGTGTTGGCCTCCTCTTCTCCATCAATTTATAAACATTAGAAGGCCCCAGAGCTAAGCCTTTGGAGCACTTTTCGCCCTCTCCAGCGTCACCTCCACTGGTGATCTCATTTGGTTTCATGGCTTTGAAGTAAATCTGTGCGCTGAAGATTCACACGATTCCATCTCCAAACTGGGCCTCTAAACTCCAGGCGTAGGTCCAACTTCCTACTTGGCATCTTTTATTTTATGTCTCATGTTCACTTCAAACTGTAAATGTCCAAAACTCAATGCTTGATCTTCCTCATCAAATCTGTTCCTTCTACTGCCCTCCCCATCTCACTTCATAGCAACTCTATTATTCTGCTTGCTGAGGCCAAAATACTTACAAGCCTCCTTCACTCATCTTTTATTCTCATAGTTTTTTTTATCCAATCTACCAGGAAATCCTGTGGACTCTACCTTCAAAGTATATCCTGAATTCATCTACTTCCTACCACTTCCACTGGGACTATTCTGGTACAGGCTACCCTCATCATCCCTCTGACAGTTGATTCTCAACTCAGCAGCCAGGGTGATACGCGGAAATGGAAGTCAAGTTATGTCCTCTGCTCAAAACACTCCAGTGGCTCACCTTTTCTCTCATGGCAAAAGCCAAACATCTTTACAGTAATCCACAAGGACTTATGATCTGGTCCCCACTGCCTTTGAGCTCATCTCTTATTGCTCTCACCCAAGACCACTTAATTCCAGCCACCCAGGCAAACCTCCTCAGTATTCTTAGACTGTTCTAGACATCCTCTCACATTAGGGCCTTGGAATGGTCTCTACTTCAGCTTAGAGTCCTCTTTTATCTAGATAGTCACCTGGCTCACCCCCAATCTTTTTAAAGTCTTTGTTTAAACGTCACATGCACAATGAGGCCAACAATGACCTCTCCGCCTTCAATGTCAACCCTGCAGTGGACATTTGGGGTCCACAATGCCAATGCCTGTAGCCCATGTGAATTCAGCATTTTGGAAATGTCAGTGCTCCAGCCAAGTCCAGGTACTGGTCCCTCTCGGTACTGCTACGTTGGAGCCACAGAAGTCCTTTCCTTCTGCATGGGCACAGTCTGAATGTTTATAGGAGTTAAAGTTCCCCAGGAGCAACACTTAACCAATGAAGGATGAAAGCCCCAAGTTCCCCATTTTGCCACAGAACAATTCTGGGGTGTAGTCTACATGGTTCTCCGGGGGCACTGAGCCCCAGCTGGGATAATCAGTCTTTTACGGTGCCCTTTGTTGGCCTTTCTTCCTACCTTGGATCACTTTCCTCACTCCTTCATTTGTCTCCTCGGATCACCTCCCAAGTAAACTACCCACTTCCAGGTCCTGCTGGCAGGCTCTGCTGGGAGAAACCCAAACTAAAGCAAATCCTTCCACAACATTCCTGAACTCTATACCTAGCTCTGTTTATTTATCTATTTATTTTTTTATAGCACTCCCCAACTTCCTACCTACAATGTAACATGCATTTATTATTTATTGTCATTCTATTGCACTAGAATATAAGTGCCATGAGGATAGGGAATTTTGTCTGTTTTGTCCATTGATCTATCCTCAGCACCTAGAATACGTCCTTGCCCATAGTAGGTCCTCAATAAATATCTGCTGCTTGTTAAACTATTTTGCTCACTCTTTAAGAGCGAGGATACCATCTACTAAGGAAATGTTAGACAAACCTCCATTTAAATCTCACACCTACCCCTTATTAGCTGGATGACCTTGAGTGAATTAACTTCTCTGAGACTCAGTTTCCTCATTAGTAAAGAGGGGCAATGATGTTTACTTTGCCATAAATGTCTTTATGTATAAAAATTAGCTAGGAAAGTTCTGGCCCAATCATGCAAGTCCCCTTCCCTCCTCCCAACCTGCTCCCTTCAATCAAGGAATCATGGTTGAAGTGAGTTAAACCCATGACTCAGCATCTTCTCCCTCTGTGAATCTTGACTATGTGAAGATTCTTCTGGAGCATCTCCTTACGCCCAGTGGAGGTCAGGAAGCCAGGCTTCTTACAATCCCCCAGTGAAATGCCAATTAGAAGGACATTACCAGCAGGAAGAGCTACTGGAGAAAACCACACACTTGTTCCAAAACAAAGATCACTCTGTATGTCATAAAAACTCAGAAATGTCTTCCAGATGTTGCATACTGGGCCTACACAGATGTTTCCGATGTCAAACCATAAATGTTGGAAACATAAAACATTTGTGCCCCACAGATGTAGAGATTTAATTATACAGTGAATGTGATAAATCTTTGGGTAATAAAAAAAAGACCACAAACTGGCCACATTACATTATTTTTAAATCTAATTTTTTTCCCCTCCACATTGGAGTTCTACTGAGATACTTCAAGGTTTTTGTTTTTGTTTTTAAATTTGATTGGACAATCACAGGAAAAAAGTTGTATTTCCATGAAAATATATGTTAACGACAGTTCTGAATCTTTCTGGTTTGATGTCTACACATCTTTGACAGCGAGGAAGCAGCATCATGACTGATGATGGGTGGCTTCGAGGCTCCCCGGCTTCCCTCAACGTCCCTCAGTGGGAGTGCTGAGTTATGTACAATGACTGTCTAATTGAGTTCCCTGGGTGCTCAGGGAATGGATTTTACCATGAACTCCACGGCAGCTCATGTCCATGTTGAAACCACTCTGTTTCTGACATCTAGAAAAATCAGTCCTTTCATCACCGCCAAGTATGTAAATATGTGTGTGTGTGCCTACGAAAAGAAAAGACAATACACAGATATGTGAGGTTTGTGTGCACTTCCACACATGCATGCACACGCACACACACAAATACTTCACACAGAGTCAAAATAGCTAAAGAAAGATCACCCACCATATACGTAGGAGGGTAAGACAAGACGCAAACACAAATGTAACCACATGATCTAGTATATTTCCTCAGTGATTCCCCCTCTATTCCAACACATTCGCTTCTCTTTTGGTGAATTAATATGACTAAAACATTGCATTTATTCTTACATGCATTTGTACAAAAATATTTGTTACATTATATTAGTAGCTAAAAACGATAGCAAAACTTTGAAGACCCATATCTATTCTCAAAAAGGTTATATTATAAAAGGAAGCATGTGCTGGAGAGGGTTACAAAAATAATTGTATGGCAGGAAAACATATGTGAGCTTGACCTCTACCATGAGATTGAAGATTTTTTTTCTTTATTAGATCAAAAAATGTGACAACTCATTCATATCATTTTATTTTTTAAGCTTTATTGAGGTATAAGTGAGGTATAAAATTGTAAGATAATTAAGTGTACATTGTGATGATTTGATATGCATATACATTGTGGAAGGATTCTTCCCATTTCGTTAATTAATACATCCATCACCTCACATATTTATCTTCCTCCCCCCCCTTTTTTTTGGTGAGAACATTTAAGTCCTACTCTCTTAACAAATTTCAATTATACAGTACAGTGTTATCAACTATAGTTACCATGTTATATATTAAATTAAAAAGATGTGATATACACACACACGTAATGGAATATTATTCAGCCAGGAGAAAGAAGAAAATCCTGCCATTTACAACAACATGGATGGACCTTGAGGGAATTATGCTAAAGTGAAATAAGTCAGACAGAAAAACAAATACTACATTCTATCACTTATATGCAAAATCTAAGGGGAAAAAAGGCTAGCATAATTTTAAAATCAAGAACAGAAAACATAACTTTTCAATGCATTTTTTAAGAACACCGATAATAATTCTTTTGTTCTTTATTATAGTCAGTTATATGAAATAAAAACAGAGAGAAAAGAAGGGACACATAAAGAATATAAAAGCACAAAGAAACACTCTCAGAGATACAAACAACAATACCTGACGTGGGTTGTACCAGACACAATGAAATGGTGAGCACATCACAGAGATTTTCTCATTTATTTCTCCACCCCAAAAATTATCTGTAATTTAATGCATGAGGAAAGCCTTTTACAGATGAAGAAACTGGGGCACATTAAATAATAAAGACATTTAATCATTTGCCTTCTGTCACAGAGCTAAAATGTGAAATGTCAGGGTAAGAGAAAGGGACAGCCCTCCCTGGAAAGTTGTCATTTTTTAAAATAGTGTAGGTCAGGACATTCCTTTTAATTTCTCAACATTAGGAGTCTCGAAAGCATGTCAGTCTCCCGTGAGATTGCAACTTCCACCAAGACATTTACTGTCTCTTATTTATGTTGCTAGAAACACTTACTCACCCATTATTAGTTGCACATAGTAGTCATTTAGAAAATGTTTGTGGAGTGAATAAAATATCTTTTGTTAACCTCTTCTTAAATCTCTTTTGGTAGTCCTTGCACCAATTCCTCCAACCGCTCCTTCCATAGCCTTATACTCTGATCCTTTTTTCTGTTTCCCAAGGTCATTACTGTCCCAGTAAGAAGTAGTCTAAATAGAAAGCAGTTGCAAGTTGTAAAAACGGTAAGGCCCCAAGGGCTCTGCACATCTGTTAGCCAGGGATGCAACGGAGAGGATTTGGTGACAATAAAATTCTTGACCCAGTAATCATTATTTCTTCTCTGGTTTGATAATGGCTGGGAAAGGCCAACCAAACAAATGCGAATAAGACAAAACCCAGGACAGATACAATCATTGAAGGAGAGCATCAGCTAGGCAGAACATTCCCTGCACTCCTGAACAACAGACATCCTTTCCTCAGCTCCAGCCTACATACCTCAAGATAGAAGTTTAGAACCTGAAATCTATACATAAGAAAAGAATAAAGGCTAAAAATAAATGAGTGATCCATCACAAAAGGCTAGAAGAACGACAAAATAACCACACACAAAAATGGAAGACTGGAAGGAGCTTAGATTTAAAAAAAGCAGAAGATAAAGAGGCTTTATCATACTTTTGTATGATACAAAAATGATATGCAAACCTCATGCCAATACATATGAAATTTCAGAAAAAAGTGAGAAATTCCTAGTAAAACCTAAATGTATCAAATGGTCATAAATATATTTCAAATATGAATAGTTACATATCTTCTAAAGAAATTGAGTCTGTAACTAAAAATCTTCAGCAAGAAAAGTCCAGGTGCAAACAGTTTCAGCATTTTATATTTTTAAATATACAAAGATGATAGATAAATATTACAAATTCTTTGTAGATAATTGATAACATGTGAAACTCTGTAACTCCTGTTATAAGACCAGCATGACATTGATGCTGATGAGGACAATTTCACAAAGGAAAATTATAGGCCAATGTCTCTCATTAACATGGACCAGTAATCTAGATAAAATATTAGGAAAAAATAAATAATGATCCAGGAAAAGAATAATATATTATGACCAAGTTGAGTTTATTTTACAAATGTAAGGTTTGTTTAACATTCAAAAATCAATCCATGTAAATCATATCATTAGCATAATAAAGGAGAAAATTGTGCGATCAACTCAAGAGAGGCAGAAAAAAGTTTTGATAAAATTTAACACTCCTTCATGATTAAAAAAAGCACACTTAAACACTTGGCAAACTAGGCACAGAGGGAACTTTTTTAATCTTATAGAGGGTATTTATCAAAACTCATAGCAATCATCATACTTAATGGTGACATATGAAACATTGAAAACTTTTATACCGAGATCCGAAAAAATAAAAAAAACAAGCTTGTCCGGCAATATTGTACTGGATATCATCCAGCTCAATAAGGAAAAAAAAGTATACAGGTTAGAAAGAAAGAAAAGACTATTCACAGACAACATGATTTTGTACTTATACAATCCCAGGGAAATTACACCTCCACTACCAGAATTAATAACTGATTTCAATGAAGTTGCTGGATTCAAGGTTAAAATATAAAAATCAAATGCATTTCTATGTTAGTAGGAAACAATTAGAAAACAATTTTAAATAATATTCAAATCAGCATCAAAAACAAACAAACGAACAAAAAAACACTAGGTATCAAGTACCTAGGAATACACTTTACAAAAAGCTGGGCAAGACCCCTACATTTTAAAAAAGCTACAAAACATTGAGACCTAAGTAAAATTAAAGCTACAAAGGGATATACCGGGATCATGTATTTGAGGACTCAATCATGTAGATTTCAGTTTTCCCCAAAGCAATATATAGATTTATTGCAATCTCAATCAAAATGCCAGCAAGGTTTTGTAGAGTTAACAAATATATTCTAAACTTCATATGAAAATATAAAAGGCCAAATATAGCCAAGATAATCATGAAGAAGAACAAAGTTGGAAGGCTAACACTACCAGGTATCAAGGTTCATTATAAAGCTTCAATGATAAGACAGCGAGAAAAGGATAAAAAATAGAACAATGGAATAAAATGGAGGATCTTGAAAGAGATCCACATAGCCAGAGATACTTGGTTTATGACAAAGATGATCCTACAGAGCAGTAAGGAAAGAAGAGTCTCTCTTATAAAATGGTGCTGAGTCCAATGGATTTCAACACGGAAAAGCAAAGATTGACTCTTTCTTTATATCCTATTCTGAACTCAAAGCTAGCAAGCAATATACTCATGCACTTCCATTCCCACTAGTTGAATTATATACTTTTCAAGAGTCAACAGTTTGTTCCCAAATGTGTTTTGTCAATTTCACTTGTTAATGTACTTACTAATTCAATTAAATAAATATACGGGTACACACACACACACACACACACACACACACACGCACACACAAATGTAAACAATACTATGTATAATAGCCCAAACCTAAAAACAACTTGCATGTCCATCAAAAATAGAATGGATAAGTAAATTGTGGAATATTTTACACAACAGAATTTTATACTGCAACGAAAGTGAGTGAACAACTGTTACATGTAACTAGGATGAATTCCACAAACAAAACAGTGAGCAAAAGTAGCTAGACAGGAGAGAATCAATACAGTATAACAATATAAAGTTCAAAACCAGACAAAACTCACCTGAGGTGTGTTGAATCATTATAGTGGCTATCTTTCAGAAGAATGTTCATGATAGTGATTGGAATGGCTTACAAGTGGGGCTTCTCAGGTGCTGGTAATATTCTATTCTAATAGACTAGTATAGAAGAAGTATTCTAATACTGCTTGATCTGAGTGGCATTTAGATGGGTATTTTCACTTTGATAATTCATTAAGCCATACACTGAGGATGTATATACCCTTTTCTGAATGTGTGGTACACTGTAATTAAAATGTGTATTAAAAAACAATCTCCACATTAGTCCTATCCCTTTCAGAGTTATTTTCTACTATGCATGAGGGCAGTGTTTTAGATGGTTTCCTGTATGTTCGTATCTCCTGGTGAAACAAAAATGGCTAGCTGTTCCCCTTCTATGGTATACTACAAAGCTAAGAGGTGATTGTCATCTAGAGACTACATGTTTCCAGCCTCCCTGGCAGCCTTTATTGATGATGGCTGGTTTTCACCCATAACCAAAGGGACATGTGCCACATCTGGCCTAAGACTTTGAAGAAACAAAATAAGAATGCCTCCACTGTGCTATCTTTCCCTTTCAGCAGCTGGATATAGACAATGATGAGAGGGACTAGATGATGCAAAGTTGTAGGAAAGACGTAGTGACCACACAGAGGACAGGTGCTATTCACTGGCCAAGACTATTTGGCTGGAATGGTTAAATGAGCAAAAAAATAACTTTTATTGTGTTTAAGCCACTGAATTTTGGGCATCTGAATGAATTTGAGGGCATTCACTGTAGCTTATCCTACCCAAATGAAGTTTTCTTGGTTTTCTCCGGTGGAAAATTGGCAATTTTTTTTTTTCCTTTTTCTTTCCTCTCTTCCTCACCCCTTTTCCCTCCTACCTCCACTTCTCATTTTCTCCTGTAGTTTGATAGTACAACTGTGCTCCCCTACTGTAAGATCTGATCTATAACCTAGTTCACAAAATGTTCATGTCTAATCTGCTACTAAACTCATTGACTTAATTTCTAATGTCTATTATTTTACCTTTTTAAAAATTGCTGTAAGTTCCATATGGTTCCTTCTTGAATCTTGAAAGGCCAGGATTTTAGAGTTTCTTAATCCTAAAGGACATTTCTAATCTGTCTTTAAAAAAAAATAACAAACTAAGTAGAGAAAAATTGTTTTATTATCTATGTCTGGTAATTCCAATATCTAAACACTTACGAGTCTGTGCTCTCCGCTGTTTCTGCTATTTCTTCTTCATGGTGTCTTATTTCTTGTGTGCTTAGTATAACTGTAAACACATATTTTCCTTAGAAAATTATTTTGGAACTTTTTTGAGGCAGGGATGAAGACAGAATTTGCTTTTTTGCCAGTCAGGTGCCTGGGGATACTATGATTTCTAGACAACTTTGAATTAAATTAGCAGATGAATTTGTTTGTTACTATCAAGTATATTGGATGTGTGTGATGTAGAGGGAAAAATAATATTTGCTACTACCCTCCTAAATTCTCCAGCTGTGGCCCTATAAATTCGACTGACGAAAGACAGATTAACAAGAGAAAAACAAACAGAAGTGTATTAGCATGTGCATTATGCATTCACATGGGGATACCCAGAGATGGTGGTTAGAACTGGGCTTACATAGAATCTTAGCAAAGGAACAATACATTTTTTTAGAAATGATAAGACAAAGGAAAAGGACTCTGAGTTTCTAGGGTGGCAAATTGTGGAATGGCAAATAAATGGGGAACGAAGAGGAGATAAGGGCTAGTAGTAAGTTTTGTGATGTAAATTCTGCTGGTGCTATCACTGGCTGACAATGGTCCAAAGTTGTCTCTGGTAATTCACTTTTGTCTTTTCTGGTAGAGAAGGAAGAGGGGACATTTTTACAAATTTATGCCCTGCTTTTGGGCAAATAAAGAGAGGGCAAACAGCTTTTTTTTTTGATCTGCTTCTTTTCCACTGCCTCCTTCAGCTCAAATTAATCCTTATACCAAAGTGGCTTAATTTGATACAAATTAAGCCACTTTGTAAATCTACAAAAATTTGCATTAGTAAATCGACAAAAATGCAAGCTGGTGACTACAACTTCTTAGGAATATGTTCCCCTGTTCTGCTCTGTGCCAAACAAACAAAACAAACAAATAATAACAACAACAAAAACCCTTTCCTGCTGGAAGTTTACATCTGATTCATTTTTCCCCAAGGGTTTGACTCTTTGGGGTTCTTATCTTTCAAATAGATGCATCTTCTTTGCAATTCCCACTTTGAGAAACTTGTTGGTTGGTTGGTGGTTGTTTTTATATTTTGAACACTCTGCTATTACAATCAAAGCCAGTTTGCTTGTCAAATGCCTTCAAAGCCAAAGTCACTTCACAGCCTCATTTGCCTTTCAGATCCTTAGAATGTGGCCTCCTAATCCCTAATAATCTTGTCATTTCTTTGGTGCTGTGGAGCAAAATTTTTAATGGATACCTTCCCCAGAAATTGTAGGTCCTATCAGGAGGATTTATCCTAATAACGTATCCTGTCATATTACCTGAAATGGCTAAACAAAAAGTCTTGAAAAAGAAGAGACAGACAATAAGATAAAATCTAATACTAATGTAAAATTAAAGTTCTAAACTATGTCTTAGAACACAGGAGTTAGAGATGGGGTGGGAATACAGGAAGAAAGTAAAAAACACTTTCATTAGTGTTGGGGAAGTCATTCAGTAATACAACATCTTATTTTAGTCAGTTTGGATTTCTGTAAAACAATACCATAGACTGGGTGATTTAAATAACAAACATTTGTTTCTTATAGTTCTGGAGATGGGAATTGCAAGATCACAATGCCAAAAGATTCGGTGTTAGGTGAAAGCCCACTTCTTGGTTCATAACTAGCTGATTTCCTGTTTTATCCTCACCTGACAAAAAAAGGGCTGGAGAGCTCTCTGGGGTCTTTTATAAGGGCATTGATTCCAGTTATGAGTGCTACACCCGCATGACCTACTTCCCAAAGGTCCCATTTCTTAATACTATCACTTTGGGGGTTAGGATTTCAGCATATTAATTTGGTGGGGGACACAAACATTAGTCATTTGCATTCCACCATTGGCCCAATAAGACTCATGTCCTTCTCGCATGCAAAACACATTCATTTCATCCCAACAACCCCCAAAGTTTTAACTCATCCAGACCAACTCTAAAGTCCAAAGTCCAACATAAATATCATCTAAATTGGATATTGATGAGACTTAAGATGCAATGCATCTGGAGCCAAAATTCCTCTCCAGCTGTGAATCTGTGAAACCAAAGTGTACGTACTTCTAAAATATAATGGTGAGATAGGCATAGGATAGACAGTCTCACTCCAAAAGGGAGAAATAGGAAAAAAGAAAGGGGTGACAGGACTGAAGCAAGTCCAAAATCCAGCAAGGAAGGCTCCATGAGATTTTAAGCTCAAGAACAAAGCTTTCTGGCTTTCTACTCTGCCTTCCAGACCTACTGGGGCAGCAGTGCCACCTTCCAGACCCATTGGGGTACCAACATCATGCCCACAGCTCTGTGGGGTGCTACCCCCACTGCAACTCATGCCAAGGCTCTCTACCATGGCCCTGTCGATGCTGTGGTCTCTGTCAAGATGAGGGGTTGTCTCCGCTGGGGTTCATCCACTCGTCCTCCCCGCCCCAGCTCATCAGGGTGTTGGTCTCACCCTTTGAAACTGAGGTGGTGGGGGCAGCTCTGTTCCCTGGGTCCATGCACTCTGAGCCTGTGGTGGGCAAAGTAGACTTTGGGGTCCTCCTTTCTTGTCTTGAAGAATAGTGCACATTTACTGCCAAATAGTTCTGTGGTTCAGTCCTCTAGGATCCAAGAAATCTCACAGTCTTCCTTCACTGCGTCCTGTTTCCTCTGTTTCCTTTAGTCCCAGCTGGTAGTGTTGCTGCTGGTATAATTTCATCTGTATTCCTGGCTCTCCTTTTTTTTTTTTTTTTTTTTTTTTTTAATGGTTGATTAAGTCAATGGTTCACAACCACACTGATCTCTTTATCAAATGGTAGCTCTGCTACATCCTTAGTGTTCTCTTCCAAACATACTTTTTGTTTTTTTGGAATATTCATACAGACCGGCTGAGAATTTTCCACATTTTTAAGTTCTGCTTCCTTTTTGCTTAACAGTTTTGTGCTTAAGTCATTTCTCTTTTCTCACATTGCACTGTACACAGTCAGGAGCCAAGCTGCACTTCCAACATTTAAGTTAGAAATCCCTTCGGCTAAGTAATCGATTTCATGCACACAAATTCTATTTTCCACAAAACACTAGGATGTAAACACAATTTAGTCATGTGTTTTGCCACTTTATGACAAGGATTGTCTTACCTCTACTGTGCGGTAACAGGTTCCTCATTTCCACCTGAGACCTCATCAGAATGGTTTTACTGTCCGTATTTCTACCAGCATTCTGTTCACAATTACTCATATTCTCTAAGACAGAAGCTTTCTTTACTGCTCCCCTCTGTTCTTTCTGAGCTCTCTCCAGAATTCCCTTCAATGGTCCATCCACGACATGCACCTCAAAACTCTCTCAGCCTTTACCCAGTTCCAAAACAAATTCCACACTTTTAGGTATTTGTTATAATAGCATGCCGCCCCTCAGTACCAATTTTCTGTCTTAGTTCAGGCTACTGTCACAAAGTACCAAAGACGAGGTAGCTTAGACAACGTGTATTTCTCATACTCCTGGAAGCTGGTAAGTTCACTATCAAGGCATATTTGGTGTCTGTTGAGAGCCTGCTTCCTAATTTACACATGGCCAATTTTTCATTTTATCCTCACCTGGCAGAAACAGGACAAGAGAGCTAGCTCTCTGGGGTCCCTTAGTCCCTTTTATAAGTGAGCTAATCCAATTCATAAGTGCTCCACCCTCATGACCTAATTACTTCCCTAAGGCCCCACCTCCTAATACCATCACTTTGGGGGTTAGGATCTCAACATTTGAAATTTGGGAGGGACGTAAACATTCACGACATTGTACATTTTAAAAGAGAAAAGTAGGAATTTCTTACTTTCATATATAGAGGAAAATATATGTTTGATTATGAGAGTCAAGAAATGAAAAGTAAAAAAAAAAAAAAAAAAATGAAAAGTAATCACTGGTAGAATGAAAAAATAGAAAACTTTTAAATTGATTAAAAAAACAGAATGAATGATAAATAAAATCAAGTAAAAAAATCACAGTAAATAAAGGAGGATCACAAAGTAAAATAATTAGTAGAGACAAAGATGAGCATCATGAAATTAAGTATCATACGAGTACGTTAAACTCAATGTGAACAGGATGAATGTATCCCATTAAATAACTGAGACTGTCATATTGAGTTAAAAAAAAATCACCCAGATACATGTTTATAAGGAACACTCTTAAAAATGGAAAAGAAATGTTGAAAATAAAGTGATGAACAAAGAGATGTCAAACAAACGCAAACAAAAGGAAAGCGGAATGACAATATTAATACCAGACAGGGTGGAACTTAAGGTTAAAAGCACTAAACAAAATAAGGAAGAACATCGTGGAGTAATAAAAGACAATTTATGAGGAAGAAACAATCATCATAAACCTGCATGTTCTATAAAAACATAGCACCTAAGTATAGTATATAATATTATTAGAGACTCAAAGAACCTTTGATTAAAAAAACAAACAAACAATGGGATTTATAGATGATGTAATACAGAATTGTACACCTGAAATCTATGTAATTTTACTAACAATTGTCACCCCAATAAATTTAATAAAACAAACAAACAAACAAACAAACAAAAACCTAGCCTGGAAATTTTTAGGGTATCTCTTTCAGACTCAGACAGTTCTGGTATATAGAAAAATGGTTTTTTGACAAAAAAATAATTGGATAAAACATAAAGATATATATATATATTTTTTTTTTTTTTTTTTTTCCCCCTCACATTCATAGACCCTCTGCAGAAATCAATTACATACTTGGCCACAAAGAAAGCCAAACAAATTAAAAGCCGAGAGTTTTCAGGCTATATTCTCTGATCATAATCCAATAAAATTAGAAATAAAAAATATGACTGAAAAACTTTCACTGCTTGGAAATAAGGAAAGACTCTCCTGAATAACTCTTGGATCAAAAAACAGGAAATCACAATTGAAATCACAAACCAGTTAGATAAAGAAAAGAACACATCATACCAAATATTTATGGCAGTCGAAGCAATACTCAGGAAAATTAATAGCCTTAAATGCTTTTATTAGATAAAATGCTTTTATTTTATTAATTCTGATTAAAAATTAGATTTGATTTATTTAAAATAGAAGAAAAGTAATAAATAAAACAACAAGTTTAATTTGGGGGGACTACAATAAGATATGCAAACTTCTGACAAATCTAATCAGGAAAAAGGAAGTAAAAATAAAGAAAGTGAAATTAGAATCAAGAAGTGGGACACAGAAATAAATACAGAGTGTAAGGAAATACACATTCTAATCAATTCATGAGATTTCCACAACTGATGAAACTTGCAATAATATGGAAAAAGTAAAATTGCTAAGAAACTCCCCCAAACCCTGAAAACCTGAAGCAGAAAGGAGAAATTATAGGCCAATTTAATGTATAAGGTAAAACACGTGCACACAAAAAAATTTCAATGAATATTCAGAAAAAGAATTCTTCAGAATATTAAAAGAACACCCCCTCCTTAACTAAGTAGGATATAGCTAAAAGATGAAAAATGATTAAAAAAAAAGAAATCTGACAATTAAATCCATCATACACTTTTTTTTTCAGCAATGGTTAAGACTATCATTGAAATTAACATCTAATATTACAAGAATAGAAATTAAGAAACAGAAAATTGAGAAATAAAAGGATCTTTTGTTAATGTGAAAAACTGCAAAATGCTATATAAGGATTACTACGCTCATATTACTTAGTATAATTCTCTGCATATATGGTAGGTACCCAATAAACGTTTATTCAAGTGACCTGATTTTCTAATGTCAAATGAATAGTCTAGGCAGTAAACAGTATCCAGTTTCAAAGGAGAGAGGCTTAGCCAAGTCTGCCTTGGTCAGGGATGCAGGGTGGTCAGATTTGAAACATTTACAAAGAAAAGAGGAAGTCATTCCCCAAAGAAGAATGTTAGGAGCACAGAATTCAGAGTAGCAGGATGCAAGAACAATTATGGAACTGCTCTTTCTCCTGTGAGCACAAAGAGCCTTGAAATTTTTGTGTGAAGTGTGAAATGTACTGCACTATATTTTAGGGATAGTCATCTGAAACGAGAATGGATACAAAACACAAAACTTGCTGCAAGATGAGCAAATAACAATCTATATTTAATAGTTCAGGTTGAGGCCAGTGATCGGAAGGAGCAGAAAGAGAGGAAGGAACCCTGACATCAGTTCAAAGACTCTTTCCTCACTCTGGTTCTCCACAGCCAATCCATCACCAAATCTTCCTGATCTGACTTCCGAAATCTCTGTAAAATCATATTCCACTTCTTTGTTGCCATCATCACTTGCACCGGCTCCTACCTAGACTTTCTCACCTAAATTGTCATAATTTCTCAAATGCTTTTTCCACATCTACTCCCGTCCCCTTAAAATCTGTTCTTAAAAAAAAAAAAAAAAAAAAAAATCTGTTCTTCAGACCAAAGTGTGGACAATTTTTAACTGAAAGTATAATGTTCTCTCTATCTCTAGGTTTTTCTCTCTCTCTGTCTCATTCTCTGTCTCTTTCCTTTACTCTGTGTTTCTGCCTCATTCTGTCTCTGTCTCTGTCTCTGTCTCTGTCTCTCTGTCTCTCTCTGTCTCTCTCTCTCTGTCTCTCTCTCACACACACACACACACACACACACACACACACACACACACACACACACTAAACAAATATTTGTTGAGCTCCTAATACATTCCAAGCACAATTCTAGGCATTGGAAATAGCAATTTCAATATCCCTTCTCTCACACAGGTTACATCTAGTAAAGCAAGAAGCAACTAAATACACGAATATGAAATATGTCAGCTGTGTGCAACTACGAGGAGCGGTCTCATGGGGTAAAAGGATAGAGCAGAATGAGGCTCGTCTTTCAGAGGGGCAGGGGAGGCTTCCATGAGGAGGTGAACTTGAACAGGTGCTAATTAGATGCTTAACAGTGTTGCAGGCACACATGGGAGAGGGAAGTTGAGGACTACAGAAGAGCATCCAGCTTTACACTCTGAGAACCTGTAAGCCTCACAAGGGGCTTACCTGCTTTTAAACCTGCAGCTTGATTTCAATCAGTCTGACTCCATTTATGCTCTAAGCACTGAGAAAACAATAAAATTCTTCTTGGGATCAAGTGATCAGCTTTGCCTTGCTAATTTTAGAGTGTTAAAAAATGTTGGACCACGAAAATAGGAACTATATTGGAAACCACATTCTGAAGTAGACCCTTTTTTAGGTAAATAAAAGTCCCTTGGCTATTAATGACTGTATTACACATAGTTTCCTCAGATTTTTCTACTGCTGAACCCTTCGGAAATATATATAACTGGCTTAGAAAAATAAAATGTGGCTTTCTTTCTGTCTATCCCTTTGTTGGTGGTGGTTTTTCCACTTGTAGAAGCTTTTATAAACAATTCTCAGGGTGATTTAAATTAGGTAGAAAGAGCCTACAGCCTCAGGACTGACCTCAGCTTTCAGCTTAATTCTAAAATACTCGTCACAGTCCGGATGAGAAAATTAACCCATAGGGATTCCTTGTCCCAATTAAAACCAATTTTTGCCTATAGATGTAAATGAAATATGAATCTGAACATTTAACGTGCAAACATATTGGGAGCTTTAAAATATTACCTATTGTACAAAAATAATGAGGTCTTTTCTCAAAGAGTTGGCATTCTGAAATGTAGATAACTTTGCAGTAAAGTTCAATATCCTATTTTTACAGGCTATCCCAGAAAAGATCTTTTGTGGAGGTTTTTCAAGTTCCAAGAGAGGAACCATAGTAAAATGTGGGGTTTGGGTAAGAAAAATAGAGGAATGGTTATGCTAAAACTCATTAACATCATTTGGAAATTTGGAGGCTGTTGTAATCCCTATATGGATGTGAAATAAACACCAAAAATGCCAGGAGCTTGAACAAACGATTCCAGCCAATTAAAAAAAAAAAAAAAGGCAGCTAAATGAAAAAGATGTTTTACAAATAGAAATGCAAATGTGAACAGCAGAAAAGGCTCCAAAGGCGATTTCTTACAGATATGCAGCCTTTCATAAAACAAACTTTACCTAAAAAAATGTGTGTTTCCCCATGGTGTGTGGAGAGGAGTGGGAATTTTTTTCCATTTTAGAAGCAGGTCACCTTTTTATGTAAATTCAGATTTTTCTATTAATGTATTACTAGTAGAAAAGTTATAACAAAACAACTTGAAGAACATATTGCAAAAGACTCCAGAGCCAATAAGAAAGGGCTTTTGGGGGATGTTTTTTTTTAAACACCTCCAACAGGCCTGCTTTTGGGGGTGATGAACATGTTCTAAAATTGATTATGGTGGGGGTCACACAATCCTGTGAACACCCTAAAAGCCATTGAATAATGCACTTTAAATTAGTGAATTGTATGGACTGTGATTTGTATTTAAACAATAAAAAACCGATATAGATATCAGCTTTATGTCATACATAGTTCCAACTTACATGGCCAGAAGCAAACGCTGGGTTGTGAGAGTTTCAAAGAACCCAGAAGCAACAGGAATGGATTTTTAGTAATCTTTGAGTAGAGTGAACATTAAGTCCATTCGAGTGGGACGCAGGGACTGAAAAGGTGTCTTTTCATCTCACTTTCTCCATATTTATCTATAATACTTGTTTTCCCCGAATGTCTTTTTTCCACTGTCCACCTCTCCTTTTCACAAAGTTTTCTTCCTAGTTCTAATGTTATACTGATTGATCTTGTCTCTCTTACTTGTTCATAATATTGAACTGAATTATGGATACACTACCTATTATATGAAGGTCTGACAATTAAGTTTGCGAACTCATACTAGAAAAAGTGCTACATACCTCATTGCTGAATATCACTATGGTCACCTTCGAAGTGCTCCCCTTGGGAAGCTGTGCACCGATGCCAACACCTAGCCCACCCTTCAAAGCAATTCTGGAACTCTTTTTCTGGAATGGCCATCAGAGCTGTCGTCCTATTACCCTTGATGTCCTGAATGTCATCAAAATGTCTTCCTTTCAATATTTCCTTTATCTTCAGGTAAAGAAAGAATCCTTGGGGTCCAGATCAAGTGAGTGGGGAGGGTGTTCCAGTACAATTATTTATTTACTGGCTAAAAACTCCCTCACAGACAGTGCCTTGTGAGCTGGTGCATTTTCGTGATGCAAGAGCCATGAATTGTTGGCAAAAAGTTCAGGTCATCTAACTTTTTCACGCAGCCTTTTCAGCACTTCCAAATAGTAAACTTGGTTAACCATCTGTCCAGTTGGTACAAATTCATAATGGATTATACCTCTGATTCCAAAAAAAGGTTAGCAACATCATTGCAACAAGTTCGTGAATTTAATTGTCAGACCTCATATTTATTTTCTAAAACTTCTTCAGTCTCTAGCTAAAATTAAAGATCTTTTGTGATATTCTTTTTTGTTTTGTTTTAATGGAAAACAATGTTGTCATTTTTCTTCTAGGCAAGAATAGAAGTGTGTGTGTTTGTGTGTGTGTGTGTGTGTGTGTGTGTGTGTCAGGAAATCTCAATTCCAGACCGATGCCCTATTCAACATCCAAGAGTTTGATTTAAAAAAAAAAAACAACAAAAAATAACCCACAAGCAGGTTTTGTCAGTGGGGGAGCTCAGTCAGGTAAATTGAAACAGACAAGTCATTTTCTCAATTTAAAAAATGTCGGTTAGTCCTCACTCTCAGATACTTGTAAAAGATCATGAATATTTGGGCTTTGGCCACAAGAAACTCACTTTATACGCAAACGTCTTAGACATGATTCCTCCTTAAATAGGATCATTCTTTCAAAATCCAGAGTTCTAACTTAGAAAACAATTTCAATCAGAGGGAGAATACTTGTGAGGTCAAAGGCACTCAATGTCATAGACATCTATGGTAGTGAACTTATTTCATAAATCTTTGCCATGTAAATGAAGTCACTGAGCTTACTGGAAAATGTAACTAAAACCCCCTGTTTTATAAGATTGTGGTAGATTTTTTGGAAGGGGAATGAGAGGCTCTCCTCCATTCCTCCCTCCCTCCTCTATCCAAACTGGCTCCAGGAGAAGCTCTCCCCAAAGGTCCATCATTTCATTAAAGCCTTTTTCTTCTTCTTCTTTTTTTTTTTTTTTTCAGGCATGAGCTCATTGCTTTCAGTTAAATAGTAATAAATGATTTGTAAGGAGCAACTTACATCAGTGCCTTATAAATAACCACCAACGGCTGCATTGGACTTACTTGAAATGTTGACTCAGACGCTGGATGCGCATACGGGTACCAGCTCTGCAACCTCTCAATTCCTTTATGCCAGACAAGCTAGAGTAAGACCCTGGAGTCTGCCAAACAGACGGGTGGCACAGCATGTCACAGATACAGAACCACTTTACGCAGCATCACTATGCCCTGGGTAGGAAAGACAAAACTGGGCAGACTGTGTTCCTGGGTGAGTTCAGTCCCCATAGGTTTTGCCTATCAATTCTGCTGTGAAGAAGTGAGCAGGAATCTCCTTTCCCACTATCCAGAGCCCTTCACATACAGAGTCCTCCGCAGGCTGCTCTCAAGAGTCCCCAGATGTAAAGGATAGAGTTTGCCTTTGTCAATTAATTACTCAGGTGACAGTACTGACCATCCCACACTGAGCAGGGAAGAACGCTTTTCATCTCTGTTGCAGGCATGTGAGGAAGAATGATTGTGCTTATTTGTAAACAGGACTAGAATTGGAGGGTTGGGAAGAGCAGGATATGGTTTTTCATCTATCATCTAATGACCCCCAAACTTCTGTCCAAAAGAATTTTTTTAGAAAGAAGGTAAAAGATGGAGGCCCAAAAGACCTGAGTTTGAGGAATGTGTACTCTTCACTCAGCAAGGCTCTGAGCGGGCTTACTCTAACTTGGTCAAAACATGCAAGCCCTGGACAGTTTCCTCTACAGTCAACCGAGATTATCTAACATGCCTCTATTACCCATTTCACAGGCTTAGTATAGGGACCAAATGAGAGTGCAAACATGCTTTGAATACATAAAGTGCTATGCAAATGTTAGATAGACCATATACCCACCCAGAACCCGAAGCCATTCCCAACACATGGGTATAGAATTCCTAGCACTGAAATTATATCTTCTAGCCTGCGGTCAATTGAATTATTGGCCAGACCCGTTACCCCTTTTTGTATCCATTTCCTTCACCACATAACTTTGTAATTCCCCCAACTAAAGTCAGAGTATACTTCCTTTAGGGTGACCAACCATCTTGGTTTTCCTAGGATGTGGCTTTCAACACTAAAACCAGGAAAGTTCACAGCAGACTGGGATGGGCTAGCCAGGAAAGCAAGACTTTCCTACCTCTTGCTTTTGGGTTTGGCCATGTATAATAATTTGCTTTGAGCAATGAGATTCTAGCAGAAATGACATAAGCGAAGTTTGAAATATGCTTGGGTGGTGATATTTGAGCTCTTGCACCTCTGCCATTACTATGAGAAGAGCTTCTTTCCCAGAGTAGCTGCTTGCCCCTTCAACCTGGGTTCCAGAATGAACATATGTAAAACAGACCTAAGCGTTACCTGCAAGAGGAAGTAAAACCCAGGTGGACCAGTCTGGATAACACTTAGATGAGTCAGCTCCCAAGTGACCCATGGATGTGTGAATCAAAATCAATGGTGAGTGTTTCAAGCACTGAAAATTGGAATGGTTTGTTACTCAGCAATATATAACTGATATACATCATACAAGGTGTGATCAAAATATACGGTGAATGTTTAAACTTTAAAAAATTATTACAGTAAAAGACATTGCCATTAATCCCCCCCCCCCAAATACTCCCCCTCGCTTCAAACACACTTGTCCCATCATTCTTGCCACTTTCTGAAGCAGTTCTGGAAGTCCTCTTTCGTGAGTGTCTTTAGTTGCACTGTCATGGCTGCTTCGATGTCCTGAATTGATTCTAAATGTTTACCTTTCACAGTCATTTTGACTTTGGGGAAGAGCCAGAAGTCACACGGTGCCAGACCCAGTGAATAAGGTGGATGAAGACACACCGTAATGTTTTTATTTGACAGAAATTGCCATTCCAGAAGCGATGTGTGACACGGAGCATTGTCATGATGGAGGATGAAGTAAAGACACTCACGAAAGAGGACTTCCAGAACTGCTTCAGAAAGTGGCAAGAACGATGGGACAAGTGTGTTCAAAGAGAGGGGGAGTATTTTGAGGGGGATTAATGGCAATGTGTCTTTTACTGTAATAAATTTTTTTATGTAAACATTCACCGAAGTTTTCAATGACATCTCGTATGTTTCTTCTACTCCAGACCATCTTTTGTTCTTCCTATCCTCAGATATGGGTCCCACATTCTACTTCATTTGGGAAGGGTAGTTTAGTCCTGCTTTGGTGGCACAGACTTCTCAGCAATTTCCAGTCTATTGTACAGAAGGACAACGGCAACTTTGTAATTATTCAGTTTATAAAATGCAAGTATGAATGTAAGCCTGGGTGAGTGTATGCCTCAAAGACATTTATTGCTGGTGTGCTATATTTGTCTCAAAGGACTATTCTGTCAAAGGAACAAGCTTGTGATTTCAAAAAAAGGTAGAAGATGTGGGACATGTGCTTGACACACTCACCCCATATCTCTCCACAAAGGCCTGAAAAATGCAAAATATGGAAAATTCTTCATCAGTGCTAGAAGTTCTGAATACAGGTAGTTGTCTGTCCCTATAATGCTCATCTCCTCTTAGATTTTTAAAAATCCCTTTGTTCTTCTTCAATGTATGAAAGTTTCTAAAAATTGTGCTTCACCTCACTTATGTATTTGTGGTGTCAATTCTAGCTTTCCGAAAAAAGCAAATTCCAAAAGTTCTCCCACACAAAGCACGCACTCTACGTAACTAATGATTATTATTATGTAATTACTAAAATCATGCCTTGAATGCATATGACATAACTTGCTGAGGTGTTCATGATATAGTCGTAGAAAAAGTGAATTACAAGACAGTGCGCTCACATTTTGAGGAACTAACTGTGTATGCAAATATAGGCATAGACAAGTGCCAGTGAAATGTGGTTAACCCTTGGAGCGACAGAAACATGATGTTTATTTTCTTCCTTTCACATAATCTTATTTTTTTCATTGTCACCCAAATTATGTATTTATGTAGGAGAAAAATAAGAAAAAACAGGCATTTTAAAGAGTTAAAGGTTAATCCCTTGTGCGTGGCTATCCCAAGACCCCCCAAGGCAGGGAACCTTCCTGTCACCTGCCTGCTGTGCCAGGCCAGGTCTCCCTCAAGTTCAGGGTTCCATTTTCCTCAACCTCCTAAGAGAGTTTTCAGAGCTTTCACTCCATAGCCAGGCATGGCTCAGAGCTTTGGCAACCTTGTGCTCCATGTGGGATTGAAAACCTCCATCAATTGTAGAGGACCTCTGGGATGGTGGGGCAAGACGGAAAAACAGGAGGCAGGCTGGGCTACCCAGAGGGTGAGTCTTGGGCCTCAGCTGGGGTGGGCATTCAGGGCACAAATCCTTTACCAAGGAATCAGAAGCAAGCCAGGACCTTTGTCTTTTAAGGTGTGTGTGTGTGTGTGTGTGTGTGTGTGTGTGTAGGATTAATCTGGTGTCACAGAAAATTGTTAACATTGGCTTTGTTTTCTGGGTAATTGGAGCCCTCACAAAGAGGAGAAAATCTGTAACGGCTCAGCTGAACTGTGTAAAGAAACACAAATTACAGGCATTTATGTGATCTGGTCACCATTCATTCGTAAAAGCCTCCCAGCACAATAACAATTATCCATATTGTTAAATATGTGGATGTCGCCAGATTAACTCTGCTGTAAATTTTAATTAATTGCAACACAAAACTGTTGGCATGTGCTCAGCCATCCCAGTGAGCTGTCCCTGAAGCATTATCATCTGCTCCCAACTTTGAGAAACTTGAGAGAATATTGGTCATGAAGCAAGATGGGCCCAAATGTTTAAGCACACTTAATCGCTTTTCGTATGATTATCACTATGATACCAATCTGGTAAGTTTCCCCAAATTTTAAATAACAAAGTTGTATGGTTTCTTAAAAAGCGAAAATGCGTTTCCTATTGTTTTCGACATGTCTCCCAATTACTTATTGTTCATCATTTGCACCCATATACCTACCAGATGGCTTATTTTCATCTTATTTACACTATTTTTTCCAGCCAAACAGTATTAATCCAACAGTATAAACTGATCCATGTAAACTTTCTGCTGCCCAAGACCTACAGCAGCCTAGTCTTTCCTTCTTGCCCCTGGTTGGGTCACCTTGTGGTCCTCCTTCCATCTGTCCAGACTCTTCATCCTCCGAACTGTTTCATCCCTCTCCAGTGTCTTCTCTCCTTTCCATTGAAGCCTCAGTGGGTGGTCTTCAGAGACCAGACTTGGCACCATCTCTGTTTCAGAACATTTCCTTGTCTTGATGTAGCTGTTAAAAAGACTGTTTGCTGAAATAGAATCACCCACATGTATAGATGTCCTGACCCAGCAGATGAATGATTCTGGAACTTAAAATGTCTATTGGTCCTTCTCTTGTGCTTTTACTACTCCCATTATTGTGTAGCTTAATCAATCAATCTATCAATACATATTTACTGAGAGGCTAAAAATTGTCTAGTATTTTCTTTGGACTATAGGGAATACTAAAAAACATAGACCCTAAACTAAAGGACTATATATCCATATATTTAGTTGGAAAAGGGAAAGTTGAGGGGGTTAACCTGCAAGAAACAAACAAAGAATCTCTCTCTCTCTCTCTCTCTCTCTCTCTCTCTCTCTCTCTCTCTCTCTCACACACACACACACACACACTCAGTTGGATGGACTATGCGTATAGTAAGATACAGTGAAATAGGATAGAGTGATGTGAGAGAAGCAGATTAGAGGATGACGATCTAACCGGACTCTGAATGACAGTTAAGATTTAGATGTGAACCTGAAAGGAGTTTGAGCTTCATGTAAAAGGTGACAAATCCCCTGCAGAATCTCTGGTAGAAGAGTGTTATATGACATGCTGGAAGTTCTGTCCTAAAAAAATTTCTGTGGTAGCTCTCTGCACGTAATAGCGGAGGTAGGAGAATTAGGGAAACCCATTTTAGACACACCTATACTAAAAAACCCTCTAACATCTCACTGCCCACCTATTCAAACTCTGTCTCCAAGCATTCAAGACTGGTAGAAATGGTGCTTGGTTTTTATGGCTGAAATTGAAGCAAATCAATTTGGGCTTTTACCAAACACTACAGATCACACAGAGTCTGGGCATTTAAAGGGATAAAATTGCCAATGAATTATTCATCTCAATTTACAGGTGAAAATAGTGATGCACAGATAATTTAAACACGCCCAAAGTCTTGAGACCTAGGGAGCCAGTACTCTGCATCCATAATATTCCGAAAGTTAACATGGGAATGCGTCTCAGGTTCAGAAGGAAAAAACACTTGCAAGGAAGATTCCTTATGCAAAGTCTTATATAAATTTTATTAATTGAAAAACCATCTCAAGAGTTTCCCAATAAAAGACAACAGGGATTTCACCTCTATACAATAGAAGAGGATAGTCAATGGAACTAATACTGCTTTCAGTTAAGATAAATATACTCAAACTTAAATCCAAGTGTTACTTCATGACATGAAGGGTAGAGGATAGAAGAGACAGTTTTAAAAATATATGCCATCAAAGAAAATACAAACAACAAAAAACGAAAACTACAGACAAAATATGAGAATACTTTGGGGGACTAGATAAGATAAAACAGTGAGCAAGATGACATCTGGTTGATGATACCTCATCGAGAAAAAGTGCCAGGAAGCAGAATTTGTCCCCTCTTAGCTGCTCATCCTGAAGCCAGAGTACATCCAAAATTGTTAAGAATTCCAGACACCTGAACGAGATGTTCTTCCCTCATCTGGCTGTGTCTTACCTGTCTGCCCATATGTCTCCCAAACTGCCAGCTGGCTCCATCCTCCATCCAAGCCAACTTACTCACACGCCTCTACCTAGGCTCTGCTTTTATCTCTAAGACTTACTTGGTCCTCCTTTTCCAAAATGGCTTCCTCTCTCCACTCCGCCTATTTAAAAATCTTTGGAGTCCAGTTCAAGACCAACCTTCTCAGGAAGTTATCCCAGTCTACCCACCCACCACCAATACTGGTTAAAGGCATCCTGCCATCTTGCGTTGTCCCTTGGCCATACATGCCCATCTTTCCTGCTCAGCTTATAAGCTCTTTCAAGGCAGCAAGAGCAGCTAACACATTTTCCAAGTGCAGCTAACACATTTTCCAGTATTATGGAGCTCAGTATTAGCCTTCTAGTTCCTTTCAGTCCCAGCCCCATGCATAAATCCCCTCGAGGCATCATCTAGTAAATACTCTCTAAACAGAAAGAAATGAAACTTGAGCAGTCTTGAATTTGCTAAGTTTTCTAAATCTTGCACGCAGTTTATTGCAAAACAAGTAATTGAACCAGATCCTTCGTGAAACCTGCTTCAAATCTACAAAACTACATTCAGCTCCTTGTTTTAAGCTGACAGAGAAGCAGCCAAATTAGAACGTCCTTTCTTGCTACTGCAAGAAAAGCCGCAGTCAAAAGAAGCTGAAAACAGTATTAGTCGCGGGCTGTGATGAAACCCTTTTCCTACATACATATATATTTTGGATGGCAAGGGGAAAGGAGGAAGACTGAAAGACAACTTTATAATAAATCAAAGAAAATGGGGCCATGTGATACGCAGCAATTTACAGCGTTGCAGGACACTAAGACATTGAACATAACTGACCACTTAAAGGTCAACCAGAAAACTCTTGGGAAATGGAGCAGACACTGAGGAGCATTTGCCCAGCTCATTAGCAAGGGCCTGGAAAGAGAGAGGCTTGATAAAAAGGGCTAGTCAAGAGGGAGAGAATCATTATATCAATATTTAGACTACCACAGAGAGACAGATGAAACCTGGAAGAGAGGGGTAAATTTGTGGTCCAGAAAGAAAGAACTAAGCCACCCGGGGCCTGGCATAAAAAAATAAAAATAAAAAATAAGTGAGCTGGTTGGTCTTAGGCTGACTTAAAGTTGGAACAGTTGAGATCCACACTATTGCCTTAAGTTGCCCTAAACAAGTTCAAGTAATAATCCTGTGGGGTTAGTTTGTAGCTCCCAGACTTCCTCTGACTACAAGACAATATTTTTTTATTTTATTTTTTTATTTTTGCCTCTCAATTCGCAACACTTCACTATCTCTGGAGAAGATCCTTGAATGGTAGAACTTAAGATATTACAATTTGGGGTTTCCTTGAAGCCTTTTCCCCCTAGAAATATCTATTACAAGTGTAAGTAGCGGCAGCTGTATCTAGACAACGGTATGAATGTTCTAAATATTGTTCTGGAATCTGCGGTTACAGCGTTAGTACCAAAGAGGACTCTGGCTGCTCTGAGTGACACGTGCTGGAGTCCGCAGACTGGCTGGCCGTGGTCCGGAGAAGGGCCAGAATGAACAGCAAGCCACACAGGCTCTGGCAGCTCAGGCTGGCCACCGGGGCAGAGCTCTGCAGGCATGAGCCTGTGATGAAACCACTATAAATCTCTGTTTAAAAATTCTTGTTAAGTTTTTTGTTTTGTTTTGTTTTGTTTGAATGTTGTTTAAACATCTTCGGTTCTGGAAGAGAGGCGAGCTCTTGAGTTCCTCAGTTCTGAGGAACTCCTTGACTGAAGCCCAGTGTGTCTGATGAAGTATAAGAATCTCGATAAAGAAAACATTAAACAGAAACTAAGTGTTTAATGTAAAAACCTGGCAGCTGTGGGTTCCTTTTACTTAGTATCTACCTGTTGAGAGACGGAGGATTTCCCTTTGTTTTGGTTGGAAAATTCCTCTCTTTTGATTGAAAAAACACTGTCATTGAGGTTCATTTTTTTCCCCCAGTATAGAGATATATCTTCCTAAATGTTATATGTCCTATTTGTATACCTCAGAGAAAATGTACAGGCCGTCTCACAGAACACAGGAGCATAATTAAGGGCCAATTAATATCTGCTCTGACTTACTTTTATCACTTTTATAGGAAAATGCACTCAAGGTTAAGGGAGAGAAAAAAATAGAGGCACCTACGAGGATAAAATCAAAACAGTGTCAAATCTTTGGATGCCAATAGGACCTCAAGGTCAAGAGCAGAGTGAGTGCCTTGAATGGTGTCTGGTATACAGTTGATGCTCAATGTACGTTTTTTGAATGAGGAAGAGATTGAAGCTTGAGAATAAAGTAAGTGCTGTTATGTCGAGAGGACTGATGCTAGGAAAAGATAGAGGGAATTGCTACCTAATCGTGAGGTGAAACGTGTGTGAGGTTTTTGAAAAACACTATGCATATCTTTACATATAGAAATGTTTCCCAAATGTTGTCCTGCCAAGGCACACAGCGATAATAATAATAACACACTGGGTGAGATGAAATGGAAGGCATGCGGACAACCAGTGCAGGAGCCGCGGCCACACTGGGCCCCCTCATCGCTCCTGAGAGCTGAGGAGATGATATCCTGGAAGACCTCTGTCACCTCTTTGTGGCACACCAATATGTCACAGTGCACCATCTGGGAAGCTCTAAACTACAATGGGTTTTCATTTCTCTGCTTTTAAGGAAAAGAGTGCCTGCAGCCCCATCACCACATAATCACAGCATCTCCTAATTGCAGGCAAAGTATCTCAGAGGAAATGAATTATCTTGAAACTAAATCGAAAAATATACTTGCCCTAGAAAATTTGGTAATTTTCCCCCCAACCAGCCAATTGGCTGTGCATAACATTTTTACCAAGAAGAACCTTACGTTGTTTCTGCTTGGGACTTTCTAAATCACCCTTCTATTTTAAGTCTGAATTTTTGGGTTGGGGACTCAGGCCGTTCTCTGTTCATGCCCAGGAAGCATCAATTCTGGTGAAGATATTCACCAATTTCATCTTCCTCCTGGCACACAGCCAGTCCTCATTTCCCAGGAGACTTCTTGCATTTAACGTGGACTCCTGACCAGGTTCCACCTACACAAAGTAAGTGACAATCATGCAACTGCATCTGGGACAAAAAAAAAAAAAAAAGAAAAGGAGAGAGAGAGAGAGAGAGAAAGTTGCTTCCTCTGCTCTCCTTCCCTTCACATGGTTCAATTGAAATGGCAAGATGGAATGAACCTGAGGCCCTGAACACCACCCAGAGGAAAGCTGCCCACCAACTAGGAGAAACCACCTTAAACTATTATGTGAGTGAAAGGTAAACTTCTATAGTCTTTGAGCCACTGAACAATTTGAGTATATTTGTTACAGCAGCTAGCATTGCCAGAACCAATACCTCTCCCCTCAGCCATGGTTCTATGGAGTCCTACTCTCTAGTCACTTTAACTCATAGCTCCCTTGGCTTCTCACATAACCACATTTTAACCATTCCACGGTATGTCCTGGACCCAAGAGCCTACTGATCAGACCAACCACAAAGGGTGACTGCCACACTGCCCGTCAGTTACCTGGGCTGCAGCAGAACTCCCAGTGTCCTGGCTCATGGACTAACAGTTCTATCCCAGGCCCATTCAAATGAGTGGAATCTCCCATCTGTTTTATTGGCTGACACCGTAAAATGTCCTGACCTCAAATGAATTTTATGTATTTCTACAAACATAACATTTCTTGCCATTGTTTAATTTGAGATGTCTTGGGGATTTATTAATAGTTTCATAAAGATATTTTCTGTTTTATCTGACTGAAGTATTTGCCTAGGATAAAAAATATTCTTTTTTTCCATGCATTTTTCATTCTCTATTTGCGCTTGGCATACATGAGGCATTAACCCCACACTTGACTCAAACCTTAGGTAGAACACATTCCTAGGAATGCGAAGCAAACAGATCAGACCCCAGAAGAAAGGAAATGAACACGAAAAGGTGATTGTTTTTCATAGGATCAGAGTAAAAAGGAAAATCATTTAGAACCAAGCTGAAAAGAGTTGTCAGAATTGTGTAAGCGCTCGCTACTCAGAGTGAACTGGCATCACATGGGAGTGGTGAGAAATGCAGACTCTCAGGCCTGAGTCAGACCTGCATGCTAACAAAATCCCCGGGTGATTTGTGTGTACACTCAAGTGTGAAAAGCGCTGATCCAAACATCATAAAGATCTGGTGGTATCATGCCCTGCCATGCATCTTTAATCTGAACAAGAAAAAGATCAGGGTCCGCTCTCTGTATAACTTAACTGATTCTACTGAAGCTTAACTCTTTTCTGGATGCACATGACATAATGAGCCTCCCTGTAAGTAACTTAGATCCTGCATCTACATTTTAAAATTACTTCCACTTAAAAATGCAAAGTACTAGCTGAATGCTGGAGGAATCACTGATTTCCTATCTTCCTGTTGTCCATATAACCTTGAGGGAACTGTGGATCAAAATTGGGGAGGGAGACAGGAACTAATCTTGGGGGGAAAGGGAAAAGAAAAAAGGAAATATTGTAAACATGGTGGTATATGTCTTTTCAGTGTTTTTGAAATAAGTATTTTTAAATGGCAAAATGTGTACATAGTATTTAAATTATTTTTTTACTTAACAATATAAGACTAAAAATTCTCTATATAAATAAATATAACAGATTTTAGTGGCTGTATGGTATTCATCTTAAGGATGATTTCTTAACCCATATCCTAATGCTAAAGTTAGCTGCTAACTTTTCACTGTTCTACAAAATGTTCCATGGATCATACTTACAGATAAATTTTAGTCTACATCTCTGATTTCTCCTTTAAGATAAATCCTTAGAATTCTTTATACTGAAACTTTAAAGCCATATGAAATTTACCTTGTTTTGAGATATGAAATATGAAATAGTATTCAAATTATTTTTTAATAGTTGCTCATCACTATTATTAGATAATCCACAGAGTTTTATGACATAATCACATACTGAGCTCTCTTACCCTCTTCCAACAATCTCATGCATTTTCCATTCAGTTTTACTTATTATAGATATGCAACATATTTTCATCTCCAAAAACTAATATTCATTTTTTAATTAAGTTTATTGGGGGTAACATCGGTTAATAACATTATATCATTTCCAGATATATAAGATTATAATTCAGCATCTGTGTACTGCATTGCGTGCTCAGCACCCAAAGGCTAGTTTCCTTCCATATATTTGACCCCTTTTACCCACTTTTCCCTTCCCCCACCCTGTTTGCCCTCTGATAACTACCATTCTGTTGTCTCTGTCGAGTTTGTTTTTGTTTTGTTAATTTGTTACTTCTTGTTTTATATTTCACGTATGAGTGAAATCATATGGTTGTTGTCCTTTTCTATCTGACTTATTTTTTAGCATAATCCTCTCAAGATTTATCCATGTTGTCACAAATGGCAATATTTCATCTTTTTTATGGCTGAGTAGTATTGCATTGTGTACATATACCCCATGTTCTTTATCTAATCATTTGTCAATGGACACTTAGGTCATTTCCATGTCTTGTCTATTGCAAATAATGCTACGGTGAACATAGGGATACATATATCTTTACAAATAAATGCTTTCATGTTTTTCAGGTAAACAGCCAAAAGAGGAATTACTGAGTCACATGGTATTGGGTTTCTATTTCAAAATATTCTCTGGCTATTTTGTCAACCTCTAAAAATATTATTATAATTTTTCTTGGAATTACATTAACACACCAATTAATATAAGATAGATTGTCAATACTGTCTATACCTCCCCATTCAGAAATTGATGTTGCTCAATACAGTGAAATCTTTTAGGTGACTTAATAATGTTTGGTCAGATGTTTTGTGTATCCTAGACATTTCTTTCTTAAATTTAATTCTAGATTGTTTTTGCTATTGAGAATGAGATTATTATCTAAGACTTACTACTGACATATAGACAATCTATTGATTTTTCATACATTTATTTTGTAACTGGCCACCTTACTGAACTCTTGTCAGAAATGTAGGTAATTGTTTTTCATTGATTTGCTTGGGTTTTTTATGAACTACCTGCAAAGCAATGACAATTTTGACTCCTTCTTTCTAATAGTTATACCTCTCACTTTCTTTCTTCCTTTTTTCCTTCCTTATTTTTTATTTTACATTTTCACCATATTTATTTGACTTTGTTTTAAAAAGTAGGATTTAGATATGGGATTAGGTATCGGTTATTGATGTGCTTGTTTTTCAAGTTTTAGTATTAGGATTTCCATATTAGTGGGAAGATCCATTTTGATAGCCTTGGAATCATTGCATTAATGTGGAAATTTTTTTATTCATAGAACACTTGAATAAACTTATCCAAATGCTATTTGATTCAGACACTTGACCGCATGTAAAATTCATTAACAGCTTTAGTCCAGTTTATCTCCAACCTCAACTTGAGCTGATATATGTAGATTTTAATTTTCAAATCTGGACAACCTAGAATTTTTAAATTTTTCATTGTAAACATAATATATTTTAGTTTCCTCCAACTGCAGTTTATTCCCCTTCATCATAAGATGATGTGTGTTGTCTTTTCTCTCCTTTTCTCCACCTTTTAGTGCTCTGTTCTTTACTGTGCTGTTTCTCCAGCTCGGTTTCATTTTTCCTTAACTGACCATATATTTGTTATATTTATCAAACAAGAGTATTATGTTTCTTTTTAAAAATGGATTCTGTTCACCAATTCCAATATGTGGAGGAGGGTTTTACTCATGTCACTAAGCAATTCTCTGGGTATCCTACAATTTACTCAATTCTGACAAGCTACCTGGAGATAGTGTCAGATCCCACAGGGTAAGAACTCAGCCCCACAAGACTGCCCTCCTGCCCTCCCTCACCACCCACTTGAGATGCACATTGTAAGTCCAGGTTGTCACCTGAGGACCCATCATCTGTATATTGGACAATCCAATGACACCCCCCCACACACACACACAGCTTGGGTTTGATGAATTTGCCAAAGCAACTCACAGAACTCAAAGAAACATTTTGCATACTACATTACTAATTTATTATAACAATATAACTTTGGAAGAGATGCACAGGACAAGGGATGAGGAAAGGGACACAGCTTCCATGCCCTCTCCAGGCACTCCACTCTCCCCGAATCTCCACACGTTCACCAACCTAGAAGCACTCTGAACCTCATCCTTTTGAAGTTTTATGGAAGCTTCATCACAGAGATGTGATTGATTAGATCACAGGCCCCTGGCAATCATTCATCCTGCATTTCCCCACCGCCTGGAGGTAGGGGAGAAGGGCAAAGGACTGCAAGTTTCAACCAACCCTTCAATCACAAGCTTGGTTCTCCTGGCAATAATCATTCAGCTCAGAGTAACCTATCTATATTTCACAGTCAACATTTCCAAAATACGTTAGGAAACAAGGTCTTCTAGGTCAAGGTTTAAACAGGAATACAAGCCCACTTCAGGTACAGACATATTAACAAAAGGAATTTAAAGAATCAGCTGAAAGATCACAGAGGTGAATGAACCCTGTAGCCACAGCGGGAGGCCAGGGCCAATCCTGGCGAGAGCGGAAAAAGGAAAAGGTGGTGATACTGGAACTAGGGACAGAGGCACTTGATGAAGCCAGACCCCCGTGGAGGGCCTGTCCAATGAGAACTGGAGCCTAGAGCCAAGGTGGAGGTGTAGCCAGAGAGGACAGCCCCTCTGTGATGCAAAGAGCATGCCAACAACCAGGAAAGGATCCAAGGGCAGACAGTCCCAGTACTGGCCCAGGGCCTTAGCGAAAAAAGACTATTTTGTGTTTTTTGGCTTTCAATACTTAAGGAAGGGATTCACTACGTGCTAATCAATTTTCAGTCTACTGTGCTTTTAAGTCAATTTTACAATTAAGTCAGTTTTGCTCTTTTTCCTTAGTTCTAGGTTGCACTGTACTCAACCAGAATAGACTCAGCAGGAAGCTCAAGTTCAGGGACCATCACCTACACAGGCACCTTACACAGTCCTAACAACAGACTTAGCAAGCTGCACACATGGCTTCTGTTCTGTAAAAATGCAGACTCGATCAGCTATGAATATGGTCTCTTTCCACTCTGACTTCTCTGCTATCACAATTACCATGGTGTTAGGCCACACTGGGGAGGCGTTTTTAGGATTAGACTGAAAGAAATTTAGTTGGGGATACATTTAGCGTTCATTTAGTGGGATATATTTGTGGGGTCCAAAGTCACTTGCACAAATAAATTATTGCTTGTCATTCCGGGACAGAAATAAGTTTGAGGAATACTCCTGCTGACTCACCCAGCATCATGAAATGAAAATGTGAGGCCAGAGGTCATATCATAATACATATGTGTCCTACAACACTTGATACCAGCCATGTGTGAGTAGTGAAGAAAACTATCTGCAAAATTTCTGCCAACCTTCAATTGTGCAAAATTGTAAGAGGATTCATTTATCTTGAACACTTGGTCTAAACTGACATCCTTTCCTGTCAGAAACATTTAATAATGCACCATATATACAGAGGGTGCCAAAAAAAAATGTATACACATTTTAAGAAAGGAAAACAACTATTAAAATTGTAATACTCAATATATACCAATAACAACAGATGAATACAAGTCACGTTTGACTTCTGCAATCACAAGAGGTGCTCAGAGTGGTTACCACCAGCATCCAGACAGTTCTGATTATGGCAAACTACTGCTTGAGCAACGCTGAACAATGTGTCCACTTATATACATTTTTTTGGCATCCTCAGTATTTTTTACTTATTTGATGGGAAGAGTATGAATTATATTTGTCAGAATTTCTGTTTGTAAGGAACAGGCTTATGGAAGAATGCATAGTAACAGTTAATTGAAAAAAGAGGGTTCAAGTAACTGTTTACTGGATGGGGACAAGGAGGTCACAGTAAGTGATGGCAAGTTACTGTGGGTTGAGGAGCCATCAGGAGATACAGGATGTCATGTTAAAGAAGCTCAGACATCAAGAGAAAATAAGAAATCCTTTATTGATTAGAAATGAAAGGAGGTGCAGGATCAAAGAGTGAGGTTTGGGGGTGTTTTTTAAATAATTAAGATAAAGGTGACTTACACATATTTATATTTTGGTTAAGGAGTGAGTAGAAAGGGAATAGTTGAGGATGCAGGTGAGAAATGGTGATCTCAGTGGTGACCAATTCCTGTATGAACAGAAGACACTCACATTTCCCTGAGCTTATCTGTAAAACAGGGGCCGTGATAGTTGTCTTGTCTGCCTCCCAGAATTATTGTGAGGATCAAATTGTGTATTTTAAGAGCTCACACATTGTAAATGATAAAGTACCTTGTAATTGGTAGCTGTGGGCCTTAGTTGGGTTGGGTGAGACCGCCTTGGTACATAAGTCTAAGAGTTTAACTATAAAATTAATGCACAATTGATCAAAATGAGTAACTTGCACAATCAGAGTTTGGTAGTCTTCCAGACTATAGTTCTCATGACCTGACTGAGTTGTTGAGTTGAGTAGAAAATTAGGATAATGGTGACAAATTTTGGCAATCCTCATCCCAATCTTAGCTGCTTGAAATAGTGCCCTGACTCAAGTACTCAACGTATCCAAACTTTGGGATAAAAATGTACCTATCTCAGGGATGGAAGCCTCATAGCCCTCTTATCCTGCTTTTCATTACATTTTCAAGTAACTGCCCACACTCAAAGAAACCATTGGTTACAGTTTGGCTTCCCCTGAAATTCTACACGCAAAGAAAACATATGCTAACCATGCCAATTTGAGGTTTTCTAGTTCTTGTTACAGTAATCACCTGTTATGACCTGCTATGTAGCAGGATAACAGTAACAGGACTGCCATGTTATGCAACTCCAGGGGCACCATTTATACCATAGTCTATATGTATCATTTATAACATGGAACATAATAACAATGGCAGAAACTGCTGAGCAAAATCAATATTTTCCCCTTCTTCCCTGCCCTATAGTTAGAATACATTCCCAAGCAACCTTTGCAATTAGGTATAAGTTCCAACTAATGGAATGAGAGTGTAAGTGAGGTACTCACTCTTAGACTTTGCTCATACAAACTTCTCACACATGCTCCTATATATTTTCTTTTTCTTCTTGGCTGAATGAAGACAACTTTCAAGATGACCTTGAAAATCATGTCTGAAACTAGAAGAAACATTGTTGTCCTGGATCGCTGAATGACTTCATGGAGCATTGTCTACCCACTGACTTCTTTGCCTTCCCTTCACTTGTTACTTGAACAAAAAATGAATTTCTATTGAGTTTGAGCCATTATACATTGTTTGGTTTGTTCCTTATAGAATTACCCTAATAGAAATAGCATCATGAGCAATTAACCTGAGACCTAAATGATGAGAAAGATCCAACTATTCAAAGACTGCCATGCAGGAGCGGGAGTGGGGAACTGTATCTGGCAGAAGTAATTGCAAGCAGCAAAGTGAGAATGGTCTTGTTGCATTGTCTTTCATTGAAATCCATGCATGTCATTCTAGTTTTATCTATTGACCTCAAATATTTGCATCATAGGCATACCAAAAGGCAAAGACAGAGAGCAAGAAATTGAAAACCTTTTTTGAAGAAATAATGATGGAAAACTCCCTAACCTGGTAAAGGAAATAAACATAAAAGCCCTGGGGGCACCGAGAATCCCAAACAAACCCAAACAGGCCCGCACCAAGATAGATCATAATTAAAATGCCAAAGGTTAAATACAAAGAGAGAATCTTAAAGGTGGCAACAGAAAAGCAGTTAGTTACCTAAAAAAGTGCTCCCATGAGACTGTCAGCTGATTTCTCAACAGAAACTTTATGGGCTGAAGGGATTATCATGAAAAATTCAAAGTGATGAAAAGGAAGGACCTACAACCAACATTACTCTATGCAGCAAAGCCATTATTTAGAATCAAAGGACAAATAAAGAGTTTCTCAGACAAGAAAAAGCCAAAGGAGTTCATCACCACCAAACCAGTACTGCAGGAACTGTTAAAGGGACTCCTTTAAGAAAAAAGAGAAAAAAAGACCAAAAATATGAATAATAAAATGGCAATAACTACATATCTATCAACAATTACTTTCAATGTAAATGGATTAAATGTTCTCACCAAAAGACATAGGATGGCTGAATGGATAAGAAAACAAGACTCACATATGCTGTGTACAAGAGACTTCAGATCAAAAGATACATACAGATTGAAAGTAAAGGGATAGCGGCAGCCAGATAGCTCAGTTGGTTAGAGCGCGGTGCTCTGAACAACAAGGTTGCTGGTTCGATCCCCTCATAGGCCACTGTGAGCTGCGCCCTCCACAACTAGATTGAAACAACTACTTGACTTGGTGCTGATGGGTCCTGGAAAAACACACTTAAAGACCCTGTCCCCTAAAAATAAGACCTAACCAGACAATCAGCTCTAATACATCTTTTGGAGAAAAAATTAATATAAGACCCAGTATTATCATATTATATTACATTACATTATATTACATTACATTGTGTTGTATTATATTATATTGTGTTATATTATGTTATGTTATATTATATTATATTATATTATATTATATTATATTATATTATATTATATTACCCAGTCTTATATTGCAGTAAAATATGACCGGGTCTTATATTAATTTTTGCTCCAGAAGGCACATTAGAGCTGATCGTCTGGCTAGGTCTTATTTTCAGGGAAATACGGTAAATAAAAGCTTTAAAAAAAGAAAAGAAAAAAACAAAGGGATGGAAAAAGATATTTAATGAATATGGAAACAAACAAACAAAAATCTGGAGTAGCAATACTTATACCAGACAAAATAGGCTTTAAAACAAAGACTATAACAAGACAAAGAAGGACCTAGTAATCTCACTGCTGGGTATTTATCCGAAGAAACCCAAAACATTACTTCAGAGGGACCTGTGCATCCATATGTTAATTGCAGCATTATTTAGAATAGCCAAGATATGGCAGTAACGTGGGTGTCCATCAATGGATGAACGTATAAAAAAGAGGTGGTACATTTATATATACAATGGAATATTACTCAGCCATAAGAAAGAATATAATCTTGCCATCTGCAACAACATGGATTGACCTAGAGGGTTTTGAGCTATGTGGAATAAGTCAGACAAAGAAAGACATATGCCATATGATTTCACTTATAAGTGGAATCTAAAGAAAAAAAGTAAATGAACAAACAAAACAGAAACAGACTCAAAGACACAGAGAACATTTTGAGGGTTTCCACATGGGAAAGGGGTTGGGTGATGGGTGAAAAAGAGGAAGAGATTAAGAAGTACAAATTTGTTATTACACAGTAGTTATGTGGATGTAGGATACAGTATAAGGAATATAGTCAGTGATATTCTGATAACTATGTATGGTGTCAGGGGGGTACTAGATTTATCAGGATGATCACCTCATAAGTTATATAAATGTCTAATCACTATGTTGTATACCTGAAACTAATATAATATTATATTATACTATAATTGAAAAAATTTTAAAATTATTTTTAAAAATGTTATCAGAGGTTAGGAGGGCTATTTTATAATGATGAAAGGGTTCATGCATCAGGAAAATACAATGACTATAAACATATATGCACCCTACAACATGAAGCAAATACTGACAGAATTACAGGGAGAAATATGTAATTCAACAATAATAGTTGGAGACTTCAATACCCCTCTTACAATAATGGATAGAAGAACTAGACAAAAGACCAACAGAGCTATAAACAAATCGAACACTATAAACTAACCAAGCCTAATACACATACAAAGAACACTCCACCCATCAGTAACAGAATATATAATATTCTCAAGAGCACATGGAACGTTGTCCAGGATAGACTATATGCTAAGCCATAAACAAACCTTGATAAATTTAAAAGGGTTGAAATATGTTTCGAACTGTAATGGAATTAAATTAGGAATAAAATGGAATTCAAGTCAGGGTTTCTATAAGAGGGGCTTGTATGGGAGTGATGTGTGCCACAAAGAAAAAGCAATTCAGTGATGGCTAGGAGAGAGAAGGAGCTGGTGCAAGAGCTATAGCATACATAGCAGGGTCTCTTAAACTGTGATCCAAGTGTGGGCTTCGGGGGTATTAACCTGCTAGAGTCATGTATGGTTAGTGTAGGGCCGTCGATAGAAGGTCCACAATTTCATGAGGATTTTTCAAAGAGGCCCATTGCCAAAAACAGTTTAAAATTGCTGGTGTGTTCCCACAGGATACAACAGAAGCAGAGCATAGCCGTGCCCCTACTGAGGGAGGGAGATGGGAGACTAAGTTGGATAAGGAATCAGAGTCAGGATGGAGAGCTGAGGGAGTGTGTGCTGAATTTGGGTGTAAATGACAGGATTGGAGGCAGTAGGGAAGGGAGGATACAGCACAGGAAGATTTGGGAGTGAAAAAAATCCTCACACCACTACATTCTGTGACCACTGAACATTCATATGAATCTTTGCTGTGTGCTTTGGAAAAAAAATGCTATCTAAAGTGTCCACTGGGTCATCAGCCGCCCATCAAGAAAGAGGCACTGCCCACAACCCAAGCTATTATCTAAAACGTCCTTTTTTATCTTGACATATAGAAGGTGAAGAAAGGTTTAAAATATTTATACAATGTCAGTAGTAATATCTGAAGCACACAAATGAGGACATGGAAATTATTTCCAGCCGTTTCATCTTTGAGCCAAATTTATTTTTTAAACATTCAAATATATAAAACTTGGAAGTCAGTTAATGTCTTGGAGTCATGAAATCTGTAGGACCGCGCAGTCCCTCCATGTAAACATGTGTCCAACAAATCACAGAGCCCAATTTTCCAACCCTTCGATCCAAGAAAAGGCTTACAGCAGCTTGAGGCCTATGCTTCTCTGAAGGGTGCTGGGCTTTGGGGAGAGAGGCTTTGCCAAGGCATCTCCCAAACAATGCCTAAGGGTTTTGGCTCTTTATTATCAGGAGGTTTATCAAACGGGATCTAACCAGGAAACAAAAGCACTTGAATATTTAAAACAGCCAAGTTTTCAGGCAGGAAATTGGTTTCCCAGGTGATAGATGATCTGAGAAGCCAAAAGAAGGTAGTGATGCAACTCAAGATTAGTTAAAGCAAGAAGTTCCTGCTGGTCCAAGTTAGAGGGTCAGGAGAGGAGGCAGAGTGATGGAAGCCCAGGGGTTGGGGTCACCAGCGGAAGTTAGAAGCATGGTGGGCCTGTCTGATGACAACTAGAGTCATGGAAGATATTCAGGGGCTGCTAGAGAAGCCTTCAGAAACAGGGAGAGAGAGAGAAAGACATACCCTGGCCTCTCCCTTCTCCCCCCACCCTTTAGTATCCCAATGGAGGCACTCACTGAGTGACCCTTGGCCAGAAGCCAGCCAACCCAGAAGCCTGGAGGGCACTGAGGACAGGAATGGATCTTGGGACAATGAATGGACCTGAGGATAGACAGAAGGCCTTGGCAACATACACACCTATGGGGCCTGTATGTGAATTCAAATGATTTTCCTTTTTGTCAGTCCATATACTACCATGCCTTCTCATTTGGGTGGAGGGTTCAGATAATGTGTTCACTCTAGTCATTTTCCTCTTGGGACCATATCCTCATCATCAGGCATGGAGATGTCTGGTTGGCCTCAGGAGGTTCACATGAGAATATGTAGCTAGTTGGGAAGATAAATTCTTTCCTTCCTTGGCATTTCATTTCCAGTCAAATGTGTTCTCTAGAGAAAATATCTGCACCTTGCTCCATTTTTTAACTAAGGCTTGGATGACCTCTGGTTGGTGGAGACCTACAGGTCAGTGTCAGCCTGGTTGGCCTGAGGTCAGAGTGTCGTGATAGGCTGGGAGATATACATCATGAGTCCTGTCTCCGATGTCCCTAAAATGTCCAGCATGCAGTATACACTCAAAAAAAAAAAAAATGTTTGTTAAGTGAATTTTCCTTTAGTCATTGGCCACCTAAAAGGGTGCATATCAGGAAATATAGAGAAAGACTTGCTCTACATCTGTGAAACACAGGTTCCAAAACACCCTCAAGTCTCACGGGTGCAGCTCTCCTAAAAGGGCTGAGATAGGGACCAGATAGCAGGTCCTGCCACCTGTACCAACAAAGCTTTTCTGTCGCTAAGCCTTGTTATCCCACAGATAAAATCTGTCCTCCACCAGCCTGTTATTTTTATCATTTGAGGTGTGGCTTCTCTTCCCCCTCCCTTAGTTCCTTCATAAAGATCTACTTGTAAAAGATCTGCCTTATCTAATTATGCAATATGATTATGTAAATGAAAGAATTGCATAAACTGTGAGACACCATACAAATATAAGGTGTCGTTTTTACAGTCACTGCTATTTGCTATGGGGTGACCTTAAGGGAAAAGGATGCTGGTTCTTTCCATGGCCTGAAGAGGAAGGAAATTTCTAGGCAACTAGAAAGCCCAGCTATGCCAGTAGAAGAGCAACGTGATAAAAGTGGGAGTTTTAGAAAAGCTGAAACCTCAGGAGGGAAAATGGGAGGGGGAAAGATAACAGCTGAGAATGATCTCCCCTCATCCAGGCTTCTCTCCCATCCTCTTTTTTGCGAGAATATTTGACTCACATTAAGGGGATGTCCCCCCACCCCACCTCACTCTGCCCCTTGGTGTGTCCTCCTTGACCACATGCCAACCAGGCTGACATGAAACTGTAGGTCTCCTCCTTCAACCAGAGCTCATCCAAGCCTTACGGCGGTCTTTTGTCAGTCACATTTCCTACATGTATCCATTTCAAACTTTATTTCATATTCCCAGTATTGGGAAACCAACAGCCCAAGAAAACCACTGCAGGACATGTGATGTGCAGATGGGAGGAACACAGAGCAGTAGGAGGTGTCAGAGCTGGGAGAGGATGCTGGGACCCCTGACTCCCAACAGCCCAACACCCCCACTGCAGGCACCAGGCTGCTCCTGCTTTCTTTCACACCCCCAACTCCCATTCACATGTTGAATGATTTGATGGCATCCATTTGGAGGTTCAGAGATTCCAAGCTGACCTCGCTGGAATGACGAGACAATGTAGGAACTCCTCCTTGGAAGGAGGAAGCTGCTAAGTCCATGCCAAGAAAGTGAGGAACACAGTCCCTGACCTTGAGGAGATTATAAATGAGAGGGGGGGATATAGGCAGTTTCCAAAACTACTAGAGAGTCCCTCAATATAGAATGTAAAACCATTTGCTTGTGACTCTGGACATGTGAAAGGAATTTAAGGTAAGGTAAAGATTACTGTGCGATCAAATTGATCATATGTCAGGGAGTATCCACACTAGGTCTTGTTGTGTATTGACTTGTGTCCCTTTCCCACCTAGCAAAAAAAAAAAAAAAAAAATTTAAAAATAAAAAAGATACTTTGGACTCCTAACCAGCAGCACTTACAATGTGCCTTTATTTGGAGATCAGGTCTTTACAGGGTTAGCAGGTTACAATGAGGTCATCGAGGTGGGCCCTAACCCAATATGACTGGTTTCCTTATAAAAAGGAGAAATTTGCCCTTAGAAACATGCACGCACAGAGGGAAGATGTTGTAAAGACAAGAAGAATGCCAGGTAAAAAGGGAGGACCACCCAGATCACATGACTATGCATCTGGCCCTGCATAGGAGATACGAAGGCAATTCTACCCCTAAATCAGATTCTCTTGTATTTTGACATATCTTTTGTGATTTCATTTTACATTTTAAAAATGATGTATTATAAAATTAAACACTTAAGACTTATATAATGTTATTAACCAATGTCACCCCAATAAATTTAATTTTAAAAAAGATTTGTTTCAGAAAGATTAATTTGGTAATGCTGTATAAAGGATGAATGTGGAGTGAAAGTATAAGAGTCAATACCAATATCAATAAGACAATTTTGGAAGTGATGGTGATGATGACAGCTATGATAGGATGACTGCAATGGTAACAGGAAAGCAACAGGAGGAAAAGGAAAGAAGAAATTCAATATCTTAGAGTGTTTTATTTTTCAAAGTTCATCTTCACAACTTTTGGAGTAGGTAGTCCTCTACCTGCATTTTGGATGAAAGAAAAGAGCAACTATATTATAAAGAGGGTTAAAGTCTTACAAAAATCACACAACTACTTGGTAGTAGTGTAGAAAAATAAATTGGAAACTAGGTTCCACTAACTATAACTTACCCCTGATGTCTAAATTGTCACATCCCTTTCCAAAATCAAGCCAAAACATCATCAAACAAGCCATAGTTTTGTGTTGTTTATCCCGGAGAAAATATATTTGCATTCCCAGTGTTGCCATATACATTATCAAAACCATAAGGCCACACCTCTCTGGACCAATTTTTATCATCCAAATCTCCTTCTCCTTCACTCACATGATGATGAAATTTGCATGACAGCGATTGACTCAAGTCTAGCAGTCACCACCCTGTAACCTCCTGAAGGGAGCCTGGCTTTGATTATTTGGGGACAAAAATAATCTCAGCTTGAAGAGAGTTCCCAATCACAATTTTCTAACTAACAGACACCAAAATATCCAATACTCTAAATAGATGGACTCAACCCCTTCTCTTTCAGCAAGAGGCAATGGATGAACGTCACAGTGCACCATGGTGCCAAGAATGCATTATGCTTCCCAGATGCACGGATTGACACACTAAGCAAATTATTTATGAAATGTCTCTGAAAGAGTCAAGGAAAATAACAGCCTGCCCATACCCTTACCATTACCACCAAAGTTAATTGGACTTGCTTTTCTCAGAGTGGCAGGAATAGCAGATTTCAGTGCCATGGTGTGATTTGGAGCAATGGGATTTGCTGTCTGTTATTATCTGTGATTTCGCTTCCCTACACTCCAAGTTTTCCCTTTATTCCAATGTACCTTAAATAGGTGACTATGTTATTGTTGCCAAATTGGAAGCAAGATTCCCTCTTATTCCCACCCACCCACTCCCCACCCCCACAAATAGCCGCAAGGAGCTATTATTCTGTGCAGGATGTACAGGTACTAAATATGGGGTCATAACTTCCCCAGCCTCCCAACATACACGCACACCACCACCACCACAACCACCACCACCAATGATAAATATTTAATAACTCATAGATGTTGTAGTTTCATGAGAAAGAGAACACTTAATCAAATCGTATTTTAAAAGAGATGTATTAATTACATAAGTAACTAACCACTATCTCTGTCACCGACAAGCTAACTCTTTGTAACCTTTTTTTTCCCTTATGGGAGCTCTTGATTAAGGGAATAGGAATGAGTGTAGAATTTGGTATTTTGCCCTTGGAAGCCATCCTTTAAGAAGAGATTTATCTGGACTCAGGGTATCTCAGGATTATCCTGTCACCATCCACCAATCAGCCTGGGAAACCAGGCTACCAGATGAATTCAATATAGGAGAGGTATATCATATCAAGCAAAGAGATTCCCGGAGGAAACCTACCACCAATGCTGCCTTCTCTCCATCACCTACATTTGACTCCCAAGAGAAGAGAGGAGCTTTGAGCGTTCTGTTTGGTGGGTGGCTTAGTTTCTATAAAAACTTTTTGCCAAGGACTTAAAGTCAGTCCCAAAACAAATAACAAAAACAAAAAGCCCACACAAACAAGAAACATTTTTTAACATGACCACAGTGAAAATGAACATAAGAAATGGAAAGAAAAGAAATTTATCATCTCATCTAGGGCTGTCTCTTTCAACACTTCCTCATTCTCACTCTCCCAACATCATCACCAAACTTATGGTTTATTGAGTGTGAAGTTTTTCTGAACTAGTAAGAAAGATAAGGGTAGACAAAGTTCAGACTGATTTGAGAAATGCTACATTCTTACAGTCACCTTTCCTTACCTTGGAGAAGTAGAATACATATTATAAACACACAGACTTCTCTGAGAAGTAACCCTGTAAATAACTTCGGCTGTTTAACTTTGTTGTTTAATCCAGGAATCTTTCCCTTCCCTAGCACCCCACAGTTCATAGCCTAGCCATTTCCCATTAATCATGTCAGGAAGTAGTGACTACAGAATATTTTGGGAAGCAATGTTCTAATAATCTTGAACTAATTATCTAATGTTAATTACTATTTAAGGAACTATAATGATGAGCCTCATTCTGCATGAAAACAGCAGGCCCCCTTTAATCACCAGAATGGTAAGGAATGCCTGGATTTAGCTCTGAACTGCTTCTAGAAATGTTGCTCTCTTTAACTTCTAAATTGGTCAATTAATGATTGTATATGAAGAGTATCCATTTTTATGGACAGAGACATGTAAAGAATGTGGAATCCTATATATTCTCACAAAGAAACCCAAATTCAAAATCAAACCCAAGACTGAGTTTCAGAAATAGAGCTTTTTCTTCACAGTTCAACATAAATCTGTGTGACAACCACTTTCCATCAACCTGTTAGCTCCCACCTCACAGACTGCTGAGAAAGCCATCACTTGTCTCCATTAATAGAAACCACCAAAACTCCACATCTATAGTATAAATGTAAAAACTACAGAGAAATTTAGTAAATGTAAATAATTCTTGTATTGCATGGAAGATTGAAAATCACATTCCTTAAAGGGTCAAAATTAGGAGAATTTTCCTGGAGGAATATTTTTAAAACTATTTCTGTGACCCCCTCAAAGATGACAAGGCACTGTATAACAGTATCCTCTTATCTTTCATATATAATCTCCAAGGTCTTCTAGCAAAAGGAAATGGAGCAAATTGCACTAGCCCCATGGTTCCAGGAGACTATGATATACACAGAAAAGCATTTGATAACTCAAGAATGAAAACTTTTAGAAAGATATCTGCTTCTGGCTGTGACAAGTTAACTTGTGTCTTTAGTTATTGATAATAACTAAAATAGCTAGGTTTGGGAGGGAAATAAGGAATCCAAGATCTGAAAAGATTGCCAGGAGATGAAGCAAGATCACAAAGAGAAAAGAGACTCAAGTCATTTGTTACTGTATAAGCATCCTTGGGCCGAAAAGCTGAGAAGCTAATTGGTGAAAGAAAAGGGATCCTATATAATTTTTCATACACAATGTCTAGTAATTTGTCATAAAGTATCAGGCATACAAGGACATACGATGAAAGACCAAAAATCATAAGGAAAAAAGTTGACAGAAACAGTCTCACATATGATATTAATTATCATCCATGGCTTCTAAAATAACTAACAATATTGTGTTCAGCAAAATATATGAAAGGTGGAGAATTTCAGTAGAAAACTGCAATCAGCTAGGAAGAATCAAATATAAAATCTAGAAATTAAAAAGTCAATATCTGAAATTAATAACTCAGTAAGTTTGTTAATAGCAGGTAAGCATAGTTGACAAAAGGACACAGTGTTGTTCCCACACTGAAACACAACAAGAAAAAAAAAAGGAACAGACAAGAATATGAGAGACATTTTGGGTCATGGTAAAAAGTGTACATGTATAATTGAAATCCAAGAAGAAAGAGGAAAGAAAATGGGGTCAAAATTTTATTTTGAAAGTTAATAAAAGAAAATTTCCCCAAACTGGAGAAAAACATCAAGCCACAGATTCAATAAACACTATCATATCCCGGAAGAATTATAACAAATAAGTTATACCTTGGCAGCTCATGACACTGCTAAAAACCAACAGAGAAAAAAAGATAGCCTTTCCATCAAAGGATCAAAGGCAAGACTTACAGATGACTTTTCAACAGAAAAAATAGAAGTCAGAAGACAGTGAATATTGTGGAACAGATTACCATGCATCAGTTACCAAGCCCAGAGGACTCGAAACACTGCTGCCAACTGAATCTTGGAATTGGAGTCACCAAGGAAAACAGGACAGCGAAGGACTGGCTAGAACTGCACTTTACTTACACAGAGAAGAGATGGAGCAATATAAGCTTCAGTAGTAGGCATCAGTCCCTCGTGACCAGCAGGTCTCTCCTGTCAGCTCATGCAGGGCAATTTGCCTACACTTACCCCTCTCATGCCACAGTCAAAAGGAACTCTGTCCCTTCCCTGGGGGAGGGCAGATATGGCAGTGGAGTTTGACAAGTGTCATATGATGCACACACTCTAATCAAAGACAAAAGAACATTCATTGAGCATGAAACAGGGCAAGATCTTCCCACGTAAGGTAAGGTGATGATCCTGGCAAAGACTGTGTGGGCTTCTTATCTTTCAGTAAGGAAGTGTTCCAATTCTCAGGCCCATTCTTATGCAGCTGAGTTGGAGCTGAAAGACTGCATACACAACACTGCCTTTCTCAACAAATATCATCCTTTAAAATTCTGAAAGAAAACAATTATCAACCCAGCAGAATACCCTGTGAAAACATACTTTAAAGAAAAAACCAAAAGAGAGCTGAAGAACATTGAAATACTCCATCCCAACAGAACTTTTAAAAGTAATATTTTTGTTGTTTTCAGAGGCAGGTGGTAGATGAGGGTAAAGGGGATGAAATACATGGTGATGGAAGGAGAACTAACTGGGTGGTGAACACACAATGTGATATACAGATCATGTATTACAGAACTGTACACCTGAAACCAATGTAACTTTACTAACAATAGTCACCCCAATAAACTTTAATTAAAAAAAAGTAATACGAAAGGAAGTTCTTCAGGAAAAAAGGAAAATAGTCTCAGAACAAAGTCCATAATGAAGGAGGGAATAAAGACTAACAGAAAGAATCTGTATGTGGGTTAATCTAAATAAACATTTGCTGTACAATATAATAATAATAATGCCATGTGGAGTTTAAAATATGCATAAATTAAAATACATAAAAATAACACAAAAGAGGGGAGAAATCTTGTGAGGAAAGCAATAAAGTACCAATTTCTTTATACACTTATAAGTCAAGAAATTATGCTTTTGTCACTAAGAGTAAACACTAAAGAAAGAGTAAAATAATACATAGTTAACAGTTGAAGGAGAAAAAATGGAATAACAAAAAATGTTGACATACCACAAAAAGCAAGAAAATAAAGAAAAAAAATAATTCCACAATCAAAATGGGAGATTTAAATATGCTTCTTTCAGAACTGATAAAACAGACAAAAAGTTAGTTAAAATATAGAAAATATGAACAAACTTGGCCTGATTTGCATATGTAAACACTGAATTCAACAATTGTAGAATACACATTTTTTTCAAGTTCACATGGAACAGTATAAAGGTAACCCATTTATTATATGCTAGCCCATAATTTTCAATAAATTCTGAAAATCTGAAGTCATGCAGAATATGTCCTCTGAGTTCAGTAGAATTACACTAGAAATCAATACACAAAGTAACAGAATATCCTCAAATGCCTGGAAATTAAGCAATACTCTTATAAATAACTAATGGGTAAAAGAGGAAATAAGAAAGGAAATTAGAACATAGGCTTAATAGGGTGATTGTGAAAATATAGCATATCAAAACTTTAAGCTACTACTAAAATAGTATTTGCAGGGAAATTGTAGCCTTTAATATATACGCTAGGAGAGAATAAGGTTGAAAAACAGTGATTTAAGTATCCATTTCAAGACCATAGGGATAAAAGGCATATTAAATCCAAGAAAGTAGAGAAGAAAAAAACACATGACTAGCAGAGAAAATTGATGAAATAGAAAACACATGTAAAATAAAATCAACAGTCAAGAGTTGTTTTTTGAAATGACTGAAACAACTGATAAAAAGGTAATACAACAAATACAACTGATCAAGGAAAAGAAGTACAAATTCCATCTCAAATGAGTTTACTATAGATTCTACAGATAATCAAGAAAGAATAAGAAAATATTTTGACAACTTTATGTAAATACATTTGAAATTTCAGATTTACATATTCCTAGAAAAATACAACTTACAAAACTGGCATAAGAAGAAATAGAAAATCTAAATAATCCTATATTGAGCAAAGAGATTGAATATACCATTTATAACCTCTCCACACAGAAAACTCGAATCTCAGGGAGCTTCACTCTCAAGATCCTCTGGACATTTAAGGAAAAAATAGCAACAATTATAATAAAAACTTCTAGGGACTAGGAAAAAAATGGAGGGGAGGGAGACACTTCCCAACTGATTTTATGGGGCCAATATAATCTTATTACCAAAATGGGAAAAAAATACAAGTAAGGAAATTATAGGCCAGGATCTCTCATGAACAAAGTTGCAAATTCTCTAAACAAAAGAGTAGCAAGTCAAATTCAGCAATGTAAAAATAATACATCACGGCAAAATTGGGCTTATTCCAGTAATACAGACTTGGTATAACATTTAAAAATCAATCAGTGGAACTTTCAAAAATAATTTGATCACATGAAGAGATACGAAAGAACATGTGATAAGCCTCAATATCTAATCATGATAAAATGTAGTAAACTGAGAATGGAAGATAATTTTCTTAGTCTGCCAAATGGCATCTACAAAGGGATCTACCTCAAATATAATACTTAATAATAAAATACCAAAAGCTATTTCCCTCATATCTGCAACAAAAAAAAGATGTCCACTCTCACCATTTGTATTCAACATTTCTATTCAAAATAAAGATCCTAACAAGTAGAGCAAAACAGATAACAGAAATAAAAATGTGTAAAGATAGAAAGGGAAGAAATATTGTTATATTCACAGGTGGCAGGATTGTGTGTATAGGAAATCCAAAAGAATCTACAGATATGTTATTAGAATCAGTAAGTGAACTTAGCAAGGTCATTAGATATAAATTCAATATGCAAAAATACATTGTATTTATATTCATTAGCAATGAAAATGAGAAAAATTAAATATCAAACATAGTAACTCGACAGCACCTAAAATATATCAAATATCTGGGAATAAACCAAATAGAAGATGTAAGAAGCTACATGAAAAATTACAAAACATTATTGGGAGAAATTAAAGATACTCTAAACAGTGAAATAGAAAGGTATACCATATTCATGGAATTAAAGGTCCAATATTATATATTGGACCTGTATATTCTCTCCAGATTGAGCTAAAGATTCAATATAATCCTATTCAATATCTCAGAAGCATGTGTGTGTAAATGAATAAGGTGTTTCTAATTAAAAGCCAAGCCAATCTTGAAGAATAGAGCAGGAAGATTTATACTACCAGATGTCAATGTGTGTTATAAAGCTACAATAATTAAAACAGTATGATATTGGCAAAGGATAGACAATAGACAATGGAATGAAAGAAATATAGAGACAGAAAGAGAGAGAGCATCGTGATTTATGACAAATGTATTAGTTCACAGTAGTGGAGAAAGGTTGATATTTTCATTAAATAATGCTGAGTCAATTGGATATCAATATGGAAAAGAAATGAATCATTAACCCTACTTCATATCATGCATAAAAATATATTTAAGATGAATAATAGGTTTAAATATGAACAGTAAAACACAAAAGCTTTTAGATTTCTTAAACCAGATGCAAAAAACACTAAGGCCAAAGGAAAACAATGGTAAATTGGATTACATTAAAATTAAGAATTTCTGTTCATTATTAGATACTGTAAGAGAGTCAAAAGACACTCATAAAGTGGGAAAATATATTTATATACATATACCACTAAAATATTTGCATTTAGAATGTATATTCTTATACACCCTTCAAATCGATAAGAAAACTATAACCTCCAAAAGAGGCAAAAGATCTAAGCAGTTCCTTTACAAAGCAGAATATTTAAATAGCCAATAAATATATCAAAAGACCCTCAATTCACTAATCACCAAAAAAATCAAATTATGTGACAATAAGCAATCATATACACCATCAGAATAGTGAAATTTTAAAAGTCTGACATTGTAAGTGCAACTCTCTTATACTGATGGTAGGAAGGAGCATAAATTTATGCGAAGGAAAGCTGTTTTGCATTATCTTCTAAAGTTAAATATGTCCCAATCCTCTTACCCAGCAATTCTACTCCTAGGATACATGTGCTTATGTGAAAAAAAATAAATAAATGAATAAAAAAGTTGAGAGCAGCACCATTAGTAATAGAAACTGAGAAGAAAGGTTCATCCATAGTAAAAGAAATAAACAAATTATATATTGTGGTATATTCATGCAATAGACAAATAGCATTAAAAATGAATGAACTACAGCCATGTATAACAAAATGGATGACTCCTATAAACATAATGTAGGTAAAAGAAGTACACATTGAATATATACTCTATGATTTCATTCATATAAAATTCAAGAACAGGCAAACTTCTATCGAAGTTTGAAGTTCGATAGAAGTTTGAAGTTAGAATCAAATGAAGTTCGATTCTAACTTCTATAGATTGTGATAGAAGTTAGAAGTTAGAATGATGGTTAGTTATCTTAGGGGAGGAAATCATCGTAGTGACCGGAAGTGAAGCCAACAGAGAGGAGAGCAGGCCCCTGATGATATTGTTGGGGCTCTTCCACCAAGCACATCTGAATCTACTTCTCTCTACCTGAACTTTTCAGTTCCAGGAGACTAGTTTCAAAGGAGTTTTTGCCATTTGCACCAGAATCTTGACTTGTGGCTCGAAGCCACATCCTTATTAGAAATTGAAACCTGAAAAGATGATTTCTCTCCACTTATAAAGGTGAGAAAAAGTGAACTACAGGTCACTAATACAGAGCATTTTTTTAAACCCAGCTATGGGAAGGCTCTATGCTTCTCCAGGCCTGACTTTAAGATTGGATGGGGATGGGTCTAGTTTGTTAAGTGGACTGGGTTCAGTGTAGTTGAAGTGAGTTAATTTTTCCTTCGTCAATACCTCCAAACCTGCTTTACCATAGCTCCCTTACTTTTCCTTGAATAACAAACTCAGGCAGACCAGTAGTTTTTTCCAATCTCTTTCAGGTTTTAGAGAACAGTCTCATTTTTTAGATATTAAAAAGTCCAGTTCAAATGAATACCCAAATGTTTATCATGCAGCTACATCAAAGCATCTCCCCTTGTGCAATGGGTGGAATTGTGTTCCCCAAGAAGATATACGCTGGCGTCCTAACCCTCAATATCTAAGCATGTGACATTATTTGGAAATAAGGTTGTTGTAGATGTACTCAGTTAAGATATCATGCTGGAGTAGGGCGGGCCCTTAATTCAATATGGCCGGTGTCCTTGTAAAAAGACTATGTGAAGACAGAGGGACAGAACACCATGTGATGAGGAGGAAGAGAATGAAGGGACAGCTCAGTAAGCCAAGGATTGCTGGCAACAGCAGAAGCTAGGAGAAAGGCATGGAATAGATTCTACCCTACAGCCTTTGAGAGAGCCTGGCCTTGCTGACATCTTGATTTCAGACTTCTGACCTCCAGAATAGTGAGAGAATAAATTTCTGTTGTACTTAAGCTACCCAGTTTGTGGCATTGTTATGGCAGCCTTAGGAAACGCATGCACCTCCCCACTGCTCAGGCCTAGTCTACAGTTTTTCAGACCAACAGCCAGGAAGGGGCATGAAAATTTAGTCATGGAAGTGGTAACCTTAGATTTTGGTAACGAAGCTTTTGCTATGAATCTTTTCACAATACACTGTGTTTGTCTCTACTTTACTCCTGTCCTCCTGCTCGATCAGTTAGGCCCTTGATCATCCCACCAGAAATAGCAGATCAAAGAGACCAGGCATTGCCAGTGACCTGGACCAGAATCCCAGGGTAACTGATAGACCTGGGTGGGTATCAGGGAGAGAGAGTCATGAGTTTCTTCATTCCTGCAGTGGTTCTTTGGCGACTGAAAAAGATGAGATCCAAAGCATGGATGGGGACAAGAGGGTCATAAAAGAGACAACAGAAGGTGACTGTACTGCCTATATTGCATGACATGAATAACTCAAAAGCTCTTCATCCAACCCACCACCCTTTCATCTAGGGCCTGACATGTCAGCATTAGCCATTCCTCTAGGTTAAAAAGTTTCAGGTACTGGGTATCAAAAGGGGGAATGCATCTTATCAGATGACCTAAGTTAGAGATTGGTCAGTTTTATTTTGTTTCTTTTCTTTTCTTTTTAATGGGATGGGATGCCTCTGGGCAGCTTTGGCCAAGGGGACCCCAGGAAGACTGGTGGAGAAGGGAGAGAGCATGTGAGCAAAGGGCAGCTTTGGTGGTGAAAAGAATGACTTCGCAAAAGGAATTTAAAGAATCAAAATCCTGGCAGGGATCTTGCAACAGATTAAGTAGGAGAACTTCACTTTTAGGTGAAAGAAAGGAACAGTAAGGCTTGTTTTCCTGGAATTTGCCAAACGTGCTCAGGATGGAGGTAAGGGGACTTCACTTTAACTCAAAACACATTTCTTGAGCGCATATGAAGCCCAAGATGTTATGAGGTTAGAAACCAAAGGATGAGCAGATACAGCCCCTGCCCTGGAGGTGACCCTTTCCATTTAACAGGGGTGGATGAGTCATATTTCTAACTCAGGATATGAGGCAAAATGAGAGAAGCACCACTACAGTGGTACAAACAATAGCGAAAGCTTGAGTGCTCACCATGTCCCAGGCAAAAGCTTAAACAGTTTATGTCTATTAATTACTTTTATGCTCACCACAATCCTCTTGTGCTATTATGATCCTCATTTTATAATTGAGATCAGAGAGGTTAAGTTATCTGCCCAAGGAACACAGCCAGTAGGCTGCCCAGCAGAAATTTGAACATCTATAGTCTGTTTCCTCCTGAGCCCACATGCTAAATAAACATTGAGCTAACTCTAGCAGAATATTGCTTCAGACTGACAAAGGTGGGGGAATCAGGATATGGTTCCAATGTCTGAGAATGTCCTTTGAGAAGCACTTTGAGGCTAGGGTCCCCCAAATCATGGATGAGGGAGGGCTTCCCTCTCTATGACTGGGATTCTAAATAATGATGTGCCATTTGAACAGAGTCTGCCTTTTATTGCCACAAATCTATACAGCCTAGAATGCAAAATCCATCGGGCCGTAAGGGAGTCTGTGGTCCCTTTTCTGAGACAAAGAAAACGAGAGAGGTTCATAGGAACACTGGATTCTGGGCTGGTGAACGCTTCTGTATGGATGAGTTTGAAAAACAAATCACTGAAGCCCCCAATCTAACTTTGACTTCAAGTAATCCAGCCAATAGCAGAAAATCGTCGGTTTCTGTTACGTCTCACCATTTTTCCAATCCGAACCTTTCCAGGTAAGTGTGATGTTGATAAATTTTTGACCTTAGAGGATTTTGTTGAGGGTGTAACATAAACAAATGCAACATCACCTGATTTTAAAAGCATGGGTCCAATTTTGTGACAAAATGCCTCAATTCAGGCATTCTGAAGATAAATGGCCAGAAAGGAAAAAACAGAACAGCAGAGGAAGTGATTCTCCTTTGGCGCCATTTAGTGTAAGACCAGCTCTGGTCGCAGGTGGGGGGACTGTTAGTTCCTTACTTTTCCTACTGGGTCGAGGGCCCGAAACCACCACAGGACTGACATTCGCCCCAGTTCTTTATTTAGTAAAACGAAAACTCCATGAACATTCTGGCACTAGGAGGCATGAGTTGGCTCCTCCGAACGGAGACCTCTGCTATTTAGAGACTCTACAAAACAGAAAAATGTGTATTACCAAATAACTATTTAGAGAAAATATTGAAAAAAAGATCTAGAGAGAACTGTTTGTTTTAATATGGTCTGTTTACAATGCATTATTACTGGACTGCAGAGTGTGTGCTAAGGGAACAAAAATGCATTTGCATTTTTTCAGGGTCAAAATAGCCATGTTCAGACAGCCACAGAAATCTCTCTTACAGTTATTTTTCTTCTCCCTCCTTTTCTGGCATTTGATAGATTCTAGAAGTTCATCTAACTTGACCTTTGGCTAAACTGCCATTATTGCTATGAAAATATATCCTCCCTCAAATGAGGCCTCTTTCTCATAAGAAGTCAGTTTCTCTAAGCCAATGGTTCTCAAACTTTAACTCCCCAAGGATTTGTGAAACTCCCCAAGGATTTGTGAAAGCACATATCGGGTCCCATTCCTAGGTTTTCTGATTTAGTAGGTGTGGGGCAGGGCCCAAGAATTTCCTTTCTTACAGTTCCCAGGTGCTGCTTATGGTGACGGTCTCAGGAGCACACTCTGAGACCCGCTCAGCTATGTGCAGTTCAGGTGTGTAGTCATGGGTAAGCTGAGATGATTCAGAAAGAAGAGAGTGAGAAGACTATCAGAGAGTCCTGGGCTTGGGTGAACGCTCACTGCTCTAAACTCACCAGTATGTCCCACCTCCTGACCACTGGGAAATGTCACATGATCAATGAGCCAGGCTCTAAGCTTTTGCTCACTGTTGGGAGAGAAATCTCTTTACCTTCTGACACGAGGCTCAAAGAATGTGGTAACAGGACCTGAGACAAGTCTCTTGTGCTCATAAAAGGACAAACTAGGTGGAAATGAACCAATAGAGCAAGGAAAACAGAACCAAGGTTAGAAATGAAGAGAATCTGATTCTGTTGGCAACACTGGCACCTCTGCATCAAGCTGAACCCTGGCCTTACAAGTATGTGAGCCAATGAGTTACCTTTTCTGCTAAAGTAGTTTTGGTTGGGTTATGTGCCATTTGCGAGAAACAAATCCTGGAGCAGTCATCTATTTTCTGGATGTTTACAGTACAAGGTTCTTGTGCTTTACTTCTATCATTGTTGCCAAAGAAAGACCCCCACGGGTAATTGCCTAGCATCCATCTTTAATAATTTATGCTCCCAAATCTACCACTTATTTACCTTCTTTCTTTTCTCAGTAATTAACCCAACTCATGAATTTCTATCACATAATTCTCACGCTCCTCAATCTTGAACTTCATTTTTCTGGCTATAGGAGGATACATGTTTGTACATTTATCTGTTTCACTTCCTGGGTGACTCACACTCTGAAACACAACACCATGCAAATATGTGTCAAAAACAGGAACACTGAATATCAGCTTATTATGACAAAGCTGAAGGGTTCTGACTACTATCCTTCACATTCTTGATTCAACCCGTTTGGTCAAAAGCACCAAAAAAGTTAGCTTTCTGAGGTTTCTATCATTGCAAGCTTTTGTGATTGATCCAGAGACTCTTTTGGGCAAATGCTCTTGCTAAGAACATCCCGGAACATCCTAGAATTGGGGTGATTATCCTAGCAATCATGCCACATGAGTAGGTGTCCATGAATATGCAAGATACCAAGCATAGTATGCTGCATTCTGGAGAAACTTAATCTTTGTGGAACTATATTGATTTAAATGGGCATGTCTTTAGTGCCCATAATAAATGGAATTCTAAATACACAGTGGTATAAAGAATATGGTCCTTACCTTAAGGAAAAATCTAGTAAGACAAGATAAAAATGCTAAACAATTAGAAAGTGTGAATAAAGGCACTACTGTTATTTGTTAATGAAGTTTCAGAGCACATGACCAAATCGATACATTCTTGAAATATCTTACAGAGGCTGCCACTGTTTACTTTGTGACTCTTTTTAGGAACTGTCTTAAGAACCAGCTTATCACCATTCCTATTTGTGACTACCACATTTGCATTTCATCCCAGAACCCCTCTTTTTTGGGGGGAAAGCAGTGTGCTTCTATCCAGGCCAAGGATCTTGATTGATCTAAGCCAATCATGACAAGACTATTCCCCTACTTTCCCAATGCTCTTGCTGATTGAATGGCAGTGTGACCCAGTTCTGACCAACAACACTGGAGAATCATTGGTTCTCTTGATAAATAAGGAAGACACTGGCATAGCTCCTTGCTCTTGCCCTTTCTTCCAACCTTGCACATAGTAGTGATGCCTGAGGACACACAGCCATCATGTGACCCTGGGGCAGCAGTCACGAGTGAAAGACCAAAAGAATCACAGCAATGCCAGCCCTGACATCATGGAGCAACTGAAACACAGCCCAGCAGCCTCAAACTACTTAATATGTCAGAAAACATTAATTCATTTGTTTCATCCACCATACGTGGATTTTTATATTACTTGAAACTAAATACAATATTGTAAGTGATACTCCATTATAGTCTGATTTTTTAATTAATCAGGAGAATCCAGCAAACATTTTCCCCAAAATTTTAATCCAAATTCATTTAGACTGTTGCCAAAATTTATATCTTCTTTCAAAGTATACTCAGAACAGCAAAAGCAACATATTGTCAGCCCTGAAGGCAATTTTACAAGACAACTTTGAGAGATGTTTTCAGCTATGGCAATTTTATGACAATGAGTGGCAGTATTAAATGGAACAACACTTGTTTGGTTATAATATTTAGTTCAAAAAAGAGTCATTTGAATCTCATCTCATATATTTTATAACTAAAACCAAATGCTCATTAAAACCATAGTAAGAAGATCTATGAGTCTAATCATAAATTAGCTTCTTAGTTTTAGTTCAGTTGTCAAGAAAAAATATTTAATTAGCTTAAAACCATATTGAGAGTTGCAGACTGAATGTGGACTCTGGTTTATATTCATTCTATCTCACAACAAATGTTGAAAATCAATTTGGGCTTAATTTCCAAAACATAACTTGTGTTTTAAATTTTCAGAAAGAGATATTACAATTTCACTAGATGAAGCTAGTTTGATGTTCTATTTAATTTCTCTTACAGTTTGTCCTAACCCGATGGTTCTTTATTTTTATTTATTATTTTTTAATTTTTATTAAAATATAGCTAATATACAATATTATATTAGTTTCAGGTGTATATCATAGTTATTCAACATTTATATACCTAAAGAAGTGATCACCATGATAAGTCCAGCAACAATCTAACACCATACCATGCCATCACAATATTATTGACTATATTCCCTATGTTGTATGTATATTACCTACCCATGACTTATTTGTTTTATACCTGGAAATTGGGACCTCTTATCTCCCTTCACCTTTTCCCCACCTTTTATTATTATTTTTATTTAGAGTTGACATTCAAGATTATTTTACACTAATTTCAGGTGTCCAGCATAGTGGTTAGACATTTATATAATTTAAGAAGTGATCTCCCTCACTGTCTAGAATTCACCTGGCACTATACATAGTTATTACCATATGATTGACTATATTCCCTATGCTTTACTTTACATCCTTGTGACTATATTTTAACTACCAATTTGTACTTCTTAATCCCTTCACTTTTTTGACAATGCCCCCCAATTCCCCTTCCATCTATCACCCCAATAAATCTAGTGCCCCTCTGACACCATACATAGTTATTACAATATTATTGACTATACTCCCTATGCTATAACCTACACCCCCATGACTACTTTATAGCAACTTATTTGTTCTTCTTAATCCTTTCCCTTTTTTCACCAATCCCCCCAACCTTCTTCCAACTGGCACCCATCAAAATGTTCTCTGAATCTATGAGTTCATTGCTGTTTTATTTGTTTGTTTATTTTGTTCTTTGGATTCCACATGTAAGCGCAATCACATTGCATCTGTCTTTCTCTATCTGACATACACCACTCAGCACAATACCCTCTAGGTCCATCCATGCCCCCACAGATGGCAAGAACCCATTCCCTTCCATGGCCGAGCAATATTCTATTGTATATATGTACCACCTCCTCTTTATCCATTCATCATCGACAGACACCCACGCTGCCTCCACATCTTGGCCATTGTAAGCAATGTTGCAGTGAACATATGGATGCACATGTCCCTTCGAAGTAGCGCGAAGTAGCGTTTTGGGTTCCTTCATGTGGATACCCAGAAGTGGGATTACTGGGTCCTTCTTGTCTCTTGTTATAGCCTTTGTTTTAAAGGCTATTTTGTCTGGTATAAGAATTGCTACTCCAGCTACTTCGGTTTTTGTTTCCATTTTCATGAAATATCTTTTCCATCTTTTTACTTTCAGTCTGTGTGTGTCTTTTGATCTGAAGTGAGTCTCTGGTAAGCAGCATATGTAAGGGTTTTGTTTTCTTATCCATTTAGCCACTCTATCTTTTGATTGGAGCATTTAATCCACTTACATTAAAAGTAATTGTTGATAGATATGTAGCTACTGCCATTTTTTATTCATATTTATTTTATTTTATTGTCATAAAGAAGTCCCTCTAATATTTCTTGTAATACTGGTTTGGTGGTGATGAACTCCTTTAGTTTTTTCTTGTCTGGGAAGCTCTTCATCTGTCCCTTGATTCTAAATGATAGCTTTACTGGGTAGCGCAAGCTTAGGTAGCGCAATCTTGGTTATTGGTCGTTGATTTTCATCCCTTTGAATATCTCATGTCATTCCCTTCTGGCTTCCAAAGTTCCTGTTGAAAAATCAGCTGACAGTCTTATGGAAGCTTCCCTGTAGGTAATTAACTGCCTTTCTCTTGCTGCTTTTAAGATTCTCTCTTTGTCTTTAATCTTTGGCATTTTAATTATGATGTGTCTTGGTGGGGGCGTTTTTGGAATCATCTTGTTTGGGACTCTCTGTGCTTCTTGGTCTTATATGTCTATTTCCTTCATCAGGTATGTCTATTTCCATCATTTCTCCAAATAGGTTTTCATTTCCTTGCTCTCCCTCTTCTCCTTCTGGTACCCCTCTGATGTGAATGTTGGTATGTTTGATGTTGTCCCAAAGGTCCCTTAAACTATCCTCATTTTTTTGGATTCTATTTTCTTTTTGCTGTTCTGATTGGGTGTTTTCTGCTACTGTAACTTCTAGGTCACTGATTCAGTCCTTTGTTTCATCTGATCTACTGTTGATTCCCTCTAATGTATTCTTCATTTCAGTTATTGTGTTTTTCATGTCTCACTGGTTCTTTTTTATGTTTTCTATTTCTATTTTTATATTTCTTATCTCTTTGTTGAAGTTCTCCCTGAGACCATGAGAATCCTTATAACCAGTGTTTTGAACTCTGTATCTGGTAAATTGCTTGTCTCCATTTTATTTAGTTCTTTTCCTGGAGCTTTATTCTGTTCTTTCACTTGGGACATGTTCATTTGTCTCCCCATTTTGGCTGACTCCCTGTGTTTGTTTTTATGTATTAGGTAGAGCTGCTATGTCTCCTGGTCTTAGTAGAGTGGCCTTATGTAGTAGGTGTCCTGTGGGGCCGGTGGTGCTGTCTCCCTGGTCACCTGAGCCAAGTAGTCCAGGTGTGTCCTTTGTATGGGTTGTATGTGCCCTCCTTTTGGAGTTGAGCCTTGGTTTCTCTTTACACTTCAATGGGAGGACTGACCCTTGGGCTGATTGGTTGTGAGGACTGGCTATGACTACAGTGGAGGAGCATTTGTGCAGGGGCTGACCCTACAGAGCAGGATTCACTTTAGCAGGGCTCTGGTGCCCGCCCAGTTTGCCCTTTGGTTGTGTCATCTGCAGAGGTAGCCGGGTGGTTCTCTGGCAGGTCTGAAACCAGACACTGGGTAGGCTGGCCCAGGAGCCTTCTGGGAGAGGCTCCACGACAGACTAAGTTTAGCTGAAGCCTGTGCCCTGCTCTGGGCTACCTATGGTAGCATGAGCCACAAAGAAATCCTCAGATGGCAGTCACCTGTGCTTGGAGGTGCCTCAAGAGGCCAAGCCATGAACCAAGGCCAGCTGCTGCTAGTGCCAGGCTTGGGACTGCTCAGCAAGAAGTATGGGACATATCAAAGCCAGATGCTGTTTGTTTGGGTTTTGTGAACCTTTGAGAGATTTTAGGAATGTCCACAACATGAGCCAAGACAGGTTCTTCGTATGGAAAAGCCACTGGAAGTGGCTTGGTTGTGCCTGAAAGTTGGGTTGGGTAGGGTCTCAGGGAATTACTAGGGTGGGGAAATAATGTTAGCCAGATTGATAGAGACTCAGATATGGTGGCCACCCATGTCTGCATGCCAGGAGGAAGGGGGCTTCAGCAAAGAAATAATGGATTCTGCCAGCATTTCTGTCTTGGAAAAAGCTGCTAGTCCAGCCCATGTCCTGAAGTAAGACAACTCAGTTCCTTCCTGCATGTCCCTGGTGCCTTTCCATCTGCTGCCCCAGAGCTGGAGCTCAGAGTGAGTGTTTCCATCATCAAGTAAGTTTGTGCAAGGGTCGTTTAAGGGCAAATCCTGGAACTCCTGAAAAGCCAGTTGCCCTGCTTCTCACTCAACCACAATCTCTGCTGGTTTCCACAGTGAGAAGTTACAGTGACTTCTTTTCCTGACATTGGAACCCTGGGGTGGAGAGCCTGGTGAGGGGTTAGGCCTTCTCACTCCTCTGGAGGGGGGGTCCTCTGCAGCCAAAATACTCCCCCCCTCCAATTTTTAATGGTCATCAGCAGGTGTGGTACCAGCCCATTCCACATCTCTTCCCCTCCTACTAGTCTTGAAGTAGCTTCTTCTGTTTGTCTGTAGTTGTAGGAATTCTGTTCATCTAGACTTCAGGCAATTCTCAATGATGGTTGTTCTGCAGTTTAGTTGTGATTTTTATGTGGTCATGAGTGGAGACAAACACAGCATTTACCTTATCCACCATCTTGACTGGAAGGACTTTTTCAGTTGTTCTTTGTTTTTATTGGGGCAGAAATTGAACTGTTTAGTCATAGATATTTGGAAAATATAAAATGAAGAAAATTGAGGATATAGCACTCCACACTTCCATCAGAGCTATCACCAAGGAATACTTTTTCAAAAAAAAAAAGAACAGCATATTAAAAAATTATGATTTCTAATGACAAAGAACACTCTTAAATAAATTTAAGAAGAAGAGACATATGCAAACCTTGAAACAACCAGAAAAAGATATCAGAGTTTTCATCTAATTTCAAGGGAAAGAAAGACTGAACACAAAATTAAAAGAAGGCACTTTGAAAGTAATTAATAAATATGACTACATTACAAAAATGTTTTAACTGCCTTATATCACAAATTAATAAAAAATTATATAATAATAACAAACTAGGAAGATAATTTGTAACAAATATAATACATGGAGAAAAACATGATATTATATTATAAACAACAGAAAGAACTGGGCCAGGCCATGAATATGAATTTTAGCTTTTAGAGAAGAAATATAGTACCACCAAGCATTTATTTAATAAATGCCAAATATTGGGATAGAACAGTGTACGTGGCACTCTACCACTTATAGGTGATTTTAAAAAATAACTAAGGTATAAGTATACTTAAATTATATAGGAAACTATTGGAAGAACTAGGAAAAATCATGTAACTACCTACAACAGTGTTAGAGAAAATGAAAGAAGACAGCTGAAGTGAAAATATATTATCACTGTTATAAACAGGATTCAAAAGCTACTATCTAAAGGAATAAGGAATTAAATATATAATGTAAAATTACAGTTCTAAAAACAAGCACTAGAAAAACAACAACAAAGAAATGAATTTGAATTATCAGAAGGGACACACACATTTACTCAGACATATAAACAGACACACGCAAAAATATGTAAAAGGCAAGAATAGATTTTAAAAGAGAAGCAAGCTCCCTCAAAGGGAGTTCTCCTCTCTCTCTCTCTCTCTCTCTCTCTCTCTCTCTCTCTCTCTCTCTCTGTCTGTGTGTGTGTGTCTCAGCACCACTTTTCTCCCATTTTATACCTTTCTTTGGCTACCTATCAACTACAGCAATATAATGGGCTCCTATTCTTTCACTTCATAAACATAACATCCACTCAGGTCAGCAATCAATCTGAGAACTTAGGGCACGGCTGCATCAAATCTTTCAGTTGATGCAAGAAATTGTTTGGGCTACCTAACCCTTAAGTTAGGTCTATGAAGGAACCTGTGAAAGATCCCTTTTATATCACAAAATACTGTTCACTTGCAAAAAGTTTTATTTTGTGAATTGTGGTTCTCTTTCTAAAACTGAAGAGGAAAGTTCAAAATTAAATTAAGCAAAATGAATCAAGTCAACAAAATCTTCTCTAAAATGTGCTCCAGCAACATTAGCCAATGTGTGCATATGAATGTTCATAGGTATGTTTGCTCCTTCATAACTTATGTACAATATAGCCTTAAATGATGGATATTCTATAGTTAAAATACAATAGAGATTTGAGAGAGTTATCCACATTTGTATTTAAAACTTGTTTTTGAAGGAAACAATATTTTGACTCCCATTATCCAATTAAACAAGAGAAAGACAGGACATAAAAATAAAGATGTGAGAAACTAAAACCAAATATGTCTATCAAATAGACAAATGTAAATAAAGATTCCATATCAAGAAAAAGATTCTCATAGTGGAGCAACAAGGAAAACTCATTTGTACACAAATGAGTTGTTGTATACAAGTGACTCTATACAAGGGTCAGACTTAAAACAAAGTGATTAAAAATGGTTGGGGAAAAAAAGAAGGGAAAATACTATCAAGCAATATACATTAAATAACTTTTCAATCAAGCAAGTTTGAATTTAGGACAAAGAGTATTAAGTAAGACAAAGAAGATCACTTTATATTTATAAAGAATAACTCCACAATAAGTTCTTCCAGTAATTAATAACTGCCTCAAATAAGAGAGTATCAAACTCATAAAGTGAAAACTACTGGAAATAAGAGGGAAAATACATTAGTAAGAGATTTTAATTTACCTCCCTCAGTTCAGGACATATTAAGTAGGGAAAAAATTACTAAGACTATGAATGACATAACGATACAAAGCTAAGATAAACCTAATTTCTATGTATTCAACTCCACAACCTGGAAACAAAATAGATATTTGAAAAGGCCCGCCCTGAACTCCTCATCAAATTCCAAAATGTATTGAAATAGTACTTCCATCCTCAGATCTCAGTGTAACAAAAGAAAACTTACCACAATAAAATACTACCAAACCGTGTGTTTTGATTGATGTCCATTATCATTGTCATTATTTAATTTTGATCTGGAAATACTAGCAAAGCAATTAGAGAACAGAAAGAAAAGTAAAGCATGAAACTTGGAAAGAAGGAATAACTTTATCATTATTTGCAAATGATATGACTGTATGCTGAAAGAACACAAAATAATAAACTTTAAAACTATCAATAACAAGTTTTAAAAAGTAAATTAGGTAAAAAAAAAGAATGTAAATAATAACTTCTGATATATAAACTACAAGAAACTAGAAAACATCATTGAAAGCTTGTTTCACTCATAGCACCAACAAAAATGATAAAATACCTAGAAATAAATGAACTTTAAAATATGCAAGATCAATAGCAAGAAAAATTTAAAGTGAAACTGATGAAGTTTAAAAAAAACTGAATAAATGGAAAGTTCTTAAATAAGAATACCCAATATTATAAAGATTTTAAGTGTCCCTAAATTAATCGATAACGAATGCAATCTATGTTACAAACAGGGTTTTAATAACATTAGAAATTTTTATTCTAAAATTCATATAAAAAATAAACATGGCAGTGATAGTTGGGGCATTTGTGAAATAAAGAATGGGAGCCAGGATTATCACACCAAAAAAATATATAAAACTGCAGTAATTGCACTTTGTGGCATTTGTGATTGAATAGACTGACAGATTAGGGATTAGATTAGAGAGTCTAAAAATAAACCCCAAAACATAAGTGAATTTCATAAGTGATAAAGTTCACACTGCAAATCAGTGAAGAAAATGAGCCATTCATCAAATGATATTCGTCGACAACTGCAGAAAGAAAAGGGGAATCCCTACTTCACTCCTCACACCAAAATGAATTTTAGATGATCACATTCGATTTAAACGTTAAAATAACTAGAAACTGAAGAAAACATGAGAAAGTTGTTTAAATAAACCCGAAGTGAGAAAGACCTTTCCACCAATGACCACCCCCTCCCAAAATCCAAGAAGTCCTAAAAGAAAAGACTCATAAATTTAACTACATCAACATGAAATGTTTTTAAAAAAAATACAGAACTGAATGGAAATATACCACAAACAAACTCAAAAGACATGTGACATACTGGAGGGAAAACTTGTTCATGCATATCACAGACAAAGCACTCTTTCTCTGTAAACAGCACACACAAAACAGAGGTAAAACATGTGTGACCTCACTCATAATAATAAAAATATAAAACCAAGATACATTTCCCCGGTATCAGACAGGCCAAAATAAACTGGCTGTACTCTGTGTTGGCATGTATGAAGGTCAGCCATGTATGAAGCTCGCAAACTTGTTGCAACGATGTTGCTAACTTTTTTTGATATCAGAGGGATTATTCATTATGAATTTGTACTAACTGGACAGTTAACCAAATTTACTATTTGAAAGTGCTGAAAAGGCTGCGTGAAAAAGTTAGATGACCTGAACTTTTCGCCAACAATTCATGGCTCTTGCATCACGACAATGCACCAGCTCACATGGCACTGCTGTGAGGAAGTTTTCAGCCAGTAAACAAATAACTGTATTGGAACACCCTCCCTACTCACCTGATCTGGCAGCCTATGACTTCTTTCTTTACCCAAAGATAAAGGAAATATTGAAAGGAAGACATTTTGATGACATTCAGGACATCAAGGGCAATACAACGACAGCTCTGATGGTCATTACAGAAAGAGTTCCAAAATTGCTTTGAAGGGTGGACTAGGTGCTGGCATCAGTGCATAGCTTCCCAAGGGGAGTACTTCAAAGGTGACCATAGTGATATTCAGCAATAAGGTATGTAGCACTTTTTCTAGGATGAGTTTGCAAACTTAATTGTCAGACGTCATATGTTAGCATAGGTGTTAACACAGGTGAGGAAATAGGTCCCCTCCAACCTCGGTGACAGTAGGATAAATTATTATGACTTCCATGGAGGGCAACGTGCCAACAGCCAACAAAATTACAACTACCCATGGCCCTTGTCCCAGAAATTCAACTTGCTCATGTATGAAATGATGCAATCAACATTCCATAGAATGAATATTTATTGAAAACCTGCTATATATCAGGCACAGTTCTAATTGCTGAAGATACAGCAGGAAACACAACAAGATCCTTCCTCAAGGAAGGAAATAATTTTTGGTAAAGGCAGATAATAAACAAATAAACCAATAAAATAAATTCTGGTTCACACATTCAATGAAATACTATAAAGCTGTTTTAGAAAATGAAGCAGCTCTACATGTATTGATATGAAAGGAGTTCCAAAATATAGCAAATGAAACTGCAACATACAAAAAAATATGCATAGTGTATTGGTATTTGTGTAAAACATACACACACACAGGGAATGACACACAAGAAGCTAGAAATAGTAGTGTTTCTGGGTGTTTAGGGAATTAGGGAGAAAATGAGACAAATTTTGCTGTGTATCCTTGTGTACCTTTGGAATTACGTGCTACATGCATGCATTGAATGCAAAATAATGCATGAAAATTGCTACCAAAAATATAAATAAATGGAAATGATTGCGTGGATATATGTTCAAACAATAGTGAAATCTGAGTATACCATTATACTAAATAATAGCAAGTGTTAAAAGTATAAAGAAAAAAAGAATGCAAATCTACAAGTATACAAAGTGCTCTGTGTTTCTTCTTAAATTCATGCTTGCAAAATTCTAGTACAGTTCCTAGCCACACGTTTTTTAGTTGATTCTGTTCTTCCTTCCTTGGGTCAGTTTGCCTTCAGTATCTACGCAATGAAGTGAATGATAACCTATGCATAGCCGCTCCATTGTCACCACCCAGCTCTAACAGAACTCTCAGCGCCCTGGGCTCTTTATTTTTCCCATGTCTCTCAAAGTAACCAGGGTGGACAGAGGAGCTGCCTGGGCTCCTCAACTATTTCCAAAACTCACTCAGGGGTTTACCTTCTTCCCCCCAGATTAGCCCTTTCCTAGTCCTCTAATAATTTGTTGGCCATTTCATTAGGACTCTGTTGGTCCCAGCTATTTCTAATGAGTCCTTTATAATCATTATGTGAATAAATCACTGTTATGAGCTGAATGTTTCTGTCCTCCATCCACCAAATTCATGTTGAAGCCTTAATCCAATGTGATCGTACCGTGTTTCCCCGAAAATAAGACCTAGCCGGACCATCAGCTCTAATGCATCTTTTGGACCAAAATTAATATAAGTCCCGGTCTTATTTCATTATAAGACCCAGTCTAATATAATATAATGTAATGTAATATATATGATATAATATAATATAATACCGGGTCTTATATTAATTTTTGCTCCAAAACACACATTAGAGCTAATGGTCCGGCTAGGTCTTATTTCAGGGAAACACAGTATTTGGAGATGGGGCCTTTGGGAGGTAATAAGGGTTAGATGAGGTCATGAGGGTGGGGTCTTCATGATGGGATGAACACCCTTATAAGAACAGACCCCAAAGAGCTTGCTCTCTCTCCATCACACCCACAAAGAGGTCATGTGAGCACACAGGGAGATGGCAACTGCCTAACAAGCCAAGAGAAGAGGCCTCAGAAAGAAACCTACCTTGGGGGCACCTTGATCTTACACTTCCTGGCCTCAGAAGTATGAGAAACAGATTTCTGTTGTTTAAGCCATCCAGTGGCATTGTATTACGACAGCCTGAGCTAACAAATACAATCGTTTTTCCTAATTCAGCCACTGAACTGTTTCAAGGGGCCAGGCCATTCTAAAACAGTTAGCTCTGGAGATGGATGGTGGTGATGGTTACACAATGATGTCAATGAACTCAGGCCACTAGACTATACCCTTAAAAACGGTTAAAATGGTAAGTTTTGTTTTATGTATTTTTTACCATAATAATAAAAAAAGCCAATTCATTTTCTTATTTTAAACTCAATTACTCCATCCATGCCCCTCCCCACTTGCCCAAAAGACAGACATGTCTACAGCCTCTCCATGGAATAGGATACTATAGGAAAGATGCTCATCGCATAGTTATTTCATGTTTGAAAATAGAACTTTGAAAAAAAAATGTAGGCATGGGGCTTGGGGGGTAAATTAACTGTCACACTGTAAGTTAATAACCCCCAGGAATCCTGGAGGCTATTTTTAAAACATTGTATTAAGAGCCCTGGAAGAATTTGTAATGAAGATCAAAAATACGAGACACTGGAAAACAAAGTGCCCAGCTCAATAGCTATCAAAGGCAACGAAGCTAGAACAGCAGCCTTGGGAAAAAAACATAAGAAGAAAGAACAGGGAATGCTTCAAAATGGAGAGGTTCTGGTAGAGATTAGAAGAGTGGGCAGGGCATTAAATAAAGAGTCGCGGAAAACTCGTTGTCTCCTGGAGTCTTACAGCACCACCAAGCAATTCGCTCACTGGTGTCTGCCTTGAAATAAACTTCTGGTGTTTGCTTAGATGCCTTGATCTTTCAGGTGACTTACTGCATTGGTTGTTCATAGTTTTAATATGTATGGTTTGCCATACTTTGTGGCATTTCTACATCTCTCCTGGGATAGAATATCAGTAGATCCCAACTCCTAGAGAAAACTTCCATTCGGCAGTGTGCCCGTGTGCCCATCTGTTTCATTCCTTCAATGGGGTAAGATGGAGAAATACAAGAATCAGAGACTGAAGATGGAGGTTCACGCTCTGCCTGAGGTCCCTGCCGGACTGTGTAGCTAAGGTGCAAACTGTGTTAGAGATCATCAGAATCCAGGTCATTTTGGGCACTGTTATATCCAGGAGGACATCAGGTTCTCTGCACCTTAGCATCCTCAGCTTGGAAATGTGAAGAATACTGGATAATACCCCACACCTGTTGGGTGGTTATGAGGATTACATGAGCCCATGTGCTTACTGAGAGAATATCTTGAAATATTTATCTTTGAACATAACCAAGGGAAGCAGCATTGTTGTAATAATGAGAAGAACCAGAAATTGCCAGTGTTTCCAATTTTGACTTCCAGAACAGGTTGCTTTAGGAAGCCTTCCTGTGCGTTGGAGACATGAGTGGGGAAGGAAGAGGGACGTGTCAACAGTTGAATAGCTTCGTAAATGCACTTTGTGAAGTGAAATGTAATATTATGAAATGCAAATTCTTTGACTTAGCTAGCACCAGTTAAAATTGAAGTCAAGGCCAAAGGCCATCAAGTTTGTAATAACAGAAGATACAGAAGGTTGAGGTATTGGCGTGAGACTGAAAATATAATGCACCAAGCCATTTCGTCTTGTTATATAGTAACAGGAAAGGCTAGAAAATATTTGTCAGGCCTTTGCCTTGAACATACGAATAATTTAAACGTTAAGCCAGTTCCTTTGAAGGTTCTTCTCTATATTCTGTGCCTTGTCATCATAAAATTCAGGAGTTGGTTTACAAAAAGCTGTTCTGTGAAATTCTACTTTAACTGTAATGGTGACGTGTTAGGTTCTTATTATCCCTAGTCCAAAATATTCATTTACCTGTTTGAGATACAAAATGACATTGAATTATGAAATGAGCTACAATTATTCCAACAGAATAAAAAACTGGTCAGATCCTCTTCAGGTTGGAAAAAAAAATCAGTTTTCTTCCTATTTCAATTACAATAAACATATCTTTAAACACAATGCAGACTCTTGGTATTTTCCCCAATAAACACATGGTGCAAATGTTACTAGTATTTATTTGAAAGTCGGTAAATCATCTGTAGTATCTGTCATAAATCACTAAGTTCATATAGGATCCTTCCATCAGTATGAGACTTTTCTCTTTATAGAACACATAAAGAAAACTTCTTATATGTACTAAGTTTTAACCCAAGACTTAAGGAAGGTGAGGGACAAAAGAACTGGCTAAGAAAGAAATGAGCAAACAACGGGCAAGGAGGTACAGAGGATATTGGTGAAGAAAACCAACCTGAGCCAATCTGGTGTCCAGGCCAAGTGAGATCCTTGTTATAAAGTCTGGCGAAATCTTTTTCCCATTCCTGTAGTCTCGCTGCCAGACCTAATCAAGTCTTAGACCAAATTCCAGAAGTTCACTAACAAGCAGGTGGAAATGGTAAAGCAAACTGCAGCTTGGGAGAGGCAGCCTCAGTTCCCCCAGCAGCCCCCATGCAGAACACGCTCCCTTGCAAGAGGATGGAAGCATAGCCGTGGGTCCTACAGGCAGACGAGGCTGTGAGACCCACTTGGGAGTGGAAAGGTGGGGATGGCGAGCTCTAGACATTAAATGCTGCACCATCTGCACAGATTTCAGGGTTGGTTGGTTCCTTCTACCTTACTCATGCAAGGTTGGTAGAATGTTACACTATTTCTCATTAATCATACAGCTTAAACACCACTCATTTCATCAATGCAAAATCACTCCTAACTATTCATTATACTAATCGGACGAACCTAGTATTGATTCTGATGAGAGTACATTACAGACTAATTAACCACCCCTATGGGATTGAATAGAAATAACTTGCTCTTATGCATCAAAATACTCCTGCTAAACTATTTTAGTATGATAATACTAATAATAAAGTCATAATTTTAGATCGAAGGGAGGAGTGAGGGGGTCACAATAATAATTTGAAAGCTAACATTTATTAAACACTACCCATGTGCTAAGTATTATGCTATAGATCTGCTTTATCTTATTTAATATTTGCGACAACACTGTGAGTTGTTTGGCTTATCTTCACTTTATAAATGAGGAAACTAAGGCTTAGAGAGAATAAGTAACTCTCCTAATTAGCGTTAGAGCCACAATACGAATCTAAGCTTACGTAACACCAGAACATACTACTCGGGAAAGGAAAGGCATTCTGAACGCTAAACTCAGTGGTGTGAATTTAGACCCTTGACAAAATATTCTACAGAAAGAAACAATATTTCCACCATAAGTAGAGAAATGTGCAGAAATCTGCTCCAGTATTTCAGGTAGGAGAGCTGGAGGATGTTGAAAGTGATTCAAACGTTCAGATTTTAGGAGTAAAAGGTCCCTAATTAGGAAACTGAAGAAATGGCAACGTTAACAATGCAGAAGAAATTGGCGAAGGTTTATGACCAACCACGTAAATGAGTTTTTATTTTCAACACTTTGCGCTTCCAGCTGTGTCTGGCAATAGAATGCCTAGTACAGTAGACCGATTTGGGGAGAAACTGTTCTCCCCTATCCATTGAGCATGGAGATGAAGCCTGGCTCCTTATTATATGCTCCATAAGGCAAATACCAGGAACCAAACAAACCAATAAATGCCAAAGGAATGATGGCATTATTCAAGTAAATGCTAAGTAACATATACCACAGTGAGAGATGGTGGAGGAATTCCCATCTGCACTGCAGTGTATTAAGGGCACTAACAGAGCACCCGCCACCTGAAAGGACATAGGAAAGGCACTTTACTGAGCCTGAGGATGAGGCAAGTGTCCTGGGAAAAGTGACGCTTGAGTCATCATTGAAGTATATGCAGGAGCTTCGCAGATGAGAGGGGAGGGCCATCCAGGTGGAGGAAAATCCAGCTGTGAATGGGACTACAGGGTTTGGGGAGGAGTTGGTGGCCAAAATATAGACTGGCCCTGTCGTGAGCGGGACGTGCCTGTCAAAGTAGCCGTCTCACACACGTGTGTGTCCTTCCACAATGTCAGGCTTTATCAGAACAGAGCCATGGATCTAGTCCTACTGACTCGGTTTACCTGATCATTAACCAAGGCTCCAGCCAGAGCAGAGTCTCCAATAGTCAAGGTAGAGAGGTTTCACATAAGAAGGTCACACAGGTTTGCAAGCGATAGAGTTGGGCAAGGCAAACGGAGTCTTACCAAAGAAGGATGCGAGTCTGGTGCGTGGCGAGAGTCCCTTCGGCGCTGGGGTGCCTAGTACTGGGCTTGAGGCCGGGCTGGTGAGATGGTCAGGAGGCGAGGCTTCCAGCGCTCCACCTGGGACGAGTGCAGGTGCAGCTGTGAGCTCCTGGATTGAGGCCTGAGTGAGGAGCCGTCAGAGAGCTCCGATCTTATGCTCGAGACTGGGTGTGGTGCCGCCATCTGCAGTCTGATAACGCCGTCTAAATGGTCACTGCGCCCTGCGTCTGGAGTTATCCGGGTAGGGCGTTCACTGGGTACGCGTTCAGGGGATGCTCTGGCATGACTGTCACTTCGTGACTGACATAGCTCTCGGAATTATTAGAGTCCGTTTTGTGCTCACAACACTCTATACAGGCCCAGATGCTGTCATGCTTTGAGTTCAAATCTAGGAAGTTTGAACTTTCATGTAAACTGTGGGAATGGGGCAGGGTGGGTTGGGGGACTGGTCCCTGAAAGACCTCGTGCTAACAAATTTGCCATTTCTGCACGCCTAGGTTTCTTGGAAACAAAAACACCACCCCTAGGCTTTGAGGGAAATTAGGTGTTAAGGATTAACCCCCAACTGAGAACTTCTCTGATGGACTCAGAAGAATTCAAAGAGGAAAGGGAGCACCTTAGAAATGTCTACTGCATCGATACCCTGAGCAAACTTGGAGTCCACAGGAGTATGTAGACCCTCCTATTTAAAGCAGAGGGATCTTTCATGGTTTCAGGCTCCGGCCATGGCACGTTTTAATGGACGAGACTGTTTCTGTGCTTGGTTTATAAATCATGGAGGTCAGGGTCGTTTCTCTCCAACTCACCCACTACTGCGCCTAACCCCAGGCAGCCCGCAATTAGGCACAGACATGCTATTATTAATGAGAGCTACACTGCTGTCTGATAGAAGTTCCAAGTCGCCAGTCAGTAAATCTATTTGCATTAAAATCTAAGGTTTCTTTCTTGTTTTTAATCCTCTGCTAACTGCCCTGCAGGAACAGATGTTGTTATTCTGAGCCTGGCATATTATTGGAATGACTTAACTGCATCTTCTCTTGCCAGCTCATTGTGTTTAGGGTTTGAAGACTTTGCAGCATTTCCTTTTCTTCTTTTGATTAAAATGATGTGCCAAAAACCATATAGATATCAGAGACCATAAGTCTTCCAAGACACCATCTTTGCAGGAGCAGAGAAGTTTCTCTGAATAGCAAGGCCTGCTCTCCCTGTCTTTTCTTTTCTTTTTTTTTCTTTTCTTTCTCTGCAGAGCTGGCTCCTAAGTTGCTCTCCTCTGGTACAACTTGACATGCTGTGTCTAACTGGTAGTGACACAGGCTCACATGAGGGAGGGAGGGGCAGCCAACAGCCTGGAGATCCAGACCTCAGCATTTGGACTTCGCGTATCTTTTCAACAGAGAACTTCTGTTTGCATATGAAACACCTAGGAGTGTCCCTCACTTTGTCTCTCTGTATAATCTCTGCCATTTTTCTTGAATCATGCAGCCCTCTCAGTCCGTCTTTTGTTTTCCCACATTTGACATAGATGCAACAGTGTATTTTTCTACTGAAAGAAAAATTGACCATGTTATCACAATGATAATTGGCCATTGACGGCTCAACGAGGAGAGTGACTGACTTTCGGGAATGATGTGGTGAACTGGAAAGTGAGTTTCCTGTCGAAAGTGGGCAACCACTACCCAGCTTTAGCCAGTGTTTGTTTCGTGGGACTGGCTTACAGACAGTTTTAACAAACCTTTTGATTGTTTTTTGAGATAAACGTTAAATACATATTTTTAGGAGAAATAGACTGGTTTTTAAATGTTGACTTGTTGTTTTTTTCTAACTATGAGGAACCAGAAAAGATGGCTATTGGATGGATTTGGCCTGCAGTTCCCCTGATGTTTCAGTTATGATCTAAGTCCACCGTCCATTTCGCAGATGAGAAAACTGAGGTCGAGAAGAAAACTGACCACTTCACGTCTTAGAATGAGCAAGAAGCAAGCAAAAGCAGGACAAGGACCCTGGTTAGGATCCCATCTATTAACATAGATGAATAGATGGACTGGTAGAAGAATAAATGAAAAAAATCGATGAACATAGTTTCTTAATGATAAGCATCAATCAGATTGTGAGAATGGATTGATCCAGGCATGGAGGACTCCAATTTCTGGCTTATTGTAGATTCAGATTAATTTAGCTAAATTAAGTGATTATCAGTCTTAGAGTCTCATCAAAGTCCTCATCTGTCCCCAGCCATTTCCCTCCCACCCCAAGAAAGAAATAACCTTTTGATTCATTAGTTTGTAAAGAGATACACACGTGAATGTTTACTTTAGCAATATTTGGGTAAAAATGACTGGAAACAAAGTGAATACAACTCAATAGAAAAACCACTATATATACTGTAGTCCGTCTACACCATGGGATATTACACAACTGCTGAAAATAATACATTAGAGTGATTCAGTGCACGTGGAAGGCATTCCATCAGGCATAACTGAATGAAAATATCAAGATGCGGAAAAGTATAGTATCCTTATTTTTAAAAATTCAAGCCCCTCAGTATATGTGTGTAATGTTTATTTGTACATGTATCATCTGTTTTGAAGTATATGTGTACAGACAAATTACATATATATACATACATATATATGTGTGTGTGTATACATATGTATGTATTTTTATTAATATAGAGTACCTTGCTTGGGGAGACTAATGAGAGAGGAAGAGGCATTGAGAAGAGAGGGCTAACCATGCAAAATAGTAAAAGTAAAAATGGCTTCTTTTTCAGGCACTGAGGAAGAAAAGTAACAGGGGATCTCAAGAGCAAAATGAGATCTGTTACAAAGCACAAAGAAAGTTAGATTGCTCTTGCTGCACGTCTGAATAGAATTGTGCACACTTTGACCCAGCTATACTTTGCATTTCCATGTAATAAACTACATCATTCTGTTTTATGTTAAAGACACAGTAAGAAGGTCACACAGATAATGGGCCATGCCAGTAAGATTTTATTTTATGTGCATGTCACTTTTTCCAAACAAGTGTCCTGAAGATGTAGAATACCCTAGTTGCTTGAAAAAGAAAATACTTCATTTAATACTTGTTTAGTTCATTCTGTAGAAATATGTAGTGAGGTCCATCCATGATGTTGTCATGTCAGCCCACATCAGAACAGAACCCTCTGCCGGAGCTCAGACTCTGTCTTACGAGGTCTGACAATTAAGTTCACAAACTGTGTAACGATGTTGCTAATCTTTTTTTATATCAGAGGGATCATTCATTATGAATTTGTATCAACTGGACAAAAAGTTAACCGAGTTTACTATTTAGAAGTGCTGAAAATGCTGTGTGAAAAAGTTAGATGACCTGAATTTCACTAACAATTCATGGCTCTTGCATCACGACAGTGCACCAGCTCACACAGCATTGTCTGTGAGGGAGTTTTTAGCCAGTAAACAAATAACTGTATTGGAACACCCTCCCTACTCACCTGATCTGACCTCCAATGACTTCTTTCTTTAACCAAAGATAAAGGAAATATTGAAAGGAAGACATTTTGATGACATTCAGGACATCAAGGGTAATACAACGACAGCCCTGATGGCCATTCCAGAAAGAGTTTCAAAATTGCTTTGAAGGGTGGACTAGGCACTGGCGTCGGTGCCTAGCTTCCCAAGGGGAGTACTGCGAAGGTGACCATAGTGATATTCAGCAATGAGTTATGCAGCACTTTTTCTAGGATGAGGTCGTGAACTTAATTGTCTGACCTCATATACGTGTGCCACCCCCTCCTGCACTGTTAGTCCCCTCCCCCATCTACCGGGTACAGTTTGCAGCTTGACCTGAATCTCAGCTCATCTTCCTCCATCCTTCCCAAGGCTGCAATGCAGCCACCTTTACTCTGTCCCATCCTTTGCTTCCCTGTCTATTTTTCTTTCTACTTCCCAGTCTCCACTCTTTCTATTAAGTTTCCTTACTAACATCTCAGAATCCTCATATCACTGAAACATCCCCGACTTCTCCAACACTTGGGGAGGACTGAAGTCTCATTTTCTTTACTCACCTAAAGCTCAGTGCTGCATCTACAGTATTTGACTGGCAGGAAACCCAGTCTTTGCCGTGAGTTAGCCTCCATAAATATTACCAAGGCCACCCAGCATTTGCCTTCCTCGTTCTGAATGGCAGTCCTGGCTCTCCCTGATTGCCCACCATGAAACTGTTTATTATAAAAATAAATATAACTCAGGAATATCCAGATGGAAGAGATACACAGGACAAGTTATGGAGAAAGGGCACAGAGCTGCCATGCCCTCTCTGAGCTGGCCACTTTCCCTGACTCTCCATGTGGTCATCAACTTGGAAGTTCTTCAAACCTCCATTCTTTTGGATTTTTATGGAGGCTTCATTATATAGGCATGATTGATTAAATGATTGGTCATTGGAAATTGATTGATTCCATTTCCTGGCCCTCCCCAGAGGTCTGGGGTGGGGAGGAGGGGAATGAAAGGTCAAACCCTCTAATCACATGGTTGGTCCCCGTAGCAACCAGCACCCATCCTTAAGGTACTTTGGGGCTTTCCAAAAGTCACCATATTTGCATAACAAAAGACACCTTTAGGCTTTCATCACCAAGGGTTTTATGAGCTCTGGACCAGGGACAGGGATAAGCACCAAATATATGCTTCTTAGTATAAATCACAACATCACACCTTCATTTTATGTCTTTAACATAACATAGAATGATACAGTATATTATTAGGTTGGTACAAAAGCAATTGTGGTTTAAAAGGTTATAATTGCAAAAACCGCAATTACTTTTGCACCAACCTAATACAGTGTTTCCTCGAAAATAAGACCTACACCAAAAATAAGCTCCAGTTAAGATTGTCAGCCAGATGGATGCATTTAGTACATTGTGCTGATGTTGCAGAAGAAGATGACATGACTGTATTTGAATAAATGTAGATTGTTGTACATGAAAAAATAAGACATCCCTGAAAATATGCCCTACTGCATCTTTTGGAGCAAAAATTAATATAAAAAACCCAGTCTTATTTTCGGGGAAATACGGTATAAAACCCAGTCTTATTTTCGGAAAAGCATGGTATATGACGAAAAAATGTGCAGTTGGGTTGAAGCATGCATAGTAGTAATCGGATGGACAGAAAGGATAACTGAACTTTATGCTTTGAAATTGATCTTATTTTGCTAGTGTCAAGATGGCAGGGGAAGGTTATTTCTGGCATCAGTTATGGATTTTCTCAGGGCCAGCAGTATCCTTTTCCTAAGTCTTCTACTAGAACCCCTCTGCCTTAGTTCCCTTTCAGAGGCTCAGGTGTTTTTTCCTATAATTTGGTCTCATTCTGGGCCCACTTCAGTCTGCCAAAGATCCTTAAACCCCTCAAGTTCAGTGGGCTCAGTGTCCAGTTCTATATTCTCAAGTAAAATCCTCCATTTTGATCCAAATGAGTCAAGGCAGCTCCACTCTCCGCTCAGTTGGGGTCAGAAGGCTGGGGAGCCTGGAAGGTAAATAGAAGGGGTTGGACATCCCTCCCTAGTGCTGTCTACACCTCAGTTCCTACCCAGCTGAAGAACCCCTTTATCCTTCTCCAATCAAATAAAAACCGTCAATTGTGAGAAGAAGCCCTACGGAAGTAAAATTTCAAATCTGAGAAATTTGAGCAAGAAGTCTTATTATTTAGGGAAGATTGTTATATACTCCACAGAGCCCTACAAAGTGTATTAGGACAAAATGAGGGGAAAATGAGATTCAGGATATGAAAATTCTCTGTATTATCAGTAGAAACAGCCAGCTTTTACGGGGCAGTGGCTAATACACCTTCGTGAGATTACAAATGTTGTCCCGTGAAATTCCATGCTCAAACACTTAGCCTATTGAATAATCACAAAGTTGTACATTTTACCCCAAATATTATGAGCCTATTGTTCACCAAAGGCCCTAAAATTATTTTAAGTTATGTAAGAACAGAAAAACTTAAAGAGATTAAAACTGAATGATATAGGAGTCTCAAAAGTTATTAATATGTTTTTAAAAGAACATTATATAATGAAAATAAAGTGAAAAAAAAACATAAATAAGGAATATTTCTAGAGTATCGGACATGGCTGAGCAGGCAGAGTCATACAAAACAGCACACACCAGACCTGTAAAATCAATTTCTGTGGCTCTAACCTACTTTTTCCCGAAACTCTACTCTTTGTGTTCCTGGACCAAAGACCGAACCAGGTCCAATTACTCAGTAGTTGCCAGCCAAAAGACAACTCTGGGAGGATTTTATGAGAATGAACGTTCTTTATCACATGCCGGTAGCAAGGACAGACAGTGGTGGCGGGGGGTGTTTAGTTGCCCAAATCAGCGTGTCCCGGAACAAAGGATCGGATTCATCTTTATTCAGGAAAATCATCTATAAACATCAAGGTGAGCTTCCTCCTCACATGTATAGGTAGGGACACCGCTGTACCTGCGCAGTTAGAAAACACGCCTATACAAATCATCCTGGGCATCTCCCTGAAAAAACAGGTCTGGCAATTGTCCAAGTCAGGGATGGCACAGGGATGGAAGAAAGTTTAACTAATTAAGTCTCCACCCTTCTGTTAAATGCAGCAAATCACAGGATGTGGTTAGCAAACCTTATAACATTTAGGGTGATCTAACTAGGTTTACAAGTTAATCTAAGCAAAATTATGAATTCCAAATAAATTAGTTTATGCTAGGCTACCTTTAAGGAATATGAGTTTGTAAAATTAAGTTGGCAAACTCATCCTAGAAAAAGTGCTACATACCTCATTGCTGAATATCATCATGGTCACCTTTGAAGTACTCCCCTTGGGAAGCTATGCACCTATGCCACCACCTAGTCCACCCTTTAAAGAAATTTTGGAACTCTTTTCCTGGAATGGCCATCAGAGCTGTCGTCGTATTACCCTTGATGTCCTGAATGTCTTCAAAATATCTTCCTTTCAATATTTCCTTTATCTTTGGATAAAGAAACGAGTCATTGGGGGCCAGATCAGGTGAATAAGAAGGGAGTTCCAACACAGTTACTTGTTTACTGGCTAAAAACTCCCTCACAGACAGTGCCGTGTGAGCTGGTGCATTGTCGTGATATAAGAGCCATGAATTGTTGGCGAAAAATTCAGATCGTTTAAGGTTTTCACATAGCCTTTTCAGCACTTCCACATAGTAAACTTGGTTAACTGTTTGTCCACTTGGGACAAATTCATAATGAATAATCTCTCTGATATCAGAAAAGTTTAGCAACATCATTGCAACAAGTTCACAAACTTAATTGTCATATGCGTGTGTGTGCGCGCACACCACAAAATTCCCTGAGAAACTGCCTGTGTGATAATTTATTAATAAAATTGGAAAAAGCCAAAATGTACACTTACCGTGAAGATTCAAATTCGAAACACCATATACCTCAACTACCAAGAGAAGAGAGAGGAAAGCAGAGAAGAAAATGTAATTCTTTGTTGTGCAACTTTGGCTAAAGTATCCATTTTATAAACTGTTACTCTTCAGGAGATAAGAGAGTTATGAGCAGTAAAGAAGCCTGGGGAATCCCTGAGGAAATTATTTGCTAGATATCTCAGAAAATTATAAAATTAGCCAATGCACAGGTTGTGAGGGATCTATTTAAAAGCTCATGATGTTTCCTGAGAATGGAATGCCTCCCTGAATGTGACTATGAGAATTTTTGGCCAAGACAGGGTGCCCGGGGAAGGTTCTGGATCGGGGAGGCAGCTAGACTTTGGGGCATTGGTAGATGTGTTGTGCTTTATGGTACCAGCCCTCCCAAGCACTAGAAACCCAGCATCACCTTCATGGAAGCATTATATTTCCCCAGGCCATTCAGCACAGCTTGGCAAACTTTATTTTTACAGGAGACAGATAGTGACTATTTTTGACTTTGTGGGCCAAAGGATTGCATACTATTTCTGTCACAGCCACTTAACACTGCAACTGGAGTGTGAAAGCAGTCACAGACAGGTGGCTTTGGCCTATGGGCTGTACTTTGTGGATCCCTAGACTATAGATAGACAGGCTAAATTTCAAGGTACTTAGCTTGGCATTGAAGACTCCTGACTCCCAGTCCCTAACCTGCTTTCATAACCTCATAGACCATCTTTCCTTCCAACAAATAGTAATTAAGTTCTTGTTATGTTACAGGCACTGTGCTAAGCAATGGGGGTACACGGACAACATGACAAAGTCCCTACACTCGGGGGCTTACCATTTCTTGTTGGATCAAAAATTACACAGACCTTGTATGAAACCATAATGGTGGATACATGTCATTATCCATTTTTCCAAATTCATAGAATGTGCAACACCAAGAAGGAACCCTAATGTAAACCATGGACTCTGGATGATGATATGTCAGTTAGTGCAGGCTCATCAGTTATAACAAATGTCCCCACTCTCGTGAGGGTTGCTGGTAACGGGGAAGGTGGTGCATGTGTGGAGGTAGGGGGAAATCTCTGTACTTTCCACTCAGTTTTGCTGTGAACCTAAAAATGCCATTAAGAAGCCTATTAAATATTCCAATTATTAATTAATTTCAATGATAATGAATGCTGTGAAGAAGACACACACTGGGCTATTTCTTCTTATAATACATCAGTCTAAGCACCCACATGCAATCTCCACTTCTATTTGTTTATTCATTTCTTACCCCTTCTTCAAATCTCAGCAGAAGTCCCATTTCCTACCCCAAATCTTCCTCAGTTAATTCAGTCCTCATCCTTTGGTCAGCAGACATTATTCAAGCACCTGTACTAACTGCTGGGGATTAGCAGTAAACAAGAAAGACACATTCCCTGTCCTCATGGAGCTCCTATCTAGTCTTCAAGAACTCTCCCGCCTTGACCTGCACCAGCACTTACTGTATATGCCATTCATGGTGCACACACAATAAACTAACATGTATTGGATGCCAAGGCCTACTCTTCAAGGAAATTATAACGGATAGTTTATTCCACATACCGATTCCTCAGTGCCCAATAGAAGGAGAAAGAAAAAGATCAGGCAATAGCAAACAGGAGCTCTGACTGTTCCAAAGCGACAATCCTAAATCCATGCTAAATAAATCAACAGATGACAAAAATTGGTGTCATAAATACAGATAGAGGGGAAGTGAGTTTTAAAAGTTGATAAAAGGAGATACAGTAATCTAGATCAGGGGCTGGCAAACATTTTCTGTAAATAGTTGAGTAAATAGTTGAGATGGAGTGGGCCACACATAGGTCTCTCACATATTCTTCTTCTTTTTTAAAAACCCTGTAAAAATGTAAAACCCGGAGTGGCCGATGGGGTCAGTGGTTAGAGCACAGTGCTCATAACACCAAGGTCTCCGGTTCGATTCCCACATGAGCCAGTGAGCTGTGTCCTCCACAACTAGATTGAAAACAACGACCTGACATGGAGCTAATGGGTCCTGAAAAAACACAGTGTTTCCCAATATCCGCCCCCCCCAAAAAAAAAAAAGTAGAAACCATTTTTAAACTAGCAAAAGCAAGCCAGCAGGTTGCTGGCCCCTGATCTACACAGATGGAACAGTACAATGGAAAGCTGTCAGTTATTCCCATCTTTTTAATCTGGGGAGGCTCTGGGGAGGAGGCGGTGGTATTTTGAGACCTGGAGTGAGAGCCTGGCCTTGGCTTGACCACAAGGTAGCAGGGGGGCGGGATGACCTAATGGAAAGGAGCCGGGCCGGGAGTCAACAAACCTGAATCTGAGTCCTGGCTCTACCGCTATCGGTGGCTTCGGCCAAGTCACCCCCATGCCTCCAGTAACTTCTGTGAGTTATCGCCATGAAAAATGAGCAGAAAAGCAACTTATTGTGAGAATAAGATGAGATCATATCAGAGCACTTTGGAAACTGACAAGCATCCCAGTAAGACCTTGATAAAATTAGTAAAAGCCAAAAATGTAAGCTAAACTTGAAGATTCCAAATTCGAAATGTCACATTATTTAGCTAGCAAGAGAGGAGGCGAAATGTGAGAGTCAAATATGATCCTTTATTATACGGTCTTGGCCAAGATAGCTATTTTATAAGCTGCAAGCCTTCAGAAGATAATAGAGTTGTGAGCAGCAGACAGCTGGGGATCCCTGAAGAGGATACACAGAGCCCATCGGAATGACGCCACAAGTGTGCGGAGACGCTCTCAATCCTCAGTGGCCTCCCACAAGTCTTTGCCTTCGCAGTCTGTGTGAAGGGTGGTCTAGAGTCCCTCTCCCCTCATTCAGCACCCAATGCAGAGGTGCTATCAGAGGTATGTGTGGTCTGAGGTGGAAACCTGCTGACTGTAAATAAATAAAAAGATCCTGGAGACAGAACAACTTTTGGTTTACAACGTTTGGCTTTTAACCAACAGGGTCTGTAGAGCCCCTTGTCTCTTTCCCGGAAAATATTGTTAAAGACAAAAATTAAATTTAAAAAAAAAAAAACCAAAGCCCCAAATTCCCCGCAAAATTTAGGATTAGAAAGATTATAACAGTCAGTCCACAGAATTCGAGAAAACTATCTACTAAGATGTCTGATAGAATGGATTAAGAAAGACATTTGGTGGGTACACTCATGTTTGTTTCATGACACAGAGTGCCATGCGTCCAAATGACAATAAGGCAGCCCTCTGACTTTCCTCCTATTGGCAGCCTTACTCAGTGTTATGGGTTGAATCGTGCCCCCTAAAAGGATATGTTGAATCCCTAAACGCCGGTCCCTCAGAATGTGACCTGATTTGGAAATAGGGCCTTTATATAAGTGATCAAGTGAAAATGAGGTCATTAGGATGGGCCCTAATCCAATATGACTGGTGTCCTCACAAAAAGGGGAAATTTGTACGCAGAGGCAAACATGAACAGAAGGAATACAAAATGAAGAGATACAGGGACAATGTCATGTGAAGACTAGGTGATGAAGGGAAGCAGCTAGCCACAAGCAAAGACAGGCAGCAAACCAACCAGAAGCTAGCAGAGTGGCATGGAGCAGATTCTCCCTGTCAGCCCTCAGAAGGAACCAACCCTGCTGACACCTTAATTTCAGACTTCTAGCTTCCAGAGCTGTGAGACAATACATTTCTGCGGTTCAAGACACCAGTTTGTGATACTTTGTATGTTAGCCTCAGGAAACTAATAGAAGGGACTTAAGCCTTGTAACCATGGCAGCTCTCTCTCTACTGTGCTAGGAACACTTTTTTTGAGGCACTCCTCTCCCAACTCCATTCACATACAGTAAGAACATAGTTGAGAATACATCAACCTAAGCTAATATGGCTGGTCACAATTTCCAGGTTCTTTGTGGTGAAAACCAGCAAGTTCCAATGACTAGAGGTCTGAGTGGGCTCCAAGGTCTTCCCCACACCCACCTTATTGCCTGATGTATGTTACAGTGAAAGCACTGATTAAATTCTAGCACATATAAAGATATATATACTAATGACCAGAAACAAAAACAGATACACCACTGGGTGAAATTGCAGCTTTCTGTCCTTTAAACCCTTGATCGGTACTTAGCAATAAAATTTTTACTCAAGGTAATTACTGTAATTTTAAAGGCAGAATTCAGCCAAACATCTAGTCTGATCAGATGTTGGAACCCTCTGTCAAGTGATGGACCCAGATTTGAATAATGTTATAATCTGAAGGAGCCATGGCAGAGTTGACTCAAGAAGTCCAACACCTGATTTAAAAAAACAAGCCCATTAAAGAAACTAAGGAAGTTACTAAAGCATTACCTCCTAAAAAGAAGTTCACCCAGACAGTTTTATTTTCAAGTCGGTTCAAACTTTCAAGGAACAGATAATCCCCATGCAATATAAACTGTCCCTGAATAGTAAAAAATAAAATAAAATAACATTTCAAATGTCCACTACAACTAAGAATCATCTTGATACCAAAACTTCACAAAGATAGCACCTACAAAATGTAACTATAAACCAAACCCACTATGAACACAAATTCCAAAATGCTAAATAAAATAGCCGCCAACTGAATGAAATCATATATTAGAAGATCATCCATCATAATCAAGTAGGGTTATCAAGGAATGCTGAAACATTTTAACACTAGGAAACCAATTTACAAAGTACCTCACAGACAGATGTGCAATAATCTCAGTAGACACTAAAAAAAGACACTAGAATACAACACCTATTCAGAATAATAACTCAGAGAAAAGTAGAAACAAAATGATTTCAACATGGCAAAGATCATTTGTCTTAAATAAGTCATGTCTTAAGAGTCAAACACTGGACACTTTCCTATTAGAATCAAGAAAAAGGCAAAAATTTTTGCTATCACCATTATTATTTAACATTTTAATGGAAATCTGGCTGATTCATGAGATATAAAATGGAAATAGTTACAATCATTGCAGAAAAGCAAAATTATTATTAGAAATATGACTATATACCTACAAAATCCAGTGAATAACTACATAACTATTTGAATGTGAAAGCTTAATAAAGTACCCAGATAATATATATGGTTACAAAAATCTGTAAATTTCCCATGGACCAGCCACATGGGCTTAGATAGCATAATGAAAATGGTTATATTCACAGTAACAAAAAATGCAAAATATTTTGGAAAAGGCTAACAAGAAATGTACCAATTCTTTATGCAGAAAACTATCAAATATTTCTGAGACTTATGTAAATAGTGGCTAGCAGCACTACCTACAGACATGTTCGACTTCCCATAAGTATCACAAGAGAGGGGTCATGTGTGTTTTGGATCTTAATTAGACCCACACTGGGTAAAATAATTCCCAATCCATAGTACATGTGTGTATTAGTCAGCTATCACTACGTTATGCTGCATTAACAAACAATACCACCATCTCAGAAGCTACAACAACAAAGGTTTGTTTCCTACTCACATTACATGTTCTTATAGTTTGAGTGTGGTGCTCCATGTTGCCTTTATTTGGGGACTTGGGATAAAAGAGTGGCCCCTCTCTGGACATGCGTTTTTCAGAGCAGAGAAGAGAACACGAGCAGATTAAGCAATGGCATTTAAAGCATGGTGCTTGCATATGGCACATATCCCTTCTGATCATGCTCCATTAGCCAAAGCAAGTCACATGACAGTCCTGATTTCTTTGAGGTGGGAAAGAATAATCCTCTCACAGAAGGGACACACATAATTTTAAACAGTTTCTAATGTGTGTATATATATATATGTGTATATATATACATATATATGTATGTGTATATATATATATTCAGTGTTCAATGGAATTATATAGGTGAAGTCTTCAGTGGCTATAAATGAAAGATTAAGTAAAGGAAGAAGCAAAAATATAGGAAAATATGAAAACTCACATAACAATGATAATGAAGATTGAACTAATTTTAGAATATGGTTGAAGTTTTCCCTAATATAACATCAATCAAACCAAACTACGAAAAATTAAGCCATGCTGACCTTTGCAGCATCTTAGAGAACATAACTAATGACATGTTGAAAGACACTTTATTGATTCCGCAGAAAGCAAAAAACTATTGGAAAAGGAGACACTGACAAAATCACAGTTACAGGAGGAGTTAATATAATACCTGCAGGCCTGTCAGTTCAAGTAGACCAAACACACATATGTGGAGAAAGAAAATCCTGCTAGTTTTCAAAGAGTAGAAACAATGCAGACCACATTCTCACATTCTCTAACCACAAAGTAATAAACCCAGAAATTCATAACAGAAGTATTTTTACAAACACTAGAAATGTTAGACTCTATTAAATAACTCTTGAGTAAAAGTAGAAATCAAAACTACAAGTGTACACTATATTTAAAATTATGACAATAAGAACAGAATATATAAAATGTAGGGGTTGTGACAAAAGATAAACTAATAAAATTAATAACATTGAGATTTGATTGCTAAACAAGAAAGAGGAAGAGTATGTAAACTAAGCATCCAATTCATTAAGCTGAAAGAGATCAAGAGAATAAATCTAAAAAGATGCAGGTAGGAGAAATATATAAATATGAAATTATTGTTTTTAATTTATTTAGAAAACTAAAAAGTATTTAAGCTGATAAATAAAGAACATTGTTTTTAAAAATAAAAAAATAGTAGAACAAGGTCAATTGAACAAAAAGAAAATCATTAAAACCCTCTTAATAAAAAGGGATATGTAACATCTATATCAGAAATAAGGAAATGGATTTTAACTTTTAATAAAGCAAGAGTAAAAACACAAATATGAGCAACAGGAATATAAAAAGCAATGTAACCACAATCATAAAAAAAGATTATTTAGAATTTATAAGAAATAGTAATAACTATATGCCACTACATTTGAAAAGTAATGATTTTATTTAAAAAATTCACTATTAAAAATTTCCAAATAAGAGGCCAAAAACTTAGACCAATAATGATGGAAGAGGATGCGTGTGTGTGTGTGTGTGTGTGTGTGTGTGTGTGTGCATAACAGTTAGTCCCCAAATGGTGACATTTTTCAAATTTTCAAGGAACAACTATTCTATACAGGTTAAACTTTGCCAAAATATTAAAAAAAAAAAAACATGGAATACCTCAAATTTTACTTAATAGAGCTGACATAACTGTGATACAAAATCCTGAAGAGTTAAAGAAGTTAAATGTGTGAGCACACCCACGGAGTGCTGTGCAGCAGTCAGAAACACAGCAACGTAGATGAATCCTAAACTCACTGGGCTTAGTTTAAAAAGTAAAAACAGAATGAGATCTGTAACATGATAAATTGACAATGCACACCACATGACAATAATACACATTTTCAAAGGACTCAGTCAAATAAACAAATGCACATTTAAATTGTTAAATTAGTTGTTTGAAGGGAGGCAGAAAGAAAAGAGAATAAATAAATGTGTTATAAACTAAAGAGTATGAATAACTCAATCCTCTACACTAAATATTATCTAAAAAAAAAACTGAGAAAACTATAGACAAACTTTCCCTTATGAATATTGATGCAGAATGTTAAACATTGACAAGTATAATACACAAAAGCCAAGTAGAGTTTATATATTAAAGTGTAGAAATTAAAATACAGCTAAATGTTTAGATTTTAATTGATCAAGTTAAAAAGAGAAAAAAAACCATAGTATAACCTTGATCAAGATGCAAATGAACATTAAACAATTTTCCAACAATTAATGCCAATTAAAACTCTTGGAAAAACTAGTATATTTCCTTAAAACGTGCCTGAGACCAATATGCAAGATTATATGGAATGGTTAAACACCAGAAGCATTTCCATTAAAGTCAAACATGACATGAATAGCATATTCAATACCAATATAGTGTATATGAGGAAAGCTAAAGAGAACCAGCTGAAAATCTATTAGAATTAATAATAAGTAATATCACAAATCAAATTATCAAAGTATTTGATATTGTAAACATGAAAGCTCTTTCTTTGGAGAATGTGATGGGATGGGGAGGGCCTCATTTTGAAGATCACATTGGGGGAAAAAATTATAATGAGGAAAGTACCAGACACCAAAACAAAGTTTAACTCATAACTATTAAAATAATATGCTCAAAAAAAAGTTCAGTGCAAGAGAATAGAAAGTCCAGAAATAGCTAGGTAAGTATGACAATTTGGTACCATATTTCTTGATCGTAATATTTCTGATATCAGAATATGACTCAAGAATTTTAAATTGCTAGGTTTCTAAATCAGATGTGAATCTCACAGTTGCATTTTAGAATCAAGGAAATAAATCACATGACATCCCAAATCAGTTAAAAAGAATTGGATATTGAACAAATGGTTCTAGGACAATAGGTTAAACTTTAGGAAAAAGGGTTAAATGTTTTCCTTATGCCAGACATAAAAATTAATTCTGTAGGGTTTACAAAACTAAATTAAAAGGAAGGAAGGAAGGAAGGAAGGAAGGAAGGAAGGAAGGAAGGAAGGAAGGAAGGAAGGAAGGAAGGAAGGAAAAGAAAAAGAAAGAAAGACAAAATGCAAGTGTCTTTATTCTCATAAAACTAAATTATTTACCTTAAGAACCTGTAATAGATATTAGGCTCTTTTTTTTTACTTTTCTTTGATTGCCTAGTAAGTGAATACACCCTCCACTGCCATGAAATTTTCTCTTATGTAACACTTTAAGAGTAGAGTCCCTTTTCCCACTGAAAACCCCAAAAAGTTCCCAGTAATCCTGGAATTGTGAAATAAAGTATTGATATACCCAAGAAGTTGTGTGTACCACTACAAATCACATTTGAAAAAATAGGTAAATTTGTTAAGAAATGTTCAAAATATAATGTTTGCTGAAAAATGGGATGTGATCAAATTTTTAGAATATATACTTGTACATGCATGCACACGTGTATATGCACATATCATATAAAATTACTGAAAGGAGAACCATGGAAACATTAACAATGCTTATTACTATGTATCAGGATTTAGGGTAATTTTTACTGTCTTTGATATTATTTTCCATTTTCTGAATGTCATCTGAATTTCCTCATCATCTGCCCACACCTGAATAGATCAGAGAAGTAACTGACCCAGCTGGCTGGCAATTTATGGTAGAGCCAAAATCATGCTCAAGTAGAGATATGAGTTCTTAGTTGAATAAATCAGATTCTCTTTCTGAATAGTTTCAATTGGAAAATGTCACACAAATGGTACGTGGAAAGAGAGGCCATGAAGTAGAAAGGGGCTGTGTGTGAGCCACATTAAGCCAAAATATAAGAAATAAGAAACTACATGTGAGAAGAAGCTAGTAGGCAGAGAAAAATTGAGGTTAGTAATTAGTTGTGAAAACAAAAGTAGACAGACAGAAAGGGAAACAATACATGGAGAATAAAGATCCATGACTTCAGCTGCTTCAGACGCTTTGCATCTCCTACCAGTCCTGGAGACCCAATAACACTGTGACTATTAGTCATAGATGCTTATGAAACATCTTTATATCCTATTGACCTTTACAATTAAAAACCAAAAGAGTGAACAATATATGAAAATTCATGTTTTGTACAAAAAAATAGAACACAAGAGTCTATAAGCCCTAAAAAAACAGGAAACTCTCAATTGTTAGTGTTAACATTGGTTATCTCCAAGCACTGGAAATTTTTTTTTTTTTTCATTTTTATACTTGTGGCATTTTTCAAGTTTTCCACCATGAACATATAATACTTTTATAATCGCTTATAAAACAAACAAATGCTATTTTCAATGGCATGTGTGTGAATATGTTCTATTGACCTCACGCTGATAAAAAACCTTCATAAATTTCACCACTAGTTTCCTTGCTGAACAAGACCAAGACCTTTGCTGATATGCATCTATTTCCCACATTTTTTACAACTAAACCAAATAACCAAGTGTAGTTGTTCTGGGCCAAAGTTTGGATCCAAGGTCAATAGATTTCCCCTGCAGTGACTGAGTGGATCCAACATACTTAGAATGGTCACCCACTGATTCATGTAACAAGCATTAGTGTTCTGGAACCGGAAATGTGTATCCATCCATTTGAGCACAGAGCGCATCTGTTTACAGAGTAGTCAGCTTGCTCTAAGAATCTTTATTAAATCAAGTTGTAGAAACAGGGCCTCACATGAGAGTATTCCACTTTTCGCCTGTGACACCACTCTGGCGTCAGAGTCCCTTTTCACCCCCCTCTTCCGAAAAGGAGAAGCAACCCCAAACAGAGAATCTAAAAGGGAGAGACACTCAAGCAGGGAAGCCTGTGTGGAAGTAAGTGTCCAGCCTCCTTCTCCACTCTCTAAAACCTGCCACCACCACCCTGCCCAGGTCCAATCCCACGTCCCTGTGCTGTGACCTTGACTCCTGTCAAATATTCTTCTCTTCGGGATGATATAGATACGTGGAAGCTTGAAATGGTTCTAAAACGAAGGGGTATGAGATCTTGAGTTAGACATTTAACCTTTTCAAACTTCAACTATAAAATGGGGGTGGAGGTGAACTTGTTATGAGGTGATCTGGATTGTTCCAGCAGTTTAAGGATCTATGCATAAGAAGCTATAAAAATAAGCAGGGCCTACCAGGGAGGGCACAAATGCCATGATGCTCCCCAGGCCTGCTGCTGTCTCTGGGAATGTTTGAAGCAACCCGGATGACACTCCTATAAACACACATACCCTTTCTTTACCACTCAGTAAAGCTGCTCTCTATGTACTTTTACTGTCTTTTGCCTACAGATCTGCTGTTGAAAATACACTGCTGAGAGTTGGAAGTTTGCTACATTCAGACGACCCTCCAAACTCTGAGTTTTGATCTTATTAAAATTTTGATATGTGTTTTCAAGACACAGCTAGCAAAATAACTATCTGGTTCTAAAAGTCCTGAACTTTAAAAGACTTCTCAAGTACCAACTCATGCTCCAAAGATAAATTTGAAAGGAGTGGAGTCGAAATGAATCATAAACATGTGGATTAAATTTCCCACAAGTACCCAAACCTTTTGAAAACTGAGAGAAATATGTTTGGGGGGAAAAAAAGTCTTAATTCTACAAAACTCAAAATCATCTCTAAAAGAATGAGACATTTGCCAAATGCTTGAGTAAAGGGGGCAACACGTCAATGTAACCTCCTTTGATCTGATCTGTAGAGTCGGGATAATCCAAATGACTATGTGCTATATTTTGCACATCCTGGTGAATGCCTGCCATCATGAGATACAACCTCGGGTCCCTAGATGATGTGAGAGCACAGAGCTCTGAGCCCACCCTGGTGCATGGTTTGCCCTTCTGCTCATCAACCCAAGAGCCCCACTCACCCTGGGGCAACTCTCAGCACCATAATGGTCAGATTGGGTGTAAATTTCTAAATCCAAGTTTGTTAGTGATGATGTAAGAAAATGAAATAGCACATTCAGGTGTTTAGATTTTAGGAAATGCTTGCCATAGCAATGCCATGGACAAAACAGACCACATTCAGAAGCTTAGCAGCCACCCTCCTCAGGGTTCCAGCCATCTTGGTTTTCTCTCTACTACTAGCAAACTACTCATAAGAATTTTCTGTAGTCTGTCTACGTTCTCATCAACTACCCACTGTGAACCCCCTGCAACCAGGCCCCTGACCCAATATCCCCATCATTACCTTTACCTTTTGGAAGCATTGGCCACATTAAACCAATGTCTACTTTTCTTCCTTGTTTCTGGGACAGAGCACATTCCTGGTCCTCCTCTTGTTTTCATCATGCTTCTGTTCGCCCTATCTCATCCACCTCACTTCCTGGCATGGCCAGCACTGCCTACCAAGGAAGTCACCTTGCTCACTCCAACCTCCAAGGGCACCTGGCACCCTGCCCCAATCCCTCTCTCCAACCTTATTTTTCTTCCCCTACTGTAGTTGACTCTCTGACTCAACTGGACTTCCTGCTCTTTCCTTTTATGCCAGGAGACTTCCCATTACAATAGGTTCCCTCTTATCTCCCATCCGCACTGGGCAAAAAATCATACCAATTCACCCACATTGCCCTTAAATGCCAAGTACTTCCTGATAATTGCCAGTGTGCACGCCCCCCAACAAAGTGCTCATTTCCTTCTAAAGACCCAAACTCCAGCACTATGCATTTTGTATTGTCCCCACATTTACAGCTCTTATCCTGTCACATATTACAATTCTTTGTTTTATCGCCCCTACCATAAAGAATGCTCCCTGAGAACAAGGACATTGGCCCATGTCCTTGTGTATCCCACCAAGGGCCAACCATCATGCATACAGTGGTATTTGCTGAAAGGAGAGTCCTTTTCGCAGGGAATCAGCCTCCTTATCTACAAAATTGGCATGTTTCGTGGCATATGCTTTAAAGGCACTACCAGCAAAAGAGTTCTAAGGGTCGGAGTCATTCCAGCCATCCCTGTTTCAACTGGAAGCTGGACTACCAAGTGGGAATACAACCTTGAAATGATGTAACAATGTAGGAATGAAAGCATTGAGATTTGAGGTCTCATAATAAATATTTCATAAAGGTTCCCCCTATCCTTTCATAGTGACACGATAAAGTGTGCAGAGACTAAAATTAATAGTGCTGTTTTTGAATGAATCACACACTTCCATCGAACAGGGCAAGATAAGGTGAGAAGAGTCCCATTCCTCACACAAGCAACTTCTCTAAATAACCTCAAATTGGTTTCCTAAGAATTGACCTATAAAAGTTGTTTTTTAAGCCTTCCAGATAGACTCAGTCTATTTTATAAACACTTCCTCAGATTTATGTCTGGCCTATAAAAACCAGGCTGGGACTTTGGTTGAGGGCAGGGAGAATCATATTTGGCTCTGATACCCTGGAGCTCCACTATAATGCTATTTGTGTAGCCCACGCTGGGGGCCTTCCTCCTAGGCGAAACTTCCTTATAAGGAGGTCTTTTTTTATGCTTCAATAACTATCCCCACTTTGGAGAGCATCCAAGATGGATTGTCCTTATACCTAGCTCTATAGCCAAGAGAGATATAGTGAGGTCCCAGTTTATTTAGACAAAGCTTTGATAACCAGAGTCAACTATTCTTTCTCAGCCCAAGGCTTATAGTGCAGCCAAAAGTCTGTAAAGAGCAAATGCACTTGTAAAACATTGAGTTTGTGAGCAGTTGGGGAAGCTGTCACCTGTAAAACTGCCCAGGCATGTCCTGCCTGAGTCACGTGAGTTGTATGAAGGAACTTTGGATCAAAGACGGTGGCTGTGGTAGGTGTAAGGACTCCTAATGAAGTCACAGTGAACACTTCCAAGTCTTGAGGGAAATTAAGCCTGTTCCTGCGATCTCTGTAGGTATCAGTCACAGAGGACATTTTAGGATGGGAAGACGGGAAGTGTAATTGATGGAATGACAAGTATAATGTCATTGAACTCCCTTCATTTAGAGATTTTTTTATCTTATATTCCAGCCTGCTTGTTGTTCATTTTAGAAAGCTTTAATCAGTAACTGTGAACCCTGAAAAAACTTGTTTTCTGAAGTAGCTAAGCAGAGAAGAGAAGTTGAACTCCATAGTCAGTGGAAAATAAGATCAAAACAGAAGCTCTGTCTCCAGATCTAGATGGCACACTGAGGTCACACTGCAATCTTTTCCTCTAGCCCCTAAACCTGGAATTGGCAGAAGAAAAATAAAAGAGCTGGTAATTATACTAAGAAACAATGGTTTGCTCAGAGGACCAGAAATCAGTGGAAAATAATGAAAGAGAAAAGACAAAGGTAATTAGATGGCAGAAGAGGACAGGTGCAGCCTCCCGCTTCCCCCATCCCCTACTCCATGAACCCCCTCACCATCTTGTGCAAGTTTTAAAACCATAGCTTCAAATTGATTATGCACCAGTTCTCTACAAGACCCCCACCAGGAATAATCTCATCACGCCCCACCCTCTGGGGATCACAGTTCCTCTAGGTGTCCAAGCTAAACCCATCTCCTTTATCACTGGGACTCTTCTCTCACGTTTTGTAGTCTCTCCAGACTGATCCAACTCACCACCCATCCCCTTGCTCTCTAATGCTCTCAACATTATCTCTGGAACTCCTGATTTTTGATCCGAAAGCTTTCCTATACCCTCAGTCTCTTCTCGGAAAGCCCTTGCCTTTTCCTTATCCAGCTGACACCTTGGTGTCTTCTGACGATACTGCTATTTCTACAATTCTCTCTAGTTAGTGTTTTCCTCCTAAATGCATATGCATGGAGACAACAAAAAAAAAAGGTTTTTTTTAAGTCTTCCTTTCTCCCATCACCACTTTCAAACCATTTTTCCTGCTTCAAAAATCCAAATTCATATACGGAAAGGTAGAGCAATTCTCCTACACTATCTTTGTCACATCTCTAACACTAGTTCCACCAGACTACATAAAACTGGAAGGATTTGCACCAAAATATTAACAGAGAGCATTTGTGCTTAGTGAGATATATGGGTGATTTCTATTTTCTTCTTTGTATTGTTCTGTTTTACTAAATAGGCATTGCTTTTGTTCACTTTTATTATTTCTCTTTTGTTTCAGTTTATTCTACATATAATTATTCTACATATAATTTCTTTCTTTTGGTTTTGGTTTTCTCTTGCTAAATTTATGAGATGAATGACTAATTCATTAATTTTTCAACTTTCATGTTTTTTTCTATTACGTAAATCTGAATCTCACATCTTTTGGCACATATTACAATAATTATTTATGTGATCCTAATTACTTCATAATTTCCAATACAATTGCTTCTTTAGCCACTTCTTGTAAGTGAATTTATTTAGTTCCCAAAGATTAAGAGGTTTTTCTTCTTACTTTTTAAAAAATGTGCATTGTGGCTGAGGGATGTATTCTGCGTGATATTAATTCTGTGGTGTTTGTAGTTATAAGGTTTATGTTTGTAAATATAAAGGTTTTATGTGCTTTAAAAAATGGGGGGAGACTGTGCCTAGGAATATGTATTTTGACATTAAGTCATCTTTGCTAATCATGTTTTTCATATCTGGTATAGCCTTATTAATACTTTGCCTTCTTTTTCATTAGTTTCTGATAGTGACATGTTAACATCTCTTAAACTAATTGGAATTTGTTAATTAGTTTTTCCTTGTAGTTCTGTCCATTTCTTCCTTATATATTTGAGTTTAGGTCGTTAGACTAGAATTGCTATGTCTTACTTGTGAATTTTTTTCACTTATCACTGAGTATAATCTTTTTTATCTCCATCAATGCATTTTGCCTTAAAAATAATTTTGTCTGATAAGAATTTCACCAACCAAATTTCCTTTGTTTAGTATTTTCCTGGTACATGATTTTTCTCCTCTTAATTTTCAACTTTTTTTTTTTCTCTCCTTTCCTAGCTTTTATTAGGTGGATTAAATTATCTTCATTCCCATTTTCCTTTTCACAAGCTTGAAAATTGTACATTGTATTTTATTTACTTACATACTTAAAATGCATACTTAACATTTTTTAAAAAATGGAAAAAAAACAAGGCAAACAAAATATCTGTCCTGCAGGCCTTGGAGGAGTTCAATTCTGATCTCCCTCCTCCCATCTGCCATTTTACTGTTTCGTATTTTAACTTCTTATTTTTGACCCTCTCCTCCAAATTAGTCCCTTGTTTGTAAGTCAGTGTTTATTTAGAGTTATCAAAATATTCACCAATTTGTTCCATACCATTGTAACTCCAATCCTTCTCCAAATCTGTGTGTTCAATTGTCTCCTTACTGATGAACACAATTTCACGGTTATTTTAGCAAGGGTTAGTGAGAATTTTCTTGACAATGTTCTTATTTAGCCCTCACTTTTGAATGACACTTTTAGCTGGGTATAGAATTCTAAGATGATGTTTTTTTCCATTAGCAGATTGAAAGCATAATTACATTGTATTCTGACATATATTATTACTTATGAAAAGTCTGCTGTTAGTCCCATAGTTGTTCTTTTGAGAATATTCTATCTTTTATTCCCTGTGTGTAGAATTTTTCCCTTCCCAATGTTTTACAATTTTACCCCAATATGTCTAGGTGTAGACTATTTTTAATGTCCTGCTTAGGACTGTATATATTATTTTAATCTGAAGATTTTTTTTAATCTGCAAAATTTTCTACCATTCTCTTTTTAGATACTACCTCTCCTCCATTGTCACTATTTTCCCCTTTTGGAATTCCTATTAAATACATGCCAGGCCTTCTCATTCCAAATTTTAACTTATTTTATCTCATTTAAATCTCATCATATCTCTGTAACCCATTCTGAGTGGTTTCCTCAGATCTGTCTTCTAAATCTAATTGATCCCTTATGATTTTTTGTTTCTGTTTTTGCTTTTAGTGGCTATATTTTTCATTTCTTGAAGTGATATTCAGTTGTTTTTCAAATCTGACTGATTTTAAGAGTACCTTGATTTTGTTTCATGCTGCTCACTTTTTTCACTTTTAGTAATTTTAAACATATTTTATAGTCTCTTTTAGATTTTCCTATCTTTTCCAAATATTATAATATTACTTCTCCTATTTATAGTATTTGCTTTTTTAAAAAACTGTTTGAGTGGCTACTAGGCACTAGGCATTGTTCTTGGGACTTAGAATGCATCAGTGAACACAAGAGACAAAGTTCCCTGTCTTCATGAGGCTTTCACTCTAGTGGCGGGAGAGAGACAATATATAAGATATATAAAATACATAGAATGTCAAAAGATGCTAAAGCTAGGGAGAAAATAAAGCAGAAAAGTTGAAGAGAAGGAATGAAGGCTACAATTTTAAATAGGGTTGTCATGGAAGAGACCTGTGTATGGTGGGAACAAGAAAACAAACCCTGCAGTTATCAGAGAAAAGACACTCCTGGCAGAGGGGATTGTGATTGTAAATGCCCTAAAACAGAATCATTCCTTCCCTATTGGAGTAAAAATAATAATAACAGCATAACTGGAGGAATGGGAGCCAGGGGGATGGTAGAAGCTAAAGTTAGAGGAAGGACAAGTAACAAAGGGCATCAGAGCTCCTGTGAGGACTTTGGCTTTTATCTTAAGTGATATTGGAAGTCATTAGAGGGATTGGATCAGAGGAGTGACATGATCTGCTTTATATTGTTAAAAGATAACTCTGGCTGCTTTGTTATTAATAGACTGCAATTGAACAAGGTCAGAATTAGGGAGACTAATAGGAACTATTGCAATAATCCAATCAAGAGATGATAGTGGCTTGGACCAGGATAGTATCTATGGAGGTAGTGAGAAGTCATCAGATTATGCATATATTTTAAAGATAGAGCTAACAAAGATTTACCGGAAAAATTGGTGGGGGTGTGAGAAACACAGGTAACATCATCATTCAAAGATGACTCCTAAGTTTTTGGCATGAGCTTTGGAAGGATGCAGTTACCATTTACAGAGATAGGAAAGACTACAGGAGGAGAAGGTTTGGGGGAAGATCTGGAGTTTGTTTTGGAAACGTTGTGTTCATTATTCATTACTGCATAACAAATAACCCCTAGAATTTAGCAGATTAAACAACAATCCTTTAATATCTCACAGTGTCTGAGGTTGGAGAATCTGACCTCAGCTTACCTGAGTGGTTCTGCCTCAGGGTTCTCATGACATTGCAGTTAAACTTTCACCAGGACTGCAGTGAGCCAAAGGTGTGACTGGGGCTGGAGGATATGCTTTCAGCGTGGCTCAGTCACATGTCTGTCAAGTTCATGCTGGTTTCAGGGCTCAGTTTCTCACCACATGAGCCTCACCACTGAGCTGCCTGAGTGTCAAGAAATGGCAGCTGGCTTCCTCTAGAGTAAGTGACCCAAGAGAGCAAGAGCAACCAAAAGAGAAGCCACCACACCTAATCTTAAAAGTGAAATAATGTCACTTGTGCTATACTCCATTGATCACACTAACCAGACCCTAGAGCAATGTGGGAGGGGATACACAGAGTGTGAATGCCAGGAGTTTGGATCTTTAGGACCATCTTGGAGACTTGCTGCTACACATACTATATTTGAAATTCTTACCAGATACCTGAGTGGAGCTATCTTGAAGATAATCTGGAGTTGAGGACCATCTAAAGTTAAGAGGAGGGGTCCAGGCTGGTGATATTAATGTAGAAATGAACAGTGTAAGGGGAGTATTTAAATAATATCACCTAGGGGGTGAGATTAGATAGTTGATAGATAGATAGATAGATAGATAGATAGATAGATAGATAGATGATAGATAGATAGATAGATGATAGGAAGAAAGATAGATAGATATGACAAGGTATACAGACTCTCCCTCATGGTGTTTCATTCTTCATTCCCCACTCCCCAGGGAGATTTTTTTGTGCTGTGTGCTGTGAAACTATTTCTGTGGAACAGTATTGAGTTTGTTTATGTCGTATCCCTAGAGGTTAAATTTTTTCTAAAAGAGTTTTTACATTAATTTCTTGGCTTAGTCTTCTCACACCAAATGATCTTCTGTCATTTAGGCAAATACATTTGTGGTACAAGCCTGGGGTTTGACTTTCTCCAGGGTGACTTTATGTTTCTCCCACCCAAAGGAGCAATGTCCTTGCTGCTTCCCTAGTAGGTGGCATGGGTGGGTTACAAAACAGTGGCCATTGGAGGCTCCAGGCTTCACTCAGCGAGGTCTGCTCTAGCTCCGCCTTTCAGCAGGCTCTTGCCCATCACTCCTGACCCACATGGGTCAGCCCTCAGCCTGGGGTCTATATGTGGGTCTCACCACCCCTCATTGCTCCTACATATTGTTCTGGCTTACATGTATCTCTTAATTTCTGTCACCTTGTGACTTCTTCTTTCTTTTAATTTAATTTGGGATTACAAAATATCTTTTATAAGAATTTACCCAGAATTTCTATGTGCTTTTGGCAGGAAAGGGATGTCTTGTCCAAGTTCGGTTGACCCACCATTTTGTTGGGAAGACTTCCACATATTGCTTTTCTATTAGGAAAAATAAATAAATCTAAAACTTCTTTATAAGAAACTTGATGAAACATTTTCTATTTTTGGCTCTCTGTTACAATTCTATTGCCCACCATTCTCCCCATATAATTCCCAGACGCTATCCTAAATGCTTCTCACCCTACAAGGCCTATTTCAAAAATTATTTTCTCATAAACTCTTCCCTTTGTTAGACTAGAATTAAGTAGCAACTCTCTCATCTGAAGTCATTTTTAAAAAGAGGAAAAGTAAAAAACCTAGAGAAGATATTTTAGCCCTTCTATGGAACAGACTCTATCTAGTTCTTTCACTTTTTCTATTCAAGTCATATATATGTTGAAATTTCTTTCATAAACTGTATTTACTTACCCAAAACTCTACTTTTTTTACATAGCTATAAATGGTAAAAATCAAAGTTTCTTCTATCAAAGGTTTGGAGACAAAACACAATGAATAGCAGTTTAACTTTTTATTCAGCTAAGAAAACATTCTTTTTGTTTATCATTAGGGAGAAATGCTCCTTTATCTTCAAATCATGAAACAAAATTGTGAATCTATTTGGATAATTAGAATCTATTTAGATAATGGAACAGAATCGCAAAGCCCATTTACAACTGGCAGTAATTAAACATTGTGATTGATTTGTAGAGCCTGCCACTTTACCTCCGATCTAGCCAATCATTATTTTTTCAACAAACCATCTCATTTTAAATCAATTTGCAAAAAGGAGACTCTCCTCCTTTTTGAGGCTGGTTCACGTCATAGCTGCAGCATTTTGGGATATGTTGGCAACATGCTTTCATGGCCCTCACACAGCCAGTAGCAGAAATTGAGGGTCCCAGAGTTCAAGCTGTAATATCATGCCTCCAGACTGAAAAATACTCCTCCAGGAAGAAGCAGACTGAAGATGGGAGCCCGGAGCCCCTGACATGTTCCAGGCAAAAGCCCACCCAACTTGACCCCATGCGACTGAGCGGCCTCACTACCACAGTCTGCCTTGGAATGCATGATGGTCCATCTCCCCATTGAATTTAGTCACTACAGGAAGCCCAAGATTCTCCAGTGGTCCCTCATCACACTTCCACTCTGGATGTCACTTAGTCCAACCCCATCTCTCATGCTTTCTCACCTCTGTACACTCATCCAATGTTAACATACTTGCTATATTCCGAACCCTCCTCTGAATATTCCCATCACCTACTTGCTTTAACTAAAACCTAGCTCACCCTTGAGGACACAGTTTTCCCTACAGGCTTCCAAAGTGTTAACCACTTTCTCCTTCATATTCCTTATGCCACTGGACCTGAAGGTGTGGTTATATCCTTCCTGCTTCTCACAGCTGTTCCCAAACCACTGTCCGTCTCTCCTCCCCAACACCCTCCACTGCAAAGCTCATGCCTTCAGATTTTACCACTGGGTAACTATCCATGCTTTAGTCATCCACAGACTTCTAGAAGACTCCCCTTTATTCCTTGAAGATTTAGTTCTTAATTCTCTTTAATAATACACTTGTCATGATTCCTGGTTATTATAATATCCTAATGTCGATCCTTCCAAAACACTGGCTTCTTGTATAGAACAACCTTGCCTCCAATTAAATCATCTGCTGCCTTTTCTCAGCCTAGTTATGCCCTAGGTCTAGCTGTTTAATATTACTGCACCCATTACTCTACAATCCTAACTGCTGCTACTTAATGACTCTCTTGTAACTGTCACTTACTTTCATAGCTCATTCTTTTGAATGATCCCCAACTCCAATAATCCTGCAGCCCCACCTGGACCTCAGTCCATTCATCCAACAAGCTCTCTCTGTCCCTCTTCTTCTGTCATCCTCACTTCCCCTCTTACTTAGCTTAGATCCCACAGTCCATCATTATAACCACTTACTTGCATATTACCTCAACTGCTTTCCTTCTCCTCTCTTTATTTACTGCCCTCTTCCCTTGCTCTGACCCTAAACCTGTGCATCTGAACATGGCTGGAGAAAGACATCTGATCACGATGACCAAAGTCACTGTAAATTAATGACCACCCATTTCAAGTGGGTACTTGGTGCTGCTCAGCCATCACACCGTATGTCCCTGACCCAGTCATTTTCCCATGTACCTAGGCGACTCTTTATCACCTCTGTCTTCAAATTTTAAACATCCTCCTCTGTTCTTCTTTAGTGCCCTTGGTTCTAATGTTTCTGACAAAATAGAAGAAACAACAACCAAAAAAACCTCTTCCATATGCTCTTACCACCCCATCTACCAACCTACTTATGTTAGTAACCATTAAAACCTCCTTCCCTTGCCTGACTTCCTGTTTACATGACTTAATTATCTGGATAAAACAAATCCTTCCATTAGGTACTGAATCCCACAACTTCTTACCTATTCAAAGCTATCACTTCAACAATTCTGCCATCTCTCCCCATCATTATTTTTTTTCCTTTCTACTGTATCGTCTCCATCACAATGTAAGATGCTATATCATCTTCCATTTTTTAAAAAAAGAATCTCCCCCTTGACCCCATATGCACCTTCAGTGACAATAATTTCTCTGCTTCTCTTAAAAGAAAATTCCTTAATGGTTGGAGATACTGAGTATGGACAATCACCCTCCCAGTCCCTCTTGAATCCACTATAATCTGGTTGTCAGCCCATTTACTCTCCAAAAATGTTCATAGGAAAGTCTCTGCTGACTTCCACATTGCCACAAACCATGGTCAGTCCCCAGTGCTGGCACTCAACACAGACTCCTCCATCCCTTCCCCAAACACTCTTTTCACTTAATGTCATAGAATCCACTCTTCCCGCTACTGCTCCCTGGCCCTGCATTTTTCACCTCTTCTACCTCTTCTGCTTCACCTTTCCAGCCTTTAACTGCTGGGCCACCAAAGGGTCAGTCCTGGAGCCTTTTCTCTTCTGCAGCTCTATACAGCCCCTAGCTGATTTAACCCCAAACTAGGGCTTTATAGACCATACATATTGACAACTTCCTGGACTCTAGATTCATATCTCCAAACACCTATTTGCTATCTCCACTTGGATGCCAAAAATTATCTCACACTTCACACATCTTAAATCAAACCCTTGTTTCTATCTCAGTAAAACCTATTCTGTCTGACAAATGGCAAATCCATTCTTTCAGTTGCAGAAGTGGAAAGTTTAAGCATTGTGCTTCTATTTCCTCTTCCTCACATTCCATATCCAATCTTTCTACAAACCCTTTGCCTCTTCCTTGAAGATGTGTCCCAAATCCAACCATCTCTCACTCCACTTCTATTACTCCAGCTCCGGTCCAGGCCACTGTCAGTTCTCCCCTGCAATGGCCTCCCTGCTTCCACCCTTGCCCTCTTCAATCTATTCACAACAGAGCTGCTAGAGGGATCCTTTCAAAATGTACATCCAATTATGACACATTGCTACTCAAACCCACTGATGGTTGTCCATTTTACTTACAGGGAAAACCCCATTATCTCTCAGATCTCTCTCTCTCTCTCTCTCTCTCTCTCTCTCTCTCTCTCTCTCTCTCTCTCTCTCCTGGCTTCTATCAAATGGGTGGACTCCTATTGTTCTTGGAACATGAAGAGAGTTCTTCCATTCTGTCCTCCGCCTGGAAATCAGATATCTGCATGGCTCACTCCCTCAATTCCTCCAAGATCATAGTCAAATGTCATATTATTAGGCCTCACCTGAGCACCCCTATAAAACCACAGCTTACTAACTCCTTAACCCTTGGTATGGGTTGAATTGTGTCTCCCCAAAAGATGTGAAAGTCCTAACCCCCAGTGAATGTTTTGCAGATGGTCAAGTTAAGATGAGATCATTGGGGTGGGCCCTAATCCAATATGACTGATGTCCTTATAAAGAGGGAAAATTTGGACTCGGAGACAGAGACACAGGGAGAGCACCATGTGGAGATTGGAGTTCTGCTGCCACAAGCCAAGGAACTAACAGAGAAGCTAGGAGAGAAGCCTGGAACAGATCCTGCCCTGGTGCCTTTAGGGGAGCCTGGCACTGCCAACCTCTTGATCATGGACTTCTGGCCTCAAGAACTGTGAGACAATACATTTTTGTTGGTTAAGCCACTCAGTTTTTGGCACTTTGTTATGGCAGTCCCAAAGGAAACTAATATAACAATCGCCCTTTCCAGATTTCTTTCTTTTCTTTAGACCACACAACCATCTGATATTCTATTTGATCTGTATATTAACTGCCTTCACCAAGAATTATTTTCTTATAGAAGACAGGAAGGAGATACACACACACACACACACACACACACACACACAGAGGGTGCCCAAAAAATGTATACACATTTTAAGAAAGGAAAAAACTGTATTAAAATTGTAATACTCAATATATACTGATAATAGATGAATACAAGTCACATTTGACTTCTGCACTTACAAGAGGTGCTCAAAGTGGTTACCATCAGCGTAATTTAATACAGTTTTTTCCTTTCTTAAAATGTGTATACATTTTTTTGGCACCGCGCGTGCATGTGTGTGTGTTGCTATGTTCTCAGAGCCTCAAGAATTGCCTACTACCTAGGATGTGCTCAATAATTATTTGTTGAATAAATAAATAAATGAATGAATGCATTCTTTCAACAAAATTTGACTGTCTAATCATTATATGCGAAGAACTGAGCTAACACTGTGATTTCATTGTGAACAGGAAAAGACACATGTGCTGAGACAGACACTTTATAGTCCACCCAACCTCAGGATTTTTTCTAAACTCTTCAATAATTAACCTGAGGATTCTTCCCCAAGCAGTCATGCCTCAATTGTTCTTGGTTTCCAGACTAAACTAACCATTTCCTTGTTGTATAAAAGAAGATATGGCCCAACAGTGCTCTTATTTTTATTTTAAATTATGCCCCAGGGCATCCTGTCAGCATATAAACCTCAATTAACTTTCTTTTCATTTCTGTTGAATCTTTAATGGACCATTCCCCAACCAACCTGCCACCCTTGTCTCCCAAACCTTCTGTGTTGAAAGTGTTTTGTTGTTGTTTTTCCACTCCTCCTCTCCTTTTTATAAAACTTTAGCTTTGCCTGCAGATTTCCCAGTTACATCTTTGCAGGAGCACTAGCCTTTTAGTTTCTTAAATTCCCTCAAGATTACTGGATTAAGATTCAAAGATGAAAATCTGGTGAATAGAAAATACTCTGATATAAACTTGATGGAAAAAAAGGAGAAATGTTGCAAACCTTTCTGCATAACTATTTTTTCTCAACTGTATTAGCATGTTTGCAACTTGGTTCTTATCCTCTGAAAATTCTGGGAAAATCAAATCTTAAATCTAAAAGTCAAAATAATGCATGTCAACTGCCATACCCCAGTGGTACCAGCAGCTAGTTTGTTGAGTCAAAAGTTACTTTGTTTTTTCCTAGCTGAGAAATCATCAAAATGTCTTTGACAAGGAAATGTTTCCGTATAGACTCAGAGTGGCATTCCTCAGAATCCAATGGAAAAATGTTCCCTCCTCCAAGCAGCTTACCGAGATTGGATCTGAGGTAGATTTCTCCCTCTGTGGTATACCAAGGACACTGAGTTTAAACACTCTGGACTCAATCACATCTGCTTTGGCTGTTTTCCTCTACACGCCATCTTGCACTTACTAAACAATAAGAGGTTTGAAGGGTGAAGTCACTGCATTTTTAAACATTCTTCACAATGCCTTTTACAGGACAGAGTAGAGTCTCGATAAAGATTTGATAGGTGAACACAAGAATAGGAAAGGTAAAACTGAAGGAAACAGATTGCCTTACCATCTCAAAAAAACAAATTACATTCTTAATTTGAGATTCCCTAAGGGTGGGATAGTCTTACCACGACTCCATCACCTGCACTTCTCTTCTCAGAATCCATTGCATTTCTGCACAGCACACTTCATCACGGAGGTCAAATTCCACCACCACAAATTCCAGAGGACCCTCTACATGCATCTTTTACTGTAATATGGTTGCAAATGTCGACATCACTCCAGTGCAGCCTTCGTTCACAAAGTTCACAAAGGGCCGCAGCTGAGTCTAGCTCCCCCGAAGCAAGAGGGACTATAGATGATGACTGAGAACATTCTGGGGTTTCTGCACTTACATGTAAAGAAGTAAGAGGACCCCACGCAGGAGAAAACCCGCCCCTGGTCTTGGAGAGTAGATATCCCCTGCTGTTCCTGCCTGAAGTCTCAATCCTGTTTTCTTGGTAGAATAATGTTTCTTTGAGGAGAAAACTTATCTACCAAACAAGGCAGCAGAAAGTTGGGTTTGACAACAGTGTTATTCACAATAGCCGAAGGGTGGAAGCAACTCAAAAGTCCATCACAGATTAATGGATAGATCAAAAGGAGGTCTATACATACAATGGACTATTATTCAGCCTCAAAAAGGAAGGAACTTCTGTGACATTGTTCCAGTTTGCAATGTAAGGTCCACTAGCCAGAACTTTGTATGATTCTGAGCTCAAAGCAGCTCTTGTACAGAGTGCCTCATGGTCTTAGTAATATTCCCTTATAAGATCCCATCTTTCCCCACATGAGGGTGCTCTCTTAATTATACGTTAATTATACAGTGTAAATAATTAAAATAGAATTATAAAATATATTATGTCACATACATCATATGTACTAAAATTATAAATAAATAATTATTAATTATAAATTATCACCCAGAACATTTCCTGCAATCAAGTACCTCCAAGTAACAAGCATACACACATAGTCATGTTTTCTGCATGTTAAGCAAAGAAACAAGGTCCTTGGTTACCCTGAAGAATTTAAATGGCCACCGCTCCCATTGTCCCCATTGCTTTCAGACTTCCTGCTAACCCTGGCTCAGAAATTAGGTTTGCAAGTCAAGCTGTCATTAAGCAGCTCTCCCTACCTCTGCAGTAGCAAGTGTCTCCGATGAAAATGGACACCCAGATAGGACCCAGCTCTTCATCCAGGTCTTCTTGATTTGCGAGGTTCCTGGTCTTGCTACTGCTTCTCTCAGGGTACCTCCAGCACCCCTTTCAAATGCCAAACACAGTTTCATCTTCTCTGGTTACAATCTTAGTGACATGACTCAGGAAACGCGTACAAAGATGAACGAATGTGTTTAGAAACTGTGACTTGTATCCAGACCCAGCTTCCAAAACTATCATTTCTCCTTCCATATCCTACTAAACTAACTGCCCCTGAAGATGACATTCCAGTTAATGTTTCCTGGACTTGTGGGTTTAGAGTTTTTTCAGAGATAGAAGCATCCCTGCTCCTTTCAGAATTATATTTGAAATACTTTCTGGGCAAGTAGAAAATTTTACATAGAACTCTTCCTTCTATACAGACTTTACAAATCACATGGAGAGGTGAAACCTGTCAAGTGACATGAGCACCTTATCTTAAACATATAAAACATTCTTAATAAAACTTTTAATTTTTACAATGAAAAAGTAGCCTTAAAAAAATGGAAAGTGTAGTGGTGATGTTGTTGCTGTTAGTGATTAATTTTCTGGCTTTTCTTCACAAGATCTTTTACATCTCTATCCTTCACCCGTAAGTAAAAGAAAATTAAAACATGTTTATCAGGGAAATAGGGACATACCCAAAGAGATTGACGTTAGAAAGTATTTAAATATGTAGTACTGTACTAGAATATCTGTCACTAAAATAGAATCTAGATATGGCTTATTACTGACTGTCACTTCATGACTTCTGGTTTGTAATTTTAGCACTTATCAGGTTCTAGTATTCTCTTCAGCAAGGCCTTGTAATTTGAGTACACTGCCACCAAGTGGTGGTAAATGCAGCACTCATGTTAAAATAAACAGTCTGCCTGAGATCAATGGGGCATCTATTCAACAATCATATAAACATATTGTCTACTTTTGAATAGCAAAAATATGACTTTATAAGAATAGTTGAAAATTATAAAAATATTTTCAAGATAATATAAATCAATTTCAGGAAAAAAAAAGAAATCTATGTGGTAACCACTATCATTTAATTCCACACAATTATTGATCACCGACTGGTTTTAAGGAAAGGTCCCAAAGATAAGCAAGACCATAGTCTCTGAACTTCCATAATTAGACATGCACACAAATAAATGATTCACGACTCAACAAATATTAACAAGCACCTACCATGTGCCGGGATGGTGTTAAAATGTAAGGGCTACAAGAAAAGTACTTAGAAAATGCTATGAGGACACAGAGGAAGGTGAGATTGATTCAGACAGGCTGTAAGATTCAAAACAGATTCTCCAGAAAGACAGAAATTTGTGCATGGCTTTGAGCCATGGATAATCTTTTGAAAACTAAAAATGGCAGAGACATGCATTCTAGACAACGGAAGTAGAATGTGTTTTTGGAGAAGACGAATGGTCTGGCTTTCCCGGATATGGAGGAGGTGAACGTGGAAAGGTGAGCTGGAGCAGGCACATGGAACACATATTGAGAAACATAAATGGTCCACCATATGCAATGGGAAGACTTTGAAGCAGAGAGATGAATAGTCATGGCTGTGTATCAGTAAGAATAATCAGCTGAAGTTCGGCAGACAAGAAGGAAGCAGGTCTGGCTGCTTAGAGAACAGGGAAGAAGGGCTCATTCTAATTTTATATGAGGACCCCAAACTTTTGCAGCAACTTACCTTTCTGGGCGTTTGAGATGTGTGGGAAGGGGAGAAGAGAAGGGCAGGAAGAGAGTAAGGGAAGGAGGGAGAAAGGAGGGAAGGAAGTCTGATGAGAGGGAGCCTACATGGGCCCTTTCCCTGCCCCCAGCTGCCAGCTGCCTGGTTTGCATCCAGTAGCCATTGATTCCACGATGCCAGACAGTAATTTGAGTTCAAACCTGCCTGAGGTAGAAATCCTCAAAATCGATTTCTGAATGATACTGCACCCGGAACATACAATAGCACATTTTTAACTGCTTCTTTAAATGGATTTTGAGACTGGCTTCACTGATCATGATTGAAAAATAGCAGTTGACATGTCATCACAGGGCTGATGATTTTTTTTAAATGGGGTATTGAGGGCTTCCTTATACACATACCACTGACTGGGTAATGAAGCATAAAGACTTTAAAAGCACCATGGAGAAAAACATTCTCATTGACTTCATTTATGACTGCATTTGTTGTCCAGCAGACACCCATCACAGACACGTGGGGGGTCCTCTGCAGATGGGGGTGATGCCCTACAGAGAGAGGAGGGAGTCTCTGGGGCAAAGACAACATACACAGTATCTGGAGGATTTCTACCTCTCACCTCAATTCCCCCATCCCCACAGTGCCTACAATCAAAGGCTTGGGCCAAAGTCAGGAAGGTCAATATTTGTTTCCTGGAGTCCACCAGTGGGAGAACTTAAGTCAGATTGTTTAGGGTCACAGAAAATCCCAAAACCAAAGGACCGTCCTCCAATCTCCTCTAGCGTAACCTCCCCATAGGTGAGACTGCTGACACCCAACAGGACTGCCCAGACTGGGCACATAACCCCAGTTAAGCATTTACCCTGTGGGCACTTCCTGCAAGGGCCTCACTGAATTCTTTGCTGAAGAAAGTGAGAGGGGACCATAACCCAGTGCTACAAACTCAGGTGAAGGCATCCTGGCACAGGAGGAAATTAGGGACGCACTCTTCTTAGGACGGTCATGATCCAGGTCCCTGGAAGGGCTTCTGGGGAGGTGGGGCTTCCAAGAGAGATGATTATTGAGAGTCAGACTGTCCTAAACCTAGATCTGCCTGAGCCATGTTTGCTGAGCAGGTCACTTCACATCTCTCAGCCTCGGTTTCCTCATCTGTAAAACTGAGGGCACTAATGCAACAGTTCAGTGAAGCTGAAGGTTCTGGATGTGATGCTGGTGAACCCTTAGAAAGGGGCGTGGATTCATCCCATTTAAGAGATGTCACTGGAACTGGAATTAGTGGAGAGATCACATTGTAAGGTATAAAAATGTGGAATCACTATTTTGTACACCTGAAACTATTATAACTAATATAATAGTGTCTACCAAATATACTTAAATTTTTTTAAAAAATAGAGAGATGTGACCATGGAAGTGGAATACAGTCTGGTGGGCCATACCTGCCCAGTTTTGCTGCCCTCTAAGTGACAGGCTTTGAAGAAACCACCAGGTTGGGGGTGAATTTTTGGTACACATAATCAAGTTTTCCACAAACTTTATCTGCCTGTGTGTGCGTGGCTGGGAAGGATATATTGATGGAATATATCATTTAGAGTAATACGCAAGATTCTGCTGCCCTTATCTGCTTTTGCACATCCAAGTCCCTGCAGGAGGTGTGCAGGGCTTTTGTACATCACCCTGCCCCCTAGTACTGCTGGGAGTCCCCATATGGTACCCCCTGCCCAACTCCTGTCTGCTGATGCCTGCATGGGCCATTTTCTCCCTTCCCACTTTGTGTGGGGGGGTAGGGAGGGACTGCATGCAGGGACCTCATCTCTACCCTCTGTGTCACACACAGGGCAAGCTGCCTCATTAGTACACTGGTCACACTGGGCAACCAAGTAGCCACAGGTGAGAACTGTCTTGAATTCCCTACAGAAGAAGGGAGACTGCCTCTATGGTACATTAAAGATGGCCACAAATGCTTTGACCCTTCTCCTAACCATGGATGGGTCTACTTCCTCTCCCCTAGAATCCGGGCTGGTCTGTGATGCCATTCCAGCCTGTAGCAGGACTAGCAGCTTCTGCCTTGGTCTCATGAAGCCCTGGGCTGCCATGTTGAAGTGTGGCTACTCTGCTAGAGAGACCATACAGAGAAGTCCCAGAGAAGGAGAGGGACTCAGCCGATCCAAACCAGACAGCCATCCCTGCCAAAGTGCCAGGGATGTGAGCAAAGCCCTCATGGACCAGACAAGCATCAGATCAACACGTTCAAGTGGTCCAACACCTTCAAAGGCTCCAAGCATGCCTCTTGGAGCCCAAGGATCCCCCAGCCATGCCCTGCCCAACCTGTGACCCATGAAACCATGACAGCTAATAAAATGGGGTTTGTGTTAAGCCACTGAGTTTTGGAATAGACCGTCAGGTGGCAACAGATAATCAAACTAACCTCTTTCCCTACTTCATTGTTCTGTTTTCCACCAACATCAAAACAATGTTGTTTGTGTCCTGACTTAAGACTTTAGGTGACTGAGGCTTATTTTACAGCCACACTCTTTATTAGAAAGCCACACACCCCTCACACATCAAGCCATGGGGAGACGGGGCTAGGAAATTAATATAAGTAACATGTTCTGTTCTCAGAATTACCCCATCCCTCCAACACCTGGGAGTCAATTCAAGGCAACCAAGAGCGGATCTGACCCTTGTACTCCCTCACGATACATTTTCTAACCAGAGGCTCCTTAGACTCTCATGCAAAGGCTCCCACTGGAACAGGCCTGAGTCCCAGTGGAGGACACAGTGCAGGGTTAATCTGGGACCTTGCTGTGCATTCTTTGCTCTCTGTCCATCAAGAAGCCCTAACAATGCCCAAGGCTTTCTCTGGATCCAGGGAGGTACTCCTTCCTCCACCTCCATGTCTCTTGTAAGAGAAATGAGGCACCTCATAGGCCTCTTTCCTCCAAGATGGGCCTGGGTTTCAAGGACTTTAAAGGGTGCTGCTAGCACAGTCCAGGCCAAGGGTTTTCAATAGGTTTTGGCACATCAGCTGAACACGTTGGAATATTGTCAACACAGATTCTAGAGCCGCTCAGGGCTGTGCACGGGGGAGCTGCAGGTCAGATAAGATCTGTCTGGCATGCAGCCTGTATGCAGAGAAGCATGAAGTCCTCTTGACTCAATTCCTGTCCATTTCAAGATAAATAGGCGATCTGGGTAAATAAGGTCTTTTACAGGAAGTTAGAGCTAGTGATGCAGATATTGACAACTGTATATCAGATTCCCTCCGTTTGAGGATTCAAGGCCTAAATATTTATTAGATTAGAACATGCTGGCATTTCCATGGAACTTTTAAAGATTTTATGCTTTATTGTCAAGTCAGTGTGTAGGTCCACAGGGGAGCCCTCAATACGCAGTGACAAAGACACACACCATCTACAAGGATAATGCAGATTCGGGAACAGAAGAAATGACACAGCTTGTACTAATGCTGTATGAATAATATAGTGGTTTGCCATTTTTACAGCACTTTCAGTTGCTTATTTCAACAATACGGCAAGGTAGCTATTGTTTCCTTCTATATTACAGGTGAGAAAACAGGAGTTCATAGAAACTGTGACCAAAATAACATGTGGCGGAGACGGAATTCACATACAGCTTTTCTAAAGCCAGATCTGTGCTCTGCATTCATCAGTCCACCTGTCGTGAACATCGTTTGGTTTTGCCTACCCAGAATTCTCGTCCTCATCTTTCTATGCTGGCATTTTATTTTCCTCTGGGGACCACCCCTTTCCTTCATAGTGCAGTCTTGATGAGCACATCAGTCAAAGTTCCACCACCCGGGACCTCCAGCCAAGGATTGCCCTCACTGGAATCTGATTCCTGGATATAGAAAACGTTGGAGCAGATCTACGCCAACAGCGGCACTGCCTTTTCAGAAGCCTGGCAGTAGTTTTACCTTCCACATGAGCTACTCCTTATCCATTCAACAGATCATATTTTTTTGTTGTTTGTTTAAATTAGGTATTAAGGTACTGTTGCTTGCAACCAAAGAATCCAAACATGGAGCCCCAATCAAAAGTAGAGTCCATTTCAGCATATGCTAATTTCTATTCTTTCATTTCTAACGTGAAAGTTAGACAATAGGAAATACTATGTGTTTTTTGCTGGTGATTATATAGCAGGACATTAGCCAGGATATTTCCTGTTGTCTCAGAATTGACAACCAGGACCCAAAATTGGGGTCAAAGAAGTATAAGGTATCATGCATTCTAAAAAGTACAAAAAGAGCAGAAACCTCCCTCAGACAAACTGGCTGTATGAACCAGGTCTTTTATTTTCTGTATTCTGATGCTTTGACATCCTGGGGCTTTGCTGACTACAAAAGGACTTCATTCCTAGAGATAGTAAACAATTTGCCTCTGGGAATACCAACCATTCCAGAGACCACATTCCCAGCTGCTTCCTCTTTTAGGATCTTACACTCTGGGCCACTATCCACCTGCCCTAATCACCAGGTACCAGACAACAAGGGACAGCCCCTGTGCTCCAGAGCCCACAGGAATGATTCAAACTCACCAAGCTAAGCCTGCTCACCCTGCCTCACATGTTCCTTCCGGGGAAACCACAACGGAGACTCTTGCCCACAGCTCCCCCTCCTCCCTCTGTCCCTTGACTGACCTTGGCTTTTCCCATGTGGCCCTGTGTGCAGTGCCTCTTGCTCCTGGGGACCTGTGAGTATAAGAAACTTCTTATTTCATGATAGTCATTTCTATGTCTGCATGCCTTACCATCCCTGATTAAAACAAATCCCAAAGACCCTTAAAACACTGGCCTTGCTTCCCAGGCACTGCCCGCCCTACCCCCCTTTCAGAGGAGAATGAGGAGAGAAGACAGCTGCAGGTGTGGGCTGTCATCAGCCTCATGATAAACACTGGCCTCCTCTCCTCTCCAAAGTGAAGCAAGGGGAGAGAATCCAGGATAATCTCTTATAGTGGTAGGGCCCTGCAGGAAGGGGCACAGGCACCCCATTCTCCAGTCGGAGACCCTCATCTTTAATGGACCTGCTAAGCTGCGCATGTGACTGTCGGGACAGAAGAAAAGAGAACTGGAGGCAAAAGCAGGAGGGAGTCGTGGAGCGGCCCGCAGTCCGCTCTGGGCACAGCCAGGATACAGAAGTTTCCCATGGGTCGAGCGGACACTGTGGAATGCAGCTGGGCTTGAGCCATCTTTCCGGTACCCCACCAAGAGGGCTGCCTGCCAGGCGAGCGGACTTGAGTAACGGAGCTGAAGAAGAAAGGACATCGGTCCAGAGCCAGAACGCCTATATCAGGGAATTGGGCACTGGGGTGGCCCCACAGGGTGTTCCAAAGAATTCAAGCAGCACCCCCCAAGAAAGCCAGCGTTTGGACGTCAGCCACACCACACAGAGCTCATAACTGGCCGGTCAGTGTCAGCCAGAGAAGCAGCAGCAGCAGACGGTAGAAAGGACTGTGAACATGCACAGTGAAAGAAAGTGAGGGGTAATAGGGGCGGGAGTTGGAGGGGTTAGAGGGGATTAATGACTGAGGGCAGCGAAAAATGGAGCTTCCCCAGAGCTTTCTATCTTTTGACCTGGTTTACACAAGTGCGTTAGTAAAAACCCAACAAATACGTTATGCTCGTATGATTTGTGTACATGTCTATACAAGTATATATGTTATACTCCAATTTAAAATCTACTTTCAAAGAAAACACGGGACACTCAGAATGACCACTCTGCCCAAGCACGAGTCTTCCACAACCCACTTCCTCACCCATGTTGAGTTGATTCTCTGGGCCCTGAGTCCTTCTGTTTCTCTCTTAGTATCTCTAACACCCCCTCAAAGGCAAAATGCATGCATCGGTTCCTCCAATCCTTTTGGGTGGTTCTTTCTCCAGCTTTGGGGATGTTTATCCACATACATGAGGTGCTTGGCCCTCACCCAAGACTCAAGGGGGACCCTCTGCAGACCTCTGGCGCTTTCTCTTGGTGCAGCTCTCTTTTCTCTCATGCATGTGCCCTGTGATGTCCAGGTGTTCTGGCACTCCCGCCTCTGACTCCTCAGCTTGGGGAGACAAGGGGTTCTGCCTGGGTTCCCTTCCCTGTGCTGCAAACTCTCTCCATGCAGTAAGCTGGCCAGTCATGGGGTTTGCCTCCTTTGTTTCCCCACTCGCGATCCCTGGCTTCTGTTACCTGATCTCCAGTGTCTGAAAGCCGTTGTCGTCTATATTTTGTCTTGGTTTATAGTTGTTTCTAGTGGACGGGTATACCTGGTACTCATTACTCCATTGTGGTCAAAGCAAAAGTCCCTGGATTTATGGTTAACCAACCCATAGCTAATTCAACAGCATTTTTAATTGAATTGGCTTCTTCAAATTCTTTACAAGGCTTCTAATATGGTTTTCATAGCATCAACAATACTTCTTGTTCAAATTTCATTATTTTATATGGTAAGTACCAGTGACCTAATCAGGTGTGGGAGTAAACACAATTGACTCTTGGGGAGCACACACTGATGGGAGCAGAAGTGTGTAAGTGGGACCTGAGCTCACAAGTATTTTGCTAGCATTGTCACCATGGCTTTCAAAGAGAATGGGGCATATTTGTTTATCCCAATGTCTCCTATAATAAGAGCATTTGGGGGCATGTTCTGTTTGAATCCCCTGAGGAATATCCACATGAAGATGTAGATATGATACCCACATCTTTTTACATTCAAGACAGCTAGCTGTCTGGGCTGGATACATCGACTTTGGCAGTCTTAAGCATATAGAAGAAAGTTGAAGCTGAGTACGGGGGCAGCAGAGACTATGGAGAGTGTGGAGAACAAGGTAAGAAGATGACCAAGGTAGAGTGCATGGAGCCTTGACATTAAGACATAGACAGAAAAGAGATGTCACAAGCAAAAGAGTCACTCACTATTCGTGCCCCTAAGTCTGAGTTATAGCAACCAAGAGGGAAGGTAAGCCATGAGCCAATGAAAGGTCCATATTAATCAACTTCTCTGATATTATGTTGGTGCAAAAGTAATTGTAGTTTAAAAGGTTGAAAGTTATTAAAAAACGCAATTACTTTTGCACCAACCTAATAGAATAAGCAAGAGCTGGAAACATGCTGAACCCACAACTTACAGTCAACACAAAGAGCACTTTAATAAAAGTGGGGGGTGGGGGGGCTCTGTCAAGCTGGCTCCCAACATCAGGACTAAAGTGTTTGAATAAACAACCACTCTGTTTAATAAAGATCATCTTCATTCTTCACTGGACAAACATAAAGCTCCACTATAAGAATGAACAAAGAAAAATCACTAAATATAATGAAAATATCAACTGATAAGTTAAAAGCATGTGTTATTCCAGGAAATAAAACTTCAGGAAAATCTCTAGTTTGTCTTTTCAGTGAGATTCAAGAGCACATTGTGTGTATAAAACTAGAGGAAAAACAGAAAAACTATCTGAAATCAGGAAAAAATATGCTTGGAGATAAAAAATATAAACATCAAATTTTAAAACACGATGTAAGTAATGAGCAACATATGACACGCTGAAGAAAACTCATCAGGGAATTAAAACCAGCTCAAAAAAATCCTCCTGGGATTTAAAAAAAAAGGAAAAGAGAAGTTCTAGCTAATGTACTAAGGAAAAAAAGTATAAATATTGGAAAGGAGGAGTAAAAATTACCATAATTTGAAGATTACATAATTGCCTTCCCAGAAAATCTAAAAGCAACAACTGAAAAATGATTCAACTAATAAGATAATTCAATAAGCTGGCTATTAACAAAATGTTTTAAAAAATAAAAAAAACTGAAAAATATGAAAAGATAATTTAAAACCAATAAAAGTTAAATTAATAGTAAACAAAAATTTTATCATCATTGCTTACTAAGTAAGTGCCTATTAAAACAATGCCATAGTATTTATTAGTTAGCAAATTAGCAAAAAAAAAAAATAATTCATCAGTTATTGTCATATATAGAGGGAAATTAGCCTTCTTACAGATTGGTGGTAAGAAGATGAATCCACACAACTTGTAGGCAATTAAGCAATATGTTTACGTGTGTTTAGAGTTTTTGCATACATTTGATCCAGCAACCCCACTTCCAGGAATTTATCTTAAGGAAATAATCATCACCATCTACAAACATATAGCTACAATGACTGTCATCATGGTATCATGGCACAGGTAATAATGGTGAATTATTAGAAACAGCCTAAGTTTTATAACAATAGAGCATTCATTAAATATGTTATGTCATTTCTATATGATAGAATAATATTTACCCATTAAGATATGGTAGAAAAAATTAATAAAAGAAAAAGTTTATAGTAAGTAAAAATGACTTTTAAAAGACTATTTTAAATGATTCCTTCACATATATACTGGGCATGCTAAAAACATGTATATACATTTTAAGAGATGTTATGTACATATTACTCTTCAAAGTTGAATTGAATTGCTGTAGCAATGTGTAATATGACAATCGCTCAAAAGATGGCATTAATCGAATTCTAGCATCACCATGCGACAGGCAGAACAGTCAAAGAAAATGGCAGAAGCATGGTTGTCGTTTGAGAAGACCATTTTGAAGTGGTATTTGAAATTTGAGAACATTGTGGAAGTACAACACCAATGGAGGCATGAGTGTGCAACAGAACCTCCAACACACCTAACAGCTGCATGCATTTATGATAAGTTTGAGACTCATGGTACTGTGGGAAGAAATTGAAACACCATGCACAGTGATACAAGGGGACACTTTGGTCAACGTTGTTCAAGCAGTAGTTTGCCATAATCAGAAGTGTCTGGAGGCTGATGGTAACCAGTCTGAGCACCTCTTGTAATTGCAGAAGTCAAATGTGACTTATATTCATCTTTTGTTATCAGTATATATGTATTCAGTATTACAAGTTTCTTCCTTTCTTAAAATGTGTATACATTTTTTGGAACCCTGTATAAATATAGAGATATCTCTATGTCTCTTTATCTCTATATCTATCATCTATCTATCTATCTATCTATCTATCTATCTATCTATCTATCTATCTATCTACATTATCTCCTGGAATTGTGCACACCAAAATGTTAAAGTCTTGATGGTGGAATCATGGGTGACTTTCAATTTTTTAACTTCTCTCTTCCGTGTTTTCTAAAAATTCTAAAATTAATATTAAGTAACTTTTATGGGTTTTTTTAAAACTATTTTTATACTCTTCCCTGAAGTCTCTCTCATAGTTGTACTTTTAAATTAGGATTGCAGATGTGACAGAATTTTGAACACAGGGAAGGATCTAATTCACCTCCAATTTAAAAGATTTTATACATGTTTGAATTTTATATATGCAGACTCATGAGAGATAAAGGACTCTCAAAGATGACAGCATGAAAACATACATCTCTGTACAGATTTGAACTTACAGACATGAAAAGCTCAAAAAAATTGACTGGAGATAAGAGGTTATTAGCGTCAGAAAAAAAGAACATTTAAAGCCTTGTTGATTTTTTTTTTTTTTTTTTTCTGTTTAAATATTGGTTGAATAAGTAAGCTGCTGGATAAGGTCCCTGAGTCAGGGAAATTTTCTGTACTTTTATAGCAGATGAAAACATTCAGAGCTCAGGTAAATGTAGGCCTGGGAAAAATACTCATTTCTCTGCATTTGCCCTGTGTTATCTACCCACCCTGCCCCACCTTCACCCTCATTTCTTCTGGAAGCCACAGAAATTCTCTTATCTTGTACACATAACTGCTGGGTATTTAGAGCAAACTTGATCAGTACAGCTAGTTGAAATTACACTGAACATCTGTCAGGAGAAGCATTTGCTTAATTGCTCACCTTTTTCCTTTTCCATTAGAGTTTATATCTATTTTGCCAAAGGACTTGGATTTTCTTTATGCAGTGCAGCCTCCACACATCTCTTGCATACATGGGGCACAGGAGTGTCCCCATAGATGGGTTTGTCTGTAAGGAGGACACGGCAGCATCACTTCAGGAAGCCCCCACAGGGTCACTGGGAATAGATTTTACAAAGCGTAGAGCTCATTCTCAGGGACTGTGTCTTTTACCTTTATTTGTGTCCTCTGGATTTGCACCTGTATTAACTGGGCGTCTCCACTAGAAGGCGGTTAGTTTTTTTACCTTGTGAAAAGAAGTTAAAGATGACTCCAGATAGGCCATTAGAAATCATTATTAAAGCAGTTAGTGATGGAGGAAAAACCCAGATCTAGTTTGGGCCCAGAATTTGGGGTCTAAACTCTGTTACACCACTGTGGGATTCCACAGACAGACAGATGGATGTTGTAAAGGAAATCAACAAGCCCCTGGGTCCTAGAGGTCGAGAAGAGAACGAATGGTCCTCCCTTCATTAAATTCTTGTCATCCCATAACTGCATAGCATAACCTTAATTTGCTTTTGCATTTCCCATAGTTAAGTATTATCGTGAGGAGTGCATTCCTGAACTCCTGAACTAATGGGCACTAAACATATCCACCGGACCCGTAGGCAGGTTTGTACGTATTCTTCACAAAGTAGAGAAAAGGAAACTTTCTAAGCCAGGAGTCAGCCTACGCTCCTCCATCAGTGTCCAGATAGAGCCAAACAGACTCTCAAACACTTGGCTTCTTCACAAGAGCCATGTTCAAGTCTGCTCCTCAGGAGCGCAGACAGACACAAACAGCAAGCCTCCTGGATCCAAGAATGGCCCTTTGCCACCAACGTCAAACACATTTCACAGCTGACCTGCCAAGAATGTGGATCCTGCTTCAAGATACACAGCCTGAGACAGCACACAGCAGCCAAAAGAGGGAATCTCCGTTTAGCCTGAGTTCTAGTATATCCCCTCCGGATGGACAGTGTGTATACGGCCTGGCAAGGATCCCAGCCTTTGGCCTCCAACGAAAAGTTCAGGATTACTTCAGAAGTAGATTGAAGAGATAAAGCAACTCCTCCAAATAGCCTTTGTTTTCCATGGGGATTTGTAAAGTGGAGTAGAGGGAGATTCTCAGATCATTCCCTTTACGAGCAATTTGACCAGGACAGGGCCCATGCAACCATATATCCACCAGAAAGAGTGCAGAGACATCCAGGCTCTAAAAACCGCCCTGAATTTAGTGTGCTTAAACCTCCCTCTGTCTGTATGGCTTCCAGGTCTGCCTGGTCAGAGTAAGGGAGGGTGGCATAGGGAAAGAGCATTACACCAGAAGTAAAGAAATTTGGATTCAAAGTCCCAGTGTCACCATTGATTCTCTGTGCTTGGAAAATTCATTTTGCCTTGCTTAACTAACCTCAGTTTTCAGAGCCTTAAAAACGAAGGCGTGGGAGATAGCTTTGAACCAGAGGTCTCACGCAGACTTGACATTCTATGATTTTTTTTCCTGCCCCAAATATCCAAAAATACCTATTCCCATTATTATAGTGGTACAAAATGGCACTCATTCTCAAGCTGGAAGTCTTTAGTGGATGGCATAACCAGATCTTGTGTGATGGTTAGCAGAAAATAGTTGGATGGTAGAGGGTAGGGATAGAAAGCATATTCTGCTTTCTCTCCAGGGTGCGATGCTACCTGTCCACTCTCAAACTAGAATGCCTGCCAAAAAGAGCTTCTGAGAGAAGTGAGGATAAACTAGTCTCAAGTGTTAATGGCTCACCATTTTCTAGACCTAATCTAAGCACCCAAGGATCTGCCCCTGGGCTCAGGGTACTTTGCTCCAATGAAGTCTCTTAACTCACTGTTTCTAGATCTATGCCTTACTAATTTCCATTCATGGGCTTTCATGCATTAGGTTTCACAAATCTGGACTGGCCTACCATTTCCTCCACAAACACAACATAAATTGCATGCCTGATCATAAAAAGAAAAAGCACATATGTACTAGAAATCAGAAAAAAAAAATGTGTCAAATATACAAGAATAGAAAACGCTAGGCAAAATTGTATCAATTTCAAAATCACAATGAAATGGATCATTTTACTTCTTTTAATTACCAAAAATTCTGATATCTGAAGATGTAAAAGAGCTCAATAGACAAGTAATCAGGGAATTTTTGAAAAATTTTCTCAAAAATTTATCTCCAAAAATACCTTAGTCCCAGATGGTTTTACTGATGGGTTCTTTAGAACTTTCATGAAAAAAAAAATAATGATGATGATAGTTGTCTAAACCATTCCAGAGAATGGGGGTGAAAATTACAAATCAGGTAGTGACTTAATTCCAAAGAACAGAGAAGAAAAAGGGAAAGTAGCAAGTTTACAGAGGACAGATCTGGCAAACACACCTTAACTAAGTGATCCACGTTCGAACTGTCAGTCATGTCATCATGTATCCTACGTATGATGTCATGAGGACGGCACCTCACCTCTAGGGTTTTCTTTTCCAAAAGCCATAAACCCCATCAAATCATGACAAAACCATTAGACAAACCCCAGTTGTGGGAAATTCTACAGGATACTCAGCTGGTACTCTTCAAAACTGTCAAGGTCATTAGAAACAAGAAATGACTGAGAAATTACAGATCATAGGAGCCTGGGGAGACATGAAAACTGAATGCAGTGTGGTACCCTGAATTGGATCCCAGAATAGTAAGAGAACATGAATGGAAAAATAGCTGAAATCCAGATAAAGTCTGGAGGTTAGTTAATAGCAATGTTTGTTGGTTTTGACAAATTTACCATGGTAATGCAAGGAACTGGGTGAGCAGCATACAGGAACTCTCTGTATTATCTTCATAACCGTTATGTAAATCTAAATTTATTCCAAAATTAAAAGTGTAATAAAAAGTTAAAAGGGTCATATTTAATATTATATTCACAGACACAAGGGAGATTTAGGGCAAAAAAAATTTTTAAGCCTGTGGCTTAACTGCTCATGAGATCTGTGAGGTGTGACTGTGCTCTAGAAAACGCTGATCCAGGACTTCAAACGTAGCAAACAAAGATGGAGGTATGAATACTGGACACATAGTGAGAGATAAGAGGATACAAGCAGCATTTGGGTTTCCCCTATTAAAGCATGAAAACTTAGGGAAATCAGACCAAAATCAGTTCCAATTTGGGAACCCAACACCTAACTACTTATAATGAATGTTTTATTTTATTTTTTTCTTCTTCTTCCTCTACAAATTTTCATCAAGGAAAATTCCAAACTGTTCTATGAAAAGGGTTGGATTTCTGGCACTCTCACATCAAAACTGACATCTTCCTTGCCCTCAGATTAATGCCCCCCCATAGCATTCTTAACACCTCTACTGACCCCAGATGCACCTCTGATATGATTCCCTAGATATACTCGCTAACCTGTTCACTCCCAGTCGCACACCTGGTCCTCTTTAAAATAACCCACTTTATTTTCGATGCCCGCCATTTTATCCCATGAATTATAGCCAACTTATTTTTCACCACAATCTTCAGACATTAAGAATTACCTAGGTGCTCAATTTCTGCCTGAAGCCCACTTTTTGAGTCAGCATACATATGCAACAGTCAGGAAAAATTGTGAAGGACTTTGAAATGACTTTTAAAAGTTTCGTGAGTATCCGTTCAATCAAACACTAAGCAACCCTTCTGGGTTACCTGATTCTATCAGGATCTGTGTCTTTTATTGTCATGAGCTATTTTACCAGTCTCTAAGTGATGCAAATGATTCTTGACTGTGGAAATACAAATGGGTTTTGTCTGCTAAAGGTGCAGTTGATTATTGTCTATGGATAATGACCAGTTTTGCGCCCGTCAGAAAATTTACTTTAGTATTTCTCATGGCTAACATACGTGTTTGCTCTTTGAAATCTCCTTTGAGCTAATTTTTAACATCTTACTGGTTTCTTCATTAATTAATGAGTTACATAAAGTCTATTGTACATGTTCATTTTCTGTTTCTGTGATAATTGTGAATGTTTCCCTTTTTAAAAATTGTTTTCTTTTGCCACAGTTTCTGATCCTCAGACCAATGATCAGAAGGAGTGCACAATCTGGGTATTCTAAGGGAGCTTACCTTGCTATAAATCAGAGTTGTACACATTGAGGAGCTGAACTCTACACACGAAAGTCCCAGTTTCAGCAAAGATACTCAAAATCATGCAAAACTATCCAATAGCAAGGAATCACACATGTTAGGATAACAAGGACCTGAGCAGTAAGAGTGGACCAAAATCCATAGAGACCTTGCCCACACTGCTCTGTGCAAGGCTCCGAGGTAATTAGTGGTGGAGGAGGTGAGAGAAGTGAGGGGATCTCTCTTCTATCTGAGATGAATTTCTTGCCACAAAAATAGGAAGAAGCCCATTGTTGATTTTAATTGAAGCGATGGAACAGTACTCACACTTGCTAGATTGGCTCTAGGGACGTAAATGGAGAAGATTCATGCTGTTGGTGAATTTACAGATGTTGAGTATGTGACTCCTTAAAAGGATGGGGTCTTTTCAGCCTGACTCTAAGTTGGAAGCCCCAACACCACCTTGCTCTGTCCTCTGACTGTGCAGATGTACTCTGGATTGTCTTTCCATCCAATTTTTCTTTCTTAAAGGGCAATGATAGAGTCTGCACATGGCCTTGTGGGTGTGGATTCAGATAAAGCTGCTTGTTATATGAACAAAACCCTTCGCAACCCTTTGTTGACTATCTGGCCACTTGAACGATGGACCACAAGCTCCAGGCACAATGAACAATGACGTCAAGTTCCTTTAACTGAAGTGTAACTTGAGGCACCAGGCTCATCACTCTACATGCAATTTGATATTTAGTCCTGAAGGAATTACAGTGTGCTCACCTGTGTGGAACCTGACTTTTCCCACTACAGTTTATTCTCGTTTAGTTTGCACTTCCCTACCTGAAAGAGATGAGTTCCATATCAAAATGTAATCTCTGTGCATTTTCTCATCATGGCAGGTTATGATCACTAATAAGACTTGTTTTGGCAACATGCCCTGAACTCCACTGCAGTGAATAGTACCCATCCCTCCCCTTCATATCTGCACTTTGTTCCCTAATCTCTCATAAAACAATCCTCTGTGGAGTCTAAACATTTCAAAACTTATTTGAATGTCAAATTAGATATTTTTTGAGATGTAACTCACATTTCATATGCAAACAGCTTAAGTATCAGTCAGATTGTTACATGCCTTATACTGTTTTAGAAAATTCTCATAAATTTTATAATGTCCCTTTTGGGTTTTTGCTTTTCCAAACCCCACTGTTTGTTAGTTTAAGGGAATTTATACAACTCCTATAGGCTCCATCAGCTCGTAAGGGGCAATCACTCTTACTGGGACATAGTCAGCCCTCAGGGCCCCAGGTCACTTCTCGGCAATAAGGCGCAGGCTGTTCTTAAACTCAGAGCTGAAATCCAGCACTGCACCAGTAATTACAGAAGGAAGAGGACAGACATTTTTCCATTCAGTGTTCCATTTAATCTCTGGGCAACATCCAGACTTTGAAGTGGCTATCGTATGCCCTAGGGACTTAGTCATACTCTTAGGTCATCTGACTTAAAAAATGAGAAGCATCATAGTATACAGCTTAAGATCACAGATTCTGCAGCATGTATTCAAATGTTGCCCCCACCACTTAAAAGCCATTTGATACTTACCTAACCTGTTATCCCTTACCTCTCTGAGCCTCAGCCTCCTCATCTGTGAAATGGGGCTAACAATAGTACCAACCTCACAGAATTTCTCAGAGGATTTAATGAGTTAATATACATAAAGCTCTATATCAGCTCCTGACACATAAACTCTTTCATAAAAGATTAAAAATTCTCATACAAACTGCCATACTATCTAACATCATTCACTATTTTATTTGAATTGATTTTCTCCTGATAGAGACAGGCTAGCTCAGTTAGGAGAAATCTTCTCACAGACTGTGTCCTCGAAGACACAGAAACTCCTTCCCGGTTGAGGGAAAACAATAAATTGTGTAGCTGAGACATTCCCTGAATGATGTTTACACTTTTCAATCAGTTGTTTTGAGCAGAAACTTACTGATGAATTTTTTCAGCAAGGCTTATGCTGGAGACAGCAAAATGGAGTCTTAACTGACTCACTCAGGTACCCAGTGTCCACATTGAACTTTAAGTGGCCAATTATCCCTCTAAAACTTTTTCGAACATTCATTTCTTCTATGACTGCAAACCTTTTGACAGTTTTCTTTATTCTTTAGTCAATATTATTTCCAACTAGCCTACCCACATCTGCCAAAAGAATCTTCTACAATCATCACATACTTGTTTCAGGAATGCAAGTGGCTCCCTGATGCCAGGCACCAACTCTGAACTCCTTGCTAGCACTCAAAGCTGTCGCTCTATCAGCCTCTCCACCCTCTCCAGGTTCACCTCTCATTCCTCCTCTCTTCATCCCTGACACTACAATGATTTTTGTAATGCCATTAGTCTCCAGCCCACCCCTCTCCTCTCTACCGATCCTTTTGTCCTCCGTCTTTAACCCAAACCAAACACAGACAGCTCCTCAACCAGGTGGTGGGCTGGAGGTAGGCAGGAGGAACAGGGGATTGAAAATAAACAAAAATTAAAAAACAGAAGACTCATGCTTTTTTCTCTTCTCTACTCACAACACTCTGACACCAAATGTGTGAAGGATGTCCCCTCACTCACCAGTTCTCCACCTTCCCAGACACCAACGGGGTGTCCAACATTTCAATTCTGACCCTAACTACCCAGAGTTAGAGCAGACCCCGCAGGTCCAGGGCTCAGTCCCGTAAGACTGCCCCCACTTCAGATGCTAGTCGCAAGTCCTAGGTTGCCACCTCTGCTTCTGACCAACTGGCTATAAATCAGTGTTTCCAGGACCCCCTTCTTAGGTTCACTAATTTACTAGCATGGCCCACAGAACTCAGGGAAACACTCAGTTGCATTTACAAAAACGAATAGTCAGATGAAAATGTACACAGTGTGAGGTCTGGAAGGGCCCAAACACAAAAGTTTCTGTCCCCATAAAGTTGGGGTACAGCAACCTGGAAGCTCTCTAGACCCCTTTGTTTAGGGATTTTTTTTATGGAGGTTTCATCACATAGGCATGATTGATTATTAAGTCACTCTCTAACCTCTCTTCCCTCCCTGGAGGATGGGGGCTGAGGCTGAAACTTCCAAGTTTCTAATCATGGTTTGGTCTTTCTGGTGACCAGTCCCCATCCTGAAGATATCCAGGAGCCCACTAGAAGTCATCTCATTAGAAGGAAAGACAGTCCCAGGAAATTCCAAGGTCTTTAGGAGCTCTGTATCAGGAGCCAGGGTCAAAGACCAAATATTAGAATAAAAATGCTCCTATTGTGTTTCCCCGAAAATAAGATCTAGCTGGACCATCAGCTCAAATGCATCTTTTGGAGCAAAAATTAATATAAGACCCAGTCTTATTTTACTATAAGACCCGGTCTTATAATATATTTCTATTCTATTCTATTCTATTCTATTCTATTCTATTCTATTCTATTCTATTCTAAGACCGGTCTTATATTAATTTTCACTCCAAAAGATGCATTAGAGCTGATGGTCCGGCTAGGTCTTATTTTGGGGGAAGCACAGTATTTCCCCATCACTCAGGAAATTACAAGGGTTTTATTAGCTCTGTGTCAGGAACTGGAAGCAGAGACCAAAAGTATATTTCTTATGTCACAGATGGTCAGAGCAGATAGGCCAGGCTTCAAGTGTAAGCGAGAAAAGAGTGAAGCAGCAAGATGCAGCCCACACAGGAAGGGTCAGCATCCTGACAGTAGGGGCCAAGAGGGAGACAAAGCTGTTCCAGCATCGACCCAGGAACTGCAAAGGAGCTCTCCTCCTCTCTATAGAAAGTGTCTGGCTGAGAACCAGGTGATGGGAGATAGGTCACAACAGTCTACTTTGGAGGGAAGAGCTCTGTCTTTATAATCCAATAAGATACCCCATCACCCACTAATTGTTTGTTCCTCTTCTGTGTGTGCACAAGCACCTTGCTTTCTTCGTTACTTTGGTTTTTTGAGTTTTGTTTTTTTAAATTTTATTGGGGGGAACAGTGTGTTTCTCCAGGGCCCATTGCCTCCAAGTCGCTGTCCTTCAATCTTGCTGTGGAGGATGCAGCTCAGCTCCAAGTCTAGTCGCCATTTTCAATCTTAGCTGCAGGGGGCGCAGCCCACCATCCCATGCAGGAATTGAACCAGCAACCCTGTCATCCAGACCTCACACTCTAACCAACTGAGCCATCCGGCCGCCCTCTTCATTACTTCATTTTATCGTACTAGGATACACTGTATTTTCTCCTTCATCTGGTTATGATTTATTTGAAAAAAAGAGACTGCATTTTTGTTTATTTGGTTGTATCAATGAAAAATTCATTTAGCTGTAAGTGATAGAAAATGTGATTACGGTGGCTTTAAAAAAAGATGTTGATTTTCCTCACTTAACAAGAAGTCTAGAGGTAGGTGATCTGGTGGAGTTACTAGAATATACCCTTAGAAACCTAGGTTCTTTCTTTTTTTATCACCCTTAGCATGTTGGCCTTTGTCCTCGTGCTGTGACCTCAGGGTCACAAAATGGCTGCTATACCTCCAAGCATCATAACCATGTTCCAGGCCAAAAGGTCATTCTCTCTATTTTTTTTAATCAGGAAAACAATAGATTTTCCAGAAGTCGAAGCAAGAAGGTATCCATTTGTATCTCATTAGCCAGAATGCTAGACCATGGCCATTCCTAGACCAACTGCTAGCCAAAGGAAACAAGATGACAATGATTACTTTTGAGACCCAGGACAAGCCATGACTCGAAACCAGTTTTGCCAGATAATAACTCTGAATTCTAGGAACAGGAGTCTCCCCTTTCCAGGATCAAAACATCCCCACAGCCATGTATCTACCCTAATGGTTACCATTTATTAAGTACTTACTAAATGTCAGATATTGTTCTTAAGCAGTTACATGAATTCCCATTTAATCCTCACAACAACCCTAGGAAATCACTACTGTTGTTAATCCTATTTCACAGAGGAAGAAATAGAGGTGTAACAAAGTGAAGTAACTTTATAAGACGACACAACTTCTGGGCAACAGAACTAACAAAGACTCAGGCAGCCTGATCACAGAGGTGATGTTTTTAGCTACTGCGTCTCATCGCTGCTCATCTCTCTCCTGTGCTGTATAGTGGTCAGTAAAGTTGGTTGAATGAATGAATAACTGATCAAAGAATGCATCTTTTCCCAGAAGAAGTCGTAACTTGCTTGGGGCTTCCAGTAGTGTTTGAAATCACTGTTCTCCATCCATCTTCTCAGCAGGGTCAGAGTGTTATTCCATGTAGAGAATTTATGTCAGTTCATTGTGCTCTGAAGGAGAACAAAAAAATCTGGTTTTCTTGCTGGGTTTCCTGCATAACAGAAAGTAAGTAAAAGAAATCTGCAGAAGTCTGAGTTTTATCAGCAGACTGAAGTAAAACAACTGTACATACATGTGCGTCTTGGGCCAAAAAATGAACAAAATGCAAAGCACGTTCAGACTTCAGTTTAATCCTTGAAAGTTCTAGTAGCATGTCCTGGGCCCCCTTGGAAAAGGAGGGGAGAAGGGACACAGGGTCATCACCGATCAGAGAACTGAGATGTAGATACTGTCCCAGTCAGTACGGGATGAACTCGAAAGCTACGGATGCAAGATGCCAGAATTCCAAAGGACAATTGAGCACTTCTGCCAAACATCTCAATATTTTGTCTACCCAGTGCAAACATCTAGACTGTGAATAAGTGATTGAATTGTTCTGGTCTCATATCGAGATTTGGCACTGCTGCAAATGTAGCTACACTCCTAAGAACTCCCAGAAAGTACTCAGACTCTGCCTCTGAGTGGAGACCCAGACAAGCCTACGCAGCCATAATTCAGTTTGATAAATATTTTCAATGTGAATTTCTTCTTTTGTAGGGTTGCCAGGTTTAACAAATGTAAATTGTAGGATGCTTGGTTCAATTCGAAAATCACATAAACGGTGAATATATGTTTAATATAAGTTATGTCCCAAAACACAGATTTGGGATATACTTATACTAAACATTTATTCATTGTTTATCTGTAATTCAAATTGAACTGGGTGTCCTGTATTTTCTCTGGCAGCCCAAATCTTCTGGAACACATAAACCCAGTTATGTTTTTGTCACCGTGCTCTACCCCCAGCTATAAAGGTGGGACAGAGATTCTCCTTTCCTTGTGTTCTCAGCCAAAGACAGGTGAGAAGTACACTTTGAATGGCTGTCAGGGGAGCAGAATTTCTGTCCCAGCCCTGCCACTAAGTCTTATACGAGCTTGGACAAATGGCTTCCTTTGCCTCATTTGTAAAATGGAGGCTGCAATTCTGAAAGCACATGGTTCTTCTATCACATTCCTCTGAACCACGTTCCAGGCTAACCACCGAAATGCACGGCCACATTTACTCTTCAGAACAGTCCTAACACTGTTCACATCTTTCACAGATGAGGAGCCTGAAAGATCAGTGAGGTCTCAAGGTCCAGCCACTTGGAACAGCGATGTTATGATTTGTCCTTATTTGCTCTGAACACAGAAATCCAGATGCATACAACCTGAGATGGTCTAAATTCCAGTTCAGTGTAAATAATTTTCTACATGAAGACAAAAGGATGAAGGCATTAGGGGAAGAGGTCATTTCCCCTTGTCTGAGAGCCTCTGGAGCCCAAAGGGCCGCCTGGCCCTGAGCAGAAGAGACCTGCGATTTCCCCAGCCGGCTAGAGAGGGGAGGGAGGTGCCAAGCTGTCCCTAGGGCCAGACCACACAGCAGGCCGTCTCCCTCATACTGGAAATGTTGGAGGGGTTTTCAGCGTCTCTGTTGCCTCCTCCCCAACCCCTTCACCATCTCAAGCCTGTGCCTTTCCAAGTTTTCCTTTTCTCTTTCTGGCTCCTTAGTGCTGCTAGAACAAAGTGTTAAGAACATTCTCTCACTGACTCCTCAGTTGCCAGGAACACCTAGTATTCGGAGAGTGCTTCGAGTTTGCACAACTCAGCTTTTGATTCCCACGGCGGTCTTGATTCAACTGTGAGGTTGGTTGCGTCCTCTCTCCATTTCAAAGATGTGGAAGAAATGTGATGAGAAAGTGGCAAAGCCACAGCTCCCAACCAGGTGTTCAAATCCTATGTCCAGGGCTCTACCCATGACATCTTATCTCTGTTAATTCGCCTACGTGACAAGCTCTGCCTTGAGGAGATGACCACATTTAGTGCCTGACATCTATGAAGGTAAATGGCCACACACAACAAGAAGCCATTGAAGCAGAGTACTTCATACAAAACGGCTGTGCCCTGGAGCACACCTCAGCAGCTGGCCTCGGGAGTGGCGCTGCTTGGTGGTGTCTGACAAGGATTCTGATGGGAGCAGAGCGGACTGTGGTTTGGCTAGCTTTCACACTCAGGCAAAGTGAGAACCAACTGCAACAAACTGTGAGCGGAGACGGCTGTTCGAATTACACTCACTCTGGGCAACTACTTTTCTAAAAATAATTTTAACATCTTGCGGTCCAACCGGAGGCAGGAAAATACTCAGTTATTCAAATCCCACAAGTTTTGTTGGGAAAGGAGAGTGCGGTGAGAAGAGTTATTCACTCCAGGAAGCAGAATGCAAAATCCAGCACAGAACCCGTGTGTGTGTTAAATTAAAATGGACACCGGCGTCATCCTCCTCAGATCTTCCAGTTAAAACTGCATCCCCTCGTTTAGGGAGAGAGCCCCCAAGGTTGGCCAGCAGAGCTGAGCAGAGCTCTGCCCTCTGATAATGCAGAGCAGGGACTTTGATGGAGGGGGCCCACCTCAAGGGCTGGAGATCGACTGTGAGCGTTAAGCTGGCAGGGAGCCAGCAGTCGTGGGAGTTAGATAATGGCAGTACTTTCAATTTTCTTTCAGTGTGGGCAGACGCCAGTCCTCAGGTTTGAAAGTCGTCAGAGTTGCACATTGTTTATTGCTCAGATTTTATCGAGACTTAGAATTCTGTTACTGTCATTCAGAATGGGGATGGGAAAATGTCTTTTCTCTGTATTTCTCTTATGAGGAGTGGAAACTAACCTCCATTGAACATGTTCTGTGTGTCAGATTCAGGGAGGCGGCCTCACCTATATTTACGAAACATATACTATGTTACCCTCTCCATGCCCTCCTAATGGTTAAATGGCAAGTGCTGGAGCAGTACACAACCTGATCCACGGTCCATGCTCCTCTTGAAGGAAAGAGAAGACCTGGGCTTCTCTAGGTGCTGGGAAAAGAGAATGCTGCTACATGTCCCACCTGGATGGAGATCCCAGCAGACCCTGGAAACAGGAGGAAAGTGTGGGGGGACACGAAAGCTTGCAGGCCCAGCTGCTTCAGAACACACAGATCTGTTAGTGGCTGGTGAACAGAATTCTGGCTTTAAATTTTAGCAAATCACTGCTATGAAAGCAAATAACCTTCTCCCAGCAAGGCTGCACCCTAAAAATATCACTCTATTTCTATCCATTTTTTTTTTTTTTTTTTTTCTCCAGCTTACTTTTCTTGCACTCAGTTTATCCTTCCAGCTTCTGTGGCCTTATTTTCTGTTCCTGAAATATGTTAAACAAATTGTTGTCTGGGAACAACTGGACTCTCAGTTCCCTAGGCCTTGGACACTCTGCCCCAGATATTTCATGGTGGTTACCTCTCATCCTTTGCGTATCAGCTCCATTGTTGCCTCCTTAGTGAGCCTTCCAGAAGTATCTATATTAAGTTAGCAAAACACCCTTAATCTCTTTCCATCACATCCCCCACTTTCATCCATAGCGTGTTTCACTATCTGAAATTGCTCTGGTTATTTATTTTATTGCTTATTTACTATCTAGCTTCACCCCTTAACTACAATGTAAACTCTGCTAGAATGGAGCATTGGTTTGTACTTTTCATTACAATATTCCCAGCCCTTTGAACAGTGCATACCACCAACACGGTGCTTGATAAATAATTGTTAATTCAGTGTTGATTTATGATTAACTGAATACAAATACCCAGCACCAAAAAAGGAAAGAAAGAGAGTAAAAGGGAGGGAAGGAGGGACAGAGAGGGAGAGAGAGAGAAAGACAAAGAGGAAGAAAGGGAGAAACTGATTTGTTCATACTGAGATGGAGTAGAAATTCGTTTTTGTTTTTTGGTTTTAAGTCTCTCATATGAGTCCACTCTGCAGCCAGCACTGAGAACGCCTGCTCTGGGGCACATAGAGCTGACTTAAATATCTATCCCTTTGTGAGAAGTATTATGGTATAGTCTCACCCATTTTAGTGGGAAGACATGAAGTCGTATTGTACTGCTCCCCAATCCTATGAAATCAGCCAGCCACATGAGCAGCCACGATCGCAGAGATGAGTTTAACTGATCAGCTAGCTGTCACTTTGGAAAGCAAAGAGCAAGCTTTCGCCCTCAAACCCTGATGACGAGACAGGTAAATAGTGATTGGGGTTACAGGAGAGAGATGTTTGGAGTATGGAAGGGCCACCCTGGAAGGCCTAGAATTGAAAAAAGGAAAGAAAGAGCCCTCACAACAAATAGTAATAATCACAGACATCAAGAGGGACAGGAAAGCAACTGTCCTGCAGACTAAAGAGCTGATTCCCTGAGTACAAGTGCAGGGAGAAGGTAAGAGTGAGAAGGGTGCAGTCGTGAAGGGACAAATGGGCTTCTTTCCCTCACATAGCTGCTTGAAAAGGTAAGCCAAAACCCAAATGCGTGCAATGTCACGTATCTGCCAGTGAATTCTTCCTCCCCTACGCTCTCCAATCCTGGCCAAATATGACCTGTTGCTCTGGGTTCGGAAGACACAAGTTAAGTGTGAGTAAGTGCTCTTTTCTATTTTGTATAGAGGAGTAACACAGAAACTATTAAAAGGAAAGAGGGCCATGATGACCAGGAATGCCATTTTTTCATTGTAAATGCATCCAGCCCGACATCACTCCCTGTAGCTCCAGCTCACCAAAATCTGTGTCGTGCTCCATTTACCCCCCCACCTGGTTTACACCCCACACAGGCTATCAAACATGGAAAACTCCATTAAACCATTACCGCTGTTGGAGTTATTTTTCTTTCAGGGATTATGTCTCTAATAATTATGTTACTAATATTGGCATAGGAGAAGCACTTAAATTTGTTAAAAAGGAAAGAAAAGAAAATGTGGGAAATTTCAATGAGAAAACAACTTTTTCAGAACCTCAAAAACACCACATACGCTGTATTTGGTATTCGTCTGGAAAAGTGAGGCTGTGCTGTGGTAACGAATTAATCCCCCAAATCAGTGGTTTAGCCCCACAAAAGTTTATTGTGCCTTCACACTACACACCCAAAGCAGGTTGGTGGCAGTCTTCGCCCCACATACTCTCACAGTATACAGGTCACTGTGTGCTCCGCCATCTTGTGAACTGAGGTGTCAATACCTGGCTTTCAGGGTTATTACATCCAAGTGCCTCCCTCTTCTGTCTTTTAAGGACCCTTGTGATTACATTAGGCCCATCTGAGTCATGCAGGTTAGACTTCTCATCTCAGAGCCCTTTAGTTTCATCACATATGCAGAATCTCTTTAGCCATGTGAAGTAACTTTCACAGATTCCGGGGGTTAGGACTTGAACATTGTGGGAGGTCATTACACTTCCTTCCTTTAAACTGAGAACATTGTTTTTAATTGAAAAACAAAAACAAGAAACTTAATTCTCCTGAATTTGCTCTTTGCTCCTCTTGGGATCGTAAACTCCACTTGTTCAGTTTGGAGGGTATCTCCTCTTTAATGAAGTGGCATTCTCAGCTGAAATATTAAAAACGCACAGGGAACATGCTAAGACACCTCAGTCCTTCCTGTTGGTATGCAAGACCTTTTTTTAAGAACTTAGGGCATGATATTTACATTTTAACATATTAACCTCCATGCAATTCAAATGCACATTTTTAGGGAGTGGATTCTTAGATTATTCCATCCCAGAAAAGAATAACTATATTATTTTCTTATATAGTTCCATGAATTGTGGTTTCATAAACTCCACCGTTTTCTACTATGGTTGAAACAACTCTCGAGGTCAACAAACTTTACCTCAGATCTCATATTCTCTTTTTTTCTTGCACTAGCGTCAGAAAATAGCCACTATCTTATGCACAAGGCCCAGGAAAAGAGGGGATCTTCTACAGAATCAAGCTACTAAGCTAGTTGTCAGCCTTCACACTGCTTTCCTCAAGGAAAAATAGTCCCAATTCTTTTCATATTTCTCCCACAATTCTGGCCTTCATCCCTTCCATCATTTTTTTCCAGCTTTCCTTGACCTCCTCGCAAAGGCCAAGTCTTCACACGGACTAAAGACTTCAGCTGAGGCCTGGTCATCAGAGCATCCCCTGCACACAGCTGTGGAAATTCTTCCACCCCAGACCACATTCCTTGACAAGCCTGTGAGGAGGGGAAGCTGTACGGTGAACATGTCTTTCCCTCTTGTCCAGCACGCACAGTCTACGGGTGAGTCAGGAGGCACTTATTTATTTTGTTGATCTGCCCCTCTGTGGTAAACTCAAAAGCCAAAACGTTGGTCCACAGAAGTGAGCAAGACACTGCACAGGGTTTGTGGTATCTGAGGCCACCCAGGCTGTGAGAGGATCAGGTTCATGGGGTCACAACACTAGAAACTGACATGTGTATATTCGATGCAACTGGACATTTGCTGCAAAGATACTTGGGAAATTCCCACATCAGGGTGAAATCCCTGTTGCTTAGTTCCCAGCTTCCACAGTGGGTTTGCAGCACAGGCTTCCCTGCCTATCCAGTCAAAGGTAGGTTCCCATCCCCTCCTTACTGCCCATTGCATGACAGTATTTAATTTCTTTGCATACTAACTGCATTTATTTGTGTGTTTATGTTTACTATATGTTCCTCCCTACTTCCACTCTCCCCATAAGTGTCCTCTGCTGTCGCTCATTTTTTTTTTTTCATTTTTACTGACATCAAGTTCATCTTCAGGTGTGATTCCAGCAGCAGAAACTGAAGCTGTATACATCCTCATTTACATGCACAGACAGAGAACCGCATCTTACAATAAGACTCATTTCCGCAAGACCTGAACACTCTAACCAATCCCTCTGGACAGAAGAAAGCTATAGCCGATGAGCTGACACAGAGGCGATGGGGTTTCCTGCACTGGCTTACTCCAAGTGGGGCTCAGCCACAGAGCTCCAAACAAAATGCAGGACAGTCACACAATGCAGGTGGGTGGTTTCCCACAGGAACATTGGGCTGCCGTTTGGAAGGGAGAGGAAGAGACATGGATGCCAAATGCATGACCAATGAACACCCACAGCAACCAGCCAACCCCACCTGCTTCCCAGCTACCACTTCCTCCGTGGGTCTCAAATCAGTCACACAAGTGTCTGGCCAAATCGTTAGTTTGTGTATATATGTAGTGTATCTTACATAAATTCTTTTTAAAGCAAATAATTGATTTTATGGGAGACTTCTGTAATGTACTGAAGATATTGGTACAAAACTCTACTTCGAATGTCCCTATCCACACATACCTAGAATTATGCAGCATCTTCAAGGAACGTTTCTCAAATTTTAACCCACTACTTCGTTAGGGCAAATCTCATGTCTGAATGGCTTTTTGCAGCATCCAACACTATTCCTTCCAACTGTGAATCATTAAAAAAAAAAGTTGATTTTGACTTAGAGAGTTGCTTTACAGGGAGGAAGAAACTTTTGGCCACACTCCTTCATGAGGGGGATGGATCGAGATATAGCTGGACAATGTATTCAGATGGAAAAAAAAATTAAGACTGGCTGGTGTGTTTAGGGGGAAAAATTAAAATGTGAATTTTATAAAGTTTGCGGGATTTAAGTTTTCCAGATTTCTACAGTTTTTAAATTTTCTGTAACTAACTTGTAGATTTGTTTCTCTCCTGGGTTTGGGTAAAGAGAGTATTATTACAGAAATAAAAAGTCAGTGGATTTTTCTCTGGCAACAAAAGTATATAAATATTGAATTGGGATACAGATATTTATTAGGTTCAATGTGTTAATGCACTTTAAAAGAGTATGATCATTTTCTTTTTCATTATTAGAATGTTAGGGCAAGAAAGATTTTGTTGGCTGGCTCACCTTTTCATTTTGCAGATAAGAAAACTGAAATGAAGAAAGGTGAAATGACTTTCTTTGATTCACTAACACTCAGCCCAAAGCTCTCACCATTCTAATATATGGCTTTTTTCTTCTGGGAGGCATCTTTTCAGGGAAATGCCATCTTAAGGAAGGTCATCAGTGTTCCTGGGTTAACCTGAGATAAAAGCTTGACGTGTTTTGGGGGGCATTTTTGTTTTTGTTACTTTTGCTGACATACAGACTTACATTTTGCCAGTGACTTTGGAGAAACGCAGGATTAACCAGACATGAAGTCTGAACATTGGTCCTCATTTGAATCTCATACACTCCACTCAGAGATTTTCTAACATTAAATGTTTCTCCAGCAGCTCTGTCTTCCCCCCTTATAAGCACCGGTCCCTGTGCTTTGGTAAATGTAAACCACTGCCATAGTAGCCCTGAAGGGAAAAAAAAAAATTGACAATCCCAAGGTCCACAGTGAGAACTTTCTCACTCAAGCATTTTACTCTGGAATTCCAAACTCTGAGATGCGGAAGCGGTCAGTCCTCAAGCAGATGGCCAGGGCTTAGCGTCCAGCAGATGGTTTGATCCGGGAGGTCAGGGAGGAAGGGGACCCCAGGGCAAGACCTCCGGACATGTGAGGCTCGTTATGAGCTGGGAACGAAGCCAAAGAGGCAAGATATGTATGCCGTTGGGAGCGGAAGGAGGGTCAGGGCTGTGACTTCGTCTGCACGCTCGGCGGAGGGAAGTGTGGAGGCTGGGCGTGATGGTCAGCATTTGTCCCAGAGGCCAGGGGCATGACATCGGGGTGAGGGAGTGGAAGGCAGTCTTCAGCGATGGGGGACAGAATCAGGTAGGAGGTTTGAGGACCAAGCGTCTTTGAAGAAGGAAGTTTATACAGAAACTTTGTTGAGACAGTAAAGACCTAAACCAATTGAGTAGAGCAGAAGTAGGCGTGATAGGAAGCAGAACCTGAGAAGATGAATATCTCATCCTTTTCGTGACTCCTCCTCCCTTTACTTTCTCTCCTATGTTATGGGTTGGCTTGTGTCTCCCAAAATGGTACATTGAAGTCTTACCCTCGGCATCACAGAAGGGAACTTTATTCGGAAACAGGATTGTTGCAGATGTAATGAATTAAGATCAGCCCATGCTGCAGTAGGGTGCATCCTTCACCCAGTATGACTGGGGTCCTTATAAGAGGGAAATTTGGACACAGACACACACAACGAGGAGAGCTACATATGAAGACACAGATGCAGGTGGGAGATGGTGGTGTGAAGACAGGGGCAGAGAATGGAGTGACGCTGCCACAAGCCAGGGAACATCCGGGCCTACCAGGAAGGAGCTCTGAAGGGAACACAGTGCCGCCAACACCTTGAATTCAGACTTCTGGCCTCCAGAACTCTGACAACATCCATTTCTGCTGTTGTAAGGCCCCCAATTTGTACTTTGTTACAGAAACCTTAGAAAACTAATACTCACTATTTTTATGATTTTCAGTTGCAGCCCATTAAAGGATAGAGGAACAAAATATTTTTTTCAACCAGTTTTTTAAATTAATTAGTCCAAATCTACCCTGCCATCCACTGTCCTCACAGAGAGGTTTTGGTTTTGTCCTCCATCAACCTTGGTGTACCTTTTTGGGGTGGAGAGAGGATGGAGCTCTCAATATCAATTTCTGAAAGAGATCGTTCTCCCTAGAATCTTTTATCTGTTCTCTTAATCCTTTTATATTCTCAAAGTAGTTGAAAGAGTCTAAGGGTTGCAGAACAAGTTCTCAGAAATTCCTGATAAATATCTGCATATGGTGATTTGTCACCTCTGTTTGAAAGTTCATATCTGTGGTATCTTGGTTCTTAAGCAAGACTTTATTTTAACAAATGCTGAAAGACTGAAAAACAACAGAGGCTTGCAAGTATGATAAAGGAATGAGAATCTATTTTTTTTAAGTGATTTGGAAAAGAAACAAACATAATTTCTGGAAGTAAAATGTATAGTAATTGGAATTGAAAACATCATGGACGTGCAATGGGGTAAGGCTTGACCACCAAGGGAAGAGATCTGAAAATAATTCAATAGGTTAAAGGAGATGGTAGTTTATGTCTCTCTTATGAAATAAACTATGCATTCTCTTATGAAATAGAGGTGAGCATTCCAGGTTGTCTGTCAGGCAGCTCTGCTCTGGGCGGTCATTTAGGGACACCAGTTCTTTCCATCTTGTTTCTCAGCCATGCCCTAGGACATAATCTCATCTGGTCACAGAGACAGGTGACAAAACAGTTCTTTTCCCCCCAATCCTTTCTGAACCATTGCTTTTGTAAAATATAAAAAAATAAATTACCAGTAAAATGATTACATGCTTGAGTATTATGACAATGTTGAATTGTTGTAAAGTGTCCAAATGCTTTTCTTTCTGTTTTTAAACAAATCCCATCCCAAGCCAGTGACAGTTTATGGACCTGCTGTGTTTGAGCAGCGTTATCCCAGCTCCCCCGTAGGATAAAAGGTATGGAAGAGACACACCTATTGTGCTAATGTGACACACATCATTTCCATTCACATCTACTGAAGACTTAGTCACACGGCCATATCCAACTGCAAAGTTGTCTGGAAAATACCATATAGCTGAGCATCTATGTGTCCAACTACAAAACGATTAATACAGACGAAAGAATAAATTATTGTATACAACACTTGTCTCCATCACAAAAAGGTTACAAAGCATATTGGACAGAGTACATCGGAACGTCAGTGAACTAAAGGACAGAACCAAAGAAATTATCCAGAAGACGCTCTAGAGACAAAGAAATGGAAATATAAAAGACATGTTATGAGTCTTGGAAAAGGCCCAACAGAATAGGAAAGAGACGATAGTTAAAGGAGCATAGACCAAGAATTTTCTAGAATTTTGAGAGATACAAATGCTCAGATTCATGAAGCACAATAAATCCCATGCTGGGCACTATTGTAAAGGTTCATATATTAGCACATTTAATCCACACAGCAACCCTCTATGGAGAGTATTGTTATCATCACCATCTTACAGAGGAGGCATTCAAGGTTCAGAGAGGTTAAATGACTTGTTCAACGTCACACAGCTAGCAAGGAGCAAAGGTAGGTTTCTAGAGTCTTTTACCACAATACTATACTAACGCTCAGAAAAAATCTGTACTGTTTTAGTAAAAACATCAAGGGCAGTGCTTTAAAAAATAAATATATTGAAAAATTTTATTTACTTAGAAACTAGGTCCATAGACCTAAATATGACTCCATCCTAAATATTAAATTTATACTACCGGGAAAGATGGTAAAATTAGTGTACATTTCCATAAATCCCTCTCAGACATCCACTCAAAAACAAAAAATAAAGAAGAAAATTTCCTTTACGATGAAATTAGAAAATGGCTGCAGCTTCAACACCACAAATACTGAGGCCTCTATAGCAGGCACTGTTTTCATCCATTTATAAGAGAGACCACAGGGGACAGGTTCTCAGAGATCACACAGAGGTCCCATCTTCTGTGGCCCAAGAGGTGTTTTAAGAGACCCATCTTGCTTTGCATCCTTCTTCCTTCCCACTTTATCTCTGCTTCTCAGAATGGTTCCTCTCTCCACCCAGAGCCATGCAGCGGGGAGAGGGCAGGGCTCCTAGTTCCAAGTCCCTTACCAAGAAGCTGTGTGATATCAGGCATATCACTCTACCTCTCTGGACTTCAGTGTCATCATTTGTAAATGAGATGCCTAATTTGCATCAGCAGTTTTCAGACCGACCCAAGGCTCAAATCTTTTTCTCCTCACAAAACCTGTGACCAAAACATCGCATAGATGGAACAGAAATCAAGCCACTGTAGCTGAATCGGAGAAGGAGGGGCGAAATCCCTGCCCACCAGGTTTCCCCATCCCATCCCACAGGTTGGGCATGAGACAGACTCATACTCCACAGAGGAGTTTCAAAATCACCCATTTTTATGATTTCTGACACCTTTTCCAGCTGCAATGACTGATCATTCTTTTGGGAGCCTGACAACTAAATATTGGTCGCTGCTCATTCTTTGGATGAGACATGTAAAGAGTAGGGGAGGATGGGAAGAGGAAAGAGGAAGAGGAGGAGAAGGAAAGGAGAAGAAAGGAGGAGAGGAGGGATGGGGGTGCGGGGAAGAAGAAAGAAGAAGCAAACTAAGCATTTACACAAGAGCCACAAGTTATTTTCAGGCTTAATCCCAAACAAAATCTGACCACTGTCTTTGCCTAGTGAATAATTAACATGAGGTAACTAAACGAGACATTTATTAACAAGAATTATGTTGCAGTATCCCTTTTATGCTCCATCCTATTAAAATGTCTTGGAAAAAAAGAGCCATTTGTGGGCCACAGGTCTCACCTGGGGAACAGGCAGAGGGGAAGCCAAGCACCGTATCCCTCTGAGGCCACGCAGGTCGGTGGTGACAGTTCTGGCTTCAACCAAACAAACACATCAGCATCTTGTTTCTTCCACCTGAAAATTTATGTCAGCCCTCTGTGTACGCAAAGCTGAAGAATCCCAGCAAATTGGAAACATGGAGCAAGAACAAAAAGCCTCTTTTGTCTCGAAGGCAACAAAATAAAAAAGGGCTTCTTTTTTCAGGCCATAAGAAAAGAATTACTCACTTTAAGCGCTCAAGCTGACATTTTCATGAGGAAACAAATTTGGACGATTTCATTTACTGCTTGCAAATACTGAATGACCCGGAGAGCTAAACAGTATTTCCACATATGTCTCCCGTCCTCTGCCCTGCCCACAGATGTTAACTCACCCTTGCCCTTTTCTCTTCAAGGGGTCCCTATAACATTCTTCTATTTATTTATTTGGGGTAATTTGGAGACTGAGTATTCTGTCTATCTGCCATGTGTTTTTGGTCAGTGTCAGTAGCAAAGTAATTCTTACACTTACATTGTACTGAGGGCTATTAAGATGACAATGCATTGATGTTGCAGAAAATGGCTCATTAGTTCAATCTCAGAGAAGCTATCCCTTCCCAGAGTGCCTCATGCTCCCCCTGTGCACCCCCGTCCCCACTGAACTTGAGTGCCCTTCACCACTTGTCCCTGTCACCTAGTACTGTTCTCTCAGATCTTCACACTCACTTTACTATATTGCATCAAATCCAAGATCTCGCTGATTCTAAAATGTACCATTATCTAATATAACTTTGAAAAATAAAAATCCCTGCCAATAAAGTGTTGACACAATGCTTTCTTAGCACTGAGAACTGTTATTCTATACTTATTAAAAGAGTTCTTTTAGGCTTATTTAGACATAGGACTGACTTGTTTATTGCTCTGTGCCTACACAAAAATGAAAATACATGCTAAATTAATTGGTATTTCTAAAATCTCTTCACATTGAGAGTCTGGCACTTCTGAATCACTTTTCGACTCTGAGTCATCAGTGCCCATGTTCTTTCATGTATTTTCATCCTCTACATTCTCGAGAGTGTTGGTGACACTGAGTTTCTTATGATGGCTCCTCTACTGTCTTCGAGATTTACTCCCAAGTCACGGACATGCATCCTGCAATTTTTAATGTTGGCACTTTCTTGGCCTAACCAGAAAGTGTCAATTAAGGTTGTCAGATGACAATCAAGACTCATATGCCTTTCTCAAAATGGCTCTTAAATTGTCTGTCACATCATCATAAACAGCAACAGAATTCTTATGTGTACAGTAATAACAATATGTCATGACTGCCACCTGGCCAAAAGTGATTGTGAGATGCTGTCAGTTCTAAGACTCATCCCAAATTCAGAAATGTGAACATGTGTCCTAACATTGAGAAATGATGGGGAATGCTGTTTTCTCTGAATGTTGTCTCCCTACCCTTTGACCAGTCAACTCCTCTTGTTCTGGAGTTCCCAGCTCAAGGGTGTCTTTCTCTAGACCACCTTCTTCTCTAGGTCTAGACTACCCTCCTTCAGAGTTTGTGTCTCAGTTCCATAATATACATTTACAAGTGTGGTTACAATACAATGGGAGAGATAAATAATGTACTGAAAGAATCAGTGTGTGAATTCCTGCTGGAATTTACATGCAAATGTACAGTCAACTTGCGGTAAATTTGTATCTAGGTATAAGGAATGAACATAACTGTAACGCATTATTCATTCAACAAATATTTGTGAGCCTCTTTATGTAGTATGCATTTGAGTGGAGGAAGTAGATCATAAACAAAGATGACATAATATATGATGTGATATGATATGGTGTGACATATAATGGGTAGTAATGAATCATATCAAGGAAGATAAAGCAGGGAGAGGAGGTTTTAAAAGCTACTTTAGATATGGCAGTAAGGCTTCTCTGAATAGGTGACATTTGAACTGACCCTTGGATGAAGAGAGAAAGGAAGGCCATGAGTGTATCTGATGGAACAGCTTCCTGGACAGGGTAGGAAGGCAAAGGTCTCGAGATGGAGGGATCTGCATAGTTGAAGGACAGCAAAGGGGCTAGTGTGATAGGAGCATTGTGTGCAAAGAGGAAAGTCGTCATATACGATGTGAGACAGGCAGCCAGAAGATCAATTTGCAGGGCCTTGAAAGCCACTGGAAAAGCACTGGTTAAACTGGTCAGTTGTCCCAGCATGTACTCCAGAGCCCTTTAACGCTCTGTGATTTCCTCAGGGATTTTAGGGGCAATGTCCCAAATAGTAACACAGGTGAGACTCCCACTCTCCTTTCCTAACCTGGGCATCATTCACTTGGATCCCAGCCTACCCAAAAGCTGCCCTGGGCAAGTATATCTGTGCAATGAGGGAGCTTCTTGCAATAAATATTGACAAGAAGGAAGTGTAGATCCCAATGACTGTCAAGAAACATTTTTCTTTATCCCCTTTTCCCATGTAATCTTGCCCTGTAGGACCCATTATTCCCCTGGCCCTGGAAGGGGGAAGCCACAGACTCTTATTCTCACATCTGCATGAGAAACGGTGCAAAGACATGATGTCAAAGAGCATATGGGCAAAAAACAAAATAAAGAAAAAAAACAAACAAAAAAAAAAAACTGAGAGGGCTACCAGGATTACTGCAGTCATCTTTGAAATCAATCTGCCATAGAGGCCTTATAGAAAGCCTGGGAATGTATTTTATCTAGAAGACGAATGTATTTCCCACCCAGACTACTTCAAAAGTCTACTATGACCTTCAAGCATGGAGACCTGTCTAATACGTCCACTGAAAAGCTGAAAGCAGGGCTGGAGGTACAAAACAGACCCAAGTGCAAGGTGATGGAAGGGAGACTACAAGAGCTATGCCTCTGGAATATTCTACCATGCTTGCATACTGGCTGATGTGTTCTTTCAGTTTTCAAATGATTCTAAACAAACCCAAATTTATATTTCTATATTTAGCAGCCCCCAGTTTGATTCTGATCCTGTCTGGAGACTGCATGGCCTTCTGCCAGTGATTAAATTAGTCTGTGAGATATCTATTGCTCTGAGCTAACCAATAGTCATGTGATATTTTTAGCAACTGTAATATAATATTAGTAGAATTATGCATTTTTATGCCTTTGTAAAGTAATCTCTAATAGTTTAAAAGTCGTGTCCCTTATTAACCCCATAAAAGCCACAGACCTCTGTAACAAGACTGAAAGAAACAGACTGGGTTCTGGATTCCTGAGACAGGCAAGACCAGAGTACATCCATGTAAGAAGTCCCTCCAACAAAACACTATACTCAGGCAGTGTTAAGCAGTGTCCCTTCTCTCCCTGGTAAACCATGTCCTTTGCCATGCCAGAAAAAAAGATGAGCAAGAAGTGGGGAAAGTGGGTGAAAGCCCTTCTAAAAGAGCCGTGCCTCTGTGCCCTGAACAATCCACATGCTGCACTAAGAGCCTTTCTCATCAACCCCCACACGCCACCCCTACTGGAGTAATCATTCCCAGAGCACACCCAGCACATTGTCACCTTCATGGCTTTCCTTAAACAGTCTCTTCTGCCTGGATGCTTTCGACCCATTGCTGCCTGCCAAGTCATTCTTTGAGCTCAATACTACATACTCCAAGAAGGCTTCTCACATTGTCCCGGGCAGAAATCATCTATCTCTGATCTTCATATTATTTCTGTAAAAACAGGAAAATATTCTCTCTTAAAATGTTTACAAAGGTCATCCAAGGCAAAGAAAGTCAGAAACTGTCACAGCCAAGAGGAACGTAAGGAGACAACTAAATGTAATATAGTACTCTGGAAGTAGTTCTGGGGGGAAAGGGAGGCACTAGATAAAAACTAAGGAAATCTCAACAAAGTGTGGGCTTTAGGTACGAGTAATGAGTCAATACTGGTTCATTAATTGTACTAAATGTCCCCCACCAGAGTAAGATGTTATTAAGAGGTTAGCAAGATGCAAGGTATATAGGAACTCTGTATTATCTTCACAATTTTTCTGTAAATTTAAAACTGCTCTAAAATAAAATATTTATTAAAAACACAAGAGCAGGAAGGGGCTTCACAGTTAAGCCTGATGAAGATGCGATCAACAGAGGGTCACTGCCAACCATGTCAGCCTCAGGAGAGAACAGAAAGGCCAAGAGCCCAGTGAACAGCTTACTCCTAATGGGCAAACCCTCCTTGTTGACTCCATTCCCAGGACCAGAGCTGCTCAAATACGTGAAAATGAAGATTCCACACAGAGACGAAGACCTGAAAGATGTGTGAAACTGTACAAGTGGCGTGCAATATTTTGAACAGGGAATAAAATGCCACATAATACAAAAAAAAAAAAAAAAAATTGTACAAACCGTTTTGGAAAGTCATATGCTGATAGCTATTACACTGAAGAATACACATACCCTTTGACAAAGCAGTTTCACTTTAGGACTCAACTTTTAAAATCTAACAGAAACAGATTCTTTTAAGGAAATCCAAGATGGCAGAGTGGATAAACACTGTGCCTGCTTCTTTCCATGAACACATTAAAATTACAACTAAATTATAGAACAATCAACCTGAAGAACCATCTAAAGTCTAGCTGAACAGAGGTTTTATAACTGATATAAAGAGGAAGCCATGTTGAGACTGGTAGGAGGGACAGAGACACAAAACGGGCTGGCCCCAAACTTCCACGTGGCGGTTAAGAAGCATGAGGGACATCTCAGCCACTGAAGCTCCCTGCCTCCCCAGAGAAATGAGAGCCCCCAGCCCCACACCAGCCTCCCCAGCCCAAAGTACTGGTGCTGGGAAGAGGAGCCCCCACAACATCTGGCTGTGAAAAGTAGTGGGGATTCTGACCATTCAGGTGGGACAGAAGATGGCAGGAATCCCAGATGTCCTTTTAAACAGCCAACGCATAGACTCTCTCAGGCCCCTGCCTGCTGTAAGGAGAAGTACCCCACACAGGGAAAATAGTTCCTGTCCTCCAGCCCTCACTCTGACACCCTCCAAATTACTGTCCCTCAACCAGAGCCCAAGGTGAGTGTCAGACAGAGAAAGACAGATGCAATGTGATTTTGCTTGTATGTGGAATCTAAAGAACAAAACAAACAAAACAGAAACAAACTCACAGATACAGAGAACATTTTGATGGTTGCCAGATGGGAGGGGGGTTGGGTGAAAAGGGGAAGGGATTAAGAAGTACAAAGGGGTTGTTACAAAGTAGTCATGGGGATGTAGGGTATAGCATAAGGAGCATAGTCAATAATATTATAATAACTATGTATGGTGTCAGATGGGCACTAGATTTACTGGGATGATAGATGGCAGGTAGTTGGGGAGCTGGGGAAACAGTTTAAGGGGTTAAGCAGTACAAATTGGTAGTTGCAAAATAGTCATGGGGATGTAAAGTAAAGCATAGGGAATACAGTCAATAATATGGTAATAATTATGTATAGTGCCAGGTGGGTACTAGACTAGTTAGGGGATCACTTAAATGATATAAGTGTCTAACCATTTATGAATCTTTTATTGAGATATGCTATACACCTGAAGTTAATATAAAATAATATTGATGTCAACTATACTGAAAAATTAAAAAGAGGGCGAAAGGTGAAAGGAAATAAGAGGTTCAAATCTCCAGGTATAAAACAAATAATTCATGGGGGTATAACATACAGCATAGGGAATACAGTCAATAATATTGTGATAGCAAGGTACAGTGTCAGATGGTTGCTGGACTTATGGTGATCACGTCTTTAGGTATATAAACGTTGAATAACTATGGTGTATGCCTGAAACTAATATAATATTGTATGTTAGCTATATTTTAATAAAAATCTTGAAAAAATAAGTAAATAAATATTATACTGCTCCTTGTCTCAAAAAGAAAAAAAAACCTAACAGCAGCATGACCTGAGACATGCAAAGAAGGGTCATCGCTGTGGCACTGTTTAAAAGGGCACAGACTGGGAAAAAAACCAAATGTCTGTCAACAGGGAACTGGTTGACTAATTGTGGTACAGACATACCATGCAATCATATTGCAGTCTGTCAAAGGATGAGTCCTTTCAATTGGAAGGCCGTTCCTGGTGTCTTGTTAAGTAAGTGAGAAAAGCAAGTCATAGAGGCGAAAACGGGGAAGGGGAAATGGGGAGTGGCTGGTTAATGGGTTTCCTTTCTAGGATGAAAGTCTCCTGGACGTAGACAGTGAGGATGGTTGCACAACGTTGTGAGTGAACTAAATGCCACTGCATTAAATGGTTAAATTGGTGAATTTTATGCCATATGCATTTCACCTCAATAAAAAAGTGATAACTAATAAATCCCATATATGTGTATATTTTCAAAGTGCTCCTCTAAGAACCCCTTCTTGTTAAAGAAGACACCTGCTATTTGTGAGTGTGCTGTGGGGGGAGAATGAGCCGCCCAGGCCTGCTTAGAACCCAGGCTTTAGGTGGAAGGAAAGAAATCTCTCTGAGGGGGAAAGGGAGAATTAGGAAGGAGTACTCTGGGGTTAAGAGTGAAGGGGACAGGCCTCCTGGGTGGGATTGGGAGGAGATATCAGGGAGGAACCTGTCAAACAGGAAGGTTGTAGGGAAATTCTCAGGGCTGAAAGACGTAATCCCTCCACCTGACTTCACAAACCCTCAGTAAGCCATCATACATGCTTACTGATGCTCCGCTGGTTTAGCTTTATTGTGGGAGCCAAGGAAAAGGATAAGGTTTAAGTCTAGATCAAGAGGAAGCTAAAAAATTAGTGAGCCCCTGGGAGCCTGGAAGACAACCTCAATGAGTTCCGCTTCTTTAGAAGTCATGTTCTTCTGTGCCTCAGTTAATGCGGGTGAGGATGAGGGGGCACTCCTGTTCCATGAGGACATGCGTGGGACCTTGTCTGTCTTTATGGTCCCTGAAGGACTTAATACAATGCCAAGCACATAGTAAGTGTCCAATAAACATTTATGGAGTTGAATTGTATTAAGATGGGTTTCTTTATTGAGATATAATTGACATGCAGTAAGCTTAAGGGATACAATATGCTGATTTGATATGTTTATATATTGCAATATGATTACCACCATAGCCTTAGCTAACACTTCTATCACATTACATAATTACTGTTTCTTTTCTGTGGACAACATTTAAGATCTAGTCTCCCAGCAACTTTTAAGTATATTATACAGTATCGTTGACCCTCCTCACTATGCCAGGCATTAGGTCTCCAGAACTTATTCATCTTCTACCTGCAAGTTTGTACCCTTTGGCCAACATCTCCCCAACTTTCCCACTCCCCCGCCTCTAGTAACCATCATCTACTCTCTGTTGCTACACGTTTGGCTTTTATAGATTCCACATGTTAGTGATACCATACAGTATCTGTCTTAATACTTAATTTGTCCTCAAGATTCATCCATGTTGTTGCAAATGGCAGGATTTCTTTCTAATATAGCTAAATAATATTCCATCAGATAATAGATAGATAGATAGATAGATAGATAGATAGATAGATAGATAGATGATAGATAGATAGATAGATAGATAGATAGATAGATAGAAATAGATATATAGATACCATATCTTCTTTATCAATTTATCCATTGATGGACACTTAGGTTGTTTCCATAGCTTGGCTATTGTGAAGGATGCTTCAATAAATATGGGGTGCAGATATCCCTTTGAGTCAGTGATTTTATTTCCTTCCAATCGTTTACCCAGAAGTGGGAGTGCTAGATCATATAGTAGTTGTATTTTTAATTCTTTAGCAACTTCCATACTGTTTTTGACAGTGGCCACACACATTTACATTCCCACCAACAGTGAACAAGTGTGCCCTTTTCTCCACATCCTATATAATAAACAACATTCATTATCTCAGATTTTCTTGATGATAGCCATTCTAACAAGTATGATTTTGTGGTTTTGATGTGCACTTTCCTGATGATTATAGATGTTGAGCATCTTTTCATATACCTGTTGACCATTTGGATGCCTTCTTGGGAAAACATATAGTCAGATGCTCTGCCCAATTTTTAACTAAATTGCTTGCTTTTTATTATTGAGTTGTATGCATTCTTTATATATTTTGGGTATGAACCCCTTATGAAATATGTAGTTTTCAAATATCTTCTCCTATTTGATAGGGTGCCTTTTCATTTTATTGATTGTTTCTTTTGTTATGCAGAAACATTTTAGTTTGATATAGTTCCACTTGGGGATTTTTGCTTTTGTTGCTTATGTTTTTTATATCATAACCAAAAAAAAAATAATAATAATTGCAAAGATCAGTGTCAAAGAGCTTCATCCTATGTTTTCTTCTAGTAGTTTTATGGTATCAGGTCTTATGTTTAAGTCTTTAATTTGTTTTGAGTTAATTTTTGTGAGTGGTGTAAGATAGGGTTGCTTCATTTTTCTGCATGTGGTTATCCAGTTTCCACAACACCATTTGTTGAAGAGACTATACTTTGCCCACTGAGTGTTCTTATCTTTAAATAAACTTTTTTTACATTATTTCTAATCAAGAGATAATTCAGTACACCAATAACAAACTATCAGAAAGAGAAATTAAGAAAACAATCCCATTTACAATTGCATCAAAAACATAAAATACTTAGGAACAAATTTACCCAAGAGAGATAAAGACCTGTACTCAGAAAATTATAAGTCATTTAAGAGAGAAATTAAAAAAGATACAAATAAATGGAAACATATACTATGCTCATATAGGAAGAATTAATATAGTTACAATATCCATACTACCCAAAGCAATATACGCGATCGGGCAATTAAGTTTGCGAACTCATCCTAGAAAAAGTGCTACATCCCTCATTCCTGAATATCACTATAGTCACCTTCTAAGTACTGTCCTTGGGAAGCTATGCACTGATGCCAGCGCTTAGTCCACCCTTCAAAGCAATTTTGGAACTCTTTTCTGGAATGGCCATCAGAGCTGTTGTCGTATTACCTTTGATTTCCTGAATGTCATCAAAATGTCTTCCTTTCAATATTTCCTTTATCTTCGGGTAAAGAAAGAAGTCATTGGGGGCCTGATCAGGTGAGTAGGGAGGGTGCCCCAATACAGTTATTTGTTTACTGGCTAGAAACTCCTTCATAGACAGTGCTGTGTGAGCTGGTACATTGTCGTGATGCAAGAGCCATGAATTGTTGGCAAAAAGTTCAGGTTGCTTTCATCTAATTTTTTCATGCAGCCTTTCCAGCACTTCCAAATAGTAAACTTGGTTAACTGTTTGACCAGTTGGTATAAATTCATAATAAATAATCCCTCTGATATCAAAAAAGATTAGTAACATTATCTCAACAAGTTCGTTAATTTAATTATCAAACCTCATATAGATTCAATGCAATCCCTATCAAAACACTAATGACATTTATCACAGAACTAGAATAAATAATCCTAAAATTTATATGGACCCCGAACAGCCATAAAAGACCCCGAATAGCCGTGGCAATCCTAAGAAATAAGAACAAAGCAAGAGGTATCATGCTACCTGATATCAAACTATACTACAAGTCCATAGTAATCAAAACAGCATGGTATTGGCATAAAAACAGTCACATAGATCAATGGAACAGAATAGAGAGTCCATAAATAAACCCATGCCTATATGGTCATTTATTCTATGACAAAGGAAGCAAGAATTTACAATGGGGTAAAGACAGTTTATTTAAATAAATGGTGCTGGTAAAACTGGACAGATACATGCAGAAAAATGAAACTGGACCACTTTTTTATGCCATATACAAGAACAAACTCAAAAATGACTTACATGCAAAACCCCAAACCATAAAACTTCTAGAAGAAAATATAGGAAGTAAACCCACAGACATTACCCTTAGTAATATTTTTACTGATATATCCCTTTGGGCAAGGGAAGCAAAAGAAAAGATTAAAAAATGGTCAACATCAAACTAAAAAGTTTTTTCACAGAAAAGGAAACCATCAACAAAACAAAAAGACAACCTACTGAACGGGAGAAGATATATGCCAATGATACATCTGATAAAGAGTTAATATCCAAAATTTATTTATAAAAAAACAAATACTCATATAACACCGAAAAAAAAAAAAAACCCAATTAAAAAATAGGCAGAGGACATAAACAAGCATTTCTCTAAAGAGGACATACAGATGTCCAATAGACATATGAAAAGATGCTCAATGTCACTCATCATCAGAGAAATGCAAATAAAAGTCACAACGAGATACAACCTCTCTCCTCTCAGTATGGCCATCATCAATAAATCAACAAACAAGTGTTGGCAAGGATGTGAAGAAAAGGGAACCTTCGTGCACTGTTAGTGGGATTGCAGACTGGTGCAGCCACTATGGAAATCAGTATGGAGGGTCCTCAAAAAATTAAAAATAGAACTACCTTATGAACCGGCAATTCCACTCCTGGGTATCTATCCAAAAAATCCAAGACACTAATTCGAAAAAATATATGCACCCCTATGTTTATTGCAGTGCTATTCACAATAGCCAAGATGTGGGGATGGTGGGGGGCTGAAATGCATATCAGTAGATAATTGGATAAAGAAATTGTGGTATATTTATACAATGGAGTGTTACTCTGCCATTAAAAAGAATGAAATCTTACCATTTGCAACAACATGAACGGACCTAGAGGATATCATGCTAAGTGAAATAAGTCAGACTGAGAAAGACAAACACCATATAATCTCACTTATGTGTGGAACCTAAAGAACAGAATAAATGAACAAGCAAATCAGAAAAAGACTCAGATACAGAGAAAAAACTTATGGTTTCTAGATGGGAGGGGAATTGGAGGATGGGGAAGAAGAGGAAGGGATTAGAAAGTACAAATTGGTAATCACAAAATAGTCACGGGGATGTGAAATACAGTACCAGGAATATAGTCAATAACGTTGTAAAGATCATGTATAGTGTTAGATGGGCACTGGATTTATCAGGGGATCACTTCATAGATTGTGTAGATGCCTGACCACTGTGCTGTACAGCTGAAGCTGATGTAGAATAATATTGAATGTCAACTATAAGGAAATATACATAATGTAAGCAAAGGTAAATACCAAAGTATTCTCAAAACAGGAAATTCAAATAACTTAAAAACATGAAAAATAGTTTACCATCACTTGTAAATATATATATGCACACATATACAAGTATATATACAAGTATACACATATACAAGTATATATATGGAGAGAGAGAGAGAATTATGCTAAGTGAAATAAGTCAGACTGAGAAAGACAAATACCATATGATCTCACTTATGTGTGGAATATAAAGAACAAAATAAACAAATAAAACAGAAACAGACTAATAGATACAGAGAACAAACTGATGATTACTAGATGGGAGGGGAGTTGGGGGACTGGGAGAGAAAGGTGAAGGAATTAAGATGTGCAAATTGGTAGTCACAAAATAGTCATGGGGGTGTAAAGTACAGTTTGTGGAATATAATCAATAACATTGTAAAAACTATATAAAGTGTCAGGTGGGTACTAGACTTATTGGGGAAATCACTTCATAAATTATATAAATGTCTAACCACTATGATATATACCTGAAACTAATATAAAATAATATTTAATGTCAACTATAATTTAAAAAATAGTCACAAGGATGTAAAGTACAGTATAGGGAATATAGTCAGTAATATTGTAATAACTATGTACAGTGTCAGATGGATAATAGACTTATTGGGGTTATCACTTTGCGAGTTATATAAATGTCTACTCACTATGTTTTGTACACCTGAAACTAATAAAAAAATAATTTAAAAAGAGGTACACAGGGCAGGTTTTATTAGCTCGATGCTATGGATGACCAAAACAAAAATCAGAAAGTTGAAGATGCAGCAAGCAATGAGATTCCTACTCAGAATCTAAATTATAGAGATAATTTTTCTGTGTTAAACCAGCCATTCTGGGGATGAACTCTACCAGTTGAAGCCAATGTACTTGTTCACTCATTCAATCATTTGTCCCATTAATTTAATCATTTGTCTGTTTGCTAAACTTTGTATTCCTCCCATCTGGCACAGTGTTTAAAATAAGAGAAAGCTTCACTAAATGTTTTAGAATTAATAAATGGCACATTTTCTTCCCTAAAAAAGGGAGCATGTGATCATGCTATAATGATAAACCAGTAAATAATCAAAATACAGTGCCATACTTATAACTATATTCATCAATTCAATTAATATTTGTTGAGTACTTACTACATGCCAGGAGCTGGGAGGAGACGGGCAGTTGTAGTGTGGAATCTGAGCAGAGTGTGAGAACTTGACTGCCTGGAGTCAAACCCCAGCTCTGCTAATTTTAGCTTCGGAACGTGGGCAAAGTATTTATATGTCGCAGAGCTTCAGTTTCCTCCTCTGTAACATGGAGATCATAAAACATACTTGACAGGGTAGTTGTAAGGATTATATTAGTTCCCATATGTAAAAGTTTCAGATAGTGCCAGGTCAACAGTAATGCTCAATAAATTATAGTTATCACCATTACTAGTTATTACTATTACGAAGCTGTGATGTAAAAAGCAGAGTCTAAGGGCCTGGTGGCTCAGGCAGTTGGAGCTCCGTGCTCCTATCTCTGGAGGCTGCTGGTTTGATTCCCACATGGGCCAGTGGGCTCTCAACCACAAGGTTGCCGGTTTGACTCCTGCAAGGGATGGTGGGCTGTGCCCACTGCAACTAGCAACGGCAACTGGACCTGGAGCTAAGCTGCGCCCTCCACAACTAAGATTGAAAGGACAACTTGACTTGGAAAAAAGTCCTGGAAGTACACACTGTTCCCCAATAAAGTCCTGTTCCCCTTCCCCAATAAAATATTTTTTAAAAAACACACACACACAAAAAAAAAAAAAAAACAAAGCAGAGTCTACAACTACAGGAAAAAACAGATTTTTAAAATAAAATCTATGATTTCAAAAATAATTACCATATATATATGGTACCAAAAAAATGTATACAAGTGGATACTTTGGTCAATGTTGCTCAAGCAGTAGTTCTCCATAATAAAAAGTGTCTGGATGCGATGGTGACCTCTTGGAGCACCTCTTGTAATTACAGAAGTCAAACGTGACTTGTATTCATCTTTTGTTGTCAGTATATATTGAGTATTACAATTAATACAGTTTTTTCCTTTCTTAAAATGTGTCTAATTTTTTTGGCGCTCTGTGTGTCTGTGTGTAATAGAGTGTGTGTAAAGGTGCAAACGGAATTTGATTGGGAAATGAGAATCTTTTCAACAAATGGTGCTAGAACAACTGAATATCCATATGCAAAAAAAAAAAAAAAAAAAAAAATCTGAAGCCCTACCTCAGACCATACACAAAATTTTACTCTTAATGGACAACAGACCTAAACATAAAAGCTAAAATTACAAAACTTAATTCCAAAATGCTACTTCATACCACTATGCAGTGAAATATCCCCCCCTACCCCGTTCTACACTTGACAACCAATCATCTGCTTGCTTTCTGTCACTATAGTTTTGCGCTTTTTTTTTTTTTAAAGAATGCCATATAAAGTGGAATCACACAATATTTATTCTTTTGTGTCTGGTGTCTTTGTTTAGCCTAATGATTTTGACATTCATTTATGTTCTTGCACATTTGGGAAATTGGTTCATTTTTATTGCTGAGTGGTAGTCCATGGTTTGATATACCACAATTTGATAATCCAGTCACGTGTGAACACTTGGATTATTTGCAGTTTTGAGCTATTATGAATAAAGCTGCTGTGATCATTTGAGTACAGGTCCTTGAATGGACTTATGTCTTCCTTCCACTTGGATAAATACCTGTGTCACAGGGTAGGTGAATGTTTATAAGAAACTGCCAAACTGTTTCCCAAAGCAGTCATACCATTTTGCTCTCCCACAGCCTCTAAGCCCAATTAGGAGGAAGATGAGGACAGAAAGGACCACTGAGTTGGCCTCAGGCCCAATAAGGAGATGCGCATAATGTTTCAGACCTAACCGAAAAGCAACCTTTACTCCCAAGATAGACCTTTAGGAAGACAGCTACAGAACCGAAGCACAGAGCCAACCAGTACCCTCCGTCGGAGCCCAAACCCAAGGCAGGACCTCATGTTGGCATAGTTTCAAAATATCCTAAAGACAAGAATGACAATTTTCTTACCCTCCAAGCTCACATTCTTTATCCATGTGCTCACCCTTTGGCATACAGAATTGCAAATATTTAGGAAACGAGAGGATGTGGACTATTCTATATACAGACCAAGGGCTCCCATCCTGAACCATTTCCATTTCGTGTGAGTATCTGATTCATATTTGCCTCATTTGTTTAAATTCATTGGACAGAGACTGCAGTCCGCATGAAATCCAATAATTGCATAAAATGTGAGAGGAGACACAACCATCAGTGGTGCGTTCTGTAGAAGCGTCTCCCTGAAAGTCCTTCACTGACCACATCAGCCATGAGGCCACACAGACCCAGGCACACAGGGCTGTTTATCAAACTGGCAGAGCAAAGAGAGCATTGTGTGCTGGACAGGGCTAGGGCTGGGAGAAGGGGACACGGGCAGGTCAAAAGGTCTAGTTGGCTGGTGCTCATGGTTACAGATGGTCAGGCCAGAATCAGCAGGTGGCTGCAGGGTTAGAGTTTAGACAGACTTCTGGGGTCTGGAGTAGGGCTTCTCACGCTACGTCCTGCAGAGCCCCAAGGCTCCCCACAGTGGACATGAGGCGGTGTGGGGCTCCAGGCTACTCTCTCTGTCTTCAACCAAAGCAGCTCTGCTTTTAAGTGTTTACATATTCAGGCATGCACAAGATTTTATTGCTCTTTTTTTTTTTTTTTAAGAAAAAAGCATTTTCTTGCTAAAAACAATTTTTAAATTATCAGTTCAGAGCTAGACCTCAAAATCAAGCCTCTACAGAGGCAGAGAGGTAACATCAAGGAGCGAAGCAGGCTGAAGAGCATATAAAAGAGAAGGTTAGATCGGCACTGTGGCAAACTAGAGGGTATGTACGTTGACTAAAAGGCCTCTGCTGTTTGACTCCAGCAGGCTGTAGCTCGGGGGGATTGAGAACCCAGTGTTACCAGATCTGCTGATTTTCAAAAGAAACAGAAATATAGACTTGCATGTAAAATATCTTAATTATTAAATGTCATCAAGTCATTCAGTATATTTTAGCATACTGTATGGATCCAAAAAGCACATTAATGACCACAATTTGCCTCTAGATCACTGACTGGTCTGGAAAATACTAGACATGAGAGCAGATTTTCATTATTGAGGCAGAGAGGGGGAGGTTTCATACCTTTCGTGAAGGTAGGAGCTACTTCTGTCTTTTCATTTTCTTTTAATTATTGCATCCTCAGTACTTAGTCCAAGCCTGGCACATTCAGTGCCCAAATATCGGTCAAATGACCGACTGTGTGATTTTCATCTGACTCTCTGCTGCACCTGATTTATTTCCTGCACCTGATTTATTTCGAATCTGAAATAAATCTCCACTTCTGCTCGGACATTCCACGTGGCAGCCCTGTTCCTTCACAGTGAGGCTGGGAGGAGCACACATGTGGCAGGTAGAAGACCATTCCTGGGTGGGCACACCTGGTACATCCATATCTCCCTGGGCACTGGTGAATAATCTGTTAGGTTCGTGCAAAAGCAATTGCAGTTTTTGCAATTATTTTTAACCTTTTAAACTGCAATTACTTTTGCACCAACCTAATAAAAAGGCAAACTACACCAGCTGATCAGAAACAGTGATCTGCAGTTCCCAGATCCTTTTCAGGTACAAGCAACTTCTGGTTTATGTCAGGAAACCCCCTAACATCATCAGTTCCACTTAGGAATAACGTAAGAAGGTACACTGGAGCAAAAACTTCAATGATTAAGTTTTTTGACGTCCATAGACGGATGTCAAATGGCTGTGTCAATGTCAAAAAATGCCCCAAGGTAACTGAAAGCAAATACTCCCACACTCCAAAGTGAGGGGTTCAACCAACTCTGCAGGACTGGCACAGAATATAACTGAATGATTCTGTGACCTATAGCTCACCTTGACCTACCTAAAAGCTAAAGAGAGTTGAAGTTGGGGAAATTAGGGAGATCCAAAATGGCGAAGTAGATAAACTATGCCTGCGTCCTTCCATGAATACATTAAAATTACAACTAAATTATAGAATAATCAACCTGGAGGACCATCTGAAGTCTTGTGGAACAGAAGTTTTATAAGTAAGGATATATAGAAGAAGCCACGCCACGTCTGGTAGGAGGGGCAGAGACACAGAATGGGCCCCACACCTGTGTGTGGAGGATGAGAGTTAGAAGACATATCTCAGCCACGGAGGTTCCGCACAGAGGAGCAAGGGATTCCAGCTCCTCACCCGGCTACCCAGACCTGAGTACTATTGCCAGGAAGAGGAGCCCCACATCTGGCTCTGAAAAACAGGGGATTCTCTCCATTTGAGTGAGATGGAAGGCTTCGGGAAACCCAGATGCCCTCTTAAACAACCCGCTCACAGGCACTCACCTTGGGATCGAGCAGACGGACAGGACAGTGATTCAGCGGACATCAGAGGCATACAGGGAGCAGACTGAGATGTGAGGCTTCGGTGTGAGGGCTGGAGAACAGTCACCAATTTCTGTGGTAGGCAGGCGCCATCTTTCCTATGTTGAGCCCTCCCCCTACGCTTACGTCCAAATCTGAATCTGATTGGTCGGTGAGCTCCACTGCTTTGCTCTGCTGACTCACTGGGACCCCGCCCCACCCAACTCCCTCAATGCTGGAGGCACTTTCTCGCCAGCAGCCATCTCTGCCTGCACTACATTCTTTCTTGGAAAACTATCAGAGTCCATAGGCCCCAGATGGACAGCAACTGGCCTCAGTGTGCTCTCAGACTTTTGCTGAGTAGCTCCAGGTTCAGCACTGGCACCAAACCAGAGTCTACATTAACCTGGTGACCACAACTCTTCCCATTCTAGTGACTCCCTGAGGCGCTGCTTCACCCAATTTGCATACCACACAAGCTTTATCAGTAGCTGACACTTAATGGAGCTGGCAGGTGGCAGCAGGCCTTGGTGTGTCCTGGCTTTTTGCAGAGCTACCCCAGGCACAGTACTGGTGGCAGACATCCTTGATTCACAGTGTGGCCTCTTCCACATGCCTCCAACTTTAGCACAGGCCGAGAACAACTGCAGATCACTTTGTAGCTCCTACCAGGTAGTCCTCAGCCAGTCACAGGCAGGGCGTGACCTGGGCCTGCCCTGGAGCCCCTCCCAAGAGGCCTCAGAACCAACATACTTGGAAGTTGTCTTCAGACCACAGCAGAGCACCACCCAATTAGCCCCACAAGTGGCACACAGTATCAACAGGCAACAGAGCCCTCTGGGGCAAAAATCCCACTCGGTGCTTGCACAGTAGCACATAAGCTATGGACATGACCAAACACCACAGCCAGTCAGCCTGAGGGTTAATACCACCCACTGACATGCCAACAATAATCAAGGCTCAACAATAACAGGAGGGCACACACAGTCCTCACCAGGGACACTCCTGGAGCACCTAGTGCAGGTGACCAGGGAGACTTCCATGGCCCCACAGGAAACCTACTGCATCAGGCCACTGGCCAGGACTGGGGTACATAGAAACCCTACCTAATAGCTAGATAGGCAGTCACAATTAAGAAACAGAGACATCAGCCCAAGTGAAAGAACAGGAGAAACTCTTAAAAAAGAATTAACAAAGGCAAGCAACCTGCCAGATATAGAGTCCAAAACAATGGTTATAAAGATGCTCAAGGAACTTAGTGAGAACTTCAGCAGAGAGATAGCAAGCATAAAAAGGACACAGAACCCATAATAAAGAACCAGTCAGAAGTGAAGAATACAATAACTAAAATGAAGAATGTACTAGAAGGAATCACCAGCAGATTAAATGAAGGAGAGGATCAAATCAGTGATTTGGAAGACAAGGTAGCAGAAAACACCCAATCAGAACAGCAAAAAGAAAAATGAATCCAAAAAAATGAAGAGAGTTTAAGAGACCTCTGGGACAACATCAAGCATAACAACATTCCCATCATAGGGGTACCAGAAGGAGAAAAGAGAAAGCAAGGGATTGAAAACCTATTTGATGAAATAATGACTGAAAACTGTCCTAACCTGGCAAAGGAAATAGACTTAAAAGTCCAGGAAGCACAGAGTCCCAAGCAAGATGAACTCAAACAGGCCCACACCAAGACACATCATAATTAAAATGCCAAAAGTTAAAAACAAAGAGAGAATCCTAGAAGCAGGAAGAAGAAAGTGACTAGTAACCTCTAAGGGAGCTCCAATAAGATTATCAGCTGATTTCTCAACAGACGCTTTGCAGGCCCGAAGGGATTGGCAGAAAATATTCAATGAGATGAAAAGTAAGGACCTACAACCAAGACTACTCTACCCAGCAAAGCTATCATTTAAAATCGAAGGACAGATAAAGAGCTTCCCAAACGAGAAAAAGCTAAAGGAGTTCATCACCACCAAATCAGTATTACAAGGAATCTTAGAGGGACTACTTTAAGATGAAAAAATAAATAAAAATTATGAATAGTAAAATAGCAATAGCTACATATCTATCAACAGTAACTTTCAGTGTAAATGTACTAAATGCTCCACTCAAAAGACATAGGAAGGCTGAATAAATAAGAAAACAAAATCCTTAAATATTCTGCCTATAAAAGACTCACTTCAATTTGAAAGACACACTCAGATGGAATGTAAAGAGATAGAAAAAGTTATTTCATGAAAATGAAAATGAAAAAAGCTAAAGTAGCAATACATATACCAGACAAAATAGCCTTTAAAACAAATGCTATAACAAGAGACACAGAAGGACCCAGTAATCCCATTTCTGAGTATTTATCTGTAGAAACCCAAAATGCTATTTCGAGAGGACGTGTGCATCCATATGTTCACTGCAGCATTGTTTACAATGGCCAAGATGTGGAGGCAGCCTGGGTGTCCATTGATGGATGGATGAATGGATAAAGAGTAGGTGGCACATATATACAATGGAATATTGCTCAGCCATGGAAGAGAATGGCTTCTTGCCCTCTGTGGGGGCATGGATGGACCTGGAAGGTACTGTGCTGAGTGGAGTATGTCAGACAGAGAAAGATAGATGCAATTTGATTTTGTTTATATGTGGAATCTAAAGAATGAAACAAACAAACAAAAGCAGAAACAAACTCATAGGTACAGAGAACCTTTTGATGGTTGCCAGAGGGAGGGGGGTTGAGGGGTGGATGAAAAAAGGGAAAGAGATTAAGAAGTACAAATTGGTTGTTATACAGTAATCATGGGGATGAAGAGTATAGCATGTGGAATATAGTCAATAATTTTGTAATAACTATGTATAGTGTCAGACGGGTACTAGATTTTGGGGGGGTGATAAATGGGAGGGGGTTGGGAAGCAAGGTGAAAAAGAGGGATTAAGAAGTACAAAATAGCCATGGGGATGTAAAGTAAAGCCTGGGGAATACAGTCAATAATATGGTAATAACTATGTATTGTGCCAGGTGAGTACTAGACTAGTCAGGGAAATCACTCAAATCACTTAAATTGTGTAAATGTCTCACTACTATGCTGTACAGCTGAAATTAATATAAAATAATATTGAATTTCAACTGTAATTGAAAAATTTAAAGGGGGAGAATGTGAAGGGGAATAAGAGGTTCCAATTTCCAGGTATAAAACAAATAAGTCATGGGATGTAATGCACAGCCTAGGGAATATAGTCGATAATACTGTGATAATGTGGTACGGTGTCAGATGGTCGGTGGACTTACCATGGTGACTGATTCTCTAGGTATCTAAATATTGAACAACTATGGTGTACCCTGGGAACTAACATAATGTTGTATGTTAGCTATATTTTAATAAATATCTTTTAAAAATTAAAAATAAACAAAGAGTTGAAGTCGGAAATCAGGGAGAAATTGTCTTTGTAAGAGTATTTAATAGGCAGTGAGATCCCTTCCCAAACTCATGTTGGGTGTTTTCTTTTCATCTAAGCCTAGTGCGAGGGACATCAACGACTCACGTAGTGTTTCCTTTGCATCCCCTGGAGTTTCAGTGACGTTCAGGAACTTCCAACCTACCTATAATGGTGCCTGTGTCCAAATAAGAGAAGCTGTGGCTATAGGCCAGAAGAGGTAGATGGGTCCACCACGTCGGGGGGCAAAGGTGCGTGAGTGTGTCTAATGGATGAGACATGAGCCATAGGAAAGAGAGGACTTTCATAGCACCACTTAAATGCTGGCCAGGGATCTGTCTGGGGTGGGGGTGGCATGATGATGCTAGCCAGAGGTGGGTAGTTAGACCTAGATTCCTAAGAGCAGAGGGAGGAAACGTAAGTGGCTGCTGGAAGAAAATATATCACAAATGCTACAGGAAGTACACTTGAATAGTCCTCGTACACGCCCAAAAGAACCCACAAATATACCCCAAGAAACGAAGTCAGTTTTGCTCCTCTACTAACTTGCTGTGGTCAGAAATAGTCAACATTTAATTACATGAATCCCCAGACCTTTCATGTCTCCCTCCTCAACTCCCTCCCCCATTCAGACCTGGAAAGTCAGTAATCTCATCTAGTAAGCTGAGGGCAGGCCAGGAGGAAGAGACATACAAAGCATCAGACAGAAGAGAAGCTTCCCACTCATTTCCTACCAATGCATACCTGAGTACACACACACACACACACACACACACACACACACACACAGACACACACACACACATACACACACACACCCCTCAAAACTTCCATAATAGGCCGAGCTAGGATGGAGAGGGGACACACAATTTAACCTCGAATAAGTTGGGAGGCCTTTTTTTTATTCTTAAACACTGCATTGTACTGGGTATATTAATTACTAAAATGAGAACATTCTTTAAGCTGAAAATGACCAGAGGACTTTTTAATTCTTAAGAATGAGCTAGCCGACTCTGTTGGCTGCCCAGGATTTTTATCAAAGTGGGAAGGAGAGCTATCTCCAAAGAGCAAGGTGGGGGGGTGGGAGTAAAATTGTTAAATTACTAAGCTTTTTTTGTTTTTAATATATAGGAAGAGGGAAGGGTATTCGGACCTGGGCAATAGGAGGCCCAACGGTATTAAAGGCATGAGAGTATGAGGAAGGCCAGACAGGCTGATGTGGCCAAAGCAAAGGAGTGGAAAAGGTACATGGCACCAGCTCACTAGGATGGCTTTCAATGCTCTGAAGTGTGTCCTTTGTTCTGCTGGAGAGAGAGGAGTTCTGGGAGGAGGTAGAGATTATGGTCTGTTGGGTACTTTCAGCAGTTAAACCTGGGGACAGTGTAGACAGAGACTAAAGGTCCTTTGGAGGTTATTACAATAACCCACATGAAAGATGCAGGCCTGATCTGAGACCCTATCTGGAGGCTGAGGTGACAGGAGCCAGCCCCTCTGGATGGGAGGAGTGGAGGGATAACAGGAGTCAAGGATGGCAACTTCTTAGAGCCTGAGCAACAGGTAACTGTGTGGTGCCAGTAACGTGGATCTGAGTATGAAATTAGAAGGAGGAGGAATCTGGAATAAAAACAATGAGCTCAGTTTCAGACATGATGAATTTGAGGTGCTATTGGCAGGACATTCTTAGGAAGACATCCGAGAAGCATCTGGAAACCTGGCCCTACAACAGCAGAGAGGTCAGGGCTGGTGAGATGGAAGTCTTTTGCCCCATCTCAGCATCCTCCTCAAGGGGGCAACTCCAGCAAAGGGCATTCATCCACACTTGGAAAATTCTCCTGATTATTTTTTAGCACATCTTAGAAACAGAGGAGAAAAATGGATCTCCTTTCAACATTTTCATTACGTTCATTCTAAAATTATACACTCCTGATTTCCAAGGACTTCCAGTGCCTGGTGTTGATATATAACCACATAACTTCGCCCTCTGTATATAATGCTGAATTACTTATGCCTCTTCCAGGGCTCACTCCTGACATGGGATGTCAAACAGAAATAGAACATGCATCTCGTGCATCTGGGCTGAAACCTTACAGAGAATTCTATGGGCTGCAATAAATAATCCCTGGTGTTCCTGGAAAGGAGCTGTGTGTGCAGACAAGGTAGGGTCATTGCAGATTTATGAGTACATCTTCCAGTCAGCAGGCTCTGCACAGCCCAGGGCACGGGCCTGCCGATAGTGGGAGGTCCAGGGAGCAATGCTACAAAAGGACAGCTGGTCCAAGGGCTGTGACACCTGGGGACTTGAAGAGCCACATAGCAAACGTTTCCATTTCCTAGCTTTTTTACTGCTGCTCTTACTGCCAGAAAAAGAACTTTAGGTTCATTGAAATCTGGGTGTGTTTTCTGACAACCATTCAAGTCTGATACTGAGAACACTAGACAAACTACTAGTATCGTAAATATAATATAACGTCTGCCAGCTACTCAAAATGCCCACAGGTTAACCTTAGATGAACTGCATGCGTAAAGATTGTCTCCCAATCCCTGATCCTTGCTTATTTTTTCTCATTTCCCACACCTCTCTCTCTCTCTCTCTCTCTCTCTCTCTCTCTCTCTCTCCCTTAATTTACCTATGAAAAACCCCTTCTTGTGCATAGTCTTCGGTAAATGACTTTACCTCTCAGGGCCTTCATTTTCTCACCTGCAAAATGAAGGTGTAAGACCAAGTGCTTCTCACATTTGAAAGTGTGAACGATTCCTCTGAGGATATTGTTAAAATACAGATTCTGGTTTAGTATCAGAATACCGGGGTGGGGCCCAAGATTCTGCATTTCTAACAAGCTCACAGGTGATTTCAGTTGTTGCTCTATGAAATTCACTTTAAGTAGGACAGACTCATGGATGGCACTGAATCCTCACCTGTAGGGCTATCTCCAATTATATTCATGCTCCATTGGTGAAGGCTGCTCATAGAGCTGTTGGGAGTTCTGGGGATGCATCCAGCCCCAAAAGGGGAAAGAAGAATGTGGTAAAATACGTTCAAAATAAGCACATCAAATACTTGCCTTCAATCGAATAGGTGATCTCTTACATCTATACAATTCAATATTTTAAAACATTTGTGTTTCTCTTCAACACAGGGAATAGCTCAAAAGCTGTCCATGTATAAAAGAGTCTAATTTACTCATCAGTATTAATGATGGATTATGGAGGACAGTTTTAAAAGAAGTAAGGAGAACAGAAATCATACAGGGCCAAGAAAACGTAGAATCAAAAAAATTATAGGTGGTTAACAAAACAAAAGTTGGTTCATAAAAAAGATTATTAAGATAACACTTTGGAAAGAGTTGAAGAAAAAAGAGAAGGTGCAAATCAACACCATAGACAATAGAAAAGGAAAAATAAGTATAAACATAGAAGATGTTTTAATATCTTTAAAGCAATATTATGAACAAACAAACACCAACAAATTCCAAAACCCAAATGCAAGGGATGAATTGTTTTAAAAGGTAAAATGCAAAAATTTTAATATGAAAAGCTGGAAAACTAATGTAGGCAAATAATATTTAAGAAATTCAGAAAGTAATAAAAAGCCTTTTCTCGAAACTCACACACGGACACAAAAGCCATGCAGAGTAGGGTTTATAGGTGAGTGCTACCAAAATGTCAAGTAACAAATAATCCTTGTGTTATATAAGATGCCCTCTCAAAAAACAATTTTTTAACTTTAAAAGAAAGGAAAAAGTATAAGCTAGATATCGAAATCAAACAGGGACAATACAAAGAAAGAAAATTATAGGTCAGTTTCACCTCGGAATATGAGAGTCCTAAAGAAAATATTGACTAAATATTGACTAACAGAATCCAACATATATTTAAAAATAATTCATCATAATCATATTTTATCCCAGATATTGGTGAATGATTTAATATTGTAACATCTATCAATCTAATTGAAAAATTTTAACACAAAAACATGATTATCTTAAAATAATGGAAAAACATTTTATGTAGGAGGTTGGACATTTAAGTTCGCGAAATTGTTGCAACGATGTTGCTAACCTTTTTTGATATCAGAAGGATTATTCATTATGAATTTCTACCAACTGGACAAACAGTTAACCAAGTTTACTACTTGGAAGTGCTGAAAAGGCTGCGTAAAAAAGTGAGATGAAAACGACCTGAACTTTTCACCAACAATTCATGGCTCTTGCATCACGACAATGCACCAGCTCACACGGCACAGTCTGTGAGGGAGTTTTTAGCCAGTAAACAAATAACTGTATTGGAACACCCTCCCTACTCACCTGATCTGGCCCCCAGTGACTTCTTTCTTTATCCAAAGATAAAGGAAATATTGAAAGGAAGACATTTTGATGACATTCAGGACATCAAGGATAAATAATATGATGACAGCTCTGATGGTCATACCAGAAAAAGAGTTCCAAAATTGCTTTGAAGGGTGAACTACATGCTAACGTCTGTGCATAGCTTCCCAAGGGGAGTACTTCTAAGGTGACCATAGTGATATTCAGCGATGAGGTAGGTATCACTTTTTCTAGGACGAGTTCGCGAACTTAATTGTCTCACCTCATAGCTAAAGCAGAGCTTAGAGGGAAGTTATCACTGTAAATGCCTATTTAATTAAAAAATAAACCTCAAATCAATAACCAAATCCTCCACTTTAAGAAACAGAAAAAAATCAAACTAAACCCAAAGCAAGCAGAAAGGACATAATGATTGTGCAGAAACAAATAGAGTAAAAAAACAAACAAACAAAAAAAAACAATAGAGAAAATCAATGAAACTAAAAGTGAGTCCTTTGAAAGTTGAACAAAATTGACAAATCTTTAGCTAAACTGACTAAGCATAAAGGAGAAAAAAATCTTGAATTACTCAAGTCAACCATAAAAGAAGCAATATCACTAATGACATTACCAAAATAAAATGAATTAAAAGTGAATACTATGAACAACCATATGCCAACAATGAGTTAACTTAGATGAAATAGGCAAATTTCTAGAAAGATACAAGCTATGAAAACTGACACAAGAAGAAATGATAAATATAAATAGGCCTATACAAATAAAGATATTGAATTAGTAATCAAAATGTTCCCATGAAGTAAAGCTCAGGGATAATAGTGGAATAAACAAAGTTAAATCAGGCTGAATTTACTGATATGGGCCCACTAAGCAGAAACTCTGGACTTGATGTTGTAGCTGGAGGGGTTAGAAAGTGTTCTCAGTTTGATTGGTTGGCTATATCCTGGACCAAAATATGATGTGCCTTAAATGAAGGTGAAACTTTAGAACTGTCTCCATATACCATAGCGGAAGGCGTCCAAAGGCTTAGGGAAATTGGAATACTAGAGTAGGTTTGTCATGTAAGACCTGCTCACCTGCCCCAGGAGGGTCCAGAGGACAGACACACCTTTCACCACAACTGTGAGAAACAAATAAATTTGTGAGGGGAACCCCAGCATCTTTAAATAGCTCTGTGGCTGCTCTTCTCTGTAGGTGAAAAATCACAGTGGGAACTGATGCCACTGAACTGGGATCCTTAAATGCGAGAGGACTGATTGGCTCTTGGAGTGGCCGGCGGCCAGATGATGTCCTTAGCAGCAAGATAAGATGTGTGTGATGACCACAATGGACAGTGGAATTGAATATGTCGTCAGAATAATCTAATTCACAGTCACGCATGGCACTGGCTCATGGACCATGGTGGCCCTAGAAGAGAAATAGATGGGCAGTCTACTAAATTCTTACTTGATCTATATAAGCAGAAGAGTTCTAGGTCAAGTAAAAAGAAATCTAAATTGAACCACCAAAACAAAGAGTCATGGCTCCTTAATTATTTCCCTGACTTGAGCCAGTTAACAGAATTAGAACCCCTTGAATGAAGGGAAGGCCATGACCCCTTGAGAAAGAACTGTGGGACACTACCAAAAATTTAGTCTTTCTCTTAGCCTTCCCCCAAAGAAACCTGCATCCTTTCACGCAGGTGACTATGCACTGGGGGAAGAGAAATATTCAGATTTTGGGGGAATTACTGGACACTGGTTCTCAATGACACTGATTCCAGGAGATCCAAAATGTCAGTGCAGTCCACCAGTCAGAGTAAGAGCTTATGGAAGCCAGGTGATCTGATGGAGTTTTCATTCAGGTACATCTCACAGTGGGTCCACTGCATCCCTAATCCATCCTGTGGTTATTCCACCCAGTTCTGGAAAGCAAAATTGGAATATACTCAGCAATTAGCAGAATCCCTACATTGGTTCCCTGACCTGTGGAGTCAGGATTGTTGTAGGAAAGGCAAGTGGAAGCCACTAGAAGTACCTTTACTGAAGAAAACAATAAACCAAAACCAATACTGCATTTCTGGAGGGATTTCAGTGCTACCATTGAGACCTTGAAAGATGTAGAGTGGTAATTTCCACCACATCCCCATTCAATTTGCCTGTTTGGTCTGTACAGAAAACAGAGAGACCTTAGAAAATGACAGTGGATTACTGTAAACTTTACCCCATGGTCACTAATTGCAACTGCTTTTCCAGATGTGGTTTCATTGCTTGAAATCTCCAGGTATCTGGTAGGCAACTACTGATCTCTCAAATGCTTCTTTTTCTCCATGTCTGTTAGTAAGGACCACCAGAGGCAGTTTGCTTCCATCTGGCAAGGCCAGCAATATAGCTTCACTGCTTTTCACTGAGATACTCAGGGGTATATCAACTCACCGGCCTTATATCATAATTTAGTTAGTCACTGTTCCCTTCCACAAGATACCACGCTAATGGCAATGTGCTAATTTGACCTGGGAAGCTGAGGTAGCAACTACTTTCAACTTATTTGTAAGACATTTCTGCATCAGAGAGTGGGAAATAAATCCAACAAAAATTCAGGAGCTTTCTACCTCCTCAATGAAATGTCTAGTGGTCCAGGGGTGTGGGGCATGCTGAGTTATCCCTTATAAGACACAGGATAAATTGTTGTATCTGGCCCCTCCTACAACCAAACAAGAGGCACAGTGCTTGAAATCCCTCTTTGGATTTTGGAGGCAACATGTTCCTCATGTGAGTGCCTATTTACCCAGTGCTCCAGCCTATTTACCAGTGACTCTAAAAGCCGATACTTTCAAGAGGGGCCCAGAATGAAAGAAGGCTCAGCAACAGGTCCAGACTACTGTGCAAGCTTCTCTTCCAGTTGGGTCAGATGATCCAGCAGATCCAATGATGATTGAAGTGTCTGTGGCAGATGTTGTTTGGAGCCTTTTTCAGGCCCTTACAGGTGAATCAAAGCATGGGTCCTTAGGATTTTGGAGCAAAGTCCTGCCATCCTCTGTGGATAACTACTATCCTTTCAAGAAACAACTCTTGGCCTGATACTGGGCCTTAGGAAAGTCTGAACACTAACCACGGACCACCAAGTTTTCGTGCAACCTGAATTGCCCGTCATGAACTGGGTGTTGGCTGACCCACCAAGTCATGAAGTTGGGTGTGCACAGCAGCACTCCATCATCAAATGGACGTGGTATAAGTGAGTTACGTGAAGAAGTAGCCCACACGCTGTGGTCCCCACTCCTGCTACATTACCTCCTCTAGGTAGCACCTATTGCTTTATGGGGGGAGGGAGTTCCTATAGTCAGTTGACTAAGGAAAAGGAAACTCAAGCATGGTTTACAGATGGTTTTGCATGATATACAAGCACCATTCAAAACTGGACAACTGGAGCACAGCCACCTCTTTCTGGGACATCTCTGAATGACAGTGGTGAAGAGAAATCTTCCCAGTAGGCAGAACTTTGGGTAATGCATTTGATTGTTCATTTTTCTTAGGAGAAATGGCCAGAGGTATGAGTCTATAGCTATTCATGAGCTGTGACCAATGGTCAGGAACTTGTAAGGAGCATGATTGGAAATTTTGTGATGAGGGTATCTGGGGAAGAGGTATGCAGATAGAACTTTCTGAAAGGACCGAAAACAAACAAACAAACAAACAAACAAAAAAATGAAGATATTCGTGTGTTATGTGGCTTCTCACCAAAAGGTGACCTCAGCAAAGGATTTTCATAATCAAGAGGATGAGATGACCTGTTCTGTGGATACCAGTCAGTCTCTTTCCTCAGCTACTCTTCTTATTGCTCAATGGAGTCATGAACAAAGTGGCCATGATGACAAGGATGGAGATTATGCATGGGGTCATCAACCTGGACTTCCACTCACCAAGGCCTACGTGGCTACAGCCATTGCAGAGTGCCTAATCTGCCAGCAGCTGAGACCAAACCAGCATTCCTAATATGATTCCATTTTCCAGGACCATTCATTCAGCTCTCATGTAGAAAGTTGATTACACCAAACCATTTCCATCATCGAAGGGGCAGCTTTTTGTTCTTACTGGAACAGACACTTAATATGGATATGGATTTGCCTTCCCTACATGCAAGTCTTCTGGCAAAACCACCATCCATGGACTTACAGACGCCTTATTCACCACCATGGTGTTCCGCACAATATTGCTTCCGATCAAGGAACTCACTGCATAGTAAATGAAGTGTAGCAATGAGTCGTGCTCATGAAATGTTCTGACCTTTCCATATTCTTTTTCATCCGGAAGCTGCTGGCTTGATACAATGGTGGAATGACTTTTTGAAAACTCAGTTATAGCACCAGTTAGGTGTCAATTCCTTGCAGGGCTGAGGCAAGTTCACAGGAGTCTGTATTTGTTCTGAATCAGCGTCTAATATATGGTGCTGCTACTCCCATGGCAAAGACTCAGAGGTTCGGGAATCAAGGGGTGCAAATGGGAGTGGCCCCACTTACTCTTACCCCACTGACTCACTAGCAAAAGTTTTGCTGCCTGTCCCCAGGACCTCATGCTCTGCTGGTCTAGAGGTTTCAGTTCCAAAAAAAAGGGAATGCTCTACCGGTATATCCAATGGTGATTTAATTGACTTGGAAGTTAAGACTACCTTTCAGCTACTTTGAGATCCTCCTGCCTCTGAATTAACAGGCAATGGAGGGCGTTACCGTATTGGCTGGGATGATTGACTCTGACTACCAAGGGGAAATTGACTGTTACTCCACAATGGAGAGAAGGAAGAGCACGTGTGGAATAACACAGGCAATGCCTTAGGGTCTCTTAGTATTACCCTGCCCAGTGGAAGATTACAACAATCCAATTGAGGCCAGACTGCTAATGGCCTAGTCCTTTCTGGAGTGAAGTTGTGAGTCACCTCAGCAGCAAAGAACCATGACCAGTTCAGGTGCTTGCTGAGAGAATATGGACTGGATCGTAAAAGCAGGTAGTTCTAAATACCAGCTACCATCACATGATCAGTTGCAGATATAAGGACTGTAATGGTTCTGAGTATTTCTTCCTTATTTTATTATGAATATGTCTCTACGTGCATATCAAATGTCTTTATTTTCTTCTCTTGTTTTTCCCCTTGCAATCTAACACAGATATATTAATAATAGTTAAGTTTAATCACATTACTTAAATTACACAATATCAAGAAAATTGAACATCACCCAAGACTACCTTTTCTCCTGTAGAAAGAGTAAGTACATTTTTGGTTGTATGCAGGATGGTTGTATCATGTTAGGCAAAAGTATGACTTTGTTATCGTCTTTACTTGAAAATAGCAGTTCTCTCCCAAATGCTTCTATTTTATCAGTAAAATGGGAAACAGGGCCATCAGCTAAAGTGGGGATGAGCAAAGACAAGCTGGAGACAAGTAGAGAGGGGGGAAAATGCAATAGTCATCTGGGAGAATTATGAAGGTGAATGTTCTAGTTATATTTTGATTGGCAGCCTTAAATACCCACTTTGACTTAATGGTGACAAATTTAAAGGGGACAAGTAAGCAGAGTTTTTGGTGTGTGTTTTCTCCGCCAACCATTTTCAGCTTGTATGTGTGCAGAATGGAGAAGAGTTGCATTGTGTGAAGAGTTGAATGATATCAGAATCATGATTTTGCAACAACAACAGAATACAATGAAGAGGGGTGAGGACATGATTTAAATGATTGACCATGGATTTTAAGCAGGATATGAAAGAAGCAAGGACACGAGAGGGTTGAGGGTCAGTGAAAACATAATAAGATTAGTGGATTGAAGGTCCCAAGTGTTGTTGGCGCCCAGGCTTTGCTCCTGCCAATAACTGTTAGAGTCACACATTAGATTCCCCTTATTTACATTCTAAATAGGATGCCATAAAGGAGTATTCAAATAGATAACATGATTTCACATCGTACTAAATGTAAGCAACTAAATAAAGCAGAGTAAGGGCAGAGGGAGTCATAGCAGAGATGACGGACTATTTTAAACCTATTGCTCATGGAAGACCTCCAAGCCATAGGCACATGCTCTGTAATCACTGTTCTCTACCAAATTCCTCCTGCTCTCAAACAAGCCCCAATCCCACTTCTGTCTCCTGTCCCACTCTTGCCAGATAACTGTGCCACCTTCCTCACTGGGAGGAATCACCGACCAAAAATTATTTCATGTTTCCTTATCTCTACCTCCAAATGTTTTCTCTTTCTCCAATTGACCCACATTCTCTCCAGCCTCATCAATGGGAGACCTCTTTCCTCATAAATGCCAGCCTCTCCATCTTGCTCCTTACCCCTCATGTTTGAGCTTCTCCTGACTGATCTGGTCCCTTTTCTCTTACCTTCAAACAATCACAGGGTTTCCCATATGGAAAAGAATATTCCCTTGAACTTTGGTGCTTTGCTTGGGAACATCCAGAAAGCAACCTCGGCCCAGAGACTCCTCACCTATAAAATACTGAGAGTCCATGCCATGGACTGAACGTTTGCGTCCACCCAAAATTCAGGTGTTGAGACCCTAACCCCCAAAGTGATGGGATTTGGAGGTGGGCCTTTGGAGGTAATTAGGGTTAGGTTAGGTCACGAGGTGGGAGCCCTCATGATGGGATTAGTAAAAGAGTAAGACACACAATACCTCTCTGAGGGTATAGTGAGGGTGTAGTGAGAAGGTGCCAGAAACCAGATCTGCTGGCACCTTGACCTTGGACTTTTCAGCCTCCAGAACTGTGAGAAATAATCTGTTGTTTAAGCTACCCAGTCTAACGTATTTATGTTACAGCAGCCAGAGCTGTCTGACAGTCCATGAACCTCTCATCTTCCTCCACAATTAACTTTCTTCTCTTGCATTCCCTCTTTCTTCCTTCTGTTCTTGGTCTATGCAAACCCTGGCAATTAAGTTCGTGAACTCACCCTATAAAAAGTGCTACATACCTCATTGCTGAATATCACTATGGTCTCCTTCAAAGTACTCCCCTTGGGAAGCTATGCACCCATGCCAGCACCTAGTCCACCTTTCAAAGCAATTTTAGAACTCTTTTTCTGGTATGACCATCAGAGCTGTCATCGTATTATCCTTGATGTCCTGAATGTCATCAAAATGTCTTCCTTTCAATATTTCCTTTATCTTAGAGTAAAGAAAGAAGTCATTGGGGGCCAGATCAGGTGAGTAGAGAGGGTGTTCCAATAGTTATTTGTTTACTGGCTAAAAACTCCCTCACAGACAGTGCCGTGTGAGCAAGAGCCATGAATTGTTGGCGAAAAGTTCAGGTCATCTAACTTTTCCACGCAGCTTTTCAGCACTTCCAAATAGTAAACTTGGTTAACTGTCCAGTTGGTATAAATTCATAATGAATAATCCCTCTGATACCAAAAAAGTTTAGCAACATCGTTGCAACAAGTTCACGAACTTAATTGTCCGAACTTGTATATCTAAATGACTTTTTCTCTTCCATTTTCTTTACCTCCAACTCTCTACTGTTAAGCCTTGTTCCAATTTTCCCTCACAACATATCTCAAATTTGTCATTCTAATTCTAGCCCTACCTCCACCCATGTTAGTCGGGGCCCTTATTATCTGAGGTTTAAAAATCTTTAACAACCTTCTAACTGGTCCCTGCCCCCAGACTCACCTCCCTCTAATCCATCCTGCATAGATTAATCTTTCTAAGCTACTATTTGGATCTCTTCCTGCTCAAAATCATTTGTGTCTCACCCATGAAATTCCAGACTAAGGAGTTTGGACTTCGGCCTGGAGACAAAATCCCTGCAGACATGTTCTCAACCTATCTTTTGAGATGTTTCCCCTCACACCCCTCAAGAACCCTTCTGTTATTATGTGACCTGTTTTGCACCCATCTCCAGACATTTCCTGCCTGTTGAATTTCAGTCTTCCTCCTAACATTTTACCCTGTCTTAAGACAAGCGAACTTCCCAGACAATAAGCACCACCTCTTGCTTCAATAACTATAGGATGTGTAGTATCCAAGTGCAGTACATCAACATTTGCAGGGTCTGACTTCATTACATCAACATTTTAGAGCAAAAAGAGACCTTGTATCCTCATATGTAAAGTCATGGACTGGGCTATATGATGATCCGCACCAAAAGCCATTCAGTCACTTGCCCCAAATCAAACAAGGACAAGCAGGCCAAAGTCATTTCACTCCTTTCCTAGCACCTTTTGCCCCTCATCAACTAGCTTTCGAAGTTTGTATTTTTTATTCTTACAACATGCTAAGCACTGTTCTAAGCACTGTGGATGTAGCAATGAACAAAACAGAGGGATAACCCTGCCCAGGAAGCTAACATTCGAGAGAAAGGAGACAGATATTAAACAAAATAAGCAAGTTGAATATATAGAATGATAAGTGATAAGTGCAATGGAAGGGGGAAGGAAGTGTAGGTAGGAAGGAGGGTGCTGCAATTTTTAGGAGTGATGAGGGGAAAGGTGAGCACAGACCCGAAGGAGATGAGGGAGGGAGCTCTGCAGCAATTTGGGGTCAGAATGTGGCAGGCGGGTGGCGTAGGTGTTACGGTGGGAGCCTTCCTGGAATGTTCACTGAACAGCTAGGAGGTCAGTGTGGCTGGAGATGAGGGGCCAGGCAGGAAAGGACCAGCAGAGGAGGTCACAGACAGTTGGAGACACCACTGGGAAGGGTGGTTATAATGACTTGAGTGAGATGGGATGCCAGTGGAGGTTTTCGAGATGAGGACTGATGGACACTACTGAGAGTGTTAACAGCATCCGTCAGCCACTCTGCGGAGAGTAGGCTACAGAAGAGCAGAAGCACGCAGAGCAGTGAGGAGGCCATAGCAATAACCAGAGAGGAGATGATGGCACTTGGAGCATGATGGGAACTGCGGACGTGGTAAGAAGTGACTGGATTCTGGATTTATCCTGAAGATAGGGCCAACATGTTCACTGATGAATTCAATGTGGAAAATGGGAGAAAGAGAGGGTTTAAGGGCAACTCAAAGGTTTTGGCTGAGCAACTGGAAGGATGGAGTTGCCATTACTGAAATAAGAAAGTCTGTTGGAGGAACAAGTATGGGAGAAGATAAGGAGCTGTTTTAAATAACGAGAACATGAGACGTCTCACAGGCTTCCAAGTGGAAATTTTGTGTAAGACGTTAGATTAATGAGCCTGAAGTCCGAGGGAAAGATCTAGGTTGGAAATATAAATATGAGAATTATCTGCTTATGGGGGGGGGGTCAACTTGAAGCTTTGAAATTTAATGAGATCACCAAGGGAATGTGTGCGTGTGTGTGTGTGTGTGTGTGTCTTTTCTCCGGTGTATAAGTAAGTTCTTGAAAGGACTGCCTATTGCCTGTGTTTTATAAAAACAGTGTATATACCAGGGCATGGTATGTATTAAACAATATCTGTTAAACAACTTCTTTTTAAATGTAGACCTCAATAAAATGAAAAAGTATAACACAAATTTATCAGCCGAGAACTTGAGAGGGTAGGATTATTTTAAACTCTACACAGACACACCAGGAGGAGCAGTAAATTTAGCCATGCTTGAAACTACAGTTGATTTTTATCAAGTAATTCATTAATGAATTTGGGAAATAAAAGACTCCGGTCTTCAGATTACCAGTTACTTGAATGACTATGAGTAAATCATTTCTCCTATCTGAGCCTCTGTTTCCCCAAATGCAAAAATGAGAGAATGAAACTAGCTAACCCTTAATTCTTTCTCTAACAGTCAGAAACTAAAATCTTTACTTAACAGTTCCTGGAACTTCTTTTTCAGCTATATGGCTCCCCCACGTGGCCAATGAAATGAATGCAACTTGCTTCTTAGTGACTTAATTGAGCTCATGAAAAGGTTACCCACCGTGAAATCAGACACTGTGGTAAGCATTTTGGATGCATTTTCTTGTTAAATCCAACCCATCTTGTATATGAGAAAATTGAGACACAGGATTCAAGGTTGCCACGGTAAGTGCTGACCCAGAATTCAAACCCAGGCAGTCTGAGTGTAGAATCTGAACTCCTGACAATTATGCTGGTCAGGATAAACCACTGCCCAGGAGTTAGAATGATAAATAGCCAAGGCCAGAAACGCTTTCGCGGTGTCAGCACTTGAGGAGAGGTCATGAATGGCTACCTTCATGTGGAAAAAGGGACTCGTGGCTCAGCTGGGAATGGAAGAACCTCCCTGCTCACTACCTCAGGTCAGAAAGGATTGCAGAAGCCAACCTAGGCCCCGCAGAAAATCAGTGCCTCTCCCCACACTGTCCAGCTCACGCAGGCCTCCTCCAGCATGACTGGAAAAACCACCAGCTACCTCTAGCGGTTTCCTTGAAACACCGTTTCCAACAGCACAATTAGAAAGTGCACAGAAATGAGCTCGCTTTGCTTGCTTACTTCCAGGTAGATTGGGAGAATGTTTTTCTTTTTTGAGGTTCAATTAAGCAACCGAGATCAAGCAACCAAAAAGTGGCTGAGCCTGGGGGATACCAGGTCTGATCTACGTCCCATTCCTTGTCCCCTCTCGTATGCTATTGTTTAAAAGTTAATTTTTATTTCGGTAAAATTCACCCGTTTTGGTGTGCGTTTCTATGGGTTTTGACTAAGCATAATCCGTGTCTCCAAGTCTCTACTCCTTTCCCCAATCCGGATGCCTGCCCTTGCGTGCTGTTCAGTCTGCAAGTGGATGCCTCTGCCACCTGTATTCTTACCTGTGGTCAGAGGGAGAGAGAGTCTGGAGGGGGTGTCCTGCATCTTCCCCAGCCCAGAAGCCCTCTAGGTAGTTTTGATATTTTGAAAAGAACAACTGATTTGTACGTAGTAGGGCTTAGGGTGTGAGGAAGACAGACATAGCCCTGCTGGCTGGGGAGCAGGTGGTGTATGTGTCTTTGCTGAGCTCCCAGGGAGAAGGCAGCTGAGGGGCGGGAGCCACAGTGGGTTGGGGCTCAGACGCTGGACCTGTGGTGTTGCTCAGAGTCCACGCCGCTACAGGGCCTTCAGGAAGGAGGCGCTGCAGGAATTTCTCCTACTGCACTAATTGGCTTTTCTATTGGATAGTCTCCATCTAGTAGCTTCTGCTCCCTCGGAAGCTGACTTAACACACATACTCCCACATCCTGCTTCCCCCAACTCAGGGGCTCTCCACCCGTGTTTCCTTTCAGCATCGGTTCCCACTGCTACCTGCATCTCAGTATTTCCCAGGTGATAGTCCTGAGAAAGAATAAATGATAGGTCCACTCATCTTTTTACACCGGGCCCTGCCTATGGCCTGGTTGATTTTCTGTGGTTCAGTAAGTGGTACCCCAGTGAGACAGGTTAGAAAGTAGTGTCACATGTTTCTTCTGTGGCTGCCTGAAGGCTCGTCACCATAATTGTATTTTCTAGCACAAGTAGAATCTTCCCTTACCACTGTTTAAAATTATTGTTCTCTAGTATCCCTTTAAAAATTTATTGTTGGGGTGGGTGAATGACTCTGTTGGTTAGAGCACCGGGCGCTGTTGGTTAGAGCGCGAGCTCTGGGCAGCGGGGCTGTGGGCTGCATTCCCACATGGGCCAGCGAGCTGCGCCCTCCACAACTATAATGAAGTCAATAAGCTGCCATTGAGCTCCCGGATGGCTCAGTTGGTTGGAGCGCGTCCCCTCAACCACAAGGTTGCCGGTTGGACTCCCGCAAGGGATGATGGGCTACACCCTCTGCAACTAACAACAGCAACTGCACCTGGAGCTGAGCTGCACCCTCCACAACTAAGACTGAAAGGACAACTTGATTTGGAAAAGTCCTGGAAGTACACACTGTTCCCCAATAAAGTCCTGTTCCCCTTCCCCAACAACAAAAAAATTATTGTGATGGTGCCAGATGGGTACTATCTTTATCGGGGTGTTCACACCTTAAGGCATATAAATGTCTAATCACTATATTGTATACCTGAAATTAACACAGTATTGTATATCAACTATAACTGGAAAATAAATTTTAAAAAATTATTGTGAAGTACTTCAGATAAACAAGAGTATATGAAAGATATGTGTACAGTTTAAAAAATAAAGCAAACACCATATCATATCCAGTTTAAGAAATCCACGATTAACACTATGTTAGAAGCAAGCTCCTGCCCACCCTTCTCTGACTGTATCTCCTTTCGTCCCTGCCCAGACGAAACCAATATCCTGCATTTTGAATTAATCATTCTCTTAGTTTTTATAAGAATTTTACCACCTTTTAATGTATTCCTAAAATATATGTCTTTTTGTTTTTCCTGGTTTTGAACTTTATATAAATGGATTCATAGCTTTTACACCTATCTGTGGTCTGCTTCCTATATTGAATGTTACACTTTTGAGGTTCATCCAATTTGATATGCATAGGGGTGTTTCTTTCATTTTCAATTATTTATAATATTCTATTAATACATATAGATATGTAATAAAAGATATTACATAGTTATAGCTATACGAAGTGTGACAATTAAGTTCACGAACTTGTTGCAATGATGTTGCTAACCTTGTTTGATATAAGAGGGATTATTGATTATGAATTTCTACCAACTGGACAAACAGTTAACCAAGTTTACTATTTGGAAGTGTTGAAAAGGCTGCATGAAAAAAGGTAGACAAAAATGACCGTAACTTTTCACCAACAACTCATGGATCTTGCATCACGACAATGCACCAGCTCACATGGCACTGTCTGTGAGGGAGTTTTTAGCCAGTAAACAAATAACTGTATTGGAACACCCTCTCTACTCACCTGATCTGGCCCCCAATGACTTCTTTCTTTACCCAAAGATAAGGAAATATTGAAAGAAAGACATTTTGATGACATTCAGGACGTCGAGGGTAATACGACAACAGCTCTGATGGTCATTCCAGAAAAGGAGCTCCAAAATTACTTTGAAGGGTGGATTAGGCGCTGGCATCAGTGCATAGCTTCCCAAGGGGGGTACTTCGAAGGTGACCATAGTGATATTCAGCAATGAGGTATGTAGCACTTTTTCTAGGATGAGTTCCCAAAAGGAGTAGAACTTCAGTATTTCTCATACTTCCCCTACATAGCTATCTTTTGCTGAGGCCAAGTTCCAGATGAGTGTGGTCAAGAAGTGTGGGCTCCCTTTCCCCACACCCTACTCATGGACTGGAGGCTCTACACTGGGCATGGAGACCTGAGAATATCCAGGCCCTGATGGTTCTTACTGTACTGGAGAGTCTAGCCAGGGAAATTAGAGAAGAAAAAAAACAAAAGGCATCCAGATTGGAAAGGAAGAAGTGAAACTATGTCTATTTGCAGATGATATGTTCTTGTATAGAGAAAATCCAAAGGAGTCTACTGAAAAAAACTACTAGAACTAATAAATGAGTTCAGCAAGGTTGCAAGATACAAGATCTATACCAAAAAATAAATTATATTTCTATAAACTTGCAATAATAATCTGAATACGAAATTAAGAAAGCAATTCTCTTTATAATAGTACCAAAAATACACTTAGGAATAAATTTTACAAAAGAAGTGCAAGTCTTATATTCTGAAAACTACAAAACATTGATGAAAGAAATTAAAGAAGATCTAAATAAATGGAAAAACACCCTGCATTCATGGATTGGAAGAGAGAACACTGTTAAAATGGTAAACTGCCCCCCAAACTGATCTACAGATTTAACACAATCCCTGGAAGAATCCTAGCTGACTTCTTTGCAGAAATTGATCAGCTGATTCTATCATTGATATGGAATCAATCATAAGTGATCTGGAATAGTCCAACAATCTTGGAAAACAGCAAAGTAGAACCACTTATGCTTCCCAATTTCAAAACTCACTACAAAACAATGGTAATCAAGATAAGGTGGCACAAGGATAGACATATAGATAAATGAAGTACAATTGAGAGTCCAGAAATAAACCTATATATCTATGGCCAACTGATTTTTAAACGAGGGTGCCAAGACTATTCAGTGGGATAAAAAAAAGTCTTTTCAATAAATGCTGCCAGGACTCCTGGGTAGACACACACAAAAGAATGAAGTTGGACTCTTACCTTTCACCATAAATGAAAATGATCTCAAATGGGTCCGAGACATAAATATAAGAGCTAAAACCATAAAACTCTTAGGGGGAAAAAGGATGTGCTGAAATCAGAACTCTCATACACTGCCAGTGTGAATGTAAAATGGTGCAACCAAGTTGGAAAACAGTTTGGTAGTTTCTCAAATGATTACCTATGGAGCTTTCCATATGACCCAGCCATCCACTCCTAGGTATATGCACAAGAGACATGAAAACATACATCCACACAAAAACTTGTATAGGAATGTTTATAGCAGCACTATTCATAATAGCCGAAAAGTGGAAACAACGCAAATGTTCATCAACAAATGAACGGATAAACAAAATGTGGGAGATTCACACAATGGAATATTAGCCATAAAGAAGCATGAAGTACTAATACCTGTTACTTGGATGAACTTGGATAAAACTTGAAGACTTGTTAAGTAAAAGAAGCCTATCATAAAAGTCCACATATTGTGTGATACCATTCATATGAAAGCCCAGAATAGGAAATCTATAGAGATATTAAGTAGATTAGTACTTGCTTAGGGTGGATGAGGGGAAGGGATTTGGTAAGGGGGTAATAGCTCAAGGGCATGGGTGTTTCTGAAGTGATGAAAAAGTTCCACAATTTAGTGTGGTGATGATTGCACATATCTATGAATATAATAAATACCATTGAGTTGTACACTTTAAATGGCTGGATTGTATGGTAAGTGAATTATAGCTCAATAGAGCTGTTTCTAAAAATGTACATAGAAGACAAAAGGGTCAAGAATAACCAAGAGAACCCAGATCCAAGATGGTGGAGTGATAAACACTGTGCGTGCTTCCTTCCGTGAATACATTAAAATTACAACTAAATTATAGAACAGTTAACCTGGAGAAACATCTGAAGTCTAGCCAAACGGAAGTCCTATAATTGAAAATACAAAGAAGCTACATGAGACTGGTAGGAGAGGCGGGGATGCAGGACGGGCCCCAAACTTCCGTGTGGCCGTTGAGAATCAGGAGTGATATCTCGGCCACAGAGGTTCCTCCCAGAGGAGAAAGAGACCCCAACCCCAAGATCAGGCTTCCCAGTCCAGAGTACTGGTGCTGGGAAGAGGAGCCCCCACAATAATCTGGCTGTGGAAAACAGTGGGGATTCTGACCATCTGGGTGGGAGAGAAGGCTGCCGGACACCCAGACGTCCACTTAAAGTGCCAGTGCACAGACTCGCTTCCTCACAGGTACTGACCCTGGGCTCCAGTGGAGGGATGGTGACTTGGGGGGTGTTGGGGTCATATGGGAGCAGACTGGGCTCTGTGGCTTTGGAGCAAGGATTGGAGGACACTGGTCATTTTTCCTGTGTGGGGTCTTTCTCCCATGCAGCTAGCGCCATCTTTCCTGTGTTGAACCTTCATCCACAGGCCAAATCTGAATCTGATTGGTCTGGGGAGCTCCACTGGGACCCCACACTACCCAACTCCCCAAATGCCTGAGGGTCTTTCTCTGTGAGCAGCCATTCTTTCTTGGAAAACTGTCAGAGTTTGGCAGGTCCAGGCAGGCAGTGACTGGCCTCAGTGTTCTCTGACGCTTTTGCTGAGTTACTCCAGGCTCAGCACTGGCACCAAACCAGATTTAAATTAACCTGGTAACCACAACTCTTCCCACTCTAGTGACTACCTCAGAACCTGCCTCACCCAACTAAGTGCTGCATGAGGCTTTATCAGGGGTTGAACCTTAAGGGAGCCAGCAGGTGGCAGCAGACCTTGGAGTGTCCTGGCTTTTTAGGTAGGTACCCCAGGCCCAGTACTGCTGGTAGACATCCTTGGTCCACAGTGTGGCCTCTCCCATGCTCCTCCAGGAGTAGCACAGGCAGCAAACAACTGTGGATCACTTTGTAGCTCTACCAGGTAGTCCCCGGCTGGTCACAGGAAGTGGGTGACATGGGCCTGCACCAGAGCCTCTCATGATAGTCCCCAGAACAAACATACTTGGAGGTTGGCTTCAGACTTCAGACCACAGCAGAGTACCACCCAATTAGCCCCACAAGTGGTACACACAAAGGGTGGTCTCAACAGATACCAGAGCCTGCTAGGGTGAATACCACTCTGGGGTACGTCACCTGCACAGCAGCCCATAAGCTGTGGATGTGGCCAAACCCCACAGCCACTCAGCCTGAGGGTCAATCCCACCCACTGACATGCCAATAGCAACCAAGGCTCAACTATAACAGGAGGGCACACACGACCCACACAAGGGACACTCCCAGAGCACCCAGAGCAGGTGACAAGGGAGACTGTGCCAGAACCCCACAGGGAACCTACTACATAAAGCCACCTTGCCAAGACTGGGAGACAGAGCAGATCTACCTAATACATAGAAACAAACACAGAGAGGAGCCAAAATGAGGAAACAAAGAAGTGCATTCCAAATGAAAGGAGCAAAATCCAGAAAAAGAACTAAATGAAATGGAGACAAGCAACCTACTACATACAGAGTTCAAAACAGTGGTTATAGGGATGCTCAAGGAATTTAGTGAGAACTTCAACAAAGAGATAGCAAGCATAAAAAAGTACATGGAAACCATAAAAGAAAAACAGTCATAAGTGAAGAATACAATAACTGAAATGAAGAATGCTCTAGAAGGAATCACCAGCAGACTAGATGAAGCAGAGGATCAAATCAGTGATTTGGAAGACAAGGTAGTTGAAAACACCTAGTTGGAACAGCCAAAAGAAAAAAGAATTTAAAAAAAAGAAAATGAGGAGAGTTTAAGAGACCTCTGGGACATCAAGTGTAATAACATTCACATCATAGAGGTACCAGAAGGAGAAGACAGAAAGCAAGGGATTGAGAACCTATTTGAAGAAATAATGACTGAAAACTTTTCTAACCTCGTGAAGGAAATAGACACATGAGTCCATGAAGCACAGAGAGTCTTGAACAGGATGAACCCAAACAGGCCCATAACATGACACATTATAATTAAAATGACAAAGGTTAAAGACAAAGAAAGAATCCTAAAAGCAGCAACAGAAAGGCAACTAGTTACTTATAAGGGAAATCCCATTAGATTGTCTGCTAATTTCTCAACAGAAATTTGCAGGCCAGACGTGATTGGCATTAAATATTCAACATGATGAAAAGCACGGCCCTACAACCAAGATTACTCAACCCAGCAAGGCTATCATTTAAAATTGAAAGACAGATAAAGAGCTTCCCAGACAAGAAAAAGCTAAAGGAGTTCATCACCACCAAACCAGTATTACAACGAATGTTAGAGAGACTTCTTTAAGATAGAAAAATATTCAAAATTATGAATAATAAAATGGTAACAGCTACTTATCTACCAACAGTTACTTTCAATGTAAATGGACTAAATGCTCCAATCAAAAGACAGTAGGGCTGAATGGATAAGAAAACAAAACTCTTACATATGCTGCCTACAAGAGATTTAACTTCAGATTGAAAGACACACAAAGACAGAAAGTAAAGGAATGGAACAAGATATTTCATGAAAGTGGAAATGAAAAAAAAAAAAAATTGGGGTAGCAATACTTATGCCAGACAAAATAGGCATTAAAACAAATGCTATAACAAGAGACAAAGAAGGACCCAGTAATCCTCCTTCAGGGTTTTTATCTGAAGAAACCCAAACGCTACTTTGAGGGGACGTGTGCACCCGTATGTTCATTGCAGCATTGCTTGCAATGGGCAAGATATGGAGGCAGCCTGAGCGTCTGTTGATGGATGAATGGATAAGAAGTAGATGGTACATATATACAATGGAATGTTGCTTGGCCATGGCAGGGAATGGGTTCTCACTATCTGTGGTGGCATGGATAATCCTGGAGGGTGTTGTGCTGAGTAGAGTGTCAGACAGAGAAAGACAGATGCAATGTGATTTCATTTATATGTGGAATCTAAAGAACAAAATTAACAAAAAAAACAGAAACAAACTCACAGATACAGAGAACATTTTGATGGTTGTCAGATGGGAGGGGGGTTGAGGGTGGATGAAAAGGGGGAAGGTATTAAGTACAAAAATTGGTTGTTACAAAGTAGTCATGGGATGTAGGGTATAGCATAAGGAATATAGTCAGTAATATTGTAATAACTATATATGGTGTCAGACGGGTACTAGATTTGTTGGGATGATATGTGGGAGGGGTTTAGGGGTCAGGGTGAAAGGTGAAGGGATTAAGAACTACAAATTGGCAGTTACAAAGTAGTCATGGGGATGTAAAGTAAAGCATAGGGAATATAGTCAATGATAAGGTAACAACTATGCATAGTGCCAGGTGGGTACTAGACTGGACATGGGGATCACTTATTAAATTATATAAATGTCTAACCACTATGCTGTGCACCTGAAAATAATAAAAAAATAATATTAAATGTCAACTGTAATTGAAAAATTAAAAAAGTGTGGGGGAAAATGTGAAGGGGAAAAAGAGGTTCTAATTTCCAGGTATAAAACAGGTTAAGTCATGGGATAGGGAACATAGTCAATAATACTGTGATAGCGTGGTACAGTGTCAGATGGTTGCTGGACTTATCTCGGTGATCACTCCTTTAAGTACATAAATGTTGAATAACTATGGTGTACAATATTGTATGTTAGCTGTATTTTTAATAAAAATCTAGAAAACAAAAAAAGAAAATGAAAATGGTGAAAAGATAAGTTACTGAGAGACAATTTGGATCAATAATATATAAATGACTATAACAAATTAATGAATACAACATAAAAAGCCTAATGAGAAAATGAGCAGAAACAGGAATTAGGAAACATATCTGGCCAATAAACATATAAGCTGCTCATCATTAGTGATTAAGGAAAGTTCTATCAAGATCACAATGTGATAGCATTTTAAATGTCTTCAAGTGAAAAAAATTCAAGTGTGAAATATCTAATGTTGGATTAGCTACAGAGAGTAAATTGTTGAGACAACTTGGAAAGCAGTTTGGTATCATTTCTGAAAGCTGAACATACACATGCTTTACAATCCCCCAATGTCACTGTTAAGTATAGATCCAAAGGAGAGTCTGGCGCTTGTAGAACAGGACACATGTACAGAATAGTCATAGTGGTCCTACTATAGAAAAATCTGGAAATAACCAAAATGTCCCTCAATGGAAGAATGGAGTTTTAAATGCAATGAAATATTGCACAGCAATCAAAAAGCTATGTGGACGAAGCTTAGCAACGTAATAGTAAGAGGAAAAAAATCCCATTATAGACAACATGATGTTTTGATAAAATATAAAAATGAAACCTAGACTCAAAAATATTCTATCTATCTATCTATCTATCTATCTATCTATCTATCTATCTATCTATCTATCTATCTATCGTCTATCTATCTATCGTCTATCTATCGAGGGAGGAAAGAAAGGAGGGAAGAAAAAGACATAATAGTTAGAAAGGAAAGCAAGTGAATGATGACCACGGGGGTTCAGGATGATTAGCTTGTGCCAGGAAAGGCAGGGAGATGCGACAATGAGTAAAGCTGTGGTTAGATACATATATTATTGTTCAAGTTACAAGTTTTATTTTCATCAGTGTTCCTTACACTCTTATTAGCTAATAAGTAACCAAATATCTAAGTAAAAGTGAGAGGGGAAATAGTTACTAGCTAGGCAACCACATGCCAAGATAAAACTCATGCTTTTATTCCATATTTTTATTGCTAAAAGGAAGAAAGAGAGAACAGACACAAGGCGTGTGTGGTGAGGGAGGGCTATCAGTGGTCTCCACCAACGTCACTCACTTTACTATTTCAATCTTGATATTGTTCAATTCTACAAGTTTTATTTGACCCATTCCACTATTTCTCAATAGACTTAATAGTCTCTTATTCCTGGCTCATATTTTCAAGCTTCCCAGTTGATTTTAACAATAAACATGTATTTGATAGTCTGTATCTGATAATTCAAGTAACTGCTGGTTTTCTCTGCAGGCCCTCCCTCATAGCGTCTTGTTTCAGTTTGTAACTTTTGACTGAGCTATTCATTTTCCTTTGAGCCTTTCCTGAGGTAATTCTTTGAGCCTGAGTTGAAGGGAAGTTCCTCCAAAGACTATTTTGATTTGCTTCTGCCCGTACCCTGGGGTGCTACTAATCTACGTCTGCTTGGGGTTTTTGGACCACAGAGAAAGTGTGAATTCAGATCATGAAGCCACATGGAAAGTAACTTGTGGTTACGGATTCTTGGAGCTTGTAAAAAATTTCTTCTACCCAGTGCCAAGATGAAGGCAGATATGCTTCAATTCCATCTCCAACCAATAGGCAGATGTCTTTCTTGTCCTACTCACACTTTGTGGAGCCCTTGGTACTCCTGGCCTTCCTGGAGGATTTCCTGGTAGACATCCCATGTTGGGCAGGCTCCACATCGTATTTCCTGAGCCCTGAACCCCGCTAATTTTAAATATGAAAGCTCAAGGTTTCTGGGGTTCAGCCGACACCCTTAGCACAGAAGACGTCATTTGTGGGTACTTCATAAGGCAGCTTTCAAAGCAAGGTCCTGACACCTTCAGGAACAAAAGTTGCTCAGAGCAAAGTTCTTAACACTTCTTTTCTGTCCTCCACTGAAGCAACTTTTCATGCTTTGAAAATGGATTTACCTTCTAAATACAGGCAAAAGCCAGTGGGGATCAAGAGTTCCTGCTTCCGTGTATGTGGGGGCTTCCCAGACTCCTTACGTTTGTGCCAATTTGGGAAAGCAGTTTACAATGAATATTTTTATTTTGTAAGTCCCAGTGCATTACTCCAGTGAGGAGTGTTGTCATGCTACCTAGTCAGACATCCTGGCAGAAACGGAAGCCAGGAGCACCTTCTTAATGGTAGCTGACCAGTGTATACTCAGTGCCTCAAACTGGGCTGCTAACTATTGACCGAGTGGTAGGACAGTCCCAACGACAATCTGTATTTACTTCTTTACTTTTAGCAGAAATACAGGACGGGTATGTAAATCTAATTGATTTTGCATTGTTCTAGGGAAAAACCATCTAGACTCAATAGAATGAAATGCTACCTTCAACAAGTGTGATTAGGCTTTCATGGCCTTTTTAATGGAAAAGAACTATCACTGTATGACAGCCAGGCCGATACACCATTGGGCCATAGGATGACTAAGACGGACTTCAAATAACTCACAATCAAGTAGGGAAAGAGGCAAATAATTGCAACTAAACACAATCAAATACTGCATGTATATACATGTATGTGTGATTTGAGCTCAGAGGACAGAATTCGGAAAGGCTTCCCAGAGGGTGTGACATTCAACTCAGGTCTTAAATAAGTGGGCACTTTCAAAAGACACATGAAGAACAGAATTCCAGACAGAAGTAAACAGCTTAGATAACAAGGAAAATGCGTAAGAGAGCACAGCTAGTTTGGTAAACCATGAAAGGCTGTGAATGGAACAGATTCCGTAAAGCAACCCATGTCATCCAAGCCAAAAAATCATTTCTCCAGCTCCCCCACCCACCCCTGCCCCACACATTTGATCAGAAACCAATCTAGCTAATTCCACCCCCTAAGTGTTCTCTTAAATCCCGTCCTATCCATTCCTGGTTCCACTACTTTATCTGCCCCAATTTTTGCCTAGAATATTGCAGGTTTCTTAATTGTGCTTCAAATCTCCATGCGTCCATTCCAGCCTCCATAGTCATCGAACTGATTTCCTAAAAGTACAAATCCGATCAAAGCATTTCATTGCTTGAAATCCCATCTAATTCGCCAGCACTTAAGAGATAAAGTTCATCCTTGGCATGATGTACAATTCCCTGTATAATTACGACCCTGCCTACCTTTTCAGACTCGTGCCTGACGTCTGACCCGTCCAGATTCCTCACTGGCTCCATGCTGTCAGGCAGGTTACTAACACAATGAGCCCACGTCCTCATCTTTAAAATGGAGAGAACAGTTCCTACCTATGTGTTGAGGGTTAAATTAAACTGTACATCTAAAAAGCTGAGTTTGTCCTTTACGTTGCATATCCCAGGGACTCATTAAATAATTTTAAACAGAATGACAGGATTGGATTAGAACTTTAGAAAGATGAAGGGCAGTAGGGGGGATGGATTGAAAGGGAACCCCACCAGTCGTGAGGGAGACCAGGCAGGCAAAAATACAAGGTGAGAAATGAGTGTGTCATGGCAATGGGAACGGAGAGGAACAAAAGGAACCAGAGAAAACTAAAGGATATAATCAAACGGTCTTGGTTCCTAACTCCAAGTAGGTGAAGAGAACGGTGTGTTGAGAAGGCAAGTTTTCAAAAGAGGCCCTGACATGTTCAGGAACAAAGGCTTATTCTAACAAGTTTTCATACTTTTCCTGCCCTCAGCTGAAGCCATTCTGCATGCTTTAAACGTGGTCCAGCCTTACAAACACACAAATTAAACTGTAAATACCATTTGGGATAAAAAGTGAGCAGGGGTAATTACATAATGATGCTTCTAATCATTGGCTAATGGCATTTTCCCAAAGGAACAGAAAAAAAAATGTTCTTATCAATTGTTCCACAGACTGGAGTAAATGTACTCTATAAGCAAGAAGGAATCATGTGTATGTAACAAGGCTTTGCTTTAAAAAACAAAACAAGAAATCTAGCCATTTTATAATCAAACCTTGCCTTTCATCACATTGTCAAATTGAAAACACGGGGTTTTGTGAGAAAAATCTCAACAAAACATCAAAAGACTTGATGCTCAACTCTATGAGCATATGACCTTAAGCAAATTACCTAATAATTTCAGACCAGTACACTGTGTGTTGGGCTAAGGCAATATCCTTCCTACCTCAGAGTTGTGTTCACACGGACTTTGGGTATAAGTGCTAGGAAAAACCAAGTCTTACTGTGCAGTCCTTCAGCAAAACGTGGATGTAGACAGACATTTCAAATGCAGATAGAAATGTGACGCATTATACATTTCGGTTACTCAACTGTGACCTTACACTATGCTATAGGGATTGACCATTTTAAATAGCACTCACATTTTACATTTAAGAAGTGTAAATACACTTTGGCATAACATCAGAAAACCAAAAAATGTTATTGCAGATATTGAACGACTAATCCTTATGATTTCAAGGATTGGGATGAGAATTCCTGGATATTCACTGACGTCAAAGATCGGGAAGACCACAAAATACATCACCACTTCAGTGTGTAGCACATTCCCAGAGGGTACACGGAAGCTGACGTCTCACGTACTAAAGGAACTCCGTACATCACAGTCTTAGAGCAACAGTCCATGACCTGTGGTTCTTACAGTGTACTCTGAAGAGACTTACTATTGCTTTTCAGCTTTTCCCTCAAACCACCTGAGGTATTTAAGGAAACCAATAAACTCAAGATCGACAGTTTTAGCTCTCTAGCTCTTCCATCCCAAGTAGGAAGCAGATACGTGGATATGACTGACGCAGACAGCCCTGGCCGAGGGCCGGGACACAGAACCACCTGTGACCTCCAGGGTTCCAGGGCACAGTTAAGACCTTCTGTGTCCCTTATCTTCCTGCAGCTAAGACGGATGGACTCAGTCAGGGAAAGGGCACTAAAAGAGCCACCTCCAGTTCCTTTGTTGCCTAATGCCCCCTTCTCAGTGACTGCCACATAACGTCATTATGCTAATGGGGACAGAGGAGAGGCCTCCACACTGAATTCAGGTGTCACACTCATTGGGACCTAGACAGCTGCTGAACCCCCTGTGGCCCCCAGAACCTCTGACTTCCTCATTTCTAAGATGACAGAGCAGGCCTTGGGAGGGTTTAGAAACAGAGTATCCCCAATCTCCTACTTCTCAACGCCACACTTCTTCGATGGCAGTTTTTTAATTAATGTAATTTCTTATTTCTAATTAAAGAAATTAGGTTATAGTCTGGATTTGAATCGCAGCTCTCCTCCCTAACGCTACCGGGCTCAGACTTTCACTTCCCTAAGCCTTGATTTTCCTCCTCTCTGAAAGGGGACACTACACTCAGCGTCCAATGAGGCTCATAGATACAGGTCAGGTCCCTGAAGCATGGAGTGCCGTCTACTCTCGCCCATGACACTCCGAGTTGGTGCTTGGCTGGGATCTGATAACTCCACGGGGTAACCTTTCCCCTAGATGCTAAGGCTCAGGTGGAGAGGCCAGGATTCCTACAGCCGCACCCTTTCCTGGAGAATGTGATTCTTACCACGTCTGTTCAGTAATGGTGTTTCCTACATCTCAGATCAGGTTACGAGCAGGCACAGAAAGAGTAAGGCACTGAATTAGTATACAGTCAACCAGTCAGGATTTGATCAATGACTGGGGGATGGTGGTAAAACAGATAAATTCAGTGCTGGAGATTCAAAGTTCTTCTCTCCGTTTCCAGGCTTCCATGACTTTTGCTCACCTCCATTGTCCTCCCATCTGTAAACCTCCCAGGTCTAACCTCAACAGGTTTTTTACCTACACAATCTCCTCTCCTCCCCACTCTCTCAGGTAGCAGTGTGTGACTGCAATCTGAGCTGCCATCTAATGCTCACCTGGCAGCCGCAGCACCAGGAGCAGAAGGCAAGGCTGGCAACCAAACCTCGGGCCCAGGCCGGCTGGGCTCTTACGAGCTGTGTCTCTCCCCCACATCACAGGTTGAAGAACAGAACCCTCTTCCTTTAGTATTAAGAAAGCTGGGGCAGGTCAGGGCAACCAACAAAGTAACAAACTTGAAGAGACGCTGCATCACTCCTACTCAAACAGAAAGCAAAACCATAAAGTAACCACAAGGAGAGGAGAAAAAGAAAGAATCCATAAACACTTCTGGAAGAAGAGAATTTTTCCCAATGTGAAATGCACAGATAATTTAATGGAATTTACTTGATTTTCCCCTCTCAGGGTCAGACTTCAGAAAATCAAATTACAAAGTCATCATCACATCCTACATTTATTACAACTGACCTGCAGGCAAAAGGATAGAACTATTACATAAACACTTCGATTCCAGGTATATATCTTAAATAGAGGAGGAATTCAAACAAGAATACAGGATAAAATATTCCAAAGCTCCAAGAAGCAGTTATGTTATTGAGCTCCATTTTTACAGACAAATAAGGCAATATCCCTGCACATTAGCTTTTTGATAATTTTTATACATTTTTCTATGGTACAAGAGAAAAATAACCAGAGCTCACAATGTACAGTTCTTACACTATTTTCACAGTTTGTGAACACTATACACCCTTTTGTTTTAATAAAGATACATTGTAATAAACTCCTTGCCCTTAAATTTATAGTTTATAATAATCTATGATTAATATACTAAAATTGCCTTTTTATGTGGTCATCCACACAATAGAACGGTCAGATTAGCTCCTGGACAGTCAGAATTGCTTTGATCTCCATTTGTAAAATGGCAAAGTGACCCTATGCTGAGCCAGCCGGGACAGCGAGAGCAGAGAAACAAATTCCCCTGGAGTCCCCGGGAGCCACGGAGGACGATGGCTTGGTGGTCAAGGAAGACGTACAGTGGTGCTTCCTTTCAGAACACTGGGAAGTCTAAGGTTTAGGAGGCAGGGGAGAACACAGGAAAATCAGGCCAGTGGACTAAAGCCATTCATCTTTTCTGAATTCTGAAATTTACAGGGATGTAACTTGAAACAGCACCATTCCCCCTTTATTGTCTTATAGTGTTTAGGACTGTCACTCTGGGAGGAGACACAGCATACCTGCCACCGTGCGGTTCTGTGACGGCATCCCCTGCATCTCAGACCATGGCTGTTTGTATTCCAGTGTGAACCACTCACAGTGCTGCCTAACTGCTATACGAAGCCTGATGCTCAGTGCCAGAGAGGCCAGAGCGCCACCTACGGGGAGGAGAGCCTGGCTGGCTGTGGGCGGAAGCACTGCAAAAGACAGCAGAGTTAAACGGCCTCTCGTAATTATTGTGGGGTTGTTTTGTTGTGTAGAATTCCAATTCCAAGAAATGACGGTGACATGCTAGAGGTTCTGGCAGGTGATGAGTGTATCTAAAAGACTGCCGTTGCATTCCTCAGCGGGTCGCATGTGTCTCTAGAAAGATGCTTCATCACCCACCACATCGGCTGAGCCCCACATTTCTCAGCCTTTTCAACATTAGAGCATATGAGAGATCTAGGGCTAGAAATCCTTGGTAAGGAACATCCCTGGTAATTATAAAGGTTTTTGATATAGGAAAAGGCGAAATATTAGATTAAGCGAAAGTCACATAGCGGCAATAGACTACATGGGTGGGGAAAGAGATTCGGAAACTGAAGGCCTGGACCAGTGGTGGCAAACAACTGAGATTTGGTCTTTTGCTGCCTACAAGAAATCTTTTATCTAATCAATCAAGGCACATTGCTACCAGCTACTTCTCCCTGTTAGTGGGTTATGATGGCTGAAGTATCAGGCTTGGGACAAAGGGGAAATACATAGCTGCTACAAGTTGTTCCAGATAAGATACTAGTATTAAAAACATCTGTAAACTTTGTCCTCCGTGCATCTTTCTTCTTTCTGTCCTGGTGGTTGATGGCAGGGACATCGAGTTGGCAGCATACCAAATTCTGAGAATGAAAATTCTTAGGACCAGCACCTTCTCTGACAGGTGGCAGACTCCTGAGTCCTCCCCATGAAGAGCAGAGGGGCTGGGAAAGGAGAAAAGAACACATTCTGTCCCGTCTCGCTATTTGAATGTTCACCTCTTTGAACGCAACACAGTTTTTGGTAAAGAGAAATTCATTCTGATTTAACGTGGTGTTTCAAACAGGGAATTTGGCTGAGCACATCGATCCCCAAACATCGACTGTGACTGTAAAGCAACAGAATATCAAATCAGTAAATCTATTGCACTTGGTGAAGAAAGTAAAATTCCTCCTTCGTCTCCCAGCTCCAGAAGGCAATGCGTCTCGGTGCTGTGCAAGCTCTTCTCACTCAAGCCCAAGTCTCTATGTTCAGACAAAGTACATCCGTCACTGCGTTCTTCCAGAATTTGGAAGTCTGACAAAACACCATTCCAGTAGCTGCGTCTCCAGGTTCCGAGTCTAGAAATGAATTTAAGATGTGATCTAATCACAGTCAACAAGTTGATCGTACTGACTTCCACATTTCATGAACACGTCCATCGGGAAAGAGCAGGATGAGGCCTCTGACCAGCGCGAGCACTGGTCAGCCGGGTATTACGGGGATGCACGTTCTAGGTGACAGGAGTATACAGACAGGATGGAAACGAACACCACTCTTATTGCACATGGTGTCTGGGCGAGCAATAAAAACACTGTGATATGGGGTGACAATTCTTTACGTCTTGCTTCCTCTCAGCCCTTTATTCTAGAGTCTGACGTAGCAGCGATATCAATCGACATACATGGGAGAGCTGGGAGTCGCTGGCATTTGATCCAGGATTTTACAAACATAGCTTGCGACCTCTACGGTACGTTCTTCATACATCAAAATAAAGGTATGTTTCTGCAAGAAAAAAAACAAACAAGAAAAATATCAAAATTTGTATCAGAGCCCGCAGTAAACTTTTCCCAATTTCAATAGCACATAGAACGAACCAAAGGCTCCAGGCCCATGTCCTGTAAAACACGGTGGCACCAGCTCAAAGAGGCAAGTACAGCTGCATTGCAGGGAGATGTGTGAGGGGTGTGGGCGTCCCTCAGTATGATGCATGGTGCTACGATCTGGAGTGAGGTTTGGAAACACATCTGCACACCAGGGAGTATTTGGGAGGCCGAGAGCAGCGCTGTGCCTCAGCACAAAACATGCCTGGAGCCTCTGCCACCATCAGAGCGCAGAAAAGAACTGCACGAACAGCGGCTACTAGTCTCAGGACCCAGACCACAGACGTAAGCTCCACCTGCCCATTTCCCCAGGTGCAGTGCAAGGACCTTACAGAAAGCGTTGTTTCAGTCCTCCTGACTCCCACTCCAAAACAAGCTCAGTAGAACCTTATGCTACAAACTTCTGTGCTGCACTCTCCAAAGCGGCAGCCCTGTATCTGCCTCACAAACCCACCTTTTTATACATCATCTCTATCAAGAGTTTTCTTTCTGATGGACATCTTTAGGGTCTTACGGAGGTTGGCCATGCTAGTTTGATCTAACATCCCGGAGAGCTAGAGCTAAGTGTGACCGACGGGTGGTTTCTGAAAATAGTCCCACATTATTAGATCACAATACTTCCTTCACACCTGAGACCGCTGCCACACCCAGGAGACTGCTTAAAACGCCAGGATCCCATGGAGTGGGTGAGAACATTCAAAGAAATGGGAACTGGCTGTATGATCTAAATTTACATGAGAACATTTAATAAAGGTAAGCTAAGCACAATAAATTCTTATGGATGTTACTCACACATAGACCATGAAGTGGAAAATGCCTCCTTAAAGTAAATGTTAAAATTCTTTCGGTTAATTTTTATAACGTGTCAAGGCCAAAACTTCCCATGAGAATCTAGCTAGTAAATTAGTAGGAAAATTATAATTATAAAGTTTCTCTTTTCAAATATCTTTCTTTCAAAACAGTTTTTAAAAAAAATCTCAATAAGGTCAAGCTGTTTGTCTGTGACAGTTAAGCCCGTGGCTTGCTTAGCGAACCAGTGTGCTAAGAGGATTCGGGTGTGAGGAAATAGCTATAATAATATTCCCAAGATCTCATACTCACCAGAAGTTCTTTATACTTTGGCCTTTTGGATTCATCCTTTGTAAGGCTAAAATAACATAAAAACAACATTATTAAAAGGGAGACACATTTACCCCCAAATATTTTTCTTTGCACCATCAAAATATTATGAAGAATCAAGTAGTTTTTTCCTTCAAGTAATGAACAAAGCAGGCAACCTGCCAAACACAAAACATAAAAATTAGACTATAATCTAAGGATTTATCCTTAGGATATTCAGTGCAGGAACAATAAGAGAAAAATTAGAAACAAGTTAGCTATTGAAAATTGGATAAATTATGACACAGCTGCATGGAAGAATATTAAATGTATATTCTCAGTTAAATATATGAATTTACGTATAAGTATAAAAGTGTGTGTGTGTGTGTGTGCGCGCGCACGCATGTGTGTTTCTAATTATGTACAGATGTATTTATACAGGCACCACCTAAGAGAAACCAGTGATCTGGAAGGCAAACTACATACAAACTTCATCAATTTATCCTTAGATTTGAACATGTTTTACCTCTGCATCTCAATCTGTGTTCTCTGGTTTAAAAGTTTACAATAGTACAACTTCACTAAGTACCATATTGATGTATGAAAAACCTCTCACTTGCTGGTATTTTCCCCTTGAATTCTACTTGTCCAATGATTATTGACAAAAGGATTTTCATTTTCTCTGTAGTGGACCATATCTTTATCTGATCTCGGACCACAGCTTAATCACTACTCTCCTCCAATCTCAAATTCATTTTCTGCTATCCGAAGTTAGTTAATCTGGGCAACATAGTTCCCCTATTTCTAAACTCAATGCTGTTTTTCATATTCCACACATTTTATGGTGGGCACTGCCCTGTGATACAAGGAATACAGCTACAGAATTCCGCTGTAGGAAGGAAGGCTTTATTCCTCCACTGCTGAGAGTGCTGCCAGCAGACGGCCTTCAGTTGTAGGCTTCCTAGGGATTATATCCGTAGGCTACTTCAGCCATCCCGGGGCAGCCCGTATCTAACGACTGATTAGATACAAGCTGCAACACCCTTCTGTTGGGTTTACTTTTCTTCTTGGCCAAGTATATCTTTTCAAAACAATCTATGAATGGTTAACTCTTAAGTCTTTCCATTCAAAAAAAAAAAAAAATCCATTATATTTCCTTCATATTTTGAATGATAATTGAGTGCCCAGGTATAAAAGTTTAGGACAAGGTTGACAATTATTTTTCTACAGCCCTCTGGAGCTATGACTCCACTGTTTTCTGGCAATTATTTTTGCTGATAACAAATTTGCTGACAGTCTCATTAATTAATTCTACCAGCTAACATTTAAAAAAATCTTTTATTCAGAAAGACTGAAATGGCTGTATGCTAATCTGAACAGCTCGGCTGTACAATGACTTGAAAATTCCCTTTTTGATGTCCTCAAGAGTTGGATTCCATTATACATGCTTTGTACTTTCTTTAGACCTCGAAAAATATACAACGGTTTTTCAACAAGTGATTTATTCCTTCTTCCCTGTCCCATGTTTGGAAATCCTTATGGTTCCTCTGACGGTTCCTTTTGTAACAAACTTTCCTCTTCTCCCCCAGCCAGCCCCAGTGGGTCCACCTTTGCCAGCTCTGAGATTAGCGCAGGCGGTAAGACATGTGAATGTTGCTTCACTGGGAATCTTCCTGCTAACTTTTATTTCGTTATTGTTCTGTGCTTTTGCTTCAATGCCTTTTGGTATAAATTTAGTTTTGTTTATCCTACATGATACAGAGTCTCTAATTTCAATCTGAGAATATCCTGGATCAATTCTCAAATGCCTTTACTATCATCTCCTTAAACATTGCTTCTCAACTTTCAGAATTGTCTTTTGTTATTTCTATTACATACATCTTAGAACTTCTCATTCTGTTCTCCTTGATTTCTTTTTTTGTTTCCAAGCATATCTGAGACTGCCATAAACTCATCTTGATTTAAAGTAAATGTGTGTTCTATTTTGCCGGTTGCTTTTCTCAGCATTAGACTTCATCTATTTTCAAACTCTGGCTTGCAAACTCATTTTGAAATCTGAATGGTTCTGGATAGGGATGATAGAAAAATGCCCAAAGATAGTGGAAGGGGGAATGGACAAACGTGGAGAGCTGATAGGGGCATACTACAAAAATAGATATACTTCAATTGTAGACCCTAATGATTTGGAAAGAGATGGAACATGAATGTACTCAGGAAAAACAGTGGGACATTGATGTCTACAACTGTTATCTACAGGAGAGGACTGCACAAAGGGACACAACTGAAAAATACACAAGAACTATACATATATAAAACAAAACCAATAAAGGTATCAAGAAATTAAGAAGAAAGAAACCCTGGTCGAGGGTCCACAGGTGATCATCTCAGATATTATGCTCTGTGACTCACACAGATTCTTTTAACCAACTATTTCACTAAAATGGAATATATAAAAGGTCACATTTATGCAGTTATATGAACTGCAAATATGTGTGCAAGTTGATAAAAAAATAGATTGTTTTTAAAAAGGAAGAAGCAGCCAATTTGAGTCATCGTTATGATCTTCTATCTGGAAAATGTTGAGGAAATCCTCTCCCCTCTGAAAACCAGCACAAATGTAGAATTTGGTTAGAGAAGATGAAAGGGACTTGCAAACTCGAGTCAAAGATATGTTTCCTAATTATTTGAAAAGAGAGCAATGCTAGACAATAAAATGGAAGTTTTTGTAGGACCTAAATAGAGTAGAAAGAAACAGCATGCCTAGTGATAAAAAAAATGTGAGAAAAGGAAAAGCATTTTTCAAGAACGAAAAGAAGATATACTAAACATTCTGGCTTTTTGCTCATAAACATCTCTTATTTTTAAATCATGTTGGATAAACAATAATTATCAAAAATAGTCAAATGATAACAAAACAGGTTGTATTTAAAATATAGATTGAAACAGCACAACACACGATTGTATTATGGCTATACCTGCATATTTTTATTCTTATGTGCTACACACACACACACACACACACACACACACACAACCTGATAAAAAGTGGACAAACAACATTAACAGGTGTGAGGTCCATACCTTCCTTAGAGTAAGTCTTCAGAGAGCCAGCATACAGTACTACTAACTGAGGTTTGGGCCTGATTGTACTATGTACACCCAGCCATGTTATATGTTATGTCAGGGCAGAGATCCATCCCTGAAAGTCTGAGATGGTACGGTCTTGACTTAGGAAAAGCTTCCCAGTGATTTTGGTACAATCCCAGGTTAGAGCCATAGCAGAATAGGATGCTCAGTCTCACCTAAGCTGTATATCTTGTACCAGGTACTAGGAATCTAAAGGCAGCAGCTTCTCCACCACTGCCATCTGATTTTCACTGGTACCTGAGTAGCAGCGTAAGAGAGTGGAGCCTCTGCAGGTTAGTTGGGACCTTCCGTGTAGCCACGGTGACCCAGAGTCCCAGCTCAGAAGGCAGCGTGATATGAATGCTCCCCTCCCCCAGTGTAAAGCACCAGCGCAGCTAAGGTTAAGCAAAACTCGTCGTGCTCAGCACATGTTTGAGTGTTTGTGAATCAGGTACTCACCACAAGTTGACAAAGTTGATGAAACTTGGGGAGAATTCCCTTTCCTCAGAATTACTCAGCTGTGGAGGATCTCCTTTCACGACTTGTGTTAGTTGATCAAATACACTATTCCACTTTGGATAAGGAAATCGGCCTGTGGCCAACTCGTACTAAAGAGAACACAGAGGAAAAAGCAAAATACACTACGGCATTATTTACTACTGCTCGCTGGAACAGCCACATTGAAATCTAAACTCCAAGCAAAACTCATTAAAATCCTTCAATCAAACCCTTATCAGGTTAAGGTGGACTCTTCAGAATTATTAAGGCTAAGTGGAAGTGATATTTAGAATCAAGATCATATAGAGAATTCTGTGTCAACCAAATTCAAGGACTTGGACTAAAGAGAGACACTAAACTTAAGCCCAGACAACGTCCCCTCCGTGCCTCTCCAGGGCAGCCTCTTCGGTTCTGAGCCCTTAGTATGAAGGATTCTGGAAGGCTGGTTTTAGAACTGTCTTAGTACAGTATGTGCACAATTACAGCCATCTGAATGGAAGGCCATGTCCAGAACAGTGGTCAAATTTGTTTCTCAGGTAAAAGAATATTCAACATACAAAAAGCCCAATCTAAGCTCAAAGGAAACAATGTATAAATCCTGTTTATAGCCATTCTGTAGTTGCTACAATTTCAACCACAGCCAGATATTCTCATTACTGCAGGAACCAAGTCAGGGTAAAATCCTTCACCTTGAAAGCCAATGGTGATGCTCAGGACAGTATCTCTAAACCAAACCAAACCAGATCCGAAAAATGTTATGGACACTATGTCTCAATATGCCAAGATCAAAAATATTTGTGAATTGTATTGTCATCTTTCTCCCACTCTGTTCAGAGGATAATGAAAACCTAGAAATTATGTTTTTCAAGAAACATCTAAATCTACAGCATGACCTAAATGAATCCCATTTTATGTTCACTGACAGGTGACTGACATCTTAATATGATGAGACTCAAAACTTATTAGAGAGGAAGATGGCATATGAGAGATAGCACAACCTGAGAAAATTGTTTGAGTTTCTCCAGCTTAAATTTGATTTTGTCAATTAGTCAAATATTAAATAGCTATTTTATACAATGAAAGGAAAGTTATGAAGCAAACACAAAGCCATCCTCAAACAGAAAGCCATTATGGGAAGGTTTTTTTTCCCCAAAAGAGACCATCTTCAGCTCATCACTGTCTCCAATTACACACGTATGCCCGTGGGAAAGCAGGCAGGAATGCATGCACACACACACAGAAATTCATTCCTTTGGCTGAGTTTTCTTTTCGATAAAAATGCAAATACTCGGGAAGCAATGAACCTTATTGGTTATTCACAGCATCAGGAATAACTTCATTAAATTCATTCTTGAGAACATAACAGAAGGAAAAAGCAGAATGCATATCATAAGGTAAAGGTAAAGGACACCTTATAAATTAATTTCACATACTTCATAACTTTTGTAAGATTATCCATGTGAAAAATAAATTATGAAGCAGTTATAAGTACTGAATAGTTCGCTTTGAAACAAAGTTTAACCAGATGTACTAAAGAAACTTGGTAAATTGTTTCTATGTGAAAACCTTTCACAGAACAAAAGTTTGTTTCTATAATGAAGTAAATATTTGCTTTTTAAACATAACTGGTTGGACAGATAGGCATTTGTGACATTACTATGGCTTATAGATATGCCAAGTTGCCTCAGCTGGAAGCTACAGATCTTGCTGTAGTCTTTAGGAGCAGTAGCAGACCCAAGTTCCATGTGCTCTCCTCACTAAAAAGGAAGGGATCCTTCTCCTAGACAGTTGGCATCACAAGGGAAAGAGACTCCAGGAGCTACCTTCCATATCTGGTCATGAGGGAAACTAGATGGGCGTCTAGTAGGGGTGAGCTATTAGCCCTCAGCTCTCTACACAGAGTATTCATTAGGCCTGGCAATGTGACTCACCAAGATTAACTAGCAAGGGAATGTGATTCTGATTCATGGGAAAATGATCCCAGGACTATATAAAGATAATGAACAAATGGAGATCATTTTCTAAGCTATAGAAACGTTCACTGCTCTGAATCTGGGCTATCTCCGGACTGGGTGATCTTATTGAAGATCGGAGGAAAAAGGAAGGAAAAGTTTTTGGCTGTCTACCAAACAGGACAAAGCCCTATCTAGAAATGGAAAATTCACACCCAGTGTGAAAGAAGCTGTAGAAAAAAACTACCATAAATCAACCCCTGGTAAAACAGCAAGAACAAGAAAGTAAATCTAAAACTTCAAAACAAAATTTGGTAATAAGGAAGTAAGCAAATAAAGATATGTTGTAGATAGAACCAAAATTTCAATCCAGTCCACAGGTGAGGACAAAAAAAGTTTCTTTAATTGTGCTTATTAGTTGCAGATTAAGCAGCTTTCTTACTATTCTTTCTCAGTGTTGTTCTAAGGTAGAACTTTCATATAGAATTGTCACCTAGGCAGTTCTTGGTCCTCAACAATAGAACTACTTTCAGTTCATTCACTTGTGGCTTTCCTGTTGTGACTAGGAGATTCCCAGCAGAAACTATTTTCACACACATAAATACGTATACCTAATATGTCTGCAGTTTTACTGGATAAACTACGCTTGCCTGAGATGGGAGGAGCCTGCAGGTGAGCTGCCCTGCCCTGTTCCCGTTCTTAGTGTGGGTGCCGAGTCCTACAGGTGGGGCCAAGGCATGCAGAGCGACATTAAAGAGCCCCAGGCACTTCATAAAACCTTGAAGGAAATAATCAACTCTGATTTGATTTTTAAGGTATAAAACATACTTTTTTCAACAACGAGAAGATATAGTCCCTGTGATACAACCATGAGTGAAAAAAAAATAGGTGAATAAAATCAAAGACTAGAAGAGACAAGAAGCTGTTCTTAGGTGGGGAAGTGGGGGAGACGGATGAAATTTTCTTTCATTTCTACAGTTCTTGTTACACTACCATGATAAGATTGAGTCAACAGAAACATACCAATGTGATCCCCAAACTCCAGACATCAGAGCGGACATCATATCCTTGTCGTGATGCACTTGGGTCTATTCTTTCAGGCTGGAACACAAAGAGAAGTTACTGTCATTAATTACACATACCTTCAAGGGACAGGCAAACAGAAGCAAAAAGCCAGCAAACTCCCAGAGGGATCCATGTCTAGGGTCAGATTGGGAGTAATAGGAAGTCATCATAAAAACAATCAACAGGAAAAAAAAAAACGAAAACCAAAAAACTCAATGGCTTCCCCCCATAAAGGGACTACAAAGCAACTCTTAATTATTTCCCCCTAAGGACTGACAATCATTTACAAACCTGAAGCTGAGGACAGACAAATGGAGACATAGGAACAAAACTGGAAAAAATAAAGAACTGCAGAGTCAGATTAGTAGCAAGTAGTGGTTAACCGGGGAGGGCGGGTGGGGTGGGGATGTGTGGACATAGACTAAGTCTTCTTTGTTTCCGCGAATAAGGCCATACTGCAATATATTTGAGATACAAAAGCAAATAGGAGCTAAATTTATCATTATGCGTATGTCTATTCATTTTTAACCAAATTAAACACTTCCAATATAGTAATATATTGTCCTCTCATATAAATAGCAAAAATCATTTTTAGTAAGTTCAGTGAAGGGAGCATCTTTACATTTCCTTGAAATAAGAGACCATTGTTTACACAGTGTTAGAAATGGAGAAGAAAAGAGAGAGGGTATCAGGGGCACGGAGCAGACAATGGATCCTTAGCTGAGACTGAACAACTGCTGTTGAAAGACATGTCCAGAAAAGCATAATAGCCGACTGTATTATATTCTCTGCCTGTCAGCAGCAACTTGTTTGGAGACCTATGTATTTTGTTTGGAACATGAGTACAGTGGCTACATAAATTTTCACTGGAAGCTATTTACGCTGTTTTCAGTTACAAATATATTTACCTGATAAGACATTACATAAAAATCCCCAATAGTTGACCAAGAGAGAAAACACTCCATCCAACAGCTGCAGAACACACATTCTCTCATACTTTCTAGAACATTCACTAGTATAGACCATGTTCTGGGCCATAAAAAACACCTTATTTTAAAAAACTGAAATCACACATAGCATGTTCTCAGACCACAAAAGAATTAAATTAGAAATCAATAACCAAAAGATACCCGGAAAATCCCCAAATATTTGAAGATTAAACAACATACTTCTAAATTACACATGCACCACAGAAGAAGTCTAAGAAAATGTAAAAAATATTTTGAACTAAATCAAAATGAAATTACAACTTATCAAAACTTGCAGGATGCAACGAAAGTAGTGCTCAAAGGGAAATGTATATCACTAAATGCATGAATTATAAGAGAAGACAGACTGAAATAACGTAACTTGACAGCTTTAAGGAATTTGATACAGAAGAACACACTAAACACAAAGCAAGTAGAAGCAAGAAATAATAAAAAATAGAGTGGAAATAAGTGAAATAGAGAACAAAAAGAACACAGAGAAAAACCAACAAAACCAAAAGTTCATTCTTTGGGAAGGTCAACAAAATTGACAAAACTTTAGCTACACTGACCAACAATAAAGAAGACTCAAATTACAAAATCTGAATGAAAGAGGGGGCATTACTATTGATCTTACAGGAATAGATGAAATGGACATTCTTTGAACATGAAAACCCACCAAGAGTAATACAGAAATCTGAATAGCCTTAAAACTCTTTTTCAATGAATTTGTTAATAAAACCTTTCCATGAAAAAAAGTCCAGACCTGGATGGGTTCACTGGTGAACTCTTTCAAACAACACCAATCTTACACAACTTTTTTTTTTTTTAAATAGAGGAGGGTATGCCTCCCAACTCGTTTTTATGAGGCCAATATAATCATTATGAAAACCTAACAAAGACATTACAACACAATTAATAAACCCTCATAAACACAGATACAAAAATGCTTAACAAAATATGAGCAAATTTAACCCAGCAACACATGACTGAGTGGAATTTATCTCAGGAATACAAAACTGGCTTAATATTTGAAAATTAATGTAAGGTATCACATTTACAAAGCACTACTACTTCTGTGCAGCATTACTGGAGCTCCGAGCAAGTACAAAAAGGCAAGGAAGAGAAAAAACACTGTCTTTATTCATAGACATTTGAAATTCTACAACTGTTTACATAGAAAAATTCTACTAAAATTAATGGCGAAACCAGCAAGGTCACAGGACACAATGTCAAAATATGAAAATCAGTTATATTTATCGATAGTAATAGCAGAATATTAATAATATATTTTTAAATTCCATTTACAACAGTAGCATCAAAACACACGAATCCCTTAAGAATAAAATTAAAAGGTGCTTCAGAGTTCCACACTGAAAACTACAAAACATTGCTGATAGCAAAAAGACCTAAATAAAAGGAGAAACACAGCAGGTACTAAAAAATACAGTAATGTCAAGCTCTCCGCAGGTGAATGGATAAATAAATTCTGGTGTATCAATACAGTGCAAAACTTCTCAGCAATAAAAAGAATGAACTAATACACACAAAATTATATACATTTATATGAAACTCTAGGAAAAGCAAATCAAATATATAGTGACAGAAAATAGGACCGATGACCTTTTTTAGATGATAGACATGTTTTGTATCTTGATTGAGGAGAGGATCATGTAAGTAACGACATTTGTCAAAATTCAAATTGTATACTTAAAATGAGAGGCTATGATTTGTAGAAGGTCATTCTGACTGTTGCATGTTTGGGTCACTAAGAGCTGGAATTTCTAGCATGTGTATGTTAGGAAAACTTATCCAATTCCTGGAAATAAGTCAAAGAAAGAATTCCATTTCCTTTCAGTGTCATACTGGAGCACTTTCCAACAAGCTGACCTGAGGATTATTTAAGTGCATGTTTGTTTCACTTGATATTTATTATTTATTAGGACACAGACATTTAAGTTACATGATTTAACTTGGAGATTTTTGTCCAGTCAGGATGCAATGATTTCTGTCCAATAACCCCAAGAGTTATTGTTTTATTGACCTGGAGGTAATAAGCAGTGTTGTATTTAAATTAGCCATCTCATTCCAACATTCTTTCTTCAGTGACTGTAAATACTAAAATACCCAAATGTGCTTTAAGCCAGTTTCACCATCCTGCCTGTCCAGTTTTCTCATTAATGAGCTAAATATATTTTGATATATGTTCATTCTTTATTTGTATGTGTAATATTTTTAAAATTTTTTAAATTATTCTTTGAGAGAAGTAAAGATTTAAGATCCATGAAATTAATTAAAGACCCTGTATCCTAAATCTAAATCAGAAGTATGGGTATGAAAAACAAAAAGCTTTTTTTAAAAAAGTATAACAGGAAAATGCCAACTTAGAGAATAGGATATGTAACATTAACAAAAATGCAAAAAGTGATAGCTAAAACAATTTCCTATCCAAAACAAACATATAATTTACAATAAACACACAACTGAAGTTGCTTTATATTGAAATATATAAAATAAAAACCAAGGTATGAGGGAAAATTGACAACCACAATTTTAACAAATTTTGAACAAATCCTTCTCATTTTAGGGGGATTAAAGAGGCAAAAAATAAGCATTGAATAAATGTAATTAATAATACAGAACAGACCTTTTCAATATTTCATTTTTAATTGATCATTTATCATGCTAAAAAGAATTTTAATGTGTCCCAAAAGGCAAAAATGTACACGTTAAAATGCTCTGAAAGCAAATAATAAGCCAAAAATTAACAAGGGTCAATTGAACACTTTATAGTGGTTAGCTATGTTGTGTAACAAATTACCTGAAAACTAAATAGCTTAAAACAACAAACATTAATTATTTTATAGTTTCTGTGTGTCAGGATTTAGGCAGCATTTTCATGGGTGATTCTGACTCAGGGTCTCTCATGAGGCTGCAAGTAAGATGTCAACTAGGGCTGAAGTCTTTACCAGGCTGGAGAATTTGTCACCAAGCTCATTTTCATGGTTACTGTGGGAAGCCTCAGTGCCTCACCACATGGGTCTCTTCATAAAGCTGCTTAAGTATCTTCACATGTCAGCTGGATTCCCCCAAAGTGAGCAATCCAAGAACAAAAAGCAAGAGAGAAGCCACAGTGCTTTTTCATGGCCTATTTTCAGAAAGGTCACACTGTCATTTCTGCCATATGTTCTTCATTAGAAGCAAGTTCAACCCACACTCCAGGCTGTTCTTAGTCTCCATCTTTAAATGGAGGTGTATTAAAGAAACTGAATAAAATTTAATACTACCACAGCCTTGGATATAAAACACACACTCCAGTACAAGACAGCACTTACATCTAACATTTAAAACAACTAAGAAAACGTATATGTACGAGTACACGAGGTGTGACAATTAAGTTTATGAACTTTTTTTGGTATCAGAGGAATTATTCATTATGAATTTGTACCAACCGGACAAATAGTTAATTAACCAAGTGTACTATTTGGAAGTGCTGAAAAGGCTGCGTGAAAAAGTTAGATGACCTGAACTTTTCACCAACAATTCATGCACCAGCTCACACGGCACTGTCTATGAGGGAGTCTTTAGCCAGTAAACAAATAACTACATCGGAACACCCACCCTAATCACCCGATTTGGCCCCCAATGACTTCTTTCTTTACCTGAAGATAAAGGAAACATTAAAAGGAAGACATTTTGATGACATTCAGGGGTAATATGACAATAGCTCTGAGGGCCATTCCAGAAAAAGAGTTCCAAAATTGCTTTGAAGGGTGGACTAGGTGCTGGGGTTGGTGCATAGCTTCCCAAGGGGAGTACTTCTAGGGTGACCGTAGTGATATTCAGCAATGAGGTATGTGGCACTTTTTCTAGGATGAGTTCGCAAACTTAATTGTCTGAACTCGTACATATGAACGCGTGTGCACGCATGCATACACACACACAAACACACAAGCTGATGCTAAGGAAAAAGTAAAACTTCATAGTTTTCAAAGAATTATCTGTCATTCCCCAAAGACTCCTGGCCAAGATGGATTTCAACCTCAAAGAACAGAAAACTATGCTACCATAAATGTTCTAATACCTGGGGAAGATTTTTGCGCTCAAGGAGACCACAGATATGCTTTTGCTTACTAGAGGATCAACACTTTTCACTGTATGAATAAAATAAATAAAGATGAAAACCTTCCCAATTCAATTTTTAAAACCTTTACAATGGAAACTATAAACCAATCCAACTTAAACATTTTTATGCAGAAATCATAAATATTAACATAGCAAATGTAAAAATACATTAAACATATAAACAATGAGCCATGTAGGGAATGTTTCTGGCCAGAATGGTTCAACCACAGGAAATATGTTATTATGATTCATTATAACAGTAGCTACACAGAAAAACATTTCATCATGTGCTAAACGATGCCAAAAAGGCATTTAGTAAAATGTAATAGCCATTCCTAATTCAATCTGATACCCTCTTATACACACATATTCTCACACACAGATGTACACACAAACTTAGTAAATCAGAGAAAGGCATTTGTTTTCAAGTCAAAAACAAAACAAGAAACCTACTAATAATGTCATTCAACACTGATCTAGAACTTCTAGCCAAAGCAACAAAGTAAATCCGAGAAAAAGAAACACACACACACACATACACACACACGAGAAGGATCAATAAATACGAGGAAGGCCAAGGCAAAAATTATTTGCAGACTGATATCTTGAGTACCATGTGAAACCTATTTAAAAACAGCTAGAAACCTCAAAATTAACAATTGATAAGTTCACCCAACAACCGCAGAATGCACATTTTTCTCAAGTGCACATGGAACATTCTCTAAGATAGACCATATGTTAGTCCACAAAACAAGTCTCAATGAATTTTAAAAGACTGAATCATACAAAGTATCTTCTCCGAACACAATGGAATGCAGCTAGAAATAAATAACAAAAGGAAAACTGGAAAATTCATCAATATATGAAAATTATACAACACAGCTAAACAACCAAGGGTCAATAAAGAAAACACTGAAAAATTAGAAAATACTTTAAGATGAATGAAAATGAAAACACTGAATACCAAAACTTACAGGATTCAAAGCAGTAATCAGAGGGAAATTTATAACCTTAAACACTAGTATTAAAATGAAGAAAGACCTCAAATAACATAACTTTATACCTTCAATAACTAGAAAAAGAAGAGCTAAACTCCAAGATAGCAGAAGGAAGGAAATAATAATTAAAGCAAAGATCAACAAAACAGAAATTATAAAATTAAAGAAAAAAAGAAGAAGAAAAGAAACACAATAGAGAATCAAAGAAACCAAAAAATTGTTCTTGGGAAAGATCAACAATATTGACAAACCTTTATCTAGACTAAGTGTTGCGGAAAAGCGGCGAGGACTGAGAGACTCAAGCGGCACGTAGAGATCAGGGAGAACACAGCTTTATTAGGCCGGCGGGCTTAGCAGAATTGTTCCCAAACACTGAGCACTTATGGGGTCGGGTGCTTTGTTTTATAGGGTTAGGCCTCTGGGTTGGGGGGATACTTGGCTAGGGTGCTGGGGAGGTCCGTCCCTAGCAGCTGTGATCGCTCAACATTGTTTTGACAGGGAGGCCTCTAACTATGGTGCCCACCGGGAGACAGCTCCGATAATGAGGTATGGGAGGAGGGGGAAGGAGCTCCGAGCGGGGGCCCCGGAGACAGCTCTGATTAGTATCGGAGGAGGAAAAAGAAAAGGTGAAAATAATTAAAATCAGAAATCCAAGTGAGGACATTACTACCTACTTTACATAAGTAAAAAGAACTATAAGAGAATACTATGCTATGAACAATTGTATAGCAACATTAGATAACCTAGATGGAATGGAAAAATTCCTAGAAGCATACAAATTACCCAAACTGACTGAGAAGAATTATCAAATCTGAACAGTCTATCTCAAGCAGAGACTGAATCAGTAATAAAAAGCCTCTCAATGAAAATAAGTCTTAGAGGAACTGCTAAATAATTTCTTTACGAGACATTATGAAAATCTGAATGTTCATCAGACAAAGGAAAAAAAGTCTTGTATACGACTGGAAAATGAAAATTACATCCTGAAAAGTAAAGTTATTTTGAAACCAAAGGGACAGAGAGAGAAACAGAATATAAGTGAATGAGTCAGTTATTTACAAATTTGTTGAACACATCAACAATTCCCTAATGTTAATGAGCTATAACTTGATACGTGCCTAACAGGCTGTATATATTTTAAGAGAAGATTATGTTGGGGTTTTAGAAATGCCCAAGATAAATAAACTGACATACTTCAGAAATTTCTGCTATGAAATGAGTTATTTCTACAACCAATTAAGACTATCTTACAAACTAATACAGATGGGCTTCTATAATATAAGAAGAAAAGGTGTTGCCACGCAGCAGCCTACCCGTCTGTCTCCTTGTACCTGCCCCCAAAGAAAGGAGAGTCTGTGAGACGCATCCTTTCAGGGACTTTGCTTCACCTTTGTGCTTGCACCTTATGTCTCCCTGTTTGGCCCCAAAAGATGGCTGGCTAGTCAATGACAGGTAAGATTCCCCACTGGGGGGGCGGGGGAGACAACCCAAGCCAGATACAGCTGCGTGGGGACCATCTGGGGAACTAGCAGGGTTGACAGAGGTGGGCACAGCCCCACACCTGCCCCTGGCTAAGGAGAGCCTCTGCCTCTGTGGCTGCATTCCTTCCCACAAAACTGCAGGGGAAGCGACTCAATGATGTGCTCTCCATCTATTCATATGCATAAAGGTTTTGTCCCTTGGAAGTACATACATCCTGAGACTTAGGGTTCCACTGCCTGCAGGCAAGGGTGATTGGCTTAAATCAGTTCCCTATTGTAATGCATGGCATTCACAGATCCTGAGATTGAGAAGCTTTACTTCTTTTACTTCCACACCTAACTAATAAAAGCCATGCATTGGCCTGATTCGGGGCTCAGTCCTTGAGACTTGAGTCCCTTGGCCCCACTTCACTCTACTCTTGTCTACTGTCTTTCTTAACCTTGCGCCGCCCTTCTCGCTTCCCATTGCTCTTGTTGTGCTGGATGCGACAAAGAGTTACAAGAGGAAAAGCTTCTAAAAGATTGGGAAACTGAAGTGACTTTTTAAAAGTCTCAAGTTGGAGGGTAGCAGAGGGACGGGTGAAAGGACACAGGGTGAAGGAATCCTTCAAAAATGAAGATTATCAGTTACTCATTTGGGGGAGGGAAACAGAAACAAAATGAGGAAATGAGTTCCTATTTTGTAAATGTTTCAACTGCTTAAAAGAAAAAAAGCACGTCAATAAGCATTACAATTAGGGAAATAACCTAATATTATGTGCTTCGCAATGTGATGCTCGTAAATTACCCATCATCTGTGAAGAACCCATGCCAGAAAAATATATGATCTGAAATTAATCACGAGGGAATAATCAGGCAAATCCAGAACGTGGGACAGTTGAACAATATTCCCAAAAAAGTCAGTCATGAGAGGAAAAAACCGGTCTAGACCAGTTTAGATTAAAATACAAAATGTAATAACTGAAAGCAATATATGATCCTGTTGTGACCTTCAACTGACAGCCATAAAATACATTTCTTTTGGACAGCTGGGAAATTTGGGTATAAACTGAGTATTAGGTGATACGATGACATTCTTGTTAATTTCTTTCAGGTTCATGTTTTAGGTACGGTAATGATACTGTGGTGCTGTAGAAGGGTGCCCTTTCACTTGGGAGATACGCACTAACGTATTTAGCTTACAAGTCATCGTGTCTGTGACTGCCTTTCAATAGTCCAGAACACACATGTATGTATGTATACATGCATATATATACCTGTGTGTGTGTGTGTGTGTGTGTGTGTGTGTGTGTGTGTGTGTGTGTGTGTGTGTGTAGGGAGGCAGGGAGGTGGCAAAATGTTAACACCTGGTTTATGGAAAAACTTACATTTAAACTCTACACTTTATACACTTCTTATGTTAAATAATTTAAAGAAATCACAATTCCTATAGACTAAAGACAAATGATAAGTCTTAAATAAAAAGACAAGTTACACTGCTGATATCTTCTGTCAAGATGTGTCAAAGAAAAGTCAAGTCACTTAGAGGCTTGTAAAATGAATGCTGATTAGTATGTTGTTGTCCATCTATACAGAAAACTAGAACGGGCAGAAGCATTTCATAGAGTCCAGTAAAGATTAGAAGCAGAGAGTTTATTATCAGCCTGCTCACTCCAAAGATGAAGGAGGTCAGCAGGAAAAGAAAAACCTCCTGGGCCTGTGAACCTTACTTACTCCTACACAAAAACTGACAGTGTACGTCTTCCTTCAGTTACTTCAATTCAACTCTATCAGGGTTACAACTGCATTTTTTTAAATCCAACATAAATCAAATATAAGTCTTAGCCACTGTTACACAGAAAAAACACTTAGTCAACTTTAATACTGAGACAAGCCCTAAAAGTTTAGATAACAGTTTACACTTAATTCTCAGGGCATCATTACTAAATACGTAAATTACACAAATTCCCAAACACTTCATATTTAATTTTTTTCCTTGCTTTTGAACACACACACACACACACACACACACCTCTGATATTTTTGTTTGTAGAAAAGGTGACATGAAAAGACACAACAAAACAAAAATGGGATATTAAAAATTTTAACAATTCTAAAATACTGTTAATAACAGAAAATGTTTAAATACAATGACCTGAGTATAGGTAACATTTTGTGTACAAAAAATACATGTGATGCTGTACATTACACTAGTTATAGACTGAGAGATAAATGAAAAGAGAAAGAATTGTTGATGTAAAATTTACTTTCAAATCATGCTGAAGATAACACATAATCAAGTTTTTCAAATAAGTGTGAATTTGGGGGTAGCACTAAGCCTGCCCATCCATAAACAAGATAAAAAAGCTATAATATGTAGCCTATGATTTTTCTTCCTTTTCTATTGCTTATAGCACTGGGTGTGCAAATATATAAATCAAGAAAGAAACTAACAAATAAAAGGAGAAAAAATGTTATTCAATTCTAAGCTAATCTTTAGTTTAAAAGAGTTTTTGAAGACTGAAACAGGAACTAGAGGAGCCTGCTGGTCCCCAAAGAACCATGGCCACATTAAGGAAGAGATCAACACCGAGAGAAAATGATTAAAACATAGACACTAAATTTCCAGTCAAATGTAGGTCAAAATCCAGGCTGTAGGACCAGTATATGCAAACGCACTGGGCTAAGATGAGTATGACATGTACACAAGGAGAGTGCAGGTCTGTCTCCCAGAAGGGAAAAGCGGCTCCAGGTTGGGAAATACTAAGGCATCAACCCTGGCATTTGCCAGAGTGCTTCATCCACCTCTAAAGAAGGGAACAGCAATATTCAAAACACAGCCTCAGGTTCTGTAAGATATACTGAGTTTTACTAGGAGCTCAAGTCTTCCCATTCTTCTCTAACTGGAAAGAGCATCACTTAGGAACAACCTAAGACACATTAACAATGTATCTACTACAATGTTATCTGCTAGTCAATACAGCATAGAGGGTGCTAGAAACACAAAGAGGCCTTCTGAGAACTAACTATCTGGTTGATTAGTAGAGTTGAATGTAATGAAAAAATAGTAATCAGAGAAGACCACAAATGCTAAGTACCAGATAAGAGGAACAGAGTGAGACCATGAAATAGGAGTTCACTGGGATCATTTTGCATTTTCATGGAGAAGCTAGAACCTGAGTTTGGTCTTTAGGAAGAGGAAAATAGTGTAGTATGGTGAAACTGTATGACCTATGGCAGAGTCCTCAGAAGTACAGCACCACAGGGCATAGGCTCTCTGTGCTACGACTATCAAGCGAGAAGGTTGGCCTTTGCACTTACTGCCATGTATGGCCTACACCCAGCATCTCTTGTCTTGGCGATGGAGTCCACAAGCTGTCCACTGATGCCAAAATCACAGAGTTTAATATTTCCACTTCTGTCCAGAAGGATATTGGAAGGTTTGATATCTGCAAGAGATAGATATCATTCAATGTACAGGTAATCAATCAAATGACCTATATTATAAGATACTTTAAGCAAAAATATTGAAAAACCTTAGACAACATAAGTGATCAAGTCCTTAAAATTCACATATATAAGATGAGAAATACGAAAAAAGTTTTCTGAATGCCAACGCTTAAAAATTCAAGATCAAAGAATGCCATGCAATATATTCAGGCATTCTATAATGTTGTCCTTGTTTTTATCAAGAGGTTTATATATTCATTTACTTGTTTCAAATTCGACACTAAAGTCAAAATATGAAGAATGAATTTGATCTGTAAGAGCATACTAAGTTACTCTACAGTATGTGTCAAAGGCTATACAACTAAATACAAAGTATGCAAATTATAAACCCACAATTTAGTTAAAGGAGAACTTTATCTAATTTAGGAAAGTATACAATCCTGTACATCTAAAAGACCACAGGCTTTGGGATCAGAGAAGCAAAGGTCCAAAATCTGGGTCTGAAATTCACAATGTGAAATTCACAATGTGACCTGTGAACTTTTTGGTAGCAACCACAATTTCCTTATCCACAAAATGAAAACAACAATTCATAATTCATGGGGTTGTGGAAATAAAAACACCTAATGCAGTGCCTGAACATTATTTATACACAGTAAGTGCATCCACTTACTAATTATTTCTACTTGAGAGATTGTTCTTATCTTTGTTTTAGTTAAAATTTATTGGGGTAACAATGGCCAACAAAACTACATAGGTTTCAAGTGTACAATTCTTTTCTTAGATGGCTTCATCAAGTTTCTCCCCCCCAACCTTTTCTTAAAAGAGTCGTGCTTTAGAAACCAGATTCATGTTTACCACTCCCAGAGTGTTTGTGCTTTTCTGCAAATTTGAGAAAGGCAAATCCATTCCATTTGGATCTACAGGTTTTATAGTCTTGCCAAATTGGCCTCTGGGTTATCACCTCTTCCTCACTGACAATCAACTCACGGCCAGTGTATGCTAATCAGTCTGGCCACTTCTTCCCCTTTGCTCACTAAGTCTCTATCTCTACCTTAATCCTTCTATCCACTCTGTTGTTACTATCATGGCTCAGTGACTGAAAAAGTAAAGATTAAAAATAAATACAGCATACAAAAAATATCTGTCTATAACTCAAAAAGTCACCTACAAAAATACCCAGGAAAGATCTCTTAGCATCACTGAGATGGCTGACTTCCTATCATACATCCATTCCTAACCATACTGTCCTTTCTGATGGAACCAGCATTTTATTGAGGTACCCACCCTCCTCTGTGTAGCTCTACCCACACCTCCAAAACCCGGGTCCTGACTGGTCTAAGCTTATCAAGGTAGTCTCGGGCTCCAGGCCAGGGACTAGTGCAGGTGAGTAGGAGGCAATTCTGGTGAATGCCAAGAGAAAACAGACATATAAGGCAGATTTCCCTGCTCCTAAGACTGCCACATGGGAAGAGGGAGCTTCTTCGAGTGGTTGTCATGTCTAGATGTGAAACTGGGCACCTGCTGAGGATGCAGTTACTACGCTAAGGATAGCACTGTATTAGGGACGGCACAGCCTAAGAAGGGAGCTTGAACCCTAATCATACTGTGCTTGCAGCCACCTTATCTTTGGACTGACTACAACAGATAATGAATTTCCTCGTGGTTTAAGTCAGTTATTAGGATTTCCTGTTACTTGTCATCAAAAGCACTATCATCAGCAAAAAGCAAACTGATCCTAATTGATAAAAAGACTGTTATAAACTCATCAATTTATTTAGTAGTCGGAAAACCTAAGTTATTTTTGAAGCTTTTCCCTCTTATTCTACTCCTCCTCAGGCACTGTCTTAGTGCTTGACTGTGATCGGTGAGTATTTCTAAGGTAACCAAGTAGCCCTAAGATAAAGGCGATACTCGCGGAATTACAAAACACAGCCAAAAAAGGAGGGAGAGCCCCAAAGATCAAGATGAACTATAAGAATAATTTTGTTTAGGAACCTAACCGTACATGATTTTAGACCAAAAGAGAAAATAAAAGGCCTGTCTAATATTATTTTAAACAAGCATTAAGCCAGGCAAAAGTAAATGAAATAGTCTAATGGTCAAGGTTAACTAATTTCAATGGTCCAGGCAGGGTTAACCCCAAACTACAATTACTTTAATAAATATGCCAATTACTAATTTCTTTAATCACTAGAAACTATGTTTCTTAGAATTCAAAGTTTTTCACGTCTCTGAATATGACCTTCACTTTCTGTCCTTTTCAAATTTACTGAGAATTGTGAACTTGTGTGCCTCTTCAAAAGCACCACCTCAATACTGAGTCTGTCATAATAATAAATAGAGCAACTGTTTAATCTATTTGCTGAACTAAATGCAGGATTCCCACTGTCTTCCAATAGATCTACATCAAATATTTTAAAAATGTGGACCTGTGTCTAATTAAGGCCGAGATCTCTGTTCTCACAAATACAAATGTTTTAGAGGAATTTCAATGTACTATACTAGTTAAAGAATCTCTCCCAATTTGCAAAAATGTCCTCTAAAGTGAAGAAGAAACATTTGCTAGGAACAGTAGCGTGCCTTTAAAATGCTCAAGGGTACCACTCTTCTGATTCGTCTTTGACTCTCCAAAGAACCACCTTCGTGCTTTATTCACATACACAGAGAAACACTAATTGTCAGACAAATGAATAACTGTTTTTGAACTAAGAGGAATAAGAACTTACAGCAAAATCTCTTTTAATTTCTAAGTACAACATACTAATAAGTTAGAATGAAATTTATAGAACCCCAAAAGGGGGGTAAATACCCTAAATTAATAAAAAAGTTTAGGATACATATGTTTTGCTAAAAAGTGACACTGTAATTTTCAATTTTTTTTTCCTATTAAGGAAAAATTGTTCTATAGAACATAATCCTATACCCACCTCTGTGAATGATTTTCAAGTTTTCTTTTAAGTGGTTTAGTGCTTTCACAGTCTAGGGAGAAAAGGCAGAGATGGGATAAATAAACAATTTGCTTTTATCAAACAGCACAGTAGTTAATCGTAAGTAACAGCCCACATAAACTAAACCTTTGCATTCTTTTAAGCTTAATGTTTCAATATTCTGTCCATTTTTTCATGTTAACTGAAGATGCTGAATTATGATCTTAAATCTGAAAACTCAGTTGCCTTTATATGCTGTTTTCTGAGACCTGAAAAATCCCTGGTAACTTAAAAATTTTTTTGATTAGTCATTAACAAATTGTGTAATGTTTCTTATACCGTCAAACTTTTTAAGAATAGAAAAATGTAGTACAGGAAAGTCCAACAGGCTAGTTCTATTATCAACCCTAATTTAATAAGTTTCTCCAAATTCTCAGTTTCTCAAAATCATTTACCCTCATGGGGTGCTAAGGCTTCAATGTAATTTTTACAGTGCCAGAGTATTTCTGCTCAGCCACTATGGCAGTTTATCCAGAATTTATCCTATTGTTTGATCTCTGCTCATGATCAGAAAATCAGAGACTTCGTCAGGAATGACTTGAATTAAAATGTCCACAACCTCAAATTAAAAGAGAACTAAAGAAGAGGCCAACCTCTTGCTACAGGCCAAGCATTTGCTACAGTCAAATCTCTGCTGTCCTCAAGCTTCTGGGTATCAGGAATGCAGAAGTGCAAACTTGTAATGTTCCAAACAGTTAGGCTTGAGCATTCATTGGGTTATTAATTAGCAAGAAGAGATTTAACACAGAAAATTTTAAATGTTGTGTTTAATATAAAGGGTGATCTATGTGTCTAGATACAGGCAAATACATAATACATGACTTATTACTGTATCTATATTACACATATTGCAATATACGATAAAACAATTTTATCTATGTTTTCCAACTTCATGATCACCCTGTCATATAGTGGTTGAGAACAGGATTCTGGGGTCAGGCTGACTGTGCTTAAAGCATTTACCACTTACAATTATACAAACTTCAAAGCAAATTAATTACTTAACCTCCCCATGTTTCGGACTTGTCATCTGTAAAAAGATGCTGACACTATTTACCATAGAGAGTTGCTATGAGGTTGAATGCCTTAAGATCTTGGCCTGACACAAAGAAACATTCAATAACCACTAGCTAGTATCATTACTATTGTTCCATTATAATTATTATGAATACTAATAAGTTCCAAGATAATACTGCATTTGGTATACTGGAGAGAGATGACTAAATTGATCAATATAAAACCTCATATACCTGTCTGAATAACGAACAAGTTTCAAGTATAACACAGCTGTTTTTTATAAAATTATATGAAAGGGTATATAACTTAATATTTAGCTCATAAAACATTAAAATTTAAGCATTAATTCAGCTAAATAATTTAAAACATTAACATGAGACCTATGAATCTTAAGATTATAATGACCAGAGTTAAATCTGATTTTTTAAATTTCATTTATACACATATACAGATATCTCTTAAATTATATAGACAGTTCAGAAACTGTCTATATATTTTAATATTTATTGTCATTAACCCTTAGTAATTAAACACGATAAAAATGATAATTAACAAGTAAACTATATTGGAGGTAGAGGATGCAGGGAAGGAAGAGATAGGAAATTACATGCAACCAGAATATCTATCTTACAACTTCCTATAAAAGTTGGTTTACACATCTACTAACCCAGGTCATGTAATTAGCTCAGATTCCCAGGTTTCTAAGAATCTTCCCAATTTTACTCTATCAAAAAGAATTTTTTTTGGGAAAAAAATTGTGAACAACCTTTGTCAACTATTATAAAAGATGAACAAGACAGAAAATGATCATGAATTCACTTTCAAAACTGTAAATGTATATGCAAAAAAGTACCTCTTTTCTTTTCGGTACTCTGGTAAAAGTGAATTGACCAAACTGGTAGTAATGCTGGTTACCAAAATTGCTAGTCAAAACTTTATATAGTTTAGACTAGGTAGCCCAAATCTTAAACCACAGGAAATAATACTTGTCTAAGAGTTTTAACTAAAGGACTTCAAAGAGACTGCTGTGATTCTGATTAATTTAGGGATAAATGTGATAACATATTTAAAAATAGTTAAAGCAACAGGGGAAGAGAGAACAGAAAATTGCCTTTCCTAGTCTTATTTATAACACAGTCTATTATGGTTCACTGTGATTTTACTGAAAAGAATATTGTAGTATTGATGCAGACCATATTTTGAAAATTGTTCTTATGACTTGTGTTAATTACCCCACAGAAGTGATTTTTGTCTCTTCTCCTATTACAAATGACTTTCCAAAAAAGTTAGTAGCATTCTGTGAAGGACATTCAGATATATGCATTCAAAACTCCAGCATCATCTTTACGTAAGCGTATACAGAATGAACAGTTTGAAAACCAGGTACTTACTGCTAAAGTGATTTTGCCTAAAATTTCTTCTGGAATAACATCATCTAATACACTATATACATATTTGTAAAACTTATCAAACGAGGTAGACATGAGTTCCATACAGATCCAACAGTCACCCTATAAAACAACAAATACTTGTTATTTTTACACATCTTATTAAGTACCATCTTTATCTAAAATAGAAATACAATTAGAGAAAAAACAATCTTCTTTTTGTTGTTTTGATCTTGTGCTAGTGATAATTTTTGGTTCCTTATTAAGGCTCTGAGCAGAATATTCTCCTCATTTTAAACACAAACTTATTTGCCCAATTTTCCCAACTGTTAATTATAAGGACGGAACAATCTTACGTGGGAAACTTTTGTGCTTTTATTAAAATTTCAATTTTTGCCATAATTAAATAGAGAAAATAGAACATGCATGGGAACCTATTCATTCTCACTAACAAAGACAATAGATTACAGTAATCTTGAGATACTATAAAAACTTAAATTAGTGGAAAAAAAAAAAAGGAAAAATTACATAAAGCAAATCCAACGCCTCAACTCTTTGTTCAAATGCCACCTTCTCAGTTGCTAACATTTAAAATGCCTGATTTAAAATGCAAGTTGTCCCCTTTTAGCATCCTCTTACCTTGCTGTATTCTGTATAACCCTTATTATCTTATATAAAATATAACTTATTTATTATGTTTTTCATCTATATCACCCTTAGAACATGACAGAGGCTCAATAAACATCCCTTAAATGAATGAATGCTGGCTATACTGAATGCTGAATCATTAAAAAAAATTGTTGGCAGTATTATGAAGTGATTTAAACCAGTCTGAAGGCAATCTGAGGATGAAATAACTGTTTACACCCTTTGATAGAGTCATGATGGGAATTTAACTTAAACAAATAGTCCATAAATTACAAAAAGAAAAGCAAAACGAAACAAAACTAGTAACCCCTGAACTATCTAATAAGCAGAAATGGTACGTTATTAAGGGATTATGTAAAATTAAATTATTTTGAAAACTATACAGTTCATGGGAAGTATGCACGAGAAAACACAGACCATAAGTGATACAAGGATTCTAACACTGTAAAAGTATTTGCACGTATCAACAAGGACTACAAAGTACCTTGTGAAAGTGTAAACAGCTATCAGGATGATGATAAGAACTACCTTCAACAATTTTGTATGCTGTCACTAAACTTATAGGTCCAGCTGTATCCTCAGAGATTTTCCACCCCTCCTCTCCAACGCCTCACGTCTGCCCTGGATTGATTATACGAGACATCAATGCCCCTAACAGCACAATGGCTTGCCCAGAACAACACTGCTAATTAGTGATAGAGCCACGAACAGAATTCAGTTTACTTAACTCCTTTCTCCTATCAACACTCACAATGCAAGGATGTTAACTTCTAAGTAGAGAAAGCACATGTGGTGATGAGCACAGAGATGAGCAATAGACTCTTACAAAAGGACCACCTGCGAGAGGATTCATGGACTTTGTGGCTTCAGGGAACACTTGTTTGTAAAGTACATGTGACACAGTGAACTTTCACTTATGTACATTTCTTCAAATCTTTCTTCTCTATGTCGCTTTTTCTTTTGAGTGCTCTTGCCGAATGACTCTCAGAAAAGACTGAGTAACACCCTTCACCCAAAACACACACTTGAATTTATTTTAATCTAAAGATACCATCTCAATAGATTTACTACAATTTTTTATTGTAGAAAAAAATAGCACACTTAGCTACTCAGAAGAATATTAAGGAGGGAATTGAACTTCAGTAGTACAGCAGAGTGGAAACAGTGTTATAAGAGTTTGAAAGACCAGACTTACTATCCAGGCTCTCCCACTTGCTACTTATATAAGCTTGAGCCCCCTCAACTCCTCATTTGTGCAATGGATTGCCCCATCATCCTCAATGGAGTATGATAAACATCAAATGAGTTAACATATGTAAAGCACAAATAAAGTGTCTGTCAGGTGCTAAAAACTATAGTTAAGAAAATGAAGGAAGGATGGAAAAATAGGAAAGCAACCAAAAAGAAAAAGAAAAAAAGAAGAACACTGGAACAGGGGAAATAAAAAGGGAAGAAGTAACCTGAGAACTGAGGATGAGAAGAGGAGGTATGAAAGAGCAATTGGCACCAGAGAGGGAAACCTTTGTAGTTTCCAAGGCACATAACCTACTGTAAACTTATTTCTTCTGGCAGTCACTTTTGGCCATAACTGAGAATAGACAATAGCAATGAGCTGCATGGGGAAAAAAAAAAAAAAAGGAATGGTCCGCGCTGCCTCAAAAAACAATGACAGCAACATTATTCTCATGTTCAAGCAAGAGATGGAAGGACCACATGACTGAAATACGAAAGGAGAAATTACTGAATACGGATTTACTGAAAGAAGAGCTAGAGGATAATGAAAACTGAACTAGTAAGATCAAGATAAGGGATCCTAGAGACAAGATCCAGATAAAACTAATAACTTATTTATATATCAACACTAACCAACTAGAAAATAAAGTGTTTAAAAAGACACCACTCACAACAGGAAGAAAAACTGCAAAGCACTTAGGAAGAGGCAAAATATATATGAAAACAAGTGTAAAATGTTACTAAAAGGCATAACAACCTGACCAAAAAGAGAGGCAAAGCATGTTTATGAATGTGAAGACTTAAGATCACAAAGATGCCAAATCCCTCCAAATTAACCTGAGTTAATTAGATTCTAATCAGAATTATTGTGCCCCTATACCATTTTTTCCCAAAAATAAGACCTAGCCGGACAATCAGCTTTAATGCATCTTTTGGAGCAAAAATTAATAGTAAAGTAAGACCGGGTCTTACTTTATATATGATAATGATATGATATATGATATGACATGACATGACATAATATAAGACCAGATCTTATATTAATTTTTGCTCCAAAAGACGCATTAGAGCTGATTGTCTGGCTAGGTCTTATTTTCGGGGAAACACGGTACAAGCTGATCCTAAAACATATAGAAAAGTAGAGCCAAGAATAACATACAATTTTAAAGAAGGAAGACTCATCTACTAGACAAAGACTTTATAAAGCTATCACAGTAAAAGATGGGGGTATTGATGGGGTGGGATAAATATACCAATGGAACCGATTCAGAGGCCCAGACACATACGGAAATTTGGTGTATGATGGATACAGCAAAGCAAATGGTGGCAAAAGGATGGCATACTCAATGAATGCCGCCAAGACCAGTGGTCTTCCATACAGAAAAAAGTTAAATTAGATTACTCCATCAAATCATTCACAAATAAAAATACAAAAACTCCCAAATACATGTTTTGAAAAGCAAAAGTTTAAAACTTTTTGTAAGAGCTCTTCCTGACTTCAGGGTAGGAAAAAATTTCTTCCCAAAAACATACATGAAAAAAATAAATCACAAACGATAAGATCTGTTAACTCCATTATAATGAATATTTCTGTATGATAAAGGACACCATACCAAAAGTTCAAAAATCACATAAAAATATCTATTTGGGTGTAAAGAGACAAAGGATCAGTATCCTGAATAATAAAGGATATGCTAAATTAATTAGGAAAAGACAAAACGTAATAGAAAAATGGCAAAGGTATATGAATAGGCAATTCACAGAAAAGAAAACCTGACACACAAGTGAAAAATTCTGTACCTCACCAGTAATTACGGAAAGGTAATTTTAAAAGTGAGATACCACTTCAACCCCTCCTGATTGCCAAAAATGAAACATTTAATAATCCTAAATGATAGCAATGAGATCAGTGACAATAAATGCATATGGCACTCAAAATACACACACACACACACACACACACACACATGCACGCACACCTTTGTTGTATACAATGTACCCCACTAAAACTACATTTCCCAGTCTGCCAGGTAGAGAAGGGCAGCCAATGAGATGTCAACACAAATAGTCAGTTGGTTGATGATTCCAGGACAGCGCTTTTAATTCTCTCCTCTTCTCTTACTTTGTGGGGACATGGTAGCTGAACTCTATGGGCCAACTTGGACCATGAGGCAACCTCAACAATGGAAACCACAAACTAAGTAAGCCACTAACAGTCTCCATTACTGATGCCTGAAATACAATTTCTGATACAGAAATTCTCATTCTTACTAGTAGGAATACAAGATGTGATCAAACAATACAGTAAATGTTTAAATTTTAAAAAATGTATTACGGTGAAAGACACATTGCCGTTAATCCCCCTCAAAATACTCCTCCTCGCTTTGAACACACTTGTCCCATTGTTTTTGCACTTTCTGAAGCAGCTCTGAAAGTCCTTTCATGAGTGTCTTTAATTGCGCTGTCGTGGCTGCCTCGATGTCCTGAATTGATTCAAAATGTTTACCTTTCATGGTCATTTTGACTTTGAGGAAGAGCCAGAAGTCACATGGTGCCAGATCCAGTGAATAAGGTGGATGAGGACACACTAATGTTTTTATTTGACAGAAACTGCCATATACCAGAATGATGTGTGATACAGAGCGTTGTCACGATGGAGGATGATTTATGGCACACTTTAAAACACACCTTCTCTCAGCCATAGCTCACACCCGACTGACTGCACCGAACAAGTTGAAACTTGTCACACACTGTTACTAAGGTTCAACGTGCCACTTCCCATATTGAAGAGCCCTATCTTTCTGTTGGATGGCACTCGGCAGCAGCATTCACCATATTTTGTGATCACAACGGAAAGGCTCTGTGTCACACATCACTTCTGGTACAGCAATTTCTGTCAAATAAAAACATCACGGTGTGTCCTCATCCACCTTATTCACTGGATCTGGCACAGTGAGACTTCTGGCTCTTCCCCAAAGTCAAAATGATTCAGAACCTTGAGGCAGCCATGACAGCGCAACTAATGACACTCAGGAAAGAGGACTTCCAGAACTGCTTTAGAAAGTGGCAAGAACGATGGGAAAGTGTGTTCGGAGCCAAAGGGAGTATTCTGAGGGGGATTAATGGCAATGTGTCTTTTACTGCAATAAAAAAAAATTTTTAATTTAAACATTCACTGTAGCTTTTGATCACACCTCGTATAAATTAGTATAACCACTGTGGAGAAAAATATGACATTGTCCTATGCTATTTTATATAAGGAACTTATGCAGCTGAGGATATGGGTATCGGCAGGGGTCCTGGAAGCAATGCCCTGCAGATACTGAGGGACAGCTGTAATTAAGTTTTGAGGGAGTCAAAAGTTATATGCGGATTTTCGCCTGCGCAGGGGTCAGCGCCCCTAACCCCTGTGTTGTTCAAGAGTCAATTGCACTGTGAGAACGAGTTTGGCCATTTTTTGAAAAGTTAAACATACACCTACCATATGATCCAGGCACTCCACTCCCAGGTGTGTACCCGAGGGAAATGAAAGCATGTGTCCACTCAGACTTGTACAGCAATGCTCATAGAGGCTTTATTTGTAATAGGTAGAAACTGGAAACAACCCAAATGCCCATCAGCAGGTGAATGGGTAAACAAACTGCAGCATGTCCACACGATGGAACATTGCTAACACTGCTCAGCTGTCACAAGGAACACAGTGCTGATACACGCCACAACACGAATTGCAAAATAAGTATGCTGAGTAACAGAGTATTTTTAAAAAGGGTTATACACTGTATGATTCCATTTACATAACTTTCTGGAAAATGCAAACAGTGGCAGACGGCCAGTCGGTTGCTGCCTGAGGATGGCAATAGCAGTGAGGACGTGTGCATTACCCACGGGGCACGAGGGAGCTTCTGAGTGACAGAGACGTTCCTTCTCCTGATTATGGTGATCATTCTACAGGTGTATACATTTGTTCAAACATATCACACTGTATACTTTAAATATGTGCAGTTTGTTATGTGTCAACTTTACCTCCATAAAGCTGTACTTAAAACTTGCAAGGGTGAAGGAAAGGGAAAGAAGAACACGAGTTGAAGGAGGGATAGAAAAGGAGGAGATGACTATTGCAGCTATTGCCACTGCCGTTTATATAATCTGTAATCGCCAGTTACTCAGAATAGTATTGCCTACACTAGAATTTCTCCAGCCTCAAGATATTTGAAATAAGGGCTTCCTTGCTATTAAATTATGAAAATTTACATGTTAAAAGACATTTTTAAGTGATTCTAGGTTTCAGTATTGATAAGATAAATAGTAGGTAAAGGACTTTAAATAAGCTATAGGCTAAAAGTTACTTTTATTGTTCAATACTACCAAACTCTTTTTTTTTCCCTGTCTACAAAGTCTGAAAATGAAGCTAGAAACCTTTGCACTTAGGTGTCTAAGTAACTTATCTAGGTCAAATCCAAGTTGTACTTTGGGAGTTTTGAATTTAGGTCCATCCTAGAAAGAAGTATACGTGGTTGGAGACAATGGTAACAAATTAGTTCCCAACTTCAGTATTAAATAATATTTATTCACTAGTCTGAATAAAGTTATAGAACTCAAAATTACTCTTCGGCAAGATTAATCTCGACACAGTTTCTGCAAGAAGGAAAATAACATCTCACGAGCCCCTTGATTGATGACTGATTGAACCAGACCAAAACCTGATGTCTTGTGGTCATATAAATTATGTGAAATGAAACACTCTGGAGGGTTTCTCTCGGTGACAGGAATTAAAAGCATTTGTCTCTCTCATAGTGGTGGTTAAGGTAAAAAGTCCTGACTGTGTACATTCACTTCCATTCTTTCCTATCATAAATCCAGAATTCTGTGTCTATTATTGGAACCAAAGGTCATGTCATGAAAAAAAAACTCATTTTATTTCATCAATCTTGAAAGAAAAGTGGTTCTTTAAACTCTTTTCTGTTTAATATTTTTAACCTATGAACTTTAGGAAACACACTTTGACTATGCACTCTTTAAAGGTGAACTTTCTGCTTCTAAAACTTCATTTTTTATTATTCAGAAAGTTCCTATTATTTCTTCCATTCTAAGATTTGGTGGGGAGGTTCAAGTTCATTCTGTCTAGGCATTTTGTGATTTATACAACTTAACTGTATCATTCCTAAGCTTGCACCTTATACTCAAAAAAATCATACTGTTTAAAAAATAGATTATATTTTATATAAAAGAATACTATTCAGATACTATTCCAAGCTTCTGTTTTGTTTCTAGTAACTTTTGAATCATCAGTATCACTTACTTTGCCTTCTTTTCATAAAATCAGACTTCCATGCTATCTAGCTCGGGGCTGTATATTTAAATGTTGCGTAAATGAATGATTAAATCAATGAACATGAGAAATAAATTGGCACATTCGAGCAATATGGAGATTAAACAGAGTTAAGATGAAGCCAGTGGGAATCTATAATGATAGTGAATACAGCACTGGAAAAGCTGACTGTGGAATCGAATTAGGAGAGAAAATCTAGTCCAATCCCTAAATTGCAGAACTATTGTTCTGTATAGGATTTGAGAGTAAAGTAGCCAGAGGATTTAAGGGTTAAAAGAATAAATTCATGGTTTGGGGGAAAAGAGGGGAGAGGAGATGGCAAGATTCTTGTGCAACATGAAGAAAGTTCCAGATTCATGATCTTACTAAAGGAATAACATTATGTATTACTTAGGTCCAGGATACAGTTATGTACCTGAATACATGACAGTATACGGATACAATGTAATATTGATGTGAAATGGTGACGCAAGTGAACAAAATTCAATGTATCTGGCCATAAAAATGAATATTCAAGTCATACAAAGGACAAAAGTAAACAGAAGCTACATGAGTCTAGAATTAACAGTGGTTAAATGGACTCTATCATGAAATAGAAAGCTTCTAGTTACTAGTTACCTATTAAGAACACAGATAAATACATAAATAAAAATTCCAGGATTCAGTGGAGAATTAAATGACTAACCTCTAAGGTTTCATACATTTATACATACATTCATACATAATAAGGTTTCATACATTTCTTCTGTTCAGTGTTACATTCAGTCCTATCTTACAACATAGCATATTTCAAGTTTCAACAACTACAACAAAAACCCCAACGCTACATACACTATGTGACTCAGTCCCAAAATGGAGAGAGGTGTGGGAGAGGTTTTTTCTTACCAGTTCATAACAACCCCACCAGCTAACATTTTCAAAATGAGAATGGTATTTTTTTGAGAGTACTTAAAATGCTTAAGAGTTCAGTTCAAGTCCTAGTCACTTAACTATAACAAGTGTATGACGAACGTCCAGGACACCATAAAGTATTTGACTCATTTATGGCTCCAGCTTTACTCCTTGGCCCTAGCTTACTTCTCTGCAGTAGGCAGTGGGATGACTGGAAATGAGGAAGTGGGTTACAGCTGGAGGCAGAAGTGATACCCACATCAGGATAGAGAATAACCAAAAGCCAAAAGAAGAAACAAGACTATGAGACCAAGGAATTAGAATTGTAGTTTCTGTATAAAAATTTGGGTAACAGAATTAGATAAAATTCTACTCTACTTTAATTTCCATGTCTGGTGGCTTTATTGAAGATTGTTGGTGGGTATGAATAAATGCTTACATTAAATGTAGACACATCTGATAACAGAAATGAATAAAAGTTTTAATAAAGTGGGTGGGGTGCATTGAAGGAGCTCAAGGCTAAAAGAGGCAGCTCTAAACCTACAGCAAAAAGGCTAACATTCAGAAGTCAGCTGATTTGTCAGGTACTTAACGAACAGAAAACATTTATAAATGAAGGAAATATGGGATTCACAAATGACAACCACTAAAAAAAAAAGTATTAGTCACCCCTTAACCAAAAGAACAATGAGTGGTAGAAATTAATGTAAAGATTATCATGGCTATATACTAAAAAATTGAGAAGTTAATTTACTACTGATGAATGGCATTTAACTGAAGATCAGAATCTAATCCTGCCATCCTCTTATTTATTCCAAGTAGATATTCATCCCTCAGCTAAAACCCGAATAATTGATTCCTACCTCTCTGAAGAGTGCACCATAAAACTGAACAATGTACGGGCAATCACTACTCCGCATTACTACATCCAAATCCATAAGAAGTTGTTTTTGTTCTTTTTCATCCACAGTTGACCGAATTCTCTGGAAAAGAATGACAAAAGATGTCATAAAAACATAAAACAACTTTAGAAACCTGAGAAAAACCGCTACCACACAAGACTGAAAATTTCCAAGCAAACTTCACAAGTAGTAACCAGACATAAAAATGATCATCTTTCTTATACTTTACAAGAACAATTTTTATCACAGAAAAACATAATAGCACTTGGGACTTTTTATTTTTAACAAAACAGCACTTCGTAATTCTTTAAAGGCCACCGAGCTTTTTAACCATAAGCATTCCGTGTTGACACTGGAAGTTACGCAACGAAGTTCTTGAGCGGTAAAAGCCCCCATGCAAATACAAAGAAAATCATAATGAGCTATACTTGAAACAGTTTTCATGTAAATAATCATAGGTAGCTTCACATATACTTCTCATGACCATTTCAGAATTCAACGGCCCTCTTCACCCCCTGGCATACTGATCAGAGATAGAACGCATTCGGAACAGGTGAAAGTGAGAACTAGCGTAGGAGGAGCACACAGACTACACCCCATGTCTCCCAAACCCTAGGCTGGAATTCTCCCCCTTCACCACACTCTGTATGGTAAAAAACAAAACATTCTAGCTGACTCCAACCCAGGCATGCGTCAGAATGCAGGGCAGCATGTTGACGAAAACCTAAAAATAAGGAAATCAGAGGGCTGTTTGTCTATTCCTAAGCTGATGAGGACTCCTCTGCACACTGCAGACCTGGAATAGACGCCTAACCCACCTGTACAACTTCTCTGCACAATCCTAAAAGACTGCCACAAAAGATTAGTACTCCCACCTCCTGCCCAGGAACTGTACAGTCATGGAGATGGTCAGAGGGACAGTTCCCACTGCACTAGACAGACAGGACAGAGTCAAGTTCAGAAATTGTAAAACATTAATCATGAAGTTATGCACATGAAGTTGTAGTTTAACATCAAGACATGCAGACAACTTCTGTTTTCATAAAAAAAGTTTTGCAAAGTCACACCGTGCCACTGTATACAATACACAGCACATACTTACAAGGCAAGTTAGTACCAAAAAATACAAAAGGTGGCATTTTGTCTTCCAAAGACTTCAAGGTATCTGATCTCAATGTTCTTGAAAGGGATGAAAGCAGTCAATTACGCTCTTGAGCACATTTTACAGAAGAGAAGCCAGAGGCACAGAGAGTTACAAAAGACGTATACACGTCACACGACAATAAGCAGTTGGATACGGAACAGAAGCAGGTTCTCTCATTTTTATTTTCCACACTAAATGAGGAATTCTGTATATTCCAAATACAAATTTATTTTTGCTACTTAAAATGTATATATAGCCTACAGCTACAGTACTTCAAACAAAATATATGAACTGGCATTTAACTTATGTCCACTAATTATTTATAACATTTACATTGAATACTTCCCAAATTAACAAGAAAAAAAATAACAATGAAAAATAAAAACAAGATTAGACCAGAACTTTTAAATTTAAGAAAATTTTCCTTCTCTCTCTCATTTCTATATTTTCATAGTTTAGGGATTAATAGTCTTGCTTTTAAATCAACATCAGCATGTTTGCTCAAAAATGATATTTTTAAAAAGTCAAAATAGCCCAGAGATATAATTTGTATTTCTTCAAAATATGGCATTGATAATTTTTGTAAAAATTTTATTACATTTATTCCTGTTTTTAAAATATAACTTTAAAAGTGTAGCTGTGAAAATACTAATTTGGGAAACAATTATTTTTTAAGACTTAATAATTCCATATATCTAAATTCAAAAAACAAAGACGTGGTAATTAGAGACAAACAGGGATGAAAAAGCAAATGACCCTCTGGTTGGGGAAGATTGCTCCCTACTAAAGAATTCTCACTATTAAAAGATTTAAAAACATTTTTTTCTATTTTTACTTGTATGGATATATTTGCAAGTGTAAATATAGAAGCACGCACACTTACAAAACATTATTTTAAAAGATGCCCTTTGCTAGTTTATTTTTTCTTTCCCTAAACTGGTTATATGGCTTTCTAAATTTAACATTTGTACAAATGTTTATTATTTTCAACTATTGGAAAGCATATTATAGTCAAAATCTCAATAGTTATCAATTCCTGACTCCTAATTTCTAAAAACACTGCGTAGCTACAGAAAGGATACACGTTATGACATGAACTGGAGGCCTATCTGAAGTCCCAACATCTGATTAATATCTAATACTCAATCCCTGACAGGATTATTATTAATTAGAATGTAGAGAGAATTCCTGGCACAGCTCTAACCTTTGAGATCATCAGCATGGCAGGGAAATCTATTCATCTATTAATCACTGTTTAATGCCTCCACTAGTACAAAATAGAACATGGGCTCCGGAAGAGCCTAACGTGAAATTGATCCTGCCCCTGGATGCTTGTCAAAAGATGACAACACCTCCTCATGCTCTCTGAACATCTTGTCTGCGTGACAGGCAATAGGTAGAGTTTTAGGGCTGTATTGCAACATTTGACATGTGAGCACTTACTAAAATAAACCAAGTCAAAAGGCCTGAAGGACTCAAAAAGGAGATTAACTACAAATACACCTACAACAGCAGTAGCTTCAAATTGATATTAATTCAATAATTCAATTCATGATTAAGTTGGAGAATACTTGATGATAATCAATGATTCAAATCAGAGAATACTTAGTCCAAACGTCACTACCAGGAAAGTTTTTGTAATGGAATATCAAAACAGGATATGTAGAAAAGATTTCTACCATTTGAAACAAAGACAGCCAGGATTCTCTAATGTTAAGGGAGCATAATCATTTAAAATGGAACACATCAATGAGAATAAACTTCCCTTCCCTTTATAAAGCTGTCCTTAGTTGAAGGAACTGGAAAATGAAAGTGCAAAGGTAAAGCCAATTATGCTACTTGAAATTCTCTTATTGGAATATGAAATGTATTGATAAATGCCTTCAACACAGGAAATTTTCATTTATATATATATATCATAAATTTAAAAGTTAGATAAGGCTGATGTTTATTTGACCTCAGCAAACTTTTTTTTTTCCTCATAAACAGTGGGGATGAAAAGCCCACGCAAGACCACAAAATATTTAAGAAAATTATCTCAAGGACTTTAACTTTTTAAAGAAGTTTCCTTTTCACCAAAATGTCAGAACTCATTAAAATCACTCTTGTTTCCTCTTATGCGGATATTGAGCTCTTTTACTTGTCAGTATTTTATTAACCTAAGTAATCACATACAAGCTCTTGGGACAAACTAAACTATACTCTTTGAAAATCAATCCACGTCACTTCTCCAATAATGAAGTATTTTCAATTATTGTAAATTTTACTTCTTTTGGAATATACTGTAGAGAAAACACTTAAAATCAAAACAAGGATTACTACCCTACAAATATAAGTAGTTTCCATAGGGAAGAAATTTATACACTTGAAGCATAAAAAGGTTTTCTTAATTATTGTCCAAATCTGTATTCAAGGTTGTTTTATACTCATAATTAAGTTTTAAAAGCAGATAAATGCCAATAAAAACAGCCTGTAGCTACAGGTCAGCCAAAATGACTTCAAATAAGAGTCACTTAGAGACACAGGGAAAAGGATAAATTAAATTCCCAGTTCTCATTGGTTTTATAACTATTAGTGTTATACATGGTTCTTGTCCAATTAAAAACAATTCCAAGGAGCTTCCCTTTTCTAAAACAGCCAGTCCAACTCATGCCATTGGCTAGAGCAGCCACAAAATCAGTTACTGAGGAATTGCACATGCCTTAAGCTGCAGTGAGAGAAAGTTAACAAGCACCATAGGACACGCTTAAAAATTTACGTTAGAAATCGTCCTCTCCTACGTCGTGTACAAAACACAGCACTTGGAAAATAGTCCCCATCATATAGGAACACCAAGAAGTTTTTGAAAGCTTGCTTCCCTTCTTTCTGTGCAACGCAGCACCTAGAAGTCAGTGGTCAATTTAAATGCTGGTAGCTTATATTTGGCCTTATTTGGAATACCTCAATTTTTAACAACTTAAATATAAAGTATAAGTACCCCTTTACTGATGCTGACCAACGTGCTTGCTTTGAAAGCACATACACTAAAAGAACTGACACTGACCAACTATTTAACTGTGGCGAGGGTCTGGCTGTCCTCTGACTTTACACTTGGGTCTTCACACTGACAAGATTCTCCTGCCTTATCCCCAGACCCTGCCAACCTGACCTCCCAACACATAATGTGTTGGTAGTCATCAGGAATGAATGGCTAAGGACAAAACTAACTTCACTAAGTATAAAGAACCTTCGAGTAGATTAAGACACATGGTTATAATGGGAAAGGAATGGGGGAACTATGAAAACTAAATTCAGTGAAGGACTGGTGGCAGGAAAGGCAGAGAGAGAAGCAAAGAGCATAGGTGGAAACAGGCAGTAGCCAGTTTCACAGAAACTGATCTGACCTCTTCTTTCTGCGATATTCGAACTGTATTCGTGTCATTTTGTTTGTTTCTATGTTTGTTTCTCTTCCTCCCCTAAATTTATTTTCATGGGTCAGGAGAGGTAAGGCGAGGGAGAAAAGGAAAGAGTATAATGATCACCTAGTTGCTATTAGGGGGAAGGCTAGGACGGCTCAACTGTAGCAAAGAGAAAGGCTGACAACGCAATGGCTACGGGAGGAGTTGGAGAGGAAGCAAAGTAAGGAAGGCCCATAGGCAGGTCCACAGAAGCAGGTCACCAAGGAGCATTTCGCCTAGGGTAGTGGTCCCTGCCACTCTGATTCAGTTAACCCTTACATCTCCGTGTCAGAGTTCTCAGATACTTAGTTGCTAGAGGCCAGGCACACACCAAAGCACCCAGGCTTCCCCTGAAATGACACCAGTCTGTGTCTGCCTGTGTCCTGATGTGACAACTCCTGACTCACCAACAACCCAGAGTTTTTCTTCCTACCAGCTCAAGCACTAAGGGAAGGGAAGGCACATGCCAAGCTCCACCTCTTGAACAATATGTGGGCAGGGAAGGCCCTTGGGTCACTTGATCGCATTCCTGCTTAGTGAAGGGGAAATAGGTCATCATATACTTGAAAGACTCGGCATAAAGAAAGATTGATGACAAGTCATATATTGTGTTGATTAAAAACAGTAGTTCCACAGTGTGTACGGCACATGTTAGTTCCAAGGATTTGAGCATTCCGGGCAAAAAAGATACAAGTCATCTGAAAACATACGAATCAATAATCAAAAACTGCACAATCCAGGAACCAATTTTAGAAAAGACAAAGAGTTGAAAATAGCAACACAGTCAAATGTACTTACAAAATGTCTATCAATTCTCATACTTCTTTTTTGTTTGTTTTTGTTTTGAAATGAAGAAAATACATGGGGGGGGGGAGGGCGGAATGGCATGTGGGGAACAGAAGAAATGGGGAAACTAATGTGGAACGGCATGACCACCATCCCTGGCAGATAATGTCTCTAAATTCTCACATGACAAATCCTTGTCAAGTTTCCACAGGGCTCAGCTGAGGGTTCAGAGGGCAGTGTAACAGGTAATAACAGTAAGGCAGGTGACTCATATCCCTGCTGCACGTGTTTATCTCTAGCTGCTTAGAGTATGTTAGGAATAAGGTGTGAATATGCAAAAGTGAGGTCCCTGATCAGAAATTAGGGCATGGACACAATGAAACTCAGCAAGGTGATGGATTCAATAACTGTGGAGGAAAACAGTGTATGACTTTAAAGATTATTCTAGTCATTGATAAAAACAATTTGACATGGAATAAAATACTGCAAGCGATTAGTATTTTGGCCATTAGCAATGCAGTGTTATTTTCAATTTACCACCAACCCAAATCAGATCACCAGGAGGTATTTACTCTTCAGCAAAGCTGCGTGGGATCTGCTATCACTTGCAAGTCACTAAAACTCCTATGTCAATGACTGTGGCTCAATCTTCTACGTACACACCTATCATCATCGAAGGTTACCGAAAGTATTTGCATCCCATATTTCAAGTACATAATTCCCAAACGTCTTGTTAAAATGATATGATGCCAGAACAACCACTCACAAGACAAGACTGAAATCAAAAGCTCCCTGTGTTGACCGTGTGTACCAAGTGGAAGCTGATAAATAGCACCCATGTGAAAATCCTAGAACTGGTATATGAGCAAACGTATCACATGGGATCTTAGGTGGAACTCTTCTTTATGGAAAATAAAAAGTGATACAGTGAATGTTCGACAGTCTTTCATTTAAAATCAAAAGATGAAAAAAATAAGGATTATTTTCATTTATATAGCTATAATACTTTGAAAATGTGTCCAGCTCCCGGGATGTAAAAACACCAATACTACTCCGCATAAACGCAGCCTTGTTCATTAAGCATTCCTTGCTCCACACCCCTCCTAAGGTTAGCGTCTGTGAATAAGCCCACAGGGGAGTCCATCGCCCACCTTCAGTGGGTGACTTCAGATCAACCTAAATCAGTCATGTAGGGGATAGAAGAGCAAGGGTTACACTCACATCCCCCATGGCTCCTAGCCAACATTCTGATCCTTACAGACTGCTTTCCCAGCAGAAAAGTCCAGAATTTAGTTCTCATATAGAGTTGGAAAGCCCCATCATTGTGCTGTCACCTTCCTCTGGGGGACAGGGAACCTTAGGCATTTTTACTTCCCTAATTTCAAAGCAAAGATTCTACATCCCACAGATGCAGCAAGACTCTTCTCCCTGCTGCACAGGTTCATCCTAGACTCTTCTAAACAGATCACGAACAAAAGTGCCCACGATGTCTCACAGGGCCGTCACTAATGAGGCCCAACCGATGGCAACATCGGCCAAAACAAACAGAAAAACAAGCAAAGTATTTGGAATGCTGATCCAAGATGCAAAGTCGGTTTTCATATCAAAGAGTAACCATCTCTGTAAAATCAATTGTTTTAAATTGTAACAACACATGCTTTTACTAAGGCAGGAAGAAAGGATACTAATTCTTAATTGCCAAATCATCTAAGTCTTCAGAATCAATTTAGTGAACCCTCAATTGTACCTTAGTCAAATTAATTAATGGTAGTACCTCCCATTCTTCTGAGGATACTGACGCCCAATTAATTCCTTTTACATATCTTCTACTCATCGTCAGAGAACTTGGGAGATCAGTTCCAAAAATATATGCAATATTACATCATGGGAAGAGCTGCCCCGAGGACAAAGTTAATGGGACAAACTTGATAAATCTTGATAAGGGTGGTATCATCTTCTCCCTCTTTATTACATCATCCCCCTGAAAAGGGCACAATGTTAATCTTCACATTAAAATTTTTAAGGGCCTACAGATCATAAATGACAGATCATTACTTCAGTACCCATGACAATAAAGTGAGGTAAGAGGAGAAATCTAATGCATAACCAATTTCAGAGGCAGGGCCATAATACAACAAAGAATGACAGAAAATGTGCAGAAGGCATATCAAATATTAATTCACATGACCCTCATTTAGAGTGAGGTGTGATAAGATAGGTTTTCCTCCGAATAACTAAATAAGCTGGGATACAGTCCTATATCACAATTCAGTCAGATTAACCAAGTGATAGATATCCAGAATGTTCAGAAACACATAAGAGTTGATTAAAGTTCACCTACAGCAATCATTTCCAATCTGTCCCACTTGCACCCCAAAGGTCTCCTCAGAGCTCACACCCCAAGGACATCTAACATGGGTAGGTAGTGTTCCCGCCTCCTATTCCTTCCACAGACCAGAATAGTACTAATTTTGTCTATTTTATTTATTGGGGTGTATACACAATTCTGTTAACTAAATGAACCCACACTCTGAAAACCACTACCCTCTTTCCCTGAAAATAAGACCAGACCATCAGCTCTCATGCGTCTTTTGGAGCAAAAATTAATGTAAGACCCGGCCTTATATTACATTATATTATAAAAGACCCAGTCTTATATTATAGCAAAATAAGATCGTGTCTTATATTAATTTTTGCTCCAAAAGACGCAGTAGAGCTGATGGTCCGGCTAGGTCTTATTTTCGGGGAAACACGGTAGGAGCAACAGCAAAAGAAACATGTATATTAGGAGTTCTGACCCCAACTACACAGGGACCTGAGTTCAAAACCAAGGCTGTCTGCTGGGCAGCCCTGTCTCACCACTCCTGGAAGTGACCTGCTTAACACTTTTCACTTGCAACAGCTACACTATTTAAGAAACATTAGAAAGCATAAAATAACATACGGTCCAATCAATTGTGTATTTCCTCATTAAGCCACATGACCTAGCCAATCAAATGAGAACAAAGACACTGGAATTCAGTCTGAATTTAAAACAACATAGCCACGACTTCTGCATCCCACCAGCGATCTGGATAATCAAAGACTAGCTAGCTTTTGAAACTCAGCAGAACTGCCTAACAAAGCACTCTATACCATCGGAAAGAAACTTTCCCAATATCATTCTAGTGCTTTCAGAACAGTGTGCAAGACCAATGTTTAAAAACTAAACTGAACCTCCTCCAATAACGCTCACAGTCCCACCGAAATTACTCACTGATGAAACTTCTGACAGAAATGGCAAGGTTCCTGCGGTGGTAGGGCAAACGAGCAGCCCACACATGCAGAGCCCTGCCTTCCCAGAGGGGCAGTACCCTCTGCACAAGGAGACCTCCATATCCAGCAGGTGAAACCCCACCTGCTCAGGAAGGGCAGAGCTGCGGGAGGCTGACACGGTCAGAGTGAGGGCTCTGGTCCTTCTCAGAGGGCCTCAGGGTTGACCTAGGTCTCAATCCCAGGTCAAGGACACTGAGGTCAAGACCCAAATACCTAGGAGAAGCAGGAATGCATGAATCGAGGTCAGGTTACCAGCCCAGGATCAGGACCACTTAAATCAATACAACAGAGGGGTTGAACAGTAGAGACAAAACATTGGGTGTTGAAGAAATAATACAAGTTAGACAGAACACCAAGACAGGGAAAATACCTGAAACCCTTAAATACAAGGTCACATCACTAACTCAATATGGCCTAAGCACCTAACCTCCAACAGCCCATCTGTTTCTCCCAGATAACTTCACAAATAGAAGACTAAAAATTCATTATAATGATCAACAGTGACAACCTTAACATAACACCTACCCCCACCTACCTGTCCAATATTAGATCCATTCTCCAAGGAGATGACAGACAGCATTATCCCAGCATTAACCCTCCAGATAACAATTCCACTGCCTTCCATCTTTAGCAACAGCAATTTCATTCCCTCATACTCCCTCTCATTTTTGTTCTTTTCTACTCTCCCCTGTTTTTTCTCCCATAGCCTACAAACAGGAACAGGGAATGCATACATTCAAGAAATCAATCTGGACACGAGTCAGTTAGAAAACAACAAGGAAGCTGGTAGTGTAGCAGCAGGATTTCCGCTGCAGGCAGGGCCAGGTGAGGACACACTGTCAGGTCCCGAAGGCTCAGTCACTCCTCCCTGTTAGCAATGTGCTTGTCCTTCCACTCAGTTCCAGCCCATCGGCCTGAGCTGTGGCACTTCGCCTACTCTCCCTAACTCTTCACTCCTGGGTCCCTGGACTTGCGTTGACACCCTGATTCTGATCATCTGTGGGCCTAAGTCTGCTGGGTCTTTCTCCCAGATCTGAATTTCTCTAACCCTAGCTCAAAAACCTAATCCTGATTGCTTCTTCAAACGTTTGCTCTGAATCCTGGCTCTTCCCCATCACGACGAACCCTGCCAGAGAGCTAACCAGACATCCACTTTACTCTTCGAGGACAGGGACTGTGCATGTCTAATTTTTTTCATTTAGGGGTTATCCCAACATCACGCAAAATGGGGTATTAAATAAATGTTATCTGCAGAGGATGCCGATCAAAGCCTGGAGTACCTAGACAGAGTTGAAAGTTGTCCTTCCTGAGCTTTAAAAGACCCTGTGGTAACAATGGCTTTGCCCTCTGCAGCCTTCTGGCTCAGTCATTCAGCGGAGTTAGACAAACTAGTAGTATTGCTCCCACTCACAGAAGAGTAAGGCCCACTTCCTCGGGGGGATGCAATTAAAACTGACGAGCTCAAATTTCCCGTTTCTTTGGTCCTAACAAAGACCAACCTCACGGGCAGCTTGGGGACTGTCCTCAGGCCACAGGTCAAAAAATTATTGTAAGTACAACTCTTACAATGTTATTATGCCAAATCGGATTTATTATATTGTAACTGATTTTTAGATGAAGTCTTAGAGGTCACTTTTTCTGGTATCTAAGAAGTCATCTTTTCAAACATTTCTTATACATGGCAAAATAAACTTGGGAAAGGGCTCCTTCAAAACTGAAAATGAGGAATAATACTAATTTTTAAAAATCAGGCTAATTCCACAGTTCATTTTTATACCAATACTGCAAGTAAATCTTAAGGATAATTTCCAGGATAAAATTGCTATCCAATAAGTAATCCTTCTACAGTCCCAAGTGCATATTAAAACGGTAGGACAGAGCTACTTCAAGTGTATTTCGCATTTCACCAACAGCAATGGGCAACTCACAGGAGTGAATCATTGCCTCATGGTTCATTTAAATCTCCAGTCCTAATCTCAGAGATAATACAGTGGTGCTCAGTAATTCTCTTTTTTCATGTAAAATATCAAATCTAACTGCTTAATCACACATTGCCTCTATGTATTTCTACTTGTCAATCTGGACTGTGTGCCTAAGTAATGAGGGAACAAACTCACTCAGGTGTGATGAAAAACTAAGTTTTTCCAGAGACCAACAATAAATATATTTTAAAATTTGTAGCAGATGGCATATATCAGTCACCAAATTGGTATCATATTTTAATGTACATTAATGCGAAAACACTCTTCCAGTGTTATATGAAGTCATGGAATCTAATGGTACCTCCATCGATACATTGATTAATATGCTATATTATAACCCTCCCCATGCTGAACTATCATGCTTGCTCAAGAATTCAAGGTGATAAAGCTGGGTACAGATGTGACTATCAGCAGTCTGTTGGTCCCATGACTGCCTTAGTATACCTAAGAGTTGGGATTTTTAATAGCATTCCAACAGGGGCTCTCAAAATAAGGTCAGATTACAAATGGCAGACAACAATTTCCTATTTTTCACTCTTAAATTCCTTCGAAACTTGACTAAGCATTATACAGTTTCAAATGTTATCAAATTAAAAAAATGGTAAAATAAAAATGAACTACCTTCTTTATTTACCTTTAAGAAAGCCTATTAAGTATAGCTAAAGTCAATCCAGATTACTAACCAGATTATGATGTTCGTAAACACAGTGAAGCACACATAGCATAGACTGAAAAAAGCAGGACACGACCACTGAAAAGCACTTTCCCTAGTATCGGGGAGGAAAGTTTAGAACTGTAGTTAAATAGGATAGATTTCCCTTAAGGCCCAGCCAAGTAAAAGGGGACGTCATGCACAGGTAATAGGGCAATGCAGAATTCATCCAGAAGAGCCTAAATAAGATGGCTTTGCTTTCACTTACACTGCAGTGGCACAAAATAAAAATAGAGAAATCATTTCACATTCCAAGAAAAATATTTTATTTCAACATAAATCCAGAGCAGAGGTCTTAGCCTTTTCATTATTAGAGGTATACGGTTATATGCAAAATTCTGTATATGTATGCATCTTCCTGAGAAGAAAGTGGATAGTTCTAATCACATTGTAAAAGAATATCACCAAAAACAAAATTAAGAGCCCATGGAGAAAAATCACAAAATTTTTTTTCCTGCCATTAATTACTCATTTAGTTTTATGTGACCCAGCAAAGAAAAATGATCAACAATGAAGGAGGCTAAAATAGCAACATTTTGCTCACAATAAACTCCAACACAGGTAGCCTTTTATATTAATAAGATACAAATCCACTCCCAAAAATCAAGTAAGAAACTGAGGCTCCTCCTCTCATCAAGCCACTTTGAGAAACTCTCAAAATAGGGGATTAACAGGCTGATGATGAGCTTAGACGGTCTGCAAACCCATTCTCAGGTCTCGCAAACTGGGGCATTATTTACTGTCATAAGAATTTTAAGTTCCATGAGAGTATGGCCATATCTTGTTTTTCTTCTTTTTCTCTTTAAATTGCCCCCCAACCCAATTGTCAATTTTCTTAAAATAGCATACACAGAGCAAATATTCATTAAACATCTGAACAAATTACAATTACATGGGCCCAGTAAGAGTTAGATGGAAACCATCCATTCATTACAGGTACCAACATAAGCCTGCCAGGTACAGTCTATGGGCCAATCTCCATTTCTGACCATTCTTAATTTTTTTTTTTTAATGAACATATTAAGTGACATGACACGATAAGGACAGAATGTGACAGCATTATCAGAAGGTATGCATTTCAATACAACTTTCAAACCAGGGAACAGGGCAGTACTGAGTGCAGATGAAATAAACAAACAGAAGCCGAGCCGGTCAGGACCGAGTAAGGTTGAGGTTAGTGGCAACAGCATGTGCGTGGTTTCCGGGAAACCGTCAGTAAGACTGCTGTTAGCCCTAGCCCCGCACCTTGCCCAACCCAGTGCGCTGCCTCCTCTTCCAGCTCCCGCCTGGCTCAGTGCAGCACTGCCCTGCTCCCAGGGGTGCAGCCGCCCGGCCTGAGCTCACCTTGGCAGTGGAAGGGCCTGAAGTTTAAAACACGTTAATGCATCATGCTGGAAGTGCAGCGAACATGCACACTTCATACACTCGTGTTTCCAGAGAGGCAGAAAACGCACCACCAACAAGGCAGCCTCTTACAGAACACTCTGCAAGCATTCGGAGACACAATTTTAAAAACACCCACAATTACCACAAAAGTAAGAACAGAACAATAGTGGTATTACTGCACCAAGAAATTGCACCTAATGAATTAAAGAGCCAAAAATAATTACGGGCATCACCTACTTTAACTGCCATTATTTGCCCACTTGGTTTGTGGACCATTTTGTTGACAGAACCATAAGCTCCTCGTCCAATTTCTCCAAGGTCTTTCAAGTCCTCTGCAGTGAAATCCCAGTGTTGTTCAGGGGAGATCTTCAGTTTTCCTGACGATTCAATGCTGTGTGTTCTCAGTCTCTCTCTGTTAAAATATTGGGAAGCAATTTTTCCACATTTTAAATAGGTTTTGACTTTTTTCTTTTAGCTAGCACTGATTAATGTGTTGGAAATTTGTTTTTTCACATTTACTAAAACAGTCTGACTTCCAGGTTTGGGGAGTTCTTTTGCTTGCATTGTCTTGTTGGTTTTTTTTTTTACAAATTGAATTAATTGATAAAGGGTTAAATTTAGGTAATCAATAAACATAGCTTTAATGGGATTTATAAAACAAATTCCCACTTCTTGAAGAAAGAAATTCTGCAGCCCAGTTCTCATTTCCAAATATAAGATCTTTGTCAAACTCTGCAAACTGCATTCATTATCAAATGCAGAATCCCAGGAGCTACAGACCTCACTTCCGAAAAGCTCTTATCCTACCTTACCCAACATTAACTATCCCAGGTGCTCAGTCAGTACAGCTGGCTGTTCACAAACTTTGCTGCGCATTAGAATCACCTGGGGAGATTTTTAAAATCCTGATGCCCAGCTATCACCCCATAGCAATTAAATCAGAATATCTATGGATAGGAGGCAGAAAACAGTATTTTTATAGATCCCTAGGTGACTCTGGCAAAGTTTGGGAACTGGCACCTTTGTGCACTGCCCTCTTCATGCTAATGCCATGCTCACGTGGGAAAATAGTTTAGTAAATAGTCAACTGGCTCCAAGAGGAAAACTCATATGCTATTCAAAATCGAAACTTTTAGCCATTGTTCAATAGACAGAGTAATTGGGTGGAAAAAATGATTCATGGACAAAAGTGCTCACTCATTACAGATTTTCATTAAATGAAAACATCATTCCCAAAATTCCAACCTGGAGATCAATATATTAATTTCTAACCATGCTTTGTAAAAACAAAAAAAAAGCAAATCCAATGAAAAAAAATGTAAAATCAATCCTCTCTCTCTCTCTCTCTCTCTCTCTCTCGCTCTCGCTCTCGCTCTCTCGCTCGCGCGCGTGCGCGACCCCCATGTATAGGAATGAAGTATATTAAACTAGAGAGCACAACATACATAAAGAAAAACATTCCACTGAATAGTATCTACATTTTTCAATTTCACATTAAATGATGGGAATCTCTTTTAAAATCTGATGTGGTCACACAAGCAAGAACAATTTACATGCTTGGTTATTTATTTTTCTTCTTCCAAAATTTATGAATGTTTCTCAGATTTTTTGTTTTTTGTAGTTACTTTTAAAACAGCTACAAATTCTAAATATTTCAAAATATTTAGAACTTTAAAACTGTCCCACCAGAATAACCACATATACTAGTATTAATAATAACCAAGATTTGGTCAAAAGGTATAAACTTCCCAGTTATAAAATAAGTCCTGGGGATATAATGTACAGCATAGTGACGATAGTTAATAACACTGTATTGTATATTTGAAAGTTGCTAAGAGAGTAGAACTTAAAAGTTCTCATCACACACACACAAATTTGTAACTATATGTGGTGATGGATGTTAAAACTAGACTTATTGTGATCATGTCACAATATACACAAATATTCGATCATATGTCATACACATGAAACAAATATAATGCTGCATGCCAATTATACCACAATAAAAATAAATAAAACCTCTTCCCAGTAAAAATAATGATAATAATACTAATAAACAACCAAGATTCACGGTTATAGCTCAAAGATTAATATGCCTTGTCTAAATAACTTAGTGAACTAGCATTCCAAATGCGATTCTCAAATCATAACATTAATAAGTCATAATATAAGCTTTCATTCATACAAGTTCGTTCAGTTTACAAATACTTTCACCAATATTATTTATACTGTAGCATCTAAAGTCACAAGAAACCCAGAAATCAGAGGCATAAGTGGCCAGTCAGGTGAAGCCTGAACAGACTTTTTAAGATGGAAATCAGGTCTAGGCAAGTACATAGAGCCTAGTAACTAATTTTCTCAGTAATCTTTTACATGAAGTAAACAAATTAAGCCAGAAAATACTCTAACATAAAGAAGTTATACTATAATGACTATTGTTCTATGATCATTGGCAAGTAAACACCATCTCTACAGCGTGGTAAAATATACAGTTCCAGACTACTGCTGAGGATAGCTGAAAAAAGGCAATTAAATTTACATGTAAATTAGAAGCAAAAGATGAACAGGAGTTCCATTTTCTCAATTTAGACAGGAAAAGAGTTATGAAAACCACGGAAAAGCATGCTATGGATTGTCACCAAGGCATGCTCATAGAGTCTTCATATTGGGCTGTCAATCTTCTCAGTGAAACTGAATCAATTTCGCAGCTATTGTTTTCAGAGTTAGTCCAACCATGCTGGCTTCCAAAGGACTGTACAGACACAGCACTTGAGTGTCTAGATCTGGAAGGCAGACCTGAACCTTTACCACTAAACTCAAGCAGTCAATTACTGAGGCAACTGTACCAAGTGGTCAAATAAATCCTTGTTGTAGTTTTTCATCTTAAAGCAGATTTGTTAAACAAGATTTAAGTGTTATTTCTACTAGACAGTACCAGAAATTCTTAATCATTTCATTATTAATTTCTTACCTGAAAAGTTCAACTCGACTCCACAAACCTGTAAGTTATCTCCCAATGCTTCTGCCCTATCAGTAAATAAGTTCTGCCTATGAACATATATTTACTCTTACATTCCTTCTAAAATGTATGTTAAGTACTCTACATGGGCAATTCTTAACCAAGACATCCCACCATTCACTTTGTTGGGTCCACTCAAGAAACAAAGGACTGAGGTTCCTAGTTTCAAATTAACCCAAGTCCGAGACAGGCATATAATCCTGACCCTCTATCAAACCCTCTGCATAAAAAAAAGTCCAGTAGAAAAAAAGTCCACAGAAAAATGAGTAACAGCCTCCTCTGGATTTAGAGATCTTTAATATGAAAACAAGTTGCAGTACTTTTTGTTGTAATGGGACTTGTAATTAGACTATCAAATAATACACACTACACTTACATCTTTTAAGGCCTACAGATCACAAATCCAAATTAAATAGTATATCTCTTGAATACAGTATTTCAAACAGTATGCATTTTTGGATAGATATTAACATCAGGGAAGCTGTTTAAATATAGACTGATGTTACCATTCAAGTATTTTCTTCTATAAAAAGATAAGTAGAATTTTAGTGACAAAAATGAACTTTGGTGAATTACAGACATCAACACAAAGGATTAAAATCTGAAAAAAAGTCAACCAACCTTATTAACTGATTTGAATCAAATCTGAAAAATCCATTCATGGACATATTTACCACCAGATTCACAGATTAATACTATAAATAGACTGTGTGGATGTCCTATGTGGCTACTATTTTCATGTTCCTTTTCAAAAGACTATACTTCCTAGATTTAAAAGGGATGCCATATGAATGACTGGAAAATATCAAAGATTTTAGGGGTTACATCTCCCAGTTGTTTAAGGGAACTCTCACTCCCCGCACGCCTCACCTTTCCATGCAGAGGAATATGTTCTCTCACCTGAGCCCTGACTGACTAGTCAGTGAACATGGGAGAAGAAGGTGAACACATCAGTTCAATTCTCTCCTTGAAAGCTAGCCTGCCTCTAGAGAGGGATGCTATGGCTGTCCCTCAGAGGGGCTACCACTCCTGGGTGGGTAAGTAATTATTTGAGGGCAGGGCGAGTTAGCAAACTATCCTGGCCTCAAATGTGGAGCTACACTTCCAAAGTGATCAAGAATAGAATGAACCTTATAATCTCTATCTGTTCGGCTCCTGCATCTCTCTCAGTTGGTTCCAAACACTAATGGAAAAGAGGCTTTTTCATTTTGTACTAGACTTTCATATAACCAAGACCCATAAATTGTTAAAAGTGTTAACAAGTACTGGATAGTAATAAGCTAAAATGCAATTATGCAATTCCTAGGGTTCAGAGAGAATAAAACAATTTCAATGTGACCTAAGATCTTTCAGGCTCCAAGAGTTTCAGAATTATGTAATAGAACCTGTAACCTAAAACTAATTCCCATTATTCCCCTTGTAGAAGTGCATAGAAGTACATAAGGAAATATTTTTGGTGAAACTGACTTATACCTGTAGCTTTCAAGTGCTACTTTATTCCACTTTTGGAAGAAGTTCACCAAGAGTCTCAAGGGCAACAAGGGATCATGTACAGCCTGTAAATTGGAACATCTGTCCTCAGACAACTTCTATCCTAAACTACGTAGGAGGCCTACAGGGGGAAAGATGTGAATAGCAGAAAACACACTCGTTGAGAAGATTGGAGTAAAGGAAAACCAGCAGCAACGTCAAGTTGTATTTACTTGCTGATAAATATTTACGTACAGTTTGTTCTTTTTTTTCTTGAGAAAAAACGGTTCCCCGACTTCTCTTTGGGATATCACTTTCTTGAGAACAGGGACTGTAGTTTATCAGAAATAGTAATTCCTAAATATCCCTCATCTTTCTTTCCTAACTTCCTATGCACAATTTTATAGAGATTATCCTTAGCTGCCGTCAGTGAACACTTCAGGGTTCCAGCTCCCAGCCCCTGGTTATCAGCCAGGGAAACACTGCCAAGAGCCCCTGTGGCCATTACTACCAGCTGCCACCCGATACCATTCTCTTCTTCTTAATGGAATCTTTTTTATTTGACGCAGCAATACACCCAGCTAAAAGGCTACCCTTCCCAACTTCTATGGACTGAACTGTGCCCCCCCCCCAAAAAAAATTCACATCAAAGCCCTAATCCCCAATGTGACTATTCTGCAGACAGGGCCTAAAGGAGGTAATTAAGGTTAAACGAGGTCATAAGGGTGGAGTCCTGATCTTATACGAGTGTTACTGAGAGTTGCTCAGACAGGAGTCTCTCCCCCACCCTCACCTGCACAAAGAAGAGGTCACGTGAGCACACCGCAAGATGGCGTCACCTACAAACCACGAGAAGAAACCTCAGCATGAAACCTACCCTGTCAGCACCGTGATCTTTTCAGTCTCCAAAACTGTGAGAAATATATTTCTGTTGTTTACACCACCCAGTCTGTGGTATTTTGTGATGGCGGCCCCAGCAGACTACAAGGCCACCCGTCCTTGCAGTTGGAGGCAGCGATGGGAATGTAGTACTTAAACGGAGCTGACTCCGCTGGAAGGAAAGTTTCTTACTTTCTCCCCCCCTTTCTCCTTCTTCTTGCCTGATGACCCTCAAGGTCCTTGAAAATGGGAACCATTTACTGAGAATGAAGGAGCAGGAAATTAATGCACTCTGGACTCTGATGCATCAAGCCACTACCCCAACCCTCAGCCCGCTATCTCCAGACTGCATCTCCAGAGAAGTAAACTGTCTTGTTTTAGCCATTATTTGTTTTTGTCATTGTTGTTTATATGCAAACAAACAAACTTATTTTTAGTTAACACAGCCCCTAACAGTATTTTATTTCCCAGGGATGCTCATAAGAGAAGGTACTAGCCCACACCAAGCACTGACAGTGATGGGAGGGCCGCGGAGGGCAGGAACAGGCAGCAGTTTGGTCGTCACGGTGACTGGAAAGGGCTAGGAGCATTTAGTGGCTGAGGGATAATGGTGCTAAATGTCTTGAAATCCACAGACCAGTTCCAGACAACAGGCCAAATCCACTTCCTTGAATAAAATCCTTAACTCTGGTGTCCGATTTCTTAGAGCCTATCTAAACCCCACACCTAATAATTATTGGTTCCCAGTAGCAGTTCCATACTCTAGCGAACAGAGAAAGGAAGAGAGGGAGAGAGGAAGAAGAAGAGGAGGAAGGGAAAAGGGGGAGGGGAGAGGGAGAGGAAGAAAAACTGACACAGATGCCATGGGCATCCCCAAAAAGTTAAATGTGTTCATAAATGCAACTTTTGTAAAACATCCAAGATTATGGGTAGAATACTTAATATAAAGCATGAATCCATACAATACAGGCCTCATTAAAACATACTTCAATGTACAGAAATAATTTTCTGAAATCAGGGCATTATCTTGTCAAATTAAATCTGAAAACTGTAGTTTTGATCTAACATTGTGCACTGAAGTCCTTTCTGAGCACTTTCTCCGATAACTGTTCTGGATAGAAATGACCAATTTGTCCATTTACTATTTAATATTGAGTCATTGCTAGAGTACTCTGTCATCCTTTCAGTAACCCAGACTAATCTATACATTTCTGAAATCCTACAGATTCCAAAATAACCAAAGAATTGTGACATAATGTTCCAGAATGTTAATCAGACTGGGCAGAGAAAAGCTTTCTTTCTTTCTAATGTGTCTAATAACACTGTCTGGGCTTTGGGTGGGTGGACTTGTTTTTCTGAAGAAACATAGTGATACAGCCAAGGTTACCTGTGACAGCTCGAGCCCCATCTTCCACGCCCACCCCTACCCACCACTAAATTCAGTGTTTTGCAAATTCAGCAGCAGCGCAAGTACTTGAACCTCTTTATCCAATCAGATTACCAAATTCTAAATCCCTCTTAAAGCTGCACAGGTAAACAACAAATTTAAAAAAAAATCAATCATAATCCAGGGAAAACACTACTGACAACTGAGTATATCCTCTGTATCCTTCTGTCCTGTGTATAGGTTACAAAGCGACCTACCCCGCCTATTATGTACAGACCTCACTTAATACATTTTGAGCTCAGTGGTTACTGTAATAGGGAGTCTGCACTGACTCAGCAACACCAGCAGCAAAGAGCCCACTGTGTCCCATCAATAGCACCCTTTTCCTTCCTGCCAACCCGAAAGGTGACTGGCGTTAGGCCACTGTTAGACAAGTTGCATTTTGACTTATGACTCTCAGATATTTGGTAAAAAATGTTTTTTTTTGCTTTGTTTGATTTTGTTTTGCTTACTGCCTGAGATAAGACCCCTGAGTCCTTCTTGCCCAGGTTTTGGTTTGTTGTTACCGCTACTGCTAAAAAGTTCTTCGTCTACTGACATATGTATTAACCCTCTATCCTGAACTGCATGTATTTCTCCAAGGTGTTGTTTACCTTCCCATTATATATGAAGGCAACAGAATATCATCAGGTAAGAGACAGCTGCACAAGGGGACAACCCCATAGATATGCAGGGGTCCCTCCTGAATCAGCACACACTTCTCAGGAACGTACACAAGCCTGAGGGATGAGCCACCCAAAAGGTTTAGAGGGAACAACTCCGAGGCTCAAACAAGTCCTGACCTTGGCCACTAGCGTGGAAAACTCCACAGTTCATGGGAAATAACTCAGAAGAACCTGGTACCACCTACCAAAGCTAAAAAGCAAGACCTGAAAGCATCAAACTCTTTCCAAGTAACTTAACCAAAGAACAAAGCTCAAACATATTTGTTAGAGTTGAAAAAGATCCAGCACCCAATATCTGGCATGCAATGTAAAATCACCAAGTATGCAAAGCAAGATAATATGACCCAGAATGAAGAGGAAAATCCATCAATTCAAACTGACCCAGAAATGACTGAGATGCTAGAATTAGCAGACAAGGAAAATGAAATGGTGTTTATTACTGTTTTCCGTATGTTCAAGAAACTAAAGGATGAAGAGAATATGTTATTACGTAAACATGGAATTTATTTTTTTTAAAAAGAACCAAATCAAATGTCTAGATATAAAAACTACAATGGGGCAGGAGGAAACTTTTTTGGAGGATGATGGATATATTCATTACCTTGCCTGTAGTGATGGTTTCATGGGTGTAGACATGTCAAAACTTACCAAATTGTACACTTTAAATACGTGCAGTTTATTATAGTCAATTATACCTCAATAAAGTTGTTGAGAGAGAACAAGGTCCCTGGCCCCGCTCTTCCTGGGTGAAAGGGATCTGCATGTCTATAATTCAAAACATGTCTATAGTTGGAGACATCCAGGGCTCCAGGTATAACCAATTACAGCACTCCCTGCTCCAGCAGCAAATGTCCCATCTTCTCCCTGTTCTCTAATACTGCACTCTCAACTGACAGTAGCAAATACAAAACACAATTCTCAGTTTATATTGCTATTACAATCCTTCTGTATGCTCACCTACAACACTACTCAGCACGACCACACTTCCCAGGTAGAATGTCTGCATCCATTTCTCCTCCCTCTTCCCATCCCTCCCACAGCTGTTTTCTGGGAGGCCATGCAAGGGGATGAAGATGCTGTCTGAGACTAGCGGCTCAGAAGGGACCGTCTTTCCTCAGGCATCCCTGCAGGAACGCTGTAAGAGAAACCCTGAGTAACGTTCTTTCTTTTTTCTGGCTGTTATATTTGAGGTCCTATAGAGTTTAACATTAAGTTGTCTTACGTTTCTGTGTTTCATATTATCATCTTTGTTTCTTAATAAAATTTTAGCAGGATGCTGCTACTCAGATTTTGTTCTCCAAATCTGAAATTGCTTTCACACAGTCAGAATTTTACTTCTTGACGCAAATAAGAACCAAGAGTCTTAACCACATTTCATTCATAATGTGTAGCTGATTTTATACTATTACTGTATGAATTGTCTTTTAAACACACCACTATGAAACAACTACAGACTCAAGCTTACTTTTATTATTTCTGGGATACATTTGTCCAAATAAGTCAATGAGAAAAAAAGATTATATTGAAATGTTTTATTAACGGACACATTTAGGAACACATGTTCTTGATATATAATATACACACTTGTAATCTAGGGTATTTTTTTAACCCTTACGGTGCTTAAATTTTAGTTTGTATGGACTATAACCAATCAGCTTAATTTAATTCCAATCTGTGCTTTAAACTTTATCTCATTCTATTGCCTTATGTTTACTCTAAATGCCTGCCAATAGAAAAAATAAAAAGTTAGTCTAACGGTAGCTGAATTTGAATCTGTGAAGCTATTTAAGGCTTAAGCATACAATTCAACACGGGTGGCACTTAATGCATAAAATATTTTGTTAAAGGAAGAAAACTTTCAATCCCAGGCTTCCTAACATCTCAGTTTGGTATTCAGGTACACATCCCACAGACTAACAAATTTGAATAGAAAGGAAACACAGACTTCATCCAGTCTTGTCCTTCCAGAAAACTCTGCCTAAAAGTCCTAGATTGGGTTGTGTTCCTCCTCTGCACCCATGAAAGTTGAAATCAAGAAACACAAGTCCTTAGGAAATTCTGATTGACCGTCCCAGTAACATTTTGTAAAATTACATTAGGTGGGGTATTGCTTATACCGTAGTCTGAACCCACATCTAACTATTTCTGCTTAATTCTTCCGATGATTGTCTCCATAAAGTCCAGAGGTTTCATTTTAAGGGGCACAGGTGGGGATCTAGGCATTAGGCCAGGGCCCCTCAAACTACAGGACAGAGGAGGGATTTCGCTGCAGCTCCAGCATCCACACAGGAATCCTATCTACTATGTGCCTCTTCACTCTGGGCACGTCTCACTTCTTCAACATTCCCAGATATACCCAAATAATGCCAAAGGAAACTTCCAAGGAATGCAAGGATAGGCATGTCCTACCGTGACTACAGCTTACAAATGCGCTCAGATGGTAAGAGCAACACAGCACAGACCTTTCCTGCCTAGGCCGGTAACAGTCTGTACTCTCATAACGACAAAAAGGTTCTCCAACCAGAGTCAAGCCTCAAACTCACAGCTCTATGCACTGCTGTATACATTCTACATTACACACACACACACACACACACACACACAATTTCCCATTGTCATAATCTAGTCTAATCCCTCAGAACTCCAATTCTTATTTTGGTGCCAACTATCTTTCATTAAAATTCCAAAGTTACTTTGTTGTGTTGGGGGAGTGGGAGTTGAGATACTGGTGGAGGTAAGAAGCATTACACACTGCTCTTCATTAGTTTCCTGTGAATATTCTAGTACTTTTTCTCCTTTGAATATTCTATTAGGTTGGTGCAAAAGTGATTGCGGATTTTGCAATTGTTTTTAACCTTTTAAATCGCATTTACTTTTGCGCCAACCTACTAGGACTACCCCTACCCTTGCTGCTCAGATTTGCGTCGCGAGGTGGTCTTCTATGATGCTTAACTATGCCGTGTCATCCTGTCCTTGAAAAGTGAATTTAATGTGCTCCCTAGCTGGTCAACAGCTTACTGCAGAGAGTATATTCTTCATGGATTTCCAAAGGAAACTTGCCAGAAGCTAGCTATTCTTAACACAGAATGTGGTCTAAGAAGCCAAAACCCAATTTTCCATAACATATGCAGTAGGCTATATCGTGCCTCTCCCACCCCCAACAAAAGATAGGTCATCTGAACCCCAGAAGGTGACCAGATCTCTACAGATTAAATAACATAAGGGTCTCAGAAAACATCATCGTGGATTAGGGTGGATACAATGACAAGTGTCCTTATAAGAGACAGAAAAGGAGAGTATATACACACACAGAGACACAGGGAAGGAAGCCAAAAGAGGTTAGAGACAGGACTTGGAGTGACGTTACCCCAACTCAAGGAACGCCAGGAAGTACCAGAGCTGAAAGTGAGGAAGTGTCCTTCCTTTGAACCTTCAGAAGCAGCATGGCCTGCCAACACCTTGCTTTTGGATTTCTGGCCTCCAGAACTGCTAGAGAATAAATTTCTGTTGTTTAAGCCACCAAGTCTCTGGTAATTTGTTACAGCAGCCCTAGGAATCCAATATACCATCTAAACCACAAGTCACCAAACTTTTTCTGTAAACGGACAGACAGTAAATATTTTAGGCTGTGCCAGCCAGTCAGTCTTTGTCCTAACTATGTAACCAAATGGCTGTGACTATGTTCCAATAAAACTTTATTTACAAAAACTAGCAGCAGGCAACATCTGGCTCACGAGCTATAGTTTGCTGACCATATGATCTAAATAATATCTAGTCATCTAAATCATATCTATTAATTTTTCATACCCTTTCTCTTTCAAATTTACAATTAATCTCTGCAAAATAAACTCCATTTACCCAAATCTTATAGTTTTATTTCCAGAATTTAATCTTGAGATACATTTTAATATTTTTCTTAAAAATCCCCCACAAATCAACAGAGAGTGGGATTAAGGGTCTGATAACCCTTCCCTGATTCTCTTAGGGAAACAGGTACAGATAAGGCAGCAACAAAATTCCTTAACATCTGTCATACGTATGTATCTTTCAGCAGGTAAGAGCTAATTACCTTTAACAGATTTCTTCCTGAACATGAGAACTTGATTCCTCAAACTTGCCAAACAAAGCCTACTGATTTCCTTTTGATAAATAAATATCTTCTTGTATCTAGAACCACCATCAGTAAGAACCTTTTCTTACCTAATTAATTTGAAGTGTTTTCTCGTCTAATTATCACATTCTCCTACTTCATGTAACTTGATCTTGCTTTCCTCCGTTATCACACATGTCTTTCTTCCCAAATTATTCTTTCTTCTTTTCCCCCTAAGCATCCTTGATTTTATCAAGCCAGCATATACTAAAATGCCGAAAGCTGTTTTACTCTCTCCTCAGCATATACATAGAGCAATCCTCCTTAGACAGGAAAATAAACATAACACATACCCTGCACACACTGCAACTGTTCTTCTGTGTCCATACTGTTAGGATCTCAGATGAATACTGCTTTATGCATCCTTCTGCAATGCAGCTCTGTTAATTCCGGAAATTTCCACAGTAAATTCAGTCTGCCAGTTGCCATGGAAACTGCCTGCTTCCTGGCACTATTTAAAAAATAAGTATCTTTGCTAAGATCTAAGACGAAGCAAAAGGGATGAAAAACTGAAAAAAAGGAAGATGTCTAGAAGAATTGCTCAAACACTCCAAATATAAATTTTCCAATTCTGATGTCCATATTCAGTTAACAGAAGGTATTAATTATACAAATCTGCAGTATTTTGAAGCTGTGTTGATTTAGGAAGTAGAAAGCAAATTTTTATCACTAAGGAAAAGAGTAGTATCAGAAAGAGTAAGATAAATGTTCATGTTTGCATCTTGCTGGTAAAGATGGCATATTCCCTTAGAGCTGATGGTGTCAGCTATACTCCGAGCTTACCATTAGAATAGTTTTCCGGGCTGTGTTTCTTATAGAAAAAAGTTAGGAAAGCCACCCTAAACCAACAGGTTACCCATTTCCTTAAGACCCTTTCCCTGTTTAGGCCCCGATCTTCACTGGTATATAAGAAATCAGAATAGTATACGTATAAGAAATCAGAATACTTTCTGATTTCTCCCAAGTATATAAGAAATCAGAACAGTTAAAAGTGTATCTCAGAGTTGTCACCACTAAGCAGCCTTACTAGTACTCAGAACATTAGACGTAGCTGACCATGATCCTCCCCCACCCTCCCTTTGAAACAATGCTTGCTTTCTATGACATCGCACCCTACTTACTGATTTGCTTCCTACCTCTCATGTCTTTCCTGTCTTTGCCTCTTGCTCCTATTCCACCCAACCTCTAAATGTTAGATTTCCTCGGAGCTCAGCCCTGGACCCAATTCTCTCATCACGATACACTCTCTTCCTAGACAGTATTCTCGTCTACACGCTGAGAACACTCAACCTTGCATCTTCAATCTACATCTTCTGCTCTCGGTAGCTGAACTCTCACTCTTCTATACTCCCTCATCCAGATGCTCCAGACCCAGTGGTCCCCACCCAAGCAATGACCACTGAACCCATCATCCAACCTACAATTCTTCAAGACACTCTGAACATCTTCCCCTCTTTACTGCCCACATTGAAATCAGTACCAACCTTTGTTAATGCTACCTTCAAATTGTCTTGGGAATCTGTCCATTCCCCTCTACCTTCACTGTCATCCACCTAATCAGCATTCATCGTCTCCCATCATGTGTCAGCTGTACTACCACAGCCTTACCAGAGCTCCCTAATTCCATTCTGGCCTCCCTCCAATACATATCCCACGCAGCACCCAGAACAACCACTTCAGAATATAAATCAAATCATGTCACTCGCCTGCATATAACCCTTCCAGACCTTTCCACAGCACTTTAGATGTCATCCCAAACCTTTACCTACAGGCCTTACGTTATCTGGCCCATGACTACCTCTTCACCCTTATTTTAAAACCACTTTTCCTTCTCATGCAATCATTCTCTAACCAAAATGGCATTCGTTCAATTCCATAAAAAGCTGCATCTCTCCCACCTTGGTGCCTTGCAACTTCAAATGCATACTATTCCCTCCATTTTCAATGCTCTTATCAGTCTCTTCCCCAAATGTACTAAAACCTACACAGGCGTACAAGCCTTCAATGACACCTTCTTTACCACCTCCACTCTAAACCAGGCTCCTCTTTTATGCTCTCACAGCATCTGGGTCTTTTCCTTCAACAGTATGTGTACTATTTATAATTACATACACACATAATTTTAGAAATGTATATATTGCTGAATGTCTGTGTCTACCTCTAAACCTTCATCTTCATGAAGTGGCAATCACATCTCTTTTTTTTTCATCATGAGATGCCCTGTGCCCACCACAGTACCTAGTAGGTGGTAGGTACTGAACAAACACTTGATGAATGCATAATAGAATTTGCACTGAGCTGCTTTGGTTTCTGACACCTATCAGCTGCTCAGAAAGCGTTAACGCACTCTCTGGACTCTATGAGACATCCTTATATCCATTCTCCAAACTCCCCCACACCTTTTTGGGCATCCATTCAAATTCCAAGATAAAGAGGAACACAACTCTTATACTATCTGACTTTGGCAGCTCCTCGGGAGAGAGGCAATAGTTACCACCTGTGTGGAACCTGCAATGCTCACTGTACCAGTGGTCATCAACCGTGGACAATTTTGTACCTCAAGGGTCATTTGACAACGTCTGAAGACAATTTTGGTTATTACAACTGGGGGAAGAGGGGCTACTAGCATCTACTGGGTAGAGTACAGAGATGCTGCTAAATATCCTCAAATGCACAGGCAGCCCCTATAACAAAGAATTAGCCAGCCTAAAATGTCAGTACTGCCAAGGGTGAGAAGACAAAGCTACTTCCAGGCTCCTAAGACAGGAGAAGGGTCAAAAACTGCCACGCTATGAAGGATTAAACATTTTTTAATTAAAAAAATACATTTCACCAGAACAAAGTTGTTCTTTAAAACATTGTTTTTAATTTAAGATTGAAAATGATCTAATTGCTATCAGTAAGCAACTAGGTAAACATACAATACACCTATAGAAAGATATATTTGATTGAAAAAGAATAGGTATATGCTAATTTAGAAATATCTTCAAGATGTACTAAGTGGGGGGAAAATCAAGCTACAAAGCAGTGTACAATAAAACTGCTTTTTTAAATAAATATTTTCAAAGATTCACATAAATTATTATATATTTTAATATTTGAACAAGTTTTTTCTGCAAGGACATATTACACTTACAGGGTTTTATCTTCAGAAAGAAATATTAAGTGCATGAAGCTTACTTTTTATTTTATAACTTTCTGTATCAGTTGAATTCTCTTACCAGAAGCATGTATTACTCATTTTTTTAAAGGGTAATATAAACTATCTGGATGGCAAGATTATGGGCCATTTTGAGAGGGGGAATGGAGGGGGGATGGAGAGAGGGAGGGATGCAGGGAGGTGGACACGGAGACTAGTGAATGTCCTTTTTAAATAAAAGATAGTAAAAACAACATGTACCCACACTTTTTATGGGGGACTCCAACTACTTAGTGGTAGGTACACCATACCTGATGTGACTTGACATATGTTCTAGATTAATCCTCAAAAGATACTTGATGAATTTGTTTAAGAATTTTTGTTTGAAACATCATGACAAGGGAAACCAAGTAGGCAAAAATAAAATGTCCCAACATTGTTCTACAAGCATTAACGTTAAATTCAATAAAAACACAGTATTCATACACTTGTCAAGTGATTGTTGAAACACATAGGTGCTTTAGTATTTTCATATCGTGAAATGCATAAACCATAACTATAAAGTTGGATAACAAATGCATACACCCTTATATTTCATAACTCTAACAGGATACAGAACATGCCGTCACCCTGGAAAGTCCTCTTTTGCCATTCTTAGTCCCCTCCAGAGACAAAAAATTTTGATTTTGATCACAATAGATTGGTTTTGCATACTTTAGAATTTCACTGATAGAATCAAGCAATGTGTCTCCTGTGTCCGGCTTCTGCTCAGCATGTTTGAGGCTTCATCAATGTGATTGCAGGCATCAGTACTTTGTTCTTTGTTATTGTTGAGGACCATTTCATTGAATAATATGGCATCAGCCATCTGTATCTGCGGGTTCCTCATCCACAGATTCAACCAACCAAATATCGAAAACATTTGGGAAAAAAAGCTATGCTGTTGCTGACGTGTACTATGTACTAAGGCCTATGATAGTTGCGTCTGTACTGAACATGTACAGACTTTCTATTCTTGTTATTATTCCCTAAGCAATACAGCACTATTTACATAGCATTTCCATTGTATTAGGTTTTATAAGTAATCTAGAGATGGTTTAAAGTACACGGGAGGAAGTGTGTAGGTTATATGCAAACACTATACCATTTTATTTAAAGGACTTAAGCATCAGCAGATTTTAGTGTCTGCAGGGTTCCTAGAACCAATCTCCCGAGGATACTGAGGGACGACTGCACCACAGTTTGTTTATCCACTCTTCCATCACTGGACATTGGGGTTGTTTCTAGTTTGGGGTTATTACAAATAAAGTGTTTACGAACATTCATATGCAAGTCTTTGTTGTATAAAGAAAGGACATTTTCATCTTGTGTAAATTACAAGTACGTAGTAGAATTGCTGGGTTATGGGGTAGATGTATGTTTAATTTTATAAAAAACTATCAGCATTTTCTAAAATGGTTGTACCATTTTCTACTTACCCAACAATATATGAGAATTACAGTTACACCATATATTTGCCAATATACTGTGTAGTCTTCTAAATTTGATCCATTCTGGTGGGTATGTAATGGTGTGAGCTAACAGAAAACACACACACACACACACACACACACTGGGATGCAAAAACAGGGGTGCCAAAAAAATGTATATTAGTGGATACTGTGGTCAAGGTTGCTCAAGCAGTAGTTCACCGTAATCAGAAGTGTCTGGAGGCTGATGGTAACCGCTTTGAGCACCTCTTGTAATAGCAGAAGGCAAATGTGACTTATATTCATCTTTTGTTATCAGTATATATTGAGTATTACAATAGTTTTTTCCTTTCTTAAAATGTGTATACATTTTTTTGGCACCCTCTGTATATTGGTCTCTGCCCCCAGCTCCTGGCACAAGGCTCCTAAACCCTTGTGATTTCCTAAGTGATAAGGGCATTAGTCACATCTCTTGTTCTAAGGAGACTCTGGGTGGCTCCTGGATGTGGGCTGGTCACTGCTAGGACTAAGCCATGATTAGAAGCTTGGAATTTTCAGCCCCACCCCACATTCTCCAGAGAGGGGAGAGGGCTGACAACGGAATTAATCATTGATCATGCCTACGTGAGGAAGCCTCCATAAAATCCCAAAGGGTGTTCAGAGACCTTCCAGGCTGGTAAACACATCCACACCAGGAGGATGACGCACCCCAATTCCACAGGGACAGAAGCTCCTCTGCTCGGGACCCTCCCAGACCTTTCCTATGTATCTCTTCATCTGGCTGCTCATCTGTATCTTTTATCACATCATTTAATAAACTGGTAAACATTAAGGAAATGTTTCCCTTAAGATACACTTTTCCTTGGATACAGACACACTTTTATTAAGTAACTTTGCAAGTTACTTGTAAGGCCAGTTTTGAAAATGCAGTCTTTGTGCCATTCCCCCACCCGTCCTGCCACCTGCTTTGATAAATACACAAGCTCGTTAGAAAAATAATGCTGAAATCAACCTATTTTATGTCTCTGATATATGACCAACTCTACTTCACACCATACCCTAAGTTTTTTTTTTTTAAAAAAAAGTGGCTATTTAAAAGTAGAACTCATACCCAGCTTGGACCAAATTCTTTCCCTAATTTTTATGTCTGTGAGCCACTCTAGGAAATTAATGGAACCTGAGGAAGGGGTAGTTGGAACCTCTGATCTATGGCCTGTCAGTCTGAGGAAAGAAACACACAGTAGGTTTCTACATGGGTAGAAAATTTGAGTTTTTTCCTTTACAAAAAATATTTGTGGTTTTCATTTGCATTTCCCTAATTACTAATATTGTTAAGCACGTTTTTCATGTACTTAATCCATTCCTATACCTCTTTTGTGAAATGTTTGTTCAAGTCTTTAATCCATATTTTTAATTGGGTTTTGTTTTGTGTTCTAGTTCACTATATATACTAAAGTTCTTTGTCATATATAAACTATGAATATTTTCTCCCAGTGTGTAGCTTGCCAGTTTACTTTCTTAAGAAACTTTTGATGAGCAGAAATTTCGAATTTTGATGAAATTCGATTTTTCATTTTTAATGGTTATTTCTATGTCCTGTCAAAAAAGAAATCTTTGCCTATGCCAGATCACAAATTGATTTGGCTATTTTAGAAGATGTATACAATGTTTGCTTTTAGGTCTATAATCCATCTCAATTTTTGCATTTGGTATGAAGTATGAAGTAGGAATCGTACTGCCCCATACTTTTATACAGTTGCTTCATCACCATAAAAAAGTCTACCCTTTTCCCCACAGAACATACAGGCACCCTGGTCAAAAATCAATGACTGTATGTGTGTTTGTCTATTGGACTTTGTATTTTATTCCATTGATCTATTAGTCTATCCTCAATGTCCTTCCACAAAGTCTTAATTATTATAGCTTTACCTTTAAAGTAAACGTTGAAATCACGTAGTTCAAGTCTTCCTTCTTTTACAGAATTGCTTGTGGCTGTTCTAGGTCCTCTGAACTTCTGTATCAGTTTTAGAACCAATATGTCAATTTATATTTTTAATAGTTTGGTGGGATTTCATTGGGATTACACTGACTCAGTAGATAAATGTGGGGAGAACAGCCATCCTAATAATATTGTAGCTTTTAATCCTTAAGCAGGGCATCTTGATACATGAATTTAGGTCATTTGTTTCTCTCAGCAATATTTTGTGGTTTTCAATACAGAAGTCTTATGCATTTTTTATTGAATTTATCTGTAAGTATCTTACACTTTTTCATGCTAATATAATCATTTTGTTTTCAATTTCATTTTCTAAGTGGGTTTGTTTTTTGTGGGGTTTTTTTTGGTAGAATTTTTTAAATTGATTTTGGAATAATAATCATGTATCTTGTGACCTTGCCAAAGTCACTTAATAATTCTAGTTGTTTTGTAAAGTAATTAAGATTTTCTACATATACAATCATATCATTTGGGGGGGGGTAGGGGATACATGTTTTGCTTCTTTTCATTCTTTTTTCTACTTTATTGCACTGGCTAGGATCTCTGGTACAACACTGAACAGACTGATAAGCGCAGACATTCTTGTCTTGTTACCAATTATACGGACAAATCATTAAGGTTTTTATCATTAACTACGACATTAGCTGTAGGTTATTCATAGATGTCCTTCTAAAAGCTCAGGAAGTTCTTCTTTTCCTACTTTAAAGAGAATTTCTATAATGAATGGATAGTCCATGTTGTCAAATGCTTTTTCTGCATCTATTGAAATGATTACATCATTTTTCTCCCTTATTTTATTACTACAGTAAATTATACTGAAAAATATTCAAATGCCCAATTAAGATGTATGCCATTTGGTTATAATATATTACCTTTTCCATTTATTGCTGGATTCAATTTGCTAATATTTTGTTGAGGATTTTCAAGTGTGTGTTCATAAGGGATACTGGTGCGTAGCACTCTCTTTTTATAATGCCCTTGTCTAGTTTTGATATCAGGGTTATGCTTACCTCATAAAATGAGTTAGGAAATGTTCCCTATTCCTCTATTTTCTGAAAAAGTTTGTGGAAGCTTAGTCTTATTTCTTTTAATGTTTGTAAAATTTACCAGGAAAATCATCTGAGGCCCTAAGTTTCCTTTGCATGAAAGTTTTCAATTACAAATTCAATTATTTAACACATATAGGGATATTCAGATTTTCCTTTTTTTTTCAGTTTTGATTATGTCTTTCGAGGACTCTGTCTATATCATTCAGGTTACTGAATTTCTTGGCATAAAGTTATTTATGTCCTTATTATGCTTTTAGTATTTGTGGGATCTGTATTGATATCCCCTCTTTCATTCCTGACAATGATAACTTCAGCATCCTCTTTTATTTCTCATCTACCCTGTTAGGGGTTCATCACTTTTTTAAAGAGATTTTTATAAAAATATAGCTAACATACAATATTACACTAGTTTCAGGTGGCACTACACAGAGTTATTATCACATTATTGAGAATATTCCCCTATGCTAAAGAAAGATCACCATGAGAAGTCCAGCAAAAATCTGACTGTACCACGCTATTAAAATATTATTGACTATATTCGCTGTGCTGTATATTACATCCCCAACACTTATTCGTTTTATATCTGGAACTTTGAACCTCTTATTCTTCTTTATCTTCCCCCCCTTTTAATTTTTCAACTAGAGTCAAATTCAGTATTATTTTATATTAGTTTCAGGTGTACAGCATAATAGACATTTACATAATGTAGGAAGTGATCACCATGATTAGTACCTACCTGGCACTATACATAGTTTTCACCATACTATTGATTATATTCCCTATACTTTACATCCCCATGACTACTTTGCAACAACCAATTTGTACTTGATTCCTTCCACCTTTCACCTACTCCCAACACCCTCCCATCTGGCAACCATCAAAATGTTCTCTGCATCTATGAGTTTGTTTGTTTCGTTTATTTTGTTTGTTAGATTCCACTTATAAGTGAAATCATATGATATTTGTCTTTCACTGTGTGACTTAGTACACTCAACGAAATACCCTATAGGTCCATCCATGTTGTCACAGATGGCAAGATTTTGCTCTTTTTTATGGCTGAGTTATATTTCATTGTATATATGTATCACTTCTTCTTTACCTATTCATCCATTCAGGAATACCAAGGTTGTCTTCATATCTTGGCTACTGTAAATAATGTTGCAATGAACACATGGATGAGCATATCCCCTCGAAATAGCATTTTGGATTTGTTTGAATAAATACCCAGAGGTGGCATTACTGGGTCCTTCTTGGTCTCTTGTTATAGCTTTTGTTTTGAAGTCTATTTTGTCGGGTATAAGTGTTGCTAACCTAGCTTTTGTTTGTTTGTTTGTTTCTAATTTCATGAAATATATTTTTCCATCCCTTTACTTTCAGTCTATGTGTGTCTTTCCATCTAAAGTGAGTCTACAGTAAGCAGCGTACGTAAGGATCTTGTTTTCTTATCCATTCCGCTCGCCTCTTTTGATTGGAGCATTTAATACATTTACATTGAAAGTTATTGTTGATAGGTATGTAGTTATTGCCATTTTATTATTCATTTGTATACTTTTTTCCTCTTAAAGAAGTCCCTCTAAGATTCCTTGTAATACTGATTTGGTGGTGATGAACTCCTTTAGCTTTTTCTTGTCTGGGAAGCTCTTTATATGTCCTTCAATTCTAAATGATAGCTTTGCTGGGTACAGTAATCTTGGTTGCAGGTCCTTGCTTTTCATCACATTGAATATTTTGTATCAATCCCTTCTGGCCTGCAAAGTTTCTATTGAGAAATCAGTTGATGGTCTTATGGGAGCTCCATTGTACATAACTAACTGCTTTTCTCTTGCAGCTTTTAAGATTCTCTCTTTGTCTTTAACCTCTGGCATTTCAATTATGATGTGTCTTAGTGTCGGCCTCTTTGGGTTCACCTTGTTTGGGACTCTCTGTGCTTCCTGGGCTTGTATGTCTATTTCCTTTTCCAGGTTAGGGATGTTTTCAGCCATTATTTCTTCAAATAGATTCTCAATCCCTTGCTTTCTCGCTTCTCCTTCTGGTACCACTATAATGCAAATGTTGGTATGCTTGAGGTTGTCCCAGAGGCCCCTTAAACTCCCCTCAATTTTTTAGATTCTGTTTTCTTTTTGCTCTTCTGACTGGGTGTTTTCTGCTACCTTATCTTCTAAATCGCTGATTTGATCCTCTGCTTCATCTAATCTGTTGATTCCCTGTAAATGTATTCTTAATTTCCATTACTATATTCTTTATTTCTGATTGGTACTGTTTTCTGTTTCCTATCTCCATTTTTATGTTTCCTATCTCTTTGTTGAAGTTCTCCCTGAGACCACTGAGCATCCTTATAACCAATGTTTTAAACTCTGCACCTCATAGATTACTTGTCTCCCTTTTGTTTAGTTCTTTTTCTGGAGCTTTATTTTGTTCTTTTACGTAGGACATCTTTCTTTGTCTTTCCATTTTGGCTGCCTCCTATGTATGTTTCTATGTATTGGTAGAGCTGCTATGTCTCCAGATCTTAGTAGAGTGGCCTTATGTAGTAGGTGTGCTGTGGGGCTCAGTGGCACAATCTTCCTGGTCACTTGACCTGTGCACTCCAGGTGTGTCCCTGTGTGGGCTGTGTGCCCTCCTCTTGCAGTTGAGCCTTGGTTGCTCTTTGTATATCAATGGGAGGAACTGACCCTTGGGCTCACTGGTTGTGAGGACCGGGCAGAGCAGGGTCTTGAATCATCAGGGCGTGGAAAATGAAGGGCATTATCCAGCTGGATAGAGACTCAAGATATGGTGGCCGCCTGTGTCTGCACACAGGGAAGGGGGAGGGCTCAAAAGAGAAACAATGGCCTCTACCAGCTCCTCTGTTCAGGAGAAAGCTGGCCCTCCAGCCACCGTCCTGATGCCAGACAACTCAGTTCTGTACTGTATGTCTCTGTCACCTCTCCAGCTGCTGCCCCAGTGCTGGAGCTGAGAGCCAGTGATTCCATTGGTGGGTAAGTCCATGCAACCCCTTTAAGAGAAGCACCTGGGACTCCAGCTGCCCTCCATCTCACTCAGTCACCATCTTTGCTGGTTTTCACAGCCAGAAATAATGGGTCTTCTCTCCCTGGCACTGGAACCCTGGGGTGGGAAGGGGCTGAGACTCCTCACTCCTCTGGGCGGACCTCTGCAGCCAAAATATCTCTCCTAATTTTTTAATGACCACACATGGGTGTGGGACCAGCCCATTCCACATCTCTGCCCCTCCTACCAGTCTCAAGGTGGCTTCTTCTGTGAGTCCTTAGTTGTAGGGCTTTGGTTCCACAAGATTTCAGGTGATTCTCAATGACGGTTGTTTTGTAGTTTAGTTGTAATTTTGATGTGGTTGTGAGAGAAGGTAAGCAAACCATTTACCTACTGTGCCATGTTGACTAGAAATCCAGGGACTCATCACTTTTATTGATCTTTCCAAGAACACCTTTTGAACTTATTGATTTTTCTATACTATTTGTCCATGTTCTATTTCATTGATTTCTGTTCTTATCTTTATTATTTCCTTTTTTCTACTTACTTTGGATTTCATTTGCTGTTCTTTTCCTACCTCCTTAATGTTATGCATTACTCTTTTTTCCCCCCATTACTCTTTGTAGTGATTGTGTGTTTATGACTTGCCTAGGATTTAAATATTTGGAACAATACCATGACGTTTCCTATTTCTTTCTGTTTCATTCAGAATCCATCACCATTCCCTCATATGAATTTAATTCATGTCCATTTCTTTTTTTAAAATCTCTAAATTAAGAAACAAATATTTAGATGATCAGTTACAACAGAAGCATATAATGTTTGACATAATTCTTATGTCAAGAAGCTTTATTTTAAAATCTCATTTAATGAAGAGATGTTCATATAAACATGCATTAGTCTCCCCTCACTTCTGAAACACCAATGAAAAACACAGAAAAGGATCTTTAAAATATTCAAACTCACAATGTAAAAGAGACGAGGAAAAACCACATTGGATGAGAATAGCAACATATTTTTGGAAAGTCAAAAGTAAATGGACAAGCAGTAAGAGATTTATTTAGCAAGGCAGAGAAAGGTGAAACTAAAAACTCCATGCAAAAGGGACTACCAAAAGAGTAAATTGATTTGTACTACAGAAATCCAGAAAAGTTCAAGAATGGGAAGCATCAGTTAAGGATGAAGGGTGGGGCTTAAAGCCAGGGGCAATACTAAAAGTCTACATAGGGAGCAACTAAATTCCTAGATTCCCCCAACCAACAACTGACCATCCCTCTTCTGCCTCAGCTGGTGACCCAGGGCTGTATTATCTGGAGAAACTACTACCAGGCAGAGAGAAGAAAGGTGGAATGGTGGATTAAGTAAAAGCCCACACAATAGAAATATACCTGGCCTCCTCTGATCTACCACAGAACTGTAGCAGTCTGACATATATACCTTCTCAGCAACCCAGTCTTACTCACTTCCCACCATTAAGGGAGACACGTTTTTATCCCCCTTAGGAGGAACAAAACAAAGATTTGCCCAAGAGAAAAAGAGGAAAAGACTCCAGACACTGACATTTGGGGATCCTCCAAAGGCCTCCCCTTCACCTGTGAATCCCACAAAGCCTTATCAGTCAAATCCCAAAGATTCCAATCAACTTTTTGGTGAGAGAGAGAGAGAGAGAGAGAGAGAGAGAGAGAGAGAGAGAGAACAACAAAGGTCAACCAAAGACGAGAACAAAAAAGTAAAAGTACATATAAAGATGATGGGAGAAAACATTGAAGAAAAATAGGGATTCAAACTAAGATGTCCAAAACCTAAAGCTGAGTTCCAGTAGGAGAGTTACTAGAGAAGAGAAAATCAAAATAATAGAAGAAAAATAAATCATTTATCCTAGAATGAAAGGTAGTGGCTTCTAAATTTAAAAAAAAAGTCCACCAACAGCTCAGTGGAATAAAAGAAGAAAGGAAAGAAAAGGAAAATAAAACCAAGGTAGATACACTGAGATTTCAGATACTGAGGAAAAAGACAAAACCCTACAATCATCCACAAATGAAAAAACTGGTCACATTCCAAAGTTCAGGAATCATAATGGCATATGACTTTTTAACAGTAACACTGGAACACTGAAAACATTGGAGCAATGCCTTCAAAATGCTGAAGAAAAATTTCTATGCAAAAATTTTATAGCGATTAAAACTATTAATCTATTAGGAGGGTAGATAAAGGCATTTTCAGGCATGCAAAGATACAAAAACCTTACTAAGAAAAAACATTTATCTCAGAACGCTGTTAGAAAATATACTCCCCCAAAATGTAGGGAGAAACTGGGGGGAGGGAAAAAAAGGAAAATAAGAAAACATGATATCCCAGAAGCAGAGAATCAAAACCGGGAGAGCAATATAGGCATTCAACAGCCATGAAGCAGGCCTAAAAGTGCAACCTCTCCAAATTACAGAGTATAGATGAAGAGACAACCCGGAAGGAAGGAAGGAAGGAAGGAAGGAAGGAAGGAAGGAAGGAAGGAAGGAAGGAAGGAAGGTGTGATCACCTTATGTATGTCATCAGGCTGAGAAAAGATTCAGAGTGAACCATGAAATAAGGGAATTACTGACTCTGGGGAAAACAAGTTTGCTCAAGAACAGTAATGTAATCATACTTTGACTCATTTGTAAAAGATAAAAAAAGAACACTCTGGAAAAGATATGTTTCCTTTAAATAGTATAGTTCCTTATTCGTAGATAAAAATTTCCAGAAACATGCCTACACTACAAAGGCAAAGGACCTCTATAATATTTTGAACTAAATCAGAACTCAAAAACTTGCTGCCTGATTAGAAATCGTTGGAAAACTCATCGAAAGCAAAGAAAACAGACATATCTTTAAAGACCAGAACTTTGCAGGACTAAAGATTCAAGATCCAGGGGTATCTTTTAATGTCTGCTTAAGTCTCTGACTCAAAACAAAGATGATTTAAAACACCAAAAAGTTTGTTTTAGTAGACAAGCAACTCAACAGCATTTATCATTAATCTCTTTAAATAAGCACTCCAGAATTAAAACCCAATACCTCAGCTATAAACATCCAGCTTAAGGAGAATTATACTAGTGAATCTCCAGGGGTGGGGGTACAGAGAAAACCCGTTCATTCACTCCTGTTCCCACCATGCTCTGCTGAGAATCACTTCTTCAGTGAATCTCGGACTTAAGAGAATGAACTGTCAGGTGCACTGAGGCAGAATGTGGGACTGAGGAAAAGATTAAATACCTCTGAACTTTAAGTACAATAATGCAAGTTTTAAAAGATTCTCTCACACAGCAGCATTACTCACTATAGTCAAAAGGTAGAAATACCCAAATGTCCATCAACAGATGAATGTACAAACAAAATGTTACGTATACATATGATAAAATATTACTCAGTCTTAAAAAGGAAATTCTGACACATACTACAACACAGATGGAGTATAAAACATTACATTGAGCAAAATAAGCCAGACACAAAAAACAAATATTATATAATTCCACTTATATGAGTATCTAGAGTAATCAGATTCAGAGAGGCAGAAAGTAGAATGGTGGCTGCCAGGGGCTGGTGGAAAGCGGAATGGGAGTTAGTGTTTAAGGGGTACAAAGTTTCAGTCTGAGAAATGAAAGACTTCTGGAGGTAGATGGTAGTGACGGATGCACAACAATGTGAATGTATTTAATGTCACTGAGCTGTACACTCAGAAATGGTTAAGATGGTAAATTTTACGTTACGTATGTTTTGCCACAATAAAAAAAGTTTGCAGCAGTAAATCAACTGTAATGAAAAATAAAAAGATTATCCCACAGAATTTAACACCATTGGTGTGTTTTGTTTTTTTTTTGGGGGGGTAGCAATTTGTATCTATAAATATTTCTACCATTACTGCCATTTTGTGAAAGTACTCCACTATAGAAATTACTACAATTCCAAAATTCCAAATTACTGCAATTGCATCAAAAATTTTCGGAGATGACTGACATCAAAGCATAGTACAAGGCTATAGTAATCAAAACAGCATGGTATTGGCATAAAAACAGACACACAGATCAATGAAACAGAATGGAGAGCCCAGAAATGACCACGGCTATCTGGTCATTTAATCTATAACAAAGTAAGCAAGAATTTACGGTGGGGTAAAGACAGCCTGTTCAATAAATGGTGCTGGGAAATCTGGACAGATACATGCAAAAAAATAAAGCGGGACCACCTTCTTACACCATATACAAAAATAAGTTCAAAATGGATTAAAGACTTAAATGCAAGACCCGAAAAACCATAAAACTCCTAGAGGAAAACATATGAAGTAAATTTGCAGACATTACCCTTAGTAATATTTTTACTGATATATCCCCCGGGCAAAAGAAGCAAAGAAAAAATAAATATGTGGGATTACATCAAACTAAAAAGTTTTTTCAAAGCAAAGGAAACCATTAATAAAACAAAAAGACAACCTACTGAATGGGAGAAGATATATGCTAATGATATATCTGATAAGGGGTTAATATACAAAATTTATAAAAAACATACAACTCAACACCGAAAAAAAACCACACACAATTAAAAAATGGGCAGAGGACATAAGAGACATTTTTCTACAGGACATACAGATGGTCAACAGACATATGAAAAAATGCTCAACGTCACTAATCATTAGAGAAATGCAAATAAAAACCACAATGAGCTATCACCTCACTCCTGTCAGAATGGCTATCATCAAGAAATCCACAAACAAGTGCTGGCCAGGATGTGGAGAAAAGGGAACCCTCCTGCACTGTTGGTGGGATTGCAGATTAGTGCAGCCACTATGGAAAACAGTACGGAGGTACCTCAAAAAATTGAAAATCGAACTATCTTATGACCCAGCAATTCCAGTCCTGGGTATCTATCCAAAGAAATCCAAAATACTAATTTGAAAAAATATATGCACCCCTATGTTTACTGCAGCACTATTCACAATAGCCAAGACATGGAAACACTCCAAATGCCCATTGGTAGATGACTGGATAAAGAAACTGTGGCACATTTATACAGTGGAGTATTACTCAGCCATAAAGAAGAATGAAATTTTACTATTTGCAATGATATGGATGGACCTAGAGAATAGTATGCTAAGTGAAATAAGTCAGACGGAAAAAGACAAATACCATATGGTATCACTTATATGTGGAATCTAAAGAACAGAATAAATGAACAAACAAAACAGAAATAGGCTCAGAGATATAGGGGGGGAAACCTGATGGTTGCTAGATGGGAGAGGGGATGGGGGAGAAGCAAAAGGGATTAGACAGCACAAATTAGTAGTCACAATATAGCCACGGGGATATGAAACACAGTTTGAGGAATATAATCAATAATGTTGTAAAGATTATGTAGGGTACCAAATGGGCACTTGTCTTATTAGGGAGAACACTTCATGGTCTGTGTAGATGCATGACCACTGCGCTACACACCTGAAGGTGAAGTTGAATAATATTGAATGTCAAGTATAATTCAATACATATACATATAGACTCACGGGATGTGCAGTACAGCATAGGGAACATAGCCCGTGGAATTGTAACAGATACATACAATGTCAGACAGGTAGTATATTGGGGGGGTTATCACTTCGTGAGGGGTGTAAATGTCTAACTAGTACATTGTTTTGTACACCTGAAACTAAAAACAAACAAACAAAATTTTTTTCAGAGATGAAAAAACTTTTAAGCTCATGTATACTAGTGGTTTTCACTCTTAGGAATTAACCAGAGATGTCCCAGGGATTATTCTGGGGAACGAAGGCAGATAATACTATAGAGCCTTGTCCCACCCCACAACACTTAGCTCATCAGGCTTGTGCATGAGATTTCATTTTTAAAAAGTAGTGAAAAACTGGATCAATCCTCATTCTCTTATCTCTCTGTCTCTCTCTGTCTCTCTCTCTCCCCTCTCTTCTAATTATTCACCATATAAAATAATTAAAGTCACTATTCTATTTCAAGGCCTGAATTGAGATCAGAGTTAAGTGACACACTCAAGGTCACAGAGACAGTGATGATGCTAGGACAGAAATCAGGATTCCAAAATTCACTAAAACTGTTAATCCGAGATAGCAAAGTTTAAAAGGTAAAGTTTTCACAATTTAACCAGCAGTAAATGCCTTGATAATTTATAATTACTGTTCTAGTTTTAAGATAAAGCTCTACTGAGTAGGCTCATCATGGACTTAAGGGTACTAATGATTAACTGGGGGAATTTAAAACTCTTTAAAACTACTTCCTAGATGTTCCATAACACGACTGAGCCCTTTTCTCCTCAAATGTAATGAAGACACATGAGATACTAAAGACCTCTTGGTCTCAACAAAGACATGCCCTTAAACATAGAACATAGGGCTCCAAAACGTTTAGCTTAAGCTCCAAAATGGATCTGTACACACCATTATTTATTTCCAATGTTAGCTTTTAAGTCAGTGTTTCTTCTTGTACGATTCTGATATGTTGTGAAGATAAAAGGGCTGTTCTTCCACAATAACAATTGCATTTGCAGCATCCTAAATGATTCAGTACAGAGAGCATTCACACATTATTCAGCATGAGAGCACGGACTATAACGGAATACCTACTTCTGTCCATGTCAAATTTATATACGGAACATAGTTTTAGCACAAGCCTGTCACAGTTATAATACCCCTGGGGTATTAAAAAGACTTACAGTGCCTAGAACAGGCCAATCAAGATGGAAATCTAAAAGGCAGCCACATATTTTCCTTGTTTTACAGCTTAATCTTTCATTTAAAGAGCCAAAGGGCAAAATGTTAACATCTGCTACATCTAGATAGTAGTATAGGAGTCTCTATTATTATAACACTCATTTTTTTATATGTTGGAAATGTTTATAATTTTAACCAACAATCATCAAAAATCAGGGTTTCCTGTTCAGGTTCTCTCCTTACTTTCCAAGGACTTACAGGAAAAGAATGATCTTTTTTTTTTTTTTTAAGGAAAGAAACTGAGAGATTTAAACAAATTTCTGAATGCCTGAAAGCAGATAAAAATGTGTAGACAAAGCAAAACTGATCAACTCCACAAGAAGAGAAGAGACTCTGGTTTCAAAGACTAATCAACCGGCTGCAATGCAGCACCTTGTTTAGATCCTGCTTTAAACTTTTAAAAAAAAAAAAAAAGCTGAGGTTATATACTTATTTGGTGATATTAAAGAATCATTTATTCTATTAGATATAATAATGGTATTGTGATTATGTTTTTAAAAAGTAAGTCCTGTCTTTTAGAAATACATCCTGAAATATTAATAAATAGAATAATATGTCTGAGGTTGGGTTAAAACTAAGGGGTGGGGGGAATGGAGGAATAGATAAAAACAATATTAGCCACAGTAACTGCTGAAGCTGCTAAAGCTGACTGATAAATATATACAGATTCATTTACCACTCTCTAGTTTGGGATATATTTACAACTTTCCATAATAAGGGGTTTTAAAAAAAAAAATAGTAATAGAAAAAACTACAGCCCATAACACATGGTGGGAGCAAAGCATGCAGCAGAGATGAGAGAGAAATAATGGACCCAACAGAATCTTAGAGAAGATCCATAGTTGGAAGGTATGAAGACCTAGAAACAGATGAGTTAATTAAAATTCTTCCTAGAAAAAAGTCTAATCAGTTCTCCTTTCCTCTCCACCCTCGCCCCCCCCACCCCCCAAAAAAAGAGCAAGTCTCTAAAGAAAATAAGCATAGTCTTTGGAGAGAAATACGCCTCCTAGGGTGTATGTTGACCCTATCCATTCTGGCATCTAGAATACTCATGGCCTGACAGCCAGCTCTCAAAACATTTACAGAAAAGTAAAGTCAAGCTCACCAGTTGACCATCAATAACCAGAGCTTCCAATCAGCCTTCTAATTTCCTCATCCTCAACAATCAATGGATAACCAAGAATTATAAGACATGTGGAAAAAAACTAACACAAAGGAGAAAGACAAGGATAAAAGAAAAACTGACCTTTGAGGAAACAGTTTACCCAGAGGTTAGAAAAGAACTTCAAAATTCCAGATTTTATATCCATAAATTAAGAATAGGATACTAAGAAAAAGCCACAATCCATTTGTGGAAATTAAAATCAATTGTCAAAATAGAATATTCCATAGAAGGTTCAAAAAATAAAGGAAATCTCTTAAGATACAGAGCAAGAAAACAAAGAGATGAAAAATATGAAAAGAAAATTCAAAGACCCAGGGACTTGAATTCAACACCCAAAAAACACACATTTCAGGAAGAGAAATAGGAAAACCATGCAGGAGTCTATCAAAACAAAACCAGCAGAAATTTTCTCAGAAACAGATACTGTGTTTCCCCAAAAATAAGACCTACCCCGACAATTAGCTCCAATGCATCTTTTGGAACAAAAATTAATATAAGACCCGGTCTTATTTTACTATAATATAAGACCAGGTCTTATGTAATAAAATATAAGACAGGGTACAATGCAATATAATACCCGGTATAATATAACATAATGCCAGGTCTTATATTAATTTTTGCTCCAAAAAACACATTATAGCTGATTGTTCGGCTAGGTCTTATTTTTGGGGAAACACGGTACATGAGTCTTCAAACTAAAACAATTTATTCAGTACACAGAAAAGATGATCTAAATCTCAACATATCCTTATATAATTATAGACCACCAAGAATTTTAAAAAAAAAAGCAAAAAGTTTCCAGTGAGAGATAGAAATAGGTAATACATACAAGTAACATCTCTGCTACGATTACATAGATTTGCACATTGTACCCAAAACTTACCTTGTACTTACACTCACCACAATGCCATTCTCCACCCATCTGTTCTCTCCACCTATCTGTTCTCTACCTGTCTTCCCAAACCCAATTCAAATCTTGTTCCTTTGTGAAACTTTTCACCAAGTTGTTTATATAAAGTGATCTTACCCACTCCTTGCACCATTCATTGGACATTCAATCTGTATTACCTTATGCCTTACTTCTCGAATTGCTGTAGCCAACTATCATTTCTTGGAATTTATTTAAATAAGGGCACAGTCTTAATTTTTTATTTTTTATTTTTATTTTTGGTTCTTTCACAGAATCCTGCAGCCAGGAGACATCAAATGTCAGATGATCTGAAACTGGTTCCTGGGACATATTTTAACTTCATTAGTTGCTTATATTTCATCTTGTCTTTTAGAAGACATAAACACATAATAGCACAGAGATGTCTTTTTCAAAGCCCCCACAAGCTGCAAGTTTTATTTTCTAACTGCAAACTACGTATCCCCAACAGTGAACAACAGTGGTTTTAGTGCCTGACAGTACACAATTCAAGGTTAACGGAAGTGGGTGGGAAGGCAGAGGAGACAGGCCACCCTAAGTTATGAAACAACTGCCTTTGACCAATATCTATGCAGGTAGTTGCTATTCCTCATCCAAATAATAAACCAATGCAACAATAAAATTCAAACAAAGTCTGGGTCTAAAATTTTACAGACCAGAATCAAATTTTAAAGATTCTATCAAAGAGTAAAAATGCCTATGACTTGTCCTCTAAAACTTTTAGCACCTGCTGAAAAGAGACGAAGGATAAGAAACCTAGCTGGTTACAGGATTATTATGAAGTAGGTTTAAAAAAAAAAAAATCTGACTGACTCAAATGTTAGAAAAGGCTTTTTTTCACCCTGTTTACTGTTCATTTAAAAAAAAATTGTTCATGAACCCCCTATACATGAGAAAACTCTTGAGGGATCAGGGTATAAATATATGTGAATGATTTTCCAGTTCTAAATATGAGTCAGGTTGTCTTTCTTGGGGGGGGGGGGGGTCGGCAGGGGGAGCTTAAAAAGAAGAAAAATCTGTTAAGTGTAGCTATTATTGTACATCCTTTGTTTCCTAGACTTCAAATTATACGGTTCAGCTAGCAACCAAGATAATAGAAATGGACTATGTTCAAGAATTAGTTCTGTACTAGCTTTCACTAAAAGTTCTAGGAAAGGAGGAAGGAGGTCCTTTTAAGAGTGTTTCCTTACTGCTGGAGCTCTGACTAAGAAGTACTAAGAGTTTCCTTCCTCAATACCATAGCCCCATTTGATGTTTCAGAGAAGCTGACTCTAGGCTGAGCTCTGACAAGAAATCTCATGGTAAGTACCAGTGTAATAAAATTGACAGACACCATTCCCAGTGAAATAAACTGTTACTTCAGTTTTCATTTAAATTATCTTTCACTTCCTTCAAGGTTATAGGTGAAAGTATTAAGAGCAGATGCACACGTGTAGTCACTACTCCCTTCTAGATACTGCTATTTTCAAAATAAAATATTTTCAGCACTCCTACTGCTGCAAGATACTCATCCTTCTACCAATCTGTTACTTTTTCCAAATACAATGCATATCTAACATCAAAAGAAAAGAAAATAGCAATAAATGTGCCTCTTTGGGAAGAATAAACATATCTGTAGTCTAATAATAAAGTGTGAATACAAATTGTTGAGAAATTATTAAAAACTATAAAATGATGTATTCTGACAGTTTTTTTTAATCACACTTTCCACCACTTGCTTTATAATTCTCAACACCAGAACTAGGTGAAACTTATTTGTATGGACATGAATATAAATGTAAAAACCACTCCTTTTGACCCTGTTCATGATAGTTTTTTCGGGGGGAGAAAGACATTATTAATTAATGTATCACTTCGATTCAAAGGTTTCTGTAAAATATTATTCTGGAGGCATTATTTTAAATTAACTAACATGTTTCTAATACTTTCAGTGAGACATTATAACATCATTTCTATTTTTAATAAAAATATTCAGGGAACAAATTTTTAAAACATTCACTGACGCCTATACACTGACATATATACATTTTTTCAATTTACTATGACATGGAAATCTCTCAGGAATTCAGTTTATTAAGAATGGGGATCTATTCTGTCACCTAGTCAGTGGGGATAGTTTGTGCAGATCTACAGGAGAGAGTTAAGTTACCTAAATAGCACTTACAATTTAACTGGAAATCCAGAAGGAAAGGTATAAACAATATTCTCAGTTCAGTGAGAGGTAAATTAAAAAGACATAAATATATCTGGATCTTCAGTGATTTTTTTCCCTTCAAGGACACTTTAAAAAGGTATGTTTACCTACTTCCGACTACAGCACCAATACCTTTCTATTTAAGTTCAAATAAAAATATTTCAAATGGCCCATAAAAATAACAGAAATACCATCCCCTCAACTTGAAAAAAATTCACAAAATACCGTAACTTTAAAACCTTTGCTTGAGTTGAGCCTTTTATTTGATTACCAGAAATACTCACATGTGTGGGTTTTGAACTCCTGTAGGATTGGGATTCAGAGTAAACCTTGCTGTAGATTTGAAAGGTGGATTTGCAAAATTCAACTTCAGTGCTTTGCGTTTACCTAAGAAATAACAAATAAAAAGTAAAAGTTTCAAGTACTATAAAACAGGTACTATTCTGAGGGCATAAGAAATTCACACCAAAAGGCAGAAAAATTGGCTTTAACATATAGTTAATATAATATTTTGAAAGGCAACAAAGAATTTCTCAGAATTAAGAAAAAGTAAATAATATGATCTAAAGTTATTACTACTCATAAATTATTCATTATGTTCCAGTGAAACAGAAAACAATGCTCACTATTTCACGTTTATATGGTTCAGAGATGCTAACACTTTTGCAAATGAAAATACCACTATAAAAATCATTTACCTCAACAGATATATTGGATAATACTAAACTCTACCTTGCCAATGTTATACTTTAATGCCTTAGTTTAATAAAAATAGTTTTGCCTCAAATGTAATAGAAACAACTGACTGAAGAATCTAAAGCATTTGCAACCATGTGGGTTAAAAAATATCATGGTAGAGTGAACTTCAAATTAATAGCATGGGTATTCCAAATAATCATTTATTTGGAGCAATTTCTTTGGAGTGGGGAGGGAGAAGGTATCAATATTTTATATTATACAAACCGAACAAGTCCATTATGAAAAAGCCAGAAAATTCAAAAGAGATAAAACAAAAATATATATTACATATACACCTATAAAATATATTCGGTTTTAAAAAATATTTATATAAACATAAATTCAACTACCCCAAACTAATCATCTATTGCAGACTATTTTCTATACATAGATACAGACATTATTTTTTTCTCTACAATTAAAATCACACCACAATTCTGTTTTATAACATGCTTTACTGACTGACCATACTTCTATCTATATCAATAAATCTTACAAATCATTTCTTTAGGAGTCTAGTGTATAGAAACTTTGTAACAGACTTGGGTTTTTAAGCATTTCTAAGCACATCTTGGTTTCATGTACATATTAGGCATATTTTTTCCAGCATTCTCTCTTCACCATTTATTATACATATTCTACCTTCTCAAACATCTCTGCAATCCAAACACTTTCCCACCTCAGTGGATTCAAAGACTTATTACACAGCTCACGCTGCTCAGCCTAGCATTTTCGATGAGGTTTGAAAGTCTGAGTGTGCCATACTCGCTGGACGAGACTGCAGGGCAAGAGCACAGATGTGGCTCCTGGATCCGCTCCCAGGGGTGGGCCTTTCTACAGCATTATGTGAATTCCCAAGGCCAGACCCATCGTTTTCAGAAATAAGCATAATACAGCATGATTTTTCCACTTAATTTGCCTTTCAGACACCAAGAATTTACTTTAAAGTGATTTTTGTTTGACAACAAGTAGAGCAAGGACATTCAAATCAAACATGCAAAAGGTACTCTGAAAAGTGGCATATTTGGCTGTATTAAAAAAGCAAATTCTGTATATTACAAAAAAAACTATAAGAAATTAAAATGCAAAAATTTTAACTCAAATTGGGAAAATCCTTATAAAATCAGGAACGCTAAATAAAGATATCACACAAATCAAGAAAAATAGAAAAACTAGCAAGGGTATGAACAGTAAAGCAAAATTAAAGAATTATGAAAGGCACCATCACCAAAAACAGTTAATATTTTTGTTCATGTGAAATTGGCAAAGTTTAGAGGTTTTATTTTATACATACATATTTTTTTAATGATAACATGTTAATCAAAATGACTAGATAAAATAATCACTAGTACAATACTCATACATTGTTGGTAGAGAAGTAAATTGATGTAACTTTTCTGGTGAGAGGTTTAGCAATATACAAGAAAAATTTTAAATGAATGTATTCTTTTACTTCTTGGAACTTTGTCTTTGGAAATGTTTAAAGGCAGAGGAGTATTCCCAGGCCTTGAAACCTAATGGAATTTCCCCTGCTGGATTCTGAAATTGCTTGGGACTGCTGACTCCTTTCTTCCTCCAGTTGTCTCCTATTCTCCCTTCAATTTTATCCAATGCCTAACCCACCAGTGCATTTTGGAAACAGACAGATAACTTGTCTTCTTGTTTCTAGGTTCAGAGAGAGAAAGGAATTTTGTGTCAAATGGATCACACTCAGAGTCTCGCCCACATACCTGATCGAGAGGACTTTGGTGATGAGACTCGGAACTGCTGAGCTGATGCTGCCTACGTGAGAGCTGGATTTGACCTGATGCTACGAGTTAAGAATTTTAGGGACACTGGAGTAGGGTAAATGTATTTTGCATGTGGGGCAGATGTGAATATTTGGGGGCCAGAAGGCAGACTAAATAGTGGCCCCCAAAGATACCAGGTCCTAATCCCTGGAACCTATGAATGTTACTTTATATGGTAAAATTAAGTTAAGGACTTTTGTAATCATAAATTTGAATAAGCACAATGCCCACAAACTCCCCAAATCAAACGCTGAACACCTACCCGGTACATCATCCATGATCTGTATATGGTGAAAAACTGATAAAAGAGTAAGATCAAATGCAGGACAGTAAGTGAACAAAGAATCATTGTGAAAACTATCCAAAGAAAAACACCCAAATTGGCCATTTCTACAAAAGCCCAATTTGAAGGGACAGTAGCTAACCTCTGCAGGCAAATAAAATCTATTACTACAATAAAAACTTACTCAAACTGTTTTATTGAAAACAAATATTTATACATAAAACACACACAGAGATTCCTTTTCAGCATTACATTCACATTTAAACAAAAATAAACTGTGGTCTTTAAAGGACATTTACTGCACAAACAAGCACGCACGTGTGTTAACAGAATGTGACTTAACTTCCATAAATCAGATTTAAACACACTCTACACTTCAGAAATATCTGCAACTAACTTGAAAACTATGCAAGTACTGTAGTCTGATCTTTCACTACTAGAATATACTAAATAATTCTATAAAACTTAAAAGCCTCTGTAAGCAAAGATGACTCAGAGCCTAAAACTGGTGCCAGGAGGTTTCAAGTAAGATCCAGCTCCATGGCCTGTTCTCAGCAGTGTACCCCAACTCGCCAAATGATGATCAGTTTAACGTGAACCCACAAGGCAGTCTTGAGGAGGAAAAGGAACACCCCAGAAAGTCAACCTAAGGTGAGATTCAGGAAAGGGGTAGAAAGAGGCAACTTTTACAATGCTTTCAAGGGCTATTTCTGGCTAGCTGTTGCTGATCTGTAGGCATGAGCCGTTGTTTGTTTTGTTTTTTAAACATCTCTCCTCCAATTAGCTTTCTCTAAGAACCTCTTTAGGACTGGTCTTTCTCAAGGGCTCCCAAAACTAAACCCTAAGGGCAACCTGTCACCATGTAGTCAGATAGTTTTAATGACAAAACTACAAATAGGACATTAGATCAATATGGACTTTTTTCAAAAGCCCGCACAACTTCCACAGCGAGCAAAGGGTATAAGGAAAGAAATGATACCACAGCTGGCCTATGCAGATTGTTAGACGCTGACAGGAATTAAAATCTTTGTACAACAGGGTTAAAAGTAATCAATCAAGAAAGATTATAAATTTGTGATTATAATTCCTCCTTTGGTGAGGCTGACACCAAATAACCAATTCCTAACCAATCAACAGAGATAAACAACCCTCCTCTTTATCTACAACAGGGCAGAAACCAGGCATGATCAATCTACTTAAATTATTTATATGGCAGGAGAGATTTTCTTTCCTATGAGAAAATATTGTCTTTGTAAACTTAAAACCTAAGTTCAGTGCCTGACAGAGAAAATGCTTTCAAACGTTTATTGATCTGGGAATAAATCTGACATGGACAGCCCCAGACAACTCAAGTGCAGGTTAAATTAGCTAGAATAAGTTTCTGTTGTTTGCAACCAAGCATCCTGACTGATGAGAAAACCAGTACCTGTCCTCATCCCGCCACGTTTCCAAAGCACTGCTATATCCTTCAGGGCGATACTGCCTACATTTTTCATGTTGTGGCTGAGAGAAAACGAGGACATCTGTTCAAGACACTGGGAACACAAGACTCACAGCTGGCCCGGAGGCTGGCCTAGGTGCTCAGCAGCCTACGCCCCACTCAGGCAGGCCAAGGACTGAGGGGATCCATCTCCACAGCACCCCGAAGCTCTCCCCGAACACCCGGTACCATTTCAACAGCTCTGTCCACATCATCTAACACAATTTCTTCCTCAGAGTTCTCATGAGACGCATCCCCAAGCATGGGATCTTTAAGAACACTCAGAACAATGCTTCTGAAGAACAAGAATGTGTCCGAGCATATCTACTCACTAAGGCCTAGGAATATCTTTTACTGTAATTCTGAGCACAGAGCAACTCACAGGCTCACAAAAGATTGAAGTTGGAAGGAAGACATCTTTCAGCTTTATTTAGCCTTCAGCAAGATGAAAAAGAGCCGTGAATATTCTCCCTCTACTATCTTCTCAAGCAACACAAACCTTTAACATCACTTTCTACAATCAGCGAAGCTGGCTCAGGAGTTGATCAAGTTCAACCTTGGCCAAAGATCCACCAAGGGCAGCTGAGAGTCTACCGCTCAAATATGGACGAGGACCTACGCCACCAAAAGCATCTCTCCTTCACCTTCCAGACGAGGAAAAGGTGTCATTTCCTCATTGTTCATTAAGAAGAAGCATTATTTATAGTTGTCAAAAACATCAAAACCAGTCTGTCCTCAGAGGCATACTGTTTACACTGGTCCATCTTGTAACCCTCTCCCATCCTCCGCAAGGCTGTCCCCATCATCAAATTGTGAATAATTCTGTTCTCAATGTTTAACTATCTTGATTTATCTTTGAGCTCTGCAAATCAGCTGTAACAGGTAACATGAGCAAAATAACAGTTCAACAAATACTTATGGAATTAGAATTAGTAGATTGTTTTTTAATCAACATTGCACTACCCTCTCATACAACCGAGTGGGCTTCTGTTACCCTTATGGTCAGAATGCGAGAACCAGAATCCTCCCACCCAGCCTGTAAGAATGGAATCTACAGATCTTCAACACCAAACCTGAAACAGTAATAGTGAAGCCCTTATTGTTGATGGTAGTGAAGATCACGGAAAGAGCTGTGCTACGTAACAGCTGCCTCTAGAGGATGGCACTTTTAATACAATACTAATGGATCACTGTGGGTTATACGGTAGATTGTTACAAAAATAGCCACCAAGGAGTCACAGGTTCCTGTGTCCTTACCACTTTGCAATGTAACTTTGCTGCCCTATCTCCCCACCTCTTAGAGCTGGGCTGGCCTTGGGGCTCGCTTTGACCAGAGAATACAGCAGAAGGGATGTTTAATGACTTCCAAAGCTAAGCTGCATGAGGCCTTGCGGCTTGTACTTTCACCGTCGTGGAAAGCTACGGAGTCTGAACGTAAAGCATTTCAGTCCAGCTTCCTTGATGACAAAGGACCATATGGAGCGAGAGGTCCAGAAGTCCCAGCCACCCCAGCTGAGCTTAGTTGGCCCCACTAGACCTACTAGCTAAATGCAGCCTGTGAGCGAGCTCAAGGGAGAGCAGCAGAACTACCACTAACAAACAGAATCAAGAAAATCAGTTGCTCTTTTACACCACTACTCACAGGCCAAAGGCGCTAGGTAGGAATAACCTAAAAGCAATCAGAGTAGCCGCTATGGAAGGCAGGGTGGAGGTTCCTTCACAGGCCAAAGGCGCTAGGTAGGAATAACCTAAAAGCAATCAGAGTAGCCGCTATGGAAGGCAGGGTGGAGGTTCCTCAAAAAATTAAGAATAGAATTACCATATGACCCAGCAAACCCTCTCCTGTGTATCTACCAAAAATTCTGAAAACATTTATCTGTAAAGATATATGTGCTCCCATGTTCATTGCAGCTTTATTTACAGTGGCCAAGACATGGAAACAACCAAAGTATCCTTCGACGGATGATTGGTAAAGAAGTTGTGGTACATATACACAACAGAATACTATTTTGCATAAGAAAAGATGAAATAGTACCATTTGCGATAACATGGATGGATTTTGAGATTCTTATGCTGAACGAAATAAGTCGGACAGAAAAAGTTGAAAACCATATGATTTCACTGATAAGTGGTATATAAAACTGAAAACAACAAAAGAACAAGACAAACAAATGAAGAAACAAAAACTCATAGACACAGACAATAGTTTAGTGGTTACCAGAGGGTAAGGGGGGAGGAGGATGGCAGGTGAAGGTAAAGGGGATCAATATGGTGATGGAAAGAGAACTGACCCTGGGTGGTGAACACACAATGTGATATATAGATGATGTATTACAGAATTGTACACCTGAAATCTATGTAACTTGACTAATCATTGTCACCCCAATAAACTTTAATTTAAAAGAAAAAAAAGAGGTAATCAGAATCACTCCCTCTTAAGGAACACCCACTGCCACCACCATAGGGAATTCCTTAGAATGAAACGGAGGGAAAAGTGAGAACTTGAAGTACAAAGCAAGTCACTCATGTAACCCCTTCAAAGATACTGGTGAGTGACCCACAGGTACTCAGAGCATAAAGGACTGCCTTAAATTCTCATTTCTCCCTTGGCTCTAATTCTCAGTACCTCGTTTTCAAAACAGAAAGAGAATCCAGAACAACTTTTTTAATTGTTTGTAAGCACTAGTTATGAAATGAGGAACATACAATTCCAAATATGCAACTTTATATTCAAACAATTTCAGAAATGAGGAAATGAAGTGGCAGACAAGAACTTACTTTCATTCCCTTTTCTGCTGAAATTATTAAGTGATGAGTGCCCTAATTCATTTCATAAGTTCAAGAGAATAAGAGAGGATGTTAGACTTGGAATTAGAAGAAATGGGAAGCTTTGTCAGATCTGTCCTAGTCTTGCAATCTCAGGCACTCCAAGCATTACATGAGCTACTAACAGCTAATGTTACATTGCCCCGTCCCTCCTCCAGCCTTTGATACGTGAGCAATTTCCAAAAATTCATAAATCTCACTTAGAACTTTGAACTCCCATCAAAAAATAAAACACTTATTCATCAGCTATGCAGCTAAGCATTCTGGAAACTGGTCTGTGTTCTGAGTTTAAGAAACCAAGTAAATATGCCAATAGCCGCTTTTAACACATTTTGAACCGCCTGTGTGAGATGGATTTGGGGGAAATCCAATATAACAATTTACATAGAAATAGGCGCACAAATGTCACAATTATACACAAGCTAGTGTGTAGAGCAGTGGAGACAAAAAGAAAAGGCAGCTGACCTAGGCACAGAGACGGTGTTGTTTGGCATCCTGTCAACATTAAAAAGGAGTGCGGCAGCAGGAAGCTCAGGGACAGGGACAGGAAGGAAATTGTTTTTGCTTGATGCTAAGTGATCACCACTGAGACACTGGAAGCACAAAAATGGGGATTTCTGTGCTCTAGTCATTGACACACCTGTAAAACTACGATACAAACAATCCCCTATTTGGCAACACTGCTGTGGTGTGAGGATGAACAGACCTTAAAAATACAACAGCTGGTCAATGGTAGCTATGAAAAACTGGGAACTACTCTGATACCTTTCAAAACCTATCAACAACAAGAAAGAAATTCATTTTGCTTTGTAGATTCATTTAAACTACTGTCCCATAAAAATCACTATTCCTTTCCAAATCCAGCATCCATCCCAATGGTGCTCAATTAGAAACCAGAAAGGACAACAGAGAGGCAGAGCCAGTTTCGCTAGCTTTCGGTCTCAGCTCTGCTACTTACTAGCTGTACACATATTCTCTTGGGGAAGTAGGTTCATCTCTCTGCCTGAGTCCCATTCCTGCCAAATGAGATTAACATCACCTTCCTCAGAGGGGCCTTGGGAAGAGGAAAGGTGGCAGTATGTTTACCAGTGTCAGCCATTGTCATTCATTTTCCCCCAGCTTTTATTATCAATTATGTCGAGGTTTATGATGGTGAGGTCCTGTACCAGGGTGGTACTTCAGGAACACCGCTCTATGCTTCCTAAATGTTACACGTTTTCTTCAGTTGACAAGCTCAGGCCTCAGAGGCTCAGCTGCCAAAGAAAGAACCGAAATAATTCTCTCTCTGCATTCCTGACCTCTGGCAGATGATTCATAGTCTTCTTCCTGGGTAGAAAGGTTGTTTTTTTTTAAACCTGGAATATCAAGGATTCTGTTATTTCCCCATCAGTTCCGGAAGGGGTACTGCTTTGGCACAAAAGCATAACAGCTCCTAGCAGAATCTTCCAGACTCCAGACAAAGGCAAAAGCATCATGCTACTTGTTGTACACCGTATTTGACTAAAAGGCTCTTGTCTGGTTAACAGAAGTCTTCATGGATAATTTGAAGGCTTACAAGCCCCAAACTAGCTCCCAAATTGATCATTCAATCAGAAAAAAAATTTTTAACTCATTTTCTATCATAGTAAAATGGGGAGTTTATCAAGTTTCACGGAATGAAGCTCACAATTTGCCCTAAAATCCTTCCAAACCTAATATTAGAAACTCCTAATTGGTTCTTCATTCTCCAATTCAGCTAACCATCAACTCTGACGTTGATTATATGAGCCCCTCTATGATCACTAGTGATTTTAACTCAATTACGCACACGGTCATTATTATGGGTTTCTATATAGGTGGCCACACCGTTGAGCTAGCAATTCATTAAAGCCAACAGCATCACTTGGAGACCAGCAAGCAAATATAATTCCTCAGGCTAAACTGGCCAAGTCCAAACTCCTCCAAAACGCCCAGGGAGCTGCCTAATGCGGAAGCCCTGCTGGGATTACCAACACAGCACAGAAGCCAAGGCTTCACTGACATAAACAGGACTTGAGGCATCCACAGTCATGCACATGGAATCAAGCAGATTCTGTGGAGCAGAATCTTGGCTTTGAATCTCCATGGCCCCAGGTTCTCCTGTGGAGGGCTCCAGGTTCAATGAGGGGCAAAAAGTAAAAAACCTTTGTCTGAACTTCATAGCCCCCGCTGAAGTCACTGCCTTCTGAAATGACGCACTGAAGAAATACGGAGGGGAACAGAAGGGCCTCACGAATGCGTAGGACAGCACATATCCCAATTAGAAAATAAAGAACACAAACAGGTACTTGACAAAAGAAAGAATACAAATAAACCATTAGCATGAAATAATCATCAAATTCTTCCGGTTATCCAAAAAATTAAAATTGCACTTTTGCCTTTAATACCACACAGAAGTAAAAAGAATCCCAACATCAATGTTCACAAGGGTAAGAGGAAGTGGGCAGCCTCTTCTGAACTTATCACAGCTGCACTTTGACGTCTATTTGTAGTCATTTGGTATCTGCCTTCTCCAGGGCACCCTGGGCTCCAGGAGGGCAGAAACTCCATTTCTCATGTGCCTCAATGCCTAGAATTATGCCTGACCCATAAATTCCTAACATTTGTTCCGTAAACAAATGAACACAGGCAAATGAATGAACAAGCAAATTACTAATAGGAATATAAATTGTTCCACTTTCTAAGAGAGCAATATCTAGCAAATATCTTAAAATGTCCTTACAATTAACCCAGTAACTCCATTCCTAAGAATTTACACCCTTTCAAAAGTTAAAGAATATGCAAATCAAGTTACTCAAAGTAGTGATAGTTACATTATATCAGTTATAAAAATTACAGTACATCCATAACTGGAATACCAAATAAATACCATGTTTCCCCGAAAATAAGACCTAACCAGAAAATAAGCCCTAGCACGATTTTTCAGGATGACATCCCCTGAACATAAGCCCTAATGCATCTTTTGGAGCAAAAATTAATATAAGACCCGGTCTTATTTTCCAGGAAACACGGTAAATCAATCAATCAATCAATCAATAAAATACTGACATCAGAAAATATTAATAAATAGCAAGGGGTTTTTAATTGGGTGATAAGGCATGTGTGTAATAATCATTTTAGTAAAGCATATGTGAGTATAATTTATATCACTGGTGATTAACTCAAGGTGCTAGAATGTGATTTTTTTTTTCTTTTGCTACTTTTCTGTTTCAGTTTTTCTACGGTATGCATTTATTGTTTCTGTTTTAGTTATAATCTCTTTGCTTCTCACACCAAAGCTTTCTGAAAGGGACCAATCTTACTGAGGCCTAGAAAACAATTTTTAAAAAATGGCCCTAAAAATACAAAAATAATGTAACTTGGATATTTCCATACGCCTATCATTTTGTAATATTTCACAAATGGTATCTTTTGAGGTTTTTGAAGGTATACGGATCAGCTTAATTTAATAATATTTTAATCGCCAACAAAATAGGAGAAGCTTGTCCAACACAATCCTCCCCAACACCATGCTCCAAGAATTGTGCAAGTACAGGCTCCATGGGAATCTAAAGCGTTGGAATTGCAGTTACACACCCACCCTGAGAAGGTTCCAAATGGAAACCCAAAAGGTGGCAGCCATTCCCGTCAACACAATCTCCCCCCAGGTCAGGGCAGAAGAGGAAGAACGTGCTGATACCTCTGAGCTCTTCATTTATCTGCAGCTTGTTTAGCGTCCCCTTTACACCATCACCCTCACAACCATCACTGAGAAAGGCCTAACCTGCCACACACCGCGTGGGTTCCACTCACGCAGAAGCACTGTGGCCACATGCTGCTGAGAGTTCTAGCCAGGAAGGGGGAACGGTCGCGGCACAGCAAGTTGGTAAAGGTACTCAGCACCTTGCCCTGGTACTCAGAACACTTTTAAATCCATGCAATGCCTCAAACACAGGGCATTTATGTTCTCTGAGGGCATGTACGCCTCAAATTTGTGATCAAATCAACAGGGGCCCCATGAAGACAAGTGAGACACAAACGCCATGTTGATCAACTCCAACAAAACTTTCTATGCAGAATGGTCAATGGGATCCCTTCTTCTGTGATGTGTAGGCCATACAGTGATTTCCACCTCCCAATCAGACCCCTCAACATTCTAATTAAACTCCTCATCAGCTCCCCCAAAGTTCTAAGTTACTGTCTCACCATGCACGAATAGCAAAATATGAGGATTTCTGGAAAACCATCCATATAACTGACTCTTACTTTTTGACAGCTATCTTTCTAGTGGGACGAGGCACATAATACACAAACTTATGAAAGCTGTGTCAAGAAATGTCACAAGGCTCGTTCCGATTTTCAGCAATACCCCAGAACCCTGCAGTGGCTTCCAGCCAACCTCACCGCCAAGGCAGAGGCACATGTCACACAGCAGATATTCTCAGGACGGCTTGCTTGAACTCCATCCAGCAAGGAACCAAGTGCCCACTGGTGTTGGGTCCATTTATTTTCCCTGCTTGGTAAACCCACAACATCCTACCATCACCATTTTCACTTTCCATCACCCATCAGTAAAATAAGTAGATTAACCATTTTTCTAACTATACCATCAGATTTTTCGATCAGTGCTTCAAACCTTTTTTATATGTGCCGTGATGTGGAGAAAAGAACATCTGTACAACACAACGAAGGAAACACCGGGCCATTCCTGGCTAAGGGCCACTGACCTAGAGCTCTAGTAAGTGGCTCGGAGCCACAGGGCAAGGAGATCTGTATTTCAGCGGACAGGTAACATATTCGCAGCGGCACCCAAATTCAGGAGCTACCAAAACAACCAGATTCAACTTCTCCTTCTTGAAAAGTTTACTTAGAATAATACTATTAACCACACAATAAAGCCAGAATTTCATCAAACGTTAATTTTTCCCTTATCTGACAAAAATACCAATGAGGATTCCTACCTGTCATAAATAATTAACTCAGCTAAGTAATCTTATATAAACTTCATTAGCAAGTCGATTAGGAAAAAGAAAGCTGTAAAAAAAAAAGGGAATTTAGCATCACAGTGAAGATGCCCCTTTGGTCCGAGAAGACAGGGCATGTAGATCCTTTTCACAACAGAAAATCCACCATCTGCTGGCCGAAATGATATTAGGTACCCACTGGTCTTTCCAGGCGAAGTATATGTGAGCCATCCTAGAAACCTTACAGATTCAAAGCTATGGATGGATCTACTGCGTGCAAGGTAGTTTTGCTATAGTTTTGTGATATGAAAAATACATTTTTTATATGTATACAGTTTTTGAAAGTTTGTATTACGCCACTTCACTTTTGCTAAAGACCTACATTAGTAACTGAAAGAATTCCAGAGTGGATTTTCACTTTTACGAAAAAAGGTTAAGAGAAAATCGCATTCAGTGTTTGTTTTGCAGGAAGCCCTTATAGCGGCTGCCCACACCGAGCAGCGAGAGTGGCCGCCAGGTTCCTCCTGGGACCTACCCTCAGCATCTCAGCATCAAGCGCCACAGCTTTTAACTGTGTCTGTGAGCATCTGCGCTTTTTCTCAATTTTGTGCATCCGTTAGCAAGATGTGTCCTAAGGTATCAGAAAAGCCTGAGAGAGCTCGTGAGGGTGTTACGCTTAGCATAAAACTGGACATACTTACGCACTTCGATTGTGAACAAAATAAGGACATCGAGTGTTCCCAGGCCCAAAAATCAACACTTGAACAAAAATTTTTCCATATAAAATAATGGTAATTGCTTCTTCCCTTTATACCACTTCAGCTTATGAGAGGTGTCACAGAAATGCTCTAATTTCAGAGAGCAGGGGAAAACCTGTATTCAGTTTTCTCCCAGGTTCCTGGCAACCCTTGGTTTTCCTAAGTGATAGGAGTGTCTTTTGTCTAACAAGCCCTTTTCAACTTAACCAGAGTTTATATTAATGAGGTGGGGGCGGGGGGACCTACAAAACTTCTGGATGGGGGTAGGTCTCCAGAAAAATCAATCAGGTGACCAATCAAGTGATTGGAGGGTTATAACTTTTAGTCCCATCCCCTCAACTCCATTGAGGGAAGAAGGGTGGGAGACTGAGTTCAATCACCATGGCCAATGATTTCATCAGTCCTGCCTAGGTCATGAACCCCCGCTAAAAACCCTAACCAGTGAGCCTGGGGGGCTTCCTGGTTGGTGAACACATCAAAATCCTAGGAGGCTGACACACGCAGAGAGAGCACGAAAGCTGTGCACCAACTCTCTCCACACCTGCCCCTGTGCATCTTTTTCCATGTGGCTGTTCCTGAGTTGTATCTTTTAAAGTAAACTGGTAAATGTAAGTGTCTTCTGAGTTTTGTGACCTGTTCTAGGAAATAACTGAACTTGGGGCGGGGGTAGGGTGGGGAGGGTGGTAAGGAACCCTCTAATTTGTAGTCAGCCAAGCAGAAGTGTGAATAGCCTGGGAACCACATTTGCAGCTGCATCTGAAGTGGGGGCAGTTTTGTGGCGCTGAACCCTTTAACCTGTGAGATCTGATCTGATGGTAATTTCAGGTAGATAGTGTCAGAATAGAATTGAATTGTTGAACACCCAGTTGGTGTCAGGAAACACCCGAGTGTCAGTATTTGAAATACTGAAAAGTAAAAAATATTAAGATTTCCTAAAGGCAACAGAAGTCAGTTTCAAGAAATAAATCTTTTACTTCCATTAATACTTGAATTGATTATTTACACTATCCAAACCTATAAGCAAGCCTAAAAACAGGTGAAAAATACTCCAATTCAATTAGAGATAAAGTGAAAAGACATCTCTTATGGATATATTTTTCTCTATCATATATCAACAGTCAATGTATAAACAGATATAACATATCATCAAAGATTATCAAGCCAGAAGTCCTCAAATACCTGGCAGACTCTTGATTTCATGAAGGTCTTAGAGCAAAGAATGAACGTACACGACCACAGCACGCTAGCTCGGGGAAATCAGAAACAGGGTCTTATTTACTTCTTTTCCTTTCTATTTGGCTCCACAATGGATCACAGTTAGCTTTTTATTCCGAGATGACTTCACTCCCTCACCCTACTGCCTAATTAGCTTATGCTCAAAGCAAATACTTCACACCACCATATAAAACTTTACCTATAATAACCTGCTTTTCACCATATGCCCTTAGGAATCCACAAAGGCAAAAGAAGGAATCAATTTTGTTGTTATATATAACTTTGCCCATATTTTAATTCAGTAAAATAATCTAGAAAGCCTTCATGTAAACTTTTATCACTAAATGGCACCTTTAAATGACAATAAGGCTCAATTTTACTGACCATTTGTACTGATGGCTGGACAAAACCTGCACTCAAATAAATGTATGAGATATTTACTGCTGTGAAGCAGTGGAAGATAAGCATTGTTACAGTAGCTGGCACTACCTAAAACAGAAGGAAAGCTTTATTTCAAAGATGACTTCCCCAATTCTAAAACACCATCAATAGTTTAGCAATAATTTAATAACTGCAGAAGGACAAAAAAGAAAAACCACCATATAACTTTTGACTAGTCATCACCAGCATACTATATTTATACAATAACCCCTTCCTTTTTTCAGGAACACACTCAACATTTGAACATACGCATTCTTCACATTCAGAACCTAAGTATTCATCTGGATGATTTCTGACCACTGTAAATTAGATATAATTGCACTTGACGTATCACAAGAATTCAAATAATTCTTGAATTAATGAATAATCCAAGGTTAAGTTTTCGATTTAACACCTTTAAGACAAATACTTTTCACTCAGACATCTCAATTGTGGGTTTTATCTGTATTCCTTAGTAGATCTAATTTGCCAATTCATTTTCTTTCTCAAGCAAAATATGTATAACTAGAACTTATGTAGGTTCTTTGAAAAAGTTAGCCAGAGCTTACCGAGAGAAATAATCTTTACTCACCAAACCGCATAACACACAACTTAGTCAGACTTCTTCTGGTTTTAAAAAAGATATCTGGCATTTTTAACTGCCTGAGTTACACAACAAGTAACAATCTTTTCTATACTCAATTTTTTCCATGTCAGTGCTGCATTACATACACTATACATCTTTTTAAAGAAATTTTAAGTAATAATTTGCAATCCAAATTTTAATTCAAACATCATTGTGTTATTCCCAAAGCAAATAACAGAGGTGGAAAAAGAATAACATCTACACAAAGCTCACATTGTGTATGTGTAAGCAACAACTACTGCCGTCACACTCCTCTCACCAGCACGTAAACAGCTTCTTTTCGGTCTCCATTGAATAATACCTCCCAGTTTAAAAATCATTAAGATGTGAATCACACTTCCATTTCTTAGTGGACACAATTAAGTTACTATTTGCTGCCCATAAATATAGTCTATAAATCGAGGTTTTTAAAGGTTAAAGCAGTATTAATCAAGAGGGTAACATGCACTCAGAGAGGATCCGTGGTAGCCTATCTACTTCCTGAACGTAGCCTACGTAAGAGTGTCCTGACACATTTCTCTAATTTGTTATTTACAAGTTGTGTAAGATCAAATCAATTTTAGAACGTCAGGAAAGAGAGACTTTAATAATTTAGTTACAAGATGGGTGACTGAATAGAAAAGGTGAAAAAGGAGAGTTGGGTAAGAAACTGCTACTACTGAAGGGTGAATAATGACACCTGTTGGACAAGATATACCAGCAACTCGAAAGGTAATTGGAACACAAGTAGTTCACCAGGTTTTTTAATACCCTGGATGAGAACTCTTATTTACTTCTACTCTCACGAAACTGCCTTTTGATGACTAATTCTGGCTCCCAAGTACTGGGAAGGGTAATGCCCTGAAGGACCTGAATATTCTAAGCACTGAATATAAATGAATAAACAAAGCTGGACTCCAGTTTAGGATTGATCTTAATTTGGCAGCACTGGTCTGACATACCCACTGCTTCGATAACTTCACCAAAAAATGTCAAGAATTATTATTTGACATTTAAAAGTTTAAAAGGCCAGATTAATGAATAGGTCAACTCATGTTCCAGGATACGAAGGATAAATGTCCACTTTTAATTCTCTCATAGTACAGAAAATCACAATAAATGTCTGTGTATGTGTGTGTGCATATGTACACATACTTTTATATCCTTCAAACAGTGGTGCAGTTAAGTCAGAGATATGCTTAACTCTGTAATTTGCATTCAATGGTATGCCCCAAACACAAACAGTTGTTTTTTTTTGGCTGACTACAGCTACTATTTGCAAAGCTCAACAATGTTTGGAAACACAAATTAACCAGTCCCTAATGAAGTAATTTAGACAAACATCATTGATGGTGGCCAAAACCATCACGTGAAAGGCTCATGGGGAACTTGAGTCTATACAAATCACAGTAACAGCACCTAAACCCACACTGATCAGTCTTAATGAGCCTACAACCAGAAATCACACGCTTCCTGATGTGATGCAACAAGAAACACACAGCTCCACCTATGAAGTGTTCTTGCCAAAAATCTGAATCTCTACATGAAGCCTGTCTATCTAGCTACGGTACCAAGTAACAGGAAATACAGGGCAAAGAGGAACATGTGAAACATTAATTACTAAGAGGATGTAGTCAGCCAAATCCAATGTGCAAAATGCTACAAAATACATAACCCAATTTTTTTCAACGGATAAAGGGCAAGAAAAAAAATGAAGAGAAGAGGGAACTACTCCAGGTCTAGAGAAACCTTAAGACTTATCAACCAAATGCAATGTGTGTGGACCTCACTGAGATCTCAGCTTGAAACAATCAACTGTAAGTATGGCATTTGTAAGGCATTTGAAGAAATCTGAACATTTGAGTGGCTATCTGATAATACTGTGTTGTTTATTTAATGGTGTAACATGGTATTGAGGTTATGTAATTAAGAGTCCTTATCACTTAGAAGATATGTGACTGACAGACCTGTGGATGAAATAATGACAATTAGAATCAGCTTCAAGATATTTCAGTAGAAATAGATGGAGGGAAGAGGAACAAATGAAATAAAATTGGCTGTATATTGATAACTGTTGATGCTATGTAATGGGTACACGGGGTTTATTATACTATTTCATTTGTGTGCGTGTTTGAAAACTTCTATAATTAAAAGTTTTAAAAATTAGATAATTTGCTCTCTTTCACCCCTAACTAAAAGAAAGTGGGCGGGACAACTCATTGTTAGGAGTCTCTCTCTATATACAAATCTGTCCGTATGTGTGCATGGCTATGCCCCCTTGTCCGCTGACTCCCAAGTTTCCTGACCTACCCATCTTGGTCAGCTGTTCTCCAGACACACAAGACTCTCACTTGAGAATCCCACAGAAATTCATTTGCTGCATCCATCTAGGCCAGAATAATTCTGAGTTCTGTACTGAACATTCTTCCCCAGTGGAAGGACCCCTAAGTCCCTAGCTTCAGAGCCACAGGAAAGAATCTTTCCACTTACTGTTGTGTCAGGCTTATTAGTAACATTATGAAACTTTCTGGGCCAGAAAGTCAGAAATGACATAAACGGTAAGTCCAGACCTCCTGACCATTTGCGATTAAAGACCCTCAAAAGCCATTTGGTTTGAAAACCATTCCTTTGAGCGCCCACTGCTTTCTTTCAAGAATCCATAAAACACTATGGTTGACAGCATATAACCTGTGACCAGACCAAGGTCACAGTTGTGTTACTCATTAATTGTATGACTTTGGAAATTTTACTTCATCTTTCTGTGCTGCAGTTTCCTCATCTCTAATAATTATTATACCTACTTCATAAGGTTGTTGTAAGAATTAAAGGAGTTAATATAAAGTGCTTCGAACAAGGTTTGGCACACAGTACATAAGAGTTATCTAATATTATATCGACCACACGGTCTGCCTCAACATGTTCAATCACTCAAACATAAGCTTCTACAGCACGGGCTCTAGATTTAATTCATCTTTAAAGACCTCGGTGCCTCTTACCATCAGTGGTATACCTATATTTGTTAAATATCACATTTGTGTAATGTTATAAAAGGTTCTCTAAAAAGGAGTGAATATGCTTATATACACTTTTGTTTCCGATTAATGCTCATTTAATTCTACCTAATAAGGTGATGAACACCAACATGGAAGCTACAAGATTTTTTAGAACATCTTTTCATCTGGACACTTGAGCCTGGGTTTTGAAAGCATTCATAAAATCATGTAGTGAGAAGTCAAGTATTTGCTATATCTTGTTTGAAAACCATCACCCTAAATTTTTAAGCTAAGTTGAAAACCACTTTGATTAACTTGAGATTTAGTTGGGAAGTCTCTGAAAACTTTCCATATCATTTCTGCCCTTTATCTGTTCAACTACAAAAGTTTTGTCAACTATCCCTTCATTGTTCATAGTAAAGTTCAACTGGCAGCTGAAGGGAAACTTTCTGCAATGTGGGCAAATCACTAATTTTTTTTTTTTGTTCAAATATATCACACATTAAGTTTCTCTAAATGATTTTTAAGGTGCAATAACTTTTCGAAATGAAAACTTTCTTCTTCTAGCATCAAAAACCACTTTTCAGGAGAAATTAATGTTTCCATCAGTTCTACGTTCAAAGATAAGTAGGCAACGTTCCCCCAGCAATGGTACCGCATAGAAAGGGACAAAATGAACCTTGACTCCTCCTACACCACTACTACAGACCTTGGGTTTTCATGAGTCTAGAGGCTGTTTCCAAGCAGATCGACTGTCCACTGGCAATTTACCACAGTCCACAAAGACAGTGATGAATATACTGGACACTAGTTGGGCTTATGGCTTATGGTAAATACCACAGAAGTCTCATTTTCAACTAACTTCAGCATCTACATAAATTTAAATAAACTTTGTTAAACTCCAATAGTAGCAAATGTGGTCTTTCTGTTTCTTAGGGCTGCTGAAAAACTTAGCTTAGTTTTAAAAATTCCAAATGATAAAATGTTAGTCATTGGGTATACATTTTTGCCACATAAAATGGCAAACTGGAAATTTAATAAGCTGAATTTTCTAAGCTCTTAGTTCTAAATGTAGACCGGCTTGGCCCTCCCTCCACTCCTTACTCCCCCCAGTTTTCTCTTATACTCCCCCTCCAAAAAAGTTAAATACTCTCTTGAGCAAAACATCACCTTTTGTAGACATTTCTTATCAGGTCAAAAAACATATTAATGACATCCTCAAATTTCTAGAAAGACTCATAAAACATTATCACTCCTCTGTATTGTTTCCAACTTAAAAATAATTAGAGATACTTAATTTAAAAGAATATCTTCACAATGAAATGAGACTCTGTCATTAGGATACCTCCACTTTTTTCTCCAAATACTCTGATGTGCAGTGTGACCAAAAACAATCACTACCTGTAACCCAATTTCCATCAGTGACTTCGAAGATAAGTCACCTCTGGAGCATATAATTTTCTAAATAAACATTCCATTGCTATGCAAACATTCCCAAGGCAAACAGCTTTTAAAAGCCACTAGGTTTTTAAAGCTACCAAAAGTGTAAAAGTAAACGCTACAGACTCAGCACTATCAAAACTTGTCTTGAGCACTCAAACCTCTACAGCCATGGGCTAAAAATATCCTGAAGTACAGGAGGGAAAGAAAGACTAAAAGAGCCCTCGTGTGAAAACGAAATATTAACAGAGTATTTTCCAAACTGCTAACTACTCTCACATTGATTAGCACAGGACTCTGTTGGGCATTTTCTGAAGACAATCCCTATGCGCCTGGATCCTTAATGGGTCATAATTCTCACGCAGATTAAAAAAAAATCAGAATGGTGATACACTGAGGTAAATTGGACATTTATAAAAGGATTTCTCAAAAACTGTGTTTCTAGGCAAATCTACTACTCCCTTCAAAAAGATTGGTTTTATAAAGCAAAGCAAATCATATACTAAAAAACAGTGTTTACATGTTAGCTCATTAGAGCCATTGACGTATGATTGATAATTCAAACTTGGTCATAAATCACATAAACATCTTTACAAGTACAAATTATTTTGAAATGATAAATGATGAACTTATCAACCTTCTAAATGTAGGAGCTCTACATTGTAAAGAATATTTTTCCCTTAAGTTGTCTGACTTTCAGACTTCAGAAAAATTCAATGATCCAACAGTGTTAAAAGAAACATTGCTATTTTAAATAATTATAACTTTATTTATTACATATTATCTTAAATATATATTATCTTAATCATATATATTTAGAAAACAAAGAGCAAATAAATGCACAAACTATAATTGATTAAAAAAAAACATAAAGTGCAAAGTGGATTTTTATTGAATTTCTATAAAAATCTGGTTCCAAAATCAAATACGTAATCTCACACTATTTGCTTGTGTGTGTGTATATACTTATACACACATCTCCAATAAAACTCCACTAACTTATAACAGGCAATTGTGATAAACTGATTGGAATAGTGATGTGGTAATATAAAAAAACAAAAACTAGGTGAAAGGCAAACAATGGAAAAAATTAATCCTTCAGAGCTTCCATTAGTCATCAGAATTATCTTACAATCCATCTTTTCGATTTGTGGTAGAGAATTCAGCATTTGAAGCAGCAGTAACTCAAACTTACTACTTTTAACAAGCTCTAGTTTTGCACTCTTTTGCCCCATCCCCTCCTATGACTACTGTATGGTATATAATTATTTTTAGTAAATTAATTAGAAGTTTTTCTGATAATTCTGAAAAACTCTTAGAATAGAACTGGAGATTCTGACACTAGAATATGCCCTAACAGGTGAGAAAATACTGCTTTGGTGATTTGAAGCCCTCTATTTTTAAAGAAATGAGTGCCCACTTTCAACATAAAGTTAATGTCTATATTCCAGAGCAAACTGGAAGATTGATTGTCTGCAAATATTACAAAATTGTACTTTTCATTTTTAAGTCATGCCAATCACAGGACCAGTTTTGGAAAAAGGTGCTGAAAACTTATCCTAAAATGTAGGTACCAACAGCACAAAAATCAATGCTGTCAACTTAGAGCACCTCCAACACCCCAGCTCCAAGCCTCCCTCGTGTGTGCTCCCTTTCCTAGAATCTTCACTGAAGTCCCAGGCAGCACACACAGCTCAGACCCACTACTGGATCTCTGAGTCATGGTCTGCAATCAGGAAAGCAGCTACCCTGAGACCCCTCCTGCTCGGTCTCTCCTGACAGAACAGCAGGAGCAAAGATGCCCAGTACACATCTGCTCTGCACTGCCTCACCCTGGGCTAAGTTGCTAGTGGTAGTTGAACACGTACAGTCAACACAAGATCAGCTCAAGTTCACTGCACTAACAGCCCACTAAGGGGAGGGATCAATTCTATTCATTTCTGTACCAATAATCTCCCTCGCTTTATGATACCGAGGTATCTAATACATGTTAAGTGAATGCATGTATAAAACTGTGTTGAATCCGAAAAGTGGGAAATGAAGAGGAGGACCTCCCAGAGAGGGAGAAATAAAAAGGGAGATGTGAGAAAGCATCACAGTGTGATGAGGCAGTGAAGGCTACCCAAAGAAAGCCTCGAAATGAGAATATACATGCGTCCTTGTAGATTATTCCATGTGTATTAAAACAGGCAATGTGCAAATTTATCATTTCTATAACAATGGGAAAAGGACAGGACTATTTAGACAATCTAAAGGTATTTTTATTCTACCTACAAAGCTATTTATAGACACTGCATACACATTTTAAACTTAATAAAATCAATGTTTCTCTTGTTTTACGTCCACAATAGGACTAAAAAAAAACGGCAACAATGTGAATGCAAAACATCAGCATTTTTCTTTAGATGTTATGTCTATAAAAACTAAAAATTATATTAAACAGACACTTTATACTAAAATGTGAATGAAAGCTAAAAACTGTCCTAGTAAATGTGTGAAAAGAGCATAGAAGTTGTAACGTCATTACATATATATATAGGTATGCTCACTATAGGAAGAAAATACCGTTCCTACTGTCTTTAATTTAAAGTAAGAGAAGAATGATAATATGGATCGATTAAAGTTTTATCCTAGGGTCTAGGTACCCTACTCTATTACTTATTATATGTTTGTATCATGGGTAAACCATTCAAGAAATAAATCTTTGTTAACTACCTTTCAAAGGAACTCACAGTATTCAATCAATGGAAATTAAGCGTTTATTTCCATCATAAAATTTAAAAACAGCAGAAATGTTTTCTCCAGATTAAACTTTGTTTCCTCTGAACTAACTTTCTTAAGAATGATACATTATCAGAGGATCTAAAACATACAGCATGGTGACTATAGTTAACAATACTGTACTATATACTTGAAAGTTGCTTAGAGAGTAAATCGTAAATGTTCTCAAAAAAGAAATATTAACTATGTGAGGTGATGGAAGCGTTAACTAACTACTGTGGTAATCATTTTGCAATATATTAGTGTATCAAATCACCACACTGTACACGTTAAACTTACACAGTGTTATAGGTCAATTATATTTCAATATAAGTAGGGGGGGAAGAGTGACATATAGAGAAAAGTGGTCATCATTCTTCCTCTCTAAGAATAAATACGCAGAAAATGAAACTAGTTACATTTATTTTATTTTGGGATGTTTTTAGATAAACTGGAGAATAGTCTGAGTTGGGATTTTTTAAAACTGCATTTTTAATACAAATGATATTTAACACAAATGATATTTAAGCTTTAAATGCATTTGTTTTAGTTCTATAAATTGTGCTTTTTACAGAAAACATATTCTGTATTCTATGAAGACTCCTGTCCTAATATAAAACATTGGGGGAGGGGAGAGGCAGGAGGAAGAAACAAGCTTTGTTTTAAAGAAAAATAATAAAATGCATTAAATATATGGTTTAAAACAAATCAGTTTTAAAGCACTAGATCTTTGATAGTTATTTATTTTTTGCATTACAATCTTAAAAGTGAACTTTCCTCAACTTGTGACTTAAATTATGGTTAAGTTCAAATTCCTACATACATCTTTCATAACTATATACACATGTATACCTATCGATACCTTTCTATACCCTGTATATATCTTTCTAAAACTAGTATATCTTTCAACATCTATATACATCTTAATATAATATATGTATATGTATATATATATATATATCTTTCTATACCTGTATGCATTTGAATATCTATATATAATGTCTTTATTCTAGTTCAATTTCAAATGGAAAACATGAAAAATTTACAATCAACAATATAACAAATTTTTTTTTCTTTTTGTATGTGGAAAAAGAATGAAAAATGGAAGCTCTTTTAATGTAAAATTGCCATGGTTGGTTAGTTGAAACAATAGTAGACACATTCCCAATACCAAGATGGATATGAAAAAAAAATAATAAGTAGCATAGTATCATAAAATGTGTAGCTTACTTTGTGCCTTTTCACAGAAGTTTATCTGAAAGCCTAAAGTAAAAGAGATAAGTTCCAGTTCATTTACTGTAAATCAAACAAACTAAAATTAGAACATGACATTGCATTTTTATATTACATTTTGAATCAAACAAATTTAGGAACAGTTCAAATCACATAACCCCCACCATCACAGAGATAACTGTAACACACGGGCTTTCTTTAAAAATTCAGCTTTTTCTAATGTAGATGTCCTTTAGTATGGTACTGAAATCAAGTTTAAATTATAAGAGTTATACTGTCTTTATCTTTATTTTACACATCTATTCAATAAAAAGAACAGCTATTAGCCCTTGGAAATTAAGAGTAACTTTTAAGACAGATTTGTCTATTCTTTCAACCTACAAATTCAAAACATATTTCCAGTTATTTTATTAACTCAGATTAGTGACTTAGAAATATTCTTAATTACTACCTATATTTCAAAACTTTTAGTAGCTCCTAAATTGTGAAACCTAAACACATACAGCAACATTTCCTAGTCTATTTATTAGCTAACTTCCAATGATAAGACAATGAACTACTGAAGAGGTGCTGAAATTCTTCTGAAGTAGGCCTGAAAAAGGAAAAAAAAGACCACGTCCCTAGGAATAAGACAGAGTAGGACTTCAGTTATAGGAAGAAAACTTGTAAATTCTCTTTAGAAACATGAACATTTCCCAAATCCAACTGAATCTGTTTATACCTTATGTATATAGTGTATACAGGTATAAGTTTTTAGAAAATGTACCCAGTAAAATAAGCTGTATAAAACAACAGCCTTCTCAAAATATTCTTTCACCCCCTTAGTTCATCGGGTGAACAGCTGGTTTTCTTAGTGGTCTACCTATGCCTGTGTTTATTACTGCTTTGGGGAACAAAATGGAGCAAGTAAATTTAGAATGAGTATCACTTAAGCATGTACTTACACAAATTCAATCAAAACTTGTTAAGAAAAAGAACCAGGACTAGAGGAAGAATATGTTTAAGTAGTCTTCCCCATTCCGTTATTAAAACGCTTAGGATTCTAAGATAAAGATCTCACCTATAATGCAGAAAACCGAAAAATGCTAAGTGGCTACTTTGACAGGAAGGTGCCTTCGCGCACAGGCATAACCCACTGCTTACCACTTAACGCCACAAACGCAGTGGAGGAGGAGGAGGAATGCAGACGGCACGGAGCAGAAGTACTGGGGGCAAACCTGGAGGCAGGGCACGGACACTCGTCTCTACCACTGAAGCTCAGTAGGTGCCCCACCAGGTGTGCAGCAGAAAGACCGCGTAAAGGAAAAACTCGGAGATCCAGGGATCCTATAAGCCTAAGCAACTATCTCCTCCCCGTCAGCCATCTCCTCCCAGGCAAAATGAGCCGAGCAAAGTCAGGAGGACAGGGAACGGCTCTCTGGAAGCACCGATGGGACAGAGAGCACGGCGGAGTCCGAGCCACAGGTCAGAAGCCAGTCTCCCACGCTCTCCCACTGGAAGAGGGGAGGAAAATCCACCTGTACCACCATGGAGAGGAAGCTGATTCAACACTGAAACAACTTTAAGGCAATAGTTACTCTTCTCTGTCTAGCTTTAAATACAGACAATGGTTGCTACTAGGTAGCAAAAATAAAAGGTGAGAGAAGAGGTGAACAAAATAGCAATATGAACGAAGAAAGGAACAAGAAAAATAAATTTGAAAGGTATGAAACAATGAGTTGCATCTCTGTATATGGTTGTATAAAAAAACAGGTTACATGATAAAGCATAATAAATAAATAAAAATGTTCAAAGGTATATGTAACATACCAATTCCTCTCTAATACTTAGAAGTTAAGCCCACTTTTAAGTACTTAAAAATTCTCAAAACTTGAAGTTCTGTCAGTACAGAATTAATGCAAGTAGCTGAAAAGAGAAGGGGTGAAATTCTCAAAGCACAACTAAGACAACAGACTTGGTCTTTTTACCTAATTATGGATGAAGAGACCAGGTGAATGAATTCTAAGCCTTGTATATCAACATCCATCTCTGCATCATTTCTCACTCAAGAAAGACTTGCCGACTACTATCTGACCCAGAGTCCACTGGGCAAGTGAGGGCTAAACTAACTGGAACTGAATGGCTCATCTTTTCCTTGGAATTCCATTTAATCTTATCAATTAAATCAGATAAAAAGCTAGTTAGCTAAATTGTTCCAGACCTCTAAAAGACTATATATACTGTACTACTATATATACTATACTACTATATATGTAGATATTTATAGATACATATACAGATATATATATATATATCCAGGTTATCTATATATCAGATAGATAGATAATCTGGAAAAGAACCTGCAATGGTCAGAAAATTGGTGCTTATAGTACACTTAGGGAAGTACAGGACAGCTTCCCTAGCTTACACTCAAGGGCAGGGGTGGGGGAGGGTGCCCGGGGACCACCAGCATTCTTGTACAAGAGAAAGATGGTGGGAACACAATGGTGAGGAAAATTTCCAATATCTTCAACTTGATGAAAAGTCAGTGTATGGCTATGCTATAATTAATCCATCGATATCCACTCAAATATGTTCAATTCTTGAGATCTCCCTGGTCTCAAAAGTTCTGTCTGAAGGGGTGTTTCCTTCATTTCCTTTAAGTCCTGCATCTCCCAGAATTCTAGGATCAGGTGACTCCGCTGCTAATAACCAGTTTATCTGTTAAATCTTAGGTGCAGCACTCTTTTACCCTGGTGAGTTACTTATGTGTACCCTGGGACTTAACTTTACATGACACTCCCTTCAAATTTTAGTCTTTCTCATTTTATCTGGCCCCAGGCAAGTTTTTTTCATTAAATCTTAGACCCCTAAGAATAAATATCAAGATGCATTAGACAGAGTGCCAGTACGCCTACAAAAGAAATCAAGCCATGTGGGGCACTTCACCCTCCCTCCTTTTTCTCACCAGGCCTCTCCTACCCTCTTTCCCACGTTTCCCCTCATTCTTACCCTCTTACCTCAACCCTGAGAGCCCTTAACTGGCCACAACTTAAAACCTACAATTGACTATATTTACCAAATGAAGTGAGCATGTCTACATTAGTTTAAAAGGCTGTTTAGGATGTGTGTAAGTGTACATAAAAATAAGAGTAAACAGTATTTGATAAAGCAAAAAATGAAATGAAGAATGCCAGGAGACCAGGGTTCCAGTTCAAGTGTGAAACTTAAGTCATTTCACTTGAGCCCATTTCCTCATTTGTATATAAAATTAAGAACAGTATCTGCTAATCTAATCTTAGAATTTGAAAACAGTGTGTTTACACCTAATTTTGCTTGTGTAATGACCCTCATGCAGTGTGGCAGTTACCTCTCTCCCCTTTCTCTGGGTTGCTGTTATAATTCAGGGAGGGGGCAGGGGCACGAGTGCTTTCCCCCTTTTCAGTGGTTCCTCATGGTTCCCTGGACATCTTGATATTGTCCTGCTGCAAACGTGTTGTGAGTTACAGTCTGAACCCACACTAATGTAAAGAAAATCAGAGCTGCCTCACAAGGTCACGCCCATAGACCAAGCCACCAAGACTCCCTTCTGAGAAAAACACCAAGACTCTAGTTGTCTGCAGCCTTAAAGCTTCAACCTCAGAAAGCTGGCATGTGTCTTAAACTGCAAAATTACTCATAATACATCATTATGTTCTAACACCTAAGAATTTATCTAAGCTTGTCCAAAATGTCTATTTTCATAGTATTTAGAGTCCCACAAGATGTATTTCCTGCTGTTATTTCATTTAGCTTTCCTTGCTTCGCCTGTCTCAAACGTAAAAGGGAGCCACCTTAAGTTAGTAATTTCCGGTTGTCGACATCATGAACAATTTATTAATATTAATCAAATCCTTTCCACATTGTTTTTAAAATTCAGGATCTTGTCAGTTCCCATACGTTAGTTCTTTTTCTAAGTTACGTAACTTAATGCTGTATTGTCATCTCCAGCCTGTTCACTGAAGCCTAGCACACCCAGGGAGAGCAACTTAGTAACTATGTGACTGGGCAAGTCTCTAACCTCTATCAAGCTTCAATTTTCTCATCTGTAAAACAGAATAATAATACACCAGTGCTTTGTGATGATTAAATAAGGCAATATATCTAAAATGTACAACAGAGCCTGGAATAAAGCAGGTTATTGTTATGTTATTATTATTCCTGGTCTCTCCCTCAGGTGAGCAACAATTGTGGTACCTTCCCTACCAGATCAGCTTAACGTGCAGAAAACCAGGCCCTCTCCTTCCATTCCCAATCACCTCAAGAGAGTTACAAGTGAAGAACTCCAGGCAGCACAGGGATCTCCGCCCCTCTCTCTACATTTCTGCTACAGCCCTTCCTATAGACTCAGCCTGGTGTCCTGAGAACTCGAACAACTCCAAAACGGTGGATACTTCCTTCCCTCCCCCCACCCGCTTCCCCCGACAGGAGCCTAAAAGGAGCCCAGATCTAAGGGATACTGACAAACATATCAGGGGAACCACTTAATGTCTCTTATTTTTTAGCAAATGCAGGCAATGCATAGACACAGGCATGTCAAATATATAACAGAGCTGTATCTGGCAACACTTGTCTCCCTCTTTTTAACATTTTGCTTGCATGATTTTAGGTAAGATGCAACACAGCGTGAACGAGCTGCTGGGGTGTCCATGCCATCTTTCCCTGTGGTGCAGAATGACATGTTCTTCAGGAATCAAGTTGTGTAAGATGTGATTGTTATCGTCTTTCAAAAGGTCCATCTTGAGTCGTGTTAACGACTGGCAATGCTCCCTCTCACTGTGTCAGGCCAATCTTCTCCCTCCTCGCCCTTGAATCCTTTCTGTAAGTGCACATTAATTCCTGACCCTGCCAAGAGTGTAAAGAAACACAGGAAGACTTTCTGGAGTTGGGGGAAATGGCTAGAAGGTAACCCATGCCCATTAGCAGGGACAGTAATTTGCCCAGATGGCAGATTTAGCCAGGATGACAAATTATGTTACTCTTATGCTAAATGGGTTCCTTTTATATATTATGGATAGTGTTCAAAGAGTTCTAGTACCATTCATATTGACAGTGGCTTCTTGGGCCAAGCCCTGATTCAAGTTTTCTACTTACTTGTAAATTCCCAATCAAAAGGTCTCCAAATTCGAAATGCCACTGCAAACTCTCCAGCAAGGTGAGCACTCTATTTCATACAGGTGCATCGAGAAGCAAAAGGTCTCCAAATTCCACCCAAATGTGGCTGGAGGCTTAAACCTTCCACCCTCTGACTGAAACCTAAAATAATCTCTCCCTTCCATTCCTGAATTTGCATTACTTCTGGCAAAGATTCTTCTCTCAGACCTGAGTGGCTGAAATGACCTAAAGACAGCTCAGAGAACCAGGTGAGCCTGTGTGATAGAGAAGTAAGAAGAGCAAAGGCTGCCAGTCATACAGGTGGATTAAAACCCACCTCTACTAGGACAACTTACTTAATTTAAACATCAGTTCCCTCCTCTATAAAAGGGGCTATGCCCAACTACCCTTAAAGGATGCATATGAGCATCAAATTAGGTAAGATACAGAACAAGAACCGTTGACTATTAGCTTCCCTTTTTAAGTCTGAATTAAAGTTTCTCAGGTTGTTTCATTTGCACCATCTCTGTCTCCTAGAGATGGGAGACTGCAAAGGAGATGGAACTGGACTATGTGTGATAGAATTGACTATGATCTCCAGACCCCTAAAAGGAAAACTCTATGGGCCCAAATCAATCCAGCTTCTCAAATTAGGTAAAAGAAACAGGATGAAAAAGAGAACTTTATGAAAAAAGAAAACATGACTCAAAATACAAGCTTAACTTATATCGCACCTTAAACAAGTTTCAGCACACATTCCCTGTGATAAGGTACATTAAAGCAAACGTGATAAAATAAATATCCTAAAAGCAATATATTGTTCTACTTTTTAAATTTTAATACTAGAGTTGTTCTCATTTTTAAGCAAACATAAAGAAATGCAGTATGTGTTTTCAGGAGGGACTAATTTTCTGAGCTGGATTTTTATCAGGTTATATCAAATAAATGGTTAAATAAATAAATAAATAAATAAATAAATAAATAAATAAAATGCAACACACTGGGAAAGGCAAGCAATTCTAGGACTTGGGACTACGTACATCGAATGTCCACACAATTCAGTTCTTTAAAATTAAGGTACAGGTACCCTGCTATGGTTCTTGAAACCACAGACTAAATGGCAAATAGTCCAATACAATCACAAATATTATATACTCAAATATAAGAAAAAAGTATACTGATTTTAAATCTTTCTTCACATTTTCTTAATAGATATGCTTCATTACACTTGAAAGATTTGTGTGATTTTTAAAAAGTAGAATCAAACTATCATCTTTTTACTTAAATTGATACTTATCAAATGTTCAGCTGGGGATAAACAGGTAAAGGTCTGGACTAGTCCATAAGTTTCTGTTAAATATCTGTATTTGAGACCTGAGAAGAAAAAAAGAATACCTGTCTAGCACAGCGCAGTAACAGAGCAGGAGGTACCAACAACATGTCCCATGTTTCCTGTGACAAGTACTTTACAAATGCCTCCATGTTTTTCAGAATCTGCTATAGATTCTAACCATTCTAACCATTATTTCTTTTTTAATTTTTAAAAAATTGATGTCTTAGTTACCTGAATAAAGTTTGACAATATTTTACTTTTCCCTGCTTTATCTTCTATAATAAATTTAACATCTTGTGTTTATGAGATCTTTTAAATCTAGTCCATTTTAAGTGACTAGTAACAACTAACTCAGGTAATCATGTCTAATAACAATTCTTATATCCTTACAGATAGTTTACAATTTTCAAAGCACTTTCACATGCAATAATCTAATAATGTGATTCTCATGATAGCCCTGTAAGGTATTATCCCTATTTTAACAGACGAAATACTTAAAGAGTTCAGAAAAGGTGGGTAATTTCCCCAAGGTCACAGAGCTTGTACATGGCAGAACAGTTGCATGAAACCAGGCAGAATAAAGATTCATCAAGCATATTCTGAAAGGAGATGCTCAAATGAAAAATGGAAATCAACAGGTTAGAGAGAAGGGTAGGACTCATTCATAATGAAGCTAAAGAAACTGTGAGTGGATCATGAGGGGTTAGAGACTCATCTACTAATAATGAAAGAGACCATTAATGAGACCATTACAAATAGCAGTATTGTTGCTATTAACAATGATGGTGGCTAACATGTATCATATCCTTATTACATGCCAGGCCCATGCTTTACATGCATTCCCAAAGTACCTGTGAGGTAAGGATTATTCCTACTTTGCAAATGAGAAACTGAGGCTTGGAAAGGTTAAATATCTTGCCCAAGGTCACAACAATCTTAAGTCCCGATGAGGGGATTCAAATCCAGGACTCCAGAGATCTGGCTCTTAGATAAAGCACTATGGTTAAGAAAACAGTATTTCCCAACCTGGACCTCTCTTGAACCTCAAATGTCAGGAGTGGTCCAGGCTGGGAAATACTGAAAAGGTGTGCAGGGTTACCCAGTGGCCCACACCCACCCAGGGCCTATCACACAGAAGGACCTCCAATGTCTGTTACGTGAAATGTCTTCCATATGTCCCAGAACTGAATCCTGCTGTTTGAAAGAACGTAGTCATTAACTCCCAGAAAGGCAGTGTTTGGGGTGGTTAAGTAGAAGCAGACTGTGGGGAAGGGGTGGAAATATACCAAACATCTTTTAAGGCCATCTCTGAGAAGTCTGACCTAAAGCCAAAGATCTTTGGTAGATGAAGTATTGGAAGTTAGGCTCTAACATTACAAAACAAACAAAAAAGAGAAATTCTAAATTGCTGCTTAAGTTCATGCTTTATAACCTGAACTGTGCTGGACAACATCCTGAGAATTTCGAGCACTTCTCTTCATTCTTAGTAATCGAAAGTTCCTAGAATACTCCAAGCTCTTTCCCACTTCAGAACCTACACACACTGTTCCCTCAGCCTAGAACTCTCTTCATTAGCATAAGAGAGTCATCTTTCCTGGCAGGTCTTCATTGACCATCTATCTTATCAAAGTAGACTGCCCTCTCCCCTATTATCATCTATCACAAAACCCAGCTCATTATCTTCCTAACACTTTTCTCAATTAGTAATTTTTCTTATTTACCTGCATATTGTCTTCCCTCCCCCATCCTATCAGGAGGGTAAGCTCCATCAGGGATGAGACAGTCCGAGTCACTCTTTTCTATATACCCAGCACTAGAGTACTACCGTGTTTCCCCAAAACTAAGACCTAGCCGGACCATCAGCTCTAAAGCATCTTTTGGAGCAAAATTAATACAAGACTTGGTATTGTTTTACTATAAGACCAGGTCTTATATTAATTTTTGCTCCAAAAGACTCATTAGAGCTGATGGTCCAGCGAGGTCTTAGTTTTGGGGAAACACGGTATACCTAGCACTGGTCAAATGCTCAATAAATATTTTTTTAACAAAAAAATAAATCTATACAGTTTTTTCACATTATCAACCTCCTTACCCCTCCAAAAAAATACCAACCCAAAAAAAGATTTTTGCATATTCTTATGAGTCACCCATTTTGGATAAGCAATACAATTCCAAATTTTCATTTTGCTGTTTCATTTCACCACTTACCACCAACTAGATTGTAAAGCTGTAAGATCAGAAAACCCATCTTACACTTCAACTGTACATTGTGCTGTGCAACACAGTGGCATCCGATAACTAATTCAATTTGAATTAATGACCGAAGGTCTGCACAGAAAGTGTCCTCTGAGCTCTGACATCATCCTGTCTATACATCTATCACCATTTTTTACGTACATTAAAATTATCTCATGGGGTGGGTGCCAGGGTTATACAAATGAATATAAATCCTATCTGTGCTTCCTGAATCACACACACTCTCGAAAACATGAAATAGTCAATAAGTGTTGAACCTAACTCGACACACAGTGAAGACACCAGAAGCCCTTTAGGAAGATTCTAATCAAAGAGTAACCACGGTCACACGGATCACCAACTGCTCCTGCTGATCATCCAACAGAGGCAGTTTGCTAAAGTTGTCAAGAGATATCTGAGATTCCCTTATAAAAAGGGACTCTGCTACTCGACATTCCCCAATAAACTTCAGGAAATGTTCCCTAATGGGCTGGGGCCTGGTATTTTCACAACAGCCCCTGTCAAGAGCCGCACAGGGCTAATAAGCATTTCCAGTGGGAAAAGCCATTAATTAGGAGAGCTGCCTCAGATGTCCAGACACTAGACAGTGCCACCTTGACCCCTGCCTTTCCATTTCCTGTATCTCTCCATTTAAACCACTCTTTATATATTTATCTATTTATTTTTCCGCATGCATCGCTAACACAGAAATCCTGGCCCGGAACAAATGGCCTCTCAGGCCAACGGCTGTGTACCTTACAGGTGGCACAGGCCTGAGCAAGCCCCCGCCCCGCCCAGCGCACAGAAACCCCGCAGAAGTTTGGACACAAACGGTCCAGCAGAACCGCGGAGCCCAGAGGTCAACTCGGGGGTCCGGCTGCAGCTGTGCCCTAAAGGGAACCAAGATGGCCCTGAGCGGGGCCCCACGGCGGCGGCGGCGGGGAGCCGAGCAAGGGCGCAGGGCCGAGGGGCGCCGGGCCGGGACGCCGCCGCCGCCTACCTGAGCGGCGCGGGGACCGGGAGCCAGGCCCGCGGCGCCTCCCGCCCCGCCGCAGCCCGGGCCGGCGCGTTCCGGCAAACGCGGGCGGGGCGCGCGCCAGGTAAGCGGCGGCGGCGACTGGGGTGGCCGCGGGGGCGGTGCTGGGCCAGGTGGGCCCCGCGGATCGGCGGGGCAGCCAGGCAGGGCCCAGGAGCCGAGCGCAGGCGGAGGCCGCGGCCGGGGCCTGCGCGGGCCGGAGCCCGGATCCAGGCCGGGCCCGCGGCGGCCGGCATGGGGCGAGAAGCCGCGAAGGAGGGAGGCAGGCGCGGGCGGCTCCGGCGGCTTCCTCAGCCGGGTCCGGGGGCGTCCGCGGCCGCAGGGACAGGCCGCGACGACGCCGACGGCCGCGCCAGGGAGCCGGGGTCTCAGCGCTGCTGCGTTCCTTACCCTGCATGCTGCTGACGGCCGGGTGGCCCGGCGCCGGGGACCCTATGGGGCCCGGGGTGCCGCTGCCGCTGCCACCCCCAGAGCCGCCGCCGCCGCTCGGGCTCGGAGCCGCCATTGTTGGGAGTGAGGAGCCGAGCGGCGCCGCGGCGGCTGCAATGCAGCAAGCTCGGCCTCTCGCTCGGCCAAGGGGCGCGGCCTCCGCCCGTCTTGGGCCCGCCCCCGGCACGCCCCGGACACGCCTCCGACACGCCCCCGCCCCGGCCTGACGCGGAGCCGCTCCAGATGCTGAGCTGCAGAACCGCCCAGGTCCGGTGCCGGACCCGAAAGGCAGGCAGAGGTCCTGCACCCAAGCTGCGCGTCGGCTCGCGGGGCCTAAAGCAGTTTGCAGAATTAGGAGTGTGCGTGCATTTGGGGGAATAAGAAGGTACGTATAGCTTGCAACATTCCCACAGAGGTCTGTGACCCCAAACGTTTAAGAACCCGCTTGTTGCATCTCAGAACCCAAAATCAGAATAGTAATGCTGAAAGTGATCCCAGGGGTCATGCTTCTTGTCTAGTCGCTGACGCGGACCTTCTAGAGCAGAGCTGGCTCTAGCTATGGTTCCATCTGGAGTTCTTTTTAAATCCTGCTTACTCTCCAATCCTCTACACTGCCCTGGGGGTTTTAAAGGGTGCTACTCAAAGTACTGTTCATGGACACATCCCAAAACCGCTGAATCATAATATACATTTTAACATTATCCCCAGATAATGTGTGTGCACATTAAATGTGAAGAACAGCATCTTAAGTACCCAACAGTCCCTGGCCTCCCAAAATACACAGCCCACATCACCGTCTTCCCTTGAAAACACACTGGATTCCCTCCCACACTTCCTTGGCACCTTATAAGCCCAGTCATAGCCGTTATTATGAATTACATAAAATGACAATCCCAAAAAACAAAATCAGATTTCTTCCAGTGCTTTGCACAGGGACTTTGATTTTAGGAAGTCAGCAGCTGAAAGCAGAAAAAGAATCCTCTGAGGCTAGGGTTTGTGAGCCCACATCAATGTAATTAGAATACTGAGACATAGGTCTCTGGGCAAAGGTATGTCTTGCCTAAAGAGAATGACCAACTATGCGATATCCCAAGTTATCTGAACTGTGGAATTGGATGTTCCCTGCCCTTTGGAAACGTTGCACAATGTATACCAGGACCTCCTTCTCCAACCTCCCTCCACCCACCTTATCTGTGCTGGGATTTCCTCATAGCATGCTGGAAATGTGTCCTTACTCGAAAGAGCTCTGCCTTCTTGCTCCAAACCGAACCTCAGCCATCACCTCAATTGTTCAGATGCTAACAGAAGCTAGAGATAAGGCTTAGGGGAAGTAAAGTGGGGAGTCAATAAAGACAAGGGGAAGGTGAGCTAGAATAGGTGTACTTAATTTTTTTTGTTAACTTTTTTATTTATTTAAGTGTGTTTTTCCAGGACCCATCAGCTCCAAGTCACATAGCTGTTTCAATCTAATTGTGGAGGGCGCAGCTCACAGTGGCCCATGTGGGGATCGAACCGGCCACCTGGTTGTTAAGAGCGCTGTGCTCTAACCAACTGAGCTAACTGGCCACCCGTAGAATAGGTGTACTTAAATGCAGAGCCTTTCACATTCCTGTCTGCCAGACTCTCCCTAGAGGGTTTGGCTGACTGAGCAATATCTCCAGTCCAGGTCATTATAAACATTGCCAAGTCCCCATCTAGGGTGAATCAGCAGCCCACCTTGCTCTTGTTTGTACTGGGGAATCCTAAATGTGGGGTCCTTAGAGGAGAAATCTCATCAGAACCAGAAAGGAAAAGTTCCCATCTAGGCTATTCAGCCCAGAGTACAGACGAAGTCGTCTATCTACATGTTCTGCATAGTGGTGACGGAAGAGAAATAACAAATGACGAAGAAAAGCAGGAGCTGTGGCTCCCTCCATTGTCCCCTTTTAAGGTGCAGATTGGAAGATGGCTTTCTTTACTTTAGGGTTTGTTTATATTTTAGTGTCTGGAGGAGTTAGTATCAATAAGCAAGTGAAATTCCTCTTTCGAAACGTCAACACAACTTGCCAACAATTAGAAAACATTGATGCAGAACAACAGGGACACACACACCTTGCATTTCTGTTGGGTTGTCCACTTTGGCATACTGACAAAAGGCATCAACAGCCCCACAGTTTGCTGGCAAATGAACCAAGTACAGTATCCTGTCTTTATCAGGCCCCAGGTGAGGGATGACCAGATAAATACCCGATCGTTCTATTTGAGCAAGTTTCTGACATTTTATTGCGGCACCTGCCAGTAGGGTTCCCCACCAGTTCCTCTTGTCTAAATGTCACTGTTGTGTGTGTTATCTCATTTCTCCTTTCCAGTTCCAGAATCCCACCCCCATTCTTTGATGTGGGCAATTGATATGGTCGCAGTATTATGTAAAGTGCTACAAGCCCCCTTTTCCATAGAAACTTATTATCTCTTCAATAGAAATCCTAGAAGCAATACTAGAGATTAGGCAACTGCTAGGAAAAAATTTCAAAAAACACATAGTTTTTCAGTATTGTTTTAGATTATGTATGTTACATTTAAATTTGTTCAAACAGAATTTAATCAAGTAAGAAAAACATTGACCTGATAGAGTTAAATTAACATAAATGAGAAAAATATATGTGACAAATAACCCTAAGGGAAAACATTTAACGTAGGAAATTCAGGAAAGTTGAATTAAAAGAGTAATATATAACTAATTAGGTTTTTTGCTTAATCATACCTAATGCTGGGTTTGTGATAAAACTGACAGTATACTTGCATCGATGTTAGCCTGGTAAATTGCTGGCTAAGAACCAGGAAGAAGAACCATCGATTACGCCAACATATGGGCAAAAACGAAAAAGGACCTTGGTTTGTTCAAACTGATGAAGCTATGAGATTTTTTAACTTTTTCGTAGCTCATATTTTTCTTACGGTTTTATGGGTTTTTTTCTTATGTGTTTTATGGTTTGTTTTTGACTGAATTGTGTCCCCACAAATATTTGTATGTTGAAGTCCTAACTCCCAATACCTCAGAAAGAGACTGTATTTGGAGATAAGGCCTTTAAAAAGGTAATTAAGGTAAAAATTAGGTCATATGGGTGGGCCCCAATCCAATATGACTCGTTTCCTTATAGGGAGAATAGGCCACAGACACATAGAGAGGCAAGACCCTGTGAAGACACAGGGAGAAGACAGCCATCTACAAGCCAAGAAGAGAGCCCTCAGAAGGAACCAACCCTGCTGACACCTTAATCTCCAACTTGCAGCCTCCAGAACATGAGAAAATAAATTTCTGTTGTTTAAGCCACCCAGTCTGTAGTGTACTTTGTTATGGCAGCACTAGCAAACTCACACGTGGTTCAAAAAATGAATTGCTTAAAAGAAGTACAGACTTTTTAGTAATAATAGTAGTAGCGGGCATAATTTGGGAGGGGTAGGGAAAGGCAATTAGGCAATATGTATCAATAACCAGCCAATTCACATTTATAAGAGTTCCTTAGGAAAACGCCCAAATGGGCCTGAAACTCTCGGCTCTGCCATGTAGTAACTTTTCCTTCCTACTAGACAGGATGGGAGTAACAGATTCAAACCATTGCTATGAGCAGTGTATAGCAAGATCAGAATGCCCTGTCCTGAAAGAGGCTACAGAGAAGAGTCAAGTCTGCATATACCCTGCTTAGAGCACCTTTGCTTAGAAATCTAGCTTGCTGGTTCTTTTTGATACATATGTCTCAATGGTTAGATTAAGAAGACATTTTTCACTTCACATTGCAAATAAATTAAAAGTAAATTTCAACCGGATTTCACCTTAGGATGTCAATTTCAGCCTCCAAGAAGGTAATAAGAAGGGTCAGACACCTCTACGGTATTTGGCTGGACCAATCACCAGATATTCTCTATAAGCACTCAGCAGTGGGCTTTGAGCAAAACCTATCTCCTGTCTATCTCCAAATCGCTGAGAGCTCAAGACCAGGCCATCTGATGACTGATTTAGCCTCTAGACAGAGGGCTGCAAGCTGTACAGGTTTCTGGATATTGGCTGATACTGCATTTAATTAGAAACAAACAGCATGTGAGAAACTTGGACTAGTTCATGCCATCAAAGAACCACAGTTCTCTCTCATTCAAATAAAAGGAGACAGTACTAATTTTGACTATTTATAACCCTGCATAGCTATAAAGATTTATAGGCAAATATTCATCACAACATTATTTATAAGAGCAAAAACAAAAACTAGAAACACCTCACTCTAGGTCACTGCTGCTACATGAAAGGTAATACTGACAGTATTCGCTGTGGTCTGACCAGATACAAATATATACTACAAAGGCATGATTCTCATCTGTTGGACCTATACCCACAGCCTGTCCTCATATTCTGTATTCTGTTCATCTATCCTCAGTATGTTTACAAGAAAAAAAAAGATACTAAAAAGGAATAAAGAGAACAGTGGGCATATCTTTGGGGGAAGGAAGGAGCACCACATGATTGCCTGGGAAAGGGCAGGAGGGAACTTTCTAGGTAATGATCATGTTCTATACCTTGATAAGGGATTGCGTTACAGAAGTATACACACTTGTCAAAATGCAGCGAATATACGCTCAGGATTTACATACTTCAAAGTGTGTAAATCACACATCAAAAGAAACCATAAGTAAATATCAAACTCCAGCTAATGATATAAATATTAAAGTTTTCAAGAGGATACTTACTGATGTCTGCAGTTTGAAATATGTGAAAAGCAAGCTGGATGAATGAAAGGATAGCAGGATAGGTAGATGGATAGGTATGTGCTAAAACAAGCATAATAAAATGTTAACGGTGATATCTAGGTGGTGGGTAGCCTGATGTTAACTACAATCTTTTCAACTATATCTTTGAAATCTTTTATAATAAAATATTAAGGGGAAATGAAAAACAATAAATTTTTTTTAAGTCACACAAACATTAAACTTATTGCTAAATTACGTTGCCCTCTACAGCAAAAAGTACAAACCAAATAATATAACTTGTAATGAGTAAGTACAGATTTATCTTATTGGGTAGGTTTCTTATAAAAATCAGGACTTCCTGAAACTTCTCATCTAAAAGGAATCACCTAGGGTACAGCCATTCAGTGTCCTCATATGCAAGGAATAGGTCTCCGTGGACTTACAAGGTGTGACAATTAAGTTCGCGAACTTGTTGCAATGATGTTGCCAACCTTTTTTGATATCAGAGGGATTATTCATTATGAATTCATTCCAACTGGACCAACAGTTAACCAAGTTTACTATTTGGAAGTGCTGAAAAGGCTGCATGAAAAAGTTGGACGACCTGAACTTTTCACCAACAATTCATGGCTCTTGCATCACGACAATGCACCAGCTCACAGGGCACTGTCTGTGAGGGAGTTTTTAACCAGTAAACAAATAACTATTGGAACACCCTCCTAACTCACCTGATCTGGCCCCCAATGACTTCTTTCTTTACCCAAAGATTAAATATTGAAAGGAAGACATTTTCATGACATTCAGGACATCAAGGGTAATACGACGACAGCTCTGATGGCCATTCCACAAAGAGTTCCAAAATTGCTTTGAAGGGTGGACTAGGCGTTGGCATCAGTGTATAGCTTCCCAAGGGGAGTACTTAGAAGGTGACTATAGTGATATTCAAGAATGAGGTATGTAGCAATTTTTCTAGGATGAGTTCACGAACTTAATTGTCACACCTCCTACATGTGACCACACAGGCATCCCTGATTAACTAAAGATTGTAGAATTTAATAATTACTTAGGGGAAGACATTGTGGGTTTTGTTTTTGTTTTTGAAATTATGTAACAGTATCTGGTTTGAATTTAATAAAACTTTTTGTTTCATTGTGGTTTTTTTTGTTTTGTTTTGTAACGGCTTTACTGAGCTGTAATTCTTATACCATAAAATTCACTCATTTGAAGTGTACAGATCAGTGGGTTTTAGGATATTCAGAGTTGTACATCATCATGAAAATCAAATTTGGAACATTTTCATTACCCCAAAAGAACCTCCATACCCCTTGTAGTCTCTATCGATTGGCCCCAAGCCTCCCACACCCCCAGCTTTAGGCTACCATTAATCTGCTTTCTGTCTCCATTTATCTATTCTAGACATACTATATAAATGAAATTTTACAACATGTGGCCTTTTCTATCCAATTTGTTTCACTTAGCATAATATTTTTAAGGTTCATCCATATTGTGGCATGTATCAGTACTTCATTCCTTTTCATGGCTGTATACTATTTCATCGTATGAATGTATATTTTTTTATCCCCAACTAATGGACATATTGGGTTGTTTCTATCTTTTGGCTGTTATGAATAATGCTGCTATGTACATTTGTGTACAAGTTTTTGTACAGATATATGTTTTCAAATTTTGTGTGTGTATACCTAGGCGTGGGATTGTTCAGTCATATGGTAACATTATGTTTAACCACTTGAGGTTAACTGCCAGACTCCTTTCCAAAGTGGCTGCAGCATTCTACATTACCAATTGCAGTATGTGAGTGTTCCAATTACTCCACATCTTAGTCAACACTTATCATTATCTGTCTTTTTGATTATAGCCACCTTAGTAGGTAGCATTGATTTTGAGGCATTTCATCTATAGTGTCCACTGAACTGGATGTTGGCAGACATGGTGTATTTTATAAGCTAAAAATTAAGCATATGTTCACTTCAACACAAGTTCTTGTGACCATAGATCAGTCACTTTTGGCGCAATCGACTACATCAAATTCTACCAATCAGAGCTGAAGAAAGCATGCACTTTTCCAAGAGGTACGCAGAGTTTTTGACTTACTCTAACCATCAGATAGCAGTAACTAAACTCCATTAGTAGTTGATGGAGTACTTTATCAACTACATACGTAGATTAATTGAAGAATTATTGCTGGACACATAGGAAATTATCTATTTTTGGAATGCTGAAAATACTTGAATTACTCAACATCAGAATTAATAATAAAGTTATGCACTACACACATATGAGAATATGTCACAAGGACAAAAAAATCTGAACTAAGTTTTACAAAAAGACAAAGTAGACACTTAGCAAAAATGTAACTTACCTTGTATTAGTCAGATGCTGAGAACTTTATTAACTCTAAATACATATGTCTCTGAAAACTATCACCCATCATACTCCAGGAACACATTATATTTTTGTTTAATTGTTTGTAATATAAGCGGCACACAAACTTTTATTTATTTTGATACCTAAGAGCACATAAGCCAATAAATGAACACCAACCATGCAATAGAACAATGAGTAAGACATAAATAAATATAAAGGCTTATAAACTAATGATTCTAAGTCTCATTCATAATTACAATAATATGCATTAAAACAATCAATGATACATAATATTTTATTTAAAAATTGACAAATATAAAAATATTTGATGATTTATTTTTCTGTTGACCTTTCTAACATAAGAGTTATCTCAGCTACAAGCTCCCATTAGTTTAAAGAAAGGTCATCTCTTTAACTCAACTCAACTCAACTAATTCATTCAAAGTAATTCTCTCCCTGATCCTGTCACAGTTTTTAGACAGAAAAACTGGCAGACTGCCCTGGTAGCTCACAAAATGTAGGTGTATTCTACTATGAATCTAGAGTTGTAAGGCTTTCACATGATACTGCATCAAATTTTGTTATGAATAAATAGATAAAATTTCAGAAAGAACTAGAATTTTAGCACTTTGTAGTTAAATCACCTTTGTTCACCTTTTCTTTCTCATTGATATCTCCATATTTCTCTTCCTTTATATTTTTCTTTAAAAAAAAAATTCTATCTTTCTGCTTCTCTCTCTAAACTGCAGTTTCTCTGCCTCTGTACCATTGGCATTTTTGTATTAGATGCTTTATTGTGGGTGCCGCGTTGCCCCGTGCGTTACAGGATGTTTACCGGCATCTCTGGCGTCTCCCCAATCATGACTATCAAAAATGTCTTCACATGTTACCAAATGCCTCTTGGGGGCAAGATTGCCCCTCGCTGAGAACCACTAATCCAAAATCTCCTTAATATGTATTTGTAGTATATTTCTTAATTTATTACATTTATTAAGTGAAATTTTATCAATCCACTTCTTGGAAATGGAGCGTTTTGTCATTATTCTAAAACCTAAGTGAAGTTACTTTTTACTTTTTATATGACTCACAATTCTTTTTTCTATGGATTGGTCATACTTTATTTAAAAAAAAAAAGGTTTCATATTCTTCATCTGAATAAAACTGGACAAGCTGATTACAAAGTTCATATGGAAAAATAAACCAAAAGAGTCTTCCAAAAAAGTGAACAAGAAGAAAAATAAGTAGATCTAGCGCTGCCATATATTAAAATATTTTAAATCTACAATAATTAACTTTATGGAACTGGCACATGAAAGGACAGAGACAGAACTAATTAGGGAGACCAGAAATAGACTCAAATACTTCTAAGGGTATAATATAATTAAAAATAGGATCTCAATCCTGGGGAATTGTAAATTTGGGAAAAAGTAAATTTGAATTCATACCTGAAACTTTAAATCAGAATAATTTCCAAATTAATAAAAAATATTAGTGTAAAAGAAAAAAAATCACATTAAAATATAAGATAAGCCCATCCTTTCTATGGATTGCACACAGTAGATAAAGAAAAATCTTTTTTTTTTAAATTCCTCTTGGCAAAAAAAGCAATAAGCAAAGTCAAAAGACATACAACTCACTGGGAATATTATGTTTCAACTTATATAGCAAATAGAGGGTTAATTTCACTAATAAAGATTTCCTACAAGTCAACAAGGAAAAGACCAACAACCTAACAGAAAAATGAGCCAAGAATATCAAATAGACATTGCAGAAAAGGAATATAAGTGTCACTTTAAAATTGCAAAGTTGTTCAATCTTACTCAAAATAAAAGAAATGCAAATTAAACCACACTGGAATATCATTTTTCAATTATCTAACAAGCAAAGTTTAATAACACAATATGTCGATGAGAGTGTGGGAAACTGGCATCCTTATACATTACCAACGGGAATGCACGTTTGTACAACTCAGTGAAAGGCAATTAAGCAATGGCTATCAAAATTAAAAATGTATATGCCTTTCAACCCAGGAAAATTATTAATATATATAATATATGTCACACATATATATCACATATATATGTCCTAAATGACATATATGTGATATATATATATATATATATATATATATATATATATATATATATATATATATATATATAATTATTTAGGATAATATTTTTACAGAAAAATAGTAAACCTACCTAAATGTCCTTTATTAGGAAAACAATTAAATAAATACGGAGGGAACTCTACAACCATGACAATAAGGGAGCTCTTTATGTAGTAATATGGAACAGTTGCCAATATATATTGTTAGGTGAAAAAAGCCAGATGAAGAACACCATGGTTAATATACTACTATTTGTATGACAGAGGGGAAATGGATATTTAATACAAACACACTTGTTTAAAATCTGTTTGGAAGGATACCCAAAAAACTAACACTGTTGATTGTCCCAAGGGAATGAAACTAGGTGACTAGGCAACAGGATTGGGAGAAAGTCCTTTCATTATAATCTCTTTGATAGCTTATGAATCGTGAATATTGTGAAGGTAATACCTAATGAAAATTAATTAATTAATATGTAATTAAACCAGGAATGGTGGCTGTCCTTTCTGTTGTTGTTGCAATGAACATGCTTATAAGACGATTAAAAAACATTCATTAACATATATTTATATTCTTTTACAGTTTTATTTAAAATGACTCAAAATAAAATAAATTATTTTTTTTTAAAGATTTTATTGTGGAAGGGGAACAGGACTTTATTGGAGAACAGCGTGTACTTCCAGGACTTTTTTCCAAGTCAAGTTGTTGTCCTTTCAATCTTAGTTGTGGAGGGTGCCGTTCACAGCTTCAAGTTGTCCTTTCAGTCTTAGTTGTGGAGGGCGCAGCTCAGCTCCAGGTCCAGTTGCCATTGTTAGTTGCAGGGGGCGCAGCCCACCATCCCTTGTGGGAGTCGAATCGTCAACCTTGTGGTTGAGAGGATGCACTTCAACCAACTGAGCCATCCAGGAGCTCAGTGGCAGCTCAGCTCAAGGTGCCATGTTCAGTCTTAGTTGCAGGGGGCGCTGCCCACCATCCCTTGCAGGACTCGAGGAATCGAACTGGCAACCTTGTGGTTGAGAGCCCACTGGCCCATGTGGGAATCGAACCGGCAGCCTTCGGAGTTAGGAGCATGGAGCTCTAACCGCCTGAGCCACCGGGCTGGCCCAAAATAAATTATTTTTGAAAAGTCTGTTTTATAAAAAGTCTTTTGCTTATAGATAGATTCTGTTTTACTTACACAAAATGGTTTTTCTCCTTTTATTAAACCAGAAAATAAACGTACCAAGTTTGTATTCTCTGCTCAGATATTACTTAAATAGCAAAGATTAAAAGACATTGAATAGCAAAGATTAAAACACATACCGTGTTTCCCCCAAAATAAGACTGGGTCTGATATTAATTTTTGCTCCAAAAGACGCATTAGGGCTTATGTTCAGGGGATGTCATTCTGAAAAAGTCATGCTAGGGCTTATTTTTCTGGTTAGGTCTTATTTTCGGGGAAACATAGTAGATAATAAATTCTATAAGAATTCATTTAGTAAACATCTATTACTAGATTAATAGCTTAAAATTCATGGATAGTACATTTTTACTTAAAAGGCTTCATTGGTTCTTAAGAATAAAGTCCTGTTAAGTTGTCCTTCCCATTTCTCTCTGTCTATTCTAACCCATTCTCGATAGGTGCTACTGCAGAGTTTCACCCTAGTTCTGGTCTATTATATCTTGTTAAATCCAGGCCAAGTGTGCAGTCAAAGAAAAAGTGATATTTTTTTTAGTCATTTCTAAACTACTTGCTCCTGATGTTACACATGTAAGCTACATTTTAGCTATTTTTTCCCCTACCATCTCATAAGTCTATGTGTTAGAATTCAGGAATATATTTTTAAATAGTTTGGTGGAGTTGAATGGTTTTCAGGAAGCAGAGTTAAGGGATTTCTTGCTTCTTTTCCCTCTCAGCCAGACAAGGAGCAAGGACCTTTAAAAAGCTCAGGAATATATGACACAGAGATGGGTGGAATATGACCACGGAGGGCCCTCAGATCCTGCAGGAACCTACAGGGGATTCATTGTTTTCTGAGAATCCAATGATGCAATTTGGAATAAAAAGAATGTGGTTGCAAGGCTCCCCTCCTGGAAGCGTGGATGGCGTGCGTAGTTCTGGGGGTAGCCCTGTTGAGACAAAAAGAAGTTTGTCTACACCAGTCCATATCTCTTTGAACATAAATGTTTTCAGGTGCATGGAGCAAATCTGGGATCATTCAGCGGATTTTTCTCTGAGAAAGAAGTCCAGATCCCTGTTCACAAGTGGCTGTGGCCTTGAAAACTTGCTTCCTCTCCCAGGCACCATCTCCACCCCCACAGTGGACAGTGGCTGAGATCTATACAACTCTAGTGCTGATATGTCATGAATTTTCCAGGGCATTCACCATTTCAAATACTACATTCCCAATTTTGGACCAATTCTGAAAATAGAGTTACAGTACACCAAGGCTATTGGCTCCGGCCAATTCCCTAGTATCTCCCTCTTGAGAGTTCCCTCAAATAACGAGGATGTTGAGAAATGAAGAGTTTCTAGATGTTGAGTGCCTAGCGGAGGCAACAGACTGAAAAGCAAGCTGTGAGTGAGATAAAGGCCATGCAGTGTTCTGTCCAGTAGGTCGGCAGTAGTCAACCTTGCCTCTTTGCCTGAATTCCCCAGGCCCCTGGCCAGCAAACCCTTGGGCATCCCTCGTGGCCTCCAAAAGCCAGGATCCAAGGTGGGTATCATCAACCACTGCCTCCTAGATTGTTTACTGAGCAATCTTGTTCAAAGGTCCTCAGAGGCCAGCTAAATATGTAAATATGTAGAGACCTGATTTAGAGGGAGCATCAGACTGAAGGTGAACAGGAAATTGCATGCACCATAAAAGGTGTTCACATTCAAAGTAAGAATTTTTAAAGTTGTGCTTGCCCTATGAAATACAGGCTGCCAATTTCCATCTCCTGGTTTAGAGGGTCCACATCAGCATCAGAGAAAAGAAGGAATCTTGGGTAGAATCCTGTAAGCTTTCATGAATGCATTTCACGCCTAATTCTTGGTAACCAGCTTCTTCCAAGATGGAGCTGATGTCTCATGTCTGACCACGCGCTGTTTCTTCGGCACATCTCCATGCGACCCAAATCTCGCTGCAGTGGCCTCTTAAAGAATTTCTAAAACAGACGACTGCTGCTGATTAGCTTTTTTCCCCTCTTTTCTCCTAACAGTACCTAATAAATAGGCTGCATTCTGGAAAAAAAAAAGAAAGAAAGAAAGAAAACCCTGGTGTCTGGTCAATCTCAATCCTTTTCCGTCTGTGTGTTCCCTGTTGTGCTAATTAGCAGTGGCAGATGAGTCACCCGTCTTGCTGTCTCCACAGGGGAAGAAAAACTTCCCTTCTCTTATTGATCTGGGAGACCTTCAGGAGTCACCACATGCTCCTGGAAGCTTCTGTCAGAGGAAGGAAAGTTCAATCTGAAAAACCCAGTGCAGACAGAAGCCAAACATGGGCAGATGTCCAGCCATCCCCAGCATCAGACAGCAGGGACAGATGGGACTCCCCACTTCTCAATGCTCATGGGATTTTTGGATGTCCTGAACATCATTGTGAGGTAAATGTCACAGACCCAACAAGGGTGTGAAAGTTAGCAGGGTTGTCAGCCCAGAAGGGTATCAAGCTGCTTAGAGTGAAGGAGGCCCCTGAGTGGCAACACGTGACCATGCAAGAAGTAGAAGTCAGTTAAAAAGGTTAATATGAGGCACATGTGGGGACCAAAGAAAGAGAATTCTGGGTAGTAGGAGATTTAGGGGAGTATGAGGCTTCTTATCAAATCTCTCTAGGACTGTCACCTGAATAGAACTTCCCAAATTTCAAAGGGGCCCTGGTCAGTTAATGAGATAAAGAATTGAGGCTATAGAGTCAGAAGCTTTTCAGATCTGCAGATGAGGGTTGGAGCTCTTTTTCTGGTGTAAACTGAGGTTCAAAAAAGATCGACATATATAGAGGGTTTTGGCCTTGTTATATGCCAGTATTCAGTGAATTTTAGGCTCTGTGGTTAGAGCCCTAACCCCCCTTTTTTTTTTTTTTTTTTAAAGATTTTATTGGGGAAGGGGAACAGGACTTTATTGGGGAACAGTGTGTACTTCCAGGACTTCTTTTTTCCAAGTCAAGTTGTTGTCCTTTCAATCTTAGTTGTGGAGGGTGCCGTTCAGCTTCAAGTTGTTGTCCTTTTTCAGTCTTAGTTGTGGAGGGTGCAGCTCAGCTCCAGGTCCAGTTGCCGTTGCTAGTTGCAGGGGGCACAGCCCACCATCCCTTGAGGGAGTCGAACCAGCAACCTTGTGGTTGAGAGGACACGCTCCAACCAACTGAGCCATCCGGGAGCTCAGCGGCAGCTCAGCTCAAGGTGCCGTGTTCAATTTTAGTTGCAGGGGGCACTGCCCACCATCCCTTGCGGGAGTCGAAGAATTGAACTGGCAACCTTGTGGTTGAGAGGATGCAACCAACTGAGCCATTCTGGAGGCAGCTCAGCTCAAGGTGCTGTGTTCAATCTTAGTTGCAGGGGGAGCTGCCCACCATCCCTTGCGGCACTCATCGAACTGGCAACCTTTTGGTTGAGAGCCCACGCTCCAACCAACAACTAAGCCATCCGGGAGGCAGCTCAGCTTAAGGTGCCACGTTCAATCTTAGTTGCAGGGGGCAGAGCCCACCATCCCTTGCGGGACTCGAGGAGCTGAACTGGCAACCTTGTGGTTGAGAGCCCACTGGCCCATGCGGGAATCGAACCAGCAGCCTTCGGAGTTAGGAGCATGGAGCTCTAACTGCATGAGCCACCGGGTCGGCCCCCCTAACTCCTTTCTTGACAGAATAAAGATGGAATCTTGATTTCGGCAAGGGCAGAGATTAAGTTCAGAGGCACAGGTTCACTCTAAAAAGATGGAAATAAAATAAAATGAAGATTGGCCTGTCATAGAAAACTGCGTTAGTGATAGATAGATATCTTTATGAGACAATAGCCACCATTTTCATTTGGGTTTACTTTTAATCTTGAAGAAAAATATGATATTCATTACACGGTTGCAGAATGTGTCACATTTTGCATAACTAAATTCATTTAATTGAGACTTTTATCACATTTCTAAGTGTTACAAATCAGTTTTTTCCCTCTCAGGTATCTGGACATTATGTTGAAACACTGTGACAAAAACAATGTGGTAACAACAATGTTTATGCTCAGATATAGTAATTTTTTCTTATCATTCTCTCCAGGACTTTCCTATTCTAAAATGGATGGTAAGTAAAAATGATGATACGAGTAACAGTGAGATTTTACTATGTGTCAGGCACCATTCTAGGCATTTTACATACATTATCTCACTTAATTCTCTTAGCAATCCCAAGAAGCAGGTCGTTATCATAGCTCTCATTTTACTGATGAGAGAACTGAGCAACAGAGAGGTGGCTGAGCTATTTATTATACTAAAGGGATTTCTATGCTAAGAGTTCCTGGATAAAAGTCAGTACTGAAAGCTTGTTCTGTTTTAATTTCTTCCTAAAGCATTCGATTACCAGTCAACTGTGTTACTCCCTGAGTTGTGTTATAATTCCTGCCCATATAAGTTTGGGCAGCTAACCAGATCTGCTTGTTTCTTGAAGTTTGAGTTCGTAGACAATTATTTGTAACTGCGCCTTGTAATGCTTCTCCTCAGATCAGTGCCAAAGTCATCACTTTGGAAATGTGTTAAAAAATCACATTTCTGGGCTCCACTTCTTAGAGAATCTCTGATTAAGGGAGAAGGCAAGAAATCTGGACTGAACACATCCCCTGTGTGAGTCTGATGGGCAGCCATGTTTGAGAAGCAGTGATTTTAAGCAGTGGGCAACTCCTTACCAGTAAAAATATTTTGAGGCTGGATAGCCACTATTTGTATATATTTATTCATAAATAATATGCATGTGCTGTTTTGCTTACATATTACATACTATAGCACATATGCAAAAATAAAAGTCAAGAAAGGCTGAGGTAAGAATGAAAAAATAATATTTTAAAGTATGTATTTTACATATTGAATAAAGTTCCCACTAAAACTATAATTGACAGTGAGACTGCTTCGCCTCACTAGTTGAGCAAATCTTGGTTTAACACTCATGATACAGAGATTTTTTTCAGACCTGGTTCTAAGTTTAGTTTACTTTTGACACTTAGTTTTAATGATTGTCAGAAGAGAAAAAACAAACTTGTGAAACTTCCAAATGGGAAAAGTACATCATTGGCAGCATGTATTCATTCTTCAATACCATTTGGTAATTAAGCAATAATTTTTTATGACATGCAGCTACTAATTTCCATCATCCCTGATGTAAGTCAGTAGCTCTTGCAAACTAATTGAAAGATATGCTGCATTTTAATAACTTTAACCTGCAGACTTAAAATAAAAAGCACTAAAACCTTTTATATGGAGCAATTTTATGTATTGATTTTCATTTATTAGGATCAAAAGAGGCTACCAAATGTTTGTTATTAGATATAATGAAATTTCACAAAGAATCTGATAGGACATTGTATGACCTTAAACAATGCTGAAAAATTATCTTTGTGTTCTGGAGATGTATACATATATATGATCTGTGTGTATATACCTATAATCTATATGTATTTATAACTTGTATATATTTAATACTCTGTATATGTACTGTCATATATATATATACAGTAATATATATACTTATATGTGCATATATACTAGTATAAATATATACACATACATATAAGTACATATGCATATATATACAGATACATATACTTACATATAGTATAGATAAGTATATATACACATATATTTACATACAATATGTATAAGTGTACATATATATAAAATATACACATGTACATATGTATAGTTAAGGTGACATTCATCATAATAGTGGATATAAATGTACATTTCTAGTAGACTTCTTGACATTTGAAAGTATTTTATGCCAGATATGATTAGGTTGTCATCACTTCCCAATGTGTCTGAAAAAGGGTTAAACTAAAAGCGTAGTTCTGCCATTTTCTTGTTGTTTACCTGTGCCTGCATTGTTACTGTAACCTTCAAATTGAGATTACTCTTCAGGAAACTTTTGAAACTATGTGCCCATTTTGTTAGGGTTAGTTTAGTGAAAACTAGACAATGCAATCCATAAAGCCACTGAATCCAACACATGTCAACTTCAATATATCTCAATATGCTGAAAGCAAATGAAAACATGGGACCCACCGTCAACTTCTCCCTGGCATAGACCTCCCCTTCTTCCCTCAAAGCACCTCCCATGCTGTGACCCAAGTCTGCTCAATATATGACAAATAAGGGGACCAATCAGCCCGTTATTATGCAGTAGTGGTGGTCCGTGGATTTAGAAGTTTAAAGGATCTGCCTAAGCATGCAATGGCTTTTTAAACTGAAAGAAAAAAAAATTAAAAAATCACAGATCCATTTAAGGAACTCTCCAGAAAAATTCTCATACCTACAAACCTATGCATTGATGGTGGTTGGTCATTGAAATCCTGAAGCCTCAGATGGAGAACCCTTTGTCTAAAGACATTTTGTGTCCTCAGGAAGGAATTTGGTTTGGTTAGAGAAGCATTGAGATTTGTCCACAGATGTTTTTCTAAAGGTATAAACTTTAATACTTGGATTTCTCAAGCCAAGTTTCTTCTTTTGTGGTCTCTTGTGTCAACTGCAGACACTATAGGAAAAGTCATTACCCAGACATGGCTACCTGAACCTTTTGAACATCTTAACGATCTCCTTCAGGACCTCCCCCATAAAACAGGCAATATGTTAGAACTTCTAACCAGAAAAACAGACTTAGCATTCTGTTTAATTCTCTATTCTCTAAATAGCCCATAGAAGACAATGCCTTCTGCTGTGAGTTAAATCACTGTTTGCTCTGATGAAGTCAACAGGATAAAAACCACAACTTCATGGCAGAAGGAGACTATTTATTAGGACTGGTTTCTGTTCTGGTCTCCCATTCCCTGACCAGTCCATGTGATCAGAATTTCCATACTAATACTCATGTTTCCTTAACCTTGAGCCAATCTGAATCTCTCCCCCAGTTCAACATATCTTTTCAAATTTCTGCTCCTGTGTTTCAGAGAACTTTTGGTGAAATAACTGATCTACCCACCAAAATCTCATGCAATTTAATTTCATCCTTGTATTAGTTTCAGTCTTATCTTTGTAGATCTCCCATAATCCTGGCTACCTTGCTCTTTCCTGGGGCAACATGCAGCAGAGAGGGGAGAGAACATGGAATTTGCAGTCAGAAAAAGTAGAGCTCAAATTCAGCATCAACAACTGAATGCCCTTATGGCTTTGAGTTAGGCACTTATCCCTTCCGGATCTCAGTTTCTTATCTCTACAATGGGAACAAGGATATTTGCTCTTTCTGACCATGGTGAGGATTAGACCTTTCCATTTCTAATTTAAAAACTGAATATCCTTTTTTTCATTTGTAAAAAAACATAGTTGGCCCTACAGTTTTATTTACTTCTTCCCACCTTTTCTCTCCAACCCTCATAACATTCTTTTGTTTTATGATTTCTACTTTTTCTTTGACCTATTTGAACAACTCAGAATATTTATTATATTTTAAAATCTCTTTTAGTTTGCTCTATTATCTCCAATTCTTGGGATGCAAATTCTTCCATTTTTTTTGGTAACTGATGACTGTCCCTGTTGATGAATTGTTGTTGGTGTCGCTCTTAAGTTTTGACTTTAAGTTCCTCTTCATTGGAGAATGTTTCCTATGGGCATCCCACATGGCCTTGAGTATAGGAGTACCTAAGAGTCTTCTTTTTTAAAACAATCAAGCTCTTCTCTACTAGAGGATACTGTTCCATAGTTGTCTCTTCCCTCCCCTGCAATACAATTTTTCCTCCGTACCAGCTCATTCCAATTAACACACAAACATGCTGTAATAACCCCTAATTTGAATGACTCGTCTATATCTGTTGCTTCAATTCTTCTCATATTTTTCTACTGAACTTGCTCCATTCAGACTCTTCCTGCTCCCACCTACTTTCATCAAAGTCACCAACGATTCCCCTGTTGCTAAAATCAATGGTCAAGGGGGCAGGAAGTGGGCGTGGGGAGGTGAGGCTGTGGCGTTGACTTCAGAGGAGTTTGGGGTTGGGGTCGAGGTCAAGAGCATCAATGGCCTCCTCACAATGGCTGTGCGGTGGGTGCAGTCTTTGAGGGACCCAGCAGGACGCCTGCTGAGGGGGGAGCCCTCTCTCCCTAGACCACCCCCTCCTTGAGCTGAGGTCAAGGGTCAAAAAGTAGCCCAAAATTGCCAATTCAAGGTGAAAAGCCTTGATTAAGTATCTGTGGGGCAGGAGTGAAGCGGTGCGCTTGACTGTATCTGCCTTAAAGGAACTCGGATGAAAACACAGAACAGAGCTGGGACTGTCCCAGCAAAGTACTTTGGGTGAAAAACAAAACGTTCACAGAATACACCTTGAAGTTGAAAATACCTCCCTTGTACCAGGCCAGGATTTTCCACCTTTCTGCTTTTTAGCAATAGATTATTTTGCCAGAAAAATAAAAAATCAATGGTCAATTCTCAATCCTCATCATACCTTTGATCACCAGCATTTGATCCAGTTGATTGCTCCCCACCTCCCCTTCTTTGAACATTTTGTGCACTTGGCTTCCAGGACATCACTCTCTCTTTGTGTTCCTCCTACCTCAATGGCTCCTCCATCTCTTCCTCCTGTGATGGACCCTCCTTATCTCCCCGACCTTACATGGTGGTGTGCCAGGGATCACTCCTCACACCTCTTCCCTTATTTTCACACATTGTCTCAGGGCTTGGGCATTTATTATTTCTTCTGCCTGGAAAGCTCCCCCAGATGTCCACAAGCTTTGCTCTTTTACTTCAACTCTTGGTTCAAGTTTGTTTTATCAGTTGGCCTTTCTCTGCCATCCTATATAAATTATACTTCATCTGATACTATATCACCCCTTACATTCACTTAATTTTGTGCACAACATTTATCCTCACCCAACATACTTATTATCACTTGTATATTTATTTATTGTCCAGGTTTCTCATAAAATATAAGTCCTGTGAGGGCAGGGAGTTTATCTATTTAGTTCATCATTGTATATCCAGCTATTGGAACTGTACTGGCACAGAGGAGGAATTCGATAAATATTTATTGAATGAGTGAGTGAATAAATAAATGGAAATAGATGACACCTTTCCATTTTTCTAAGTTGATGTAGATGTCTCCCAACTTTTAAAAATTCTTTTTTGATTGTTCAGTCTGTTGAGAAAGAAGGGAAGTTTCATGCTTCATCTCAAATTGCCAGTTTATAAAGAAATTATTAAATTGCCAAGTGAAACATCTACCAGTATTAGAGTTCTCAATCTGAGGTTCATAGGTTCCAAGGATGGGCCTCAGGGCTCTGTGAGCTACCTGAATTTGAGCGTAAAATTTTGTATGTAGATGTGAATGTGTATTCTCCTTGGGAAAAGATTTATAGCTTCCATCAGATTCACAAAGGGGTTTGTGACCCAATGAAAGCTTTTGAATTACTCTTATCTTCCTTGGATGTTGATCAGCTGAAAGCCAACATGTTGAAGATAAAAACCTATCTTCTTCCTTCCAAACCATCTCCTCTGTTGACTTTCTTAGAAGCAAAGCACTTTGGTGTTGGAAGTAACACTCACCTGAATGTTCTTGATAAATTGTTACCCATGCTCTGCTCAGGTACTCTTTGGAAACTTCCACCTGGGGTGAGCTGAATAATTTTCACATAAAGAATCTTGTTCAGGCCCTAGGATCTAGAGAACATGTTGAATCCCTTTTCTACTCGCCCGCTTTTCAGATATGTGAAGATATGGGATCTGCACCTTCGCCCTACCCCAAAGCTTTATTCCTCCAGAAGAGATATCTCCAGTTCCTCCTAACATGGGACAGGGCACTTCGCCATACCGGCGACTCCCTTTTTGAATCTCTTGTTTGCCAAATGCCAAAGATTGAATACACATATAATACACACGTAAGTTCAGTAGCCTAGATTTGGACATGATACAACGATCACAAGATGACTGTGAGGCTGAGTGCAGGATGGCTTGGAAATGGGCCAGGTTGGAAGCCCGGAAACTGGAGAGATGCTTGCAGCCATTCTCTCGCTTAGAACTGATGTGGAAAGGAAGTAGAGGTACGGAATGGAGAGAGGGCGAGGTGTCTGCGAGATAAGGGGGTAAATCACAGGGCCTGGCGACTGTTGGTTTGTGAGAAAGGGATGGAGGGGAGGGAGGAGGCAAGGTGACATCCATGATGGAGTGCAAGGGAGTGGGGGAGGGAAGGGGAAGGGAGACGGGGACAGAGGAGACAAAGGTGGGAAGAGAGGTCGGCACGCTACCGAACTCCAACACTGAAAGGGGAGAAATGGAAATAGAGCGCCCAGGAAATGCAGAGTTGGTGAGAGTCGGAGAAGCGAGACAGAGCAAGGTCGGAGCAAATCAAATGCCCCAGGAAGGCCAGGTTAGGTAAGAATGGAAACAAGGAGCGAGAACCGGGTTAAGAACCGGGGATGATCGCAAAGTTTCAGCTTTGGGTGTGGGACTGGCAGAGGGGTCTGGAATACACAAGGGAATTATCTTTGTGGCCCTCGCAGTGCTTGGCCCAGTGCCTGGAACAAACTAATGCCTCAATAAAAGTCGGTTTGGTGAGAACTAAACGAACGCACGAAACGTGAATGAATGACTGAACGGCCAGCTGCAGGAGACCGCGAGCGGCCACTGCTCAGCCGAGTGGCCAATCAGAGCCCGAGCCCCAGTTCCGGCCCCGCCCCTCGCCCTGCCTCCGCCCCCCCGCCCCTTCAGCCCGGTAGCTGCCCGCGTCTCGCCCGCCGCCCGAGGCTTGCGCAGCCGCAGGTCTCCCGGAAGTGCGCCCGGAGCCGGCGCCGCGGGCCGAGGTGAGCGCGCGCGGGCTGGGCGGACCCGGCCGCGGCCTCCCGGGGTCGGGGCCTGACGCCGCCCGTGTCTGCGCTGGACTCGGCCGGGCCCCTGGGAGCGCGGCGGGGTCTGTGGACGCACGCTGTGCGCTTGGGAGCGTGCGCGGTGCCGCGGCGTTTGCGGGGGAGGGGCGGTGGGGCTGTGAGTGGACCCTCCTGTACCCCGACCTAGCTCTCTGTCCCGGAGCCTGTGGGCCCCGCCGGACTCCAGCCACCTGTCCGGACTGGGACCAAAATCGGGCCCCTGCCTCCTGTCTTCCCCCAAAGGCTGGAACTGAGCCTGGGCAGGAGGGAACCCTGATGGAGTGATGCTCGGTGTCTCGCTCCCCAGGGTGCTGTGGTAGTTGGGGGCGGAGGCTGGAGAACACATCGGTGGGCAGCACTGCCCAGCGCCTTGCAGGGCTTGAGCAGCCCTGGAATCCAGGGCGCTTAGTGCCAGTAACTCCCCCGAGCTCACTGGACTGAGAGCCCCTAAAGCCGCCCCCACAAATTTCCAAACGTTGGCAGCTGTCCAAAGCACAGGCCTTGGAGCTTCCTGGGTTTGAATCAGAGGTTTCTATCTGTAAACTTTAATATTTACCTTGCAGGATAATTGTGAGGATTCGAAATGACAGGAACAGGGCCTAATGTGGACCTGAGACACAGTGTTCAAGAAAACATTACAAAGACACTTGTTAAAGACAGTGAGGCCGACTTCATTCTACTACAATGGGGTTTTGCAGTAACAGAGAGAGATTGAATACAAGGAGAACAAGTGGAGATTTATAGCCAAGGAGTAGGGCGAGGGTCAGTGGGGAAAATGACTCAAAGGAAACATCTGGGTTAAGGGGGCGTTCTGGCTAAGACTCCTTGACAGGAGGAGTTGGCTGAAGGCAGCCCAGGGTGAATAAGGAATTTGATCAGATATCAAGGGTGGTCAGCTTCCAAGGGTGGGGGATGTAGAATTTGGTCAGATAGCAAAGGTAGAGGATCTTCCCTAAACTGGACCCAGCAAGATTCTTGATAAAACTGGACCAGCAGGTCCCAAGGGCCAGGCCTAGTCAACAAGATGTCTCAGGAGCTTGACCAAAGTTTGGTTAAGGAGAGTCTTTGTCAATAGCAGGTGCTCCACAATTAAGGTTACTTACATATGTGTCCATAGTAGGTGTACTTAGATGTACATTTTAAAATTCTAATTTGTTGTAACTTTAATAAATATAACAACTATACATTTGGGATAACCTTACATTTTTTTTTCTGATGAGCAGACTCTTATGAAGTTTTTGGAATATAAACCCATAAACCCTCTATAAAATAGTTTAATTTTGAAAAAAAGCCATTTTTCTTATGTGAGAGTATAATTACTAAATCAGATTTAAATATTGTATAAGGTCTATAGTTTTTCCTAAATGTCATTTTCCCTAAATGTTTTCTAAAGTGCTATCTTATTTTATTGGGGAAGGGGAACAGGACTTTATTGGGGAACAGTGTGTACTTCCAGGACCTTTTTCCAAGTCAAGTTGTCCTTTCAATTTTAGTTGTGGAGGGTGCAGCTCAGCTCCAGGTCCAGTTGCCGTTGCTAGTTGCAGGGGGCACAGCCCACCATCCCTTGCGGGAGTCGAAACCAGCAACCTTGTGGTTGAGAGGATGCGCTCCAACCAACTGGGCCATCTGGGAGCTCAGCGGCAGCTCAGCTTAAGGTGCTGTGTTCAATTTTAGTTGCAGGGGGCGCTGCCCACCATCCCTTGCAGGACTCGAGGAGCTGAACCGGCAACCCTGTGGTTGAGAGCCCACTGGCCCATGTGGGAATCGAACCGGCAGTCTTTGGAGTTAGGAGCATGGAGCGCTAACCGCCTGAGCCTCCGGGCCGGCCCTTGTATCTGAATCTTGCTACCTGTTATTTGAAACTGAGGAGCCAAATAAATTTAGTGAAGGGTACATGTATATTTATTAATTTTTGGAAACATTTCAAGCTGTACATTTCTCTCTATACAGTGCTTTAGCTGTTTTCTACAAATTTTGATATGTTGTATTTTCATTATCATTTGATATGAAAATATATTTTAATTCCCTTTGTGATTTTTTTATTTCACCATAGGTTAAGATTGTTATTTAATCATTTCCATATATTGGGATTTTCTAGATATCCTATTGTTACTGATTTCAAATTTAATTGGACTGTAGTCAAAGAATATATACTTTAAGATTCCAGTCTTTTGAAACACAATATGAATACATACAATAACTGTTACATATTCATTTGAAATGAATGTGTAGTCTGCAGTTGGGTTTAAATATCAATTAGATCAAGTTGGTTGATAGTATTGTTCAGATTTTCTATATCCATACTGATTTTTTTTTAAATCTTCTTGTTCTATCAATTACTGAGAGAAGGGTGTTAAAATCTCCAACTATGATTGAGGATTTGTTCTTCAGACCTGATATTAAGTACATATACATTTAGGGTTGTTTTGTGTTCTAGAGGATTTAATCCCTTTATCATAATGAAATGTCCCTCTTTTTTCCTTAGTCACATACCAGTATAGCCATACCAGCTTTCATTTGCTTGCTGTTTGCATAGAATGTCTTTTTCCCACCATTTTATTTCCAAGCTATCTGTGTCTTTATATTTAAAGTATCTCTTATAGACAGTATATTGTTGGGTCTTGCTTTTTTAAATCTGACAATCTCTACGGTATATTTTAAGTGCTTAGCCATTTACGTTTAATGTAAATCGTGTTAGTCTATCATATTGTCTTTTTTCCTTTTGATCTTTCTGGTTTTTATTCTTCTCTTGATCCTTTCCTATCCCATTTTGGGTTATTGAATGTTTTGTAGTATTCCTTTGTGGCTTTTTAGGTATACCTCTTTGTGTAATATTTTTTACAGCTAGCAGTGTGCATCCTTAGATTATCAAAGTTTAATTTACCAGAGTCTACTTTAATATTGTACCACTGTATACTTCACAATTCACCTTTATCATTTCCTGCCTCTCACTTAAGATCTTTATATTTCCTAGTTTTCACCTGACACTACCACTCAGTTCCTACTTCCTATTTCTCTATTAGCAGTTCATAAATGTAATAATCTAACAACAGATTGATTCCATTTATCCCCTCCTTTGTGCTATTTTAATATCTTTTACTTCTACGTATGTCCTACTTGTACTGTTGTTATTTTTGCTTTTAACAGTCAGTTGCCTTTTAGGGAAGTTAGAAAAAATAAAAGCATAGTGCTTTATATTTATTCATCATATATTTACCATTTTTGGAGATCTTGATTCCTTTCCCTTCAACTGGAAGAATGTCCTTTAGTGTTTCTTGCAGTAGAAGTCACTGGTGAAAAATTCTTCCACCTTATTTATCTGGAAAATGTCTTTACTCTCATTTTTCCTTTTGAAATATGTTTTTGTTGGATGTGGAATTCTGGGTTGATGGTTCTTTTTCTAGAATTTGCATTTGGTTCCTTTTATAATTTCTGTTTCTCTGTGGGAAGTCCTTTTCTCTCATTAAGACTGTATTTTTCTTTAAGTCCTCAGGCCATCTTGGAGTTGGTTTCTCTTGACTGCTTTTCCCCTTGACTTTGAGTCATATTTTCCTATTTCTTTACTTGTATATATCTAGTAATTTTGGATTGCATCCTGGATATTGTGATGGTACATTGTTGATGCAAAGGACTCTGTTATCTTCCTCTGAAGAGTGTTGAGTTTTGTTCTAGCAGGCAGTTCAGTTACTGACTGATCAACTTTGACTTGTGTTGTCTTGCTTTTATGCCTTGTTACGGTAGTTCTTTGGAAAGCCCAAGGTGTTTTCCAAGTTGTTCTAACTAGATCAGACTAGACCAGTAGACTGGGTCACCTTTGTGGATTTTGTTGAGGCTTGGCTTTAGGCTTTTCAGGGCAGATTTAGAGTAGGTCTTACTCAAGGGCATCATCTTCACTCCTAAGGTGACCTTTCTGGTATTTCAGGATGCCTTGAGTGTTAATGAAAGCAGAACTGTCTCCATTCTCAGTGGTCAAAAACTTGCATGTCTCTCATCACTGATTGGCCTTTTGTATCTCTCTTTTGCTCTTAACCTGGTAGCAAATGCTCTCTGTTAAACCTTGCATAGTTTCATCCTGCTAATGAGCAGTCTAACCCTTGGCCAAGAGCCCACAAAGACTTCTGCCTCTATCTCCATAGCTCTCTCCTCTCCACTGCCCTGTTCTTCAGATTCCAGCCACTTCAGTGGCTCCAAATTCTGATCTCTGCCTCCTCAGTTTAGTTTTTATTAATGAGACCACGGATCTCTGCTTGAGCTCTAGCTTCCTGCACCATTGTTGGGAAATTGTCCCCATGCAAGACAGCCAGGGTGATCATGGGTTTTCCTTCTCGCGGGGATTTCATCCTTGCCTGCCCATTGTCTAGTGCTTGAAAACAGTTGCCTTGTAAGTTTTCACTAGGTTTATAGCTGTTTACAGTGGATGGGCTAGTCTCTACTACCAGTTACTTGGTCATGACCAGAAATAGAATTCCTGGAACACATATTTATTGAGCACATAATATATAATCACTGTAGCACACTGGCTGTCACATGAATATATGAATGAAATATATTTACTTCACTTTTTTTGTACCTTGAGGTTTTTTTGTTTTGTTTTGGTTTTTAAATGATTTTGTGATATAGGAGGAAATGTTTGGGTGGAGTGGTAGGGAGACGAGGACATTTCTTCTTATACTTCAAGGAAAAAGCAGCTTTTAAAAGCTAGAGTGTTGTACTGATCTGTCATTAAGCCAGATGCCCAAGTGATGGGGTGTTTTTTGGTTATTGTGGTTAGTGTTATGGAGAAGTGGTGACGTGTAGCTCCTTCATAACATTTAAAGATTGAACCAATAACCCAATATTAGGATTATTACATGCAAGAAAGGTAACTACATATAGTGCACGATTCTTTGAAAATATCTTATTAACTTTGCCATTTAATATTTCTCTTTTCACCATCTTAATTACTATGTTCTAAATTTTGATACCATTCGCCATAAAGTAGTAATTAGTTGGTTCGAGTCTGTAGGGATGTTTTTGAGGTAGTCAGTATTTATTCTAAACCTTTAAGCCCAAGGTTGAAAATTTCCGGTGTGACAGGCTTTTCATAAATTCCCAGTTTTCAACACGGCACTCAAAAGAGGTCACTGAGGAATTTCATTGCACCTGATGGGGATGAGTTCATTTGTTCTCTTCAGCCTCATTTATTATGGAAGCATCTGATCATTTCAACATTAGCTTTCATTTCTAGGGCATTGATATCCTGGTTCAGCTTTGTTGTTTAGTTTACAGACATGGATGCAGATGCAGAAGTGTGTTTGAGAAGAGCTGTTTACCTGGAAAACCACAGAGCAAATGCATTACGTGCTGCATTTTGTTCCTCTGCTTGGTCTGGACATTGAAGGCCAAGAGGGAATGTTGTAACATGGCCAGGGGGATGGTGACAGTTTACATATGGTGTTTAGTGGTTTGCTTTGTGGCTTCAAGTTTAAAGTCTTTTAAAATGGTATGTGCACTGATTTGAAAAGATCCATAGTTGACTGATGCCTCTCAGGTAGGGCATGGGACTTGGTTCTTCCTGACAGTGTGTCCCTTTCCTCTGTGTAGCACTCAATCTCACTCCCTGTCTGTGTCCCTGTGAGAGGTTCTGTGAAGACCTGGTTCTCCCCAGAGGCAACTTCCTCCATAAACACTTCACTGAAAAGGACTTGCCAGGCTGGATGATGCCCGTTGAGCTGGGGCAGGCCCGAGTACTGCTGCCGCCACTGGCGAAGGCCGAGGACTCCCTGTTTTCTGAACCAGATGCTGCCGCTCCAGGGGAGCCCCTCAGCCCCGAGACTGCACGCCAGCGTTTCCGGCAGTTTCCTTACCAGGTGATGTCTGGGCCCCAGGAGACCCTGCGACAACTTCGGAAGCTCTGCTTCCAGTGGCTGCAGCCAGAGGTTCACACCAAGGAGGAGATTCTAGAGATCCTCATGTTAGAGCAGTTCCTGACTATCCTGCCTGGGGAGATCCAGATGTGGGTGCGGAAACAGTGTCCGGGCAGCGGAGAGGAAGCGGTGACGCTCGTGGAGAGCTTGAAGGGAGATCCCTGGAGACTGTGGCAGTGGGTAAGCGGAGGGAGCGTGTTCCGGTCTGTGTGCGAAGCACAGGGCTCCTGTGGGGGCTTCTCGGGTGTGTTGTCTTTGTTCTGGCACCAAATATGTGGCGTTTTCCACACCAACAACCAGTTTTCCAATTCCCTGCCAACTGGGGGTCCTTCAGTTCTGTTCAGTTCTGACACTGACTACCTCGGGTTGGCTCAGAGCCCACAGGCTGAGAGTCAGATATGCCAGTCCCAAGTCACAAGGGCCGCCCACACTTACTACCTGGCTGGCTATAAATTTGGAGGTTCCCACAATCCTCTCCTTAGATAATTTGCTAGAATGGCTCATAGAACTCCGGAAAACACTTTGCTTACGTTTACCAGTTTATTATGAAGGCTGTTCCTCAGGAATAACCAAATGGAGGAGACGGAGGTTGCACAGCTGCCATGCCCTCTCCACGCCGTCCACTAATATCGTTCAAATCAGAGGCTCTCCGAACCCCATACTTGAGGGGTTTTTTATGGAAATTTTATTGCTTAATCGATGGCCAGTGGTGATTGAAAATTTCCAGCCCCTGGGGGCACTGCTGAAAGTTCTAACCCTCTGGTCACCTGATTCTTTCCTCTGGTGATCAGTCCCCATCCTGAAGCTACCTAAGGGCCCACCAAGAGTCACCTCAGTAGCATAAACTCAGGTGTGGTGGAAGGGGCTCATGAATAACAAAAGTCGCTCCTTGCACTCCCATCCTTCAGGTAATTCCAAGGGTTTCAGGAGCTCTGCCAGGACCCAGGGACAAAGACCAAACATATATTTCTTACTATACCACATCAGTGTATCCCTATACCTCACCTAATTCTCAGATTCCCTGTGACTCTGAACACTTTTTAGCCATTAGGGATTGAAGATAAAGTCTGCCATCCCATTCCATCTTTAGTCTAGAATGTTCGAGAAGTTGGTTGACAGATGCCTGAGTTTTAACTATCCAGTAGAAACAAAGTAGAGACTATCCAGCAGAAACACAGTATCAGTGGCATTTCTCGAAGGTGTCCTAGACCTGGTTCAGGCCTCAGCTTTTGGCCCCTCTAGGATGTTTCCCTCACTGGGTCCTGCTGGACTAAACATAGAAGCTGTTTTTCTCTTTCCCATGTCCACGTCTTATGATCTGTTATAGAAGGTTCCCTTTGGAGCTCAGAAACCCTCACTCTGGATCTTTGAGTAATTTGTACTATATGGTCTCTAGATCAGCATTCAAGTCCTGGGACAGGACATCTTATCCGAGAAGGTAGAATCTGCCAGCTGCCAAGTGGGGGAAGTGGAGTCCCATCTTGAAGTGATGCCTCAGGAGTTGGGACTTCAGAATTCACCCTCCGGGCCGGGGGAGCCACTGAGCCACATCGTGAAAGAGGAGTCTGACACAGAACAAGAATTAGGTGGGTACAGTTATTCATGGTGGTGTGTGGTGCTCTTCTGGAGAAACTTGGGGATTGTGATTAGTAGGCCTAAGAGGGGGTTGAAAATGATAATGCTGCCCAGATTGGGGTATCTTTAGAAACGGTAAACCTACATGAATCACCCTGATTTGGAGATCCAAAGCCTGTAATTTAAACCACTTGATGACTGGGCCAGACCTTTGAGATTTTGGTTCTGAGGAAAGAGGAGGGAGAAAAATACGGGTGAGACTGGAAGGTTAGAGGTAGTTGGTGTTTGTCAGGGAGCTGAATATAAGTCTTGAAATCATGGATGGTGAAACAGGTATCAGTTTTAATTTGTGAAGATTTTTAGCCGTACCATCTGGGGACTGGTTGAGGAGGGCATCTAGTTCTTCAAACTTCCTGTTTCTCACTTCAGCAATGGCTGCTTCCCAGCTTCCTGCCCAGCCTGAGGACAGGCTCCTCAGAGACCAGGACTTCGGACCCTCACTTCTCCAAACAGCACCTCAGGTGAGCTGGGTCGCCCTGCTTCTCTTACCCCTGAACCAGGCTTTAAGGGTGTGTCAGTAGTGAGGAGGATTAAAAGGGGAAGGATTCTCGAAGTGGAGTAGAAAGGATGGCTTACAAGGATAACAAGAACAATACCTGTGGAATGAAACCTGAGTTTCAATATTTTTCTTAAGGCAGAATGTTTCCTACTTGTCATGTTGAGTAATGGAATCTGGGTCCTGGAAGAAGCTGCTGGGAAGATGCAATCTTGTCTCTCTCTCTCTTTTTTTATTGTCTTTAGGTTATGCTATGAAAAGACTGTTTCATTTTCTAGTTTAGGCCTCTCACATTGGAGTCAGTTTGAAATTTTGAATGTTTGTATCTAATGTGGGACAGGTGAATCTCACCTCTGCTCTGCCCACCAACTTTATGGAGGCATAATTGGCAAACAATAAACTGCACATTTTTAAAGTATACTGTTTGGTATATTTTTTGACATATATGCAAACAGGGAACCATGACCACAATCAAGATAAACATATGTCACCCCCAGAGGTTTCTTTTCCTTCCCTCCTGCCTCTCTATACTCCCCTAATCCTGAGGCAACTCCTGACCTGCTTTCTGTCACCATACATGAGTTTTCATTTTCTAGAATTTTATATAAAATGGAATTATGTCATATGTACTCCTGTCTTTCTTCTGTATATAATGTATCTTTCTTGCTTTTAATATTTTCTCACTGGTTTTAAACAATTTGGCTATGATGTGCCTTGGAGTGATTTTCTTCATGCTTCTTGTGCTTGGGTTCATTGAACATCTTGGACCTGTGAGTTTATAGTTTTCATCAAATTTGGAAAAATTTTAGGTATTATTTATTTGTTTTTTTCTGTTTCCCCTCCTCTTCTTTGAGGACTCTGAGAATAATACACCTGTGGGATATGTATAAGGATAATGTGTATGCGTATATTATCTCAAGTTGTCCCACAGCTTACTGATGCTCTTTTCCTCTTTTTTTTGTTTCGTTGTGTATAGTTTCTATTTTTATGTCTTCAAGTTAATTAATCTTTTCTTCTGCAGTGTCTAATTTGCTGTTAATCCCATCTAGTATATTTTGCATCTCATATGTGTTTTTTTATCTCTAGAAGTTTGAATTGGAGCTTTATTATATCTTTCATGTCCATACTTAATGTGTTCAATCTTGCCTCGAGCTTCTTGAACATATGGAATATGGTTATGATATCTGTATTAATGTCCTTATCTACTAATTTATCTGTTTCGGTGGATGGATTGGTTTCATTATGAGTTGTATTTTCCTGCCTCTTTGTATGCCTGGTAATTTTTAATTGTATGTCAGACATTGTGAATTTTATCTTGCTAGGGGCTTCATATCTTTGCATTCCTTTAGATATTTTTGAGTCCCACTCTGGGGTGTGGGTAAGTTACTTGGACAGTTATATGGCATCAGAGAAGCCACTAGTTTAGGGCTAATTTTTCCCCACTACTGAGGTAATATCCTTCTGAGTACTCTACCTGATGTTTCTGGATATACAAGATTTTCCACTCTGGATGCTGGAAATAATGAAGTATTTCTAACACTGTGCAACCTTAGAGGATTATTCCCTCAGCTTCTTTTGGGTGGTTCTTTCCTGGACTTGAGTTGGACCCTCTGCAGATCTCTGGAGCTCTCTCTCTCTTGGGGCAGCTTCTCCACCCTGGGCTTCTGCCCTGCTAACTCTGTAGCCACCTTTGCTTCCCAGGCCCAGAACTCTTTCTGCTCAATTCAGGGGCTACCTGGCTCTGCCAGGGTTCCCCTACCAGTGCTGCTCTGGATGCTCTCTACAGCCAATAAATTTGGGTAACTGTAGTATTCCCTTAATTTGTTTCCGTTTTCAGGGATCTCTGTTCTGCTCTGCCTAACATGCAATATCTGCAAACCATTGTTGCATATATTTTGTTTCCTTTTTTAGTTGTTTTAGGCAGGAAGGTAAGTCCAGTCCCTGTTATTCCATTTTGTCTGTATACAAAAGTCTTGGACAGGTTCATCTTGGTTATGTAGTTAACAACGCTGAAAGGTTGCATTTGGATAAACATAAAGATTTTCAGGGACCTATACACCTATTCAAAATACTGTTTTAAACCTTCGGAGGACTCTTCTTGGGACATACCTCGTGAGGTAATTTCAAGTAGGGCGAAGGTGGGGAAGCCAGTAGGTGGTGCTAAATGACCAGGTCTAAGCTTCAGCTTTCCAGGCTCAGAGATTTAGAAACCACATTACCACTTGGTGGTTTACCGCAGGCAGAGGGCTGGGGAGCGGACAGGGGAAGATACCTTTCTAGTGACTCCCGTGTGTCCTTCCTGCTGTCAAGGTGCCCAGAAACAGCTGTTAGGCAGGAGAGTGTTTGGTGAAAAAGACTGGGTATTCTTTCAGATATTTCAAGCAGACTTGGAGGATTATTGTTGCTTCTGTGGTAAGTACAGAGTATTCCTATGAAAGGTATATACAGTTTATTAACATATTTTATCTAGTAGAGTTAAACATTATCTCTACATAGCATACCGACATTTATCGTGACTTGTTCTGGATAGCTTAAAGTTCAAAGATTCAAAATGCTCACCAGCAGCATTGTGTGTGTGTGTGTGTGTGTGTGTGTGTGTGTAAAATTCCCTTTATATAGCAGACAACTGATTAACAGACAACTGATCAACCCAACAAACAAAATTCATCCCTACCCAGTCCCAATGTCCTTCCCCCAAACTAGAACAGCTATTTGCATCAGGACATTGATATTTAATGGAATCCTTTGTAAGTGAAGGGACTTTTTAAATGTAAATAATTGCTTCCCCTAATCTCTTCCAGAAGTTAGGAATGTGGTGAATAATGCCAGAATAATGAAGTAGCATCCCACACAGTGGCACTTAATTGTTAGAAGCTGTGACTGAATTAGAACCTCACATAGACTGGGGGATGCATGTACTCACATTCCTGTGTTTTCAAACTTCGGGAAAGGAACACAGCACAAAGAACTCTCTGTGCGAGTCAGCTGTGGCAATGTCTCATAAACCCACACGATGGTGCTGTTGTCACACAAAACCGAGATCATTTCCCCATCAAATCTCATACTTGGCCCGCCCTTCCAGAATAGGAATTTAGATTTTTCCTCCTCTTATAAAAATGAGAAAAAGCAAAATGGCTGCAGTTGGTGTCTTGCCTCTTAAGTAAGGGTTTTATTCAAGCATCCCTAGCTGCTTGGTGTTTCCTTGAGTAAGTTTGTGGCTTTCAGCTTGAGATGCACTGTTTAGAGTAGGGTTGTCCAAACTTTTTTCAGCGTTTTTTACCAAGGGCCATATGCGGTAAAATACACAAACAGCTGGGCCACTCACTCAAGGTGAAGTACGTATTGCCTCACCTCGTTTATTTAAGTAAACTAAATATGTTTTTGGAATTTGCTGCGGGTCAATTAACAATGGATTGCGGGCCTCAGTTGGCCCGCGGGCCACAGTTTTGACACCCCTGGTTTAGAGCCTCCTGAAGCATCTTTCCCGGTTTTGGAAACGGCTGATTGTGGCCCTTGGGGATTTTGGTGGCTGTATTCTTTTTTACCTTGTACTGTACTTGGCAGCTACTACTTTGGTGCCCACGGAACAGGCCCTGTATCCACAAGCCAGGCAGCCAATCACATCACGATGCTAGGACTTCCCATCCTTTTTTCTGCCCATGTGGAGCAGGGATCTGTGTTCTGACAGCGAAGGCCGAGAACTCTCGCATTCAGCAGGGTTTGCTCAAGCTGGTCATTTGCAGGAAGTTGTTAAGGTAGCATCATTCACAGAAGGTTAACAAAATAAACTGCTGACAAGTCTTAACTTTAAAAAATGTAAGTTAACATTTATATTAAAAATGTGGTTATAGTTAATAGTTATATTTATTAAGGTTACTTTTCACCCTAAAAAATTCAACTCCTCCATTTTTGTTTTTTCTCTTTCTTTTTTTCTTAGTATCTGTTAAAAGGTTAAAGACTTTTTGGTGTCTCCATTCTCTTTCAACCATTTCCACTTCCCTCTGATGTGCTAGGATTGAGAATGGCTTCTCTGAGTAGTATATTATTTGTAATCGGAAGTTGACTTCATCTTATCATTCTTCTTCTTTTCTGCTCCCTGTAGCCTGGCTACTCATGACAATAATGCGTGGCTATCAACTTTGGGGTTCCTGAAAGTGTACAGAATCCCTTAATCCTCTCTGCAAACCCTTGGGGCGAGTCTGGGAGATGGAGTATCCCATAGGCCACATGTGATCGTAATGATAATATGCGTCACCGCCTGAGGACGTACTGCTGACAGCTGTGGATTGCACCCAGGCAACATACACTGAGGGACTGCTCTATTCTGCACGGGCCCTCGGGACTGGGAGAGCACAGTGCAGTCCTTTTCTCATGGTGCTCCTGTGCTACTAGAGCCAACTCTTAATTAAATACTCATATGTGTGTATATAAAAACGATTGGATATTCTGTCATATACATGAACATAAACATTTCATAAACTGTGATGAATGAAAAGTACAGCATGCGATGAACACAGATGACACCTGCATCATTTCTGTTAAGCTTCCCCACAAGTTTTGAGTTCAGTACTGTCATTAAGTGTGGACTGAGGCCCAGAAAGGTTCAGTGACTTGCTCTAGATCACACAGCTAGAAAGTGCAGAACTGGGATTTGAAACCCAGTATGTCTGACTCTAAAGACTGCAGTTATTCACTCCGCTGTACAAACTGAGTTTCTAACAGTTGTCTTCTTGGAGGGGAGATTGATTTTGAATTCACGAAAGTAGACCCTAGTTAGATGGCATTCTCAGTTTTGAGTCTCCACAGTCTCCAGTTCCATAAGAAAGGCACATGTGGGGATAACAGAGGGACACCTGGCTGTAGAGAACCCACCAATGTCCCTCTCACTGGGAAGCAAACTGATTTAATGTTAGACCTTAAACTCAGAACTATCAGATTCCAAGTGTGTATGGCTGCAGCGTCTCTCTCTCCTTTGAATTTCATGTTTCACAGCGAGATTTACAACTCAGTTGACTTCACTGGTGATTCTTCCCAGTTTGTTGCTGATTTGCAGTTGCTTTCCCAACAGATACCTTTTTAATTTCTTTCTTTTCCCTCTTGAATTTCCAGATTTTAATGAAATATTGGGACTATTTACATGCCTGCTGTTCAGGGACCTATACATAAGCACTGGAAGAGTTAAAGAAAAGGACAGTAGAGAAAGGGCTCCTGCCTTCTCTGTTCTTCACTCTTAGATACATACAACTTAACAAAAATATAGACCCTAAAGCCTAAGTGCTTTCTAACCAGGGCCAGAAATACTGACGTGGGGCCTGTGGTTTCCCTTGGCCTTTTCCTTTGAAGCACCTCCCACGATTTCTTACTCTCTCTGCTGGCCAGGATCCTGAGGAACTCTTTTCTTCTCAGCCTCCTCTATGCAGGGAAGGCAGGCTTCAGAAACCTTCACTGGAGTCACAGCCTTGTATTTTTCCTAGGAGCAGTGGAGGCACCTGGATTCCACTCAGAAGGAGCAGTACTGGGATCTCATGCTGGAGACCTATGGGAAAATGGTCTCAGGAGGTGAGGGCGTGGTTAGCCTGATGGAAGGCGGTAGGAAGACCGTTAAGCATTTTCCGTGTACTCTTAGAGACAGCTTCTCTACTTGAAGTTCTCTGGGTGGAGAAAATCGTTAGAGACACCGTTGAGAACAGGGGTGAGTTGGAGATGGCAGAGTTACAGTTAAAATTTCCTTGTATTGAAAGTATTCTGTGCCTCAGAACTGTCGTGGGTGCACTGTACACAGTAAGTGCTTTAGTCTGTGACATGGGTGATGGTATTCCCTCTCTTAAGATGATGAAGGTGAGTGTCAGATTAAGTCACTTGTTCACTGTTACATAGCTTGCAGGTGCTGAGTTGCGATGGAGCTCAGTTGTGGCTGGCTGTGAGTGCACGCTCCTTAATACTAAATGACACTGTCTCAACTGACCACTGGAGGGTCATAGTCATGACCCTCGCACCAGCCTGCCAGGTGGTGGAACTCCTCCACTTGCCCAGACTCTTCTTTTTGTGAAAAGAAGATAAGCGTACGTGCTGGTTATTCTGTGAGTGCTGGTATCTTAGAACCTCCACATATCCTTCTAAGATGAGTTACCTTAAGGGGTAACTTTCATATTTCCTGTCCCACTCAGGGTACTCCTTTGCAAAACACTTTGGTCCCCAGTCCCCGCTACCCCATGCATGTAGGCCCACATATTCTCTCTTTCTAGCAGGCATTTCCCATTCCAAGCCTGACCTGACTAATTCAGCAGAGTATGGGGAAGAGCTGGCAGGACTGCACCTTCACGTCTCTGAAAGGATCCCAAGACCCACCTGCATAGGTGAGTGACCTTTCATTGGTCAGAGCTATTTCTGATCTTCTGTCACTAAATTGGAGGTGGTAGGGGAGATATTAGGACTTGGTTTCTACTGCATTGGCTATAACCAGTCGTGACCTGGTCAGTCTAGTTTGAATACCGAAATTGGGTTGCCTCATCCCAGGCTATAGGCTATTGACACGTATAGTTAATCATGGAAGAAAGACCACACATCGAATCTCCTGCCTTCAGTCTTATCTGTTGTGACAGCTGTCTTTCTCTGAGCGAGTTAAGATTAGTATAGATTGAGACCACTACAGATATGGGAGAATTCTATTACCAAACAAAAAAGATTATGTAACAGCCATGGGTACCCCTCCTAACAAGAGGGTTCAGAGTAACTAGATTTTCCTTATTCTGGTTATAGTGAATAGTAACTAACCCACCCTCAACAAAATAAAACAGACATAAAAACATGTTTTAGCTAATCTTCATGCACCTAGCTAATCTTCATAAACAGCAGAAACAACAAATACTTCATATCAGTCATGTATTTTAGGATGGGAAGTAGAAATATGAACTTGTTCTGTTATAAAGCAATCACCCTTTGCCTTCTGCATTCTTCTAAAACACTGCACTTATGTGAAACCTTTCTGTCCTACACGCACTCACACACACATACTTTTACATATACAGAAGACATATACTTTTATGTATACAAAAGATCCCAGAACCTTGGAGGAGGAAAAGGACGAAGGATGGGAACTGTATGACAAACCATGTTTTCCCCGCAGTGGGATCTAATTAATTATTTTCGTTTGCTAATATACCAGAGAGCAAGTATCAAATGAGACATATGATTTTAATTTTAAGCAATGTATTTATCATAATACTATTTCACAAGGAGTCCTTCAGAGCTGCATTTTTCAAACTATTTCATGACCAATTAGTATTGGTCATTTCATAGGTTGCAACCATCATTTATAATAAATGATAAGATTGAACAGAAAATATCAGAATGCAAATAGAAAATATTAGATATCAATAGTGCAAGTAGTGTTTCAGGAGACTGTTTCAGGAGATTTTTGTTCCAAATATGTGTGGATGTACTGCAATTCAACAGAAACATATTTCTTATTATGGGTAGCAGACAAAAAAGTTTGAAAATATTGCTTTAGAGTTTGTTGCAGTAGGATTTTTGTTTCAATAGACTTTACTTTTTTGAGCAGGTTCACAACAAAATTGAGTCAAAGGTACAGAGATTTCCCAGATACTCCCTTGCAGTAGGATTTTATTTGTGATATGATACACAGCAACTCACTATATCTCCACTCATTATTTTTTTCTTTTTTTTCCCTTTCATCCCATCTGCTGACATGGGCCCATTAGATCTTACCTTGAACCAGACTGTGGGAAGTCTACAAAGCCAGCCTGCCTTGATAACGCCATTTTAGGCTACTGAGAGAGCATATGTAGAAAGCAGGTTGAGGAAGTAGCAATACGCAGGGGAGCCTGGGAGTGAACGCCCAGAGGTTAGGACCCCTGTGGGAAGTTGATGTAGGAGTCCAGGTTTGCAGGGATGAGACCTTGGACCCATGTGGAAGCAACAGTGACAAGATAGGAACGGACTGGTTCAGTCAAAAGGATAACAGCTGCTCCGCCAGATCTGGACTCAGACTGGGGGCCGAGTCCCAGGAGAGCACGTATGTGCTGTTGTATTTGACCCTATGGAAGAACAGCTCCTAGTTAAAACAAGCCGGCAGATGAGTAAGCCTCAAAAACACCATTTACTCAGACCTCTAATCAAAATCCCAAGGCATTAAAAAATTATTTGGAAAAATGATTCTTAAGTAGTTATTTGGAAGAATACTGCAAGAATAGTAAAAAGTTTTAAGAGTGTTCATCAATATTAGATCTATAACTATTAAGACTCTGTCATTTAATACAGGTAAAATCATTAAAATAAAGGGATACTGATATAAATAGATGCACAGACCAATAGCACAGAAAGGAGAGCCTAGGAACAGAAGCTGATCTTTATAAGAATCTCACATATGATGAAGGAAGCAGCAGCACAGATCCTTCAATGAGCAGTATCTGGAAAAGGACTGTTTGGGAAAAGGAATCAGTTTAAATTTGATGTATGTCTTATATCAAAATAAGTTGGAAATAGATGAGAAACATAAAATATGAAAATAATAAAGAAGAAAATGGGTGACTATTTGACTCATTGTCTGGATGGAGAAGGTTTTTATAAGTATAAAAGCAACAGAAAAAATCACTAAGGAAAAGATTAATAGACTTGAGTATATTTAAAAAGAAAAAAATACAACTTTTACACATAAAAGTAATGCCAAACAAAATTAAGGTAACTAAATGGGTGAAAAACATTTTTCATGAACATGACAGATAAATGATTACTTTCCTTAATATAGAAAGAGTTAATTTAAGTTGATAAGAAAAAAATGACTTTCCCAATTAAAAATGCACAGCAGTCTCAGAGTATGAAAAATAGCTCATAAATGTGAAAAAAATTCATCCTTTAAGGAATTAAAACTTGTAACATGAAAAACCATTTTTCAGTGGTCTAAATGGAAAATCTTTTACAATCTTTTTAAAATATTCGATCCTTAAGTATTAACACTCTCCTTCGCTCTGCCCAGCGTCTCATACCAGGAGATGGCATAGTCGTTTTGGAAATCAATTTGTCAGTAAGTGTCAGGAGCCTTAAGGACGTTTATACCTGTTGACACAGTCATTCCACTTAAAGGAACCTGCTGTAAGATACTGATCAGAAATGTGGGCAAAATTTTCTGAAGGAACATACTTCTCACAGCGTTATTTATAATAATAAAAACACAATAAACAACTTAGATTTCCACAATAGGAGAACTCTTGAAAAAATTACATGTTTATTATGTGTTTTTAATACATCTCCACGATGGATCATTACTCAGCTCTTTAAAATGATATTTATAAAGGATTCTTTAAAGACAAGAGAAGATACCTTTGCCTTTTGAGAGGAGTATGTTCTAAGGCTTTGTGAATTAAGAAGTTCAGGGGTACTTCTCTAGCACATGCCTGGGCCTCTGGCAGATAACTGAAAGACACTAGTACAGGAAAGAGAAAGATAAATCACTTCTTTAGATCTTCAGGAATAAAGTAATTTATAAAAACTGAAAAGAAATTCTATCACAAAAATAAAATCTTTATGCATCATTAAGCTTTGATAATCAAAAACCCAAGTTATGAGGAGAAAAACAAAATTTTAACTGTTATGCAAGTTAATGAAGCACAACTGAATGCTGAATTAAAGCACAGACTGAGGGGTTTGCTTTCACGCCACAACCTCCCTGTGCATTGCAACCAGAGTAAAATGACACACTGATGCATTTCATGAATGTTGTGTTATTGTGAATCGGACAATCCATGTGAAATTGATAAATCGGCCTAATCTACAACTTAAACGCTACAAAGTAAGATAAAGAACTGTATATACAATATAATACCGATTATGTCAGGAAAAAGCACACACATACATATATATGTATAGGTTAAATAAAGACTGGGAGGAAATGTATACTGTAGTTGTTACCTCTGGGTAATATGATTAAGGTTGATTTGATTTTCTTCTGTACACTTTTCAAATCATTTTTAGTGATCATATTTATCTTTTACATATGTTCATATAAAAACCAATCATTTGAAAAGTGGCACTCTCATATAATACACTTGTTTTTCATGGGCCTTAATAAATATGCATGTAAAAATAGAACTGCCTTATGACTCAGCAATTCCCCTTCTGGGTATTTTATCCGAACAAGAGGAAAACACTAATTCAGAAAGATATGTGTACCCCCATGTTCATTGCAGCATTATTACAATAGCCAAGGTAGGGAAGCAACCTAGGTGTCCATCGACAGATGAATGGATAAAGATGTGATACACACACACACACACACACACACACACACACACACAAATATAATGGAATATTACTGAGCCGTAGAAAAGAATGAAATCTTACTACTTGCGACAGCATGGCTGTACCTAGAACGTATTGTGCTGAGTGAAATAAGTCAGACAGAGAAAGACAAATACCATATGATCTTACTTAATGTGAATCTAAAAAACAAATGAACAAACAAAATGAAACAAACAAAGTCATAGACACAGAGAACAAACTGATGGTTGCCAGAAGGAAGGAGGGTTGAGAGGTGGGAGAAAAGGGGAAGGGGCTTAAGAAGTACAGACTTCCAATTATAAAATAAGTCATGGGGATGCAATGTAGAGCATAGGGAATATAGTCACTAATACCATAATCACTATGTATGGTGACAGATGGTTACTAGACTTAGTGTGGTGATCACTTTGTAAGGCATATAAATGTCTAATCACGACGTTGTACACCTGAAACTAACAGGTTGTATGTCAACTATAAGTTTTAAAAAATGCTTATTTGGGGGTCAGAAAAGCGCTGTGGGAAGCCTCCTCTGCTACCAGACGTTCTGCTCAGCTCCAGAGCTGAATCACTTAGCCTGGACCCCAGCACAAGTGACGTGAATGCCAGGCTCTAGGCTGGATGATATTTTTCTTCCTCACTGATGCCCTCTTGGCAAAATAATTGTTTTATGATGACTCTTTTTGACATACGAGTTAGAAAACAGGGCATACGATTTACTGAGCTATTTCAAATCTTCTTTCTTCTTTCAGGAGATAGACAGGAGAATGACAAAGAGAACCTAAACTTGGAAAATTATAGGGACCAGGAACCTCCAGCTGCCTCCTGTCATGCCTCAGAAGAGGCGTCTTCTCAGGCTGCTTTGAGTGGTCTCTTCAGTGAGGATGAGCCAAGACGCTTTGGAGACGGAGAGACTCTTCACGAGGCTCAGGAAAACCTGCGGGATGAGGGCATAGGGGGACAGCTCTCTCCTCAAGAAAGGAATTCTGGGAAACAGCTAGGTCATCATTTGCCTAATGCTTATCCTGGAGAACTGTCCATGCTGTGGCTTGAGGAGGCCAGAGAGGCCTCCCCGAAAGGGCAGCTGAGAGCCCCCATGGCCCAGAAACTCCCCACCTGCAAGGAGTGTGGGAAAACCTTTTACAGGAATTCTCAGCTTGTTTTTCACCAAAGAACTCACACTGGAGAGGCATACTTTCAGTGCCCCACCTGCAAAAAAGCCTTTCTGCGGAGTTCAGACTTTGTGAAACATCAGAGAATTCACACAGGAGAGAAGCCCTGTAAATGTGATTACTGTGGGAAAGGTTTTAGTGACTTCTCAGGATTGCGCCACCACGAGAAGATCCACACGGGAGAGAAACCCTATAAATGTCCCATCTGTGAAAAGAGTTTTATTCAAAGATCAAACTTTAATAGACATCAGAGGGTTCACACAGGAGAGAAGCCTTATAAATGTTCCCGCTGTGGGAAAAGTTTCAGCTGGAGCTCGAGCCTTGATAAACATCAAAGATCCCATTTAGGAAAGAAGCCCTTCCAGTAGCCATGCTTTCAGCCCGTCTCTATCTCCTGGTCCATTAAAAAGTACTTCGTTCCATCAGGAGAAATTGCATCTCCTCGAGGGTGTCCCTGGTCTCTTTTCTGCATGGATTACAGAGGAGTACCTGAACGTGGGTTTGGACTGGGAGGATAATTGGCCTGTGGATTGGATTTCACGCTGGTTTCATTTCTTGCTTCTGCATCAGGAGGAAGAAATGCCACCTTTCACCTCGTCTCTTCTTTTGGGAAGAGATGGGGGAAAAACGATCCCTTTTAGAGAGCTCCCGTTTTAGAAGTGCTGCCTGGCAAGAGTTTAACTGGATTAGCCACAGCTGCTGCTCTCGGGAAGAACCTTGTGTCAGCCCTTGGAACTGGGGTTCTAGGGCAGGCGTTTTTACAAAAGGGGGAGCATAGAGGGTCAGTGAGCTCACATGTGTTCTTTGTTATACGGGTGCAAAATTAATGTCGACTGTCCCCATTTTAAGTAAACTTAGCAGACTCTCTTATTTGTGTCTGAAGCATCCACTGTGTGTTGACTGGAACTCAAAATACATTTTCTCATAAAAGACTCTAAATGGTAGTTGAGCAACTGGATCATCCTGTCCAAACCTATCAAGTTTATCACCCAGCTGAACAGGGTAAGAAAGTGCGAGCCTGGTGCCCGGATGTGACAGTGTGGCCAGTGCTGGGCATTCTTGGTCTCAAGTCTGTCTGGTGTGGGACAGACAGAGCTCACCTCCCACTTGCTTGCACACCACAAGCTGCCCCTCTTTCTCCTGGCACCCCCCTCAGGCTATCATTTTTGTGCAAGTAATCTGCACTTTAAAACTATTATCTCTATTATTTTGTCTGTAGGTGTTACGGTAGGAAGAAATCACTAGTACTGATGTAATTTATAGTATTGTGCAGAGGTTTACTAACACGTGTATCTAACCTGCCCACTGGTCCTCGTCTTCAAAAGTCACATGCCCCAAAGTGTCCTGCTCTCATGTCATGAGACTTCCTCCCACCAGGGTCCTCCCCCGGCCTGCTCTTAGGTCACTGTTTGGGTGAGGGTGCGAATGAGACGGACAGCGCTATCTCCCTGAAAACGTGAACCTGTAGGCGAGACGGCTGGTTCTTGGCAAGCAAAGGAAGGACATTGCTGGCTGATGAGACAAAACTGAAGTTGAAATTTCTGGATTCCAGAGACATTTGTTAACTCTCATATAGCACGAAGGTGAATAAGGACTCTCTTTAGGGGATGCAGCAACCCCAGGGCAGAAGGCAGGAAAATCATGGAGGCATTGGCATTACATTCTGCATACGTAGCAGAGATTTGTAGGATGGAGGGTTTTCCGTTTTAAATGAGTTCTCAAAGTGTGGCTCTGGGACTAGCAGCATCGGCAATTTGCTGGATTTCCCGAGTCATAAATCTGAAGGGCGGGGCCCAGCAGTCTTTCTCTGAACAAGCCCTCCAGGGGATTTTGACAGCTGCTCAAGGTAGCAGTTAATCCAGAAAATGTCTGCAAGGATATGTGGGAATGGTGGTCCTAGAAGCTATCCTGGGTCCTCCCAGACTCTTTTTATCAAACATAGAGCTCTTTAAAACTCATTAAAACACGGGTGGGTGGGGGGGCTCCTTGGTATGCCAGAGCAAATTTATTCCAGAGGAAATTCTAGAAAACTTTTAGGTTAAACATCTTTAGGTGAAGGGTTTCTCCTTGGGTCCCTCTTAATGATCTGACAGATGACAGAGGTATAGGAAACAGCCTGTCATTCAGTTATGTTCTCAGCAAATAGATGTTAGATAAAAATTGATTGAATGGATATGTGAATTAATGAAGGATAAATATCATATATAGTCAGAGGGTGCCAAAAAATGTATACACATTTTAAGAAAGGAAGGAACTGGATTAAAATTGTAATACTCAATATATACTGATAACAAAAGATGAATGCATGTCATGTGTATACATTTTTTTGGCACCCCAGTCTATCACCCTTACCCTCTAGAGAAGTGATCAGCAAAACATGGCCCACCACCTGTTTTTGTAAACGAACTTTTGTTGGAATGTGGCCACACCCATTTGTTTATTGTCTATAGCTGCTGTGGGGCTTCAGTGGCAAAGTGGCAAAACAATATGCCCTGCAAAGCCTAAAATATTTACTGAGATCCTTTACAGAAAAAGTTTGATGACTCCCCCGGTCCAGAGTAATGTTTCTCAAAGCATAATGTGCGCACAGATCACCTGGGGAGCTTGTTAAAATGCACACTGATTTATAGGTGACGCCAATGCCACCAGTCTACGGAGCAGCTAGGGGCTCAGGCACTGAGAGAGGTGCCGTGTAACCATGTCAGGCCGCCCGGTGTTTGTTTCTCTCGGACCATTTATGACGCTGCAGCTTTCAAAGCCTGGACCAGACACAACTGAAGAATAAATCCCTTTATTAGGTAGGGCTCAGTGTTATGAAACGCCTCGCCTTGCTCCTGGGTCCACACTGCCCCAGCTCAGCCTCACCTTAGGCACTTCTCTCCGAGTTCCCTAAAAGAATTCTACAGAATTGGGAATGCTGATGCTTTCTTACCTTTCTCTGTCTGTGGTTCCCCCTCACACACACACTATCGCTCTGGGCAGTCTCCAGCCCAGCCTTGTTTTCTCAGGGGCTCTGCAGGAAGCTAAATCTGGAGAAGCAAAGCTACTCCAGCCAGAACCCACTTCGATGGCTTCTCCTTAGTCTTCAGGTTGAAAGTCCACACGTAGGTGGGTCCCCGCTGACACGTCTTGTACACAGGACAGGGATAGACACTGCGGCAATCCTGCTTATCTGCAGGAACGGCCCTGATGAACACCACAGGCATGGGGGGTGTCAGATCCTTCAGCTTTGCCTCTGCAATGATCCCAGCCTGAGGACGAGAACACGAGAAGAGCCACCTTAGATCAGACCCAGAGCCCAGCCAGCCAGCTTTCTCCTGGCAGAAGATCCGGGAGATGTGCCTGGCAGGGCCGGCTGTCTTTATGCCTAAGCCCTCACAGGTTCTCTCAGTGAGCCACGATGGAATGCATGTGGAAAACACAGTGCTGCGGTTTTCTGGCCGGAATCACTCTGAAGGAGAGTTCCAAAAGCTGATATTTATCATACACAAATTAATCCCTTTGAAGCTTCAGTCTCTCCTAGTTTTATTTTTCATTCATTTCATAAGGTGACATTTCATATCATATGTAACCATTTGCCAGATGTCATGCTAGGTGCTGGGGATTTAAAAATGAGTAAGACACAGCTACCAGCAAATACTTGGGATTTTAAAGCTTTGGTTATGTCCTGTTCCAGTCTCTTATGTGACCTCATCCACCGTCTGGTGCATTTTTACTTTTTGAGTGGATGGAGCTATGTTCCATCTTCACTCACGGAACAAGGACGTGGCCTTTCGGTAGCTTTCCACTTGGGGTCTCTCTAAGGTTTTCTGAGATGTCTCAATAGAGCCGTCCAGAGCAGTTTTTCCTGCTAGTCCTGAGAAACGCTCTGAGAAGCAAATAAGCTTTATCAATAAGCTTGGGAGATGATGCTACTATACCCCGGCTTTGAAGCTAGTGCACTGAACACAAGGAGAAGTCCTAGCAGTAAAGAAAACAGTTTAACTTCATTTAACCTGGTATTTCCAAACTTTACTTGCCAACAAGACCCTTTTCTTTGCAATCTATTCATTTCCCACTGCACAAGTGTCTTATGGAACGTGCTTTGGGAAATGCTGATCCAGAGTGATTCACAGATTCCTCGCCTATGTCCAAGGGACTCTGAACCCCTTGGGCTATGAATAGAGTTTGGTTTATTTTCCATGAAATGCATTTAAAGGTAAGGATGTGCCTCTTCAGTTCTGTTAGAGGCTGGTGAGAGGCATGACGAGTAACAGAACTGAGGGAAACAAGGGGGACCTCCTTGGCCCCCATAACTGAGTGTTTATGGCAGGGAGTGGGAGCAGGGATAGAACCTTTTTTCCCACATACCATAAAACTAACCCTTTTAAAATGTACAAGTCAATGTTTTTTAATGTAGAATCATCACTTTCTAATTCCAGAACAGTTTCACCACCCTCAGAAGAAGCTGTAACCATTAGCAGTCACCATTAGCCGTGGGGTATTGACATTTTTAATTGTGGTTGAATTCTCTGTGTGAATGGCATGTTTTTTCATCTGTTTACTTTCAGCATATTTGTGTCTTTAAATCTAAAGTGTGTTTCTTGTAGAGAGCTTATAGTTGGATCATTTAGAAAAATCCATTCCGCCATTCTTTACCTTTTAATTTTAGTGTTTAATCCATTTACATTAATGTAATTGCTCATAAGGTAAGACTTACATCTGCCATTTTACTATTTGTTTTGTGTCTTATGTCTTATTTCATCTGTTCCTCCATCACTGCCTTCTTTGGTGTTAAACAGATATATAGTAGTATATTATTTTAATTCCCTTGTTATTTCTTTCACTATGTTTTAAAAATTATTTTCTTAGTGGTTTATAAATTAACATCTTAATATATAAAAATCTGTTTCAGATTAATACCAACTTGATTTCAGTAGCATACAAAAAACTTTACTCCTATATAGTTCCATTCCTTCCTCTTCCTCTGTTTAAGAACTTGTACTTTTTTCATCATACAAATGCCATCTATTACATTTTATGCCTGTCAACTCAGACATATAATTATAGCTTTAGGCAGTTGTCCTTTAAAACAGGAGAAAAATGGAAGTTATATTGTAAAAAAAAAATCATTTGTATTGGCTTTTACATTTACATATGCAATTACCTAATTACCTTTACTGGTACTCTGTTTCTTCAATGTGGACATGAGTTACTCTCTAGTGTCCTGCCATTTCATCCTGAAGGACTTTTAGTGTTTTTTGTGGGGCTGGTCTGCTAGTAAGGAATTCTCTCTCACTTTTCTTTTTTTTTAAATTTGGAATGTTTTCCTTTCTCCTTTATTTTTGAAAGATAGTTTTGCTGGATATAGAGTTCTTGGCTGGCGGTCTTTATCTTTCAGCACTTTGTATAATTCCACTGCCTCTGGCCTTCATGGTTTCTTATGAGAAATCAGCTGTTACTGTCATCAAAGATCCTTTGTAAGTGATGAATTGCTTTTCTCTTGCTGCTTTCAAGATTCTCTTTTTGTTTTTATCTTTTCACAGTTTGATTATAACATGTCTAGTTACGGATTTCTAAATTTATTCTATTTGGATTTTGTGGAGCTTCATGGATGTGTAATGTTTTTCATCAAATTTGGAAAGTGTTGGCCATTATTTCTTCAAATAGTCTTTCTCTTTCTCGTCTCCTTCTGGTACTCCCTCTGGGCATATGTTGGTATGCTTGATGGTGTTTACTCAGGTTTCTAACCTGTTCACTAACCTTCATTCTTTTTTCTTTCTGTTTCTCAGATTGGGTAAACTCAATTGATGTATTTCCAAGTTTAGGGATTCTTGCCTACTCAAATCTACTGTTGAATTCCTCTATTGAATTTTTATTTTAAGTACTATACTTTTCAACTCCAGATTTAATATTTAAAAATAATTCCATCTCCTTATGACTATTCTCTATTCAGTGATACGTTGCTCACATACTTCCCTTTAGTCATTTAGACCTGGTTTCCTTTAGTTTTTTGAATATATTTAAACTAGCTGATTGAAAGTCTTTTTCTAGTATGTCCACCTTCATACTTCCTCAGGGACCATTTCTGTTGACTGCTTTTTTCCCCATGTGTGTGGGCCATACCTTTTTGTTTCTTTGCACGTCTCATAATTTTTTGTTGAAAACTGAACATTATAAAAAATAAAATATGGCAACTCTGGGAATCAGATCTTCTCCCTCCATAGGGTTTGTTGTCTTTCAGTCACTTTTCTGAACTGATTCTCTGAAGTCTGTATTCTTTGTCATGTGTGGCCACTGAAGTGTCCTGCTCAGTTAGCTTAGTGATCAGCAAATACTTGGACAGAGATTTTTTAAATGCCTGGAACAATAAGTCTCACAGTCTTTGCTCAGAGGCTGTGTGTGTGTTGGGGGCATGCCTTCAATGCTTAGCCAAACAATTTAAAACTCTGCTTTAGCCTTCACTTCCTGCTTTCACAGAGCCTCAAGGTTAGCTAGAGGTGAGAGCTTATGGCCTTCTCAGGTCTTTCTTGAGTGTGTGCATTAGCTCTGCACGTGGGCATAGCCTTCTAGTTTTCCAAGAACACGTTGGGGGTTTACAAAGTCCCTATGAACATCTCATTTTCCGGTTTCTCCTTTTAAGGTTTCTGGCTATCCTTTGCTTTGCTCCACTGTTACCTACTGCCTCGGGCACGCTTCAATGTTAAACAGCTGTCTTTGATTATTTTCAGTAAATGCTCTTGGAGAAAGGCTATTGCCCTGGGTAAACTCTAACTCAGGTCAAATAAAGACAGACTTGTGAGTGGGGTCTTCTATGAGACCACCAGACAGGGAAAATAATGACAGTTTTCTGGGAATGGGGCTTTGGAAGCACTACAACTCCATTTTGCTCCCTCCAGTGGCTGCTAGGCTGCTGTTTTCACTGTGACGGTGGCCTGTTGGTTGTCAAGGCTACCACAGAGTTTAGGTGGGAATAGGGCAAGTTAAAAGGCCACAAAGTTTGCTCTTCTTACTGAGATTCAGCCAGTTTTCTTCAACAAACACTCCTTGGATTACTGAAAGCCTTTGGTTAATTTCCAGAACTCTGAAAAAGTTGATTCTGATATTTTTTGGCCAGTATTCTTATTGTTTCATGGAGGAGAGGACTTTTGGACATCCTTACTCTTTCACTTTTGATGAAATCTTTCTGGGATAGACACTGTGAGAATAAGAGCTTTTGGCAGATATTGCTTTTTGGAAAATTTTTATTATTATTGCTTAGAAACAAGGTAATGAAAAACTGGAGGTAGATGTTTGGAATCAATATCCTTTCCTTCCCCCCCCCCCCCAAGTGCCATTGCTCTGCCTTTTGCACTTCTTTCCTACCTTTTTTTTTTTTTTAAACTTCTCTCATTTTGGCGTTTTTGGTATCCTAGCTCTGGCTCTCCCTGCACCAACCTACCCCTAATACAATCCATGTGTGATCTCCACTGACAAAATCTTGTACAAATGTTCAGGTGGAGAGAGAGAAGTCAGCTTCCTTCTCAAGGTTCAGGCTGTTCAAACATTGTTCCACTTTACCGTCCTTTTGTTGGCTCTCAATTGGTTTCCTAGGGCTGCTGAAACAAATGAGCACAAATTTGGTGGCTTAATACAACAGAAATGTATTCTTTCAAGTTCTGAAAGCCAGAAGTCTTAAAGCAAGGTATGGGCAGGGTTGGCTCCTCCTGGAGGCTCCGAGGCAGAAACTGTCTCATGCCTCTTCCTAGCTTCTGGTGGTTGCTGGCAATCCTTGGCATTCCTTGGTTTGTAGCAGATGCATCACTCTAATCTCCACCTCTGTCTTCACAGGACATTCTCTTCTGTGTCTCCAATATGACCTTCTTATAAGGATGCCAAGCATTGGATTTAGGACCTGCTCTACTCTCCTAGGACCCTATTTCCAAATAAGATCCCATTCTAAGGTTCTGGGTGGACATGAATTTTGGAAGGACACTGTTCAACTCAGTACAGCTCTGCATGTATATTTACACGGCCTTCTAGGATCTTCTAGGTCTTCTAACAGTTTTTCCCCATTAGCTTGATACTGCCTCTAAGAATAGTCTAGTGTCACTTGCCAATAAGATGTTTGACTAAGTGCTCCTTCTGGCTCATGTGTACAACAAATGTAAATTTGTTCTAGAGTTATCCATCCTTGTTCATGTCACTTATCCTAGTCATCTGTGCTTGTTTGCCAATTTCCTAACCATGATAAACAGTTCCAGTCTTACGGTGACTCCAATTTTTATTAGCTTTCAGTGAGGAATCCTTTCAAAAATGTCATATCTACTGGCTCCCCTTTGCTGATGGGACGATGCAAAAGGTAAAGGGGATTTCTGACATCCTAGAGTTCATGAATGAAGGAAATGGACCAGGGAGGTGAAATGCTATCCCCAGGTCACACAGCAGCAGGGATTGCTGACTCCAACACTTTTTCACCACTCCCTATGTGCCAGTCTAAGTGTCTTGCTTATAAACTCATTTAATTTTCATAGCAACTCCATTTTCCCATTTAATACTTGAGTAAACTAAGATTTGGAGAGGTAGAACTATATTCCAAAGTCACAGAGTTAATTAATAGTGGTGCTGGGAATCAGATCCTACCCGTCTGGTTCCAGAGCGCTAGCTTTTAACCACTCTATTCACTCAGCAAAGCCTGTGCTCTCTGCACCATCCCAGGTTGCATAAAAATGGCTTGCCAACCTCAAGGAAAGGTTATCTAGGTCAAAAGATTCAGGGGCACCCCTTTTAGTAACCATATTTTATGGGAGACAGCCTCCAAAGGATGTCCCTCGGCTCATCCCAGGATTTACCTGTGCATCCCAGCGAGCACCTTCCATGAAGAGACCGTAGACGTAGGCCCCTTCCCGAGGAGGGCTTCTGAATTCCTCTCTGTTCTTCTTTGTGACATCACACTGCAGGGCCATCTGGTCCAGTGGCCACTCATTCTTGCGGGCCATGGACTGCATTATGGCGGTGAGGAAGGACTGGGGGTTGAAGAAGCCTGTCAGCCACACGGTGGACGGCATCGCGAAGTCGCCTACCCAGGCTTCCAACTCCTTGATTCGGAGTTGGAGGTCCGCAAACCAGACTGCCAGGCCTGCTGTGGAAGGGTAGGCTCGCCTGGCCCAGGGCTCTGGCACTGTGTCTAGGTACAGGGCACTCTGTATGTTCTCCATGTCGCTGGTCATGGTCAGCTCCCCCTGAAGACAAAGAGTGAGAGGGGACAGTGAAGGGGCAGCAAGTCTGTTCAAAGAGCTGGCTTGATGGACCTCTGGCCCATGGCCCTCAGGAAGACAGGAGATGGCTTCAGTAGTGGGTGATGCAATGACTGTCCTGTCTAGTGCTTGATTTGCAAGGGTTGTCTCATGGAAACTGGTCCTTTAAAACTCTCCCTGCTCCAGTGATATCAGAGTCTACATTGCCAGCAGTAGTGGACTGATCCACTCTGGACCTCAAACCACCTGTGAGTTAGTTCCATGCTGATTCAATCCTACCCTGAAGCGTGGGCTCCATGATTCTCCTCCAGCCTTTGTCACAGTTCTGCAGGCTCTTAACATGCAGCTCAGAAACACAAAAAGCTAAAACCCACAGGATCTATAGTCCCCCAACTCAAGGATTGCCTTCAGAAATCAAACTATTAGACACCTAGTCAACTTTAAGGGACCCTCTTCCAACAGCTAGATAAAATCTGTAAGGAAAGGTTTATACTGAAAATTATCTTTAAATTAAACTTTGGTAACTTGGTTATGCCAAGGATCTAGCAGTACTCTGAAGCCCCCATCTCTATTGCAGTGATTCCCACATAGGGTTTGTGTTATGGACTGAGTATTTGTGTACCCGCAAATGCATATGTTGAAATCCTAACCCACAGGGTGAGGGTATTAGGAGGTGGGGCCTCTGAGAGGTGATTAGGTCATGAGGGTGGAGCCCTCATGAATGGGATTGGCGCCCTCATAGGAAGACTCCCTGGAGCTCCCCTGCTCTGTCTGCCATGTGAGGACACAGCAAGAGACAGCTGTCTATGAAGCAGAAAGTGGGCTCTCGCCAGACACAGATCTGCCAGCACCTTGACCTTGTTTCCAGCCTCCAGAGCTGTGAGAAGATAAATGTCTGTTGTTTAAGGCCCCCAGTCTGTGGTATTTTGTTATGGCAGCCTGAGCAGACTAATACACGCCAGAGAAAAGAGGTCAGTGGGAGAAGTGCAGTGGCCTAAACTGATGGCCTTGAAGAGCTGTAAGCCATTTGGTGGGGAGGTGCTTGAAGTCACCTTTGGGCACGAAGAGGGCCTCTTTTCTATGGGAAAATGACCTGATATTCTCTCTGGCAGACATGGCTGCTAGGCAAGTCCTTACCCATTATTTTGGGCCTTACATTGTATTCAGTACAGATGCTTTAAGCCAACTGTGTCTGATCTGACAACCGCTAGCCCTATGTAGCTGTTTATATGCAAGTGAATTAAAATTACAAGATGAAATTTCAGCTCCTTAGTCACATTAGCTACATTTTATGTGCTCAGTAGCCACATGTGACCTTATTAGCACAGATATGGAACATTCCTATTATCATAGAAAGTTCTACTGGCCAGCTCTGGTCTAAATAGAAAGGCTTTGTTTTCTGTGTGGTAAACTGTAGTATGTGTGTGGTTTTGCCAGGCCTAAAGAGTCCTATATATTGCAGTCTTAATAAAACGTGTTCATGGGCATACGACTGTACAGATTTGCTGTCCTGGAGTCGTCCTGTAACATGACATAACAGAACTGGGTCAGCATTACTGGAAAAAGTGTGATGAAAATATCTCAGTCTTTTAGCCCCTCTTTTGAGGGCGGTGGCAGAGTGAGACAAACAGAGATGAACTCAGATGGGGCAAAGTCCTTTGTTTCCCCGTTACCTCCTCTGGCTGAGTCCACCTCTTACTCTGCGTTACCATGTCTCATGTGCCACTTCTGAAAACAATGAGGTCATGTGAACCTCTACTTCTCCAAGTTTCGCTGTGATCAGAGGAATGACGTGCTTAAAATATATGCAATATAGAGGATATTTAGGGCAGTGAAACTATTCTCTCAAACACTGTAATGGTGGCTACACATCATTATACATGTCATTATATTTGCCCAAATCCACAGAATGGACAACACCAAGAGTGAACCCTAATGTACACTCTGGACTTTGGGTCATTATGATGAGTCGATGCAGGCTCAGTAGTTGTAACAAATGGACCACTCTGTTGGGGACGCTGACAGTGGGGGCAGCTGTGTGTGGAGGGGGCAGTGTGTATATAGGAACTCTCTGCACCTCCTGCTCAGTTTTGCTGTGAATCTAAAAATGCTCTAAAAAATAAAATCTAACACTGTGTTTCCCCAAAAATAAGACCTAGCTGGACAATCAGCTCTAATGCGTCTTTTGGAGAAAAAGTTAATATAAGACCTGGTCTTATTTTACTATAATATAGGACTCGGTCTTATATTAATTTTTGCTCCAAAAGACACATTAGAGATGATTTATCAGGCTAAGGTCTTATTTTTGGGGAAACATGGCAATAAAAAATATATATGCAATACTCAACTTTTAACACCCTTTAGAAATCTAAAATCATTTTTATAGCAGAGGAACATAAAATGCGTAACTTGGCTTTCTTAAAAATTTCACACAGCTGCTTGTAATATGATTATAATTTATTCTGACAATGATTTTGCATTGACTAATTGAATGTGCAAGTGATGAGGCCTTAAAGAATATACTCTCTCTTAGGTTTTGCCAGTTTGAGCGTGAAGCAGGAACGATTTAGGAAAAGAAGGAATCATTAGACTTGTACTTAGGTGTCTGAACTGAGATATTCTCATGACATGGAGCAGAAGTAGAAGTGACTCATTTTCAGAGGAGGGGCAGAGAAGAAACAAGCGCAGTTCTCTCTTCCAAAGACTTAAAAACTTTCACTCCTCTGAACTCTGCTGACATCTCCTTGCACCTTCCTTTTCCCATGAAGATATTTGTCCATCTCTTTATTCTACCAACTTGCCTTAATACTGTGCTTCACAAACTTGAGTCATTACAAGAATTACCTGGCTTCTGGTTAAAAATAGAGGTTCACAGAACGTGGCTCCGGAGGTTGGTAGGGCTGGAGGGTGGAGAGGGGAATGTGTATTGTGATAAAACCCCCAGGAAGTCTGATGACCAGGTTAATTTGGGCACCTGTCCTAATGAGACTGGATTTTCATGACAGCATTTGTAAATGGAGATTGCTGTATCTGTCCTCCAGCTTATAGACGGACCAGGAGAAAAAGGCAATAAATATACAGTTGTTCTTACAGCTTCTGGGTCATTGTTCTGTCAACACCAGTTACCATATCACTATTACTCACCTGAGTGGACTGTGCTCTGGCCAAAGTTGTTTAAATCTTAGAGCAGGCTTGGGGCCCATCTGCAGGGAGGCTCTGGAACACTCTTCTGTGTCACCCGCTGCCGTAATCCTACCTTCCTCCAAAGCCCCTTAATGCCACTTGTCCTCTGGGGCCTTCCCTGATCCTCCACACTTGTTTTTCCCTTTCTTCTCCCACATCTCTCTATGCGACATTTAATTAATTCTGCATTGTGTTATAATCAGTTGTGTGCTTGTTTTTCCAAGATTGTCGTTCTGCGGAGGGAGGCTCCCCTTTCAGCCTCCTTTGCATCCTCCGGGATGGAGGGCCGAGATTTGCCCAAAGAACTCATCAATCAACACTGCTTGCATAGGCTGAAAGGAAAGAAAAGGTTCTCCCTGCCCCCTTCATCTCTGCCCTGGCACGCTCTGTGATTCCTGACACCCAACCGCAGTGGAGGCTCTCGGAAGAAAAATGAGTGAATGAATCAGAAGTCGAATGGGTAAATAGACTGCGTCAAATTGCATGGATTCAATAAGCTAAGATTGCAACAAACTTACTCAGGGTAATTACGGATGTACCTGCGTGCCACAGTGATGGAGCTGCATAATGTGACAGGCAACGTCCTTGTTTACGTTCAAGAGTGTTCTGTGAAATTTTTTCCTTCATTTGATTACAGACTGTGCATAATTTGGAAACATTACCAAACACTGTTGATCTTCAACATCCCTTCCCATCTCACCTTTCTCTTATTTCCCTCCATGCATACTGGGGGAAAAGATAAATTAACAGATTAAAAAAAAACTCCACTAACCTCGATGTTGCAGCCTATTTCATAGTTTCTATGTGACCACATGAAAAGAAACTTACAGTTGTTTTTCCGATGTACATGTGACCATGGTTGTATGACTCCAAGAGCCAGACACAGAGGTGGCAGCACCCCACAGCCCGACCCACAGGGCTTGGCTGTGCTTTCACTGTCGGCTACAAAATGGAGTTCTCACTTTGCCTCTGTCTGGGCTACAATTCTTTTAATAAATGTGGTGATGTAAACTGGCAATACTCACCTTCCTCGGTTCCGAAAAGGCAGCTGGCCTTTCCATGATAAGGTGAACCATCAAAAGAACTCATATCTACCAGGCTCTGTGCGAGGCACTGGACATAATCATCTTGTGGTGAATACAGTTAACTTGTGTAAATAATTAGTTGTAGAAATAGAGTTTTTCATTGTTCACGGGAAACCTCAGAGCCTGTGCAACTTTGGGTCTATCAGATCTTTCAAACAACCTTGAGGTTGTAAATGATTACAGTTCTTTCCTTTCCCCTGATGCGGTGATAATAATACTATCAGCTAATCCTTTTAGGTTACTTACCATGTGCTGTGCATTGTTCTGAACACTCTATGGAAATCCATTTATTTAATCTTTCCAAAAGCCCCGTGAAGTAGGACCATGATCCCTGTTTCACAGGTGACGAAACTGAGACACAGTGAGATTGAAGTCACTTTGAGGCTACCCAGCGAGGGCTTGGAGCTGAGCCCAGGGAGTCGAGAGCCTGGCCTGTTATCCAGCACACGTTTTTGCCTCCCATGAAAGCAATTTTACCTGTGTCAGTAGAAGACACCAGGGTGTCAAGACTACTCCCTGGCGACAGTCACTCAGAGTATATGAGGTCTGACAATTAAGTTCGCGAACTTGTTGCAATGATGTTGCTAACCTTTTTGATCTCAGAGGCATTATTTATTATGAATTTGTTCCAACTGGACCAACAGTTAACCATGTTTACTATTTGGATGTGCTGAAAAGGCTGCGTGAAAACGTTAGACGACCTGAACTTTTCACCAACAGTTCATGGCTCTTGCATCACGACAATGCACCAGCTCACACGGCACTGTCTGTGAGGGAGTTTTTAGCCAGTAAACAAATAACTATACTGGAACATCCTCCCCACTCACCTGAGCTGACCCCCAATGACTTCTTTCTTTACCTGAAGATAAAGGAAGTATTGAAACGAAGACATTTTGATGACATTGGGACATCAAGGGTAATTCGACGACAGCTCTGATGGCCATTCCAGAAAAAGAGTTCCAAAATTTCTTTGAAGGGCGGACTAGGTTCTGATGTTGGTGAATAGGTTCCCAAGGGGAGTACTTCGAAGGTGACCGTAGTGCTATTCAGCAATGAGGTACGTAGCACTTTTTCTAGGATGAGTTCGGGAACTTAACTGTCCATGTCGTACTCTCCTGGGCAACTAGCACACGTCACTCTGATGTCAGCACAGCTTCAGGTTTCTCCACCTCGTGTCTTACCCTCCCTTCAGTGGGAACAGACTCCGGTTTCTGGGAGTGATCCCTTCCTGGGCACTCAGATTGCTGTAGCAGCATGGCTCTCCGGCTCCCAGGTTTCCCGGTGTCACTTCCTCCCCAAGGGGGCCCAGCGGGCAATGCCCGTCCTACCCAAGACCACACCCACCTTCAAGCCGAGGTCCAGCTCCCTCAGTGAGCGCTGCACCTCCCTGGTGAGGACGTTCATGCGCTCGCACTCCTGGAAGGCCACGGCCGTGTAGGGGGTGCGCTCCTCCACTCTGGCCATCAGCTCTGGGAGGTTAAACTCGTCTGTCACCCGCTCCAGTATTTCTTCCAGGAGGGCTCTGACCTGCCCCACAAGAGGAAACACAGGGTTTAGAGGGACTCTCATCTCCAGAAGGACTCCATTCTCCTGTGATATTGCACTAAAGGTGCCAGTCACCCGTCTCCTGGCCAGTTCTTGCCTGCTCGCTTAGGTCAATGGATCCGGGGTTGAAGACCAGCCACAGGACGGCCCCTCCACAGGCTGTGACTTGTGCAGCCTGCTTAAAAAGATGAGCACAGATGCCTTTCCAAGAATTGGGAGTCAGAGAAACCCAGGAACTGACCCACCTATCTGTGAATATCAAGCTAGAAAGGCATAGAATAGACTTGGGCCCAGGGTGGTCCTTCTGGGCTCCATGAAACTGCAGTGATGAATATAAATACATTCCATTCTGAGTTTCCATGAGGCTGCACTGGGGTTTCTGTCCTTGGGTCCTGGAAGAAGCATCCCCATCTATCATGTAAACCTCCTCTCCCACCCCATGATTCCTTTTGCCGCACAAACTGTCAGCTAATTAGACCAGTGGCGCTAGCACAGCCAGGATCTCTGTCCTGGAAAATAGGAATTGAAGCATCGAGATACTGAGTTATTTTGGGGTAAGCACTTGGAGGCTGAGTCTGCCATTTTGAAGTAAATGAGTAAGCCCAGGAAGTCTGTCAGAAGAGAAATAAAAACAAAACAAGTATGGATATAACAGAACACATGGCCAGCAGAAAAGGATGCATGGAGGCAGGGAGGCAGGGAGGCAGGGAGGCAGGGAGCCAGCAGGAGAGAGAGAGCTAGCTTTCCTGGATCCTGAGAGCTGAGCTCCAGACACAAGGGGTAGATGTCTATTGTTTTTGTCTGTTCCTTGTCTCTCTCCTCTTCCTCTTAACAGGTCCCTCTCTCCTTGATAAATCGACCTTGTCCCCATTGTTTGGGGGTAGAGTCATGGGGCCCAGCCCTCCCGTGACCCAAGTAGGCCAACCTGATTATCTGTTCCAGGAGCATAAGAATTTGAATCTCAAGCCTGGGATTCAGGGACAGCAAGTGGCTGGAGCCACTGACAGGACGGAAGTGCCCTGAAAAGACTGTCCTCTTTTCTTTCTCCCTGGGCTCCAGGGCCATTGTGGTTCTATCCTTTCTTAGGTTGATTCCTTTGATATAGTGAGCTATTTCTTGCCTATTTCAGCTACATTGGTCTCTGTTGTTTGCCACCAAAGAACTCTGACTGAGTTAATACAGTTCGGTTATTTATGCATTACCCACGTGAATTTTAGCAAGACATTTAGGCCTCAATTTTCTGCATCTATAAAAATTTCAAAGAGCATCTTCCTCCACCTGCCCCTCCCCCCCAACTCCCAGGGCTGATGCGAAGATCAAATCCAATGAGTTGATGAATGTGGCAGCATCTGAAAGCTATGAAAAAGTATATAAATGTAAAGGATTATTGATATTCACTTTACCTTGTATTGTTAACATACAATACATTCTCTAGGAAAAGAGCTGATGTTAGAAAAAGAAAGTAAAACACTTCACCCTGTCACAAATGGGTCTCTGCTGCTGTCACAGCAAAAACTGGAATGGAATTTTAATGGTACCTGAAGGCTGCTGCTAGGGTAGAAGACAAATGGCTAAAATTATATCATATTTCTGTCTCTGGAGCGGAATTTGCAGGAACAGCCGTGTAACAGTGAGCTACCATTTGGACATTATTCACAAGGAGATGAAAAGATAGTTTGGAGGCATCATTCCAAAATACATTGAACACAGGAAAACAGTTCTATTCTGTCACTGGTCAGGCCTTGGAGGATTCTGAGACCAGCCTGCGGCCGGAGAGAAGACTGTTTGGGATGAGAGCAGATCCATAGACACAGACGGACAGGTTCCCTCTTTTGCTCAGAGGAGCCCCAAAGCCCCTTCCGATGGGAGGAGTAGGTCCCAAGAGATGTGGTCTCCTTTATTTCCACAGGCAAACATCTCTGCCATTTTTTCCTTTAGGGAAAGTAATAAATGCTTACCATAAAAACCTAAACATTATAGGTCCATATGATATTAGAATCAAAATCCTCCCACAAATTTTCCTCTTCCCTCAAAGGGGAAAAAACCCAACTAACTGCTAGTTTTTAAGTTTATAATTCCTACAAGTATGCTTCAATGCACATAACTCCATCCCTCCCTCCCTCCCTCCCTCCCATATTTATCATGTCTGTGATAGCTTCCTTCCTGTCTCTCTTCTTCCCTCCCTCCCTTTCCCATCCCTCCACTCCTCTTTCTATCACTAATGGAATCATTCTACACATAACTTTTCCAGCTTGCTTTTTTCACCTTGTGATAAATCTTGGACACGTTCCCTTGTTAGTACATATGGATTTTCCTTGTTTTTTTTTTTTTTAAACAGTATGCATTATTTCACTGTTTGGCATACCATAATTTATTCCCCTATTGATGGATATTTGGTCTGTTTATCATCTTTACTTCTAAAAGCAATCCTGCAATCAATCAATAAAAATATATCATAAAATCTGTGCACTTTTGAGTGTTTTCACTAGTTGAATTGCTATAGAATTATGAGTAAAAAATATGAACATTTTAAATTTCAGTAGCTAGGTCAAATTGGCCTGTAATTTAAACCTACCAGCAGAGATGAAAGTGCCTATTTTCTTATGCCCTCACTACTCTATTATCACATTTAAAAATCTTTACCATTAGGTGAAAAATGATATTTCACTTAACTTCATTTAGTTATGAGTGACATTGAGAATATTTGTATTGACCATTTGTATTATGATGTGAATTTATCTGGTGTTCTTCTTTTCCCTCCTCGCTTCCTCTCTCTCCTTCTTTTTCCATATGTAAGAACTCTGTATATTAGCAAAATCTGCCCATTTCCTGATATCTGTGGTGGTACTAGGTTCTCCTATTTTGGCAAGTGATCATAGTTTATCCATTTCTGAGACACACACACACACACACACACACACACACACACACACACCGTTCCTTGAATTAGTTGGAAGGAAGGGATAAGGAAGTTTCAAGACCTAGAAGCTTCTTTGAATGTCATCTGAAGAATCCTAAATCTATTACTTATACAGTCCCAGCTTTTTTCATTTTTAGCGCTAGGAACATTTTTCATTCTATGTAGTTTAGTTTCTAGGTAATGTAAAATTTCTTCTTTTCCTTTTGTTGTCAACTTATATCTTCTGTATCGAATGGTGGAACAGTCCGAATAGTGTGATTTAGGGCACCTTTCTCAAAGTATGCTCACCTGCCTCAAAATTGCTAGGGTGCAAATTCCTGGACCTAACCCCAGACCTCAGAATCAGAATTTCAAGCTTCCTAGCTCATTTAGAGGTATATTAAAATTTGAGAACTACTATTTTAATGACACCGGTCCCTAACTTAAACAGAACTCCTTTAGTATCAGTTGGTTTTCTAAAATCAGTCCCAGGAGTCTAAAAGTTTGGTCATTCTCTGGGTTTCTTAATCTTTAGTCTTCTAAGTAGGTTCTCTTGTCAGCCCAGTGGTATCTCTAATTACAGGAATGCGGGCAGTGCTGTGGAGTGAAGGTGGGGTGAAGAAGGTATCTCTCAGAGGATGAATTAGCCTGTCTTAGGAAGAGCTTCCCTGAGAAGTTTCACTTCAATGTCCCACTCCTTTTCTGCCCTCTGTTGCGTCCACACCAGGGACAGGGCCCTTGCATTGCCTTTGGTTGTCCCCAAACCCAAACTCACCCTATAATTACTCGCATTTCCTGAAACTTCAGGAAGTCTTATGCTTAGTAGCACTTAACTGTGTGTTAGTAGACTGCCTGATTGAATGTCATCCACACAAAGGGAAGGCATTTTTATCTTAGAGAAGATGACTGAATTCAAGTGAGCATCTAGTTAGTGGAATGAGGGTGGAGGTGTTTATTAGCAGCTTCCCACCCATCATTACTCAGTTTGCCAAAGAATCACAAAGTCAGTTTCAAGCTTCCCAAACCACTGTTGTTCAACCCTGACCTTTCTTCACTTTGGCAGACAAACTGAATAAAAATGGACTTTGGGTGAACTAGCAAAGCAAACTGCCTAACCCAGTGGCAGGGACTTCCTATGATGTAACCAGATGGCCAGCGTGGTGACATTACGGGGAGGGGGAAGGGGCTCCTGGAGTTGAAGGGCAGCCATGTCCAGGCTGGACGGGCGGGCATGTGAGAGGAAGGTATGCACGGTGTGGTCTGGGCTGTGAACCGGCAACGAGACCCGTGGGAGAGGACTCTCCATCTGCAATCCTCAGCTCCCCAGAGGGATCGCAAGCAATGCCCTCCATATACCTTTTCCTCTCTTGTGGGCCCTGCTCCATCTCCAGCTTGGCTGTCCCGGGGCTGTAGCTCCAGCACCGTGCGAAAGAGTTTTTCTGAGGTCTGGGTCAGGAAGCCGATCTCGGCGTTGGGGTGGAGGCCATAGAGATATGGTGACTCTGGGGGCAGCTCGGCGTCAACGTACTGAAAGGCAAGGGCAAGCTCACTTAAAAACACACCAAGACGTATTTCCCATCTCCCACTCCGATTCGTACTCCACAGTATTCCTTTGGCCCTCTAGCTGAATGCTGCTCACCACCACTGGCTGATACCAGCGTGCTCACCACCTGTTTACACCACCTTCCTTCCACACCAGCCATTTATGTATGCTGGGCCAGTTTTCCAGAACTTCCACATTCATGAGGTCATTCTCTGTTTCTGGAAGCAGAGAGGACTTTATCCATCTCCAGGCTCGCCCCCTCCCACTGCTCCCCGATACACACACCTGTCCCTCCACACACAAGAAGGTCTCAGAGTTCTCAGAAATACTAAACCCTACCGGGTATTTTTACTCCAGTTCTTCTAGGAGCTCTGATCTCTTCCCCTGAAACTCCTTTCCTCTCCCTCTGTTTAACACAATCAAGGATGACAAACCTAAGTGCAAACATGGGCCCACGTATGCACAATTACTGTGTGAACTGGGAGTAGAGCTTGGGGACCTCTGCTTTGAACTGGAGAGTTCTTGCCTCAATGAGAAGTACTCAGATTTTAAACAGTGTGTCAGCCAAATAGCCCATCTCTGTGATCAGTTGTGGTGGCCACAGTCTGCCCTCGCTAAAAACTCCTCCTCAGCGTTGAAGGCGCCCTTCCTTCTCCAAATATTCTCTGATTACTCTTTCACAATTCTTTCTATTACAGTGAGAAAATATCCCTCAAGTTTAGCTTCTATTCTGACTTGGACGATTTCTTGGTGTTAGTCCCATCTAGTCTAAGGAAAATATTTATTGCTCATTCCTTAAAGGGTAATTTGTGTGTTTATTTTTGTATTTCTTCCAGCAGCCAGCATAAGGCTGGACTTCTTGGTAGGTTCTCTGTAGCCATCTATTAACTGGCAGATTAAAGGGAGCGATGACAAGAAGAAAAACCTACCTCAGTCATTTGGAAGTGTGCAAACCATGCTGCCCTTCACGGCTCCAGCCTCTTGGCAAATTGCTCTACGGACACTAGGGGGTGCTCTTGCACAATTTTCTTGGCTAAAGCCCTGAAGCCTTGGGTCAAGCAGTTTTTTAAAAATTCCTCTTATTTTTTTAGGGTGTTATTGGTTTTAATTTATTCTCATAGGTCCAGTTTTTCTAGATCAAATAGCTTTTTTTAAACAGGAAGAAATAATCAAATTTATCACTAAGGTACATTTGGGGGGGGGGGGGGCGGGGTCCATAAGAATGTGGGACCCGAGGAGAAACCCAGCAGTTAAGGCTTATATGCCGTCCTGAGCTAAAGAAAAGGGGTGGGTGGGTGTTGTGGTGTGGGACTTCAAAGGGGAGGAAGGCAGTTCACATGAAAGCAAGTGTTTGGTAAATAAGTGTTTGCTGGGCCATCTTAACATTGGGGCACAGAGAGGGCTTTGAGCCAACGGGCCAAGTTCTTCCTTGTCCATCACTCCTGGTTGCTATTAAATTGCAGTTACCTATGATGATGGCTCCCATCCTGCAGCAGGTCCTTTATCTAAATTCTTTTCTTAAGATTTATATGAAAAATATAGCTACTATGTGGGGCTGGGGTCTCTCACTCCTCAGGGGGGAACCTCCATGGCTGAGATATCCCTCCGAGTTTTCAACTGCCACATAGAGGTTTGGGGCCAGCCTGTTAAGTGTCTGCACCCCTCCTATCAGTCTCAGATGGTGCTGCAGATTGATTGTCTTATAATTTAGTTGTAATTTTAATGTGTTCATGGGAGGAGGCAGGCACAGTGTTTACCTACTCCGCCATCTTGGATCTCTTTTGGATCAAATGACTATTATGACTTATCTTCTTAAATTTCATGAATTAAAAAAAAAATTAAAGTTTGTAGTTAATATTTTTATGACCAGTATTTCCTTTAGGTATGTTCAAAAGTCAAGCAATGGAAAAGTTAAAAAAAAAAAAAAATCTTTCAATCTATTTTCCGTGGCAGGCCAAATAGGCAAAGATGAGCACCTTAAAAATAGCTGTAGTAATAGTAAAATGAAAACCCAAAGTAGTATGAAAAAGCTCCATTTGAATGTTTTTCTTGGTATGTGTATGTGGGCACATGCGCCTATGTTCATAGCGACCAACAAAGAATAAGAGGGGTGAGTGATCTGCCCAGAAGATCATGTCCTCTTTAAGACATTTAGAATCCCTAATATAAACTTCAGCAAAAGTTGGCTGAGTTCTTACCTGAAATTTTGATAAAAATGGCTTTATCAATATGCTGAATGAAAACAATCAAATGAATGCCCCAGATGTCATTTATAGAAAACAGCAACAAATAGAATTATTGAACCAAACATCAAAAACAAAAAGATCTCCAAAGGCTCAATTGTATCTTGGATTCGAGGCTGGAAATGCTATAGCCCTCCAACTGAACAGGGTGAACTTGGGGCTGAGAAGCCCTCCAACTGAACAGGGTGAACTTGGGGCTGAGAAGCACACTTACATAAGCTCAGCTCTTTAAGCCATGCTTCCTTGGCCCTGTGTGAGCATCCCTAAGCTGTGTAGGGCAGCACTGAAGGAAGACCCAGGCCCCACGGGGAAACCGTCATGCTGCCATGAGGAGAGGGCAGACTTACCTGATGGTAACCATTGTAGTCCATGTTGCTCGGGAGTGGGAACCCTGGGGCCAGAGACAACTCTCCTTCTAGCATTTCTGGTTTGATGAATTCCTCCAGATAGGTCTTGCAGAGTCTCCTGTCCCAATCATCGGTGATATGGCCTCCATACATGATCTCTCCAAAGAGGTAACGCAAATCATCATAGGGGACCTGAGAGACAGGGAAAGAAAGAGCTATACACAGGCTGGTCTGACGTGCGGGCAGAGCGTAAGGTACAAGACGGGATGCTCTTTGAATGAGGAGCAATGTTTCATTCACCTGCATATCCCCAGTACCCAGCAGAGGCAGGCATGTGTGGGAGCTCATTACTGCTTGAAGAATTACATCAAAGGGTGAGTATAGGTAAGGTGCCAACCCTTGGCATATATGCCTTCCCTCTCTCAAGGTCATTAACTGTGGCAGAGAAGTCTGGCTCTACCAACAAGCCCTTTAAATAGGCAAATGTCAAACGGAAGAATGTGAGGCCCAGGGTACTTTTCTAATTTCCTGCCATTAATTAGATTGACTAATTGTCTCCTTTGAAAGTCCAAAGTGAATGAAATGCAGCAGGCAAATTTACTGGTGTTCAAGTCAGGGAGGGAAGACCCTGGGAAAAGCCCTGCCGCAGTGTAGCCAAAGAAGGGATGGAGTTGGGGGGGGGGGGTGTTTCTTGGGTCCCTGGAAGGCAGAGGGATTGCTGAGGGCGTCTGGGCCTGATTTCTTTCCTCACCAAGAAGAGGAGGAAGTCTTGTTGATGCTGTGTTTGGCCTATGAACCAGAAGAGCTTTAGCTTTGATGGTCTGAACAGGCCCATATGTGGAAGAGCATGGATTGTTAGTGTCAGTTTTCTTTGAAATAGAGATATCAGACAGAATGAGCAGGAATTTGGCTTCTTCAGCTTTGACAAGACCATACCTATATGAGGAACTGAGTTTCCCATGAAAATATCTGTGTCCTTGGCTAACTACATTGGGAACATGTATGAGGGGAGCGTGGGGTCTCTTCTGGCCAGTCCACAGTTCCCTCCAAAGCTGTGCATGCAGGGGTGGTCTGTGCCCTGGAACAAACACTGATGGGACTGACTCACACCAGGTGTGAGTCACAGGTTTGATTTTCGGAGCTTTTTGTGGTCCTCTGCTCGGCCTCACACTGGCCCTGGGATTGGCCCACCATCCTTCTCAGAGGTGGCCCTCCAGCTCTACCTCTGAGCTGGCTGGCACCTTTACCTTTGCATTGGCCTCCAGGAAGTTGTAGAGCACGTTCACAGAGATTGTGAGGTCCCCAGTAGTGAAGGGGTAAGAGCGATTCCATCCCTGGGGCCCAAACTTTCGTCTTTCCGCCACCACCGCGTGAAAATAACAAAGAGCAAAGAGGATGCTCTTAAACTCTGTCTCCCGGGAACACATGTCCAGGGTGTCCTGAAAGGAAAAGGGTCACGTCCAACATTAGCACAGAACTGCTGTTCTGCAGGCCAGGCCAGGGTGTGGGTTAGGGTGGCTGGGGCTGCTCTGGATAAAATTACCTGGTTAGGGCCTGAGCGACATACAGGAGGGACTATGGATTGCATTGTGGGTAGGCATGGGCTCAGGGTTTGAGGGGACCTTGCAGAGGGTTGGCTTGTAGTTTAGAATCTGAGTTAAGGCTTAGATTCAGGTTAGAACTCAGTGTGGTTTACGGTTAAAGTTTGCACACATGGACATGCTAATTAAGTTCTCAAGCACAGCTAAAGGAAAATGGAGCAGTGGCCACAGGAGTGTCCCATTGGTCATATTCATGTCACTTTGCGCTGGTGTGTGGATGGGGACTCCTACAGCATCATTTCTAATTTCTTCCCTTCCTGCCATGCTTTTCTTGGCCGTCACAGAACTTTAGTAGGTGTAATTACTGCCTGTATGACTGAGGAATTCCTGGCTCATCAGCTGGGGAAGCTGCTGCAAGGACGTGGAGGATGGGACTCAGAGACACAAGAAACAGAGGAGTGGCATGGCCTTCACCATCCTAACTGCTCCTCCAAACCTGAGCAGGGGAGATGGGATACATGCTGAGGGGTCCTGGCTGCAGAGCACAAGGCCAGGAGAAAAGGTTTGGCTTGTGAAGAGAGGGTGAAAGAAAGGACAGATGGAAGAAAAGAGAAGCAGGACATAGTTGAGAGGGAGGCAATGGAATTGTGCTTGGTGGTAATAGTGGGGAGGGGGAATTCTGCATTTTGAAGGGATGACAGGATAAGAACCTGGATTCTTTGGAATTAAAAAGTTCCTCCAAGTGAGACCCTCTCTGTTTAGGAAAACATTGCAGCTGGAGCCCAAGGAAGGCACTTTCCAAGCTCACACACATCAGACTGGGTTCAGTCCTGGTGTCTCTCCTACGAACTGGTCCTTAGACTTTGCTCACACGGGCAGGGGGACACAGGAGACAGGACAGACTAATCTTCTGGTAGAACTGACATTTCTCATGGAAAACCAACCCGTGAGACCATCTCATTTTCTCTTGGCTATGTGGGGACCACCCTGCTGCCTCTGTTGGGTACCATGTTTGCCACAAAGGTACGGACGGGACAGGTCAGAGGTGATGCAAAAGGCCAAGTAACTGCCTCGTGCAAGCAGACATTTATTGACGGCTTTGTGGACAGAGCTGTTCTCTACCGACACGTAGCGTGCTTCCTTTGTTACTTCTGACACTTTTGAAAAAAAATGGGTCTGGCTGAAAAATGCCTCTAAGCCCAAACAAGGAAATACATATTAAAATGCTGAAACTGGTTGACAGTGGCACACTCAAACAAAAGTCAGAGTAAAATAACCATCCCCTAACAGCACAGCTATCAGGGAAGAAGAATAAAAAGAGCTCAGTTCTATCATCTGTCCCTTAAGTGGTTAAAACAAGAGCTCTGAAGAAAGAGAGTGGATAATAGGGGGTATTAACCAGGTCTCTGATCCAGGGCACTTATAAAAGCAGAATGGAATAATTAAACCTCTTGTGAACAATGAATATACTCATCAATCTATCCCTCTCTCTCAGAATGAGTGATTGAAGATGGCTATACATGGCCCCAAACCAACTGTTGGTAAGGACAGAATAACCTGGAAAAGCCAGCATCTCTTAGGATGTAGTTCTAGCTGCCTGAAGACCAAGACTAGACATCAGGCTTGCAGACAGATAACCCAAGAACAAGGGCCCATGGGGAGGCTATGAAGATGAAGCCAGATATGGAGAGAGATGACAATAATCCTACCACGGAAAATATTATGATGGTCATTATTAGGAGATATAACGTGAGGCCTCTGCTGCCCTCCTCCCTGCCTCTGTCCATGACCCTCAAGGCAGCAGAGCTGGGAATGGTCTGCTTGTAGCCTTTAATAGAACTCGCTAACTATATCCCAGTGCTTTTTTTCCCAACCTTCATTATAAAAAATTGTTTAAATACCCATTACATAAACTTTACCATCTTAACGATTCTGAAGTGTACATTTCAGTGGCATTATGTGCATGCATTCTTAGGGCAGAAATGTCTTCGCTTGGAACCACCAACAGCTGTAGATTTCAAAGTTAAGCATGTGTATCTCCCCCACATGGAATAGGAAATCTAGAAAATTTAGAAGTTTTGACCTCTGATACAGAGTACCTAAGAATTTAGTCAAGGTTTACTTAGGAAAAATAAAGAATGAAAAAAAGAATGCCCGTGGACATGACAGCAGCCTACTCTTTGTCCCACATTATACTGGGCAAGTTAAAACATTCTGAATTCTCTGTTCCAGATTATGTGTGGGTTTGGAGTTGGGTTGGGAAGGTGAATGAAATAGGAGGAGACCGGACAAGTTTCACTTCTGAAATTCTTTGCGGCAACTTCCTGTCCATGCTGGACTGCTTGATTCCGACATCAAGAGGGATGGCATACACAGTGAAATCTGAGACTCTAGTCGCCAAATGGTCTTCATTTTAAGTTAAACTAGTCCCCAGAAGGCTCCTGTTTCTGATGGTTTCTGTCGGGCTAGCTAGAATAGTTGTCCTCTTGGATGGTCTGTTACCTAGATGACCCAACTGGGATTTGTAGTGAGTTTTGCGTGGGTTCTACGAAGCTAGAGACTCACTGATGCTATCATAAAGCCTTCCCAACAGATCCTAGAACAGTCTCCTTGGACGTCGCCAAGGCTAGTGTACTGGATGGATCTGAAGGTGGCCTCCATGGCCCCCACCCTCCTGGGAGTCACACCTTTGTGCATTCCCTTTGCCAGGGAGGTAGAACTCTCCCAGGAAGAAGCAACAGGAAAGGATGCCTTCCTGAGAAGATGAAAGAGGCCTGTCCAGCAGACTTTGCAAGTGCTACTTTACATATGGAGTCAGCCACCCATGGGCTTGGTCTAGACTTTTAATAAACACTCCACAAGATGAGTCTTAGAATTCCCAGAAATGGAAATTCCAGTAATGGAGTAGCCTGCATTTGAAGCTATTCTTAGTCTCACTGTAGCATAGGGTTCTCAAAGTTGAAAGTATAAGAGAATCCCCTGGAGAGCTTGCTGGAACACAGATGACTCCGGAGGTCTAGGTGGGGGCCTGAGAATCTACTTTCTAACAAATTGATGCTGATGTTGCTGTCCTGCCAGTTACACTTTAAGAGTCTAACTCATGGTGACATTCCAAGTCCCGATCCCCACCGCCCAACCACTGGATTATTTGAAGCCCTGATACTCAAGTTGCAGGAACGTATCAACTATTATCATCTCAATGTGAGGGTCAACCCCCTGCTTGAAGACAGTATGCTTAGCCGATAAATGTGTGACCAGTATATCAATCATATCAATTAGATTTATAGCAACATGCCCTTTCCCATCCTGGAATATTTAGTTAACATGAGGACTTGCAGAAAATTTTCCCATACCTCTTGCCCAAGAAAGACCCTAAGCTCGGGTCTCCCAGGTGTATCAGGGACTTGGGAGGCAGGTTGTACCAAGTAGGCACGGGGTGAAGGTCACTCTCCAAGAGAACACATTTTGCTCCCATCTGGCATTTCCCCGTAGCCCAGCTGGTCCCCACCCCACCCCACCCCGTCTTCACGTTCTGCCCCCACCCAGCTGAATTCGTGGTGAGGTGGGTGCCCCTCTCGCCCTCCCAGGCCGTACCTGAGTGAAGTTGTCCAGGGCCTTGTGCAGGTTGGCATGCATGCCTGTGGGAGGCTCACTGGTGATCTTAATGGCACTCTCCAGGATCCCCTGGGGGATGATGTGGCCCTCAGGGGAGGGTGCAGGCTCTGCACTCATGAAGACCCGGAACTCTGGGTGGCTGTTTTGGCTGTGCTCCTCCAGCTTCTTCTCCAGGGTGCTGAGCCACTTGGCCACCAGGTGGATGTTCTGGTGGGAAGGAAGTCCCCCTCAATACAGGCATCTGCTTAGTTACGCTAGCAGTAAACAGTTACTAGGGAGGCAGCTGGAGGAGGGACCTGGCCGTAGCTTAAAATAAATCACACTGTAGGCTGAGTCTTGGGATTCCCAGTAATGGGGACCTCCTACTATCCTGCAATCGAACCCTTTCCCTCATATCTTAAGTCTCTCCTGCACTGTGTTCTCAGACTTGATTATGCATCAGAATCCCCCAGAGGGCTTATTGAAACAAAGCTGCTTGGGTCCCATCCAGAGTCTCTGATTCAGTAGGTCTGGGGTGGAGCCTGAGAATTTGCATTGTGAACAAGTTCCCAGGTGATGGTGATGCTGCTGGACTGGGGGCCACGTTGTAGGAGTCTGACGTGGTTACGTTCCAAATCCAGATCCCTGCCATCCGATGCCTGGATTATTGAACTCCGATGCTCAAAAGTGGGGCCCATGGGCCAGCAATGCTGGCATTACCTGGGAGCTAGTTAGAAATGCAGACTCTTAGGCGTCACCCAGACTTACTGAATCAGTGCATTTTAATAAGATCCTCCAGTGATTGGGATGCAGGATAAAACTTGAAAAGCACTGATTTAAACTCCTTCTAGCTAGTTTTCCTGATGCCGTCCTCCCTCTCTCCAAACCATTCAGCTAATTGTTTCCAAACTTATCTTCCCACACAGAGTCACTACTGCTCACAGATGTCCCTACTCCAAGCCCAAGACCCTCTGTTGTGTCTTTGAGCTCTTCTCTCCCCATTGGGATTTCTATTTGTCTGTCTGTCTGTCTATCTAAACCTACATATATTTTTCAATACTACTTTGCAGAATGCTCCTTTCACTTTAGTAAAGATAGTCCCTTTGCTTCCTTGCAATATGCTTCATTATGATGGATGGAGAAAAGCTCCTCGATAAATATTTGAGGAAGCTTGCTTGCAGAGGCTTAAATACACAGCACGTCACTGAGCATAGTACTTAGGCCACAGCAATCTGGTCTCTGAGTGCTGCTTTCTCTTCTATAAAAAGAAATAACAATAATATTTGCCATACTCATTTCACAGAGTTGCTACAAATAATCAAAGGTAATGGGTTTGAAAGGGCATTGCATACTATAAAATGCCATATAAGAGTTAATAGTGGTTGTTGAAATGAAAACATGGTAAATTAAAGAATTCATTTATGATCTCTCTCTTGGAGTGCAGACTGTAGTGGGCTGCCCGAGAGCCAGGGCTGCCCAAGAGCCAGGGTTCTGTTAGCGAGTAACTGCTACTTCTCTGGGAATTCCAACTTCCGGGTTTAATCTTCGTGAGCTTTCAGAAACCACATCAGCACCAGATGTGGGGGTCCTGGGCAGCCGGTAGGTTCTGGGGGAGGAAACACTCCCTGTTCATCGGCTGAGGGCTGGCTTCCTGAAGGCACTAGTGCCAGAAGGGGGTCTCTTTGGCAAATGCACCTGAGACAGCTGTGGAGAGCACACACCCCAGCACGTGGAGATCCACATGGGAGGAAGCAGGAACCCCACCTGTCACCATCTTTTCTATGAGATTCCCACTGTTTCTGGAAAAAGAATCGCAGGGAGTGGCAGCTCCCTCAGTTGTTAGGCACCACATAAATAATAGGCTAACTGATGAAGACCCAGCAGCAAGACGAGGTGCAGTCAATAGCAAAGAGATGGGGAAGTTCTTGGTAATCAGTCAAGACAAGATGGGAGTGACTGGCTTTGTCATCTATTTTTTCTTCATTGATTTCTTCATTGAGTTGAGCGTGTACTATGTTTGCAGTAATGTGCTGGGTGCTAAAAGGTAAATAAGGAACATCTCTTTCCCCAGGGAAATGCAGTGAAGAACACACCCATATATTAAATCCTCTTGACAGCCATGGATGTGCTAATAGAGGTGGTGGTAGGACGTTATAGGAGAGAGGAGTAAGGCACATGCTAGGCCCCAGCCCCAGCATGCATACAGGGTGTATAAAACAGGAATAGGAGGACAGGCCATAAGAGAAGAGAAGGCCTTTATTTCTCGTAAGGGTTTACTGAAATTATCAGCAGTGGGTTATCCAGATTTCCAAACACCAACGTGAACTCTCAATGATGAGGCCAAGTTCTAGTTACACAGGCAATGTTCTAATCATGCAGGTAACAGAGAACAGAAAACATGTAACACAATGGAAAAATACTGCAAGGGAGTTCTATGAAATCCATGGGAAGAGCTCAGCAGACAAAAAAAATCCAGCTGCCATGGCCTTCAACTGAATGTCAACTTTCTGAGTATGCATTCGGGTAGGAATCGGCTTTCTTTTGTAAGTAGAGCTCTTTAAACCAGAGAGAGTGGTAGGAACAGGAGAAAGAGGAGAGGAGTTATTGGAGGTGGGGTGAGGAAAAGAACATGAGGGAGGAGAATTGGAAAGAGACATGAGAAGGAAGTGAAGGGGGCAAGGGTGTGGAAGGAAAGGTGGGTCAGAGGGGAAGAGGGCAGAGAAGCCCAGAGACTGTGATGTGAGGTCCAGACAGGTATGGGGTCCAGAACGACCCCCAGCAGGGAAGAGGGGCCATACCTGCAAAATGACCCAGTGACCTTTCTTGGCAGCGAGGTCCAGGGCGGCCTCAGCTATGACCTCCTGTCCTTGCCCCAAAGACACGTTGTGAAAGTTCCGATTGTTGCAGGTATATCCAAGTTTTTTACCTACAAGGAGTATAGAGTTGTTATTTATCTCTTGGGTCTAATGATCTGTATTGTCTAATGCTCATAAGGAAACACACACTTCCATATCACTCCTCAAACAGAGGCATGCCTGAACCCATACCCGGAGCCTCGTAGACTGACCTTTATCCTTCACCGTGGGCTGCCTCCAGTGTTCTCTTCCCAAACAGAAGGAAGCACTCGTCTAGACCAAAAGTGCTTCACCTGCCCTCCTCTCTTAGCCCCCAGAATGCTGATGCTCTTCTGTACACCTCTGACCTGAGTGCCAGGCCTCGCTCCATCTTCCTGAAGAGTGCTCGTGAGAGAGGCTCGAAGAGTTGCTAGCATGTGGATGTGGCCCTGTCTCACCTGCTTTATCCTCTCAATACACAGAGGGTGCCACAAAAAGGTATACACACTTTAAGAAAGGAGAAAACTGTATTAAAATTGTAATACTCAATATATACTGAAGTCACGTTTGACTTCTGCAATTACAAGAGGTGCTCAAAGTGGTTACCATCAGCGTAATTTTAACACAGTTGTTTCTTTTCTTAAAATGTATATACGTTTTTGTGGCACCCTCTGTATATTTTCCCTGGAATTTTAATGGGACGTAAGGCCAGCAGGTGTAGAATTCAGGTAGTTCTGACTTCATATAATTTACGCCGTATTAACTGCCTCCCCTATTAATCCCAACACATGGGAAAGTTTTATCTCATCATTTTGCATGAATTAGAGTGAAGAGAGGCACGAGGGAAGACATCATGGGACTTGGTTGCATAGGTGTAAATGGTCTCTTGGATGTATTTCGATACACCTGTTGGGTGTTGCTGGTGTTGGGAATGGAGTAAGAGAACGGCTCTACCAACACAAATACCACAGCCACATCACTGGAGCAAGACCAATGCTCATGTGTTGTCCTCCAGTCCAAGAAAAACTCTACACAAAGAAATGACTTTAATATAGTGGACCAGTTCTGCTTGCACACCAGCTATTAACCCAATATAACAACGTTTTGAAAAATTACATAATATTATTTAGGCAAAAGGATCATAAAAATGTATAACACCAGGAAGGAATCATTGAGCAATTCTTCTAGGAAGGTGAAGTATACTAGATAAAAAAAAAAGAGAGAAATTAAAAAAAAACCAAAAAGAATAAAAGTCTGTACTTAAAAATTTTAGTTTTAGAGGAGCTAAAGTTGAATATGTACTTGTTAAAGAAAATTTAAAGAAAACTTTCAATATTGGACATTTCTTATAAATACTAAAAGAAGTATAGACTCTCCTTCAACTGGATGAGACAAAGCAAGATGATGACTTTTCTAGTGAAAAATAGTTATTATAGATTCAACTGAGATAAACCCAAGAAATACCCTTATTAAACTCTATAAATCCTAGCTGGCAATAGATTTGATGTCAGCTTTAGAACCAAGGATATAAACAATTTATTCCAGAGAAAAATACCAGGATAAAAGGTACCGGGATTATTAGATAACCTTGGTGACATTTCTACTTACAAAAGGGCCTATTTCTTTTCTTTATTAGAAAAAGAAGGATATGGGGAAAGAGGGGCTTAAAAAAGATTACTTTGAAAACGACAGACTGGAGGGACCATTGGGGGCAAAGTCTAGCACTGCAGAGGCCAGCTCGGCTCTGTTTTCATTAATCTAGGCTTCAGGCATGACGATCAGACTGAGGAGCAAGAAATGGATCTTCGAGATGACGAGAAGGGGAAAATCTGACAGATGTACACCAACTGAACACTCAGCTGAAGATGACGGCACCACATGTGAGTCTTGTCATGTGACAAGGCGACCTTGCTGGGGCCTTGCATTTGCAACTCTGAGGCTCTCAAGGCACCTTTCCGGGTCATCAGCAAGCCCCTTTAGACAGTTACGTTCTCTTGGGGTTTCACCTGCATATTGTTTTGTACTATGGCTTCTGTGTCCCCATCCCCACCGCCTTTAACTTATCTTTCCGTTTCTGATCTTCCTTCCAATTCTCCATCTGGTGGTGTCACCTGGAACTATGCCCCATTGGAAACCTCCCTTAAAACCTTCATAGCATGTTCCTTCAACCTTTAATCCACTTGAGGACATTGCAACTTCTGTGGCCCTCTCCCTAGTTCCACATACCCGTGGGCTGGGAGGAAGAGGAACATTTTCTAGCCTTCTCTTGCTGCTTGCAGGCTATTTCTGCTCCATTCTCATAAAAGCAAAACAAAAACAAACAAACAAACAAACAAACCAAAAAACCCCAAACCAAACCAAAACAAAACACATGCCACCTGGCTGTATTATCTACTAACTTTTTAATATTCTCTGCCTTCTACCAACTCCCTAGTGAGATTCACATTTATTAAGGGCTTTGGAACTTGTTTTAATTCCTTCCACACTTCCTGTTTCATCATTCCTGGTAAACTTTATTGTGACTATGTAACACAGCCAACATCCAACCTCATGTTTCTTCATCTTCAAAGAACTTAACTCTGTTCGATTTCTGTTATCCACTCCCAATGTTTCACCTGAGACCTTTATTATCAAGAACTGTCCCATTCCTGAAACACCATTCCTTCATATCAACTCATGACCATTACTTCCTGTTGTCTGATTGTTTACTCTCTTACTCCCACCTCTCCTACTATTCTAATTCAGTGAAATGTCCAGTTCATTGGCTCCTCCATTTTTTTTCTAATCTTTACCTTTACCTTCTTCTTATTTTAATATGGACCAATGATCCTTAATTTGAACTATGATCTTACAAAATCCTCGACTCCATTAACCAATTCTTCTGCATCACCTAACTTTTATAAAATCTCAACCCTGGACAACTCTATTAATCAAAGAAAAATAATACATTTAGTGAATTGGAGCTACCACAAGTTCAAGATTCTCAACCTCAATGCTGTTTGGTAATCTTTTCATGTCCCCAGAAGTTGGCTACATTGCTCATTTCCTTTTCCTTTAAAATTCTGAATGGACCTCTCACCCCCTTCTGCTCAGCAGTTCGCTTCACTCTCTACTTCCCTGAGAAAACATAGGCCATCTGGTAGAAATTCCTTCAATGTACTGCCATTTTGCCTGTATCTCTGAACATTCCTATTATGTCTCATCCCCATTTCAGTGGAAGACATGTCCTCCCTCTGCCTATCACCGATCTGTTCTCTAAATCCCATCTCTTCTTGTAGCCTCAGACTTGAGGATACACTCTCTCTATTCACGCTCCTGCATCCTGGCACTTCAACAAATGAGTCTTTCTCCACACAAAGAGCAATAATCTGCCAATCTTTAAGCCACTCTCTAAAGACCGTACTTGCTCCAACCTAACCAACTTTCAATGAACTCTTACAGAAAAGAGAATGGGGCCAGAAACAATGAAAAAGAGACTCTAAGCAAGTGTTGATAATCTGTGTGCAAAGACACTACCTTGAAAATTGTTTCTTTGAACACACCTTGTGGCAGGCCTACAGAAATCTAAGTGAGCTCCTAGTAGTTCTGGCCAGAACACTGGAAAGAGAAAAAGGAGGCAGTGAAAGGCGAAGGTGGTAGATACAGCTTCTTTCTGATCCTAAAATGGAAATAACAGAATTTATTTTGTCAAAGCCAAGTAATTAGATAAAGGAAAATGGAGACCAAGCAAGACCACGCTAGAGTCAAGTGAAAGAAAGAACATAGAAGATGCCTGCATAAGAGCAAACAGGGAAAGTCCTCTGTTGGGAAGGCCAAAGATGAAGCTATGCTTTGGAAAGGGATGAAAAAAGATGTAAAGAAAGGCAAACTGGGCTGCCTCCAAGAACAGACCAATCGTCATCACCATTATAATGTCGTCCATTGCTACTGTACCTTTAACCTTTCAAAAACTTTTTCACATCTGAGATTTCATTTTTATCCTCACAGTAACCCTAGGAGGAAGGTATTACTGGTGATTGGAAACAAAGAATGATTGCTTTCAGGTGAAGCAAAAGCAAACATTATTGTGCAAATAAGGAAATGTGGCTCATTTAGGAAGAAGGTGATGAGAAGAGACAGAAAGAGGGTAAAATTAATCTTGGTAAAGGATTAATCTGAGAAGGCAAGAAGGAAAGCAGTAGGAGTGGATGGTGGTAGGTTTCATGTTAAAATAGAGGCCAAGAAATAGGGATGGAATTTCTTTCTCCTCTCTCCCCCTCCTTCAAAACTGTTGAGAAAGGAAAATCCTGGAGTAGATTAAGGGGCTCAAAAGTGGTAGAAAAGCATAGATTTCTCATTAAGTGTCAATGAACGAGCTTCAGGGGCTTAGAGAACTCCTAAAATCATATACAAAATTTTATCTGTGCGTTCATGCAGTTTGAGAGGGGATGGGGTTTTGAAATGAGGATGAGAAAACAAAGCTTTCAGCTGACTCTCAGGGTTTTAAAACCCTACCCAATATTAAGAACTGCTGTGATGAAATAAAGGGATAAAGAAATGAAGTAGTTAAGAATAGAAATAACATACTCAAAAGAGGGAAAGGATGCCAAGCTTTGTTAAGAGTGTAACTGGAATAAAACAGTAAACTGATACACAGACTCTGTCCAAGCATAGAGAGAATACATTTTCTTAATAAGCTGGGGCAAGAGGAAACAGGGGAAAGTGTTTGGGTCAATCATGTGGATTCCAGACTTAAGAACAGGGGCCCATAAGGCAAACTGATTAGATCCAAGATGCAGAAACCATGGATGCCACCCAAGTACATGTATGTTCTAAATGGGTGCATTAGAAAACAAATCAAACCATCAGGGAGAGGAAGAGAACAGAAAGGGGCACAGGTGCCTAAGTAATCTGTAACCTACGAACAGCAGTATTGCCTCTGGTAATGAAATATGTGCTAAGATTAAACCAAGGGCAGGGCTGAGATACTATATTTAGAGACAAATAACCAATATGGGTTAGGGAGGGGTCAGCTTGCCTGAAATGACAGAAAGCTTCAAACTACATGATGGAATAGCTGGAGGTCAACTGGCAAAGAACAGTAGGAAATTGCTCATCAACAAGGTATATAAAAGCTTTCAAAAGGAAAATATTGAATAAAAATGAGGAAATATGAAAGGAATGAAACCTCTGGGGGATGGAAGGACTACACAACTCTATAAAAGGGTGAAAGTCAGGAATAACTTAGCTGTGACAACAGCCATAAAAAGGAATGAAATTCTGATCCATGCTACACCGTGGATGAAACTTGAAAACATTACGCTAAGTGAAAAAAGCCAGCCATAAAAGACCACACAGGTGTATGATTTCATTTATAGGAATAGTCCAGAATAGGCACATCTTTAGAGTCAGAAAGTAAATTGGTATCAAATATATGGTGATGGAAGGAGAACTGACTCTGGGTGGTGAACACATAATGGGATTTATAGATGATGTAATACAGAATTGTGCACCTGAAATCTATGTAATTTCACTAACAATTGTCACCCCAATGAATTTTAAAAAAAATAAAAAAGAAAGTAAATTGGTGGGGACTGGGGCTGGGAGGTGGGGGGATGGACTAGGGGATGACTGCTAATAGATGCAGGTTGACGTTTGGGATTTGACTGTGATGATGGTTACACAGCCTTGTGAAAATATTAACAAATTTTCAATTATAGACTTTAAATAAGTGAATTGCATGGCATGTGAATTACATCTCAGTAAAGCTGTTAAAAATTTGGGAAGAGGAGAGTCTTGGTGGAGCTCAATTTTTATTTTTCACATCAGGGAATAGATACTGAAAATAGATAAATTCAGAAATAGTGATGAAAGATTATTAGTAGGAAATAGGGAAGTATCTTTCAGGAGGACTAAATTCAGAAATGGGCAAAAGCACAGAGTCTGGAAAGGGGGACTGGTATGGGAAGGGCTGGAGCTGGGAACTGTTGCGTTCCCTTTTAAATTCTATATTATTGGTATTTTAAAAAGAATTTAAAATACGCTACTTGTAATTTTTAGGATATGATATAATAAAAATATACATTAAATTAGTGAATGAGAGAATTCTTTCCCTCATACAGAACTTATCCATTCTTTGGGGCCAAGTCAGCATCATCTCAACTACCCCCAAGCACCAGGCATGTGCTGTATGTTCCTTTCATTACATGATGCATAACAGCCTGCCCGTGGAGTTGTATTACACGGTCTGGATTCTTAACTATAAAGACTTGGCTCTATAAAAGCCCATCGGGTCTTTAGTTCACTTTGCAAAACACTGCAGTTTTGATTAGTTATTCATTTGCTCATTCCTTCACGTAACATTTATGTTAACGTGAAAAGCACAGTGCTAGGAACTGAGGATACTCTGGTGAAAAGGAAACCTAGTCTCAAAGAGCTGTCATTCTCATAGGAAGTCATAACTGTCACTAGACAATTACAATGTGATGCACAGAAAGAAGGAAGCTCTAGGATCACGTGGGAGGGGATCCTAGCACCTTGGAAGTCAAGTTGGGCTTCCTGGATGTGGTGACATTGAAACTGGTATGTGAACAATGAGTAGAGGTGAGCCTAGTGAAGGGGATGTTGGAGGGGAAACAATGTTTGGGAGAATGGGATGGCTGCTCTGTAGAGTGAAAAAGGGTGAGGCGGGGAAATGTAGGCAGAAAAATGAGCCCCCAAAGATGTCCACGTCCTAATTCCCCGAACATGTGAATATGCTACTTTACATGGCAAAGGGGACTCTGCAGGTGTGATTAAAGACCTTGAGATGGGGAGATAATCCTGCATTATCTGAATACGTCCAATATAGCCATGGGGGTCCTTATGAGGAAAAAAGGGGGCCCCATTCATTAGTTTGACCTCCAGAAGTGTAAAATAAGAGTGGTAATTTCAGTCTCTAAGTTTATGGTAATTTGTTATAGCAGCAATAGGAAACTAATAATGGAAAACAAGCAGGAGAAATAGGGAAGCACTGGAGGATGAAGTCCCCTGTGAGCCCCAGTAGAGTCTGAATTTCAATCTGAGGGCAAGGAAGCCTGTGGAAGGATCGTATTGAATTTCTGAACAGTCACGCTGCAGCTACAGGAAGAGGGATGGGTGGGTGGCGGGACAAGGTCTCCTCACGAACCTGCTACTGTGGAGTCTACCTTATAGATCTAGAGCCTAGAGCAGTCCTTTCTCTGGAGATGATCTCTGCTGCTGGTTCAGCAGTGACCCTGCTTTCTGTCCGGTTAGCGAATAGCGAGTACTACATAATGAGCTTTGAATCTGGAACAGGGAAACTGACAGATGCAAAGGGTGAAAGCGCGTGCGGCTGGGGCAGCCGTGGCACCATGATGAAGTTTTTTCACCTTGATTTTCCACGTCCTTCAGTGGGTCCACCCCTGGAGACAGGATGAAAAACATGGGAGTGGCTGGACCTGATTCTTCAAAAGAGGTTGCAAAGTCTAATGCTCTTCCCACCACATATTTGCTTCCTAAAGTCTCCTCAACGAAATGTCTGCCAGAAAAAAAAAGTACATCAATGTTTATAAGTCACAAAACAATAACATTTAAGAAAAGGGTCTATAGAAACGAAAGGATGTGCTCAAGGTCACAGGCTCGGTAGTTACAGAGCTAGGACCGACTCCAAACACTACTTATTAAGTCAACACTTACAACCTGTGCTGCTAGTTGCCAGCCTGCTCACCTAGATCGGGACTCCTTCTAAATCCCCGTCCATCCAGGCCACCGCTGACTCCTCTGGAAGCCTGAGTGACCGGTCATGTCACCACCATCCATAAGAAGACTGCCAGGACCAATGCGTCTGACAGCCTGCGGGCAGCGAAAGCCTCCATACTTCCTATCTCTGTGATCCTCCATTCCTACCCATGATTTACGGCCTTTCCAGTGTGCTCTCATGTCATATCATTCTCTGTTTCCTTTCACTTACTCCACTTACCAATGCTCCTTTCCAAAGTGTCCCATTGTATATAAAACCAAGCACAGACGCTGCAGCCACTTACTGACCATCTGGCCCAGCTCCTGGCCTTAACTCTCCCAAGGACACTGTTTTCCCTGTAGCCACCTCAGGGGGGCTCATTCTCCTACACCTGATGTACCTCAGCACTGGGAAGGTATCACGGTCCTGCTCACTGACGATGGCTATTTCTAAACCATTACTTCTCCACTCATGTGGCCCCACTGAGATTCATTTCCCCGGCTGTATCACCACTACCCCTGCACACTCATGTCGCCTGCTGTTCCTTTGGTCACTCTACTCATTCACTGACCACTTGGACATTTGGCTCATGGATTTTCTCTCGACCAGCCTGAGTGACATCAACACCCAGGAGGATACTCCTCCCAATTCTTAAGGATCTTCATTTCTTCCCCACTTGAACCATCGGATTCCACGGCCACACCCTCATCCTGGTCATTACCTGGGGTCATTTCCTATGTCTGAAACCATAAATAGAAACACCCCATTCTCTGAACCAAACTTTCTATCCTTACAATTCTTTCAGCAATCTACCCTTGCTCCACTGATTCTCTGCCTGTATTGGTGCCACTACAGATGCAGGATTTCCAGTACCTTGGCCTCTCTGGTGGTTTTTTTTGGTTGTTTGTTTTTTAAACCATCCCCTGATTCTCTTCACTTCTTTCCTATCCAGTGTAATGTCCATGGCCTATAAATTATTATTGTTTTTCTGAGGTATAATTGAAATACCATAAAATTCACCCATCTTAAGTGTACTATTCAATAACTTCTAATAAATTCACTGAACTGTGCCATCTTCACCATAAACCCGTTTTAGAACATTTTCACCCTGCCAATACAGTTCCTCATGACTGTTCAGATACTTGCTAATCCCACCCTCCAGCCCCAGGCGACTAGTAAGCTGCTTTCTGTCTCTATAGATTGCACAGCCTACGACTTCTAATCGTTCTCTTGCCAATACCTCCCGTCCCTTGCCTAACTCTTATTCTAACATCCCAACTTGGAATGACCAACGCTCTACATCAACTTAAGTCTGAATCTACACCTGGGCTGCTGTGTGCAAAGTTATCTAACAGTGAAGACTGGTGTCACTACAAATGCAGGATCTTAACAAGGTGCGCCTTCAATGCTACTCAAAATTCTTTCAGTTTCCCTGGTCAGGATTCTCCCATCTTTCAAGATCCTATTTTGAACCTTCAGCACTCTCCTCAAATCTCCAATCCTCACAACTCCCATTAAACACAAACTCAACCGATCATCGTGCTTTCTACTTCTCAGAGAAAATAGAAGTCATGAGGCAAAATCCCTCTTAACTTTCTGCCATGCTGCTACCACCCTAACTACAGTCACACCCATCTCTCTCTGTGATGAAAGAGATGTTCCTCCTGCTGAGGATGACCCTTTCATCTGTTCTCTGGATCCATTATCTCCTGCCACATTAGATGTGACGGGCATCCTTCTCAATACTGATATTGACGAGTATCTCTTTTCAAACTGTCCAGCTAGATACAAGAAAATGCATGGCAAACAGAGCAATAGGCCTCATGGGATTCTGGATGTTGGTACAGACTCCCATTACTAGAAGCACGAGGCCTTTGTGCTCAGCCCTGCTAGCTTGGCCATGCTGAGATTGCCCCATGCCTTTCCCGGGCCTTCCCACAACCCCCTCCCTGTTTCCTACCGCATGGCATAGGTCATCCGGTCAGGCCGCATGGTTCTCATCATGCAGAGGCGCTGCACGGCTGTCTTGTTCTTCCATTCCTGTGGGAACTTCTCCTTCTCAGGACATTCTGATTCCACAAACTTTTTCCAGCTTTTGGCAGATCCCTCAATGTCCCGATCCAGATGATAGAATTCTTCCATTGATGAAAGTGCCTAGGAAATGTCAGAGAATCTTGCTCTGAAATGCACTTTCTCAGAGCTGTAATTTGCATTGTGTTGGGGTCGAGGGGTAAGATGGTACTCAGACGTCATTTTGTCTCATTTATACTTTTTTCTGGAGCCTTGACTCTTCCTGTAGATAAACTCAAGGAAGAAGAAGGATTTTGATCATCTCACCTTTAGCAAACTGCCCCAGGAATATGCAAGGTTTAGTAAATAAGCGTTTGGGATATTACCAGCAGCAGAGACTGCGCAGCACTTGCTTGCAGGGTATTACATGGAAAAGGGGACGAGAAGGGATGCCATGATTTTCCTAGTCACGGAACCTGGGCATCTGAAGTCTCTGACTCCTCCCTTTCAGTCCCATATTCACTCTGCTGGCAGCTCCTTTTTTCCTTTCTGTCAATTCCTTTCTCAAAATGTCTCCAGAATATTTGACTTTGTATTAATGCCAACTCTAAAATTTCTAGGAATTGCCTGCTTCCATAAAGTTTAAGCCCAAATGCTTAACTTGCTAATGAAATCTCTTCATTTACTGCTTCCCTTCAGTCATTCCAGTTGACCAGGGAGCCTACTGTCCGAGCATGTCTGCTCCCAACTGTGGAAATGTGTCAGACTCGTTCCCAACTCCATTCCTTGTTCCTTGTTCCCTCTACCTTCACCACATCAGAGGTCCTGTTCTTTTCTCCGCCAAATTCTACTCCTTTCTTATGCTGGTCATGACTGATTATTATTTGTTAAGGTTCTACAAATTGTTAAAGTCCAGTGCAAAACCAGCAACCTCCCTCACATACATCCTCTCTAATCTAGAACACACAGCCCTCCTACTAGAGATTGACTCAATTTTTTGATGTTTGACTGCTGATAGCTTTTAAGCCTTACCCCCTCCCTCTTCTTCTTTGGATCCATATCGGGGCAAGTGGACAAGTAAGCCTAGGTACTCCCTCTTTGGTGCTGGACGGAAGTTGTACCACACAAGCCCTTGCCCATTCACAGGCACACACACCCTGGCCCCATTCTCTAACTTCCATTAAAAACCCCGACGTACTCTCCTTTCCTGGCTCTCTCAAGCCATTTCAGACTGATTGGGAGCTTCCCTGCTCTCTCCAGAAAGTCTCATATATGAGTAATAAGCTTTTAGGTACTTGTGTGGCATCATTTGTTTTGACATGGGAACCAATTTTAGCTAAGGGGGGGGGGGGTCCATCCTCTTTCCTCAGAGGCCCACATAACCATCACTCAGTCAGACACTGAATTACCTGCAGCCTTTCCATTATTACTCACCTCTGCTTGAATGTTTGGCCTCTCCAATGACATTAAAAGCTAGACTGTGTCCAAAGCACCTATCATAACACCATGAATTTTAAGGAACTCACACCTTCTTTGAATTCATTTGATATTTACTGAATGCCCACTACATGCTAGGTACTTGAGAATACAAAGGTGAATGAAAAAAGACATGCCTTCAAAGAGCTTACAGCCCTAAGTTCAAGAGAAAGAGGAGATGAAGGAGGCCTTAGTAGGTACGTAGAATTCTATTGGGCAGAGATAGCAACAGAGAGAAGCAAAGGGCATTTTATGGGGGAGGATCAACAAGAGCCGAAGTCTGGATGGGGAAGAGTGTGGAGCATGACAGAAAGGAGTGTGACTGCAGTAGAAGAATCTTATAGGCGACAAGGGGAGAGTCAAGTTGGAGAAGGACATATACACTTGACCTGGGCTTGCCTGGGCTCTTCTCCTGTGTATGAACACCTGTCCTGGCTTTACGTGCCCTTTCATATGGGCTCTGTAGCTTCCCAATGCACCCTGAGCACCTACAGCAGGGAACACACCTTCATTCGTGCTGAAAAATGTCGTTGAGTCATGTGTAGGATCGTGGGGGAAGTACCAGGAAATGAGTATTCTGGTCCCAATGCCACCTCTTATAAGCCTCTTATGACTTGGACCTATTTTTAAACCTTTGTGGGGTTTGATTTTCTCATTTGGAAAATGAGGTCAAGTAATTGTTGTCTGCATAGCTTATACTCTAATGTAGACACAAATGCTTTGAAGACTCTAAAGTCCTTCCTTGGGCTTTCTTGGGGTTCCTATAGTTACTGAACTGTGACTGCTGGTTTATTCATCTGTTACTCCCACAAGATTGTGAGTTCCCTGTGGGCAAGAACTTTCTTAGTCATCTTTGTATGTCTCAGGCCTAGCAGGCAGCCTGGCACTTAGGAAATGCTCAATTAATAAAGTTTGACATCTGGGCAGCCAGCGGGAAGGCTCTTGACAGGATGAGGAAAGCTACAGCTGCTGTAATTATTTCTCTCTGTGCTGAAGAACTCACTTTCATCTTCTTTCAGGCAGCCACTTCAGCCCCTCTTCCCAGCATGCATCATCATTAACCCTTCTGCAGTCCCATTACCCCCTCTGGTGTTACTACAAAACTGAGCAAATTACACTGAGCTCAGTGTTCCCAGCTGCCACCACTGGGTCTGCAACACACTGTCTTGAAGCTCTGGGTGGAACACAATTGCAACATTTAATCTCCCAAATGAGGGAAAGGCACTTCTAGCCTTCTAATAAGCTAAATGGAAATGACTAATTAGCCTAATTACATTGGACTGTGTAGCAAAATACAACTGTGCTAATGTGCCATCCAGAGTGGTAGTGAGGGGCCTTCAAAGGCTAACAGAGGCGTGCATCACAGATGAGATTTTTCTAATGAAGAGCAGAACATGCCCAGTACCTTAAAGTTCAGTATTTGATGAGACTTGAAAAATTCTTACAAAGGATACTAATAAAAGCAGTATTTTATCACAAAGATTTCATTCATTACCTGCCTATTAGTTCAGCTGGGGAAACAAGGCAATCCATCTTCCTCATCAGATAGAATGTTTAAGAAATTTTGTTTTATCATGTCCTATTCAGTTATACTTATTTTGTTTCTTTAGGCAAAACTCCAACTAAACACTTTAAAAGACCATTCATCAAAGACTTCAATGTGCACTACACATTGCATTGTATTTCACCTGCTCACATCCTGTACTGTGCTTGAGTTCAATGGGGCTGGACTTCGTTGTTCCACATCGCAAAACTCAGAAAAAGAGAGAGATAAAGCTTCATTCATTTGCAAAAGCCTTTGAACAACCAGATGAGCTTAGCCCACAAAACAAAACAAAAAAGCAAAGTGAAGCAACGCAAACCAAACAGTCCATTTTGTGAAGAGGAATGGAACTAAATTGCACAGTAGCTTTTGAGTTGTAAAGAGTGCTCCTGAATGATTGATTCTTTATGATTCCTGCTGCAGAGGGCTTTTTGGGACAATAGAGAGAAAGGCAACTGGATTTGGCCCAATTGGGTAACTCATAATTCCTTAAAGATTTTCCTTTTACAGAAAAATTCTATCAGGCATAACTCACATCAACCACAGCATGTATACACTTTAGAGATGGGCAATTAATCATCATAACTGTGATGGGGTGAACTGTGTCCCTCAAAAAGATATGTTGAAAAACTAACCTCCAAGATTTGTGAATGTGACGTTATTTTAAAATTTCTGGTCAAGATGGTAGAGTAGGTATATGTGCTTGCACCCTCTCACAAGCACATCAAAATTACAACCAAACTATAGAACAACCATCACTGAGAATCACCTGAAGTCCAGCTGAACTGGAGCCCTACAATTAAGGATATACAGAGAAGTCACCTCGAGACTGATAGGAGGAACAGCGACACAAAATGGGCTGGTCCCACACCTGCATGTGACCATTAAAAATTGGGAGGGATATCTTGGCTGTGGAGGTCCCCCTGAAGGAATGAGGAATCCTAACCCCTCACCAAGTTCTCTGGCCCAGGGTTCCAGTGCCAGGAAAAGAAATCCCCATAACATCTGGCTGTGAAAACCAGTGAAGATTGTGTCTGAGTGAGATGGAGGGTGGTTGGAGTCCCAGGTGATCCTCTTAAAAGGCCCACACATGGACTTATATGCTAATGGACTCATTCACTCTTATCTCCAGCGTAGGGACAGCAGCTCGAAAGTGCCAGAGACATATGGGGAGGAACTGAATTGTCTGGATTAGGGTGAGCTGGAGGGGCAGCTTTCTCCCACAGAAAAGTGCTGGCAGAAACCATTATTTCTTTTCTTTTCTTTTTTTAAAGAAACCATTATTTCTTTGCTGAGCCCTCCCCACTCCCAGTGAGTCTCCAAGAACCTGACTAACACTGTTTTTTCCACCCTGGTGATTCCCTGAGACCTCACCCCACCCAAATTTCGGGCACACCCAAGCACTTCCAGTGGCTTTTCCATGCAAACAACCTGTCTTGGCTTATGCTGTGGACTTTCCTAAAATCTCTCAAACGTTCACAAAACCCAAACAAGCAGCATCTGGCCTCGGCATGCCCTGTACCTCTTCCTGAGCAGCACCAAGACTGGAACTAGTAGAAGTCTGCCTCAGTTCACTGCGTGGCCTATAGAGGCACTTCTAAGCCCAGCACAGATGGCTGCTACCTGTGGGTTGTGCTGTGGCTCATGCCATGGGGCCCCGGAGAGGGCACAGGCTGTGACAGAACTTGGCCTGCTGCAGGGCCCCTCTCAGAAGGCCCCAGGGCTGGCACACTGGATGCTTGGCTTCAGACCAGCTGGAGCACCATCCAGCTGCCCCCACAGACAACACACTCAAGGAGTAGACTAGGTGGGCGCCAGAGCCCTGCTAAAGCAAATCCTGCACAACAGCTCCTCTACTGTAGTCACGTCCAGTCCTTACATCTAATTAGCCCTAGGGTCAATCCCTTCCATTGACGTGCAAACAGCTCAACCACAAAGGAGGGCACACATAACCCACACAAGGGACACAACTGGAGCACCCGGCTCAGGTGACCAGGGAGACTGCACCACTGCTACATAAGGCCACTCTACCAAGACCAGGAGACATAGCAGCCCTACCTAATACATAGAAACAAACATATAGAGGCAGCCAAAATGGGGAGACAAAGAAATACGTCCCAAATAAAAGATCAAAACAAAGCTCCAGGAAAAGAATTAAACAAAATGGAGACAAGCAATCTATCAGACACAGAGTTCAAAACACTGGTTATAAGGATGCTCAATGATCTAATTGAGAACATCAACAAAGAAATAGGAAACATAAAAATAGAGATAGAAAGTACAAAAAAGAACTAGTCAGAAATGAAGAATACAATAACTGAAATAAAGGAAACATGAGTGGGAATCAACAGGAAATTAGATGAGGCAGAGAATCATACCAGTGATTTAGAAGTAGAAAATACTCAATTAGAACAGCAAAAAAGAAAAAAAGAATTAAAAAATAGGATAGTTTAAGGGGCCTCTGGGACAACATTAAGTGTATGAATATTCCCATCATTGGGGTACTGGAAGGAGAAGAGAGAGCCAAGGAATTGAAAACCTGTTGAAGAATGATGAAAAAAAACTTCCTTAACCTGGTCAAGAAAATAGACAGTCAAGCCCAGGAAGCAGAGAGTGTCCCAAACAAGATAAACTTAAAGAAGCCTACACTAACACACACCATAATTAAAGTGCCAAAGCTTAAAGACAAAGAGAGAATCTTAAAAGCTGCAAGAGAAAAGCAGTTAGTTATCTGCAAGAGAGCTCCCATAAGATTGTCAGCTGATTTATGAACAGAAACTTTGCAGGCCAGAAGGGATTAGCACAAAATATTCCAAGTGATGAAAAGCAAGGACCTACAACCAAGATTACCCAGCAAGGCTATCATTTAGAATCAAAGGATTGATAAAGAGCTTCCTAGACAAGGAAAAGCCAAAGAAGTTCATAAACATCAAACTAGTATTACAAGAAATGTTAGAGGGACTTCTTTAAGAAGAAGAACAAGAATAAAGAAAAACCCAAAACATGAATAATAAAATGGCAATAGCTACATATCTATCAAAAATTACTTTCATAGATACGTAAAGGGGTGGCCAGTTAGCTCAGTTGGTTAAAACGTGGCGCTGATAACACCAAGGTTGCCGGTTCAATGCCTGCATGGGCCACTGTGAGCTGCGCCCTCCTTAGAACAAACAAACAAACAAACAAACAAACAGTATATTAGAAATAAACTTTCAATGTAAATGTATTAAATGCTCCAATCAAAAGATAGGCAAGCTGAATGGATAAGAAAACAAGATCCTTACATATGCTGCCTATAAAAGACTCCCTTCAGATCGAAATACACATACAGATGGAAAGTAAAGGGATGAAAAAGATGTTTCATGAAAATGGAAACAAACAAAGAAAAAAAAGCTGGGGTAGCAATACTTATACCAGACAAAATATACTTTGAAACAAAGGCTATGACAAGAGACAAAGAAGGACCCAGTAATCCCACTTCTGGATAGTTATCTGAAGAAACCCAAAACAGTGCTTTGAATGGACATATGCATCCATATGTTCATTGCAGCATTATTTACAATGGCCAAGATATGGAGGCAGCCTGAGTGTCCATCAGTGGATGAATGGATAAAGAAGAGGTGGCAGATATATACAATGCAACATTACTCAGTCATAAAAAAGAATGAAATCGTGCCATCTGCAACAACACTGATAGACCTAGAGGGTATTGTGCTGAGTGGAGTAAGTGAGAAAGGCAAATAGCATATGATTCTACTAACATGTAGAATCTAAAGAACAAAATAAACAAAACAGAAACAAGATCATAGATACAGAGAGCATTTTGATGGTTGGCAGCTGGGAGGGTGGTTGTGGGGGTAGGTAAAAATGGGGAAGGGATTGAGAAGCAAAAATTGATAGTTACAAAACAGTCATGGGGATGTAGGGTATAGCATAAGGCATATAGTCAATAATACTGTAATAACTCTGTATGGTGTCAGATGGGTACTAAACTTACCGGGATGATCACTTCGTAAGTTATATAAATGTCTAATCACTATGTTTTACACCTGAAACTAATATAATATTGTATGTCAACTGTAATTTAAAAATTAAAAAAAAAAAAAAAAAAACTAGAAAAAAAAATTTAAAAATTATTAAAATAATAAAATAAAGTAGGGTCTTTGCAGGCATAATCAAGTTAGGATGAGGTCAGTAGGATGGTCCATAATCTCATATGACTGATGCTCTTATAAGAAGAGAAGAGACACAAAGACACACAGAGGGAAGATGGCCATACAACGACCATGGACATGGAGGTTGGAGTGATGCTGCAGGAAACCAAGGAACTCCTGAGGCTACCAGAACTGGAAGAGACAAGGAAGGATCCTCCCCTTGGGGCCTTTTGGAGGGATCCTGGCCTGCCAAAACCTTGATTTCAGATATCTAGCCTCCAGAACTGTGAGGTAATAAATTTCTGTTGTTTTATGCCACTCAGCTTGTGGTACTTTGTTATGGTAGCTTTAGGAAACAAATATAATAGCCACAACCATAATCATCACCATATTCAGCTTCTCTTTACTGTATGTTTGTATGTCTGACATAACCCTGTGACGTAGGTATTATGAAGACCATTTTGCAGATAAGGAAAGAAAGTCTCAGAGGAATAAAAAACATGTCAGAGGCCACACACTCAAACTTGAAGGGCATGGTCTGTATTGAAAGGAACCTACTTACAGTTTGTAATCTGTTCAATGTTCACAGAATCCCAACCAAACTAAACTGGGCTTTGCAATCAGACAGGCTGGAGTTTGAGTCCTGAATTGGCTACTTATAAGTTGCGGGACCTCACTTTCTGCATATGCTAAATAGGAACAAATAATACCTATTGCCCAGGTGAAGAGGAGAAGGTAATGCATTTCTAAGGTGCTCAATAAACGTAAGCTGTTATTAACCACTGGTAATCCCGGGCTGGAATGCATCCCATGCTTTGAGGCTGAGTTAAAATTCATGTCAAGATGCCTGATCAGAGCCTGGCATCTGTCTGTTTCGTGGAAGTGCTATCACAGCATCTCTATACCAGCCTGAGGGCCTCACAGAGGAGCCTACATTCCAGCCCTAAGCACTGACAGGTGAAGAGCAGCTCAGCTGAGTCAGAGAAGCTCACAGGATCTTACTGTTACATATGTGACATATGTGACATCCCAGTAGGCTGGGAAGGGTGAGCTCTGCTGTGGGGGTACAGGTAAAGGGATGAGCTATGTTAAAATAGCTCCAGGATGAACCCCCAAAAAGAGCCCTACTGACTTCCTGGGGACCAGTGTCAGAGACAAACTCCAGGAGATGAGAACTTGACTTTTTTCTAGGGGCTGATACTGACCTTGATGCCACCCCAGGCCTGATGGGAGAGGAATTCCACTGGACTGGTGACGCCTGTCTGCACTGGGGATCGAAGCAGGAAATCCAACTCTGCCGCACTGACTTCCTGGTTCATGAGGAGAATCTGCAATGTGGAAGAATGACACTGAATTTCGTTAGCTGGCTGTAGTCCCAGGGTCCTGGAGGTCTTCAGGGTCATCACTCAGTGCACGTCTAACACTAGCGCTTGCTCGTCACTTTTGATAGTTGAAAGGAGGCGTGGAAGGAAGTGTATTTCTGTGCAAAGCACTTCTGTGTGCATGTGTTCTCACCCCAAATATCAGCGTGATTTAAATGCACACAACGAATGACTATATAATCTTGATAAGCGAGTGTTTTATGTATCAATCATAAATGCCACGGAATACATTCCTGCAATCTAATTGAGAAGATGACACATACAAATGACATGATTTGAGGAGAGTGTCAAAGTAACATATGAACATATGCAAAACAGAAGTGCATATATGAATCAATGATGCTAAAGGGCTTCAGGGATAGGGGAATGGCCAGCAAGGAGGGGTGGGAGGATTCATCTGACTAAACCTTCTGTACGTAGTTTTGAACTGGGTCTTGGAGAAGCTAAAAGACAAGAATATTTAGACAGGAAGGGAAGGCTTTCCAGGGAGAGGGCAGTAGAAAGTGCAGAGGCTTGGAGGGAATTAGTGAGGTGTGGGATGGTGAGGCATTTGGCTTGTTTGAGCTAAAGATTGATGCTGGGAGGTGCTTGGGAAACTGTTCTCCTCCCTTCAAATGGTGTGCTCTGCTGAGAAGTTACAGATGGAAATGTTCAGTAAGAAATAAAAATGTGGTCAATTTGAGAAAAAGTATCTAAGGTGATAACAGGGTAGAAATAGCAGATGAGTTGGAAAAGCCCTTGTTAAATGAAGTTAAAATATGAGAGAAGAGTGAAAGCTAGGGGTGGAAGCTCCTTGGGGTTTGGGGGAAATGTGTGGTAAGGTGGAAATTAGTCTATACTGGGCTGGGACTCGAGTTTTTTGAGATGGCCAAGCTGTCATCTCTGGTGGGACGGGGAACACAAAGGGTGAGAGGGCTAAGCCACATTAATACTTGCTCCCCAAGGATTCAGTCTTTGGAATCTACAGAGTCAGCGCAGAAGTGATCATAGAATATCTGACTTTTAGAACTCAAAGAGGCCTTCAAGATAATCTTGTCTGTGCTCCTAATTTATGTACAGAAAAAAATTCCAAATGCTACATGATTAGAGATAAGTGCAAGGAAATAAGTTTTCACGGTTTTTTTTTTCTGTTTGTTTTTGTTTTTTGATGTTGAGAAGAAATAGAAGATAAGGGTTTCTTATTAACACTGGAAGTTCCTGATGCTCCCAAACCCTTGAGAATCCGAGTTCTAAAGGGCTTTTTTAAAAGGCCAAGACTGCTATGGCTATTGAAAGACATTTGCAAAATCTTATTCCAGGGGACAGTTAAGACATTAAACTTATAATCCTAGAGGTAAATAAATAATGTGTGATACCCTAACGAAGTTCTTACTGCATCTCAAAAAGTATCTAGTTATTGTTAGGGCCAACCAGTTTCGTCTTCAGTGCCATTTTGGATTGGCAGGTAGTGGCTGCTGGAGAGCTTGTTGAGGAGGATCTTTGATCATCTAAGATCATCAGTGAAAAGTACAATGATTAATTAAGAACGTCTGCAATAGTGGGTCAATGGTGGGGCAGCATGCGTGTACCCAAATGATCTTCTTGTCCGATACCTCTGCTTAGAGCTCAACGGTCTTCACAAGCTGTGGGAAATGATCTTAAAAGAAGAAAGGTTTTTATTTTTTTATTTTTTTACATTTGCTGATTGGGCCCTAGAAAATGACTTGTTTTCTGGAAACTACTTCAATACCCTTTTACCTGAAAGGTGAGCTGGGCAAGGTAGGTGAGCTTGTCACACTCGAAGAGCCCGCGGGTGGTGTACTGGTACACAGAGAGGGTGATGCTGTCGGTTAGGTGGGTCACTCGCTCCTGGAGGCTCTCAGCGGGAGGCGCCTTCTCCACAGCCTTCTGGAAGATGACACTGAAGGCCTGCGGGCACGAGGTAGGACATTTACATAACTGTATATAACTAGTAGACTTACATGTGAAGGATGTTATAATTTGTCAGCCACAGAAACGTTTGCCCAACATATCCTGTGAAGAACGGACAGTGGCAACAAGAAAACTCTTGTCTTGGATTGCTAAGCTCTTTTCTTAGTTTGCTCATATGAATTATCACGTTGTCACAAAGTGGGTAAAGCTGTGAGGCATGCAGAGAAGAGCCTATGGTTTTGACCAGCGAAAAATAAATGTCCGGTGTCCAAAACAATTAAATGAAATCCTATTGTCCTGTTGTATAACTACCCAAATAAAAAGTAAACACAGCCAACAATAACCAGCTGGGATTAATGAATGGACCCACTAGATTATAAAATTCTGGATGGTAGAACCAGTGTCTTGTACAACTCTGTTGTCTTAAAGAGACCCTTGTACGTAATAGGCACTCAGAATATTTTTAATCAGTGATTTTTCCTTTGGTAATGATCAAAATCTCATGTGTTCTTTGTTTTTCTTTCTGTTAACTCAGCAGTCATTCGATGAGTCCTCTTACGTGTCCTTTTTCCAGGTGAGGACCCTTCCTGCAATGGTGGGAGCATAACCTGATTTAGTTACATCTTCTGAACTATACATTATAGGCATAATATGAAATAAAAATCATATGAATCAATTTTCCATTTCTTTAAACTTAGCTATAGACTGTTAATAAAAGTACGTTTAGGAATGGTGCATTTTGAATGTGATATGAATAGAATAAATCATTATAAAAGTCAAGATATATTTGGCTATGTAGATTTCCAGTCTTTTCTCTATTTTTGTCTTGTGGCTTCAAGAAAAGGGAAAAAAAAATCTTAGGGCTTTCTAATACCAGGCATTTGAAACTCAGTGGAAACCATGTAAAATTTGTGCCTCAGTATTTCCTTGTTTGCAAAACAAGGAAAAAACAAGAAAAAAAAAACCAAAAAAAAAAACACGTGAATTCCTCTCTCTGTTTCACAGCTCCATGGTGTTTTTTGTTAATGCAGCTTGTAGATTTTCATTCAGTTTTGATGATCCTAGCAAAATCCTCTAACTATCTTCACCCCCAACCATTATGATGTTCACCTTCCCTTAGTAGGATTTAGATCAGATTATAGCTGTTGGAAGCCCACAGTTTCCCAGCACCACACAGAGCAATTTGGGAAACTTCTACTTGCAGAACAGGTCCATAGAGATGGAGTGCATAGTTCTCCCGAGTTGGTGGTTACTATGGCCATTCTCTAAAACTATCTTTATCAAAACGACAGTAAAGAATCTCCAGTTACTAAGTTTAAACAATGTGATTCACAATTCAGGAAAAGATCTAAAGGAATTTTAAAAACCTAGGTACATTTAGCATTTTCTTTACAATAGACTAATTTTGGCTCTCTTTTCCTTTCTATCCTAAAAACAAGTCTCCTCTTCCTCTTACTTTTGGTGTCTGAACAGCTCAGGTGCTGGGCCTGATCTCGACGGCTATGGCTTCCTCCAGAAGCTCTCTCCTTCCCACAAGATCTTACTTTGGTTCTAACTACCCTTGTTGCTCTTTGAGGTCCCTTATCCATTCATTACCTTTGTATCACATATATATACATATACATATACATATACATATACATATACATATACATATACATATACATATACATATACATATACATATACATATATATATATATATATATATATATATATGTTTATCTTTTCATTTATATCAGATTGTGAGCACACTGAGGTGGGGTCCAGGCCTTACTAAGTTCTTGTCTTTCCCAATTTCCAACCCAGCTCTTCACATACAATAGGCACTGAAGAGATTTGTTAAATGAATGAGTCCTGCTAATGCCCTCAAAAGCTTAGGCGAAGAATGAGGGCTGCTGTAGACCAAGCGTCTCAAACTCAAATGCCTTCAGGGACCAGATGTGTGAGACCCAATAGGGTAGAGATAGGGGCTGTGGGAACCTGGAAGGGGAGGTACACGCTCACTTAGGAAGCAGCCGTCCCTTAGCTCCAGCGAATTTACGCTACGTGGAATGGGAGCTCAGTGCTGCCAAATCTTCCAGACTTTCATGAGAAGCCAGAACGTGGGATTTGTGTGAAATCTCCCTATTTTAAAATCTTTGGAACCAATGAAAGTATTTGAAAAGCCCTCTGAGGATCAAGGAAAACAAGTCAACAGGCCCTAGGGCCTCCAACGCTCTGTGTTTTATTTGCTGCTGCCTGATTCTTCCCTTTCCAATCTCTTTGAGAAATATTCCTCTAGCTGTGTTGTCCCTCCAAAATGCACAAAACAGTCTGCAAGAACCCCCAGTGAGGCGTCTGCTCACTCAGGACACCATGGCACCCTGCAAAGGTGTCACATTCATCCTCTCCTAGCCTTTGGATGAGTGCTGAAGAAAAATTTCTTTATGACCACTTAAGTTTCATCTTAACCACGTTATGAACTTCTAAGTTCATACGAAATCTGGCTTTTGAAGAGTCTTTTGCATGTATATAAGCAAATCCACATATTTTAATATACTCCTTCTCAAAACACTTTGGAAAGCTGGGATGTGAGGTTGTTGCCACCGAGGCCGATTGCTAGTTTCCATACTCTGAGAATGCCTCTCCTTTCTCTGCCAGGAAGAAGAACTGTAAAATCCAACCGTAGATGAAATCCAAGACCATGAACACTCCCCAGTGGCTAGTTCTTCTTCAAATCACAGAAAGCTTCTAAGTTACTGCTGTTCTGCTATGTTTGAAAACACGTATTTCAGCTCTGTATCTTTAAGCATTTAAACCTACTTTCAATGATCAAGCTGGTCAATTCCTTTTTTTAATTATTTTTTATTTTCAGTTACAGTTGACATTCAGTATTATCTTATATTCGTTTCAGGTGTACAGCATAGTGATTAGATATTTATATAATTTATGCAGTGATTCCTCCAATTACTCTAGGACCCACCTGGCACTATACATAATTGTTGCAACATTATTGACTATATTCTCTATGCTGTACTTTACATCCCATGACTGTTTTGTTAACTACCAATTTGTACTTCTTAATCCCTTCATCCCCCCAACCCCCGCAGTTCCTCAACCCCCTTCTCTCTGGCAACCATCAGTTTGTTCTCTGTACCTCTGAGTCTGTTTCTGTTTTGTTTGTTCGGTTATTTTGTTCTTTAGATTCCACATATAAGTGAGATCATATGGTATTTGTCTTTCTCTGACTTATTTCACTCAGCATAATACTCTCTAGGCCCATCCATGTTGTCACAAATGGTAAGATTTCATTCTTTTTGATGGCAGAGTAGTACTCCATTGTATAAATGTATCACCTCTTCTTTATCCACTCATCTACTGAAGGTCACTTGGGTTGTTTCCATATCTTGGCTATTGTAAATAGTGCTTCAGTGAACATAGGTGTGCATGTATCTTTTCGAATTAGTGTTTTGAATTTCTTTGGATAAATACCCAGAAGTGGAATTGCTGGGTCATAAGGTAGTTCTATTTTTAATTTTCTGAGGAACCTCCGTACTGTTTTCCATAGTGGCTGCACCAATTTGTAATCCCACCACCAGTGCATGAGGGTTCCCTTTTCTCCACATCCTTGCCAACACTTGTTCTTTGTTTGTTGATTTATTGATGATTGCCCTTCTGACAGGTGTGTGATGAAATCTCATTGTGGTTTTAATTTGCATTTTTTTGATGATTAGTGACATTGAGCATCTTTTCATGTCTACTGGCCATGTCTGTGTCCCTTTTGGAGAAATGTGTATTCACGTCCTCTGCTCATTCGTTAATTGGATTGTTTGGGGTTTTTTTGGTGTTGAGTTGTATGAGTCTTTTATAAATTGTGGATATTAACCCTTTATCAGATGTATCACTGGCGAACATCTTCTCCCATTCAGTGGGCTCTCTTTTCATTTTGTTGGTGGTTTCTTTTGCTGTGCGAAACTTTTTAGTTTGATGTAGCCCCATTTGTTTATTTTTTCTTTGGTTTCCCCCAGTTTTTGGCAATTCTTAATAACACTACGGGGACCCAAAATGCCCACCTCTTATAAATAGAGCTTCGAATGACAAAACAGGCCTATACCAGGGTCCTGTTGCTGAAAAACAACTTACAACATATCTTTGAACACATATTTTCATCGGCCTTACCTGATTTTTTTTCCCCAGGAAGACTCACTGAGGTAGATTTCAACTACTCTTAAAACTAAGGAGGTGACCCTGTAGTTAGTAGGCTTATTTGGCTAGCTTTTACAGGATTTAAAAATATTTTATAATTCTTTCATATGCTGCTTTGACTTGAATATAAGGCCAAGTATTGGATTTCTTTTAAAAACATAAAATATTATAAACACAGTTCAGTTTATCTGGAAAGACTCTGAGGTGAAGGAAATGTATTGGGAAATGGTGAAATGCCACTTCTAGTTAAATGAGCCCAGATAGTAGACGCCCTCTGATTTCTTAGCTGATCAAGTTCATCCCAACACCTTGGCCTCCATATGGCAGTTGAGCTTCACAAAATGAGGTGTGTGCTCTGAGTGTGTGTGTGTGTGTGTGTGTGTGTGTGTGTGTGTGTGTGTTTTCTGTCTGTTGGGTCAAACCAAATAAATTATTCAGAAATGCTTCACTGTCCCCTAATGCCTCTTCAATTATGATCTTTTGGTGAATGCTCTAGGGGACAAAGATACATTTAAAATTTATAGATCTTTCTTTTTCATGAGTAAGATAAGTTTAGTCAGCACTTATAATTTGCTAACATCTTTGGTTTTAGAAATATTTCAACAACCATAAAACAGTAGCTTTGGGACATGAAAGTAATGAGCAAAGGAATTTAAAGTTGATCCATTATTATCGCCTGCTTTGGTTTTAACTGATACAAGTGACACACGCATTTGATTGTCCCTATTTACTTTAAGCTCTTTGGGGGCAGGGATTACTTCTGCTATTTCCTGGTATTCACTTTCACACGTTCAGTAAGCATAGTACCTGCCACATCATATATGCTTACTGAAGGAGTGAGGCTGAGACTTGGTGTCGCATCTCCTGTTCCAGCCCAATAACCAACGAGTCATGAAAGACCCAATTAAAGACATGAGGGAGGTAATATAGGCCTGAAGGCACTGCAGCTGTTCTCCTGGATTTGATTTTAAAGATCTGCCTTACCTAATAAAAGCACATGGATAAGCTCTCATGGAGAGTCGCTTAGAGCAGTAGATTATACTGCTTTATCATGATTATGTAGAAAACTCCAGGTGAAGGTTACCTTGAGAGAAAACTGGTACATCGGATGGATCTTGCTGAGGTCATTCATGATGAAGTAGAGCAGTGAGGCTCGGGCAGCTGCAGGTCGGTAGTGCTCTCGGGCCTCGTTGATTTTCACTTCAGTCAACTTGGCCTCCTGGACCTGTTAGAAAAATAAACAAACAGTGGTCCATTGTTCCAACCAACCAGGGCTTACTGAAAATAGCTTGGCTTTTCTGTATAAGGACATACATGTCTATGTATGGAGTGGGGTATATTGGGATGGGGACAGTGGCTGGAAGGTTAAAAGCTCTTGTGGTATTCCTTCATAGAGCTTGAGTGACAAAGGATTTGATACACTCCTAGACTTTCACAAGGGTTAGAGTGTCAGCTCTTCCAGTTGGCAAATGTGGGCCATCCAAGCCTCTTAGCTCCATTTCTAACAAGAAACATTTCATAGAAATACAAACATATATATTACTTGAAAATAAACCAGAATTCCAGAAAGTGTGTATCCAGTAAGAGGAGTATAATCTGTTTTATTTGTTTGTTAATTTTGTTCTTTACATTAAAATATAAGGAAATATAGTCAATAATATGGTAATAACTATGTATGGTGCCAGGTGGGTACTAAACTTATCAGGGGGACCACTTCTTAAATTATATAAATGTCTAATCACTATGCTGTACACGTGAAACTAATACAAAATAACAGTGAATGTCAACTATAATTGAAAAAAAGACGCATAATCTATTTTTCTATTTCCTTAATTTTTATGAAAAAGTTAACAGGCTAACTCACAAAGAAAATCTCTTTCAACGTAATATTCTATTTTTAGTAAATTGCTGATCAGATGTAAAAATAGGAAAAGAGACTTATGCATCAGAAAGGGGGCTTCTTTAAGAACATACCGCTAAACACAAACCTTAATATGATCTGCCTTCTGCTCCAGAATAGAGTGAAACTACTGATAATTTGTAAGGGTCTCACAGGAAAAAAAACAATGATCCCTATTGAAGATGAGCTTATAATAAACAAAACTTCAGGAGGAAGTGTTACCAAAGGGGTCAATTAGATAACTCTTCCCCACACAAAAAATTCCTAGGATTAGCATCCTAAGAGCTGAAGCTGAGTGAACAATCTAAAACTCACAAGTAACTACTTATGTTTAAAAGTAGTAGAGGTGAAATGAAGTAAAAGGCAAAAAAAATAGGTAAAAAGGTTTTAAAAAAGGTAAAGTAAGAGGTAAAAATAAAATCAGGGCATTGTAAAAAAGAACAGGCATTATCTGAAAAGAGACTAACTAGAACTTAGAAAGATACATTTATATAAATGAAAAACTCAGTACAAATGGACTCAGTTAAAAAATGGACTAGAGTTGAAAAGAAAATAAGCACACTACAAGACAGATCTGAAGGAATTGTTACAATAGCAGCTCAGAGAGAAATAAAGATGGAAAATATATAAAAGAGATGATGAGACTTGGCAGTCTTGGCAGATAGAATGAGAAGATTCAAAATATGTCTAACAGAAATAAGCGGAGAATAGAGAACATGAGGGAGGGGTAGTGTTTGAAGCTACAATAATTCAGACTTTTCCAAAAGCGATGAAAGACCAGAGCTCTTTCTTTGAAGAAGGAGTTGAGGTCAAAGAAAGTTTACTCCCCACAGGCCCTTGAAGAAATAATTATTTACTTCAATTAGAAGAAAACTGAACTAACATGAAGAAACGAAATACAAGAATTTCTTAAATATATAGCTAATCTAAATAACGAAGACTCTAAAAAATCACAACCAGTTTGGAAATAGGTGGTAAAAGCAAGGTTGAACTAAAATATTAAAGAACAGTAACAGAAGATGGGAGCAAATGATCAAAGTGTTCTAAAATCCTTACATTGTTTTGGAAGAGGCCAGATATATTGTTCAATATCTATTGTTAAGTCACATATAAAATGAAATATATTTTTTGTATATAAATGAAACAATTGAGGTTAATCAATAAAATAAGAGTGAATAACTTTAAAATCAGCCAAGGATAAAAGAGGAGGATAAAGAAAAATCAAGAAAGGAGAAAAAGTTTTATGTGAGTAGACATAAACAAAAGGCATGGTTAATAGAAAACACAAATTAAGACAGTAGAAAGAAATTTAATAAAAATTAAGATAGTAGAAAGATATTTAACTATATCAGTAATGTTAATAAATGTAAGTTGGTTACATTCAGTAGTTAAAAGACAAAGATTCTCAGAAGGGAGCAGAAATGAACAAAAATCACATAATTGCTCAGACTGGTGTTATCGCAGATCCATATTCTTCAAACTCACCTGGGTCCTTAATGCTGTTCATTAATTTGTGTGTCTCTAGTCAACTTTCATTTCCATTTCCTGCAACAACTATTATAAATCTTCACTCTTCTCCCCAAGCCCTCTATCTCACCATCATTCCCTCTCTCTCAGCAGATGAACTTGACTCATGCTTTCACAGATTACATAGGGGCCATAAGAAAAGGATTTCCTTAATTTCCATTCCTTTAAATTTCTGTCCCCCAACTCCAGTGGTCCACAGGGACCCATGAACCGTTTCTACACTCCTTTTGGACCTTTATCCCCTATCACATTGAAACTAACTCTCCATCTTTCTAAAGATATGCTCTTGCCCGGTAATGGATGATTAATAGAATTAGTGGGAGTGATCAGAATGTAAAGTATAAAAATGTCGAATCACTATATTGTACATCTGAAACTAATGTAACCAACATAATTTTGTATACCAAGTATACTTAAATAAAAAAAAATAAAGATAAGCTCTTCATTGGTGACTGGAATTATATTTTTCCTGACTTTCTGATGTACCCCACTGTATTAATCATTCCTTCTCATTCCTATAAACTCAACTCTTCACAACTGCTCCTTTTCCTTTATAACCCATGCATCCTCCCATCCCCAGCTAAGACCTTAACATGCTCATTCCCTCCCATCTTAGGGGATAAAGCCTCCAAGGATCCCACGTACTCCTTAAGTTACAATTCTTTTTCTTTTTACCATTTCATAGTTTGGTTTCTTTAAAGAGTTGTCTATATTTACGTCCCCTTTCTCGACTCCCATTTAGTCTCAATCTAATATGGTGTTCTAATACAAGCTTCCACTTCTACTACTTCCCTGAAACCATTCTACTCAAGTTCATTAATAACTCCCTTTTGCAAAATTCAGTGGACCCATCTCAGCCATGTCTTACCTGAGTTCTCAGCATCATTCAACACCATTGACATCCCTTCTCTTGAAATGATTTTTCATAATACCTTATTTACCTGCTTTTCCTCTCACCTCTCTGCTCTATTCCATTCTTCATATCTTCTTTACTTCCCTTAAAGTGTCTTAGTATCCCTCAATGCTCTACTCCCCGTCTTATCATTGCACACGTATCTCCCAGATGACTTCATCGACTCCTAAAGTTTCAATGATCAACTACTTGTTGATGACTGAGCATTCTTATCGCCAGCCCAAAACCTTATATCCAAAAACCCATGGGATGTTCCCTGTTGGCACCAGTACCTTGCTAGATGCTTATTCCCGGAGCCTGAGACATTCTCTTTAGCCACATATAACCATATGCAATCAATTAACAAGTTTTTCAATTTAACCTCCTGGAATTTGCACATAGCTCTTGAATTGTCCCACTTCTTCGTACCACTACTGCCAGCCTTAATTCAGGACACCATCCTCTAGTCTGGATTACTGCACATCCTACTACTTTCTCTGCTTCCTGCGTTCCCAGGCTCCCCACCAGATTATAGCTGGAGTGATCTTTCTAAAGCACAGATCTAATCATGTCACTCTCTTCTCTAAAAAGAAAAAATAAACCTCAACAACTCTTGTATGATCCCCAACTCTCTTCTAAAGCCCAAACTTCTTAGCATGGTCTACAAAGCCCTTTGCAATGGAAACACAGCCTACCTTCCATGCCTCATCTCCAGTGACTACTTCCATCCCCTCTACAATCTCTCGATGTTCCAGTTACACTGAAGGGAAACAGCCCTCTCCCTCTCAGCCAACATGATTGAGTGCCTTTCCTCTGTCTGTTCACGGCTTCCTGTGCTTCCTCTACCACCACCCTCATCACAGCTTTGCAGTTGTCTGGTTACTTGTCTGTCTCCTCCAGGGGACCAAGTCCTGGAAGCCTGGGATTCTGGCAAGGTCATTGTTATACCCCCAACTTTTGTCATGGAATTTGGAATACAGCAGCCTCCAAGTGAGTATTCATTGGATGAATCAATGAGAAAGAAGACAAAAGGAAAAGAAGCAACAAGAGACAAAAAGGCATTTTGAAACACTTGGCACACAGCAGGCACTCAATAAATGTTCACTGACTTTAAAGAGAGGGCTAAAGAAAGAAGGGTTGAGGAGGGAGGAAGAAAAATCAACATGGTCAATTCCATCTCTGACCTACCCCTCCTATGTGAATTGGGTTCTGTTCCGCCATCTCTTCTGCCCTAGGCAGTGGAACTTCTATAATTATTTTACAAACTTTGCATACTCCTCTCTAGAGACATGGAGACCGCAGAGAAACAGCAGTAAACCTGCTGGTCACACAACAGCCACAGAGACAACGCAAGGCTGGACCTTCTTCCTTTCAGTCTCTCACCCCGACCTCAGTGGTCTGTTATCTCAGAGTGGGTATGAGCTGGTTTATTTGCCCTGCCCATCATTACTTTTCATTTTTTCCTACCTCGTCCCTACCTGGAACAGAGTCTTTTACATATTTGGAAAAATCCCAATAATCTGACAATAAGTGTATTCCCTCGATGGTGTAGTGTTCCTGGACGCTGCTATGGGCACACTTATCCTGCTCAGAGCCAGTATCTTAATTACCTTTTCTATCCAAGAGCAGGGCTGACAATGAGGAAGGGCCTGTGTAGGTTCAGCAGCCTTTTGGGAAACGGGGATGGGTTTGTCCCCAGCAAGTCATGAGTTATAGTCCCCACAAGGGAAAAGACTTCCAAATGTTGTGAAATAAAGAAAGCAAGCTATCTACTAAATTGTTTCGCAGGATGATACCGTTTTTGAGAGCTGAATTTCCTGGGAAATCACTGGAGCTCTCTCATTAAAATCAGACCTGTGAGATTTTCACAGGCTGGGGTTTTCTCAGGGTGCGGTCATGCCTGAACCAGCCAACTCATAGAGCAGTGTGATCCCTTAGCTGCAGGGCAACTCCACAAACTCACTGAGGAATTAAGTTTGAGCTGCCATTCCCTGCATAGAACGAGAGGCCCTGCACAGACTTAAGTGCTCATCAAATGAGTTGTCAAAAGCATTTGCCAGAAGGTGGGAACTCCATGATGCAGGAGGTGAGGTAGTCATGTCAGGAGTCCTGCTCAGCTTTGTTTTTCTAGAAGAAACTTGGGGAGATGGAGAAGCCATCTGTTACTCTGACTTATTTTTTTCCTAAAAGTCAGACTCAGGCAGGGAGGAGGGCCTCTGCCCCCCAGCCTAGGCTGCCAGAGCAGTTTTACCTTTTCCTCCACTTCTGCAGCAGTCTGCTTGGTGATCTCAAGGTTCTCCACCAAGGCCGTCTCTCCCAGGAAGTTCCCGGATGCTGAGGAGAGGCGAGACAGCAGGGTGTCTTCCAGGGTTTTGAGGGTGATTTTGAACCCATTCTGCTGCTTCGTGAGATCTGACTGCAAATATCAAGAAAGGGGAGTCACGTATAGAAGTCCAGAGTATCTTACTCTTGGAATAGGTTGGAAAAAATAAATGCTTATGGGGCGAGAGTCCCTTCCCTCCCAGATAGGAAACTGGAGGCCAAATAGAGTGCTTGAGACCCTAAGCAAACAAGAGAAGCGGATGAGTTGAATCCCAACCACACCCTTTCCTAGTCATGTGACCTCAGGCAAGGTTACCCTCCGCTGGGTTAACTGGGTTAACCCCAGTCCCTACTTCTAGAAGTGCTGGGCACTGCTTCCCACAATGATGATGCCCCGTCTGTGTACAAAATGGAACCTATTTTTGTGGATAGTTAGAGGGTAGGGTCAAGTTTTAGTTCTCCAGAGGGTCCTCTCTCTCACCGTTTTACTGCCCTCAGATGAACAGCTCTCCTATGAATTCGTTTTTATTTTTTGGGGGGCAGAAATCATCAGAAAATTCCACTGTTTAGACAAGCTCATTGCCGGGGCTCTCCTTAAGACTGGCGTGGGGGGCTGGTGTCCACAAAGACCTTTCTGATGGTTGGATTCCATATCCTAAAGCACTGAGCACTCTCTTTATGGGACGGGGCGGGGGGGCTTAACTTCAGGCAGCTGTAGTTTCTTTGCCTTTGTTTGGTCTGGGATTATTGCTTTTGGGTCCATGAAAAGGACAGTCTTCCTTGGAGGCTGACGCCAGGGCCATCCTGGTTTACAAACACCTTCCTCAATCCGGCCGTATGACCAGGATTCACTGTTCTCTGCTGGGAACACTCTGGGCCAGAGGCTTTCACATTATTTAGGAATCAGCTCAAATGCCACCTCCTCACTGAATCTTTTGCCGAGGTCCCCAGTTTAAATTAGCCCCTGGCTCTCTAATATCATCCTGCTTTCTTTTCTTCAAAATTCTTATCACCACCTGAAATGACATTTTTTGTTTGTTTGTTTACATTCTTATTTTCTCTGTTCCTCCAGTAGGCTGTAAGCTGATGAGGGCAAGGCCATTTCCTTATTACCTGCTGAATCTCCAGCACCTGCGACCTTGCCTGTTACAGAGCTGGTGCTCCACAGGTACCTAATAAAGGAATGCTTGCAGGAAGCAGAGGCCCAGGGAGTCCTGAAGTTAGTTTCATGTGAACTGTAATTTTGGACTTGTATGTTATATTCTAATCAGGTCTAAAGAGAGTAAAAAGGGGATACTACTTGCTATGGACTGAACTGTGCCCCTCCCCTCGCCCTTCAATTCATATGCTGAAGCCCTAACCCCTCCCCCCATGTGACTGTATCAGAGACTGGCCTTTAGGGAGGTGATTGAGGTTAAATGAGGTCCCTGGGGTGGGGCCCGGTCCAATGGGATCAGTGTGCTTACACACGGGGATACCAGACAGCTTGCTCTCGCCTCTGCACACACAGGAGGTCTGAGTACATGGGGATACAGTGGCCATCTACTAGCAGGAAGGTCTCACCAGAAACCAAACACGCTGGCCCCCTAGCTTGGACTCCCAGCTTCCAGAAGTGTGAGAAAATAAGTTTGTGTTGTCGAAGCCACCCAGTCTATGGTGTTTTGTTCCAGCACCCTGAGCTGACTAGGACACCATCCTAAGGTGGTTGAAGCTGGTTTGAACACCCTTGCAAAACTGAAGCCCACTTAGTTCTGACATAGGCATGTGAATATGTGTGACAAGAAGCCCTCATGGGCTGGCCCAAGCAAGCTCATAGCCCTGTGCCAGGCCCTGCTCTTGGCCATCAGTGTGGCTGTTCTTTCATCTCTTTTCTGCCTCTCTATCCTGTTTCTCAACTTGGTGTTCCAGGAGGCTGGATGGTGTTGGCGCCCCCACAAGGTCTCGCAGAGCGCCCGCCGCTCAGCTCCAGGAGAAGGGCCTGTCCCCTCCTGAGTGGGGAGCACTGCCCGGTCTAGTGACAGAGCATCTTCTTCCTCCCTTTCCAGGTGGACACGGACACACCTTCAGCTGCTCTAGGTCTGGTCTCTCCATGCTGACCACAGCGGCCAGCAGCTGGTCCTCCAGGCCGTCCCTGGTCACGCTGAAGTTGATCAGGGTGGCCTGGGCCTGCAGCTCGGGCTGGTAGTGAGGATTGGCCAGCTTGGTGTGAAGGATGAGCCGGAACGTGGGATTGTATTCACACTCTTTGTCTCCGATTTTAATGAACCTGGAACATAAAGGCTCATGTGAAGTTGGGTGCCTTCCCATGAGCGTCAGTCAGGTCCAGAAACTAGATGTTTTTTTGCAAGAGTATAGTAAACATTATTGCCATATTCAGATGGATTCCTTCTAAGCATGTCCAGAGTGCACCCTAGGATCCTTGCTTGCCCTAATGTGGGGAACAGGGGTGGAGGGTGACTGACTTTTTCCCATGGCCACCATGTCTGATCTTGCATGCACAAGTGTCCAGAGAGCCAGTCACACATTATGAAACATTTCCAGCAGGTGGCAGTAAAGTGTTTACAGGAAGGGGCACCTTTTAGTTTGTACAAAGTTGCCTCATGGGCTGGCAATAGCACTTATTTTTTTTTCATGTTTGATGGAGAATGACTTCTATGGGTGAAAATGGTTAATTAAGTAAAGGAGCACATCCTAAGGATATGGAAAGGCAACTTATGACCTGCGCAGTGGGGGAGGCTCCTGAGCCAAGCACCCCTTTGTGATAACTATCATTCCCTCTCCTATGTGCCTATTGCCCTTCTCTTCCCTCCCTTTTTCTCATCCTTCTGCCACATACCAATCACCTTTTTGCACCCAAAGCAACAGGGGCTCATCACACTGACAAAGAGCGAGTTCTCAGAACTCAGAGGTCTGGCTTAGATAAAATGCTCAAGTGTAAAAGTCACTTTCCTCCTAAAGTTCCTCCAAAATAGCGTACTATGGACACATAGAAAGAAGTGAAGGAGGACCCTGATTGATGGAAGCAGTTATTCCAGGAAACTTCCTCTAGGACATGAGGGCAGCTAAATCATTCCTTTTCCGGAAGAAAGGTGTGCATGCTGTGGGGAGCTGCTTGACACGAAGTGTGGAGGATGTTCTAAGAGCAGATCTGTCCACAGCTCTACCTGGGGCTGTGAACCAGCTCTTCGCAAAGCATGGCCAGCACAGCTGGATCTTACCGTCCTTTTTTAATGACTTCTCTCCCCAGCAGGGGTCCCAGGACAGGATCAATGGACTCTTCCAGGTTTTCAATCAGCACCACATTTCCAGCTTCCAGGGCATGCTCTATGATTTGAAGGTACCTGGGGAGAAAGGCAGGCAGTATGAGCCTGTGGCAACGAATGGATTCAGAGGAAACTTAACAACAAGAGAACTGTGGCCTCTGAAGCACAGCGATGAACTTGGACGGGGATGGTTTCAGTGGCCACATTTTTCTCTATTTAAAATGACATTTATATAATTTTATAGTGATCTTAATGCAGTTTTAGAAATAGGAAAAATTACAAAATATAATATAATATGAAAATTAACTGTAACCTTTCCATCTATCATTTATATTTTGATTTTTACTATCTATGTTTGGATATATTATATTTTCAAATTTCTTATCACTATTTCTATTTATTTTATATTATATTATTTGTATATTTATTTATATTTGCATTTATATTGATTTATTATTAGACTTATAGAGCATATTTATTTTATAAGCTGGTTTTTGTACATAAAATTTATCATAAACATTTCCCCATGTCATTAAATATTCTTCTATAATAATTGTTATATAACTGGGTATTAGATCATGTTGATACATCTTCATTTATTTACAATCAATTACCAAAATCTAGGTTATTTAAAAATTTTCAATGTTATGTAGAATTTAATAAACATGTTAAAATCTTGATTTTCCCTAAATAGATTTATAAGTTTGATGTAATTCCAATTAAAATTTTAATAATAACTTCACAGACCTTGACCAAAATCTTAAAGTTAAACTAAAAAAGAAAAAAATGGGATGAATAAAAAATGATAATAAAAAAGAGGAGGAACTCATATAAGCTAATACTAAAATATTTTGTATAACTTCAACAATACAGATATGTAGAAAGAAGTCTTAAAGGATATCATATGCTAAAAAGTAAGTGATGCTTTTCTATGAATAATGGATTATAGGAGTTTTAAAACATTTTTCTATGTGTTTTTTGGTAAACACTTTTATTATTACTATAATGATATATTACTTTTGTGATGAGAAATACCATAATACATGTAACTAAATATAAAAATAAGTAATTAAAGGCTGGTATAGTAATATATAAATAGAAAGGAATGAAGATTCCATTCAATAAGATAATTTAATGTGGAGTAAAATGTCATCTGTAATTAATTGGGAAAAGGATGGAGAATTTAATAAATGGTATTGGAAAATGACTAACCACTTGAAAGATGAAAATTAGGTCTGTACCTTATATGAGTATAGTACCCTAAAATATTTTTGAGGTGATTGGATTTCAATGTAAAAAGAAAACCCATAAAAAACTGAAAAACCTAGGTAAATATTTACATAAGGTCTGGAAAGAAAAACACTTTTCTGAGCATGATCTATAGAAGAAATGGGTAACAAATCTGACCAAATTTAAAAAAATAAAACAAACTGTAGTATGTCAAACCCCATAAATAAAATTAAAAGGCAAATGACACTCAAATAAATGTCTATTCATATGATGAAGACTATACTAAAGAGTCTTAACACATTCTATATATAATATTTTGATTCAAATAATAGATACCAAATATCAAAAACCATCTAAGAGAAAAGTAATCAATGGATATGAACACAGAATTAATTGCACAGATATTTATTGAGGGCCTACTACATGTCAGGCACTGTTTTTGGAATTAGGAACATAGGAATGAGCAAAAAGAACAAACACTTCTTTCTAAAATGTAGTTATTGGTCAGTTAGAAAAGAATACTTCAATCAAAGTTTCGGGAAAAGGCTAGGGTTAGATTACTTGTGACTAGATTACATGATACAGATAAAAATGTATCATGTCACTTCTCATCAAAGTTTGCTCTAAGAAAGTATCCATTCTGGTATTCAATATTTGTTTTGTTTAACTATTTTTGTAACATTGCATGTTTGATTTAAACAACCATGGTTGAGGTGGACCTCTGGACAAGTATGTTTAGGACATATGACCAGAGCAGCAAACCTCTCTTTGGGCTATGTGTTAGAGTGGATAAACATTGGGTTTCTAAGTGACGATCACCTTAGTTCAAACACTACCTCCATCCATTTAAAAAAAAAAAAAAAGATTTTTAATTGTGGTAAAATATACATAACAGAAAATCTACCTTCTTAACCATTTTTCAGTGTAAAGCTCAGTGGCATTAAGTACCATGTTTCCCCAAAAATAAAACCTAGCTGGACCATCAGCTCTAAGGTGTATTTTGGAGCAAAAATTAATATAAGACCCTATCTTATATTATGTTATGTTATATTAGACCTAGATATTATATTATATTATATTATATTATATTATATTATATTATATTATATTATATTATATTATATTATATTATACCCGGTCTTATTTTAATATATTAATTTTAATATATTAATTAAAATATTATATTAATTTTCTTATATTAATTTTTGCTCCAAAAGACATATTAGAACTGATGGTCCAGCTAAGTCTTATTTTCGGGGCAACACGGTACATTCACATTATTGCACTACCATCACCACCACTCCTCTCCAGAGCTCTTTTCATCTTGCAAAACTGAAACCAGTACCTTTAAATAATAACTCCTCATTTCCCTTACCCCATCGTCTGGAACCACCATTCTACTTTCTGTCTCTATGAATGTGACTACTCTAAGTACCTCATAGAAGTGGAATTTTGCAGTATTTGTCCTTTGGTGACTGGCTCATTTCACTTAGCACGATGTCCTCAAGATTCATCCATGTTGTAGCATGTGTCATAATTCTATTCTTTTTTAAGGTTGAATAAATTCCACTGTATGTTTACACCACGTTTTGTTTATCCATTCATTTGTTGAGGGACACTTGGATTGCTTCCCCCTTTTGGCTCTTGTAAATGATGAACATGGGTGTACAAATATCCATCACTTTTAAAACTGTGTACTCATGGGGAAATTACTTCTGTAAACCTCAATTTCCTCAAATGTGAAATAGTACCAGTAACACTAACCTTCCATATTGTGTGAATTAAAAAACCATTTGAAAAAAAACTCCTAACACCAAGCCTGGCACATCTCAAACCCCTAATTCATGATCCCTGACACGCTCCCCCTCCCTCACTGCCCCATCCTATTTGCTTCATGTATCCTAATGCACAGAATATGAAGTGAGTACTGAAACTACAGAGCTAAGTTGTAACAGAGTTCATGAAGCAATGCGGTGAGAGATGCTGAGGCCTGGGCCTGTGAAGTGTGGTGGGTGCTGACAGATATTCTCTGCACGTCCCTTTGTGCAGTAACTCCCTCATCTTGTATGTACAAAGCCGCATGGCAGGTACAAAGGGCTCTGAATTTTTCATAACTAACTTGACAGCTATGCATCCAACTGCAAATGTCCAATTGTGCCTCAGGAGAAAGAGAGCTTAAGTTTGATCAATGTCGCTCAGGGGCAGGGGTCGGAACCATGGGTAGGAAAGAGCTAAGGGAGGCAGTTTTGGGCTCAATGTGAAGAAGACGTTGTAAAACACAGAGTTGGCGGACAATGGACTGCGATGTATGGGGAGGCAGGAAGTGTTGAAGGAGAGACGAAAGGACGCATGCCAGGCACAGTAGAGTGAGGACTCCTGAATGGGCCAGGAGGCTGATACACATGCTTTCTAACGAGAAAGACAAGCAGAGGCTCAGTCCTCAAGCATCGTGCAATGAGGTGCAACCTAAAGTGGGAGGAGGAACATGAGCGACCTCACGGAGGGACCAGGAGGGTAGAAACAATCCACTGGGGCTTAAGGTCTGCTCGTAGCAGTGTTGTTTGCTCTGCACAAATGGTAAAAGTGAGGCATTTCGTGCTGAGCCACTCACCCCTTCTGACCAATCTGGGTGACGCGGAGGGCTTCGCCATATGTGTTCTTGATCCATTTGATGCCTTGCAGCTGAGGGTCAACCATGAGCGGCCAGCGCTCGCAGTTGGTGAGGATGGTGGCATTCTCCACGGACACGCGGTCTGCAGGGAGGCCTTCGTTCTGCCAGGCGGCCACGTCGGCATCATCCGTCAGCATCCTCAGGGGATCCAGGGCGGGGGTGACTGGGATGGGAACCTGGTGATGGAGAAATGTCACCCACTCTCAGAATGGAAGCATGCTTTCTCAGCTGGGGTGGGATACACAGCAGCTCACTACAGTGACACGCCTCCCTGAAAGCAAGATCAGAATCCCACTGAAGACTGTTTTCCGGGCTGTGTAATTATTTCTGGAAGCAGGTTTTTGCAAGTCCTAAGAGTCTTTTTTTCTCTTGTGTGATGAACAACAGCAGACATTCAGCCTGTGTAACCCTTTTCTCTCAGTATATTCACCTAAATCAGATTTCTACCGTAGATTATTTATTTTTTAATCAATAGGCTCTTTTATGCCCTCACCCATGTGAACAGGGCCACTTCTCCACTACGTTTCTGTGTGTCTCATGCATGCTTCAGGAGCCAGGCCCCATGTGTATGTGGCTTTCTCCTGTCTGTGCCAGCGCACACCAACCACTCTCTCATCTACTTCACCACTTGCTGATGCAAAGAACCAGAGCTGTTTACCTGTCTGCCTGCCCAGAACACCCCACTCCCAGGCTGCTCGCATGACTTCTCCCTGCAAACTCCCCCGCTGGGCAGCTGGTGAGCAAACCACCAGCCCCGAGTGCGTCTCTCAGGGCCTGTTTCCCTTCCCAGCCCTGTGTGTGCACCAGACCCTTCCTTGTCTGCCTCTGCCGACCTCTCTCAGCTGGTGTCATTCTTGTACAAGTCATACTTTTCACTGTAGACATACACTTTAAAAAAAATTGAACTAATATTCACGGTGTTGTGCAACCATCAGCTCTATCTAGTTCTGAAACATTTTTATCACCCTAAAAGGAAACCCATACCCATTAGTAGTCACTTCCTGTTCTCTCCTACCCCCAGCTCTTAGCAACCACTGTTCTGCTTTCCTTCCCTATGGATTTACCTATTCTGGATAGTTCACATAAATGGAATCATACAATATATGACCTTTTGTGTCTGGATACTTCCACTTAGCAGAATGTTTACAAGGTTCATCCATGTGCCCTTTAACCCCTGTCTCTGTGTTTCTCTGCACTCTGTCTTCCCAGTTACCTCAGGAAAATCTCTCCAAACCATCTCCTGTCCCTTTAATCACACCTATTAAGTTTACAAATGGCCAGTGCTATACCGTAAGCATCGAAAGGGAAACCTACCCCTGAAGGTTCTTATCCTGGGATCAGAAATGTATTTATATAGAGTTGTTTTACTTTGTAATCTTAGGCATTATATTTTATGCACTAAAACTATTATTGTGAGAAGGGATCCATAGATTTTACCAGACTGCCAAAAGGGTCCATGGCACAAAAAATGTATAAAAATCCCAAACAAAGCCAGAACAGTCCTCACTAAGCACCACTGAGCTTTGTCCACTCAGTTAGCGATCATCTTTTCAACAGTTTTCTTTTCTACAAGTATTCAAGATAAATAAACACCAGCTTTATTTTTTGTTTATTTCCTAATACTGTCACAGTTTTTAAACCACTATTCAACAAATTATCCGGTGAGATTTTATGAGCCGATGTGTGAAAGCAACCATTACTCGACAATGTGGGTTTTGTGTTCAAAGCAGCCATGTGCCGATGAAATTTGGAATAAACCCTCACTTTGTGTGCTCTTACTACGGCTGCTGGTTATGAACTCAATCTCCTCCATTGGACTGTGAATTTCCTGCAGGCATTCTGGGCTGAATGTCTTTTGCTGCTCCTGCCTCGTGGGGTCGTAGGACACGCTGAATCAATCCTCAGTGAATATTTGTGGATTGAGGAATCTGAGTGATGTTGAAGTGTGTGTCAAGGTAACACGAGGTATTATTCTGACTATGGGCTCCAGACACAAACCTGAACCCGCTTCAGTTAGGAACCAGCATTTTCCCGCTTCGTCATATCAGTGTAGAGAAAGGAGCTGGAAGGAAACTGGACCGACTGACGCTAAGAGAACAAGCTGAGTACACAGGACAGGAGGAGATTAAGTTTTCAGAAGGGGGTCTGTGTGTGAACCACAGACACACACCATGCAGCTTTGGGGCCCAGGAACAAGGAACAACGCAGAATCTTGGAAAGGGGCCGTGTGCCTCTGCTGCTACTCTCAAGTCTGGTTCAAGAGCAGTGAGTTTGGAGGGAAACAGGGTGGTTTTGGTGCTGCTCAGGCTTCATCACTTGGAGGCACGCCAGGATACAGCCTGCTTGGCAGGGGACAAGACTCCCCATGGAGAGCCCCATAAGAAGAGAGATGCTGTCCTCAGGTGGCCTAGAGGGTGGGGGATAGTAAGGGAGGGCAGAGTGGAAGGACATGTGTGCACATGTGTCACTCCTGGACCCCAGAAATCATTAGGGGATGTTCGGGGGGTGGTGGGAGAAAGTATGCGCGAAGGGACTAGAAGATTTGGGTTATTGCTGTCGTGTGAACTCACTGGTACCCACGGGCTGATGTGGGCAGGAGAAATTCTGGCTGTACGTACTTTCAGCTGGCTCAGGTAGGGTCTCCAGGTTCCGTCCATGAGGTTCTGCCGGTATTTCTTTGTAAAGAAGCCGAGGTACGAAATGAAGGCCGCGATAAGTAAAATGTCTCCACATAATTTCCTTTCCTGTTGTTTGAAGTTCTGCACAGCTTCTGCCCACCTCACGTTTTCAGAAGCAAGTCCTCCCACCTAGCATTTCAAAGACCAGAGAGGAATCTTATTACACAGCAGGCTGCAGAGAGCCATGGATTCCGTCTCGGAGAGCACAGAGCATACGTGTCACAGCAGAAGACTCGGGACATCACGCATGTGCCCTTTTGGTCACTGGGGATCCGTACTGGCTGCAGCACACATTTCTGTAAATAAGCAGCTGTTCTGGGCTATCCAGGTGGGCTGTGGGGAGATGACAGGTTTTGAACACAGGCTTCTAGGCTCGGCCCTTTATGGGCATGGAGATGAATACCACCCACCGTGAAAGGAGTAACTGTGACTGTGGATGTTAATCACTTAGCACAGTACCCGGTTCGCAAACGTATTAGAAAATTATGCACTCTCCCATCGCCTCTCCAAATGCTGGGATATAAAAATAAATAAAAGTAAGTTCACGTGCTATAAATAACTCACAGTGGGCGGGGAGACAGACATGGTAATTAAGACACAGAGTTAGAGGTCCTGAAACATGGGTGTGTACCAAGGAGCAAGACTGCAGAACACATCCTGACTCTGCCCGACCCGCTTTGGTACAGCACACCATTCTGGGGCACCCTTCTCTGGGGAGCACACACAACCTTTCTACAGAGAACTGTTAGGTGTATGGTGGAAGTTAACTTCTGTGTTAGGATTTATCCTGTTTTCTTCCTTGAAAGACAGCAGCATAGAATACCGGAGCTGGCGGAGATCTTAGGGATTGGGCAACCCAACTGTCCCCACGCCCATGTTTAGATTACACAGATAAAGACCACAAAGTAGAAGCATCTTGCCAGAACCTCTGGGTCAGTAGAGGTGGGGTGGCTTTGGAGCCTGAACATCTGGACTCCTGGAGCAGAGCACCCCACTGCCTCCCACTAGCACTAACTTAGAAAATGCTCCAGCTGGGCTGAGAAGCCTTTGCTAAGTTCAGGAAACCAAACGGAACTGAACAGAAGACAGGCCAGCTAAGTGGCTGGGATCACTTGCACGTTTGCAGAGGAGCTGTCTCTAAACCAAACTGTTCCACTAAACCGATCATCTCAAAGCTATGCAGCAGCGGGCTGGACAGACAACTGTGCAGACAGCATAGCCTCTCTTCACTAAAGCACAGCTCAGTTCAGGGATTGGTGTGACTCTAGAAAATCTGGCTTTGTGATATGAATAACTGTGGCTGGAATAACTGTTAGGAGGTATGGGTTCCACCTCCCTTCATTGCTGATGAAGGTGCTGTAAGGGCTCTTTGACTAAAGAGAAATCACATGCAGCAGATACCGCTGTGCCAGATCTCAGCTGACTTATGATGAGGTATAACCATGGGGGTTGAATAAGGCCATGAATTCTTTGATGCTCCTCTAACCAAGAGTTGATGTCTGCTCTCCCTCTCGTTGAATCTGCAACTGCTTTGACCAACAGAACACCCTGGAAGTGGCCTTATACTGGCTTTCGGTCCCAGGCCTTAAGAGACTGGAACCTTCCCCTTCCTGTCTCTTGGATCACTTGCTCTGGGAACCCTGAGTCACCTTGTAAGATGTTTGACGACCCTGCTGGAGAGACCTGAGACGACACTGAGAGGGAGAGGGTCCCAGCAGAGCCCACTCCTGAAGCCATCCCTGACAAGGTGCGCGTGAAGGATGTTGTTTTGGACCCTTCAAACCAGCGCAGCCACCTGCTGAATAAAGCCACGTGGCCCTGTGGGCACCACACCGAGCAGAATGACCCGTGAGATGAACCTTGCCCAAATACTCGTGCGATTTAATGAATCTTGTTAAATCTCTACATTTTGGAGTAATTTGATATGTAGCAACAGAACATTACACAAGCACCCTGTTCCGACCCTCAGATTTATTTTTTCAGGGAGGCCAGAGGCTCTGTGTGTGTGTGTGTGTATTTGCATATAGGTAAGGTCCTGTTCAGAAAGGCTCAGGGTCAATAAGTCGCATTCTTTTCTACTTCTATCTCAGTTCCTAAGCCTGGCCACACCCTTATGTCAGCATGTCCCATCTGGCATGGGCTGCCCGATGAGCCAGTGTTCCCATCCTCCCAACCATCTCTGCAGGAAAACTGTGACCAGACCAGGGGACACATTGACACTTTTCTCAGGAATCAGTCCCCGCATCCCAGCCCATTTTAATATCCCGCCCCCATCCCAGTCAAAGCAGTGCTCATCCATTTGGCACCTCTGCAGCACTTGACAAGTTCTGCTAATATCATTAAAGCTCGATGGCTTTGGAGGCTCACACTCACCAGGCGATTTGCAAGGGCGATGGTGCCTGCTGTCGCTTCAGCTTCTTGCTGACATTTGAGTTTGTCTGCCGTGGCTTTCTCAAACTTGGCCGTGAGTTTGGCGAGGTTTTCATTAAGGTGCTATTCAGAAAGGAACACGAGGTCCATCAGTAATTCCAGCCCCAGTCACCTCAGTGCTGCTGAGATAGGATTCGTGTGTAAGCAGTTTTTAAGAAAGCCCTTGTGGGTGTAGGAAGGGGACAGGGAGGGCAGAACAGGGCAGAGAAGGAAGGCAATTTAGGGGCGATCTCAGGCACAGTCCCAGTGAGGACTTCAGCCAGATCCCGCGAGGAGAGGGTACAGAAGGGCAGGGCAGTTCTGACCCAAGGAGAGAGCTGAGGTTCCCTATTCCAGCACCTCAGCCATTGGTTCAGGGCCAGGAGGGGTGACGGACATGGAGGGAGGGTGCATCCATTCTGTTCTTCCTTGTGTTCAGGAAAAGCGGGTTCCAGTAGCCTGCCAAAAACGTGCAGGGGCTGCTAGCAGAAGAAACAGCACATCAAAGGCTGGAGGGCCTGAAAATGGTCAGAAAGACGCCAGGGAGGCTTTAGAGGGACACCTGCAGCGGCTGCGGAGGCAGGTCTGCAGTTTGGGGCTGGTCTGTCTGCAACCCAAGTCCTCCCCGTGCTTTAAGGTCTGAGGCACAAGATCACTTTTACTTAACCTCGTCTATTCTCTTCCATTATCCCGAAGTATAGGAACATTTTTTAAAGACATGATTTCAATTTTTTCTAAATTGATTAAGAATTTAGAATGGAAGCACACAGCTTTTATTGCCCCCAGATGACATATCTGCATGCACAAAGACACATAGACACATGGCAGATGCCTCCAAGTGCATCTTATGTCTATGCAGTAACTCGGATTCAGGCTGCTCTGTTGGCCGTGACCAAGTCACAAGAGAAATGAATTAAGGGCCAAATAGTTTGAAATGCAGGTGGCAAGGCATCTAATTAATGATGGCAGACTGGCCACACTCATATATTTCCTCTTCTTCCCAAGATGTGTCTAAAATGATTGTGAAGCAATTTAAAAACCATAAGCTCACAACACCAAGCAAATGTTGAAGGCCATTGGAGGCTGAGGGTTTCTAATAGATTTATGGATGACCTCACCGACAGAGGAGTGGAAATGGCCAGAGCAGGGCAGAGGCAGCTGCAACCTAGAGTTGGCCTCAGTTCACCAAAGAGGAAGCTGATCAGCCCTGCAGAGCCCCATGTACCCGGGGAGACTTGGAACTGTCAGGTGTGAGCAGGGAATGCTGAAAATAGGAGGGTTAATTGGAAGCCTATTAATCCCCACCCCATAGCTCCATTTCCATGCCCAGCATGCAGTGCCAGCAGGCATCTATGTCACTAGGCAGGAGAGTCAGTAGTGGCAGAGAAACGACAACACGTTCTGGTATTTAGGATGTATCTAGAATAACTCATCTGATCTTGAAAGCAAATTCTGCCAGTGAACCAGCTCTGCCCTTGCCTGCACAGCTATAATCAGTGTTTGATCACTGCTCTTTTAAACATGAAAGGACAAGAAGAGATTTGATAAAAAGCCTAGGTTAAGGTAAACAAGAAGGAAAAAATGACCTGGGGAAAAGAGATAACTTCAGTAATAAAAACAACAACAAAGCATAAAACCCTTTATAATTAGTTTCTTAGAGAGATTCATGATGTTTCATCCATAAAACATGAAGAGGATGATAGTAAAATGAATAGAGAACAAAAAACTATGTGGAAATTATCATTATTGTTAATGTAAAAAATAATAAATTCAAGGGATGGGTTAAAAGATGAATTTGAGGAAATCTAGAAAATATAAGAAAACAAAGTGTCAAAAAGATTAGAGAAAATAGAGGACCCATCAGAAGATCTAACATCTAACAAATACATGTTCTAGAAAATGAAATTATAAAGGAGACAGAAGGGAGATTACCGAAAACATAACACAAAGTAATTTTTTAGAGCTGAAGAAAAGTCTCTATGTGCCAAGTACAATGAATGAAACAGGATGGCGGCTAAGCATATCAATGTAAAGTTTCAGATACCAAGGGAAAAAAAATTGAAAGGCTTCCAAAAAAGATAAATATAGTGCCTCCACAAAGGAATGGGACCCTGACTGTTCATCAGACCTCGCTAGATGAGAGGATAAATAAAACATTCAGTGTTCTAAGGGGAAAGAATTAGCAATTAGAATTCAAAGTCAGCAAAATTGTCAGTTTAGTTTACAAATAAAGACATTTTCAGACTGGAACTATTCAGAAAATTTACTTCTTACTTAAAATTTCTTAAGAATGAGCAAAACAGGAGAAGACATCAAGAAAGGAGAAGACCTAGGGTCCCAAAGTCATTGGAACCAACCCAAGAAAGCAGTGATATATGTTAACACTGGTTAGAGCTAAGAATCACGGATAAAGGAGAAACATCTTGGGGGCAAAGGGTGACTTGATAGAATGAACACTGGATTAGACGCAGTCAACTATAATTAAAATACACATATAGTTACAAAATGTACAGTACAGCATAGGGAATACAGTCAATGGTATTTTAATAGCTATGGATGGTGTCAGATGGGTAGTAGACTTGTTGGGGGCATCACTTTGTGAGGGGTGTAAATGTCCAATCACTATGTTGTTTTGTACACATGAAAGTAATAACAAAAATTTAAAAATTAAAAAAGTAATTGAGGCTATGCCAAAGGAACTAATGAAAGAGAAAAAAAAAGGAAAGCCGAAACTCAAGGGTGGACAAAACGTTGTACAAGAAGGGCAATGTAATTATGGTGCACCGCTTAGATCTATTATGAACAACACAGACATGTTTACAGAATATAAATGGAATTGACTGATTTTTCAGCTTTTTGAATCTGTTAGGGGACACTTAATTTTGGTTATGGAGCAGAATGTAGGTATTTTCAGTCTTGGTGATCAAAAAGCAACAGTAAGGATAAGTAATGATAAGAAAAGTTGGGAGGCGGAAGGTAGGGAGGAGAGCTGAAGGAAAGAGTAAAGACTTCAACTTGAAAACGGAGGGCTCCAAGGATGCTGCCTCTATGTGATGGGACAAGAAATAAAGGTTACATCAACTAAAAATAGTTGCCATAACGTTATGGGGAAGGCATGGAGATGAACATCTTTGAGCCTTAGCTAGCAGAAAGCTAGCTGCCTGAATAAGAAACATCAAGAATAGAGATGCCAGTGCAGTTCATAGACGGAAGTCAGAAACTCTAACGAGCACAGGCCAGGAAGACAACGTAAACTGGTCAGGTGAGTCTGGTGTTGAGACGAAGAGGAACATGGGGACTCTGGTAGGACTGTCTGCTTGAATGGGAAGCTACTACTTAACTCCAGGGTCAGTTAATGATATTTCAGACTCTTCTGTTTATTGTAAGACTGGCCAGAACTCAGATTTTTACAAGAGGCTTCTATTGTTTAAAATATTGGCACCAATGAAGTTGTTTTCAAACACTATGTGTGAGCCACATAAAACACATTTAAGCCACTAGATAGCAAACTCTGAGTGGCATCAACAAACAGAAAAAATAATTGAAAGGGCAGGAGATTGCTGTTTCTCATTAGAAACGCTTCTCTACTATTTGATATTATACTTGTGAGTATAGGCTCAATGAAAATGTGTTACTTGTTTTTATTACTATTATTTTTATGAATTGTAACATTAACATACAGTATGTTCATTATAAAAACAAAGAAAATACAGATAAATACCATTTAAAGTCTATCACCCAGAGATAACCACCTCTATTCATACTTTAATGCATTATAATTATAGGTATAATCAAATTGAAATTATATTGTATAATTTGTTTTGAAATATGGTTTTTCACTTTATGCATCTTGACTATAAAATTTACTTGGAGTTACCCTAAAATCTTAAAATAAAAAGCTTGGGGTGGGGCGCAACTGGAGAAGGCTGGCAATGGCCCCAGGGGGGCATAGGGCAGAACTGCTGTGCCCTGGGGCAGCCTCCGTGGTGGAGAGGGGTGTCAGTTAGCATGTCTCCTCTATGATTGGTGGGGCAGTGTTCAAACTCTTGGGAGGTTGATGGACACGCAAATAAGCACAGGATGGGGAGCAGGTTGTTAAAAGCAAGAACATTTTTTTTTTTTTTTTTTCAAAAACTACTTTGGCAGAAAAGAAGTGCCTTCGTAAGGTAGCCAAGTATTTTAAAATATTCTTATTGCTTTCACAGGTTGAGTGGGCCCATCATGTGAATGTTGGCTACTGACAAGGTATAAACATTTGAAAACATTCCCTTTGCACCAAATGTTCCTTCAGTTAAAATAACTTGAGTAAAGAGATCTTTGAAAATGCAGTTCTTGTAACACTATTCTGAGAGAGTAAGAAAATTATCAGGAGATATTCCCCCAAAAAAGCAGTCTTGGGGATGGTATGGCATTTTGCATTTGGTGTTCTTTGAAGAGGGCCACTGTTATGACGGTCATCTCTTGTTTTAAGTAAATTGGCCCATGAACAACTGGATTTATAAAGCAAACTTGCTGAGAGGGGATTAGCTGCTTTGCCAGAAAGTACCTTTTCTTTATAGAGAGATTGGTTGCAGTGACCTTTGAACTAGCGCCTTTAGCCATAGAAGTTAATCCACCAATCAATAAACCCATGACATGAAGTGTGCGGCATGTCTACACTCTTACGTTTCACATTTAGTCAAACCCTTTTTACCCTCATGAGAAAGCTGCAGCAAGCATCTTACTGGCCTGTGGAGAAAAAGGAACCCTCATACACTGTTGGTGGGAATGCAGATTGGTGCAGCCACTATGGAAGGCAGTGTGGAGGTTCCTCAAAAAATTAATAGAATTACTGTATGACCCAGCAATTCCTCTCCCGGGCATCTACCCCCAAAATCTGAAAACATTGATCTGTAAAGATATATGTGCTCCTGATGTTCACTGAAGCTTTATTTACAGTGGCCAAGACATGGAAACAACCAAAGTGTCCTTCGATAGATGATTGGATAAAGAAAATATGGTATATATACATAATGGAATACTATTCTGCCATAAGAAAAGATGAAATAGTGCCACTTGCGACAACATGGATGGATCTTGAGGTTATTATGCTAAGCTAAATAAGTCAGACAGAAAAAGTTGAGAACCATATGATTTCACTGATATGTGGGGTATAAAACTGAAAACAGCAAAGGAACCAGACAAACAAATAAAGAAACAAAAACTCATAGACACAGACAATAGTTTAGTGGTTACCAGAGGGTAATGAGGGAGGGGGGTGGTAGATGAGGGTAAAGGGGATCAAATATATGGTGATGGAAGGAGAACTGACTCAGTGGTGAACACTCAATGTGATATACAGATGATGTAATACAGAATTGTACACCTGAAATCTATGTAACTTTACTAACAATTGTCACCCCAATAAACTTAAAAAAAAAAAAAAAAAAAAGAATCTTATTGGCTTGGAATGCATGTGTGGATAGGAAAGACCCGGGAAAGGTTTTGGATTGAACTTGATCATAGTAGTGACTGATGACCAGGGCTTGTAAGTGCCTGCGAGAGCACAGGTAGCCCAAGAAGTAGGACAGGGAGCAGGAGGAGAGTAGAGGTAAAGCAGTAATGGTCATGAGAACCACTGTTGTCACCTCTGTCCTGGCAGCAGCTCATGGCGTTACTATGTGCCAGGCTCTGGGATTATGCTTTACACTATGTGCATTCTGTCCCTGAATGAGCGGTGATATCACTGCATCCATTTTACTCCAGGAAACGGAAGTGCAGGCATTTTAAAGACCTTTCTAAAGGTCACGTATCAGCAAACATTATAGCTTGGACTGGAAGTGAGACCTGCTGCTATGCCATCCTACAGGGCTCTGATTTCTACTTCTCACATTAGTAGTATCCATTTTAACAGCAAAGGTGAGGTTGAAGGGAAATCTCTCTGAAATAGGTGTGAACCCAAGACTATCCCCACCCCCAATCCTGGGTGAGACTGATATAATCAAATATCAAGAGGTTAATAAAAACCAATCACCCTCACAGACTTATATTCAAGGTCAAGAGACCATCTTGCAAACCACAATATACTATTTTTTTTTCAAAGCCTTCATAAAACAATCAGATAACATAAAACGTGTCCAGCAGCCCCACACGTCTACACTGCTGAGAGGGATACAGGAGGACGGTTGGCCAGAACTGAAAATAATAGGTGCACAAAGTGACGTCCGGTGGCTAAAATTTACATTTCAACGGGAAAAAGGAATCTCAAAGTTTTGAGCTTTTATTCTTAACTACCAGATGTGCCAAAAATGCTAAATTCATTTGTGGCCAATGAGATAACAGTTGGCTCCGTGGATAACACTGTTTATCTATCTGTCATCTTTTCCTTCCTCAAAAGAAAGGGAGAAAAAAATTTTAGGGGCAAACGTCAACCAGTGGTCCAGTGGATTTATCCTGTTTGGACTATACAGTGTTTGAGAGAGAAATGTAAAAAGTTGCCTCTATTGAAAAATCTGGAGATTCTGCATGACAATCTGGCTTTCCTGCTTCTCTTTAAAAATTGGGACACTAGGCCCTGAGAAATGGTGGAGAGTGTTTGTATTAGAAGCTACCCCACAGGGTCAGGGGGCTCTGGCTTCGCTTACCGTGACCTTGGCTTTAACAGCTGCCAGCTTCTCTTGGGCAGCTGCGAGGTCCGAGGTGGCTTTGCTCAATGCTTGGCGCTTGGGTTCCACGTCACAGAACACCTCGTAGAACCTCACAATGTTTATGACCCAAGAGCACAGGCCTGCAGCCGCATAGGACTTGGTGGCCACAAACTCCGGATTGAACTCGGGGTCCTGCAGATATGGCCTGATGGCTTTGAGGCAGTTCTCATGAATGTTCTCTTTGTCAAAGTTGATCAAGGAGTCCAGGAAACCATCCACTTTGGCCATGGCGACCTTAGCGGCCTTCCAGCTCCGGTCCTTGGGCACTTTTCCCCCGGGCGCCATGAGCGCCATCACGGCCGCACTAACTTTGCTGACAGCCAGGGGTGGAGAACCAAAGGACTTCAGCTCTGTCAGGTTGGTCTGAGGAAAGACGAGGAGGCTGTTAGAGGAAAATGAATGGGCTTCCTTTGTCCTTGGCCACTGATGGAGTTAGGCTCTGGAGTGATTAATCTGAAAGGGCTGCTTTGAAGCCTGCAGCAGCCCTCTGAATTTTAAATATCCTGACTCATCAGAAGGAAACCACAGCTACTCCCCAGGGGCTTCAGACTTCCCTGATTGGTGAGCCGAGACTCAGCTATGTTTTTCCAGCACTTTAACGGACTCTCTGCCCATTAGAAACACACAATTATTTCACATTCGACTGAGAAATATAAGGATGCCAACATACTCTGAGATATGCAGCTTGCCATGAATAAAAGATAAGGTTATTATAAATTAATTTCCATCCTGGATTGAAGAGACTAGCACAGTAATTCAACTAATTTTTTTTTCTTTAATTAAACTGCTTTGTTCCATGAGCTTGTTCTAACTACACTTGACTGTCCTGATAGCCAAGTGGCATTTTCTGCCAAGAAAATGTAGACCGAAAGCTATGCACAGCCTATGCCATTGCTGCCTCTGCCTGGACGTGGGTTTGTCCGTATACTCTTAAGTTTCACTTGCTCTGGAAAGATAGGACTGCAAGTATTGATCTTGGCAAGTCACTGAAACTTTCCAGGCCTCAGTGTTTTCATCTGTAAATTGGGAGCAGGGGGACCCCTTAATCAGTAAGTGAAATTGTGTCATAAATGCATAGGAAGTGGATTTAAGGTTTCCTGTGACCATCACTGAGAAGCTTCTGACCTCGAAAGCACTTGCATCTGAGGCTGATTTTGTAAAAGGGGGAAAATCTTGATTTCAAAGATTAGGTCCGTGTGCCACATTAATTTGGGGTGCTCCTGGGCCTGGAGATCTACATGCGAGGGGGATTTTTTTTCTAGCGTCTAACAGCAATACCCAGGAAAATACTCTGCTTGCTTTTGCAACTATTTTCACAATGGGTCATGACAAGCTTGTCAAGGGCAGGAACGAGAGACAGCACAGATGTAGGAGGCAGGCCAGTGTGCCTGTCACAGTGGGCTCCCCTGGGTGGCAGAAGGCAAAGTGAGAAAAGCCAATCAGAAACAAAACCCCCACAACTGTAAAACGTTTAAAGTTAATTATGTTCGATGTACTGCATTAAGAAAACATAAAAATATGTAACAGGAAAACTGAATTCTACAACCCAGATACATATTTCAATGTAATTCCTTCTAGTCTTTTTTTATGTTCATAAATATCTATACATTGATCACACCTCTTTTGGGTTTAGTGACGAAAACCCAGCTGAAGTACAAAGGGGGATTTTCTCACTCGTGTATCTGGGGAGGACGGGCTTGGAGCTGTAAGTATGAGAGGAACTGCCTTCTGAATGTTTGCAGGACTCTCCAGATTATTTCTTGTTTCTGCTTCTTTTCTGCATACCAGTTTCCTTGTCTAGCAAAGCACATGACATACGTCTCTGACCTCAACTAGGGTCACTTTCTCCATCTCGCACTAAGCTCCAACCCCAGTCACTTTCCAGCACACGGACTGCCAAGCTCATTCCCACCTGAGCCCCTCTGCCTGGATCACTTCCTCCTAAACCATTTGCATGGCTGATCCCTTCTCATTCATCAAGGTCTCATCTTAATTCAAAAGTCCTCACACAGAAAGACTCTCCCTGCCAACTTTCTCTTCTGAGTCATTTCCTATCTGAGCACAGAACTCAGGGCAATCCGAAACAATTACCACTTTTTCCTTGTTGAATTACCATATTCCTCTTCTTCCTGAGAACAGGAACCCCGTGTCAACCACTGTAGCCTCAGTGCCTAGAACAGAAACTGGCACGCAGTAAGTACTCATCAACATGTGTGTTGAACGATCGAATGGAATGAATGGGTGCCGGCAGCTCCAGGCTGCAGCCTTCACTTTGCAACCAGCCGGAAAGGAGACTTTTTCTTCCATGTAAGTCAAAATAAAAAGGCCCTGGGAAATGATCTTGTTTAGTTAGGCGAGGTTTCTGAAGCCAACCACCTCAGGGTAGGTAATACGGTACTGCTAACAGGAACCCAAGGATGGAAGGGACATTTCTAAGGGCCCTTGTGATTACACTTAGGGCCCACCGGGGTCATCCAGGACAACCTCTCCAGCTCAACATCCTTAACTTAATCACACCTACGAGGTCACTTTTGCCATATGAAGTAAAAGTCACAGGTTCCAGATATTCGGGTATGAATATTTTTGGGGATGGAGGAGGCATTATTCAGCCTGCCATGTTGTTCTACCAAACAAGTGTAATTTTTATTTGGTCCAGAGAAATATTTGCACATATGTAACAAAGATGTATGCATAAGGATATTCGTACTGGAGAGACAAAGAAACTAATTAAATACTCAACAATAATTATTAAACAATTCATAGAGTACAATTATAACATGGAATACTATGAAACATTAAATAAGTAAGGTTTTAATGTATGTAGTGGCATGAAATAGTCTTGTTTCAGGAAGGAAAGTCAGTTGGCATTATCCATTTATATTTCAAATATGATACATTATATATGTGCATTTGTACAAATATAAATACACAGATAAAGAGTCCTCTCTTGGGAAAGCACTAGGGCTGGAGTGGAAAAGAGGGTTGCCATATCTTACCCTATATATTTTATACTATTTGAATTATGTTTAACAATGAAGATGCCATTATATGCTATTTGTATAATAAAAAAAATTCCTTGTAAAAATTGCAAAGCAACCAAATAGAAAATTCCAAGTAACTTCGTAGGGGGGAAAAAAAACCCATGAAATTGCAAGCAAAACTATTCCTCAAGTACGGCAGGAAAAGTTTTATTGGATTTATTTCAGTTTAGCTATAAAAGTGAAATGAAACTGCCAAAGCAGATACTTAAAATGTACAGAGACTCACGACCAAGCTCTGATGTATGTGTTCTTTGTGCATTAATTAAAGATTCGTTGTTAACTTTGAACATGAGAAAACGGGGAAAGTGTCCTTAAATATCAGAGTCCTGTGTATGCAGAGGGTCTGAGGATACTCTGGGGGGTCCTTGGGCTCATGAAGCAATACTTCCCTGATTACATGTCATACAGTCTGAGCTATTCCACGTCATCAGATGGGGGGTGGGGGTGGGGGTGAAATAAGTCCTGGGGGTGTAACGTATAGCATGGTCACTACAGGTACCAATACTGTATTGCATGTTTGAAAGTTGTTAAGGGAGCAGATCTTAAAGATTCTCATCACAAGACAAAAATTGTAACCGTGTGGTGAGAGGTATGTTAGTTAGACGTATTGTGGTGATCACTGCACAATATGCACACAAATATTGAGTCAGGATGGGGTACAACTGAGACTAATATGTTATATGTCAATTCTATCTAAATTGTTAAAATGCTCTTTGAGATCCATTAATGGGTGGCAACCGGTGGATTGTAAATGCTGGTCCCCAGTTAAACTTGGCAGTGACGCCAAGTGACGCCACGGTGTTATAATGATCTTGCCCAGCCCACCTCTAGGGACTCATTTCCGTATCACCTCCCGGGGGCCACCATGCAGCCACGGCTCAGACACACCACACCCTTTCATGCATCCATGTCTTTGCAAACATCAGTCCTCCCTGAGATGGTCTTTTCTACCTCCTTCTCCATCTTGTAAAATGGTCACCCTGCAGTCCTTGCTTCTATGGGCTTTCTCTTCCCCAGTTCTACCTGGCCAGGCAGTTAGATGCCATCTGTGCTCTCAAGCCATGGAAAATGAAAATGTTTTTCTTTTTGTTAATGTGATACATGCAAAGAATTTATAAACTCTAATAGAACTACAAGGCTTAGGACAAAACACAGGCCCACTACACTCCAACTCCAGCTCTCCAGAAGCCACTACTTATAATGCCTTCCATCATTACTTCCACATTTCACTCCTTGTCAATAAAGAACATGCTTATGCTGCTACGTTTTTTTCATTTTAGATGCTATCAAATGACTTCCTATTGTAGAGTGTGAATATTTAGTTATCTTTACTTGTAGAGTGTGAATATTTAGTTATCTTTACTGCCCTCCTTTCCCTCCTAATGGTTCATTATGGTTATATAATTTTTTTAAGTTAACGTTCAGTATATATATGATTGTGATTATTGATATTGTTTGCCTTGGCTTATATTTTCATTCATGTATACCTTACATTATTTTCTGAAGTTAATAAATACTTTTATTATTTTTTGCTGATAAGGTAACTTTTAGGCGAACACCTGAAAGAAGAGGAGAGAACCCTCGGGATACTTGGGAGAAGAGCGTTCCATACAGAGTGAATTTCTCATTCAAAAGCCTTGGGGTGTGTCTGTGCTGGGAGTTTCTGAGACACAGCAAGAAGGTCAGCGTGGGTGGAGTGGAGTGACAAGAAAAGAGTAGTAACTGATGCAGCAGGAGAGGCAGGTCAGGCAAATGCATGTAGGGCCTTACGGCCATGGTGATGACTGTGGAATTTTATTTATTTCAATTTTATTCTGAGAATAATGGGAAGCCAATGGAAGATTATGAACAGAGGGGTGGTATGGTCAAACTATCATTTTTAAAAGGTCACTCAGATTGCTGTAATGGGCAAAGGCATTGCTGTAGCAAGCGTGTAAGCAGGGAGGCCAATTGAAAGGCTGTTGAAACGATCCGGGGAAGAGATGGTGGTGGCTTGGGCCAGAGTGGTAGCAGCAGAGATGACAAGAAGCATTTGAATTCTAGATATACTCTGAAGGTAGAATTGATAGAATTTGCTAATAGATTGGATGGGACTGTGAGATAAAGAGCCCGTTAATTCTTATTTGCCCTTTCTGCGTAACAGAGAAAAGAAATCGAGGGATCAAGGACTACAGTGACTTGTGCCAGGCTACACAGCTAATTAGAAGAAAGCACCTATCATATTACTTGGCACATAGTAGGCACTCATTAAAAATGAGTTTCACTTCCTTTGTGGCAGAGATACATATCAAGGCTTCAAATTCAGTGCTATTTCCAAAATCCTATCCTATCACTTCCATGAATCACATGTCTACATGTTTATTTCTACCAGTAATCAATTGATTAACCAGCCAACAAATTAAGCAAAAGTATTTATGGGTGTTCACTTTGTTTCCAGTTTCATGGAAACAGAAGCGATAATTCTGGTTATAATGACATCTACAACAAACACTTACTGAGTGGCTGCCAGTTATAAGCTACTTTTCATACACTGTCTCATTTAATCCTCAAAACAACCTAATGGGGACTATCTTACTATTACCTCCACTTTACAGATGAGGAACTGAGGGCTCAGAGAAGATCAAGTCATTCCCAGAGCCACACACAGTAAATAGTTCAGCCAGTATCTGGCTTCCGCTCATCTTAGAACATATAATCCCTGTGTCAAAAGATCTTATGAAATGATCAGTGACCACTACATGACGGCAGATAAATTAAGTGGCCCATCCCTTGTGTTCTAAAAATCAGGAAAGGGAGAGATAAATCTAGAATATAAGTTTGATTTTGAAATATGAGTAGGATTTAAACAGCATGAGAGAAGGAGAGGGAATCCTAAATGATGGGGAGGGGAGGAGTCCTATAGTCTAATCAAAAGCCGAGAGGTTGAACTGGAAGCCACCATAGGGGGGGTCAGAGAAAAGCCTGGCCTGGCTGTATTACAGGGTTCCAGCTGAGAAGTGGTGGCATAACTGGGCTACACCTCCAGTTCCTGGTCTACCCAATGATACCCAAAAGTTACCAGTGGAGAAATCCTGTTTTCTATTGATGTAGGGTAGCGAGCAACTGAAGGCCTTCATAGGTCCGAGGGCTGTTACTTTTAGGGAGCCCCTCCCCTACATCACACAAAAAGAATACTCAAATGAACTCATATTTCACATGTCAGACAATTTACACATAACTATACGTAACAGGATTTTACAGTGTACCCAGTTTAGTCTCAGATTTGCTGAGGCCCTAAGGCAACAGGTACTACCTTCCCAAAGGAGGTGTGACATGGCTATGCAGAGCTGATGAGAGAAGGTGTCAAAAGACCGGTGATTTCACTCTTGAACCCTTCCTCTGCATTGAGGGTAGAAAAGAGTCAGGAATTTGGAGATTAAGGGAAAATTTTTAGTGAGAACAGTTGGTGAGTCCCACTCATTCTGCCCTTAAGGGAAGGTATGAGGCATCTGCCCCTTTCACATCAAGTCTAGAGGGAGGGGCTTTAAGGAGACCACTAGGAGAGCCCCACGGTGGCCTGGGGTCTAACTTACATACCCCAGAAATCTAGGGTGTGAGAAGAGGTGGCTGGCCTCCTGACATTTTAACTAGGGACAACATGCTGCTTGGGGCGGCGATCACCCTGCGAGCGTGTTTAGAGAAAGGAGGCACAGCTGTCCCTCTGGAACAGAGGCAATCTGCTTGCATGGCACACCTGGCATAGGTTGTGTGAGACCTTGACCGCACAGCCCAGGTAAAGGGTCAAGGGAATTCCTGGACTCTGAGAAAAAGGAAGAGAAAGCAACCTACAGGGGAAAGATTGCAGGGATGGGGGAGGGTCTCCAAAGAGCCTGTGCGAGCATTCCGATGGAGAAGGGGTCCGCCTTTCAGTCCCTCTCCGATACCAGCTCCCGATGACATGAGTCTGTCTGCCTCTCTTTCTCTTTCTCCCTTTGCCCCTCAGCCATGGTTATCCAAATGGGAAAGAAGCTTAACCGTGAAAAATGATAAAAGGAACTAGCTAACCACACGCTCTCCCCAACACGTGGAACAAATTTCAAGAGAACCAAAATAAAATTGCCTTATGACTGTATCTCAAACTTCATGCTTGTTCTACCAAATGGTTACGCATATGAGTTGAATTTAGTTGACACACAGTTACATTCAATGGTTGACAACCAATACTTGCTAATTTTGATTCGGTAGATTTTTTCCATATTTTGGAGACAACACCTTATTTCACTTTCATATCTGAAACATTTTCCTCGGGCCTTAAAAGGAGCATGATGGGTAAAAGGGCCATGGGATGCATGGGCTGTAGATCTCGGGGTTTGGATTCTGAAGAGGAGCTCAGGTCTGGCTCTAATATTGAGCTTAGTGACTCCAGGCAAGTGAGTCCTCTTCTCTGGGCCCCGGCTTTCCCATCTGTGAAGCAAGGAGGCTGGACCAGTTGGCCCTTCCTATCCCAACTGATTCTAACGCTCTCATCTCTGGGATTCCATGGGTAGCTTGTGGAGCCTGACGTACAAGTCCGTTTAAATAACTGTTTGCTTAATGAATAAACTAGTGACAGCTGTATGCCACCCAAAGCCCTCCCGAGTCTGCCCTTCTATCTCTTTGGCACATGGGGGTACCGAGTTGTTTTTGGGTCAGAGGAGGCATCTGCTCCTCCCCGGAGGGACGAGCAAGCTCAGCAGACACTCCTACCTTGTTGAGGGTGTTGAGCGCGGCCTGGGCTGCGGTGAGCGCTGGCTCTGCTCTGGCCAGGTCTTCCTCACAGGCCCTCTGCTTCTGCGTCACCTCCAGCATGATGACAGCCACCTTGTCCTCCTCCTCGTCTGCCGTGGCTTTCTCTCGGCTCACTTTTTCAGTCTCTACTCCCACCACCTGAATCAGCTTATCGGCATCCTCGTTCTTCTGCTTCAGCTCCATTTCCTGGGTGGCCAGCTTGGCTTTCAGATCGTCCACCTGCAGCACAGAAGCACCAGGCTTATCGGGAGCAGAGGGACTTTGGACATGGTCCCTGGGGACCTGAGGCTGCAGAGCAGAGAAGGATGCCAGCTCCTGATGCCAAGGTGCGAAGCTAAGCTCTCAGCCGGGACCAAGCTCCCCGACCTGGGAAAGGAAAGGGACACCGGACTCCCTCTTCTCGCCCCTCTATAGTCAGTGTGTGAAGAGTCTAAGCAACACATGCCCTCGCCTTTCTTTCTCCTTGATGCCCACTGACTCGGGCTGCTTCTCACTGACACTGGTGCCTACGTCTTGTAAAGCTTCATGTGTCTAACGTAATACTTGGCACATAGTAGGCCCTTAATAAAAATTAGTCATTAAGTAATTGAAATTGGCCATTGTGGGGTATACCAGGGATTTAGCAAGTTGCAAAAAGTGAGTGCCTGCTGTGCATCCTGAGAGACTGGGTATGTGAACGGACAGTGGCCAGGCCATATACAAACGTAGAACTCTGACCCACAACCTGCAGCAGCCTGCTCAGGAAACCAACCCATCACCTACAACAACCAGCTCAGGATGGCAGCCTGCCGTAAGGCAGACTTGTAGGAAATCAGCCTACCATCTAGGTAACAAGCCAGGAAGACAAACAATAAACTCTCTAACAACTGACCCAAGATGGCCAGAACTTGATTAATAACTGACAACTTCCTTAATTTTTGTCTCTGCTTCCAACTCAGGACCAGCCAGAGAAAGCCACACATGCACCCCTGACCGATCACACAGGATGCCCCACTCCTGGTGAGCCCACCCACAGCTGCCCCAGGCCAGCAGCCTCCATCGGGGCGCACCCAACGCCTTTCCTTTCTTCCCACTATAAAGCTCTCCTACTCCTTCTCCTGCCTTTGCGTCTCAGCCAAAACGCAAATGCTGGTGGCTGACTCCCGGGAGCGTAAGCTCTGAATCAAGTGCTTTTGCTTGTTCGCCTTTGGTTGGTCTTTGTTTATTTCCACAATCCTTATAAGAAATAGATGACCGGGTTGAAGTGGGACAGCAAGCATCCCAATGGTCCAGACATGCTGGGTTCCCCATCTAGCTTCCATATTCATGTGCCTGTGGAGGCAGTGATGAAGTAATGGGAATATCAGCACCTACCATGTTTCCCCGAAAATAAGACCTAGCTGGACCATCAGCTCTTATGCATCTTTTGGAGAAAAAATTAATATAAGACCCTTATATTACTATATAATATAAGACCTTATAAGGTCTTATTTTACTATAATATAAGATCCGGTTGTATATAATTAATATAATATAATATAATATAATATAATATAATATAATATAATATAATCAGGTCTTATATTCATTTTTGCTCCAAAAGACCATTAGAGCTGATGGTCCAGCGAGGTCTTATTTTCAGGGAAACACGGTAGGAACTGTCTATTTCTCTGATCAGCTAGAAAGAGATGAATGGTTTTCTATGCATATTCGATTCAGTAGAGTGTGGTGGTTCTGATCCAGCAGCATCTGTATCACCTGGGCACTTGTTAGAAATGCAGATTCTCAGGCCCTCTCCAGAGACTGAATCAGAAATCCTGGAGGTGGGGCCTGGCAATCTGTGTTTTAACAGGCCTTCTGGGTGATTCTGGGGCTTGCTTAGGTTTGAGAATCACTGGCCCAGTGTTATGGCCCTTTCACATGCAAAGCGAAGACTCATCTATTTATTTCTGGAAAGGAAAAAAGCCATTTGTATTTGCAATATAGCCCATACAGTTTATATTCCAGAATGACCTCCTGTCTCTCATTTTTCTGCAGTCTATTTCACGCGACAAGCAAAGATTACTTCAGAGCTCCTGGAATACGTCAAACAGATTCAAATGCTTTATGATGCAAAATACATAAGGGGAAATATAAAATGGAGGCTTAGACGCTGCTGATAATTCCCTTTTCATGGCAGATCAAAAGAGAAGAAAAAGAACGCAGGGAAAAAAAAAGAATGCTCTTTAATTTTGTGTATTCATAGAAACTGGAGACTTTGCATTAACCTCAAACAGAGGCCTGCTCCCTAGAATACATCTTATATCCCCAAGTTGGAAGGTTAATCCATTTTCATCTCCCGTTGTTCAGCTGCAGAGAGTTATTTCTACAAGGACAAAGATGCAATTGTAAATCAAAATGATTGAACCACATAATCACTCCAGTCAGCAAACACACCAGTAACTTTCTGTTCCTTTTTAAATCTTGGGAGATTTGAGAAAATTGAAGTGCTTTTTTTTTTCTTTGTTGTTGTAATTGTTTGTTTTGTTGATTGCAGATATGGTTTATGACCTCAGGCCCAAGGTAAATAATCACCTGCACTGTGAATGGGAACTTTATAGCTCTTAAGCTGTGACATGGAGTGACAGGAGGGTCCCGCCAGTCAGAATTAGGCTATTCCCCACCTGCTACCGAGAAGGCATAACTCAGGTTCATATCATGGCTCTTCTGCAACAGAACAGGACACTGAAATAGGTTACATAAATTTTTCTCTTCTCTTTTTCCCTTAGAGCATTCAAGCCCTACTCTGGACCTCTTCTTACTTAGACACGCCCACACCGAGGGAGGAAGAGTGCTGCAAACACTTTCCCTCAGTCTTTGCCCCATGAATATCGGCCACGCATGGTAAGTGGGGGGATGTTGACTCACTGAGGTAATGATAAGATGGTGGAGGGAGACCCTCCCTTCTTCAAGGATCTGGTACATGATGCTAAAAAGAGAGGCCAAGCTTCCCAGGACCTTCTCCCTAGAGTTCCAGAAAGAGAGAACCCACGGTAATCAACAGCAAAAAATACTCCACTGAGGGCTGGAGGCCTAGAGATATCCTCCTTCTTAACTCTGAGTTCATGCAGTTACCCAGTATTTCCTGATATGAATTTGGACTTCAAGCAGGCTTTCTTCTTAGACATAGATGTTGCCATCTACAGAAGATATTTGTTACATTTACCTGCCTACTAAAAAGTTTTACCCTGTTCTGGTAACATAGGTTGGTTTTCCTTTGGAGAACTTCACCTTCCCAGGACCTTGTAGTTTGGGTGGGGTGGACTCCAGTGGTTATCACTTGATGCTGGCTTGGCCCATGAGAGTATCTAAGTCACAGAGATTGGTTCAACTAGGGGTAAACCAATGACCTAAAGAGACCAGTTAGAGCCACTGACTGTTAACCCAGGAACTTGGCTGTAAATACTAGGAAAGAGGCACTCCTTTATATACTGGGCACTCCTTTTTATATTGGGATCTCTGTTCTATACTGGGGTTGTAAGCAGACAGAATACAGGTCTGAGTTGTCAGAGCCACGGGGGTTGCCTGCCTGAGCAGGGACAGCTAGCGAGTATCTAGCACCAGCCCTGTCCAAATTAAGCTCCGTCCCATGCTTTTCAGTTACTTGAATCAATTCATTTCTTTTTATATTGTTTTGTTATTTTGCCTATTAGCTGGATTTTGGTTAGTTGCTATCAAAAGTGTCCTGATAAATATATCGTGTAATCTAAAAATTTTTTCTCTCCTTCTCTTCTCTTCTCTCCTTTCAATTCCCTTCCCCCTCCTGTCCCCTTCTGTCCATTCCTTCTTTTCATTTCCTTTTCTTGTTGCTAAATGAATTTGAGTTAGTTTTTCTTTTTTTTCAACTGCAGCTAAAAAAGTCCTGACAAATACATCTTATCAACTTCAGGTAAATTTGGTGGCCTGAGAATATTTGAAACCCTAAAATGAACTGAATTTAAAGCTTTCCAGATTGACCGACATATGGATTAAATCCTATATGCAGTGGTCTGTAGGCCTTTTGTGAACATTTCTTCAATCTACCAGCCCCACTTCTTCATGAATACATCTGAGTTAGATACAGAAGCAAGAACAACAGTAGGTTCTGAGGATACCAGTGAGAGATGAAGTGAGACCCAAGTCAGGGTTGGGTGCTCTGACCGTATCAAGAGAGAGAAAACAATTTACACCTACTGTGAAACTTCAGCTGAAGATGAAGTAAAGACAGACGATGCCACCTACAGACCCAGCAGGACCAGCCATCCATCATTAGAGGCAGTGGGAACCGCAGGGCTCGACCATGATGTTTCATCTACTGCTTCCTGAAAGCTGACACCACCACAGAGGTGAGGAGGAAAATACCCCTCCGAGGAAAACAGCCCAGAGTTAGAGTTAGAACTCTGAACTGACTGCCCTCCAAAGACTGAGTAAATTTTTAACCTGAAGTGACCAACTCAGCCTGAAATGCAACATTAAGTGCTTTCTACTTTTAAATGGAAAAAAAATGGCTCCAGAGCTAAATTATAATAAATTCAGTTATAGAAAAATAAAGTTACATCTATAACCACTGAATCTAAGCATGAAATTATATATAGGTTTTATAAACTTTACTGTACAATTGTTCATTATTGTCATTATTACCATTATCATTACTACTTCCAATACTACAATTATTGGCTAAATAAATTTGGAGTCTGAGCCAGAGCTGTGAGATTCATTTAGTCTCCTCTCACTAGACTATGAACACCAAAAATTGTCATAACTGGGTAGTATGACACTGATGCAACATAATTCAAGTCATTATCCTCATACCAGATTATGATAAGGTACTTCAGTTCTTTCTACCAAAGGAACAGTTACAGATGAAGGGTTTATATGAGCGCTAGGAACCCTAGATACCATTTTTACAAGAAGAATCATGATTGTAATTCTCAGTAAATGTGGAATGTACACCACGTACACAGTATTGCCAAGACCCACCCTCCATCTCCACTCTGAGCTTGCAGGTGATTTAGAACTTGTTCATTGGTTTATTTGTCTATCCATCTATCACCTACCCACCTATCCATTTACAGAATACCTAGTATGTGCCAATGAATCCTGGTTTCTGCCCTTGAAGGACTGACAACAATATAGAAACACTATATACTGGAGAAGAAACATAATTCAAGGATGGAACCACAGAGAAGGGAAAGCTTAACTACTCAAGCTTAGAAAGGGCTTCTGGGCAGGGGGGTAACTAATTGTTGAGGTCTTGACAGTGACAAGCTGACAAGCTGAGGCACATGTAAAGACACGGAGATGTGAGCTACCTGTGGAATGTTGAGGGAACTACAAGTAGTTGGTACTGTTGGACTTCGGGGTACAATGTAATAGCAAAGAGGAATAAAATGGTGGCGCAATAAGCGAGGACACAATTTTACAAGTTCTGGCAAAGATCAGAAAAGCTGAACTATAATGTATAAATCATTAAGACCTACAACAGAGAATACTCAGATGTCTGCCTTGAGCAAAGATCATCCAAAGTGCAGGGTGGAGGTCGGTCCACAGCTATGCTGCCCCATGTGGTACCCACTAGCCACTTGTGCTTAATGAGCACGGAAAAAGTGGCTCGTCCCAACTGAGATGTGCTGCAAGTATCATCATACACACTAGTTTCTGAAGCCTTGTAGAAAAAAAAAGGAAAAGATTTCATTAATAACGTTTTACATTGATTACATGTTAAAAGGATAATATTTTGCATACGTTGTGTTAAATAAAACATATTATTAAACTAGTAATAAAATTATATTCAATTAAAATATTCTATTAAAATAAAACTCAGTTGGTTCATTTTCCTTTTCTTGATTCAGCTACTAGAAATTTTAAATTTCATACATGACTTGTAGGATATTTCTACTGGGTGATGCTGGTCGAGCGTGCTGGCAGAATCCAGTCAGGGAGACCACACAGAATGCTATTCACTAATTAATACAGTTAGCCAGCAAAGATTTAATGAGCGCCCACTCTGTCCAGGCACTTTTTTAGGCACTTGGGACACATCAGTGAATAAAACAGACAAGGTTCCCTGTCCTTATAGAACTTATATCCAACAGAGGGAGATAGACAACAAAAAATAAACACGACAAATAAGTAAATTATATAACATTTTAGACAGGGGTAAGTGCTATGGGGAAAAAGGTAAAGTAGAGCAGAACAAGGGGATCAGGAGTGGTATGGGGAGGTTACCGTTTAAAATGGGGTCATCAGGGTAAGATTCATGGAGAAGGTGACATTTGAGTAAAGAATTAAAAGAGACGAGGGAGTGAGCCATGGGGATATTATAGGAAAGCACATCTGGGGAATGGCTAATGCCAAGGCCTGGTATGTCTGAGGAGAGAGCAAAGGAGCAGTGCGGCAGGAGAGGAATGTCACATGGAGGAAGTAACAGGAGATGAGGTCTGAGAGGTAACAGGGCAGGGCTGGGGAGGAGCTTTGGAAGCCACCGGAAGGAGGGAATTGACGGCTATCACTCTTTCTGGGGTTTGAGCAGAAAAGTGACATGATCCAATTTAGGTTTTAAATTCATCACTCTGGCTACTCAGTTGATGACAGACGACCGAGGGGCAAAAGTGGAAGCAGACGAATGAGTTAGAAGAGTATTGCTGCTTCCAGGTTAGATGTCGGGGGCTCAGGTTAGGGTTGTAGCTGTGTAGGAGGTACAAAGTGTTGGAATTCTGGGCCTATCTGAGGTTAGATCCAACACTGATCTTTTTTTCTGGGTGAAAGTTGTGAGAGAAAGAGAGAAATGAGAAGAGTCAAGGATGACCGCAAGGATTTCGGCCTGATGGGTGATGCTAGAGGTTGTGGGTGAAGCAGGTTTGGGACGGGGGAGAGAGCTGAGAGTTTGATTTCTTGAAATAATCCAGATAAGAATTGTCTAAATCAAGACACTAAAAAGAGGAGAGGGCGGCCAGATGGCTCAGTTGGTTAGAGTGCAAACTCTTAACAACAAGTTTCAATTCCTGCATAGGATGGTAGGCTGTGCCCCCTTCAACTAAAGGGTGAAAATGGCAACTGGACTTGGAGCTGAGCTGCACCCTCCACAACTAGACTGAAGGACAATGACTTGACTTGGAGTTGATGGGCCCTGGAAAAACACACTGTTCCCCAACATTCCCCATAAAAAAAAAGAAAAAGAAAAAAGAGGTGACATTTAAAAAACAAACAAACAAACAAAAAGACAAAAAACACCAGGGGATACAGCAAGAGGGGTACATCTAAGAGATATTTAGAAAAATTATAGAATTGTTAATGCTTAAAACGGGGAAGTGACAGAAGCGGTGGAGTCAAAGTTAATGCCCTAGTTTCTGATCTAGGTAACTGGGTAGGTGGAGTGTTATTCACTGAAGAAGAGAAGGTGGAAAGAGAAGAAACCAAAACTGATGCCAAGACTTGGGAGGACTCTCCACGGACTAGATGCAGACAGAGCTGGATGCACCCAATAGTATAAGCAGGCTTCTCCTTGTTAAATAGAGATCATCTGAAAAAGGAAAACAGACATTTATGCTTTCTTCATGGTCTGCTCAAAGACACAGGGTCTGCCCAAAATAGATACTGGGTGCTGTTCTGTGAGATGTCAGAGCACCTTTCCCATTGCTTGCTCTCCAGCAAATATCCTCTACACAGACTGATCAGCAATTCCCAGAGGATCGTGGGTGGGAGGCAGAACAGGGGCTGCTGGAGACGCAGAATGTTCTGAGTGTACCGTAGGTAGGGGCAGATAGGAAGAAGAAATGGCGGCAGACATAAAAAAATCTGCTGGTACTGCATTCTGGGATTCTTTTCTATGCTGTTTCCTACACATTCAGAGATTGAGAGAACCAGAAAGTGTTTGGGAGAGAAGATGCTTTGTTTCTACGACCAAGGTGTCCACCCGGTAAACTGCGAGGACCTGGACTGGGATCCGTGTATTTCAATCTGTCCTGAACTGCAGCTCCAAGAAGGGGTTTTGATCATGACACAAATGGACAGAGAGTGGTGTCATTGACAATTGTCACATGCCATTTATTGACAAGCATTGAGTTTGAACAGATGACTCACCATTCCTGAAGGTAAATAAATAAATACGAAAGGTCTTTACATAAATACAGAACAAGGACAGGAATAGCATCTAGAAGACTAAGAAGAACACAGCTCTGAAAACGACTCATTACTAGATCTAGAAAAAACATCAAGAAAGCTGTTTTGCATCATCAACAGAATGGTTTCTGAACTATAGTTGCAGGAAAACAGGCTGAAATAAAAAAAGCAACAGGGAAGGGAAAAGGATGAGATGAGGAAGGGCTGTTAGGATATTAAATATGTAATAGCATAATTAAAGTCTTCGTTGGAAGCATAGGAAGGAGAAGCAATATTACACACTGTTAAATTAACGTTGTTGAGGATAAACTTGAAAAGCTCCCCTAGAATGTGACTCCTTACCTCCCACTGCTTTACCACGCGGAAAGTTGTTCCAACAACTTTATGCAAGGCTGAACTTGAGAAAAAGGCCAAAGGGATAAAAGCAATGAGTGAGGACATAACAGACATGGAGCACAGGGAACCCATCCAGCTAGTCATTGCTCCTGGACGAGAGGCCAGTGCAGACGAACACAACCATACAACAGAAGAAACATTTCCTACGCAGAAGAAAGAATATGAGTATAGATTGCAAGGGATCACAGCAACCAATTAAACGAACTGAAATCCTTTATATACAATTACATCCGAAACTGAAGTGGGAAGAAAGAACAAGTCAGAAGAAGGAAGCTCAACAGAGCTATTCAGAAGGCAAAGCTCTGAGAACATGACTTGACATGAAACACTTAGATGTCTCCAGGAACATGTGATGTCCAGTAGTTTAATTGTGCAAAGGCATGAAATTCACTGCCTTAAGGAGAGGCAGGTTCTGCTGCGGGTAAACAGAGCCCAGAAAGGGGCCATCAAGGGATCAACGATGTTTGGTGGGCATGAGCAAGGGCAGAGAAGGTGCTAGAGTTGTCCCCAGTTCTCAAGGGAAGAAATAAACCTGTTCCATTTGGAAAAACAAGTAGAAAAATATAACAAGGACAGGACAGCAGGGGCCTCTTTTGATGGCCAACTACTTCGGAATATATGAGGAAATGCATGAAACGAGACAGGATTTGTTTAAGAAATTAGGTTCCAAAGGCTCTTTGACGGGTAACAGTGTAAGACAAAAGAAACAAAAGAATATTGGTAAACCCTGCAACCATTTCTCTCAACAGTTCATTGCTTTTGGTTTTGAGGATGGAAGGGAAGTGGGCTGGAGAGGACAGGAAAGTAGTGGAAAAGGAGGAGATGGCAAAGAGAAAGCGAAGAGGTGTCCTAGGGGATTCCAGCATCCATGAGAGGGAGGAGACCAGAGCTGAAGCTGAGGGTGTGCCGTTCTGCTGGAAGAGCTCAGCCTTACTTTCTGGTTTCTGATAACACTGGGGCCTCTGGAAAAGCAGACAGGACTTTTGGACTTCGACTGTGACCCTTCCAATTTTCGGGAAAGGGGCCTCTCCCACTTTCTCTCAGTGCCCCGCAGCCAGGAGAGATTGGAAGGATGTCACCTACCTGGGCAGAGGTGCTATGGAGCTTCAGAAGCCCATTTTCAAGCCGCTCCATTTTGCTCTTGAGCTCTTTTCCTTTCCTGCGCAGTAAGCTCTGGTAGAGTCTGATGAACTCCAGAAATGATTTGGGAGTTGTGTAGTTGTAACGCTGCTCGTTGCTCAGGTACGACTGGGATGTGTGATTGACACTTGTGTGGACAAAAGCCATGAACTTGCTAATCGACTGCTTCACTGTGGGCTAAAATCAAAGAGCAGGAAATAAAGACATAGTCTCGCCATGAATACTGGAGGTGACTCCCCAACCCCATTGCTTTGCCTCAGAAAGTTCTTCCAACAACTTTATGCAGGCCTGAACTTGAACCCTGAAATTCTGGACACAGAATTCCTTGCACCCTGAGGTGGAATGAATCTTGAGGAGTGTCTCTTTTCCCCTCTCACCTCAATGCTCTCAGTGTTCTGCAAGAAGCGAAGGCTGACAGACTCCAATGCCTGCTGAGGCCACTCGTGAAACCAGTCGATGGCTGTGCAGTTCACAATGGCTGGGAACTTCCTGCTGCGGACCCTCAGCTTGTTCCCCACAGGAGAGAAACAGAGAGTCACCTGAGAGGTCAGAAGGGTGAGAGAACCAAAAAGGTATCAGAGAAGTACTCACAGACAGACAGATAGGGCCTTGGATTCTTAACTTCCGAGAAAATTGAGAAGCATATCCCACAGAAACAAAAACCTGTAAATGCTAGCCGGCCTTTTCAGCCAATGAAGTAAGAAATGTGAGCCTGCATGAGGCAAGAGGGCAGCCACTGCCCATGAAGCAGATGAGAAGGGCCTCCTTGCAAAGGCTGAGAAGGTCATTGCACCCTCACCCCCACTCCCCACGCCCAAGACAACAGCTGTACCCAAAATGTCCAGAGACACTCCCCTGAATCACTTTTGGTCCTGTCTACTCTGGGCAGTAAATCCTTCTATACCTTCAGTTGTCGGCGGACCCGATCTATAAAGAACTTCCAGCAGTTCTCTCTGTCGTCAACCAGACCTTGGCTCTTGACTTCATTCCTCACACTGCTGATGATGCTTTCCACTTCATCATCGGAGTAGAGATCTGGGACCTCTCCTAGGGGGAAGTGAAGCACAGATGGGCAGCTGTGGCATCTCTCTGCATGATGCAATGGTACGTGAGAAGTTGTCTAACCTTGGGACACAGGCTCTTAGGTTTTTAGGCCATGTTCTAGCACTCTTGCTGGTGAAACTGGACACATACCACGTCTTCTCCAAACCAAGGGCAGGGAAAGAATACATAAAATAATGGAACAGGATGTGTAACACCCTCTTGTCCTGGGTCAGCAGCTGGTAGCACAAGAGCTTTCAACTGCCTTTTCCACTTTTGCTTGAAGCATGTATTTACTAACTACTGTTATAGAAACTGTGCTCATAAAGAACTTAATACTTAGAAGGAGAAATAAAACTGATGCAAAATGGCTCTAAGACCTGGGGAAAAGAGCCATAAGAAACATGCAGATTAAGTCCATATATTCCAGAACAAACTATCACTTTTTATTGGAGCAAAAGGGGAGAAAGCAGGGGTGGCTTCATGGAATTGAGTGTAAGTATGACTTCTTAACCTAATGGGGAAAAGATGAATATTCAATACCCAGTAGTAGGAAAACTGGGAAAACTTATGCTTAGATTCTTACTTTCCACTATACACTAAGATAAATTCCAGATGGGTCAATGACTTAACTATTAAAAAAAATAAAAAATGATAGAAAATAATTTTATAACTTCTGAATGGGGAAGGCCTTTCTAACTAACACAAAATTGGTATGTTTAAAAGAAAGATAAATTTGACACATATAAATTGATACATTTTATATAAAAATAAATAAATTTACATGAAAATACAAAAATTTACATGGCGAAAACACCATAGGCAAAGTAGAACAGCAACAACAACAGATTCCAAAAAAACAATTAATAAAACATGTTTTCCAAAGAAGATATACAAATGGCTAACAGTACATGAAAAGATGCTCAAAATCTTTTCCTGAAGATGCTCACTAATCTTCAGGAAAATGCAAATTAAAACCACAATGAGATATCACCTGACACCTGTTAGAATGGCTACTATCAAAAAAACAAGAAATAACAAATGTGTGTGAGAATACAGAGAAAAGGAAACCCTTATATATTGTTAGTGGGATTGTAAACTGCTATGACCACATGTAACCAAACGTATGATGATTCCTCAAGAAATTAAAAATAGAACGACCATCTGATCCAGCAATCCCACTTCTGGGTATATATCCAAAGGAAACAAAACCATTACCTTGAAGAGATGTCTGCACTCTGATGCTCCCTGCTGCATTATTTACAGTAGCCAAGGTTTGAAAATAACCTAAGTGTCCATTAATGGATGAACAAATCAAGAAAATATGGTATATATATATATACTAAAAGGAATATTATTCAGCCTTAATAAAGAGAGAAATCCTATCATTTGCAAAAACACGGATGAACGTAAGCCATATTATGTTAAGTGACATAAACCAGACTCAGAAAGACAAATACTGCATGGTATAATTTATATGTGAACCTTAAAAAAAAAAAATTAAACTCATAGAAACAGAGAGTAGAAATGTGGTTGCCAGGGGCTGAGGTGTGGGGGAAATAGGGAGAGGTTGGTAAAAGCATTCCAACTTTCATAAGTTGTAAGATGAATAAGGTCTGAGGTTCTAATGTACAACAAGGTGACTATAGCTGCTAACACTGTATTGTATAATGGAAATTTGCTAAGAGACTAAAACTAAAATGTTCTCATCGAAAAAAGGGGAAAAAAGAAAACGAATGTTTAATTCAGATTATAGTTTAATAGGTAATCTCCTTAAAATATAAGGAAACTCTTTATAAATAAAGAAACTATCAATAATTCAACAGAAAGATGGAGTAAAAGATGGATACGAAAAGAGAGTTCATAGTACAGAAAATACAAATGTGTCTTAAACATATGAACAAATGCTTTACCTCACTTATAATAACAGAAGTGCAGAGGGTGCCCCCAAAAGTACATACACATCTTAAGAAAGGAAAAAACTGTATTAATTGTAATACTCAATATATACCGATAACAAAAGATGTATACTACAAGTCACGTTTGACTTCTGTAATTACAAGAGGTACCCAAAGTGGTTACCATCAGCATAATTTTAATACAGTTTTTTCCTTTCTTTAAATGTGTATACATTTTTTTGGCATCCTCTGTACATACTGAGACAATGTTTAGTTACATTTTTGTCTGTATACATTAGATTGGCAAACATACGAACAGACACTCAACCTCACTCATGACAATAGAAATGTACTTTTAAACTACTCCTAATTATTATTTTTTACCAGATTGGCAAAATCTGAAAGTTAGATAAAATACTATATTAATGTGGCAACATATGATGAATAAAAATTTTTTAAATCCTAACTAAATATGTAAAAGTAAATATATAATGACCAAGTAGATTTTATCTTGGAAATGAAAGGATGGTTGCACATTAGAAACATACATGAAAAAAAAAAAAAAAAAGACTATAGTAATAGATTTTAAAAATAAAACAATATGACCATCAAAACTGATGCATGAAAATTTTTAAAACTGTTAGCAAACGAGGGTAAATGAGATTTCTCTTAATCTGATAGTAGATATCTATCTCAGATCCTAAGCAAACATCATATATAATGGTAAAATGCTAAAATATTATCTTTCAAATTAGGAACAAGATAAGTGTGACTGCTATCATGTTATTTATTCAACATTATATGCAAAAAGTCAAGGAAAAGAAATTAAATGTATAAGGATGGTTAAGAAAACAATAAAGTTATTTTTCAAAATCTAATTCTCGTGATGGAAGGAGAACTGACTCTGGGTGATGAACACACAATGGGATTTATAGATGATGTAATACAGAATTGTACACCTGAAATCTATGTAATTTTACTAACAATTGTCACCCCAATAAATTTAATAAAATAAAATGGAAAAAAAAATCTAATTCTCTACATAGAAAATCTAAGAGAATATACACATAAACAACAAGAACTCCTAAGTGTGTTTGACAACCAGGCTGCTGGATACAAAATCAAAGTTGGAAATAAAATGGCATTGCTGTACTTTGGCAAAAAAAAAAGTCATTTTAAAAGTCATTTAAAATACCAATAAAAACCATAAGGCAGGTAGTCATAAATATAGAAAAAGATGTACAAGATCTTGATATAAAAATTGTCACACACTATTGAAGGGCATAAATAAAACCCTGCACAAATGGAGAGAAGTACTGTGTGCGCAGGTGGATGATTCAGGATTACCAGTATCACAAAGATGTGATTCCAATAAAAGAATCAAACAGGTTTCTTTTTTGATCCCTACAAGCACATTTAAAAATTTATATGAAAGAGCAAAAGGTTAAAAATGGTCATGATATTTGAAGAAGAATGAGAAGGAGGATTTGTCCTACCAGAAATCAGGTCTCCTTATAAAGGAGTTAAAGCAGTGTGAGAGTGATACTGGAGTAAATGAATAGAACAATGAGTGAAAAACCTAGAAACAGACCCAGATATAAACAGGAAATTGATACTAAAAATCAGTGTGCAGACAACGATTGGACTAATCAATAAGTGATGCTAGGATAATTGAATATTAATACCAAATAATAAAACAAGAACACCATACAAAAATACATTCCAGGTGGGGGCGGCCAGATGGCTCAGTTGGTTAGAGTGTGAGCTCTCAACAACAAGGTTGCTGGTTCAATCCCACATGGGATGGTGGGCTGTGCCCCCTGCAACTAAAGATTGAAAATGGCGACTGGACTTGGAGCTGGGCTGCGCCCTCCACAACTAGATCGAAGGACAACGACTTGGAGCTGATGGGCCCCGGAGAAACACACTGTTCCCCAATAAAATTTTAGAAAAAAAACACCCCAACAAAACACGTCCCAGATGAATTAAAGACATGAACAGGAAAAGTAAAACTGAAATGATTTAAAAATAAAATACAGGAAATTATTTTCATGGTGTCAAATAGGACAAGATTTTTGAAACAGAGCACCAAAAGCACAAAGCATAAAAAAGAAGACTTAAGTTTTACAACATTTAAACTAAATCAGCATGACAGAAGTCAGACACAGACTTCAAAAAGATATTTACAACCCATATAATGAACAAAGCGCTAGTATCCAGAATATATAAAGAACTTACAAATCCATAAGAAAAAGACAAAGAACCCAATAGCCAAAGAGCAGACTATGTAAATCAGCAACATACAGAAGAGGAATAGCTAATAAACACTTGAAAAGATGCTCCAAGGTCATGAGTAAAAAGGAGAAAGAAAACAATATTTCATTTCATACCCATTGGCAAAAATCTGAGTATGTCAGATAAACCAAGTGTTGGTGAGGTTAGAAAGAAACAGGTTTTGGTCAGAGAGAAACAGGTATCTCTACTGGTCAAAGTAAATTTGTACAACTACTCTGGTGAGCAACTTAGCACTTTTTGTAAAGGTGAAATGCACAAACCAGATAATTTATTATTGTTATCTATGTTTTGGGCACCTATTGTAAAGAAACTCTTGTACATGCACAACGGAAGTTTCTACCGTTGCATGGGTATTTGCTTTATTGTTTATATATAAAATACTTTGTGAAGAAATATAGAAAAACATGAACAGAAAAAAGTAAATGTGGGTGGTGAGAACGTGAAAGCTGTGAGGGAGATTCAGAAATTGAAAGAAGAGCTAGAATAGAACAAAATTCTGAATTAGGAACCAGGAGGTGGGTTCCTAGCTCAGATGGAAGGGTTGGCCTTGGAAAAAGGAATGGTAATATGGCGGGAAAGGAGAAAACTACAACGAAAAGGACACACATAGACAGATGGGGAGATACAAAGGTAGTTGAGAGGCTGATACTAAATGATGTGAGTTTTCTCAATGACAAAGATGAGACTGGAGGTAAGAATGAAGGAAACACCGGGATAGTAAAATCTGAAGACACTGGATATGACATAAAGGGGAACGTGGTTCACTCCAGGATATTCTGTGAGTCTCAGAAAAGCTCCTTCATGTGTCCAATACAAGGCCTTAGGTAGGTACTGAAACTTTGTGGACCTGGAGTCATATACAACCTCCTCTTTAAAGTTCTCCACTGCCACACGTTTCTTCCTTCCTCCAGAACCAACACTGAGATCTAGCATCATGGAAATGTTAGAGACAGCAGAAGCCACCCATGCTACTTCCTTGTGGATTTGGCAAATGGTCTGTAATTAATCAGACTGATGGGAATTACGATTCTATTCATCACTGAGGCTGCTACCCTTCCTTGTACTACTGTGTCTGGAGGAAACTTATGCCAACTTTCCAACAAATCCTACAAAGTTTGACAACACTCATCCAGCCAGGAGTTTACTAAGAGTTTTATATTAATTAGACTTCATCATTTAAAAGGTGAAAAAACAAAACAAAACAAAACAAAAAACCAAAACACAGATTATCATGAAAATGATCATTTACTTTTTTCCTTAATTGAGCCAACTTGATTTAATTTCCATTCATTAAGGTATTTCCCAGCACGTGTATAAAACAATCTGTGCTACAACTTGACAAAATCAGTATCTTATTAATGAAATAACCCATTTCAGCCTCATTTGATTAAAATAGGGGTCAGAGAAAACTGCTAGGAAAATGAAATGATACTTAGCACATGTTGGGATTCAAAAAAGTTCAGGGCAGTCTTAAAAAGAGAATGCTCCAGTAGAATCAGTAGTGGCCACACTCATCTTGCTTAAGGGACTGACAGCCTGCAGCATCTGTATTCTTTTTCTCCTTCCCTCTCTGATTATCTGTATTTCCTTATCTATTAATACCTTAGAGCCCTCCAGTGAGAAACTGGAGTCCTTTTGGTCTTATCATTTGTAATAATAAAGTCTGCATTCTTCACCTTTCTCTTATTTGAAATACATAGCTTTTATGTCCTGTTGGTGTTTTATGTCTAAGATCACGGATATTGAGGAAGCAAACTATGGTCTATTTGCAAAATCTGGCCCTCTGCCTCTTTTTGTATGGCCTGCAAGTTAAGCATGTTTTTTCTGTTTCAATTTTTAATGGTTGAAAAAAATTAGAATAATATTTAATGATGTGTGAAAATCACAAAGTTCAAATTTCATTGTCTATGAATAAAGTTTTATTGGCCATAGCCACACTCATTCATTTAGGTATTGTCTGGCTATTTTCACACTACAGTGACAGAGGTGGGTCATTGGGAAGAAACTGTATGGTCTGCAAAGCTGAGAAAATTTACTTTCTGACCCTTTATAGAAAGAGTTTGCTGACCTTGGTTTATGCGAGACCCTTAGTGCCAAGATGTGAAAGCCTCTAGGCCATTTAGAGATTTGTTCTTACCGTGGTGGTGTTTGTTACAAGATGCCAGGAACTCATAAGAAGATCCCCAGATGGAATATCTGGGGACAAACACCTCTGAATTGGGAGCAAAGTTTGCCTTTTCAGATTTGTTCTTTCAATTTCTCCTGACAATATTCCTGTCACTTATTGTGTGATGTAGGTAGTCATGCAGAAAGCAGGAAACAACCACCAGAGGGATTCTGAGATGTGACAGAGGCAGAGGCTATTTAAATATCTGAACAGTTTTCCTCCTGAGACCTAAAGTTGGGAAATCTGTTTCCGCCTCCAAGTGCTTGCAGGCTCTGTGTGCTCATTCACACATCCTAGATCATAATGGAAAAGTGAGGCAAGTAAGGAGGCAAAGAAGTGGGTCCAAGGCAACTGTTTTTCTGTACTAGAGTATCTCACCCTGTATTCAGTTAGCTACTAATGAAGGGATTCTAGCAGTGAGGAGAATGGATTGGAAGGAGATGGCCTCCGAGGTAAGGATGTCTGCATTTGTTGAAGCAAAAGATGAAAAGACCACTAGTAACCATGATAGAGAAGATATGGATTCAGAAATAGTTAAGGGGTAAAATTGGTGGCAACTGATTATCTCTTGTATGTAAGTGGTGAAGGAGAGGTCGGCAATGTAGGAGAAAACACAGAGAGATATGGTCTCAAATAACTTGAATGAGAATTTAGTATCACATGAAGAAAAGAAAAGGCTGATTGCTCAAGTATATTCCTGCATTACCCTTCCGGCATTCCTGTTTGGCAGCTAGCTGGAGAACCAAATTTGAATTTCCAGTGTCTGTTGTTTAAGGACGCATCCAAGGAACAGATCCAGCGATACCACGAAGTATGCTTAGGAAAGCAGACACACTTTGCCTTTTTTTCCTCTCAGGAGAACTGGGCCGGAATTTAGCTTCTGTAAAGCAGAGCTGGACCATCAGGGCATCTAGTTCCAGGTGCTCATGAGAGAACAATCCAGTGCTGTCTGTTACAAATACTTGCAAATTCCACATTCTCATGTGATGTGTGCAGACCACTAGCATGTCAGTCTTAGATCTAATCCAAGGCACATTGGAGATGAGCTGATCGTTTCATGCTCTATATACTAAGAGGAGATTTAGCCCAAATATTAAAAACAACAACAAAACCCAACCTGGTTCAGAGATGGAGAGGCATATGACATTAAAAGAGAGGGGACACAACTGGTTATAAACGATTCCAATAGATCATACAGAGGCTGTATAATACTCATTTTTGAGCACAGCACATACTGACTGGAACATGGGAGCTTAATAAATGGTTTTGAATATATGAGTAGATGGAAAGTGACCCAATTAGGGCCAGGGAAGATAAATCTTAATTTTGGAGTGAACAAGTAAGCCTTTTGAAAAGCAAAAGGAAAGTCCCAACATAAGATCCCAAAGTAAAATGAAATACGACAAGTGGCAGAGTTAGGAGAGGAAGAGATGCCACACCTAGGACAGACTATGGCCTCTTAGCTGGGACATGAAATGCGCATGCAGTAACATGAGCTTTCTGAAATGCTGGAAACTGGAGGCAGACGTGCTGCACCAGAAAGCCCGCGAGTCATCCTACGTCCTCCCTCTAGGTTGGGATGGGGACTTTGTGGGGAGCCATGGTTGCAGTTAACTTGAAAGCCTTAACAGAATGGCTCAGTTTATACTTAACCTATTTCCTCCCACTGAAGCAATTGTCTCTGCCTGCATCTGGAGAGTGCTTGCATGCTGCTCAGGAATGTGGTGGGAGTGGCCAGTTCCCAGAACAGAAGGCTGATGCCTATCAGGGCTATTGATAAGATAATTACATTTGGGAGTTTCAGTAAATTTTGTGTCTCCTGTGTTAAAGTTAAAGTTTTACTGTTAACTAGGTAATGCATTTTTGTACTTGTTAAACTGCACGTCCACAGAAGGTATAAATTCTGGGGACAGAATAAACTCAGCGTCTCCAGGAACACTGGGGTCCGCGATCGCCATCATCAAAGTGTGAGTGCCTTCTTTCATTCCCACTCCCCTTGTCAGGAACCGTTGGACTCGTGGCGGCAGGCCCGCTACAGGACTTGCTGAGGCTGAGTTTGCTTCCAGGACCAAGAGAGAACATGTTTTGTAAGAATTTTTTAAATACCTGGGTTAGATGGCCAGTGCACATTCTTCAGGAATTGTTATATAGCGCAGCAAAGACAGAGCAAGAATTAAAACTTTTCACATTCGGCCAGGGCAAACACTTCACCCACAGTTTCACCAGCAGCTGCGTGACCCCCATGAAGGACTCGGAGAAGCCAAGGGAAGTGATCAAAAATATGACTCGTTTGCTGTGATCTGGGTGGCCACCCTGCTTCTTACACAATTATGCATCTTTTGAGAATTAAAGTAGGAATTTAATACCTTCGTGTGTAGGATTTATTCCTGTCAATCTGTAACCCCCCTGAGATATAACTGGCATAATGATGAATTGTGAAATGTTTGGTTAGTGTCAGAAGAGGGATTCAGGGGCTGAATGACCATCAGTGTTTGGTTTTGGAAATGGTGTCAGGAAACCAAGGGATGAAACAGTGAGCTAAAGAAGTGTGGGAGGAAATCGGACAGACAGCCTCCAGTGTGAGACCATGAGGCCATTGAGGAAGACGTTTTGGGGGGAGAGTTGAAGCAGTGGAATTTACTCACTGTAGCTTTATCTTCAGCCTAACAGGACTTGTAGACAACTAGATAGAGATGAGTTAGTGACAAGGTAGCCTGGTGTACAGTTTCCTCGCCTCTACTGTGTTAGGCAAGAATAAAATGATTGCACAACCCCCTTAAACTAATGGGATGAGGAGGTTCTGAGGAAGCCCTGGAGCTCTGCTTGGAATAGCAATCAATACATTTCTAGCCAGAGATTATTTACTTGACAGGGAAGACGAGAACGAAGATAAGCTCTACTCTGTCTGTCAGAGTAGTTAAGAAAAAAATGAGAAAGATTAGAAAAGTATTGCTTTTAATTGTATCTCCATGTTAGTATGTGTGTGTAAGTCTTGGTTTTATGTAGAAGTCTTAGAAGGGAAACAGGAGCTTGACACTCCATGATTTTGAAGCACAATGATTTCATTAAATTTTCACTGGGCAGGGCTTCAGAAATTCATCTGAACTTGAAAAAAAGTTGTTTTCTAAATGAAAAATTACAAATACTTAAATGAGAAGTAAAATTTCAACGGGTAAAAGTGTAGCATCTTCTGTGTCTCAGACATTATTTTAGGAGATGACCTGGATGGATTGGAGCCCATCAAGATGCAGGGTGAGGCTGGAAACGTGCCTGTTATCTCCAAAGCTGTAAGTCTTTGGAAGTACAATTTTACCCATTTTGTTTGTTTTATCAGAAATCAGATTTTAGGGCACAGCCTCAGGGTGGGAGGGTAATCGAACCCTTCTCTCATTATTTAGCAAAATAACAAAAGGTGAGGCAATGTTGTAGGTGATACACTGTTGTAGAAGGTGCGGGATGTTAAAAAGACAGTATTTAGGAAAGAAACATTTTATTGGATTGGAGGAGAAAAGGTGTAAGAGTTAGTAGGCAAAATCCTGGATGTAAAACTGAATTAGGGCAGGTGAGGAAAGAGATGTAGGGAATGTAAGAAATGCACAGTAAGGAACTGGAACTGTGGTCCTCATCAGAAACAAGGCGAAGTTTGCTCACGCAGCCTGCAGTGACCGACCTGGACAGGGCGCGGGTCATGGACGCGATAATCATGCGGCCTGGGGAGGAGGGCTGCAGGGCACGGAATTTGAAGCTGGTAATGATTCTGAAGCAATTTCCTAGGAACTACACGCAGGAGCCATCCTGCAATATATTATACATGATGCAAGATAGACTATGGAGAATATTGTGATCAATGTGCTTGGACAGTATAAACCAGAGTATTCAGTGGAAGAGACAGAGGGTGGAATGAGGAGAAACAGGCTTTCTGAAATGCTGGAAAGCTGGAGGCAGAAATTTTATTCAGGAACATCTGTGACTATTTCCTTAACCCTGATGAAGAGGTGGTTTTGCAGATGCTGAATCTGGTCTTAGAGCCAGGAAAGCTCTAGTCTCCTTTTAATTAATATAAATATACACACACACACACGCCACATTTCTGAAAATGTATATATAGTACATCATTCACGTACTATATTGTCTTCTTGGGTATATATATTCATGTATATAAACTTCTTTTTCTGGAATGGTTGATGTAAGTCCCAAATCCCTAAATAAATAAAGATAAATAAGGACAGTAAAGTATCAAGATTTAAACTTTCCATTGAAGTCCTATCTTGCATTGATAGTGTCAGAGGGCAGATGACAGCCCCTGTCAAGTTCTTTGGAAACCAAGGAAAACCACAGAACCACATAGAGGAACTGTTCCTGATTCCACTTTGCTTCCACAAAGTTCTGAATCCTTGTTTAATGGAATTGACACCCTAATCTTGCCCTATTGTATCAGTTTTGCGTGTGCACATTCTGTGTGTTCATCTTTCTGCTAATGCCTAAGCTACCTGCAATACTACACACATTCTAGATCACTCTGCATTGGATATGGGGAGGGAACAGCAGGACTGTAACCTGCTCTTCTTCCTATTAGCACATCGAGTCCCCCTAAGAGAGCCCTAGGATTATTGTCTGGTTTGCAATGGAAGGAAAAGGAAAGAGCCAGAATGGCAGGCCCAGCACCAATCCTAGAAGGACCTGGATGAAGCGTTCTCCTGTATCGGTTTTTTCCCTCATTTCTGTGACCCAGCTCTCCTGACCTCAGACCAAGTCTCCACCTTGGAATGACTCCAACTCCAGGGAGAATGTCCTAGACGTTCAAGTGCAAAGAGTCTCTTACCAGATGCCAAGAGATCATTGATGAGCACAAGGAACTTCTCATCAGCCACTTGGGCGTCGGTCATGAGAAACACCGTGCTGAGGTTCTTTACCCCGGCTTTCAGGCACACGCCGCCCAGGTCCGCCTGCCACAACAATCGGTACCAGAGAGCTCTGAGAAGAAGGCCTTCTCAAAAGAGATCCCCCCTCCACCCTTCAGGAATAGGGCCATTTTCCTGTCTACTTTCACAGGATATGAAACAAAATGACAACGGGAGGTAGGGAGGAGCTCTATCTTGCACTGACAGGAAAATATACCTCATTCCCAGGCCTCAATCCTAATAGAGGTGGGCAAGTAAAATTAAATAGTCATGATCTTTGCTTCCCACAACCTCTGTGGCTCCTGCACCAGCTTCTAGAGCTCCTGCTTTGTGCAAAGAAGTAACAGCTTTCCAAAGGACTGAAGTGGTTCCCTGTTCATCTGCGTTGCTCATATCACCATAGAAGTGCCTGAGCTGCCTCAGAAGGCAAGGGGTTGCTCTTGGTCTTGACAGAAGGGTCGTGTACTTGGGGCTGCTGGTCTGGGGAGCAGTGAATATACTTTATGCTAGCAGCATCTTGTGTTCTTATGACTAGTTCCAGCAAAAGGACTTGTAGGGAAAATGCACGTATATTTTGGGACACACACACACACACACACACACACACACACACACACCATACCCCTGGTAGGAAATTACATCCATTCAAAATTGCAGGGAGATAAAATTTGGGGCTAGGATGCCAAGCCCTGAATGTTCTAGCTTAGCTAGCCTTGGTTCCTTTGCTGTATCCCTCACAAGCTCAGCCTTCAGTCCCTAATCTTGCTCTTTTCTCTTTTGCGCTACTCAGGACTCATTCTCTCAACAGCCTCATACGCTTCCTTACAGCAGAGCTTCTTTTGTGTCCAAATAAATTCCCGTTTACAGTGAATCAGCTTCCTTTTGGATGGATGGTTCTCAACCTTATGCATTTCCCAAATTCCCAAAAACAAAGTTTGTCAACTCTCGTTAGAACCATCTGGGGGATGCTTTCAAAGTGCTGTTGCCCCGGCCACTCCCCAGACTAGTTAAGTCAGAACTGCAGAGAGGGGGGTGGGTGGGAGGCAGGCATCAGCATTATTTAAAGGGATTCCAGTATATAGTCAAGTGTGAGAACCACAGTCTTAGGACATTCTGCAAATGCACAGTTTTCATGTGAACTATCATGTCTTCTCTTTTTTGGAAGAGCTAAAGATTGGCCTAATGTGAACCCGGTGTAGGACCTTTGATTCAGCAAGTCATCGAGAGGTTGAGCTGTGGTTTCAGAGCAGCCCTGAGCATCGTTGGCTGAGAGATTACAAAGGCAGGAGGGTGGGTCTGGCTCAGCGCTGGCTACAATTCTCCCAGGGACAGCAAGAACCACATCCCGAGGGAAATCACATCATCTCTCCCTACAGGGCCCCAGTTGTGGCCACGGATAAAAGGGCGGGACTAGACAAAGTGACCTTTGAAAGCTGTATACGATGCCTTGCTCTACTTTCCAGAGCGGGCATCGTGGCTCCTAAGTGCCTGATTTCTGAAACCAGGAAATGTCACTGAAAGTCCCAGTGGCCGGTGGTTACTAAACTCATCTTTTAAAATACGAATTTCTTATAAAACTTGGACAAACTGTCAGAATTCCTCCTATGTCTACTAGAGCTGCTAGAGAGCTGTGTGCTGAATTTGCAGTAGATGTGTTCTGATCTGGATGAGAGCTGAGGCGCCACAGATATAACTGAAGCAGCTCAAGTCTCACAAACGCAGACCTTGGGAAGGCCGGTGTTGCCAGGCTGATGAGAAAAGAGCCCCTCATGTCACCAGCCCAGAATCTAAGAACTGGATGAACAATTAAGCGGAGGTTCTGGGCAAGCGAACTGAAGAGCTGATGAAGGGTGACAAAGAGCTGTGGGTAATTGAAGGGAAGTTGAGTCCCCTCCCCACAGCTGCCTGGCCTGCTTACCTTGAAGTCTGGGATCTGGTAGCCTTTCCGCAACGTGATCTGGAATACATCCATGGAGCTGATGAAAGCTGCAAGCCTTGTCAGACTCTGCTTGCCACTGCCACCTACACCAACCAGCAGCGCATTTCCCCGCGGGGACTCAAGGATGCGATTGATGTGGCAGCTACAAAGAAGAAAGTAGAAAAGAAAGAAGAAAGAATGGTTTCGGTCAGACTTTCTGTGAGGAGCATGCACAGTGAGCGAGAACTGGAACCCTCCTTGGAGGCTCATCATGGGCTGAGCTGTGGGAAACGTCAATTAAATTGTCTCCATACCTGGCCTCACCTGATCTCCCAACTGGATTGAAGTCACCCCTGCTTTGTTTTGAGCCAAAGCCTCTGTTGAACTAGTGGCAGTGGAAGAAGCACTCAGGGCAGCCAGGCAGGACTGCAGGGGGCATGGGATGGCGAGGGGAGGGGACCAGGGCTTCCCCTCTGGCTCCTCCAAGCCAAACCGGACTCTGCCACAGCTGCCCCCATCACTTGGCCTCTCCCATCTGTGCTTTTAGGCAAGAGGAGGGAGCAGGAAAGAGAGAAAAGTAGAAAGCATCCAATTAGGGGGAAACATCAGGGGAAGCACGGAGGACAAGCAGGAAGAGAACAGTGTGTTCCCCTTAGGAGAGAAGGAGCAAAATTACAGACAGCAGAATAACAGAGAGACCCGCATAGCTCTTCTCTCCCTCTTTTCTCCTTCCTGCACATTGAGGTCCTGTAATGAGTATTTGTGGATTGTTAGTGTCGACCTATGAGACAGCCACTTCCTTGGTTTCTGGATTCTTCGCTTTGCAGCTGTACTGACCATGCTCAGTGCCCATATTCTTCCTCCAGCCATGGGGAGATATTCCCAGGCCCTGGGCTTAAATCACGCCCTCCTGAGGAACTCACTCATCCTGCCCCTTCTCAAATGCTACTCTTCCATCAAGCTGTTCACAGCCTTTCCTCCATGATACACCACCAATCGTTTCTTTAATTCCCCTCAGCACAATCTATATACCTTATGTAAGGTACCTACATTCTTTATAAGAATAACTCCCATTCCCTTATTTTTTCTCATCTTAAAAACAATGACTATTCATTGCACAAAACGTCATAAAATACAGAAAAAGTACAATTATACTATCTAGCAATAAACACTACTGACATTAATTATATGTCATTCTAAACTTTTTTCTATTGTCTGTATGTTTATAAGTATATATTTATGTGTATATACAGTTATTACATCTGAACATATTTCTTTCCTGTATATTTTCAAAATTGGGCTGACATTGTATACTGCACATACTGTTTTGAAATCATTTTTTCATTTGGCAGTACACTGTGATTATTTCCATATGCCACCGAGTAATCTGCTAAACCATGCTTTTGATGGTGGTATAATATTCCATTACATAGAATAAGTTGCTTGCCTGCAATAGCCTACTGTTGGATATTTAGGTTGTTGCCAACATTTTCCAGTTATAAATAATGCTATATAAACATTTTTAGTTTATATCTCTATGTCCATAGGATAAGTTCCTAGAAGTAAAACTACTGAATCTAACTAACTAACAGTAAGACAATTTTATAACTTTTGATACTTACCAAAAAGATGTCCCCACCCCCAGAATGGTGGCACCAATTTGTACTCTTCGTACTGTGTTTCCCTGAAAATAAGACCTACCTGGACCATCAGCTCTAATGTGCCTTTTTTTGCTGTTTTTTTAAGATTTTATTGGGGAAGGGGAACAGAACTGTATTGGGGAACAGTGTGTACTTCTGGGACTTTTCCAAGTCAAGTTGTCCTTTCAATCTTAGCTGTGGCGGGCACAGCTCAGATTCAGGTCCAGGTCCAGATGCTGTTGTTAGTTGCAGGGGGCGCAGCCCGCCATCCCTTGCGGGAGTTGAGGAGTTGAACTGGCAACCTCGTGGTTGAGAGCCCATGCTCCAACCAACTGAGCCATCTGGCGACCTGGATGCTGAGCAGCAGCTCATTGGCTTCAATCTAGTTGTGGAGGGCGCAGCTCGCTGGCCCATGTGGGAATCAAACCGGCAACCCTGTTGCCCAGAGCTCACGCTCTAACCAACTGAGCCATCCATCTGCCCTCTAATGCATATTTTAGAGTAAAAATTAATATTGGACCCGGTTGTATAGTATTTTTTACCGGGTATTATATTATATTATAATTGTATATTATATTATAATTGTATATTATATTATATTATATATTATATTAGACCTGGTCTTATATTATAGTAAAATAAGACCGTGTCTTATATTAAGTTTTGCTCCAAAAGACGCATTAGAGCTGATGGTCCGGCTAGGTCTTATTTTCGGGGAAACATGGTAGGTAGAACTGCCCCATACATAACACAGAGATCAAGCCACTGTGGGGAAATGGATAAGATAAGGAGGAAGAGACAATAGGTGTTGGCGAACTTGTGATCGAAAGAATGTGCAGAACAAGAACTCAGGTAAAGTCCAACCAAACAGAGCAGAGGATATGTCTGAGATTGAATTGTACAAGCTCCAGTCCTGTGTCCCTGACTTGTCTTAATAATATTATGAGAGATTCCCTTTTCAAATTAGGTAATGGTAATTAGGGGTAGAGCAACTTAGCATCTACCATACCCCAATTTGGAGGAAGGGCTGGGGGTAAGTTTTGGTGGGTGGGGTTTGATGTGTCAACAAAAGAAGAGCATGTATGAGGTTAAATGGCTCATGTAAAGCTTCTGTGGTTTGAATTTTCTTATTACTACAAATTTCTTGCATATACCGATGACTGGTCATAATTAGCATCAACAAACTAAATATCTATGGGTCCTTATGGTCTCATCTGTCCTATGGGGTGCGTTTGCTATTTGAAAGGAAACCCTAGCAAATGTGTAAGTGAGTAGGTAGGAGAGTCTTGCCCCCACCCTTGTGGACACTGGGTCTTATATATTTTTTTAAATCTTTGCCAATTTAATGGTTGAAAATATTATGGTTTTAATTTTTTATTTCTTTGATTTCTAAGGAATTGAATATTTTTCTTATTAATCATTATATATGTTTTCTTTTGTGAATTTTCTTTTCATGTCCATGGCCCACTTTTCAATTGAAGGGTTCTTCTAAATTTGTAAGATCCCTTTACGTATGTCTCAAAATATCCCAATTTGTCACTTTTATCTTTTAGTTTTAATGTTTTAGATGTACAGAAATTTTTAGTTTTTTGGACTTAAATTTTCACGTCACTAAATTTATGTAGTTAAAATTCATTCCCCTAAATACTTCGGAGTCGTTTATTGATCTACATTTAGTTCTTTTATGATTTTATTTTTTCACTTTATAATTATTTTAGTGTGATACTTGTACTCTGTCTTATATCACATAGATTTACAGTTCTCTTGTTCCCTTATTAAACCACAGTTTCTAAATATCGGGAGAGTGTATATATTCATCATGTATTCTCTATAGTGCTACCACACTGAAGGTATTCCATATATTTTTGTTAAACAGAACAACACATACCTTATACTCAGGAGTGATGCATGCGCACAATCATTCAACAGGCCAGGTGCAAGGAATCATATGCTTTGCGTCTACATTAGATGGTGCCTGACTACAAACAGAAAAGGAGAAACTATGGTGCTAAGATACCCAGGTCCTCTCTTCTGATTCAAAAAGAAGGGGGCAGGAATGGATTAATAGAGGCGGAGGCGGAGAAGTCCACTTAGGTTCTCCATGCTGCCCACCACCCAGCTCTATTCTGGAAGGCCTGAACTCAGTTTAGCATGGTCCACGCTATTCAGTATCCAAATGGAAAATGCATCATTAGTGATGAAGTTTCCAAAGAAGAATGGTTAAGTCTGCAACTGTCAGCATTAGACTCCAGCTGGGGATTCATTAACAACCTCTGACGAGGGCAAAGGACTCTGAATTTAAATTACAAAATGTAAAAAGAAGATCAATATTCTAAAGGGCTGCTGGGCCAGAAAATGAAGGCAGTCTAAGTTAATTCATTACTGAATTTCTGAGAGATTCAAAACAAAAGCTGAAGATGTACCACAGCACAGCTGGAGGAAGCTGGCTTACTGAAGACTAAACACACACACACACACACACACACACACACACACTCTTTCTCTCTCTCTCTTCTCTCTCTCTCTCTCTCTCTCTCTCACACACACACAGACACACACACCCTAGAGAACTGGCAAGATACACAAAAAAAGGGGCAAAAGAGAGGTACATCTGAAGTTCCTTTTTTCCCTAAGAGAAAAAAAGAGGAGGCAGGAAAACATATGTGGGAGTGAAAACAAAAAAAAGAAAAAGATAGATTAAGATGATGCCAAAGGCGGGGAAAAGCTCCAGTGTAAAGCTGTAAGAAAAAGCACAACAAGAATCTACTGAAATCATGGAGGAAGTCAGAGCCAAATGGTACTATTAAGAGAAGAAAACAATAGCACCAAGAAAAAGACTAACATTTATGGGCTGCTTATGAAGTGCAAAGCACTTCACACAGAGAGCAACAACCCTACCACAGCGCCATTCTTATTACCCTCATTTTCCAGGAGCAAGCTGAGGCTTGAGGAAGGTAGGTGTCCTTCAAAAAGCACCGCAGCCAATTGGCGGCAGAACCGGGTCTGGCTCTATCTCCAGAACCTGTGCCCATAACCACTCCACAGTACTCCATTATTGGGTTTGGAGTAAGAGCAGCAAAGTTTGGGAAAGGTGTAGGGGAAATCAAGCAAAAGAAAATGTGAAGAATCAAGAGGTACTAAGAACCAACAGTCAGATAATACAGTCAAGATGAGCGTAGGCCGTACTGCACAGATGAACACAGGCTCTTGCCTCGTTTCCTCGGCCGGCCCTGTGGGTTCCTGAGAAAGTGCATATACATGCTGCCCTCCTCTGCCCTGCCCTATTCCCACCTTGGACCTTCTTGTGTCCAGGTGGGACCTGCTTGGAGTGAGCCCAAACCTCTCTGCCTTGGGCACTGTGTGCAAAAATACGAGGCCATTGAATCTCCCAAAATTCTGAGGTTACCTTTGCTTCTCACTGTATTGTTTGGTGTCCTGTTTTCTGGTATATGAGAGGGCTGCTTCTGCTCTGTCTGGGTGGTGGAGGCAGCCAAGGGGGTTGAGGAGCCCTCAGGGAGGGGAGGGCAGTGAAAGGATGAAGTCATGGGACGCTGATATTTTTAAACTATACATCCAAATACACTTTATTCTTCAGAACTGCCCCCTTACGGGAGTTCACAATTCCCGTTGTTTTTCCATTGCAAATGCAACTCAGGCATCTCTTTGACGACTATCTTCAGAGTTTGTTTAGAAATCTCAGGAGAAAAGCCAGTTTTCATAGCCCTACTTTTTTCTTGAAAACAGTATCAATTTAATCACCCATGTTGGAAACCACATTGACCGAATCACTTGCTATTGTCCCAAATCTAATTGATTCTTAGAGGATAAAAATTTATCTCAATTCAAAGACTATGACACAGGCTCAGGCAGCTCTTAAAGAGGAGGGAAAATACTCACTGAAATTTTGACCAGATCAGTGAATGGACATTTAAAAACCCTTACTGACCGACCCCCTACTACATCAGACACTGTTCCAGGTACTGGGGATTCAGCTGTGTGCTCAAGGAGCTAAGACTGGATTAGGGGGAAGACAAAAAGCGTATGAAGAAGCATGATAGTGCGATGGTTGAAAGCAAACACTGCAGCCGGACTGCATGAGTCGGCTTTGGCTCACCCGTCTCTGGGGTGTGCGATGTTAGACCTTACTTTCTTCAGGGTTTTTGCGAAGACTAAAGGACTTGCTGTATGCAAAGCACAGGCAGCAGGCCCTAGTGACTTCTACATTAAGGACAGCTCTTAAATGTTACAACAAATGCTGCCTTTTCAGGGAGGCCTGCCTGACCACCTTATTTAAAATCACAACCACCCCAGGCACTCTCTATCCCCATTCCCTCTGTTTTTCTCTACACCATTTATTCCCATATGACATACTAAGAATTTTTATTGAGTAACTGCTGTTCCAGACACTGTCCTAGGTATTGGGGATTGAGAAGTGAATAAAACAAAGATCCCTGAACTCATACTAAGATTGTTGAATCAATGAATATGTACTGGATGGATGGATAGATGGATGGATGGATGTAAACAAAGACAGTGGTTAATCATGCAAATGCAGTAGGACGTTCAAGTAATATACGGGAAGGACCCAGCAGTGACAATGGAATTTAGCAAGAAGTAGGTCTGTGGTGACACTGATAAGAGCTTCTTTGTTTAAGAGGTAATAAGTAGACTGAGGTGGGAGGAATGAGAAGGTATGACAAGTGTACCCTTCTGTGGTTTGGTTGTGAATAGGAGCAGAGAAATGGGGCAGTAGATGGAAAGAGATGTAAGAATCAAGAATTGTTTATTCTTTTTTGATAATGACAATATGGCATATTTATATGTTAATGCATATGATCCAGAAATTAATGAATTAATGACAATGGAGTAAGAAGAAAGACAGGGAGGAAGGGCGGAGGGAAGGAGGGAGGGAGAGAGAAAGGAAGGGGGAAGAGGGGAGAGGTGAGGACAGATAACTGCAGGAAGGAGTGAAGTCACTGAGAAGGTGAGAGGAGGGGAGGTCCAGGGCACACAGGGAGGAACCAGCCTTAGGTATACACAGTAACCATAGGAAAGTCAGTATTTGTGTAGGGGATGCAGGTGGAATACAGACAGGCTGTTAGGTTGGATGGCAGGGAGATGAGAGAATTCTTTTCTGGTTTCTTTCATTATCACGGTGAAATAAGAGATGTGCTCATTAACTGTGAATAAAAAAAGGGGAGGGGTGCTAGAAGTTTGAGAAGAGAAGAAAAATGTATGGTACGGACATCACAAGATGGGGAAGCCAGCGAGGGTAGCGGAACAGGATTTCTAGCAAAGTTGAAGGCCCACTTGATATTTATGGCTGAAAATCTGAAGCAAACCAAGTCAACACGGCAGGGGATTTTTCTTCAACAATCTTCAGGTGCTTAGGGGCAGGCATGGAATAAGAAGACAGTGGGATTTAACTACAGTGGGCTTTTGCCACCTGGATGCAATGACAGGAAAATTAGAGGATGATGGAGGTTGGGGAGAGTAAGACATGGTCTACACGAAGGGCTAAAGGGGTTTGCGAAAGGAGTTGACTCCATGCATGAAGTCTTGATGAAGTTTCAGAATAGATGGAATAAAAACCAGAGCGGGTGAGTCGATGGGTAGGAGGTACAAGTCAGAGAAGTGAGATTTTTGAAATTGAGGTTTTGGAGGTGGATTCATTATTGATGACAGAAGTTCCGGGATAGGAACAGGTGAGTGAACGGCTGAGCTGGAATGGATGAAAACATCACTGGCGCTCAGGAGGCTAAGGAGCAGACAGACAAGGTATTACCCAGATGCCAGCAATGACGAAAGGTATGACTGAGGAAAGAAGGATGGTCCCAGTACCAAAGTCACTGGCAAATGGTGGGAAGTAACTGGATGCCAGTGGATGACAGTAACAAGGAGAGGGAATGAGTATGAAAGTCCAACTACCTGTGCTTCAAAAAAAAAAAAAAAAAAACCCACACAACTGGAGTTTGTGAAGGAGAAAAGGAGAAATGGTTTAAACACACCACTGGGGTGAGGTGAGAGTAAGGAGAGTATTTACTTCTGTCTATGCCCTGGGGTACATAGAACGGGGAAGAAAAATCAGCTTTCCTCAACTCAGGGGTCAGTCAGGTTTCAGTTAGAAATTATCAGTGAAGGGACAGTTCAGAGAAGCTGAAGGTGTAGTAGATTTTGCTGCTGGAGACAGTGAGTACCAGGGGACAGGGTGGAAGGATCCGCACAGCAGGGAGGGGTGGTAAATGGGACTCAGGATGGGGGATGCAGACATCGTGTAAGGACAGCATTGGTGTGAGGATACATTATCTGGGAGGCTTGCTGACTCCGTCAGTGATTCGTTTGAGAGCAACAACACTTAAAAGGATACTTCCCCTTGAAATATGCATGTATGTAAAAAACTTCACTCTCGTTACTGTGAAACTGATCTTTGGACTACTATGGGGCGGGGATGCAGCTCCTGAGCTGTCTGATGACCCACTTGTGGTCTCAAAATGTCCCTCAGTGTCACTGTGATCAGCCCAGGGATTCCACAAGACAGACAAGACAACAAATCCTAATCTGCCTGAGTTCAGCACTGTGCTGCTGCTCCTCTTCCGGCCACCATCTTGACCGCCACAGAAGAAGTAGTAGCTGCTTTCCTGCTTGTGTCCAAGTGTCCTCAAATGCCCAAACGAGAGCCCTGACACTGGGAAGAGGAGGCAGCCGAGGAAAGGAAACGAGAAGCACACTTACATGTGGCGTATGGCGTCCTCAAAGAGAACCAAGTCCATCACCGTGTTGACTTCATTGTGATTCTCCAAGGCTTGCACCAGAGTCTGGGTCAGAAGTTCCCATGACTGTACAGGCATGTACTTGGGCTCACCAATGCCATTTGCAAAGTGGCAATACATGTTCAGGCTTCGGCTCTGCTCCACAGTCTCTTCAATATCCTGGTAACAAGACACAGGGACAAGGGCCCTCCTTATGGACAATCAATTCTGGTTCCACACAGAGTAGAGACACCTGACTTGCCTTTTCTCTGTGCATACTCCCCCAAAAGTAAGTATCAGTACTGATTCCAACACTTCCTTCCTCTTGAGAAGCCCTCGAAAGTGGATGTTTACCATTCATTTATCAGTTCCATGAAGTCACGGATGATGTCTGTCATTCTTTTTGGACCGAGGATGGGAAATGGAAGGTGGGAGGTACCTTTCTCACATGTATCAGAAGAGCCCATGTCTGAGACAAGAGCAGAGGAGTAGATGGGGACACAGGGTGGATTTCCCTAAGCGGGGGCTCTTTCACTAGTGTCGGTGAAGGAGATCCAATGGTCTCATCTCCCCAACACCCATTCCAACATGTCTTGCTCCCCAACCCACAGAAATGTCATAAAACATCCTTTCCTGTTTCCTGTGATGTTTCACACTTCATAAGTTCAGCACAGAGGGCTTTGTTGCTGAAGAATGTGCCCCCAGCCATCCTTAGGTGACTGGTTTGTTTATAAGGACATTGATAATCTTAAAGCATTTACAGTAGAACTCTCTACTGCTAAAACTTTCACAAGGATTTGGGCTTATTGCTTGTCAACTCTCATCCTCAGGACAAACCTTACCAGGTTTAATAAATTCCTAATACAATTCAACTAACTTAAAAGATATGGAGGCTATGTCTCTCCACCACCAGTGTATTCTCTAAGTATTGAAGATGTAGCTATTTTCTTTTTTAATTTAGAAAGGAACTACTTAATTAAAACCCAAATACCTGAGATTTCAAGAGTAAGAAGAGTTATAGAAGAAGCAAGTCCAAAAAGTATAAGTTTTCTAACACATAAGTAAAAATGTATACCAGCACGAGCAATTGTCCCCACTTGCCAAGATTCTTGTCTCCTGAAATTCAGACTGAGAGAGCCAGTTGGGAAAGAGGTAAGCAGCATGCTGATCACCAGCAAGGGCACTGCCCACGGCATAAGGGCACTTGTAGGGTTAGTCTTTTACATCCATGGGACACAACTCATTAAATCAAATGGAGGGAAAGTGAGGATGACAGTAACATCTATAGAGAAACCAAGACTGCTGCCTGGTTATAAGAAGAAAGAAGTGGGAAGAGTTAAATGTCAGTTGTTCTATTTTGAAGGCAGTTTCAGGGCCACAGAAAACCCTCAAATTTCTGTCTTTGCCAGACAGTAACGATAAATGTCCAGACATTTGGATAAGATTTAATGTAATGCGGGAGAGCCATTCTTGCTGGCTGAGGAAAACATGTGGGAAAGTGATGTGGGAGTACATTTACCCAGTTTGAAAATGAGCTAATGTACTGGGAATCAGTCATGATGGCAGTCCATTTACACTAACGATCTAGCAGAGGAACAACTGAAGTACAGGCCTGAAGAGCCTGGTCAACAAAGACTCTTTGATAAATAAATAAATTTCCAATTTTACGATCAGAGCCAGGCAGTGCAGAAGGGAGAGAGAAAACCAGCCCACACAGTGAATCAAAGACTTCTTAATAGTTATACCACATTACACAATATTACACAAGGGCCACAAACCAGAGAACTTGAAGCTTTTAGTGGTAGAAGCAGGACTATATTACCTCCTTGGAGGAAATTTGGCAAATTTTCCTTAATAACAATACCAAGATTTGGTGCAGTCAAAGGTGCTTCAGGCTGGCATTTCAAATGTTGTTGGGGAAGGATAATGGCAATATTAATTACATCCGGGCCTATGATCAAAAGGACACAGAGCCACATAGGAACCTCTATTTCAAAGTCTGAGTGCTGTAACACTAAAGTCTAGCTTAGACCAATTTAAGAAGACAGTCAAGACTCATTTGCAGAGCTAACAATGAATCTATCAATTGGCAAATTCTACAATGCTCAGAGAGGAGTAGCTAAGATGTGAGCATGCTGAACATCAGGCCATATACAAATGATAGGATAAATGGAGGGATTCAGGGTGCTTGGACTCATAAAGAACAGACTGAAATAAGTTAGTTAAAATTCTATCCAAACATTCAGAATACCGACATATAGGTTGGGGTGGACTGTAAATATCTTTAGAGAGAGACAGGATCTTATCAGGAAAAAATATGAAGTTGAACCTAACAAGATGAGCATAGAGACAATATGGTAAATTTAAATACATTTTATTATTTCTAAGTTCAAGAGAGAGCAAGCAATATGTGTGAAAAATATGGAGCTTTAGTCAACAGAAGGCTCAGTGTCAGTTGTGGGGTAATTTTGACACTAAGAAATATAATGTGATCTTAGGCTGTGTTAATGTATCAGTGCTTCCCAAAGCATATCCAATGGGCCATTCATTCCGAAAATTAATAGGTTTTATAGAGGGAAAAGAGCTGTAGCGGCCAATAAATACATTTGGGAAGTGATATATGCTTCAGGGTTATTCAAGATTTTCAGGGCTTTAATGTGTTAAATACACTATGAATGTCTAAGAGAGGAACATAAGTATTTTCTCAAGAAGTGTTTTCTCAACTTGAGAAATCATAGATACCTTCTTTTAAAGGAGTATACTCTGGTACAACTATTTAGCAGAACATATTTTGGAAAACATAGTAACAAAGTTATATTAATAATATATAAGAACTGGGGAATGATGGTCTTACTTTTGGTCAGACCCCAGGTGGGTTGTGTGATGAAAATCAGTCACCTGATGTGAGAGGGGAGGACTGATAGGAGAGTAGTTAAGATGATGTCAAATTACTCCAGGTCTGAGAACAAGCCATGTCAGACATGGTTAAAAGACCAGAGGCCATTTGGCTTGGAGAAGAGAAGTCCTAGGAAGGACAAGACAAATGGTCTCAATATATCTGAAGGTTTGTCATACAGATCTAGGATTAGTGGACAAGGAAATAAATTTTAGATCATTATTAGAATAAATTTCCAGTCTTTAAAATTGTTCCAAAGGTTCCAAATTTCAAAATTGTTCCAAATTTCTAGTCATTCACCGTTCCAAAATGGCTGTCTTGGGAAGGATGAGATTGTTCATTTCTAAGGATGCTGGAACATCAACTGGGATGACCAATCTGGGACATGCTATTGAGAGGAGTTAGTATGAAGGGAGGGTTTGGATCAGATCATCTCCACAGATCTTCACAACACAAAGATTCTATGATTAATTTGTCTGTTCTTGCTCCAGCATTTTTTACCTCAGCAAAACAATGATAGATTTTTTTTCCCTTACCTAATCTCTGATTTTTTCCAATTTATGGGCTAGACTTTTATCATTTGGGTGATCATCTGCATAATTATCATTATTTTTCAAACATAAAAAACATTCACAGGGCAATACTCACATCAAAAGTTTTCTTCACCACTTCTGTCTGGATTTTATCAAAGAGAACAAAGTCCTTTTCTTCTACCATCTTATCCCGATAAACCCTATTTGATTCATGCAGATAGAGCTTTACTAGGTCCTGTGTGGATTTTATACATTCCACTGAGGAAAAGAGAATGCCCTGTAAGAAGAATAGACAAAACAAAATAAAACAAAATGACAAAAAAATAAAAATAAAAAACATGAATAACAATTTAAAACTACTACAGCTATAATTTATTGAAGTCAGTTATGTGACAGGTACTGGACTAGATGCTTTGCCAGACAAAGCTCATTTAATCATGATGATCCCACAAAGTAATTTTTATTACATCCATTTTGTGTAATGTGGAAATTGGGATTCAGAAAGACAGGAAGCATGCCCAATGTCACACAGTAACTGGTCTTAGTTCAAACCCAAAAGGTAATGAAATCAGGTTTGCCTGTCCTTAGAGCCTGGAATTTTGACCACTATATTTCAAATCACCACAGTGAGGGGAGAGGTGGCTTCTCTGTTGTATTTCAATTCCAAAAGTGCCATTTTGAAAACTAGTGTAAGTGACAATTGCTTATGTAAAATCAGAACAATAACAAAGGGCTGAAACAAATATAGCTAACCTTTGTAGGTCACCAATCCATTTGTTCATCTCTAGTAGGCTCTCCTTCTTATATACCACAAAGATTATTCCAAATATTTATTATTCTTTTCAAATTTCTCTGTCTCATCTCTGTTACTATTAGCCAATGTCTTAGCTTTCTTTTTCATGTGAAAATGGAGACCACCAAGATTACATCCCTCAACAACCTCAACAAGTCCTGTAACTTTAAACTCATTTATTCCTGTGTTTGCCTTCATTGCTTTCTTTCTTGACTTCGAGAAAAACGGACCATTTAATTGCTCCTCACTATCAATAGATCACGCTCAGATTCATCAGCACGACATAAAGGTGTGGTCATAACATGACTACCAGTCTGCTTCCTCATGATCACTCTTATCACCACTTACCATAAAATCTAGATTTCAATTTCACAAAATTCACATTATTTTCTGACCCTGCATATTTTCTGTGACTTCATTTTTTTTTTATTTGCTTGCTATGCTCGTATTTCAAGATCTAGATTAATTGATAATCTCTTTGTTGAAGTTTTCATGACAGCTCCTTTCTTGTCCAACATTACTCCCTCTGATGTGCCCCATATAAGCCATTACTTATAAATATCTATTATAAGAGAATTATTAGTTTCTAAAATTATTTTTATTTGTACAGGTTCGCTTATTCATGGTGAGTGACTGAAAGGCAGGGAAATTGAGATTTCATTTTGGAGGCCTTTTTTTTAAATCACTGTTATTACTGGTACCTAGCATGGTGCCTGGCATATACTAAATTCTCAGTGAATGCCTGTTGAAAGAATGAATGGAATTAAATCCTTCAATTAATATAACATAGCAAGAACCTTTATCAAGATTTCTGCTTTTGGAAATGGCAGAATAGCTGATCACAGACCAACCCACTGAGATCAACTACAAAAGATACAAAAATTCTTTTTAAGGCTTTATCTTTTTAGACGCATGAGAGAGTAACCCAGGCAGTGAGGACTGGAGGGGCTAAGACACTAGAGAGAAGAGAACAGAGACATTAACCCAAAATTTGGCACCATTTTTTCTCTTCTGACATTTGCTAATTCACAAGCAATGGCTTATAGGTTCAGAAACTGAAGTGACAGAGACAAGTGAGAGGTTAGTTCAGACACTGAGCAAAGTTTTCTCATCGCATGGGGTAGGAAGGATGAAAACTGGAGTTCAGGGATTACCAAGAAGGAAGTCATAGCTATGGACCCCAAGGAACCCTGTCAAATTGTTATACATTAGGAATATGAGTGAACAAATGAGTCAGTCCTCACAGAAACTAAAGACCAACTTCAATCTCCTCAATTCCTGGTAACTGCTTTCCAGAAGCAGAAGTATGTAATCTCTGAAGAAAAATACCATTATACGAACCCTCAAATAATCTGCACATTTCAAAACTCAGAATGCCCAGCAATTTAATAAAAATTACTGAGAATACCAGGAGATATGACCAAAACAAAGAAAAAAAACAACGACTGACCCACAGAAGATCTAAGTATTGGAATTTCAGACATAAACTTTAACAAAACTACAATTCATATGACCAAGAAATTCCATGACAAGGTAAAGAATTTCACCATAGAACTGGAACTTTAAAATATGAATCAGATGGAAATTCTCAGATTAAAAATTACTCCTAAATTACAGTTAGTGAAATTAAAACTTATAAAATGGGGTTAACAAAGAATAGACACAGCTCAAAAGATAATTAGTGAACAGGAACAGGAAGAGAAGAGCACAAAAATTTTCAAACTGAATCACAAACAGAAAAAAAAAGAAAAATTTAAAAAGAAAAGAGTCTAAGGGAATATGGGACACAGTGAAAGGTCACATACATGTATTGGAATACCAGAAGTAGAGGAGAAAGACAGAACCAATATTTAAAGAGATATTAGCTCTAACTTCTCTAAAATGGAGAATAGCCATCAAACCAGATTCAAAAGTGCTACAAACACTAAGCAGATAAATATAAAAATACCACCTTAAACACCTTAGGCATAATAGTGAAATTTTTTGAAAATCAAAGAGAAAAATTTTAAAGCAGGCAAGTGAAAACAATTATGTATACTCTCAAAGGAACGTAAGACTTAGAATTTCTCAATAGAAACAATGGAAACCAGAAAGACAATGGAACGACACCTTCAAAGTGCTAGGAAAAAAAAATCTACCAACCTAAATTCTAAATCCCCTTCTAAAATTTAAAAAAAAAGAAAAAGAAATGAATAGATTTTCAGTCAAATGAAAACTGAGAAATTCTTCTCTATCAGATATAAACTAAAGTATATGGTAAAGGAATTCTTACAGTAGCATGAAAATGATCCTAAGTGGAAAAACAGAAATGTAGCAGGAATAAGGATCAATGTAAAGAGTAGGATGTGACGAAATCTAAATAAATGTTGACTTACTAAGGCAAAGATATTACTGCACTATGGATTTTCAATATGCATTGAATTGAATAACAATATCATAAAATTTGAAGGGAGGTAAATTGTTCTAAGAGCCTTTCTTGTATGGCAATCGATAGAAGTACTGATTTATAAAAGAAAAAGGATAAAAGGATGCATTTGGTAACCATTAGATGAACAGTAAAAGGATGTATGGTGTGCTAAAAGAGGGGGAAAATAAAAGAATAAAAAATATAGAATTAGTTTAATAGAATACAAGAAGTTAGAGAAAAGAAAACAGAATAGGTGGGACATATTGAAAACAACATAAAGTAGATTTAATCCTAAATATATTATTATGTAACATTAAATATAAATGAACAGTGGTTATCAGACAAGATTAAAAGGCAATCATTATCAGACAAGATTTTAAAAAAAAAATCTAACTGTATGCTGCCTATAGGAGATATACCTTAAATAGAAGAATACAAAAAAAAAAAAAAAAAAAAAAACCTGGAAGAAGCTGGGAAACAATATAACATAAAGAAACTAAAAGAATATGGAGTAGTTATACCAATATCATAAAAAGTTGACTTTAAAGCAAGAGCCATTTTTAGATATAAAGAAGTACATTTAATAATGAGAAAAGGGTCAGTACACTAGGAAGGCTGACAATGATCTTAATAGTCATGTCAAGAAATTAGAAAAGGAAGAACAAACTAACCCCAATCCCAAGGTGAGTAGAAAGAGAGAGATAATAAAGAACAAATGTTAATAATATAAAAAAGCAGATATCAAATAAAGATGTCTAGTCAATAAAGTAAAAACCAAAATATTGGTAACTTTTCAGTTTCTTTGAAAAAGACTAGCACAATTATCACCCTACTAAGGCTGATAGAAGATAAAAAGAGAAAACAGAAAAGGCACACATAATCAATATTCAGAATAAGAAAAAGGACATAATGTCAGATACAACAGACATTTAAAAGATAATAAAGGATATTATATACAATTTTATGCCAATAATTTAGAAATTGATGACATCAAAGATGGCGGAGGAGGTAAATGTGCTCGCCTCCTCCCATGACCACATCAACATTACAACTAAATTATAGAACAACTATGCTTGAGAACCACCTGAAGACTGGCTGAACAGAAGTGCTGTAACTAAGGATATAAAGAAGCCACACTGAGACTGGCAGGAGGGGCAAAGGCACGGAAGAGGCTGGTCCCATATCCATGTGTGGTAGCTAACAACTAGGAGGGATACAGAGAGCCCCCCTGAGGAGTGAGGGGGCAAGCAGCCGCTGGCCTCAGCGTGCCCTGCACCTCTTGCTAAGTGGCCCTAAGCCTGGCCCTACTGGCAGCCAGCCTTGGTTCACAGCATAACCATGCCCAGGCACCTCCAAGCCCAGCACAGATAGCTACAAACCACGTATCACTTAGTAGCTCCTACCAGGTAGGCCTGGACCATCACACGCAGCAGTTGACCCTGGCGTCATACACTGGAGCCCCTCCCAAGAAGTCCCAGAACCAACACACCTGGTGGCCAGCTTCAGACCACACCAGAACACCATGCAATGAGGGCTACAAATGACAGAACCAAAGGGTGGACTCAGCAAGCACCAGAGTCCTGCTGAAGCGACTCCTGCTCCCTGGGGTCAGTCCCTGCACAGCAGCTCCTTCCTCCACTGCAGTCACAGCCAGTCCTCACAGCCAACCAGCCTCAGGGTCTAGCGCTCCCACTGATGTGCCAAGAGCAATAAGGCTCAACTGTAACAGGAGGGCACGCACAACCCACACAGGGGACACCCCTGGAGCACCTGGCTCAGGTGACCAGGGAGACTGTGCCAGGGCCCCACAGGGTACCTACTACATAAGGCACTCTACCAAGACAGGGAGATGCAGCCGGTCACAGAAACAAATACAGGAAGGCAGCCAAAATGAGGAGACAGACAAACACGTGTATCTCATTGTCTTTCCCCTCAGCTCTCCTAGGTATCAGCCGTGTATGAGATGTGGAGGGCAGGAAGAAGCACCAACCAGGAATCCCAGCTTCTACGGCTGTGTGTTACAGTGACGTGTGCTACCAGTTGAAGTTTATAAGCCCTGTTATAGCCAAACACTCAGGCTGGCTGACAATTAAGGGCTGAGTCAGGGTAAACACATCAAGTACAAACTTTGCACCATCTTAGATAGTTATGTATAACACTGAGATGGGAACAGTTAATGATTTCTGCTACTCAGAGCACCATCAAACTCTGTCCTGACTGAGACAGAGTGAGAGAAGTGCAGACACAGTCTGAATTATTGAGCCTTAGATCAAGCTGGATGGAGGGAAAGAGTGCCTGTCTTCTAGTGGGCTTTCAATCATCCCGTAAGCTCTCTGTCTGTCAGTCACGCCTTTAGACAAGCAGGTAGGCCTGGAGGGAGGCCGGGGGGAGTTATGGTCAAGCTCCCTCAAGAGGAAGGTGAGGGGCTGTGTGTTTGAAGGGAGGCAGGCGGTCCAGTGGGGGATGCACTTTCCCTCACTTGTGGCAGGTGGCTGACAACTGGCAGGCTGCAGAGCAGCCTGGCGGGGACACAGACCTCATGGGGATGCCACTCAGGCTGAGTTAGGAAGAGAAACAGGTCGGGGGAAGAAGCCTCACCCCCACTCCAGCATCTCCCCTCCCTGGTTCTTCTGTGACATCACACCAGTTGCCACTAAAACAAGGCTGGAGTAGAACCTTCTTTCCTCAGGAAGCCTTTGTTGTCCCAAATTACCTGCACAGTATGGCTGAAGGTTCTAGTTTGGGATATCAGAGCTGCTGCTTACCAGTTATGTGATCATGTTCAAGGTATTTGATCTGTCTGTGTCAGTTTTGTCATTTCTAAATCGGAAGTAATCAGTATTTTACCTTATATGGTTGCTGTGAGGGTTAAATTATTAGCTAATAGATGTAAAGGGCTTAGCACTGTGCTCAATAAATGCTAGCTACTGTACCGCTTAAAGCTGGACTTTTTACACGGGCTCACTCTGGTCTCAAATGGCCTTTCTAATCTCACCTCTCACCAACTCCTCCACATCACATTCCATTCCCACCGGACCAGACTACCTGTTATTCCACTAACATTGTTTACACTTTCCTACCTCCATCACCATTTATGCTGTCATCTACTAGCTGGTAACTTCTCTGAGTCTCTGTTAAATTGAATAATAATGTATATCCCAAAGGGTTGTCATGAGTATAAATCTCAGGTCGTACGGGTGACAAGTCTCCTGTCCAGGCAGGAACTAGGGCTGGGTGCTTCTGGTAAAAGAGACTTAATGCATCCTCTTCCTTTGGTTCTGCCATTATATGCAATGTGAATTTGATCAAATGGCTTTAAGTCCTTTATTTTTTTCCCTTGGAAAATGCTGATGGTCATACCCTCACCTCATCATGGGGCAGTGTGATTTAAGAGAGGGACTGTGTGATAACAAATGCCTTAATTAATGCTCAGTAAGTGGGAGGTAAGAGTGGGTACACACAAACTTTATCATCATCCAGGCCTGCAGGCCATGGCGCTACGGCCTTTACAGGCTTGGAGCTGAGTCTTTCTTGCCGCCTATCTTATGCTTGTTCTCATCAGAAGCATGTATGGATGAGAAGGACAGAATGATGCGATGGAAAGGGGTCCAGGCCAGGAACGCAAAGACTTGGATTCTAGTTCCAGCTTGTTCACTGGCTGGCTGTGTGCTCTTAGGCGAATCTATATAGTCTCTGTGAGTCCCTGTTTCCTCACCTTTAACTGAGGTAACATTGGGCAGGTGCATAATCCATCCAAGAATGCCGTCCTGAGCCAGCTTAGGTGTTTTCAGGGCTTTGACCTTGCTGGGGGTTCAGTGGCTCCACATTCAGCTTAAGCCTTTCTGAGGCATCACTCTTGTACCTTTGAACTCTTTAATGCTGAGTAGGTTTCTCTGCCCCTTACAACTAAGAGTCCTGGGTGGACCACGCAGGCCCTAAGTCCTCAGGGTATGGACTTGCTATTCTCAGGTTCCCCAGAGTCCTACCTGTGCAGGTAGTGGCTGGGTAATTAATTCCAAATACATGTGTTCCCCTGGAGGGTCGTGCCTCACTCCCTGACCTCAATGACCTTCCCCTACAGGTGTGGCCTCTGCTCAGTGTGAAAGGCATCCTTCTTCAGTAATGGCTTAGTGCCATGTTGGGGAGTGGTCTCCCTGAAAAGCAGTTTGTGCAGACTCTTGTCCAGGATGGGAGAGTTGTGGACGTCACCATGTGAGGACGCTGTCCCTGACCAAGGGGAAGGAGGGCCGGGGTCTGCTACATTGCCCTCTGGAGGTTTCAATAGTGAAGAGCCACGCAACTCAAAGCAACAAGCACAAACAGGCCATCACTACACAGATAAGCAGCTGGAAGGACTGGAAATGGCTTTGGCCTGGAAACGAACTTGGAATGTTTAGGACAGAGGCGTCCCAGGGGTTGACAGATGTCTTAGGAATATTACCACATGGCTTCTTCAGGAAACAGATCTATTCTTCATGGTTTGGGGGACATTCTTTTTCATCCCACCAGCAATGGATTTACCACCAAGGACTGCAAAATAGTTTTTCTTTCTCCTGAGCCATTTTCTTTCCTAGGCATGCTGGAATCATTATGTAACATTATCTCCAAGATGCTGAGCCTTCTCCCGCCTGAAGGAACTAACCCAGCAATGCATTCTGTGTACTCGGATATAATTTAATCAGCAAACAGAACTCTATTTTGTTGAAACCCTTCCTCATGGAGTCCATGGCACTGTTTACCTGTTTATGTTCATAACTCCATATGAACTGTGCCTTTCCCAAGTTTTGCATGAACGATTATTTTACTAAGAACGGGAGGAACCAGATTATCACTAAACTTCTTAGGGTGTCTTGGAGCACAAGGACTCACCTGGAAAATGTTGGCAAAGTCTCTGAGATTGAAGATATAGTGGAACTTGACTGCTGTCGGTAGGAATGTGGTGGCAACTTTCTGATGGAAGGTCAGGGCCAGACTGATCAACTGGGGGATGGATTTCTGTAGTGATGCTGGGAAGTTTCCAAGCTTTAGGTGCTGAGTCAGGATGGTGCTGTAGATGGAGGACAGGGCATCTGCTCCCGGAAAGTAGACGACAAACACACTGAAGTGACGCTGTACAAGGAAACAGAGGCATGTGGAGGTGGTCTGAGTTAGACATCCGTTATCATAGAATAAAAATTACCTGCTCTGAATTTGGATAAAACAATGAAGAATTCTTATAAGGGTTTTGAATTTTATAGCCTGGTCACGTTTTCCACATCAAACCCAAATTTTGGTTGAACCTAAAAATGACTGGGAGAATAATGGGCTTTGCACCTTGAGTCAAAGATGCCACTATGGGGTAGTAGGAGGTGAAGTGGACTTGAACTCAGGGAATCTGAGTTCATTCCCTGGGAATCAGTATCCACATGACCTTGAAAGAGTCATATCATCTCTCTCAAATTTCCTTGTTCAGAAGGATGAGTTAAATCAGACGAACTCTATGACTCCTTCCAGCTCTAAAAGCTTCATGACTTTGGGTCCAGGAGTTTCTCTGTCTTCCTAGAAATACAAGTCAGCATCCTGTAACATTTACCACTCTAAAAAGGCTGGATGGAGAAGAAGGTCCAAGATGGTGGATGAAGTAAACGCTATGACTGCTGTCTCCCAGGATCACATTAAAATTACAACTAAATTACATAACAACCTCAAGAATCATCTGAAGGCTAGCTGAACAGAAGCCCTATAACTAAGGATATAAAGAAGAGGCCACATTGAAACTGGTAGGATGGGTGGAGACACGAAATAGGTTGACCCCAAACCCACAGATAGTGATTGAACAGCAGGAGGGACACCTTGGTGGCGGAGGTCTCCCCCTACCCCCGAAAAGTGAACGATAACTGACCACAGTATTCCCAGAACGTTTTGTGGAGTGGCCACAGGCTCAGCACTGTCACAAGAACTGAATCTGCATTCACTTTGTAAAAACCACTGGCAGTGCCTCAGGACTCCCTGGGAACCCACCCCGCCCAGCTAGTGCTACATCACCAGGAGTACTACTAGCACTGACGTAACCAGCCTGGCCTGTGCACCTAAGGAGTCTCTTTCAGTGGCTGAGACTTGTGGGCAGCTGGCAGGTGGCAACAGACCTAGTGGGTCCTAGGCCTTTTGTAAAGCTGCCCCAGGCCCACAATTGGTGGCAGCCAGCCTCAGTTCACAGCAAGGCCACCCTCACATGCCTTGAGGTCCACCACAGGCAGCAGCCAACCACATATAGTTTTGTAGCTCCTACCAGGTAGCCCCGAGCTGGTCACAGACAAGGCTGAAATTGGCCTGCACAGGAGCCCCTCTTAAGAGACACCAGAAACAACACAACCAGAGGCTGGCTTCAGCCCACACCAGAGCAGTACCTAGTTAGCCCCTCAAGCTAAGTGTGGTCTCAACAGGCACAAAAGCCACTGGGGACAATCTCCCTTTGAAGGGTCAGCCCCACACAGCAGCTCATACACTGTGGGTGCAGCCAATCCTCACAGGCACTCAGCCTGAGAGTCAATCCCACCCATTGATGTGCCCAAATCTTTCATGGCTCAACTACAGTATGAGAACACACACAACACACACAGGGACACTCCTGTAATACACACACAGGAGATCAGGGAGACTGCATCATTGGACAACACAGGACACATACTACATAAGGCCACCTGGCAGAGACTGAGAGACATAGGAGATCTACCTAACACATAGAAGCAAACACAGACAGGCAGCCAGAATGAGGAAACAAAGAAATATGACCCAAATGAAAGAACAGGAAAAACCTCTAGAAAAAGAACTAAATGAAATAGAGGCAATCAACCTACCAGAGTTCAAAACACTGGTTATAGGGATGTTCAAAGAACTTAGTGACAATTTCAACAAAGAGATAGTAAGCATAACAAAGGGCATAGAAACCACAAAAAAGAACCCGTCACAAATAAAGAATACAATACCTGAAATGAAGAATATACTAAAAGGAATCACCAGCAGACTGGATGAAGCAGAGGATGGAATCAGCAATTTATAAGACAAGGTAGTAGAAAACACCCAATCAGAATAGCAAAAAGAACAAAGAATTAAAAAAAAATAGTTTAAGAAACGTTGGGAAAACATCAAGTGTAACAATATTTACATCACAGGAGCACCAGAAGGAGAGGAGAGGGAGTAAGGGATCGAGAACCTATTTGAAGAAATAATGACAGAAAACTTTCCTAACCTGGAGAAGGAAATAGACATACAAGCCCAGGAAGTACAGAGAGTCCCAAACAAGATGAAGCCAAACAGGCCCACACCAAGACACATTACAATTAAAATGGCAAAGGTTAAAGACAAAGAGAGAATCCTAAAAGCAGCAAGAGAAAGACAACTAGTTACTTACACAAGAGCTCCCATAAGACTTTCAGCTGATTTTGCAACAGAAACTTTGCAGGCCAGAAGGGAGCAGCAGGAAATATTCAAAGGGATAAAAATCAAGGGCCTACAACTAAGACTACTCTACCCAGAAAGGCTATCATTTAATTGAAAGAGAGGTAAAGAGCTTCCTGGAGAAGAAAAAGCTAAAGGAATTAATTATCACCAAGCCAGTATTACAAGAAATGTTAAAACGACTTCTTTAAGAAGACGAGGGGGAAAACAAGCAAACAAGCAAACAAAAGAAGATAAAAAATATGAATAATAAAATGGCAATAACCATGCACCTATCAATAATCACATTAAATATAAATGGATTAAATGTTCCAATCAATAGACATAGGGTAACTGAATGAATAATAAGACCCATGCATATGTTGTCTACAAGAGACCCACCTCAGATCGAAAGACACACATAGACTGAAAGTAAAGGGATGGAAAAAGATATTTCACACAAATGGAAATGAGGAAAAGGCTGGGGCAGCAATACTTATATAGAAGAAAATAGACTTTAAAAAGAAGACTATAAGAGACAAGGACATTCCATAATGATAAAGGGTTCAATCCAACAAGAGGACATAACCCAAGTAAACATCTATGCACCCAACATAGGAGCACCTAAATATATAAAACAAATACTGACCGACATAAAGGCAGAGATAGATAGTAATACAATCATAGTAGGGGACTTTAACACCCCACTGACACCAATGGACAGATCTTCCAGACAGAAAATCAATGCAGAAACAGTGGCCTTAAAAGGCACACTAGACCAGAGAGATTTAATTGATATTTTTAGAGCATTTCACCCCAAAGCAGCAGAATATCATTCTTTTCAAGTGCACAGGAAACATTTTCCAAGACAGACCACATGTTAGACCACAAAACAAGTCTCAATAAATTTAAGAAGACTGAAATCATATCAAGCGTCTTCTCTGACCACAATGGTATGAAACTAGAAATCAATTACAAGAAAATAAAAACAGACAAACACATGGAAGCTAAATAACATGATACTAAATAATGAATGGATCAACAGTGAGATCAAGGAAGAAATCAAAAGATACCTTGGGACAAAATGAAAAAGAAAACACAATGACCCCAAATCTATGGGAAACGGCAAAAATGGTTCTCAGAGGGAAATTCATACCAATGCAGGCCTCAAGAAACAAAAAAAATTTCAAATAAACAGTCTAACTTTACACTTAAAGGGAACTGGAAAAAGAACAGCCAACAAAGCCCAAAGTGAGTACAAGGAAGGAAATAATAAAGATCAGAGCAGAACTAAATGAAACATCGGTGATGCATCACACGATAGAATTTCTAGCAGTCAAATAAGCATGCATTATAGGTTCTTGCATTATTCCATCCCAAACTGCTTCTCTGTACAGCTAACATAACGGGATAATCAAGGCTCTTATAACAACAAAAACTTTAACCCCTAAGATTTGTCACTGTCCTAATCAATTGTACATTTATTATTACCAATGACATCTTTTTAAGTTTTTGGATCTTTACCATAAGCACATGTATGGAAAAGTACAGTGAAATAATCAATATTCAGAAACGTGAATGAGACCAGCAACGTCAGCCTAAAATCTAATAATCATATTTAACGAAGTAATAGTGCTTTAGCAATAACATTACAGGACAATTCTGTTACGTAAAATGTACAAAATAGAAATAAAAAATAAGAGCAGTAAGAACTTTTTATTTTAATATGAAACTATTTCAGTGTATTCCTGAAAAGGAAATAAACCCAAGTTTTTGTGATTGTTAAAACAACGCATCAACTTTCTGAAAAATCTTTTTATATATATATAATTTTATTAGTTTCAGGTGCACAAGACAAAGCAATACTTAGACGTTTATCATTTATATCCCTCACACTGTGTGAACCCCCCTCCCCCATCCACTATCCCTCTGACATCGCACACAGACATTACATTTCCACTTTCTCTATTCCTAATGCTGTACTCCGCTTCCTGTAATCTGAAAAATCTTTTTAATGTTTGTTTACATGTTTCTAACTTTTTATTGCCCAAAATATACAGATAGGTACTATAAAACATCAGTATCATCTAAAACATCCTATATAAGATATAATGTCCCATGTATTGGGTTATATTGCTACACTGCTTCGTTTTAACTGGTTTGTTTTCACAGCATCAGAAGAAAAAATAATCGAAAAACAAAAAAGAAAAATACCATTTTGTAAATGAATGAAAGATAAAACATTGTTTACCAAGAGGCTCCTGCTTGATGTCAGATTGTCACATGGGACAGCTCTGCACTGCCGAGCCATGCTTCTTCAGTGCACAGGTTATGTTTAAACTTAAGAGGATGCATATAATAGTTAGAAAGGTTGGTACTGTGGACCCAGGGAACATTCCATAAATGTTGCTTTATAACCAAGTGGTTGTACACAATAAATATTCTTAAGAAAATACCTCATGTTAACATTTGCTACTTTTATTAAATATAAATAAATCCCATTGAAAACATAAAAATGAAAGGCTGGAGACGGGTGAATTATTATTCATGATCAAGCGACATCAGCCCTGCTGATGTAGTATTTAGTACCCCAGTGCCATGGCTCCTCCATACCTGAAGCCGTGGGTTGATGGTGAAGCTGCCTGCAGTGGGGTTCATACAGGAAACATACTGCACATTCGTGATCTCCTTTAGAGACAGCTTGTTCCGATCATACCTGGAACAGTCAGAAACCACAGGTGAGAGCTGTGCAAGGGCCCAGTTGTCAAGATGACGTGCGTTGTGCCTTATAATTCATGTGTTTGGGTTGTAAAACAAAGTCTCAATCCATTGGTTGAGATTCGGAAGAGACAAGAGCCTAGGACAAAATCCTGAGGGCTCCAATAGCTATGGAAATAGCATAGGAAGAAGAGACCACAAAGATGGACTGAGAGATAGGAGGAAAATCAGGGGTGTGTGGAACCCTAGAAGGCAAGGAAAGTCAGTATTTCCAAAATGAGAAAGCAGTCAACCACATCCAATGCTGCAGAGAGAATAAAAAAGATGATGACCCAACAGGGTCTGTTGGACTTCATAATAAAGATACAGTTAGTAGTTGAGCAAAAACTGTTTAGCAAAGTGCCGGGAATAGAAACTAAATAATAGTGGACTGTAGGGTGAGTGGGAGATGAGAGAGTGAAGACAAAGGAACTTGGTTATGCGGGAGAGAGAGACACAGCTATAATTAGAAAATGATTTTTATAACACCATAGAAGAAATTTATACAAGTTTAAACACTGATGTGAAGGAGACAGGGAGACTAGCTGATCAAGTGAGGATTTCAGGAGGTGGAAGAAGGTAGAATGAAGATGCTCATGGGTGGTTAAGCCTTAGGGAAGAGGTAACAGGAGGAAGAAGAGGATGCATGGGGATGCAAGTAAGTTGCACAGACATGGAAGCAAGTGACGGACATTAATGGTGCGATCATTAGCTGAGGTGGCGTAGGAAGCTTGGGGAGAGGGGAGGAGGGATGAAATGGACATTTCTGAGAGTGGAAATGTAGACAGACGAATGCAATATGGTAGAATTTCCAGGAAGTTTCTACTTCCCGTTTAAGGTTTGTGACCATGAATCCAAAGTAAAACCAGTAAGTGTGACTCTTTTTTTCCAGTCTATATAGTTCAGCTGCTCTGATGCTGGTGTGGAGATTGTAGGTGGTTGTATATGGCAGGCACCCAGCGAAGGATTAGGAATGAATGAAAGGCAACTCAGGTTACCATTGCAACTACAGTTATCTCTGAGTACCCTCTTTATACTCCCCACTTTTTTGCAGCAGCTGATTCAGTGTCAGGTAGGAAGGTGAGTCAAAACAAAATGGTCTCAAATCACTGACTTGCTTGCTTTTTATTATTGCCTTCCTGGCAAGTTCAGACCTTTTGCTATTAAAACTTATACTGTTGCAACAGATAATATCAGACCCTGTGAGTTGCTGGGTGAAGAGACAAAGGTTGTTAAGACCTGCAGACATGTGCACTATACAGTGTTAGGTGCTACTGTTGAGATGCCTGATCAGTGCTAGGCGACCACGATGGGGGGCAGGGGAGTGGTTAATTCTGCTTTAGGGCTTTGGAGAAGGAAACTTTTGAGATGAATTGAAGAAAAAAGTAGGCTTTTTTCCTTAGATGAGAACTCAGTACCTTCTTTCCGTGTGGGGAGTAATGCCTGTCTGAAAGCGCACTCTAGGAGACAGCCCTGCCTTAACCATGCCCCCACCCCCGCCAGACCCTGAACCATGGTCCGTGCTCTTACCAGTGGCCATAGTCCAGGTGCTGCCTGATGATGGTGTGGGGCTGCACAGTCCCGTAGGCATCCACCTCCGGCATGTTCATGTCATCAATGAAATAGATAAGCTTCTTGTTGCCTGGGGGGCCATAATTTCTGCCAGCCTTCTTTTCTAGAGGCTTCTCCAGGACAGCTGAGGAGAGAGCCAGTTAGTGAGGGAAGGAGGTTCAAACCTCAGATGCCAGTACCAAGACAGCACAGAAGTCAAGGACGAGCCCGGGTGCAGCGTGCATGTGCATGCAAACAACGGCAGCCGCAATTATAATACCAGACGTCAGTGTTCTGCAGGACCTGGAGGTGACGTTGGAATGACATGGCAGCAATGGTGACAGTATCTGCCAGGCATTGAACTTCTTGCTATGGGGCAGTGTGTTAGGAGTCACAAATATGAATTATCTCATTTTATCCTTATCGTATCACTGTAAAGTAAGTACTATTATCCCATTTTACAGACGAGGGAAATGAGGCTCAGAAAAACAAAACAACTTTTCTAAGGTAGAGCCAGGATATGAATCCAGAGCAGTTAAATGAGAAAGTCCATGCTCCTTCTATCATACGTGGGGTCCCAGTTTTCTTTGCTTATAGACCAGAAACAGAAGAGGCCTTGACAGTCCCAAGGCCTAGTATTGTAAGCCCGAGGAAATCTACAAATAACCAGACCCTGGGTGACTTGCCTTCTGTACCTAGAATAGCAGAGGGCAAGAAGGCTGTGACTTCCACACCTGGGCTAGAACAAAGGCCTTATTAGATACTTTGTCAACAGTGTTCTCAAAGCGTTTACTGCCTGGGGTTTTCCCTGAGGGGGAAGAAGAACAACAGCCTCAGAGGATCTCCCAGAAGCTTCCAGTATCCTGAAGGGCTCTGCCCCAGCCTTCCTTCCTATCATCAGGCCAGAGCATCTCAGCATCTTTCTGGAGACTCGGTACAGACTCTCTTCTGGAGCTATTTCTTCAATTATCCAGCCAGAGGGAAGAAATCAAACAGCATCCTTTCCCAGCGTGACAGGACTTGTTTAGAACAAGCTTAAGTAACAGGGTGGAGGTATACGTATTTTTTTCAATCAAGCAATTAAATATTTATGTATTGCAAGAACCAACACTTCCTATTACAGCTGGACGCTCTGAGAACTGATTCCTTCTCTTGAAAAACAAGTTTGTAAACAAGGAGAAAGTGTCAACAGACATATGAAGGTGACAGATAGAAAGACAAGTTCCTTTAAGAAGCTCGAATATTCTAATTTTCTGGTGCTGAGTTAAATTAAGTGTTTAAAATATGAAATAAATTTAAATTTAATTAGCATCTAATTAACATACAGTATCAACCGATTAATCACCCAACACCTTCTTCCCCCCTGAAGATATAACAACTATATACAAGATCTGTCAAAATTAAATATAATTAATGGGCTGCTGGGGACATGGTTTTGAGAACAGTCCTATTGGAAATTCTCTCCTTAGGAAGACTTGTTTCTCCTCCTTCCAAAGCAGTGATATTCAAATCAACCCCTGGAATTAAGCAGACCCTGTAATTTGGGTGATTAAGCTCTTTATGCTTCTAAAGGATTGTTGAGAAGAAAAGCATGTCAGCTAGGAAGAAGTGGCCTTGGAACGCACTGGATTATCTCAAAAGCACGATGTTAAGTGCCCCAGAGAAAGAGAGAACCCCCCAGGGAAAGGCACATGCATTTTCCATCCCTTCTTGGCCAAGTTCTGCTCCAAGGATGGAATGTGAGCAAGTTCCTCTGTTTCTAGCCAGACCTGGAGGAGCAGAGTGGGTTTAAGTTTCAGCAAACATGTGGGTGATGTTGAAGGTGGTAAACACATGAGACATATAAAGAAATGTGACCCTTCCACCACGTTTCTGGGTTCTGCATTGTCGTAAACAAGTCCTGAGTGTCAAGCCCACCATATCCGGGCCCACAGCTCACCTGCGCCATCTCACTGGATTTCTCCATAGGGAACGGCTTGGCGTTCAGCTGGTGGCCACGGGGAGCAGCACCAGCTGCCCTCCATGTTTTTATTCATGTTGTTCCTCCCCTATTATTTCACCACCCTTGTACATTTGAAGAGCAATTTCATTTTCAAAGTGGGTTCCCATTTGTTATCTCGTTTCACCACCTCCACTGCTACCATCCTTGCCTACCAGCTCTCAGCTGGTCACTATGAAATCCTCCTTCCTATTTTCACCCTAGATTCCTTTATTATATTCTCAAAACAGCACACAAGGGTATCCTTGTGAGACATAAATCAGACCATGCCAGTGCCCTCTATAAAACTCTCTGGTTAAGGCATCCCTTCTCACTTGGGGCCAACGCCAGTCTGGTTACATGCACAAATGTTGCATCCCTGTTTCTTTCTCTGACTGCCCCCCTCTTTACTCCATCTGCTGCAGCCACCCTGCTTCTGACACACTTGCTGCCTCAGGGCCTTTGCTCTGGCTGTTTCCTCTGCCTGGACTTCTCTCTCCCAAATGACAGCACGTTTGCTCCCTTAGTTCCATCAGGCACTTATTTACTCAAAAGCCATTTTCTCAGTAAGCCTTTCCCTGGCACTCTATCTAAAATGAACTCCCTACCTCCTGTTCCCTGTCCCCACTTCACTCTTCTCCATACCACTTATTACCACTTAATAGCCTGTACATTTTACTTAGTTATATTGTTTATTATCTTACCCCTTCTGCACTCTAAACTTCATGAGGCCAGGAATCTCTGTTTTTCTGTTTTTCTCTTTGTCATAACCCCAGCACATAGAATATTACCTAGCATAAAGTAGAATGTTCAAAAAATATTTATTGCATTAAAGAATAAATAAATTTTGTGATTACAACAAGCCCTATGAAGAGGCAAAGAAAGACTTAGCGTCCCCATGTGAGAACTAAGGAAACAGGCTAAGGCAGGTTGAATGCCTTGGTGGAATCAGAATCTAGGTCTATGGATACCAACTTTACTGCTGCTTTTGTATCACTGGGGACAAAGGCCTTGTAAGCCCTCACATCCCAACCCCGCTCTAGGGCCGTCCCAGTCCCATCAATTCCTCCAGCTTCTGAATTCTATTACAGAGCAGTGCATTCATTTGTCCACGGGGCTATATGAGGAACCTGGCTCTATACGGAGGACGCGAAGTGCATTATAGACTTCTAAGGGCAGCCTTAATATGTATCATCATCTGCTTTAAAAAAAAGATTTTTAAACAAATGCAAAAATGGAGGCTTAGAGAAATTAAGGGACTTTATCCAAGGGCAGGATTCTGCCCCAGGTTGCCTTATGTAACTACCGCTGCAGACTACCTCTTAAACATTACTACAGCATGGCTTCTGCCCTTGTGAAATCCCCAGTTTAGTTAACGCATTGCCTGACCATATTTTTGACAGGGATCATTAGTAATTAACCATGTCTTACTCTGCACTGACAGGATTTATGTACATGTGTTTGAACTGCGTTCCTTTCACGTTATCTAATTTTTCACGCGTTACGATGTTTGAATTATATTGTGAGGGTTTTGCGTTTATTCTTTCAAAAAAATAAAAGGCTTTGCATGATTATAAAGCTAATACATATTCATTATATAAAGATTAAAAAGCATAAAAAAATCACAATAAAAATGAAAATTGTCCATAATTCTATCACCAAGCAAAAAGCATCACTTTCAATACTTGCTCTGTTAGACTTTTCCTTTACAAATTCAGAATTATACTATATATTCTGCTTTTATGCTTTTTTTTAAATTTCACATATTGTAAACATCTTTACATGATAATACATATCCTCCTAAAATTTGATTTTAATGGTTGCATTGTGTTTCAGAATTCGGAGGTATCAAAATTTATGGAATGGTTTGATAGTCTGAAACATGTTGTTTTATATTTCCTTATACTTTGAAACTCCCTTCCCCCATTTGAAGCAGAGTGTCTTACTCAGTAGAGAGAAATTTTTGGTGATTTAATTTTGTGTCATCTCCTTTTTGAAAGACAGTAAGGCAAGTGGACGAATGTTATCTATCCGTAATAATATAAGCTCGATGTTCCTTTGAGGTTGAGTTTGATCAGACCTTCTATGGTCCCTTCCAACCTAAATTTTTAATGAACAGGTTATAGAGATTTTACACAAAGACTCAGACACCTGAGCTCCTATCTAATTAGTATGATCAAGCACTCAAATATTTGTTGAACTAATAATTCAAATTGCAGTTGGGCAGTAAGAGAACTCACAACTGTGAAGAGCTTCATCTCTGGCCCATTCTGTCTAAACTGCAAATAGAAATCCACTGATGCCTTGACCAAGTTCATTGCTCCTCCATCTCCCTTTCTAAACTATCCTGTCTGTGGGTCATTGCAAATCTTTTATTTAAAAAAATTACTTATATTTTCAAAAAGAATGAGAAGAGGCTTAAGGTATTTGAATAGATATAAAATAGACCAATTAAAATAAACACTGCAATGGATTCCAAAATAATGTTGAAGAAACTTCTTTGCACCAGTAATCTAAGATAACATAGTCACTGTAACCAAATAAAAACGTATCTCACATTACCCTCTATAAATTGCCTACTTGAAAGCGCAGAACTAAACCTGTGTTTAATTACAGTAACCATGTCATCCAGGATTACTGGTACAAATCCATCTCTACTTCAGTATGAAAAAATTTTTCAGGCATGAAATTCTAAAAGGCATATATCATGAATACTTACAAAAGGTTTATCAGGCTACAAATGGGGCATGATTTTCTACTGAGATTTTAGAGAAGGCATAAAAATAACTTACAATTATCTTTTATCATCCTAACCCTTAACAGAAGCCAAGGGTGGGTCATTAAATTGTAACTGGGTGAAGGGAATGAAAGCAGTGCATCTGGGCTGCGGAGTGTAGAGAAGCTGGAGGAACAGAGCACAGATCTGTCTCTCTACTGGAGAGGCCAGCATTATCAATCTGCCTTGTGCAGCTGTTGGAGAGTAGTCAACTGAACTCTCAGTGTTTCAAGGACTGACTAACAGGCCCATTCTATTTCCTATCAAAGGGAAAGATATCCATGTGCTCTAGATAGCAGATGAACAAAAGCAAAGGTGGCATTCTACTATGGAAACTCAGATGCATGACTTCAGTGTTGTCAAAGGGGATGACCACTACAGCGTGAGGAAACAAGACAGCTTGGGTAGGAACTCACTGGGTGACTTTGAGAGTCATTTTCTTATTGTGTAAAAATAGAGACAATCATCGTTGTGATGAACACCATTTACAACTTCCTTCTTTTTAGTCCCTTTCCAGTTGGGGTGGCTATGCGACACAGTACTGAATGGTAAGACACAGATGTAAGTCTATGTCCCTGGAGAGCTTTCATGTCCTGACATGGGCACTAACTCTTCCCTTTACCATTTTTTTTCCTTCCATTTAGAATGTAGATGTGATGACTGGAGCAGCACCATTTTGTACTAGATATTATAGCATGGATAGCACTGAATCACTGATTTAGCATTAGCAACTACCTACCTCAAGACTTCTTATACGCATGCAAAAAAAAAATCTCTGTTTATGTCATTATCATCAGATTTTCCACTGCTTGCAGTTAAAAGCATTATGGATACAGTGTCTCATTGGGTGGGGAGGATTAAATGAACTAAAGCACAAGGCCTGGCATATTATAAACATTAAATAAAGCATCTGCTATCCACGCTGGTGGGCAATGTGAATGCCTGGAAACAAAGCCCCTGTTTGCACTTAAAAGAGTTCTGAATCTATGTTTAGAAAAGCACTCAATGAAGACCCTAGAGCTGGATGTAATGAGAGAGAGGAGAGATGCAGAAAGTATCAAGCAGCTGCTTTCTCTATTAAAATAAAATCTGTTTTTGAGAAAAATGGTATTTGATGGACTAGCAGAATGAGTGAGCTGCAAAATATCTCCCCTGGAGACCTGGATGAATTGACCTGCTGGGTGGAGTTATTGCCTATTTGAAAGTTGAAACATTATTTTTGTTTTAGCATAGTTTATGTTAAATTCATTTGTCAAGGAAAAAGGGATTTGCTTATGTTCCTTTTGTTTTGGTAGTTGGGGCTTAGAAATTATTGTTTAATATTTATAGATTCTTAAATTTGAGAAGGATTTTAATATTACAATAACATCTTCCATTTACTAAGCACTTATTGTACGCTAAGAATCATTCTGAGTGTTTTACATATTTTATCTTGCTATTCAGGAATGAAAAGAATGAACTATTGGTACACTCAACAACATGGATAAATCTCAAAATCATGCTGATAGAAGCCAGACAAAAAAGAGTACACTCTGTATGATTCCATTATGTAAAAAAATTCTAGAAAATACAAACTAACATATTGTGACAGAAACAAATCAGTGGTTGCCAGGCACGGGTACACGAGGTGGGATGGGGTTTGGGAGACAGTGAGGGATTATCAAGGAACATAAGAAACTTCCAGAGGTGATGGATGTGTTCATTATTTCGATTGTAGTGATAGTTTCATGGGTGGGTAAATTTTTCAAAACTTATCGGATTGTACAGTTTAATATGTGCCATGTATTGTGTATCAATTCTAACTTAAAAATGCTTTTTAAAAGGAAAATGTTAAAAATTATGCTGCCTTTTAGTAGGAAAATGAATAAACGAGCTGTGACTTACTCACACAATGGAATGCTATGCAGCAGTGAAAATCAATGAAATAGATCTCCATGCATCAAAACAGACAATGATTTAAAAAGTTGCCAAAGGAAGTTACAGTATGATATATATTTAGAATTTAAAAGCACACAACACCATGCATGTTTATGGGTACGATATGTACCAAAAGTATAAATTTGCAATGATACACATTAAGTTTAGTAGTCTGGTTAAGGAGGGGCGGGAAGGAGGAAGGGATGGGGTGGTGTGTTGGCTGTACTTACAAAGCTACCATACAGAGCAAAATGACAAAATGTTCACATCTGTGAAATCTGGGTGGTGAGTACAGGGCATCTGTTATATTATTTTCTGCATGATTGAAATAGTTCATAATTTTTAAAAAGTTTAAGCAGTTCTCAGCATTCCACTCTCAGCATCCAGTTCCCCTTGCCAAGAGAAACTGCTGTTATCAGTTTCTTGTGTGTCTGGAGATATTTCATATATGTATTTTACATATATATGTATTTACATGTGTGTGTACATTTATACACACACACACATATATATAAATTATATATAATATCTCCATATATATATATATATATATAATATCTCCTTTTAAACAAGACAATTTGGAGGATACTGTGTACCTGTTCTGTATCTTTCTTTTCTCACTCAACAAAACTTTGGAAATGGTTCCAACTCAATTCATAGAGACTTTCCTCATCCTTTGTAATAATGCTTCGCATTCCATCATATGGATAATTAGACTACTTCCCATCTTTTGCCATTACAAACATTTTATAAACACACATTTTGCACCTCTGTCTGGATGTACTATCTGCCCTTTAAAACAAACTATACCACCTCACATTCAATCTTTTCTTAGCTACACAGGGCTTAAGTACAAACAGCAGTGAAAACACTGGGCTGCAGAAAGAGTGATGAGGAAGGAGGTTCTGAGGAAGGGAAGTCAGCATTTTTTAGAATCAGGGTATGAGCTTTGTTGCATAGATGTTACATATGTGCCAGCTACTCTGGGCTTTGGGTCACTTGCCAGTTCCTAGTTGGTTCTGGACAGGTGAGGTGACAGGACAGCTGCTTCATCCTCAGAGGAGGGACGAGACCCAGAGGCCACCAGGGAATTAACATGAGACAGAAAGTGTGTTTTGGTGTATATTCAGCTGCAGTGAGAAGCCAGTGTCATCCTGGTCTATTTGACAGCATTCTGTGACTTTTTGAGAAGAATTCTCTGTGTTCTGACAGGAGGGAAGGAGAAAGTCCACCAGTTGAGGGACTCAGAGTAGGAGCAAGGGGTCTGGACAGTGTAAGAAGCTCATCTCCTCTTTCTTGGCTATGAATTTTTAATCTCTATTTAAAGTTTTCTTTTTTTTACATTATATAATCATAACAGGATTCTAGAAAACAACTCCTCTAGAACACTCAAATACTACTACTAATGATAATAGTAATAATAATATCAAATATTTATTGCAGTTTCCAAAAGTATTTTCTTATCAGGGAGGCAGTATAACCCAATGATTAGAGCATTGATGCTGAAATCAAACTGTCTAGACTCAAACCCTGGCTCCAACACTTACTGTGTGGCTTAGGGCAGCTTATTTAACTTCTCTGTGCTTTGTTTTTCTCATCTGTAACACAGGGATGATACTTTAAAGGGCTGTAAAATATTAAGTGATTAAATAACTAATCTCAGGTAGTGACAGACACATACCTGGTGAATGCTTGGGAAATGTAAGTTATCATCGTCTCATTAGTATAGTTGGAAGTAATAGTAAGAGTTGGTGTAAATGGACAGAGCTGGTAATCTGAATTGTCACTGGACTGAAGGTTTGCAAAAAAATGTAGAGGTAATATCTTTCCATGAACAACGAAGAGAAACAAACTACGTTACGCAGACCAAACAGCATTACAATGTGAACCAGCCAGGCAGGTGAAGTCTGCTTAAGACCACTGCTGGGTGCTCATGTGCTGGCGCCAGGCCGTGACGGAAGGTTATGACATTGCCTGGCATGTGGTGGCTGAGGACGCATGGAGTAAAGATGAAGCTAGTGGTTTACTGGAGCTGTCTCTTAAGAGCTGACTGTTAAAACGGAGGGAATTTTGCAATCAAATTGTTAAACACAGCCATTATTTAAAACTAAATTAGGTCAACTTACAATTAAGTGAATTACATTGAAAAAGGTAATAAATATTCCAAATTCATTACACCCAAATTACTTTGCCATAATCTATGCCCTTGGGGTTACTTTCATCTATTTTATCCATAAAACAGAACCACTATGAGTGGTGTGCTACTGTGTGCTTCTTCTGGACTCCATGTTCATTGACGTTGCATGAAGCTTGCAACTGGTCCTCGTGGGGGCATTTACACTAGGGAGATGGGCAAACATACCGACCAGGGCTTGACTGGTTTTGTTAATTACAAAGAACATGCTGGAGAAAAATGTGAATAACGCCGACTAAACTTCAAAGTGCTTCCTTCTTGTAGCTGTTTAACACTGCGAAGAGCACAACAAACTGAGGAAGCATTCTTTCAGTGTTAAGAGGAAGACGCCCACGTCACTGGCTGACTAGCGAAGCATCCACGGAAGTCTGCATCACTTCACTGTCTGACTTGTTAGCATTCATGTAGTGCTACTGTCCACTGCAGGACTGGGACTGAGGGTGTGAAACATTTCCCAGCCCAGCAGTGGATGAAGCCTATGGGGACGTCTCTCTGTCACTGAGGGGGAGAGAGGGGACAACTTTAACTTCCATCAAGCTCCTGGCACTTGGCTGCTATGAGAGCTAGACAGCAGAGCACAGACGGGGCTGCTCTGTAGCAGCATGTGGACCTGGACCCTGGAAGAGGGGGCACAGTGCTGCAGACAGAGGGTGGGAAGTGTGCTGGCCTCTCACGTGGGATCGGGGGGAAGCAGAGCAGTGGCCACACCATGATGACTGCCTCTGGGCTCACAGCGGGCAGGGGGCACAGAGTGACCAGCTCAGTAAAAACAGTCCGGGCTGAGCAGGTGGTGGTCCAAGTGAAGACCGCTTTGCGAGTCTGCTGGCCTAAGGCCTGATGATGTAGTCAGACAGGAAAAGTGCAGGTTCACTTTTCACGTTGGACACTATGGCTTTTAACTTACGGATGTCCTCAGTTTTTGTGGGTTTCACATCCTAGGGGTGGGGCTGGGTTACAAAGGGTAGGGCAAGGCCATTACACCAGTGTGAGGCATAGGAACAGGGTTTCTCCCCAGCCCTGCCACTCCCTCCTCTTGTTGGGAGGTTGGCGTGGGTATTTCTTTGAAAGGAAGCTGTTTCAAGGGTTAATGCGTTAAGTGTTTCTATACCAAAAAAAAAGAAAAAAAAAAGAAAAGAAAAGGAGACTCTACTGTGAGGGTCAAGGAGGAAGTGACTCTAGGGAGAAGAAAACACCTGTCGTGAACCTGACCTTGAAGTCACACCCAGCAGGGCCCATGTCAATTCCCAGCAAAAAGCATGTTCCATGTGGTCAGAGGGCTGGAAGTGCCATGCCAGCCTTGCCGCCTGGTGGTGACCTTGGGCAATCACGTACTTTTACCTGAACCTCAGTTTCCCCATCTATAAACTATGAGGGATGAATGCACGCTCTCTCGAGATAGATCAGATGACAGACGTCTACAGGCCCATGCAGACCTCTCAGTGGGTTTGCAGCTTTTTTTGTCATCAAAGTGCTGAACTCCCCGCCCTGGAGGAATTTAGCAGCCCCAGGAGGAATGTAGGGAGAAAGGATGGGGCAAGGAGGCTCAGGGCTGTCGGAGAAGTGGGACAGAGGTGTTGTGGAAGAGTAAGGAGGGGAGCGGTGAGAAGGGGACTGTGAGAGGAGAGGCACCGTCCATCCGAGCAGGCATCTGGTTCTGCCCCAGCTCTGTGCCAGGCAACATGGCCATTCGGACACTCCCTCTACCACCCACATGCCGTCTGGGCCCCTTACCCTGCAGCATCGCTGACGTGGTATAGTAGTTGAACGGTACGTTTTTCACCAGGTAGTTCTCGGGGGCGAGGCTGGCCAGTTGGGCTCCCACCAGCACCGACTTGCCCGTGCCGGCCGTCCCCACCAGCATGACGGGCCGCCGCCGCTCCAGGAGCCGCTCCATGAAATAGCACACTCGAATGGTCTCGCTTGTGTGCACCAGACAAGCCTGGAACAGGAACACAATGAGTGTGCCAGGGGCTCGTGGGAGAAACAGATGCACTGCAGAAGGTTCTAGAACATTTCAGGAGAGTGGAGTCTGCTGTCCAGGCGAGCTCACTACCTCAGGCAGGAGGGTCTTCCCTAATGTCCCCAGTAAGACTACCCTGTATCTTATTCTTTGGGTGGAGAACAGCCCCTTCCTCCTCCAGCGGCTCTGTCTGCCTCCCTGTATTTCAGACACTTCTGCTCCTGCCATCACCTTCTGGCCCCCAGGTTGACAGTGGGGTCCGGTAATCAAGTTATCGAGCCTTTGGGGAACCTTGCGACTTCATCACACCTATGATTTCCTCTGAAAAGGTGAGCAGCTGGTGATGACTAATTACTAGCAAGGTCAGAACTCTCGGCTACCGTGAAGGGGCTGCTCCCAGAGTCACTGCACATCCTTGGTTACCCACCACACTCACCTGTAAAGGCAGCTCAGGGTCAAATTCAAACTGGGGGATGAGCTTGGACCACAGTTCGAATTTCTTGGTCTCTGGGTCTATGTAATAGTCAAAAATGGTTCCCTGGGACGGAAACTTGACTGTTTTGAACTCTGTCAGCCACCATTTGCTGAATTCTGCCCGGTAGTCCACCAGCTGTCAAAACAAAGCAGTTGGAGGTCAAGGCTGTCCAGAGCTCGAGAAGCCTAGACAGGCTGCCCAGGCATTAGGCAGAAGGGCAGGGCAGAGAACACAAAATGCTCCTGCTCATGTAGGCCTGCTCGATGGACCAGGTCTTCCAGAAAGGACGCTGTTTGCTGAGGAGCAGCCCTGACTGAGGCCCAGCTAAGCAGAGGCCTCCCTTGAACATGTGCAAGCGCCCCTGCCTGACCAGGCAGCTGAGCCTCCCTGGCGTTGGCACATCTCAGAGCCGTCTCGGGGTGGAGGGTCAGGGAGGGAGGCACAAGAACATGGAGGAGAGTGGGAGCCCGCGACCAAAAGATGGGCAAGTGTGGCCGAGAACTCCCAGAGAGATAGACTTCCCCTATCCTAGGCTCCTGAGACAGCAATGTCCACGATGGCAGCCAGAGGAGGAAATAATAAAATGTGACTGTTGACACCTGGGAGTGCATGGGGGTTACATGAGAAGACTCAGGGGAGTCAGGTACATAACCACAGGCAAATCCCTGCTTTCTGTGCTTCAGTTTTCTCATCTGTAAATGAGCATCCTAGAAAAGAAGATTTCTAAGGTTCCTTCAAGAGCAGAGACAAAGCTGTACTGGTCTTCTGACGGAAGGAATAGGCGGAGACATAATTTACAAGCATACAGATTAAACCACGAGCCACTAAGGACAGGGCTGTGTACCCAGTACACTCAGACGATCTTATTGTGTCCAAGCTAAAACATATGCACATGTATGCACACACATCCCAAAACATACTTGCAGCTACCGGCAATCCTCTGGGGGAGCAAACCCATGATGAAGACACAGACCTGGGAAAAATCCTCAAAAGGAAAAAGGCCCAGATGGGGCATTTTAGGAAGTGTTCCTGGAGGGCTGAACAAAGATGGAGTTCACAGGCTGTACAGACCAGGGAACTGGGTGTACGGCAATGAGCCTGGGCTTGGAAGACACGGCCTCATGTTACTATCTATTAAGTACAAAGAATTGAATTCTTTCCGCTTAAAATGAGAACGGAAATAGGCTCTAAGGTAAGGACAGGTTTGTATGCTCTTCTTATTCTGATTTGAATTCAGATTCAGGGGCTGCTGTATCCTCTCAAAATTGTTCTTTGCAATCAGAAGCCTTAGAAAAAATTCCCATTTTAACTCATGGGTGAAATTCTGGAAGACCTTTAACTTCCTACAATAACCAAATTTTAAATTAATATGGAAAATCCGAGATGATCTTTTCCTTTCCTCACCCCCAATTACACCTTGAGCTACCCGGTCAGTTTCCCAGCCAAGCCATTAGCTGGGCTGCAGAACATCGTCTCGCCCTCCTGATTCTTGCCCTCACTTTCTACTACAACTGGACACTATAAAAACAAGGTGTCTGCTGAGTCATCCCCATGGCCCTTTCTCATGTCAACAGTTCTGGTATCTCTTCAGCAGTGACCTCAGTGAAGAAGCCCCTTCTGAAACCCCCAAGTCCTTTGGATTCTGACAATTCTCTGGTCTCCTTCCTGCCCTTGGAACTGGATGACAGTGAGTCTGTACTGGCATGCTGCAGCAGTTTCCAACAAAACATCTCATTGGATCTTCACAATGCTCTACGTTATCCTGGCTAGGGAAAACAATTCCTATTTTATATCTGAAAAGACAAAAGCTCAAAAGGTGATACTTCTAGAAGCATATGGCAGAACTGGGAGTTGAACACAGGTTTTCTGTCTCCCAGTCCGGTGCTCCCTTAGAGATCATTCACGTCTGAGAGATCATTTCCTATAGTTGTTGCAAAGTATTTACCATCATGCTCCCCCCCCCGCCCTTTTATTATGAGCATTCTGCTCAAGCATAGGCTGTATTTTAAGTTCTGCTTTGTTCTGATGACAGCTTTTTAAATGTAAGCGCCACTGGTATTCCTGATGTCAGTGTTTTGGCCAACTTCCTGCTTTTCAATTTACAGCACTCTTTTTGGTGTGTGGCGTGAATGCAGGTGGAGGGGTCTCGGATATTCCTGCTGCTAAAAGCATTCTCCCTTGTCTTCGCCCCATGTGCTACCATGGCTGCCTACAGCTGCAAGTGTTCCAGAGCCTGGCATGCCTGGAGGGGTGCTTTCTCTTGGGCTTTTAAAGAGTTGAGTGGATTTAAATTTTTCTGTTCAGAGACAGAAAAATTGACCAGATATCTTCCTCCTGACCCCTCACTGCTTGTTTGGCACCAACATAGGAGAAAAGCCCAGCAGTGGTTCCTGTCTGACATTTCTTTCAGCAGCCGAAAGGTCAGGGGCTGCATTTGATGGAAAGTAATAACCTATGTATTCTGGATCTCTGTGCATTTCGACGAGGTCTCATCCATCCTGCTGGACTCACTGCACCCTCGCCTCAAAGGGGGAATGTAAAGTGCCAAAGAAGCCGTCCGTGGAGAAGCTCCAAGGGTGCGGGACAGACAGCATGGAATCCTCAAATGTCATACTCCCCGTCCAGGCACCTTCTGCTCTTTCCCATCAGCATCTCGCTCTGGAGAGGGAGCTGGAGAAGGGTACATGTCCCAAGAGCTTGTGAAAACTTCTTTCTGAACTTTGAGCACTGAGGAACGTGTTAGGGGATGATGGGAGGTGGGATGCGTGTTACAACCAGAGGCTGTGAAAATGGAACATAAATTAATTGGTAATTCTGAATTAATTGTTCATTCTCCCAGCTCACCTCCATTTTGGATTCTTAGAAATGGCTTTGCCCTGGCAGTCTGAAACTTTTTATAATACCTCTCTCCTTGAAAGAGCCTATGGTCAACCCAGACCAGGAAGACTCAATCCTATCTCTAACAACTGCAGCTTAGTTTGATCCCCTGTTGTGAGACAGGCACCAGATATTTGCTCCGAAACTGAGTATTTGTGGTGCGAGACCATTATTAGGCATGTGTGTGTGTGTGCCAGCACCATTCTAAGTGCTTTGCCCACATTCGTGGTAGGCAGTCAGAACGGTATCCCTTTATTCAATCCTCACAACCACCCTCACTATCACCACTCTCATCTCCTTCGTGCACATGGGGGAAATAAGGTAGAGAGAGGTTAAGTGACTTGCCAGTGTCCCCCAGATAGTAAGTGGCAGAGCTACGATTCGAATCCAGAATCCATGTTCCTAACCTGTGTATGTTATTTCCTGACAGCTAGAGTCAGTTGTAAAAGACTGAGATGGATAATTTTGAACATGCTGTCTCTAGATAGAAGACCTTTTATTTCAAGGAAACTAAGTAAAGAACAGACTGTGAATGCAGGAAGTGTTAGGGAATAGGATGTCAAGATACTCCAGGCAAACATCCCACCCCCAAAGAGCATGAAGCTGCAGCAGCCAACACCATGAGACAGACACTACTTTGGTTTCCTACCCCTAGGGGTCAGCTGACTTTTGGTCCAATCTTCTGTGAACAGATCTGCATTTCAGGGGTACGGGGACATGTTGGTTAACTCTGGCCTGGTGAAGACTGGTGCATGCCTATTCTGGAAGATTTTGAGAAGGCTAAAGGGATTCTTCCTATTCAAGCTTCCACAGCACAGCATAATTTTGCTTATAAAACACACTTCACCTTGAAAGGTACCTTTCCTCAATTGTACCTCCGGTTGTTCAAATTCAAACACTGCAACCCTCCATGAAATCAAAGATACATTCAGTAACTCAAAAAGCAACAACTCGAAATACATTCCAATCTGGGACCCATCTATGGGGACAGATGTCTTTAGAAGAGCAATGGGTAGAGAACTAAATAGTTTGATGCTTTCATGTTAATTCTGACATTTAGCTGTCCGACCTTCCGGACCTTCGCTGGAAGATCAGTTTTTGCCACGGTGGACTGAATGTGGGTGTCAACCTCAGCACCTCCTCTTACCTGATCTTGGACCATTGCTCCGCCGAAAGCCCAGATAGCAGCGAACACAAAATAAAGCTCGTAAGTTTCCTTGGGGCTGTCTTCAGGGATGTCCTCCTTGGTCAGGAGACACTCGAGAAGGTGGCACAGCATCTGAACCATGCTCTGCTCTGGGATTGGAATTATCTTCTTAAATCTGCAAAGAGAGACCCCAGTCGGCTCTAAAACACCGGGTTCCCTAGAGGCATTGTAGACAGCAATGGGACACAGCTGGGTTTCATGGACTCCTGATTTGTCAAGTTCCCTGGGATTACAGAGGACCATGGTGCTACTGAAGCCTTTGGGTTCATCAGCTATTTTGGGGCCGGTTCCCTTTGTAAAGAAGTAAGGGCCCAGAGTGCTCCCAAGCAGGTTCATTTTCTCATCTCCCTTTCCTCTGGTAACCTCCCCCTCTCCACTTCCCTTCTTTGAACACTGATGACTCCCCCTCACTCCTTGGGAATGCAGGCAGCTGCCACCAAACAAGTAACTATCTTAGTAGTTTCATTTCTTTCACAGTTTCCTCAATTGTCAAGAAGTACCAGAGTCAACTGGGTGTAATTCTGAGGTTCCACAATTTCAACTCAGAGGAGTTCCATCAATTGAAACACACTGAAAACATTTTCTCTGGGGGGGCGGTTAGGTGGGGGGCAGAATGGGCCAGGATAGATGGTTATTTTATACAATCATGATTTATTTATAGGAGTTCTTCTTCTAAAAATGTACCTCTGTAACTTTGTCCTGGCCTGGCTTTTGTACTTTTAATCTTGGCTTTGGTCTTGACTGAAAGGCAGATATCAAGAGATGCACAAAGGTGCATCTATGCCCAAGGGAGCAGGGGCGAGCGTGTATGCATGTGCACACACACGTACACACGGGCACACTGATCCTGTCATGTGTGCACACGGATTACACCACCTACCCACACACTCAACCCTTCCTGCATGCCTGCCCACACGGCCACCTCCCACAGGAAGCTGAGCTCACAGGCTGCACAGAGGCAGGGTTCACTGTTACAAAATGAGCAACGCCATCAACTGACACCTTATAAGTCATTTACTGGCTTTGGGCTTCAGAGTTTCTTTCATAGCATTCTATTCTCTTCAGTATTTTGTGTTAGCGGTTGTTTTTAATCTCACTGCAGTCCTTATAGCCATGCTGTGAAGTGGTCTAATAGTTTAGGCATTACTTCCATGAGTAATGAGGAAACTGAGTATTTAATGGGCTTGCCTTCATTTTCTTGATACATACCGTGTTTCTCTGAAAATAAGACCTAGCCAGACAATCAGCTCTAATGCGTCTTTTGGAGCAAAAATTAATATAAGACCTGGTATTATATTGTATTATATTATATTGTTATATATTATACCATATTATATAAGACCCGGTCTTAATAGTAAAATAATACCGGGTCTTAATTTTTGCTCCAAAAGACGCATTAGAGCTGATTGTCCGGCCAGGTTTTATTTTTGGGGAAACACGGTATTTGTAACAGAATGTCAAAATGGAACCACCTTACACTCAGTTTTGGATGAGGCGCCAACACAATAGGGTCCAACTACTCTCACATTCCAAACCGAGATTCCAGACAATCTAGGGGACACTTGCAAAGGGCTTTGTGACCCTGGCCTCTCATCTTCTCAGGGGTTGAGGATCAAAGTGGGAGACGCTGGAGGGGCTAGAAATTAGCATACAGGAGTTTGGAGGGAACGTTGGTGTGCAATGAGTGCCCCCTCTCTCATAGGGAAGGCGGTGCCAATGCCTGGCAAACCTTGAAGAGACTTGCCTTGCTAAGCTCACAGTGGGATGTAGGTGTAGAGGCTGAGTGCTGGGGCAGCCTGTGCTATAGTTTGTCAAGGCACAGGAGAGGTATTTCCTGGAATCTGGGTGTAGGATATGAGAATGTGAGGTTGTGTTAGATGCTGGCTAAGGGGGTCACCCTAAGGGGTTTGTGTGAGGAGTTGCCCATCCAGGATTGGCTATGGAGAGGCATAGGGAGATCTCCAGTGATGGGCCGGGGTCCAAGGAATCCACACAAGTTTCTAGAGAAAGGGTCAGATTTCCAAATCTGTCACAGCTAGGGTAACTAAGGCCACGCAATACCAGCCAATGAGACCTTTCCTGCCCCTTACTCTCTTCTCTCTGTCCCCCTTCAATCCACAGCTGGTGAGGGGGCAGCTGACAGAGTAAGGAAAGAAGTTAAGGACACTCCCCTTTCCCACTGCAGGTCCAGAGCTAGAGCAGGCCTGAGCTGTGGGGGCAGGGGGAGAAGCTTTCATTTTAAGTGTAGTTTGCTTTTTAAAATTTTCATATTGTGTGTGTGTGATTGTGTGAGTAGAAGTAATCATACGCCTTTTTGTTTCTGAGGAATGACCAGAAAAGTCACCTATATTTAATTCAGGGGCAGGAGGACAACCAGCCACATAAAACGGTTTGGAAGAAACAGTGGGAAACAAAATAAAGTTGTTTTATAATCACCCATTATGAGGTCTGCTCATTCAATGTAAAAATTACTATGTGTTGACATTGCATAACGTTGTTTTAACAGGGCCGCATAAAGCTGGCATTCCAACACTGTTATGAATAAAACAGAAGACTGTGAAGGAAGTGCCTTGTTACTAACTAGCTGTGACGCCAAGGGAGCATCACAGCACCTCTGCTCCCTTATCTACAGGATGGGTAGCTCTCTTAGGAATGTTGTGAGAATGAAATGAAATAACACCCAGAGCAGGCACCATAAATGACAGCTATGCTTTTTTTCCTTGCGAGCCATGGGGTTCAGAGATTAGAGGAGAGTCGTCTCTGGATAGCCTTAATACAGAGGCTTCAAAGCCTGTTTCGGAGACTTGTACAGGCTCATGAGCACATGTGTGCTCACACACACTCACATACACACTCATACATAAACAGACAAAAGTTTGGCATCTCTTATTCTAAATGCCAAGGGGGAAATGGCCTGTTAGTCAGAGAATATACTGGACAAGTGTCTCAGCAAAAGAGAAAGAATGCGGGTATACTATTTTCCCAAAAACGTCCCATTCCATGGTATTTTAACTCTTTGTGGCCCTTGCCCACTTGGGACACTCACCACTATTGCCCTTCCAGACACTGCCTGCTGCCAAGGCTGCTTTATCTCATTAGATTCCACGGCCATGGAGCCCACAGGTCACAAGGGGGTAAAGGCATTTCAAAGATTTATGAAAATATTGAAGTTTGGAAAAATAATTATTGATGCCAAAATATAAAAATTACAAAATCAAAATAAATGTTTAAATATCTAAAAATATACCACTATGTCAACTACTCAATTGCAACTCAGCTTTTATTACAGTTATACAAAATGCACTCTTACGTGGGTGGATAGTGACAGGTTGGGGGGGGCACATGAAATAAGAGTGCCTCGAATCCTTTTGCGGTGGAAAGTTCTCCCTTCACCTCTGCCCCGACACTTGTGAACAATTCTCCATCCCATGTTTGACAGACCAACAAATAAGGAATCAAGGATCATTTTGAGAGATGGACTTCATTTCTGGGAAAAATGATCCTGACCCTAACTTGTTGAATCTTCGGGAACTATGGATCTCTGAGTCATGTCTCTTTCACAGCACCAGCCTCTGATGGTTGAACTTGGCTGAACTACAGGGTTGGATGCCTGATTCATAGAATGATGCATCAACTGTCAAGAAAACAGTGTGTACAAAAGCAGGTTCTAAACATTGGAAACTCTCTTTGCAGACACATATTGGTCTTGTTGTAATAAGCATGCTTTTGATTAAGGGTAATTAATCTCTCATTTATGTGGTCAGGGCTTGTTGCTTTTATTTTTTGCAAACCCAAAGGAGAAAAGTGAACTCACAGTATCCAGAGGGGTAGGACTGGTCAAATGATACCTGCTTCCACATTATCTGGGCCATGAACATAACAGTCAGGAACAGGAAGTGGGGCCCCCATGTCACTGACAGGTGTCACCTTCACCTCTAGGTTTGTCGATATGACCTGTGTATTATGTGTAGGAAGGCCAGCTGCATGCCCTGCAAATTGAAGGATCTCAGAATTGTTACCGGATATTGCACCTTATAGCCTCCTTCAAATACACCCATGTGGCACTCACAAAAGGCACTTTAAATCTTCCTCCTCTTTACTCATCTCATCTCCTGCCTGAACTGACAGTAGGCATCCCTTTGCCATCTGCAGTGCCCAGAGGGGAATGATCTGGGGACATCTGACTTCAGGGACAGGACAGAAATGACATCAGTGGGACATAAGATGTGAGCCAACAGGCTTTTGATTACTGCTTTAACTTGCAACCTTCCATATTTCTTGGCCTACCTGGTTCTGAGGGTATCTAAGCAGGTTGGAAGATACTTGTCAAACAGAATGGTTAAGTTGGCTCTCTCTGTCTGGATTTCCCTCTTGTCGATCCAGCTGCTGACTGGAGGGTTCCATCCCAGGTCTGCCGGGTTGATGTACAGGATCCCTGGGAGCATACGGAATATAGTTCAGTGAATTCTCCATGGACATCAGTATATTCTTCACCCCAGAGAGTTATTTTAATTGCTCAGGAAATGGACTGATATCAGCTGATGGAAAGCAGTGTTGAGAAGGATCCTAAGGCCACGTCTAGGCTCAGGAGGAAAGAAGGCTGTGACTGATTATAAACAGTTGGCATGGTGTAGACGTGTGTAGTGGGTTAAATGGTGGCCCCAGAAGGATATGCCCACGTCCTAATCCCTAGAACCTGTACATGTGACCTTATTTGGGAAAAGGGCCTTTGCAGAAGTAATTAAGTTAAGGTTCTTAAGGTGAATTTACCCCGGATTATCTGGGTGGGACATTTACAAGTGTCCTTATAAGAGACAGAAAAAAGAAAGACACACAGAGAAGGCCATGTGAAGATGGAGGTGGAGGATGGAGTCGTGGGGCCAGAAGCCAAGGAACGCCTAAGCAGGAAGATGCAAGAAAGGATTCTCCCCGAGAAGGCTGACACTTTGATTTAGGGTGTCTGGCTTACAAAACTGTGAGAGAATAAATGTATGTGGTTGTAAAAGCCACCATGCTTATGATAATTAGTTATGGCAGTCCTAGGAAACAAATACAGAGTGAGAGAGATGATTCTTCCGGCTTGTATCCTCCAACCTCAGCACAGGTCCTTGACAGGGCATCTGATGTTATGGTGGAGATCAAACCAACCCTCTTTATTTTTCAGTCTCTGCTGACAAATTTGGCAGTGGAGTTAGAGGAAAGTTAAGGTATAAAGCTGTTACTGCCCACCAGGATGTAGTGACAACTGCAACGCTCGGTCATCTCCATTGACCTAGAGGCTAGAACTGGCCTAAAAGGAGCCTAATTTGAGGCACTTACATGCAGAGGACAATTGTCCAGTTCAGGGGCCATTTCCCTCCCCGTTCCCATCATGTTTCTGAATGAAGAATATTCCCCGGGCCGGGCCTCAGAGCACTTGCTCACCCTGTGATGTGCATGAGGGCTGTGGAGAAGGCTGGGGTTTGGGTGATCGGCGTGAGCTCCCTTCAGAGCCAGCAGCATCACGTGGAATGCTAGCAGTGTCTGTCTGCTGAGCACTTTAGTTTCGCCCCTTTCTTAGGCTGTACCTGCTCTGGAGACAGTTGCTGGAGTGGCGGTGCGCAGGTGACTGATCTCAAAGAGAAGCCTCATTGTAGGATTCAGAGGGATCCTCTCGTTGCTCGCCAAGGTCAGCACCTGGAGGACATGGGCGGGGAGGGGGCACACACCAGGTCGGAAGGCATGGCCAGCTGGTGGGGCTTTGGCGGATGACTCCTGGTAGGGACTATGAAAGGTTATTTCCTTCTTTGTGATTAGAGTTGACCCTTGAACACAGAGGTTAGGGGCACCCACTGCCCATGCAGTTGAAAATCTGTGTATAATTTAAGTCAGCATTCCACAGAGGCAGATTCCCGATCGCCAGTCAACCCTGGGACAACATGGGTTTGAACTGAGTGGGCCCATTGCAAATATTTGTGTATGAGTGGACCTGTGCAATCCAAGCCTCCATTGGTCAGGGTCAACTACTATAGAAGCACTCTCTAAATTTTCTGAAACAATCTCATTCTCCTGTATTTCCCCCTTCCCCTTTCTGTGTGTGAGTACATACGTGTGTGTATGTGTGGTACACGTACTGAATCAGGAAAAACGTTATCTAAAGAGTTTAAATTGATATCAATGATTCAGATGACTAGACTGTATTAGAATAAGATTATTAAAGGAAGAAAGTTTAGGCTTCAGATTAGTGCTGTTTCTTTTAAAGTAGCCCCTTTGGGAGAACATACATTTATTGTGATGAAACTGTAAATGTTGAAGCCATCCTAAAACTTCTAATCGGGATGTGCTTTCTGAACAAGTTTAGGAGCAGCTACCAGCTTAACAGCGACTTTACTGGCATTTAGTTTTCATTGTTGATAAAAAAAATAAAATATACTCTCTGTGAATAAAGATGGGTCACCATTGAGAATGTCTGACAGGCTCAGAATGTATCTGATCCTCAGTTTCCTTGTTTATAAAAAATGAAAACAGTAAAGAAAAAAAAGATTTAAATAGGTGACTTAAGACTCCTTTCAGCTCTAAATACTAAATTAATCTATGTGCAGAAGATTCTCAGTTATAACAATGCTAAAATCAGTGTGAGCAATGGCAGTGCCACTGAAGTAAGTGCAATGGTTTCTTGCTCGTTTGGATGAATCAGTTCTGAGATGTTATAAGGACACCAGTAAGAAACAAAATCATGATCTTGAAGAGAGATCTGTACTCCCACGTTCACTGAAACATTATTCACAATAGCGTAGACATGGAAACAACCTAAATGTCCGTCTCAATGAGTGAATGAATAAAAATGTGCTATATATATATATATACCATTAAATAATATTCAGTCATAAAAAAGAAGGAAATCCTACCATTTGTGAAAACATAGAGGGACCTGGAGAGTATTATATTAAGTGAAATAAGTCAGATACAGAAAGACAAATACTGTGGAATCTAAATAAGCCAGACAGAGAAAGACAAATTTGCGGAATCTGAAAAAAAGCACACACACAAATTCACAGAGACAGAGTAGATTGGTGCTTGCTAGGGATGGGGGGTGGGGGTGGGATGGGGGAAGAAATGGGTGAAGGTGATCAAAGAGTACAGACTTCCAGTTATAAGATGAATAATTTTGGGGATGTAATCTACAGCATGGTGACTATGGTTAACAATACTGTTTTGTATATTTGAAAGTTGCTAAGAGAGTAGATCTTAAAAGTCCTTACCGCGCGCGCACGCACACACACACACACACACACACACACACACACACACACACACACACAAAGGTAATCATGTGAGATGATGGAGGTGTTAACTAGCCTTGTTAATAATTTTGCAATATATGTATTTCAAGTCATCATGTTGTACACCTTAAATTTACACAATGTTATATGTCAATTACATGTCAATACAACTGGAAAAAATTTAAGAAACAAAGATACTGGTAATTCTTTACTCAGGGCCAGCCCTTATGTGGAATAGCGATTTCCCAATGTGTCAGGGGGACTGGTTTAATAGATGATTAAGGATGACGTGGGGATTTCCTTTCCCCTTAATACCTTGTTGTCATCCATGACAGTGTTCAGAGACTCAATCCACATTGGATCTATGTCACCATCCAGTAAAATCCACTTGGGCCCATCATGGGTGATATTGGCAAGCTCCCGCATGATGGAAGAGAACAATCCTGAAAGGAACCACAGATATCTTATTGTCCTTTCACCTTCCATCTTTCTCTTAACACAGCCTTTCCCTATTGGCTACAATACTCAGAGGAGTAAATATCAATACTCAGGGGTAAAAATCAAAGGTAGGTCAGAATTCGCTTTGTATCCTACTCTACCACACATGCAACAGTGCCCAAGGTGCCACTCTGTGCTCCAGTCTGACTTTTTGTAAGAACAACAGCAAAATCAACAACAAAACTTGATAGAGCTAGATTTTTAAGTGACAAAGAACCCCAGTGAATCATTTCAACAGCAACTGTGACATGATGGAATTACATAAAACCTTGTTAGGTAAGGATTCCATCCTTTGTAATCTCAGCCTGGGCAAATCTTGTCAAATGCAGACTTTGAGAGAAGGCCCAGTGTGATACTAATTGGCACTACATGAAATTTATATCTTTTGTGGACAGAATTGATTTTTATGATACTAAGCTTTCTCAAACAATAATATGACATGTCTTTTCATTTATTCAAATATTGTTTTATGTGTCTTAATACATTTTATAGCATTTTCAATATATCTCTTTGGCCAAATCTATTCCTAGACATATCATAATTTTTATTGATCTTATGAATGGCATTTTTCCCCCTGGATTTCCATTTTTACCTGGCTACTGCTAGTATAGAGAAAAGCGGCTAAATCTTATGCATTTATTTTATTTTCAGTTACCTTTAATAAATTTTCTTATTAATTCTAGTGATTTTTCAAAAATTCCTCTTGAGTTTTCTAGGTATAAAGTTGTATAATTGGCAAAAAATAAATTTTCTCCTATCTTCCAATTTATACCATGCATCCCATTTTCTTATCTACTGCATTTTCTAGAATCCCATCAAGCAATGTGGAATAACGTTGATAATCGGTCTCCCTGACTTATTCCTGATTTTAAGCGCAATGACTTTAGTTTCTCATCATTCAGAATGCATACTTTTTCCTTTTGGCTTTGGGCAAAGAGTATCATATTTAAGGGATTTCCTTCCATTCCTATTTTACTTAGAATTTAAAAAATTAGGAACAGATACTGAATTTTTAGCATCCATTGATTGATCAAATAATTTTCTCTTTTAATTTGTCCATTCGTTATGTTAATATTTCAAACATTAATTGATCTATCCTGACATTCCTGGAGTAGATTCTACTTAAAGTATATTATTTTTTTGAGATATTGTTGGATTTTATTTACTGATATTTTATTCATAATTTCAGAATCTACATTAATAAGTGAAATTGGGTTATTTATTTTTTTTTTGGTTCTATATAAAGGTTGATATCAATATTTTTCTTGCTCTGGTCGAGGAGATCTAAGATGGTAAGTAGATAAACACTGTGCCTGCTTTTTCCATGAACACATTAAAATTACAATTAAGTTATAGAAGAATCAACCTGGAGAACCATCTGAAATCTGGCTGAACAAAAGTTTTATAATTACAAATATAAAGAAGAAACCATGATGAGACTGGTAGGAGGGGCAGAGATTCAAAATGGCCTGTCCCCAAACCTCCCTGTGCTGGATGAAAATTGCGAGGGATATCTTGGCTGCAGATGTTCCCCCCCAGAGAAGCAAAGGACCCCAGCCCCACTCCAGGATCCCCAGCCAGGAGTACAGGTGCCAAGAGGAGCCCCCACAACATCTGGCTGTAAAAAACAGTGGGGATTCTGACCATCCGGGTGAGAAAGATGGCTGTCGGAAACCCAGACATCCTTTTAAAGGGACCGCGCAGGTCCTTACTTGCTCGCAGGCCCTCACCTTGGGCTCTGGGGAAGTGACAGTGACTCAGGGAGTGAAAGAGGAATACAGGGAACAGACTAAGGTGTGTGGCTTCGAGCCAAGGCTGGAAGACACTGCTATATTCCCTGTGAAAATTCCCCTTCCCATGCAGCTGGTCGCCATCTTTAATGCATTGAGCCCTCCCCCTATGCTTACAGCTAAATCTGAATCTGATTGGTCTGGTGAGCTCCAGGGCTCTACCCTGCTGACTCCCTGGGACCCCACCCCACCCAACTCCCCCAACTCTGGAGGCACTTTCTCCTTCAGCAGCAAGCCCCACTGGCATTTCACTCTTTCTTGGAAAACTGTCGGAGTCCATAGACTTCAGGCAAGTGGCGAATGCCCTCGGTGTGCTCTGAGACTTTTGCTGAGTCACTCCAGGCTCAGCACTGGCACCAAACCAGAGTCTACATTAACATGGTGACCACAACACTTCCCACTGTAAGGGCTCCCTGAGACCCTGCTTCACCCAACTTGCATACCACTCTGGGCTTTATTGGCAGCTGAACTTTAAGGGAGCCTGCAGGTGGCAGCAGGACTTGGGGTGTCCTGGCTTTTTGTGGCACTACCCCAGGCCTGGTACTGGTGGTAACTGTCCTCAGTTTGTAGCATGGCCTCTCCCACATGCCTCCAGGTTTAGCACAGTCAGTGAAAAACCATGGATCACATCATAGCTCCTACCAGGTAGTCTCTGGCTGGTCACAGGCAGTGGGTGAACTGGACCTACCCTAGAGCCCCTCCCAAGAACCTCAAACCCAACATACCTGGAGGTTGGCTTCAGACCACAGTACAGAACCACCCAATTAGCCCCACAAATCAGAACACACAAAGGGCGGTCTCAACAGGCACCGGAGCCTGCTGGGGCAAATCCTACTCAGTGGGTTAAGCCCCCCGCACAGCAGCCCATAAGATGTAGATGTGGCCAAACCCCACAGCCAGTTAGCTTGAGGGTCAATCCCACCCAATGACCAGCCAATAGCAATCAAGGCTCAACTATAACAGGAAGACACACAAAACCGACACAAAGGACACTCCTGGAGCACCCAGAGCAGGTGACTATGGAGACTGTGCCAGGGCCCCACAGGGCCCCTACTACATAAGGACATCAGGCCAAGACTGGGAGACATAGCAGATCTACCTCATACATAGAAACAAACACAGGAGGGCAGTCAAAATGAGAAAACAAAGAAATATGTCCCAAATAAAAGAACAGAATAAAACTCCAAAAAAACAAACAAAAAACAACCAACTAAATTAAATGGAGGCAAGCAGCCTACTACATACAGAGTTCAAAACACTGGTTATAAGGATGCTAAAGGAACTTAGTGAGAACGTCAACAACAAGATAGCAAGCATAAAAAGGACATAGAAACCATAAAAAAGAACCAGTCAGAAGTAAAGAATATAATAACTAAAATGAAGAATGCATGAGAAGGATTCACCAGAAGACTAGATGAAGCAAAGGATCGAATCAGAGATTTAGAAGACAAGGTAGCAGAAAATACTCAATCAGAACAGCAAAAAGAAAAAACAATTTTAAAAAATGAGGATAGTTTAAGAGACTTCTGGGATAACACCAAGATTAACAACATTTGCATCATAGGGGTACCAGAAAAAGAAAAGAGAGAGCAAGGGATTGAGAACCTATTTGAAGAAATAATGACTGGAAACGTTCCTAACTTTGCAAAGGAAATAGACATAAAAGCCCAGAAAGCACAGAGAGTCCCAAACAAGACAAACCCAAACAGGCCCACACCAAGACACAGTATAATTAGAATGGCAAAGGTTAAAGACAAAGAGGGAATCCTAAAAGCACCAAGAGAAATACAATTAGTTACTTATAAGGGAGCTCCCATAAGATTGTCAGATGATTTCTCAACAGAAACTTTGCAGGCCAGAAGGAATTGGCACAAAATATTCAATGTGGTGAAAAGTGAAGACCTACAGCTAAGGGTACCCTACCGAGCAAGGATATCATTTAAAATTGAAGTACAGATAAAGTGCTTCCCAGACATGAAAAAGCTAATGGAGTTCATCGCCACCAAACCAGCATTACAAGAAACGTTAAAGGGACTTTAAGAAGAAAAAAACATATACATACACACATACATACATATATACATACACACACACATATATACATACATACATATATATATATATATATATATATATATATATATATGAATAATAAAATGGAACTAGCTATATATCTATCAAAAATTACTTTCAAGGTAAATGGATTAAAATGCTCCACTGGAAACACACAGGAGGGTTGAATGGATAAGAGAACAAACCCTTACATACGCTGCCTATAAGAGATTCACTTCAGATTGAAAGACACACAGAAAGCGAAAGGGTGGAAAAAGATATTTCATCAAAATGGAAACAACAACAAAAAAAGCTGGGGTAGCAATACTTATACCAGACAAAATAGACTTTAAAACAAAGGCTATAACAAGAGACAATGAAGGACTCAGCAATCCCACTTCTGGGTATTTATCTGAAGAAACCCAAATGCTACTTTGAGGGGATGGGTGCATCCATATGTTCACTGCAGCATTGTTTATAATGGCGGAATCTTTGGGGTTCTCTAGATATAGTATCATGTCATCTGCAAATAATGACAGTTTTACTACTTCCTTTCCAATTTTGATGCCTCTTTTTCTTGTCTAAGTATTGTGGCTAGGGCTTCCCATACTATGTTGAATAAGGGTGGTGATGGTGGGCATCCTTTTCTGGTTTCTGACTTTAATAATGTTTTTAGCTTTTCCCCATTAAATATGATGTTAACTGTGGGTTTGTCATTCATGGCCGTTATTATATTGAGTGAAATTATCTTTTTTATATAAATTGGTAGTTATGAAATAGTCCTGGGGATGTACAGTATAGGGAATATAGTCAATAATGTTGCAACAATTATGTATAGTGCCAGATGGGTAATAGACTAATCAGGGGTTAGGAAGGGATCACTTTGTAAATTATATAAATCTCTAACCATTATGCTGTACATCTAAAAGTAATATAAAATAATATTGAATGTCAACTGCAATTGAAAATAAATTTTAAAAAAGATAATCCCAAAATCATTTTAAAAAGACACTTCTCAATTTATTTTATGGAGCCAGAAATATCTTCTTTTAAAAGACATTTATTAAATATATAGCTAACATACAGTAATATGTAAGTTTCAGGGGTACACAATAGGTGTTCAACATTTATATACCTAAAGAAGTGATCACCATGATAAGTCCAGCAACCATCTGACACCGTACTGTGTTTTCACAATGTTATTGAGTACTATATTCCCCATGCTGCATGTTACATCCCCATGACTTATTTGTTTTATATCTGGATTTTTTTTGGGGGGCTCTGCTACTATGCAAAATTTTCCTTTTCATTAGTTTACTTGTTTTCTACTTCTTTTGGGGTTTATTTGGTTAATTTGTATTTTGCCAGGGGATCATGTATTCTAACTGTTCAAATATGTATAATTTAATTAAGTGTTCTCTTCTATTTTAATCTTGTCTATATGTAATATCTTCTAATTCCTAATCTTATATATGTTTACTCTTTGCTCCCATTAATCATGCTCATAATAAACTTATTGTCTTTACAAAGAATCAATGTTTATATTTATTTATCCTTAATATGATTTTTTGTTTCTTCCTACTTATTTCAGCTTTTATATTTATTAGTTTGTTCTCCTCAATTTTCTTTAGATTTTTAATACTCTTTGAATAATTTCTTAGGATGGATACTGACTTCATTCCTGCTTACCTTGGATAATACAGAGAGCTTAGAGTTTTTTCTTATTGACTTCGGATGTGTCCCAAAGGTTTTTATATGGTGTGTTCTTCTTCTTATTGCTTCCTAGAAGGATTGCAATTTAATTTTCTATTTAATCCAGGGGTTAAGTGAGCATTTCTTGATTTGGAAATAGTAAAATTATTTTTGATAATTTTCTTGCTGTTTGTTTCCCGTTCTATCGCATTATTATCAGAGACTGTGGCCTGTAAATTGATACTTTTAAAATCATTATGGCTTCATTTGTAGCCAACTAAATTTTTAATTTTTGGAAATGTTCTATGAACCAACCAAGAAAGGAATATTTTCTATTTATAAGATGCATATTTCTATAACTATGTGATATATTGAGTTTGATGGTGCATTTCCCAATTTTTCTATGTCTATACTTATTTTTCTGTCTACCAGATCTGTCTAATTTTGAAAAAGGTGTATTAATATACTCTAGTTTATTTCTATTTTTAACAAGTTTTTCTTTAAAAATTAAAAGGGTACATTCCATTTACTTGGATGTTCTCTTGTTTAGTAACCACAGATTTATGATCAATGTAAGACTTCTTTGTCAATTTCTCCATATTTAATGTATTAAACAAAACTTTAATTGAAATTCCAAACCATTTAAAGTTTGAATTGTATTATGTGAGCTTAAATTTAATATGGAATAAGAAATGCCTTAGACTAGCTAAGAAAATTACACAAGTATATTAAGGAGGAACTTACCTCATCAGATATTAAATTTAATAAAATAATTGTAAGCAAAATAGAATTACATTAGTGTAGGATTAGATAAAGAAGTGAGTGGAACAGAACAGAAAACCAAGAATCAGAGCACACTATGTATGATAAGCTAGTGTTCAAATTCAGAAGGAAAAGACAGTTTACTTAATAAAGAGTGCTGGCTCCTTCAGTTATCCATCTGGGAGAAATAAAGTTGATTCTCTACCTTACGGCATACTAAGCCCCAAAATAAATTCCAGCTAGATTAAAAAATGTTAATGTAAAAAACATCTTTAGGACCAAGTTTATGATACTATATCTATAGCTGAAAGTTAGAAAGAATTATAAACAAAACAGGGATCCCAGATGCTAAACAGACTTGAAAGACATAATTTCCTTTGTTAAAAAGTACATGGTTCAGGGAGAAGTCCATGTACTACTAGCTGCATCGACAAGCTTTTAGATCCACATATAAGTGAGATCACACGGTATTTGTTTTTCTGTTGGACTTACTTCACTTAGCACAATACCCTCTAATTCCATCCATGTTGAGGCTTTCTCTGATTCTTTTCACCTCCTTCTCCCATCCCAAAAAGACCAGTCCACTGTTCTCTCCTCTGCAGTTCACCCCACTATATTCAGGCCTGCCCAAGAGGCTCTGAGGGTAGCAAAAACTTTCTCCTAGGGACATCCCACTCTTACCATCCTTCCATTCTCGTGTGGCTGGATTGATGATGCCAAAGAGCTCATCGTTTGTGACTGCTTTGGGATTGAGGTCAGTCCAGACGGGGCGGCGTTTCATGATCTGATAGGTTTTGTGCAGGGACCTCAGCACCTGAGACTTGCCAGTACCAGCACCGCCCACCACGAACACGGAGTGCCGCACTGCCAGGAGCTCCTCCAGCTGGACCACCTGGGGAGACACGACAGTCAGCCAGGGAGACCGACCTGTCATTCACCTACATCCCAGCTGCTCTTCTGTGAGCCAGGCTGGCATCTGAAGTGAGACCTGAAGTCCACAGAGGAAGGGTTATTCACCTCAAGATTTGATGAGGCCCAAAATGGAGGGGCAACACGATTCATTTAGTCACTTATTCATCATTCAGTCACATAATTAGTAGTCACCAACTACGTGTGAGAGAGTATACCAGTTGAGGGAGATTCGGGGATGACTCTTCTGCCCTCTGTGATCTCATAGTGTGATGGAGTCATGTTGACAAATTATTACAATGTAAAGTGGTAAGTGCTCTGATAGAGGTATTTATAAAGTGCTATAGGAATAAAGAGGAGGGAACAATTGATTTTGTAAAGATAAAGGGAAGAAGAAAGGCTTTACAGAGGAGCAGGGTTTTGAACTGGGGCTTTCAGGGATGAGCAGGAATTTTCCTAGCAGATGAACAGGAAGGCTATTCCAGGCAGGGGTCATAGCACAGAACAAGGCTTGTGTGTGACAGAGCATGATGTGGTTGGCCAGATGGTTTGATGAAGCTGGAGTCAAGGAGTTCCTGGGGACAACAGTAGCCTTAAAGGTCCCATTACTCTTGTTGTAGCTGGCATCCAGGCTCACCTTCCCACACTGTGGTAGTGCACTTACTGGAATGAAAATCCTACCATGTCGCTGCCATCACTCTGTCCTTTCAGTGGTTCTCCATAGCTTTGGTGATGAAATGCCATTCCTCAGGCTGGTTGACGAGACTCTTTTGCAGTCTAACCCAAATCAGCCTCCAGTCTTATCTGTCATCCCAACATGCACGTTTCACGTAGATAATTACTTGGAGTTCTTTAGCGATGCTCTTTCTTGTGTCTACGCCTTTCAACATACTGTGCCTTTTGTTAAGAAGTTATCCTTTCTTCTGCCTACTTCTGGCCATACCTACATCCTTTATTCTAATACTTATTGATGTTACAATGGTTACTTTTCTGTCTCCCTATTAGATTACCGTCTCCTTGAAGGCAGGCAGGACTGGGATCCCTCTCTCTATTGCCAGTGTCTAGTGAGAATCTGACACGTACTGAGTGCTGAACAAGTGTTTGCTGAAAATATGAAGGATGGCCCCCTTAAAAGGTTTTGTATGTCATGATCTAAAATATTTGAACTTCATTTTAGATCAAGTTTCTTCATATTTTGCACAATAAGATCCTTAATAGCAGAGGAAAGTGGACAGAAAAGGAAATGTACTGAAATATTAACAGGGTAGTGGGACAGTGGAAAATTTTTCCCCATATATTTTATTTAGTCTACATTTTAAAAAATGATGACTCCTATATTTTTGTAAAAAAAATCAAATTATACGGGTGTCAAAAAGAATTCTCAAATCATGCAACCAGGGAATTAGCAGAGTGATACTGCTAAGCTCAATATGAAGGGAGCAGATAAACGGCTGTTTGTGGGGAGCAGGATGATTAGCTTCCACTGTGGCAAGATAACTTATTGAGATATTAATTTGAGTTTTTTTTTCCATAGCATCAATAATTTTCTCTTCTCGATCCCAAGCCATTGCTGTTCCTCTGATTCAGGGCCCTAAAGCACCCAGGGGAGAATCTGGGCTCTTGTTTTCATCCTTCAGGGACCTCATGCAGGATCTTCCCAGATAAGGATGAGGAAAGTGGTCAGGAAGGGTCTCTGAGGAGCTGACATCTAAGCTAATATACAAATGACAAAAAGTTAACCATATGAAGAGCAGCAGGAATAGCATTCTAGGTAGAGTGACACTGAGTGAAAAGCCTTAAGCTAAGCTTAGAGAGCTCAAAGAATGGGGAAAAGGGGGGGGGGGCAGAGTGGTATCAGATAAGGTAAAAGAGATACAGAGGGATCCGATACGCTGGAATTGGTAATTGAAATTTTATTCTAGGCACAACAGGAAGCATTTGGAGGATTTTAAGCATGAAACTGACCTGAGGTGATTGCATTAAAAAGTATCGAGGAGGAAAAGGAGAGGGAAAGGGGAGGAGGGAACAGAAGAGGCAGTAGCAGTGGTGCTCTGGCTATTGAATGGAGACTGTATTAGAGTCATTGATTTTTTTTTCATGAACAACTGATTCCCTGATACTGCAACAGCTTAAAATTGCTTTATAGTTCCATCAACTTCTTTTTGTTCATTTCAAAAGTATTATTGAGATATAATTCATGTACCATAAAACTCACATTTCTAAAGCATAAAATCCAATGATTTTGAGCATATTCAGACATTTGTACAAGCATCACTACTATTCAATTTTAGGACATTTCATTACCACAAGAGAAGAAAACCACACCCATTAGCAGTCAGTCCCGATTCCCCCACCCCTACCTAAGCCCGATGCAACCCAATATACATTTTGCTTCCATAGATCTGTCCATTTTGAACATTTCCTACAAATGGATTCATAAAATATGTGGAATTTTATGAATGGCTTCTTTTACTTACGATGTTTTCAAGACTCATTCAGGCTGTAGCATGTACCAGTACTTCGTTCCTCTTTACAGCTGAATCAAATCCCACTGTACAAGCATACCACATTGGTGTATTCACTTATCAACTGATAAATGGGCTATTTCTACTCTCTGTTATGAATCCAGAAGCTTTTGACAGTATGTTTTGTAAGATGAATATATAAATATCACTCTACTTCCTTCTATCTTTCCATCTCCTATCTTCTTTCAGATACATTCTGCTTTTACATTGCTGTGTTTGATAATATTTACATCCTGTTCTGTACTTATATTTAGACATTCTATAGTCGCCATGATTCTAAGACCAATAGTGGCTTACATTTTTATCACTGTAGATATTTTTCACTACAGAAGAAAGTATTTGCCTGGAATATATGGTGTTCTCTCTCTATGGGCCTAGTGTCATGACTTGTCAGAGGATGTTCTAGGCATCAATTGTTTTCAAGGTCAAATGGAAACTCTTTTCTTACACTCTATATATTGATCAACATCAGGTCACATTTACTTTGTAAAAATCGTTATTAAATTTATTGGGGTGACACTGGTTAGTAAAATTATGTAGGTTTCAAGTGTACATTTCTATAATACACCATCTATATATTGCATTGTGTGTTCAGAGTCAGGTCTCCTTCCATCACCATATGTTTGACCCCCTTTTCCCTCTTCTACCACCCTTCTCCACATTTACTTTTTAAAATAAAATTTAGACCATGATTTTTTCTCTTGGTGTTTTTAATTGCTTTCCTTTCTCTTTGTTAAAAGACACAACACAAGCCTTATTTTCCATAACTTAGAAGCTAAATAAAATACATAAAAGCTTTTATCTTGTTAGTGTATTCTTGATTTGAATATATTCATTTTTGAGGTCCTTTTTCTTGAAAACTACAGACTTCCTGCTCTAATTTCGATTGACAGCTTTCTAGGTCTCTAACAGCTATCATGCCTGGATTTCTTTTTTTGATTATTGATGTTTTGAATCCCATGAAATTTTTCTTGTTTTTCATCCTCATTTTAATGTAGTATGTCCCCAAGTAACCTATTCAAAAAAATGCATAAGAAATAAAACTTAGGACTTTGAAAATACCTTGAATGATAACTTGGTTTGTATAGAATTCTAGTCTTGAAGCAATTTGCACTCAGAACACTGAAAGAATGGTGCCCTTGTCCTCTAGTGCTCGATACTGCTGACTAGATGTTCTGATGTCATCCGGAATTTCATTCCTTTCCTGAGTCACCTGTTGCTTTGCGCTTATCCCTCATTGTTGCTGGTTTTCTCCAGTGTCTGGTGAGCATCAAGTTTAAATGAAGAACTGCACCGTGCTTCCTAGGAGCTGGGATGGGTGCTGTCTGCTACTGGATATGTGTGCAGGTCTCTCCCCAGGGTGGGAAGACTGAGAAGGAGATTTGTGACCAAGGTCAGATCTTGACCTCTGTCTTCGTCCTTTCACTTGTGTGTGAGTGAGAAGGTGGCTGGCCTTCCAGCTGAGAGGCCTCCAACAGAATGGAAGGGCTTTAAAGGGGGGCACTAGTATCCAAGAGCAGTCATAGCTTTCCCCAAAGAGTTTATTAAATTCCCTCAGACTTTTCTTTTTGGCTGCGTGCTAAATGCTTGCTGCATGTGGTCTGTATTCTTGGGAACTGAAGACTAGAATGGGGAGGTAGGAGAAGAGTGTGAGGAGCCAAGTGGCAAAATAATAGGGAAAACAGACTTACTGGTCCCCCTCTGGCTGTTTCAGTTCGCTCTCTCTTCCCTGCCTTCCTTCACTACCAACTCCAAGCCCAGAGCTTCTCTGGGGCTCTGCTGGGCAGGCTGGCCACCTCCTGGCCCCTCGTCCCCTGAGCCCCCTCCTAAGTGCATTCTGGCCCACAGCCCCCCTGCTCTGCTTGATCTGTCAACCTGCTTTTATCCTCTTTCCACATTTCCTGAAATTTATTGTAATATCTTCTTCCCAGTTTCTACACTTCAATGAGCTGATTCCGCTTTCTTAAGAAAACAAAACAAAACAACCAAAAACACCACTGCATTTATATTATTGCCTTTAAGGGATCACAGGATGCCATCTCAAACGAGAGCCTCACCAGGTTTTTGATGAACTAACTTTCAGAAGTTTCAGTGGACAGTGCAAACAAAAACTGGGGAGAAAACATCATCTGTTCCAAGAGCCTTTAAGAGACAACATCTGTCTTATCAGAGGAGCAGAAAGTGGTTATGAAAAACAAGGGAAGAAAACAGGATGTCGGCCAACTGACAAACAGAAAGGAAGAGAGTAAGATTCTGAGTAGGAAAAAGTGCAAAAACTGGGGAAAGAGGGTCCTACAGCCTCAGCAGACGCCCGGAGAGCCTGGGAGAATATGGACTGTCCTGATCCAAGTCCCAGGGCACCGCCTCTCAGGAGCCTCTTGGATTTCATTCATCTCGGGGGTGGAGGCGCCTCTTAGGATCAGACCCCTGGCATTCACGGCCCTCTGTGTATCATGGTTCCATGTTATCTTTTCAGTCCTACTGCCCACTCCCCACCACCCCAAAACCTTTTTCTGCTGCTCGCACCATGTCTGTTTCCCCATCCACCCTTTGCTGATCTTTTTCCCCGCTACCTGGAAGACCCTCCTGCCCATGGCTACCTTTAAAAAAATCTATCGACTGAACTTAAGAGGAGAGAGGTTGGAAGTCGGGAGAGTCAAGCTGGCAAAAACAATTACAGCTGCAAAGGACCAAGCAATGCTTTGCTTTTGTGTAATCCCAGAAATGAAATTGGATGTCGACTTGCAATACTATTTATATAGAGCCAGGGCTTAAACGCTACCAGTAAAAATCTTGTGTTCGAGAAACACCTGCTGGAGTGGAGAAGTAACCTGCACCCCGGCCTGTACCTTCCTCAAGGGGGAGCACTTTCTCGCCCATGAAACAGCTTAGTGGAGTATCTTGGAGGAAGTAACAGCATCCCTGTTGCCCCACCTGTAACGTGTCTCTCTGTCACCTGTCTTGCGGGGTTGGAGGGGTACCTAACGTGATACAGAATACAAAACCTCTCGTGAACTGTAAAGTGATTCATGTGATTCTTAAACACATTGTTGTACAGGAAAAAAATTCCATCCTTGTCCCCATACCCCAGACCCTCTTCTCTGGCACCTGTCATATCCTGCTTCAAGGAATAGTTATTTGTGTGCAGGCACTTCTACTGTAACAGCATCTATGCATCCTGAAAACATCACCTTCTGCAAAATTGCACAGTAAAAATAACAGGCTCATGGAAAAATGGGTTGGGGCAGACCACTCAAAATTACAGAATTTTGTATCCAAAGTCCTAAAAACTCAACAATGTCTGCTAATTCTAATTAAAAAATGCTAGAACACTTAATCCTCATATCTGTTAATCCTGCCTGCTAATCCTCTGAAGCTTTAAATCTGGGGGCCTGTGTTTTCTTTTTCAATAGGTAGATCATGGGCATACTCACTTCTAATAAAACCCACTTGAATTACAACTAAAGATCTGATCTCGATGGAACCTTCTTCATTAGTCCACTGTTTTAACGTCTGGGGAAATGAATGTCTTCACCTGCCCTGAGCCTCCCTAGAAAACAGTACAAACCACCATTGTTTCTACAATTACAAAACTAGTTATACTTACACTGAAGTTGCAGGGTTTTTTTTCTTAAAGTCTGTACCTGTTGCTAAATGTATTTATTTTCTATTGCTGCTGTACCAAATTACTGCAAACTTAAAGGCTTTAACAATACAAATTTATCGTCTACAGGTTAGGTGGTCAGAATTCCAAAATAGGTCTCTTTGGGCTCAAATCAAAGTGTTGACAGGGCTGGTTCTTCCGAAAGCTCTAGGGGAGAAGCTGTTTTCTTGCCTTTTCCAGCTTTTAGAGGCTGCCCACATTTCCTGGTTCACAGTCCCTTCCTCCACCTTCAAAGCCAGCAATGGCCGGTGAGTCTTTCTCCCATGGCATCAACCTCCCTCTTTCAGTTATAAAGACCATTGTGATGATATTGGGCCACCCAATAAACCAGGATCCTCTCCCCATCTCAAGGCCAGCTGATCAGCAACCTCAATTCTATCTGCAACTTTAATACCCTCTCACCATGTAACGAAACATATTCACAAATTCTGGGAATTAGGATGTGTATATCTTGGGAGGGACATTATTCTTCCTATTACCCTAAGATTTGTTCTTTATAAAAAGGCTGCCCCTGATCAGATCAAAACGCTTACAAGAGAAGAAAAATGCATATGACCCAACGTAGCCTCCCCGTTATATCACTTGTCTATAATCATGTATAAAGTAATTCATGGGAAAGAAACGCGTGCTCTAGCAGAGCAGGCATGTCTGTTCCTCCGGTTAGAACATGAACTCCCTGATGTGGGGGCTCTCTCTTTTTCTTGTATCCCTCACCATGCATTCCACATCGTGGGTGCCCCAATAAATAACTATTGAAATGAATTATTACCAAGTGGACAGATATCTGCACATCTGAAGCAACCCTTTGCGTCAAGGATGAACTATAACCCGTTGTCTAAGAAAAGAATGAAGAGACAAATCTTAGGATGGAAACCCCGAGTACCTTGAGCACAAAGTTGTCCTCAGCCTGGAGCTTTAGATCCATTACCGCCTTCCTCACCACAGCTTCAAAGTGGAGGTCTCTCCTCCGAGGGACATCCAGGGTAGGAAAGAGGTCCCCGATCAGGCCCATGAACACTGGCATGTCATCGGTCACAATCTTGGGGATGTTGAAATCTCGCAGGGAGCGCATCAGGACCTGGTCCTCAGGCCGATCGGGGTCTCCTCGCTTCAGAGACCCGGCCACCACCAGCACCGACTTGACGGCCCGCAGGCCCCAGTCGTAGTGGTCCTGAGGGAAGGCAGCGAGGGTTAGAGGGGAATTGCTGGGATGCAGAACACCACATGCCAGGCTGGTGTCTGCACATGACAGGTATCACATCGATATTAGGTCACGTTGGTGGCCACGGCAGAGGCGTAGCAAGGAATGATGTAGGAGATCATGATCCCAGGATCCTGGTTCCTAGACTGACATACGTTACTTTTCTAGCTGTGATGGCAACAAAGCAGACAGAACATACAGGGAACTGGGGGTCCAGGAGATTAAACAGAACCACTCACAAACCTATCTAGCTACTCCTTGTACATCCAGGAGGGAGCCATGTTAGCTCTTAGAGAGGGTTGAGGCTAAGCTTCCATGATCTACCTTTGAGGCCTTCAAACTGTCTGAGAAAAGGAGTTAAAAAATAGTTACTGAAAATTTTGTCAAAGGTAGAACTCAGTGGTCACAAGTTGTGATAGTCGATTCTGTGGGAGAGGGGACCACACTGCTATCAGGTCTCAGAGCAGTGTGGTAGGGGAAATGGTGGAGTGGGCAGCTCGCAGCAAAGAATCTGAACTCAGACAGACCGAGGTTCAAGTCCCAGCTCTGCTACCAGCTTCCTAGCAGATTGTTATTTAATTACAGCTGTGATATATGCTACAAAGGACAATTCAGTGTGCAATGAAGACAAGGGCCATGGTGGCTGTACCTGAACTTGACTGTCTTCCCTCCCCTGAGCCTGTGGACATCCTGTTCCTCCTGGCCTTGACTGAACTTATTTTCCATCAGTGCTTGACTGAATTCTACTCCGTCTGGTCTTCTTCAATGTTGTTTCTTTAGGGCAGTATGATCCTTAGCCTAGGCACAGCCACCATGTCCTTTGTCTTCATTGCACACCAGATTCAAAGAAGACCAATGTGGGTACAGCAAGCAAAAGATGGTGAGGGCTGTGAACTGAAGCTCTGGAAGTAGGCAGGAGACGGAGCCCTGCACACGCTCTTTCGGACAGTGAAAAGGATATTGGTCTTTATCCTAGGAACAATGAGTAGCATTTTTAAATGATCACTCTGGCTGGTGGCCAAAGAACAGGCTGGATGGACTAGAGTAGTAGTGGAGAAGCAAGGAGCAAGGCGGTTCCAGGAGTTTAAGCAAGAGACAGGGGTGCTTAGAACTAAAGTGGTACAAAGAAAATGAGACATACTTGAGAAATATCCAGAGGGCAGAAAGAATGACAGTTCATTCATGATTAGAAGGAGACGCTAAGGAAAAGTGTCAAGAACTAGGGTTCCAGAATCAGTGAGTAAATGATGGCTGTACATACTTGAAGCAGGAAATGCAGAAGTAGGCTTGGAGTGGGGGCTGGCAGGAAGAGGAGCTTTAGATGCTGAGCAGGGGTGCTTTTCAGTGGTACAGACCATTGGATACACAGGTTCAGCGTTCAAAAGAAAGATTTGGTATAGAGTTGTGAAAGTGTCGCTAGCCTGGGAGTCAATGATGTAGAGAACCTAGAGAGAGACACAATGAGCAAGGGGCCTGGGAGGTATGAAGAGAACAGGAGAGTTTGTTTGTTTGTTTGTTTGTTTGTTTTAATTCATTTTGGGCAGATTTCACAGGGCTAAGAGCACCCACATTGTGGCAGCAAAGGTGATCCAAGTAGGAGAACCCCAAAGGGAAGTGAAATTCATTAGGAACAGCCCAGGGTAACCTGATTACCACCAAGAAATTCTCCACCCAAGGCATAAACCTTGAAGGTTTTCGGTCACGTTTTAAGGTGTTATTTCTGTGAGGGGATCTGCCCTAGGCAGGAGCCACATTTCAGGTCAAGCAGTGATGAAAGGCATGGGTTTCCTCAATGCCTACCTAACTCTCTCTTCCCAACACTCTCCCATCTCATATTCCTTCATATAGAGACGATTCCATCTAATGGTTTTACTTGGCTGCTGCAGTGTTCCAATGGTGATCAATGAGGCATTGCATTTTTAAAAAATTATTTGACCACAGAAATCCTTTGTTTTAATAGCCTATATAGCAACACCCTTTTGTTACAGAGGTGTTCAAATCTTTTAATATGCTATGGGCACAGTGACTGTCTATGAGAAGGATCGAGTATGTTTCCCTAATACATCAGCCCCAAAACCCATCCAGACTGGGTCCGTCGCACACGATTGATTTTACAAGTTAACTAGGGAGTGTACCTGTTTGGAGAGAAGCTCTTTGCACAACCGGTAAAGGGTGATGAACTTTCTGGCTAATAACCGGGCTTCAATGAATCCTTCTGCCACCAGCATGATTTCACAGATCAACTCCAAGTCTGGGACAACCATCGCACAAGGCCTGCACACAGGGAGACAGAGAGCCAAGACAGTTTTCCAACTACACAGTCGAAGGGGAGCTTGTAAAACAAGAGACACTGGCTGAGATCAGGGATGGAGGCATCTGTGAGTGTAAAACCTACTGTGTTTCCCCGAAAATAAGACCTAGTTGGACGATCAGCTCTAATGCATCTTTTGGAGCAAAAATTAATATAACACCCGGTCTTGTTTTACTATAAGACCGGGAATATAATATAATATAATATAATATAATATAATATAATATAATATAATATAATATAATATAATATAATATAATACCGGGTCTTATATTAATTTTTGATCCAAAAGACGCATTAGAGCTGATTGTCCGGCTAGGTCTTATTTTCGGGGAAACACGGTAACACCTTACTTAGCAATGATTTCATTTAAGACTTGCAATTTTAAGATGAGTTAACTAAGGATAAAGAAAATAAATTCTCTCGCCCAAGGTGATGGATGACAGCAGATAGGGGCAGAGTAGGGCCTACAATTCAAGTCTTGTAACTTGAGTCCAGTGTGCCTTACACAGGGCACAGATTAGGAAAGCAAGTTGCCTAGAATAGATCAGGGGCTGAGGGTGAACAACAGTGTCTCTCTTGGTATCTACACAAAACTGAGAATCTCTCTATTCCTCATCCTCAAGATGTGTCTCCTCCAAGCCTAAATACTCAGGGCTCATTCTGTACTTACTTGCACACAAACCTAAGTATCTAATGCGGAGGGTTGAAGTGAGTACTTCTTAACCCCACTTTGTCACAAAATAGCATCTGTGAGAAAACAGAAGGGGATTTTTGTGTATATTATATAAGGGTTTACTACTTTGATTTTTTTCCACCTCTGGCTCTAGAAACACTTGATTTTAAAATTACTTATTTTTAGTTAGTTTATTAGGTGTTTAATAGAAGCCTAAGATTGTTACATGTCTTTAATTCCATTTTCCCTACACTGATGCAAAATTTTAAAAAAGTTTCATTCAAGTAAATTTGTCCTTTTACATTGCAAAATGTAAAATAAAAATATATTACAAATTCAAAAGAACAATCAAATACTTGGAAATTCAAAATTATTTTGCAACATGAAATAAGGGTATGTATCCATAGAATGTAATGTAATATGGTCATGAAAAATAATGCTGTAGAAAAGTCATTTAATGACATGAAAAGACATTAATTAATAATGGCAGGATATTAAACTATATAGGGTCTAATACCAAGCTTGAAAAAGAAATACTCGGCCCACAAACATGGAAAAGGAGAATGCCAAATGGTTACGCTGACTATCTCTGGATGATAGTATTGAGATGGGGAGAAGCAGAGTCCAGAGCCAGACGGCCTGGGTGCAAACTCCAGCTCTGCTACTAACTAGCTGGGTTACAGCTAATCCTAGTAACTAGGGTTACTACCCTGGGCAATTTGCTGAATCCTTCTGTTTTCTCACTGCACAAGGGGGATACAAATAGTATCCAGCTCATAGGGCTTTTGTAAGAATTAAATCTAAGAGTATATGTTTGTATTTATTGTTTTAAAAAATATTTTTCTCTTTTCTTCCCCTAAATGTTCTTCTATGGATACGTTATCTATAAATTCAGGGGAAAAAATAAAAGAAATAATTTTTATCAGGGTGATAACCCACCTCCATTATCTTCTGTAACACAGGGCTTATTTAATAAGTACTTGGTATAAACAAATAGAAAGCCACACAGTATTCTGTGGTACCAGTCTAGACAACCTATTGAAATTCTAACAAGCTTTTGGTTAAAGTAGGGACCTGCCTGAAGAAGGACATACCATGCCACTCCCGTGATACAGGAATTTGCCACCCTGGAACAGCATGAGGGGCTTGAGCACACAGGGAGCTTTCCAGTGGCCTCCTAGGCCTCCCTGTCCCCAGAGGGCAGTATATGTCTCAGTCCAAAGACAAGAGACATACTCGACTTTGTCATAGCTCCACAGCCAGTAGGTGGAAAATCAGAAGCCATGAAGCATCTTTCAGTTTTCTCCTTTTTGGGCTGACTTCTCTTTTCCGAAAAAAGAATGGAGATTCCAGCCCCTGCTAGGAAACGCATTTGTGTTTTCTTATTAAAATAAAGATTTTAAAACATGGCACTATCTATGGTTGGCAAAGGTAAAGTAACAGAGGTGCTCGTGCATTACTACTAGGAGTATAATTCGGCACTACTCTTTTTGGAAAGCAATTTGGCAATGTGTATCTAGAACCTTAAAAATGTTGCTCCCTGTTAACTCGATGATTCCAATTCTGGGAAGCTAGCCAAAGAAAATAATCATGCATACAGGAAAAAAAAGGACTTCTATACAAAGATGTGTAATACAGCATTATGCATGAATTTATTTTAAATGTTAGAAATAGTGTTAATATTTAACGATGGGGGACTAGTTAATTTCATTGTGGACCAATGATAGAATAAAATGCAGTCATGAATGAGATTTATTAAGAATATCTAACAGAAGGAACTACTTGTGATATGATTATGATAGACTAGGAAATGAAAAATCAAAACAATAGAAAACTGTGTGTAGACCACAAATGTACACTACAAATGTATGACTTTCAAACATGCATATAAAGAACCGAACACAATTAAGCAAAAAGTCATTTTACTGGTGATAGCATTCAAAGTGCCTTTTAAAATCTACTTTTGGGTATGTCCCATATTTCCTCTAACATATAGGTCATGTCTTTCTGGTGAGGAAAATAAAAGAAGCTTCTCTTGGGGCCTCCCGTGGGCAGGGCTGACACTCACCTGAAAAGGGCCTTGAGGTTCTCGGGCAGCTCTGTGCGGCCGGCGTAGCCTGGGTTCATGGTGATAAAGATCCCCACAGAAGGGTTCAGACTAATCTCCTCCCCAAGGAAGTTGAACCGCTGCTTCTTATCTCGAATTGCATCTTGAATGCTTTTCACCTGTGAAGGAGTCAACAGAAAATGCCTCCATTGCATTTCAGTGTCGAGACAGTGGCTGAAGGTGGGAACCCACACACAACACAGACACTTGTCCAGTAGCCCTTGAAAGCCATCGCCCTCATTTCTCTATGATGAAACGGAAGCACTGACCGGGGGAGTAGTTTGCCCAACCTTACACAGCTAGCTACTAAGTGGTGGCATCTGCACCTGAATCAGGCAAAGGGATTCCGGGTGATGGAAAGAAGACCTGTACGTAACTCCAGAGCTTGCTCTAAGGATTAAATGGAATAAAGTCATCAAGGGTTTAGCATACAGAAAATGCTTAAAAATAGCAGCTGACATGGAAATTGTTCTGTGCCCATCGTCACGGCAGCTGTGGTCCCCATCTCCGTTTAACTCCTCTCAGCCACTCACCGGTCGACGTTTCCAGAACAGACTGTGTTAAGTCCAGGGGACCCCTGTATGGATGGAGTGTCCTGTATGGTGAAAAGTAGCAAGAGCCACAGTGGCAAACGTAGGCTGCAGCCAAATTCCTGAGGACTGTTAGAACCTTGAAGAGATTAGGCTTTTTCTTAAATGTGGTCTGGAGCCACAGGGTATTTAAACTGAAGCTTGACCTGGTCAGATCTCCATTCTAGATCACTCTTACTAGTCATAGGCGGGAAGGGACAGAAATAAAATTCACCCATTTATTTTCACACCTGGTGCTTTGGAAAAAAAACAACAAAAACAAACAAACAAAAAACAACCATGTACTAAAATGACCAGCAACAAAAGGGGCGCACTTGTTCAGCAGGGCCCCGGAATGTCTCTGAGTATTTTCAGCCTCCCAGGGCTCTTGAAAGCAACACCTGAAAGATGGGGACAGACTAAGGTTTTTTTGAATGAGCCCCAAGCCCGTCAGCTATGTTCAGAGTGTTTCGAATAGCCAAACGTTCAGTGGAGCTTTGGCGGCAGGTGTGTGTGTGTGTGTGTGTGTGTGTGTGTGAGAGAGAGAGAGAGAGAGAGAGAGAGAGAGAGAGAGAGAGAACCTGGGCCTTCTCACACTGGGCAAGACTCTCCAGAGCCTGGAAGGGTGGTGTTTGCCAGAACCTGTGACAGTTTTACAATTAAGATTCAGCTCCTTTCCCAAAGTGAAGCTCTAATGACTGAGCGCATCTGAGCTGGCAGCAATTAGTTTGAGACCGAAATGTCTTTTCTAGTGTAGAATATCAATGCCGTTCTGGCAGAGGCAGCCTCAGCACCCAGCACGCTGGCCAAACAGATTACGCTCTGCTGGTTCCTGGGGTGCTTAAAGCTCAGCTCTGCCACGGAGCCTCTCACCAGCGTGCAAGCTATGGGGGTGCTAAATAAAGGCTGGTTTGCGCCTTCAGGCTCAGTCCTCCCACCTGTAAATTATACTGAGTGCTCACCTTGTTATGGAGCGGAGAGGTGAGCATGATTACCATTTACAAGTTGCTCTGGTACCTCTGGGTGGAGGCAAAAGCGAGAGCCCAGGGCCTTTTGTGCGGTTCACTCTAACTCAGCATTCCCTCCAGCAACACTGAGGCCCAGACACCTCCTGCTCAGAGAGAATGATGATGCACTGTAGGATTGGAGGCATCTGTGCTTTTGGGTCTGTTCTCAGGGAGTCCTTGAAGGAGCATGTGGAACAGACTGAGGATGCAGTTAATGGTGGAGCATCAGTGCCAGTGACAGGTTCTGTCACCTGGCTCCTGTAGGACAGGAGACCTCTGCTAGCATGTCCTCACTGCCTTCACAGCAGCTGAGGTCCACGGAACAAGGCATTGCCAGGTAAAGGTCAGGATCCAGCAGGCCTTGATCAAGTCCAGAGGTCCTTCAGGATGCGAGGGGAGAAGCAGGGGGACGGGATCATGTGCATTGCACTGCGAGCCCGGCCAGGTGGAGGTGCACACACGGGTAGGCACAGGCCAATATCTAAGGCTTCCAGGCATACTCCTCACTGCTGGGGATCTGTTTCTCCACCAAAGACTCATCATTTTCGGAGATTTTAAAGCCACAGGGAATAACAACAAAATAATAACTGACATTTACTGAGCACTCGATATGTACCAGATGCTATTCTGGGTATTTTACATGAATTATCCCGCTTCGTCCTCTCAACAGCTGTATGAGGTGGGTAAGTCTTCATCTTATAGACGAGGCAACCAAAGCAGAAGGCAGGTAGGAAACTGTACTATAGTCATATGAGGTGTTGACATAGGGGAGGCCAAGGGAAGGCTATGTGGGAACTCTCTGTACTACGTGTTTTTGCAACTTTTCTCTAATTCTACAATTTGTTCAAAATAAAAAGTTGAAAGGAAAAAAAAGACATTTGCCAGATGTCTAACAGTTGCTAAGTGGGCAACCTGAGTGAAAAACCAGGCCATCTGGTGCCAAAGCACACACCTCTAGTCTCTTCCCCAAACCGCCTTCTACCAGGAGGTGCCAGCTCCTCATCAAATATACACATTTCTGGAGTTATTTGTGATGCTCTGAAAATAATTAAGTTAGAGTTTAGAGGCATAAGTGTCCACAAAATAAGAAAAGGTGCTTTTGGCCCCCATGAAACAAAACATACAAAAATGGAAACCTGGGGAGAAACTGGTGTTCTCAACGGGCTGATTCTGCCCGTCCTCGCGAGGGGATAATAGGCCATGTGCCAAGATATTTTTGGTGACACACCTAGTGGGAGGTCGCTGCTGGCAGCTCGCGCGTAGAGGCCAGGGATGCTGCTGACCAGCCTACAACGCACAGGGCAGCTCCTCACAACAAGGAGTGATCAGGCCCAAGACGCTCATAGTGCAAAGGGTGAGAAACTATGATCTGGACCACACATTCTACCAGTGAGGAACTGAGGCCAAGCAGATGTGACTTGTCCCTCATTCCACACCTTGTGTCCCTGGACCACACATTCTACCAGTGAGGAACTGAGACCAAGCAGATGTGACTTGTCCCTCATTCCACACCTTGTGTCCCTGGACCACACATTCTACCAGTGAGGAACTGAGGCCAAGCAGATGTGACTTGTCCCTCATTCCACACCTTGTGTCCCTGGGTCCCCCCAAATTCCCATGGAAATCCCTAGCCCCACCCACATTGACCAAATCAGAAATTCTGGGGGTGGTATCCAACAAGGCTTGCGTTAACAAGCCCTTCAGGGGATTCTCATATAAGTTCAAGTTCAAGAAACATAGCAGTCCAGTCAATTCTTAGGTTTCTACTCAGACCTGCTGTTGCCCAGGTGTCCCTATCCATAGCTGCAGACTGACCCCCTCCCTTTCTCAGATGAGCCTGGGTCCTCCATTCCCTTCTGCCCACCTGTGCTGGAGAGAACTTCACACTGCAGCCGACTCACCTGGACCAGCCAGGCTGGTCTTGATGTGAACCCAAGTTCCACAGTCCTCAAGATGTTTTCCTTACTTGACAGTGTCCCTCTCAGCTCTGGTTCTCAAAGTTTGCAGAACATGAGAGCCATGTGGGAAGGTCCTATCTATCTGTCTGTCCATTTACCTATCTATCTACCCATCTATCTAGCATCTACTTATTTATAAAACTCAATGCCCAGGTCCTGCCCCAGACCAATAAGATCAGCATCTTAGGAGGTGGAGACTGCTTTGTGCATTACTGATTTTCAGACTTGCCCAGGGCTTTAACGTGCAGCCAGGACTGGAGTTACTGCTCCAGAGCAGCACATTTCCGACTTTATTATGTGTATGAATCACTGGGATCTTGTGAAAATGCAGCTCGTGTTTCAGCAGATCTGCAGGGGGTCTGAGAGTGTGCATTTCTAACAGGGAAGTGTTTCTCACCTGTGCATTTGTGAGAGTGAGAGTGTGCATTTCTAACAGGTTCCCAGGTGAGGCTGACACAGATGGGCACTCTCAGGACACCTGGTGGCCCGTTAAGTGTCCTTGCCACTGGAACACACACTCTTCCACACCAGTTTCATGACCCACCATGGTCCCAACCAGATGGATTCACTTTCTCTTTCCAGCCTCTACGGCCTTGAACTGCATCTTTCTAATGGAACTGTCTTATATTTTACATCTATGTATAGGGTTTTTAAAAATTAGTTTCAGGTGCACAAAACAATGTACTAGTTAGACATGTACACCCCTCACAAAGTGATAACCTACCCCCCAATCTACTACCCCTGACATCACATACAGCTGTTACAATTCCATTGATTCTATTCCCTATGCTGTACTCCACATCGCGTGACACTCTCTCTATGCAATTATAGTTGACATTCAATATTATTCAACTTCAGTTGCAGATGTACAGTGCAGTCGTCAGGCATCTACACAGTCTACGAAGGGGTGTCCCTGCTAAGTCCAGTGCCCATCTGGCGCGATATATGTATAGGTTTTAATTCTCTATATTGCAAGGCCAGCCCTGATTTCAATGATCAGTCCTGTTACCTGCACACGCCATGTGTGCTCATCTGACAATGGGGACTTGATTTGATACCTTAGGAAAGATATCTTTTCCTTCAAAGACTAGAAATTGGTGAACTGTAGGGTTCCATTCCTATATCCTCCCACCCAGGCTAGAGCCCTGCATCAGATGCACTAAAAAAAAAATTAGTCATACAGCTCTCTGCAGGGAACATATTTTAAGGGGGTCACCAGCTAGCTCTGCCACATGAATCCTCTTCTCAGCTTTTTCTCCACACCCCTCCACCTTGTCCCATTCATGCTAGGGAAGTGGCCCAATCTGTGGTGCCCTGTGGTCATTCTCTTTTCCAGCTGCTCCAAAATGCCATGTGTTATTAAAATCCTGCCTGGCTCATGCCACACATCTCTCTGCAACGCCAGATTGGCATCTGTTGCCTTCAGGGAGTGTAACCCACTCATCGCTTTTTACATCATTTTATATTTCTGTGTTTTCACCCTAGACCTTAAGCTCTTCTGTGAAGGGTGCGGCATGGGAAGCTCCCTTGATTCTGAGACTCTAGCATTTGTTTGGCACCTTGAATACTTGGAACCCTGTATGATGGGATCCAAAGTCTTTGCTAACTAATCTGCTGCTTCTAGCTCCTTCCAGCCTCAGAAGGAAGGGAAGTGGCAGGAATGCCTGGCCAGAGAACATGGAGGGGGATAAGGGGCTGCAGGTACAGGAAGGTGGAGCGTGCCCTGGTGGCGCATGTCCCCAGGCCCAGATAACCCAAGGCCTAGCAAGCTGATTGCAACAGTAATGGCAAAATTTTGTAAAAAAGTTAAGTATTGTAGTATCATATATGTTTTAAAAATAGCTGAGTAATTGCTCTTGGAATTGCCATACTTTTTCCTAATTGGATATGCAATTCTGCTTGACCAATTTGACAGAGACATGAAAATATCCACGTTCAAGGACACTGAAGCATACTCACTTTTGTAGAAGTTACTGGGAAGATGAGCACAGATGGGCAAGGAGCAGAGAGGAGGAGAGGGAGGGCAAGAGACAAAGTGTCACTGCTGGTGCGGCTTCTGGATGGATATGCCAGCCTGGATTACTGTGTGAATAATAAGTGCAATTTTCTCCTTGGATGGTATATGATTTTAAATGCTACAAGCTCAGATGTTTCCCAGGCTGCTGTCAGACCATTTTCTTGAGAGTGTCTCCTATGGGTGTGTTCCTAGACTGGAGTGTGCAAGTATCATGTAATTCCAGGTTGAACTTATTTCATTTAATTCTAGAAGCAAAAGGTAACTGATTTTGGAGAACCCATTACTGACCTTGTGTTGGACAGTTTCAAAATAAGGCAAATTCACAGTGTCTATTATCCATTAGGGACAATGATTGTTGGGCATTGCCTCATTGGTTAGGACACTGTTAAGTTTGGTAAGATAGCCGAGGCTGGGTCAGGTGTAGAGAAAACTGGTGAGACCAGGGTGTGGACCATCCCACCCTGCTGTATGGTCCCAGCCTTCTACTTCTCTTCAACCAATTAACTACAATGTTCAGGTAATAATGATAACAATCATCATCACCACTAACATCATCACAGCCATCATCATCATCATCACCAACACCACCATAACCACCACCATCATCATTAATGCCACCATCATTATCTCTACCATCATCACCATTATCCATCATCACCATCACCATCATCATCACCATCACCATCGTCACCATCACCATCACCACCATCACCATCGCCACCATTGCCACCATCACCATCACCACCATCACCACCATCACCATCACCACCATCACCATCGCCACCATCGCCACCATCACCATCACAACCATCACCACCATCACCATCACCACCATCACCACCATCACCATCACCATCATCATCATCATCATCATCACAGAGACAAACATTTATTGAGTACCTACTATTTGCAGGGCTTTCTTTTAAGTGCTTTACACATATTAACTAATTTAATAATTATTACAACTGCATCAAGTATGTACAATTATTAACCCCCTTTACAGATGTGGAACTTGAAAAATTAACTTGCCTAAGGTGGCGCAGCTAGTAAGTGGCAGAGCCAAAACTGAACACTGATGGTGTAGTGTCAAAGCCTACATACGTAACTACTTCCCCACTTCCTTGCCTGGCTAACCTCACTCTACAATAACCTGCTTATTTTCAAATCCCAATTATATGCAAAACTTGCTTACACAATGTCTGGAGCTCAAGACGAGCTCTATGCTGATCCTGGTCTGACTCTCACCACCTGCCCTTTCCCTGGGCTCCTTGGGGAGACACACTGAGACAGCCATTTGGCACAACCCCTTCTTCCAGCTCTGAGTGCTACACTGGGACACCACAGGTATAACTGTTTATGATGAATCATCCTGGATTTAAGTGAGGCCAGTCAGAGCAGTGCAACCTGGCTGGTGAGAACAAGAAATGCCCTCTGATATCTGTGGCTAGCAGGCAGAAGACAGGGCAAAGAAAATCATAAAAGCAAGATGAAAGAAGTACACAGAAAGGTGGGTAAAAATAACAGGAAAGTGGGCAAGGAATAAAAAAGATGGAGGAAGACATCAGCTGCGAAACATCTGCAGCGGAAGAAGTAAGGAGAAAAACCCCAGGTACATGGTATAATTATGGGTTATCAACCCCAATACCGGCAGCCGTGAAAAGTCTACATTTATGTCCTGATTTTCAGAACCATTCTAGGCCTAGAATTAGTACTCTGGGAAAGGTTTATTCTACTTGTTTTATTCTACATCTTATACTCCAAAAGGGATTATACCCCAAATTCAAAAAGACCTTACAGGGGTGTCATTCCTGGTTTTAAGTGTTTTGTTGTTGTTGTTGTTGTTTTTGATGAAGTGACCATGCAGAGGTGAATACAGGCAACCAATGTGTTTTGTTTGTCTGGCTCAGGGTATTTTTTTTTTTTTTTTTTTTTTTTTTTTTTTGACTGAATGAGTTGCGAACTTATTGAAATCCAGAAAATGTAAAAAATAAAAATATGGACATTGAGCTTCTCTTTAAAGTTTAAAAGATCTGGCAACACTGACCTCACATTCTTGGAAGGAATAAGTATGATGGTAAATGTTTAACAACTGATTTGTAGAATTTGCCAGTTTCCATAGTGGAAACACCCCCACCATAGTTTCAAGCTACTGACATGAAAGCACTGAAATGCATACAATCAGCTCTTCTGAACCAAGCTAGGCAAGGGTTTTCAGTCCAAGAGAATGTTCAGGCAGCTATTTGACATCCTTCCTCTACGAACTCCTAATGAACCAAACAGACCTAAGGAAGGGTAAAACCATAAAACCACTGGGAACAGGAGAAGAGCCCCACATTTTTGTACCTTCCAGGAGCTTCACCAAGAAAAAGTCTGGACAAGAGTCAGTGAGTGGGAACACCAACTGGCTGTCAAATGCAAGAGATGGTAAGACTGACCACTTTAGGGGTGAGGAAGTGAAGGGACCCTGCAGAGCCCCTGAACCACCTATGGCTCCCAGTGGCAGCTGGAGGTGAGAGTGGGCCATAGGATTGGCTAATGGTATAAATTCTATCACTGTTCAGCCTGTGGTTGCTTCTATACCAGCCTACCTGTGGCAGGTACAGCATGCCTGGGCAGGAGGGGTGCCAGCATGTGGGGGGTATGTGGGTAGAGACTGGCTCCCGACAGGGCAGACAAGCCAGTTGGAGGGGGAGGATGCTGCCTTGACTGCCTCCCCTCCCCCCACCATGACAGCCTTCTTTCTGCAGCTCCTCCCCCACCCCTTTTGCTGCCCTTTCCTTCAACCCTGCACACTTGCCTAAGAAAAATGTCAGTTAAGCTAAACTTTTTCCTTATTCTTTATCTGGACTTGAAAAAATTAAACAGAAGTCCCATAGGGACCAAAGAGTGCAGTTTTCTTTTTCATACTGCATACATATTGTTTTAGAAATAAAAGCTAACGACAAGAGGAAAATTTAAGTCTTTTTAACTGCATGGTGTGCGGGCACAAACTAGAAGCACCAGACATGCAATTGTCCCAAGACTTCACCACAGCTTTTGTCATTATACGGTACCCTGACATTTGTCTTGTTGATGGCGGAGAGGGTGGGGGGGTATGAAACACAAGCTTCCCCTAGCGGGAAATGGGGAGACTCAGCTTACAGGGAGGAACATGGGAACAGGTGCTGGTAAAGGATATGCTTCTCTGTGGTGATTGGGGCTTTTGCGGGAGGTTGGATCCCATTTAGGCCTTTGCAGCTATAATCAGGACCCCATGAGAGAGCTCTGACTTGACTATAGCGGCTGATTCTTCTGCTGCCCAGCCCCTCCTTGAAACCGCTGCCAAGTAGAGGGGTGAGTTCCCTTTCAGAAATCTCCAGGGGTTCCGTTTCCCACTGAAGGAGGCATAATGCACATCATGGCATTTTAGTCTGTCTACTATTTGGTTCAAACCTGCCTCTCTAGCCTTATTTTCCTCTCTAGCGTTTTATCTCCTGTACACCAGCTCTGTGCCCAGCCCTGCACCCGGTCAGCATGGGCGGGGGAGCTGGATTCAAATCCTACACACACACACAGATAAATACATATGGGGGATAGCTGTTGTGGGGCTCTAAGAGATGGAGGATACAAGGTATAAGAGATGATATATGAGAAGTATCGGGTACAGAACAGACTTTTTCTTTTTTTTTTAACTTTTCCGTCCCCCACTCTTCTGCTGCTCCCATTGTCTTGGGGATCCTTACCCCAGTTTAAATCTTCTCCCTCCTTCTAAGGCTTGTTTTCAAGACAACCTGTCTAGCAGTCTTATCCCATACTCCATGTCAGAACTCAAGTCATGTCTAGAACACTAAAGACATGCACTTGGGGGTCTGTCCTATTCACTTGGGGACCCTTCACCCTACTCTTGAGCACAAAGTTCACTAAGCACGTTCTGCAGGACTTGAACGGCAAGTGGCATGTTCACATAAAACCTGACCCCAAAATGACTTCCTTCATTCAACAACATTCACACTGTAATCCTCACTTTATATATAATTACGTGAACTGGCTGAGAAGCACAGCAACTCGCCCAGACTCGCAGCTTGGAAGTGGCAGAGCTGAGTTTTATGCCCCAGTCTGACAATTCCCCACGTCTTTCCAAGCAGTGGGAGCCGCCATCTTGCTTGATCCTTCCTCACGCCTATGAAGCAGGTGAGAAGGCTGTTCTTTATTCCCCATTTACAGAGGAGAAATGGAGTCCCACAGCCAGTGAACGGGTCCACATTGGTATGGAGCTGTTCTGCACTCAGGCCTGATTTTACAGAGCGGAGGAAGGGGCATGAAATGCAAGGCTGCAGGGAGACAGGGAAGGAGATGAAGAGAGGCTGAAAACAAGAGGCTATGACAGACTTCCGCAGTGCTTGGCGTGAGGACCACAGGGCTCCCACCAACTTCTGGCCCCCCTACCTGTACGGCCACCACTGACAGGACCTCCACGGAGATTCGATTAAACTCATCAAAACAGCCCCAGGCACCAGTCTGAGCGAGGCCTTTGTAGATGTTGCCGCAAGACTGAAATAAAATGTACAAAGATTAAATTACTATCAATATCAAGCTTATCAATACACACCTAAGTCATTTTCCATCCTCTTTATTATAGGTACTTCCAGACTTCTAAAGACCACTAGTTAGAAACTTGTATTAAAATTTCAAGAACAATTAAATTTTTGATGGCTATGGGTGCCAATGTAAGTCACAGGATCAAACAGAACCTTTTCAAGACACTTAGAACAAAATCCCTTCAAAATGTCATCAGGCTTGCATTACTGTTGATTCTGTAGCTTTCAAAATCCCAGGAAATGAATAAAATATTACTTTTCTTGCACCATACTGACAAAAAGCCTCCCACTCAACCTTTTGCATGCACTGATGAAAAAGTTTATGTCTGTATCTTTAAATCCATGCCCAAATACCCAGGTTTCCCAGAGTGACAGAAATCTAGAAATGGGGGGGTGGGGGGGAGGTGGGACGTGATAACATCTATAGAAAGTAAACTACAGGTAAGTCTTTCAAATGAGAGTAAGGAAAGAACTTCAGAGGAAAGATGCCGTATCTGTCCTAAAAATAAAAACCATTCTGGGCATTAAATGTGAACTAGTAAACCATGGAGCAATATAAAGAGAGAGGTTACTGGGAGACACTCTCAAGGTCATTGGCAAGGACACATCATTAAAGTGTTGGCAAATGCAAATTGTAGAAAAGTCCCACGTACCAGCTTTGGGCATAGCTCCTGGACTAGACACAGGGGGCTCAGTCCCTCTAAGAACTTCTAGTTGGGTTTGGAGACAACGTATGCAAATAAAATAGGTAAAGTGCTATGTGAGCAGTGGTTCCAAAGGATAGTATAGACCACAGATATTCTGGAGTTCATAGAGGAGTGGATCAAAATGCTCTAGAATGATCAGTTTGGCCAAAGAGGTGAGTTTCACATAGTATTACAACAGCACTTTCTACAGAATGCCAAATCTAGAAGATACTCCTTGAAGACAAGGCTTTTTGGTCAAGCAAACTTGGGAAACACATTGGTATAACCTACTTTTGCTAATTTATAACATTTTAAGGGCCTGAGAAGTCCTACAAAATTAATTAATTCAACTTTGTTATATGGCTACAATTTTTTTTCCCCTCATGCAACCCCTGGTTTTCTCAGATGCATTCTGGCAAATATTAGTGTAGGGGAAAGAACACAAGAACAGAAATCAGAAGATATGGGATACTGATGTCTCACAGAACATATATTGGGAATGCGGGCTGACTAGCATAATACTATCTGTGTAGGCAGAACGAAAGAGCTTTCTAGGAGGAGGAAAGATTATGGACAAAGGATGAGCAAAACCAAGATGTTTCCAGAGAAAAATAAAGGTGCCTTTTGGCTGGAAAGTTGAATTACTAAAGGAGCTCATGGTTATGAAAAACCCTGAATTATTATAAGGGATCTTTGGAGGTTTGAAACAGAGAAAAACATGACGAAATCAACATCTTAGGTGAACCAGTCTAACATTACAGAAGCTAAGTTGGCTGAGGGGCAGACTTTGAAAAGGGAGGGAAGAATAAACCCCTCCTTTTATTAAGCCCCTTGAATTAAATGATTCCTCTATTCATTCAGCAAATACTTATTGAGCATGACTATGTGTCAGGAATTGTCCTAGGTCGTGAGGAATCAGCAGTGAAAAAGGGAGACAAAGCCCCTATTTTCTTGGGATTTACATTCTACTGGGGAAAACAGCTAATGACGCAAAAATAACAAACTGTCAGCTAGTAGTGTCCCACTGGAGTCTTCAAATGTGAGTGATGTGGTTATTTCAGATTGAGAGGTCACAGAGAGTCTCTCTGAGTTCCAGGCACTGTGTTTGTGTACTCAAAACAATACTACAGCTAGATATTACAACTATTATATTCTGAGGATACAGATACATATATATTATTAAATATTTGAGATATATATTATATTATTGTATTATATATATATATATATATATATATATATATATATATATAGAGAGAGAGAGAGAGAGAGAGAGAGAGAGAGAGTAATATCTATTATTATATTTGAGATAATAATAGCAACCTGTCCAATGTCACAAATATATAGTTAAGTGGAAGTTCAGGAATCAAAATCTATGCTTTCCCACATTAACAGTGGTTTTAAAAGCTTTTTAAAGGTGTGGATCCCCTTCATCAAACAGAAATCCAATACACAAAATAGGAAAAATAGCATTTTCATTGGTAGGGGACTTGTCACCCCCACACTTTACCCCCTGAGGTTCTGAGCAGAACCGCAGGACTCTATTTTGTCCTACTTTTGACCCCACCACAACAGTACAATGACTAGCTAGGCTGTGGTCTTACCTTGCTATAAAATGGTGAGTTACTGGGCTAGGATAAGGGCAATACGAATAGGGTTGAAAACCTGGAAGCAAGAGGCCTGCTGAGGGAAGAATCAACATTTGTGACTGATTGGAACTATGAAACGAAAGACATGACACAATTAGGATGTCTCAAGCTTGCCACACTGGACCACCGAGAAAAATAAGATTATCATATTAATGGCAGTAGGAATCTGGCCAGAAGGAAGATGGGAGTTAGTAGGAATGGCCTGAGAAGAGTGTCAACCAAATACGAGAGAAGGGCATCCAAATGGAGACCTCCACTGCCCAGGTAAAGAGAGGACTAGACCCTGAGTAAATCTGGCAGATGGATTTGGGCATCGTCAGTACCCAGGTAAAACATGAAATCATGAAAAGAGGATCAGAAAATGAAATTGAGAAGGCCAGATCAGAAAGCTAGGAGAATTGTGGAAGTATGTTTCAGAAACCAAGAGACTAGGGTTTCAAGGAGTGAGTGTTTTATAGATAGGGTTGATGCTACAGAAAGGTCAGAAAAGATCCAGATACGTTCAGATTCAAAACCATTTAATGTTTCAGCAATAGCCTCTCCAAAATGAGGTCAAGGAAATGAGGTACAAGGAAAGTATTGCTGCTATAATATAAAGAAGACGTTAGCACTAAAACTGTAGCCATTTCCAGAGAAAGTGGCTAGTTTTATAGGTTTTTCCAACCAGCACTAATAAAGCAATAACTTTGCCTTTTCCTGAAATCTTCACACTGTTCTGTGTCTACCCCATTACCCGACGCCTCCTAATAGAATTCCTGTGACAAAAAAGATTGTGAGCATCCTTGACTATAGCCCAAAAACTCCTCCCTCTGTTTCACCTCCCACCCCTCCCCGTGTTTACTAGGTTATTTAATTTTTTAAGGCTGTCCTTTCTTTTCCATTTTCCTACCCCATCATCTGGCTCCTCACTCTCTCTAGTTTGAATGACTGCAATGCTCTCACCAAAAGTTTTCTTTCCTTCCAGTCTCCCTGTCTCCAAGGAGCCGTCCTTAAATACTATGTTTTCATCATGCTCCTACTTCTGTTCTGAAACTTGCAGTCTTTCTGTAGCCCACGACTTCCAGGTCAGATTCTCTCAAGTGCCTTTGTATCCCTCCCCATCCTTATTCAACCCCATCTCTTATTTCCTCCTGTTCCCCAATCCACTCTAATGTGCTCAGCCAGTGTTCCGTGTTTACTTCTAGCGTGTTCTCTCGAGGTACAGAAACAGAATATGTTGCTGGAAGTGTCAAGAATGACACATGAGAATGATGCCTGGTGAGGTGCATGACAGTTCTTCCTGACCCTCACTCCACTCCTCTCCTTGTCCTGCCAAGCCCTGTGAGGTAAGTTCAGAGGTGAAATCAGAACGAGGGGCAGGGGAAGGGCAGCAACTGCATAGAGAACCTGGTCATGTCTTTAAAGCTCACATTTTAATGGGTTTGGCTGTATTAAAACGTCACATGCCCTGTTTGGCACTCACCCAAACCTTAAACATCCTCAGGTCTCACACCCTCCACAATGCCTTTCCTGACCAGCTCTCTCTGTGGCTTTCCCTCTACTGTATTCCAGGGCTCAAAGTTGTTAGAACATTAGCACTCAGTGTAACGCTGTCTGGCATGTCCCCTAATTATTTCATGTCTCTTTCTTGTCTCTCCAAATGGACTGGGTTATATCCAACCCATCTATCTATTTGTCTGTCTATCTGTCTATCTGTCTATCTATCTATCTATCTATCTATCTATCTATCTATCTATCTATCTATCTATCTATCTATCTATCTCTATTTTTGGTATCCTCCCATGCTGCCAACACATGCTGAGCAATGGTGATACTCAAATTAACTTGATTGCTGGAGAGTACTTTGTGATCAAAATAATTCTGAATAGCTGGACAACAACGGGAAGAGGAGGTTTACGAACAGCTTAGCGATGTTGTTTGGTTACAAAGGATGTTTGATGTCTAGGAAGGGATCCCCTTCCTTTTGGCGTGCTTCGCTACGGCCATACCTATTGATGGAAATTCTGCTTGCATCTAGCCTGGACTCACGACCAAAGCTTCGCTCACTGTTCAAACAAACTAAAGACAGACTTCCCCCTCTCACTCTGTACTCTGAGAGGAATTGGTGGGGTCAGGATTCAGTTGTAAGTTTTGACATGATTGCGTAAAATGGCCTCAGTGACCCCTGGCCCTGAGGCCAATTCATCTGCTTGTCCACTGTGCTAGGCATGACCATGAAGAGACTGGCTGATTTTCTTCAGTCAATATGCCAGGTCTTCTACATCTAAACGAGTATGTCCTCCAGAATGTACCTCTTGGGAGACTGTACTTATTTCAGCAATGCTGCCATTGCTCAACTACAGAAGAATCTAGAAACTGAAAATAGTCTTTAAGGCTAAGTTTGTTTACTTCTTTAAACAGGAAAATAAACTTTCTTCTTCCAGCCCAATCTACAGAGAAGTATTATCTTAATGTGTTTATCAATAAAAGCAACCAAGTTAAAATTTAGAGCATGTAGACTATAGGGAGAACAGTCATTTGGGGTCTGAATCCTCCTTTTGTTTGCTTGTTATGAGAAAAAAAAAATGGTGCCACAGGATTCTGCAATTCTCTGCACAGCAAAATTTTATATCTAAGAGAAATTATTAAAGTTACAAGAGGTGAATCTCATTTAAAGTGTTCTAAACATGGTAAGTTCAAGTGTTACCTTGCAAACTCTAAAATTATTTTTATTTATTTAAAATTTTTTTTATCTTTTTTAAGTTTATTTTTTATTAGTTTCAGGTGTACAAAACAATATAATGATTACATTTACATCCCTCACAAAGTGATAACCCCAACAAGTCTATTACCCATCTGACTCCGTATATAGCTATTATAATACCATTGACTATATTCCCTATATTGTACTTTACATCCTGTGACTATATATAATATGTAATATATATAAATTACAGTTGGCATTCAATGTTATTTTATGATAGTTTTAAGTGCACAGCGCAGTGGTTCGGCATTTATATAATCTACGAAGTGGTCCCCCTGATAACTCCAGTACTCATCTGACACCCTACAGTCTTTACAACATTATTGATTTTATTCCCCATACTGTATTCCACATCCCCGTGACTATTTTGTGACTACCAATTTGTACTTCCTTATCCCTTCATCTTTCTCACCCATCCCTCAACTCCCTCACATCTAGCAACCATCAGTTTGTTCTCTGTATCTATGAGCCTATTTCTGTTTTGTCTGTTCATTTATTCTGTTCTTTAGATTCCACATATAAGTGAGATCATACGGTATTTGTCTTTCTCAGTCTGACTTATTTCACTCAGCATAATATCCTCTAGGTCCATCCATGTTGTCACAAATGGTAAGATTTCATTTTTTTTCTATGGCAGAGTAACAGTTCATTGCATAAATGTGTAAAATTATTTTAAAATTATTTTGCAATCAATTTATCACATGATTTACACACATAAATATTTAATCTATCCTAATGCATTTGTTTTATATTTTTCTACTCCAAATTTATTTACATGCTATCCTGTTCTCAACAGGGACTTAAGGCAGTTTGTCAAAATATATACAGTAAAACAAAATAAAAAGAATAAGACAGTGAGGCAATCTGTCATGACACTTTTTTTTTTTTTTTAAAGAATCTATCTAAGGACTAGTTGTGAGTAGAATGCTGCTAGCTAAAAGTGACCTAGTGGGTATTTTGCTTCTTTTGCTTTTCTTTATGACACAAAACCTCGAATACATTAAAAATGTAAAAGTGACGACTGCCTAAATGAAGATCATTAGCCCCGCACTTATCTTTTGTGGGCGTCTCTTGTTAGAAGTAACGGTTAATCTAGTCTGTCTTCAGAAGTCACACCTGTCTTCGTAGAATATTTTGTCCTTGTGGGTATTCTGGGTAAAATGACCATTTTTTTACAGAAGAGCCGAAATATGATTTTTATGTGAAACCTTTATATTAGCCTTTCTATGAGCCTTTCTCTGGTTCTAGGTCAAATAGGGAATTTAGGGCTTTGGATATATGTTCAGCGTCTTCATTTTACAGATGATGAAAAGAAGACCCCAAAACGGAAGTAACCCATCTATGGTTGCAGATCTCACCAGTGGAAGCAGATTCCGTGGTGCTGAGGTTTACAAGGAGGTTGACAAGTTTCAGGGGTCAAGGGCCCCGATGTCTCCTGTGAAAAGGGGAGCAAGGATCTCCTTGTCTGAGCCTCTGAGCTGGGCCAGGGGGGTGTGGGGAACCCTGGTCCCCCCCCCCCCCGGTTCCTAATCCCTCCCCGAGCTGGGCCTGTACCTTGTAGTCCATCTGCTCTGAGCAGTTAAACACGTAGACCATGATGCCGAGCGCTCGGCCCAGGTCCTTGGTGGTCTCTGTCTTGCCTGTGCCTGCAGGTCCCGCTGGAGCCCCACTCATGGTCAGGTGCAGAGACTGGGTGAGGGTGATGTAGCACCTGTGGAACACAGGAGGGCATAGGTCATTGTCAGTGCCACAGGTGGCCCGTGAACAGCTCTGGCCCTGCTAGGTCCTAGTGACAGAAAGCGGGAAGGCCCACTGGAGGCCTGAAACTGCTTCTAGAAAGGAAATCCTAGAGCCCCCCACTCCCATGTATTCCCCACAGTGCTGTGGGAGGACTTTGTAAAGAATCATCTGATCAGGATGCCCCCTCCCTGAAGGGCATCGGTGGCTCTCTGCTAGCCTGTTCCTGATCTTGCTCCTCCCTACTTTTCTTGGTCATTTCTCAGTGCTCCCCTTCCCCAGCCCCCATACTTTAAAGTCCATTCATGAAGAGCTATTTTCACTTGTCCAGTGCTGTGCTCTGAATGTTTGTGTGCCCCCCAAAATTCATAAGGTGAAATCCTAACCCCCAAAGACTATGGCATCAGGAGGTACGGCCTTTGGGAGGTGATTAAGTCGTGAAGGTAGAGCCCTCATGAACAGGGTGAGTGCCTCACTACAAAGGCTCCAGAGGGATGCCTCGCCCCTACCACCGTGTGACGACACAGTGAGAAGGCACCATCTGTGAGCAGAAAAAGGGCCCTCGCAAGAACCTGAGCATGCTGGCAACTTGATGTTGGACTTCCCAGCCTTCAGAAGTAAATTTCTGTTGTTTATAAGCTACCCCATCTATGGTATTTTGTTGTAGCAGCCTGAACGGACTAAGACACCCAGATTTACTAGGGCTGTGCTTGTCCCTCTCTCCTTCCCACATCCAGCCCCCAACACACCCAGTCTACCTGGATTATGTTCCTCTTCAAGCTTTGCCTGGCTGATGGCTACTAACCCCTTGGGGCTCGTATGTGTCATTACTTCACCCACTAAATATTCCTGGACCCCTCAACACTGGGGTAAGTGAGCAGATGTACCTCAGCTGAGTTCCTACTCCACTTAACTTCCAACTGTGTGTGTGTGTGTGTATATGTGTATATATATATATATATATATATATATACATATACACATACACATATGTAGTACATATTTATATAATATACATCTTATATAATAAGCACATAGAAAAGATGCTCAAAATCATTGGTCATTAAGGAAATGCAAATTAAATCCACAATGAGGTATTGCAACACACCTAGTGGCTATAATAAAAAAGACAGACAATAACAAATGGTGAGGATATGGAAAGATTGGAAACCTCATACATTGCTGGTGGGAATGTAAAATGGTACAGCTACATTGGAAGACAGTTTGGTACTTTCTTAACCTTTTCATTGCATTAATTGATTTCAAGTTTGTTCTCTAAAATGTGTCAAAAGTCCACAGAAAATAATTACAGTATATATAAGTAAATACCATTAATGTGCTACATTTTGGTAAAATAAATGATTACTTTAAAATATAAAAATTTCCTACTGTTAATCATTCTTGAAAAACACAGAATTTATAGAAAAATGTACATCTGCTTTCCTAAACTTCCTTTCTGGAACACTGAGCTCGTGGGGTAAAGTTGAATGCCGCAGTCAGCGTCATGGAAATATCATTTGACTATAGACGAACATCACAGTGAAAATGTTAAAAAGTAAAGATTACCATATTATTCAACAATTGTCCTAGGAATTTAACCAAAGGAAATAAGAATTTATGTTCACACAGACAGACTTAGGCAGGAATGTTCATAGCAGCAATATTTATAACACTAAGAACTGGAAACAACCCAGATAGCCATCAATAGTGAATGGATAAACAGCATGAGACGTAGCCACGAAATGGAATACTAGTTAGCAATATAAAGAAGTGAAGTACTGATACATTTTGCATCACGAATGAACCTCAAAAACATCATGGTGATGTTTCATGGAGAAAGAAGTCAGATACCAAAGATTCCATATTGTACCATTTCATTTGTGAAATGTCCAGAGAAACACAGAGACAGTGGCTGCCCGGGAAGTGGGGCGGGAGGGGGGACTGACTGCAAATGGCGTGATCACAATGTTCTAAACCTAGACTGTGGCAATGGTTGCACAACCCTATGAATTTACTAAAAATCATCACATTGTAATGGATGAACTTTAAGGTATGTAAATTACACCTTATTAAAGCCACTAGAAATGGGCCATTGGCCTAACGTTTTAATACTTAGCAAATCAACAGAAAGGCTCCCAACCTGCAGGCTGGTCAGGAAGGGGCCATCTGTGGGGGTCTCTGAAATGAATTCTCTGTTTTTGAATTTGATATCTGGACTTAACCAGAAACTCTGAGTTAACGCCTTTCATGCCAGATGGTGTCTGGATCTCCACTGGAACCAAAATGGTTTTGAAAAGACTTAAAGTGAGTCCCCGAATTCTCTTTCAGTAAGTGCGAGCTTCGCTTCATCCTTTAAAAGTGAGACCCAGGAAGGCAGTTCCCCAGGCAGAGAGGAGAAGTGTGCAGACTTATTATCCCACCTGGAGTTTTCCTGTGTAATGGACTGTTGACTCAGCTGATGAGGGGTCCTGGGCTGTCTTTAACCCCTGGTTGTCTAGGCTCACCTTTCCCCCTGGGCTAAGCTCACATTCGAGTTGTTGATCCGCCAGGTGGGCCAGGCCACAAGGTGAGGTGAGTCAGGGTTAAGACGGAAAGCTGGGTCTCCTCTCACCTTGCTCAGTCATTGTAACCATTTGGCAATGCTTCTCTCCTCTCTCAGACATTCATGGTTAGATCCCCGCAGAGTCCTCTGTGCAGCCTTCACTGTATCTGCCCTTCTGGGCTGAGTTCTGGCTCCAGATTGGCCCCTATGCCTCCCATCTCTTTCAGCCTCAGGCTTCTAGAACTATTTGGGGCCTGCCAGCAACCCTGAACCTCCCATGGGAAAGGCAGCTGCCTAGACTGGTGGAATCCTGACCCTCAGGCAACTTTCCTCTCTGCTCTCTCCCCCACCCCCTTTCTGGCCCAGGGCTGCCTCCTCTGCCACCCAAAGGGCAATCCCAGGCCTCTTCTCTCTGGAACTTCAGGGTTCTTATGGAATCTTGCAGGCATCCAGAAGCACAAACTTTCACAAAAATAGAATTCTCATAGAAAACTCAAGAATCTCTCAAAAGAAATCCTCAGAACTTGATGTCAGTCTCTTTTTGAGCATCTACTGAACTTCTGGTTATCTCCAGGAGAAGCACTGGGGAGAGAATGTCAAAATATATGTTTTTCCCCATAATCAGAGCTCTCTAGAGCTGGAAAGGATTTCCAAAATTAACCAATCCAATCCCTTTATTTTACAGATAGGTAGACTGAAGTTCAGGAAAACAAAGTGGCCTGTCTAAGGAGTTCTAATAACTACGGCAGGGACAGTGGGGCTGTAGCTTGGGCTATGAGAAAAACAAAGAAAAGACACAGTAGTTCCCTCTTCTGCATGATGGGTTGCCATTATGCTCAGGTCACTAAACTAGCAGAATGTCCTAAACCTTTGGGACACATGCCCCTGCTCTAAGATACCATCTGTGGTCTTATTAGATTGTCCATCTCTTTAAGCATCCACGCCAACTGCTTCGATTTGCTTCTCTTTCCCAGTGATGGGAGCAGAATGTGCTATAGTGGATTCAGGTAAGGACTCAAGTCAGACTGAGTTCAAATCTTGCCTCCACTACAAAGTGTTTGTGAAACTTGCCCAAGTTATTAAAACTTGGTGCTTTAAAAAAATGTGTTATTAAGGTCCATTACACAGTGTTTTCTTTGTACAAAGGAATTTAGATAAATTTTCTGCTTTCAAAACAAGAGCAACCTGTGAGAATGGCAAGGAATCCTTTAAGAAGAGCACTTGTCTAGCCAACGAACCCCATCATGGATATGGGTCAATTTAGTTTAGCAGCTTATTGGGAACACAGAACCTTCAGTATTGGAAAAGACCTCATAGGATTGGCTCTTTAACCATGCCATGCTCCTTCCAATTAAATCCTTCAAATACGATCACGTAGCCTTTTCTTCCTCAAGGCATGATTTATTATTTTAGAAAGCAGCCCCTTCCACACTGAGCCAATTTTCATTGTTTGAAAGGTCTTCCTAATATCGAGCTGAAGTCTCTCTTGTTTCCTTTGGACAAATGACTTGTATAGGCTTTGTTCTTATTTGTCCCACCAGGTTCTTATGAGGATAAGAAAAGAGATATGAAAGTGCCTTGAAAAGTAGAAAGCCCATTCACCGCCAAGGTATTCTTTTTTGAGATAATAAATATAGAGAGCATATCTTTTCCTTTTTCTTTTTTTTTTTTGGATACAGTTATTCAGTTGACAGATGAAAGAAATTATCAAAGATACCATATCTTGATTTCAGTTATGAATAGCCTACAGCTATCCCAGAAATGTGGTCTGGCTAATCTTAGAGTTGGTGGAATCTCAGTTCATATGTATTTGTTTTCTACTGCTATGTAAGAAATTACCACATACTAAGTGGTTTAAAACAACACTCATTTATAATCTCACTTCTGTAGGTCAGATGTTCAGGTGGCTCCTGTATTAAGGGTCTCAGAAAGCCAAAGTCTAGGTGGGTATCAGTTGGCTGGACACTCTAGGGGAGAATCTGCTTCCAGGCTCATTTGTGTGTTTGGCCGAATTAAGTTTCTACCAGTTATAGCACTGAGGTCCTCCTGGCTCGTGGTAGCTCCTAGAGGCCATTCTACCATCCTTGCATATGCTTCTCTCCGTCTTCAAGATCAGCAATGGCATGTCAAATTCTTCTCATGCTTCAGATCTCTCTGATCTCCCCTTCTGCCCTCAGGCAGGAGAAAGCTCTGCTTTTAAGGGCTCATATGATTACACTGGATCCAACTGAATAATTTTCCTTTTGGCATAAACAAAACATAATCATGGGAATGATATCGGCATATTTATAGTTTTCACCCATACTCAAAGGGGAGGAGATTATACGAGGAAAAAGGTCATTAGGGATCATTCTTAGAATTACACCTACCACATGGTTCAATCATCATAACTAAGGAATAAACATGGAGGCAACAATATCTAACTGGAGGGAGGCCTTCAGCGGCATCACCAGGACTCAGGTCCCTGATGTTCAGTATCTTCATCAATAACTCGAGTTAAGAAATAATTGATTAGATAGAAGATAGACCAAAATTCTAAATATTTGAAACAACTGAAAATGATGGGGTGGACTCAACAGAGTGAAATTTAAGAAAGGCGAATACAAATTAAACTTGCAAGCACTTGCACATATACTGCATAGGGGAGATATGGTTAGATGGCGGCTCACAGGAAAAAGACCTAGGGTGTTTGATAGGTTCCAAGCTCAACATGAGAAATATCATTCACAGAAGAAAAATGTCCTCAGCATCTACCTAAAACAAATCTGTCTCTTTTAAAACATTTTAATATTTAAATTTTGAAAATTCTCTGTCCTCAGCATAAATACTCCAGTTCTAGGATCTATTCCGTATGCCATTCAGTTATGAGATCCTTCACCATCAAGTATTCATCTTTCTTTTTTCCTACACTAGTTAGTAAATGTCTTTCCTAAAAAGTGACAGAAAGAACTGAGAGTAGTGTCTGACATATGATCTCTCCCACAAAAGTAACAGCACACCTAGTAACTAAACTTCAGGAGTTATAATTATGCTTCATATTATGTGCATGTCTCAAATATGATTAGAAATTCTGGAAGTGACTTAGAAAACCCAAGAGAGTCAAGAATGAAATTCGTAGAATTATTAATACAAGGCAGTAGACAACAGAATAGAAGATATAGGGGTGGCCAGATGGCTCAGTTGGTTAGAGCCCGAGCTCTGAACAACAGAGTTGCTGGTTTGATTCCCACGTGGGCCAGTGAGCTGTGCCCGCTACAACTAGATTGAAGACAATGAGCTGCCATTGAGCTTTTGGAGGGGCAGCCGGATGGCTCAACTGGTTAGAGTGCGAGCTCTTAACAACAAGATTGCCAGTTCAATTCCCACATGGAATGGTGGGCTGCACCCCCTGCAACCAAAGATTGAAAACGGCAACTGGACTTGGAGCTGAGCTGTGCCCTCCACAACTAGATTGAAGGACAGCGACTTGACTTGCAGCTGAGGGGTCCTGGAAAAACACACTGTTCCCCAATATTCCCCAATTAAAAAAAATTAAAAAAAGAATAGAAGATACATTCATAAAAATCAATTTTCTCCTACATATACAAGTGAAAAAAAAGTTAAAGATATAATGAAAATAAGCAAAGATTTCTTAGCTACAGCACCAAAAACACAGTCCATAAGAGAAAAAAATTGATAAATTGGACCTCACCAATATTTTAAAATTTTGTTCTTCAAAAGACACCATTAAGAAAATGAAAAGATAAGCAACATACTGGGATAAAATGTTTTCAAACACAAAAGCAATGTATCCAGAATATACAAAGAATTCTTACAACGCAATAAGAAGAAAAGCAGACGAATTAAACAATAGGCAAAATATATGAACAGAGAGTATGCCAAAGAAGACATACAAATGGCTAATGAGCACATGAAAAGATGCTTAATATTTTTATTATGGAAGTGCAAATTCAAATTCAAATAAGATACTACTTCACAACTACTGTCAAGAATAGCTATAATAAATAAGACAGACAATACTAAGTGTTGTCAAAGATTTGGAGAAATGGGAACCCTCTTACATTGCTAGTTGGGATACAAAATGATACAGCCACTTTGGAAAATAGTCTGGCAGTTTCTCAAAAAGTTAGACATAAAACTGCTATAGCACCCAGCAATCCCTTCCTAGGTACCCACCCAAGACAAATGAAAACATATGTCTACAGAAAGACTTACATGCAGATTTCACAGCAGCATTATTTATAATAGCCCCAAATTAGAAATAACCTAAATGTCCATCAACAGGTGACTGGATAGACAAAATGTGTCATATCTATGAAAAGGGATATTATTCTGAAATAAAAGGAAAAAACTACTGACACATGTTCTATCATGGATGAACCCCAAAAACATTATGCAAGATGAAAGAAGCCAGATACAAGAGATCACATATTGTATGGCTCCATTTATAAGAAATGTCCAGAATAATCAAATTTATAGGGACAGAAACTACAGTAGTGGTTGCCTGGGGCTGGGGTGGAATGAGGATTAATTATAAATGAGCAAGAAGGATCTCACTGAGGGGGATGAAACTGTTATGAAATTGATTTATAGTGATGGTTATACCACTTCGTAAAATTACTAAAAATCATTGAAACTGTACACCTGTGTGTGTATACAGAGACTGCCAAAAAAAAGTATGCACATTTTAAGAGAGGAAAACACTGTGTTAAAATTGTAATACTCAATATATACCAATAACAAAAGATGAATACAAGTCATGTTTGACTTCTACAATTACAATAGGTGCTCAAAGTGGTTACCATCAGTGTCATTTTAACAGTTTTTCCCTTTCTTAAAATGTGTATACATTTTTGGCACCCTCTGTATATATAATGTGTGTATATATATGTATATATACACATGTGTACATATATATGTATACACACACACACACACACACACACATATATATATATACAATCTTAAATAGCAAAAAAATCTAAAGACTTAAGATAACAATAAAAATACTCAAAATCTATATAAAAATATTTATAAACTTTTCTGAGAAATATAATTGAAGTATAAGTAGGCAGAAATTATCATATTTTATAAAGATGAGTATTCCTTCAAAATAAACTTGAAGGTGTTAAGGTTCACCAATCGAAACCCTAATCTTTTATATTTTGGAACTTACAAAATGATTAAGGCTCATTTGAAAGAAGAAACAGAAGAGCTAAACAAAAAATAGAAAATGAAGATGGATGATGCAGACCTTTACTATAAAAATATTACAATTCATAACAAGCTATAATCCTTAAACAGTATGACACATAGATAGGTTGACATACTAATGAAACAGAATAGATACTTTGAGGTAGTGCGATAAACTCAGAACTTTGAATGGGCCTACCATTATTTACAAAAAACAAAATCAAATTATATAGTCCCTGAGATAGTTTCTGTGGGTTTTCCTTGCACAAGATTTCACAACTTGGAAAATCATCTTTTCTATATATCATGTTTTCTGATGGGGCTGTCAATCAAAGTATTTCCTACCCTCTCAGGAGTTGGCACAAGACTTAGGCTGGGCAAAATACTCTCTCATTGGTCGCAGTGACTGGCTCAGAGATGAGCCCATGATCCAAACAGAAGAAATCTCTTCAAGGAATCTGACATCTAGTGCTGGGAAAGGGAGGGTCTCTCTTCTTCTTGAATCAGAAGTCATAAAGGTGAGGGCATGAAGACCATCTTTCCAGACATTCAAAGAAAATCTGTGTAAGAAAGAATACTCAGAAGAAAGCAAAGTCATGGTGAGAGAGAGAGAGAGAGAGAGAGAGAGAGAGAGAGAGAGAGAGAGAGAGAGTTCAAGGACTGATAAGCTCCCTTTTTAGGCCCGGGAGCTATTTGCACTGCAGAAAGCTGGATTCATTTTCCAGGTATGTGAGATACGAAGTCCTCTTCCTGTTAAACTTAGTTTGACTTTGGCTTCTATCACTTGTAACTGAAAATGTATTGAGGAAAACACTCACTTTTCTCAATAGTCAAAAACTTTACCAAAGAAATTTTCAGATTTCAAGATGGCGCAGTAGGTAAACACTGTGCTTGCCTTCCCTTGCGACCACATCAAAATTACAACTAAACTACAGAACAACCATCATTGAGAATCACCTTAAGTTTAGCTGAAGCGAAGTCTTACAACTAACAACATATACAAGAAGCCACCTTGAGACAGGTAGGAGGGGCAGAGATGCGGAACAGACTGGCCCCACATCTGCATGAGACCATTAAACACTGGGAGGGATATCTTGGCTGCAGAGGTCCCCCACAGGAGGAGCGAGGGGTTCCAGCCCCACACCAGGCTCCCCAGCCCAGAGTTCAAGTGCCAGGAAAGGAAGTCCTCACAACTTCTGGCTGTGAAAACCAGCAGCAATTGTAGCTGAGTGATGTGGAGGACTGCTGCAGTTCCAGGAGATCCTCTTAAAGGGCCCACACATGAACTTACTTGCTGACAGACTCACTCACTCTGAGCTCCAGTACTGGGGAAGCCTCTTGAAAGGTTCCAGGGACATATGAGGAGGAACTGAGTTGTCTGGCTTCAGAGTGAAGGCTGGAGGGGTAGCTTTCTCCCACACAGAAGTGCTGGTAGAATCCATTGTTTCTTTGTTCAACCCTCCCCCCTCCAGCATGCAGGCAGCTGCCACCTCTGAGTCTCCATTAACCTAGCTGACACTGTTTGACTGCTGCTAGTGATTCCCTGAAACCCTGCCCCACCAAAATTTTGGGCCCATCCAAGCTGCTTCCAGTGGCTTTTCCATACAAAAAGCCTGTCTTGGTTCATGCTGTGAACTTTTCCTAAAATCTCTCAAGGGTTCACAAAACCCAGATAAGCAGCATTTAGCTGTCCCATGCCTCTTGCTGAGCAGCACCAAGCTTAGCACTGGTGGCAGCCAGATTTGGTTTGCAGCTTGACCTCTTGAGGCATCTCCAAGTTCAGCATCAGTGGCAGCCATCTGTAGATTGCTTTGTGGCTCATGCCAGGTGGACCTGGCAGAGCACAGGTTGTGACTGAACTTGGCTTCTAAGGAGACCCTGGGGATGACATGCCCAGTGGCCCGCTTCAGAACAAGCTGGGGCATCACCCAGCCACTTCCAAGCATGACACACCCAAAGTGCAGAATGGGAAGGCACTGGAGTTCTGTTAGTCAAATCCTGCTCCACTGGGTCACCCTTGCACAACAACTCCTCCACTGTAGTCATGGCCAGTCCTCACAACCCATCAGTGTGAGGCTCAATACCTCCCACTGATGTGCAAACAGCAACCAAAGCTCAACTACAACAGGAAGGTACATGCAACCCACACAAGGGACACATCTGGAGCACATGGCTCAGGTGACTAGGGAGAATGTGCAACTGGCCCCTACAGGATACCTACTACATAAAGGCACTCTGCTAAGACTGGGAGACATAGCAGCCCTACCTAATATACAGAAACAAACACAGGGAAGCAGCCAAAATGGGGAGACAAAGAAACATGTCTCAAATGAAAGAACACAGCAAAGTTCCAGAGAAAGACCTAAACAAAATGGAGACAAGCAATCTACAAGGTACAGAATTCAAAACATTGGTTATAAGGATGCTCAATGATCTCAGTGAGAACTTCAACAAAGAGATGGGAAACATAAAAATGTAGATAGAAAGCATAAAAAAAGAACCAGTAAGAAATACAAAATACAATAACTGAAATGAACAATACATTAGAGGGAATCAACAGTAGATTAGATGAAGCAGAGGATAGAGTCAGCAATTTGGAAGATAAGGTAACAGGAAACATCCAAATAGAACAGCAAAAAGAAAAAGGAATCCAAAAAATGAGGACAGTTTGAGGGGTCACTGGGACGGCATCAAGTGTAACAACATTCACATCACAGGGAACCAGAAGGAGAAGAGAAAAAGCAAGGAATTGAAAACCTATTTGAAGAAATAATGATAGAAAACTCCCCTAACCTGGCAAAGGAAATAGACATACAAGCCCAAGAAGGTCAGACAATCCCAAACAAGGTGACCCAAAGAGGACCACACCAAGACACATCATAATGAAAATGCCAAAAGTTAAAGACAAAGAAAGAATCTTAAAAGCAGCAAGAGAAAAACAGTTAGTTACCTACAAGGGAGCTCCCATAAGCCTGTCAGCTGATTTCTCAACAGAAACTATGCAGGCCAGAAGGGATTGGCATGAAATACTCAGTGATTAAAAACAAGGACCTACAACAAAGATTACTTTACAGAGCAAAGCTATTATTTAGAATCAAAGAACAGATAAAGAGCTCCCCAGGTAAGAACAAGCTAAATTAATTCATCACCACCAAACCAGTGTTATAAGGAATGTTAGAGGAACTTCTTTAAGATGAAAAAAAATGTGAATAATAAAATGGCAATAACTACATATCAATCAATAATTACTTTAAATGTAAATGGATTAAATGCTCCAATCAAAAGACATATGGATAAGTGGATAAGAAAACAAGACCCTTACATATGCTGCCTAGAAGAGACTCACTTTAGATAGAAAGACACACACAGACTAAAAGTAAACATTTGGAAAAAGATAGTTCATGAAAATGGAAAAAAAAACAACACCAAAAGCTGGGGATATATATATATATATATATATATATATATATATATATATATATATATATATATGAAGACAAATAGACTGTAACATATAACAGATAAAATAGATTGTAAAACAGAGGCTATAACAAGAGACAATGAAGAACCCAGTAATCCAACTTTTGGGTATTTATCCAAAGAAACCCAAAATGCTACTTCGAGGGGATGTGTGCATCCATTTGCTTATTCACTGCAGCATTGTTTATAATAGCTGAGATGTGGAGGCAGCCTGGGTGTCTGTCAGTGGATGAATGGACAGAAAGGAGGTGGTGCATATATGCAATGCAATATTGCTCAGCCATGGAGGGAATGGGATCTTGCCATCTGCGGCAACATGGAGGGCCTTGGAGGATATTGTGCTGAGTGGAGTATGTCAGATAGAGAAAGACAGATGCAATGTGATTTCACTTGTGTATGGAATCTAAAGAACAAAATAAATAAACAAACAAAACAGAAACAAACATATAGATACAAAGAACATTTTGATGGTTGCCAGATGGGAGGGGGGTTGGACGGTGGATGAAACGTGGGAAGTGATTAAGAAGTACAAATTGCTTGTTACAAAGTATTCATGAGAATGTAGGGTATAGCATAAGAAATATAGTCAATAATATTATAATAACTATGTATGGTGTCAGATGGGTACTAGATTTATTGGGGTGATAGATGGGAGGGATATTTGGAACAGGGAAGGGATTAAGAAATACAAATTGGTAATTACAAAATAGTCATGGGGATGTAAAGTAAAGCATAGTGAATATAATCAATAATATGGCAATAACTATGTATAGTGTCAGACGGGTATTAGACTAGTCAGGGGAATGACTTCTTAATTATATAAATGTCTCACCACTATGCTGTACACCTGAAATTAATATAAAATAATACTGAATGTCAACTCGAATAAAAATTTCAAAAGGGGGTAAAAGGTGAAGAGAAATAAGATGTTCAAATTTCCAGGTATAAAACAAGTTTGGGATATAATTTACTGCAAAGGGAATACAGTCAATAATATTATGATAGCGTGGTACAGTGTCAGATGGTTGCTGGACTTACCATGGTGATCACTTCTTTAGGTATATAAATGTTGAATAACTGGTGTACACATGAAACTAATATATTTTATGTTAGCTATATTTTATTCAAAATATTTTTAAAAATTAAATTTAAAAAAGTAATAAAATAGGCAATGACAGTAACAAATAATTCAGAGGATAGGAAAATCTAATAGTCAATAAACTCATAAAAATGCTCAGGCCTGTGAGCAATTAAGGATATCCAGATTCAAATAAGATACCATTTTATCTTACAAAATTGACAACATTTTAACAATACTTAATGCTGGTGAGAATATCGTGAGGTGAACAGTCTCATAAACTGCTGGTCAGAATGAGAGCAACATTTTTCTCAAGAATAACTTAAAAATACATATCATCTAATTATCCTGCTTCTTAGAATCTCTCCTGGGGAAATAATGAGAAATACAGTAAAAATTTATATATAAATGAGTTCCTGGCAGCTTTATTTTTAATAGTAAAAGCTTAGATATAACATAAATATGTCATATTTACATAAATTATGGGATGCTAGTAAATAGAATGTAATTCTACTAGTATTAGAGTGGATTAGATGACTAAAGAATAAGCACATGATACAATGTGACATAAAAAAAGCAATCTATGATATTTTATATACAGCATATGACTGCAATTTCATCGTTTCAAAATCTACAACTAGAAGGAAACAGACTAAATGTTAGCAATGATTATCTCTGGGTGACTTTTATTTTCTTTGTTTACAGATTACTAAGTTTTCTAATAAAAATATCAGAGAAAAACTTTTTTAAAAAAGTGTCTGACTTTAGCTAGGTGTGTCCTTGTTCAGCAAATTACCTTCAAAGACTTTTGCATCAATTATATCTCACCTACTTGCCATAGTTCCTGAGAAATTAAGAGGTACTCAAAATTGATAAGCAGTTGATTAAAACATTACTTAACACAGCAAAGGGCTGAAAGGGCATTTGTGTGTGAAAGTGAGGGAAGGGGAGTAAAGGGGGAGGTCATCCAAAGGTTAAGAAACAACTTATGAGAATTACTTTTGTTCAGCCTGAAAAAGCATTTCCATTTACATCTCAGCTTTGTGCCAAAGTCCTGCGACAATGGCTGAGCCATTGTGCCTGCTTATGTATTCTAGTCCCGTCCAGGCAGTGGGAAATTCCAAAGAAATAGGCACAATCAGTCGGATGTACTGTAATGTGGGTGTGCTTTTAATGAATGTGCAAAGGTTGTACGGATCAATTGTCCATTTGATTAATTCCTCTGGCAGGAGAGAATTAAATGTACTTAAGCTACACACCAGCAAAAGCTGAATGCTCTTTAAAATGTGATTTTCTGTGTTAAGGCCAATTTTTTTCTGGGCAAAACATTTCTTGAGATAATAATGGAAGTCAATGAGAAAATGGAATTTGCCATATAAATATTCACAACATACCACTTTGTCAGAAAAGCATCAAATGGGCAAGACAAGGTCAAAGTCTATATGGTATTTGCCATTATTTGCAGCAAATCTTCCTTTCAAGTCCTTATTTATATCATTTCATAGAAGAGGTGATAAATTCCGATTTTAGAAATTCACTGTCAAAACTTTACCCTTTCCCTCTATCAGGCATTCATCATTAGCTGACCAGAGATTTGGAAATCCAAAAGAGGTAATTATCTTCTTCAACTCCTTGGCAGGTGTGAAGCCCCAGGGAAAAGAGAAGCCTTGTACTTTTTTATCACATGGAATGATACTGTCTGATATGTCAATGGAAAGCAAGGGAATATTCTTAATTGTATGGAAAAGCGGGGCCCATGTCCAAAGTCTCAGAAATCATTTCACTGAATTCACTCAAGGAGTATTTCTTGAATGCCTAGTACGTGCCAGGTATGGTGCTGAGTCCTGAGAGTAGAGCAGTGAGCTAATCAAAGTCAACATTATCACGGAACATATACTCTAGAGTGAATGGCAGACATTAATCAAGTTGCTCAAATATATGATAACTTCATTATTCTGTTCCAAGTGATATCAATTCCCTATTAGCTCAGATTCCAAGGCAGCAGACAAAATCACCACAAAAGAGAATACCGGACTTCCTTCCTGTTTAGGATAGGTGTCTTGCTGAGAATCACTATAAGACAAAGACACATAACAGGGTCCACTCTGCTCGAAGCTTGAGGTGTGGAAACTTTTCCTTTAACCCACACGGAATAAGTCCCTCCAGCTGACCGAGCCCAAGTAAAGCCCAATAAAACCCGGCAGATGCCAAGACCCCGAGAACTGTTGCTGCCTTTACGGTCCCAGCTGCAGAGAAATCTGCATCTGCCTCTGAACAGACATTACCTACCTTTTAGCCTAAGCTGGGGCAGAGGAGGGTCAGTTCCCAGCTAAGAGCAGAAGACAGAAATACCATTTATCCCAGGACCTTATTCCCATTTCCTTCTCCAGGAGCCAAGGCACAGACACAGTCCTGCATAGATCCCTCCTCTGAGACAACCTCCCCTTCTTGATTCTGTCTATTCTTATTTTTAAATATTCAAGTACCATTCATTCACTCGCCAGATATTAATTCAACATCCAATGGTACTGGTGACATAGCAACAAACAAGACTGACAAAGGTCCCTGACTGTAAAAAGTTTATATTCTGAAAGAGAATGCAGCCAACAAGCAAGCAAGCAAGGTCATTTCAGAATGTGGGAAACATCAGGAAGAAGATAAGCAGAGAGATCCATCAGGGTTACTGGGACGTGTGTGTGCGCGCGCGCTGGGAGAGGCTGTCTTTTAGCAAGAGTGGTCATGGAAGGTCTCCTCAGAACTGAGAGTAGAACTAAAGGGGAGAAGGTGACAGTGGAACAGAGAGTGTGGAGAAGGACATTCCAGGCAGAGGGAACTACGTGTGTAAAAGGCTCTAAGTCGGAATGAACTTAAAGGGATCAAGGAACAGAAAGGAGGTCAGTGTGGCTGGGGTGCAGGGAGTGAGGCGTCAGGCTTGTTGATGGGAATTCCTAGGTCCCACGAGGAATCCATATTTTCGTCAGTGCAGTGAGGAGCGACTACAGATGGTGATGTGACCTCGCCAGGCTTCCACAATAAACAGCAAGTGCGGAGTGATTTGAGTGGGCTTCTGAGTATAAGATCTTTGTAGAATAGGCAAGAAAATGAATTAAAGAAATGAAAAGCACAGGGGGACATGAACCATGAGGTCTTACTTTATGGATGATGTTTGGAGTTTCAACTACTCTGGATTTCCCACATCCCTATTAATTCCATGAATATAGTGATTACAATTTAACTAAACATTATTTGGAAATATATCTGAGGATGTAACCAGAACACATGCAATACCACTTAGAATTGGCAGAGGGAAAATTAAGATCCTATTTGGCCATCTTATCCTTCAAAATTTATGACAATCTCTTCACTGCCTGCAAGTCACTTCGAGTGAGCCAGTCATGCAAGTATGCAACTCTTTTTGAAGAGAAGAAGAGATTTAGTGTTGAATGGAATGATAAGGGGAAAGGGCACCAGCTCTTAGAAGACTTTACAGAAGTCTCAGCAGAATTAAAATATCATTTCTCACATGGATCATGACCTTATTCCCTGTCCTTTCTCTCCTTTGCCCACGTTCTGCTCGCAAATAAATCTTCATAAAATACATTTCAATCGTTTTATTCCTATGATGAAAAATTTTCAATACTTTATCACTACTTACTTACTTACTGGTGAATGTATTCTTCACAATTTACAGTCTGATTCTTAGCTGCTTTCCGAGCCTTATGAACAACTAACCGCCTCCCCCAAAGTCAAGACTCTATTCCCTCTTCCAGGAACATGTCTGGAGCTTTCCCATTTCCTCAATGACTTGCCCACAAAAATTCCATTTTCCAGAATGCTTGCTAGTAGCTCTTTAATTTGGGGGGCTCGCAGACCACTTTAACAATGAATGAACATTATATAGACCCTCTCAATAGAAAGAGTGACATGAGCACAGATTTCTGTACAATGTCACGGAAACCCTGACAGTCATTCTACAACCTACTGAACTCCTACTGGAATCCCACACATCCTTCAAGGGCCAGGTCAGATGCCCTCTCTTCCTTGAAGCATTACCAGTCCTCTTCTTCCCACAGTGGGTGGGACCCTCCGTTCCCAGAGTGCTTACACTGCTAAGTCACTTGCTTGGAAATTAGCAGCATATGGCTTTGAGCCCTATCTGATACTACGGTCTTGCACTTTTTCCCCTGCTGCTATTTAAATTTTTATCTACATACGCGTATGTTTTATTTCCCTCACTAGAATCAGAGTTTAAGGGCAGGACTTGTTTTAGTCATTCCTAGTGACTAGTTCAGTGTCTGGCATGAATTCATTTATAAGTGAATTAACATGAATGGCAGAGAATATGGTTCCCTAAAAAATAGGAACTACCTTTATCTTTGTATCCTCAGAGTGAGAGGTGCTGAATAAATGTGCTAATTGATTGATAAGAGAAAAAGTAATAGGGATACTTTACTGAATATTTCCACACCAAACTCCTTACAAGCATTGCTATCTTTTACCCTTACGAGACTCATGTGAGGTGTGAGCTACTACCTCCATTTCACACATGAGGAAATCAAGAATTAGGTCAAGTTTTTCATGGTCAAATAGCTGGTATGCATTAGAGCCAGCGTTAGAATGCAGGTGTGAATGACTACCTGGTCATTTCCTCAAAAATTTACATCTCATTGATTTGCTCTGTGGTTTGTTCTGAGAAGGACTCTGCCCTACATCCTTTCCGTTTTATTTTAAATCTGTTAAGTCAGCCCTCCCCCTCCCCCCAGCAGCTCTGAGGACAAATAGCAAGTGACAGTGGCCTTGATCCTAGATGGCCGTTGGATGGCCTGAGCCAGACAGCAGTAGGGTTCTCTGTCAAATGCTGATGCCAGCACTCACCTGTCTGTCAACGGTGTGATGACCAGGCGAGGTGTGTTCCCTAGGTACTCATAGGAATACAGAAACTGGGCATCACAGATATTGGCGAGGCAGTGTTTGGCCTCGTCGTCCCAACGATGCCGCAGCTGGGACAGCCAGACAAAGGCCTGGGCATTGTCTACCTAAAGAGAGGGGGCAGAGAATATGGGTGAGACACAGTGTTCAACAGGTAGCGGGTGGCCCCTTGGCCACAGGATGGCTTGGATGTTATCGACCAGTCAAGAGTTCAGCACGCTGTGCCCACCTCAGCACAGAAAGCATGAGCTGCTCTGATTACTCTGTTTTCCTGGCGTTTTAAAAGGTCAGAGCAGCCAGCTCTTTAGCCAGTGCAGTCTGAGGTCCCCATGTTTTTGCCATATGCAAGCTTCTCTCTAACCCCAATATTAATGATGTAGCTGCCCACAAAGAGGGACAGTCCTGGATGTTTGCGACTCACCTTCTGAGCAATCATCTTTGCCACCACATCGCGGGCATGCACGTCGATGGTGCATATTGTCATGATTTTCTGCCGGTCCCCCTTGGAGAGCTGGCCAATCAACATGGTGATGAGGGTTTTCAGCTGGGCCACTTGCTTCTTATAATAGTCCTTCATGGCATTCTCATAGCCTTCCTCCAGCCTGGCAAACGCAATGCCCACCTCTGTGGTCCACCAGATCTGAGTGCAGGTCAGGGCCACCTGTGGCGTCAAGAGTTGCTTAGTAAAGCTACTATGGAGACTGTCTCCAAAACCAGCCCACTCATCACACAGAAAGGACTCAGAATGTAAGTGGGTGAGTGACATAAGCCCATCCCTCCCTCTTCCACCAGCACGGACTAAGTGAGCCACGTGCCTCTAAATCCTTGGCAATGGGAAGTGGTTACAACACAGTGGGGAATGCACTTTCTGCTCTTGAAAAACATATCATTTGGTTGAGAACAACTAAAGACTTACTCTAGACCAGGGGTGTCCAAACTGCGGCCCGCGGGCCAACTGCAGCCCGCGATCCATTCTTAATTGGCCCGCAGCGAATTCCAAAAATATATTTAGTTTACTTAAATAAACCAGGTGAGGCAATATGTACTTCACCTTGAGTGAGTGGCCTGGCTGTTTGTGTATTTTACCGCATGTGGCCCTTCGTAAAAAATGTTGAAAAAAGTTTGGACACCCCTGCTCTAGACAATGCCAGTGGCTTTTAGACACTGCTACACTGATCATTCCATTTTGCAGCGTCTTTCCTGTGTTTGAGAGGAGAACAATATCTCAACATCTCAACAACACTCGGTCTTCCCTCTGTTCTAGAAACTCTTGTGGCCCGAGCGTACTAATTTAGTGAGCCACTGCTTATCATTTGTGGCCTACGTCTGCTTGTCCATAATACGTTCACTACATTTTTTATTTCTTAAAACCTATCACCTTGAAAGGCTTACTCTTGAAATTCAAGGTGAATTATACTGAAATTCAATGCGGTAGTGTGATTTGCATTTTTCAGAGTCTCAAAATAAATGGATAAAGTGATTCAAACGAGCATTTCTTTTGTTCAGTGAAAAACTTAATATGAAAAATGCATAATTTTGATTATTCATGGCAGAGAATTTAGATTCATTGATCATCTGCAGGCTCCTCTGGTTTGGGAGACACGGTTCTAGATGATATGTCACAATAGTAGCAGGCAGCAAATTTTCTTGTCTCGAACTTCTGATCCAGGTAAACAAGGGATGCTGATGGGAATTATTTCCTTTGTGAAACAGAATTCTGTTGCAATAAAGAGTACCATTTCTTAATTTATCTTTTTTTTTTTTTTTTTTTTAATTTATTGGGGTGACAATTGTTAGTAAAATTACATAGATTTCAGGTGTACAATTCTGTATTACATCATCTATAAATCCCATTGTGTGTTCACCACCCAGAATCAGTTCTCCTTCCATCACCATATATTTGATCCCCCTTACCCTCATCTCTCACCCCCCACCCCCCTGTTTTTACCTTTGGATTTAGACATATTGGATGTTGTTAAAGAAGTTCCTCCTGCATTGTGATTTTTTGGGGTGATTTGATTGTGAGGTGCCAACTGTACTATTAAAAAAGACACCTGCTGCAGTCCTGACTTGTTTCTCTTCTCACTGTGTGTTTACACTTGCTGTCAACATTTTCCCACTTTCTTCTCACTTCTCAACCGCATGCAATGTGGCCCCTTCTCTACCACTCCACGGAAATGACCTCACCAAGTTCATGTCCACTCCTCAGCCTCTTTACTTTGCTTGATCTCTTAGAAGTGCATGGTGTAATTGACCTATCAACAATTTCTTTTTTGGTTCCCATGATTACCATTTTCTGGGTTTCCTTATATCTAAAATGGTGCTATTTCTCATTCTGCTTTGCTAGCTCCTCCTTGCCTACTCAGCCTCTGAATGATGCTCAGGGGTTTGTTCTACGCCCTCATCCCAGTCTACATACCTTCCAAGGGCAACTTTATCTACTCCTACGCCTACAATGACCACCAAATATCAGCAACCTCCAAATATATTAGCATCAGTAGCATGCCACCAACGGGGGAAGGGATGAGAGCTGTGCTACAGCCAGTCATTTAAAAAAATTCCTCATTAGTTCTCCCCTTTCTCTTATTACCCTCCTGAGAACCCTATTAAAGATTCAGACATGACTTAGAATCAAGTCAGAATCCCTAACATGGTCTATAATTGGCCTCAAGTTTCCTCTGCAGAATCCATCGCTGCCTCTTGCTCCCTCCTCCCCTTACTCTCGCTTCAGCCACACTCAGTTCCTCACACACAGTACGCTCTCCCTTGCTGCTGAGCCTTCACCCATGCTTTTCCTCATGCTTGGTTGTTCTTTCCCTCCATCTTTAACTTGTTGTCTCTTATATCAAATCTCAGCTTAAATATCGTAGAGGGCTGGTCCCCAGCCCCCACTACATAACTATATGCTCCTGGAGTACCCTCTTATCATCATACTAGGTCCCATTGTAAGTGACTGAATTACACACCAGTCTGCAAACTCCAGCCGTGCAGGGTTTATTGTCTTGTTCCCTGCTGGTGTCTCCTGTACGCAGCAAAAAGCTTAGCACAAAGTAGGCTGCATCAACGAGGTGAATTGTTTCCATTTTCTCCCTACTGTAGCCAACGAGGGTAAAAATGGACAACCCTTCATTCTCCAAGGTTATGGCTGACAATTCTCTTGCTCCCTCTTGCTGACCCCTCACAGACCAGCCTCTCCTGGTTGCGAAGCAAACAGTAAGTTTGATGTCTGGTAGCCCTGAAGACTGAAGGAGGCCCCTGAGGAATACAGCCTAGTGGAGGATCGGGGCCCACAAAGTCCTGGTTAGGACAATACCTGAGCTGGATAGTCAAAAAGCCACAGCTCCCTCGGCTTCTCCTCATAGGCAGTGACCCCTTCTGTCATCTCATGCCTCACGGTGGCCTTCATGTGAGCAAGCACATGGTTCAACCATATTTCCACCTGAAAGAAGAACTCTGGGTTAGTCACTGGGCTCCTACAAAGACATTGTCACTAATACATTTTCTTCCACCCAGCCTGAGGCAGTGAAGAAAATGGAGCCCCGGCATGAGGTACAACCTCAAATGGCTGCCAGAGGCACAAGGAGACATTTAATTCATGTAACCCAGGACAGCAATAGGTGAGAAAAGCTCAATTAGCAACAGGTGGATGTGCCCATTTGGAACACGCAGGGCAGACAGGCAGGTTAAGGGGCTGGGGGGTAGGGGCTGCCATCCAGAGTTTATACAACGAAATCCTAGTCTGGGTTGAGCTAGGTGTAAATAAGTCAGTAGATTCTCATGGCTGTGTATGCTGAGTATGGAAATGTAAGCCAGGATTGTTTTTCCAACTGCATGGTTCTGGGTCTACAAAAACAACACGTTCTGAATCAAACCCTAGGATGCCTTTCATAAAATGGAAAATGTCTGATTATTTTCTGGTGTACTAGAAGATACATGTGGATGAAGGTGGAACTCTATAAAAGATATTTTCTCCAGTTGATACTTTGGGTTAGATTAGAACTAGATTAGGACAATGCTTTGTTGGGTCATTTAGGATAATGGACAAAGAAGGACTTATACCTTAGTGGTAATGGTGAAGGCTGGCAAGGAAGTGTAAAGAGAGAATCGTCCCATGTTTTGTGTTTCTTGAATTGTATATGGGAAACTTGGAGGTAGTAGTTCTTGGAATCCGGTGGTAGCTGACTCTCCAAGGGTTAGAGCTGTGGGAGGAAGTGACTCTGAGGTGTATTTATACAGAGAAGTGACATCTCAGGAAAATGGTTGACTTTAAAGGATATTTTCTCCTGGAGGAGATGTCAGTGTGCCTGATTACCCTGTGGGATGCTCCAGGGGGTGTCATGTTCGTCTCTCGGGGCTGCTAATCATCTTGAAATCCTTTTCTCATTGACTCAGGGAGTTGTTTATGTGCATTTCATTCCTCTCGGCACAGGTCTTTGGTTAAGGAAGATATATGAATACTGACACATGTCCTTCCTAGAGAGAGGAAGGCAGGCACTAGAAGCTGCTCCAACGTCAGTTCAAGTCAAGGGAAGCTGGCAGTCCCTGGGCACAGACAGCAGTTCTGGGCCAAGGTCAAAAAGGCTATCCTGAAGGTTGATGCTGACTGTATTTGTATGCACACCCTTGAGAAAGAAAGGGAGAAGGAGAAGGACGTTTCCATCACCTGCCCACTGCAGTCGCAGGGCTCACTGAAGGCCACATATTCTTCTTCCTTGCTGTACATGCCAAGACTTATCTTGGTTGTTTTCTCGCTGGTGTCCAGCTGGAACTGCATCTTGGCCATATTGTCAAAGAGTTTGGAAAGATGGCGTTGAACCTATAAAGGGAAACCATGCCAAAGGACTGGAGAATGTATCCAGGAAGTTACTACTCGGTATTATTTAGAGGTCTACCTTGTGACAACTATCAGAGCATCGGGTACCAAACATTTAGAAGGAAACCTGTAGGGATGATGGTGATGTGAGGATGGGAATCAATTGAATTGGGTAGAAGTGGCCAAAGGAATATAATACTAGTGGGAATCATGCATTGGCTACAAACCAAAGAAGCCACCAGTTAGATTAATTTCTGTTTGATCTCCTATGGGTGGGAACAGATTGGAGAAAAAATAATGGTTAATTCATAAGCCCTCTTACTAAGAAAATACTACTGTGTGGCAGGGGATAGGCCCAGAGAAGTCTGCAGAAGAATGCTAACATGCCCAGGTCTAAAGGGTCAAGTGCAGTGGTGACAGTGGCCTGTAGAAGGAGTCACCCAGTTGTTGGAAGTGCTTTGGTGCAGCAGACTGTCCACAGGGTCCAAAGCAAGGGCGGGCAAGCTCAGTCCAGGCAAGAAGCCTGGTCATGCCAGGCTTCTCCCCAGCATGGAGTCTCAGGACACACAGGCCTCTCACAGGGATGCCTCGGGCAGAATCTCTAGGAGGGATGCTGCCCTGGGGCCCTGAGGGGAAGGAAACAGCAGCCTGAAGAAGAAACAATAAATAGAACACTGCCCTTTGGTAGAGGTTTTTTAAGTATAAGGTCCTTTAGGCTGCTGGTACCCTGAGGGTAGTCTTAAATTTACAACAACTAGCTCTTTAGCTTGTGAGATGAAAGGAACATTTTTGAGTATATAGATGAACTGTGAAAGTATTCGAGGAGAACTCACTCACAGTGACTTGGGACAAATATATTAATGGAGTGGACCTTTTTTATCCAAGAACAAATAGCAGATTAACAAACAAACCAACATGGGACCTAGGAAATTGTGCTGCAACTTAAAAGAATGAGAAAACAGGACTCAAAATAAAGAGTAAGGGTGTGTGTGAATGTATGTGTGTGTGTGTGTGTGTGTGTGTACACACACACACACACATATATATGAAGCTTTAACGAACAAAACAGAATTATGAAAACATCACCTTGTATTGTGTTCAATTAATGAAAGAAACATGAACTCTATATAATATGAGGTGAAAGACGAGATGGTAGAGGTAGAAAAATAAAATAAGAAAACCAACAAATAACAGCACAGTCTGTAACAATATTAGCAATACTAAAGGACTCATTAGCACAAGCAAATTAAATAGGGTGGATAAATTGGAGAAACTATTGCAGAATGCCAAGGAAAAAGACTAAGAGATAAAAAATATGTATGAACATATGAAAATATGTATGAATATATGAAGGAAATGTATATAGCGCAGAGAAAATAAAATCTCAACTAATGGAAATATGATGAACCTGAGGGAAAAATTTATCCAGATAAATGGAATAGAAATATTAAAAGCTTACTGAAAGATAACTTTTTCAAGATAATGAAAGCCTTGGTTTTCAGATAGGAAAAAAACACCTCATCACGTGTTGGAAACATTACTAAAATTAAGTATCTATAATAAACATACACAAATTTTCTAAAATTAAAATCTAATTTAAATTTTGATCTCTTGGACATCCACATAGAAAGAAACTAGTCTACTTATAAAAGTTTAAAAAAAAAATCAGACAGGCAGGCAGGCAGGCCTCAGATGAATTCTCTGTAACAAGAAACATCAGAGCTATTCCTGCAGGAATTTGAGGGGAAATTGCTGTGACCCATGAATTCCAAATCCAACCATTCATCACTCACATGCAGAAACTAAAGAGCCTCACAGATATAGAAGGAATTGAGGGTTATTCTATCATGCTCCATCTCTGGGGGCGGGAATATGGGGAACCACTTAAAGATTTACTCAAACCAAGTAAGAAATAAATATAAATAAATATTTAAGAGTGAATATATCATGTATAAAAAATATAAAAGGTCTGACAATGATCTTTGAACCTTCCTATACATAGAATTAATGAACATATAGTTACAAAACAGAATGCGAATGTGATAAATATTTCAACTCCACTGTGCATGGGCTATTTTGGAAACAGTTCAATCGATAGGGGGTGGAAAAAGAAGGCATGTAACTATTAGGGCTAGTCTCTCTTTAGTACTTCCTTCTTACCAACAAACCAAAAACATAATTTCACTAAGTTAAAAAGTTAGCGACGACAGGGGCGGCCAGTTGGTTCAGTTGGTTAGAGCGCAGAGCTCATAACACCAAGGTTGCTGGTTCGATTCCCACACTGACAAGTGAGCTGCGCCCTCCACAACTAGATTGAAAACAACGATTTGACTTGGAGCCAATGGGTCCTGGAAAACCACACTGTTCCCCAATATTCCCCAATAAAAAAATTTTTTTTAAAGTTAACGATGATAGAAAACTTATGCATGGGTGCCATCTTTTGGCTCTGTTGGAAAAGCTCTCATCCGTTGCTGGTGGTGATGCAAAAGAACACAACTGCTATGGAGGGAAATATAGCAAATCTAACAAGACCACATATCATTTACTCTTTGATCCAGCAATCTTACTTCTAAGGAATTTACCTAGAAGATAAACCTCCAATAATACAAGGCCCAAAGTTATTCAATGTCAGATTATTTGCAATTGCAAAATATTATAAATAACCTATGGCAAAACTATGGTATATTGGTCCATGGGGTACGATGCAGATGTGAAAAAAATAAGGGAGGTAAGGAAGCTACCTTTGAATTGATATGGAATGATATGGGGTGATTTCCAGGATATAACTAAGTAAAAAAGAAAGCATGCTACTTTTTGTGCAAGAAAGAAAGGGAAATAAGAAAGTATAAACCTACAAATGTAGATGCATATCTACTTATTTTTGCAAATATAAATATAGGAAAGGTAAACCAAAAACTAATGGAATTGGTTACCTATTAGCTATAACTTTTGACTACAGGGGGACTGAAGGGGAGGTGGTGATGACATGTTAGGAATGGGTGAAGAAGTGATACTTCTCAAATATCTTTATGCACAGTTTGACTTTTAGAATTCTGCATATTCAAACAATCAAATAAACAAGGATGAGAAAAACCTTAAAACTGAAATCAAAGAGAACCCAACTATACTTCAAATGAATAACAAAATCACACTGAAGGAGGAAGCGAACTCATCTAAGTAACTTCCTAACACAGCATTTTGACTATAGAACAGTCTAAAGGAAACTAAGAGAACTATAAACAAATCTTGAACTCTTCTTAGGGTGAGGAGAGAGGAGAGCTAATGCAACATAAAGCAGAGACATACTCCATCCCTCCCAGCCATCATTTTGAGACTCAGACTGTGTGATCTGTAGCAGTGGTTCTCAGCATGTGGTTCCCACAGCAGCAGCATCACTTGGGAAATCCTCAGTATCGCAGATTCATACCGACTGAATCAGACTCTCTGGGGGTGGGGCCTAGGAGTGTGTATTTTAACAAGCATTCCTGGTGATTCTCACACACTCTCAAGTTTGACAATCACTGACTATAGCTCCTAATACAACACTGCTTCAATTAGTTACTTTATTATTAAAAAATTTTGTAACATAGAAGGCTTGGCTTCTTCTATTTTACAGATGAGGAAAGTTTGTTTTGAAGAAGCCCAAACTCTATGTCTAACAAGTGGCTACAACAAGGCCATAGAACCCCCAAATTTGGGCTTCTCATATACACTCTTTCCACTAAACCACCCCAATGTTCAATTAACACAACTTCTATCTTATCACCCAATGGACATTTTAGCTATAACTTTTAAGCGCTAAATCTCTTAAGATTTACTAAATCTCTCTGTAGAATCAGATCAAAGGCATTCCATGTAAAGACTCAGCCCCTTCCACCTTTGCCATCCTCAAAGCTTCTCCATTTCTACTTTAGGGAGTCAGAGCCACTGATGGGTTGGAGGGCATCCTGAGAGGCAGTCATGGTGGGAATGAAGAAGCTCTGAGGGTAGGGATGATGCTGGTGGCAGCACTGGACTGAAATATGCACACTGCTGCAGAGAGGAGGCCTAATGGGGAATCCGAAACTCTCCTGCTGGGAGCTCCTCAGACCTTCTAGATGTTTCTACACGCGTTCCCTCAGCTTACCTGCTGCGGAGCTGTGCCGTTAGAAAGGATATCTAACAGATCAGAAGAGGAGAGAAAGTAAAACCTAGGGAAGGCAAGCCTTTTGGTATCCAGGTACTCCGCCAGGGCCTTCTCACACAGGTGTAATCTGAGGGCAGACACAGAAAGTCCTAAGTTTGCCTAGATTCATCGTTACATAGATATTACATAAATGCAAAAATATGCAATACAATAGAATACATGCAAAAATCAGAGCAGAAACACTTCAGGGTATTTGCAAACATTCACACCGATAATTCCCACCAGAATAAACACCTCTAATAATACCACATAGTGCCCAATATCCAGGAAACCAATACACACACACCGACACACGTATCACTCGCTCCCTTGCACAGTTAAGTAATGTAAGGATCTCAGAGACTGAAGGGCGAAAGGAAATACCGCCTCCTTCCTTACAAACGGGCAGCAAGCCGGCCCTCACCTGCTCTGAATATCTTCCAGCTTTTCATAAAGACCTGATTTGTTGGTGGCTTCCACTACATTTGGAGTTTTCTGAGCATCATATACTAGTTCTTTAAAGTCAATGTCAATGCCTTCAAATCTTTCCGAATCCTGCAAATAAAAATGTGGGGAAAAATTAACCACTACGCCTCTTAATTCCAAGAAGCTCCCCTTAAGTAGCAAGTCAAGAGCAGGAACCTGTTCTTGGGCTTCCTCACAGAAGGAAATACCTCAGCTTAAAACAGCAGCTCTCAAACAGCTTGGTCTTAAAACCTCTTTAATCTTTAAAATAATTTGTTGGAATACAAAGAGCTTGTATCAACATATCTTATATATTAGAAGCTATAAAAATTTCAAAGTGGAGAAATTTAAAAATGTTTAATTCATTTGAAAAGTAACAACATTAAACCTATTAGTTAACATAACATGTATGTACCTAAAATAATTGCATTTTCCAAAACAAAATAACTTAAGAAAGAAAGGGGCATTGTTTCATTTTTTATTTTTACAAATCTCTTTCATGTCGGACTTAGAAGATGGCCAGATTCTCTTCTTGGCTTCTGTATTCAGTCTCTTGTGATATCACGTCATGTAGCCTCTGGAAAACTCCACTGTATTGCTCATGGAAGAATGAGCATACAGAAGGCAAGTGACATTTTAGCATTTTTATTTATTTATCTTCAACTAATTTTTTCAGTTATATTTGACATTTAATATTATTGTGATAAGTTTCAGGTGTACAGCATAGTGGTTAAGTGGTAAGACATTTAGATAATTTACGTAGTGATTCTCCCCAATTAGTCTACTACCCACCTGGCACGATACATAGTTGTTGCAACATTATTGACTATATTCTCTATGCTGTATTTTCAGCCCTGTGACTTTTCTGTAACTACCAATTTGTGTTTCTTAATCCCTTCACCTTTTTCACCCAGCTCCCTAAACCCCCTCCCCACTGGCAACCAGCAGTTTGTTCTCTGTACCTATGAGTCTGTTTCTGTTTTGTTCGTTTATTTTGTTCTTTAGATTCCACATAGAAACGAGGTCATATAGTATTTGTCTTTCTCAGTCTGACTTATTTCACTTAGCATAATACCCTGTAGGTCCATCCATGTTGTCACAAATGGTAAGATTTCATTCTTTTTTATGGCCTAGTAATATTCCAGTGTATATATGTACCACCTCTTTTTTATCCAATTGTCTATTGATGGGCACTTGGGTTGCTTCTACATCTTGGCTGTTGTAAATACTGCTGCAACGAACATAGAGGTGCATATATCTTTTTGAATTAGTGTTTTGGATTTCTTTGGATAATTACCTGGGAATGGAATTGCTGGGTCATAAGGTAGTTCTGTTTTTAATTGTTTGACGAACTTACAAAACATTTTCCACAGAGGTTGTACCAATTTGCAATCCCACCAACAGTGCACCAGGGTTCCCTTTTCTCCACATCCTTGCCAACAATTACTGTTTGTTGATTTATTGATGATAGCTATGCTGATAGGTGTTATTTTAGTTTGCATTTCTCTGATGATAAGTGATGTTGAGCATCTTTCAATATGTCTATTGGCCAAGTGCATGTCCTCTTTGGAGAAATGTCTATTCAGGTGCTCTGCCCACTTTTTAATTGAATTGTTTACTTTTTTTGGTGTTGAGTTATATGAGTTTTTTTTTTTTAATTTTAGATATTAGCTCCTTATCAGATGTATTTTTGACGCATATCTTCTTCCAGGCAGTAGGCTATCTTTTTGTATATTTTTTCTTATTTCCCTTGCCCAAGAAAATATATCAGAAAAAAATATTACTAAGAGCAATGTCAGAGAGTTAACTGCCTATGTTTTCATCTAGGAGTTTTATAGTTTTGGGTCTTACATGTAAGTCTTTAATGCATTTTGAGTTTATTCTTGTATATGGTGTAAGAAGGTGGTCCAGTTTCTTTTTTTTTTTTTTTTTGCATATATCAGTGTAGTTTTCTCAACACCATTTATTGAATAGACTGTCTTTACCATAATGTATGTTTTTGCCTCCTTTTCTCATAGATTAAATGACCATATAGGTATGGGTTTATTTCTGGGCTCTCTATTTTGTTCCATTGATCTATGTGTCTGTTTTTATGCCAGTACCAGGCATTTTGATTATTAAGCCTTGTAGTATATTTTGGTATGAGGCAGCATGATAGTTCCAATTTTGTTCTTCTTTCTGAAGATTTCTGTGGCTTTTCAGGGTCTTTTGTGGTTTCATGTAAATTTTAAGATTATTTGTTCTAGTTCTCTGAAAAATGCCACTGGTATTTTGATAGGAATTGCAATGAATCGATAGATTGCTTTGGGTAGTATGGACCTTTTAACATTGTTAATTCTTATCCACGAGGATGGTATATGCTTCCCTTTATTTGTATCTTCTTCAGTGTCTTATAGTTTCCGAAGTCTTACAGCTCTTTCACCTCCTTGGTTAAATTTATTCTTAGTTGTTGTTTTTTTTTGTTTTTTTTTTATGCAATCGTAAATGGGATTGTTTCTTAGCTTCTCTTTCTGATGGTTCATTGTTGGTGTATAAAAAGGCAATTGATTTCTGAATATTACTTTGTATCCTGCTACTTTACTGAATTAATTTATCAGTTTTAATAGTTTTTTTGGTGGAATCTTCCAGGTTCTCTATATGTAGTATCTTGTCATCTCCAAATGACAGTTTTACTTCTTCTTTTCCAATTTGGATGGACTTTATTTCTTGTCTGAGTGCTGTGGCTAGGACTTCCACTACTATGTTGAAAAGGTGAAAGTGGGCACGCTTGTCTAGTTCCTGATTTTAAGAATGCTTTTAGCTTTTCCCCATTGAGTATGATGTTAGCTGTGGGTTTCTCGCATAGAGCCTTTATTATGTTGAGGTATGTTTCCTCTATTCCCACTTTGCTGAGAGTTTTTATCATAAATGGATGGATTTTGGCAAATGCTTTTTCTGCATCTATTGATACAATCTTAGGATTTTTATCTTTCATTTTGTTTATGTGGTATACCACATTAATTGATTTGTAGATACTGAACTGACTTAGCATCCCAAGAATCGTCTACTTGATCATGCTGTATGAGCCTTTTAAGGTATTGCTAAATTCGGTTTGCTAATATTTTGTTGAGGATTTTTGCATCTATGTTCATCAAGGCTATGAGCCCATAATTTTCTTTTTTGTATTGTCTTTGTCTGGTTTGGAATCAGGGTGATGGTGGCCTCCAAAAATAAACTTGGGAGCTTTTCCTTCTCTTGAATTTTTTCAACTAGTTTGAGAAGGATAGGTGTTATTTCTTCTTTGATTGTTTGGTAAACTTCACCTGCGAAGCCATCCGATCCAGGACTTTTGTTGGTTGGGAGTGTTTTGATTACTGGTTTGAATTTGTTAGTAATAATCAGTTCAGATTTTCTCTTTCATCTTGATTCAGTCTTGGAAGATTGTTGTTTCTAGGAATTTATCCATTTCTTCAAGATTGTCCAATTTGTTGGCATACAATCATTCATAACAGTGTCCCATAATCCTTTGTATTTTTGTGGTGTCAGTTGCCACTTCTCCTATTTCATTTCTGATTTAATTTTCTGGGGTCTTCTCTCTTTTTCTCTTGATGAGTCTGGTTAAAGGTTTATCAATTTTGTTTATCCCTACAAAGAAGCAGATTTTGTGTTATTTTTTTTTAGACTCTAATTTGTTTATTTCTGCTCTGATCATTATTATTTCCTTCCTTCTACTCACTTTGGGCTTTGTTTTCTGTTCTTTTTCTAGTTCCTTCAAGTGTAAGTTTAGATCGTTTGAAATTTTCTTGATTCTTGAGGTAAGCCTTATTGTGATGAATTTCCCTCTTAGGAATGCTTTCGTTGTGTCCCATAGATTTTGGAGTCATTGTGTTTTCATTTTTGTCTCAAGGTATCTTTTGATTTATTCCTGGATCTTGTTGTTAGTAGCATATTATTTAGCCTCCATGTGTTCGTGTGCTTTTCTTTTTTTTTCTTGTAATTGATTTCTAGTTTCAGAGAAGATGCTTGATATGATTTGAATCTTCTTTAATTTATTGAGACTTGTTTTGTGGTCTAACATGTAGCCTAGCTTGGAAAAAGTTCCATGTGCACTTGAAAAGAATATATTCTGCTGCTTTGGGGTGAAATGCTCTAAAAATATCAATTAAATCCCTCTGGTCTAGTGTGTCATTTAAGGCCGGCTTCCTTGTTGATTTTCTGTCTGGTAGATCGGTCCATTGGTGTCAATGGGGTATTAAAGTCCCCTTCTATGATTATATTACTGCTGATTTGCCCCTTTATGTTGGTCACTATATGCTTTATATACTTAGGTGCTCTTATGTTGTGTGCATAAATATTTACAAAGGTTATACTGTCTTGTTAGATTGATCCCTTTATTATGTAATGCCCCCTTTGTCTCTTATTGTAGTCTTTGTTTTAAAGTCTATTTTGTCTGATATAAGTATTGCTGTCCCAGATTTATTTTGATCCCTTTCACATGAAATACCTTTATCCATTCCCTTATTTTCAGTCTGTGTGTGTTTTTTGACCTGAAGTTGGTCTCTTATAGACAGCATATGTATGGGTCTTGTTTTCTTATCCATTCAGCTACCCTATGTCTTTTGATGGAAACATGTAATCCAATTACATTGGAAGTGATTACTGATAAATGCATAATTATTGCTATTTTATTATTCATATTTATGTTCTTTCCCTCCCTTCTTCTTAAAGAACTCTTTTTAACATTTCTTGTAATACTGGTCAGGTGGTGATGAACGCCTTTAACATTTTCTTCTCTGTGAAAGTCTTTATGTCTCCTTCAATTTTAAATGGTAGCATTGCTGAGTTGAATAGTCTTGCTTATAGGTCCTTGCTTTTCATCACTTTGCATATTTCGTGCCAATCCCTTCTGGCTTGCAAAGTTTCTGTTGAGTAATCAGCTGACAATCTATGGGAGCTCCCTTGTAAGTAACTATTTGCCTTTCTCTTGCTGCTTTTAGGATTGTATGTTTGTCCTTAACCTTTGCCACTCTAATTATAATGTGTCTTGGTGTGGGCCCATTTGGGTTCATCCTGTTTGGGACTCTGTGATTTCTGGGCTTGTATATCTATTTCCTTTGCCAGGTTAGGAAAGTTTTCAGTCATTATTTCATCAAATAGGTTCTCAATCCCTTGCTTTCTTCTCCCTCCAGTACCCCTATTATACGAATGTTGTTAAGCTTGATGTTATTCCAGAGGTCTCTTAAACCATCCTCATTTTTTAATTATTTTTCTTTCTTGTTGCTATTCTGATGGGGTGTTTCATGCTACCTTGTCTTCCAAATCACTAATTCAATGCTCTGTTTCATCTAGTCTGCTTGTGATTCCTTCTAGTGCATACTTCACGTCAGTCATTGTATTCTTAATTTCTGACTGGTTCTATTTTACAATTTCAGTGTCCTTTTTTATGCTTACCATCTCTTTGTTGAAGTTCTAAGTTCCTTGAGCATCCTTACAACCATTGTTTTGAACTTTGTATCTGGTACGTTCTTTGTCTCCATTTCATTTAATTCTTTTTTTCTGGAGTTTTCTTTTGTTCTTTCATTTGGGACATATTTTTTTGTCTCCCCATTTTGGCTGCCTCTCTGTGTCTGTTTCTATGTATTAGATAAATCTGCTATGTCTTCCAGTCTTGGCTGGGTAGCCTGATGTAGTAAGTTCCTTGTAAGACGTAGTAGTACAGTTTCTTTGTTCACCTGTGCCTGGTCCTTCAAGAATGTCCCTTTTGTGGGTTTTGTGTGCCCTCCTGTCATAGGTCAGCCTTGATTGCTACTGGCAGATCACTGGGAGGGACTGACCCTCAGGCTGACTGGCTATGGGGTTTGACCACATCCACAGTTTACGGGCTGCTGTGAGGAAGGCCTATACCACAGGCGGGATTTGGCCCAGCAGCCTCTGTTGCCTGTTGAGGTCACCTTTGGGTCTGCTGCTTGTGGGGCTAATTTGGCAGTGCTCTGCTGTGCTCTCAAGCCAACCTCCAGGTATATTGGTTGTGGGGCTTCTCGTGAGAGTCTCCATTTCAGGCCCATTCAGCCACTGCCTGTGACTGGCCAGGGAATGCCTGGTAGGTATTACAAAGCAACCTGCTGTTGGTCACTGCCTGTGCTAAACCTGGAGGCCATGGGAGATGCCACACTGAGAACCGAGGTTGGCTGCCACCAGTACTAGGCCTGGGGTAGCGCCTCAAAAAGCCAGGATACCCCAAGGCCTGCTGCCAACCGACAGCTCCCTTAAGACTTAGCCACTGATAGATCCTCGTGCAGTATATGAGTTGGGTGAGGCGAGGTCTTAGGTAGTCACCAGGGTGTGATGAGTGGTGTTCACTAGGTTAATGTAGATTCTGGTTTGGTGCTAGGTGTGAGTCGAGCTACTCAGCAAAAAGTCTCAAGAGTACACCTCAGGCCACCCACCTGGGGCCTGAGGACCCCTGGGAGTAGTCCATGAAAGAGTGCAATGCATAATTGGCTGCTCATTGAGAAAGGGTCTCCTGTCTTGGGCAAGTTGGGTGGGGCAGGTCCCGGGGAGTCACCAGGGTGGATCAAGCGGAGTTCACCAGACCAGTGAAGATTCAGATTTGGCCATGTGGAGGACAGCTCAACACAGAAAAAGATGGCACCTACCTGCTTGCTGTCCAGGAGAAGGATTCTACACAGGGAAAACAGCGACTGTCCTCTAGTCCTCTCTCTGAAGCCACTCAACTCTGTCTCTCCCTGTATATCTCTGATGCCTCTTGAGTCACTGTCCCTCCACTGGAGCCCAGGGTGAGTGCCTGCGAGCAAGTGAATCTGTGCATGGGCCCTTTTAGAGGACGTCAGGATTTCCTGAATCCTTCTGTCCCATCCTGAAGGTCAGAATCCCCACTGTTTTTCACAGCCAGATGTTGTGGGGGATTCTCTTCTCTGCAGCAGTACTCCAGGCTGAGGAGCTGGGTGTGGGGCTGGGGTCCCTCATTCCTGCAGGGGGGAACTCTGCAGGATATCCCTTCTGATTCTCAACTGCTACACACAGGTGTGGGGCCAGCCATTCCATGTCTCCATCACTCTGACCAGTCTTGACGTGGCTTCTTTATATTTTTAGTTACAAACCTTCTGTTCAGCTATACTTCAGATGGTTCTCCAGGTTAATGGCTCTATAATTTAGTTGTAATTTTAATGTGGTCACAGGAGGAGGCTACCACAGTGTTTATCTACGCTGCCATCAAAGATTACAAGCTGACATTTTAGCATTTTTATTAAGCTAGGTTTCATCTTGAAAATCCCCTGAGAAGGTCTCAGGGACCCTTCAGGGGTCACTGGACCACACTTTGAGAGCTGTTGACATAAAACATAATACCAAATCATGTAGATAGTGGATTCAATGCTCTTTCTAGGTCCATATATAAGTTTTTACTATAATCAAAGTGAGTTTTTCCTGAGCAAATGATTTCAAAGTTGATTAGATATCATCATTTCTGCCAAAACACACACACCCTCACAGTGTTGTTGAAATGACTGAGACAATAATATATGCAAAGCACCTTAGTCCCTTACCTGTCACTTGCTAAGAGCTGTGGTATTATTATTACATAACAACAACCATAATGGTCTGTGCTATGTGCACTATTTTATTATCCCAATTTTCATGAGGAAACCAAGCCAAGAGAGATTAAGTAACTTGCCCAAGTTCCCACAGCTGCAAGTGGGAGAGTTAGGAGCAACAGCCCCAACAGCCCCAGTCTGCTCCAGACCTCTGTAACCCATACCTCTCTCCTAAGAAGATTTAAAAACAAGAAGGTAGGGTAAAGCAAATTACAATTTCTCAATGAGAGATTTTGCTCCAAATAAAGATGAAAAATTATCAATGTTATGGAAGCATCCGAAATATCTAGTATAAATGTTTGAATAAAAGGAGCTGAATAGAAAATTATAATTACACCATGAAGAGTTATGTTAAAATATGTATACATGTCAATAAAAGTTGGGAAATATTCATAATGAATGAAAACAGTTATGAGTCAGAGTATACGAGTATGACTAATTTTGTCATATTTTGAAATTATCTCTATTATTGTATCGCTAATACAAAGAAGATAAACGTATATTTACACATTTTAACACAAACCTATGTTTGAGAAGTTGATGGTACTAATTCTTTATTATGTTTAATTAAAGTCTCTACAAAACTCTCCACCTGTGTCCTCATCTCCTTCTAAGTAAACCTGCTCCAGTTACTAGCACTGGAGATAAATAAAACCTGGCTTGTTAAATTGGCTTAATTATAACAGCCATAACAGAATTGTTTTCTGTTATTTTTCATTCCAAATGTACAACCTTTATATGATTTTGTGGAATGAACTGGGACAATTAATGTTTTAATGGAATGTGCTTTAACTTTTAAGCAAGGCCTGGACAACATGTGACATTTTGGAGGCAAACTGATTTGTAAGCAAAGAATTTGCTATGCTAAAGAGATAAAGTCTGTAAAAAAAAAAAAAATTTTAATGAATTAGAGTCCACTGAGGGGGTAAGTTAGTGGCACATTAATTAGGACAAGAGGCAATCAACCACAGGGAAGGTAATAATGAGAACACATATTTTAGAGAAATTCATTGTTCACTATTTAGCTGAAGACTGGTATTTAAAATCTGGCACAGGCCAGAGGTTTACAGAATGGCTCACTGCTGAGAAGGAACCTGAATTTGCCTGGAAAGAATGCTCCCTTCTAGTCTCCACCTGCACTGTAATTATCTGCAGAGAAACCCACGTGTAGCTCATCCCAAATTGCAGTAGTAATAGTTTTGATCTCCTTTCTTGTATACACATTAAAAAAGAAAAATAAGTTCTTTCTTTTCCCACCTGTCCACAAACAGACTGACTGGTGTGCGTTTCACCTTCTTGCTTTTCCTCTGCCTGACTTTTGGTGGCTTGTAAGATCGTGGTTGGTGGAGGTGCGTTTGAGTGAAGCCAGGGCAGGCGGGCAGAAGAGGAAAGGGCTAGAGGATGCAGGAACAGGGTGCTCTTCCCTTGACTCAGGTAAGGGAACAGAGAGAGCAGGGTTTCCTTAGCACGTACCTGTGGCAACTGAGCCCGGATATCTTCAGATCCAATGAATATACTTTCCAGATGAGACCATGTCCGCTGCATATCGAACCAGATAGAGATGACAGCATCAGCTGTGGACAGCTTCTTCTGCCAGCCTGACACTTCCTCCAGGAAGAAAGCGATGTACTTGGACACCATCAGGTTCTGAAGCTGAACTTGGTTATCCTCCAGAACCTCAATGAGGTCCTCATCCGAACGCAGCAGGGGGATGTTGGTCCGCGGGTGGGGCTCGTACTGGAATTCCATGCCAGCCCAGGTGGTCTGCAGCTCCTTTAAGATCTTCTCCATGCCCATCTCTTTCACAGCTTTGTCCACAATGCCCCTGACCTCGTCCTCAAAGTGGTGCAGCTGGAGCTGCAGGAGGTGTGCCAGGGTGGTGTCCTCGCCCATGGTGAAGCTCACGCCCGTGGCCTGCATCAGCTGCCTCCAGTGCCGGTCCCGGATGGCCGGATTCTGCAGCTCAGCCACTGCCCTCAGGGAGGTCAGGGTGTTCAGCACGGTGCTTTCCAGGCCTGTGAATGCATCCCAGGCCCTGACCTCCTTGTCAAGGTTCCGTATGTGCCTAGTAAACTGTTTGCACTCCAATTCCATGGCCTCCACGTTAATATTCCTCCACGCAGTGGTCTCCCAGGCATGGATAGTGGAGGTCACCATGCCAATTGTGTCCCAGAGCTCCTTCAGCTGGCAGACCTCCTTCCTGCACTGCTTCAGCTGCTTGTAGTCAGGAATGTTGACCTCAAACAAGCTGGCAGAATCAGAAATGGAGGCCATAGTGGATTCCATCTGCTTGATCTCAATGTGCCTAGCATCCAGTAATTGATGAGGGTCAGTGCTATCAAACCTACAAAACACAAGGTGTCCCTCTGTAAGTACAGCACACAAGTAAGTACCCATTTCCTAAAATCACCAAAGGAACACCAGCTCAGTCCTTTAGATGCTGAGTATTTTAGCAGACAGCAGTGATTTTCAACAAAGCCTGGGGAGAAAAGACATTCAGGGTAGATTGGAATACGATGAGCATAACCAGTCGGAGGAAAGGCAACTGAAGAGGAACATCCAGCTTGGATCCTTTCTTCACATCCCAGGAGTTAAAAATACTCTCATCCTCCACTTCCCCAGCTCCCCCATCCAGGTGTAGAGGAGAAAGCCCATTTGTTCAAGCTCCCTTTATACTCTTTCCACTTATCGGCTCCCACACAACTCGACACCAAAGAGCATTGTCTTGTTACCTATAGAGGCTGTAAAGTCAAAGCTTCTGCCAGGAGCTGCTAGTGGTAGGTAGGTAAACTTTAAGTGACAGAGCTGGCACTTACAAGTCCCAATCTGGCATTGCAGCTTTTATCCAGAGCCCTCCTGGCCAATCCCATCTCAGGAGCCGCGTGTGTCACAATGATACAACTGTGACATCATCGACCCATCTCCAGGTGGCCATAGCCACAGAAGTGCCCTGGCCCAATTCCTGCCCAGAGACATACTCACAACAGCTACTAGTGGTAGGTAGGTAAACTTTAAGTGAGAGAGCTGGCACTTACAAGTCCCAGTCTGACATTGCTCCCTCCAGGGCAGTGGCTCTCAGTGTGGCTGTGTACTAGAATCTCCTGGAACCTTTAAATAATCTCCCTGCTCAGGCTGCTCCCCAGTCCAAGTAAATCAGAATATTTGGGGGTGGGACCCAGGTGAGGGCATTTTTCAAACTCCTTGGGGGGTTGCAATGGGCCAGGTTGGTGTTCCTTGTGGTGAAGCTCACCCTGATGGCCAGCACCACTTTCAGGCAACAGTGTCTCCAAGTTCAAGAACCACTTGAAGACTGAGCACAAAGCCCCCACCAAAGCGCTATATAGTAACTGCTGCTTTGCTTCACTATGTGCCTCAAGGCAGGCTCTTAAGTCCCTCTGCCAGGCTGTTCTTGATCTGTTCCTTCCCCCCTTTGGCCTGCTCCCTCCCTCATCCAGGGGTAGCCTCTGGTTCTGTACTTGGACTTCTGTAAGCACTATAGCCAGCTTTACAAGTTTAGTTCACGTTTCCTCATCGTCATCACGTCTCTGATGCTGATGGCACACTCCCACTGTTCCTGATCTTCACTACTTTATCCCTCCAGAATTGCATTCCTGGTATAGCGTCTCCTCCAACTTAAGAACTCTACCTGCAAAGGAACCCACATGGGCAGATAACATCTCTTTGGTCAGGAGCACCCAGAACCCATGTGTTCAAGCAGCCTCATTTTCCTCCCCTAACCTCCCTTTACCATTTCTCCCCATCTCCAATCTCAGGTTTTCTCGTTTCTGTGAGCTTAGAGGGCTAGATATTGGGGATACCCTGACTTAAGGGTGAATACTATGGTCCTCTAAAATCAGATCAGAGCATCACAGGGTGTATCATCAAGGGGAAAGTTGAGAAGAAATGAGTGACAATTGGCCATTTCCTCCAGTCATGTGTGTGTGTGTGTGTGTGTGTGTGTGTGTGTGTGTGTGTGTGTCTGCACATGTTGCCTGGTGGGGTGTGGAGGGGAAGGGAAAAAGGTAGAGAATGACATACAAACTCTTTTTCTTGAACTGCCTCTTCTCTTGGTTGTCTTTGGAAATATTTGAGTTGACGGATGGCAAGTAATCCTAATTAAAGCCATTTACCTGAACTGCTCACTACTTAAGCCTAATTACCATGCAACACAATAACGGTCATGCATACCATTAAATTAGTGTCAGATTAACTTTGATGCTTGCTATGTTTGATTCCTGCTTGTTCAATCTAAATAGTTTTTGGCCCATGTGCTATGATTGTGGATTTACATCTTATGAGAGGGAGACTGAACATCATTGCCCCGCACCGTTCTCCAGCTCCCAAGTGTTGCAGAACAAAACACAAGGTTGGCCTTCTCAGAGCTGAAGAGGGCCCTCTATTTATATAGGCCAGGAGCTTTCTCCCCATAAGAGCAGTAGAAAAAAAACGTGGAAGGAAAGAAAGGGAATGTCCTCATGGCAAGTGGTCCAGCAGAAAAGATTGCCACTCGAGTGGTCCTTCTGCTTGTTCTTCATTTCCAAAGACTAATTGTTGGTGTATGTAGATTCTATCTTTTATCTTGACTAGACTGAACTTGAAAAGTGAACTTAGCCTCTTTTCCAGCTTGTATCTCTCCAATGCAAGCTCTATCAGACAAATTCTAAAATCCCACATTGTATTTATTAATGGAGTATAATTGAGGAATAACTTATTAGGTAAGATATGAGCTATTAGAGTGTTTGGGGGTGTACACAGAAAACAAATGATCTTTCTAACCATTTCCTCAGCACATATGAACATCCTTAAATCAATATCAGTTCCTCAAATATTTGTAAGAGGTGACCATTTGTCAAATATATTCCAAACTTCATCTACCCTGAAGCATAATTTTTATTTATCGTTTAAATTTGTGGACAGTCATTTCCTGTAGCTGAGCACACATAAAAGTTAATTTGGCCTAAGTAGTGAAAGGAACCTCTGGACACGAGGGCAGGTAACCTTCTTCCCATTTTAAAACTCTAGTGCAAATTGTCACGATATTCATAGACCTGATTAATGTGCCTAATAAACTTGAAACCGTTCTCCAAACCCTGAGGGAGCAATACAGCATAAGAACAGGAAAGTAATAGGAGAGAAAAGGGTGTAGTAAGTCTTTGAAATGGAAATAATAATGCATAAGTATTTTAATCTAAAAGAGAAATGTCTGGAAAGTCAGATGAATAAAACTAGAATGAAGAGAAATGGAAATACGGTGCTCATGTGTGTGATCTTAGAAAAGTGATTGATTCCAACCTGACCTAGACATGAGCAGAGAGAGAGAGAGAATGGAAAAGTGACTTAAATTAATTCTCAGGACGCTGGCAGTTGGTAAGTATTAACCTCAGTACCACACCTATATATACAATGAACGATGGCCCACCTCTGCTTGATACCCCACAGGTATCATAAAACACAACATGTCTGATCTGAATTTGTGATCTTTCAGTTCTTCTCATTCTGTGGCCCCCATGTCAGTGAGCAGTGAAAACAATACCTTCCACTGAGCTGTCTGAAATGGAACGTAGAAAATTATGCTAGAATCTCCTCCCTGCTCACCTCCCATACTTAATCAATCCTGCTGATTCTCCCTCCCGAATCCATTCTCCTGTCTCCATTCTCACCGCCACTGCTTCAATTCAGGACTATGGCTTCGCACCTGGGTAGTTGCAATCACTGTCCCATGGAGCCCCCGGCCTTGAGTCTGTTTCACCCTGTCCTGCTCCTCACAGGCATGAGAGTGTGGTATTTACATTACGTCCTTCTCAGCTTAGGCTCCTCAGTGGGTGGTCACAGTCCAAACCTGGGCACGTGGACCTCTCCATTCTCATCTCCCACTTCCTGCATTCCAGCCATACACACATGCGGTTCCCCAGCTACTTCTTACATTTTCATCCTCTGTGCCACTGTATGTTCTGCTTCCTTGGCCCAGAAGATCCTCACTTCCCACGCCTCTTTTCTGCAAGTGGTTAATTCTCATTTACCTATTGGCTCAAGCACCATCTTCATGGGGGACTTTTGTTCTCCTCAGTGGGAGTTAGAGTTGGCACTCAATGAACATGTCTAATTACTGATTTTTGAAGTTGTCCTTGAGGCTGTGAGTCCTCAAGGTCAGGGAATGTGTATCATCTTAAAATTCTAGCACTTATATCATTTTTTGCAAACTCCACTGTTGGGACCAGAACCTATGAAAAGTCTTGAATCAGTGAATGAGTCAGATTAACTGGAAGAACAGGGTCAAGCGGAACTAATAAGTCTTAGGATACTGATATGGTCCTGGGAGAGTTAATGATAATATAGCCAGCTCTTTTCTCCAGCTATAGACAACAGACACTGTGCAAGCAAGACAGAGCCCTTCTTTCCTCATGTCTGTAGCATCGAGCTATTTGGAAAGCCTTGCTTTTTTTAGCTGTCATGCAGGAAAGCACCCAATGAGAGGGTGTCTCCAACACAGCTCTTCCAACTGTTCAGAGAACCTAGTTGCCAGTCAGCTGAAAACACTAGCTCTCCATTGAGCTGGAGCTCAGAGGAATCAAAAACTTTAGCTAAGAAACCCCTGGATCACCCTGGTTTTGATGTGGGTAAGAAGACTGCATGTCATGGCATCGGTCCTTAAGGTCAGGAAGACCTTGTTCAAGGCCAGGAAGACTAAAGAAGAGAATGCAGCTAGAAGTATGGAACATTCCTTTCACTCAAAGGGGAGAGAGAGTTTGTCTCCAATTTTAAAAGTTGTGCAAAGTCCTTGAATCTCAGCATGATGATTTAGTCAATTACTGTGAAGTGAGAGAGCTCAGCTAAGAATATGCTGATACAGTTTAAAGTTAAGAAATAAAGGAGAAAGTAAAACTTGCCTTGGACGTGAAGAAAGAACCTCAACCCAAGCAACCTGACTTCACCCAGCACCTGTCAGACTACAAGGGCCTAATGAGACACTCACTTTCTTTTTCCTCCTCAGAGACAAAATCAATGTGAGCTTAACCTGTAATCTAATCAAGAGCAGAAACTTGCATTCACGGAGAAATGTACCAGGGTCTGCACTTTAAAATTCGTAAATGATCTCAAAGTGAAAGAACCAGAATTAAACTCATTAAACACACACAGTACCTAAAAATTTTAAACACACATTCACACACACCCAGCTAAGAAACAAAATAAAACATAAGCTGATACCCTCTAAGATTCCCTTTAGCAATAAATCTACAATGCTGCTCTAGTCCTGACGGTTTTCTTGACAAGAAGAGGAATACATCAAAATTGCAGTAACGTTTGGTTTTCCACACTGTGTGCAGTTCTTTTCAAAGCATTCTTTTGCAAAGATTCATCTGCATGTCAAATTAACAGATGTGAATTTGGAAACCCAGCAAAGAGTAGCAATATCCTCATAGCCAGCAGATCCAAGTGTGAAGAAAGAAAAAAACAATGCAGCTATCAAATGGAAAAAACATCGCCAGCTGATTGATACACACACACACACACACACACACACACACACACTCACACGATGTAACTACGAAAGAGGGAGGGACACCAGATTTCCAACAGATACATAAAAACACACCAGCAAATAAGTGTTGTTTCCTTTCAAGCAGTCTCAGAAGTCTGTTTGGGAAGATATTGCACCAAACATCTTTGGAATTCCTCTTTTGAAATTTTCTGAAGAGACAGTTGCTGCAAAGATATTATTAGGCTGGTGCAAAAGTAATTGCAGTTTAAAAGGTTAACAACAACTGCAAAAACTGCAGTTACTTTTGCACCAACCTAACATTAGTGTCATTGTTTGTATGGCTGCTGCAGTCAGTGTGATAATTGTTAACACAAAGCAGTACCACCCCGCTTGGTAACCCACCTCCCTCACCAGCTTTGGCTCTGCATGATCTGTGCTGAATTTCAGAACGTCAACTGCATGCCAAAGGAGAAGTCAAAAGAATGGGCCTCAGACTCTAAAAGGAAAGTCCCAAAAGGTGCTCCACAAATGTTCTGAGCACTAAATGTTTCTTTGGAACAAGGGCATAGCTCTGAAGGCAATTATTCTAAAGGGATACAGACTCATATGGAGTCATACGCCCTGGCATGACTGCTTAAAAAGAAACCAGTTACATCACCTAGAGCAGCAGTCTCCAAGTTGGCTGCACAGTGGAACCACTTGAGGAGCTTAGGGTTACAAACTACTGATGCTCAGGAGTCACCCCCAGAGAGTTTAATTTAGTTGGTCCTTAGGACAGATTGCACATTGGAAGCTTTAAGTGCTCCCCCAGGTGATTCAAATTTTCAGCCAACATGGCCGCACACTGCTTTAGAGTCCTATGTTGTGCATATATCTTAAGCATGGTTTACACAGCTATCCTTCCGACTCTAAATATACTCATCCTGTTCTCTGTAGCCCCAAGTATAATGTTTGGGAGATAGCAGCTGCTTAATAAATGTTTGTATAATACATGAATGATAAGAGTAGATAGGCCCTTACTGTGTGCCATGCTGAGTGACCAACAGTCCCAGTTTGCCTGAAACAGAGAGGCTTCCCCGGATGTGTGACTTTCAGTGCTGAAACCATGAGTCCCAGGAAAACCAAGATGGTTGGTGACTCTATGCTAAACACTTGCAAAGAGTATTTCTTTCATCCTATCAGCAACCTAATGAGGTGAATATTATTATTAACCCCATTTAACAGATGAGGAAACTGAAGCACAGAGATACTGAGTAGCTTCCCTGACATACACAGTAAGTTGTAGGCTGAGACTAGATACTAAGCAGCTGGAATCCAGCATCCACGTACTTAATCATTATGCTGTATTTCCTTCTAATAGAGCTGTAGGGTTTTGTTTTTACTTTTTTGGATTTGTTTGTTGGGTTAACCTGTATCTCTCAATATTATATTTCTGTGAGTAAGTAACCCTTGAAAATGAAAAAGTTCTTCCCTCTTTACATAGGGCATGTTCAAGTTTAAAGACTTCCAAGCTTGTCTACGTATATAAAACTACAGAGGAGAGCCAGCAAGAAGCTGAGCTAGGGAAACTGAGAGCAAATCCTGGAACTGGAGTGAGAGGAGAGTAACCATTTCACCCAGCATTTCAGCAGCCACAGGACAATTCAGAACCAGCGTGTTCTCCTGGTTGGAGACCCTGGTGCTAGGCAGTGGACGAGGAGCAGACCCCAGGCAGGCGTCTCCACCAAGGGAGGAAGCCCCTGAGAAAGGAACACATGTGTGTGCATGTGGGCACATGTGAATGGGGTTGCCTACCCTGTACCTGTTTTGTTTACGCAAAGACCCTTAATCACAAGTAGGGAGGTGTACGAGCAATACAAAGTAGAGAAAGCACACCCTGAAGTAAACCCTTCACCTCAATCCTTCCTTTAGGCCACCAAAATGACTTCCAACATTATTTTAAATCCTATCAGCTTTTTTTTTTTGAAACCGAAAGGAGTCCGTGAGAACTTAGAATACTAACAGTTTAGTAAACACCTAGTAATATTAGGTCCAACCACTATGGAAAACAATACGGAGTTTCTTCAAAAAAGTTAAAAATAGATCTACCATACAACCCAGCAATTCCACTTTTTGGGAATGAAAGCAGGATTTCAATGAGATATATGTGCTCCCATGTTTATCACAGCATTATTCACAATACTCAGTCAAGATGTGGAAACAACCCAAATGCCCATCAACGGATGAATGGATAAAAAGATGTGGTACATATATACAGTAGAATATTATTCAGCCATGAGAAAGGGGGATATCCTTCCATTTGCAACAACATGCATAGACCTTTAGCATATTAAACTAAGTGAGATAAGTCAGAGAAATACAAGCAGTGTGTGATATCACTTATATGTGGAATTTTAAAAAGTTAAACGTATAAAAAGCAAAGAATAAAACGGTGGGTTACCAGGGGGTGGGAATAGGAGTGATGGTATTTAAGGGTGCAGACTTATAACGAGTACTAAATAAGCCATAGAGACTAATGCACAGTATAAGGACTATAGACAATAATATATTGTAATTATGTAATGTGATAAATATCACTACATCGGTAATCATATTGTAACATATAAATGTATTAAAGTAACACACTGTACACCTTAAACTTACCCAATGTTACATGTCAAATTTATTTTTTTAAAACCCTCTAGTAATTTTATCATATTAAATCCCTTCATAGGCCTGGAGACACAGAAGGTTCTAGCCCTTTTTTTTTAAGGCAAAGTATTTGTACAACCTTTGGTCACCTCACATGGACCATGGTAGGACTCTGTCCACATCAGCACTGTGTTCTTACCAATGGACCTAAATGGGGGAGAAGACTGTTAGCTAGCCACCATCTGCTAAAAGAATACACAAATTCAATGCAAAGATCATCAGTGACTCAAAGACGGCCATGTTTAAAGGAAAGGAGGCAGCAGTGACAACTTGGGCCCATACCTGAAGGGAGCTTCTCTGTGGAATCTCTCCCAGAACTGCCGCTGTTCAAGCTCAAAGGCCGCACACCTCTGGCGGAGAAGAGCCACTTCATTTGCCTGCAGGGGGGCCACACGCTGCCTCACAGTGATGGCCAACTTCTTTATGTTGCTCCATTTCTCAGGCAGCTCCTGCAAAGGAGACCTCGGTGTGGTCAGACACACAATGTGCTCCCCGCCCCCACAGTTCTGAAGTAGGACAGTACCCAGGTGTCTCCATCTCTGCGACAAAGCCATGTGACGATGTCCCGGTATCACTGGGCTGTTCTCAATCCCCCTTCCTTGACTTAGCTCCCTGGTTGCCTGCTCCCCTCATTGTTACCTACTTTAGATTCAACACCATTCTTCTTGACCTAACCTCTAACCTAGTAATCTGTGCCCTGTTCCGTATTTTCAAAAGTGCTTGGTTATTTTATTAGGTTGGTGCAAAAGTAATTGCAGTTTTTGCAAGTATTATCCTTTTAAACCACAATTACTTTTGCACCAACTTAATATGTCCTCTTAGAGCACGTTAACATTTCTCAGACCTGACTTTTTCCTCTGAATGCAAAAGTTGGTTCAGCCCTAATTCTGGAAAAAAAACCAAAACACTTCATCCACATCAATTCTCCCAGGTATCTCCAGTATTATGTTGTTTCATATTTACTGAGTTTCAAGCATGTGCTAGACATTACACATACACTACACATACAGTCCCAAAACATGGACCTTGGGTTGTCGCCAAACCTGTTTTTCATTACTTCAAGCCAGCTCACCTCACTCTGAAATCCTGAAACTGTCCCTCTATTTCTTTTATTAAGAAAACATAAACTTTGCACTGACCTCTAACTGCTTAAACACTGTTTCTGGCAATTCTTGTTCATAGGCCTTCAGCAATTCAATAGTTTGCTTTAAGGGCTCAAACATCTCGTCGGTGCTGCTCTGCCGTTCCTTAAGAGCCAGGAGCTGTCCCATTACCTCAACCAATCCTTTGAAATCTCCTTTTTCAACTTCCTTGAGCAGGCTGCTCTCACTATTTTTTATAAACACTTCAAGGTCAGCCAAGCTAAGCAAAACAAACAAAGAGAACATCAGGAGCCATTTTCCTTCCACTGCTGGAAAGGAAGATTCATTTATTTCTCCAATAATAATGGCTATTGTTACAGAAAACTTTCCATGGGCCCAGCACGCTGCAGTGACTATCCCATAAGAATACAGGCCTCTTTAGAAGTGTCCAAGTCATGAAAGACAAAGACTGAGACCTCCATGCTGCAGGGAACTCAGGAGACATGACACGTTGGTGGGACAGCTGGTGACGTGAATAAAGTCTGTAGATTAGTTACCAGTTCTATATCAATATTGACTTCCTGGTTTGCAGTACTATGGTTACACAAGATGTTATTACTTGGGAAAACTGAAGCCAAAAGAGACCTCTTTGTACTATTTTTGTAACTTTTTTGGTAAGTCTGAAATCATTTCAAAGTGAAAAGTTAAAAAAACTGAAAAAAAAAAAAAATACTGTGACCTCTAAAATCATGACACATTTGGGTTAGATTTTGACACTTAGGAGATGTGTAACCATGGCCACGTCATTTAGCATCACTGAGACTCAGTGTCCTCACCTATAAGATTGGAAAGATCATTTCTGTTTCACTGGATATTATAAGAATTAAATGTGATTTATTCTTTCATTCAAAAATGTTTATTGAGCATCTATCTATTCTGAGCCCCTAGCATGTCTCCAGGTTCTGAAAGTAGAATCATACATAAGATAAACAAAGGCTCCGCCCTAATGAAGTTTACATTCTAGTGGGAAAAGTAAATAGGAAACAGTGATAAAATCAGTTGTATACTTTCACATAGAGATGAGTGCTATGAGATAAAGAGATAGAGACTAAGAAGAGGGCTATTTCATATGGAGCACTCAGTGAGGCCTTTTTCCTGAGAGAATATTTGAGCAGAAATGTAAATGATGTGAAGAAGTGAGCCACAGGAAGAAATGGGAGAAGAGCTTTCCAGGTAGAAGGAGAAGCGTGAGTAAAGGCACTGAGACTGGATTAAGTTTGATTTGTTTGAGTAAAAGGGAAAAAGTCAGCGTGGTGGAAGCATAAGTGGAAAGGAGGCAGCATGGAGGGAGAGGTCAGAGCATTGACAGGGGCCAGATACTGCAGGGCCTTACTGACCATGGTAAGCCCAGGTTTTATTCTAAGCACAAGGACTCTGAGAAGGAGAATGACATGACTTGATTCATATTTTCCAAATGATCAGTAACTGGCAGAGAACAGGTTTTAGCTGGAGGCGGTAGTGATGGTGGTGGTGGCATTGGCGATGGGAAATCAAGAATAGAGGCCATTTAGGGACTACGGTTGGTACCCAGGTGTAGACAGAAGATGTTGTCTTTGAACTGGATGGTGGATGTCAAAAGTAGTCAGATTCAAGATAATTCTGCATGTATTGCCAGTGGGGCCCCCTGATGTATTGGGGGAAAAGGTGTGAGGGAACGAGAAAAATCAACAGTGACTCCTGGCAATGGGGCAAATGATGATGCCATTTAAAGGTCTGGGGAAGACCAGCTTTTCTTGGAGGGAGAAGAATAAGTTTAAACATGTTAGGTATGAGGGGCGTCACAGACACCAGGCACCTAAGTGAGACACTTATAGGCAGTTGAATGTAAGTCTAGAGTTCCTGACAGGGGTGAAAATATATACTTGGTACTTACCAGCAAACAGATGGATTTAAGTTGTTGGCTTAGATGTCACCCAGAATAGAATGTAGATAGAGAAGACAGTTCAGGATTGAGGTATCAAGAATTCTAGTATTTTGAAATCTAGAAGAAGAGATGAGCCCAGCTAAGGAGACCAAGAAGGCATAGCCAGTAAAATAGAAGGAAAACAATAAAAGTAAGGTATCCTGAAAGCCAGAGAAAGAAACTGTTTGGGAAAGGAGTGATCAGTTGTGTCAAATCCTGCTGTGAAATACAAGTAAGATGAGAGCTGATAATTGCCACAGTAATTGGCCATAAGAAAATCAATGGTGACTGCAGAGAAAGTTGGAGACTCATGGACTTCTGTTTCTAGCTGTCTGATGTACATGGTAATATGAATAACCCTTCTGCTAAAACAATTAATATGCTTAAGCAAATATTTCAAAATCACTTCAAAATGCATCACTAAAGTAACATGAAATTAATGAATCTCCAGAGGCTGAAAATGTAGTTAGAGCAAGAACTAAGTAAGGTTCAAAGCTGGCTTTCATGTGATAGTTTCTACTGATCCCCGGAGACCTTGAGTTTCTCTTTTGACAGCTTTATGGCATGTGGGGAACAAGTGACTCCGCCTAGGACCCATACAAGGTGAGGGGGCTAATAGAAAGCTGCCCATGAAGTCGCAATACCGTAAGGGTGAACAAGAAATACATACGCTGCACAGAAAAGGACAGTACGGAAACGTACCTGCCTTAACCTGGGCACTAAGGGGACCACAGGGCAAGTTGAAGTACAAGTGGTCTGGGATTGCAGGAGTCCCTTGAGGACTGGCAGAGACAAATACAAATCCTTTCCAGAGAAATGCAAGCAGAATCCAATCCTCAAAGGATTCCCATAGATAAAATCCAAGGAACATTATTTTTACAATCAAAAGTCACAAAATACACAAGGAAGGAAGTCACCATGAGTAGGGGCCAGCAGAAACAGCAAAATTAAACCTGTGACGATTTCAGATGTTGGAACTCAGATGCAGAACATAAAATAGCAATATTTAATATATTTAAAGGCCACAAAAAGAGTTCTCTTTTAAGCATCTTACTTCATTGTTCTTGACTCACATAGCAGGAGAAAGTGCTTTCCCTGCAATTTCTTGGACATCAATTCAAGACTAAGAAAAATAGCTTCATATTTTTAAGCATGATATATCAGCTTAGACAGAAATGCTTTCTTTAGGAATCACCCTCCAGAAGCCTAGATAAGCTCTTACAGTCTCAGTAGGTCACAGCCCCTCCCCCGACCCAGCTTTATGTTCAAGTTTAAATTCAGCATTGTTTCCAAGTCAGGAATGGAGGCAATTTCAGAGGCTTTTCAGATATGCCCAGAATCTGCGATAGTGCGTGGACCTTCTTATTAAATGATGGATTCTGAGAAGTGACAAAATTTATTGAGGTGAATAACATGAAAATTATGGCCTGCGGTGGCATTACTTTGTGAAAAGAAGCATAGGAAAAACTTTTCATATGTATTTTAGCAAAGCAAAAATGATCATACTGTGCTATGATAATGGGCAATTTTAGGAGAAAGACGCTAATAATTTTCTGTAGGGCTTTATGTTGCCTTTAATCTGTGGCATGAAGAAACAAACCATATTTAAGCTGACAAATCAAAAGTTGTCTTCAGAATATCCTCTAATTAATGTATTTTAGAACTTAAAAAATGAATAAATAAATAAAATAGAAGCCATAAAATTTGAGCAAAGAACAAGAGGGTATAAAATGAGCAAGCAAAATTACAAAATTACCAAGTAGAATATCTAAAAATGGAAAGTATAATTAAAAATTAAATCTTGTTGAATGGATTAAACAGGAGATTTAGAAAAAGCTGAAAGACAGAATTAGGCTGCTGTATGATAAAAGTGGAGAAGTTATTGAAAAATATAAAAATTGTTAAAAAAGCATGAGGGCAAGAAAAAGATCTCACATAAGTGTAATAAGAGCTCCAGAACACAGAGAGAAAGGGCAAGAAGCAATCTTGAGGAGATGCTGCCTGAGGATTTTCTTGAATTGCTGAAAGACACCAAATGTAAAGCCTGACAAATTCCAGGTGGAATTAATGTAAAGAAACTCACACAGGCACTTCAATATGAAACTGCAGAATACTAAAAAGACCAAAAACACTCTTAAAATTAGTTTCAGAGTAAAGACAGATTTCTACAAAATAAAACAAACAAACAAAAAACATTAGACCGATGGCTGACTGACTACTCAACAGCAAAAATGGAAGGCAAGACACAGTGGAATAACACTTTCAGTAGACTCACAGAAAATACCTGTTATCTTAAAATTCTCTCTTCCACAAAACCATTTTTTTTCCAAGAACAAATGTATACATTTTCAAGCAAAGAAAAAAATGAAAGGGTTCCACCAATAAACCCTTATTAAAGGAACTTCTAATGCATATACTGTAGATAACAGGTCTGTAGTGTAAAGAACAAAGATATCAGTAAATATGTAGTTAAATTAAATAAATATTGAATATATAAAAATAAAGTATAATTTTTGGAGTTTAAACAAATAGAGAACAATTGAAATTACTGGGAATAACAGAATGTAATTCAATGGATGAACACCTGAGATCAAACTATTCTAACATTTTTGGATTGATTGTGAGGAGAGTAACAATACTGATAAATTTATCCCTTTTAAGGATGCTTATTAAAATAGCTACAGTGCCCACTAGAGCAGTAGACCTAGATAGTACAACATGCAAATTAGCAGAAAGGTAAAAATGGAATAAGAAAGAGGAAAAGCAAAAGAAAACATTAAAAAAGCAAACAAACATTCAACCCAAAAGCAGGCAAGAAAGGAGAAAAAAAAAGGAAAAGATCAAATAGAAAGTACATAATAAAATAGTAGGAATGAATCTAAATATGGCAGAATAGATGTCAATGAACAAAACCCTTCAGGTATAAGACATACAGTAAGGTAGATAAACCTTCAATTTTATGCCTGTTATAAAAATTTCTCCTAACATAAAGGCAGAGAGAGACTGAAAGCCAAAGGATAAAATGAGAGACACCAGGCAAATATAATACAAAGGAAACTGGTTTAGTTACAGTAATATAAGATAGAACAGATTTTACTACAAGAAATACAGCTAGTGATAAAGAAGATCTTTAATGTGTGGCTAAAAGCTTCAATTTGCCAGGAAGATATATAAAGTTAAACTCTGTATGCTCACATAAGCTTAAAATATATGAAACAAAAAGTGACAGAAGTACAAGGAGAAATTCAAGATCTACCATCAAAGCGGAAGATTTTTTAACACAACTATCTCTGTAACTGATAAATTAAGCAGACAAAAACAAAAACAAAAAACAAACAAGGCAGTGAAGATACAGTGGATTTGAATAAAACAATTAACAAGTTTGATCAAATAAGCATGTACAGAACATTACACCCAGCAGTTATAAGAATACATATTCTTTTCAAATACAGTAGTACCTCGGTTTTCAAACATCTCCGTTGACAAACATTTCGGTTTATGAACGCCGTAAACCCAGAATAAATGCTTCAGTTTTCGAACACATTTCAGAAGTCCAACATATCACATGGCTGACAGCAAGATCCTGAGGCCTAGCTGTCGGCTGTTTTCCAATGTTTCAGAACTCCAACGGTCTTCCGGAACAGATTACGTTCGAAAACCGAGGTACCCATTCATCTATCGAAGGACATTTTGGTTGTTTCCATGTCTTGGCCACTGTAAACAAAGTAAGAAAAGATGATATAGGAACATTTGTGAAAACATGGATGGATCTTGAGAGAGTAATGCTGAGCGAAATAAGTCACACAGAAAAAGCAGCGAACCATGTGATTTCACTGATATGTGGTATATAAACCAAAAAGAACAAAAGAACAAGACAAACAAATGAGAAACAGAAACTCATAGACACAGACAATATTTTAGTGGTTACCAGAGGGTAAGAGGGGTGGGGGGTGGGAGATGAAGGTAAGGGGGATCAAATATATGGTGATGGAAGGAGAACTGACTCTGGGTGATGAACACACAATGGGATTTATAGATGATGTAATACAGAATTGTACACCTGAAATCTATGTAATTTTACTAACAATTGTCACCCCAATAAATTTAATAATAAAAAAAAAGAAAACCGAGGTACCACTGTAAGTGTCCAGAACAATTACAAAAACTGACCATACTGTAGTGTATAGAGCAAGCTTCAACAAATTTCAGACATTGTTATTACATATATCACAGTCTCTGACCACATTGTTAGAAATTAGTAACAGAAATGTAACTAGAAGAACCCCATATTTGGAAAATTAAATATATATAAACACAACATAATGGATATTAAAAAATTTAGAACTAAATTATAATCAAAATATTGCATACTAAGGCTTGTGACATGTAGGTAAAATTGTACTGCAAATGGAATTTATAACTTTTTTTTTTTTTTAATTAAATTTATTGGGGTGACAATTGTTAGTAAAATTACATAGATTTCAGGTGTACAATTCTGTATTACATCATCTATAAATCCCATTGTGTGTTCATCACCCAGAGTCAGTTCTTCCATCACCATATATTCGATCCCCCTTACCCTCACCCCCCCCCACCCCCCTTACCCTCTGGCAACCACTAAACTATTGTCCGTGTCTATGAGTTTCTGTTTCTCATTTGTTTGTCTTGTTCTTTTGTTGTTTTTGGTTTATATACCACATATCAGTGAAATCACATGGTTCTCTGCTTTTTCTGTCTGACTTGTTTCGCTCAGCATTACTCTCTCAAGATCCATCCATGTTGTCACAAATGTTCCTATATCATCTTTCTATTTGTCTTGTTGATGATAGCCATTCTGACTGGGGTGAGGTGATATCTCATTGTGGTTTTGATTTGCATTTCTCTGATGATTAGTGATGTTGAGCATTTTTCATATGTCTATTTGCCATTTGTATGTCCTCTTTGGAGAAATGTCTCTTCAAGTCCTCTGCCCATTTTTCAATTGGGTTGTTTGTTTTTTGTTGTTGAGTTGCATGAGTTCCTTGTATATTCTGGATACTAGCCCCTTATCGGAGGCACTGTTTGCAAAAATCTTCTCCCATTCAGTTGGTGGCCTCTTTATTTTGTCAATGGTTTCTTTTGCTGTGCAGAAGCTTTTAAGTTTCATATAGTCCCATTCGTTTATTTTAGCTTTTACTTCCATTGCCTTTGGAGTCAAGTTCATAAAATGCTCTTTGAACCCAAGGTCCATAAGTTTAGTACCTATGTTTTCTTCTATGCAGTTTATTGTGTCAGGTCTTATGCTTAAGTCTTTGATCCATTTTGAATTAACTTTGGTACATGGTGACAAATAGCAGTCCAGTTTCATTCTTTTGCACGTGGCTATCCAATTCTCCCAGCACCATTTATTGAAGAGGCTGTCTTTGCTCCATTGTATCGTACTTGCTTCTTTGGCAAAAATCATCTGTCCACATTTATGTGGTTTTATTTCTGGGTTCTCAATTCTATTCCATTGGTCTATGTGTCTGTTTTTCTGCCAATACCATGCTGTTTTGATTATTGTGGCCCTGTAGTACAGGCCAAAGTCAGGAAGTGTGATACCTCCATTATTGTTCTTTTTTTCTTAAGATTGCTTTGGCTTTTCGGGGTCTTTTGTGGTTCCAAACAAATCTGATGATTTTTGTTCTATTTCTTTAAAATATGCCATTGGGATTTTGATGGGGATTGCATTGAATCTGTATATTGCTTTGGGTAATATGGCCATTTTAACTATGTTGATTCTTCCAATCCATGAGCACGGAATGTCTTTCCATTTCTTTGTGTCTTCTTCAATTTCTTTCAAAAATGTCTTATAGTTTTCAGCATATAGGTCTTTCACATCCTTGGTTAAGTTTATTCCTAGGTATTTTATTCTTTTTGCTGCAATTGCAAAAGGAATTGTTTTTTGTATTTCTTTTCTGAGATTTCATTGTTAGTATATAGGAAGGCAATGGACTTTTGTGCGTTGATTTTGTAGCCAGCAACTTTACTGTATTCGTTGATTGTTTCTAATAGCTTTTTGGTGGAGTCTTTAGGGTTTTCTATATATAGCATCATGTCATCTGCAAAGAGTGATAATTTAACTTCTTCATTCCCAATTTGGATGCCTTTTATTTCTTTCTCTTGCCTGATTGCAAAGGGCTTCAGTTTTCTCCATTAATTATGAGATTAGCAGAGGGCTTGTCATATATGGCCTTTATTATGTTAAGGTATTTTCCTTCTATACCCATTTTATTAAGTGTTTTAATCATAAATGGATGTTGTATCTTGTCAAATGCTTTTCTGCATCAATTGATATAATCATATGATTTTTGTCCTTTATTTTGTTTATGTGATGTATCACATTGATGGAGGGATGAACCCCACTTGGTCGTGATGAATAATCTTTTTAATGCATTGTTGTATTCGATTTGCTAGAATTTTATTTAGGATTTTTGCATCGGTATTCATTAGAGATATTGGTCTGTAGTTTTCTTTTTTGTGCTGTCCTTACCAGGTTTTGGTATCAGGGTAATGTTGGCCTCATAAAATGAGTTAGGGAGTACTGTCTCTTCTTCAATTTTTTGGAAGAGTTTGTGCAGAATTGGTATTAGATCCTCTTTGAAGGTTTGGTAGAATTCACTAGTGAAGCCATCTGGTCCCGGACTTTTGCTTTTGGGAAGGTTTTGGATGACTGATTCAATTTCGTTACTGGTGATCGGTCTGTTTAGATTTTCCAGTTCTTCATGGTTCAGCCTTGGAAGGCTATATGTTTCTAAGAACTTGTCCATTTCTTCTAGGTTGTTGAATTTGGTGGCATATAGTCCTTCATAGTATTCTTGGATGATCCTTTGTATTTCTGTGGTGTCCGTGATAACTTCCCCTTTTACGTTTCTGATTTTGTTAATCAGTGTCTTCTCTCTTTTTATCTTAGTAAGTCTAGCCAAGGGTTTGTCAATTTTGTTAATCTTTTCAAAGAACCAGCTCTTTGTCACATTAAATTTTTCTATTGTCTTTTTGTTCTCTATTTCATTTAGTTCTGCTCTAATTTTTATTATTTCCTTTCTTCTGCTGACCTTGGGTTTTACTTGTTCTTCTTTTTCTAGTTCTTTAAGGTGTAACATGAGGTTATTTATTTGGGAGTTTTCTTGTTTCTTGAGATAGGCCTGTAATGAGATAAATTTCCCTCTTAAAACTGCTTTCGCTGCATCCCAAAAATTTTGGTAGGATGTATTTTCATTGTCATTTGTTTCTATGTATCTTTTGATCTCTCCTCTAATTTCTTCTTTGACCCAGTCCTTCTTTAAAAGTATGTTGTTTAATCTCCATGTATTTGTCTTATCCCGCTTTCTTTTTACAGTTGATATCCAATTTCAAAGCCTTGTGATCAGAGAATATGCATGGTATGATTTCAATCTTCTTAAATTTGTTGAGACTGATTTTATGTCCCAATATATGGTCTATCCTTGAGAATGTTCCATGTACACTAGAAAAGAATGTATAGTCTGATGTTTTAGGATGAAGTGCTCTATAAATGTCAATTATGTCCATTTCATCTAATGTGTCATTTAGGGCTACTATTTCGTTATTTATTTTCTGTTTGGATGATCTATCCATAGCTGTCAATGATGTATTTAAGTCCCCTAGTATAATTGTGTTTTGGTCAATTTCTCCCTTTAGTTCTGTTAGTAGTTGCTTGGTGTATTTGGTGCTCCCTGATTGGGGGCATAAATATTGATGACTGTTATGTCTTCTTGTTGTACAGTCCCTTCACCATTATGAAATGTCCATCTTTGTCTCTTGTTATCTTTTTCACCTGGAAGTCTGTTTCATCTGATATCATTATGGCTACACCTGATTTTCTCTGGGTACCGTTTGCTTGGAGTGTCAATTTGCACCCTTTCACGTTGAGTCTATGCTTGTCCTTGTAGCTTAGATGTGTCTCTTGGAGACAGCCTATGGTTGGGTTTAGTTTTTTGATCCAATCTGCTACTCTGTGCCTTTTTATTGGTGAGTTCAGTCCATTTACATTTAGGGTGATTATTAATATGTGAGGATTTCCTGTCATCCTGTCTTTAGTTTTCTGGTAAGGCTGTGTCTCCATTGTTTCTTTGCCTTTCTGTTGTTGTCTATTATTTCTGTGTGGTGGTATTCTATGATGATTCCCTCTGTTTCTTCTTTTATTTCAGTATATATTTCAATTCTGGATTTATTTTGAGTGGTTACCCTTAAGTTTATGTAAAAGAAAGTTTGATATTTAGAGTATTCCATTTTCTTCAGCACGCTTACTTTCTCCATTCCCATATTCCCGTTCAGGCCTTTACTCTCCCCCTTTTTGAGTTTTGGTTGCCACAAATTGTCCCTGTTGATGGTGGTCGAATAGCCTCCTTTAGTATTTCTTGTAGTGCAGGTCGTGTATTAGAAAATTCCCTCAGCTTCTGTATGTCTGGAAAGGTCTTTATTCCTCCTTCATATCTAAAGGATATCTTTGCTGGATATATTATTCTTGGCTCATGATTTCTCTCTTTCAATAGTTTGAATATTTGGTTCCACTCCCTCCTGGCTTGTAGAGTTTCTGCTGAAAAATCTGATGATAATCTAATGGGCTTTCCTTTGTATGTTACCGTCTTCTTTTCCCTGGCTGCCTTGAGGATTCTTTCTTTGTCGTTGATTTTAGACAGCTTCAATACAATGTGCCTTGGAGAAGGCCTGTTGGGATTGAGGTAACTAGGTGTTCTATTTGCTTCTTGGATTCGAGGGTCCAGTTCTGTCCACAAATTTGGGAAGTTCTCATCGACAATTTGTTTGAATATATTCTCTGTTCCCTTCTCTCTTTCTTCTCCTTCTGGTATGCCCATTATTCTTATATTGCTCTTTCTGATGGAGTCAGAAAGTTCTTGTAGAGTTCTTTCATTTCTTTTAAGTCTCAAGTCTCTTTCTTCTTCTATCTGTGTCATTTCCAGGTTTCTATCTTCGATGTCACTGATTCTTTCCTCCATCTGGTCAACTGTACTACCTAAGCTGGTTATTTCATTCTTAATTTCTTCTGTTGAGTTCTTAATCTCCAGAAATTCTATTTGGTTCTTTTTTAAGATTTCAATCTCTTTCGTATTTCTGTATTTTTAAGTGCCTTCTCTGGAGATTTTTCACTTTCTTTCTGAGCTATCTTGTTGCCTTGGTTATTCATGGCGATTACTGGTTTACTATTTCTCTTCCTAGACATCTACAGGAGTGACTTCTGCAACAGGTTGATAGAAAGCAGTCTTTCTTTTGTTTGCCAGTACTTGTTGGTAGAATGTTTTATTATTTCTCCCTCCCACACGGTAGTGCTATGTTTTCTCTGCACTATTCCAACTTCTCACACAATGGGGGGATTCCCTGGGAGACGGGCTTCTCCTCTATTTATAGTTCATCTAGGTCACAGGGCGCAGTGTCCCGGGGGGTATGCGGAGAGCTTTTGATGTTCCAAAGCTCTTCCAGCTCCTGATTCAGAGCCCGTATGTTTCAGCAGTTCTGTTTACTCCTGCAGGGATCCGCCCAAATAGGTGGGGTCAGGGGCGGGGTGAGTTGTGAGAGGTGGCCCAGAGCAATGGCGGCGACCACCACCACAGCCGATCCTGCTTCCACAGCTCTCTCCCCTTTGCCGGAACTAGTTGGGCTGTGAATTTGTGTCTGCGGTACACAGTTCTCAAAATAGCAAATTTTCTGTTGTTTTGATCTGACACTGCTACTGTTTTGCTTCTAGCACCGGGCAGGTGGGGGCGGGGCGAGCTCTGGGAGGGGAGGGAGGGGGCGGCTAGTCTCAGTGCCTAAGGCTCCGTTCTCTGCTCGGCAGTGCGGGCTTAAACTACCGTTTTCAGCCTTTTTCCCTCAGTCTTTTCTCCGAGGTCTCTGCCGTGAGCGTTGGGTTCAGCCGTGTTATATGCTGTCCCCTCAGCCCCGTGGGCCACAAGCGGAGCCCTAGCAGTCCGAGTTCTTCCCTCTCCCGCAGCTGCGGTAGTTCCGGGAGGCAGCGAGCTCGGCGCACTGAGCTAGGTCTGCGTCCTGCGCCCGCGCGGCTCCGTCTCCGCGCACCTCTCCCTTTCCTCCTCCCTCCACTCGCGCGAATCTCCCACCTGTAGGTGATTTCAGTCGGTAGTGGGCCTCTTCGTCTTGCCTGTCTGCTGTGCAGGGAGTCCTTTGTGGAGTTTTTGTTGTTCGATTCTTTGTAAATTCCAGGGGAGCTTTACAGAGGATCACCTCACTCCGCCATTTTTCGGAATTTATAACTTTAAGTGTTACATTAAAAAAGACAGAAGGCTCAAAATAAGTCAACAAGCATCCATCTTAAGTCAGCCAAAGAACAGAAAATAAATCCAAAGAAAGTAGAAGGAAACAATAAACATGAAAGAATAAAAACAATAAACATAAAAGAATAAATTATTGAAATAGAAATAAAATTATAATGAAGAAGATGCATGGGGTCAAAAGACAGTTCTTTGTAAATCTGTGGGCAAGATTAGTCAAGAAAAGAAACCAGAAGGACAAATAAGATTGAGTAGAAATAAGAAGAGGAACATAACCACAGATTCTGTATAGATTAAATAGGTAAGAGAATATTATAAATTTTATGACAATAGTTTGAAGATTTATATGAAATATATACATTCCTAGACAAATATGACCTACTAAGGAATATAAAACCTTAATATTCCTATAACCATTAGAAAAATTAAGTAGGTAAAAATCTTGTCACAAAGAAAATACCAAGCCCAGATGGCTCAATGGGAGATTTAAATCAAACTTTCAAGGATCAGAGAAATCCAACCTTACACCAACTCTTCCAGAGAATAAATAAAAATTACTTCCTAAGTCATTTTATGAACCAGCAAAACTACAGAGCAAGATCAGACAAAGATAGAATAAGGAAGGAAAAATTGAAGGACAATCTCAATTGCAAAATAGGTGCATCAATGCTAAACAAAATATTTGCAAACAAAATCAACCAATGAATATATTGGAAAATATAGTACTTTGTGTTAGGCTTACCTCAGTAATGCTGGGTAGGTTTAATATTAGAAAACAAACAACATGTTCACCACTTTAAGATTTTGAGGGGGGGAAAAACAGAATTATCTTACTGTAATTAGGAAAATCACTTGATAAAATATTATTATTTATGCTAAATTCCCTTAACTATATAGTAATAGAAGGGAACTTTTTAATCAGATAAAGAGAATCAACAAAAACTCATAGCAAATATTATACTTAGTAGTGGAATGTTGAAAGCATCCCCTTTAAGATCAGGGACAAGGCAAGGGCACTTACTTGTCATCACCACTTTTGCAACATTGGACTAGAAGTTCTAGCCAGCATGTTAAGGTAAGAAATAGCAATAAAACGCATTTTAAGGAAAAGACTGAGTCATATGACCCAGCAATCCCTCTTCTGGGTATCTACCCAAAATATCTGAAAACATTTATCCGTAAAGATATATGTGCCCCTGATGTTCAGTGCAGTATTATTCATGGCGGCCAACACATGGAAACAACCAAAGTGTCCTTTATTGGATGACTGTATAACAAAGATGTGGTACATATACACAATGGAATACTACTTGGCCATAAGAAAAGATGGAATACTGCCATTTGCGATACCATGGATGGATCTTGAAATTATCATGCTAAGAGAAATAAGGCAGACAGAAAAAGTCAAGAACCATATGCCTTCTCTCATATGTGGCATATAAAACTGAAAGCGACAAACAAAAAATCATTGACACACACAACGGTTGAGTGGTTACCAGAAGGTAAGGAGATGGGGGAGGGCTGTGGTAGAGCAGGGTGAAGACAGTCAAATATATGGTGATGGAAGGAGAACTGACTCTGGGTGGTGAGCACACAATAGATTATGTATTATAGAATTGTACACTTGAAACCTAAATAATTTTACTAACCAATGTCACTGCAATAAATTTAATAAAAATTTTTTTAAAAGAGAAGGAAGATATGAAACTAGCATAAAATTTTAGATGGTGACTGTATATAGCAAACCCAAATGAATACACAGATAAATGATTAAAATTAATAAGTTAATTTAGCAAAATTGCTTGACACAAAATCAATACATAAAAATCAATTCCATTTCCACAGAAAATATGATTTTAAAATATCATTTATACTAGGAACCAAAAAATAAAATACCTAGGAATAAATCTTAACAAAGACATGAAAATACTTTAAACATCATGATTATAAAATTTCACTGAAAGACATTTAAAAATACATAGATAAATGGTGAGAAAACATGTTCTTGGACAGGAATACTCAATACTATAAAAAGGACAATTCTCCTCAAATTGATTGATAGTCACTGCAAAAACAATCAAAATCCCTACAGATTTTTTATTTGCAAACTGATTTTAAACTTTACGTAAAATAGCAAGGGCCAAAAACTGTTGAGACATTCTTATTAAAAGTGAACAAAGTGGACTTGCTCTGCCAGGTATCATAATTTATTACAGAGCTGTGGTAATGAGGACTGTGTCATATTCATGAACCAATAGACAAGGGGCTACTTATTGTGAGAGATAAAACTATAAAACTTTTAGGAGATGATATACGAAAGTATCATTAGGATCTCAGGGCAATAAAGGATTTCTTTAAAAAGACAAAAGAGAGCAACATAAAAGGAAAGGTGGACACATTTGGCTACATTAAAATGAAGAACTGCTCATCAACATATATCATAAATGCAATGGAAAGACAAGCCACAGAATGGGAGAGTATATTTGCAATATATACAACTAGCAAAGGATTAAATATAGAATAAATAAGTAACTTCTGAACATCAAATAGGAAAAAAATAAAGTCCAATAAAAATGGGCAAGAACTGGGCCAGCCCAGTGGCTCAGGTGGTTAGAGCTCCGTGCTCCTAACTCCGAAGGTTGCCAGTTCGATTCCCACATGGGCCAGTGGGCTTTCAACCACAAGGTTGCCAGTTCAATGCCTCGAGTCCCGCAAGGGATGGTGGGCTCTGCCCCCTGCAACTAAGATTGAACACAGCACCTTGAGCTGAGCTGCCGCTGAGCTCCCGGATGGCTCAGTTGGTTGGAGCTCGTCCTCTCGACCACAAGGTTGCCGGTTTGACTCCTGCAAGGGATGGTGGGCTGTGCCCCCTGCAACTAGCAACGGCAACTGGACCTGGAGCTAAGCTGCGCCCTCCACAACTAAGACTGAAAGAACAACAACTTGAAGCTGAACAGAACCCTCCACAACTAAGATTGAAAGGAAAACAACTTGACTTGGAGAAAAGTCCTGAAAGTGCACACTGTTCCCCAATAAAGTCCTGTTCCCCTTCCCCAATTAAAAAATATATATATATACAAGAAATTCATAAAAAAAAAAAAAAGGGGGCAAGAACTATGAACAGAACAGAAGAAATATAATGACTCACCAAAAACATAGTATTTACCACAATGATACCACAAAGCTCCCACCAGAACGGCCAGCATTAAACAGTCTGTCAATACCAGGAGGTCACTGAGGATGTGGGGCTACAGGAATTTTCACACCTGGCTGCAAAACCTTGGAGAGAGCTCAAATTGTATGCATTCTCTTTGATCCAGCAATTCCACTCTTATGTATATACCTTAGACGTGTGGTGGCCCATGTACCTCACGATACATGTGTGAGAGTACTCAGAGCAACATTGCTGGTATCAGCAAAATCACCTGAAACAACCACATGTCCACCAACCACAGAACAGATAGGTAAGGTGCTGTACAATCATAGGATGCAATACTCTACAGCAATGAAAATGAAGGAAATACAGCTGCACTCCTAACATGGATGGATCTCAAACATAACTGAGTGAAAGAAATAGGACACAGAAAAATATATAATATGCAATAGTTTCATTTTCATAGTTTCAAAATGCAAACCTACATATGTATGTGGGCATATATATGTATATGCATACATGCATGTGTGTATACATCAAGCCATGAAGAAAAGCATGAAGAGGATTATGTCACATTTAGGGGAGGGGCAACATCTGGCAGAGAGAGAGAGGGACTTGATCAGAGAGGAGTGCATATGGGAATTTTAAAAGATAGAGCCAATGTTCTGTTTCTTAGCTGATAATGGAAAAACAAGTAGTATTTTTCTCTAAATGGTGTGGTGTGCACACTACATTTTATAATAAAACTTTTTATAGAGAATGGATGAAGAACTAAAAGAATCAACTACAGACACATATTTTTGAGTCGTGAAGGCCACACAAAAACGGTGTTGTAGCTGGAAGAACTTGAGGGGCCATGCTCTTTTTTTTATGATGGGAGATATGAGAATACATTTGCATGATGTTGAGAATTGATAGGGAATATTTAAGGAGGTAAATCCCAGAATACGAGATCTGACAATCAAGCTCGTGAACTTCTTGCAACGATGTTGCTAACCTTTTTTGATATCAGAGGGATTATTCATTATGAATTTGTACCAACTTGCAGTTTGGTGTAGCAGCGTCATTCTCTCTCCAGGGGAATGTGGGAAGAAGTGATGGGCACTCTGTGCTGGGGCTTTTGAGACAGCAAGGCAGCCTTTTCTATTCCTCCCACAGGCGGAAGCCTGGATGTGCCCGTGACCCAGCTCAAGCACATAAATTAAGACTCCGCCCTAGACAGTGATGGAAACACAAGATAGGAGGAACTTTCCCATTTCCCTGGAGCACTCACTTTGGACTAGTACTTGAGGGAAAGACTTCTTTGTCTTTTACGCTACATTATTGATGGAGTTTTGCTTCCCACAGCTTAGCCATTCTCCCTAACTGAAAAACTGGGGGATCTACAAAGATATGTAAGATCAGTGTCTTACCCTCAAAACTGCAAGAATGATAAATTTGCATGATTAGACTCAGGAGTGTCCCATCAAATGCATATTTAACTTAAGGGAATGCAAGTTTACCAATATCACAGTAATTATGATACTATCATAGAATAGTTTTTAAAAAACTGTTAAGATTATGCTTTGCATGTATACTCATGACATAGCCTGCATCCTACATGCATTACATATAATTTAATAGATCAGCTTGCATATAGTTTAAAGGATTTAAGAGTTTCAAGAATATTTTGACTACATGAGATTTTTGCCCCATATGCTGTCATGAGAACCTAATCATTATGTTAGATGCAATGCTGACATAATTACCATATAAACCAGATGGTCTTGATGGTTCCACAACATTGGTACAAGTAAATCACTCTAGGAATTAAGATGGGGAAGAACATTTCTGGATAGAGTGAGTAGAATTTAACCTAGGCGGGGTTTAGATTCTGAGACGTGACTGGGAAGCCAAACCAAGCCACGGAAATGGCCTTGGCTTGACCAAACAAGTGAAGGTGGAAATAGTAAGGTGGACCAGGGAAATAAAGTTGTCCAGCTGGGCTACTGCAAAGGATCTCAGTGATTTTCTTCTTCTTAACGGCTTCTTCACTTTCACCAGTGCCTTTAAAATTGTATCTATAGCTCCTTGGCTCAGGCAACAGTGAAATATAGAAATATAGCTCCTGCCTATTTTATATTGTGAAGAAAATGTGTTTCCCTTCCTTCCCATTTCCATGGAGGAAAGGTAACTTTAGCAATCTTAGAAAAACACTACCGTCTCCTCTCTCCAGCCTCTTATTCCCACTTGCTCCTTCTCAAGAGAGGAGGACAACAGACACACCAGACAGTCCAGATCAGGAGAGCTGGATAGCCATTGGCCAAAGGCGAGTCACTACATTTAGGGACCATCTGCCTCATACTTTCTGCATCCAAGTGTGGCTCAGGCATCTTCCTACACATTCTGGAGGAGGGATGAGGGACCAGGAACCCCAAACCTCCAACATCAGAGGAGGTTTGGTCAGGTCACTAATGTGAGCACTGTCGCCGCGGGTCCCTAGGAACCAGTTCTCTAGTCTGTGCCTACGTTCAATGTCTCACTGGTTACTTGCCCCCACCTTACTGACTATGCAGAAGCCCCTGTTTCCTGCTGCTGCATTTCATGGATTGGAGCACCCCTGCATCCTGCAAACACCGTGCCTCTGACCTCAGTTCCTCCACCTACACAGACCACGGGGGTTGCCGGTCTGAACTATCCCCAGCCCTGGGCCTCACTCCTCTCTATTCCCAGCCGAAGTGTCTGCATGTGCCCTTCTGTACAGACGGGATATATGAACACTGATCCTGGCCTGCCTATTGTAACTCTGCATTTGATTTCTTTCCTAGGGTTGGATTTGACGTCTTAAAGTCTCATCTCACCTTCATCCCCTGGCTTCAAAATGTTCACCTCTGCCTTTCCATTTTAACCAGTTCTTCACTATGACCCTTGCTAAGCAACTCAGAATCTACCAGAATGCAAAAAGGTTTTATTCAACTTTACTCCTGAACTCTTACACCCTTTCCGTCCCATCACTTACTAGCCAAGGTTAGACCTTACTGTAGTATCTTTGACTCTGTGCATCTGAACCCAGTACACCTACTATAAATTCAAAGCCCTTAGCTGTCTTTTAACAGCTTCAAAGAATGCCCATTACCTTCTTAACATTCCTTTTCCTTCTGAGAGCTACCCTATCCCCAACTTCCTGTCTCTTTTTCTTTTTTTTTCTTTTTCTTTTTTTAATTTATTTTTTAAATTTATTGGGGTGACAATTGTTAGTAAAACTACATAGATTTCAGGTGTACAATTCTGTATTACATCATCTATAAATCCCATTGTGTGTTCACCACCCAGAGTCAGTTCTCCTTGAATCACCATATGTTTGAACCCCCTTACTGTCTCTTTTTCACACAAAGACTTCTGCTTCTTCCACTTAACCCGACAATACAACCTCATTGTTTTCTCCAAAAGCTGCAGAGTGCATTTAGCCTGAAGGCACAGAGTATCTTCCTCCTATTGCCATGATCAAGGTCAGATGAAGCTGCCATTGCTGACTGTACTTCCCACTATTGCGACTTAGTCACTCCTCTTTATTGAAGCTAGATTTCCACTGAAATTACCTTTTATGCTTTTTGCCTTTGCTCTGAGTGTCACTATCTTAGAGCCTGGTTGATCATTTGAGTTGTGAAAAGAGAGAGGTCTCTTCTCTTTGAACAATTTAGAAACTCAATACCTTTGCTATTTTACTGGGTATAATTCACAAAACACACACAATCTTTTTGGGAAAAATCACAGAGCACTCAACTATAACTCAACAGATGTTATTACTGTTATTGTTCCAGTAATAACCCGTATCCATAAGCTAGTAAATACCGGTATTTTCCAGAAGGTACTTGAGGGAGCACTCAATGGCAAGAAAGAATCCATCTAGCAACATATCATCAATGTAGTTAATATAAGTCTTCCAGATACTGGAGGTTGGGTCTGCTGAAAAAAGATGCAGGTTATCCTAAAAAATAAAGTAGAAGAGATGTAAGCCATGTTTAACAATAAGGAATGACTGGTCTAATCATCATTAGTAGGAAGATAAACACACGGAGAAAAAAGCATTCTTATGAAGAACTTGCTATTCATGTGCATCAAATTCATTCTGTCTAACGTGTTTAACCATTGATCAAAAGGAACATAAAGTTAATTCATGAAGGGAGGCAGGGTCTCTGGGAAAGGAAGACGGGGTCAGGCCACATTCTTAGCAGGAATGCTGATGGATGCAGTGTGTGCGTCATAAATGCTGACTGATGTGCTGTGAAGGAGGCTGAATCAGAGCAGAAGTTAGGGTAGGTACAGGAAGGAATCCTAAGGGTAGAAGGCATTATGATTCAAAGCTTATAAGAAATTAGGGGTTCAAACGAATAAAGCATTTCCTGGATAATCCTTAGAAATGAGCTGGAGTGTTTTGCTGTTGGCATTTAATATTAACTAAAAATCCTCATCATATTAAGTGATTTAGAAAACACATAAATAAATGCACATGTTCTCTCCTGTCTCTCTGTCTCTCTCTCTATCTCTGGCACCCACCCCCACCTGGTGGTATGGCAAATACAGATATCCCATTTACTCTTCATCATTTTCATTATTAAGCTTTCTTACAGCAACTTTCCATTTATCGTATATCTTCAAAGAGAGTGGTAACTACTTTGCAGAAGTAAATTTTCTAGTTGATTCACACTGACCACTTTACAAACATTTCCACATTGTAACAGCCCCCTGAATTAAAAAAAAAAAAGAAAGAAATCTCATGATCCTGCCTTCGAGCAACAAAACTCTAAAATTTCTAAAATGCATTTCCTTTCCAAGTAGATTTCAGATCTTCTTAATACTTAAAGTCCATCATCACACAAATCATAACAGTAACAATATAGTGTTGCTCTCAGCTGTTATTAAGATGCGTATGTCAGCGTAATCTATATTTTTAAAACTTGGTTTTTATGACTGTTTTGTATAGTTATTTTGTCTCCTAATGTCATGCTATCAATATAACTATGTGTATTTTTAACTTTTCTACCTCAAATCTACTATGGTCTAAGAAGCAAACGTGTTGGAATTTTCTGTGAACTAGAAATATCTGATTCTAGCCAAGAAAGGGGAATGAGATCAGGTTTGCCCTTCTGCTACAAACAGCTATGTAACTGGATGCAATACAACAAACAATTATCAGGTTGGTGCAAAAGTAAATGCAGTTTAAAAGGTTAAAAATAATTGCAAAAACTGCAATTACTTTTGCACCAACCTAATATTTTGGGGCAATTAGATAACAAACATTATAGGGATGTGATCCTCGAGAGAAGGGGAATATTCAAGGTGAGCTTTACAACCACCTGGCTTTCTACCTAGAAGCACTTTTCCAAACCGTGACATGGGAAAATGGACCACAATCCTGCTGAGCAGAAAAGACAGAAACTGAAGTTTGAGGTTGCAGACGTTACAAAATCAATCCTCTTGAGTCTTTGAGTAGTAAGCTGTACATATTTAGGGCAAGGCTCTGAAAGGCATGTAAGAGAACAGTTACTGGGGATGCCAAGCTCAGTGGAGGTTGTGTAGGACAGAAAGTGATGGAAGATATTTGTATTCTCTCAGAAATAATGAAAAGACCTTGCAGATAACCCAGGACCTCAGTTGAGACCCCAGAAATGCCGTGCTCTAGGACTAGAGCTTCTCTGTTCTAGAGTGAGGCCTCTTTAGACCCCTCTCTAACAAAGTTTAAAACTGAACTTCAACAGGATCAAGCTGACCCACCAAGTAAACTAACTGCCCGCCAACAGAAAAACACAAACTCCTTAAGGGAAATAACACCCTAAAGTGGTACCTAACATGACTAGAAGATGATAAAAGATCACTAGATATGCAGAGAAGCAGACATTTAACTGAGAGAAAATAATGACTAAGAACAGACTCAGAAAATAACTGTCATACCAATCCTGGAATGCCTATTTCTTCTTTCTTTCTTTCTTTCTTTCTTTCTTTCTTTCTTTCTTTCTTTCTTTCTTTCTTTCTCTTTCTTTCTTTCTGTCTTTCTTTCTTTAAATTAAAGTTTATTGGGGTGACAACTGTTAGTAAAGTTACATAGATTTCAGGTGTACAATTCTGTATTACATCATCTATAAATTCCATTGTGAATGCCTATTTCTTAGACTTATTTTATGTGAAAGTAAAATAAACTTCTGTTGCATTAAAAAAAAAAAGACTCAGAAAATAAAAGAGATGTCCAAATTAGCAGACAATAATGTCATAATTTGATTGACTCCCCAAATTTTATGAAAAACAGATTCAAGAAGCTCAAAACTCCAAGCAGAATGAATATAAAGAAAACCTGTTTAGGTACATCATAGTCAAATGGGGAAAAAATACAAACATGAAAAAAAGATTCTATTAAAAGCAGGCTGAGAGAAACAATACATTGCATATAGAGGAACAAAGATACAAATTATGGCTGGTTTCTGATCAGAGGCATTGGAGAAGAGAAGGCAATAAAATGACTTCTGAAAGAAAAATAAAACTGTCTACACAATTCTATATCCAAAGAAACTACCCACCAAAAACAAAAGTGAATGGGTGAGAAAGGTGAAGGGATTAGAAAGTACAAATTGGTAGTCACAAAATAGTCACAGAATATGAAATACAGTATGGGAAATATAATTAATAACGTTGTAAAAACTATGTATGGTGTCAGATGGGTACTAGACTAATCGGGGGATCACTTCATAAATTATATAAATGCCTAACCCCTATGGCATACACCTGAAACTAGTATAATATTGAATGTCAACTATTATATATATATTATATGATCACAAGATGTAAACTACAGCAAAGGGAATATAGTCAACGGTATTGTAACAGCTATATATGGTTGTCAGATGGGTAATAGAGTTGGGGGTTATAACTTTGTGAGGTGTTTAAATGTCTAATTATTATGTTGATTTGTACACCTGAAATAAGGATATTTTCAGATAAACAAAAACAGACTGTGCCATTAGCAGACCTGAACTGCAAGATGTTAACTCATTTCTACAAAATGGAAAAACAAGTCTCGAAATATAAGTATATGGGTAAATATAAAATAGTGTAAATATTTTTTCCTTGAGTTTTTAAAGCAATATATATATATATATATATATATATATATATATATATATAATACTCTCTTGTGGAGTTTAATCACACACACACAGCAACAGTGTGAAAGATGAAGGGGCATTGGATTGAGCCACACTGTTGCTAGTTTCCTATATTTCATGGGAAAACTAAGTCAATTGTGATTAGTTCAAGAGACATGGAAACCTAGAACAACCACTGCAAATGTAATGCAGCAAGGTAAATCTGAAATGCCAATTGAGGAGTTAAAATAGAATACTAAAAAATATACAATTAATAACAAGAAGGTGGGAAAGGAGGAGCAGAGAAACAAAAGAGAAATCAAGCTAATAGAAAACAAACAGCAAAATGGTAATTAAATCCATCCATTCCAATAATTATATTAAATTTAATTTATATTACATTTATATTAAAGTTACATTTATATTAAATTTAATTATATTACATGTATTATATTAAATAGTTTAAACATTCCAATTAATAGGCAGAGTTGTTAGACTTAGAAAAGTAATTTTCTACTATATCCTGTATATAAGAGAAGAAATTTGACTCCAAAGAAACACATAGGTTGAATGTAAAAGGGTGGGAAAAGATGGACAATGAAAAAAAGTGGAAATAATGAGTCTGGAAGGAAAGACTATAGTAATACAAGGAAAATGGGGGAAAAAAGCAGAATTCAAGGCCAGGGAGTATTATTAGAAATAAAAAGGGAATTTCTAAATAAAAAGGGAATAATGATAAAATGGTCAGTTTATCAGGAAGTTATAATAACTGTAAATATATTTGTACCTACTAACAACAGAGGTTCAACCACTTGAAAAACCTCACAGAACTAAATGATTAGATAGACAAATCTAAAATCATAGGTGGAGATTTAATACTCTACCTTTAGTACCTGGTAGAACAAACAGACAAAAAGCAGAAAGTATATAGAAGATATGGACAATGGAAGAATAAACACATTTTCAAGTGTGCAAGAAACACTGCATAAAACAGACAATATTCTAGTCCATGGAACAAATCTCACTGAATTCCCACTGACTGAAATCTTACAGAGCGTTTTCTCTGGACCACAATGGAATTAAATTAGACACCAATTTTATTAAGATATCCAGAGAAGCCCCAAGTATGTGGAAATTAAACAATATACTTCTAAATGAGCACGGAGTTAAAGAAATCACAAGAGAAAAAATAAAACTGAATGATAATGAAAATGAGGCAGATCAAATTTGTGGAATGCAAGTAAAGCACTGCTAAGGGGAAAATGTATGTCACCAAATGCTTGTATTAGCAAGGAATAAAGCCTTAAAATACTACCTAAGCTTCTACTCTTATGGGCTAGGAAAAAAATGAGCAAATTAACCCCAAATTAGCTAGAAAGAAAGAAATAAGAAAGAACAGAAATTAATGAACTAGAAGACAAAAGTACATCACTGTACTTCAAACCATAGACAACCCCAAAATAACAGCTGTATTTCATGACTGACTTTCAGTATGTCAGATCAACCTGTCAGAACTGCGGCGTGGCTACCTGGAAGCCATTTATAGTTCTTTTCCACTGTTCAGTCTTTTGAGACCGAAGGTTGCCCTGATCACAATGCAGGGCAGAGCCTACTGCATTAAGTGCAGCACTCTGCGTTGTTTCTTCTCCTTATCAAATGCAGTTAAGGAAACGAGCATGGGAATCTCTTCAGGCTCTACAGAGCTAGATTAATGAAGACGATGTGGGAGGTCCTTACCAGGTTGTGTGGGCAAGTTGGGGGTGGTTAGGGCAATAGATAATTTAGGATTCTGTCCTCTTCTCCTCCTCCCCGCCCTGGGGTTTGGTGTGGGACTTAAGTCGTGTGATGATAGTATTTGACCATTAAGATAGTATTAATTTTGACACACTGATGCTAGAATGTGACTTTTCACTCTCCCTATCTATTAGCTTTAGTTCTTTTGCTATCAGTACAAACGTCTATCTCTGACTGCAGAAGACACAGCATCTATTGACTGTTCTAATTTCCAAATCACTTCTGGCACCCAAACACACTTCTTGATGCTTTCTCTATACTCCTGGTATGGGTGACTGAGAGGCTGGTTATTACCTGAACGAGGGCATGAATCTTAAGGCCAGATTCTTTGATGCAACTATAATATTTTTCCATTCGATCACGCTGATCATCCATGGAAAGAAGGCCTTCCTTTCTTCCATCTTTTCTCTTAAATATTGGAGACACCCATGTTTTCATGATGTTTTGAATCTCTTCCACATTGTCTTTAGTTTTCTGAATTCTTTGTTCGAGATCATGAATACTGTTGGTGATTTGATTGACATAATCCCAAATGCCTGCTCCCCAAGAGAAACAGAATTAATTGAAATAGCTGACAGTGGCATAGCTAAAGGTCTAGTTGCCATGAAAGATAGGGATTTAATACCCATGGGTTTTATAAGACTTTTCTGCACAGGTTACTTCATTATACTCAGTCTCTTTCTTCCTAGCTGTATAATGAAGCCAACTCTCAGCATAACCCTGATTATAGAGGAAAAGAAATAAACAGGTACTACTTACCTACCAAGCACACAAAAGTTGATACATTTGCTGGGGCATACCAGTGCAACTAGGTGACTTTATTTGGGTTAATGAATCTTACTTTTTAGGCACTTTCACTGTACTAAATGTTGAAAAGATCATTCCCTCTTGTATATGAAATATAGTTCTAACTTGTTTAATACGGCATTCCAAGACTTCTGTGAGTTAGCTGTAATCTTCTTTTCAAACGTTAACTCTTTTGAGGACCCAAATGCAAATGAATCTCCTTCCCCTGTGATTCATCACACTTTATTTTTAACTCTGTGATAGCATATTTTAACTTTTTATCACAGCATGTCTTGTTATGATTTATGTTGTACATAAGGTCTGTTGTCCCCACTAAATGTGAGCTCTTTGAGGGTAGGGGCTATGTCTCGTACACCTCGTCTCTCATATTCTCCCCTCAGTCCCTCCCAGAGTACCCCACATACGTTAATCCGTCGATGAAAGTTTACTGAATAGAAATGGAGGCTACAAGAGAAGTAAATGCATAGTTCCTCATTTAAGATGTTTATAGTCTAGTTAAGAAAATTAAGTAACAGGGATAATAAAAATCTTCCTTCATGAAGCGCCCAATATATGCTGGAGACGGTGGGAGATCTCATGCAACCGCTGACCCTCCCCTAGTGCGTGGCCGAAAAGTTTTCTAAATCTACTCATTATACACAAAGAGAAGGAAGAAGAGGAATACCAACCCGCCTTGCCTTCTCTGCGTTGGATATATGCCTGAGAGGATAGGCTGGTGTTTCAAACACAAACCAGATCACAGGGGAATCATTTGAGGGTCTACCAACTTTATTAGAATCTTGACTCTCAACCTTTTCCCCACAGTCCAGGTGGTGCCCTGTTACCTTCTGTTTTCCAGTTCAGAGTCTCCTCTGCAGCTCTCAGGCAGAGATCGATATTCTGCAGCTCTTTCTCCACTAATGGAAATTCCACCTCTAGCAGAGTTTTCATAACCTTGTTGTACCAATTTGCCATCAACTCCAAATTGGCAACAAGCTGCCGATAGAATTCCCTGGAGGAGAACATGGCTGCTGCTGTCTCAGGGATGTGCTTCATCTGCCTGGGTTGAAGATAACTCATTTCTTTCATCACTGAAATCAGCTGGAGGAAAGAATTGACGTAAGTGGCTGTAGTTCAGGGGCAGTGAATAGCAGCAATATTGGAAGGACTGAAAAACCCCAGGGACCCAAAGGCCCTCTGGGTCCCTTCTTAACTTCTGCTCCTACCGTTCCTTAAATCTAGTTTCAGAGAAGGGAAGTGGAGTATAAGGCAGAAGGAAGGTGAATTAGAAAGCAGTAAGGTTAACTGAATCCATAAATCACAAAGAGCAAGTCGTGGAAAACCTGAGAAAGGAGACATCAGTGACAGCAGGAGAGGGCTTGGCCTTGATGTTTTAGGACATGTGACTGATGACATGATAGGCTTATGCTGACGGAGCCAGTTCCCATCAAGGTGTGGTGGTATCATCTGATCTGGGCCACCCACACACATGAGAAATCTCAAATTTAAACTTCTGGAGGTCTCTCCAAATGAGGTCATTCGCATAGTCATAGAACGAACAGGATTGAGAGAAGGTGCCCATTGCACAACACTGTTGCATAGAATCATTTGAAAGAGCACTGTGCTGGCATGTCTTTGCGTTTTAATGTACTAGGAGATCAGGAGATGGAAACCACCCAGGCCTCTATGAACGTCTGTGGGGCGCTGAATTGAGCAGCAACTGCAGAAGTGAGAAGCCAAGCAGATGTGGTCCAGGGAAAAGACAGAGAGGCCTCTGGAAGGGTTTCTAAGCACCATGCTCATCATCCCTTCTCATCCATCATGTTTACCTCTGAACCTACAGGGACTGATGTGGTAGGTACGTGCGACAAAACAGGCCATAGATTCTTCCCTGCCTCCTCTCTCCATTCCCCATCTCCTTCCTGCTTATCAAGACACCTAGGCTCCCAGCTCTGCTTCCAAGTGGCTCTGGGCCAGCTCTTCCTGTCACCCAGCAAACCCGACTCAGGGTTAAGACAAATGCTAACCAGTTGGCAGGGACATGACCTCAGCCTCCTAGTTTATTTTGAAATAAATTCAAGAGAGATATTAAAACATTTAAATGTGAGAAATGAAAACAAAAAATAGGAGAAAATGTGGAGCTATTTATATAATAATGAGGTAGAGAAGGCCATTCTGAACATACAACCACAGAAGATAAAATTTATATGCATAAAATAGCATATACATACTAAAATGGCATACTTCAACTGGTAAAAACACTTATAGCACATTTCTTAATGTCTGACAAATATTTCCTAAATACTCTAACAAATTTACAAGAAAAGAGGGCACTTCCACTCAAAAGGACATGAACAAGCAATTCATTGAAAAAGAAATATAAGCAGCCAATGAACACATGAAAAAGTTCTACTTCACTAGTGGTAAAATAAACGCAAATTAAAACAATGTTGAGATATTTCATGTTTTCTAGTTCAACAGGCTGGAAGTGGTTAGAAGAAATGAGTATCTTCCTGGCAGGAGAATGACTAAATTCCATCTTTCTGCAGAACAAACTGAAAATATACATGAAAAGTCTCAAAATGGGAGCACCCTTTAGCCCAGCAATCCCAATTTCTAGGCATTATCCCAAAGAAATAATCAAGGATAGAGGCAACAGTAACTAAAGATATTTATTGTAACATTATTTATACCACATTTTATCTCACTGCAAGATGCCAATGATGGCAGGGGTCACTATTATTAGGTTGGTGCAAAAGTAATTGTGGTTTTTGCAATTATTTTTAACCTTTTAAGACGCAATTACTTTTGCACCAAACTAATATTATATGTCCAACCTAGGAGGAAAGAAAAAGTGTTATTTTTAAATTATAAACACTTGTCACTTTCAGAGATAAGGAAAAAAAATGTGATCCCAGAATCAATGAAATACATATTTATAATAGTAGAAAAATATTTTAAATGTCCAACAACAAGACATTTCAATAATTTAAATAAATTACATATAAATTTTTCCCCATACAATTCTTATCCTGGTCCCAAAGGGGCAAACTCTGATCATGTCCCTCAGAATGATGTATGAGGTCTGATAATCAATTTCGAGCACTTGCTGCAATGATGTTGCTAAGCTTTTTTGATGTCAGAGGGATTATTCATTATGAATTTGTACCAAGTGTACAAACAGTTAACCAAGTTCACTATTTGGAAGTGCTGAAAAAGCTGCATGAAAGTTAGATGACCTCAACTTTTCGCCAACAATTCATGGCTCTTGCATCACGACAATGCACCAGCTCACACGGCACTGTCTGTGAGGGAGTTTTTAGCCAATAAACAAATAACTGTATTGGAACACCCTCCCTACTCACCTGATCTGGTCTCAATGACTTATTTCTTTACCCAAAGATAAAGGAAATATTGAAAGGAGACATTTTGATGACATTCAGGACATCCAGGGTAATACAATGACAGCTCTGATGGCCTTTCCAGAAAAAGAGTTCCAAAATTGCTTTGAAGGGTACACTAGGTGCTTGTGTCGGTGCATACCTTCCCAAGGGGAGTACTTTGAAGGTGACCATAGTGATATTCAGCAATGAGGCATGTAGCACTTTGTCTAGGATGAGTTCACGAACTTAATTGTCAGACCTCGTATGTATTACTGTTCATTCTTACTACCATAGCTATTGCCACTTACTAGAAGCTAGAAGTGGAATAGCTGCAGCTATTGTTGACTTGTATTTGTAGTTGTCTCCCCTTGACTCATGTTATAATTTAGGTGTTTATCCCTTCTCTTTTTCTTTTTTTCTCTCACTTCTTTCTTCTCCTTTCTTTCCCTTCTATCACTTACAATCACCTTTAAAGCACCTACTGTGTGTTGCACATTGAGGCAGATAAAGTCCTTGCTCTTGGAGTATATAGAGGAAGAATAGTCAAGCCTCAGTACTGTCTTATACCCAGGGTGTAACGGCTGTAATTATAACATCTAGACGATGACCCAGTTGGTAGGCCAGAAACTCATCTCTTTGGACATTTACTGTCCAACACTGCTGACAGTGCAAGCTGATAAAATTACTCCAATGAGTGAAATGAGCTAAATGACACAGTCGTGTCTCACCAAAGTAAAGAACTTGATCCTCCAACTTCTTTGCTGATTTTTATTTCAGTCAGAATTGATGTTCTACTTAAACTGCGGCTTTCTCCAAAGGCACCAATATGCTATCAGCTAAGTTTTCAGCTGTCTCTGTACTGCATTCCTGGAGGACATGCCATCAGGACAGTAGTAGGTGACAGCTTTCGGCTCAGTGTGGCCAATCCTTTTTTTTAGCTGAATGGTGTAATATTTCCTATATACGCTAACTTTTAATTATCGTCTTCACCAGCACCAAGCTTTCCATGGCTGCCACAATCCACACTGGTCATCCACCCTTCTGATCCTCTAGAGAAGGGTTTCTCAACTTTAGAGCAACCCACATTTTCAGACAAAAACAGCTCTTTGTTGTAGGGCACCATCCTGTGCCTTGTATAAAGTTTAGCAGTCCCCATGCTATCTACCTACTCTATGCTATTGGCAAGCAGGCCCTCTGTGACAACCAAAAACGTCTGCAGGGGGAAACTTGCCCCGGTTGAGAATCACTAATCTAGAGTCTTATTTCCAAAGCTACTCCATTGAGATTTATCATGCGCCATCTCATAAAGACAGATTTCTGCAAGTTGACATTCTAGCTCCCAGCTACCTGTGGGCTCCTTGAGAGCAGGGACTAGGTCTTACACTTGGTTAGCCCTCCAGTATCTAGTCCACAGCCTTCATGGACTCGTACAGCACACATTCAAAGTAAGCCTAGTCAGCTGTTTGGTACGAAATGGTCAGTAATATATTCTTCTACCTGTCCAAAGATGGGTAGCAATATCTTGTTTAAATGTCTTCTGGAATTTCAAATAGTACATATCTATAATACAATATTTAAACTTTTTGATGAGTTAATCTTAAGTATAATATCATTTGAACTTTGTATATGAAGTCAAGTACATAATAAAGCTGTTATCATATGCAAGTTTAAAAAATACTTTGCAATATTTTCTGTTGTGCAAAGTCAAAGCAAATATATCGGCCAACCCTGGAGAAAAATGTAAACATTGGACAAGTTAAGAAAACACTGCACTGCAGAATTCATCCCCAAAATGAAACCCCGACTGTAAATTCTTTTGAGCAGCTTTTGCAGATGCTTATAAAAAGCCTCTTTGCCTTTGAAATCAGTAAAGTTAAAGAAAACTCTTCAGGAACCCAACAGGAAATGACTGTTGCTTCACTTACCTGTGGGTTAAAGTTGACTGTAATCTGCTTGGTCTCTGGGTCACGTTTCAGAAGCGGCCGGGAAAGATTGTACTGTGACTTCTCTGATACCGTCTGACACCAGCCCTCATAAAGTCGCGTCTCATACCTGCAAGAATGGGAAACAACAGCCATCTCATAAGCACCCTCCCAGCTCCCCAATTCCTAGTGATAATTAACTGAAGATATAGATAACATTGTCTATCTATCTATATCGATATCTATATATATATATCTATCTACCAAACTGAATATGCTACTAGTAAAATACCTGACTACATTCTTAAGTCAAAATCATTGACTCAGCCAGTATGGCAGCTCCTGTATGTAACTCCTCATTTCTAAAGATGGCATAACTTATTAAATCAGAGGAGAGTAGAAAGAGAGGGTCCATGTGATCTTTTGGGGCAATAAAGGAAGTGGTGATTAGTCTCAGTAAATGTCAGAAGAAGCTATTGGGAAAGATTTCCTTTCATGCTAATCTTCTCATAGGTCACGGACATTTGTCATTCAGTCATTACACACTGAATGCTCTGCTTAGGGGATAACATGATGACTCAACACGCCAGGGTAAGTGCAGCTACTGGTGAAACCACAGGTAAGCAGAGAATGCAGCAAGCACAATCTTAGAGAGACGCACAAGGCATTAGGCATCTAATGGCAGGGGTGTGTGGGTGAGGGGGTGAAGGTGATAGACAAGGAGAAGGCCAGGGAGGCTTCATGGAAGAGGCGCTGCCGAAGTGATGCTTGACTGAGTTTCAGAGGATGAGCAGAGGTTGGACAATGAAAGCGGAATGAGTGCTCCTGGCAAAAGCAACACCACAGCCAAAGGGTGCAGGTGAGAAACAGCTGACTGTGTGCTGGGAACACTTGAGGCCAGAGGGGCAGGTATCCAGGCTGGTAGGGAAGCAAAGGCCAGTGGAGGCTTTTACGGTATGTTAAGGAGACGATGGCAGGCACTGAAAGGCTTTCCATCCAGGGAATGTGGTGACATTATTGGATGTGGTAACACTGTGGGCAGTGTGGTACTACACCTTGCACTCCCAAAAGACGTACTGCAGCTTTACAGCAGGAACAATGAACTCATGTGAAATTTTCATTCTTACACTTTCGCCATAAAAAGATACCGGAAATATAATTAAAACGTATTTCCTCTTTGTGCCGCACGCACTGTTGCCTTCTGCTTAGGGAGCAGCTGCTGCAATTTTCTGTGACACTGATCTCGGAGTGCCATGAGGAGTGCCCACTTCTAGCTCTGCCGAGTTCATGCTCTCAGCAAAACTATACTGAAACTGCATTCCCCAGAGATCTTGTGTTTGTAACCCAGAAGAACTGTACTCATAGATACCAAGGTTCTAACATAAAACATGGAGTGACATTTCCCCGCCACTGAGGAATCTGCTCAAACTCGGGACTGCAAAAGGTACTGGGGGTTACGAAATATGGAAATAACACAATTCCAGAAGCTGCTTACTTTTCCAGCAATGAGAGCATATCTTCATATTTTTGTATCATTCGCTTTCCTTCAGTAGATTCCATGCAACTATCCATACCAAAGAGAAAGAAAATGGCATCAAAGTAGAATAAGATTACAAGAAGTCAAAATAATGATCTGAGTAACAAACTGCAGCCTATAAAGAAGAGATTGAGTAACTTCTTGGGCTGGTTTCCAAATGCCCCTCAAGGAGCCAGCGTTCTTCTTCATGAATATCGTCCATGAGCCACTAGAGGGCGTCTGCACTTCCTGAAACGCAGCCAGCCCCCCAAACAACAGGGATGACAGAACCTTTCCCACCACGGCTCCACCAGCCCCTTCACCCTAGCCCAGCCATTCATGCACAGGTAAATGAAGTCCTTCAAAGACCTGAATAAAAGGGAAATGGAGACATGAAATAAAAATTCTAAGTGCGATAGTTTTCTGCATATAAGAAAAAAATACTATGTATGACATTATACATTGTAACATAACACAAAGTATATAATATATATAAAACAATGCTTTAAATGTTTATATAACAACGTGTGTGTGTATACACACACACATACAAACACAGATATTGCTATATATTTATTTCCCCTTCTCTGAAATCCATCTAGGACACGTTATCAGAAGCCCTGTTACTCATTAATCATTGATATGTTTACATGAGGTTCCCTCCCACATCTCATGCCCCCAAACGTGCGTACACACAATGCACACACATGCACATACGAGTAAACACACACGCTCACACTCATAGACACAATCGTAGGCTTCCACTGGAAGGGTGAGGACCACAGAGGGATGTGAGCAGAGTGTGGCCCAAGGACCATCACCCACACTTGCTTCCTGGCTTGGACATTCCTTTGGAACACAAAATGAGAGTCCAGGTCCTGGGAAAATTGGCGAAATATCTGCAATTTTCAGAAAACTTCACACTAACTGTGTTGGAGAGTCTCTTTTTGTTCTGCTAGCAGAATGAGGCAGCTTATTGCAAAGATTCTTTAAGATCCATTTGTACTTTAAACCATCACAGCGTTTCTTTACAAGATCCCCGAGATGTCAATGTAAGCCTCATGCCTGCAAAGAAAGCACTGGATTTCCAGTTGCCCAGTTCCCTTTCGTGGTGAATGAGCAGATGCTTCTGTGAGGCAGCAACAAGTAGAAAGGGCTTCGGATCAGTCCGCTGAGCTCGCGCCCGGCCCTCCCCTCACAAGCGGTGGGGTTTCTGCAAGTCTCCTAACCCCAATCTCAGTTTCACATCCAGAAAAGAATGAGGCCAGAAGACAGACAATAATGCTGGGAAAAACAGAAGGCAGCACGAAGAAAAGAAGACTAAATATGAGATGGTTAGACTCCATAAAAGAAGCCACAGGCATGAGTCTACAGGAGCTGAGCAGGGCTGTTGAGGACAGGACATGTGGACATCGCCATTCACAATGTGGCCAAGAGTCGGTTGGAGCCTCTCAAGGGCACGGAACACACGCAGTGGAGAGAGGGGCTTCTCACACAGGCCTGTGACAGTCACTCAGAAGGTTTGAGAAGTCACAGGAATAAGTGTCATGAAACTCCCTGGAGATTCTACTTCATTTCATGGTGAGGAATCTAAAACATTTTTAATAACCAACAAATATATATTATAGGGCACAATACAGTTTTGAATTTTTAAAAGACAATTGGAATTTCCATGGGAATCGGAGAGGACATGATGGGGTACCACTGGCATCTCCTTTCAGACCAGGCACTCTTACCATCCCTCACCCCTTAATCAGCCAGGAATGTTGGCTGCTGGTGAAGCAAGGCTTCCTCCCTCTTTGGGAACAGTCTCAGCCAAACAGAGCAGTCTTTCCCAAGGCCACGCCCCTCCCCCAGACAGCCCACATCCACCAACTAGCTGATGCGGGGGTACAAAGACCAGTCAGCCCTGCAAGGCCAGAGTTCCCCAGAGGATGAGCTGAGGCCTCCTTTCGACTATATCGCAGCTCAGCTTCTCCATCTGCCCATCTCATCCCCCCACTCCTCACACATGCTGTTCCCAACAGCATCCCTATAAATTCCTGTCTCAGAGTCTGCTTCCAGGGAACAGAAACCAGGATACAACAGCTACCTCAGTCCACATTCCAAGCAGCAGCCCTGCCACCCTCCCCCATTCACGTGTCTTCTCCCTCCCGCCTTGCGGGGGCGGGGGCATGTTTGAGAAGATGAAGGCTCAGCTGTACTTGGGACCAAACTTCCTCTGGCTGGGGTACCTTGGTCGTGCTCTGGGCTACGAGCTCTGAGACCCAGACTTCCAGTTCTTTCCTTGGCTCCCTCTAGAACTTTAGGCATGTCACCTCACTTTTTTGCCTCCATTTTTTTTCCATCTGAAAAATAAAGAGCTTGCTCAGACCAGAGCAGAGGCTGCAAACAGGGCAGGCCTGATCCACAGGCATGTGTGTTTGATCTGTGTGGAGTTTGAGGAAAAAAATGGAATACTTGCTAATTTTAAAGTTGGGTGTTTCATATAAAAATCTAGATTTTCAGCTTCTCTCCAACAGTCAGGAGATTTCTCACGCCTAGTCCACTTTTCTGCTTGCCAACACTGGATGCTGCGGTAGACGTTCCCTGTAGGCCCCATCCTGGTTGTCTTGTATCATCTTCCTTGCCTCTGAAAGTGTTTAGTCTTCTTCATAAATTTTCCCCCAGTTTTATTGAGATATAATTGCTTTACAGCACTGCATAAATTTAAGGTGTACAGCATAATGACTTGACATATATATTGTGAAATGATTATGGCAATTAGTGTAGTTAACATCTATTATCTCATATAGATATAAAAACAAAAAAGAAAAAAATTGTTTTCCTTGTGATGGGAACTTTTAGGATCTATTCACTTAACAACTTCCAAATATACCATACAGCAGTGTTAACTACAGCCATTATGTTGTACATTACACACTAGTATTTATTTATCTTATAAATGCAAGTTTGTAACTTTTGAAAACCTTCATCCATTTCTTCTACTCCCTGCCTCTGATAACCAGATAACCACAAACCTGATCTCTTTTTCTATGAGTTGTTTTTTTTTTGCAGATTCCACATATAAGTGAGATTATACAGTTTTTGCCTTTCTCTGTCTGACTTATTCACTTAACATCACGCCCTTAAGGTCCATCCATGTTGCAAATGGTAGGATTTCAGTCTTTTTTAATGGCTGAATAATATTCCATTGTGTATATACCACATTTTGTTTCTCTAATCATCCATCAGTGAACCCTCAGGTTGTTTCCATTGTCTTGGCTATCATAAAAATTGCTGCTATGAACACGGGGGTGCAGACCTCTCTTCAATATAGTGATTTCATTGCCTTCAGACAAATATCCAGAAGTGGAATTGCTGGATCATATGGTAGCTCTATTTTTAAGTTTTCGAGGAACCTCCATACTGTTTTGTGGGGTAGCTACCACAATTTACAATGCCACCAATAGTGCACAAGACAATACCCTTTCTACACATCTTCACCAATACTTGTTATTTGTTGTCTTTTGTGTGATGGGGATTCTAATAGGTGTGAGGTGATATCTCACTGTGGTTTTGATTGGCATTTGCCTGATGATTCGTGACGTTGAGCATCTCTTCACATATGAAAGTGTTCAGTCTTGCCCAAAGGTCTCTAAGGCCCTTTCTAGCTCCGAAAAACCTGTGATACCTATGTTCAGACTTTGATTCCTTTGTTTCTGCTGTGTTTTCCAAAGCCAAGTGCTTTCAACAAGATCAGTGTTTAAAAAGAGGGTCTCAGAGCATTCCCTAGGCAGCATCCTGAACGTGACATTGCAAACAGCCCTTCTCTCTTACTTCCAGCAGCCAAGCTGCTCCGTAACTAGCTTGGCTTCCAGGATCAGCTGTGAGGTAGGCCAGTGGTTTCCAAACTTGGTCACCATCAGAATCACAGGGGGAGCTTGCAGAGGAAACCAATTCAGGCACCCAGATTTGGATTCAGTAGGTGAGAGTGAGGCCTAGGAATCTGCACTTTAACAAGTGCACAGGGCATTTTAATGCACGAGGTCCTCACATCACACTTTAGGAAACACGGGGTTCCGTTATTTTCCAGCAGCCTCAGCAACAAAGAGACATTGTGTCAGAGGAAGACACGTGGAAGAACTCAACAGAGCTTGAAAACTCTTACTCATTTTCCTCCAGAAATGAATCTCATGGAACAAAAGGAGTCAGCCTGTTGTCCATCAAGCCTCATTTGACAGCGAGGGGCCCACTAGTCAGCCCAGACGTATGCATCTCGTTACTGGTTGGCCAATAGGCATCTGGTTGCTGTGGACTGAATGTTCGTATTCCCTCCCCCAAAGGCATATGTTGAAGTCCTAACCCCCAGGGTGAGGGTATTAGGAGGTGGGGCCTCTGGGAGGTGATTAGGTCATGAGGGTGGAGCCCTCACGAATGGGATTGGCGCCCTCATAGGAAGACTCCCTGGAGCTCCCCTGCTCTGTCTGCCTTGTGAGGACACAGCAAGAGACAGCTGTCTATCAAGCAGACAGTGGGCTCTCGCCAGACACCCATCTGCCAGCACCTTGACCTTGTTCCCAGCCTCCAGCGCTGTGAGATATAAATTTTTCATGTTTATAAGCCATCCACTCTATGGTATTCTGTTATAGCAGCCCAGACGAAGATACTGGGTGATTGCTGGACATGGAAAGAAATAAGGATGATTTTCGTGCTTCCGGTGAGTTGCATTTCTACAACAGAGCAGGAGCAGAAGCCTAAAACAAACCTAACTTTCGGGAGTAAGATACTCACGGATGTGCGATGCGTCTGAAGTCAGCAAAGGGACCCTGGATGCGGCACCTCAGGTCCTGCGCCCAGCGCAGACCCCCAGCCACACAGGGCATGTTCTTGTGCACTGAGGAGAACCCTGGGGACACAGCACAGCCAGAATGAAGCGAGGCCCAAGCCCCTCAGCCCGCTGTCCCCCCAAAACACCTCCTGCCACTTACTCTGCTTTTTGCCTCCTCTACCTCCACGTGGTACAGTTGCCCTGTGCTCACACCAAGATAGATGGGGAGTTCTTGGGAGACCACTGTGTTCTGCTAAGGAGTAAGAGTGACCGCAGGGAGAACACTAAACAGTGTCAGAGGACGGGGGTCCCAGTCCGGCTCTGCCACTCACAGGCTGTCTGACTTCACACCAGTGACTGTCAACCTGGCTGCACATCAGCTTCACCTGGGGCTCTTTAAACAACACTGATGCCTGGGCCCTGCCCTCCCCATTCTGACTTAATTGGTCTGGGTGGGGCTCAGTCATCTGTATTTTTTTAAGAGCTTCAAGATGATCCTAATTGTACAGTCAGAGTTGAGAAACACTGCCTTACACAACTCAATCACTGCAGGCCTCAGTTTTTTATCTATAAAATGGGAATAATATCTTCCCTGCTTAGTAACTTCCATGGTTTCTGTGAGAATTCAATACAATTATGAATGAGACAGGCCACATGGATTATGAAGCATCTTACCAGAGTTAGCACAGCCTGGATTTCTTACTTTATTCCATACAGTGGGTTTGTTTGCTTATAATTAGCTGTCAAAATTTTAAAATTAGGAGATTTCATTTTCAAAAAATCAGTTTCCAGTTTGCTTGGTAAAATTGGAAGATCTGGCAAAAATCAGCCACCACTTGTGACCAGCAACTGGAGCCAAATAGTGGTCATGCTTCCTTTAATTTACTGTGGACTCTACTACTTCCCGATGTTTTACACTTGGCCCAGATCTACAGGAGACAAAATTCTAAGATAACCCCAAATGGCTCTCACCCTTGCATAACCCTCTCCTGTCTAAGTGTGGGTGAAAACTGTGAATATGATGAAATATCACTCTTGTGATGATGCTACGTTACATGGCAAGAGGGTGATGATCCTGGGTGGGCCTGACGTATTCAGGGGAGCCCTTTCAGAGCAGAGTTTTCTCTGGTTTGTGGCAGAAGGAAAAGTAGGGGATTTGAAGCATGAGAAGGATTCAATATGTCATCACTGGCTTGATGATGGAGGCAGCTACATGGCCTTCCCACATGGCAAGGAATGGGAGTGGCTTCCGGTCAGAGTGGCCCCCAGCTGACAGCCAACAAGGAAACAGAGACCTCAGTTCTACAGTCACAAGGAACTGGATTCTACCAACAAGAATGAGCTTAGACTTGGATTTCTTTCTCCCAGAGCCTGTAGATGAGAAGTCAGCCCAGCCAACCCCCAATATCAGCCTTATGATGCTGAGTGGAGAACCGAGGGGCTGCTGGCCTACAAACTGTGAGCTAAAGGATAACTGTTATGTAAGCCACTGAGGTTGCGATGATTAGTTATACAGCAATAGAAAACTAATATGCCCTCTGAAGGTATCGGAGTTTCCAAATTCTGTATCTGACTGGAAGATGTCATGAGGATGGTCCTACATTAAGCTGAGGCCAGGGGCAGCCAGTTAGCTCAGTTGGTTAGAGCGTGTGCTCTTAACAACAGGGTAGCCAGTTCGATTCCCACATGGGCCAGTGAGCTGCGCCCTCCACACTAGATTGAAGACAACGACTTGACTTGGAGCTGATGGGTCCTGGGAAAAACACACTGTTACCCAATAAAAAAATTTAAAAAAAGAAAAAAGAAAAAAAAGCTGAGGCCAACATATTTTCTAGAAATGACTTCCTACGTGGAAGCAATTCTTAATGACCTCAGTATGAAACCCTTTTACAGACATAGTGGTCCTGCTACTCCATTACTTAGAAACCTTGGAAATTCTCCTATTGCCTGAATAATGAATTCCAGATTCCTTAAAATGGCAGGCAGAGCACTTCACAGTCTGGCCCCAAACTCCACAGCTGACCTAATCTCTCTCTATATACCTTACTCGGCTACAGGCGATCCAACTGGTACCTATATACTCAATTGTCTTTGCTTCTTCAGAGGTCTTTGCCTCTTCTCCCTGGCTGGCAATCTCTCCACTTTCAGGGCTGGCTCAAGGCCACCTTCTCCACAAATTCTCCCTGGAAAACCCCAGTCCCAGTTCATATTACTTTGTTACAGTTCTTTATAACTCAAGCCGGTGACTACTCACATTCCGCTATGTCACTATTCATACCTGGTGTGTTCCTTGAAGAACCACCTTTTAATATTATTTAGTGTATCCCTCACCCTGGCCTGCCTGGGCGTATCATGCCCACAGATGTGGCCTGCACATAGAAAAGACTCAAGAAATGTCTGTAAAGTTGAACTGAACTTGTGTTCAATTGCGTCTAAGAATTGCAATAAAAAATGGAGACATTACATTGGGGCACGGCACCGCCCTTTGTCAGGCTCCTGCTGTGGTGGCCATGGCATTGGAAGGGGTCAGAAGCTTTTCTCAGGCATGTAAAAATCTATTGTGAAATTTAAATATGGTGACGATTAATCAGTGTGGCAACACTGATGGAGAATCAACTCATACATTATGCTAACGTCTCCACTGACCAGAGGCAGTCAAGACCTCACTGCTCTGGGTCGTCCTGCCAATCTCAGCCCCAGATACAGGGAAATGCACAGCTCAGGGAACTCTACAATCAGCCAAGATGGTCTGGGATATCAAGCAAGAAGGTTGTTCTTGCTTTTCTTAGAGAATGTCATAGATCCGTAGTGGAGATTTAAGGAGTGAGTTCCCCCTTCCCAGTAGTAGAACTCCCCCATCCATATGCCCCGGCAACCAGCCTACCGAGGTCGGCCTCCTCCTGCACATGCTGGTTATAGATTATCCTCACTGCATCCAGGTCTGTGGTGAACATTTGGATGAGCACCAGGTACTTGGCAGATGTATCCCGTGCTACCAGTGGTCTTTCCAGGAGGCTTCCTGCTATGTCTAGTAGCTGCAGAAGAGATGAAAAAAAAAGAGGAACAATTCAACATTTCTAAGGTGACATAAATTTCGTTTCTTGGCTTTTTTCCCATACGCCTACCGATGTCAGAAGGTCAAAAAATTGTTATTGTGCAACCGGATCACTAATTATTAACAGGTAGCTATTCACAGTCTGCCCCCTCTCTCTTTTGCTTCTAAAGAAGAAGGATTCCCATCTGCTGAATTACCTACGGGGCTCTCATGGGACATAGACTCTGGATAAAGGGTAAAACAAAGAGAAAACTTAAAGATGCCAGAAAGCTTAAGCTGATCTACATTTTAAAAGACCATAAAAAGAACTAAAACAAAGAAGGAGGGTGAAGACAGAGAAGAAAAAAGGAAGCTAAGTGGGCTAGATGTAGGCAAGAATTTGGAAGGCTAAAATTTGAGAGTGAGATCAAGAAAAGAAATTGCAGAGAGAACTAATTCTTGAACTAATTTCTGGAATCAGTTCAAATGCTTGGAGAGAGAAATCCTAATAGTCTTCCTATAAGTTATGGAATGGCAGGTATTCATCAAAGGTCATGTATATATACCATGTTTCCCTGAAAATAAGCACTAGCATGATTTTTCAGGATGACATCCCCTCAACATAAGCCCTAATGCGTCTTTTGGAACAAAAATTAATATAAGACCCGGTCTTATTTTCGGGGAAACTCGGTATATGTATTCAATAGCTAATGAAGCATGGCAAACTGGGTTACCCAATATTCTAGAACAGCATGGATTCCAGTCTATGTTTGGACATTTTCAGTGACTGGAAACTTAACTACTTCTCAAAGAAGTCCATTCCATCTTTAAATAGCTTTCACAGAAATCTCTTTCCTCTACTGAGTCCAAATCTGCCTCCTTGCAATTTCCACTGATTAGTTCTGGTTCTAACCCTTGAGCCTTTGCAGATTAAGTTTCTTCATAGTTTATAGAAGATCTATCATACTCTACTAAGTCTTCATGTCTCACGACTCAGAATTCTCAGTTAGGCAGCCATTTATCTACTCATCAACCTAAACGTTCTCCGTATCATTCATTATACCATCTAATCTGGGCAATACAGGTCAAGGGCACATCTCTTCTTATTCTAGTTGCTTGTACTTGAATCCTCTAGCCAGCTACCTAGTAGCTTCACTTGAACCATCCTGATAGTAGTGGTTAAACAGCCATGGTATTACAGAACCATGGTTTCAGGATGGTGACCACAGTAGATTTCTTCACTCTTAATGGGTACCTTATTGATAAGGCTCAAAGAATACATTCCAGAAGAAACTCTTTTGAAAAGCATTTTTATATCATGTTTTCAGAAAAGAATTAAGAACCAATGTGAGAAGCCCAATCCTACACACTCCTTTGTCTCTCTCTACTAGACTAATAAGAACAATTAATATCTGCAGGAGCAAAACAGCTGCAAGAGTATCCCTGCCCTCCTCTGATGAGGGTGGGGGGAGAAGCGAGCACAGGGATGGCTCCCGCTCTACTTGCACAAACCTTAAAGGCGTGCTTCAAATCAGGTGCATCATCAAAGGCTTGAATAAAGACAGTCCCCAGTCTTCGGTCAAGATCTTCTACTCTCTGGTTAAATTCAGAGACATCATTTTCAAATTCCTGAAGAGACATCACAAACACTTAGAAAAACATGACTTTCTGACAGCCAGTCCCACTATGCTCTTTACCACTAACCTTTGTACTTGCATCTGTTACACCAAAGATTTATTTTCATTTTCCAAAATTCACCCTGGCATGACTTAGTTTTTATTCATGTAGACAGTTACTCTATTATTGCAGCATTTTCTTTTCCTAGACACTCTAGGTAAAATGGTAGAGTGAAATTGTGAGGTTGGCACCCTTTAACTTCCCTCTCTGTGTCCCCTCTGCTGCCCTCTGAAGCCCCTTTTCTATCATCCACAGTGCCACTCATGTCACCCCGAAAGCCACCTCAACAGCAACAGCCCCGGTAAGGGGGTTACTCCATCATTACCCTCTACTTTCCTTCCTCCTCCAAGTCAAAATCCTATTTTCTCAGTGTAACCAAAGAAATCTAACCATTAGGAGGAAAGCAAGCTAATTAAACTAATGCACACTATTGCATCTAAGTACACATAATTGGTTAAGACAGCAGCTAGCCATTGTCCCTGAGGCTGCCAAACTTAGCAAATAAAAATACGGGACATGCATCTAAATTTAAACTTCAAACAATGGATTTATTTTTTAGTATATGTCCCAATTATTGCATTTCATCTGGAAATCGCAAGTGTGTTCCCCTCAGAATGTGGCAATTTTCAGAGAAAGTTTGTTAATTCAAATCTCTAATTTGTGGAATTATTATTATTTGTCATTATTGCTTTACAATAGTAATATGTATTCTTATAAAAACACAAAGAAAAGTAGAAAACCATCGCGTAGTTCTTCCCAAACCCAACCACATTAACAAGGCAGAATGTTGCCCTGTGCATAGGGTTTTGTTCTATCATACATTAGCAAATACCATGTTTCCCCGAAAATAAGACCCGGTCTTATAATAATTTTTGCTCCAAAAGACGCATTAGGGCTTATGTTCAGGGGATATCATCCTGAAAAATCACGCTGGGGCTTATTTTCCAGTTAGGTCTTATTTTCAGGGAAACACGGTACATGGAATATATCCTGCATTGTAGTCCACCTTCTTTTTTTTTTTTTTCCTACTCTTGACTAATGGAATTTTTAGAAAGCAGTATCTCCCTGGGTTTGCTAAGATTTCTCTAGACATCTGAAAGTACTCAGAACAGATTTCTGCTCTAATTTACTGCTCCTTTTCCCTCATGTACTCTTAAAATTCCTCCTCCAGTAATGAGCCATTCCCTATACAAGGAACTCCATTCCCAGTTTCTGTATGACCCTTTTTCTTCTTTTTGTCTCCTGTGAGCTTGCACTCACAGGTCTCAGCTTTCCTGGGCTATAGGTACAACTTCACTAGCTATTAGGGAAATGCAAATCAAAACCACAATGAGGTATCACCTCTCACCTGTTAGAATGCCTATTATCAACAAGACAAGTAATAACAAGTGCCTGGAGAAGTTGTGGAGAAAAAGGAACCCTCATACATTGCTGGTGGGAATGTAAATAGGTACAGCCACTATGGAAAACAGTATGAAGGTTTCTCAAAAAATTAAGAATAGAATTACCATATGACCCAGCAATCCCTCTTCTGGGTATCTATCCCCAAAATCGGAAAACATTTATCCATAAAGATATATGTATCCGTATGTTCATTGTAGCATTATTCACAGTGGCCAAGAGATGGCAATAACCAAACTGTCCTTCAACAGATGATTGAATAAAGAAGACGTGGTACAAATATACAATGGAATATTACTTGGCCATAAAAAAGATGAAATACTGCCATTTGCAACAACATGGATAGATCTTGAGATTTTCATGCTAAGCAAAATGAGTCAGAAAAAGTCAAGAACCATATTTCATTCATATGTAGGATATAAAACTGAAAGCAACAAATGAACAAGACAAACGAAAACTCATAGACACAGACAACAGTTTAGTTGTTACCAGAGGGTAAGAGGGGAGGGAGGTGGTAGAAGAGGGAAAGGGGGTCAAATATATGGTGATGGAAGGAGAACTGATTCTGGGTGGTGAACACACAATGTGATATATAGATGATGTATTATAGAATTATACACTTGAAACCTATATAATTTTACTAACCAATGTCACTCCAATAAATTTCATAAAATTTTTTTAAAAAAGACGTCAGCTCTTGTCCCGATCATGAAAAATGCATCTCTAGTTTTTCCTTCATCCTGAGTACTCTCTTGGAAACTGGACTCAGATCAGAAAAACTGGGCTACTGCTTCACTTATCCACCCCACCTCCAAGCCACTAATAAAATTCTGTGCAGGTGTGGTCTTCATGTAGCAGTCTCTGCTCGAAGCTTAAAGCTCAGAAGATGCAGGGTAGCCATAGCCTCCACCATCATCCCATATCCATCTCAGCGTCTCTGAAATCCTGGTATCATCAGGCTGGAGGAATTAGCAGTTGGAAAGGAACCTCCCTGACCTTCCTCCTAACACAAAGAATAATTAGGAGTGGGTCTCCCTTCATAAAACCACTGGGACCACAGAGCCAAAGGAAACGCAGAGGGAACGTGCAAGTAAATACACAGATTCTATGGTGAGAGGCATCTGAGAAAGAGACAAAACTTGCAAGTTAGCCATTCCAAGCCCTACCGTGCTTTCGGGGTCCAGGCAGTCATAGGAGGACTCTGAGAAGACCTTGTACATCTCTTGAAATTCATCGTACATTTGCTGGACCTGCTGACTCAGGGCATTCCCTCTGATGCCACTAAACTCAAGCTTTTCCAGTTTGTGGAAATCCAAGGCTGTCTTCAGAAGATCCTACAGGGACAATTCACAAAAGAGTAAAATCATAATGATTATGATAACAACAGCGGAGAACACTCAAATTAGTATGGAGAGAGCTGGAAATCACATGGGGTGGTGGTTGCTTAGGAAAATATGAAGCCTGTTTTTTTGTGTTGCAACCTTATTATTAGATTGGGTTGGTATAAATAAATTTTGGTTAAACTCAATCATGAAGCAAAGTACAGATAAACAAAATTCGCATAAACAAAAAAAGACCAAATTTGTGCTTCAGCCTCTTTCTGTGTTCTTTAATAAAGTATATAATAATAACAATATTATTTACATGATTGGTGGCTTTACTACTAATTTTTGGAAAAAAAAAATTTCAAATGGACCATGTTATCTGGTTCTAGAATGACAGCTATCTTAGGAGACACTGACAAGAAAGCAGATCCTCTAAATAGTCCTGAGGACAAGCCCAGGGGACGACACCGACGTCCTGAGCAACTGCTGCCAAGAAAATAAATCTGTTGGGTGCTCTTGCCAGGCATGTGCTGTACGGTATAGCATGTGGCCAGCTGGGTGACAGATGACAATTATTTGACATCTCTGTGTTGAGTTTCTTCATTGTAATTGAATAACAATAATGAGAGATAAATACATTGATGCAAACTTGGGATTTCGACCAGTGCCCGGCACACAGTAAATACAGAGCAAGCGGGTATTACTGTTGCTGTTGTTGGTATGACAGTGTCCCAGCTGTGCTCAGAAGTGAGTGACAGATAACACAACCCAGAGCCTTGGGGAGGAGCCCCTCCCAAGTCCACGGAAGCTGCTTCATCTCCAGTAAAACATAAGCCTCCAGAACCCACCTAACACGACAGATGGTAGTATTTCTCTCGTGAACACTGGTCTGAAACCACAAAATCTCCAAACCAAGACATTCTTCCTGTTACAACTTCCGATCTGTGCACCTACCTCTTCAGTGAGGGAGATAACAGTTAGTTACCTTTCTGTGACTTTGACAAACATTTGGTATGGATCCCTGGGAGAGGATCTTCTCCTCTGAGGAAATTTGAAGGGCAAGAAGAGGGAACACTAAGTCACGATGTTGAAAACACAGCCGGTCCTGGTTCCATTCCAGGAAATTCCCACTGCCAGTAGCCACTGTTATGGGTTGACCCATCAGGCCAGCAGAAGGCTGCCTGACCCCTTTCTCTTGCTGGAACACCAATTCTCGCAGCAGTGACAGAGGCATTGAGAAGTGGTGAGAAGTGGCTGACCTTCTCCACGTTACAGGAGGGCACCCACGCAGCCTTGGGCAACTATCTAACAACCCTTTTTTGCTCAGCTATGTTCAGGCATGGCTGTCAGCAAGTAGCTGAAGTAGGAGAGAAGTGGAAAGAACCACCCAAGGAAAGACAGACAGACATACACCTGAAGCAGGGGGTCTTGACACCCATGGTGGGAAATGGGGCCGTCTTTATGTTAAAACACATTCAACTTTATACACTGGGAAGAAAACAGAAATGAAGTAGACTTAAATGAAATTGACTTAAGTAGTAATTCAAACCATTCAACAAGTCCTTAGTTGTAATTCATGTTATAGGAGAAACGTATTTGTGCTGTGGAATGTCACCTGGGTACTCATTTTTCATAATTCCGTGGATGTCAATTTCAATATTTAGGAAATACTCTCAAACCATTTTAAAAGACAGATGCATCTTGATATGTTTGATTACAACAGAAAACTAGATGATAATTTTGTTACACTATTGTATTTCTCAAGAATACTTGCTTTATTTAACAGAAACATGATGGACAACACATTTATTTGGGACTCAACTCAAGGTCCTAGACCTTTTCTTATTTCACTATTATAAGTGTCCTCAACGTCCACTCTACCATTCCCCTGCATGCTCTCTCCCCTTGCCCTGCTTAAGCTTTCTTCAGAGCTCTTATCATGCTCTGGAATTATAATATACTACTTGGGATTATATTACTTGTTTATTTGTTGTCCACCTTTCTTAGTAGGATGTAAATGCCCCAGAGGAACCACTGTATCTTCAGTCTGTGGAAGAGTCCTGGATGCTGAGAAATATTTGTTGAATGAATGAATATATACTCTTTGACCTTTGACTTAGCTACAGCACCTCCAGGAGAAGGTGACATGGTGGTAGACAATCTAGGAACCAGGGACTCAGGAGCAACTGAGAAAATAAGGAAAATTAGACAAGAGAAGAGAATTACAAAGTAAGGCCAAACTGATTTTAAATGTTTGAGGGCCTTGGTTACGTGCAAGGCAGAACCTTGCACTTGGTCCTACGCTGAGGGCAGAATGAAGGCAAATGAGCAAATAGGACAAAGAGGCAGATTTAGCCTCAGTTTATAAGTTGAACTTATAAAATTTCTTGTATTTGACCATCTGACCTATAAAAAATAACAATTTCACGTGGTTCCACTTAATAAACCGAACCATCTAATGCCTAGAAATGTCTAACTATAGAATGGGCTGCTAAGAGAGGTAGTGTGCTTTCCATCTCCAGATGGATTTTAGTAGAAGTTTGCCATCAGAGGTATTGTAGAGAAGATTCCGGAAACTGGTGGGAAATTGTTTTGCAACCGTAGAAACGGATTTATCATTATGACCGTGACTGTATTCTTGATTCTTATTTAAATGTAGCTCTTTTCATTGTTTATTTAGAAGTCTCAAAAAGCAGATAAAAGGCAATTTAAACCAATAAGAGGTTTAAACGATTTTTTTTACATATCCATTTTTATTCATCACAGTAGTAAAGATATGAAATTCATTATGTCACATACAGGCTGAAAATGTCAACTTCAGGGGTAGGATACACAGCACCGTGGAAAGGCTCTCGCATAGGGCCAGAAACCCTGGCTCACACAACACTAGCCTGTCATTTACTAGCTATTTGGCTTGAAACAAGACACAACTTTTCTAAATGTCACTTCCCTAACCTGCAAATGGGTCCACTAACACCTGACTGTCACCGAGTTACACCGAACGTGCCTTGGTGGCACTTCAGTAAACAGAAGCCACTGTAATTACTTCTGATCACTCTGATGTGACTAGATCAGGTTGGTGGATAAGAGACGTGTAATGGCTAATACACAGGTGCTCCTTTCCAGGTGCCACAAAGAGCATGGGGTCCCGGCAGCTGACTGGACCAACTGGGTCCTATTCCTATGAAACACCGTGCAGTTTTTCATGGGGTGGTGAGAGAGGCTTCCATTTGTGCTATGGCCCCTGAGTTGGAGAATCAAACTTGGGGATAATGGCAAGCCCCACAAACACAAGCCCATTCATGAAGGTGAGGTCATGCAGCCCATCTTAAAAGAAACGTCTTCAGAATTCATTAAGGGAGAGCACAAAGCAGACATTCACAGATGAAAATCTCAAAAGGTCATTGGGAAAAAGACTGTTTTCTTTACCTTACAAGAGCGACTGACCTTATGCAGCTAATGGTCTCCTGTGTGACCACAGGCTTAGGCGAGGCTGAAAGGGAAGCCTGCCCAATTAGGCCCGAATGAAAAGCGGCAGCGGAGTGACTGGAGGTGGCAGAAAGAGCAGGGAAACGCGGTGTATATTAGGTCAGCTTATTACCTATCGCCTTACTAATCACCTCGCATAAAGCCTCAGCAGGAAATCATTTTGCCTCCAAGTGAATCACAGCTTTACAGAAATTTTATAATGAAAGAAATGAGCACTCTCTCCAAGCTGCTTATGTACTGCATTGTTTGGAGGGAAGAGGCTGCAGGGAGAAGCATAAATAGGATCTGTGGCATCCACAATACTATGGCACAAAAATGAACTCTGTGTGTGGGGTGGACGTGTGTGCATGGAGCAGGGGATGGAGATGTGGGGGGTGTATAGTACGGGTGGGGTGTGTATACATGTGTGTGACGTTGTACGTGTATGTGCAGTACGTGTGATCCGTATAATGTGTGTGCTGTGTGTGTGTGATGTGTGCATGGCATTGTGTGCATATGTGTGTCTATATGTGGTGTGGTGTGTAGTGAGTGTAGTGTGTGTGTGGTGTGCATATCTGTGCGGTGTGTGTACACAGTGTGTCTGTGCAGTGTGTGTACTGTGTGTGTATAGTGTGTGTGGGTGGGGGTGTTGTGTGAGCTGGAGCATCCAGCAGGAAGGCAGGGTGAGGGAAAGAACGGAGACACAGAGGAAAGACTCTTTTTCCCTTTAATTTTTGACTATTCATTCAAACTGCAAAGATTTTATATACTTTTGGGATTTCCTTAGTAACTTGTGAAGTCAAATACGCCCCTTTCATAGAATGTGAATTACAGTTTTACCCAAATGACTTATTTAGAAAAGAAGAGCTAGAAATCATGTGGTAAAAACAGTGAGCAAAGACAGAAGAGAGTGTGTAAGGGCAGAATAAAACCACAGAAGCAGTTCAGGACCCTCAAACTGGACGCAGGGAAGGCAGCAGAACTGCAGAAGCCCCTGGGAGATAGCCAAGTTTGCTGGAAAGATGCTACTGGGAATCATAGACTCCTGGGTACGAATCCCAGATAAACGGCCTTGAGCTGTGTGACCGTGGGCAAATGTATGATGTGCCATGCTTATGTGCCCATTTGCTACAGTAAGGGTACTGACTGACACCTAGCTCTTAAGACGACTGTAAGGGAGCAGGCCTGGCACGAGATGTGCTCTTGAAACATGTCAGTTCCTTGTTTTTCTATTCTTCTTCCTTTCCCTGCTCAAGGGTTAGCGCTCTGAGAGGTTAGCTGTATCGTGTTTTGAGGAGGAGGCGGGTGGTGCTATCCTGAGAATGCAATAACGCCACGTGCTGCAGACCTGCTGAAAATGTCTTAGCCATATGCCGCAGCCCTGCTTCCGCCTTCATTTCAACAGGCACCCAGAGGGGAACAGTTGATCTGCACAATAAAACTTTCTTGTGCATAAACAGAAAAGAAAAAAGCAACACAAATAAGGGGGTGGGAGGATTTGAGAGAACCATGGAGATTAAAAAACAGCCCTTCACAGTATAACCCTGGACGTGAGCATGTAGAGGGTAAACGCACTGATGTCATTTTATTAACTTGGCTTTGTGTATCTATTAATTGCAGCTGCACACATCTCGGCGGCCACAAGATGAATAAGGCTAGGTTCATGCTAATTCTTGCTGGAGAGAAGCAGATTAATCCCATTTCAAAAAGGCATCGATCACAGAGATACACAGAATGTTAACTAAAGGGCTACATGAAATCTGCTTGGAGACGATCAATAAGCCCGCGTCCCGCTGCACTGAGCTGAACAGGAAGAGGTGGGGCAGCCAGAGGCCAAGGGGATGAGGCTGAGCAAAGGACTGGGGGATGAAAAATGAAAGAGGGGAGGAAATAATAGGACAGGGGAGAAGCAGCCATGGGAAAAAGGAAAATCATGGAAATTCAGGGTGAAAAAAGAGCCAAGGGAAATGAAAACAAAACACAAAAAAAAGCCTGGAAAACAGAGAAGGGGAGACAAGTAGAAAGAAGAAGAAGAGGAAAAAGGGAAAGCAGTAGCGAAAAGAAATGGTGGCGTTGGGCCCAGGAGCAAGGAAGTAAACCAGAGCAAAGGACGGAAAACTTAAGATTGGAAGTAGCGGGAAGATGGAGAGCTGTAGTGACATTCAAGTCATCCTCTAATTAAACTGGGGCACCTGCTTTTCATGCGTCTGTGCTTTTGATTCAGAAAGAAAAAGCAGCCTGAGAGCCGACTATTGTGAGGGTAATGGCTCTGGGGGGACATGGCCAGGGCTGCATATATTTACTGAACATACGCTGCAGATTAGGCACCCTAATGTTAGAATACCTGTCTATATGCAAAGTCACATCATTAGCATGTGTGCATAAGGCCTGAAGCCCCAGCCCCACTGTCATCTCTGAGCTGGGCTCTGCAGGGCTGGAGAGCCTGCAAGGTAGTAACGGTGGTGATTCCACCCTGGTGAGCCAGGCCTGGGGCAGTTGGAGCTGGAGGTCTGTCACCTGGGCTAAACAACAGTGGAGGGGTCCATGCAGAAGATGAGAGGAATAGAGTGAAGCAGGAGAGAAGAGGCTGAGCATCAAGAGCTGTGATGCAAACAGCTACAGAAAAAGCGGGCATTTAGGATAGAGCCAGGTATCAATTATTTATACTCTCCATGATCCCGATGAAGAATTTAAGGTGTGCCTTCCAGAAGGGCTATCCCTGGATCTCCTCCATTAGTCTGTCTACCTTTTCCTGCGCTGTGGCTACTGGTCCACAGGCTTCTTACAGGTAAAACCATGTTTCAGCCATCATTATATCCCCAGTGCCTAGCTCAGGGCCTGTTGAATGGTGGTGATGGATCAAAGTTTTTGAACTGAAATGAACAGATTCAATCTCATACTCGTATCCTCATAATCCCACAGTTTGCGCCACTCATTACAGCCTCTTCCCAACACAATCGCTCTCATCATCCCAAGTCTCTGCGGATCACAGCTAGAAACATGATTTTAATTCCTTCTCGGTCTCCTTGGCTATTGTCCGAATCTTGAATTTGACCCTGAATTTCTTAAATAAGTTTTAGAATAAGTATATATTTCATTTTATTGTGCCCACTGCCTGCACCCAAAATTCAATCCGCAAATACAGAGCAGTAAAGTATTAAAAGATCTGCTAACTATATTAAATTCTGAGGGTAAAGGCAACCAAAAGAAAAAGCTTCATGTCTTCTCACCCTGGTCCTTACACTAATATTCACATTAACTCTTAAATAACTGGGGGAAAGACACAATTCTGAGCAAAAGTCACATTTCTTTTCCACGGAGATTCAGCTAGTCTTGTAGTTTTTGGAGCCACTCTCAGGGTGGGAAAGTGAAGAAGCACAAGTTCAAAAAAGTGGCTTCATGGGAACGGCCAGCTGCATCTGGACCGGCTCACTTGCTCTTTGTACATCGGACTTTCTAGCAAGAGTTTCTTTGAAACAAAGTTTGAAGATTATGGGCAATTTGACAATCAACTAGTTTGAATTAGTTGACTGATTCCTTGGGCTTTCTTCCTAAATTATTCTATGATCACAGTTTCCCGAACTTCTAATAGGTCCTCCACTGGGTGACGACAAAGCCATACGATCAATACAAATACTTACTGAATCTTTTTATGTGCTCTTCCAACCAAAGGAAAGTTGACCACCATATTGCAGTGACCATTTTCCTACTTGACTTTTGGATCCCTGCATTGCTTACTCCCTCCGGGAGCTGGGAGCCTGAGGTGAAGGAGCACACTCACCGCCACCATGCGCAGTCGTCCCAGGAAGCCATCCAATCGCACGAAGACCAAAGAAGGCTGGAAATCCCACTCCCTGACTTCCTCGTTCTCTTTGAAGTATGTGTGGAGATTCTCCCTTCGGTCCTGAAACACCTGCTTGAAGAAGTTCAAGGTGTCCATGACCACTTGCAGTTTTGTCTGACTTTCTTCTACCTCACTTTTCAGGAGGTCTGCTGGGCTGAGACAATCAGAGGCCTGGAATACAAACACATTACTGTCACTAAGCCTGGTTGAAAATACAGAACATCCCACAACTTTACCAAAACTAACTCTAACCTGCATAATTGCCAAGTAATATTTTTCAGAAGCATGATATAGGAAACATCTGACATTCTCCTCAGCTCTACAGGTGGACTGGGACTTGGGGTCAAGCCAAGTAAGTCAGTGTTTGGCTCAGGGGTGGGCAAGCGACCAATCAAAGACAAGGAAACACGGCAACTCTTTTGTTGGGCCAGCTGGGGATGGGGCAAGTGTTCGTTCCCAGCTGTTCTTTTGGGGACTTACTGACTTTCTATGGTAAAATAATTTAACTGCAAAAATCATTTGAACCACAATTATTTCCCTGTCTCCAAGAGACTTGAACCTGGAAAGCTGTGAAGCTGAAGCTATTAGACAGCCATCTTTACCACCACAAGAATGGGCAGAAATAATTGGATCCTGATGACGTATCTAAGGTTTTATGGTAAGCCAGGGTTGAAGCCAGTCTTTCCTTGAACCTTCAAGGTACATGAGCCAATAAATTACCTTTCTGTCGATGCTAGTTTGGGTTGGGTTTACTTACACTTTCAACCAAAAGAGTCCTGGCGGACAAACATGGAGTGACAGAAGAGTCCTGATCTAGCCATCAAACAACCTGGCTTCCAATCCTGGGTTGGGCGACCTTGGACGACCTAGTTAACTTCCCGGAGTCTTAGCCCACATCTTTAAATAATAATAACTAAATAAGGCTGTCCCTGCCCACCTACAGGGTTCAACTAAAAATAGACACAATCATGAATGTCACAGCAATTTGGAGCCTGCAGTGTGCTCCATAGATGTTAGTTATTATCAGTTACTCTTTAAACTTGTTCATTGTTTTCTTAGGGTCACAGCTCCTTAGAGGAGAAAGAAACCATTTGCAGGGGAGGGGGGAAGGTCACCCAAACGTCCTTAAGGCTTCCAGTTCTGTTTCCAGACACACTCCTCAAGGTGTATGCTGCCCTGGTTGATGCTACACGAGTCTCTAAGAAGGAGCATACAGTGTGTGATCCAAGTAGCTGCCTCTCTGTAGCTCACAGGGCACCCTGGAAGCCTTGCCACGCGTGATGACATCAGAGCTTCACAGTCAGCCTGCTACCCTCAGATATGGTCCTCTTCTTTTCACAATTGCCCAAACAAGGAAAGTGAGACACAGAACAGATAAGTGACTTGCCCAGGTATACACAGCTAACAAGAAGGGACGCAGGATTTGGCACAGGGACATCTGACTCCAGAGGCAGCATTCTTAATGGCTAAGTTTCATGGCTGACTTAATACCAGTCTGTGGGCACAGATCATTAAAGAGGTTGAAATTCACCACACCCACGCTTCGTGAGACCCTGAGTTTTGGGCAGAGGGAAAAGGAAGGCCTTCAGTGTATTCCAACACTACTGAAAATGTCTCTGTGTGTTATGACCTTGTGATTAAAATAAATCAACTGGGAGAACACTTTGGACCATAATCATTTCCCTGCCCTGAATAAAATGAACATTTTACTCTTCCCTGTGACTCAATGCCAACCAGCCCCCAAGGGGAGGTCACTGGGGATCCTGGGGCAGCCAACCTGCTTGATGAGAAGGTTGCAGATCTCCTGGAGCAGCACAGTGAGCCTCCCTGGGGAGCGGTAAGACTTGCATGTGGCCCAAATCAGACAGACGACGTGGAGTAGAGGTCGCAGCCGTGGCTTCACCTCCGCAAACTCCAGGTCCTCTAGGGATTCCAGCTGGCGGCAGAGTGGCATCAGGTGCGTGTGGACATCCTGCGCCTCCCTCAGAGCTGGAAAGAATTGAAGACATTCACCCTTCCCTGCTTGGGGCTCATACACACCGAGTTGAAGCCCTGGTACCTGCAAAGCGATGGCTACCATTTCTCCCTAAACTGAGAGAGCAGAGAGAAGGCTGGTCCCCATAAACTTTCTAGCTCTTATGAGGAAATACTGAAATGTGCAGAGCCCTGGACAGCTAGGATAATGGTCCGAGGGGCCTCCCTTATAACATCCCTGTATCTGGACTTCATCCGGGTCCTCTCAGCCCATCTGGTGCTGTGTGTGTGCAAAATACTCAGTAATTATTTCCTCATTCCTTTGCTGCTGATATCTCTGAGGCAGCACAAAATAGATGACAGAGGACAGATTTTAGTCAGAAAGATCTGTCTTCAAATACCAACCCTGACACTTACCACTTGTATGACCTTAGGTACATTTAACCTCTCTGAATCTCAAAAATAAGTTGGACAGTAACTAATTTTATTAAAGAGTTCTTGGAAAGCTTTGAAGGTAGGACAAACAGAATCTTCATATACAGCTAGCACAGTGCTGGACCAAAGCAGGCGTTCCATAAATGGTAACGTCTCTGATAACTACTTGCTAATGAAGAATCTCATTGAGGCTTTATGTAGGAGAAGTCACAGGGAACAGAGAAACAGTACAGACTAATGATGGCAAGTTCTGCTGGTTTTCAAAGCCAAGAAAATCTCCTACCACTTCCTCTGAACATAGCCAAGGACAGAGAGGTGCCTTTCACCAATCATCTTGCGGTGACTGAGAGGGGAACGTAGGAAAAAACCCAGTAGCACCGGGTACTAATTCTGCAGCTTAGAGGGGATGTAAAAGCCCACTGAATAAACTTCATTGCAAGGAGTGTTTACCAAGGCAGGTTCTTTCCCAGGCAGATCATCAGGCACTAGTATATGAGAGCAGATGGCCTCAGGTTATGTTATGTTATGCTCTGCATTCATCCTAAAGGAAGCTTGAAACATACACTATAGAGTAAACAGTTCCAATATGCCAGGCATTGTTTTACTCACTAGACTTAAACCATGTCGTAGAAAACCTTGTGAGGTTTTCTGTTACTCCCCTTTGTAAGTGAAGAAATTAAGACCTAAGCAACTTGCCCAGGTCTTCCTATGAATCGACCAGTCCTGCCTAGCTGAGCAAAAGCAAGATTACCCCACGTTTATTAAGTTGAACCCTTGGCTTGATGGTTGTGAGGCTCACTACACACAGGAGTTTGTGATGTGTACGTTCGTACTGTGTATCCCAAATGGAGTTCTGGAAAGCAGTGTGTGAATTGATTTTTGAAAGTCAAATGTCACAGTAAATTGATTACAGCAGTGATTCTTAAATGCGGAAGCTGGGAGTATTACACTGCTGTGTAGGGGCAGGGGTATCAGAATTCACCAGCCACTCTAATGAGCATATGCTCTAGCTTTCACAGGGCCGTGAGAAAGTCTAAGACCATCAGGCCAGAGGAACCTTCTCTTTGTATCTTTTTTTAAAAAAGCAAAACCTCCTTTACTCATACAAATAGGCACTCTACTGATGTTAAAAACACAATTATTTGAGGGTTGTGAGACTGGGTTCATCCAGGCCACGGTGCAATCATCTTGGCTCACAAGGCAAATGAAGAGAGATGAACAGTGAGGCTCACACCTTTTAAATACTGTAAATATAAATGGCCAGTTACACAACGATGTCCAGTGGTTTGCTGATAAATCTTTAATAACAGGCTCTTCTGGGACAAAAGCCTTTATTCGTAGTATTTGCCAATTTCTGTGGTGTAAATACGTATTATTAATATTCACATGGTGCCTGATTTCAAGCTACCACCTGGACTTCACTGGCTGCTGGGGAGGAGGAGTTGAAAAGATTTGGGTACAGTGGGTTCTCATGAGAAACTGCAAGCCAATCCAAGTCAGCTCCAGAGCCCCACTGGACTTTTCTCTTCCACAAATACACACCTACAGAAAGCCCGGAGGAGCAACCAGGCTGTACTATGCCAATACTGCCTCCTAGTGGCCAGAGATGAGACCTCCCTAATTAGTCTTTATTGCCCTCGTTTTTTACCCCCCAGGGTACTGGTACTTCCTATTTTCCAAGTTTCTTCATTGCCCCAATCAATTCCACTTCAGATAATCTTGTTCCCACACATTATCCTACAGTCCTTCAACCTCCTTCTTTATTTTTCACGCTTTTTCACTTCACACCCAGGAATTCAGGAATATTTATTTTCCTCTCCCACTTGGCAGTCCATCAGTGAACCAATGAAAAACGCTGATCGTATAAGAATCCTGACTGATAAAAATAATGCAGATAGTATATATATGTAGGATAAAGAAAGATAGGTTCCCTGAAATTAAATGAGACATGAGAAAATTAGTTGCCAGCCTCTAAAATAGTTTTATTCCTTGAAGATCCCTCCAAAATTTCTGACCAAGTCTCTATCTAACTCCTCTAATAAAAATGTCTTTTTTTCCATCATCAGACTTGAGTTATGTATTTCAAGGATTTCTGTTTTTACAGTAGTGGTTATCTGGTACTATTATAATTCCGTGTTTCCCCAAAAATAAGACCTAGCTGAACAATCAGCTCTAATGAGTCTTTTGGAGCAAAAATTAATATAAGACCTGGTATTATATTATAATAATTATATTATATCATATTATATTATTATTATATTATATATATTATACCGGGTCTTATAGTAAAGTAAGACTGGGTCTATTTTGGGCTCTAAATAACCAACTCATAAATACACTTTTACTACATGTTGTTTTATTTCAGAGCCCCACATTACAGTCATTTGCATACCTCTTTTATAATATTCATCATGCCTGCATACAACCATAGTATTACTTAATACTTTTCTCTGAATTGCCTCCCATTTCAACCTAAATAAAATCGTATAAAATGAAAACTTCAAAACACTACATAAATGCAAAACTGATATCACTTGCCAAAAACAATTACGCTTTAACATATTTTTAAGTACACCTCTCCATACATCTCCCACAATCATCTCTCATACCAATAGTGATACATGTACCCCTTTTTGGGGACACCTGTACTATTTTAATTGAACTATAAATTGGGAACAACAGTTGATTCCTCGGGGACACAAAACCGCTCAATGAAGCAATAAACTGGGGCCTCAAGAGGGACCTTGTTCCAAGCCAGCTGTATGTGCTGGCAGAGCAGACATTGTGATAAGATTTTAGGGGCCAGAAAGACCTCAAAGACTAGCTACTTATGCCAGTTCTAAGTTCCAGCGGTGACGTTTCTGACATGTCCTGTTATACAGCACATGTCAGAAATGTCACCGCTTGAAATTTTATCCCTGTAGCTGTGTGGTTTTCAAAACCCCACACCATGAGGGGGAAGAAGGTGAGATAAGGGATCCACCCAGGGGCTATGGACATAGGACGCTCCCTCTTTAACAGAACAAATATATCTTGATTAGTTTTATATTTTGGACTTACACAGATTGTATTTAAAGAAAGAGTCTGATAGAGAAAAAATATTTGAAAATCACTTCCTGGATTAAGCGTAAATCACATGAAATTGCAAATACCCTAAAAGCACATTCTGACCTTCAACATTGAAGAGCTAGGAGGAGGTCTGAAAGAGAAAGGAAAGAAGCAAAGTGCACCGGCAAGGGGAGAGGGAGTCCTGAAAAAATTTACCTACTTCTAATTATAGATTTTGCTAGCTTTGCAATTTTGACAAGGGCCAATCTTGTCTGGTGCTCAGATGGCCAGGAAATTGCTATCCTATCTGACAGTAGGAATGGAAAAAGCAGAATGGAGCTAGAAATGGAACAGAGACGTCTCAAGGAGCCGGGGCAAAGGGACCTGCATTGCAGAAGTGAGCAGTAACAACATGCGTGTGTGCAGTGTGGTATAGTCAGTAAAATACACCCACCTACATTATATCACAACAGCCTAGGGAAGTAGGTAGGAAGTTACGTTCTTTAACCATGGTACATGCTAAAGCTCAGAGAGGTTAGGTAACTTTCCCTGGGTCACAAAGTGGTGGAAATGCAAGCAGAACACAGCAGAGCTGCTCTCCCACTTCTAGATTCGGTATTCTTGCCACCATGCCAGATTGTGTCAGGCTGGAAGGTTCTAAGAACTTGAAGCTGCTGAAATCAGGGAGAGAAGATAATTCCACACTAAATAAAAAATTCAGGTCAAACGTATTTATGAAAATCCTGTTCCTCACCTGCTACAACATCCCTGCACATGGCTTGGAAAGCTGGGAAGTAGCTGCTCTGAAGCTTATCCAGGAGTCCTGCCATGCTCCTCACCTGTATCGACCTCAGCTGGTGATAAATGTATTCCAGATCCTCAGACCTGCAGCACCGTGGAGAAGGGTGAATCCAGGTGAACACCAGGAAATTCGGTCACAGAGTGATGACCCACCCTCAGTTGGACCGAGAGGAGCCCTGCCTCAGGGTGCTTCCACAGAGGCTGGCTCCAGCCCAAATGGCCAGGGCATCTGTTCCCAGAACAGGGAGGGCAGAAGCCTCTGTAGGGAACGTGGTTCAAAGGGGCAGCTCCAGGAGGTAATAGCAGGGAAAAACTGCTGTGACCATCTGGTGGCTCAAAAGCTTGGCAGCTGGAGGTCATTAGCTCTGGTAGTAAGGTTTGGGGTGGGGTGAGAGAGGTGTTAGAGTGAAGCTGCTGGAGAATCAGTGGAATGGTCAGAAACCAGGCAAGCGGAGGGGTATCTCAGTATGGCGGCACAAACAGGGCTGGAGGCATGCTTGGTCATGTGACACAGACAGTTGTCACTCAATGCAAGGACAGGGACATCTGCCTCAAACATCTGTCTATCCCCTCTTGAGTAAAAGATTGCTATGCACAATGATAAATAGGAACAAGGAAATGGGGAGGTGGAGGGGGAATCAGTAGGCGCCATAGTTCGGTCTTTCTAGAACTCTGTGGGGCTGGGACACAGGGGTTAATGGGCTTTCTAGCCCTGCTAATGACTAGCTGGGACCTAAGACAGGCTATTCTGCATCCAGCTGTCAAAACCCCTCTTTTTCTACAGATCCTTACAAAAAGTGTGTGCATACAGCCTTGACTGTCCAAGGAGAAGGGAGTAGACAAGTAGGAAGAAAACCTATAAGAGTTAATTAATTTTACATGTAGGTAAAAGAGCTTTTGAAGACATGTCAGAAGATACACCAGCTATAGTCTAAGAAAGGAGGGGCAACTGTTGAATCCTAGGGAAACTGTACACGTCCCAGAGTATAGAAAACTGTACTGCCCCAAACGACACTGACCTGTCTGCTCTAGGGGGCATGAGAAACAGCTGCGGGTGGCTCCCCCAGGCCACTACCCTCTGTAAGACACCTACCTACTCCTCAGGGTTTGAGCATGTACCTACCTGCTCTTCCAGAACTCCAACTCCAACTTAGGGGTGGGATTCTTCCCTGGCAGCAGTGGCTGGGAAGACTCTCTCTTGAGTACCGCCTGTATTTGGTGGCTCCACTGGATCACTGCAGACTCAATGGCATAAATGACTGACTTATCTGCAGAATCCAAGCTGTGAAAATCACAAAAAACAAATAAACACAAAAACCCCTGAAACATTGGAAATAATTCTGGGTATCCCCCAAAACAGAATCCCAAGTTTTTTTAAAAAAAAAACTAGGTGGGAAATTCCATCTAGTCCAGGCATTCTTAACTTTCGTTGGAGAAAAGGTTGATGAGCAGTCAATGAAAAGTAGGATATCCTCTCCCCAGGCAAAATGCTTATGCATGCATGCATACACAATCACGCGTACACGATTATTCAAGACTCAGGGGTTCACCAACATTCTGAAGACTACTGTAAGAACATTGAACCCTTTCAAGTCTTTCTGTCAAGGCAGAAATGCACTGGACACCCGCACTTGCTGGCTCCACTGGATCACTACAGACAGAAAACATTCGAATGGACAGAAAACATTTGCATGACCACCCAACCCTTGCTTGAATTCCACCAATGTCAGCAGGCTCCCAACTTGACAAAGCAGTGCAGTTCTCAGGAGATCAGCTCTTCTTGCCAGAAAGTGTGTCTCTACATAGAACCACGTCTATCTCCCTGTGATTTCCTCATTTTGGTCTTAGTTCTGACCTCTGCATCAAGAGGAAATAGGTTATTTCCTCTTCCATGAGGCAAACCTTTAGCCACTATTAACTTGGCTTTGTCCTCACTTCTTCAGTGAAGAATGGAATTCCCAAGCATTCTTCCTCATATGCCTTTTCAATAAGCAAACAAACAAACAAACAAACAAAAACAGGAATATTTTGAAAGAAGTTAAAAACCAAAAATACATTCTGGTTTCCCTTTTTATTAAGTCTTAACTGAAAACCGTTCATGCCAAGAACTCAAAATACAAATAAGAAAGAGAATCTATGGTTCACATTTTCATGTCAGAAAACCACCTTCACTTAATTTCATCAAATTAATATTTGCTGAGAAATGATACGGCACAAGTCATGACAGAACGTATTAAAGGGAGAAGATACTCATCATCCTGAAAAATGACCCAGTCTTTTGGGAAATTATCAAATTTGAACAAAGGGAGACAAACTCAGCAATGATTATGTACACATAAACTGAATGTTATGTTAAAATATAAAAGGAACAGGAAAAGAGTAATTTGAATTTATTTATTTTGAAAACTGAATCTTTTTATGAAACCACAGTAAGTTTTCCAGTCAAATTATATATGCAGCAAATTACTTCCAATAGCAAAAATTCATTATAAAGTGCATCGCCATCACATGAATTACTTATTCTTCAGATCAAATCATGGGCCCTGAATACACAACAATGACAGTAAGACACTCAGAAACTCTTGGCATTTGGGCAGACTGAGCTCATGCAGGAAGGCAGCCTGTTGCCACAAACACGGAGAAATGCTGGGTAGTCTCAGGTACTTTGTGGCCAGCTGGCATTTGGGAATTTGCCCATTTTGTTTGATGGAGGTCATCCAACGTGGTAGTCACCCACTGCAGCTTTCATTATGATCTCCTTCCCCCAAGTTATCCTTGAAGGTGAATGTCTAGTATATGCTGGACATCAGCCAGCTTTGCATTTTGACCCTTTTGGCCAATCTCAAGTCTCTGTGGCTTGGTCATAACAGCTACCATTTATTAAGCTCTATTATATGTTTGGCACTGTCCTAAGAGCTTGATGGATGCCATCTCATAAGAACTCTAAGTATGAGGTTGGTTCTAAGGTCATCTCCATTTAACAAATGAGGAAACTGAGGCTGGGAGAGATCATATGACTGCTTGCAAGTCACCTGGCCAGCAAGTGGCAGAGCCTGGATTAAAAGCCAGGATCCAGGGTTTTGCACTAAGTTCTATGTAATCAATGTCATTTTATGTCAGATACTCAAGGAAATGACAGAGATAATGGATCTGTCATGGTCCTCCATCCATCCATGTTGCTGTTGAACCAATAAAACATTTTAATATTAGGATCGAAAACATTAAGATGGTTTTCTTACTACTACCAACCAAGGTTTACAATGAAATTGTCATGGGCATTTTTACTTTGGTGATTCAGCAGTGAATTTCTGTGTTTAGGGAATTCCCTCCACTTTCAGCATCTTGTTAGGAGCCACCTGCACCCTGAGTAGAATATAATAAAGTATATCATTTAGATTCATAGCCTAGTTTGAAAGAAAAAGAACAAATCCTCATGGGACAGAAACAATGATAGCTGGTAGCGGGAATAGTAAGTGGAAGCTGATGGTGGATATCACTCCTGAAAGGACGAGGTTGGGGTTTTAGTACCTAATGGGGCACAGGAGGCAAGGACTGTAAGCTCCAACAAAGACAGATTTGTTTCTATTTGGAAAAAAAACAACCATCCTCAGGACCTGAAAAAAGTCTCCAGCTACTGGGGGAGGAGGGTCTGGAAATGTAACAAGAGACAGCAGAGTTAGGTCTGTGACACTGTGTGCTGGGTAGATGCTGGGAAGTGGCGTGGCTGTCTCCCAAGCCAGACCTGGGTCTTTGCCAATGATGAGACACTGTCCTGGTAAGCAAAATACTGAAATCAGTGTGGCTGCTCTTCGCCCTGAAATAATTCTGGGTGGAAAAAAGGTCATGTTGCTCTGATAGCCTTAAAAGACTCAGGACCAAGGAAGGGGGGCAAGGATAGTAATTAAGACAAAACATACAGTTCGAGGACATTGGCAAAGAGAGCAGATAGTCGGCTTGTGGGCAGAACAAGGAGACTTTCAGAGTCAGGAACAGAAAAGTTGTAAAGACAACATTCAGAAAAACTAGCAGCTCCCATATGAGGCCCATATGGCCAGGCTGGCGGTACTTACCTCGTCCCACTTTTAGAATCCACAAACTCCACTTTTTCTGAGCCTACTGGGAGAGGCAGCAAAGTTTTCCCCCTCACTTGTTGCAGGAGAATGAGGAGGTCCCACTGGAGGCCGTGGGCATGCTGCTGGACATCTCGACACACCACGTGGGGCCAACCAAGCTGATTCTTCTCATTGGTCAAGACGGGGATAACTACCTATAACAGAGGTGCCACAGGACAGAAAGGCAGGTGTTCTAATGCTGAGACCAGAGAGAAAGCCTATTCCGAGACTCAGAAAGCTATACATAACTGTTTCCAAGTCACTGTGCAGTAAAGGCCGGATATTAAGAACCAAAAGCATGTACTGCCTTGGTAAAAGCGGGAGAGGCTTGAATAGCCTATCACAAGCTTCCTTCCCACTCTGCTCCTGCACATAAGTTCCCCTCATCAAACAGCCCTCCCGGGCAGCCGGATGGCTCAGTGGGTTAGAGCGCGAGCTCTCAACAGCCGGTTCAATTCCCACATGGGAGGGTGGGCTGCGCCCCCTGCAACTAAAGATTGAAAATGGCAACTGGACTTGGAGCTGAGCTGCGCCCTCCACAACTAGATTGAAGGACAGTAACTTGGAGCTGATGGGCCCTGGAGAAACACCCTGTCCCCCAATATTCCCCAATAAAAAAAAATGAAGAGTTCTTAAAATAACAAACAAAAAACCAGCCCTCCTTATCCAGGGGACCAGGCATAGTCACGGCTTATCCCTGGGTAGTGGGCTGCAGTTCTGCCAGACAGTGGAATTATTCAAACAAGCCAATCCTCCCACAGGAACCAGAGGCACCAGTAAGCTTTGACAGTACAAAGCTTGTTATCCATAGTCCCTGCTTGTTCACTCTGTTCCCAAGGGCAACCCCCATGTGGCCCTGCATGGCATGGTGTCCTTCTCCTCTGGGCTGTGAGTATATGTGACTAATAATTGCTGTCAGTCTCATTGGACCAGTGTTGTGTATTCAGCCATCCCCATAATCCTAGGGCAGGAATCCTTACCTAAGCAATAGGGTGAACAGGAAGTGACCGAAACAGTTACAAAGGCCAGAGGCAGAATATAGAACAAATGCAGGCAAGGTTGACTACCTGCTTGCAGAGGGTATGAGGGGGCATAGTTCCTCTTCTTTCGGTACCCATCTCCGGCTCCAGAGGTAGACATGTGAACAAACCTGAACCAATGCGAGTCAGGACAAAGTCTCTCATCTGAACTTTTTGAGGAAGAGAAGCTTTGCCTTTTCTATGAGCCTGGAGCTACTGGTGGCCATTGTGCTACCATATGGAGCCTCAGAATAGGGTCAGTACGGAGAAGAGGGAGTTACAGATGGAGAAAGACCAAGGCCTACGACATCATTTGAGCTCCTCAGTCAGGCTGCTCTTCAACTTTCTGAACTAGTTTAAATTGAGTTTTCTATCACTAGCAACTTAAAAGTTGTAACTACTATAACCCACTAGGAACCACGGCCTGCCAAGAGCTCATAACTAATGGAAAAGGAATACGAGAACGAAAAACAGAGGCTCTGGTAATGTGACAAGGAACTACTAAGTCAATAATGAAAAGGAAACATGGACTCATATAGTTGGTTGGGTTCTATATGTGACCAATAAGTCTGTGCAATTATAAAACAGAATACCTGGATTCCACACGTGAATTCCAAGAGGACGCTCCTTGCCTAGTCTGTCTGGCATCAATCACTGAACTGAGAACTGACCAAGAAGTGAACAGAGAGCTCCAAGAAATAAAATGTCACAAATTGAGCTCCACTCAGATTCATTTAAGAAAGAACTCTTTGGACCCAGGGCAGAAAGCCTAAGAGGGGAGAGGATAAACAGTAATTTTCCTAAGATCTCAAAGGCAGGACTGTATCTTATTTGATTTGATCTTTATATATGCACAGTCCTCCTTCACTTCTGTCATACAGGAAACACTTGACATATGTTCATAGAATAACTGAATGTACACTGTTTGAAGAAAAAGTGGTAGGTGGCTTTTGGTTGGACTTTGGAGAGCTTTGAGTGATAGAAAGATAATGAATGTGAACTCTATGAAATTAAAAGCCACTCATCCATTTATTCAATGAATATTTATGGAGCATCTACTATGGGCCAGTGCTGTACGAGGTGCTGGGAAGGTACATCAGTGAACAAAACATACAAAGATGCTGACCTCATGAAGTTTATATTCTAGGGAAGAAAGGATCAACAAACAATAAGAACTATGGAAAAAAATAAAGCAGGTGAGGAGAATCAGGAATGTGAGGTGGAGGGGTTGCAACTTTAAATGGAGTGATGGTTGCCAGATGGCTGACGGGGTTGGGAGTCAGTGAAAAATACAGTATATTGTTGACTGCATTCCTAATGCTATACTCTACATTATGGGTATAGCATAAGGATATAGTCAATAATATTGTAATAACTATGTATGATGTCAGATGAGTACAGATTTGTTGGAGTGATAGATGGAAAGGGGTTGGGGACAGGGTGAAAAAGGTAAAGGGATTAAGAAATACAAACTGGTAGTTACAAAATAGTCATGGGGATGAAAAATAAAGTACAGGGAATATAGTCAATAACATGATAATAACTATATATAGTGCCAGGTGATTACTAGTCAGGGGGATCATTTCCTAAATTATGTAAATGTCTAACCACATGCTGTACACCTGAAATTTATGTAAAGTAATATTGAATGCCAACTGTAATTGAAAAATTTTAAAAGGGAGCAAAAGGTGAAGAGGAATTAGATGTCCAAATTTCCAGGTATGAAACAAATAAGTCCTGAGAAATATGGTCAGCATAGGGAATACAGTCAATAGTATTGTGATAGCATAGTACACTGTCAGATGGTTGCTGCACTTATCGTGGTGATCACTTCTTTAGGTATATAAATGTTGAATAACTATGGCGTATACCTGAAACTAATATAATATTGTATGTTAGCTATATTTGAATAAAAATCATAAAATAAGAAAATGTAAAAAATAAATGAATACTGTATAACTCCACTTATATGAGATACCTAGAGTGGTCCCATTTATAGTGACAAAGTAGAATGATGGTTGCCAGATGCTGGGGAAGAGGGAGGGGGAGTGTTGTTCAGTGGGTGTAGAGTTTCAGTCATGGAGGGTTCTGGGGATTTGTTGCACATGTGGTTCATAATATTGTACTCTACACTTGGAAATTATTGGAAGAGTGAATTTTATCTTACGTGCTTTTTTGCCACAATAAAAATATTACCTTAAGGATTGTTTCATTATCAATCATTCCTTTTAATTATAGATGGATCTTAATTATTTCACTCAGTCCCCTATTGATTAACAATCAGTTTGTTTACAATCTCTTTCAATGCATGTCATTCGGGGTGGCCTGTGGGGTCTCTGGTCCTGCTCCCCACATAAGAACGCAGCACATGGTAAGGCCAAAAAGGAACACCCACGGAACCATAGATAGGGGAGTCATACCACTATAGTCTCGCTGGCGGCTGGGTTGGAGACACAGGAAGCAGGAGCCACACTGTCCGCAACCTGACGTCCACTTCTCTCTGCCAACCAACCTCACTTGCTAACTGCAATCCGCTCTTGCTAGCTCAGCCACCATCTTCTTGCTAGCCCGCATTTTTTGCTAGCGTAGCCACGGCAGTTATATTAATGGCCAATGGCTCACTGGTTATAACCGATGGCCAAGTAGCCACAGCTGATGACCATTCGATCACAGTTGATGGCCATTTACTACCTAAGGCAGCACCTTTCCACGTGAGGCCGTGAGGCCGAGAGCCTGAAAACTGCACTCCTGGCTGTCCCCACAATGCACCAACGAAAATTCTTGAACATTTGAGGGTTTCAACTACTTTAAAATTACTTTTGCTTTCATGACATACCTTGGCCTTGACACAACTGTGGGATTGACCTGCTGTCCCCCGCATACACTAGGTGTAGTTCCATGTCTCAACCTTTGTTCAATCTGCTCCCTACCTGAAAGTGACCTTGTTCTCTATCCTAATCCTTCTCCTTTGTTCAGGAGTCAGTTCAACACTTGAGGCTAAGCATGGCTCTCACACCATGCATGTATCTCTTCCCTGAACCCAGTGACACTTCTTTCCATCATCATCATTTATAAGGGGATTTGATCCAAGCTTGGATTCCTGCGGGGATGGTGTTCAGACAATGCACAGCAGTAAAGCCATTCCAGTTGTTAAAATACTGAAATACTTCCACATCTAATGAGAAACCTAGCTTTCCTGGGTCCCTGAGAGCTCCTGTGACCCCCAAACCTTTCCCTGAAATTCTCTCCTCCCCACAGCCTCCTAATAAAGCAACAAGAGGGCTAACAGCTGATGTAGCAGGGAGCCTGTAGGACCTGGGTCCAGCACTGGGGCCAACTTTAGGTAAGCTCTACCTCTATCCAACAGACTAATTTTAAATACTTTAAATATTTGATTCATTTCATGGGTTGGATCTTACCTTTATTTTTTTGGTATTACCCATAGCAGATACGACATGAAACATCAGATTGCCAGTACTCTGTAAATACTTAACTCATAACTTGCAGGATTCAGGGCATCGAGTCTCCAGAAGCACATTCAACTTACAGGGAAGTGTACTCCCCTTCTAAAACGGAATAAATGTCCCAGGAATCTCTCCTGAGCACGCATTCTGAAATCGCCTGCAATCTAGAGGTTTCCGCTCTGGTGCCACCAAAGTATTCCATAACCTACATCTCTGGAGATCTTCCTCCCTGAGCTCCAGGTAGACTCCTCCGAACACCTGGTGGACATTTCCAACTGGATGCCCCAACTTAACTGGGCACAGGGCGGACGTTCGGTTCATGGTTGTGTAATGAATGAGATGAAAATCAAAACCAAACCACCTCCCCTAACTTTCCCAGACGTAACACTGTTCAAAGCCTTTCCCTTCACCTCACTGACCCAATAGAAATGCCCCTTTGTTGACCACTTCTGGTCTTCCCCAGAGCCGCTTTATAGGAAAATGAAGATCTATAGCCTTAAAAGGAGGTCAGACCCCAGGAACTCTTTAGACTCTGGCTTCTCCTTGACTTTGGCTTGAACCCTGACCAGGGCTGAACCAAGTCTCAGTGCCGTCACATTCTCACTCTTACCTGGCCCCTACTCAGATTTCCCCAGCTCGCCTCTCAGGTGTTCCGTATCCCCGGGTCTCAGTTTCCACACGGCCCCGCCCCCCATCCAATTCCTTTTCTTCCGGACTCGAACTTCGCAGGGAGTTTTCGCTCTCCCAAGGCCCGCCCCTCCCCCAGGCCCCGCCTCCGCCCCGAGTCTGCGCCGGCCCTCCCCCCTCCCTGCCCCGCCACCGGCGGCCTGGGCGAGGTAACCAACCCACCCTCACCTCAGAGAAGAGCGCAGCCAGATACTCCAGGGGCGCGGCGGGCACGTCCCCGCAGAGCACTGAGCCGCGGAAGCTATTGGGCCCCGGCGACTCGGGCCTGGTGCGCAGAAAAAAAAGCCCCTTAGTGCGAGGCGGGCCGGACTCGGGTCCCAAGTCCAGCGTCGGCCGCACCGTCAGGCCCCCGGGCCCGGGTCGCACCACCAGCAGCGGCCGCGGTCCCTCGGCAGCATCACGGCCCAGGAAGGCGTGGGGCAGCTGCTCCGCTTCCGCGGTGCCCGCGCAGCGCTCCCAGACTCCCGCAGCTGGCCGCAGGCTCTGGGCCACGCAGGCTCCCAGGAGTCGCAGTCGTGGGTCCGCGCAGGGTTCCTGGACCGCGTTCTCCTCAGCCAGCGCAGCCGGCTCTTCAGCGCTCGGCATCGCGCGCTAACTTCAGCTGCAGCGGTTTCCCTAGCGACGGGGACGCGGCTAGGACTTCCTCCTCCGCTCCCCTCCCATTGGGCACATGACTCCTGGCCCCGCCCCTTGCAGTCTAATAAGGTAAGAGAGGGCGGGCAGGGGAAGAGGTGGGATCGCGTTCGCTGTTGCCAGGAGACCGGCCGACGCCCCTATTTAGGGTCTCTGCTCTTGGATTGGAGGTGCTTAAGGATGATTGTCTCGGCCAATGGTTTACTGATGAGGCACGTGGAGGGGAAGGTCAAGGATATAAATGCTGTTAAGGATACTGCTGGCTAAGGACAGATTAAATTCTTTAGAGGTCTCCAGAACCGTGAATATATTATGGTTCTACTATTTCCCAAATGTGTAATTCAAACTTTATAAAAGCAATGTCAAATCATAAAATAGATGTAAGGCAATTCAATGAAGTTTTTATTTCTTTTCCGTGATGACTTAAATACGTTAGGGGTTATTGAACATTTGAAATGTACTGGTGTGACTGAGGAACTGGATTTATTAATTTTAATTAATTTAAAATTAAATAGCCACAGTGGCTAATAGCTATCATATTGAACAGCTCAGTTTCAGCATTCATTTTAAAATAAATCATTAAGAAATAACATATTTTTAGTGCCCTTCTTTATCCATGACTTAAGTGTGTGCTTAAACTAATAAACAGTGCCTCTAACTCTGATCACTTTGCTTTCCATGAGCATGTCCCCAATCAGTCCTCACATGCAGCAAAATACTATTAAATATGTAGGATGTTCAGAGCCCCCCCATCCTGCCCTGGGTCTGGATTTTGTCTCCACAAAGGGATAATGTGAAGCACCTTTCTTGATCTTAGAAATTAGCATTTGTCACCTGATTAGGATGTAATATGTTGACCTTTTGCAATGCATGTAAGGTGAGAATGGGACAGGGAAAGGGACAACCTGGGCAGCATGATTCCTGTAGGTCTAAAATGAGCTTCCCTCTACCCTACCATTCTGATTTTAGTTGCCAATCAGAGACTGCAATTTCTGGGTAAAAAGAACACTTATAGTGGGCTTTAAAGGAATATTAACAGAAAAAGCACGTATCAAAGGTAGCTGTGCTAACAAGAACCCCTTAAGAAAAGCTAGTAGCTGGAAGGTAAAATGATTGATTTCATAATAACTGGGGCACAGGAGGTGCTATGATGAAAATGTTCACATTAGCAAATGAGCCTTTATGTTTGTAGAGTGTTTTATCATTGCTAGATTAAACAGGCAGACCAACTATGAGTGAAGAGACAAAGCAGAGGCACTAAAACAACTTTTAAGATGGATTTCATAATTAGCATTTCAAAAAAAGCATTAGGGAAAAATAGAAATGTTTGGGGGCTTCCTACACATATAGTTTTCTAACATTTTGCTTTGCACGTAGGAAGGAATCATTGCCATTTTAATGCATAGGGCCTCCAAATATGTCAGTCCTGCTCATGTTTTGTATATAGAGTGAATTCAGGACCATCAAGGTCCTGCAAAACTTTTAAATAAAGTTTTTACCCCCATCGTGGCCTATTTCGCCCTTCATTCTCTTTGTTCCTTTGCTCAATTTACATAAAAATAGAAACACAGGAATCTCTTGTGGAGATGACATGAAGATGTCTGTCTGAAAGTGAGGGACCCTAAACACTGGCAATCCCAATTATTGCTTTTTTCCCCCCAACACCATACCTGAATCTCCTTTTTTTAGAAGGGGATTTGTGGGGGGAGGGGAGGATAAGAGGGACTTCTATATAGGAGTTATTGAAAACAATTGACTTGTCTTTATTTCATGTATTTATGGTAAAAAATAAAGTAAAATGTTACCTATTACTGTGTAACAAATTACCCCCAAAGTTAGCAGCTTAAAATAGCAATAGCCATTTACTATCTCACATAGTTTATAGTGGGTGGAGAATTTGGGAGCAGTTTATCTGGGTGGTTCTGGCTCGGCATCTCCTATAACGTTTCAGGGGCTGCATCATTTGAAGGCTTACCTGGGGCTGGAGGGCCCACTTCCAAGATGGCGCACTCACATGGTGGTGAGTCTGTGCTGACTATTGACAGGAGGCTTCAGTTTCTCAGCAGGTGGAGCTCTCCTTTGGGTTCCTGAATGAGCATTCAAAACACTATGGCTGCCTTCCCGTAGACCACGTGATTTAAGAGAGAGCTAAACAGAAGCCACAGTATCTCTTATGACCTAGCCTTGGAAGTCACACACTGTCATTTCTGCAGTAATCCTATTAGTTACAGAGGCCTAAACTATACAGTATGACAGAGAACTACACCAGGGCATGAACACCAAGAAACAAGAATCCCTGGCTGCCCTCTTAGAGACTGGCTACTACAAAAGGTGTTAAGGAAGATATTGAATTTTTGTTATGGTTCAGATGAAATAATTTACTTTTTTAAAATTAGAAACCTGAAACTGCTTCCATAAGCATAATATTTTTTTTATATCAGATGTTTTCCTTGAAATGGCTATGCATAATTCCTGTTCAACGCTTTTTAATAATGGTCTCTTTAAATCCTGGATATCCATTGTTGACAAGAAATTTGTTCACACAAGCAAGTAATGCAAAACTTAAAGCCTTTTATAATCATTCAAAAATTAGCAGTTGACATTATATTTACAGAATCTAACAGCTCTTCCTTTTCTCCCTTGACAAATGTTACATTAAAATTTCTTGTGATGATGCTGATGGATATTGAATATAAATCAACCTTTCCATATTAAATATCTCGAAATAATGAAGTTTTAATTCAAAGAATATGCATGTATTGTTATAGTAGTCTCCCTGCAGCCATCTTGGATGCCACTAAATGAAGACATCAGGCACAAATGGGAAGATGTATTTGGATACATGTACAAAAGGAGAGTCCAGACTACTTGGGGCTCCACCCAGGAGACGTGTATAAGAATACTGATTGTTGGCATTGTTCACAATAGCAAAATCATGGGAAATAAACCAAGTGTTTATCAATGATGGAATGGATACATTATCATGTATACTATTCATATATTAAAATACTACACAGCAGTGAAAATGAATGGACTACAGCTGTATGTATCAACATGGATGAATCTCAAAAGCATAATAATGTTAAACAAAAAAGGCAAGTTGCAGATGAATACATTCAGTATATTTATTAGAAGTTCCAAACCAAATGAAATCAACAATATTTTGTTAGACACACACATATGTAGTAATCTTGCGAAAAATAAAGGAATGATTATCATAAAATTCATGTTTTGATCAGCTATTGTTGGGGACAAAGAGGTATGGTATGATGAGGGGCACACGGGACTTTTTATGTTCCTGGTAGTGTTTTATTTCTTAACATGGATTATGGGTTTTCATTTTATCATTTGTCTTAAACTGTACATATAAATGAGGTAATTCTTTGTGTGTATGATACTGTGTGTCTACAATATATGAAGTATCACAATTTAAAAAAAATAAAAAAGGATGGATGTGCTATTTATAATTCTCTGAATATTGTGGGGCAATTCATTTCAGTTACTAGGAATAAATGCTAATAATTCATTAGGTTTATAAAATTACACATCAAATACCTTTACATTTTTAGTTGATTAATTTTACAGATGTTATAAATAAGTCTATGACTGGTGGTTTCTTTGTCATCACATTCAATAGGCACTGTTCACCCCTATTTACTTTACTTCTTGGTTCTGTTCAACCTAAGAAGTTTCAGGTTTATTGTGACTGTGTGTAACCGTTCTTGTTCTAGTCTCTTGATGTCCATAAGCATCCTCTTATTCTCTTTGATTACTCTCTTTTTGCCTATTTCTTCAATATTGGTGTTGCGTAGACATCTGTTAGAGCTTCTGGTCTTCTCAGTTTAAAATCTCTCCTTGTGTGAACTTATTCATCCAAGGCAGCAATTTTTCCCTTTCTGCTAATGGCCCCTAAGTTCGTATTTCCAGCTCAGAACTAGGTAAATATAACATTTTTGAGTAATACCTATTTTCCCCTCAAATCTCTGCAAAAATTGTTCCATTGCTTCCTGAAACTTAGTGTTGGAGAGAAGTCTAAAGCCAGCTTGATTTTTGTTCTTTCATAGGTAGCATTTTGAAACTACATGATTGTTGAAGAAATTTTTTTTTTCTTTTTCTTTTTATGATTCAAAAAAAATGTTTTAGGGTATAGCTAAAGTCCCATTGAATTAACTTTTGCCTGAAATTATGAGAGCCCATTTGGTTCTCATAATGATGTGTTGCTTCACAGCGGGAAAGATTGTTCTGTGGAATCTTTGATTACTACTTATTTTTCCATTTGCGCTTTCTGGTCTGGTTTCCTGGTAATGCAAACTGATAGAGTGTGCTAACAGTTACAAGTAGGGGATACATTCTGAAATACTAATTGAGGTTTTGTTCATTGCTGTATGTTTTGATGTTGTCCTGTGGCTATTCACTTGGTGGGTTAGTGACGTTTAATGCCTCAAGGGAGTGTGGAATAGTCCATTGAATTTCTGAATGCTTTTAAAACACATAGCAGAAGCAATAGCCTTGAAAGCTATGCTATTTCCTTTCTTTTCTTTTATTATTGTAAAAGTCAAGCACTTAAGAGGGAGAAAAGGTTTATGTTGTATTGTTCATTTATTTTAATTACAAGAGCTTAGCGTTGAATATAACACCACACAGTGTGGAAGAGTGAGAGGTTACAATGTATATGCTCAACTGTAGATAGATAAGAGTGCATCACAATATGAGAAGGAGATTTCATCAAGAGGAGACAGAAGAACTCTTTCTAGGATGGGGAGAGAGGCTGGGGAAGCAAAGAAGAGGACAACTTGGATATAGCTGCAGAATTCTTGACCCTTTGAGGAGAGTACAGGGAATGGTACAATATGACAGCTACTACAGATGCTTAGGTGTCCAGGAGAAGTGTCCAGGTGGCCACTTAAGCCTGGCTTCCCAGGGGAGACATAAACTGCAAACATGTGGAGAAGCCCTTATGCAACCTGGTCTCCACGGTTATAAGGGCAGTGGGTGAGGGCAGGATTTAGGGAAAGTAATCAGAAGGCAGCCTTTCAATGCTGCCTTGCCCTAGCATGGTTCAGAGATAAGAGCTGGCAGTTTCCAAGCTCTGTGTAGGATGGTTAGGAGGAGGAGAACAGAAATGCTGAGAGGGCCAGCTTGGGGTCAGGCTGAGAAGGACGCAGTACCAGTACCTGTATGGCCTTGAAGCTTTGGTAGATGACAGTGCATGGTGACGAGATGGTTCATCTCTCATTTTTGACAAAGTGTAGATGTAGACCCTCTGCTGACGTTACTGTAGGCAGAAGTAGGACCACGGGGAGGAAGGAAAGGAGGGGTGAAGGGAGACAGAGGAGTAAAGAGATGAGGTCATCTTTTTAAAAATGCAGCTACAGGGAGGCCGCATGGCTCAGTTGGTTAGAGTATCAGTTCTTAACAACAAGGTTGCCGGTTCGATTCCCACATGAGCTAGTGAACTGCGCCCTTTACAACTAGATTGAAAACAATGGCTTGAACTTGGAACTGAGCCACTGGTGGGCAACCGGTTGGCTCAGTGGTTGGAGCGGGGTGTTCATGACACCAGGGTCATCAGTTCGAGTCCCACATGGGCCAGTGAGCTGCGCCCTCCACAACCAGGTTGAAAAACAATGACTTGGCATCCTGGAAAAACACATTGTTCCCCAATATTCCCCAGTTGAAAACAAAAAATGTAGTTCCCTCCCTTCTTGCCAGATTGATAACAATTTGGAATAGGACATCATGAAGCAATTTTGACTTAAGTATAGGAAAACAATACCATATTGGAAATTAATGAAGACCACCCAAAAGAGAATAAGCAAAGCCTATTTATTTAGAGTTGGCGATAGTAAGGGAGTCAGCCACTGTCACTTTGGTATTGACAGAGTCACCAAGACAGGCAGAAGAGTGGAAAAGCTTTATTGTGGAAAAAAGGGAAGGCTCGAGTGTGCCCTGATGGAGGCTGTTGTCCTGGGGAAGCTGTGGGTGGTGTAACTGGAAGTGGAGCACCCTATGTGATTGGTTAGGGATGCATGTTTGGTTTTCTCTGGCTGGTCCGAAGGTGGAGTGGGGACAGAAATTAAGGAAGTTGTCAGTTATTAAATCCGACTGCTACTGGGATTATTGTTTGGCTTCCTGGACTGGTTGCTGCAGATTATGGATCAGAGTTCTATTTTTATATACAGTTTGGCTGTTTTCCATTTGTATAGTCTTTCAATATATAATTTTTTTTCTGAAAAATCTGAATTTCGTGACCATGAAAAATGTACTTTCATTCCATACAAATACTATTATCTACTGCCTTGTAGTACACACCTCCCAGGATCCAATCTGCATGCAGTCCCATTGCACTGTTTTATGGGAGTTTCTATTTCTGATTGTAGAAAGATGATGAGGATGGAGAGTGTGGAGTAAGATTAAGCTGGAGGATATAGGGGGTAAATATTATTTTGGTTACTTCACATAACTTATGGTTGACCTCACAGGTCAGCAAATTATACCCTGTAGACAAAACTCAACCCACCACCTATTTTTGCAAATAAAATTTTATTGGAACACAGCCATGCCTATTAATTTATGTATGTATTCATTTATGAATTATATTTTGTATTATGAATTACATTATGAATTATGAAAAGTCTCTGGTGGCTTTTTTTACATTACAGTTGAATAGTTGTAACTATACAGAGACTGGATGGCCCACAAAGCCTAGAATATTTCTCTCTTTATAGAAAAAGTTTGCTAACTTCTAATTTAGGTTAGATTAGATCTTTTGCCTCGAAAGGACTCAAGGTAGGGAAGGTGTAAAGCAGTCTCAGTTTCATGAAGTCAAATTCAGAATGTGTTTGGTGGTTTCCAGAAGCTTTAGAGGAAAAGGTCATTCTTTGCAGATTCTGGAATCAGGTAACCCATCAGTCATAGCTGTGAAAGTGAAGAGCATTCCTCTTTTTGTGTGTTTTCTTAGTTATCCTAGTGAGAAGTTGGGAGAGGTTGCATTAAGAGTCCCTAGCTAGAGATCGTTTTAAACAGCAAAGCCATAATGCACTTTCTCATTAATGGTTATAATGGTACTACCTACCTTCTTTTCTCCCTCATGACCCAGCATATAGGCTGTAGAAGTAGTGATCTGAGACTTCTGATAGCAGGAATTCATCAGTCGTTTATTCTTCATGCCTTGGGGATGCAGTGATGGATAGGATATAGTCTAGTCTTTAGAGAAAGGGAACCATCTGGTCACAATCCAAACTTGTTATTAATAATAATAATAAAATGTGAAAAGGACAATGCTAGAATCAGACCCAACGCTGTCTACATTCTACCTGAGTCTAGTCACTTTCCATATGTCACTGTCCCTGTTATTCAACAGTCAGCAGAACGGTAGCCATCGGTTTTGTGTCTTTGTTTGTGTTTTTACTCCGGCCTCTGTTCACCCTTCTTCTAGTAATTGTTCACTACTTTTTCTTGGGGTAACTACTTTCATCTCCTGAACCATCTTCTCCCCTACCCCCAGTCTAAGTACTTCCGGGAGGGCTTAGTTTCCAAATCTAGGGCTGAAGCATGTGACTTGGCCTAAGCTGACCAGATCATTCTATCCCTTGGCCACAGTAGTCAGCGTGGCAGTGGGCCTGTGATCCCATCAGAACTATAGAGTCAGACCCGAGGCTTTGGTTTGACTGTTAGGGTAAATGAAGGCTTTCTCTTTTCTCTTGGACTTGAACATAGAAGGATACAGGGCAGGGCTATTGCAGCCAACTTGGCACCCTGAGGGGGAAGGGCTGTCTGAGAATGGAGCCAAGACAATGGAAGTGGAGCCAAGAGATGGAAGAGAGAGAGCAGTTCCTCATGACACTGAGATGCAACCCTCACACCAGACTTTTCATTTATGTGAGTGAAGATGTCCCCTCCCCAATAAGCCAGCTTGAGTTATGTTTTCTGTCCCTCTTTAACAAAAGTTACACTGATGCAAGTGGCAGGTAAAGAAAAAGGAGAAATGGGATGTTTACTGGTATGGGAGAAGGAATCCATCAAGGGACAGTTGAGAGAGAAAACATAGAAAGGGTACTTCCTGGACCAGGTTCTATAGGCGATGTGAAGGGTAAACCTTCAGTCACTTTATCACGTAATGACTCCAGATCCCAGACTTATCTCTTGATTTTCACCCTGCTTTTGATTTAAGACAGTAAACCAGGAATTAACGTGGGCACATTTTCCTGTGTTTATTCACCATTCAATGTTTAATTCCCAGAAGGATGAAAGAAATACTTAATTAAATGTGCTAAACAATAAAAATCCTTGCTTGCTTTTCACATATACTTGTCTTACAAAAATATTCTATGAAGAGTCGATGAAGCTATTTTAAAAAATGAATTCTGCACACTACTTAATTATAATAATCTATGGAGTGTAACTGTACGTTTTCTACCCCAGGATACCGGTGGGCAGAACAAGGAAAGCTGCAGAAAACACACCTCAGCTCTTTCTTTTTGCGATTGTGCAAATTCTTAGGGCGCAATGTTAACTTTAGTTTTTAGAGGCGGTCCTCTTGATTTTGGAGGAAATCACACATCTCAGAGGCCTTGGGAACTAAGCCTTCTGATGGGAGTGGGATTATACATTTGTGAAATATATATTCAGTCATGACTGCATGAGCAAAGTAATACATGTCTTATCAAAAATCTGAAAAAGTATGCTCAGCTTTGAGCTGGTCACATGGGTGGGTGTAGGAGAAGGGCTAGGGTAAGGAAGAATTGTGATAATAAATGAATTATTATTGTTCTTCGAGGTACCTGGGGTTGAGAAAAGATCTTTCATTTTCCGATTGCTGTATTCTCTCGTATGTAAAGATAACTTACCTTATTTTTCTTGTTTGCCTCCAAAAAAGAGGAAGATCTCAGTTCCTTTCCATTCTCTTCCTCTTTTTTTGACTACAACTTCCTTCCTATCAGAAGCAGAACCACAAGGGCTGGATGACTTACAGGATATAACAGACATAGTCCACCAAGAGGAGCTTTCCAAGGGCTTAGACATGAGTGTACCTGGGGTGTGCTGCTGTGGATTCCACTGGTTCTCAACTACAGCCGCACATTGGAACCACCTGGGGATATTTAAAAGTACCAACACCCAGACCCACCCTAGGATAACTGAAGCAGTATCTGGGGAGGGGTCCCAAGCCTTGGGACTTGTTAAAATATCAACAGGTGATTCCAGGGTGTTGGCAGGGTAGAGAACTGCTGGGCTATTGGGAAACTCTTCCTTCTACAGGGCCAAGGCATTGGGAGGCCTGAATCTCCGCGCCCCACCCCCTTTTAATTCTCCTTCTTTCTAGATCCCTCTCTCTTTCTTCTGCTCGCTCTCTCTCTCTCTCTTTTTCTCTCTCTCTCTCTCTGTCTCTCTCTAACTTCATCTATCTGCATCTGTTTCTCCACTTCTACTTCTCTTTCTGTCTCTATCCCTTCAGACATTCCTATTTACATGAGTCTGCAGAAGTCTCAGAGACCTAAGAGAAGACTAAGCTGCCACTGCCTCTTGCTCCTTTATTATCCCCTCAGAAACTGAAGTCATGATTGAAGTAAAAGGAACTGCAACAGCTCTCGAGTGGGGAGCTGATCCCAGCCTGATAAGAGTCCTGGGAGTAGAATGATTAGGCCTGTTTTGCTCTAGGGATGGACCAGGGATTCTCAACGTTTGATCTGAGCAGGCATCACTGGCTGAGAATGAGTTAGAAATGCAAGAACTACTAAACCAGAAACTCTGGGAGTGGGTCTCAGCTAGTGTGTTTTCAGAAGACTTTTAGGTAATTCTGGTGCGTGCAGAAATTTAAGAACCAGGTTCTGTGGAGAAGTGCTCCCTGGCTAACTCTTCACAGGCCTCTATCTTGGAGAAAGGAAATCATCCAGACTTCGGAGCTCACAATGCATTTGGAACCTATATTTTTCCAAGTAAATGTTGCTGTCTGCTGAAAGAAACAATCCCAGATCTCAGTGACTCATGTGGGAATAAGCAAAGACCTCTCAGATGAGAAAAGCAGAGGCTCTTTGTTCAGAGTTTGCTATACCAAGGGAGTCGGTCACTCTGAGAGAGGAGGAAATTTATATAGTTAATCCTTCCTCCTCCACGCACACCTCCCCCCAGTATATTGAGAATAAGTCACAGCCTCTTCTAACATTTATTGAGAGTTTACTCTGTGATAAGCACTGTTTTAAGAGCTTTACCTATATTAACTGATTTCATCCTCACAGAAACCCTGTGACTTAAGCACTATTTTACAGATGAGTTGTCTGAAGCATCAAGAGTTTACATACAGGGATGTCAGAGGGGTAGTAGACTTGGTGGGGTTATCACTTTGTGAGGGATGTAAATGTCTAATCATTATGTTGTTTTGTACACCTGAAATTGATAATAAAAGAAAGAAAGAACGAAAAGAGTTTAAATATCAGGTCTCTAGATAGTTGTGGCCTCACTCCAGAGCCAAAGCCCCTCCCACTCTCCTGTACTGCCTCTTATCCTTTGTGAGATTTCTCCATAGATAACCCGCACATGTTGACTAGCACCCTGGCAAATATGAAAGCAGGAAGATTTTTGTCTTTTTCAGTGGGAACAAGGTTCATCATGTGAAACCTCATAGGATGGCAATAAATGTGTGCATTTCCAATCAAAGGTGCTACTTTATTTGGACTAGGTTGTCTTCTGATGCATATTGTGCAGCCCTATCTGATGAGCTTACTTGGAGTTGGAGCTAAGTTTAATTTTTGTGGAGAATGCTGGGTGGCCTGGTCTGACCTTGAGGTCAACCTAATTTTCACTCTCTTGGCTTGACCTGTTTCATCATAGTCCTAGAAAATAATCAAAGACACAGTCTCCATGGTTGTGAGGGGTGAGCTTGTCACTTCCTTCATCTTCATGGGGGTCAGAAGACACCTGGCAATCCTGGCAAGGCCGCCCATGAAGATATAAACAAAACTTGTGGGACTTCTCTTGCACTTTATTGCTCTCCTCCCAAGGAAAGGACACCAGTGCCCACTGGTTGACCATAGGCCTGAGTTGAGCCCCTAAGCTAACAAGAAGAGAGAGAGATGCAGAAGCTCACAGCAATGTCCTAGACGACCTCTCTTCTCCATGCCCATCCTAAATCCAAAGAGGAGGACCTCTGATCTGGATTGACCAAATTCCAGTCCAGAGTGAACCCCAGGGACACCCTTTCTTTCACACATTCAGAGAAGTCAAAAGGGCACGGACTTCTTCAGTGGCAAGAGGGGCCAACCAGCTCAATCTCACCTCATGTGTCTACACGACACTCTCCTCTCTGGCCTAGACCTTGAATTAAACCAGCTGTGCCCTGGACTTAAGAGAATCACTTCCTCTTTCTTATTCTTCCTCCGATTCTTAACTAGAGAAAAAGGAATCTTCCATGAGTTCCAACTAAGTGCACTAAAATTCCACATGGCCCTAGATAGTCATAAATGCTTCTTAACTTTGCTCTCTTTTGCTTACATCTATTTTTTCTAAGATTTTGTGGTGAGAAGTGACAGTTTGAGGGAGAGATTTAGATGTTTGGGATTTGGTATTTCCTCTTTCTTCTTCTGCTATCTTTTGATGTGATTTCAATTTACTACTACATTGACCTTCTCTTGGTGACATAGTTTCCCAGGGGTCTCAGAAGCTACACAGTAAAACCAAAGACCATTCCAGCACAGACTCTTTGGAGGCTTTACTGATCTGTGAGAAAAGCATCATGGAGATGAGCAAAATGATATCTCAAGGCCAGCTCAGGGAAATAAACGTTGTCAGAGGTTTATATAGATTATTCTTTGCTCATATTGTTCAATAACCCCTTATATAGCCAGCACCTGTTACTATAAAAAGCTATAATCCAATCTTCCAAGGTGTCTTTCAGATTCCTAGCCAGAATACTCATTGTCTTCTGGAGGGTATCACGTAGGGGCTCAGGGCCTGGGGTTCAAGGTGGGGGAGGGACCTGCTCTGTGTATACCTGTCTTGCCACCTTTCCCATGCTACCGTACCTACCATATGTTGGCATGGAACATTCATCAGGAATTTTCCTTCCAGAGTTCTAGGCAGGAAGCTGAACAAAAGTCTGTTCTGCCCTCAGGTCCTTCAGCCTATCTGGAGGACTCTGTTGTCCACTTTCCTCTTCCCCCATCCCTACTAGCCCACCCCATGGGGGTGATCAGGTAGGGGGCTCTCTCAGAGATACCTCTTACTCTGTAGCTCTCTCCTCTGATTCTCCCCGAATTTCTTCTCTCAGTGCAGGAAGATATTTCTCTCTGTCCTGTATTGCAGGGAAGTGCTCTTCTACCACATCCGATATGCAGCCCACTCTGTGGTTTCTTATCAAGCTTGGCTCATTGATACTCAAAGGTCAGCTTTCAATATCAATGAAAATACTCTCTTTCCACTATGTGGCTCTTGCAATTACATGAGAATTTTTGCTACTGTGAGCTTGACAAAAATCAATTTTGAAAGTCAAGGTTGAACAAAGACTTCTGCCTCTGTTCTCTACCATCTCCCTGGGGTGAGAGTAGATGGAGGGTTACTGTTGCTTTTTGGACTGGTGGGCAATAGAGTAAGGATACACGTGAAGGATGGGGGGAACAACACAGCTTAAAATCATCACCCTGTTGTAGGGAAATATGTTAATGAAATGTCACAGAATCTACTGTTAGCATGTCCTGTTCACTGCATTGCTCAGAATCTTGATGTTGGAACTAAGGTGCACATGCTCTGTTTGTGGGATGTTTTCTCAATACTTCAGGGATGTCCCACTGTAAAGAGGCTGCTCAATGTATGGGCTCACCCTACATTTTATTTTCTGAAAACTACCTAGAACTCCAGGGGTGGACAGTTGCAGCCCTTTTGGGAGTAAGTGATACAATTTTCCCTGACCATAGCTGCGGGACCACGGATAGACACTTGACCCAAATGTAGAATATTACATTTTCCTAGAATGGTCATCACAATATCACAATATCTTCCATTGACATGCCTTTTTTTTTTTTTTAAATGTAACCTTGCTACACTCTCTTCAGACAGTGAAGTCTGTGTCTGCCTCCCCTTGAACCTGGATAGAACGACCTGTCCCCAGATACTTGGTATTGTAACCCAGCTGCCATGTGGTGAGGAAACCCAGGCCACATGGAGAGGATACATGTAAGAGTTCTAGTTGATAACCCTCTTTAAGGTCTCAACCAACAACTAACATTAACAGCCAGACATGTGAGTGAGGAATCCTTGGAGACGATCCAGTCCCAGCCACCACCTGACTGTAACCATATAAGTGACCTTGGTGAGAACTGTCTGGCTGAGCCTAGTCAACCCTTAGATCATAAGAGACTACAACAATAATTAATTGTTGTTTATGTATAAAATGTGGGGTCTTTTGTCATAAAGCTATAGATAACTGATTTACCATAGATATTTTCAGATTTTTCTCTCAGGAATTTTGGAAATGGGGCACAGAGAGACTGTGTCAACTAATCATAGGGGTTGGACCCAGGAGATTCGGAAGACTCAATTACTGCATAAGACGTCACTTCAGTCAGGTTTGACCATGTGTGAAAGAAACCACACACAGGAGAATGGAGATTTTCAGAGAGGAGGAAATGAGAGTACATGCCACCTAGGGAGAGAATATTGCTATGGTTTTGATTGACTTTCAACTTCTTAGTTTTGCAGAGGCCCTGTTATATATTCAGGCTTTAGATCCTGTGAGATGCTTTTATATCTGATGGTGATAATAATACTAATAAATAGTATTTTCATTTTTTGCCTCAACTAATTGAGTGCACTTTTGTTTCTTACAACCAAACGACTCCTGATTAAGGTATCTACTAACCAATTTGAAATGTAAATGGACATACCATTGGCTTCATATAAAATAAATCAGCTGCAGAAAAGTTTTACTTGCTTTTAAAAATGAGAATATTGTGATGGTTTTACTACAGTAATAGAGGAGGGGCCGTTGGCCTCTGTAAATGTCCAGTCTTCAGCTCTCAGCACAACATGGCAACTGTGGGGTCATTGATCCTACTTACTGGATATTTCCTCCTCCCCACCTGCCTGGAACAAAGTAGAATCACATTTTCCAGCTCCCCTGTGGTGGAGTGGGACTGTGTAACCAGATCTGGCCAAGAACGTTTGAGAAGAAGTGCCATGTGTCACATCAGGGCTGCCATTTAATTGTCTATGGCCAGACTCTTCATAGTTCTCTTTTTCCTCTGCTATGATGGCAGGCAACGCTACAGACAGTGGCTGTTCCAGATATCTCTGAGTCCTGGAGTAAGGACGAGGAAGCGCAACAGAAGCCCCAGCTGATCCACAACAGAGTGGAAGTGAAATATAATTCTTGGATATTTTAAGGAGATTTGGGAGTTATCACCATAGCATAATCCAGTTTATCCTGCCTGCTTGAATGATGCTGCATTGTACATTACCAGGAAGATTGAGACCCTCCAGGAAAACCTCCCTGAGCAGTCCCTTCTCATTACCCCACAATGACCACCATCTTGGCTTCCCAAGAAGTTTCAGAGGAGCAGCTCTTCCTCCTGCTATGCTCCTTCTGTCCCCAAGGGAATGGATCTTGTTCCGTGTCCATGTCCTTACCCAGTTCGCCTTTCTCTTCAAATTTGAACACATTCAGGTTTGTTATCTTTAAAAGTTTTCGTTCCACATTATGATACCTTCTAACAGTTGCATATAGTCTCTTCTATTAAACTCTCCTATAAATAATTTATACACCTGCTTCAGCTTTCTCCTAATTTCCTAAATACTTAATCCTCTGTAAACTCATTTTTGTTCTAACCTCTTCACTGAAGCACGTTGCTAAAAATCTTTTAGCTACACATAGTTCAAGGCTACTCTGATCTCTGAATTCCAAGTCTGTATTATTACAGGATTATAGAATTTTAAAACTGAAAAAAAAGGGGGGGTAGGGGACAGAATGATGTGCTTCTCAAACTTTAATGCGCATAGAGTCACCTAAGGATCTTGTTAAAAAGTAAGTTCTAGGTTCCCACCCCCAGAGATTCTGATTCAGTAAGTCTAGGTTGGGAACTGGCAATCTGCATGGAAATGAGCTCTCAGGGGTGTGCTTTGCAGGCACACATTGAGTAGCACTGGATTAGATGACTGTTTTTCATTTTCCCCAAGTCTAAAATGAAGATCACTGTCTGGACCAATATCCCTTGGGTAGCAGAAGAGGTCTTCTCCATGGTTGCTATAAAGAATCAGCAAGAGTAACTCTTATAAATGGTCCAAGAAAGAATCATTAAGGTACACAGAACTGGGAACGAGGGCAGTGGTCCTAGTATTCTACACTTGACACATACTCCAAGACTTGGAGTTGGAATTGAGACTGAAGCTGGAGGAAAAACCACTGTTCTCTTCTTTGTGGAGAGAGCACTGGTCCTGAAACACACATTTGAGCTCTATTTCTATGGGCAAACACAGTAAAAATAATGACCTGTTGAGAAATTTCTGAGAAAATGCATTCTTTGGGACTTTGTGTTTTAACAGCTATGTTGTGGATTTTTGGGAAATCACAAAAAGTTCAGTTAAACAGAATAGGCAATTTTCTAAGGACCCTGTTCTTCCTCTAGCTTAATCCCTTTTCTTCCTCTATAGCCATCTTTGACACAGGGTAGTAATGCTGGTGGCTGGGAAGAAGCTATCTCAGAAGCGTGGCTCAGTCAAGGGTTCTCCTACCTTTCCATCACTCTACCCTCCCCCTCTACCCTCCCGCCATGACTAGTATCAGCTGAGCTCACCAACTCCCTGCCAGATCTTGACAGAGTCACAGAGCAGAGACTAAAGAAGCTGAAGGACTTTAGAGACTTAGAGTGCTCTGGCCCATTCGTTTTGTTTTAAATGAGAAAATTGAGATTAGAAGAAGAGACATAAGTCTTTCCAGGTTACATAACAAAATGCGGGCAGAGCCAGTACAATGGAGTGTCTTCTGACTCCCAGACCAGTGCTCTTTGACTGGATCCTATCCTCCTGGGATGAGGAAAATGAGATGAGCAGTACCAAGGAAGACAGTAGGATGGGTTGCTCACAATTTAGTCAGCTACCTAGAAGCCCAGATATAATTTGAGTGTTGCTTGGGGATAATTCAGGGATAAGATACATTAGACATGGGAAAAACCTTTGAGTCTAATATCCCAAACTTTACAGCTGAGGAAACCAATGTGCAGAGATGACATTGGCTAATGCACCCATAGTATGAAAGTTACTGATTTCCCCCATTCTGGAACTTGCAAAGCACTCATTCCCAACCTCTGCTCTTTCTGATTTTCCCACTCCTGACACACTTGTAGCCCAAATACTGAATGTCCTTGGTTTTCTTCTTAGAATCTTGAAGGAAAATTTATCTTACTCCTTTCTGGAAGTTTTGTGCTTCCTTATCATGCTTGACCAGAGAGGAAAAATTAAGACCTCATTTATGCAGATCCCACATTTTGGAATTAGTGACACCTGTGACAGGGGCTAAATTGTGGTTTACCTTTGAAAATCAAAGAGAAAAAGTTGAATAAATTGTTAGAGTTAATGATATTTAAAGGGGGTTATTTAGCCTTTTTAAGAGAATAATCTTTTAACGTATTTTAGAAACACCATGTACAGCACGTTCAGAACTCTCTGACCCATACCTCTTGACAATTTTTATGTTAATTACACATTCCTCTTACCTGTTCAATAAGGAAGATCTCCTGAGGTTTTCTATTTGGGAACATGTTGTTAGTGTCATTTAGTCATTATATGTGTCTGTAAGCATTGTAATTAAATTGCACTTCTCTCAAAAACATTTTCTCTGATTCCGATTTTTGTTTTCCTTCCAATAATGAATATAGATTAATAAAGCATTTCTATACTTGCAGTGTGTGTGTGTGTGTGTGTGTGCGCGCGCGCGCTCACACAGGCTTGCTATGAGTCATCACAGTGAGACTATGACTTAGAAGCAATGAAGTGTAATAATGACTGTTAGGGAGCAAATGATGTAGTGAGCACAACACATCTCAGAATATGTGTTGTTATGTGCTATTATGTATTAGAGTAGTAGACAGGCTTGTAACTGTGCCCTAGGTAAAGAATGCCATTAGCAGGAGCGAATAAAAGCATTTTGGAACATAAGCTCAACACATCCAATGAGAAAGGTTTTAATTATAATGGAGCTGGGCAGCTGGTAAGAGAGTCTGACCGACTGTGGATTCTAGGAACTGTGGAGGTACTGATGTTGGCCAGAAACCATGCCCTGTCTGGCAACACTTTGTTTTCTAAACCTGAGCCCACCAGGGTTATGGTTATGGTGACGTTTCAGAAACACAGAAGAACAACAGATGACCTTAACAGCATAAGTGAATATGTGTCAAAGAAAATAATATTTAAAATAAGTCCAAAGAAAGAGAGTCTTGAGTAAGACTGAATCTAAATCAATTGTCATGGGGCAACGTGATTCTCTGGTTTAAATGTCATGGATATTTAACCACCTATACTCTACTCACAGTAACTACAAGAAGTACCTTTAAAACCAGACTAAGACCTAATGTCTAAGACTAATATTGCTAACGTAGATGAATATGGATACAAAGTTATAACTTCTAATTCTGTTTTGAATTGGTACACCTTGTCTGTTGTCACTTGTCGCAAGCCTACCTTCCTACATTCCTTTTGTTTACCACCTTAAGGGCTATTTGCATATCATACAATTCACCCATTGTATGTATATAGTTTTACTAAATTTATGCTATTGTAAGTATCACCATAATGCAGTTTTAAAACGCTTGTATCATCCTAAAATTCCCTCATTCCCATTTGCAGTCAATCCCTGCGTCTGCCCCCACCCCCAATGATCTTCTACATCCTTTTGTGATTTTTAATTCCCTTTTGTTTGGCTCTGTGTTTGTACAATTAAGCATGTGGATACTTTAAGAGACACAGGTTATGTTGAAACGGCTTTATTTTTTTTTTAATCCATAAATATCTGTTACTGACAAAAGTGGAAAAGTCCTTAAGACTAAATCTTACTAAAGTGATATTTGTTTACAGTACATATAGAATGTGCTTTGACAGGTAAGTAGAATGATGAGATTTGTACAGAAGCAGCAGTTACGAGAGCACTGCTCATCATGAAGCTCACTGATGAGGAATGAGGAAACTGTGCAAAGGTACAGATAGAAAGGTACTTGTCATCAGTACTACCATATAATAAACACGGAATTCATAAATTGGGCTAATGCGTAAAAATGTTCATTAATCCCCCCTTTAGGAAATAGTGTCCCCAAACTAAAAATATTACAGTAAGAATTGCTTTTTATTAGAGAATTTCAAGAATTCTTGACTACAAAATGTCTAGTTGAGTTATAGAACTAGAGGAATATTTGCCACTACGAAGCAAATGAATGAGTCCTCCCATGGAGTGGCATTCAAGGGTCACAGCAGGAATGGACAGCAAAGTTGAGCAGGGGTCTTCCTCTCCCTCAGGAAGGAGGGTATTAAGGAAACATATAACGTCATTTCTCTGACTGATGAGGGTTGATGTGTTTGCCGATTTACAAGACGGGTTTGATGACACCGACTGGTACTCTCAATTCTTGCTTCACAAGCTTTCACTGGGAGGATAGTAGTGTCACAAGGAGGGTCTAGAAAGGTACTAGGATGGGTACCCACAGCCTAACAGCCCAGGGGGATGATGCCTTCCCCTCCTCCAGTTGGAACGAGGAGTGTCCAGACTCAGTCTTCAGGACAGAGATTCTGGAGTGGGATTTAATATTGCCACACAGAGCCTGTGCCGGGCAGTCTCCTCTGTGGCTCGGAATGCATGTCCAAGCTGCTCTCAAATACCAACCCCACGCCCTGTGGTCCAACCCCTGGACCTTTCTCCCCCGGACCGTCCCCTCTCTGAAATCAGACCTGCCTCCCTCCAGCTTTAAGGACCATATCAAAATGAAAACTTTAAATTCAGTATTTCCCAGTGACACAAACAGCCCCGGATGATTTAGGTGTGTCTGTATGAGAGGACTTCCGTGACACATGGTGGGTAACCATTGAATGGGTGGTCCCTTACACCTTCAGATAGGAGGACATCCTGAGGTGGCCGAGACCGTGGGGCCCACCCCAAGTTCCGGAAAGGAATCTGGTGGCTGTTTATGGCGTCTGAGGACATCACTGTGGGGCAGCCTTAATGGAATGCATGCAGCTCAGTTTACGTCAGGGAGGAATGTGAAGAAAAGCGGGGGTGCCAGTGGCGAATGAAAGCCCTAGCGTGTGATTTGCTGAATGAAACTTCAGAGCTCATCTAGTCTAAGCTCCTCGTTTTATGGGAAACTGAGACACTGAGCAAGAACGTGACGCGTCCTCAGTCACACAGCAAGATGGAGACAAAGCCAGGGCAGAAGCCGTGTCTCCAAGAGCTTCAGCCCTGTGCTTTTTCCTTGTGTAGGATGCTGCCTTCTGAAACCAAATATAGAGCTCAGGAAGACATATCTTTCATATTGAATCTGTCATTAAAATGCTGCATTTATAAAAAATAACATTTGAACCCTGAAAAATACTTCATTAAAACACAACAAGCTTCCTTGAAAATACTTCAGAGCAAAGTTTCCCAGGTTTGGGGAGGATGGGGAAATGTATGTGGGAGGTCACATGTCCACTCTTCCCAGAGCAGGTGCTTTCTAGGGTCCAGGTCATCAGCAGCCCTTTCAGAATACCTTCGGTCAAATCCACACTTGCCTGTGGATGGACTCTGAGGATGGAAGGCTGGTGGCAGACAAGGTATCTCTGAAGAAAATGGATTGTTTGGTGGCAAGGTTACTGGAATGGATATTTCCTCATGCTTGGAGAATCATGAGGCTCTCCAATCTTTTGGAACACAGGGGTATCTGTGACACACATAAGCAGGAGAGGTGTTAGTGAGGTGGAACAGTGGCTGAGAGCCCTCAAGGATATGAATCTTTGGCCAGAGTAGGAGTCTCTGGGCTAGTGGCAGGCTGGGGCAGGAGCTTCAGGGGACTTGCCAGCTGCAGGAACCAAAGCTGATCTTTGAACCATGAGGCCTCTGACAGGGCAGCTTCTCTCCCTTCCTCCCAAAGATCAGAAGGGGAGAGCTCTGGGCGACGTGCCATGGGGTATCATCTCATAGGGGCAGGAGGTGAAGGATAAACCAATGAGGCAAACAGAAGACGTGAAGAATGTCTCATTCTTTGATTGTTTTCATTGAGAAATCTAAGTTATAGAACTAGAAGGACTGAGGAAAAGAAAGTGGGATGGAGAAAGGTAAATTGAGGAAGAAGGCAAGGCCAGAGAGATGAGAGGAAGGAAAGACTGAACTGGCATAGAAGACCAGGGTTACAACAGGAGTTTCAGGGTGGACGAGTGGAAAGGGAAGGAGAAATTTAAATTAAGGGAAGGATTGGAGCTTTCTAGAAGGCAGACCCATCACCCAAGATACTGCGGAGGGCAGAAGCCCAGTTAGGGGGTTACAGGAATTCTTGGGAAAGCCTTTGTGGCTTATGAATTCATGGAGCCAAGAGTTAACTGGAGGAACAAGACAGGAAAGGTGGAAGGGTGTGAGGGACTGCGAGAGCTTCACTGCCATTAAGGCCAAGCAGACCAGCAAGAACGTTTGGGACAAGATATCTGCCTGTGCACATCCAGTCCATTCCAATCAGAGCAATGGAGACTTGCACAAAGAACAAAACAAGCAGAGGAAAATGTGGGGCTTTGGGCTTCCCTTGTTGGGGGAAGGAGACTTTCATTGTAGAGGAGAATCTAGTGGGGCTGGAATTCTGGGTTCCAGCCCCAGAATCATCTCTTGTCTGATATATGAACTTGTCTAGTATTGCGGCTTTGCTTGTTCAGCAAACATGGATGGGACGACTGATTCAATGAGATACTTCTGTGTCCTAGTTAAGACACGATTTTATGGATTTTGAAATAAGGGACTGAATTGGAGCAAGTTTGTAGACTTCTCTCTCTCTTCCCCCTCCCTCCGTCATTCCCTTCCTTCATTCTAGACCCAAGGGTGAAGCAGAAGAATCATTTAAAAGAAGTAAGCGTTCAGGTAGAACTTTCTGATCCTACTGACACCAGAGATTTTAAACTGGACAGCAGTAAGGCTGGGATGAAAAGTGTTTTGGAATCAGCCTATCAATCAACCTCTGAGACAGACAGACAGACAGACAGGGCTGGAGAACTTGGTGCTGAGAAGATGCTTCTCATACAAGATGAGTGAGATGAGATCAGGTTTCTGGTTTGGTGTGTATGTGTGTATAGACACACGGTGAGGGGATTCTCAGCCACCCACATCCTTTCCCCTGTGCGCCAACAGGCAGCCTTCAGGAGGATGGCCAAGGGCTGGATTAGAAGGCCTAGGGTTTAGGGGACCAGCTATGAGACACACCTTTGTTTTGGAGTCGCCAACTGCTCTATTTAGATTGATCTCCTCCAGCCCAACGCTCTTAGCCTTGCCTCTAGAATAAACTTGCATAAACCCCTGGGGACCAGCCCTTGAGAAGGTTTATGTGTTTGTAGGGGAGGAAGGCTGAGAGGTACCCCTGTCCTCACAGCCTCCCAGTCCTAGGGACACCACCCCAGTGGGGAAGCTGAAGGCTGTTTCATCACCCTGAGCCTTAATCCCCTCCTGATTCACGCACTAGTGAGCCTTTGGGGGAGATGAATTCTTGAAATAAGTGAGAGGAATCAGTCAATTGATTTCTCTGTGGATTGTGGACTTGGTTAGATTAAAAATTCCCAGAGCTGACACTGGGAGGTTCTCCCTGCCCCATTCCCCTTTTAAAGGGCCACACATATTGTATGCAGAACTGGGGTAATCTAAAATCCTGGTCTAAGGTCATTGCTTCTGGAGTCTGACTATGGCGACAGTCACATTTTTAGTATTATACCTTCATCCAGTAGTCTGGAGCTGATTTCCCAAGCCCCAACCCAGAGAGGTGCCCTAGCCTTGAGAATGGGGGAGCCCCTTCTCTCCCCATTTCCGGCTCTGATGTTGGGGGAGTGGATGCTGCTTAGTTCACTGTCCACTCTCCAGGAGGTTGTCACATCCTGCTCACCCCCCAGGTTGGGGGCAAGGAAGGGGCTGAAATGGGCTGGCAGGGGCTGTCCCCAGCAGAGCTAAGGGCATGGATCTGCCTGGCGCCCTAGTGCCCCCTGCAGGGGAAGGGCTGGGGAGCAGCCCAGTTAGCCCCCAGACCAATAGCCAGGAGGACCATTATTTGCATTTGCTAATGGTCTCTGTCCCTTTGATCCAGAGGAGGCACTGGTCTGAAAAAGCAGCAACCAGGAGACCATAATGGAGCTGCAGAAGGAAGAGAGGTGGGAGAAGGGGAAACAGGCAGAGAGAGGAAGTTCCAAATTGAGAAGGGGCCAAGCAGTGGGCACTGATGGGGAGAGAGGGGCGGGCAAAGTACAGGACAACTGCCTCGGGTCCTCCTTGGCTGGGGGCTGAGCCACCCCTATTTAGAAGCCTCTGCCTCCCACCGGCCTGATGTGCATGGAGACAGGTGGAGCCCTGGACAATGGGAATGGTGAGCCCCTGAGGTCCAGGGCGTCACAGTGGCCCTCCCCACCCGCAGTTCTCTGGCCATGGGCAGATGCCTCTAGGGAGCAGAGCAGGGGAGGGGAAGGCAGGCCTGAGTGGTGGGTCATAGTTCAGACCTAGGGGCCTGGAGAAGATAATCAGGTTGCTGGGGAGGGCACCCCGAAAGTCCCTGTACCCCATTGCTACTCTCCTCTGGGAGGGCTAGAGCAAAGCGCCAGGGAACTTAAGGTTGAAACATCTAGGGCTACGGGAGGGGCAAAGTCCCCCAGAAGAGGGGTCAAGGGGATCTTGTGGGCAGGGCAGCCAGCTGGACCTGGGCAGGGTTCCCAACAGTGGGGAGGCAGCTGAGGGAAGGAAAGCCCTCTCTATCCCGAGGCTTGGGGAGGGGCATGGGGCCAGGGTGGGGCCCTAGGGCATCCGCGAAAGAAGGGCCGGCCACTCAGTGGGGACCAGAGAGTTCCAGCAGGCAAAAGAGATTGTTATTGTGCTTATGGACACAGCAGCTCCCTGGCTCGAGAGAGCGAGCAGGCAGTTTTTAGGCACTAGAAGATTCCTGTGGTGCGGTTCTAGGTAAATGAATAAGACCGAGTAGCCTATTCGGTCAGCCCATTGACTGCACCCGCTGGCCAGTTCAAACCCAGGCAACTTCAGACCAGGGTCAGGCCAGGGTCTCTTGGCTGACAGAACCTGCAGCTGAGCCCCCAGGAGGGGGGGGGAGGGGACATGGGACTGAAAAGGAGTTGGTGATGGTGGTGGGGATGAGACTGGGCCTAGCCCCTCTCCTCACTCTCCTTTGACTCTTCTGGAAGAGCGAGAGTGATTGCTCTAGATCCCAGGTCTGATGTCAGGCCATCAGGCTGTGTCCCGGGAGTATGGCTTTCCGGGCAAGGTGGCCTACCCCCACCTCCTACAGAAGGGACAAGGGAAGGGAGACGTGCGGGGCAAGAAGATCCAGTCCAGGTCCCTCCTGCCCCCGCCCTGCCCCACCAGGCGCCTGGCCCTGTCCAGTTGGTCACACGGTCACTTCAGTCTTGCTGGCTGTGTAGCAGGTATGATGGCCGGGGATATAGTGCAGCTGCTCCACCGTGTTGTGTCTGCGGGACGCAAAGGCCTGGCGCTTGGCCGCCGTCTGGCTCTGGCCCAGCGTGGCGTAGGAGTTACTGGAGGCACTGGGATGGGAGTGCATCTTGGTCATGCGGTAACGTTCCAGCACGGGCGTGGACACAAAGACGTCCGTGTGCGAGATGGCCCGCGACAGGGACTGCTCTGGGAAGGCCGTCCGCTCCGGGGACAGCAGTGGGTCCTGGGAGTGCAGGCGCTCCGTGGAGAGCAGCTGCTCATCTGACAGGATGCGGTCGTAGGGCATGCCGAACTCATCCGGCAGGCCCCGCCGCGGGGACAGCACCCTGTCCTGTGACATGGCCCGGATGGGCCGGCGGGGTCGCTCCCGCGGCAAGGGCTTCTGTTGGGACATCTGGATGACGTTGAGGGGTAGAGTGCCACGGGCGGCCAGGTCGGGCAGATGCCGCCGCCTCATGTAATACTCATCAGCCTCCTTGTCAGCTGCAGGGGACAGACAGAGAGAGAAAAGTCAGCTGCGGGGACACTGTGACACCGCAGCCAGGACTGAACTAGGACCCTGCAGGCCAGAGAGGTGGAGGCAGTGGTTCTCCAGTGAATGTGCAAACCAGTCCCCAGGGGTCTTGTTCAGGGCAGATTCTGATTCAGACCTACTGTGTCTGGGGCAGGCCTGAGAGTCTGCTCCTGATGTCCCTGACTCTCTGTGGACCACCTTGAGTACCCAGGGGTTGAGGGACCTCCTCAAGGTCCCCAAGGAGTGCATGGATTCATGGCGGAGTCCAGGGCCGGCCCTAGTCCCTGAACTCCTGCTCCAGTGATGCTCCCATCACACCATGTTCCTGAAACAGCGTGACTCCCCAAGTCTTCCTGAAACACCCAAGGAACAGCCAGCAGCTTTCCGATAAGGATCAGAGTCTCTCTCCAAGGAAGCTGGGTTGCAGAAGCAGACTCCTGCTAAAATAAAGATTCTCCAACCAGGAGGCACTTGTGAAAATGCTTAGCTGGTAACTTAGGAACATAGTAACACCTTCTCTGGAGTAACAGCCAATGCGTAAAATGCCAACACATGGGCATCCGGCCCCCACACAATGACAGAATCAAGCCTGCACATTCCTCCCCTGTGCCTACAACATGAGCAGGCCGGAACAATCTTACACATGCCCTCATTCAGGTACTCCACCCTCGTCTCTACCCAGGAACCCTCCCAAGCTCACACTGCCTGCAGAGCCTTTGAACTTACCCAGGACACACCAAGCCCGTTTTGCCCCAAATTCCAGGAACGAGGCTTCCCACATTCTAGACAGCCTTCTAGATTTCTCCAGAATGTGGGGATGCTGACTGCTCCTCAGTTTTCCCAAAAGGTTGTCGATGGATAGATCCTGCCTCCTGAGCCACATTCTCCCACCCCAGGCATGCATCCAATTCCTTGGGTCATCGGAAATCCCCACTTCTAGTAATAGAAAGTCAGCATTCCACCTTGGAGGTGGCCGATATGGACTCATGGGCTGAACGTTAACCTGTTGCCTCAAGCAAATATTCAGCCCTGCGGTTGGGTGGTCACAAAAATAGACTCATGGGGAGATGGGGGCAGAAGGTCCAAGGGTTGGAAAGCTATGGGAGAAGAGCTCTTCCACCATGTACCTTCTTGACATTGTAACGTCTTAAACCTGTCAATTCCCTGAGCCTCCCAGACTCAAATGGCAGAGCTGGGATTAATGGATGAACTGGGCTCAACTGATGAAGTGGGGTGTGTGCGTGGGAGTGGGGCGTCTCAGGTTCTCAAGACAGTGTTGGCTGTGTTAGGGAGGGAGTAGTTTATGGGCCTTCCACAGCCAGGTCTCTGGGAAGGCTCTCAGAGAAAGTTCTGGCATTGGTAGACTCTACTCCAAGATCTTGAGAGTGAGGAAGACCCATGGTTTGAAGATGGTAGGTGTGGGGCAAGGCTGGGAAAGGCTTCTCTCGCATGCCTCCCATGGGAATGTGGACCTGAGGACTCCATGGCCTCCCTTCCATCTATAGGGAGAATGGACTCAGGCCCCAAAGAACTAAAACAAGGGGCTTGTCCCTTGTCTTCTTCCCTGCTACCCTCGCTCTTTGTTCTTGGGACTCCACACCATTTCTCCAGGTGTAGGATGGGAGAGTGAAACACCGGAGGATGTCACGAGGCTCCAGGGAAAGACCCCAACCTCAGGGCAACCCCACTTACTGAGCCTCTTCAGGGATGAGTACTTGCTGGGGTGGGCCTTCACTGCCGACTCATAGGATGGGGGCAGGTGGGCCAAGTTCTGGAAGGAGCGGGAGAAGGACAGGTCATAGGGCTCAGTGGCTGATGTCAGGATGTTGTTCATCCGTGGCTTCTCTGCAAAAGAAGGGAGGGATGCATTGTATTAGTGAAGACAAAGCCTGGGGCAGGCAGAAGGGACGGGGCTATGTTCTATCTTGTATCCCCATCCTGCTTTCCCGGCCCCCGTGCTAGGACACAGATGGGGTCAGTGACTCAGTTTCCCTCATGTGCATTTCCAGTCACCAAGCCTGGGGGCAGGTGCTGTTTTATCTGCCATAGGCCATGATGGCAGTGTACCCTTCCTTGAATGACACACTCTTCCTCCCGGTGCATCACTGAGCTCTCTGATAAAGATGTAAGCCTGATGGAGCTGAGCGGGGGTGGCAGGGGTGATGTTATAAAATTATCTATTTCAGCGTGAAACTTCTGTCCTTTCCCTGACAGTTTTAGGCAAGCCTAGTTATCTGGCTCCGAGAGTTTGAAGGAAAGGAGTGACTGGTCTTGTCTACATGCCCATAGAATAGGGTCTAAGATCCAGCTCCACTGAGATTCCAACCCACACTGTCCGTGGTATCATTTCACCTCTCACATTGCCCCTTCTGCCTTGGACCTCTCCAAGCCCAGCGCCCGACTAGCCACTGGCAGCTACAAAGCCATTCCCTCTTATGCCAGTTCCTTCCTTTGAAGGCCCCTTAGCCACCTCTGAGCTGTGGGAGGAAAGAATGTAGTCAAAATGCTTAGCACGTCATTCCCCCTTTCTCCCTCCTTCCTTTGAGATAGAGCCTTGAGATTCCAAACTCTGAAGAGAGAAGAGAGTGTTGTTTAATGTCAGGCCTGGGGAAAAGAATGGGGGAAGGGATAGAAGAAAAGATGAGAAAGAGAAGGGGTGAGTGACTAAAGAGGTCAGTGAGCTGGGCTGGGTTCTGAGACCCAAATTAGGAATAGCACAGCAGACAGAGGAAGGGAGAGAGGAGATGCAGGTATGGCTGAGGGAGTGGCCATGAAGATGGGCGACAGGAAGGAATGGAGAGCCAGGGAAGGAAGACTAGATTGTCTTGGTGCTTGACTGACTTGGGTCACAGTGAGAAATCAACAGGTATTGCTGGGGAAACTGGTAGCATTCCCAGAGGTGAGGTAGATGGGTGGCTCTTGTGTTGTTCCTCCTTCCACTTTGGTTTGGGACACCCAAGAAGGGGCAGTCTCTAAGTTTGGACAAATGTAACAGGATTGTGGTTCCCCGTGCCTCATGGTAAAGGGAGTGCTAACCCCTGGAAGACAGGAGTTCTGTGAACCATGGGACAAAGAGAAGCACTCCTAGGCTTAGTCCAAAGGCAGCTTCAATACAGGGAACTCCTGGTGTCTCTATCCTTTCCTGCTTCACCGGTTCCCCCAATCCTGGGGATGGAGCCAGGGGAGCCCAGCCAATGAGGTGGTGTTCACGCCAGCACATATGTGAGGGGGTGGGGGATGCTCCGGGTCCCCAAGAGATCAGAACATGCTGTACAGAAAGAGCCTCCCTGGTATGGATTGGGACAGATGCCAGGAAGTGGAGTGGGCAGGAAGCTGGGAGCATTGCTACTCAGAGCCGGGAGTAACCAATTGTCCCTGAGCTCTTGTTTCTTCACTTTTGGCCATGCTGGGAAAGAATGAGCTTCTCTCTGCCTGTTGACGTAATATAACCACCGAGGGCACCATTCAGCTCACCCACTTCCAAATGCTACATTTGTGGGTGTTCTTACCCTGCACTGTTCTCCAAAACATGCCTGCTGAGCCGAGGCCGTCTCTTCCTCGCCTTCTGCCTCCACCATGATTGCCTTTGCCCCTTGCTCCTGCTCTCTCTCCTGTTGCAATGCACTTCCCTAGCCAATGTCGCCCTTTACTCAAGATTCTTCACTATGAAAATGTCCCATCTTTTCAGCCCATAGTGATTTCGAGGCTTCAAAGCCCTATCGCTCTTCTGTCAACACCACCCAGTGTAGTATCTACGAGATCTCTAATCATTTCACTTGAGTCGATCTTATTGATCTCCAAAGATTACAGTCTCCTTAACAGCAGAAGTCCTGTTTTCCAATTTTTATGATGCGTTCATAGTGTTGGCTCAAAGTAAGCATCCACTTAATGCTCTTTGGTTCATCAAGTAGACACAGGCCACGTCCTGTCTTAATAGCCACTCTGCCAGCTCCTGGGAAAAGGGTAACATCCAAGGAAGGAAGCAACGCAGAGAAAACCGCACTTCCACTAGATCGTGAGCTGCTCAAGGGCAGGAACCAGGTCTCATCTACCCTCATCTCCTCGCACCAGGTAGAAAAAGGAGATAGGAAGAGCGAGAGGGAAGAATGGTTCCTCCTTTTATAACCAGAGGCTGCACTTGTGTTGGCTCCTTCTGGGAAAAACCAGCTCATACTGATTCCCCCAGAATGTTACTGAGCCCGTGGAGCACGCCTCGCTTGCCTTTTCTGGCTTCTCATCCTGCTGCTGCCTCATCACCATGGGCATCCCCCAGGCTCTCCGCTTCTGCCTTCTGTTTTCCTCTTTCAGCCTTCTTGCACACATTCATCCCACTCCCAAGGTGTCTGTTACTGCTTCCATAGCGTAACTTCTATCTTCAGCTGTCACCTCCCTCTAGACTTCACGCGTACATTTCTAACGGCTTGTTGAATGATTTTTCTTGCATATCCTATGATCATAGCCAGCTCTAAACCTCCAGATCCAAATTCACCATCAATAGCTCCATCCCTGTACACACTGTCTACTTTCCTGATGCCTTAGGTGGTGTCAGGAAGACACACACCCCCCATTCTTGTAACTGATCATAGCCACCATTGTACTCATAGTTGACTCTTAGCAGCCATATTCAGTTAGTAACTAAGTTTTCTCATTTCCTTCTCCAAAATGCTTCATAGGTGAACCTTTCTTTCTATTCTCACTGTCAACGTCACCACTCCTAGAAATGGTGACGAATGAGAAATGGTATCCGCTTCTTTGAACCAATCTCTCCAATCTCTCCCGGTTTTCATTTCTCCTAGACTTCACAACCTGAAGCGTAGTGCTAAACTGTTGCTTTCATCACATATTTCCACCAGCAGCCTAGCAAGAAGGGGCATATCAAAATAGTCACTTCTGCCCCGCTAATTATAATGCTCTTCAATTGCCAATGCTGAAGCGGAGCATAATCTGACATGAGATGGCAGGTCTCTCTTTCAGGGGAGCTGTAGAATTTATATTTGTTTTGAGTTTCTCTCTCACTAAAATTTAATGATGTTTTCACTGCAAAGACAGAAGAATGACTGATAGTTCACGATTTGCATGGCTGTCTTATGTTCTATCAAGTGTTGAGGAGGCACCAAAAATAGTTTTTCTTTGAAGTTGCAAATGTGAAGTTGTGATCTGGTGGGAGGATGTTATAACCTAAGAGGGAAACATGGCTTTGTGACCCTTTAGCACTATGCTGACACTCCTGTGCTCTCCAGCTTTCAGTTTATTCCCCTGCCAAGAGGCTAAAGTTCAAAGTACCCAGTCTGGTTTTGAGTTATCAAATCTTAATTCGTTTGGGGACGATTGGTATCATTTACCAAGTTTGATGTCATTCGCAAATGGTACCTACCACAAATCGCCTTGGGCAAAGGAGCGTGTTCACCCCTTGCTATGGACATATGGAATTGATGGCTGCAAGAAGTGATCTAGATTGCAAGTGAAAATGGGTTGAGAAAGGGTCTTGGAAGATCACGCTGATATCAGAAACAGAATACTAAGGGGATGATGGTCTAAAAGTGAGAGTGACGCACTGTGGCCCTGGAGGAAGGTGCAAACCTGGCTCCTTACACATCTTTAGCTTCAATGAGTCAGTGACCATGTCTGATGCCCCGACAGGCATCAGTCGTTAGGATGGAGCTACGTGGGATGGGTGTGGAATGCAGAGCACTCTCAATCATCTCACCATGTGTAGGGGTCTGGGTAGCACTGCTTAAAATCGGATGGTTATACTGATGATCACCTGAAAAATCATAGAGAAGAAATATTTAAAGAAAAGTTCAGAGTCCATTGTCTCTCCATCATAGCAGCATGCACTTGACCTCTAATGTGCTTCTCTGAGTCAAAGGAAGCCCTTGTAAAAGGACCGGGCCTTTAGATGCCATAGAAACGAAAAGGGCAGGGGACAGTATGTTAGGCTCATAGAAACCTCCCCTGCTGCTTCTGTCTCTCTACTTCTGCATCAGGGCTTCCTCTGTCACCATGGTGACCCACCCACATCTGTGGATCTGGCTGTCCAGCAATAGAGGCTTTGATGGGGTGGGGGTGGATAGAGGAGAAAGATGGAGACTAGGGGGCATTTGACAAATATCTATATATACACGGGGTGGGGAACTGGGCAGGGGAAGTAGATTCTTCTTTAGGGAGGGGGTGTTAGAGTGTGGTTAGTCAGGAAGTGGATACCCTAACTTAAGGTGCTTGTGCCTTATGAGGCTTTGATCTGTCCTGGATCTTTATACACAGGTGTTTGGGTGCATCCTGAGATGGGGCAAGCTGACGTGAGCTGCCTGCTGTCTGGGATTGGGCCTCCTGGTTCTAGGCACTGTTCTGCCTATAAATGATACAGCCTGATATTTCAAAAGCATTTATTTTAATTAATAATGCAAATGTCCACGTAGATTAAAGAAGCCACAAAATTAGGTCATGCTTGCCAAAGCCCGGAGTTCAAGGCATTCTAAGAGTTTCTAAAACCGAATAAAGAGGTGGCTTATCACGAAAGCACACTTCAACATCATATTATTGCTTCAATTCAACATTGTATTTTTGTTTTTCATTGGTGCATGCATCTAATTTCAACTAAAGCCAGGGGGACAGAAGGCATGAGACCTTTGCATTAGTTTAGCTAAACCACAAATTGCTACTCCACCATTCTCTCAGGGCTGGATCTGTTTCCATCCCGTTATGTCTTGTTATTGAAACCATCTTTCCTAAACTTGGCATTATACTCTCTGGCTAATCATTCTCCAGCTCCTTCACTAGATCCCTTTTCCTCTTCGATTCTCTAAATATCAGTGCTCCGGAAGGCTCACATGTCTTCGGGAAGACTTGGGCTCTACCTTCTTGCCCAAACTGGTAGTTCCCAAATCTACACCTCTAGTTTGAGGTCTCACTCTGGTCTGCAGGGTTAGATTTTAAATGACTAATGGGCATCCCTTGAAATTCCTGCCCTCAGCGCAAACCACTGCAAAACCCAAAGTGAGCCTGTCATTTTATTCTCCAATGTTCAAGCTCTGTCTGTGACACTAATGTTCCATGGGCTTGGAATGTGAACCTGTAGTTATCGCTCACCATTTCCCTACCTTTATTTTGGGACTCCATATCCAGTGTGTCCCAAAATCCCGTTCTTATAGCCATCTCCTAAAACCAGGCCCACATATATCTTGTTAGAATTTCTCTTAGCTCTAATATCTGTCTATTTCTGAGACAAATCATCTTGGGTACTACCAGACAAAATGTTCCATCCCAATGGAATCGTTACATCATTCCTTTGGTTCAGAACAGACTCTTTAAGTAGCCATGGACACTGGCTACTTAAAGCCAGTGGCGGGTGGGTTTGGGCAGTAAGCCAGAATTTCTCACACGAAGGTATTCTCCTGCCCTAAGACAGAATATTAAGTTATATCCAGGGAAAATCCATTTGACAAAGGTTGAATCAATTCTACACTGGACCTCGATTTAAGCATGGAGAGAGAAACCAAAAGGGAGATAAAGGATAGATTTTCTATTTGTCCTCCAAAGGCAAGGAGAAAACCAATTCTGTTGGGGGTCTTTTGTTGTTGTTATTTTTTGATTTATTTGTTTTTAAGCAATTATGGAAGCATCAAAGAGACACTTGCAAGAAATGAGAGCATCTTGGTTGAATGGTGGAGTGTAGTAGTTAGAGAGAAACATTTCTAATCTTCCCTTTCAAAGTCTAGGTGTCACCAGGAAACTGGGATAGTTCAAATTCAGTTGATAATTCCTGGTAACCAGTGTGCGCCAGGCTCTGTGCTGAATGAACACTTTCACGTACATTTTATTTAAAAGAACTAATCTTCATAGTGATTTTCATTTGAATATATATTACTGGCCAACCAATTTCCAGTCATTGTAAAATATTCCTTAATTATTTTATTTGAAGTAATTCTATTTTTTTTAAAGATGAGCTTACAAATACAAACAGGATAAATGTCTTGAATTTAGATATTTTGTATACAAGTACAGTGCTTTTCCTTTGTTTGAATCTCACTTCAAATGTTTTGCTGACATTTAATTTTTTTTCCTACATTGGCACTAAGGAACACAATTTAAAGTATAAATATAAAATTTAAAACTGTGCAAAAATAACCATTGTAACATTTTATTATATATTTTTGTTTCCCTCCCCCTATAAATTAGCGTATGTATGTTTACACACACAGACACACACACACACACACACAGAATATTGCAGTGAATAACCTGTAGCATTTGTCACTTTGCACAAGTGAGAATTAGATTACAGCTCTTAAAATGGAGAAGAATACGGTGATTTGATCTTCATACTTGTACAAAATAACAAACATGTGAGATTATTCATTGCAACATGTTTATATTAGCAAAAGAAAGGAAACAACCTAGATGTTCATATATATATGTACATATACACACAGACAAACATGTATATTTTCCACATATGTAAGAATGCTATATATCGTATACTACTTTTAATCCGTTTCCTTTGTACTTAATGGTCAACATATCTTGAATATATTTTCATGTTTTGAAATATTATTTAAAATACTTTACAATAGTCCTTTTTGTGGAATAACCTATTGTATATTTCTTTATATAATTTAAGTGTAATATGTTTACCTAATATATATATACTTAGACATTCCCCTATTGTTGTGTATTCAAGTTGTTGGAAAGATTAATAATGTTACACTAAACAACCTTGAATACGAACCTTTGGCCATGTCTCACTTCCTTAGGCAAATAACTAAAAGCAGCATTTCTAGGTCAACATACTGCCAACTGCCTGGCGATGTGATGAAATGGATTATTGATAGATTTCCTCATATTGAACCATTCATCTATTCCTGGGAAATACCTTGTTTGATTTCGGTGTCTTATTCTTTCATTACAACACTGGATTCTGTTTGCATATATTTTTTTCATCCATATAGACGCATAAAGAAAATTGGTATTTTTTTTGTGCTAACATGTCAGGTTTATGCATCAAGATAATGATTTTTCAAAGTCAAATGAACAGTGTTCCACTTTTCTGTATGCCTTGAAACTATTAACACAGCCTATGAAATATCGGTTCTTTGGAAGTTTGAAGGAATGAAACAATAAGAATGCCTCTTGTCTTTCGGGGAGTCTTTCTGTTAGCATGGTGGTAGAGGGTTGGCTTGTCATTTTGTTGACTGCGCAACAACAGCTTTGGGAGATCGATGTTATCATCACCAATTTCGAGTTAAGGAAACTGAGGCTCCGAGAGGTTGAAGAATTTGCCCAACATGGAAAGCTGGTACACAAACCCAGGCGGAAAGGCACCAGAGCCCACATCATTCACCGTTATGCGTACTGTCTTACATACTTGGCAACGTTCTCCTTGCATATTGGTTCATTCAGGTTTTTCTAATCCTAAATTAAATTTGTAATTTCTACTTTTCTTAAATAAATCCATTGGACATTTTAAACTTCATTAGCTTAAAACTAACATTCCCTCAAAAAACTCTATATATGAAATTATACTCCTTTGCTTCTTAATTTTCTGTGTTAATGTTTTGTGGATTAGCAATCTATTCGTATTATTATTTGTTTTCAAAGAACTACCCCTTCTACATATCAGTTGTTTGTTTGTTTGTTTGTTTGTTTGTTTATGTCTTCTAATCATTATGTTATGCTTTTGAATTTGTTAATTCCTGCCTCCTAATTTTCTTTGGTTTGGTTTGTTATTGTTTTCTTATCTCTGGGCTTAAATCTTATGTCCATTTATTTTTACTCTTTTCTGTTAATATAAGGTCTTGAGCTCTGAATTTATCTCTGACACTCTCCCATGAACATTGATATGCAATGTTCTTACTGTTGTTATGTCCTAAACGATCTGTAATTGCAGCCTTGATTTTCCCTCTGACACAAGAGTTCTTGAGTAGGGTGTTACTAAATCTCAAAGTGTTTGAATTTGTTGGTTTGAACTTTTGCCATTAATGTTCTGTTTTATTGTATGGGTCAGAAAACAGCACCTGTTCCATTTCTGCTTTGGGGAATTTATTGAGATTTCCTTTGTAGGCTAATATAGGATCAAGTTTTGTAAATGCTTCATGAGTACTTAGAGAAAAGGTATACTTTCTTCTTGCAGAGTACAAAATTGACATATATTTATTAAATCAGACATGTAAAATACATTATGCAGGTCCTCCCTATCCTAATTCATTCTTTGCCTACTTAATCTGTCAAAGACTGAGGGCGGTGTACTAAGGTCTCCCACTACTATTGTGTTCCTGTCATTTTCTCTTCATTTTGTTATAGAATTGGTTTTATGTATTTCATAGTTACATTATTCCGCACGAAAAGGCTCCTGATGTTTATGTCTTCTTTGTGGCTTGCACCCTTTATCAACATTAAATAACCCTTTTTGTCCTATTTAATGCCTTTTTTGCCTTTAAGTCCTCTCGGTCTGATATTTATATTGCCAAGCCAGCTTTCTCTTTGTTTGCATTTGCCTGATAAACTTTGCCTATCCTTTTATATCTAACCTTTCTGTGTCGTGTTGTCTTATGCTTGTCTCTTGACAGGAGCATTCGATTTTTAAAGAAAATTTACCTATGTGCTTTGGCACTTTCTGGGTTGCCATGATAGTTAAAAGTGAGTCCTTCCACTCAGAGAACTGTCCTCCCTTCTATCGCACTGTGTGCCATCTCCCTGTTATAGTTACTCATGTGTATGACACTATGACCCTGCTCCCCTCCACACAGCCCAAACTCTGGGTCATGGTCGATCTGGTCATGTGTTAGTACCTGAGTCCACATGAGCCAATTAGACCTCCTTCTCCAGAAATTAGGCATCATTATAAGAGATAAATTTGCCCTCTCTGTATGGCTGGACCCATGTTACGTAAACCAGGTAATTGGCAGTCTTGTGGATTTGGAAGAGAGAAGGTAGGTCTTTAGAGACTGTGGTACATCACATTTTATATTAATGTAATATATTATATTTCTAGTCCCACAGGCTGTCCCAGAACTTTCCCATTCCCCCAGTAGATAATGTCCTCCCTCTTCTTTAAACTGGAGGGCCGTTCTGACTGCCTCAGTGAGCTCAGGGATCATTCATTGCTGAGCAGAAGTAACACTGCATGTCTTCCACGGTGAAGTTGCAAACGGTGCTCCGGTTTCACCTGGCTCTCTCTTTCAGCACACTCAACCTGGGATGCCAGAAGTCCAGGTCACATGCAAAGGCGACAAGCTCCAGCAAAGAGATCCATCAACCACCAGCATCCACTGCCAGACAGGAGTGAGCAAGACTTCAGAAGGTTCCAGTTCCCCACCTGCCCACACTGAAACAAGTGGAGCAGAGGCGAGCTATACCCACCGAGCCCTGCCCAAAATGCAGATTTAGAAGCAAGGTAAATGTTCCCTTTACTGCACCGTTTTCTAAAATTAAAATTTTTATTTTGATATAATTGTAGATTCACATGCAACTATAAGAAAGACTACAGGTATCTTGTGTACTCTTTAGCCAGGTTTCCCAGTGGAAACATTTTGCAAAACTATAGTACTGTATCAAAACCAGAATATTGGCGTTGATACAATCAAGGTACAGACCATTTCCTTCACCAGGAGGACTCCTCCTCGTATTGCCAGTTTGTGGCCAAACCCACTTCCTTTCTGCATCCGCCCCCTCATTAACCCCTGGCAACCGTCAACATTCACCTGTCCATCATTTCTACATTTCTATAATTTTGTCATATCAAGAACGTTACATAAATGGAATTATACAGTATGTAATCTTTAGGATTACATAATACTCTGGAGATTCATCCACATTGTTGCATGTATCAGTAGTTCATTCCTTTATATTGTCCAGTAGTTAATATTCCATGATCTGGATGTACCACAGTTTAACTCTTCATCTGCTGAAGAACATCTAGGTTGTTTTCAGTTTTGCAATATTACGAATATTGCAAAGCACTCATAATAGGTGCAATATTATGACACATGCAGGTTTTCGTGTCACCATAAGTCTTCATTTATCTAGGTTAAATGCCTGGGAGTGCAATTCCTGGGTTATATGGTAGTTGTATGTTTAATTTTTTTAAGACTATGCCAAACTGTTTTCCAGAGTGGCTATACCATTTTACATTTTCACTAGCGATGAATGAGCGATCCGGTTTCTCCACATCCTTACCAGCATTTGGTATTTGTCATTATTTTTTATTTTAGCCATGATAGCTACACTGATACCTCATTGCAGCTTTAATTTCCATTTTCCTCATGGCTAATGATGCTAAACATCTTTTCACGTGCTTATTTTTCATCTGCAAATCTCCGGTACAATGTCTCTTGATTGCTTTTGCCCACTTCCTAATCAAATTGTTTGCATTTTTCCTGTTAAAATTTGGGAGTTCATTTTATATCCTAGATAATACTTATTTGTAGGATATATGCTTTGTAAATATTTTCTACCACTCTGTAACTTGTCTTGTCATCCTTTTAACAACATCTTTGCAGAACAACAGTTTTAACTTTCATGAAGTCCAATTTATTAATTCTTTCTGGAATGGCCATCAGAGCTGTCATCGTATTACCCTTGATGTCCTGAATGTCATCAAAATGTCTTCCTTTCAGTTTTTTCTTTATCTTCGGGGAAAGAAAGAGGTCACTGGGGACCAGAACAGGTGAGTAGGGAGGGTGTTCCAATACAGTTATTTGTTTAGTGGCTAAAAACTCCCTCACAGACAATGCTGTGTGAGCTGGTGCATTGTCGTGATGCAAGAGCCATGAATTGTTGGGGAAAAATTCAGGTCGTCTAACTTTTTCACACAGCCTTTTCAGCACTGTCAAATAGTCAACTTGGTTAACTGTTTGTCCAGTTGATACAAATTCATAATGAATAATCCCTCTGATATAAAAAAACTTAGGAACATCATTGCAACAAGTTCGCAAACTTAATTGTCAGACCTCGTATATACAAGAAGTCTTACAAGGATGTTGTTAGGAAACGTGTTACACCTATATATAATTTTGGAGAATTAACATGTTTATTTGGTTCAGTCTTTCAATCCATTGGCATAATATGTCTATTTATCTCGTACCATTCGAATTCCTTTGACAATAACTCCATGTGAAGACTCCCTTGTGCTCACAATCAAATCAGGCACTTAAGGGAACCTCTAGAACAATGTTTCCAAAACTGGCTCCAGGTGATCTTGTGGATTCCTTAGAAGTGCCTCAAGGGCCACTGATTAAGACATAGAGTCTATTCGATGGTGTTTTAGCACTGTCTCCCCACTTTCACCTCCCCCAGAGGAGCTTGGTTTTCATCTGTCTTCTGTATTGGGCCATACTTATTTCTTCTACCTCAGATTTCATTTGAAGAAACAGTTCCAGTGCTTATACGTTTAAAAATCTACCGATCAGATTCAACTACTTCATTTTACAGGTGAGAAAAAAGGCCCAGAGAAATGAGGTCACCTGACCAAGACACAAAGTTGGTGGCAGAGAAAGAACTAGGTCCTAGGTTGTATTTTTTCACACTGCATCGTTGACTGAAAGTTTGCATGCTATCTGCAAATCCTCTTTTGTGTTCTCCAGCAGAGCTTCCAAGGAGCTGTGCATTTTCTGGTGGCTCTGCCCCACTTGGCTAGCTGCATTTGGCACTCAGTGTATATCTGACTTCTCTTAAACACTCTGAATTCTGGGGGTGGGGATAGGGGAATCAGAGAGTGGTTCTAGGTCAAATAAGCTTTTGGATTTCTACACACTATGTCCTTCCTCTTGGATATTCACCATGCATGTTAAAGGCTCTGAGAAGTCTAGCCATAAACAACCCATTTTATTAGGTATTTGACAATGGAGAATTTTTTTCCCCCCCTAACACAATCAGGATGCCGACAGGAAACAGATACACATCCAGGGGGTATTTTAGGGGGCCTTTAATAAAGGGACTGTTTTCAAAGGTGTGACCAGGATGTGGGGAACCCATAATGGATCGTGCAGTGCCCTGGCACTAGTAAGAGTGACGAGCTTTATCCAAACCAGGCCTGAGTGGTGAAGGAAGGGCATGGCTTCTGGAACCAAAGAAGGAGAGAGCTGTGTAGACAGGACCCTCTGATCTTTGGTTAAGAGGTACAGCCAGACCTCATGAATGTCTGGGGAGGCAGCCTGGGAAATAAGTATGCCCCATCTTCACTCTGCTCCATCTCCATGATCTCTTTCCAGTGTTCTCCGTTTGCCAAACCCAACTAACACCCATAGAACAAGAGAGCCCAAAGAAGCAATCCATAAAGCTTAGCACCCAGGAGGCACAGTTAGGGTAGAGAGTTGATATGCAGAGTCAAATGGAAAAACTGTCCAGCGTAGACTTATTAACCCACTCTGACAAAAGCTACTCTAGTACGTTCCAAAGATGGTCTATGAGGGTTTAGGCAGATGGTGTTCCAGGTAATGGTTCGAGTTGGGGGTATGTGGGCAGTTAGGTTTTGATGCAGAATGGAGAAAAGCAGAATTCATGAAGTAGGAAGAATAAGAAGGCTAACAATTCAATGATTTTATCTCGAGCTCCTCTCTATGGTGACATGTATATGGTCTGTTAGATTTGGCATCTTGTCCCTCCATGGACTTATCAACGGATCACAACTACACTCCCTCAATTACCAGCTTCTCCTGTCCATCCCCCTTCAGTGAGTCCTGGGTCTTGGCACCGTGCCCACTCAAGACCATCAGCCTCCTTATGGATTGGGCTGGATAACATAACAATTAATTCGTGCTCAGGACTCATCGATCGATATACTGACAAGACTATAAATTGACAAAACAATCTCCATCTGAGCTCCAAGGCTGCTTGAAGGAAGCAGAGAAGCAAGGTGGGACCCTCTGCCCACTGAGAGCTGTGGGCCACCAGTGGTTAACAGCTCTCTTAGAATCAGAGTGTACCCCCTTACCTCTGCAGCTGGAAGGTACTGGAGCTGACAGTTTCCTCACCTCGGTGTCTGGTGTAACTGCTAAGGGAAACGGCTAGTTTTCTCTGTGGAGCAAATAAAGTGTGTGCATATATATGTGTGTTCATGCATTTATGTGCCTGTGTATGCCTGTGTGTGTGTGTGTGTGTGTGTGTGTGTAATGGGCAGAAGGTGAAAGAGAAGAGTGATTTGGTGTTGAATATTCCTGGTGATAATTCAGTGACAAGTGTAGCAGAAGTAATTTCTGTTTAATGAGTCATAGGAAGGTGGTGGGGTACAAACAATACCCAAAGACGTAAACAATGACTTGATCAATGGGATCCTCTGAGTACAAAACAAAGAGGTGATATGCATATTGATTATCGATTGTCAAGCCTCAGACCTCGTCATCACACCCTAGAATTGCTATGATAATCTCCCAATTTCCTCCCTGCCTCCGGTCTCTGCCTCTTTGGGTCCATTTTGCATACTTCTAGATTTGTCTTTCATAAATGTGAATTTCATCCATGCCTTTAGCCTGCAAGTACTACAAACTACCAATAGGTTAAAGCTTAGATGCCTGAGGCAAAAGACTTTTGAACTAGTCGACCTAAGCATCACCTGAGGAACTCAGAAAGAAAACTCTGGGCCCTTTCCCGATCCCATGAATTAGGATTTAGGTGATCTGAGACAGGTCCCAGGTGGTACTCCTGCAGCTGGAATCTGGACCCAACTTTGACAAATATAGCAGATGTCACTGCATTTTCAAGCTGCCCATGGTCTGGGCCCATGTCATCTCAACCAGCACACCAGGGACCCATATGGACTGGTTTCCCTCTGCTAGCCCCAACCCCAATCACTACCTCGGTGCTTTGCTCAGGAACATCTTCCAGCTAACTGGCTCTTCTCCTCACTTCCCCCAAACCCTTCCAATCCTTGAAGACAAAACTCCAGTTGCATGTCCATAAAGTCACCCTCAGGTCCTCCAATGCACAATGATGGTCCTTGCCCTTCTGATAACTGGAGAATTTATTATCTCCACCATTTGCTTTTGGTGCTTAATCATATATTATCTATCTATCTATCTATCTATCTATCTATCTATCTATCTATCTATCTATCTATTTTTCACTCTGTCTCATTCATTAGATTGTTCAAAGACGATTACATACTCCTGTATATAAGGCACTTCTCCCATCCTATTAATACGTTGAACATTTCTGGAGGTGGAGGTTGATCACCCTTCTTTGTGTTTACCTTAACACAGTACTCCCTCGCTGGGCCCCTCGGAGGCACTCAGACAGTTGTTAGAACAATGAATGAATGAGTAAATGAGTCAACTCTTGAGGCAGCAGAAAATGGGCAAGAAGCCATGGTGATGATACTTGATTGCCTATCTTACTTTCTCTCTTCTTGTCCTCTACCCCTCTTCTTCAGGCCCAGAGTGGCAACTTGTCTGGGCCTGTCGCCAGGCTTGTGGGTTGTACTAGTTTACATGAGTCTCAATACAAGTAGGGATGAAGGAGTAAGGCACCCTGCCTTTCCACCTCAAATCTAACCCACACTGCACACTTCTTCTTGAGAATTAGTTGCTATTCTAATGCTTCCTTATACAATCATTTTCATCTTGGTGACACGAAGAGGTCAACATAGAGAGGCAGGCCTGTGAGTCATGGTGTCGGACGGTGGGACTCCTCCCAAGATGACTGACTGGTTGGTTGCCAAGGACATCATGAGCTCATCAATCCCTGCGCTGCTGTCCATTCTCCCTCCTTCTCTATGTCTCAGTCGTTTCCTCTGACTGCAAAGGCTTTGCCCCGTGGTCTCCTCGGTCCCACCACAGAGATCCGGCTCTGCATGAGTGCCTCCCTAGCGGGCCTGCTCTGCTTCCTCACTCCTGGCAAGGCTTTTCGTTGTCAATTCTGCTGAAAGAGCAGCATCACATGGGTTGTCATGCCCACACAGGAAAACAATATGTCTCCTGCCAGTTTCACTTAAAAAGACAAACTTAGGTTTCCCTGGGAGAGCTGCTTGCCGCCTGCTGTGATCCGTTTCTTCAGGACAGCTTTGGCTCATCCGAATCTGGAGGCCCTGGAGCTGTGTCTGTTCTGCTCGTGGTTATTGTAATCACCACAAAAGGAGTATTTACCATCCCTTTGACTCCAGGGGACCAGTCATCCTTCTGGCAGTGAGGACTGAGCGGATCCCGGAGAGCTATTTAAATCATAGCCATGGAAAGTCAACCTTGTAATGCCTGGGAATTACCTGGGAGTGGGATAGAGTGAGTACCAGGTGTGTGATGAGATGGATCTGGGAGAGGCGAGGTACTCTTGGCCACAGACACTGGGCCAAGCTGGCACATCAGGGGGGCTCCCTAAGGAGGTTTAAGAGCTATGATATTCCCTCAGAAGTAGAATGTTGTGATATTCTATGGCAAATTTCAGACTCTTCTCACCCCCACTCATAGGCACCCCATCCTACAATTTCCCAAGCTTCATGTAGGCACCCGACACATCTACTGAGTGACACAAAGTGTCTCAATATTGCAAAAGGTAACTCTATTAGAAATAACTAGAACAGAGGGATGATTGATATTTAGAGGGCATGCAGCCTTTTGGGAAACCCCAAAATATCCCAAATAAAAAGTAGGTCACCAGAGAATCTGAATCTATCCTTTAACTACTTACTATAAGATATGAGTGCATCTGACATAGTATTATATTTCTCATTAAGAAGTAAAACATTTTTTGTCATCTGGGTCCATTTTTAACCTCTGCATTTGTCCATACCAGCTGGAGGACATTCTAAGCCTGGTGTGTGGCCCAAGAAACCACACACATTGCTATCCCAGTATAAATGGAATTTATTGTGTTTGGACAATGACAATCATCTTTTTTCTATTAGCTACCATTTGTTGTAAATTATTGGGCTAAGTAGTTTATAAGTATCATGTCATTGAAACCTAATAATGATTCTATGCAGTCATTCGCATTTTATAGATGACGTTGAGTGGCCCAAGGTTGCACAGAAAATAAGTGTGTGAACCCAGATTCAAACTCACATCTATATACCCGCAACCCAGTGCTCTTGAACTCTATCCTATACTGTCATTTTGCGAGAATGTGCAAACATAGACTCATCCACAGCATCAACTACAGAGTTACCGTTGCTAGAGGGGACTGAGTTTCTAGGCGGATCTAAGTTCTCTTGATTAGCAAACTGGTAATAAACAGTTGATGCTTGGAGAAAATCTCCTACAATTTCTAATCCGCAGGACCCATTCTCACCCTCACCCTGTGCCCCTCTATGAAGGCTATCTCTTTCTCAGCCCCAAGCAGTGCAGCTCTTCCTTGTCTGTCCATGCATTTCCCCACTGATGGCAATATTACACCTGTCCATTGCAGCCTTTCTGTTCCTTCACCTGAAAACTGTCATCCAATCAGTTCATGAAGCTTAGCAGAAGCCAGCCACATTGCTAGGGACATAGGAAACCAAGAGCTTAGGCGGTCAGTGCTGAGGACCATCACGGAGAGCAGAGCTTCCAGGCAATGAGTCATGGAAGTGAACATGCCTACTTTCCTGACTATGACCTTCTTAGTCCCATCTACTAGGCAGTCATAAGTTATCACTTTTCTGCACTCTGATTCTTCTCCCTGGAATGCCTCTCCCCTTTTGCCACCTGCTGAATTCTTACCCATCCTTCAAGGCCAGCTGAATGACTACATCTTCCACTGCAGCCTGCTCCAGTCCCTTCAGCTGCAGGTGAGCTCTCCTCATTGTGAATTCTCTTACATGCTGTAGTTTCTTGGGGTCACTTACCACTTTCTGCATTGTATTATAATTACATATGTGCATGCCTTGCCTCTTCTAACCCACGGTAACTGTCACTGTAAGTTGATGATGGTGAGTGATAGAGGATTCACCTTTGTATTTCCCAAGTTGTCTAACAGAGTGCTTTCACTCAATAAGCATCTATTAGAGGAATAAAAAGGTGGATCTGACACAATCCTACTTGCACACAACAGGTGTTCAATACATATTTTGAATCAAATAATAAATACTTGTATATATAATTGCAAGTATATACACATGTATATATACATATAATTTTATATATATAAAATATTTTGAATATTTTTGTGTAGTATGATTAGGAAGGCTTCATAAAGAAGGTAAATCTTAAACAAGGCTGTAAAAGAGACTTGATTTTGGATAGGGGATGGGAAGGCACTTCTTTTGCATAAAAGAAGTCGAAGGATAAAGAGGGTGCAGCTTGCAGGACAAATGCTTAGCATTAGATACAGGGCATATGCTGGGGAAGGTAGCCATAAAGGTGGGTAGACGTAGGTTAGATTATGGCAGTTTTTAATGGCAGGTTGACTTTATCCTGAAAGGCTATTCGTTCCCAAACAGGAGGATGATATGACAAAGTCCTTTTTTCCTAAGGATTGATCAGTGGGAAAGACTAGCAGGAGGAAGGGAAATCAGTTTGGAGGTGTTAGGAACTGAATGTTTGCATCCCCTCAAAATTCATATGTTGAAATTCTAACTCCAATGCGATGGTACTTGGAGGTAGGTTCTTGGGAAGGTAATTAGGTCACTAGGGAGACCTCATGAATGGGAATTAATCCCATTCTTTATAAAAAGAGATCCCAAAGAGCTCTCTAGTCCTTTTACTGCCAGGTGCAGATCCAAGAATTTGGCAGTCTGCAACCTGGAAGAGGGCTCTCACCAGCCCCCGACCATGCTGTCACTCTGATCTCGGACTCCAAGTCTCCAGAACTGTGAGAAATAAATCTCTGTTGTTTATAAGCCACTCAGTCAATGGTAATTTGTTATGGCAAAGGGACAAAGACAGGAAGCTACTGTAGAAATGCTAGTAGGAGATAGTGGGAGCTGAATCTACTCTGAGATTCCAGACCGAGGTCAATTTAATGTATAGTCTTCATGTTAATGAGCAAAGAGCCAGGTAGAAGATGTAAAGAGGGCTGATGATAAATACTTGATTACATTTTTTCTTTGGGGGACTCATTACTGCTGGTTGTTGGTTTCAGCACTTGTCTCAGGCAGACCGGCAGGCTTTGGGGCTAGCAGGTAGAGCTCAACTACGATGATAACCACGACCCAAAGCTGCTGTCCACACTCACACAGTATCTCGGACCCCCAAAAAGGTCTCTCTTTGGGGCTCTAAATGAAATGTGAGAAGGGGAGAAGCGGGGAGATGCTGCATACTCTTCTCCACCTCTTCCAGAAAGACCATCCTCACCTCCACCAACACAACCTTTGTCAGGTATCTGTGTACTCAGTGGAGAGGGATGTAGAGCTCCCTGGAATACTCAGGGGAGACCCTGAAGTCATCATGTGCTGAGACTTGGGATATGTGTGATAGAGAAATCTGCAGGGCTTGGAATAAAATGAAAATAACAACAACAAAAAAAAACCCAAAAAACAAAAACAAAAAAACAACCAAGCCTTGCTAGAATGGGAAAGGGCATGGACTATTCCTGGAGCCGTTGATGAGTGTCAATGTTATATAATATATAAATATAACAGACTCAATAAACTTTAGGGACCGTCTATGTTTTTACATGTATTACTCTATGTAATCTTTACAACAGCTCCTAAGAGGCAGGAACTAATATTATCCCCATTTTATAGATGAAGAAACGGAGGCACGGAGCAGTAATTTGCCCAGATCACAGGGCTGTTGATCATGGCACAGGCTTATGAACCCAGACAGTTGAGTGCAGAGCCACCATCTTAACTCTCCCTAACCAGATCTGACCTGCGGCTTTGTTCACAGGTACTTCACAGCTGATCTTGTCATGGGCACATTCAACTCAGATCAGTTACTAAGACAACAGAAAAGACTTTATTGGTCTCCTGGGAATCCTGGCCATAAGACTATTGCAGTAAAATCACAAACATCAGCTGATATCCCCAATGGGGAAGAAAGGACAATTAATAAACTCACCATTTGCTGCACAATTCCATAGTGAAGCAAGTTTGCTTGTCAGATTTGGAAATGTGTTCTGTCATCATAGAGTTCAGCTCCCTTGCTATGAAACATACCCTTGCTTTGTTTGAAAAATTTACACACTGTTTCTTTTCCTCATTAGTATGGAAATCCTTCTGCAAAGAACTTCTTAAACAAATGACTAGCCTTGACAACAGACATGCCAATAATGTGTGAGAACTGGAAGCCATGGTATTCTGAGACCTTCAAGTGTGATAAAGCAAGAGGATACCTGAAGGAGGCATTCCACTTCTGTGCTCATTTACTGGGCTCTTGGAAGTCTAGCAGTATCTCTGTCTCCCCTCTGAAAACTACTCTAGTTGTTGCTGGTTTTAATTTTTGTAAGCTATGTAATTAATACATGTAAATGTGGGAAAACTAGAAAATAAAAATGACCTAAGAAAAGATGTTTATTTTTCCACAATAGATGGGCTGCTAAATAAACTGTTTGATGATGTGATATTTCAGTGACAAAATACTTTGAATATTTTTCAAAGTCAGTAATGAACTCTTCTATGATGATTGTAAATAGCAGCTTGGCATGCAGCCACATAGATGCATCATAATTGTTGCAGGTTTTTTGTAAACCAGTGACCTATTGTTAGGTATTCAAGTTGTTTCCATTTCAATGATAGTATAAACAATACTTTATACTTTTGCAGGCAAAACTTTGTGTGAGTCCTTACTGGTTTTCCCTAGGGAAAATTTTTAGAGTCAGAATTTCTAGGTTAGAGGGAATGTAATTTTAGAGATTCTAGTTTAATTTCTCATCTACAATGTTGTGCTGATTTCTACTTCTTTCAATTCTGCATGAGAGTGCAGTGCCCATTTCCCTCCACTCCGAGTAGCACCAGGTAGTATCTTTTTCTTCTTGGGGGAAGTAGTTTTTGCCAAGTTGAAAAAGTTGTTTTTCACTGATTACTAATGAGATTAATAAATTTTAAAAGTTTCCCTGTGTTTGACAGGGGAAAATATGTTTGATATGTTTGGATACGTTTGATAATTTCTTTTGTTCATTTCTCCCCATTGGGGTGATTATCTTATTTTTATCCTTTAAATTTTGTTTTAAATTTATATTGTTAATAAAATATAGCTAACATACAATATTATGTTAGTTAAAGGTGTACACTACAGTTATTCAACATTTATATATCAAGAGAAGTGGTCACCATGATAAGTCCAGCAACCATCTGACACCATACCACGTTATCATAACATTATTGACTATATTCCCTATGCTGTATGTTACATCCACATGACTTCTTTGTTTTATACCTGGAAATTTGAACCTGTTATTCCCCTTCACCTTTTTTACCCCCCTTTAAAATTTTACAATTACAGCTGACATTCAATATTATTTTATATTAACTTCAGGTGTATAGCATAGTGGTTAGTCATTTACATAATTTAGGAAGTGATCACCTGACTAGTCTAATACCCACCTGGCACTATACATAGTTATAACCATATTATTGACTACATTCCCTATGCTTTACTTAACATTCCCATGACTATTTTGTACCTACCAATTTGTATTTCTTAATCCCTTCACCTTTTCACCCTGCCCCAACTTCCCTCCCATCTAGCATCCAATAAATCTAGTACCCATCTGACACCATACATAGTTGTTACAATATTAATGACTATATTCCTTATGCTATACCCTACATCTCCATGACTACTTTGTAACAATTAATTTGTACTTCTTAATCCTTTCCCCTTTTTCACTCACCACCCCAACGCCCTTCCCATCTGGTAACCATCAAAATGTTCCATGTATCTATGGGTTTGTTTCTGTTTTGTTTATTTGTTTATTTTGTTATTTAGATTCCACATACAAGTAAAAGCGAAATCACATTGCATCCGTCTTTCTCTGTCTGACATACTCCACTCAGCACAATTCCCTCTAGGTTCATCCATACCGACACAGATGGCAAGAACCCATTCCCTTCCCTGGCTGAGCAATATTCCTTTTTATATATGTACCACCTCCTCTTTATCCATTCATCCACCAATAGACAGCCAGGCTGCCTCCACATCTTGGCCATGGTAAACAATGCTGCAATGAACACATGAATGCACACATCCCCTTGAAGTAGCATTTTGGGTTTCTTTGGATAAATACCCAGAAGTGAGATTACTGGGTCCTCCTTTATCACTTGTTATAGCCTTAAAGTCCATTTTGTCTGGATAGCATTGTTACCTCTGTGAGTTTTTGTTGTTGTTGTTGTTTTGGTTTTTCAATTTCCATTTTCATGAAATATCTTTTTCCATCCCTTTACTTGCAGTCAGTGTATGTCTTTCGATCTGAAGTGAGTCTCTTGAAGGCAGAATATGTAAGGGTCTTGTTTTCTTATCCATTCAGCCACTCTACTGTTGATTGGAGTATTTAATCCATTTATATTTAATGTAATTGTTAATAGACATGTAGTTACTGCCATTTTATTATTCATACTTTTTATTTATTTTTTTCCTCTTAAACAAGTCCCTCTAACATTCCTTGTAATATTGGTTTGGTGGTGATGAACTCCTTTAGGTTTTTCTTGTCTGGAAAGCTCTTTATCAGTCCTTCGATTCTAAATGATAGTTTTGCTGGATAGAGTAATCTTGATGTAGGTCCTTTATTTTCATCACTTTGAATATTTCCTGCCAATTCCTTCTGTCTTGCCAAAGGTTCCATTGAGAAATCAGCTGACAATCTTACGTGAGCTCCCTTGTAGGTAACTGTTTTTCTCTTGCTGCTTTTAAGATTCTTTCTTTGTCTTTAACATTCGACATTTTCATTGTGATGTGTCTTGATGTGGGCCTCTTTGGGTTTACCTTGTTTGGGACTCCCTGCCCTTTCTGGGCTTGTATGTCCATTTCCTTCACCGGGTTAGGGAAGTTTTCTGTCATTATTTCTTCAAATAGGTTTTCTGTTCCTTGCTCTCTCTCTTCTCCTTCTGGTACCCCTATGATGCAAATATTATTATGCTTGATATTGTCCAGAGGCCCCTCAAACTATCGTCATTTTGGGAGGGATTCTTTTATGTATATATATGTTATGATTGGGTGTTTTCTGCTACCCTATCTTCTAAATCACTGATTCTATCCTCTGCTTCATCTAATCCACTGTTGATTCCTTCTAATGTATTATTTCAGTCATTGTACTCTTTATTCCTGACTGGTTTTTTTTGTGTGCTTTCTATCTCCATTTTTGTTTCTTATTTCTTGAAGTTCTCACTGAGATCATTGAGCATCCTTATAACCAGTGTTTTGAATTCTACTTCTGGTAGATTGCTTGTCTCCATTTTGTTTAGTTCTTTATCTGTAGCTTTGTTCATTCAAGACATGCTTCTTTGTCTCCCCATTTTGGTTGCCTCCCTATGTTTGTTTCTGTGTATTAGGTAGGGCTGCTATGCTCCCTGGTCCTAGTAGAGTGGCCTTATACAGTAGGTGTTCTGTGGGCCTAGTGGTGCAATCTCCTCGGTAAACTGAGCCAGGTCCTCCAGTCCCTTGTGTGGGTTGTGTGTGCCCTCCTATTGTAGTTGAGCCTCTATTCCTGTTTGCACATCGATGGAAGGGATTCATCCTTGGGTTCATTGGTTGTGAGGACTGGTTGTCAATACAGTGGAGGAGCCATTGTGCAGGGACTGACCCTATGGAGCAAAATTTGCTTTAGCAGGGCTCTGGTGCCTGCTGAGTCTGCCCTTCGATTGTGTTTTCCTTGAAGGTAGCTAGGTGGTGCTCTGGCTTGGTGCTAAGATGGCCACCAGGCATGCCAGCTCCAGGGCTTCCTGAGAGGTGCCCCACCACAGGCCAAGTTCAGCCACAGCCTGTGACCTGCATGGGGCCACATGGCATGAGCCACAAAGCAATCTGCAGATGGCTGACAACCATGCTGGGCTTGAAGGTGTCTCAAGAGGCCAAGCCAGGAACTGAGGCTGGCTGCCACTAGTGCCAGGCTTAGGGCTGCTCTTCAAGAGGTGCTGGACACATTGAAGCCATATTCTGCTTGTTTGGGTTTTGTGACCTTTGAGAGATTTTAGGAAATTCTGTAGCATGAGCTAAGACAGGCCATTTCTATGGGAAAGCTCCTGGAAGTGGCTTGGGTGTGCCCAAAAGTTGGGTAGTGCGGAGTCTCAGGGAATCACCAGGGCAGGTTGGAGGAGCGGTGTTGGCTGGTTTGATGGAGACTCAGATATGGAGTCTGCCTGCATCTGCACACCAGGATGGGGGAAGGCTTAGTAAAGTAACAATGGATTCTGCCAGCACTTCTGTCTAAAGGAAAGCTGCCTTTCCACCTCTCACCCTCAAGACAGACAAATCAGTTCCTCCTTGTATGTCCCTTGTGACTTTTGAGCTGCTGCCCAAGTACTGGAGCGAGTGAGTCCATCAGTGAGTAAGTCTGTGCACAAGCCGTTTAAGAGGAGCACCTGTTTCTCTCAGCCCTCTGTCTCTCTCAGCCACAATCTTCACTGGTTTTCAGAGCCAGAAGTTATAGGAACTTCTCTCCCTGGCACTGGAACCCTGGGCTGGGGAGCCTGGTGTGGGGCTGGGACCTCTTGCCACTCTGGTGGGGATCTCCACAGCCTAGATATCCCTCTTGATTTTTCATGGTCACGTGCGGGTATGGGACCAGCCCATTCCATGTCTCTGCCCCTCCTACCAGTTTCAAGGTGGCTCCTTCTGTATGTCCTTAGTTGTAGGACTTCAGCTAGACTTCAGGCGATTCTCAATGATAGTTTTTCTGTAGTCTAGTTTCAATTTTGATGTGGTCATGAGAAAAGGCGAGCACAATGTTTGCCTACCTTGCCATCTTGACTGGAAATCTCCTTTTTTAATTTTTACTAACTCTCTATAAATGTATTGATTCTACATGTATCACACATCACATTTCCCCCCAACTTTTTAAAAATCATTTGTCTTTTAATTTAATTTTTTGACTTAGAAATATCTTAAATTCATATGAAGGTAAGCTTATCTGTATTTTCCTCTATGTGTTGTCTCTGGAAATTTATTCACTTATAATTCAAAGAGCAATTTTTGAGTATAGACCCAGGACCTAGTGTTGGCATATGCACAAAGAGATCATTCCCATTCCTGGACAGCACAGAATTATTTTTCCTATTCTTTCATGGTTTAACTTTGGCATTTGAATCTTCAATATACATGGAATTTATTGTGTTATGTCATGAGATAAGAATTTAATTTATTTTCAAGTGGTTAACTATTGAGTCCAATGCAGTCTTTCCTCGCTCTTATGCAAATCCATCTTAATCTTATACCAAATAATTATCCATTGCATAGTTTGGCCACTAAGCACAAAGGCTATTCAGTTTAATGATAGTAAGAAATGGATGCCCAATGAGAGGTCTGACAAGTGAACTGTGAACTTACATGCAGGAATTATTCCATAGTTTTGAGACTATTTTGATAGTAGAGGAGCAACTAGGAAAAATGAAGATTTTGACTGGGAATCTAACTTATAAAATATTAATCAGTAGTTTAATATAAAAGGAAAAAGGAGAGCTAATCCAGATCAATGGGAAGCCAGCCTCATGCAGGCTGCTGTTATTGGGATCCATGGCCTGAGGTCACCTCCATGGGACGTGGACACCAGCTAGTTGCTTCTGAGTGGCCCTGATGCTCTCTCAGGGTCTCCGTGCTGTGCATATAAGTACAAACATATTCTTTATTATTAAGTGAGCATTTATTTCCACCAAATGTCTGCTTTCCCTGTCAATCCCAATTCATCAAACATGCCATTCCAGGCTGTTCAATCTGTCTTTTTGGTACCACCCTCACATTGTTTTAATGATGACATTTTAAATTAAGTTTTAAATATCTAGCAGTGGAATGTCCATCTGTAGGTTTATTTATGTGTATATACATATTATATCTATGCATTTATTCTTCCAGAGGTATTTTACTATTATTTTTCTGAAATTAACATATTCATATTTTTGTTTGGAATTGCATTTAAGGATAATTGAAAAATTTCCCATTCAGGGACATGGTATGTATCTCCCATTTATTTAAACCCTTTATTATGTATCTTTGTAAATATCTATTGTCTTCTTTATATAGATCCTGACCATTTTAAAATAACATTTATTTGTAATTATTTCATATGTTTTTATAACGGATATAAATAAATGGGACTTTATAATATTTAAAGTTTATTTTAAAATTCTTCATCTTTAAAGATAACAAACTGATGAACCAACATAGTTGGAAACAAATCTTGGGGGAAGGAGCTTGCTGATAGATTTGGCAATTGGATCACACAAGGTGGTCTGATTCAGGGGTGTAAGGTTACCTGTGGATGCTAAAGCTCTGAATGACATCAGAAGACTCCAACTTGTCTCTCTAAATCCAGGTAACTGCCCTGATATTTTACCTCACGCTCTGGACTCCAGCAGGAGTTCCTCATTACACGGCTGAGTTTAAAACAAACCAGAATGGAGCATTCAAGGAAGGTGTTTGCTTCTGGGGCTGCTTAAGGACTATCTGCATGATGGGCTCTGCTCCTCATTAACTTCTTGACCTTAGCAAGCAAAGCACTCCAGGTGAGCTCTTACCTGCCTGGGCCAAGTGAAAAGTGAATCCCATCTTGCAAAACGGCAACCCTTTACCACCCCACATTACAGATGATTCTTTTCCTGGACATTTTACCCAAAGAATAAGCTTCTCACTTGATCAACCACAGGTTTGGATTTCTCCAGGCCAAGGTTTCATATGAAGAATGATGGATGTTTGTCTTGGCTGGTCCATAAAGACATCTGGAATATATCTCTCTGCTCCATGAGGAAATCCATACAACAAAACTAATAGATTATATATGGATTTGATAGGATTATATACAGAAATCAGTGAAGGATTATGTTAAATGAATTCCCCATAGATTCTTGGTTTGGATGGAAATATAAAAACTGCACTGCAATACTACTATAGGAGTTGATAAAAATCTCTGGCTGAGTAAATTGGTTGGAATTTTGTCTTGTTTGTTACTACTATGGGTCTGCTGTTGGATGCCTTGTACATGTGCATTTTCACCCATCGGGATGAGAAGGATAATCAATCTTTTCTACTGAATGAAGTTTTAAATATTATTTATTAAATAATTAGGGGTAACGTGATGAGAACATTGGTCTTTATGGGTAATTACTGCCAGAAAGAATGACATAGATCCAGGGTTGGCAAAACGATGGTCTCTGGACCAAATCTAGCCTGCCACCAATTTTGGAAACAGTTTTATTGGACTATAGCTCCACTACTTATTTACCTGTGGTCTCTGACTCTTTCATGCTAGAACCATAGATGCGAGTAGTTGTGAGGCCTGCAAAGCCTAAAATATCGACTCTCTGTCCCTGTATAAAAAAATGTTTGCCAACCCCTGACAAAGATCATCTTCTAGACATCTAAAGTTATTTTTTGTAGGTGGTCCCTAATTTTTATCCAGTTAACACAAAATCTCATACAAATTACCAGATTCATTCTGCAAATTGTTTATCCTTGAAGGTACAAGGATGTGGCAGTGTTTAAACTACAAAGTCTGCAATGAGAGTTTTCCTTTGCCTGGGGTGGTCATGTGGCCAATCATGCTCCAAAAACGTTGTGGGCTAACATGGTTTTGTTCCTGCTTTGTGGGGTGCAAGGGTGACACTCTGATTGCCTGCCTATACCCATGTGGAGCAAGTGGAAAACAGTGGTGTCCATGGAGACAGTATGGACACATCTTTGACTCAGGTCTGCCTAACAACAAGGGGAACATTGCTGCTAGGCTTCTTAGTTCTCACACGCGGTTGTGAACTGCTGTCAGATTCATTGTCTATTGCACAATGCAGACCATTTGCTCGGCCCAGGAGTACAATCTCCAGCTCTTTACCGTGCAATATTTATCAACAGTTTGGTTGACAGAAACAATAGCCAGGGAGAATTAGAGGAAGGAAATATAGGCCATTGACTCATTCTGATATTTGAAACCATATCTGGGCCAACCAAATCAGCAGGAGCAACAGCTCACAGCACAGTGTCGCCACCATTTTTGTTTACTCGAAAGTCTATTGAGGGTAATAAGGTGGAACAGCCCTGTGAAACTCATCATTTAGGATATCCTGTTCGTTCCATCACAATAGTCCCTTTAAGAAAACCACTGGGAGAAAGAAGCCTGCTCTTCATACCAATAGGAAGACATCATTCAGCTGATAGACTGTTTTTGTTATATGGACATATTTAACTGCACACCCAAAAAGATTCCATTTCTCTGGCTGTTAGAATGGCCAGATCAAATACTCAGGTAGTAAATGATTGTGATGTACAGCTTAGCTTTGTTCCTGCCTTTCCTTTGTCCCTCATCTTTGTTTTACTTCCTCCCCCATTTAAGTCCTCTTTTTTTTTGCCTGTACGAGGCTCCTATAATTCTTTCTGAGACAAGGTGAAAGATATACAAGCAATAACAAAAATCAAATAAAACAGCAGCAACAGAATTGCACTGGTTTTCCAGGTGTTTGACATGAGAAAACCTTCCACCCTCTCTTCCAGGGTGTAGGAGTTACTTTTTAACATGGTGATCTAAAAGCAATACAGCCCAAACATCTTTAATCTCTTTTCTTTTACAAAGGAGTTTGTTTTTTTTTTTTTTTTTTTTGGATTACAGCAGTAATTAATGTTGCAAAACATTGAGAAATTGTAGAAAAACAAAACAAATAAAACAAAAACTACCTATAAACCCACCATGCAGAGAATTATCTTGTTTATAAAAAAAAATAAAAAATGCAAGAACAGAGCTCATCTGTAATCCATGAGTTCAGCCAACTGCCTCTAGGACACTTTCTTTTATAATTCTGGGCTGTATCGATCTATAGAAGGGAAAAAAAAACCCAAAACTTGTCTTTCTAGAATACTTATTTATCTGCCCTACTTTGCCACAAGTTACTGTCTCATGATTTTAATTGTTGCCAATTTCATAACGGAAGCGGTAGGGTTCAGTCTTTTTCTCAGAAGTTTGGGACCTTGTGACCAGATGGCACAAGTACAACCTCTTTGTGTGGTTCAAACAGAAAGGTATGCATATTCTTTTTAAAGAGTTTAAAATTGTAGCTCTTTACTGCTCTCCACCCAGTAAATAACTGCATGAAGAGAAGAAAGCATATAAGCACATTTTATATAAATATCAAAGCATCCCATTTTCAAAGCAGATATGACACAAACTTAGACTATCATAATACAACTAGAGTCAGCCTGACTCTTAATTGGTGGCCAAACCCCAAGCTGTCTAACTTTGACGTTTTGCTCAAGCGTCGAGCAAATGCTCGTTTCTCCTCTCTCAGGCATATCTATCTCCCTGGCTCACAAGAGAGACATCTGTCTGCGTCTGCAGTGATCTTTCAGCATTTTTATTCAGCTACACTTTTCGGGGTTTTGTCAGATTTCCTTTGCAGACTCTAATCCTCCCACAGATAACGGGAGGAATAAATTGCCAGAAATGACAACCGTGAAGCTGCCTCTTGTGCAATGGCAGCAAATCCAACCAAACAGGATGCTTTTCTCCCTTGGCTTTCTTCTTCTTCTTTATTTTTTTAGTCTCTCCAACTTCTCCGCTCAGCTCCAGAATGTACCTGAACACATCGTCCATGCTTGTTAACTAACAGGCTTGGTGGTTCCTAGAAAACTTATCACTGGATTTTTTTTAGAGACTCAGGGAGTGCTCAGTGTTAGTATCCAGCATGAAACCAGTGTAAACATCTGCTGAGAGATTGTGTTTAAATATTGGTAAAAATATTCTTTAAAAAATTCTGTTCAAGCAAAGGATACAAGTTGTTTTGGAAAACAGCTCTGAAAAGAGAATCTAAGGCAATCTGTGATCTCAAGGCATGTCTGGGAACTTGGTAAGACAAAGAAACCTCTGGAAACCTACATGTAAAATATTATCGCATGCGACTCTGGATAAAGTAGTTCTTGCTACAAATATTTCACTGGAACGTGGAACAAAAACACAGTCCACATAACACGAACCATGGCATATATTAATGACACCGATCCTTGTTGCATCCTCGGGTTTTTTAAAACATGCAATGTAAAAAGTACAACTCTCTCCAACTAGGTTTTCCCTCTTTGCTACTCCTCTTTTGTCTCTTCAAAGAGAGAAATGATAAGCTGGGAGAGAAACACTAAAGTCTAGCTAGTTTCTTCATAACTACTTTTTGAAGGGCAGCCATTGCAAGAAAGAATCTCTAAAAGTTTGTAGCCAGTAACTCTCAAATGAGCTTCAAATATTTTTGAAGTCAGGCTGATCCAAAAACCTCAAGTCTCAAGAAGGTTTTGCTTACGTTAAGAATTAGGATAAGTTGATATTAGGGACTTCTGAAAAACCAAATACATACTCATTTATAAAAATCTTGCTTGAAGTACAAGATATATATTTAAACTATTATCCTCAAAAACTTGCTTTGAAGAGTAATATAATTCACTGGTTAACATTGTTTGAGAGCAGCTGTGTTAACAAAGAAACAAATTTTTGTTAGTAAATTAAAATGAAGAAAATTCAGGATTATACATTTCTGGAACATGACCAGAAAAGTCTATCTTAATCTGAACCCAAGCTTTAAACCCAAGGCATCATGTGCCATGAAGACCCTGTACCCCAGTCTGTCCAAAAAGTATTTATCAGGTGTCCCATGTTTGTCCCAGGAGAATACTCTCAGCACATCTCCGGAAACACAGTGGTGAATCAAACAGACACAGAGCCGGTGCTGATGGAGTGGAGGACTTATTGGCAGAGACAGGTAATAATGAGTTAACAAACAAATCATTGCTAATGGTGATAAAGTCTAAGAAGATTACAAGTAGACATAAGGGATGGATGGTAACAGAAGGTGGTGCCTGTTTAGTTAAAGTGAGCAAGGAACGTGTGTTTCTCAGAGGGAGTGACATTTACGCAGAGATCTTAAGGATGAGCAGGGCCAGCCATGGAAATGGATTGGAAGGAGTAGTATAAGAGAAGGGAAAATGTGTGTGTGTGTGTGTGTGTGTGTGTGTGTGTGTGTGTGTGTGTGTGTTGTGTACAAAGGCCCTGGGTACGAAAGAGTTAAACTAAGTTGAACGTAAGCATAATTGAGAAACTGAAATGAGCAGTGTGCTTAGCAGAGAGGCTTAAGATTGAAGGAAAAGACTCGTTCAGGACTCTGGACCAGGAAGGAAACGACTGCAAGAGTCTAGCTGAGAAAAGATGGTGGTGACTGGGACTAAAGAGGGAGGTAGTGGGCATGTAGAGAAGTGGACAGATCCAAGACATATTTTGAAGGGAGAAACATTTAATGAATTAGCAAATGCTGATTTGGTAATTCATTAAATATGGGGAATGAGAGAAATTAGGGATGCTACTCAAATCGAACAATTCAACCTCTGCGGATATGGGGAAGAATACTGGATGTACAGTTTGGGGTCAGGAGGTCAAGTCAAGAGTTGCATTTTGAGCGTATTAAATGGAAGGTGCCCATGAAATGCAAAAATGGTGACGCCAAGTAGGCAGTGGAGTGTGGGACTTTGAAGTTCAGAGAAAAAGCGGGGACTAGAGATGACACACTTAAAATGATAAAAGTAGACGATTTCCCCTAGACAAAGAACAGTGTGTGCACAGAGAGGAGAGAGGTGGTCCAGGAGAGAACCGAGGGACCCTTAAACCTCCCACCTAAGCCCAGGGCCCTGAGGAGGGGGCAGCTGCAGGAGAAAACAGGAGAGTATGGTGTCATGGAAACGAGGAGAGCAGAGTATCTCAGGAGGAGAGCTGAGTGCTTCTGCCAGCTTAAGTGAGGGAAGAAAGGAAGGTGTTTACTGGATTTGTAAACGGACGTGTCAAGGTGACCTTGGCCAGAGCAGGACGGTTGGAGTGGGCTGAGGAACAAACGGGAGATTAAATAGGGAGAGCAGCTATTTGCAGCTATTGTTTTTTTTTAATTGTGGTAAATTCACATCCCATAAAATTTACCATCTTGACCATTAAGTACATCCACTGTGTTGGGCAACCATCACTACCATCCATCCACAAAGCTATTTTCATTTTCCCAAACAGAAATTCTGTACCTGTTAAAACATCACTCCATGTTCCTTCCTCCACCCAGCCCCAGGCAACCAGCTTTCTACTTTCCGTCTCTACGAATTTGAGTGGAATCATGCAGCCTCTGGGCCCGTATGACTGGCTTATGTCACTTCGCATCATGTCCTCAAGTTCCGTGCATGTTGTAGCACGTGTCAAAACAGCACACTTCGTTTACCCATTCTTCCTTCAGTGGACACCGGCTTGCTTCTACCTGGCTATTGTGAGTCAGGCTGCTATGAATGTGGTTGTACAAGGATGGCTCTTTCGAGTGGAGGAATGGGATGAGAGCTGGAGGGGATGTAGGGTCAAAGAGAGGGTTTATATTTGGTTTTGTGTTGTTCTTTCCCAAGCTGAGAGGATGCTTTTATGTGACAAGTGAAGGAGGGAGAGGGAAAGAGGTCAGACTCTATAACAACACATGGGGCAGTTAGGGCCGGGACAGGGACAGGGAAGCTTGGACACTGGGCAGGAGGGACACCCACTTCCTCTGTTGAAGAGAGAGGGGAGGACTTGGCTTCACATGCAGGTGTGTTAATAGCTGTGGCAGTGGGAGGATAAGGAAGTTTCCTTCAAATGACTCCAATTTTCTCCAGGAAGTCTGAAGCGAGTTTATAAGCTGGGAGTTGAAAGGAGAAGGGAGGGTCGGAGGTTTAAAGAAGAGAGGTGTGGAATAGTCGTCTTAAAGGAATGTTTCTCCATCTGGGCTGCACATTAGAATCAATCGGCAGCACTTTGAAAATATTCTCATCCCTGCGCCCTCTCTCCTATGCCAACTGTGATTTAGCTGGTCTTTGGTGGGTCCTGGGCACCTACACTTTTAACTACAGTTTAGTGAAAAGCTGCATAGTTTTCAAGTATCGTTTACAGTTAGTATAACTTACTTTATAGTTAGTTATAGTTTAAGCTCCATAATTGATTCTAATATGCCACGTGGGTTGGAATGACTGTTTCAGAGTGGGAAAGTGAGCTTGCCAGAGAGAAATAATAGGATTACTGGAGCACCCAACCACACTTTGAGAGTTGCATAAATTCCAAGCAAAATGAGCCTGTATAGGTTACAGGGTGTGTGTGTGTGGTGGGTTCTGGCTCAACATGTTACATTTCAGCAAATCTCTGTCATCAGCCTTTTTCCTTTTAAACTTACTCATTTACGAGTCCATCTATTTCTCATCATTGACGTCTATCTGTAATAGTAACAGCTAATTCACCATGTGCCAAGCGCTGTTCTAAGCATCTTACATCTATTAATTCCTTTAGTCCTCACAAATATCACCATCTCCATTTTATGAAGAAGCAAATGAGCCACAAAACTGACATCAGGCAGCTGCCAACACTCCCATGCGAGAATGGTGGGAGCTGAGACCAGGACAACTAGATTTAGACCTGTGCTCTTGACCACGGCACCACACCTGCTCTGTGTGCACGATCTAAAGTATGTGCCTCCAGCTCTGCCCTTGACACAGCGACATGGAATGGACAGGAATGTAATTGTGGGGGCACACTGCACAGGGTTGAAAGAAATACTTGGATAAACCCTCTGGCAAGGAGGAGACCCCACTGGGCATATGGGAGTGACTGTCAATGGAGGGTGGACCCAGTTGATGGGGTGGTGGGATGGGGGGTGAGCGTGAGGTGAGCCAGGAATGCAAGCCTGAGGGCAGGGCAGAAATTCTCAATGTCCTAGAGGAGAGGGGTGCAAAGAAGAGCCAGGACAGGTGGTGTGAGCCTGGGGAACTCTGGCAAACAGATATGTCTGCGGCAGACATTGAAACCCTACCCTGCATGTTCCCCACGGAATTGTCTGCGAATCTTACATTGGCTACCACAAGTGTCCTTGGTATTAGTGGATTCTTTTAGGGGAAGGTGGCGAGATGCTAAGGTTGATGGCTAGACCAAAGGGGTGGAAAGCAAACTAAAGATAAAGCAGTTGTGTCTGGGTTATATCACTAGGGCACAGGCTGCATTTTCGTGGTCTCCTGTTTACTTACACCATTAAGCTCCTTAAGCATGGAATTACCTCCCTAATCCCCCAAACCAGTTTCTCTTTCCAGCTTCCAGACTTCTGCCAGTGGTACCAGATTCCCCCACCTCAAAGACTGGAAGTTTTGGCACCATCTTTGAGCACAATGCCTGCAACAGCAAATGCCAAATTTGGGTTGGTCTTGCCTATAGCAGCAGTGAAACACTGGGGATTTTTTTTATCAACATGTCTAAGGTTTGGAGTGAACATCAAACCAAGACCCTTTTAGATGTCCCTGCAGAGACTATTCCTTGGCCGGGAATGGTCCCAGTGGTCCCTTTCCTAAGCCATCCCTCTAATGAGCCCGGGCAGGTAACAAAACCACCATTTTGGTGGATTCAGTGGGAGGGTGCTGGAGCTGTCTCCCACCGGCTCCCTGGAACAGAGTTTCAGACTCTCAGGAATTCTGCAAGATGGTTCTTAAACAATAAGTAGTTTGAAATCAGCCACAGCGAGAATATTCATAGCCCAGAAATCAGCCGATGTCATAAATCAGGGTTCCCTCTCTGAAGCGCCCTGCCCATGCCCCCCCCCCCACCCTCCCCAGCCAGTTTATCAGCACATCACTGATTTAGTGCCTGGTTGTGAAGGGCGCTATTCCCTTCATTTGGAACCTAATCCCTATTCTGCCCCTGAGAATGAGCTCACAGAGGCTGAGGGAGGTTAAGTGAGTTGTCAGGGTCACTTGGCCCACGAGTGGCAGAACTGGAATTGGAACCTAGTGCCTTAAAGTGAAGGTCTGAAGATGGTGTGGAGTTAGACCCGGAGGTATCATTAGCAGCAGTCATTCTGACATCTGCGGCCCATGCCTGGGCGGCTGCAGTAGACACCTCCTGTGTTTCCTGTCACAGATCCTTACAGTGATGCAGAGATTTCACTTCTGAGGCAAAGAGATGCATCATGAAATGCTCTGGTGTTCCGATTATTAAAAGATTCCTAATTATCTGGGTACAACCTTGGAGGGAACGATGGAGACTTTGGAGTATTTTTATGCCAATGACTGGGATGATGTCATAACACTTAAAAATCTGTATTTGAAGAGAATCCCCTGAACGCTCTCCGTTGGAATTTGCTTTGGATAAAGATGAGAGGGGTGGGGGGGAGAGAGGGCTCCTAAAGATTAAACAGAGAGAGGCTTTGGGCAACAGAAGCTTCAAAGCACAGAGCCTCGAAGAAGTCACTGCATTATCAAGACACTGAAGGAAAAAGTATCTTCTTCACACCTCATAAGCTCCTCTCTTATGGAAATGCAGTGGATGCAGACACTGTCCTGCCCAGGGCCACTTTGTTGAGCTGGTACATCCTGGCCCCAGGAGGATTTCCCTGGTCAGAATCCAAACCACCGTGCTACGGAAGTGTTGAAGGGGGAGAAGATTTCAGCCATTGTCTGGCTGACAGGGGATACAAGGCCAGATCTTTTGCCTCAAAGTATGATCAACATTCTGCACTTGGGGTTCCAGGGGTCTCTATGGGGCCCATATCCTTGCTTAGCTTTCTTCCTTCCTTTATGCCCTTCTCCTGGGAAAAAAAACAACCCTCCCTCAATAAAATACTTGCCCCAGAATCCCATCTCAGGCTCAGCCTCTAAGGAACCCAACGTAAGACGGAAAATTTTTCCATGCTGGGCATCTAAGAAATACACGAAATCTTAGTGGTTACTTGGATCATCTTCTAATGGTTCTCGTGGTAACATCACCCACCTTCCCCATGACATACCTAAAGTCTCCTAAAGAGGACTTAGGGGAATTCTGGGTCTTCCTGGTGTGACTTCACGCTCCCCCGAGTGACATCATCACTTGCTGTGGTCTCTGAGGGAGGTCCACAGAGCTCCAGGTGCCGCCTCGGCAGCTGTCTGTGCTTCTCATAAGACTAGGTCTCTGGCTTCCACAACACCTTCTGCAAAGCACAGGTCAGGCCGAGGGTGCGGGTGCATGCTGTTCATTTGGAAGATGACCTTGGAAATTGAGGCAACGAATGAAAACAGGCCTTATATTTGAGTGTGTGTGACTGAGGCTGCTGCTATGTGCAGTAGGACATGTTCTGTGTGGGGGTGGGAGGTGGGGGAGGGCTCCTGAGAAATGTGCAGGTGACTCCTGGCGTTGCCCATCTGAGAGAAGGGCAGCCAGAGCACTGATGTGCTGGTTTCTTCCCACACCTGTGTGAGACAACCCCAGGTGTGTTAACACCCTTGTGTTTCTGTGCTCCTGCTGTGTCAAGCAGAAAGATGTACAGAAGATAGGATGCTGTCCTAGTGAGGCAGGCAGTGTGAGGTGGCCTGGAACTGTCCCCTGCAATGGAGGCCGGAAAGCATAGATGGGCCGAGGTAGCAGAGACGTCTGCAGCAGCAGTCACCCACCTCATCCTTTCAAAGTGTCTTAAAAGCAGTTCCAAAAAGGAGGATACCACTAGCGCTGGTTACTCACTTTCCCTTAAAAAACATTAAGACTGATACCATCAGGCCTCGCGCCTGTGTTATCGCAGGCACCACCAGAGGACCAGGTCTGGTGCCTGAAATATAGTAAATTCTCAACATGCATGCGTTGAACACAGTAGACATACAACAAAACGAAATGTGACACTTTAAATTAGGATATTAAGGAGGGGTCTAATCACTTTAAAAAGACACGTGACTGACAGGGCAGCAAGCTGTGCCTGAAGCTGTGACCACAGCTAAGGCAGGGCAAGACTGAATGTGAGAGGGTCAGCATACTGGTTACCCGCAAAGCACAGACCCCCAAATGGCTGTGCCCATGCAAGCGCTGTCCAGGAGAGAGTGTGGGAAACAGGTACATACATCTGAGCCTGAAGCTAGCAAACTTTCAAATCCTCTAGCCTACTCGCCTCCTTTTCTTCTGCTCACAGAGCACCCTTCTGAGATGTTCAGCTGCTTCTGCAGCTTGCCTGAGGGATGACTTGTACTGGAGAATCCCGCAGTTGTCTGATCTGCCTGACAGTTCTATTTCTCATCACAAATAAAGAAGCTGGCTCTCTGGTTTATATATTTGGGTCCCCTGTGAGTTTAGTCACTATGAATCAGCCAGCTTGGGATCAGCTCTGGGGCACTGATGAGATTGAGCTTCTGCACGTGTTAGATGGACTCTCGACTCTACAAGGGAGTGAATTCACCATCGTGGATTCCACACCAGGTGGGCTCTTGTGCTCAGCTGGCTGGCCTCCTTGCAGGGAACTCTCCTTCAAATGTCTGTACTTATTTGGTGAAGAGGCAGGAGAAGAGCAGGCTAAAGGAGATCAATAGTGAGATCTCAGGCATATTATCTCCATGGAGGATGGGAGAGAATTTGCATAAGTGAGCTTACAGGATCTGTTAACCTAGAGACATGGTATAGGTTGAAAATGAAGAGATTTAAGAAGCAATTGCTCACTTAAAAGTTTTACGTTTTTACATTAAAAGAGAATTCATAGAAGAAATACTGGAAGAGTGCTTGGGACATAGAAGGTTATTATAATATATTATATTATATTATATTATATTATATTATATTATATTATATTATTGGTCAATGAACATATAATAAAATATCCAGCCTCAGCGATCAAAGAAATGCCATTAAACAACAATGAAATACATGCTCCCCTCTTAGATTAAAAAGGTTAAGAAAAAAATATATAGCATAAATGAAATACCTTGTGCTTCTTGGGAGATGGAAAGGAAATAGATACTCTTACACAATTACTACAAAATTTCTGGAAATAAATCCAGTAACATGCCTCAAAAGTATATAGAATATTTCACCCAGCCATTTCATTAATAGGAATGGACCCTAAGAAAATAATTGAGCAAGTTCACTGCAAAATTGTTGATAATAGCAAAAATTAGAGACAACCTCAGAGTCCAACAATAGCAGAGTAGTTGAATAAAATGTAGAATTCCAAGCAATGGACTACCACACAGCTTCTACAACTTATAATGTAGGTAATTAACAAATGGATACATGTTAAGTGAAAAAAAGCAGGCTGGAAACAATATAATAGAATATGATTCTTTCTTTTAATTATATGAATTATTTGCATGTAAACAATCTAGAAGTATAGATAATAAAAGGTTATCTTTGAGTGGTAGGATTATTGACATTTTTATTTGTTTTTTTGACTAATTCATATTTTATAATTTGTCTACCACCTACTTATATTGTTGCAATAATAAAAAGTTACTCCTCTTAGAAAAAAAATTAAAGTGACAAATTTTGCCAATTTCCAAATGGACTTGATTTGACTTTTGAGGTATAAACATATGGTTACAAAGTTATACATGTAAGGTTAACAAAGAACAGAATTCCCTACAGGAAGAGAAAGAATTAACTATTACTGGGAGCGTGAAATGAGGTGATGCCCGTAACTGGGTGTTGCATTTATCTATGGGTGTCCTGGTAGTAAGCAAAAAAACAAAAACAAAAACAAAAAAAAAACATGGAAGTGAAACTGTTTTCCTTTGCCTGAAAGGGAAGGCAAACACTCATCCAAAGGGTACATTGCTCCAGACACAAAGATGAGATAGGATATATAATGTATGAAGGCCAGTAGATAAAAGCATTTAATCTTTATTTTATAGAGCATGAAAATCTCGTTCAAGGAGCTGATATTTGACTAGAACTTTCTTTTAAAACAGAGGGTATAACATTAAATTGTACTTGAAATCACTGTGTTCAATTTGGACAGGAGTAACCTTGGGGATCAAACTCATTTGCAGAGGAAGAAACTGAGGGTCAGAGTGGTGAAGTAATTTCCTCTGTGAGTGGGAGAAGTGGGATTAGAATCCATGTCCCTTGATTCCTGGCCCAGTGCTCTGTGTCCCACACACCAAAGTCTCCTTCCTCTGTGCCTCTGACTCATCTGCACATTCAGGGCTAGACTGGCTGTTACCAGCCACGTGTCAGTTGTGTCTGACCGTCCCCCAGGTTGGGGTCTTCTCTAAGGCTAGAATCGCATCCCTTCCCTGCACCAGCTGCATAGTGCTCCACACGCAGAGGTCGGGTGGGCTTATTGACGTGCAATCAATGAGGGGCTAGTGCACAAGATGAGAGTGCTATAAGATGGTAATTTTGCTTTTTTATAACCTAATTTTACATCGCTTTGAAAATTTACGTAGCATTAAGGGCTGATAATAACAAGCACGACAGTACTAATTGAACCTATCCTGGGTGCTTGCTAATTAAGCACCAGGCACACTTCTAAGCACTGTTCGTATAGCATCTCATTTCATAAGCACAGCCGTATGAGGTGGACGCTCTTTCTACCTTCATTGAACAGATGAGAACACTGAGGCATAAGGCAGGCAATTAACTTGTCTGAGGTGACACACCGAGAAGATGGCAGGACTGGGGCTCAAACCCGGGAAGCCTGTTCTAGAGTCCGATCCTTAGCTAACTAACAACCCAGCCATAACAGGAATGATAATGCCTACCACACTGCTGGTTAGATAGTGCTACCTGCCTTTGATTTGGAGAATGATGGAAGTTATTGAACCCAAGCCAAGACAGCTGGTAAGTGGTAAAACGGATTGAAACATGTGTCCTTTCATTTCTGTGCTGTTTCTACTATGTCCTATACAGGGTAAGAGAGCCCCACAATAAGACATTCTGAACCTTTGCAAAGGAACCAGGCAGAGCAAGGATTTTACTCACCTCTTGAATGGATCCTGGGATTTGTGGCCTAAGCACTACCTACACAGACACTGGCTAAGGGAAAGCTTTCCTCACTGTGGGCCATCTCCATCACTTGGCCTGATTGGGTGGCTGTTTCTACATTTTGAGCCTTGGGAAAATTCTTGTCCGACCCAGGAAGGCCTTTAATTGAAGCAAGAATAGAGGCTAATGCTCTTCTCCCTCCACCCAGGACTCATTGGCCACTCAGGCTCTCAGTTTAGTGGGTGGACAGGTAAGGACATGGTTGTTCTGCAGCTACTGTGGGGTGGGGGGTGGGGGGACACAAACCCTTTGGAGGGGGTAGGCATCCGGGAAGGCTTCCTGGAGAAGGTGATGTCTAATCTGATATCAAGAAAGAAACAGAGGAGTGAGCTTTGACAAATGGGGTTAGTGAATGAGGTGGCTGAGGAACAGGACTCCCCAAGTTGGGACAATGCCAAGTCACTGGTGTCCCTTGAGGGCTCAGCTCTGCCCAAAGCTGCAGGCAGGAAGTGTGTGCTTTCCTCTCCAGTTACCTCTGTATGTGCATTTTGTTCCCCACATGTTCTCCTCTCTCCTCTCCCATCTCCCACCTCAAGTCTGCTACTTCCTTCACGGACCTCTGCTTTCAAAGCTTCTCTTCCCGGAGGCAGAAATGATCAATCAGATCACACATGTTCCTCTGCCAGGGGACCGAGAATATTAGGAAGTAGTGCATCCTCTCTCTCCATCCTGGCTTTCTGTCCTCTGCCACCTTCTGCCTTCTACCCTCAATTCCCCGGCCTCCATTGCCTCTGGGGAAACCCTAACCTTATGCTTCCCACTCTTATAAGCGTTAATGTGCTTGGTCTGGACTCTATAGAGGCAACTAAGATGAACTGAAGGGGAGGGAGTTTCCAGGCCACGGGGTGCTGCCAAAGGTGACAGCAAGTATTACACATCTTCACCTATCCAGGAAACAGCTCTCCACAGTTAGTGGAAAGGCTCATTCTGGTTCCCCCCGTCCCCTCCCCCCCAAGAAGTGAAGGCATTTCTGCAAGCTCTCTGAAGCTCCATTTCCTGTCTGCCTCACATAGTTGTGGCAAGCCTCTAATAAGACAACAGATTGAAAGTGCTTGTAAACGGTAGAGACCTATGCTGGTATGCAGGGCTACGTGTGACGCTGTACTTAACTATTGATGTGTGCTTTTTGAGTGAATTTGCTCAGATGGGGTTCCCCACTCAGGATTGCTGATGGGTTTAGGGGAAAAGACTGAGGAGGGGGCTCCTCTATCAGTGGCTGAGCAACTTCCTCGGCACATACCCAGGGTCTGTATACACCTGCAGCTAGAGAGTTGGTTTTCCACACCATGCTATTTTGACCTGGATTATCTGAGAGATTAAGGTTGTGCAGATAGGGAATCTGAATTCTCTCTGCCTGCCCATCCTTGGAGAGTCAATCGATGATTTATGCAGTCAAACCTTCTGGGAAGGATTGTAAAATAGTGTTATTATACCCAGGTATAAAATTTTGTCCCCGATGCTCATTATTCCAATAAATGAGAGTGATTGATTCAGACTCTTTTAATATAATGCTCAGATAAATGAATGCTTCACTGAAACTTAATATGATCACCTGAAAAGAGATTCCTTCCTGAGAAGCAAGGAGCCTGCAGACTGGAGGAGAGACACCCTCTGAAAGGCATGTGGGAAAGGCTATAGTCTCTCTCTCTCTCTCTCTCTCTCTCTCTCTCTCTCTCTCTCTCTCTCTCTCTCTCTCTCCCCTTCCCACTTGCGGGTGTCTGTGTGAGGAGGGGAGAGGGCAGTAGGGAGAATAGGAAGGATGGAGTGGGCCTGTGTTATATCTTGGAGATGCTCAGAGTTAGGGAGGAAACATGATGGATGAGTTTCCATTTTTCATCCAGTTGCTCAGGCCAAAAATTTAGTCATCTTTGACTCTTCTCTTTCCTTCACACCAATTTTTCAAGCCAATTGTTGGCTCAAAGTATAAAACACAGCCCATTTTTGGAGGGTCAGAATCCTCATATGGTTTCTCCTTGTGCTCAGAATAACACCTATGCTCTTAACCACGGCTTACAACAGCCAGTCTCTTTTGACCTCTGTCTTCCTCTCTGAACCTACCTTTTTTCTCTCTCATCTACAGCTTCAGCCAAAGAAGCCCAGTTTTTGTTCTTCAAGCACAGCAAGCTCATTCTCACCTGAAAGCATCTTTCCATGGTGGTCCTCTGCTTGGTATTCTCAAGGCTGATTCTTCCCTGCCATTTACATCCAAGCACATTTTTCTTTCATGGGAAGGTTTCTCGGACCCTATATTTAAAGTGTATGCCATGCCATTCTTTTGTGTCTGATTGCCTTATGACCCTCATCACAATTTTCATTTGTCATATTTATGTGCTTGGTCATTGGCTATCTCCCCCACGAGAAGATGAGCCCTTTGAGGGAAGGGGCTATATTTGTCTAGTTCGTACTTGTATTGCTAGCACCTATAAGAGTGCCTTAGAGCTAGTAGGTAACTCAATAAATATTGGTTGGATGAATAAAAAGGAAGCCACAAGAGTGCATTGCCAAAGAAGGAAACAAAGGAACTGGCCCTCTGGACACTATCTTGTATGTTGGCCATTTGTGTTGGCCATCTGGTACGTAGCACCCACCTGTGGACACTACCTATGGGGACACGACTGAGTAGACAAAGGGAAGCCCATAGGCGCTGGCTCAACCACTGGTGGACCTGAGGACTTGGTCAGGTTCCTAGGCCTCAGAGATCTTCAAGTCTAAATTCTCTATTTCTTAAAATATGTGGGAAATGAGTCTCAGGGAGCTTCAGGCACTCGCCCCCAATCAAATAGCTAGTATATATGAGAGAGCAAGAATTAGAATCAAACTTTGACTTCCAGGCCACTCTTTTCTCACTCTATCTCCCTGCCTCCAAAGCCTTAGGGTAGAAAAGTACGAAGCTGCTTTGACAGAGGCTTAGAGAAGGAGCCCAGTGTGTCCAAAAGTAGTTGCCTGAATGCTGGAAATTTAGGCAACTGGCCAGTGGTTGGCATTGGGATCCTTGGGCCAACCTATTCCATTTGGCCTCATGTCTCCCATGGGTGGGAAGTGACATGTGTGCCAATGCTTGCAAGTCACAACTAAGTGGAATTTGAGCAGATGTTTCAAGAGCAAATACAAAAAGAATAAAAACATCATGAGATTGAAGGGGGCGCTGAAGATCAGAAATTAAGGAATCTTACTGTTTTAAAGGCTGGATATGGTTTTAAGTTAGTAGCAAGAGACACAGTGAGACCATAATGTTGAAATTGAGGGTGGGGCGTTGTTGGAGGGGCATCAGGCAGAGTTGCACTAAGTTCATTTGCTCCAACTGCTCTTTCAAGTAATAAAGTTGGAGAGGTGGGCAGGCCTCTTCTATTCTTTGGCAGAGAGTGTCATCTCTCAGAGATCCAGGGAAAGAGGAAAGGGAAGATTACATCTATTTAAAGGCAAGTGGAAAAGTAAGAGAATGGGTTACTTTTCCCAGCAGGTGGAAAACATAGGACATCTCTTAATGCAAGAGGCAGTGCAGACTGAACTATATCCAGGTGGTTAAGAAGAATGTAAAGAAATGCCTGGAGACTGGGAAGAGAAGAAACCCCTCAACAGACGGCAGAGGCAGTGGTGGACTGCTCTGCTCCATACGTCAGAGGCCAAGAAAGTCTAGGGTTGCCCTGGGTGGCAAGTCTTATATGCTACTTGCAATGAAATGGCAGATATTCTGTTCTCTAGCCTGCCTGTCCAATTCACTGTACTTCAATGATGATGCTCATAATCATAGAAAAGTAGTATTAATTGAGCATTTTGTCCTGCAGGGTGCTTTACACATGAGTTTATCAAATCTTCATTAGATACTGGTAGGACTGATATAATTATTGCCCCATTTTTCAGATTAGGAAACTGAGGCTGATAAAGACAGTAACTCACCGAAGATGCACAGGTGGTGAGCGACACAACCAAGACTTGAACCCCCACTCTAGACCATTAGGCTACATGGCCTCAACAAGCCTAAACTCTAAGGTCATCTCTTCACTGGCAGGCAGTCTTGATACTGCCTCTTCTTTCCCTTCCTGTCCATCCTTGAGTCAGCCTGGTGTTACCTTCAATCATCTTCCCTCCCCAATAGACTGCCCAGTCGCTGTCCTTGGTGTTGAACTTTGTTATGTAAAATGAGGTGGAAGGGTCTGTCTGCAAGACTGATTCTAGTTTTCGGATCTTTTAAGCTCGTGGTAGATCATGGTGCCATGCTTTGAATGGCATGATGTCACTGCTTTTTCAGATAGAGGCCAGTCCAAAAGGTCTCAGATGAGCATCCCACTCCCGCTGAGTGCTCCCCTGGGGCTGAGAATGATCCCAGGGGACCAGTTGTGTACAACTGCTAGACCTCGTTATAATAGCATGGGTCAATACATGGATTAACTTTGCAAAACTCAATCCTAGCTGAGTTCTCATATGACTGACTTATAAATGATGGCTTTTGAGGGATTAGAGAAAATAAGGAAGATGGCTCTATTTTTCAGAGGGGAAAAGAGCAAAGGATTTGTCTAATGCTAAGTTACTTGTGTGTGGTATCCAGGTCTCCCTACCTGAAGTAAAGACTCTTTCTGCAGTTTATATCTTCTTCCTAAAGTCATAACAGACAGGAATCAAGGAAGGGGAGGAAAGCGAGAGCAAGAAGAAGGGGAAAGACAGAAAAAGATAAGAGACAAGACATGCAGGGAGGCCAGAAAACAGAAGTAAATCAGGTGTAGATGTCTGGGGGTAAGAAAATAGGACGCTATGATCAGTTCCTCAGGTGTCACTCAGAGAATGGATTTTCATCAGCTTTATGAATATGAACATCTCACTTGGAGACATAATCCCCTGGGTATGCTTTGTTCCCTATCTCTTGTTTCAGTGGAAATCTACATTAGGAGTGACCAATTGTCCTAACATAATTACAGATTGAGAATCAAACACTTCCAACCATCCTCCAAGACCCGTGAATATTCCCCACCCTCTCACTTCTCATTACACTGTCTTCTTTGCCTACAATAACTTTTACACAGCTGGCCTTTGGTCATGAAGCAGGGGAGAGGGCCACTATCTTTCCCTGAGGCCCTCTCCCATCAAAGTCTTCAAGGAGGCTTTCCCAAATCCTTCTTCCTGGAATAAATCTCTTCTTCCCCAAGTTCTCCATTGTCCTTAGATTGCACTGCTTTTCCAGAACTCATCAAGGACCATGTCATGCTACACGTATGTATGTGCCACAGTGTGTATCTGTGTCTTCTCTGTTTGATTTTGTATCATCTTTGGAGGGTGAAGCCTTTTTCCTACTTTCTGGGGATCTCTTGAAGTCAAGTCACAATACCAAGCACATCAGTTCACAAAGGTACTCAATATTGTTTAAGTGAATAGCCTTTTTCAGTTGAAGGCATTTGTAGGACATGTTTAGGCCTTCATTTTACAGAGGTGACATAGCCAAAAAAGAACCCAGTTATCAAGTCTGATTCCCAGTCCAGTCTTTGTTTATCCATTGAATTCCCATCTACTCCAAGGTTCTGGGAAGCACCATGAGCTTAGGAATCAGTAACCTGTGTCTGCATGAAGGAGAGGGCTGGTTTCCAAGATGGTGTTTCAATTGTATTCTAGACCATGTTACAATGGTCAGGCCAGGGAGACCTAGTGAGGAAGGGTCTTAGGAGAAAGCTGATAGGCACTCACGTTTTCCTACACTAAAGCATGTGACTGGAGTCCATGGAGTTCACCCTACTCCATGGCTACCTCTACAAGGCCAGCGAGAGTTCCATTTCTGGAACTCATGGACCTGGGCATGTCCAAGAGGGATGATGCTCCTGGAAGGAACTTCTCCAAAGGACTGTAGTGTGGAACCAGAATCCTGGGAGATCAACCCTACTTTCACCTCCTATTGAGAGGAGATATCATTGTAAACTCCTTTCTGGAGGAAAAAGGAGAGTGAGTGTTGCCTGGACTTTCTGAAAATGCTGGAAATTTTCTCCCAACAACACAAAAAGACAAGGCTCTGGTCAGATATTTGGAGGCTCTGCTGAAGCATACCAGTCCCAGATAAGCCAGGAATTTGGAAGCCCAGTCTCAGGAATCCCATAAGGATACTGGCCAGTAAGAACAAGGACAGCTTGAAGGCAATGTTACACTGATACTGGCTGAACACCTTCCTAAAACCCCAAGTACTCCTTGGGACTGGGCTTCCAAATTTCTGACTTATCAGGTGCTGGATTTGCCTTTTCTATGGGGTCTTCTGGACCCTGCTAAGAGCTAATGGTATTACATGTTTGAGACCACCAGCTCCATTTCAATGCTAGTGTCTCCAGGTCCCTAGAACTTTTCTCCTTCCCATAAGGAATGTGAAGGAGTGTGTGTCCCTCTCCTTCTCCCATCAGTGTGTTGTTTGTGACTTCCCTACTGACATTTATCCTGATGTTTCAGCTCACTAGAGTTTAGAAGGCCCCTGGGTGAGTTGCCCAGGGGCTCTCTTATCTCTCTTCTTGCAGCACCCCCTCCTTTTCTGTCGGGACTCATTGATTAGAGAGACCGTTTCCTTCTCCATGCCTCCAAACCTGCAGCCAAGGTCAGGGATGCTGGCTTTACTCCTTAAAAACAGAACCATGTCAAAACCTTGAGACAAGTCTCTCCTAAATGGATTAAGTTCCCCGGGCTTCTATGCTCAGGGCAGAGAGGGCAGGAGAGGAAGGAAGGAGAGCCTCCTCCTCATGATGAAACAGCATTTCTCAAGGTGAAATTTTGCAGAGTGGTTTAAAAATTCTACCAAAGACGGGGGGTCACAGAGTCTCCATTGACACCAGGAAACTCAGTCAGCTAATAGCCGCCTCATTTCTGCTCTGCATTTTGAGATTTTTTGCAGGATACCCTGGATGGGAATGACTGACCTGCAAGGCCTGTGAAGTCAGCATTCCCTCTTCCTCCCTGTATGTGAGTACCTTCTTCAGTAGAGGGCCAAGAGGCTCACGGATCCAAGGTCACTGAGAAATCATTTTATCCAACCCACTGCCTTTCAGTAATAACTCATGCATCCATCCCAGATAAATGAGCATCTCCCCTAGGTTTAAAAATCGCCAGAAGGCGTTGTGTTCTTTTGGTTCTGTTTTTATTACATTGTGAACATTGGTACAAGGTTAAATACACAGAGAGACAGACACCAGAAGGCTGCAGAGAGCATACATATTAACATACTTGTACACAGAGAAGGAATACAGAGAGACTGACAGCACACAAATACACACAGAATACAGGTAACAGCCACAGGAGTTCTGGCTACATCTGGTATACATTCCTACACAGAACAGAGAATAGGGTACAGAGAGCAGGTGTCAGTGATAAACATCGTCAATTAAAATCCAGCCATTTGTGTTACATTTGACAACAACATACAAAGCCTTATTACATCTCCAAGGGGCAAACCGTCTAGGGGACCTCAAAGAGCTTTTCAGAATTGTCTCAGAGGTCAGGCTCCTCGGGGAGGAAACATGCAGGCAGACCACAAAAATAACCAGAGGAGATCTGGCTGTCAGGCTGAGAAGCAGTAACAATGTGGGGAAGTCAGTGGGAACAACGGGGCCCCATTCTTCAAGAACATCAGTGATATCAAGATGATCGAAGGCCCTTCTCCATCCAGACACTTCGCCCTAGCCCCACCTCTACTCTCCAGCCTGCTGGAAAAATCCAGGGATAATGACCACGCAGGAGCCTATTTTTGCTTTGTTTAAGTTATATTTGGTGACTAAGTTCCCAGTGCCAGATACTAGGCAAAGGACATCACCCCTGCAGGTGAGAACTGCCATTACAGCATCCGTGCTGTCAGCCTTGGGGTCTAGCCCTGGCTCTGCAATCAACTAGCTGAGTGATCTTGGACAAGTCACTTAACCTCTCTGGGTCTCAATTTCTTCATCTGTAATATGAGGGTGCTGGCTAGATGACCTCTAGACCCCTTCCTTCCAGCTCTTATAGAGGGAAATTCAGGTCGGTTTTAATAGCACCTTCTTCTGAAGGAGAAATAAAACAAAAAAATTGTTGAACAAAGGTAATGCAGCTTCCCAACCACCCATCTACCCAGACCACACAGCCAGCCCCCAAAAATAGACCCTGAAACCCAGCAATGAGACACCTTAAGACATGGCTCTGTGCCCAAATCCATCCCAAGAAGCTACCTTTTGGGTAGACTTCTCAGGATTAGAAGTAAACTAGTGTGTGCTCCTTGAAGGTAGAGATGACTTTGTAGTTGATTTGTAAACCCCAACACCCCAAGTCAGTGCCTGACAAATAGAAGATGCTCTTAGCCTTAACCATTGGCAACGTTATATATCAGAGTGGTTGGACTGGATTTCTGCAGGGTTCAAATTCCAAACATTTCAGCCACTCCCTTTGTTCATGAGGGACCTCAAAAAATCTACGGTGGAAATAGGGAAAAACGAAGTGTTGCGGTATCGATTGTCCCCAAGTTGGGTATCAATTGTCCCCTTTTGGTATCAGTTTCCCTCCTTTTGTCTCTCCTTTTCTACCATTAGGAGCAGGAACAAGATCTCTCTCTTTCTTGTCCCATCTGCAAGGCACAACCAGGGCTATGAAGGGTGTGCAGTGGGAAACTCTTCTCTTAGTATCTCTAGGTGGCAGTTGCCATCTTTCTCTGTTTTCTCTATTGCCCAGTGCTCAAGGAACACCACCTTGTAACCCCCTGGATTCTCGTGTCTCCATGTCTTTTCTCTGGGCTTTAGCACCCCTGGAGGGCTATTGCCTGCGTAGTCGTCTCCCATTCCCCGAGACAGGATTAAGTCACCCCTTGTCTTCTCTTCCAGTACCAAACCAACCTCATTGATTCCTATAATTGGTTCTGAGCCCTTTAATTGCCTTTACCATCTTGAAAATAGCGTCTGTTTGCTGAGCTCCATAACAGCACTTCAGTCCGTATCCTTTTCTATCCGTTGAAAGTAGTAGAGATTAGTAATTAAGTACCTGGCCTCTGAAGTCTAACAGACCTCAGTTGGAGTCTTGACTCACCTCTCACAAGCTGTGTGATCCTGGAAAATTACTTAACTTTGTTGGGTTCATCTGTGGAAAGGGACTAAGGACAGCACCTACAACACAGCACTTGTAAAGACTGAAGGAGGTCATACATGCAAAGTACATGCTTGCCACACTGTACATCTTAAAAATAAATTAAAAGAAATAGATCCTTTGCCTTGCCTCCCAGTCTCCTTTTAAATGCAATTATAATCTATAGTACAGCTATGTACACCCAGAAGAACTTTCTGAAATAATGGAAATTCCGATATGGTAGCCACTGACCACACGTAGCTACTGAACACTTCAAATGTGGCTGGTACCACTAAGGAAGGGATATTTCATTTGACTTCATTTGAATTAATTTACATTTGGATTGCTACATGTGCTTGGTGGCTACCATATTGAACATAGCCAATGGATATATGGAAATGTATGTACACACACACACACATCTGGGCCAGTGACTACCTCTGAATATATCTTTCCTGTGAACAACGGAAAGATTTCCCTGGTTTGTTTAAAAAACAAACGGAAAGTTGTGGCATCAAATGTGTCCTAGGCTGGGGGTCTCCACTGGACACTACCATGGAAACTTGGGCAGGTCAATTCACCTCTGTGCTTCAGTTTTCTCACCTATAAAGTCAGGTAGTTAACTGACGTTCCAAGATCCCTTCCATCCAGGGCTGCTGCAGACGAGCACATAGCCTATGCATGCATTATTACAGACAGGCAGCACCATTCTCAGAGACTACAATGTGAAGTGTGCCCCCTGGAGTTGGCAACCTTATAGTCTTGTTTTCATCCCTAAATACTCTGAGGCTTGACAAGGTTGATTTCCAAATTGCCTCTTTTAATACCTCTTGCAAGTCAGGAGGGGCTTCCAGGCCACTTAAGAATACAATCTGTGAAGGGAATGAGGATGGAGGGTAGGAGGGTAAGAGTGCATGCAAATGGCATTAGGTCAGATTCCCTCTGCCAATACTGCCTGGGCTAACTCTCCACCTTGGTCTCAGACTTCACAGACATATTGCAAATGTTTGTAGCACTATTTTTGTTTGTTAAACCTGAGCTAAGGCAAATAATTTTTATTTTATTTTTAAAATATTTCTTTTATTTTTCAATTACAGTTGACACAGAATATTATATTGGTTTCAGGTGTACAACACAGTGATTAAAGGTTTATATAACTCATGCAGCGATCACCCCAATAAATATTCATACAGTACCCATCTGACACCATACATAGTTACTGCAATACTAACTATATTTGCCATGCTATACTGTACATCCCCATGACTATTTTGTAACTACCAATTTGTACCTTTTATTCCCCTCCTCTTTCACATCCTCCAAACCCCCATCTGACAACCATCAAAATGCTCTTGGTATCTATGAGCTTATTTCAGTTTTGTTTGTTCATTTAACCTGTTCTCTAGATTCCACATATAAGTGAAATCATACGACATTTGTCTTTCTCTGTTTGACTTACTCCACTCAGCACAATACCCTTTAGGTCCATCCATGTTTTTGCAGATGGCAAATTCCATTATTTTTCATGGCTGAGTTATAGTCCATTGTATGTGGGTATACACACACACACACACACACACACACACACAATGGACTATATATATATCACCTCCTATTTACCCATTCAATCATTGATGTACACCCAGATTACTTCCATATTTGGCCACTATACATAATTCTGCAATGAACACATGGATACACAACATACATCCTTTTCAAGTAGTGTTTTCAGTTTCTTCAAATAAATACCCAGAAGTGGGATTACTGGGTCCTTCTTTGTCTCTTCATACAGTCTTTGTTTTAAAGTCTGTTTTGTCTGGTATAAGTATTGCTACCCTAGCATTTTTTCCCCTTTTTTGAAATAACTTTTTCCATCCCTTTGCTTGCAGTTTGTGTGTGTCTTTCAGTCTGAAGTGAGTCTCTTGTAGGCAGCATATGTAAGGGTTTTGCTTTCCTATTCATTCAGGCACCCTGTGTCTTTTTTGATTGGAGCATTTAATCCATTTACATTTAAAGTAATTTTTGATATGTAGTTATTGCCATTTTATTATTCCTATATATACTTTTTTATCTTTTATTCTCCTTTTTCTTAAATAAGTTTCTCTAAGATTCCTTGTAATACTGGGTTGGTGGTGATGAGCTCCTTTAGCTTTTTCTTGCCTGGGAAGCTCTTTATCTGTCCTTCAATTCTAAATGATAGCTTTGCAGGTAGAGTAATCTTGGTTGTAGGTCCTTGCTTTTCATCACTTTGAATATTTCCTGCCAATCCCTTCTGGCCTGCAAATTTCTGTTGAGAAATCAGCTGACTGTCTTATGGCAGCTCCCTTGTTGGCAATTAACCACTTTTCTCTTACCACTTTTAAGATTATTTCTTTGTCTTTAACCTTTGACATTTTCATGTGTCTTAATGTGGGCCTTTTTGGGTTCATCTTGTTTGGGACTCTCTGCTCTTCCTAGGCTTGTATGTCTATTTCCTTCACCATGTTAGGGAAATTTTCTGTCATTATTTCTTCAAATAGGTTTTAAATTCCTTGCTCTCTCTCTTCTCCTTATGGTACCCCTATGATGCAAACATTGGTATGCTTGATGTTTTCCCAGAGGCCCCTTAAATTATCCTCATTTGGGGGGATTCTTTTTCTTCTTGCTGTTCTGGTTGGGTGTTTTCTGCTACTCTATCTTCCAAATTGCTGATTCTATCCTCTGCTTCTTCTAATCTACTGTTGATTCCCTCTAATATACTCTTTATTTCAGTTATTGTATTCTTCATTTCCGACTAGTTCTTTTTTTGTGTTTTCTATCTCCATTTTTTATGTTTCCCATCTCTTTGTTGATGTTCTCACTGAGACTGCAGAGCATCCTTATAACCAGTGTTTTGAACTCTGCATCTGATAGATCACTTGTCTCCATTTTGTTTAGTTCTTTTTGTGAAGCTTTGTTGTGATCTTTCATTTGGGACATGTTTCTTTGTCTCCCCATCCTGGCTGCCTCCCTGTGTTTCTTTCTATGTATTAGGTAGAGCTGTTGTGCCTCCCAATCTTAGTAGAGTGGCCTTATATAGTAGGTGTCCTATGGGTTCCAGTGGCACAGTCTCCCTGGTCACCAGACCTGGGTGCTCCAGGATGTCCTATGTGTAGGTTGTGTGCCCTCCTATTGCAGTTGAGCCTTGATTGCTGTTTGCACATCAGTAGGAGGGATTGACCCTCAGGCTGATTAGTTGTGAGGACTGGCTATGACTACAGTAAAGGAGCTGCTGTGCAGAGGGGCTGACCCTACAAAGCAGGATTCACTTTAGTAGGGCTCTGGTGCCTACCCAGGCTGCCCTTTGTGTAAATCTTTTGTGGAGGTTGTTGGGTGGTGTTCTGATGTGATCTGAAGCTGGCCATTGGGTTTTTTTTTTTTTTTTTTTGGTTCTGGGGACTCTTGGGAGGAGCTCTGTTACAGGCCAAGGTCAGCCATTCCCTGTGCCCTGCCTGGGGCCATTTGGTATCAGTTACAAAATGATCTGCAAATGGTTGCCACTTGTTCTGGGCTTAGAGGTGCCTGGGAGAGGCCACACAGAAAACCAAGGCTGGCTGTCACTAGTGCTGGGCTTGGACTGCTCCGCAAGTGGTACAGAGCATGTCCAGGTCAGATGCTGCTTCTTTGGGGCTCGTAAACCTTTGAGACATTTTAGGAAAGTCTGCAGTATGAGCCAAGACAGGACATTTGTATGGAAAAGCCACTGGAAACAGCTTTGGTGAGCTCACAAGTTGGGTGGGGCAGGATCACAAGGGCAGGGTGAGCAGTGTTAGCCAGGTTGATGGAGTCTCAGATATGGTGCCTGCATCTGCACACTGGGTGGGGGGAGGGCTCAACAAAGGAACAACGGCCTTCTGTCAACACTTCTGTCAGGGAGAAAGCAGCCCCTCCAGTCTTTGTCCTTAAGCCAGACAACACAGTTCCTCCCTGTATGTCCCTGGAGTTTTGGAGCTCAGAGTAAGTGAGTTCATCAGTGAGGAAGTCTGTGTATGGGACCTTTAAGAGGAACACCTGGGACTCCAGCAGCCCTCTGTCTTAGCCACAATCTACACTGGTTTTCACAGCCAGAAATTATGGAGACTTCTCTTCCCAGCACTGGAGCCCTGGGCTGGGGAATCTGCTGTGGGGCTAGGACCCCTCACTTCTCAGGGGGAACCCCCCACAGTGGAGATATCCTTCCCGATTTTTAACCTCCACACGTGGGTGTGGGGCCAGCCCACTCTGCCCCTCCTACCAGTCTTGATGTGGCTTCTTCTGTATGTCCTTAGTTATAAGCCTTTTGTGCAGCTAGACTCCAGACAATACTTAATGATGGTAGTTATGTAGTTTAGTTGTAATTTTAATGGGTCATGAGAGGAGGCAAGCACAGTGTTTACCTATTCTGTCATCTTGACCAGAACTCTGTCGCACTATTTAATAAGGACTAATGTAAGGCATTGCTCCCTATTAAAGCACTGAATGAGTATACGTGCAGTCTTAGTAGAAATATACCATAGTACAATTTAGCCCATTTTCTAAACTGCTAACTAGCTGAGAGCTGTTTTGCTAAAGCAGAGAGCTATTTGGAACTGTCACTGCCTAAAGAAGATAGACGTAGATACGAGCCTGGGAGAGTGGTGGGTGTGAAACAGAAGTTTATTCGTGTGTGTGTGTGTGTGTAGGCACATGCAGAAGTCTTTTTAGAGGGGATGAAAGGTACTGAGAGAGGCGACAATGGTGCTCCATGGCCCACTTCCTGCTCAGTCCTAGTCCCACTCGAGGATAGATGACGCACTTGTTGAACAGTAGTGCTGCTCCTACCACTTCCTCTCAGGGTCCTGCAGTCTCTCCCAACTCTGTGATGCAATGAATTCTAGGCCCTGAGAACTTCCTGCTCCAGGGTGGATGCTGGGGCTTGCATCCTTGCCCTTCTTTTCAGAAGAGAAGCTTCAGTTGGCTGGTTGTTAATTACACGTCCTTAGGAAACCAGCGCATGTGTCACTGCTAAAGGGTGCAGCCACAGCTGTTGCCAGCTAAATCCCCCGGGGCCCACAAGGCAAGTAGTGACAGCAGGACAGTGTCACCACAACATCCATCCCCCTCCGTCCCTTTTTCCCTCTTAATAATAATAATGACAATGAAATAAATATAACAAACATTTATTGAGTGACTATGCCAGGCTCTGTGCTAAGCACTTGAGATCCATCACCTCACTGAATTCTCAAGCCCATCTTTTATAAAAGTAGGGATTCACGCTCAGAGAGGTCAAGTAGCTCCTTCAAGTTCACACATGTTATTACGCGGCTGAGCTAGAATTCCAGCCCAGGTCTGTCTGGCCCCACAATCCAGGGCCCTCCCCACTCCTCCTCATGTCCCCTTCTTATTCTTTTTTCTCCTTCTCTTATTACATTGCTCCTTCCCTCAGGAAGACAGGCTCAGGCCTGCCCCCGGGGAGACAGAAACTCACACAGATGATTGTAATGCAGTATATGAGAAAGGATAGGATGTGGGTGTGTGAAGGGTGTTTGGGGGAAAGGGAAGAAGGGGCCAGCTCAGGGAAGAGTTGAGGGGAAGATGTGCCCCTAGGGTTGAGCCTTAATCACCTAACTGCCGTGTTTCCCTGTAAATAAGACCTAGCCGGACTATCCGCTCTAATGTCTTTTGGAGCAAAAATTAACATAAAACCGGTTTTATTTTACTGTAATATAAGACCAGGTCTTATAATATAATGTAATATAATACTGGGTCTCATATTAATTTTTGCTCCAAAAGATGCATTCGAGCTGACTGTCTGGCTAGGTCTTATTTTGGGGGAGACAGGGTGTTGAGTGTCAGAACTCTAGCTTCCCAGCACATCCCACCTGTGGAGGAGAGAAACAGGAAAAGGAGAGTAATGAGTTGCTAGGCCGGAACTAGTAAGAGCCCCCGCTCCCCTCACCCCGCCTCCCTTCGTCTTTTCCTTCTACAAACACTGTTTACTAAGCACTTCCCGGAAGCTAAGGGATGAATCTATAAAGAAATAAAGTCTATTACCTGTTCCCAAGGTCTGAAACTCCAGGCTTGGAGCAGGTATACCCAATGACTTATGCTGCAAGTCAGCAAATGAGAAATGGGCTTCAACCACTGCTGTGTGGACCTAGAGGGGAGATATCTGAGTCTGGTATTGAGGCAAAGACGTGAGAAAAGGCCCAAGGGTGAGAGAAGGTGAGAGGAGGGGCTTCGGGAAAGAAGGAAACAGCAACTAAGGTGGCTGCTGGAAGGATCTTCTGAGGAGTGAGAAGTTTCATGGGCCAGAGAGCTCAAGCTTGCGGTGAACACGACTGCTGATAATTTGTGGCGAGCACTGGGGTCAGGGGAAAGATTTAGGACAACTGTTTGATATGGCATGATTGACATTTTCCCGAGTGGTTTGACAAACGTGCTGCTGTATTCAAGGCCAGCAGTCTGCAGTGTTGGGAAACCTTCCCCGTGGTCCCAGCCTCCTTGGCTGACACCCCTTACCCACCGCTGTCCGTGCTCCCTGGTAACCTATTCAGTGGTCGTCCTATTTCCACTTGGATCCTGCCACAGCCTCCCTTTCTCCTCACAGCAGCCAGAGGAATTGTTTTAACCCATAAATCAGATCAATTCCCTTCTGCCCTCCATGCTTGAAAATCAGGGTACTTGACAGCTGAGATACAGGAATTTCTAGAGGCAACCTCAGAACGTGAGACAGGCTTGTCTCCCACAGCCACACATTCTTGTTCTTCATCCATTTTCTTTGCCCATGATGTTCTCTTCTCTCTCCTGCTTCCCAGGTGAAGGCCTCAGGTTGTCCCCTATCAGACATGGTTCTGTGGAAAGTATCTAAAGGGGCCTGGCTTAGGACGGGAGTCCTGGGCCCGCTCCCTAATAGAGTCTGTGGTTCATTGTCCACAGTAGGGGAGGAGGCATGCAAACTGAATCTCACCAGCTTAGGTATTTCTTCAGCCTTCATTGTTTTAACAGTTAGGAAATTATATACGCCACGTAGATTCCTGACTTCTCTTAAAAAGTGAAAAGATACAGTTACCCGGGACCTGCTTTCCCACATGGAAATGACTGGAGAAAGGTCAACAATTGACTGGCCCCTTTGAATGGGGCTATGCTTTACAGTTTGCTACAATCCCCACCCGCCCAGTGTTTTCCACCTATCCCACTTCATCCCAGTCTATGCCTCACTCTTATAGGATTTGAATTTACAACCCCTGGGCTGGGGCAATTTCTTGTTAATTTTACTCAGTAGTGAATCCAAGCCAAGTAACTCTTAGAGAGCTTGCTTTTAAGTGTCATCTATAATGGACTGAAGGGTGTGGAAGGAGTTTCAGGTGGCAGAGGACTGGCTGGGAGAGAGAGAGTGGTAAGAAAAGGGGTGCCATCTGTGGACCCGGGGATCTGCCGGGTTAAATACCCTCACATGGCTTAGTCCCACAAACCCAGTCAGTACCCAGGAGATAACTCTTAAAAAATCCAAAGTTTTGTTGCAAGTAGACTGTGAGTACCAGAATAGTAAGCACCAGCTCATTTCTGGTACATAGTAGGCTATCAATAAACAGCTATGGAAAGGATGGATGGACGGGTGGACTTTCAGTCACAACTTCAGGCCTTGTTCTGGCTGAGTAGGAGCATGGACCAGACGTTGAAAGAGGAGCCCTGGGAGAGGTCTCTAGGAATCTTCCAGATGCAGCCTCCCTTAATATTTGACACTTCTTTCCCTCAGCTTCTGACTGTGTGATTTAAAAGTCTGGCCTACAGCTAGATCAGCACAACTGCTACACATTTCATAGATAAATCAACTTTCTGGTGGTTTGAAACGGAAGGGACTGAGAGAATGAAAACCCAAAACATATGAGCCAATATGCTCACTTAATTCTCGGAGAGATGGTGTAGTGGCCATGCCCACATCAGAAACAGTGGAAGACGGTTTGGAGTCCTTGCAGTCTGGCTGTCTTCCTGCGACATGGCCAGGCCAGGGCCATGTCTAGGACATGGAGAGGTAGGCATGCAGCCCCCTGAGAGGTGGCCTGAGGGAAGATCCAGGACACAGGTCTCTTCTTAGTTAAATTCTGCCAACCAGCACTGGAAAGAGCCCAGAGAAGGAGAGGATAATGGCTTAGGGCACACGCTCAGGCCAGCCGTTGCCCTGGCATGGATAGACCGCCCCTCTTCCCCAGTCACTATGCTTCTCTGGCAACCTATCGAGAGCCCCCAGTTCTCTTGGCCTCTGTGGAACTTGCTCCCATTTGGACCCATGTGCTAGAGAACACAGTCTACAGAATGCAGCTCAATCTATGACCCCTAGGGAAGGTGAGAAGGAAGGAGAGACAAAAGGTAATGAAGTGCTTTGGAGAGCAATCAACCTGCCCAAGGTCACACAGCTAATAAGTAATGGAGCCTGGCTCTCTCTGACCCCAAGGCTCGTGCAATTTGATTAATACATCCCAAACACTTGGCAATGGATAAGATGCTTCCACCCTGAGGTTTGGTTTCTCCCAGATAGACCTCTGTGAAGTCTACTGGAGGCAGGGTGACGATGTATGCCACCTTGCCCAGACCTTTCCTGGTTCTCGGCCTCAATTTCCCATATTCCAGGGGTCACCTCATTCCCAGGCAAACTCAGGAGGGTTGGTCACCCTAATCAGAAAGTATGTCATCCTCAGTCCTGTGATCCTCAATATGGCTGTATATTGGTATACTGGATGCTTTGAACAATATTAATGACTGGTTCCCAGCTCCAGGCATTTCAATCTAATGGATCTAGGCTTCAGCCTGAGGACCTAGAGTTTTAAAAGCTTCTCAGCTACTTCTAATGCACAACCATGGCTGAGAACCACTGGTTTAGGCTGAGGAATCTAACCTGACGCTGTTGCAAGATTAGCCCATCAGCTGCTCAGCTTTACCCATGACCCTCTGTGATATAGTGGTTTATAACAAGAAATATGTATTTGGTCTTCCTTCCTGTTTCTGGCACAAAGCTCCTAAAACCCTTGGAATTTCCTAAGAGATGTGATAAAAGTTATCTTTCGTTATGTTAATGAGGTGACTTTTGGACCTCACCTAAGGATAGGGGCTGGTTGCCCATAGAACCAACCATAAGATTGGGGATTAGAACTTTTAGTTCCATCCCCCTGACCTCCTGGGAGTGCAGAGTGGGTGCAGATTTTATCAATTGCCAATGGTTGGTGTTAATCAATTTAGCCTACATAATGAAGCTTTCATGAAAACCCAAGAGGGGTTTGGAATGCTCCCAGCTCCCTTGTTGGTAGACACGTGGAGATGCTGGGAGAGTGGCATGCCCGGAGAGAGAGCCCAGAAGCACCAAGCCCTTTCCGCATGCATCTCTTCCATCTGGCTGGCTGGTCCTGAGTTATACCCTTTTATATTAAACTGGTAATCTGGTAAGTAAAATATTTGAGTTCTGTGAGCCATTCTAGCAAATTAATCAAACCTGAGGAGGAGAGTCAGAGGAACCTCTGATCTATAGCCAGTTGGTCAGAAGCTGAGGTGACAATCTGGATTTGGTGACTGGAGTCTGAAGTGTGTGTGTGTGTGGGGGGGGAGGGCAGCCTTGTGGAACTGAGCCCTTAACCTGTGAGATCTAGTGTTATTTGCTATTTCCAGATAGTGTCAGAATGGAGTTGAATTATAGGACACCCAGCTCGTATCTTGGATAATTGCTTGGTGTGGGGGAAAAACCCACATTCCCGAACTGGGTGTCAGAATCTTACCCTCCAGCGAGTCCCTATTTCCTCCCCAAATGAGTATCAACTCCTCAGCCTGGCATCCAAGAACTTCCCCCCGAAGCTCCAACCTAACTTTGTAGCCCTATCTTTCATCAGTTCTTTTATGTTTTTACTTTCTTCCAGCTCAGCTTGCCATTATTTTAAGCACCTTTCCTTGGGAATGAATCCTAGTGCAAGAGAAACTCCATTTTCACCCTCCCCTCCGAAGCTCCCAGTTAGCTGGAAGTTCTGTGTGTGGGCAGAGGTGGTGCATTTACACCTACAGACACCTTAGCTGAGAAGTAACCAGTAATGTAGGACACAGAGACAGGGGTTGAGGGTTAGGTGTGGGTCACTAGCCACTCTGGCACGGGGTCTGGGCAAGGGTGCTAAGGAACAGATGGGGCAAGGCAGGAAATACAGCGAGGGGTCTGGTGATGAGGGGCTTTTAGACAGTGGGTTCTAATGAAAGAGGAAGATTGGGGAATGAAGGAGCGATAAGGTGCTGTGGGAGAAAAAACCCTCTACTCCTGCTCTTGTGGCTCTGACAGGTCTCAGCCCTCAGTCCTGGACTGTGGTCAGCACATGCATCGTGATCCTTGGGGGCGATCAGAGCCCCTGGCTGCGCCCCAGTCTCTAATAAGGATGTGAATGAGGACGGCCTCATGCTTGTGCAGCCTGACTTAATTGGTATTTTCCCCTAAATATCAGATTTAATTACCACCTCTCTGGTAAAATAATTTTTGACTCACATGAAAAAATCAAAAAGGAATAAGTAGGGAAAAAATAAACGGGGGAACAAAATTCAGTAAAGCAAACATTTTTAGATGCCTTTTTTGTGTGTGTGTAGTGGAACATTATTTCCTTTTCTATTCCATCCACCTGACAGAAACACCAAGGCCAGGGTCCCTGAGGGACTGCTGTCCTTGCCAGTTGTCTCAGGGTGGGGGAGGAGCCCAGGGACTCTGGGGTTGGTGGGGCAGGAGTACCCAACCCTAAAATGCCTCTCCTGCTTTGGTGAGCATCCATATGGCACCCACCCTGCCCTGTGCCTCACCCCCTGCTGATGGGTCTGAGGTGAAGAACCTGTGGCTTCTGTAGAACCACGGAGTTTTCAGCACGTGGGGGGGGGGGCAGGAAAGAGATGCCCAACAGTAGCAGTTGCCTTATTTCCTTTCAGGAATCACATTTAGCTGACTAGCTAAGTGGCCACAGTGATCAACAGATGTCCTGCCGTATAGATGAGGGAGGGCTTCTGAACTCACAAAAAAGCCAAAGCTTTCTGAAGATTCTTTTTATTCATAGACAATTACATAAATGTTAGTGTTGGGGGATCAGGAAAGGGTCTCCACTTGCCAGAAGGTAGCTGAGGGTAGATGGGCTGACCTCTAAGCTTCCTTCCGACCAATGACAGAATTCTATGATGGAGGTTGGCATGACTGAGAGAGATTGTGGGATAGAAGAGATAGATTGGAATAGAAGAGCGGGAGGGGAGCTTGGGACTTGGGAACCCCAAGACTGCCTGAACACAAAGAGACCCTGAGCTAGAGTCTGATTTGGGGAGGGAGTGCCTGCAGGACACTGGGCTTCCGGGAGGAGGCTGCACCTGCCTTGACAGGTGACAGGACCCCAAGTCTTCATACACAGAGTGGGGTGTTGCAAAGGGCATAGGGGTGGAGAGAACACGCGAGTGTTTATTGAGCCCTCTCCATGCGTCATGATGGATGCTAGACATTTTTATGTGTTTACTTCCTACAGCAACCTTGAAAAGTACCTATCACCACCCTAATTTCATAGATGACAAAACTGCAGTTGAGAAGAGTTAAATGATTTAGCCGCAGTTCATACCTGCTGTTAATAAAGGGAGAGTTGAGACTTAAACCCGAAGCCTTTCTGATTCTCAAAGCAGATCCCCTTCTAGGTATCACCAAGGCTTAGACAGCTTGCTGGTCAACGCAATAATGGTTTTTATGATTCACTGCCAGGGTCCATTCAACTTAATGTTCTTGCAATGATTGGTACAATTATACCCCAATCAAATAATAAGAAGCTAAACACTTTGGAACGTGTACTCTCATCCTTCTGTGGCCTTTTAATGCCTTATGCTGCTCATCCCTTGTTTACTGAGCATTCTTGAAAATCTCCAAGTAGAGTGTGAAGATCCAGGCAAGATGCCCCTCCCCACCCTCCACCTCCGCCCCCACCAACCCACCCGTCTCCCATTTAGGACTCTAATCACATCACACTTCACTTCCCGAAAACCATTTTATAGTTTCCTTTGAATTGCACAACCCTGGACACTACTCTTTGAGTTGGCATTTCAGACCCTGCACATAGGGGCTCAATGGGCCCTTCTAGCTCTTCGCCCCATTATTCCTCCGTACTCCAGTCAAAGAGCCCTTCTGCGCTGTTTTCCTGTGGCTTTATTTACTCAAAATTCTCTCCCTTCCCAGACCCAACTCCTACTGGCGAAATCCTCACCTGAAGCCATTATTTCCATGAAAGCTTTCCTGGTTCATTCTGCTCACAATAGGTCTCTTCCTCCAGGTCACTCAGTAGATTACAGAGCTGGGTCTGCCCCCCGAGGTCCCCACTGTCCTGGCTCCTAACTTAGTCTTTGTCTAGAGAATCTTGATGCTGGGGAGACTCTCCTAATGAGACAGAGGCACTGAGCTGAAAGGACTCCAAAGAAACTCAGAAGGATCTCCCTCCACTTCCTGTTGTCAGAGAGGCTGGGACCTGGCGTGACACCTGAGTGTGAGTCATCAGTCTACACTGTCCCAGTCTTCCTGGGCTCCCAGGCAAGGTTTGCTGTTCGTGTAAGAAACCATCGGCAAGGCCCTTTCTTTTCACTGGGCCATCAATTGGATGGATGAGGTCATCACACTTGAAATGCATCGGTGAATGAATATCCCACCCTGGGCTTCTCAGCCCCACACAAATCCATCAACAGGTACCCCTCTGGTGCGCCCCCACCACCCCTCCTCATGCACAATCTGGAGGAAACAAGACATAAAATGTCAGGAAGGCTCCTGTCCCAGGTCTGACCGCTACGGGCTGCGAGCCAGGGTGCCCTCCCTCCTTTCCGCAGTGGCTACGGATCCGGAGTCACCGGGACCTGCTGAGCCTCTCGAGTGTAGCAGAGCGTGTGGGCTCAGAAACCACTGGAGCAGAGTGTGAATAATGGAAGCTGCTTCTGACTTAATTAGACTCACATTAAAATCGCACTCCCTGAAGCTTGCAGAAGCTGCAGGGAGGCCCCCATTTCTCCCTTCTTGGTGACCTGTGTTGTTTTTCTCCTTCTACCCAAGTCCAGACATCATCCTGCTCTCCGTCTTCCACATCTATCCTGTCTCTTAAGCTGTCCTTGTCTCTTTCCCTGCTTAGCACCTACTCCCCCCATCACAATTATGATTCTTCTCTTCTCCTCTCCTTCTGGTACCCCACAGCCCTCGAGCTATGTATCTGCTCAGTCTGCTCAGTAGCTATGAGCACAGGCCAAAGCCTTGGCAGGCTCTGGGAGTGTGAAAACGGATGGCAGGAAGAGGTATCCTTCAACCCCAGCGGCTCCTTGTACGCAGGCCTGTGTATTTCCAGCCCCCTTCTGATAAAGAGGAAATAACGGTGATGGCTGGTTTGGTGTGCCTGTGGCTGGGGACAGAGGGAAAGCCATGAGGGGCTACGGACGGAAACACTTATCTGTGGAAACTCCAAAGCTAGGGCTTCTCTACCTTAGCACTAGTGACATTTGGGGGAGGTAATTCTTTGTTGTGTGTGGGGTGGGTGGATGGGTTTGTCCTATGCATTGGAGGATGTTTAGCAGCATCACTGTTTCTTACGTGATAGATGCCAGTAAACTGACATACTCCCAACTCCCTGCCTCCCCTTGGACTAATCAAGATTGTCTCCAGGCATTGCCGAATGTCCCCTGGGGAGCAAAACTGTCCCTGTTTGAGAACCACTGTCTACGCTTAGCTTCGCATTTCGGCATCTGTGTGGTTGAAAGAGAAGCACACTGGCCTTGGAGTTTGTGTCCTGGAGCTGCCCATCCCAGCCCCCACCCTGGCTTCTAGCACCTACCCTTAGGCACCCTTAAGCAGTCTGAGCTGATTTTTTTTTTGTCATTTGACAAATAGGGCCATTGCCTACTTTGCAGGATTAATGTGAAGAACAAATGAGATGCAAACTATAAAGTACCACATCACATTACAGAAAACATATTTAACTACACTATATTATTATTATATGCAAATAAGACTAAATCTGTATACTCAAGGGAGAGTTAATTTTAAGTGATGATAGATAAGGGCACTCTAGACACTCAGTTGATTAGATTGGAGGGTTTGTGAAAAATAGTCTAAAGGGAGGAAGGGACTCAGCAGTCAGGGTGGGAGAGGGAGAAAACATGAAAACAGGTGTGAACGGAAAATTTCCCATCAAAATCTGGGCTCTGAAAAGCACTGTGGATCAGAAGCCGACAATTGGTCAGGACAGACTTCTCCCTACCTGGAGGAAATGATCTGGGGAGTCAATGAAAGGTTATGTAGCTCAGGGTTGAAGGGGAAATGCAGCTCACGCTGGGGGGAGGGGAAAACCTGGAAAGAAACCTCAGCTAGCCAAGGGGGGTGAGGGGAAGAACCTGAAAGAAAGATCCAAACCAGGACTAACACACCCCAAATTAAGGAAATAAGGCAGCTTCAGAGACAGACTTGGCAGGGAGCAGCTTGGATATAGCTGACTTTTCTCCCTAGCATCTCCCATCCCTTCTTCTGAGAACAGTACCCTGATATTTCTTTGGGGAACCACCCATTTCCCCTTCTCTGTCTGTGTGGCTTCAGGGGTGGACATGAGTAATACATCCCCCCAGCTGCAGCAGCAGATTCAGGGATGAGCACATCATCAGTGAGGCTGATCACAGCCAGTGAGCGTCCGTCCCGGGACTCCTGCGTGCATCCCTGGAAAGGACACAGTCTCTTTCTATTGTGGTTGCTAAACTGGAAGGATGTAAAGAAGCCTGCCTGAGAGGGAAGCCAACACAAGACAAAGCAGAACAGAGAGATGGACAGAGACAGATTACTGACGTCACCATCTCTACACCTGGATCCAGCCATGCCTGAACCCCAACACCCCAGGCATTTTTCAGTAACATGAGAATATACCCTTTTTTATTTTTTAGCCCAGTTGGAGACACACTTCTGAAGTTGAAAGAGTCCTTCTAATATTGAGAGGCAGTGCGGTAAACTGGCATAAAGTTCAGCTTAAGAATCGGGAATTCTAATCTTGGCTGTAGGAAGTCACCTCACCTCTATGAGCTTCAGTTTCCTCCTCTACAATATGAGTACATTGAACAAAGTGGTGGTGAAGGACCCTTCCCACTAGTAGGTGCGATGATTCTCACCACCGCCAGGAAGTACAGCCTACAGATTGTGAGCCCCACAACCTCTACAGGGCCAGTGACTGGACACCATTCAGCTCCTGTGTGCAGCTCCTAGTTATCTACTTGTCCAGAAAGTTACCTATTTGTCACAGGGCTGGCCTTGGACAAGACTGTAAGTCAGGAAAGTTTCTCCCCATTGGAAACACAACCGTCCTCTTCCACTCGAGGTTCTTCAGTCCCAATGCCCTCCACCAACACAAAAACGGATCTGATGACAGACGTTGCCCTTTAGTCTGAATGAGACTTTTGAACAAGGTTTTGCCTTTTAAAGCCACTTTGGCAAACATTTGGTCAGGCTCCTAATACTCTTTGCTGAGAGCCACTTTATGGCCCTCAGGGCAGCTGGCCTGAAGGTGAGTTGTCACAATGACTGGCTATCAAGAAGGGTCACTTCCCTAAGACTGGACTCCAGTTTCTTAGGAGGTAGCAATGCAAGGTGATTTCATTCCAAACTGCAATTCAAAAGAGACTGGCAGACCAAAGAGGATATCTACAGAGGATCCTGACATTAGCAAATTCCTAAATTGAAATGTTTTCAGTCTTAGAAAAAGGGCATTCGCACACGGTGGCGGAGGCTAATCCTATTATTTGGAAGTCTCAGGGGTTCCTTCTGGCGGGAGTGTAATCTCGGGGGTGGATGACTGCAGGGGGCTGCTTGTCGCTCCCCCTCTTCATGCTTTAATGCTATTTCCTGGGCCCACAGCTGGATTAGGACAACAGGATAGCAGATCCTTCCCGTGCCTCACCATCCTCCCAGTCAAATCCCCCACCATTCCCTGGGAACACTGTTTGTGGTTAGTAATGATAAGCTGGTGAGAAAGTTTATTTTGCAAATAGCGAAAAACAACAATGGAAATCTACTTTCCACCCTAACTTTCGGGCTTTAATTGGAACAATTATCACATGGTCCAGGTGCCCAACAGAGGAGGAAGAGAGCTTGCTACAACTGGGAGCTTTCTTTCTCCCTCCCTCCCTCAGTCCCTCCCTCCCTCCATCCCTCCCTCCCCCCCCTCCCTCCCTCCTCTTCCTTCCTTCCTTCTTTCCTTCCTTCCCATGGCTTTTGGTGGCTTCAAATGGTGGATATGCTGGTGGTCTACCTGTGCTTATGCAACCTGTGCATGAAGAGGGCTGCCTGTGTTTTCCCTAGATTGGCAGTCAGTAAACTTTTTCCCTAAAGGACTGGAGCCAATATTTTAAGCTGTGTAGGCTGTACATTCTCTGTCACAACTATTCAATTTTGCCATTGTGGCTCAAAAGTAACCATAGACAGTGTATTAACAAACGATGTGATCATATTCTAATAAAACTTTATTTACAAAAGCAGATGAACCAGATGTAGCTCAGGCCTAGTGTGTGACCCCCAGGCTAGACAACTGACTGAACTGAGTGACTTGGTTTACTGGTATAAACTTAGTAACAGTTTGTCTATTTCTTCCGCGCCCCGTCAGTAGTGGGTGTTGGATAGTCACCTTCCTGAGAAGGGCTGAAGGCCACTGAGAAAGACAAGAGGGGTAGATGAGGTGGCCCCTTGAGATTCCTCCTCGTACACAGATACTAGGGTTCAGAGTGAATGAAGAAGGATGGAAAACTCTTCCTCGGTGTGTCCGTTTCTGCTCTCTCCTTGGGTGCTGTCTTTCTTGGCATGGGAAGGGTCCTTAATGGGGTACAGAGCCCACCCAGGGATGGGGGGTCCCTGACAGCCCATCTTATTGATCCTGCTGGTTGTGCCACTTTGTAGTGTATATTTATTCATTCAACTCCTGTTTTCTCTTTAGCATATTTATAGTGGAGGTGTTTCATAGTTATTTGTTGAATATCTGCCATGTCAGGCTTTATGCTAGGCATTCTGGGTTCAGAGGAAAAAATCACAGTCTCTGGCCCCAGGGAGCTCACAGAGTAGTAGACAAAAAGAAAATAAACAATGACAGTGCATTGCGTTTAAGTGCTGTGATAGTGCTAAGCAAACACGACTGGGGAAGGGTCAAGCCCCAGCGCTGACTGGGGAGCTGCTTGGGGAGCAGGTGATGCCGAGACCCTGTCTCTTTCCAACAGAATTCCAGGGCACAGAATAAACAACTCACTTCTCGGGGGCCACTGGAGTACCACTGAGCTCTGCTCACCTGCTTGGAATCACAGTGAGCTGAGGCAGAGGCCTCCCAAGCACATTTGTAGAAATGAAGAGAAGCCCATTCAAGGAAAAAAAAAAAAAACCTCCCCTATTTGCTTCTTACAGCAGTTTTTGTTTATCTCATTATCTCCCAACCTGAAGAACAGGACCATCTGGCATGCGGGCATGTTAACAAGATCATAAATTAGGAGGAGAAATGAAGCCAGATTTCCATAATGGTCGCAAGACAGAAATCAAGAGCGCTGGGATGGGATTTGTTGGGAAGGTAGGGTGGGAGGGAGACGGAGCAAAATGAAAATGTCTCAGCACATCCCGTCTGAATGAAAAACACAAATCCAGAGTCATTTAGGAGTGTTTTTTAAAAAGTGCTGGCAAAGCATCCCTCCTGTCTTTCTCCCCCGTCTCTCCTTCTTCCTGTCTTCTGGGTCTTCCCTTAGGAATGGGGCCAACTTGAATCCCTTCATTCTTATACATCGTTATTACAATTATTGTACTAATGGTGTGAAAACTCCCTCTGCTTCTCATTTCACAGAGGAAGTCTCACCCTGTGCACACACCTACATGCGTGGGCCAGACCTCTGGGCCACCAGTGTTTCCTGAGATTCCGAGTAGATCCGGAAACTGTGCCTTGGGTCTGGCAAAACCAACAACTGTGGCTAGTTAACAAGAGAAGGCATTAACCCACAAATGGCCTGGATGCTGAGGGTCCCCAGGACATATGTACAGTTTCCCCAGTGTCATCATCCAATAGATCGCTCTTGGCTTCTTGGCAGAGGCAGCTCCTCCCCATTCCCCAGAGTGTATTAAATGAGCATATCGAATGCCCCCACCTGCGGTCACCCTGGATCCCTCCCTGTCTTCTGCCACAGCTTCTCCAGTCCTATGCCTTCCTCTAATCAGGGGTGTCTAAACTTTTTTCAACGTTTTTTACCAAGGGCCATATGCGGTAAAATACACAAACAGCCGGCCACTCACTCAAGGTGAAGTACGTATTGCCTCACCTGGTTTATTTAAGTAAACTAAACATATTTTTGGAATTTGCTGCAGGCCAATTAAGAATGGATTGAAAGCTGGTCTCTCCCAGGCATCCTATCCTTCTTCTTCTTCTTCTTTTGTTTTTATCTTATCCTTCTTTTGAACCTGTTCTCATAAAAAAATAAAAATTGCTGTATGTGTTTTTAAAATGTGGGGAGTGGAAGACAATTTTGTCCCATTGATTGCTTAAAGAGGGACATCAGGGAGAGGCGGGTAAAATAGCAAACTCTTTTTTTCAGTTGGAAAAAACATCATAATGAATTCACTTTGGTGGTTTTATGTAGCATAAGACTCCGATATCGCCTACAAATTTGTTTCTGCTCTGTTTCTTTTTAGGGAGCGATTCATTGATAAATTTTTCAATTTCTTCCACAATTTTTCACCTATTCAGGCATTTAAACTTTTTTTAAAGTCAATTTTGATAATTTACAGTTGCTTAGAAAATTGCTGTTTCTGTGGATATAAAAAAGCCCGTTTTCTGTAGTAGTTATGATTTCTTACTCTATTTTGGTCCTTGTTTTGTGTATTCATATCTTTCTCTCCAGGTCTTTCTCATTAATATGGATTCCTGTTTTGTATATTTTATTTGTATTTTGTTTAAGCCACAATTTGTGGACCAATTAATCCATTCTGCTTTATAATTCACTAGTTTATTTTTATCAATTATGAACTGCTAATTTCCAAGGATTTATTTAATTGTATCTTTCTATATTCTGAGATGAATGGGTAATTCATTTGTTTTCATTCGGTTTTGTTCATCCAACTCACACATGAATTCTTTAAGGCCGAATATATGGTCAAATTTTGTAAATGTCCCATGAAAACAAGAAAAGAAAAAATTTTGACTTCTTTGTAGGTTAGTGATGTAAATATTTAATTATTGAATATTTATACATATAATTGGCCTTATTTACTCTGAATTCTGGGTTGCTCCAGAATCATTATTGTGCCCTTATTATTTCTGTCAATGTTTATCTTCAATTCCAAGTATTTTGGCTTTATATATGTGATATTATTATCTGCATGAAGAGATAGGTCTATTAGATCTTCATTATACATTATTTACTTCATCAACAAAAAATGCCCCTGGCTTATACATGATTTATCACTTGAATTTTATGTAGCACTGCTTGTTTTTTCATCATCTGGTATTTTTTTGTCCAGCTCTAAACTTTTAAATTTTGGGGATAATTATACTGTAGATATATTTCTTGTAGGTAACATAAAACTAAGCTTTATTTCTTGAACTCTTCTAAAACTATGTATTTGAACATAGGAATTGAATCCATTTATCTGTATCTCATACCTGATTTGTTTGTTCTTATTTCTGCATTATCAATGTTACTATCGTTTTGCTTTTTGTTTTTTATGTTTCCTTGGTGTTTATTTCATATCATTAGCTTTATGAGACCATGTTTCGCTTTTCCTTCCAGTAGTTACATTCAATTTCACAAATAGTCAAACTTGTATGTTTTATTTTATCAAAATCAATAATGAAGTAGTACCTAATGTCTATATACATACAGAAGGAAAATGTTATCACATATTTACATATTCTCCTATCTTATTCCTATACTCCTAGATTTACCTGTTATACTATTAAAATTTTGACCTTGTTTACCATTGATAAATTATTATCCTCACAATGTCTTCTTCTCCTTCTTCTTCTTCTTCTTCTTCTTCTTCTTCTTCCTCTTCCTCTTCCTCTTCCTCTTCCTCTTCCTCTTCTTCTTCTTCTAGGAACCATATTTGCATTGTTTTACAGTTGTCTTGAAAATAATTTGTTAGACCTATATGTTTAAGGACTCCCGTGGTCCCCACCAGTGCCCTGGTCTTCTCTTGTGAGCTCTTTGACTCATCTTTTGGTTGCCAGGTATATATTTTTGGAATTTTTACGTATCTGAATTGCCTTGAATTGCCTTTGTATTGCCTTGAAAAGTAAACCACAGCTTGGTTGGCTGGTGTGGTCTTGGATGGAAACCTTTCCCTCCCCTATGTAGCTTCTCTCTCTCTCTCTCTCTCTCTCTCTCTCTCTCTCATTTTATTTTTTGAGTTGGTCTCTTTGGCAATTTACGTCATCTTATGTTATGGAGGTCTCTGTGGCAAATCTAACGTGTGTTTTTTGTAGAGAACTTTTCTTTCTTTTTTAATTTCTTGCCTGGACATTTATTGACTTCTTTCTTTACCCTTGCAATTAAAAAAATCAACAAATATCTATGTGTTAATTACTTTCAAGTCATTGTACTTGGGAAGCCCATTCCATCTACTCATTCAAGACTTCCAAAATTCAGGAGTTTTCATCTCCTCTGTCCTATTTGATCCTTTTTTACATTGATTCCATGCCTTTTTAAAAAGTGAATCCCCCTTTTCTCTTCTTCAAGAACTCTCGTTATCTACATGTTGGTTTTCACTCCCTGAACGCAAACCCCAGGGTTTTCCATCTGGCCAGTTCCATCTCTTCCTCCTTTTTGCCGCAGCATTTGAAGAGCATCTCTATCTTGTCCTTCACATCCCGGTTGACATTTTTCATAGAATCATTTTGTTCTTTGCTGTCCCCAATGCCATTGCCAATGTTATTTGCTTCCTTTTATTCTTTCCTTAACCCATCATGCCCTTAAATACATCCTCAGTTTGTCATCTTATTACCTCCTGTTTTATCTCATGTTTTATTAAGTATATGGTCTCTTCAATTTCAATTAAATTGAATGCCATTTAACGTTTACATATGTTCTAAATATTTTCAAATCATTTTTATCTCTAATTCTAGAATGCTATGTTTATCTTTTTATATATTCTATATTTTCAATATACTTCACTCCCCTCAACTGACGTAGCTTTAATGAGATGACCATCTCAGTTTGGAATAGCCCCAGAAGTCGTACCATTAGGTACCCCTTGGAACTCCTTTTGTTCTATCCTGGATGCTGCACCCCTCTACACCCCCCACCCTGATCCTAAGTTGCTATAAGTTTACACACAACTGTGGACAAGTCCATCATGCGACCATGATTGCTGTGTCATTTCTTTGCAGCCAAGGCTTAGTTTTTTCTGTCTTGTAGGTAACAATGTGGAGAAGTCAGGCCCCTTCTTGAAACCCATATGGGGAGCACACGGAGGGAAAACACTGCCATGGGGACAGTGCTCTGCAGAGTCAAGGGAGAGCTTGACAGATAAGGAGCCCTGTGCCTTCAGGGTGAACCTGGCCATGTTCTGCTTCTCCTGGCCACTTTCTAATGTGGCAGCAGATCACCTGGGTAACTCCCACTCATTCTTTAGATTTCCTTTTCATTCATTCATTCATTCATTCACTCCCTCACTCATTCAATAAATGCTAATTTATTGATCCATTCAACAAGTATTTAAGTGTTAAGTGCCAGGCATAGTGCTAGTTGCTAGGAATACGATCAAGAAGGAGAAAAACAAGGTCCCCTCACCAGGCTTTCATTCCAGTGGCTCAAACAAATTCACCAGTCCCTGTCTAGAGACATATAGAATAGCAGTAAACAACAACCAACAAGTTGATTACAGCCTCTGGTAAATGGCTGCAGAAGGTATCACAAGGTCAGGTGCCATTACTTTAGGTCCTGAGGTCAGCGAAGGCTTCCCCTGAGGAGATGACGCGTGAGCTGAGACATGAGGGGTAAGAGGGAGCTTTGCATGTTAGAGGACAGAAAGGAGGCCAGTATGTTGGAGCAGAGTAAGCACGCAGGTGTCTTCCGTTAACTCTCCAAATCCACTCTCATCTTCTCCCATCTGTGCACCCCAAATTCTGTGATCCTCTGGTTTCCAGTTGGGCTCAGTCAATAGGGATCACGAGCAGGAGACTGGTAGGTGGGTATAGAGAGAATTTACATGGGGTATATATTCCCCCAGCCCGTGCACACGTGGGTCACTGGGGGTCAGCTCCAGCTCCTCTCTGTGGCCTTTCTATACCTTCTCTGGCTTCTGAAACCCACCCCTCCCCTTGCCCCATTAGATCAGGGATTGCAACAACTCCCCACGTTGTCGGCCCCCAGAGACTGCACTGTCCCTTGTTACTTCCCCTAATTCTCCTCATCGTTCTTCGTGAACCCAGTTCAGATGTACAGCTTGTTTCTTGCCAGAAGAGAGTGGCATAAGATGACATTGCATATCTGTCAGGGCAAAACAGATGACGATTCTGTGCCCTGCTACCACACCATCCTCAGAGGCCGACTTATGACTTCAGTACTTACTGGAATGAATCACTCTCTGTCTCCCTCATGTCTATTATTCATTTTCATCCTGTTTTGTCTGCTGTTGGTGGAGACTAAGGAGTGGGTGCCTGTTCATCTAGAAGACTGGATCCTGACTGTTTCTAAGGAATGTGTGTTACGATCCTTATGGAAGAAAATTCAAACCGATGGAGTTTGGGTTGACATTTGGGTCCCCTGGAGGGGGACATTCTTCCTGAGAGGAGAGTGAAGAGTCCCCTGCACATGCCTCTGGGGACTCAGACCTGTAAGGAACCCTCCTTAGAGACTCCCTGACCTTCTTCTCACTGTATGCTTATAATCAGCCATTTGCGATGGGGAAACTCAGAGCAGAAAACAGCAGAGGTGTTCTGAGGTGGCCCAGCTGCATGAACAGAGCCAAGGGCTTCACTCAGAGTTGGAACCTTGCCAGTCCCAGGATGAGGAATGCTAGAGCTGAAGGTCTGCACTGAGGCCAGGCAGGAGTCCTGAGAAGAGAAAACTGCTTCCTTGCAATGCAATTCAGTCTAGAGCTGACACTCTGGTGGGTAGTCAGTGGCGGAGGAGCAGGAAAGTGGAATCCTGGAGGTGGGGATTGAAAATGGCAGAGATTCTGAGGAGGCCCTCTATGAGGCTCGTTTGATCAAGGGCCCCTCATCCATGAGACGGCAGGACACGCTCAACACCTGCTCTGTTTCCTAACTCCTTACAGGGTGTATTCGTTTCCTTTTGCTTCTATAACAAATTACCATAAACTCCGTGGCTTAAAACAACATATATTGATTATCTTATAGTTCTGGAGGTCAGAAGTCTGAAATGGGTCTCATCAGCCTCAAATCAAGGTGCTAATTAAGGGTCTTTGCTCCTTCTGCCAATGCTAGAGAAGAATCTGTTTCCTTGCCCTAGAAGCTCCCTGCGTTTTTGGCTGGTGACCCCTTCCTCCACCTCCAAAACCAGCAATATAGCACCTTCCAATCTCTCTCTCCTGACTTGTGCTTTCCTGCCTCCCTATCCCTAGTGTAAGGCCTGTTGTGATTACATTAAGACACATGGATGATCTAGGATAATCTTCCAATCTTAAATCCCCTTTGCCATGTAAGTACCGTATGCACAGATTTCATGGGTTAGGATGTAGACAACTCTGGGATTGTTTTCTGCTTACCACGGGGGGCTTATTCTGCTTAACCCCAAAGAGGGAATGATATAAGCCATAACATCTAAATCAGGACAGGGTGCTGGTTGGGGCCTGGGTCAGGTAGGTTTAGAAAGGAAGGAACTACTGGTCAAGGAAGGGAAAACATGAACAAAGACACGGCAGGGGGCAATGGCAGATACCACAGCAGCCACTTTCCCCCAGACCCTGTCTTAGCCCCAACTCTCTGAGAGGGTTAGCTCACGAGACTCAACAGCCCTAAAACTCAAGAAGGCTCAGGATGGGATGCGGAGGCTGCCCTGGTTGTGCAGGTTCTGATCTCATGCAGAAAAATGAGGTCCTTTATGGTGGCCAAGGGGTGCCCAACCTCCTTCCCCTGACAATGACCTGCATTCCAGACTGGAGCTTCATGGGTGGGAGGAGCTGGGTAGTTTGTGGTTGCGGCTCATGGTACCAGGCTGCCCCTTCTTTTGAAAGGAATAATGGGTTTCCAGCTTCCCTTTTGAGAATCAGCTGGGACTAGGCTGTGTGCTGACAAATCTGGGCACTGTCCTCCAGGAATAATCCTGAGGTAACAGGGTTCCCCTCTCCTAGGTGAGTGTTCAGATGAAAACGAGTTTCCAGCCTTCCTCAGATCTCACTGTACTAACAGAATCAGGCACAGAAACCCACTTTCTCACACTTCTTTGCAGGCAGGCTGCACCCTGAAGGATGCCCCTGGTTGATTCCTTCCCTGACATATGAAATCTGGGCCCTGTCTATGCACAGCTGTCCCTTTGCAGTCCAGTGAAGGTATCTGAAGCAGAAAGAAGCTCTGCTACATGCTAACCATGGACAGGATTGAGAATCCTCGGCACCCATGTGGACGGTGTTTCAGGAAAGCAAGGAACATCAGTGAGTGGTTTTCAAGGAGAGAGCTGGCCTAGGAAGCAGGGGTGGGGGTGGAGGGGGTGGGGGGAAAGGCGGGAGGAAAGGGCAGAGAGTGGAACAGACCGGGGAGCAGAGGGAAGCGGAGTGGATGAACTCATCTTCCCCCAAGTTGTTGAATTTGGAAAATTAAAAATATAAATTAAATAATGCATCTGTTCTCTAAGGTCCTTTCCAGCTTTAAAATTTTATGCTTCCATAAGCTTTTGGGGAAAAGAATGAACCAACCACTAATATCAAGGAGATTTTAAAAGCTTTAATGGTTTTAGAAGCTGTATCTAACAGGAACAAGGATGTTTGCTGCACACACGGGAAGGTCTAGAGGGAAAAGTCAACAGTCGGCTCTCCATTATTTGAATGGAGGTTTATCCAAAGCAAACCTTACTTTCAGGCATTTCACTGTATCTATTCTGCTGAACTAAGCTCTCAGAACTCAGGTACTGTTTTCATCTTAGGCCAACAGGAGCTACAAGAGGAGGCGCTCTAATCTATCATATATTCCCACTTCCCAAAGAAGTGAGAACCAGATAAGATGGAGAATAAAGGCCTCCCCATTAGAAGCCCTGACAGGGCTGGTACTGCTGCAAGCTTGGAGGCTCTGAATTTCATTACATTTGACCTTGACTGCCATGGTGTGGGGTCCCTCTCTTGCCCCACCATCCTCTAGCTTTTTGGCAGAGATGAAGTCATCTGGCATGACTTTTTACCATCTAAGAAATAACAGAAGGGACTGAGAAGGCTTGGAGGACCACTATCATAATATGGTCAAGGTGACAAAAATTAGGGGTGATCTTTCAAATTCATAAATTGGGGGAGAGCTGCCCTATACTTAAAGTTAAACATGAACTACTTAGAGACCATCTCTAGCTTGTTCATCATTATAACCCTGAGGCCAAGAGCAGCACCTGGACATAGTAGATGCTCAATACTCACTGAGTGAATGAATGAATAGGAAGGAAATAAATCTCTGTGTCCATAGGAACTAACGATGAGCAGCTTGCAAATACATTTTGGTAATGTTCCTCATAAGATCACTGAAGCTAGTGAGAGGGATGTTCCATGTTAAAGAACAACCTATAATTTCAAAGCTTCTATTTCTTTGTAGCTACTGAGAGGAAAGACTCAGAGACATGGTCCTTTAACAGGTCTTTACTGACAGGCAAACAGTAAACCTAGAAGGGAGAAATGGGGCGAATAGCCTAATCTGCATAAAAGGGTCATCAGTAATCAGAAAGGAAGAGGTATGAGCCAGGTACCAGGAAGTGGGCTCAGGACAAAACATGGACCGTGAGAAAAATCCCAATGGAGGACAGTGATCAACAGATTCCTAGGATCGATGACATCCGACACCCATTTAGAAGCTGTTTCTTGCTCTCTGCTTCTATTTTACCCTCCTAACTCCGAATTTTCAGAAAAAGTGCTTACAAAACGTTGTGTAGTAGAGGGCTTTGGAGGGTAAACAGGAAAGGAGAATGGATGGTGTCTGGGGTAGGTGATCTACAGAAAGAAGATGTCTGACTGAGGAGCGAAAACTGGTTGTGGACAGATATGGGAGGTATAAGCTGTGGTGTGATTCGGGAATGGACAGAGGCAAACGCGCTGATGGCAGGCTGAACAACGACCCCCTAAGGATGTCCCAGAAACCTGTGAATATGTAACCTTGAGTGACAAAACGGACTTTGCAAATGTCATTGAGTTAAGGATCTTGAGATGGGGAGATTATCATGGACTATCTGGGTGGGCCCAATGTGATCACAAGGTGACTGTAAGAGGGAAGCAGGAAGGTCAGTCAGAGGGGAAGTGATGACAGAAGCAGAGCTTGCAGTCATGTGGCCAGCAGCCAAGGCATGAGGGCAGCCTCTAGAAGCTGGCAAAGGGAAGGAAATGGATTTCCCCCTACAGCCTCCAAGAGGAACGCAGCCCTGCTGACACTGAGTTTTGGCTCAGTGGAACCTATTTTGGATTTCTGACCACCAGAATGGTAAGATAATATATTTGTGTTGTTTTCAGCTGATAAATTTGTGGTCATTTGTTATGGCAGCAATAGGAAATTAATACCACACTTTTCTAAGAGAGCTAGGAAAAAGCTAACCCTTGAGAGAAGGGAGTCAGACAGCAGGGTTCCCATGAATATATGGATGGGGGTGGTGAGTTCTGATCACCTAAACATTCTGGCTCAGTGTGGCTTCCTTTCCCCCATCTTAATTCTACACACGAGACTCATGAAAAACCTAGGGTGTTGGGGCTGGGGGAGACAGAAACTCCACAGCATACAGCTCCAATCCTCTCCATCAGCTGTCCTCCAAGATCCCCGTTATGAAAGAACTGATTGGCTGGTCCAATGATTAGACTGTTGAGCAGAAAGGTGGGTCCTGAAATTGTAGAGCTGGATGGGACGTACATCCGGTCTTGCCATTTCATGGATGAAGAGCTGAGGTCCAAATAAATGACTTTTCCAAGCGCAAAGAGCTAGTACGAGGCAGAAGTGGACTCAGCACCTCACACTGCTCATTTTGACACATGTGCCCTTTGCGCTGGAGAGGCCCTTGGCAAGGACTGAACCCAGCACGGGGTTGTCTGACCTCTCTCTCACCTGAAGGCAACATCCTGCTGAAGTCACACGTGAGTGAGCCAGTCTGGTGTGCCCTAAAGATTATCTGTGATCACAGGTCCATCCAGTTCCCTCTCTTCCATGGTGACAGGCCCTTGGGGACCTCAGGTTGGGTGTGTCCTTGTCTGAGAGGGTCAATTCAGAGGACTGTCTCTGGGGCTATGGGTATTGGATTACTCTCTCCCCATGAATGTCTTTTGGGGCCAGAGCTACCACCAACTCAGAGGGCACCTTGGAGTCGGGGCTATTTCCCTCCTTTAGGGATGTGTTCCCCTTCCTCAAGCTCCCTTTTCCTGCACGGCCTGTTTCTCATCCTCAGTTTCCTTCCCTGACCAATGCCCTCAAGCAGGACCACTCTGTCTGGTGGATACTTTCATGTTCTACATCAGCGTGCAACTTGATGACAGATGTATTTCCCATGAGAATTTTCCTCAGCTTGACTTTTAAGCACTGGGTTTGGGGTGGTAGTGGAGGGAATGTTTCTGCTATTAGCAGAGTTGAGACAAGAGCAACAAAGTCAACGTACCCCTTTATGGGTGTTTCTTAAAGTGTGTTTCTTCTGCATGGGAGAGGGGGAGAGAAAGGCATGGAAGCTGCATTTGCACGGGCTCTCTGCCCTCCTGCAGTTCTGTGAGCTGCAGCCACGTCAGGCTGCTGCCCTTCTAAATGGCATTGGCAAGGTGACCCAGTGTGAAGCTCAGCCTCAGAGCCGCGTCATCCCCGGGGGTTCCTCCACAAAGCACTGGGCTTGGGCAGAAAAGGGAGAGCATGCTGGCAAAGGCAGTGGGGGTGAAGGAGAAGACAGGGAGGGAGTAGGTGGGAAATAGAAGCAGGTTTGGCCAGATGAGGGTGATTCCAGCATTCTAGAAAAGCTTCTAGGAGCCTAGAACAACTCAACTCAAAATCTGAGGAAATACCTTGCCCACTCTGTGACATGTTTCTGAGTTTTTGTCAACCTCCCATTTGTCAACCTCTCATTTGTCAACTTCCTGGCTCTCCCAAATGCCCCTTCCTTCCTTTAGCTGAGGCCCACAACCACTCTTTCCCCCACACCTACAGCAGCAACTCCCTTACTGGAGGACAAGAAGGCTGAGTGGTGTGTTTTGGGAGCCTACCTGCCCCAATCTCCTCTAAGCAGTGCAGAAATCCCATCAACTAAATACTGATTTGGGGAAACCAGAAAACACTCCTCAAAAAATTAGCAATGTGGCTGTAAGTCATGTTCTTAACTTAGCGCAATGTTTTAAAATGTGCTTTAAGTGCTTATTATAAACAGGGGACAGTAGATAATAAAAAATGATCCCTATGCCTCAGGACCCGATAATCTAATATAGGACATAAGCCATATACTTATATCAGCAATGCAAAATTGAATGTAAGAAGCATTATGAATATTAAAATACTTTGAAAGACAGACACAATTGTTATAGCCAAAGCTTCATAGGGTGATGGCCTCTGTACTGAATGCTTTGTAGGAGTCAGTCAACTAGAGACAGGAAGGCAGAGGGAGCAAAGAGAATAAAGGGGGGGAAGCAGGAAAGGGAGGATGTGGAGGGAAGATGTGGAGGGAAGATGGGGAGTGGGTCGTTGGGAAATGAAACCAAATGGTTGAAGACTTTGCTGGTCTGAGGAGTTGAAGCTTTTGGTGAGTAACGGGGAGCAACTGAAAGTATGTAAGAAGGATGTCATAGGAATGGCGGCAGCGAGGTGGTCTTTTTGAGTTCTCCTCCGGAACTTACCACAAATTGAACATCTATAACCCATCAAAGGACTCTCTGCTCATCACACAGAACAGCTAAGAGATTAGTACGAGGATTACTTTAAGGTGGGTGTCAGGCAGGGTGTCATACAGGGTCTCAGCTCCTGCTACCTGCATAAGAACGCAGGACATGGTGAGGCCAAAAAGGAACACCCACGGAGCCATGGATGGGGCGTTCATACCACTATAGTCTCGGTGGCGTCTGGGTTGGAGACACAGGAATCAGGAGCCACACGATCCACAGCCTGCCTTCTGCTTCTCTGCCAGCGAACCCCATTTGCTAACTGCAATCCGCGCTTGCTAGCTTAGCCACGGCAGTTATATCAGTGGCTAATGGCTAACCGGTAACAGCTCATGGCCAACTAGTCACAGCTGATGGCCATCTACTACCCGAGACAGCACCTTTGCACGTGAGGCCGAGAGCCTGGAAACTGCTCTCTGGGATTCTGTCCCCACAGTGGGCACACGGCGTGGGTGAGCAGGGGAAGAGGGAAAGGAGCAGTGTGGAGACACCTCATCTGTGGCTGTGGAGACACAGGGGGCCCCAGGAAGGAACAGAGATCACAAGAGCCAGGAGGTGGGCTCTTTCCCTGCTTCCCACAGCTGATCTCTCCTGCCAAGAGAGCAGTGAGTGAATCCAGCATTTGAGGCAGTAACCTCAGCTGAGACCTGCAGCTGGGCCCTAGGTCAGGCAAAGAAGTAAACACCATACTTGGGCCCCTCCCCCCACTCTCCCACAGCAATCCTACCCCGGCCCTTCCAGAGACTCAAGCTGGCCCCTGAACTGAGCAGTAGTGTCAGATTACAGAGGAGCCGTGGCACTCAGGATCTGGGTAGACCCAGTTTGCAGCTGTGACCCAGGGAAGAGTCTGGGAAGAGTGTGACACTGCTGAGCTCAAAGAGAGAAGACTCCTCTATCCCCAGCCCCCACTTTTTCTGGCCTGCCTAGAGCAGGGCAATTACAACTGTGGAGACACACCCAGCAGGTGGCAGAGACAGCTCTGGGCTTTCAGCAGCTCAGAAATCTTGAGCCCTCCACATCCCCGACCTGGGCACAGGGCTGGCTGTGTTACTCTCAGTGAGCATATGTGCAGGCGAGAGCAGAAATTGCACTGACTTTGTAAAAACTACCATCCACACCCCATAGCCCCACTCATCTAGAACTGCAGTGCCAGGGTCACTCTGGGCACCAGGTGGCCAGCTCGGCCTGCACAAGATGCAGAGAACTCTTTGTACAGCAAAGGACAACCTAGAGATTGCTTGGTGGGCTTAAGCCAAGAGTGGCACTGCTTTTTCTTTTTTTTTGATATTTTGCCTGTGTTGAGTGTGGGTTATTTGTTGTTTTTACATGTGACCGTATTTGATTTTTTCTTTGCTGTTGTTGTGCTTGGTTATTTGCTTGGTTCTGAAACTGCCCTATACCAGGGCTCAGCTCAAGAGGCACAAGATTCGACACACCCAGAGGCCAACTCCAGACCAAACCAGAGTATTACCAGGTTTGACCTACAAGTGACACACCCAGAGGGAATTCTCCACAGGCACAAGAGTCCATAGGGGCCAAGCCTCATTTGAGGGGTCAACCCTCACGCAGCAGATCATCCACTGTGGGCAGAGCCAAGTCTCACAACTCTTCAGCCTAGGAGTCAATCCAACCTACTGACAAGCCAAAAGCAGTTAAAGCTCAACTTTACAGGACAATATACACAACACAAGGGTCACCTTTGGAGCACACGCACAGAATAGGGAAGTGGTGCAGGACTAACATAAAGGACACATACTACATAAGATCACCCCATAAAGACCAAGAATCCTTGGGGATTTATCTAATACATCGAAGCAAACACAGAGAGTCAGCCAGAATGGGGAAACAAAGAAACATGTCCCAAATAAAAGAACAGAAGAAACCTGTTGGAACCAAGTGAAAGAGAGGTAACCAACCTATCAGAGACAGAGTTCAGAACACTGATGATAAGAATGTTTAAGGAGCTTAGTGACGACATAAAGAAGGATAGAGAAATCATAATGAACAACCAGTTAGAACTAAAGAACACAATAACCGAAATAAAGAACACACTTGAAAGAATTACCAGCAGGTTAGATGAAGCAGAGGATTGAATTAGCGACTTAGAAGACAAGTTAGCAGAGATCACCCAAGCAGAACAACAAAAAGAAAAAAAGAATTAAAAAAACAATGAAGGGGGTTTAAGAGACCTCTGGGATAACATCAAGTGCAACAACATGCACATCATAGGAATACCAGAAGGTGAAGAGAGGGAGCAAGTGATTGAGAACATATTCAAAGTAATAATGACTGAAAACTTCCCTAACTTGGTGAAGGAAACTGACATACAAGCCCAGGAAGTGCAGAGAGTTCCAACCAGGATAAACCCAAACAGGTCCACACCAAGAAACATATAGTTAAAATGGCAAAAGTTAAAGACAAAGAGAGAATCCTGAAAGCAGCAAGAGAAAGACAGCAGGTTACATACAAGGGAACTCCTATAAGACCATCAAATGGCTTTTCTACAGAAACTTTACAGGCCAGAAGGGAGAGGCAGGAGGTACTTAAAGTGATAAAAAACAAAGGCCTACAACCTAGATTGCTTTATCCAGCAAGGCTATCATTTAAAATTGAAGGAGCGATAAAGAGCTTCCAAGAAAAGAATAAGCTAAAGGAATTCATTACCACCAAGCCAGCATTGCAGGAAATATTAAAAGGGCTTCCATAAGCAGAAGAAAGATGAAAACAATCTAACTACAAATAACAAAATTACAATAACTATGTACCTATCAATAATCACTTTAAATGCAAATGGTTAAATGCTCCAATCAAAAGACATAGGGTGGCTGAGTAGAAAAGAAAACAAGACCCTTGCATATGCTCACCTCAGATCAAAAGACACACACAGGCTGAAAGTGAAGGGTTGGAGTAAGATATTTCATGCAAATGGAAATGAGAAAAAAATCTGGAGTAGCAATACTTATATCTGACAAAATAGATTTTAAAATGAATATATTAAAAGACAGAGATGGGCACTACATAATAATAAAGGGTTTGATCCAACAAGAGGACATAACTCTAATAAACATCTATGCACCCAATATAGGAGCACCTAAATATATAAAACAGATATAGACTGACATAAAGACAGAGATCAATAGTAACACTATCATAGTAGGGGACTTCAACACACCTCTGACAACACACCTCTGAAAAGAGATAGGTCTTCTAGACAGAAAATAAATATGGAAACAGCGGCCTTCAATGACACATTGGACCAGTTGGATTTAATCGATATTTTTAGAGTATTTCACCCCAAAGCTGCAGTATACATGTTCTTCTCAAGTGTACATGGAACATTTTCCAAGATAGACCACATGTTAGGCCACAAAAGAAGTCTCGATAAATTTAAGAGAAATTGAAATTATACCAATTGTCTTCTCTGACCACAGTGCTGTGAAATTAGAAATCAACTACAGGAAAAAAACTGGAAGACACACAAATACATGGAGGCTGAATAACATGTTACTAAATAATGAATGGGTCAGCAATGAGATCAAGAAAGAAATCAAAGAAATCAAAAGATATCTCAAGACAAACAAAAATGAAAACACAATGACCCAAAATCTATGGGATGCAGTGAAAGCAGTCCTAAGAGGGGGAAATTCATAGCAATGCAGGCCTACCTAAAGAAACAAGAAAAATCACTAATCAACAGTTTAACCTTACACTTAAGGGATTTGGAAAAAGAACAACAAAATATGCCCAAAGGGAGTACAATGAAGGAGATATTAAAGATCAGAGCAGAAATAAATGAAATAGAGACCAACAAAACAATACAAAAGATCAATGAGTCCAAGAGCTGTTTTTTTTGAGAAGATAAACAAAATTGACAACCCTTAGTGAGACTCATCAAAAAAAGAGAGGACCCAAATTAATAAAATCAGAAATGAAAGAGAAGTGACAACAGACACCACAGAAATACAAAAAATATTAAGAGATTACTATGAGCAACTAATGCCAACAAATTAGACAATCTGGAAGAAATGGACAATTTTCTAGAAGCATACAACCTTCCAAGACTAAGTCAAGAAGAAATGGAAATCCTGAATAGACTGATTACTACCAGGGAAATTGAATCAGTAATCAACAAGCTCCCAACAAACAAAAGCCCTGAATCAGATGGCTTTACAGGTGAATTTTATAAAACATTCAAAAAAGAATTATCACCCATTCTCCTCAAACTATCCCAAAAAATCCAGAAGGAGGGAATGCTCCCAAACACTTTTTATGAGGCCACTATCACCCTGATCCCAGAATCAGACAAAGACATTACAAAAAAAGAAAACTGCAGGCTGATATCCTTAATGAACATAAATGCAAAAATCCTCAACAAAATATTAGCAAATAGAATTCAGCAATACATTAAAAAGATCATACAGCATGATCAAGTGGGATTCATTCCTGGTATGCAAGATTGGTTCAACATCCGCAAATCAATTAATGTGATACACCACAATAACAAGATGAAAAATAAAAATCATATGATCATATCAATAGATGCAGAAAAAGCACTTGACAAAATCTAGCAGCAATTTATGATAAAAACTCTTAAGAAAGTGGGAATAGAGGGGCCATATCTCAACATAATAAAGGCCATATATGATAAACCCACAGCTAGCATCATGCTCAATGGGGAAAAGCTAAAACCATTCCCCTTAAGATCAGGAACAAGGCAAGGTTGCCCACTTTCTCCACTTCTATTCAACATAGTTCTGGAAGTTCTAGCCACAGCAATCAGACAAGAAAAAGAAATAAAAGGCATCCAAATTGGTAAGGAGGAAGTAAAATTGTCATTATATGCAGATGACATGATACAATATAGAGAGAAAGACTCCACCAAAAAACTATTAGAACTGATAAATGAATTTAGTAAAGTAGAAGGATACAAAATTAATATTCAGAAATCAGTTGCATTTGTATATACCAATAATAAAATGTCAGAAGGAGAAATTAAGAAAACAGTCCCATTTACAATTGCCTCAAAGACTATAAAATACCTAGGAATTAATTTAACCAAAGAAGTAAAAGACCTGTACTCAGAAAATTATAAGACAACGAAGAGAGAAATTAAAGAAGATACAAACAGATGGAAACACATACCATGCTCATGGATAGGAAGAATTAATATCGTTAAAATGTCCCTACTGCCTAAGGCAATATACAGATTCAACGCAATTCCTATCAAATTATCAGGGACATTTTTCACAGAAATAGGACATATAATCCTAAAACCTATATGGAACCATAAAAGACCCCGGATAGCCTCGGCAATCTTGAGAAATAAGAACAAAGTGGGAGGTATCACGATACTTGACATCAAATTATACTACAAGCCTACAATAATCAAAACAGCATGGTACTGGCACAAAAAGAGATACATAGATCAATGGAACAAAATAGAGAGCCCAGAAATAAGTCCATGCCTATATCGTCATTTAATCTATGACAATAGAAACAAGAATTTACGGTAGGGTAAAGACAGTCTATTCAATAAATGGTGCTGGGAAACTTGGACAGACACCAGCAAAAAAATGAAGCTGGACCACTTCCTTACACCATATACAAGAATAAATTCAAAATGGATTAAAGACTTAAATGTAAGATCTAAAACCATAAAACTCCTAGAAGAAAATACAGGAAGAAAGTTTACAGACATTACCCGAAGTAATATTTTTACTGATATACCCTCTTGGGCAAGGGAAGAAAGAGAAAAATAAACATATGGGATTACATCAAACTAAAACGTTTTTTCACAGCAAAGGAAACCATCAATAAAACAAAAAGGGATCCTACTGAATGGGAGAAGATATTTGTCAGTGATATATACGATAAAGGGTTAATATCCAAAAAAACTCAACTCAACTCCAAAAAAACTCATTTATAAAAAACTCAACTCAACTCCAAAAAAACCCCAAAACAACCCAACTGAAAAATGGGCAGAGGACATGAAGAGACATTTTTCTAAAGAGGACATACAGATGGCAAACAGACATATGAAAAAATGCTCAACCTCACTAATCATTAGCGAAATGCAAATAAAAACCACAATGAGATATCACCTCACCCCAGTCAAAATGGCTATCATCAATAAATCAACAAACAACAAGTGCTGGCACGGATGTGGAGAAAAGGGAACCCTTGTGCACTGTTGGTGGGATTGCAGATTGGTGCAGCCACTATGGAAATCAGCATGGAGGTATCTCAAAAAAGTGAAAATGGAACTACCTTATGACCGAGCAATTCCACTCCTAGGTATCTATCCAGAGAAATCCAAAACTCTAATTTGAAAAAATTTATGCACCCCTATGTTTATTGCAGCACTATACACAATAGCCAAGACATGGAAACACCCCAAATGCCCATTGGTAGATGACTGGATTAAGAAACTGGGGTACATTTATACGATGGAGTATTACGTAGCCATAAAGAAGAATGAAATCTTACCATTTTCAACAATATGGATGGACCTAGAGAACACTATGCTAAGTGAAATAAGTCAGACAGAGAAAGACAAATACCATGTGATCTCACTTATATGCGGAATCTAAAGAGAAGAATAAACGAATGAACTAATCAGAAACAGTCTCAGAGACATAGAGGAAAAACTGAGGGTTGCTAGATGGGAGGGAGGGTGGGGATGAGGGGGAAGGTGAGGGGATTAGAAAGCACAATCGGTAACCACACGATTGCCACAGGGATACGGAAGTCAATTTGGGGAATATAATCAATACTGTAAAGATTTTGTAGGGTATCCGATGGACACTTGTCTTATTAGGGAAACCACTCGCTGTACACCTGAACCTGAAGCTGAGTAGTAATGAATGTCAACTATAATTAGATATACATATTCACAAGAAGTGGAGTACAGCATTAGGAATAGAGACAGTAGAAATGTAACGGCTGTATGTGATGTCAGAGGGATGTAGATGGGGGAGGTTATCACTTTGTGAGGGGCATAAATGATAAATGTCTAACTATTACATTGTTTTGCACACCTGAAACTAATAAAATAAATTTTTAAAAATGTATGTAAGTAGAAACAGTATCGAAGTGCTGGCGTTTTTATTCCTTCAACAAACAGCCTGTACCTGGTGCTTATAAAAAAGGATTTCCCTTTGACTTGATTGTTTTCTTTGCCTGGGGGCAGGGCGGGCCTTCGCCCACTAAGATGGGACTCTCAGCTTTCTTGGCTTCTTCTCCAGAGAACTCAACACATTCATTTCAGGGAAGTGAGCATGGGACAGGGTGGGAAGTCTGTGTGCAAAGGCAAGCTGTTACGTCAGGCAGTACCTTTCCTGAGGTGATGAGAATCGAAAATCACACAGGTCAGGTGGAAAATGGAGTCTCCTGCCCCTGAGCCCTCTAAGTCTATGAAAAACATGTTTTCCTTTGAGTGATGGGACAAGGGCACATTTGGGGATGGAGATTGAGCTAATTATGATGTTAAGAATTATAGTTCATCCAAATAGGCAGAATAAAACACAAAATCTATTGATTATATGGCTTATGGTATATTGTAAATTTAAGCAAAACCCTCTGCAGAATCTTAGCTCTTTCCCAAATGCCTTATAGGTTTTTGGCATATATTCACAAAACATATAAGCAGAAGGTTTTTCACATCCTATGACACTTGAGATCTATGGGGACTACAACCTGAATTTCCATCAATAGGGGGCTGGCTAAACAAATGATAGCACAATTATACCATGAAATACTGTGTAGCTATTAAAACAAGAACGGGATCAATCTGAATGAGCTGACCAGGAACATTCTCCATGACATATTATCAAGTGAAATAACTTCGAGACCAATATGGACAGCATGATTTCACTGTCATATAAAAACATATGTGTGCATGTACACACATAGATATGCAATAAAGCACAGCAGAATGTTGAGAAAGATCCTGTTAAAGGCATTTAAGTAATGGAGCGTGGATTGGAGAAAAGGCTGTAATTTCCACTTCTTTCTTTAATCATTATAAATGATGGGATTTGAGGCAACCTTTCTTTTTTTGTTCTTCTGTATTTTTTAAAAAAAATAAAAACCTTGTAAAAGATTCATAAAGGGTTTTCACTATTTAAAGGAGTCATTTTGTAAAGTGAAGAGTAATAACAGCTATTATTTGTTGAGTGCTTATTTTATGCCAAGCCCTGTATCTAAAGCTTTACAAACATTATCTCGTTGATTCAGTCCCCTTTTGAAGTAGACCATTTTTATCTCCACTTTGTGAACGAGGCAACAAGCTCACAGAGGTTAAAGATCGCGTTGGAGACCCCACGTCAGCACATCCGCACGTGGTGGAGCCAATATTCCATTTTTGGTCTGGTCTCTGCGTCGGCTACTTTTGACGGGTACGCTGCTCCTGAACAATCTCTTGAAAAAGGGAATAGTTTTGTTTTCTATATTTAGGTTTTCATAAAGCAGATTTTAAAATCACGGGGATCGGATGCAATGACTTGTGTGACGATCAGCTTCATCAGAACAACATCTAATTTTTACCCGACCCCAAGCAGATGCCATATGGATTAATAAAACAATTACAAAATGAAAAAGAAAACTATATACTATTGCACTGGTGAGTCCTCAAAAAGCAAACAACTTGGTTGTGTAAATTGTAATGTGATTTTATGAATGGAAAAAGTGAGCTGAAGTAGGTAGGGTAAATGACCTGAAGTTAAAGACTTCTTAATCCTCCCTTCCTGCCGTCTTTCTAGTCATCCATTCAACTTGCCATCCATCCATTCACCGACCCATGCACTCATGCGTCTTCCCATTTTTCTATCTATCCATTAATTTAGCACACACTTATGAAACGGGCTCCAAGGGAATTTGTTAACAACTGTGAGGAATACTAAATGGGATCAGATAATTCTCAAGGAACTTACAGACTAGCCATTTGTCACTATGACATGTGGCTCCTGGGCTGGATCAGTTGAAAATCCTTAATGAAGTGGAGGAAGCCAGTACCCCTGATATCCCTTGGGGGACTGAGCCCAGGAGCCTCCATGCGGAACCTATGAGACTTGGGCCAGAAATGCCGTGAGGTGGCAGCCTGTGGGGAGGACGGCATGCTTGGGAATCTTGCACTGAGGTGAGGACACCTTGGAAATAGGGAATATGCCTGCTTTGCTTTTATTAGGAAGAGACCCAGGCCTTAGTACGTCTTGAAGAAAGCCTACTTTGTTCAGCTGGAAGTTTACTATCTTTCGATAATGGTGTGATTGTGCTTTTGTGGGAGAAAGAACTGGCTAGACTGCTGGTGGGGGTCCTGGTGCTGGCGGTGAGGTGGTGGCTGGGTAGTGAGGTGTAGCAGCCAGAGGCTCTCTCCAGTGAGGTCTCCCAGTGGTGACAAAGGACCCTCATCAGTGAGTCCCCACAGGCCTGAGTCTGAAGATCAAGATGGAAGAACAAGAGTGTAGCTGGTGGCATGAGTAGGGCTCACAGTTTCTGCTTTTTCTCCCCTCTGAAGCTGCGGCATCCTTGGACATAGATACTATGTCTCCAGTAAAGGCAACTGTGATCACAAGGGAAGAGCACAGGGTCTGTCATCAAAGACCTGAGTTTAAACACTGCCTCCACCACTTAATGACCTCTTTGTCATAGGCACGCAACTCAACCTCTATGTGCCTCTGCTTTCCTATACATAGAATAAGTGGTCATGGGAATTAGAGAAAATCATGGAGCAGCGCTTCACATGAGTGCTTTGTATTTATTTTGGTGCATTTTTTTTTCTTGCTGCTCGAGACCTTCTCCCAGCCCTAGATTGCCATTTGCCCAGAAATTGCAGGACAGACCCTGATTCAAGAGACAGGCAGATCAAAGAACTCTCCATGCTACCAGCAGGTAGTCTGTCCTTCCTACGTGAACTTTCACATTCTCTCCTCAGTTCCTATGCTCCAGACCTATCCTTCTAGAGCAGCAGTTCTCAAGTAGGAGCCATTTTGTCCCCTAGGGGACATCTGCAATGTCTGGAGACTTGACTGTCGTAACCAGGGGAGAAGATGCTACTGGCTTCTACTGAGTGAAGCCCAATGATGCTGCTAACCACCCTATCATGCATAGGCCAGCTCCCCACAACAAAGAATTATCCCTCCCCAAAATGTCAATAGTACCAAGGTTGGAAAAACTCTACTGTTGATTCAAGAGTGAGACAACAGATACCCAGGTAGAGAGAATGTCGTGCCTTAAGGCCAAACCCAAGTGCTTTTACTAACAACACCCTTTCTGAGACCTGAGTTGGGGCTGAGCATTATTAACAATGATTATTAGGATGATTCTAATGATAGTATCAAAATAATTTACCCCAAGAATCTTCTTTCTCCAGTCTTCTCCATCTCAAAAATGGCACCACCAACCAGTGTCCAAAGCTGGAAGCCTGAAAGTTAGTCTTAATTCTTCTTCCCCTCACTTCCCTCCTCCATAACCCTATTCAACTGCTGGTCCTGGCATTCCAAAGTACACCCTGAATCTACCGGCTGCCCAAGGCACCTCACTCTTTTTGGGCATCACCATTCAAAAGTCTCTTAGCTGATTGTTCTTTCCCCATCTTGTCTCTCTGAAATTCAGTCTCCATGGAGCTGCCAAACTGATCTTTTGAAAAGCAAATAATTTAATCAAACCCTCCCACTGCCCTTGGAATAAAAGCCTAATTCCTTGAGGTTCCTCAGAGTTCAGTTCCAGAACAAGTCACATTCTTCCCTCCTTGGGGCCTCTGTGCGTCTTGGTCCATCTGTGAAGGGTGCTTTCTCTGCCTTGCCATAGGCTGGCTTCCTCTCAGCTTCTCAGTCTCAGTTTAAATAACTTCCTCTCCGAGAGAGGCCAAACCTCATCTCTCTAAATAGACCCACCTTATTATTCTCCTCTACACATCTCATTTATTTCTGTCACTGCATTTCTACAATGTGTAATTAACTAAACTACTAAACTAATTATTTTGTTTACATATCATCTGTCTCCTTCTACTAAACAAGGGCATGACCTGTGTTTCCCATGTTCATTGCTGTATCCCAGCACATAGCACCATGCCTCCATCTAGCAAGTGTTCAACAAATTCATTTTCAAATGAATGAGCTGACTCTTCAAATTAGTGCTGTAGCTGACAAAACATTGTCAACCATATTTGTTATGTCTGGAAGGAGGGAAGTAAAGGGAAGCTCTCACTGAGGATTGTTTAACCATCGGTATTTATATTGGTGATGGCTATAGAGTAGATCCTGCTAATAACAACCACGCTGGCAGCAACACAACATTCCATCCTGGGTTCAGGGTGTGGAGGAGGGTCAGTGGTTGCCTGACCCATTTCCAGTGGCTACACATACTTGATGAACAGCTGGGTTAAGTCTAGGATCTGTGATCTTGGAGCACAGACAGACTTCTTGGCTCATTGAGGGGAGAAATCCTCCCTGGTGGAATCCATAGCAAGTGTCCTAACTGGATAAGCCATTCAGCATCCAGGGCAGGCTTTATAGATCCTAGATTCACATGGGCAAGCTGTAATCCCTGTTCTCTGTCCTTTAGCCCCATTTCTCTAAACTTGCTTTCCCTGATTCCTACCTTCCTAGTCTTCTTTTCCCTTTCAGGCTTTGCCTGATTTTTTTTTTTTTTTTTTTTTTCATCTCTCAAGTTTCACTAATTTCCAACTGTTCAGCAACAATATTGTAAACTGTGCCCCTATTTACACCTTTGGAGATAGAGTTGTATAAGCTGTATTTGCTTATTTTCTGTATTCCAGATGCTCTGACATCAGGGGCCTTGCTGACCCCAAGGGACTGCCCCTCCCAGGGTTAATTAATTCCTAGAGATCCTGACTGACTTGCCTGGAAGCAAACCTTTATATGCAAACTAACCAATCCAGAGCCCGCATTCCTCCCCCCCCCCCCCATCACACTGCCTAGCCTTGCCTTTCCAGTGGGAACGTCAGGAAGTCTCTTAGCCCTGTGTCCCCCTCATTCTCCCTGAGCCTGACTGACCCTCGAGCTCCTCTTGGGGCCCTGCTTGGCGTGAAGTGCCTTCTGCTTCTAGAGACCTGTGAGCACAAAAACTTCTTTCATAACAATCATTTCAGTGTCTACGGGTCTTACTATAAAACAAATCCTAAGTAAATTTTAAAACAAGCGGGTTTTCTATTGAACTGTATGTCAAAAGATTTTTATATCTATTATAAATGTTTTTATTTTTAACAGATTCAACACACACTCTTTGGATATAGTAGTAGTTCCTGCTAAAGACAGAAACCATTTGCTATTCACTCATGAATTAACTTATAAAACTATGCCCCAAATAAATCCTTCTCTGTTGCAACACACTTGTTATCCCAGTTGCAGTCCATTAATGATGGCTTCCTGTCAGTCATTAGCTGATTAGTAGACAGTCGGGGACTTGTCACCTCTCTAGGCTCACCTGTGCCCCGGGTCGGTGGCAGGACCCATATCAAGGTATGTGGGCTTTGCTTAGCCAAAGACTAGATGTCAGCGTCTCGTTGCACCACTTGCCCCCACACACTGTCTGTTGGGTTACCCAGGAGTCCTGGATCCATCCGGATGGAAGAAGTATAAAAGCTCATCACTCTCTTTCCTTACAGCCCCAGATACAAAAATTGTTGGTTTTCCCAGCTAGACTTGGGCTCATCATTTTTACCAAGAAAATCAGATCCCAACACTGCTTCGGGGAGACTGTCCAATTTCCAGGCAGTGTAAGCGTTTTTCCTTACTATGTCTGAACAAAGTCTCTCGTGTGGCAGGCAGTGCCCTTCTCTTCTTATTCTGGGCTCACTGAGCCTGGGCATAGCCATCCTTCTTGTAGAAAATTTCCACAGACTTGCTCATTGTTATTTGTTCTGCTCCACAATAAATCAAACAGATGGCTTCATCCTTTCCTCCCAGGTCCTATTTTCTGGCCTTTGATCATGTTTGTTGCTTAATGACGGCCAATCCACTGGACAGTCATTTGTCTGAGACCTCTACGGCCGAGGCTGTCCACAATCCCTCGTGAACTTCTTTGGGTTTGGGGGGTTTGATGAGCAATCACTCTTATCCACGGGCTGGATATTAAACAGCTGGGGCTCTCGGATGCCATTTCAGGGACTTGCCCAGAAGACAAGGAAGCAATTTCAGAGACAAGAAGCAATTGCTTTGAAGACTCCATCCAGATTCCTCAAAGTGTTCTGTGGCTGACCACAGGAACATGATGGAGGGAAGGTGCTGGACTCTGTGTTTCATATCCAAACTCTACTGTTCCCACTGTTTGCAATTTATATCACCAGCCTGCTAAACTGGGGCCCTTCCTTCCCCCAGGCTGGGAGTGTGGACCTTCACGGAAATCTCCTCTTACCTCCAGACACTGACTAGCACATAAAAAATAACATGCAACCTGAGTCCTGGTGGAGAGGCCTTCATGCTCTCATTCATTAAATATTTACTGAGCATCTACCATGTGGCAGGAGCTGGGCTGTCTGTGGCGCTGAATGTAAAGATGACTAAGATCCATCCATGTCCTGCCCACTGGCCCCATAGAGGTTATGGTCTAGCCGGAAACACACACTGCCCTTATTACCCAGGGCAGGCTGTGAGAAATGTTATCACAGGGGCACATTGTTAACATCCATGAGGCAACGGAGAGTAATACCACATTAATTCTGTGCAGGGGGTAGGAGACAGCTTCATGAGGATGGAACACTTGGAATTAGTCTGGTATTCGCAATGTCTTTTACACCATGACTCCATTTACTTCTCACAGTAGCCAATGACGTGGGCAAGGAGTATGCTCATTTGTCGAGTGGGTTATCAGGGTTCAGAGAGGTGGAGTGAGCAATTGAAGGCCACCCAGAGGGTAGGTGGCAGGTCCACAGGGAGCCTGTTTAAATCTAGGGGCAGTTTTATGCCATCTTGCTTCTCAGGAGAGTATGGTGGGCCAGGAAACAACGGTGCATCTGGGGCTGGTTCTCCAGTTGCTACCCAATAGTACAAGGACACAAAGGTGGTTTTAGCACTAAACCAGGGAGCCTGGTCCAGCCTGACAGGTATTAGGGGTTTTTCATTCTGGCCAATGTGACTGTCTGTATCTGAGGTCGTCTCCTCCAGAAGCACAGACCAGATCCTTTGCTGGCACACAGCCTCATCCATCGTCATTAGCACATGGTCTGCTATACTCAACAGGGCAGCCACAGAAATGACTGCTCCTTCTTCAGTGTCTATCTCTATAGGGTTCAGAGTGCACTCCTCGGGTCCTTTAGCCTTCTTACTCCCTGATAGCAGACCCAGAAGAGGGAGAGCGAAATGAGTGATGAAGGGAGAGGAGGAAGAACTACTATTATGCCCACCAACTAGCTATGCAAAAGCTTTTTCCTTTCACCATTTCATCCATGTAACAGCACATCAGGCAGACATTTTCTCCATACAGATAAGAAAACTAAAGGTGAAAAAGTTATATTACTACCCAGGACATACTTACTGGTTTGACTTAAGAAAGATAAGGCTTGTAAAGAATTTACAACGATTCTTAACACACGTTAAGTGCTCACCAAATGCTAGTTGTTTTGTCAATGATGCTGCTTTTTTTAAGCATTTGTATCTCTTCTATCTTTATGGAAGGCAGTGGGAAACTGGGTTTTCCCAGGGCAGAAATTACCCTCATGAAGTTCATGGAAAGCGTCTATCCTGCAAGAGTGCTTTTAACCTGTGTTCTCACTGTCGTTGGTATGGGTGGGGGTGTAATTCAGAAAAGGCTTCTCTGGAAGACTGAGGCAGACTAAGACATAAGGGATTGATGAGTTGGGATTAACAGCAATGGAGGAGTGCATCACACAGATGAGTGGCAGGAACAGTGCTGGGGGGCAAGGGCATGGGGCACCCGCCACAGCCCAGGGAAGGCTGCATGCATTAGAAAGACTGCATGTAGAAAGGGGAGAAGATAGGGCCCTGGGGAATTTTTAGGCATAATAAATATTCAGTTGGTCACCATGAATATTCAGTTAGGCAGAGATTTGCAGATAGGCCCTTGAGCTGGAACTGACAAGGGGACTGAGTTCTTTTAAGAATCTCCCACTATCGAGGGAACATATGCCACAACAGAGAACTGGAAAGGATCGTAGGCGGAGGCAAATAGCTAGAAGCTTCAGTGAAGAGCAGTAGATGAGTGACAGCTGGCAGGAGCTGAGGTCTTCTAGGATGACGTGAAAAGCAGCCTTCAGCTGAACAGCCAGGCCACACAGTACAGCTGTGGGTCTAATTATTTCCATTTGTGTGCAACTGTCTACAATCTCTAGGGGGTATTTTCCTGCTTGGCAGGTTCTTATAAAATCACAGAAATACAGTGCTAAAGAGACTGTGAAAGACAGACACTAACTCCCGAGGTTCTTAAGCACGTGTGGAGTGGCAGGGCAAGGCCCGGCTGGTGGCCAAGGGCACAGTCTCCTACCCACCTCCCACAGTGCGTCCTCAAAGTTACTCACTTTTCTTCCTGGCTTCTGAGAACAATTTCATCAGGGAACTTGGCTCGGCAGCGACACAATAAAATGTGTAAAGAACTCATCCACACATCATTTTAAGGAGCCAGAGAGGAGAGTCTTTCTAACTTAGTTGTAGAATCCAGCCTGGGACTCAGTTCTGCTCACTCCCAGCCCGGTTTCTGCATATTTCGGGTTGCAACGGAGGGTGTTCATGGAGCCACTGCCAGCTCATTTGGTGCCTGTGGGTGAATGAGAAAAAGGGGAACTCCTCTAGGTAGTCACAGCCCCCGTGAGCAAAACGACTCCCTCTGCCAGGTACCTCATGCGGAACACAACCTGTATGATTCTGAGTGATGAGGAATTAGAAGTGGATCTGGCGGGATCCATAGTGCCATTTCTGTATCCTCCCGCCTCCCTCCAGTCTTCTATCTCCCTCTCATTCACTTTTTAAAAAGTGTGCTTCTGGTAGATGCCTTCCGCATGAACGATGACACTTTCCTGACTCATCTGGTAACGAATACCACTGGACAGGGAGAGCGGTGGCATTAAATTTCTGACCACGACAATCTGGAATTGCTAGAATGCGAGTACGAGACTGGGAGAGGCTAGGACACTTAGAGATGTGAGTGAGGCTGAAGGTGCTTTTAAGACAGTATGAAAAAAAAGAAAAAAAAGAATTCTATTAAATTTGTTAAGCTATTAAAAAAAAAAAAAAGACAGTATGGACTTCTCTGTTTGGATCTCTACTGCCAAACAGCAACCCTTCATGATCAGTAGGAAAAAATCACCTTATACAGAGGTGATTTGGAGAATCTCTTAAAACAACAGTGTTTCTTGTTTTGAGGGCAGAGACTCCTCAGAGCCTTGTGATGACTTGTGAAGAAGGATCTGTAAGTGGTACATCACTGCAGACACAGCCACCACCTCCACCACCACCACCACCCCTCCCCTGGTTCAGTGTCCTACTGTGAACGTAGACACTTCAAAATGGAGGAATGCCAACCCTTCCTGTGGTTTCTGTGGAGGTGGGGACATTAGGGAGTGAGAACTCTGGGTGGGGGTAGGGTAAGGTGAGGACTATAGCTTCTGGGCTGTTCCTGGAGCAAACTGTGAAGCATCTGTGCTCTGTTCTCATGAGGAATGCCCTTTGGTGCGATGCTTACATTTGTGCACACACTTCCGTTCATGCAGACTCAGTAAATATTTGTTGAAAGAATGAAGAGATTTGTTCCCCTAAGAAGGTTAAAATTCCTCCTTTCTCACAGATTTGCTTGGGCCACTACCATTTTTTAAGCTCACACCTGCCTCATGTTCACTGTGCCAGGGATTGTTGCAGAGGTTTTACGTGTATTGATCCATTTGATCCTAACCCTGTGAGGTGGGGACTGTTACTCCACATCAAATTTACACAAACTCCATCTCCTTTATTTTCTAACAAATAGTATATGCTGTCATCGTGCATTTATTCCTTCATTCATTGAATATTCTTAAAACACCTATTCTGTGCCAGGAACTGTCCCAGGTACTAGTGACAGTTGGATCAGTTCCCAGCTACTGTTTTAGCTGGAGAGAGAGAGAGATAACAAATGGGTGAACATAAATATAACCAAGCGGACAAGTGCCATGATAGATATGAAGATCCTCTGAGAAGACGGCATTTAAACTAGGGTGCAAAGGAGCCAACATGACCAGAGTTCAGAGAAAAGTATTTCACTGAGGAGGCAGCGTGTCCACAGGCCCTGAAGCAGGGGAGAACTTGGCTAGTCTGAAATTTACAGAAGGCTGCAGCAGAGAAAGTGCAGAAGAGAGTGGGAACATGGCTGAGATGTAGGCAGGAGTCAGACCACCAAATACTCTGAAGGCCAAGTGCAATGGGATTTCAATGGGGGGCTTGAAGTGGGGAGTTACCCGATCAGATTAATGTCTTAAAAGGATTACTTTGTCTGCTCTGTGGAATATGGGCTGCAAGGGAGAGGACAGAGAGGATGTGGGAGGTGAGTAGGCAGCTCTTGCCCTAGCCCAGGCAAGAGATAATGGTGACTTATGTCGAGACGGTGGCAGTGAAGAGGGATAGAAATGGACCGTTTGAAGCTATAGTTTGGAGGTAGAACCGTGAAGACTTGCAGATAGATTAAATGTGGGAGTTACATAAAGAAGGTGATAAAGAATGCTTTCTAGGTTTTGACTTAAAATGGAATGGGTGACAGGCACTCTGAAAAACAGTTAGGCTTACTGGTTTATATCAATCAATACAAATTATTGTAAACTTATAAAGTTAAACATAAATATACCAGATGATCCAGAAATCCCACTCCTAGGTATTTACCCAAGAGATATGAAAACTTATATCCAAACAAAAACGTGTATCCTAAATGTCCTTCAGAGGGTGAATCAGTAAACACCTCATGGTACATCCTAACCCTTAATCCCTGGCAGCCATTGATCTGTCCTGTCTGATCTGACATTTCCCAGAATGTCGTATTAATGAGTAAGTAACATTTGAGACTGGTTTGTCTCACTCAGCACAGTGCTTCTGCGATTCATTCAGCTGCTGTGTGCTTCAAGAGTCCATTCCTTTTTACTCTTGAGTAGTTTTCCAGCAACATTTCCACCAAAAGCCAGCTTTAATGTATGCAAATCTAAAAATAAATTGAACAAATATTTTGAAACAGAAAGGGAAAAAATCAAGGGGGAGAAATGAAAAATCCATTTTGTGAATGGCTGTACTGCATTCTGAGCTGGAGAGATGGAGGAAGAAATGGATGGGTGGGATGGGGAGGGAGATAACGAAACTATTATCTACATTTCATAAATTCTAGTGTGGAGGCTTTTTTTTACAGGTTTTTTTCTTTTTTAGTTTCAGGTATACAAAACAATGCAACAGTTAGACATTTCACCCCTCACAAAGTGGTAACCTCCCTTCCCCAATCTATTGCCTCTCTGACATCGTACATATCTATTAAAATTCCATTGACTCTATTCCCTGTGCTGTACTCCATACCTCATGACTATATATATATATATATTCAATTACAGTTGACATACAATATTATTCAGCTTCAGCTTCAGGTGTACACTGCAGTGGTCAGGCATCTACACCGTCCATGAAGTGGTCTCCCTAGTAAGACATGTGCCCATCTGATACCCTACAAAATCTTTACAACATTATCTATTATATTCCCCAAACTGTCTTTCATATCCTTGTGGTAATATTGTAGTTACCAATTTATGCTGTCTAATCCCTTCCCCTCCTCCCTCATCCCCAGGAGGCTTCTTGAATTAACCTTAACAGTAGGTTCGGTTAGGCAACAAGTAAGTACTGTCCCTCTGAGGTTCTGTGGGAGGGGAGGAGGGTGAACTGCTTGAGGGGAAGGAATCAGGGAAGGTGAGGAGTGGGGAGAAATGAGAGTCCAGCCTCCCAGAAGCTGTGGCTGCCTGAACCCCTGGCTCACCCTCACCCAGTGTCTGCTCTGTGGCCAGCTTGGCAAATGACCTATTAGCATCCACATCTGATGTCTCTGCTGGCCCTATGCAGGTCTAACCCTGTTTGGGGCTGCCAGTATCTCTGGGCCTTTCCCAAAATCATTGGCATAGATCACTGAGTCATTACAGGAGGCAGGGAAGCGCTGGGAGGAAGTAAATGCTGATGCCTGTCTGTTCTGGTCCAGAGGAAATTTGAAGAATGTTTCCCAGAAACCTGGATCCAGACTGAAGTTGGGGAGGAAGTAGAGAAGAAAAAGGAAGAGCGAAGGGAGGAGAGAGAGGAGGAGGTGAAAGATGCTGGCTCCTCAAGTCTGTTTAGAGTTCAGCTTTCTGGTTAGAATCCCAGGCCTTCCTTGTGTGTAGCCTACCTAATCCAGAGCTAGTCCTGGAAGCAAGACTCCAGGCACAAATTCCACCCACTTCCCATTTTCACAGTGGGGAAAACCATATGTATAGACATGTTTGCTTTTGAAATGTTTCTGCAGCAAAAGGCTGGAAAAGAAGATACTGTTCACAATTTAGTGAACAATGATTTCTTTTAGGTGGTACAATTACAGGTGATTTGGGGGGGAAAACTATCATAAAAAGGAAAAAGAAAATCAAGACCTCTATGGTATGGCTTCTACACAGAAACACGGACAGTATAAGCCACAGAAACACTGGAAGCTTTTGTCACTGTTCTCCCTTCTCCGAATTTCTCCTGTGTCACAGAATCTTCCTTTTCCCCTGGCTAATCTGTCATTCATGGGAAAATATTATCTCTATGTTACATTACAGAAAAGATCTTCTATAAACTCAGTGAGATGAGGAGTACCCACTACACTCGGAGATACAGTAGTTGCTCAATAAACTTTTGTTGTAGAAATAGAAAAATGACCAGTTAACAGTGGCTAATCCAGTGCTGCTGAATAGAAATAGAATGCAAGCCAGTAGCTATATTAAAAACAGTAAAAGAAACAGGCAAAATCAAACTTAATATATGTATCATTAATCCCATATATCTAAAATATTATCATTCCAACCTGTAATCAATATAAAAATTACAAATGTAATATTTCCCATTCTTTATTTGTAATAATTCTTAAAAGTCCCATGTGTATTTTACACTTACAGACACTTTTCAAGTGTTTAAAAGCCACGCATGGCCTGTGGCTACATTATGGGGCAGCACTGGTCTAGCCCAAGGCGTGACATATGTTGACTGTCAATATTTTCTGAATGACTGCCTGGTAGGAACCAGAGGGAGAGCTGATCCTTGGAGGGGCTTGGGAAGTGTCATAATGCTGTGAGATTCGGTGCCAGGCTCTCAGGTCCTACAGCAGGGAGTTGATTTGTCGGTGGGATTGTGCCTCAACCTGTGTCTATGGCATGAGACCCGCGGAGTTCCTCTTATGCTTTTTATCTGGTGGTGAGGAAGCTGGCTTTGAGTCACCAGTGGACTCTGCGTGTACTCTTGCCATCACTGCCAATAAGAGAGGAAAACAGCTAGGGCTTGCATGCATAGTAATACTCACATGGGGGGCAAAGCCTTCTTTAGGATCGTCAGGAACACAACTTTAAGAATGTGCACGCACGGGACACATAGAATACACGTGCCTCCTACAAAGAAGCACTGCACACATGTGGGCAGATGCAACGCTGGAACTTGCACGCTGCTACCCCCAGGAGTATTTTTCTTCTTGTCAGGGGAACTGCTTTGCTGCCTTCTGTCTTGCAAGCTGGCCCCACATTAACCCACCATGCCTAGCTGTGCTTGAGGGGCCTCTGGCCATCACTGGCAGTGGGGTTTGTTCCCCTCTAAGTGTGGTCCTGTCTTCTGTCCATCGATGCTCCCCACTGCCTGTGTCAGACAGTTTTGCACAGCTCGGGGAGTGGCACTCTAATGGCAAATCACAGACTTGTAGAGTGAATCGGTCCTTCCATTGAGTCCAACCTGCCACAGAATCTAGATATTTCTTCTACAGTCTTCCTCACTGGTGGTCATCTGTCATTAAAGCTTAAACATTCCCAGAGAAGGGGAGCTCATGATACCACAAACTGCAATCCAAAGTGTACTCTATGGATTGCAGCTCTGGTGGTGTGAAAATTCTTTATTATATCGTGCCTGATTCTACCTCTGAGTAGCATCCACACGTGGGGCTGGGCTCAGCTCCTGACCAATGCAGAGTAAACCTGCCCTGCGATGGGGGAAATGGGCATTTGTGCCCATGTTTTAACTGTAGCGCCCTCTCTGCAAGGGGGTATCGGTCCTTTCTCTCCATTCCCCCCAGTCACTATCTACACATTACTCTGCTTGATTTGTTTATGTCCCCTCCTGTTTATGATATGTCTATGTGACATGGTCTTAGTTACCTAACTCCTGGACTATCTTCTGTCTCCCCCAAATAATGTAAACTCCTTGCGGGCATTTACAGAACACAGTAACATGTCTGACGTATAGTAGATGCCAAACAAAATTGGTTGAATGAACAAATAAATGTGTATAAATGTGAATAAGTATGCATTTTTAATCTGCTCTTTCAGAAAGCAAAGGGAATAAGAATTGAAAAAACCAATTGGATGTGGTGAAATTTTAAGATACCAGTTTACGTATAGTAGGGAAAAACCCTGAGATCATTTTAAAGGGGGCAAAAGATGGATGGGAAAAATGGGACCGGGGAGCTGTGGGTAAAACTGTGCATTTGTGATACCTGGAAGAGTGGGAAGGAGAAAGTGGCAGCACAATGACGGGAGGGGCTCATTCTTTACTTTCTGGTTCCTCCTAAAACCCCAGCAATATGACCTCTTTTTCTTTGTCATACTATTGAACCTCGTCATAGATAACCCTACCCAATCTAGGTTGCGTTAGTTTTTCTCTCCCCATTTATTCTGTTCTACCTCGCTCCTTATGAATGAATAAAGAAATAACATTTTCAACATCAAATGTTGAACCTGGACCCGAGCAGGCAGAAAGGCATCATGCACTGCATGAAGTTTCTAAAACCCCTGACCAATTGTCCTTTCTCAACATTTTTCCTGTCTTCCCGTGGTCTCTGTGCCTCCCTGTAGATTGGGTTCTTGAGCTATTTTCTTACATTACTCTTTGTTATGGGTTGAATTCTGTCTCCTCAAAAAGCATGCTGGTGTCCTGACCCCCAATACCTCAGAATGTGACCTTATTTGGAAACAGGGTTGCTACAGATGTAACTAGTTAAGATTAAAATGAAATCATAATGGAATAGTGTGGGCAGTGAATCCGTTATGAACGGTATCCTTATAAGAGGAGCCCCGGGGGAGAAGGCCAAGATGGAGGCAGAGATTAGAGTGATGCGTCGACAAGCCAATGGAGGACAAGGGTTGCCAGCCATCATTGCCGGCCGTCACCCGAAACTAAGAGAGAGGCAGGGAAGAGATTCTCCCTCAGAACCCTCAAATGGAACCAAATCTGGAGACTTCTAGATTTGAGACAATAAATGTCAGGTGTTAAGCCACCCAGTGGGTAGTGCTTTGTTACAGGACCCCTACGAAACGAAACGAAGATACTCTTTCTCTGTTTGAAATCTCTTCCTCCTAGCATTTTGTCTTCCCCAAGAAACAGGGCCCAACTGGGACCCCTCGCAACATTCCGGCCTCACCTTTCCTTGACTTATAGCTTAAGAATAGATCATCCCCCTGCAGCTTGAGCCTGGAAGGTCCCCTTGTCCCAGTTTCCTGTTTTAGAAAATGACCCTGAAACTTATGATTAATAGCCTTAGGCTTATTGATCACAATCTCCATGGTCTAGCATTCTTTCCAGGCTACTCCCATCATTGTTTCTGGGTTGCTGACACCACCAGAGAACCACATTGCCAGAAGGAAAACTCCATACAGACCCCTGGAACCATCAGGTACCCTCTGGAGGAAGGCCCGGATTTTCCCTTAAATACCCTAAGCCAGTCTGAGAATGTTAATGCAGTTTTTAGAGGTGTTAACCCGCTGCCTTCTTAGATCACCAGTGCTCTGATAATAAATGCTTCTCCTGTACCCCAGCTCCTGCGTTGGGCTATTGGCTGAGCAGCGCAGGCAGCACGAGCCCCAGACTTGGTTGCCCTCTGTTTTTACCCATCTGTGATTTTCCCGTTCGTTCCTTCTACAAGATTCACCAGTTCTTCATTCTCTTTGACCTCTACACTGAAATCTTCCAACCTTCAATTTCTGTCCCTAACTTTCCCCTCAACTTCCTACAGATCTTCAGCTCAGTGCTTTACATCTATTTCAGACTCAACGTGTGTCATACTAAAGTGATTCTCTCTCCTCAGCCCCAACTGTTTCCAAACATCTCACTTTCTGCCATGTGCCTCTGTCATGCTTTCCTCACCCAGGCCTGAAATTTTGACTCCTCTGTTCTACCCCTTAAGTGAATCTTTTGTATTTGTCATCTTTTCTCTATTCCGCACTTTTTGCCACCTTCATATAAGACCATAGGACTTGGATTATTGCAATAATCCACTAACTCGTCCTGTCTCCAGCCTTGCCTCACCTGGGCACCATAAGCTCTGCGAACCCCCACTTTCACCATGTCAATGTTTTCCCTAAGGACTTGTGGCTTCTCTAGCAATAGGCAGCTCATTCCAGGCTAGCCTCACATTGTCTAACTCTAGCCCCACGTTTGGTGCATCTCCTCAACAGCCCCTCCACTGCTCATGGGCACTTTTACCCCACATACTGTGCTTCCCCGAAAATAAGACCTAGCCGGACAATCAGCTCTAATGCGTTTTTTTGGAGCAAAAATTAATATACGACCGTTATTATATTTTTTATATTATATTATACTATATTATATTATGTTATATTATAGACCGTTTTATATTTTAGTAAAATAAGACCAGGTCTTACATTAAGTTTTGCTCCAAAAGACGTATTAGAGCTGATTGTCCAGCTAGGTCTTATTCTCCAATAAACATGGTAGCGTGGGTTAATCCCACGGCTCTGGGTTGTACGCATTCTCATCTCCAGAGATACTGACCATCAGCCCACACCATAGGTAAGCGACGTTCTCTAACCATGGGCCCGTGAGTTATTGTGGAGCAGGATGCATTAACCAGTCAGCATTGTTTAGTAATAATAATTGGATTTATGATTTGCAACTGGTTTCAGTGGAGGCTGGGGGTAGGTCAGTGGTTTCACGGTTCAGGCTGGTCATGTAGCTAGAATATACCTTTGTGACTCGCTCTAAGAGACCCCATCAAGAATAGACTTGAGGCTTCCTGGCACCAAGATGCTTTGCATGTGTGCTGGTGGTGGCTCCAGACCTGGGGACAATGCATGCCCTGTGCGTCATCCTGTGCCTGAGCCCTCTAGACCCCTTTGAATGCATATCCTTCTGCTACTGCTGTCTTATTTTTGTGTCCTCATCCTGGCATAGAACTGTTCCACGTATATAAACTGGGTCTTGGGAGTCCTTTTAGAGACTGAACACTTAAGGCAATCAGTGTGGAATTAACGCAGGTATTTACTCATGGCTTTGGACACATGAATGCCCAGTTTGTTTCCCCTTTCTATCCACCCATATCTAATCTCGAAGGAGGTCTCAAACTCCACTTTTCCAAGAGGTCTCAACCACTATCTTCCCATCTCACTGATATTCACAAAACTTGGCCTAAAAGGGCTTTAGCACTTGGTGACGTTTATTCTACCATTTTGGGGTACCACAGTTGAATGGGAAGCCTGGTTCCATTCAGCCAATTATTAGCTGAATTTGGGGAGTTATTTAACCCTCCTGAGTCTCAGTTTCCTCAAATAAAATGGGGATGTTAACGTGTACTACAAGTGGTCACTGTGCAGTCTGAACAAACAATACAGTAAGAGTGCCTGATAATCAAGGAGCAGGCAATCAATCTTAGCTCTCTTCTTCCCTTCCTGTATTTTCTTTCTCTTCCCAAGGAGACTATAAACTCTGTAGGAGAAGGAATAATGTTTTATACTTGCATGCTGTCGCCCAAAGCAATAAGCCCAGAAGGACATAAAGTAGACACTCAAGTCACAGAGTTCATGACCATCATGAGAACATTAAAGCCATGATTTGTGCCGAGTCTACCTCGATGGAAGCACATGCACACTGGCTTGGCTTGACACGACTTAACTCTCAGGAAACTTATTTTCCTTCTCTTTCTAATAGGATGATTGCAGCACACTTGCGAGAACTAATAAATGAAATAATGCAGGTAAATTTCCCGGTGCTTGGGAGGTACTCTATAAATATGAGGCATCCCGTCTGCTCCTCATTTTTCCCTCTGCTCCGAGGAATTTCTTGTTTCCATTGTGTGACCTGCCACACCAAGTTCTGGGGGATGCACAACAGACAGTCACAGCCCGGAGTCTGCAGCGTCATTAGAAAGTAGAAATAACCCTTACCATGGAGCGGCCCCCGCCCACTGCTGTTTTTAAGTGTGATAGGCATTCTACTGCTTATCAGCCCCTTCCCCTTCATCTCATGTCCCCTCACACACGATGGAGGGATATCTCCATCAGTAACAGAACGTGCCAGCTATGAAACACTTGGGTTTAGAGTGGAAGGAAATGGGAAGAAGAAAAACTCATTGAGGAGACAATGACAACGCTTGTGATGAGGCCTTAACAAGGCAGCTCTCCTGTGACTCCATCAGAGAGGACTGAGGAGGAATCTGTCACATCTGCAAGGATATTACATATGGAGAAATATAAAACGCCTGCCTCCTCTCTGAAAAGGTTCAGTTGGGGGAAAAAAACAAAAACAAACCACTGTGGAGGCTGGAGTGGGGTGAGCTGTTAATGAATCTGGCATTAAGACATTTGTGTTAACTCAAGGGAGGTGGCTCCATTCCCAGGTTTGGTTCAGCCCCTTCCGGGAGCTGTGGGAGGTCCTCATTGAGGTCAGCAGCAGAGAAGCTAAAATATTCAACTGCTTATTATTCCCACACATTGCACCACTTTCCCTAGAGTGTTTTGGGAAGAGACAATAGCCCTCCATTGGGTGAATTAGTCCCCCCTCAATTTCTGAGAATACCGTCCTTAATTCAGAGATGCTTCCTTCTCCTGTTTCCTTTGTACCTTCCCTCCTCAGAGAACTGAATGCTATAGGTTACTCTGGTTCTGAAGGTCACCTTGACACCATTTCTTATGCTTAAATGTGTATTATTTACTTAACACACCTATGGCTTTATTTACATATGAGGCTGGTTGTTACTGAGACAAGAGCAATCATTCCCTGCTTCCTCTGGAACAAGCAAGATGGCACCCAATCTGAGAGAAGATAGGCTCAGATGGGACTCCAAGAGTCTAAGTAGGAACAAGGGCAGAAGTGAAGATTCTTTGCTCGGTAAACGGCGATGAGACTGTGCCTGCTTCTTCAGGGGGGCAGACTGAACGAAGTAGAAAGTTCCAGAAGCCATGTTTCACTGGCTTCTCCCACATCAATGGGAGATGAGAAAACATGGATTACTCCTGTTTTCAGACAAGGAAACTGTGGCTCAGAATTTCAGTGACTTGAACAAAATCACAAAGGCAAACACAAGATGGAAAATTTCCTGGGCTCTACACTATGGAAACTGGGTCAGAAAAAGCTGGACCAGGTGGCTGGTCAGAGAGGCCCAGGTAGAAAAACAATGACTTGTCTCCTAGGCTGGACACAGTCAGAACCGGCATCTACTCCCATTCCTTTGCCCAGGCAAGGATTTCACTTCTACCTGTCTGCTCTCATGTTGTTTCACTCAGTGTTTATCTAAGAGAGTTTTGCTGACAGCAGCCTTTCCAGGTAGGAGTGTTGAGGAAATGGATTGGGTCAGAGTCACAGGAAATTATTCTAAAGGTCAGAGCCACAGGTAATTAGCACAAAGGTACTTAATCAGTGGCAGCCCTGGGCAGCAAGGACAGAGCTGCAGGGACTCCTAAGGCTCCGGGTCTTTGTCTTTGAAATCAGTCCCACCACAGACAAAGGCACAGGTGGGGGGGGGGTGTGGGTACGTGTGGGTGTTTAGTTCTATGCATTCCTACCACAGGTGCCCACTACTAGTCCATTGATACACAGTTGCATCCAGTACACTGCTCTGACCCGTGCAGTTCCCTCGGCACGCAGCAGCTTCTCTCCCTTACTCTTCCTCAGTTTGGCCACTCCACAACTTTCAAGACTCAGCCTGCAGGGCATTTCCTTTAAAAAGCTTGCTCCATCTCTTGTTTACTTATGGATAAGAGATCTTGTTCACTTCCTCTGGGCCCCCAGGGCTTCCGACTTCCCTCCTTACAGCACTCCTTGTCTATTCTTATCTCCTCACCTAGCCCTTGAGGTCATTGAGGTCAAGGACAGTGTGTCTTAGACTCCTGCATCACCAGTACTTAGCACAGTGCCTGACACACAGTAGGAGCTCAGTCATTGTTTGCTTTCAAAGAATAAATGCCCCATGGCTGAGAGCAAAACCATACACAAGCAAAGCTATCATGTAATTAGGATTTAATATATTTGACTAATATCGGCTTACGTGCATTGCCAAAACACAATATTAAATGTCTGAGTTATTTTGAAGGACATAGTGTGACTGTGTATAGTGACGCTTTCTAGGAGTATTAAGTGTATGCAGATCTTCTCCTCGACACTCTCACTGAGTTTTGCTTTAGTGTTACACCTCCAGCTTCATCAAAGGCCATTTTTCAAAAACTTGTATTAAAATCACCTCTCTGCACCTGCATTTTCCATAAAACTGTCCCTCACTGCCTTCTACCTGTCTTACCTGACCCATGCAATGAAGTTATTTTAGAATTTGACACCAAGAAAATCATGGTCTCCTCTGCAGAACTGGCAAGGCTCTATCTCTCCAGTAACCAGATGTACATAACTGATCATCTTTTCCTTTTTGACATGGCTGCTAGGAAACTCAGAGTCCCATCTGATTCTCGGTCTCTAATTCTCAATCATTACGTTAACCAATTTCTGACTTCTGGGTATTTCGTAGGAGAATCATACACCATCGTTAAATCAATCTCTGTTGCTTCTTTCCTTAGGGTAAGCCACAGAAAAGGGCGCCATCCAGATGCACCTAGAAGTTTCTCCTTTAATGTCATTAGATTTGGGGCTCACAGTCTTTGTCATTGTTAGTTTTGTTTAGCCTTGCTTCATCCCAGAGCATGAGGCCACACAGCCCATCCCTCCTGACTCAGGTCATGAGCGATCTCTGGTGGACCTCAGTTTGGATTGCTCTGGAGAATCATGGGTCTCACTGATGTTTCTTCACCTCCCAAAAAGCCATTTCACATACACTGTTATCATTGGGGTGAAAATGCCTGATGGCCGTTTTCATGGAATGTAGGAACAGAAACAGAGACAAAAACTTAATTTTATTCTTCCTTTCTTGATCTCGATGTTGCTACCCCTCTTTTATTTCCCTGACTTTATTTTTATGCTTGTACATAATTTTATACCATCTTATGGTATAATGTCTCAAATCCCTTACAGAAGGAAAAGTACCTCTATGTCCAGCTCAAATGTCTCTGACCTGTGAATCTTTTCTGACGTTCCCTCCCCTTACCTGCCTCAATAGACAAAATACACAGCTCCCTTCTCTTTGTTCTTAGAACAATTGTATCCTATTATGGTTTTTGTTATAGCACAAATCATATTACATTGGAATTTTTTGTCATATGGCTAAGAAGTGCTCTAGACTCAGCTTCTTGAAGTCAAGGGATGTGTCCCATAATCTTTGTATTCCATGGGCCCACCTTTAGGACAGGCATGGATTTAGCCATGTTATATACACTTTCGGTGCTTCAGTTTCCTTTTCTGAAAAATAGACATAATAAGAGCATCTACCTTACAGGGTAGTTGTGAGGATTAAGAGAGAAAAGCCAAATAAAGCCTGGCACACAGAGTGACCAACCAATGAATGCTAATTCATATTAACTATTATTATTAGTGGTGGTAGTAGCAGTGGTAGTATTATGATTTATAATATTCCTAGTAGATTGCAACGCCTAGTATATCACTTCAAGTACAATAAGTATTTGCAGAATAAATGCTGAGTGATGAATGTATATGAATATGCTACCCCTCGCTCCTGGTCAGGGGCATCATGCTGCCCATTTCTGAGATGGAGATGTAGAGGCAGACATAACAGAAGCTGGAGCTGAAGCCAGAATCCAAGTGTGCACATTCCTGGCCCTGTGCTTTATGCTAGGGTGTGCAGCCTGTGTCTGGGGGCTCAGGCAGCTGCAAGACAAAAGAAACTCTTCAAATCCCAGGTCACCCTTCAGGGCTTCTGAAGACAAGGCTTCTCAGAGCAGGTCAAGCTTGTATGTCAAAACCGTCAGATGCCACTTCTACTCAAATACCCAAGACGGTGAGGGAGAGAGCACCACAGATCTCGGCATAATTGTGGGCACTTCAACTTCCACCCAACTCCGATCTAGTTCTTGGGTTTCTTTTTCTGCTAAGAAGTGCCAGGATGGAAAGGATTTCGCCCTATGTACTCCCCCTTCCTTGTCTGAGGGGGAAGTGCTAATGAGCAGTGGCTCGGCTAAAAGGAAGGCTGCAGATGACAGGTGACACATCATTTGACTGGACGCTCACGGCCAGCCCAGACCAGAGTGGCTCTGCTGCCTGGGACCCAACCACCCTGCTGTGTGCCCAGGGCCCTGCAGCCCATCCTTCTCCCCAGACTCCCTCCCAGCGTGCCCACAGGTCACAGTGAGAGCTTCGTGTGTGGGCGGATCGTATGCAAAGGCGAACTATTCGCGTAGATAGCACCAGTGACCCAGTTAGTGTGTCAGGCACGGGGCTCAGTACGTTATATGTGTTATTTTATTTAATCCTCACAGCAGCCTTCTGAAGGAGGTGCTGCTATTTGTACCATTTGCAGGTGAGGAAAGCAAGGCTTAGAGAGGTTAAGTGCTTTGTGTAAGGTGACACAGCTAGTGAAGGCTGGACTGGGGCTGGGACTCAGGGCCTCCTGGACCCAGAGACTCTGCTCTTCTTGGCACGGTGTGCTGTCTGCTAGAGTCTCAAGAGCAGGGCTCTGGTGGAGTCACAGAAAGATAGGTTTTGGGGGAGAAGTAGGGGACCTGTGGGAGAGAACAAGGCCAGAAACACAGGAGGCTCTACTGGTGAGCAGATCCAAGTGGATCAGCTTCACGCTGACCCAGGCAGGGTGATTTGTTGTTGGTCGTTCAGCATTCCCGTGCTTTCCAGGCGACCTTGAGCCTGAGGCTGTGTTTTCAGCTATAACATAGGGATAATAATACTGAGACATAATAGTATTCCAAGCTTCAGATACCAAAATATTGGTGAACAACATTGAAGCATGGTCCAATGGTTGTGAGGATGAGGATGGTGACGAAGGCACTATACACCCAGAAAAGGGACGTCAGAGGGAGGAAGGACTCCACAAGAGGGAAATGAGACAGTGTTAATTTTCTGCTTCTGGGCTTTGCCCCTGGTCTGCCTCTGAGGAGTTGCTCTGGGCATCGCACTTGTTAGGAACAAAAGGCCTCCAGCATCCTCTCATTTAGCAAAGGTGAAATGTCCATGGATCTGCTATCTGCTCCCATAAGGCTCCCTTGGAAGTTTCTAATATGTGGTTCACTGGCTCTGGGTCAGTGGTGTTCATCAGGGGACCAGACACAGCTCACAGTCCACCCAAAAGAAGTCAGAGGCAAAAAACAGCAGGACGCTGGATGTATGTCAACTTCATGAAGGTGAAAATGTCTAATACTATGAAACTCATAGTGGGCATGAATATATTTTGGGTTTGACTCTGTAATGTATGAAGGCATTTTCCTCCACACTCCCTACCATATCCATACCCACTATGGAGAACACTTTGGAGAGTAACTTTAGTCTTTTTTTTTTTCTTTACTGTTCATGGATGCTCAAGTCAGAAGTGACTCCTAAATCCTTCACGCCATCCCTCATCAGGTCCTGACTAAGCTTCAGCTCTAGCATGTCTACTGATGAGCGTTTCACTCCTGATGGAGGTGGTCTGCCCCACCTGAGGATGGCTCGCATGGCTTCACACCTTCCTTGTGCTCAAGCGTTCAAATATAATATGTTCCTGTCCCTGATGTTTCTAGATGGGTCAGTTTTTTAGAATATCCAATCCCTCATCCAAATGAAAGTCCCTCACATGGCTATCCCCATTGTCTTCTCTTTTCAACCCTTCCCCAGGGGTTAGTTTGAATCTTTTCTGTTTGCTCTCTTGAATTTATTTTAAGTTGACAACTTCAGGGACAGCAGCCTTTGAGGGGTCTGTCTGGTCAGTGCCTTCAGCTTGCCTTCCTGCCATCAGAGGAACTGGAAAGGGTCTGAGGTGGGTCTGCTTACGGAGGGAAGAAACTCCTCCATTCATCAGAAGAGGCTGAAGATATGGGAAGATGACTTCTTTTCCTCCTTCACTCCTTCCTCTTTTCTCATTTGCCTCTGCTGTCCCCTCCCCTTTCTCAAGTCCTTTCCTTCTCTCCTTTCCTCCTGACTGGCTGTCTCTCTCTATACCCAGGCTATCTTTGCCCAGCCTCCTCGCTCCGATCTCTCAATGGAGCTGTAAGAACAGCATGCCTGAGGCGGGAAAGGACCAAACACAACCCTTCAGTTATTAGCTACATTTGGGTACTGGAAGCAGGCCAGAGGTACTAGAGGCAGCAGCAGTGGAGGTGGTGGCGGTGGCAGCAAGAAGAACCAGAGAGCCTCCATTTGTTAAGTGGCTACTACTTACTATATTTCAGACACTTACTCTCCATTGTCCCTGATTCTTATACCCAGTGTTGAAGAGCAAGCTGATGCTTAGAGAAACTATGGCTTGTCCAAACCTACATAGAGGTCAGCAACGTAGTAAGATTTAAACAAACAGCCCCAAGGCGATTCACCTCCAAATCCAATGCCTGTGCTTTCTCGAGCATGCTTCCCTGCTAACCTGCTTCTTCATTCACTCTTGGAGTGAGCCCAGATCCAGGAGGAATGCGTGGAGGAGTAAGGGGAAAGGGAAAAGAAGAATCAAGGGCTGGTATGTTCTCTTGTTATTAATTGGATTTCCCCCTATCTATCTTCCATATCCCCTCTCCTTTCAAAGAAACCCACAAAAGTCACAGGATGGCAGTAGTTGTTGGCTAGAGTTTAGTGCAAACTATGAAGTAGCACATGTTTGTTTTTGGTTCCCACCAATCTTCTATTTCTACACCCCTTTCCCCTTTTCTATGACTTCTAAAGGAGAGAAATGTCCTGTAGGGCAGGTTCCCAGTATTGGTCTTTCTTGTTTCCTGCTCAGCATTAAGCAAGTACTAGATAAATATGGAATGAATGAATGATATGAATGATTGAATGAATGAATGATTGAATGAATAAGTGATTGAATGAATGAATGATTGAATTCACCATGCCAGCACACTGAGGAACCGCAGGCTGCCTTCTGTTTAGTGGGGAGACACCCTGATATACCCGGCATGAGTTGTCTCTCCTTTCCTCCACTGAAGTGCAATTAGGGTCTGTCTGTCCCCTCACTATGTTTCGAATCATAAAAGGGATGAAACTCCTCTCTTCTCAGTAAAAGGTCAGAAAGCAAGGAAGGAAAAGCTATCATCAGACTATAAAACTCTCTCTCCCCAAATGCTAAAAACTTTAAACCGAAAGAGAAATGGGGAGGCAGAGGTGTCTTCAGATTTTTCCAGAAGCAAGCATGCGATTACTCATAAGGAAGGGAAAATAAGGGTGGAGGAAGAAACTAATGTTTCTTAAGTGCTCCTAAGTACGGGGTATTTTCCTACCAGCTTTATTTAGATGACGCCCCCACCTTATAGATGACGTTTAGGATTAGTTGGACTTGGTCACTTAATGTGAGTGATGGCGTCATTTGCTTAAGGTCACACCATTAGTCAGTGATAGCGTCATTTGCTTAAGGTCACACCATGATGCAGATATGCCGGACTCCGGTCCACAGAGTCTTTTCACTTTTTTCTCCGAGGGGTCTAAGAGGCCATTAGTTTTTGAAGTTTGCATTTGTGATGCACATGGCTCTCCACTGCTAAATACTAGGGCTTCCCATGTTCTCTTTGAGAAGAGGCTAGCAAATGACTTCATGCCTTCAAGCTGAGAGGCCGAGCTGGCAGGGATGACTGATCGCTGCCCAGGATGCGGCTCCTGTACCAACTACTCCTCCATCCACCTTAGATACACTTTATACTTTATGCCACCTGTTGAGAGCCCACCCTAGGTTCCTCGGACCCCCTTGACTGCTTCTGTGTGCCCTCCCTTCCGCGTGCTCTTGTCTCCAAAGGATACTTGCCTCTCTTCTTTGAAGGACTTTCTTGGGTGCAGAGAACTGGAAGTACCTGGAAACTGATGTTCCCCAGGGAAGCCCTCGGCTGATGACTGACAGGTTCAGGAGTAGGAAGGCCCATCCCCCAGGTCAGCACACCTCTAGGTGTAATTAGCACTCCAGAAACACCCATGGGATCAGTCCTGGGGACTTTGCCTGAATTTGCATATTTGCTTTCCTTCGTCTCCTTCCGTGTCTCGCTTCCCCCATTCCTATACCAGTCTCCCCAGAGATTAGCTTAATAAAACACTTGCACATAAATCCTCACATAAACACTTGCACATAAATCTCAGGGTTAGCTTCTGGGGAACCCAAATGTTCCATAATTTCTGCTTCATCATCTATGACTTGGGTCCCTGTAGGTGAGCCATACTCTCGCCCACTGTTTTAACAGGATTAATTAACAGTACCTGTAAAATAGAATGAGTTTGCTACCTACGCTTACTATTATGAGCTGAATTATGTTGCTGCAAAGATCATGTTGAAGTCCTAACCCACAACATGACTGTCATTGGAGAGAAAGCCTTTAAGGAAGTGATAAAGGTTAAATGAGGTCATGAGGGTGGGGCCCTAATCCAATAGGACTGATGTCCTTATAAGATGAGTAAGAGACTCTAGAATGCACTCTCTCTTTGGGCATGCTCACAAAGGAAAAGCCACATGAGGACGCAGCAAGAAGACTCTTGACTGCAAGCCAGGAAGAGCGCTCTAGCCAGACATCAGTCCTGCTGGCACCTTGATCTTGGATGTCCAGCCTCAAGAACTATGGTGGTTGTTTAAACCACCAGCCTGTGCTATGTTTTCACGGCAGCCCAAGCAGACTAACATGGTTACTAATGGCACACGCTAGGTTTTTAAACATAGCTTAATGCTGGGAGAACAGTGAGGATGACAAAAGGGACAAAGCGGTTTGTGAAAATAATGCTTAGGTCAAAATCAATTAATTAGTTAATAATTTTTAAAAGAGCATTGTGGGGACAGAGCCAGGAGTGCAGTTTCCAGGCTCTCGGCCTCATGTGGAAAGGTGCTGGCTCAGGTAGTAAATGGCCATCAACTGTGATTGGATGGCCATCAGCTATGGCTAGTTGGCTGTCATCTGTAACCAGTGAGCCATTGGCCACTAATACAACTGCCATGGCTACACTAGCAGCAAATGGGGGCTAGCAAGAAGATGGTGGCTGGCAAGTGTGGATTGCTGTTAGCACGGTGGAGTGTGGATTGTGGATTGTGTCGCTCCTGCTTCCTGTGTCTCCAACCCAGCCGCCAGTGAGACTACAGTGGTATGACTCCCCTACCTATGGCTCCGTGGGTGTTCCTTTTTGGCCTCACCATGTCCTGCGTTCTTGTGTGGGGAGCGGGAGCAGAGACCCCGCCTGCCACTCTGCATGACAAGCATGTACCAAGTGTCTGCCCTGCATAAGCATGGGGATGGACGATGCAGAGATGGCCCTCAGGGAGCAGTGTCATATGAGCGAACCTTGCAGTAAGGGTGGAAGATCAGTGTGGCGTAAATCCTCACCACCCTAACTCAACCTGCCAAGGTCCAAAACATCATCATCATCAGTGACATCACTATTTCCAACGTTATCAGCAGCAGCCCCACCTTCACCCGTGACAACAGGAGCTGCAGCCCCAGTGTCACAGAGCCACTGCTAAATGTCCTCAGGTCTAGGCTGTGTTGCTTGCTCTTCAAACCAAATCCACCCATATACCTGCTTACCAGGACCCGTTAGGCTCACTCACAGAATAAGAAAATGTGAAAGGAAAACACAGGGGACACAAACTATTCAAAAACATGCAAGTTCATGGAGTGGAAAGCACCGGGAGAAATGACTGACTGTTGTGCTACTCACTTGGGGGATCCTCTTATCTGGCTGCTGGAGAGCCCTGCTCACACTTCCAGCCCTCCGTGCCAGTGTGCTCATGGAACAGAGAACAAGTTTACCGTCAACTTGAGTGTACAATGAAGAACAAAGAAAATGTGTTACAGCAAAAGAAAATTGCTGAGCTGGTGCTCGCCGTGGTAGCAGACCCCTGTGGTACCCCACCTCTGATTTCAGACACAGTTACGAGGGGCAGCGCTCCACAAGTGTAGACTCATGCTGACCTGTGTCCCACTTCAAGACTGCACTGCGTTTCTGTCCCGTTTGCCTCAGGGCTGTCTCCAAACCCTTGGGTAGCCTCCTACTCTTCACCCGAGGGCAGTTTGGAAGCGTAGGAACTAAGTGGTTCTGGGGTGATTCTCAGGCAATAAGAGACAGGAGTGGGTGGACAAGTGACCCAGCTTCTCATCCTTGAAGCAGACAATTCTGTGTGTACTTTCCAGAGGTCACAGCTTAATCAAGCCTCTGGTGTCTAAAGCAGCAACTCTGACAATGCAATTCTATGCTGGCTTTTCTCCTTCCCTCTCTCATCTCCCTGTCTCTCCTGATGGCTTCTTTGGCATAACTTCCATGAACCCAAGTTCCTCTGTCAGGCTCTGCTCTCGGGAACAAACTAAGACAGCCCCTATTTAGCCACACACGTGTTGTACACAAGAGGTGAATGATTTTTCTCTCAGGCCTTTTAGCTTTAGTTGGGTGGTAGTCATGATGGGGACAGCTATTTATGAGTTTGGCCTGATGACTGGGAAAACCAGATTTCCAATAAGTGTATCACTGAATTGAACATCATGTCTTAGAACCGCATTAGGCTCTTTAAAAGTCTAAAGCAGAATCCTTTACCATAACAACTAAGCAAAAGAAGTTACTGATCAGTATTACTCAGCAGCAGCAGGATTCATTCATTCAAGTAAATATTCAACAATATCAGTGTCTACTGTGATAATCCCTGAAAATACAGCAGACAGCAGGACAGAGAGAGACCCTGCCCTATGGGGCTTACAGTTTACCAGGATAAACACACATTAACAGGTAGTTATACAGCTGGGTATTAAGTACAACCCAGAAGAAATGCAGAGATGCTATGGAAGTGAGTAACAGGGATCTGATACAAATGGGGTGGTGTCAGAGTCAGGAATATATAAATAATTGTCAATTAACATTTACAATAGAATGATAGAGTTGTACAGCTGGTAGAAAACCATGTGGATAAATACACATACACAGGTGCAGTTTAGTGCTGTATGAGTCTGCTCTGGCTGCCATGACAAAATGTAATAGACCGAGTGGCTAAAGAAGAGGAATTTGTTTTTTCATAGTTCTGGAGGCTGGGAAGTTCAAGATCAAGGTTCTGGCAAGGCGGGTTTAATTCTGAGGCCTCTTCTCTTGGCTTGTAAGTGGCCACCATCTTGCCACATGCTCTTCTTTGTGCACTTGGGAGAGAGTGAGAAGGAGCCCTTGGTGTCTCTTACAAGGGCACTCATCCCCTTAGACCAAGGCCTCACCTTCACGACCTCTTCCTACTCCATGTCTCCAAAGCCGCATCTCCAAACACCATCATATTGGGGGTTAGGGCTTAACATATGAATTTGGAGGGGATGCAAACATTCAGTTCGTAACAGTGCCTCTTTCAAAAGCTTTTAACAGTTTTCAGTCTTTAAAGTCTAAGGTAGGAAGACTGAGAAATGTGGTGATAAGCTCTTCCTTGGATATTTCTTTTCATGTCAGATTAAAAGTCTACTTAAATATGCTAGGTAACTAGAGACAAGAGTGACGTATTAGACTACAAAATGTTTCAAATGTGGGAGAAAACGGTACTAGGTTCCAATTAAATAATACATAAAAATTATATTTTATGTAAGTTTTCCTTGTATATAAAGAGAAGCTCTAGATGTGACACAGGGACAACTGAAGCTGGATTTGTTTAGTGTGGTTACATGTCCTGCTTAAACCTGAAAAAGGAACTGGAGGATGGAGGTCAGATGGCTGCAGAGTTCAGGCCAAGGTCAGCTTGCAGTGGTATTAGACACTGCTGCAAATACTTGCGAGGAAACTGGGGAAGAAAAATATTCAGGTTGTAACAAGTCTAGACTCAGGTGATTGGACAAAATCCGAAAGAAGGAGGCTTGCACGATATACAAAACTGGGCTCTAGACATACTTGGAGTGAGTGTGCACTGACTTTGACCACTTATATCCATTTTTTCTCCTTTGGTTACAGCTTCTTGATTTCCTTGCGGCAATTACCTGTTTTCCATTCAATGTAGTCTTGTTTAGACTGCAAATCCCCAAGCAAATCAATAAGATGCTCTCCTGGGGCTTTGCATCTCGAGAGGAATAATCGAACATCAGGGCAAGAGTAGTTGAAGGTCAGTCCGTAGGAGGCACCCTCCCAAGTGTTTTGGGTCCTGAGTATTTATCAGCCAGGATCTCCATCCTCCCCTTTTATTTTTTGGAGATTTTCTAATTGTAATCTCTCTCTTTTTTTTTTTTTTTTTTGGATTTGTTTTTCTGCTAGTGCAGGCTTTTAATATATGAGAATGAATAAAATTGTTAAATGAAACATCATTAGGATGCAAAAGACAAAAGCAGTCTGTAACCAAAGGTGAAAGAAATGAAAGCTCGACCCAGAGTGAAGTTATCACTATAAAGAAGGTGCCCTCTGATCCACTTTAAGACTTTTGGATAATAAGGCTAAGTGTGCAGATTTTCCCCACCAGATTCCAGCTGACGGGCCCAACAGCCATTCAACACTCAAAATGGCTGCACATCTGCCGGCCCCTGGTAACAATACCTGAGGCGTTGGGCTGCCCCTTCACCCAAACACTCAAGGAGAACCCTCTCAATAAACCGGGAGATTGTGGACGTCAATGTCCTGGGGAGACAAAGACCCGAGGAGACATCCTCAATGACTGGGGGAAATCCTGCATCCCCCAAGTATCCAGAGACCCCCTTCAATGACCAGGGAAGATTCTGCCCCTCAAAACCAGGATAGATCTTCTCTCCCAATAACCTGAACAAAAATGTCTCTCTCAAATGATCTGGGGAAATTCGGCCCCACAAAGACCCTGGGAGGTCTCCCCTTCTCGTCATAACAGTGACAGCCCCTCCCCAAATAACATGGGGATACCTCTAATAACTAGAGACCTCGCCCCACAAAAGGCCAGAGCAACCATCCCTTAAAGCTCCTGGAGCCGCAGGGCAGCAGACACCCTAAGGCTGGTTTTCCCTGCAACCTCGGCCTCTAATTGTAATCTTTTTAAAAACTCGATCACAGCTTTATTGAGATATAATTCACATACTATCCAATGCACCCATTTGAAATATACAATTCAATGGTTTTGAGTATATTCACAGAATTGTGCAACCATCACAATTCATTTTAGAACATTTTCATCACCCCCATAAAACTCATTACTTCCTCAGGAAGGGTGCTTTTTCCTAGGGCCAATGGGAAAAACTAGACTTCATAGGTCGTTACAAATGTTTCTTCTTTAACTCAGTTGATGTACCCCAGTGCAGCCACAGGCTCCTGTGTGCTGATGGAATGTGGGCTAAAGGGACAGAGCCACCAAGCGGGGTGCGTCCCTGCTGTATGGAGAGTGCAATTGCCCAGCAAGGGAACTGTCCACCAGGAGATATGCGAGCAGCTGCGAGACAGTCCAACTCCTCAGTGGTATGACGGACAGCGGGCAGGAGTGAGCAGCCGGAGGAACAAGCCATTGGGCTGACGGCTCAGGTGGGACAGAAGAAAATCACCTTCCCGTGGAAGAAGATGTGGGAGGGAGGCTGATGCTTGGGTGACATGATGACCTATGGCTCGGGACCGCCCCACATGGCCCAATATGTGACATCCAAGCCTGTATGAGCCAGTCGCTAGCCCAGCTGAGGAGAGAGGAGCTTAGCAAAGGCCCCTTCCAGCCACTAAGGCTCCTCAGTGACAAGCTGCTCTGCTGTGAGGAAGCTGCTCTACTTAAGCCTCTTTCAAAAGCCTCCTGCTGTGCTGCATGTGGGAAAACAGGCTTGGGAAGGCGTAACATGGCTCCTTCTCCGTTTGTGCTCTGGGCTGTTCTAACGCCAGGAGCTACCGGAGTGGATTCTCAGCAGGGTCACACCCTGCCTCTGAGTAATGCCTTCTGTCCCTCTGGTCCCTATTCTTTCTAGTTGTGGCCAAAAACAGAAGTCGGCCAGTGTGCAGACACCATGGAGCCCCAGCGATCAAGGTGAAGGTGAAGGTGAGTGCCTGCCATGACCTCATGCAGCCATAGACTGAGCTCCTCTTGGGGTAGCCTGTGCCCCCTGAATGTGCTCCTTTGTCTTCTCTTTAGTGGTACATCAGTCAGGAGAGTTTGACTCCCCACCTGCAAACCTCAGTGACTCCAAACAACAAATGTCGATTTTTTGTTCATGCTGCCTGCCCAGTGTGGTTGGTTATGGGGTGGGTTGAGAGGCTCACTCCTCATGACCTCTCAGGAACCCAAACTTCGCTGGTGCCATGGCAGAGGGCAAAGAGGCCTCTCAAGGGTCTTGCAATGAAATGCTTGGGCCTGGAAGTGAAACTCCACTTCTACTCACAACCCATGGGCCAGAACTAGTCTCTTGACAACAAGGTCGCTGGACAGTGCTGTCCTCCTATGGGCTGAGAGTGGGAAGAACTGGAACTACTTGACAAATGGCACTAATGACTAAGATACGTGGGAAGAATGTGCTTTTAGGGTCAGGAAGACTCGAGTTCCAGCCTTAACTCCACCCCTTCCTGGCCATGTGACCTTTTGCAGCCTCCGTTTCCTCATCTGGAAAGTGAGGAAATAATACCTCCCTTGGGATATCCACTGGTGTTTCGCACACAAAATAAGGCAGCGATCAACATAAGCTCCTTTCCTTCCTATTCCTATTCAAATACGTGATTACAGGTAGCTATGGTGATGGACATGATTTAATAATCATTTCAACCTGAAGGGTGAATGCAGACAGCAACTTAAGTTTGCTGATGTTTTCCCCCACTCCTATGAGGGATATTTACATTTTGATGGGCAAAGTGCAGCTGGATGGACAGGTTTTGGATGCTATGGGGTAAAGCCTTCTGAAATGGCTGCCATGATTGTCACCCCCTAAGATGAATGCTCTTGTGGAATCCCCTGCCCTGGAATGTGGGCTGGACCTAGCAACCTGCAAAAGTGATAGATGTCACTTCTGAGATTCGGTGATATAAGATGGCGGCCTCTGTTTTACTGATATTCTCTCTCCCTGGTCCTCTCTTGTCACTGCTCTGCTGAAGCAAAATGCCCTGTTGGAGAGGTCCACATGGCCAAGAATTGGGCAGCATCCAGATAACAGCCAGCAAGGAACCGAGACCCTCAGTCCAACAGCCCCTAAGGAACTGAATCCTGACAAAAAATCCCAAGAGGACGTGTGAGTGGGTCCTCCCCAAGGTGAGCCTGGAGAGGACTATAGCCTTGGCTGACCTTATGATTTGCAGTTTGGGGGAAACCTTTAGCCAGAGGCACTTGGGTAAGACACACCTGGATTCCTTACCCACAGAAATCATGAGGTGATAATTGTGTGTTGCTTTAATCCACCAAATTTTGAGATTTTTTTTATGCAGCAAAAGATCACTAATACAAACACTAGCTATATGCCAGGCATTCCGCTAGGTGGGCAGAACGTATCCTTTCCCGAAAGCCACAGTCTTGCTGTCACCACCCAGTTCTTACACCTAGCCTCACTCCTTGAGGCAGCATTTGCATTCAATCCAGACTGGCCCTGCTCAGAGCAGGCTGTTTTAGAACACACACGGGCCTCATTTGACCTCAGACTTCCCGGTGTTTGATTAACATTACGTGGACTGTTTTAAAAGACTGAGTATGTTCCTGTTTCTCACCCCTGGTCCAGTTCTTTTATCAGGAGACAGTTTGCTGTGATGGTGAAAATCATCGCTCCGTCCCACTATTGATCAATTATGTGCTTTTGGGAATGTTCATCCACTTCTCTGCATTTCAGTTTTCTTAAGTGTAAGTGGGGGATAAAATAGTACCTGGGGTTGTCTGAGGGGGAAGTGCAGTATTACACAGAAAGAGCATAGCCTAGTGGCTGAGCAAGGGAGAAGTTCTCCATAGACGTCAGCTGTCGTTAATTAACCTTAGACTTCATGACTCACCCTACAGGTAGAGTATTTGTATCAGGTGTGCAGCTATACTCTTTCAGTGCTGCACTAGTCTTAGCAATTACACTCCATTTACGTCAGCAAACTAGGGGCCGCCAGGCCACAAATGGGCACAATTCAGCTCACCTATATTGATGTGTTATTCCCTTGCCCCCACCCAAGAAATGGTGCCACGGACAGGTGCCAGGTACTGCATTCTGGGGGTTTGATTTTGCTTCTTCTATGTGGTGGACTGAGGTTCTCTTTTCTTTTCACCTCCTATCAGCCTCACCTCCTACTGCTTACCTCTGATCGAGGCGCATCCTTTAGCATAATAATGTATGTAGGTTATGTCATGAATATAACTGTGAAAGGCAAGTTGTTTAGATAATATTTTTTTAAATGATCGATTCATTCATTAATTACCTAATTAGTTAACTAACTTGAAAATGTTTCACTCTGAACAGTAAGGGCCTAGGCTCATAGAAATGGGCTTGCCAATGCAGGCGGCCTTAAGGACAGTCAGTAAAAAGTGTTGGGATGGGAACTGGCAGAATAAAGCTTAGGCCTACAGGGCGAGAAGAGTAGAAAAGGAAAGATAAATGGAAATGAGAGAGGGGTTCTTCTGGGTGTTTTGAATGAAGGCAGCCAGAGGAGCCTTAGAAAACGTTGGCACAATCCTCAGGGCCGTTGAGCACTTTCCTAATTTACAACACATAACCGCTAGGTTGCTTCTCGTAATCTCTGCAACCATTGCAGAGGTTGATACAGAATCGCAATGCGGTTTTTCTTGTTTTCTGGACAGGAGTGCGGGAAAGGAGGATGGAGCACATGAGAAGATAAAGGTGGAAGATTTAGAATATCTGGGTCAACAGATAAGGATGGAAGGACAGAGAAATGCTGCCCCAATCTCCCATTTCCCCATTTTTAATCACCCCCATCGTTTCCAGAATTATTTAACTCTATGGGAATCACATCCAACAAATACTGTGTACTTATTATGTGGAAACACACCTAGTTTTATTTTAAACTATTAAGGTTTATCTATTTTATTAAGTTTTGAAAGTAGTTAAAAATAATTATAATTTATTTTTCCTTACAGTGCTATAAAGGTAAATGACTTGCAAAATCTCATGTTCTGTGTCTGACAGAGGCACTTGGGCAAAGTTGTTACTCTTCCTACACAGCACGGTCCTCGGGAGGTGTGTCCTGGGCCTCAGTCATCTCCTGGTGAGAGGTCGTGCTCCATCTTCCACAAATCTACCTAACTCCCTCTTAAACCACTTACTTTTCGTTTTTACTACTGGGGAAATCGCGGGCTCCTTTGTCCCATGATGACTACCTATTATTCTTATGAAAATTCATTTGACTGAAACTACATCTTTCCTGCAAAATAAGCTTCTGCCTCATTCATGAATATTGGCATTTGGAAGCCAATATGTGTTTGTCCTTCCATGGTCCCTTTTTATGCTTAGAATGCTCCTCACTTTTATTATAACATTTCCCTTCCATCTTTTGTCATTCTGTTTAAAAAGAGACTAAAATTCTAGGACTGATTTTATTGGGAAATGACTCCTGTAATTTTGTTGGTTATACATAGTGGACATTTGTTTTTGCCATTCAAATATCCATTCTTCCTCATCTGGTAACCACATCCTGGTTTCTCGCTGAGAAATGACACTCACCCCCACTCTTAAGTCTGTATGGCTGAGGTGAAGCTGTGTCCAGAGGGGTAGCATGTTCAGAGCTCAAGTTGATCAGCTCATGGCCCTCCCCTATCTATGGTGAGTGGCCCACAGTATAGCTTAGAACTCTGTCAAAGCTAATGAGACACAATGAGTATTTCACTGGGATGTCAGGGAAAGAGATTTTGTTTTTCTTGCAGTACAGAAAATTTAGAGAATTTAAGGGTTGGAGCTGCCATCACCATCTGGCTACAACTACCATCTGGCTTATCACATGATGTCTGAAAAGGAATCCAAAAGACAAACTATAGATTTAAAAAAAAAAAAAGAAAAAAAAACCTACCTGGGCTGCATGATGATAGTATTTTTGAGCCCCAAATCTAGCTGTGCCTCAGCTTAACCTAGCCCTGAGTTTTTTGTCTTGTATAAACCACTATGTTTTCACTTTCCTTAAGCCAGTTTGGGCTGAATTTTCTGTCACTTGAAGCCAAAAGAGTCCTTACTAATACGGCTGCACTAATGAAAGCCATTTTTATGCCTGGAAATGTGGACATCTGAAAAATCAAAGGAAGTGAAACAAAATAATGCTGGAAATGGAAAGGATCTTGCTGATTAACTAGCTCCACCCCCATTAATTCAAAGAGAAGGAAACTAAGAGTCAGAGAGAGGAAGTCTGTAAGGTGTTCACATAGATACTTAGTGATAGAACTGGGAGCAGGACCTAGATTTAAAATCCCGTTCTTATTGTCACCTCTTCCCACTTAGATTAGAATGGACTCTCATTTTCCAAAAGGGTGTCTTTTCTCATTTGTTTCAAATCACCCGCAAGAGTTTACCACGATGAGCCACTTCCTTCTCCTTCTGTTTCTTCTTTCTTTCCTTCTCTCTCCTATTTGACGTAGATTTATTTCTTTAAAAAATTATTTTGAAATATTTCAAGCACATAAAAAGTACAGAAGTAAAATAACAGACACCATGTGCCTCCAATAGATTTAACAGATGTTAATATTTTGCCATTTTCCTCCAGATTTTTATTTTATTAAAAAAAGATGTAAAACAGTGCAGTTTTAGGTGAAGTCCTTCTGCCTTTCCAATTCCTTCTGCTTACCTTGTATCCTACTCTGTAGTAACTGCTCTCTTAAATGTAGTTGTGTTTTAATATTGCTTTGTGCTTTAAATACATGAATTGTAGATAGTTTAGTGTTGGGCTATGTAGTTTTAAGTCAATAATATCGCACATATCCTGTTGGAGCTTGTCTTTCTCAATTAATATTGTGTTTCGAGATTTATTTATGTAGAGGTAGATTTCTTAGTCTTTATTTGTGCAAAAATGTATTTATTTTGTCTTACCTCCTGAATGATACTTTAGCTGATTATAGACTCTTAAACTGATGGGTATTTTGTTTCATCACAGTATTACATGGCACAATTGTGAGTGCTGAGAAATCTTCAGCTAGTTAAAATTTGTTTCTTTGTGAGGAACCTCTCATTAATTTCTGCTCTAAAATGTTACTTGTGACTTTGCTATTTGGTTATTTCACCTGCTAGAAGGTCATCGTATTTCTTAAATCTGTGGATTCAAGTCATCCATCAATGCTGGAAAACACTTTACCATTATCTATTCAAACACCGTTTCTTGCATGTTCTGTTTATAGCTCTTCCTTCTGCAACATGTAACATGTTAGTTATATGTGGGATCTACACATTTAAAAATCCTTAGCCTAATTCTTCCTTTGTATACTTTCTATCTGCTTGGCATTCAGTATATTTTCTCAGAATTATTTTCTGCTCTACTAATTCTCTCTTTGGTAGTGTTTAATCTATTATTTAATCTCTCCACTTGATTTTTAATTTCACTTATTGCTTTTTTCATGTCTAGAAGTTGTATTTGTCTTTTTTTTTTCAAATTTACCTAACTTTTTAAATAAGATCTTAATATTTTATTAGGATAAATTATTTTTCTTTCAATAATTTTGTTATACACACACACATATGTATATATAAATATATATATATATATATATATATATATATATATATATATATATATATATATATATATATGATATCCGTATTGCTCTGTTCAAGTTCTGGAAGTCTAAATACCCAATAGTTTGTATAGCTGCATGGTAAGCTGATTTTTTGAGGAATGTTTCTTTTTCCTTTAGAAATCTTGTGACTTGCCTTTCCACTATATTTATGTCTTTGCTTCTACTGAGCACCCTAGGAATATCATTGTCTGAGGTTCAATTTTTATATGTTTTACGATATATTTTCATCTTGATGGTTTTCTGTACCTCTCCAGCAATATAAAATCAGGCCTCAAACCTCTAAGAAATGCAGTCCTGGTTTTGATTTTTCAGAAGAAACTTTTTGTCCAACCAAATGCAAACAGTGAGAGAAAAGCTCCCTTGTTACACACTGCCTTGTACTGATGGGTATATATTTTTTCTAGTCGTACCAGGGATACAATTCTTTAAGATCTCTGATTCTATGCTTCCACTTTGCTCAGGCCTAAGGTTTTGTGTTCTTTCTCAGGTGGGAGGAAAAATAAATCCAATCCCCTAGGTTATTGGCACCAAAATAAACAAACAGCAACAACAAAACACACTCTTTTCCACCTCCCCAGAGTAGCTACAAAATCAGTCCATATGTCCAGCAATCTGGTTTTAATTTCTCCTTCTCTTCCTCCTCTTCCTCCTCCTCTTCCTCCTCTTTCTGGTACCAGGAGTTTCCCCTTCTTTCTTTTGAGTTCATCCATACATTTTAATTTATTTGTAGTCAATCCAGAAACTTTTAGTATGAATAGTAAAAAGGTTTTAAGATTATCTTAGTGTATACAGCTCAGTTTATTTATCTCTCCAAATACCTTTTGGTCATGTTTTTCTGTTAATAGTACTTAGAGCCCCCATGAAGATCTCCTAGCCTACAGGGATTCTTGTAGGTGCAAAAGAAATGTTTCCATCTCTGTGCCCTCCTTCGTTCAGTCCAGTTTCTAGGTGACTAGGGTCTCTGCAGTGACCGCTCTAAGTCCCTCCTGTCACTCACAGGCATGTCTTAGGCCTTGCTGCTCCTGCCTCTTGTCTCTCATTCCTGGGCTTTCTTGTTACTGCTGAGGCATGAGACGCGACGGGGCTCTTTGACACATGCCATGTCTTTACCAGCTGGCCCAGCAAAGTTGCAGGTGAAAAGATGGGGAGTGCTACTGGCTCGCTTCCATACCAGGCTTGGCCTGAGTATTGTGGTAAATGTCACAAATGATGCCTTCCTGGGTGCCAGAGCTCTGGCGTCCTAGGTGGCTACTGGAGGGCCTAGGAGGTAAACCCAGAAGTGCAGGAGAGCTGACAACTCTGACCAAAGAGAGACAAGACCTAGCATAAAAATTCTCCCTTCCCTCTTCAAGATGGACTATTAAAACATGCAGTGGTTTGAAGCAGCCTCTCTAAAGACATCTTAAGAGACTGTGCTTGTTATAACACAGCTTGTTATAAAAGCTGTGATATAATCCTTAAATTCACTCTCCTGCCTTTCCTGACTCACTCCTATTTTATCCACACTGTTCCCTGCCCCCCAGAGTTGTTCTTCCTATAGGCTATTAACACCTAAGAATGTTCCTCAAGCTCTATTTTCTGGTAAACTCAGGCTAAGATACGTATTTGCCATCTTACTGGAATCTGTAAGCCCTCACTTTGTTTCTAATTAGGCAACAATTGGGGGAAGACAGAAAGCCTTCTTAAGAAAAAGGTACATTCCTCCAATGTTGTTTTATATGGATATCAGCCTTGAACAGACTGTCAGGGCTTCCATTCTTTCTACCTCATGGCCATATTGCATGTTGGTGCTGGATACAGGCAAAGTAGACACAGTCTATGGAAACTGCTTACAGTATAAGAGCTAGGCAGTGCTGAAGCAAGCCAACTTCTAGATTCATGTGATGGGCTGTAAGTCCTTGACTCATACCACCTCACCTTTGGTTTATATAATAAAGTTTAACAGTTGACATTGATGGGGCCTGAGAAATCCCCTTGGTGCTGTTATTTCCTCTTTCTTTTTGTTGAGCAAATTATCTTTCCCAACCATGCCTCTCTGCTGAATCTGCAGGATACTTCTGATAGTAATCTTCATTTTAAACTTGAGGCTCTCTAAAATTTCATCATGAAAACAATGTTCTTAACACAGTGCTTTATCGCCAAGAAAATGCTACACGGAAACATTTAATCATAAGATCTCAAAATAGGAGAGATAGATGAACCTCACCACAGTGCACGGTATTATGGGAGCGATTCACTATTCATTTAAAGACTTAACACATCTATATAAAGAAACATAAAACGGTGAAAACATCTAGGAGACCAGGAATGAGAAGACATGGGATGTAGTCTTGCCAGCAATAATTTGTAGCCCTTGAGTAGGTCATGTAACCCAGATTGGCCCCAAATTGACCTCTGAAACCCTCTACTATGTGGGGAGAAATCCAAAGAGAGGTAAAAAACAGAATTTTATCTCCTACTGTGGAAGTTCAGGAGGGTTAGATAATCTCCCTCTCAGCATCCTGGGAACCAGAGTGCAAGCAAGTAACCTAATCTTAGCCAATTAACTGGTCCCAAGACTTTCAATCTAGAGCAAATGATGCTGTAAAGCAAATGACTATTTAGAATTATTTGGGTGGTGGCAGTAGCAGCTCCTTCTGGGGCCAGTGGTACTGGCAACAACAGAGCCAGCTGTGGCGATAGCACTGCCCAACTACACTCTCCATGTGGCACGTTACAACTGCAGTTCTGGACCCCTACCCTCCATTGATTCCTGTACGGAGCTGAGAGAGAAGATCATAGCCTCGTAGAGAAAGTATAAGTGACATACCATCATAACTTGGACACCAAGACAGTCACAAATAATAACTTAGAAAAAAAACATACTGTCACAGAGCATAAAGAACCATGACTTATATTTCACATTTTTTGGTGACACTTTTGACATATTTGGTCCTATCGTATCCAAAATCTGGAAGGCATTTGTTTGTTCTGAAGTTCAAGGGCCTATGTTCCCCGTGTATCCCTGCTTACAAGAAAGGCTGATATATTTTTTTTGAGTCTTGTCCTTATTTTCTTTTTTTCTTAAAACTAACCTAGATCTCTTCCTTGATAATAACAGAGGCTGAATATATTCAGATGGAGACATACATCCTGACCTCTGATCTGTTAATTACTTCGCTTCCAAAGGCCTAGACCCTAGCTCAAACTGCATAAGCTCTGTACCTACCATGACCAAAATGCCAGCAGTGACTTTGCTTGGCAGAGGATCTGAAACATCTTAGCTAAGTCCTAATATGAGTGAAGGTTACATCTCCAAACTAGCCTTCCAGTCTCTAAAAGGCCAAATCTGTCCTAGAGATTCTCAGCTGTTTTTGCAACATTCACAGTGAATCTACAGCACCATTTTCTGAACAGACGGTCTAGTTGGTCATCAGGTGATACCAAACACACCATATAAGCGAGCACCATTGTCTCACATAATGTTGCAATCAAAAGTTCCAAATGCAAATTACTCGATAACATATCCATTTACTTCCTCAATCTACTTTGTGTTTTTAGAAGAAACTATGTCTTGGTGGTAATATAGTTAATAATTTTACTACCTATTTTAATTATTAATAATAGTTTGATCTTTCTGAAAATAGCTTTAGTCAAGCTTTAAGGACTGTTCTCTAATTTTCAAATCTAGTGAACAGACTATTTTAATTTCTTAGTCACTCTTCATGGTTAACAGACATCACCTATTTTTAGCCTTTTCTGTCACATGGGAGTAATATGATTATTGTTGTTACTATTATTATTATTATTAGTTTGTCAATCTAATCTGTTTTCAAATGGTAGGTTTCTACCATTTTATTTTAATTCTTCTTGTGATTTATTTTTCATAATAAATAGAGAATAAATTTTAGAGTTAGACTTAGATTGAAACTCTCTTTTGCTTATTATCTATGTGAACTTGATTTACATGACATGCAGATTTTCTATTTGTAAAGTGAGGACACAAATACCTACCTCAAAGTATTGTGAAAAGATTAAGTCAGATGTAAAAATGACTTACACAGGATAAACACTCCAAAAATGTTAGTTTCCTCCTTCAATTTGGTTTTCTTCTGTCTTTCTTGAATTTGGTGCCAGAAATATAAAGGAATATCCAAGGGAGGATACATCATTCTTTTGTACATAATCAATGTACATAAAAAACATAACGAATATTCTTTGGTGTTTAAAAATCAACACATAAATTATGTTTTTATTTGTCTCCAGATGAATAAACACAGGAAACCTTAAATCTTTAAAATAAATTTTCATTCAAAATGAATAATTTTTTAAAACATTTTATTTATTTAAGTGTGTTTTTCCAGGACCCATCAGCTCCAAGTCAAGTAGTTGTTTCAATCTAGTTGTGGAGGGCGCAGCTTACAGTGGCCCATGTGGGGATCAAGCACCACCTTGTTGTTAAGAGCACCACGCTCTAACCAACTGAACTAACTGGCTGCCCCCAACATGAATAATTTTTATAAAAATGGGAAGAAAAATTTTTAAAAACACTAGTAACATTATGATATTCATGAGTGGAATTGGAGATTTGTACAGTTCTGCCGACATTTATGAACTCTGACCAACCACCATCAGATTAGATTGACTAGCAATCAAATAGTATTTCTCATCATTCAGTAAATATGGCCAACCAATCAGACTATACTGCCATCTTGGAGATCCATGATGCAAATTACAATATACAAAAGACTCAGGTAAGTCTTGTAGTAAACAAACAAACTTTAAATGTTAATGAGCCCTACATTTTACAAATTTATTTGACTGTGGGACTCTTTGTTCATGGGACCCCTATGAACACATAACATAGCTAATATCCTGTGGAACACAGTTTGGGAAAAACTCATCTGTTGGATAATACCAAAATCCTATAGCACCAAAACTAAAACCAAACAACAATAGCAAAAACCTTAACAAACTCTAGACATGTAAATGTAGCTTAATACACATAAATGAAAGCTAATGAACAACTTCATTAATAAAGATTTTGTTCACACCTTTTAAATTATCAATAATCATCTGGCTTAAGTGATATATTCTGCTTTACTAAGCGACACCGTGGTCATTAGAGCCTGTGAGTAACTGCACATTCGTTTTAGTTTTAATTGTTTTGGCTCCCACTCAGAGCATAGGCTCAGTCAGTCAAGACTGTCAGCTTATAAAGCATAAATTATTTTCTAGGCTGACTCATAATTACTTTTGCACTACGGATTATAAACAAATAGAACATAGTGTGTTCTAATGGTTAGGGACAAGGGCTTGAGATCAGATGGAGGTGAATTCCTGATTCTCCACAGTGTGATCATGGAGAAGATACCTAACCTGTCTGTGCCTCAGTTTCATCATATGTAAAATGGGGATATTTCCTATTTTGTTAGATTGTTTAGGATTAAATGAGACTATGTAAAATGCTTCGCACACTGCCAGGCACATAATAAGTACTCAATAAATGCTCACTATTATTTTATGAACTTCCGATCATTAGTTTGTTCATTGTTTCTCTTGTGAATAATAACCTTCTTTATCCTTTGGGATATCTATCTATCTATCTATCTATCTATCTATCTATCTATCTATCAATCAATCTAATGTGTGTGTGAATATATATATATATCTACTATAATACCAATGTAGCCAGAAGGTATTCATATCCAGACTGATATTTACCTATGTGCCATTTACAAATCATTTGGCTTTCAAATAAAAATCTTTATGGAGAGTTATTATTAATGCAGGTTTTTTAAGGTCTCCTTTCATACCTTATCACAGAGTATATTTTTGAGGAGAGCTAGGAGAACAACAGGGAATCAGGGCAGCCCTTGTGTTCTCACAGATACTTTGCAAGAGTTTGCACTGACTGACATTTCAACGGCAGGGAGGGGCAGGAAAAGAAAAGAGCATGTTTTCTGTATCACTCACCCTCCTTTAACACCTCAACAGGAACCCAAAGACATTTTGAGGGCTGCCTAGGTCAAAATGAATGCTTCTAGTGATATGCCAATGGGATTGCATCAGGGCTGAGGTTTCTGACAGTCTAATAGGGATGTTGGTCCAAGAACTTTATTACCAAAGTCAAGAATGAAGTTTAAATGATATGGTGGGTACTGCAAAGTGGTTTATCCCGACACTGTTTCCCTGCACCCTCTTCCATGGCCTCTCTTTATTATGTAATCCGGTAAACCTTACAAAAAAAGAAAGAGAAGGGGGAGGAGGGGGAGGAGGAGGAGGAAAGGAAGGTAGGCAGGCAGGCAGTCAACGCAAGGCATAACCCTCATTTTGGCAGTTTCAGTTTTGGCTAATGAGTCAGTGGTAGAAGGATGGCGTCCGATCTCCAGCCCTCCCTGTATACATATCTTTTTGCATGAAGACTTTGCAGCTATTCCCATGAGGAGGTGGGGTCTATTTATCCAGCTTTTGAAGCTGAACTGGACTTGTGACTTGCTTTGGCCAACAGAATGAGGCAAAGTGAAGTTGGGCAGGTTCTGGCCAGGACTCAAGAGGCCTAACCTGCTCTGCCTTCTCCTGGACACGATGCTCGCCAGCCAGCCTGAAGATGCCCAGGTGAGCGTGTGGGATGATAACAGACATGTGTCCAGGTGCCCCACCCACAGGGGACGATCCACCCTGCTGACACATGAGAAAACCCCAGAGACAAAAGAACTGCCCTGCTGAGCCAGCCCAAACTCTAATGTTTGAAAGTGACTCCCAATTAAACCACAATCTGCCTACATTGCTTTGACCCACCGTCACAGTCCTAGTTTCTAGTGCTTTCCAGATTGTTTCTGTGAAGCATGCCTAAGAGTAAAGGGAACGAATGCACACGATACCAGGTGAGGCTGGTGGAATGTACAGAATGCAAAGCAACAGAGCAAGTTTATAGAAGTCTAAATTTTCCTCAAATTCATGCTTTATCTTAAAAATTCAAAAACATATAGATGAGATTAAACAGAATCTTGGCTTGTTTTAATATAGAAATCATATTTATATTTCTTACCAAGAAATACACTTGGTCTTTGAGGAACATGAGTCATTTTTATCACGTGGCTTCCGCACCTCTACTCCTGAGGAATAAGACCATTTCATTTTCTACAATAATTATGGTTGTTATTTATTTAACACCTACAATATGTCAAGCACTGTGCTAGGTACTTCACTTTCGTAAATCATATAATCCTCACAACAGCCTTAGGTGGTATTATTTTGTCCATATTGAAGATGAAAAGAAAAAAAAAAACTTTGGAGATTTTAAATGATTTCTTTTTCAAGACCTCAACGCTGGTAAAGTGGAAATTAGATTGAAACCTAGTTCTGTAGACCTCCAAAGCTCATCTTTTCATTACAACTTGCTGTCAATAAGCAACAGCCTCACATATTCAGAGACAACATTTTTCTTAGATTCTCCAAATATCCTTGAAGGGAAAGAAACTAAAAGAAAATCACATTCCCTTTCCAAAAGGGGGTCATAAAATGGTCGGCATTCATTAATTAGAGAAAACAGAAGGGAGAAGCAGAGTTCTTTTATTTTTTTTAAGTCACTGCATCCCAGAACGCCTGGAGACCATTTGATCACACTCATTGGAATCCTGGGTACATGAGTGTGGTGAATAAAACTCCAGATACCTGGAAGGAAATCCTAATCACCCAGCGAAGTCAAAGAGGCAAGGTGAGGAAACAAGTGCTGTCCCCCAAATTTCCCAAGTTGGGATTAGGGGTGATGTATGATACTCTCAGTGAATTACGAGTGATTTTGGCAAATCAAAAACCACTAAGAGGGCCTTCAAAACTAATCTAAGAAATTTTTTAAATACGTGAAAGAAAATTAGTGAGGGAGAGAACAGGAGAGACTAAATGTGGTCTATTTAGTTTCAGTCTATACCAAGGAAGATGTCAGACCAGTGGTTCTCAGACCTTGAATATACATGAGAATCACCTGGACAACTTACCCCCCCCCCTCCACCCCAGAGTTTCTGATTCAGTAGCTCTGGTTGGGGCCTGATAATTTGCATTTCCAACCTGTTCGTAGGTGACATTGATGCTGCAGGTCAAGGGGCCGCACTTGGACAACCACTCCCTACTACCCTATTCTTGGAGCTCACCACACTGGAGTAGTGGGGGCATGAGGCCTGCTGGACCTAATGGACGGACTGGGGAACACTGGCTAGCATCCACCTGCAAAACTTCCACATTATCAGTCAGCCAGGTTATTGGAGGGTTTATTGGGGTGACCTATTTTCATAACAAAGACCAGGGAAAAGTTGGACTTTAGAGTTAGACCTTACTTATTTGAACCTTAACTCTAACTGGACCTGAGCTCAAATACTAGCTCTGCCACTTAAGCTCTGTGCAAAGTTAAGGAAGGTGCTTAATCTCTCTAATCTTCCTTTTCCTTATTTGCACCAGGGAGCTCAAAGTACCTAACCAGTAGAACTGCTATGAGAATTAAAGAAGACATAGGTGAAGGACCAAAAAGTGATGTTCAAGAATTAATATTGCTTCAGGTAATTGGGTAAACTCATCCAACTTTCTCTGAGGATTGTTGTTTAGGGTATTAACACTGGAAAGGCGAGGTCAGAGCTAACATTAGCTAGTTCTCCTTGGTAGAGACTGAAACTATGGACTGCAGCTTCAGGGAGTCAAAGGTGACTTAAAGAGGGGTTTAAGAATCAGGGATAGTTCTCAGACTCCTCAGAGACTGCAAAGTATCTGGGTGTTAACCTGCAGCTTGTGTCTACAGCCAATGGAAGGGATGCGGAAACCTGAACTCATCCACCAACACAAGGAATTCTGTGAGACTCATGAGCTCTTATGACTTTGTTTCCAGCTCCATATAAACCTTTCATTTTGGTGCCTCTGGACTTAAGGAAAGTAATATGGTCAAAGATGTGTATCAGAAGCAACACATTCCGTCATACCAATGGACTACAATGGTCTACCCAGGTAAAGTGGTGGTGTTACCCAAGGGGGCCTTGGAACTCTGATCCTTTGTGATGTTATCCATACAAGGTTGGGATGATATCCTAAGAACATCTAACTTTCTCAGACACATGACACCATCAGTTACTAACAGAGACCATGCTGGACAATAGCCCTATGGACCCGGAAACTATGGGTCCTCTTGATTTGATGAGCTTCTATTTTTATCTTTAATCCAGCATGTGAAGTCATGTCCAATTTTTCTTTTCTTTTTTGAGAGGGTAATTATAACAAGTATTCTCCATAGAACAATATTGCAAAGGCAAGTTAGTTACTGTCTGACCTAATTAGGTGTGTAACTTTTAGAATTTGTATTGGCTTCTTTAAAAAGAAAAGCTAAAGTTATTTGAGACACTGAAGCTATAATGACACAACCATACATGGGTCTAATGAGTCATTTTATCAAATTAATTATTTCTGAAAGGATAAATTTTTGTGCTTAGAAAAAAGAAATCACTCCAGCTTTCTTATGTGTTGATCTTTGTAACTAATTTTAAAGATCACACTGTGTCTGTCCCATTTGCTCTGGGAGTCTTGCAAGGGCCCCAGTCAAAAGCAATCACATTCAAATTTGACCAAAGCTCCAGTCTGTATAGTCTCTCGGTGTGTCCTGTCACCCTGGGTGATTAAAGTCCATTGGGTGGATTAGCTTTCAGAATTTTCAGAGTTTTAATATCACCGTTTCAATAAGGCAGCTATGAGCAAGGAAGACAGCTGAGCTCTTCCAAGTAAGAACCATTTGAATTAATCATCAGCCTTCAACTCCATCCCACCTGCCTTGATCAACGGACAAATAATGGTTTGCACACTGGGGAGGTATTTTCCTGGGGTCAGTAATGAAGGGATGGCTTCAGTTTCCCAGCAGTTTATGTCTGGCTCCTTACCATTTGATTGACGCTTCATGTCTAGTATGTATTTCCATTTCTAGGTAACATCAGCTGAGATGTCCTTTGAGGACATAATGCTTAAATGCTGTGTCCCTTGCATCTACCTACTTGGGTGAGGTCATTGTAAGAAGCATGTTTTAATTATATACCTTAATTCTTGATGACAGTGGCTCTCAAACTTGACTATGCATCAGAATCATCTGGAGGGCTTGTCAGAACACGCACTGTTGATCCCCACCTCCAGCGTTTCTGGTTCAGTAAGTCTAGAGCAGAGACCAAGAATCTGCATTTCTAACAAGTTTCCATGTAATGTCGTGGCTGCTGGTTTGAGGGCCACACATTGAGAACCATTGCTTTAGAGATACAAATGCCACTTTTATTTTTCTAAATTAAGTTTCCCATCTGGCATAAAAAGGACAGAATATAGAAGCTATTGTGAAGTCCTTACCTTGCTGAATATTTTTGTTTCAGAAGAGTCTGCTGAAGAGAGCCTTGTTTAAAACATCAGCATCCAGGTTCTCCCACTAACCTTAGATTTGGGAAGAGGTAGTATGTCTATCTGGTCTGGAAACATCGGTCATATTTGTTTATAGATGTCTGAGAGACCACATCTTAGGAGTGGCCATGCAAAATTATAAATTCCAAGTCTTAGTTTTTCAGATGTGAGGTCACCAATGACATGAGTCACAAAAAAGTTGAAAACCTCCAGGAATGAGGGCAAATTTATTTCACAGGAAGGTTCTTGAATGTATGACAAGGACCCCTGACTCAAATTTTCTTCATGGAGGAAGAGGATTAGACATACCCCAGAGAGCACCGGAGGGGGCCTGAGATTCCTGGTTGACCCAAAAAAGAACCATCAAGTGAGGACAAAGAGTGGTAACATGAACAGGAGTATTTTAGACTCAGCCAAACCATCAGCCAAACTCCTTATTCTATCTAGCATTCTAGTCTTCCCTCCAAAAGCAAACCAAATTCTAGGAAAACAACAGCACTGCTCTCATTCTGAATAATTTTGAGTTTATAGATAAGTTGCCCACTGAAGTTCCTATTTCCTGAGAGATGGGTGTATCTATACGTGTATGCATATTTGAGCGAGAGAAAAAAATATGAACTGTATGGACTTAAAATTGAGTACTGCTACTCTAATAAGATGGAAAACCCTAATGGTCCATTCTACTTCCAGGGGTCAAGTTAGGTCTCTTACTAAGTAACATATAAACTATGGGGAATGCTAACAGTCATATTGAAAAATCTGATTGATGTTGTATCTTAGAAGAAGCCCAGTCTCTAATGCAATATAGCAGTGAAAAACACAGACCTAAAGCTACTCTACCTGGTCCCAATAGGTACTCTGCCATTTACGAGCTGTATAACCTTGGCCAAGTTACTAGTCTCTCTGTACCTTAGTTTCCTCACCTGTACAATTGAGATAGTAATAGTACTTCTCTCATAGGGCTGTTATGTTGAGTAAATGAGTTAATATATGTAAACGACTTAGAGAAGTGCCTGGCATACAGAAAATGCTTTATAAGGGATAGCTATTATTATTTATGTCCAAATACTCTGCCATCCTTCTCCTTTTGTTCTATGCAAATTCTTCATGCTAATGTTATTTAGACTGGCTAACATCCAAAATTTAGACTTCGGCCATAATTATCTACATATGGCAGCAGGATCATTCCAGAACCACCCTAATGACTTTGATTAGAACCAATCACCTGTGCCTATTTACACAGCAGAATGATTGGCAGGGTTTTGGAAGGACTGGGTATTCCAATTACACTCTCATTGGGTATGGACCGGTTTGAGCAAATAGGCTGCCAGGCAGAATCATGCTAACACAGATCAGTACATTTTATACAACTCGATAGAGAAACCAGAACAAAGGCAGGGAAGACGAATCATTGATTCATTCCATAAATGTAGCTGTTTTCTGAGCATTGTGTAAGATGATGTAGGTTGGTAGCTGAGCAAACCACTCCCACTGTCAAGGAACTCACTGTCTAGTGGAGGAAACAGATCAGAAAATCAACAAATACTGTAGAATATACTAAAGATAATGCTAGACATTCCTATGGGCTGTTGGGGAACAGAGGACTTTCTAGAATTGCAGTGCCTGTCTTGGTCTGGGGAGGTGAGGTCCTTCCAAACTCAAGAAAGAAAGAGCTGAAAGACAAGTAGGAGCCAGCCATGCCAACAAGGTGGGCAAAAGCATTCTGAGCAGTGCTGCGTATAAAAGCTCTGGGGTACAGATGATGCTGAAGATGGTGGAAGAGGTAGGAAAGCAAGGTACTAATTCTGTAGGGCGCTTAAGGAAGAACCAGGGGTATACAGTGACAGGAACTCAAAGATGGAGGAATGGGAGCTAAGCAGCTGAATCACAGACCCACTGTAGTGGGAAACAGCTCCTGGACCAGTCGTTCTCAATGGGGACTGCACAGAGTTATCACCTGAGAAGCTTTAGAAATTAATGATGTCTGAGTCCCAGACCCAGAAACCATGACTTAGTTGGTTGGCGATATGACCTGGGCAACAGAGTTTTTAAAACCTCCCCAGATCATTCTCCTGTGGACCCAGGGTTGAGAGTCTATACCTTTGTTACCTAAAGTTTGCTGATGGACCAGCAGTACCCCCAGGGATCTGTCAGAAATGCTGCGTCACAGGCCACCCACAGACTCACTGGATCAGGAGCTGCATTTTAATATCCCAGGTGATTCAAATGCACATGAGAGTGTGAGATGCATTGACCGCAGCTGTGTATCAGAATCACCTTGGAAACTTATCAAATTTATAGTTTGGCACTTCTACAGATTAGGATTCAGGAGGTCTTGGACAGAGCCTTTCATCTGTATGTAGTTTTTAGGTTTTGGTTAGTCTGATAAGCAACTGGAGTTGAAAAACCATGGTCTTCCTGTGTAGATAAAGGTGGACAGAGAGCCCATGATGGTGGGATTTGGGTAAGATTGCTCTTATGCAGATAGTGGGGGAGAGGGGAGGCAGAGGCTCCCTCTTCTCACCTAAAGGGAGTCCCACCTGGCAAAGAGGAGCATTATGTAACTCAGGGATTTTGTGGGAGGGCCGCATGGCCCCTTGTTGTTGTGGAGGGAACAGATGGAAATAACAAATGAGCCCGAAGGTGAGGTCATCCTTGTTGTGCTATAAAGTGACTCACAACGTCAGTGTGATTTTCCAGAAAGGAGATTTGAGAGGCAGAATTTAAATCTCTGGACGGGTGGGCGTGTGTGTGTGTGTGTGTGTGTGTGTGTGTGGTGCAATAGGGCATTATTGTGTGTCCTTGGGCATCCTTTGGTTCTTGTAAGAAAGTCTCTCCACTTGAGGAGGCCCTGTGATCCATCTTCACTGTCTGGCCTGCATCTTATAATTGGTAAAGTTCAAGGCAGTGAGAAGGTAAACGGAAGTAGCTGGCCAAACATACAGAAATAGCCATGTGACTTAAGCTCAGGCATTTTCTTTCCTCTTCCTCCAGTGAGAGGGAGCTAGAAGCAATTTGGTGCCTGGACCAGCAGGGAGTTAGGATACAAAGGCACAGAGCCTCTGGACCTTCTACCTTCCTTCTGGTCTTCAGTAGGCCAGACCAGAACAACACTCCAGGTCCCTGTCCAGTGAGATTCTTGCCAATTGAATCTTCCAGTGTCTAGCATGGGGTCAAACACATGGAATGAATGAATGAGTGAATGAGTAGATGAATAGATGAATTAATAAAAAGATGTTATTCTTCTTGAAACTATTCTTTTCATTCTAAAGAACAAAGGAAAGAGTCTCAGCATCACCTGCGCCAGGAGCTTTTTACAGAGTCTGGCTTTGATCTCCCTAGAAGCTGCTTGATATTTTATTTTTCATTTGACAGAACACCTCACTTCTTTGGCTGAAATGTATAATTTCCTACCTAGCTCTTGAGTGGTGCCTTACCCCTCTCGTGCAAGAGTAAGAAAGCAGGTGTGAGAGCTTCACATGCACGGGTTGTGGCCTCAGGCCTGCAGGGCACTCCCCCTGCTGTCCCTGCCTTGGGGTTTCCAGGTGACTATGCTCTTGAGTGGCCCCAGTGGAACCTGCCTGGGGCTGATTGACAAGATGCCTCTGGGAATACCATCCAGCCCTCCTTTCTCTGCCTCCAACTTACCCAGGGAGGGAGCAGATTGAGAACGTATTTAGCAAATGTGTTCATTGTTGCTTTTAAAAATGTCCTCTGTAATTAGGTGCTATGGGGGCAGTCAACCACAAAAAGCCACAACCAGTACTGTCAAGTTCCATAAAACAAAAGAGAAACCAATTAACCAAAATGAAGCAGAGGCTGGCCGAGCCTCAGCACCTGTCTTAGCCACTCCACCCACCCAAGTGACAGTCTCGACTCAGGCAAACCCCACTCTGCCTGAGCATTTCCAGAGCCCATGCTGTGTTGACGTAAGATCACTGAATCTTTGACCTCTCTGCTAAGAATTCATCTCATCAATCACAGGGCCAGTTTTGCTGTGTTCCCCTAGTAAAACTTCCAGAATGGGCCCCTGAACCAGTCAGTTGCAAAACAAACAATCAGATTCTTACTTAGCACTTTTTGCATTGTAGTGGATCCTAGCAAGTATCTGCATCCATGAAAAGAGATAAAGGGTGCAAAGATCTGCTTGGACCTCCTGTTCCCTGGTGAACTTTCTCCAATTATCACTGTAATTGCTCTCTAACAAATTGAATGATTCCAGTGAGTGTGAATTTTAAGTAGGGTCCTGTATGGAACCTTGGTTACATTAGCATAACCACCAAGAACCATGGTCTCTCAGGAGCATTTATGCTTTGGGATGAGTTCTTTTTCAACCCTTCCTCTCCATGAGAGAGTTGCTTCAGAGTACCAAGGTCAAAGGATGGGAGGCTGTGAGGCAGCCAATCCAGAAGCTTCCTGGCAGAGTACCACAATCCTTTCCACAGGGTGCAGCTACCAGTGCCCCTCCAAGTATTTGTCTGACCAAAGGAAGAAACTGTACCTTCTGCCATCTTCTGATAGATACCCCTGTTCATTCCCTTACTGAGGCCTGCCTTGGTAGCCTACATGTTCCACCTAGGAGTGAGGCACTCCATACTATTCACTATTTGATTTGGCTCTCCTTCCTTCCCAATGTAAGAAGAACAATTTATTTGTTTTCTTGAAGTTTGGCGTGTCCATGTGACCTGCTTTGACCAACTGACAAATGAGTGGAAGTCATTTGTATTCCACCAAAGTGGAGCATTTAGGAGCTGATTGCCACTTTCCCTGTTTGTCTTCCCCTCCCACATTAGCTGAGGTCAGTATTGTAATTGGATAAAGTGACTCAGAGTAAAGAGCATAAGGGTATGTTCTCCCACAAAGTCTGATAGGCTCAGAATACCTCCCATTAAGTGGGGAAGCGGCATGGGACCAGAAAGCTAAGGCAACAGCAGTGCTGAGGACTGTACCTCAAGAATAACTGCGTAAGTTGACTACCACGTAGAGGTGACAGGAATAAAATGGTAAGAAACCTGCTGTGTAACAAAGTTGTACTGCCCAAGGGACAAGGGACCTGATCTTCTTTAGGACTTTAAAAAATCCTGGGACTTCTGACTCTCTTTGGGAAGTGGGTGGGCTGAGAAAGCTGTGTAGGTCCTAAGGAGGACATCATCCCCGACGCTTGGCCAAGGAAGATAATGGAAAATGAGGAACCTCCTGGAAGGCAGAGCCAGGAGCCATGGCAAACACTGGACAGGAAGCCCCTCCAGAGAGCAGAACCGCAGCCTAATCAAGGAACATCCTCTAACCCAGATCAGAGGCCTCTCACAACGTCTGCTGAGAAAGGTTTTAAAATTGCTAAGGACCAGTGCCTGGCAAGTGCCTCCCCTTCCTCCCCTTTCTGAATTGAAAGTGCTTATTGTAGTTTCCTTGCCCCTATTCCACAAGGTTGGGAGTGTGTAGAGGGAAGCATGTAGTCTTAGTTTATCAATCTCTCCAGGGATTAAGAAGAGCCCCCTAAAGACCTGATGTAGGGACTTGGGTGTGGGGAAAATTCTTGGAGATTGAAGTGCAGGAAAAAAAGCAAGATTTATGTACGGCCGTCAAGTATGAGTGGGATTTAAAGTAAGTGAAAAGGAGGGAGAATAGACATCTGGGGTTTCAGGAGAGCAAAGAGAATACTGTACATTCCGTGAAAGGTCAAGTACACCAGGCAGGCTACCCATATATGGCTGAGGAGAGGGCAATCAGAGTGACTGGGAAAGTGGGGGAACTTGAATGCCTAGGGAAAGGAAGAAATGGAGAAAATGGGGAGACACTCTAGGATTCTGAGCAGGAGTTTGATTTGCTGAAAATGATATTGAAGAAGGATAATCTGTTAATTGGACTGTGGGAAGGTGCAGAGCAGGTGTGGTAAAGGAAGAGATTCCAGTTCGGTCGCTATTAAGTTACATTGAAAGTGAGATGAAAAAATTTGTACTGGGAAATTGAACAAATGTGGAAGATTCAAAACATGTGTTGAAGATAAATCAATAGAATAAGGATGGAGGAAGCGTGTATCAGAAAAATCAAGCAAAAATGATACTCACACTTTTAGTTTAGGCTTGGGCAACTAGACGGAAATGATGTTAAAAAATAGAAGTTGGTAATGTCACCCCAATAAATTTAATAAAAAATAGAAGTTGGTTTTAGAGGAAAGATGCAGATTCACCTTAGGACTTGCTGAGTTTGAAACGATGGCAGAAAATGCAGGCAGTTCTCTTCCTTCCCACCTCCAATGCCACTATTCTGCTAAAAGACTATCAGTAGAGTTCATCAAAAAGACAAAGGCTGAGAGAGATGATGGATTTTAGGATATTTATCCTAGGAATGATGATGACAGGAGTCATGCATATAAGTACATCCTCTAAGAGAAAGTTTTAAGAAAGAAAAATACAGGGTTAACACAGAGCTTGGAAATTACGCATATTTGTAGAGTGATGGAAGGAAACTATACCCAGAAAAGGAGACAGAAAAGATAAGGTCAAAGAGAAATAGCATCATGAGAAATTACTTTCAAGTAAGAGTGGGAAGTCCACAGTATGAAATTCTGGAGAAAAAGCAAAAGAAGAAGAAAGCAGACAAAGATGAGTCCTTGAATCTGGAGATTTCATTTTTATCGGGGATCTTTGGTAGTAGAATGTAGTCTAGTTCTTTTCCTAAGGGTTGCATCATCTGCTAAAACCCCTTACCTGCTGCATGGCTCAACATTTCCATAAAAATTGTCCTGATCTCTGTCCTCTTGTCTTGCATCTGCCACTCAAAGAAAATGGAAAATGGGGTGATCGTATAATTCCATACCTATCAATGACATACTATTTAGTCCTACATTTAATTACTAGAATTAATAATCACTGGTTAGGGTTTTCCATAGTCAGCAGCAAACGTAGGAAGGGACTATTGCATTACCCACAAGGCCATGCACTATGACTGATCAAGTATGATTTTGTTTTACATGTGTGGCTTTATGCATATACCTGTATATTCCAAGACCCCTATCCATCTCTCTGTTGTATAATACAACCAAAAGCTTTCTAATCAGACATCCCTGACCTTAATTCCAGTCCTGTTATTTCTAGCTGTGTGCTCAGCATTATCAGAAAATAGAAAATGGCCAGATTTTAAATTACTTTTAATAAAAATAAATAAATGTCAGCAAGTTATCTTATGACTCCCACTACAAGCCCGATGGTGAACAAGGACAGCTGAGAAAAAAAAATATGTGAAAGAGAGAAGAGGAGAGATAGCAACAGACCTAAGAATGATCTATAACTACTGTTGGAATGAGAAAGTTCACTCTAAGTGTGAAAACACTGAAAAAATGTCCAGATTGGTCAAAGTACCGACTAAATACAATTCAACATGACAGCCTTCTAAAGCATTGCTTCTGGATGCAAAGAAGGTAAAAAGGAAGGGAGAGAAGCTCTTGGGAGGTTGGCTGGTAACAGGGAAAGGAAGTACAGGGTCGGGGTGGAGTCCTGTAAGACAAAAGCGAAAAAAAATCAAAGGACACATATCTCCTTGATGATGATGATGATGATGATAAATTCATTTGAGAAATTGTACTTTTCAATACTAATAGAAAAAGGAGACTAGACCTCGGGTGATAAACAAAAAATAGAGTATAGAAATGTCACATTATAGAGTTGTACACCTGAATTTATACATTATTAAGTAATGCCACCACAATAAATTTAATTGTTAAAAGCTTATAAAAAAATAAATGAGTTAACTAAAAACAAAAAAGAAAATCCTACCATTAAAATAGGAATCTTATAACTGCACAAAATAAAAAAATGGATAGAAGAAATATGAATGAACACATAAATCTACTGTTAAAAACCATAAAATTAGAATCCCAACACCTACACTGATGAAAATTTTCTTCCCACACTATACAAAAATATCCATGAAACAGAAGAGAGCAAAATACTCTAAGATAAATTAAATAATCTTAAAGACACATTTGTAGTTATTATTTTTAAAATGGCTCAGAACAGAAATTCAAAAAACTAAAAACAAGTGGCAAAAAGAGAGGGAGATTTAAAGAGAATTCATTGAACTTGGGAAAGATATAAAGAAAAAGACAAAATGAAGACTAAAGTATATGATGTCTAAAACAGAATAAAGTAAAAATGAAACTTACTAAAGGCATTGATGAAAGGCAAGAAAGCAATCAAGAGAATAAAAATGAACTAATGAAAGCAAAAAGAATTCAATAGAAAGTGGTTGCACTGAAAAACAGAAAGAAAAATCAGCATATTGGTAACTGGAGTCCCTCAAGAAAAAAACAAAGCCATGGAAGATAACATATATAAAGCTATAACTCAATAAAACTTTCTTTAAATTAAAAAAAAGACCTGTTGGTACATGTTGAAAGAAACCAACAGACCCCTGGAAAATGTACCAAGAATGATCAACTCTGATGTCCTAGTAAAACTAATAGACTTCAAAGGTTAACAAACAACCAAAAATTCCCAAGACTTTCAAGCCAAAAAAAAAAAAAAAAAAATCAAATAACTTACAAAGTCAGAAGAAAAATAAACTGTCATCAGTCTTCTAAAACATAGTATACAAAGCAAGGCAACAATGGAGGAGCATTAAAAAAAATAAAACTCAAGGAAAGAAAGTGTGAACCTAGAATTTTATAACTAGGCAAACTTTCCTTCAAGTGTCAAGGCTATAGAACAGTTTTGAGATACAACAGGGAATTCTGCATCCACGAGCCCTTCCTGAGCAATCTATTGGAAGATACGCTTCATCCATCCATGAGATGACTGGGCAAACTTCATGATGAGCATACAGGTATATCTATATCTATAAAACTCAAAGACTAAAACACAGGTGGTTAAGAGGATAGATAGCTAATATAGAGATGCTATATCTATGTGTGCCAAAGTAGAAATAATGCAATTAAAAAATGGGGGGAGAAAGTAGAGTAAATATATTTATTATTGTATAGACAAAAGGTGTAAGTTAAAGGATTCAATAAAAACTGATAAACCAGTTGGAAAAGGTTAAATAAACATTTGAGACTAAGGATCATTAAACATTCAGTACAAAGGTAACTACTAGAAAAAAAGTACAAACCAACTTAAAACCAAAAATTTTTTAAATAAATTAAATAGCAAAAATAATACACATCTTATCATGAAAATTGTTAATAAATTACCCTGCAAATTACTAGGCCTTGATGGTTTTATAGAATTATTTCAAATCTTCAAAGACCAGATAGTCCCAATGTTGAACACGTGGTTCTAGAGCATTGAGAATGAAGGAAAATTCCTAATTCTTTTAATAAAGCTAGTGTAGCACTGATACTAAACATGATAGAGGTAGCACAAGAAAGAAAACTATAGACCAGTATCATTCATGAATATTTATGCAAAAACACTAACTGAAACATTAACAAATATAATCCAGTATATTAAGAAAATAATACAACATGACCAGGTGAGATTTATTCCAGGAATGTGAGATTGAGTAAATGTTAAGATATCCATTAATATTATCCATAATATTAATAATCTAAGGGAGGAATTATAGATTACCTCCATAGATGCTGAAAAAGCTTTTGACAACGTTTAATACTAATTCCACATTTTAAAAAAGGCTCAAGAAAATAAGAATTGAGGGATACTTTTTTTAAACATGAATCAATCTGAATCAACATATATCTACATATCTGTCGATCTGTTTTCTATCTATCTACCTTGGTCCTTAAGACAGTATTTAGTGAGAAAGCTCTAGAGCATTTTTACTAACATTAGATAAAAGACAAGGATGCCCTCTATCTCTGTTACTATTCAACATGGTACCAGTGGTATTAAGCCAATGCAATCAGACAAGAGAAATCAATTAAAGGTATAAGGATAAAGAAGCAAAACTACCTCTATCCGCATATTACATTATAGTGTACCTGGAATATCAATAATAAAAATAACTCAAACAATAAAATAAACTGACAGTAGGATACATTATTAATCAATGGCCTTCATATACACAAGCATAACCGGTCGCTTGTCATAATGGTAAAGAAACTCCAGTTACAAACAGCAACCAAGATGACCAAATACTTAGAAATAAACCTAATCACATGTGATCCTGGGCCAAGAAAAGCATTTTCCTTTTGCTATAAAGGACACTAGTGGTACAGCTGAATAAAAGCTGTAGATTAGGTAATGGTATTTTAACAATGTTAATTTTCTGAATTTGATAATCATACTGTGGATATGTATTAGTATGTCCTTGATATCAGGAAATACACACTTAAGTATTTAGGGGTAAAGGGCCATTATATCTGTAACTTACTCTCAGATATTAAAAAGAACAATTTTATATATATATATATATATATATATATATATATATATATATATAGTTTTAGAAAAAATATAAAATGTATATATATATGCATGTTTATGCATATATATAATATTTATGTAAATATACAAAGACAGACAGAGAGACAGATAAAGAGAATCATAAAACAAATGTAATAAAATGTCAAAATTTGGACAATTTGAAGGGTATATAGGAATTTTAATACCACTTTTGTAACTTTTATGTAAGTTTGAAATTATTTCTAAATAAAAACATTTAAAAGATAAAAAGTAGCAAAAAGAAAACAAGTGGTAGGCCTCCTATTGGTTATATAACTAAAGGTAAAATAGGATGGATTATTAAGCAACCATTGGGGCAAAAAATGATAGAACTAGATCTATCTGTACAGCTACTGAATGATCTCCAAGCTATATTGTTTAAAAAGCAAGATGCAGAATGGTGAATATATTGTATTCCTTTTTGCGTGTTTAAAATGCATGTGACTGGAGTTATAAAGAGTACAGTGAAATAAAATATAAAGAGGTATCAATTCTCACAGAGGTGTAAGGGGTGTAGAACAGCTCTGAAATGACTGAAGAAAGAACACAGCAAACAGCCTCCATCATCCCTGTTTCAGCACACATGCACACATCTTGGAACATCGGGACTAGAAAGCATCTTGTAGAAAAAAATTATGGGTAGGGAGACATAAACCCAGAAAGGTGAAGCAATTTTTCCAAGACGCCAATCACTTGCAACAACTTCTCAAGTCTCTCGACTCCCAGTTTAGTGTTGTTTCAATTCATCCTTTCATCCCTTCACTCATTCATTCACAAATATCGGTTGAGCATCAATGATGTGCCAGCCACGGGAAGCACAGTGGTAAACACACCAGATGCAGTCCCTGCTCCCATAGTTAGAGGCAAAGATAGACATCAGGCAAGAAATCACACAAATTAAAAATATTTTTTGAGGAGCATGGGAAAGCAACTCTTAAGGGTGCAGTTAGAAAACATAATGGCAGATGTGATTTCCATGTGAAGACCAAGGCAAACTTACTCAAAGAAGGGAAATTCAAACAGAGTCCTGAACCACAAGTAGATTGTTTTGTTAAGGACCAAAGGAGAAGAACATTCCAGACACAAAAATCAGCTTGTGCCAAGGCCCAGAGGAGGGGAGAATGAACAGGAAACCCCTTTGGGCGAGAGCGCAGTGAAGAAGAACAGTAGCCCAAGGGGCTTCATCACTGAGCAGGGGCCAGATGGTGCAGGCCTTGCAAGCCACATATTTGCTTTGTTCCCGACTCACGTCCACAGAGGAAGGGAGGGAGAGTATGCACATGCTGTCTTGTAAGAGTTTCGAACTCAGTCAGTATTTTTATGATGGGCGAGCTCCATTCCAAAGAGTTAGGGGAATATTTAAGACTCTGTCTCCAGTAGAGAACCTTTGAAGTTTTATGAAGCAGAAGAGACAATAGATCTTAGCTTTAGGTTAGATTAGATACATTTGATTAAGTCAGGTTAAATTAGGTTAGAATAAATTAGCTTACTCTGGCTGCTCAGCAGAGGACAGGATGTGGGGGCAAGAATGGAACCCCTTGCAGGAGGTCTTTGCAAGTTGTCTAGATGGGAAGGGAGGGAGTCGTGGATTGGGAGGCTGGCTAAGCTGGGGGCAAGCAGTGGGCAAGATCAAGAGAATGGGACAGAATGGTAATGGACTTTGGATGTGATGAGGGAGAGAAAAAAGTCAAGGATAGCATGTAGAGTCCTACGTAAGCACTTGAGCAGTTAAGAGTGCCACTGCTAAGGGACCCACACCTTCATTTGCACAAACATAAGCTTCTGCCAAATCTGCCAAGATTTGATCTGGGCATAGATGGCATCCAATAGCCCTGTCTATTTCAGTTGAATGGATTCGGGGTTCAGGCATCTGTGTTCAATTGCACTTAGTCAAAAACTAGAAAATCATTATGCTCCCCCAGAACTACTCTCCCAGGGCAAAAGCAAAATGATTCACTGGGAAGCAGATGAAGAGAATAAGAATCTAACATCAATCCTATTCAAGGAATGAATACTTCATAAGCTCTGACCCTCTAAACCCAAGGCGTACATTTATCTAATGCTGGTGGAAGGGCCTTCAGGTATGAACTATGAACGATCTGCTGCTAACCTCAGAAAAGAAAAATCACTTCTCTGCAGCATTATGCACATGTCTGGAGGGTCTTCTTGCAGGTTTCTTAGAGTGTGAACAGAAGAATAAGCCACTCTGAGAACACATGGGGGTGTTTAAACTTAAAGCTTTCCTTTGAAAGAAAAGCTGCCTGTCTTATTCTACGCAGTAGTTTTACATTTAGGAGTTGTCTTATCCTGAAACAACCCCAGAATATCAGAGAACAAAGGGTCTTATTCATCTCCAATGCTCTGATTTCCATGAGGAAACTGAGGCTTGACACAGTAGCAATACCGCAAATCAGAAAATCAATGGCTGGGGAATAGTTGAATCTCCAATGAGCACTGAACCCATGAGCCCGCTCAACTCCTTTCAGCTCTGCAGCCTGAGCTACACCATGACTCAGGCAAGGGAAGACACTCTTGGTGGGGAAAATAGAGACCTGGGGAGTTGACCCTAAATGTGCTATGTCTGTCTCTGTCCGTGGAGTCAGCCTCATACACAGGCCGGCTTTTTGTGTTTCTTTTGCTTCTTAGTTTTATTCTTAAAGGCAGAAGAGGAGAAAGGTGGCAAGAAAGATGGGTAGTGATAATCAACTAGGATTCTGAACTCAGCCCATATTATGTGTCTGGAGGATCTAGGACACTGTCTCCAACTCACCTTTCTAGTTCCATTTTCTGCTGCCCCACTACAGGTGTCCTGTGGCCCTTTCACTTTCCTGCACCTCCTACAGGCATTTTATGTCCCCATCACACGAGCATTTCCACTTCCATGCCTTTGCTCAGGAGGCACCACACCTGAAATGTCAGCCCTGATTCACTCCTGGCTAGTCACATTCTTCCTGCCTGCAACTCCTGCCTCCTGTAGAAGGCCATTTAGGATCCCACCATTCAGAGGCAATAGTTTCCTCCTTTAAGCCCCCTCCACTCTTCTAGGGGTCTACTCCATGGTACTTCCCATTTGCTTCGCAGGGATTGTCCTGCCTGGCTTCTTGAAGGCAGGCATTGTTTACTCATCTTTGCTCAACTAATACTTAAGTTTGATTGAAACGGAAAAACCTCTGTGATTCTGACATCTGGAGTCTTAGGAGGTCTGTTTGCATCAGCCCTCAAGGCTCAAATAGTTCTCCTCAAGGTATTTCTTCCCTCCTCTGCTAGTTACGAAATGAGATTTCATGGCAAATGAATCTCAGAAATGGAAGTGACCTTGAAGACCATTGAGGGACCACTCTTAAAGCAAAAATTCTTCCAACCCAGTGTTTTTCAAGCTTTAATGTGCACATCAATCACCTAAAGATCTTGTTAAAATGAACATTCTGATTCAGTAGATTCAGGGCCCAAGAGTCTGCATTTCTCTCTAGCTCCCTGGGGATGCCCGCGCTGCTGGTCCTAGCATTATCCTTGGAGTAATAAGGTTCTACAGTACTCTCAAGCTATGAGCGATATGAAGACTTACCATTGCTTGTGTGCGTAGCGCTCTGGTGCATGCGGTATCTCACACAATTCCACACTAGCCCTGTAAGGTAGGTGTTACTACTCCCTTGTTTTATAGATAAATGTCACAGAGGTCAAGGTCACAAACTAGAAAGTGGTAGAGCCAGGAGTGAATGAGCATGTCTGACTCCAATGACCCTCTTCTTCTCACCATTTTTCTTCTTCTACAACCATCTAATGAGGGAAGTTTACATCACTATTTGGAGGGGATTAAGACTGAGGCTGAGGCCATGACTCCAGGCAGGCAGGACCTGGATTTCTTTATTCTACCATACACATCATCTCCATAAAACAGTGGCACAGAATTATATGGTTATGTTCCAGGCAGTGGAGTCCCGAGACCCTGAGAACATCGGTATTCTTCCCCACTTCCAGGTCACCATGAAATCCTGGCAACTATTGATTGAGAGGTTGTCTTCTCCTGGCCACAGACTCCAGCTGGTATAGAGATGGCATTTCCATCACTTTCCCAGGACTTGACAGACACATAGCTTAGCTGTCAGGGTTTCTGCGACTCTTGGCAGTCAGCAGCAGAGAATGAAGGGAGCTAATGCCAAGGGTTGGCTCATGGGAAGGGGAGATTCCCAACTTGGATGACCAGTCAGTGCCAAGAACAGTGCCAGGAAGAGACTGTACTGGCCACAGACCTGCCTCTGGGGCCAACTTGAACCATGGGTCATGGCAAGAGAAATCTCAGATCTGGCGCTAATAAGCAATTGGAAAATGAGAAGAGCACAGCTCTGGGTTGCTAGACTTTCAGCTAGGCAAGCCAGCCTCTGGCAAAACAGAACTTGGTCCTCTGTTATGTCCCAAGCAGGCTTTAAAGAGCCCCCAAGACTAAAGGCAATAAAGCTGTCCTGTGCGCCTCTGCCTCCTGCTTCTCTGACGTCAATGTACCAAAAAGACTTCTCTCTTGCCCTACTGCTGGAGCCTACGGGATATCTATCTGTAACTGGGTTACTCCTCTTTTGAGGACAATATCCACGTACCCTACAAGTAAGAGCTGAAACTTTCCAAGGCAAGGAGACTTATGGTGCATCCTGACCCCCTCCTCTGCCCTGTGCTATCGCTCCTCTCCTTCTGCCAGCCCAGTACATTGTCCCAGTGGACTGGCCCAACACCTACATGGGCCAATGGCAGCAGGCCCACACACAAGCATTAAACAGGGACACATGGATGGTCCAGCACTCAACAAATGGCATGATGGATGGGAATGTCTCTCCGTGCCACTATTTACCCAGGTAGTGAGAGTTGGGTGACAACTTAGATACCACATCACTTATCAATGTGCCATTTTGACCCCAGCAGTGCTGGTAGAATGAGGTGAGCCAAAGGACGATGGAAAGTTTGTGGACCAACTTCCTCAGTGCCTCAAGTGGGTCTTCCAGTGGCAAACTGGATGGTCCTACCTTAGAGGTGGACTGTTGAGTGGCTCAGGAAGTGGGCCCAGCACACCAAGTTCCTCAGATGGAACTGCAAGGTTTAACTGCTGCCCAAATTAATACAAGTGGAGACAGCATCCTGCGCCAGGTTGAGGAGAGTCACAGCACTGCTTCCTGATGGGTCATGGGTGTTCTTGTTAGGCAGACCAACATGGGAAATGAGGTTTGTAGAATAGCTGCCTTTGAGCTAAATGGCTGAGATCGCAAACGTAAGTATCCAGATAAGAAACTTTCAAAGGTATTCCACTGGGCTTTGTTTTGCCATATTTCCTTTTATTTTGTTTGAACAGCAGTCACATTGAGAAATGGATTCAACTGGGTAAGTACCAAGTTCAACGTTCATGCGGACCCATCTCTGTTTCTGATGCAATCAATATGAACCAGTCAGCCACCATGTGAGGTTGACTCAATTCTAACAATATATGTAATCACACTGATGCCACATGTTTTCCTAAGCGTAAGGCTTAGGGACTGCCTGTACGTGCTGGCCTGGAGCATGCAAAATACCATTGAGTAAACCTGAGCACACCAAGTCAGTGCCTCGTTCTTGATATTCAGCCATTAATCAGGACTGAGCAGGCACAGAGTTAACAAAGGGAGCTGTCCCACATGTGCAGATCAGAACAATCGGTAGACAGCTTAGACCTTTGGTGTCCTCAGCCCAGAACCCAAGAATTCTCTGCCCTCTTCCCACTACTTCCTGCCGATCTCTGGTCTATGGAGAGGTACAGGAAAGAATGCTCACAGGTGGTACTGGCTTCTCAGAGGCCAATCTCAAGCAAGTCAGGCCCAGCCTTCCTTCTCTCTTGCTTTCCGGCTGGCTCACTGTTGCCATGGAGACCAGATGTCTTTGAGTTGTGCATTTTATCTGGAGTCCAGCCTTTCCCACTCACTCCCCTGGGTCCCCAGAATGTGAAAATATCTAAGCTAGATTTATTTGGCCAAATGGCTTAGGGGTTCCCTTGCCACATCCACAGGATGGTCTGTAGGCTCTTGCTCAAATCCTGGTATATGGGTGGCAGCCTGCAGTTTTGTAGATGCCTACTCATCCATTCTTCCTTTTCTAGAAGAGAAGATGTACCTTTGAATCCTGTATCGCACAAGGCCAGGGCAGTGCCCAGACAAATGGGCTGGTGGGAAAGGTGAGCATAGGTTCAGGTGTGCATGGGGTTTGGACCCGCAGTGGGGCTCCGGAAAGGGCTGAGGGAAGCCAACAAGGACAGTGCTGGTTGGGGCATCCACAGCCCACATGGAACCTGAAGAAGCTGAAGCGGGTCCCTGCCGACTGCTTTGATTACTTCTCCACTTCATGCAGCCCGCCACCCACTCCCACAGTTACCAGTTACCCTTAGGTCTTGTCACCATCAAAAGCTCCCCACCTCTTGCACTCTAATATCTCCCACCCATCACGCAGACGAAAAGGCTCTGGTCCTTGCGTTCCCTTGCCCTGCGCTCTCACTCCTGGCAGACCATTTACCCAGACTCATCACTGGCCAACGCCTGTATGTTTGCTGAATGTTAGAACCCATCTCTTCTTCATTACCCTCTCAGGGAGCAGGTACCCTGGGCCCAGCCCCCAAAATCTCTCCATCCCCTCCCTCTATACCACTGTTCTACCTCCTTAGACCTGGGGGCTTGTGCTTTTTTTTTCCCCTTCAGACTCTTCCTAGAAATCCCCACACATCAATATTATTAATTCCAGTGACCTCCACTCGTGCATCCCAAGCCACACCCGGCCTTAATCTTTATGGGGGGCAGTGGCAGCAAATATGGATGTGCTCACTGCATCTGTCTTCTGTTCTCAGGCAGTTTGCAGAGTGATTGTGATGTGCTGGCTACTGCTGCCACTCTTCCGATAGTTTGCACTGTTCATTAGGTCCTTTACACCCTGCCAGGAGCCAGATAGAGGAGAGAGAGAGAGAGAATCCCAAAGCCTTTGCTAAAAAGTAGGAGCTCCGAAGCAACTGCCCCTTTGTAGGAAGCAGCCACTATAACCCATATAGTCATTCATTTTGTGTAAGCACATTTATTGAGCACCTACTCTGTGCAAGACACTGTTCTAGGCACTGAGGAGTCAGCAGACAAATTTACATTCCAATAAGAGATAATAGGGGGGAAAAAAGAAATATATGAAGTATGTCAAAACAGAGTTAAGAACTATGGAGCAAAGTGAGGCAGGGAAAGGGAGGAAAGAATTGCAGTTTTTAAAGAGCATCCAGAAAACTTCAGGAAAAAAAATGACATTTGAACAGACTGAAAGAAGTGAAATATCATGTCATCTGCATTCCTGGGGAAGGAAGGGTCTGCCAGGCCGAGGGAACAGGGGTACGTCGCCCACCTGGCTTGCATGAGGACAGCTGTGAGATTGGGGCAGATGGAGCCGAGTGTGAGCAGAAGGGGTTGAGGTCAGAGTGGGACTGGGGCTTCACCATACAGGGCGTGGGGGCCATTTAAGGATCTGGTTTCCACTCCGGGCGAGATGAAAAACAAAAGGTTTTTGGCCTGATGCATTAGGAAGATGGAAGTCTGTGGGAGGGATGGGGTTTAGGCAGAGGTTGGGGGTGAGGTGAATTCACTCTGGCTTTATATTAAGTTTTAGATGTTTATTAATAATCCATGTGGTAATGTCAGTTTCAGGAGAGATGTCCTGGCTGGGGATATAAATGTGGGAGTTTCCAGTACATGAAGCCAGGAGGCTGGGTGAGGTCAGCTAAGGAGTGAGCACTGCTTCCCAGGTGAGGAGAGGCTCCAGAAGGGAACCCTTAGGCACTCCAACATGGGTAAGTTGGAGAGATGAGGAGGGAGCTATGGAGGAGACTAGTCAGGTGTGGGCAACCAGGAAGCAAGAAAACCATGGCAGCATGGTGTTTTGGAAATCAAGTGGAAACACAAACAAATGTTTCCAAAGGAGAGAGTGGTCTGCTCTTAAAAGCTATAGCGAGGGCCAGTGAGGTAAAGCCTAGAAGTGACCAGTAGGTGAGACCTAGTAATATAGAGGTCACCGGTGAGCTTGGCAAGAGCAGTGGGGGTAGTGGGATAACACGTTTGTCCAGATGGATGCAAAAGAGAATGGAGAGTGTCTGGGATGTGCTTCTACATGATCTGGGCAAACTGACTGATGGGAAGAGGAGGGTTCATTAAGCTCGCCTCTCTATTTTGGGATATGTTGGAAATGTTCCATAATAAAAAAGTATAAAAGATTTTTAAAATAAGAGAATGGAAGAAGAGGAATAGGAGACTGCAGGTACAGCCTTTAGAGTTTAATGTGAAAGAGAGTGGCGAATGAGGGCAGGAGCTGGAGGGGAGTATGACAACTTTAGTTATTACATAAATAACACAATACACACAAAGTATATTCCTAGAAAGAGGTTTCAGAGGCCTTTGGGTGGAAGGGAACGGTGAAGAGGCTCTGATAAGGATGATACACATGGAGGGACAGGCCATGCCTGCACAGGAGGGCGGGATGAGGCCACAACTAAGATGGGGGAGATAATAAACAGTGGCCACAGCAAACCCCCCAACCCCACACACACACCGAGGCCTCCTGGGTGTCCCAGGTGAGTGTGACCTAAAGGACAGGTAGGGCTAGAGAATGTCCTTTATGTTGCTCTAATGGAGGTTTATTCATTTGAAAGCAGGCTACATCCATGGCCTGATACACACACAATCTGGCTCCCCTGTGGCTCCGATTCCATCTCCTTCTACTCTCAGCCTTTTTCATCCTGCTGCACTCACACTGGCCTCCTTCCTACTTCTTGACACCCCAAGAAAGCTTCTACCTCAGGGCCTTCCTGTGGGCTCTACTTGGGATGTGGGTCTCTGCTCAATTATTACCTTATCCAAGAGGCCGTCTGTGACAAGAGCGGCTTCCGGCCACAGAACTTCCTGCCGCCTTACCTGCTTGAGGTTTTCTCCTTGCACTTATTATCAAAAACTTATATTGTCTGCTTCCCCCGATGGAATGTGAGCTCCATAAGAACAGATTATATTTTATTTCTGAATATTGCTTAGCACATAGTAGGCCTCAGGAAGTATTTGTTGAATGAATGCATGAACCAAAATACACAAATATATACATATATGTATATATATATATGTATACATGTGTGTATATACAGAGGGTGCCAAAAAAAGTATACACATTTTAAGAAAGGAAAAAACTGTATTTAAATTGTAATACTTAATATATACCGATAACAAAAGATGAATACAAGTCACATTTGACTTCTTCAATTATAAGAGGTGCTCAAAGTGGTTACCATCAGTGTAATTTTCATACAGTTTTTTCCTTTCTTAAAATGTGTATATATTTTTTTGGCACCCTCTGTATGTATATATATATATATACACATATACATATATATACACATATATATACATATACACATATGCATATATATATATATATATATATATATATATATATATATATATATATATGGAGAGAGAGAGAGAATTCTACTGATTGAACTATTTGTTGTTTCAGGGTGGACCACCTACAAGGAGTGGGGGTAGGATGGGAAACCACTGTAGCTGAGAAGCCTTGGTAAGATTTGCCACGCTCTGTTGGAAAGATCCAAATTTGCAGCTCTGCTCTGTGGGTCATAGGAGTATGTAGCCAGCCTCCAGAATGGCCATTGATGATCCTTGGCACCTGATATTCACACTCTTGTGTATCTTTTATTTTGAGTAGGGCTGACTTGTGTAACCACCAGAATATCTTGGAAGTGATGGTGTGTAACCAACAGACTTGGTCATAAAAGACGCTGTGGCTTCTGGCTTTGTCTTTCTTGGATCACCCACTCTGAGGAAGCCCAGCCACCAAGTTGTGAGGACACTCAAATAGCGATAGAACATCATAGGGAGACTGAGGCCCCCTGCCAACAGCCAGCACCATGTGAGGGAACCATCTTGGAAGCAGGTCCTCCAGCCCCAGTCTAGCCTTCAGATGATGCAGCCCCTGCTGACATCTTGACTGTACCCTCATGAGACCCCAAGCCAGAAGCAGCCAGCTCAGCTGCTCCCAAATTCCTGACCTGCACAAACTATGTGAGTCAATAAATGTTTATTGCTATTTTTAAATGCTACATTTTAGAGTGATTTATTTCACTGCAATAGGTAGTTATCACACAGTGGATGGAATGGGGGCTGGCCATCCCAGATTTGATTTGATATGGGTATGACTAGGATTGTGTCTTTCCCTGGTTAACTGTGCAGCCCATTTCAGCTCCTGGAGCGAGCCCATTCCCCCTTCTGGTCCCAATTTGATTCTGCAATTCTTATTAGCCACAAATGCCACCTGTATCCTCAATAAACTTTATTTAGACACAAATAGACACAACAGAAAATACATACACAGATACAGATATTTTTTTTTTCTCTATAGGATGAACAAACATCACATAGGGAATTTAAAAAGTAGGCGCACGGGATGTAAGAAAATATTGCAAAGTTCCTTGTTCACTCACACTTAAAACAGACACATATTTCAGAGGAACACAGGGATATACCATCCCTACAACAGAGTACACAGTTGGTCTATAACAGTACACAGGTGTTAGGAAGGTAATCGAAGGAGTTAGGGAGCCAGTTACTCTTGCTATGACAGAACGCTCACACCACTAGCAGGACTCTGTTTAGACAAAAGACAGAATCGAGGCGTCCGTACCCCCCTGCAGATGCTCTGCAAGCTGTCAGCTAGGTCATAAAGCAGCTCAGCAGAAATGCCACGTTAGCTTTCATCTTGTAGCTTGAAGGTCTGCATAACCTCTACCTTACTGTCCACGTCAGAGAGTTTCCACAGACACACTCAGGACGCTGAAACTCTTGACATGCACGCTGGCTTCGAAACCCACAGTACAGAACATTGACATCCGTTTATAAAATGTGGCTTAAAAAAAAAAAGGAATAATAGCCAAGAGGACAACAAACACTTTGCAAATGCTGTCACATCCATTGGCAGTGCTTCCCACCACGCTGCCTATGGTCCCCTCCCACAGGGAGCCAGCCATTGGCCTCTGTCCTGCTCCACACCAGGATCGAGGTCTCTTGGTAGTCTATGATTGCCCTCTAAAGTCACACCTGTGACCTCCCGGTCACTCCTATCTGAGTCATGGATGTCACCAGGACAAGCTGCACGAAACCACCCCGCTTATTCCTGTCCCGGACAAGCCTCTGGCCTCCAAACCATCTTCACATTCAGATGGGGGATCCCTAGGCAACCTCTGTATTTTAGTAAAAAATGGTTTCCACTGTACCCTTCGTGTGTCCTCTTCCTAATGTGACAAATCCAGATGAGATGAAGTTATGGAGATCAGGTCCTCCACTTCGGTAAGCATCCTTCCCATAATGTCCTGCAAGAAGATGGGGCAAAATTACCTGGCACATCCATGACACCAACAAGAAGACAAACGTCGCAGCTCCAGCTCACCCAACAATGGGGTTGAGCTTAATGTCAAATTGGCAGCTAAGTCAGAAGGTAAAAGCAATCAAGAAAAAAATACATATGTAATTTTATAAATTTATATATAAATATATAATATATATTTTATGAATATATATAAAGTATATATATTTCTATCATATAACATTTATATATAACACATATTTAGGAATATTATATATATTACTATACAACAAATAATATATATATTCTGCCCCAGAATTAATATATGACATATATCATATGTATTGATATATATGTCATATATCACTTATTCATATATATATCATATATATGGATACATATGTATTGCAATAAAGAAGAAAGTTCTGGGAAGGTTATGTTGAAAGCAGAGGGGGCAAAGGGGGACACATGGCTTCATTTTGGCACTTATGACTGAGCACACCAGAACATCAGTCGATTTGTCTTGCCATCCCTTCCTTTGTCCCAGCTTCCCTCCTTCTCTTTCTTGCCTTATTCACTTGTTTTCTTCCTTTCCAAAGTACAGAGGCATGGGTCTGACCTGTGTATGTGCATGTTTATTAATCATACCACATCCTATGGAACCACAGCCTTGTGGCTTAGGAGAAACGCAATAGCAGTTGAAGTTGACAAGTAGAATGGTGGTTATGAACCATTGGAAAACTACTTCTATGCCTTTCTCTCTTGACTTTCTGCAATAAGATCTTGTCCCTCGGCAGCCTAATGCATCCATCTACCTGTGGGGTGGTGTGAGGAAAAGACCGAGGGCAGGTTAGAACCCTGGGAGAAGAAATTCAAAGAGAAAGAGCATTCAAGTTCTGCTTCTGACATTCAAAATAGGATTTCACAATACACTTGAAATGCAGGCATTGTAAAGAAAGGACTCTCCACACGCCATCCTGAGGTATGTATATGTGAAAAAGGAGAAAAGCCATTTTTTGTCATGTTGCCACCAAGTGTATTAAAAACTATACTTAACAATTATAGCAATGTGCAGAACTACCTAAGATGCAATGTTAAGTTAAAAATGGGCAGAAAATTCTATACTAAATATGATCATAATGCTGTAAAAAATTCAAACCCGTGCAAAAAAAAAGAAAAAAAAAGATTGAAAGAAAATACACCTGATACTGACAACTGCCTTTGGGTAGCTAGAACACAAGTCTTTTTATTCTTCTCTCCTTTTACCTTTTCTATATTTACCAAGCTTTTGTTTTTTTCTACAATGAGTATGCAATTTTTGTAATATAAATAGGTAAAATACATTTCTAATGGAAAAATGTATGGTAAGTGTAAACACAACCTAAACTGCATTTTTTTCCCTCTACATTAGATCTGAAACCTGGGTGCATGTTGGAATCATCTGGATGCTTTTAAAGACACAGATGGGACACTACTCCAGGGATTCTGATTCAGTTGGCCAGGGCCTGGGCTTAGGTTAACCTAATTTTAAGAAGCTGTCTAGGTGATTCTAATGTGCCACTGGGAAGAAGACCCACTGCCGTCAAGTAAATAGAGAAACAACCTAAGCTCGATTTATGCACGTGGGTTCAATAACCATTTACTGGGGCCCTTGTGGGTGCCTGGCACTACCCACTATTTAAGTTCCAAGCGCCAGGATTCTCCCTCTGAAGAATGAAGCCTGGTTGGCCCAGTTCCGCCCTTCTCCCAGATCAGTGGTTCTCAAACCTGAGTGTGCATCAGGAAAAACAGGAGGCTGCATCAAAATAGTTGCTGGGCCCCACTCCCAGAGTTTCTGATTCAGTAGATCTTGGAAGGGACTCAGGATTTTGCATTTCTATCGAATTGCCTGGAGATGCTGATGCTGCTGGGTCCAGGGACCAAACTCTGAGAACCATTGTCCTAGCACATCAGGAACATAAGAAAATTTTACCACTGTTTCCCTCAGGCCTTCCACTCTGGAATAAACACCTCATTCCTCAGGGCACAGAGCTTCCCACAAGGAACTCTCTCGCTATAAAATATTGGGGTCAAAACCCAGAATTTTATACAATAGAATTATTGGAGCTGAACTAAGAGGCTGCTGTTCATATCGCAAGCCATATCACAGCTCCAGAAACCGGACTCTGGTACCTGCAGAAATTCATCTCCACCAGGGGATGAAGGAGAGAGGGACAAGGGGTGGGTGCAGGGACATGCGACAAGCCCTGGGGACATGGGGACCCTTGTTCGGTAACGCGGTCACTTTCTCCCCACCCCATCTCCTGACAACACAAGAGTATAAAAAAGGAGTAACAATTCAGAACCCTCATAAATTTGGACCTCATTAATTCAGAACCTATGATACATCCTGCAGAATTTGGGCTGGTTTATTTTTGTGCTCCTTATAAATAACATTTTTGATAAACAAATCAATACTGAGGAAGATGGAACATAAAACAGTGCCTGTGCTACTTACAATCATCTTTATCTGTCAGCCAGAACAAGGTCCCTCAGGACTAAGCATTGCCCTAGTACTTTGGGGCTATGCTGTTTGAAAGGACACTGTAATTTACTGATCACCTACTATGTGCCAGTCTGAGGAATAGCCACTCTGAAAACATGGCTTAATTTTGGGGGGGGCATCGTAATAGTGACCATCTTGTAACAGGATGCAGTTTACAAAGATCTTTTACATGTACTATTTACGTAAAATTTTAATCATTACTGCATGGTGAGCTGTCTTTACTATTATTTCCTTATTTTATTGATGGAAAGCTGGATCCGAAGTCCACAGCCTTTATACCCTAGAAACCTGACTGTGATCTGAATGAGTGTGGTTGTGACTCTTCTCTGAGACTTTAGTCAGGACCCAGTGGAAATGTTAAGCCAGAAGAAGTCCAATTGGTGTTGAACAAGTTCATAGACATTGGAGCTCAGAAGTGTTGAGTTTCAAGTACTGAAGTTGTGAATTGGAATGAAGAATTTTAGGGTCAAATTAGTTTGGAAAACTTTCAGTTAAATGAAATGAAAAGTAAACATGAAAAACAAGTCTAAGGACCACTCAGTGAGTACCCAACCCTTCAGGGAGCCTTTCAAAGACATCTCTTGGGTCAAATATAGGAAAGCTGCCCATGAGTTTATTTGAGCTGGAGAAGGCACAGTGGCAGTTTCAGCCTTTGTAAAAGCCGTGGTCCTCAAACTGGAGCACATCAGACTCACCTGGACAGCACACAGATTGCTGGGTGCCAGCCCCAGAATTCCTCAGTTAGTAGGTCAGAGATGGGTTCTGACCATTTCCATTTTTAACAAGTCCCCAGGTGATGCTGATGACGGTCACAGGTCCAGGAACAACACTTCATGAATAGAGCATTAGAGAGAACTATCGACAGGTCACTATTCAGCTGGATATAGAACTAATGCTAGGAAGTCATCGTCTAGACTGATTTACATTTTCTGTACCCTCCAAAGGAGCAATTGGTTGAGCATGAACAAGAGCATGATGAAGAGAAGAATGGTTGGTAAAAGTGAAGCCCTACATAGGTGGGCAGTCAGAAGAGAGGCGACTCAATACCTCCTCTTTGCCTTGGCAAGGCATAGAGCTCATCAGTTGATGATATAAATGGGTCATAGAGTTCTTTAGCCATAACACAAAGAACCATGCCATTTGGCAGCTACTACCCCAGGTTTATGCCTTCCTGAGTGCCATTTTAGGCAGGAAGCCAAAGGAATACAAACATTGCCTAAATTGTGTTTCCAGAGAAATAGCCATATATCCAGCAGAGCTCCAGGCAGAGGTAAGCAAGAGCTCTGTGAATACCCCTGTTAAGAAGCATGAGCATACCCAATACAGACACGCAACCTCTGACCATGAACAAGGGTAGTGTCAGGCTGCTGACTGTGCCTGCCTTCACGAGCTGAACTAAACTGAGCAAAGCAGCATCTGGATAACTTCTCTACCTCCAGTTCTGTGCTTCCCTCTCACCATCACCATCACCTGGAAGTCACAGGTCAACAGTCTCCAGGCAGGGGGCAGATTAGAGCTGAAGAGAAGTCTGAGGCTGGGTTCCTGGAATTGTACAATGCTGGTGGTTCTGCTAAGGAAGCAGCCCTGAGTAACTAGAAGGAAAGTTTCTGTGTAAAAGAGATTTGTTGCAAGAAACAGGCGGGGAAATGAGGTAATATCTGAATGGTGATCTCAATAAGATTTAAGAGAACTTTGCATCTGTGAAATTAGATCAACAGCCACGGGAGAGAAGCAAACTGATCAGGACAGTTTACCTGAGTTGCAAATATGGACAACAAAGTGGATACTAAAGGAAATTGATGAAGAAAATTCCAATGAAAAAGATGCACTAAAACAGTGGGAGAAAAGAAGAGACAAAGGGGACAACCCTAGAAGCTACCGTCTATTTCAAACTATATTCCCAGAAGAGAGATAGAAGTAATAATTTTTTTTCCTGAGTAGATGGAAGACTTTACTCTTTTGATAAAAAATAATCAAGTATCAGAATATATATTAGAAGGGTCCTATATCTAGATATACTGTGGCAAAATGCCATTTAAAAAAAGAATAAAGGAAAGAAGCCATCTTCATAAAACACTGAATCTATAGAAAGTGAAGCAACCTTTCATGGAATTTTGAGACTTTTATTTCCAAAGAAGTAGGACAGTGTACTGATTGAAGAACACAACACATTCTGGAACCCAGCTGACAAAATTCAAACTTCTCTATGCGGATGTTTCCTTAAATGCAAAAGGGAAACAATAATAATACCCATTTCACAGATTGTTGAGAAGATATACATATATATATATATATATATATATATATATATATATATATATATATATCTGGCATTTAAAACAATACTACTACAATACTACTAAATGCTATTTAAGGATTTGCTAATATTAAAAAAATGGTTTTTTTTAATATTGGGGAATAGTATGTTTCTCCAGGGCCCATCAGCTCCAAGTCATTGTCCTTCAATCTAGTTGTGGAGGGCACAGCCCAGCTACAAGTCCAGTCGCTGTTCTCAATCTTTAGTTGCAGGGGGCACAGCACACCATCCCACGTGGGAATTGAACCAGCAACCTTGTTGTTGAGAGCCTGCTCTATAATCAACTCAGCCATCTCACCACCCCAAGGATTTGCTAATATTTTTTAGTACAATTTTTCTTTTATTCCATTCCCCTAAAACTCATTGAAAATGATGAAAATAATGAAGAATAAAAAATCTTTCTTCAGAAAAAAGATACCAGGTTTTTCACTTAACAGAGGTAGAACAATTTGGAAAAATACACACACACACACACACACACAATACAATTCAAGGAAGACTACAGACCTAAATATGAAAAATCAAAATTTAAATCTGTTAGAAAATATGGGAGACTATGTTAATGATCTCAAAGCTGAGACAGGTTTTTAAACAAGGATCAAAAGGCACAGATTAAAGAGGAAACAACTGAAAAATTTTAAACTGTGCTATATCAAAAGCAATCCTAAAACTACAAGTCAAACAAGAGAAACATATATTAACATTAATAGCCAGAGCACATAAATAACTTCAAATTATTAAGAAAGTAAAACAACCCAATAGAAAAAATAGGCAGAAGAAATAATAGACAAATCAGACAAGAGAACACCCGAAGGGCCGATACCCATAAAGTGGTGTTCAATCTCACAAGTAATCAGAGAAAGTCAAATTAAAACTGTAATGAAGAGATCCACAATCGTGGAGTAGATAAACACTGTGCCTGCTTCCTTCCATGAACTCATTAAAATTACAACTAAATTATAGAACAATCAACCTGGAGAACCATCTGAAGTCTAGCTGAACAGAAGTTTTATGTATAACTAAGGATATAAAGAAAAAGCTATGTCAAGACTGGTAGGAGAGGTAGAGACGCGAAACAGGCTGGCCCCAAACTTCTGTGTGGCGGTTGAGAACTGGAAGGGATACCTCGGCAATGGAGGTTCCCCTCAGAGGAGCAATGGACCCCAGCCCCACACCAGCCTCCCCTGCACAGAGTACTGGTGCCAGAAAGAGGAGCCCCCACAACATCTGGCTGTGAAAAACAGTGGGGATTCCAACCATCAGGGTGGGGCAGAAGGCTGCAGGAAACCCAGATGTCCTCTTAAACTGCCCATGCACAGACTCACTCATTTGCAGGCACTCACCTTGGGTTCCAGCAGAGAGACAGTGACTCAGGGGGTGAAAGAGGCATATGGGGAGCAGACTGAGGTGTGTGGCTTCGAGGCCATGGTTGGAAGACACTGCCATTTTCCCTGTGAGAAGCCCTCTTCCTGTGCAGCCAGCAGGTGGGCGCCATCTTTCCTGTGTTGAGCCCTCCCCCTATGCTTACTGCCAAATCTGAATCTGATTGGTCTAGTGAGCTCTGTTGCTCCACCTTGCTGACTCTATGAGACCCTAGCTCACTCAACTCACCCAATATCAGAGACACTTTCTCTAAGAGCTGCCAGCCCCATGAACATTACACCCTTCCTTGAAAAACTATCCAAGTCCACAAGACCCAGGCGGGTGGCAACTGGCCTCAGTGTGCTCTGAGACTTTTGCTGAGTAGCTCCAGGCTCAGCACTGGCACCAAACCAGAGTCTATATTAACATGGTGACCACAACTCTTCCCATTCTAGTGACTTCCTGAGACCCTGCCTCACCCAACTCATGTACTGTACAAGCTTTATCAGTGGCTGAACCTTAAGGAAGCCAACAGGTGGCAGCAGGCCTCTGGGTGTCCTGGCTTTTTGCGGAGTTCCCCCAGGCCTGGTAGTGGTGGCAGCCATCCTCAGTTTGTAGGGCAGCCTCTCCCATATGCCTCCAGGTTTAGCACAGGCAGCAAACAACCACAGATTGCGGTGTAGCTCCTACCAGGTAGCCCCTGGCTAGTCACAGGCAGTGGCTGACCTGGGCCTGCACTGGAGCCCCTCCCAAGAGGCCCCAGAATCAACATACTTGGAGGTTGGCTTCAGACAATAACAGGGCACTGCCAAATTAGCCCCCAAAGTGGCATACACAAAGGGTGGTATCAACAGGCACCAAGCCCACTGGGGCAAATCCCACTCAGTGGGGTAAGCCCCCCGCATAGCAGCTCATAAGCTATGGATGTGGCTAATCCCTACTGCCAGTCAGCCTGAGAATCAATCCCACCCATTGACATGCCAACAGCAATCAAGGTTCAACTATAACAGGAGGGCATACGGAAATCACAGAAGGGACACCACTGGAGCACCCAGAGCAGGTGACCAGGGAGACTGTGCCAGGGCCCCACAGGGGCACCTACTACATAAGGCCACCCGGCCAAGACTGGGAGACATTGCAGATCTACCTCATACATAGAAAGGAATACAGGGAGACAGCTAAAATGAGGAAAGAAAGAAATATGTCCCAAATGTAAGAACATGAGAACACTCCAGAAAAAGAACTAAAATAATGGAGGCAAGCAACCTACCAGATACAGACTTTAAACAATGGTTATAAAGATGCTCAAGGAACTTAGTGAGAATTTCAACAAAGAGATAGCAAGCATAAAAAAGGACATAGAAACCATGATAAAGAACAAGTCAAAAATGAAGACTAAAATGAAGAGTGCACTAGAAAGAATCACCAGAAGACTAGATGAAGTAGAGGGTTGAATCAACAATTTGATAGGCAAGGTAGCAGAAAACTCAACCAGAACAGGAAAAAAAAAAATCCAGGAAAAAAAAATATCCAAAAAAAGGAGGATAATTTAGGAGACCTCTGGGACATCAAGAATAACAACATTCACATCATAGGGGTAACAGAGGGAGAAAAGAGAAGGCAAGGGATTGAGAACCTATTTGAAGAAATAATGACTGAAAACATTCCTAAGCTGGTGAAGGAAATAGGCATAGAAGTCCAGGAAGTGCCGAGAGTTCCAAACAAGATAAACTCAAACAGGCCCACACCAAGATACATCATAATTAGAATAGCAAAGGTTAAAGACAAAGAGAGAATCCTAAAAGCAGCAAGAGAAAGTCAGCTAGTAACTTATAAGGGAGCTCCCATAAGACTGTCAGCTGATTTCTCAACAGAAACTTTGCAGGCCAAGGGATTAGCACAAAATATTCAACAAGATGAAAAGTAAGGACCTACAACCAAGGTTACTCTACCCAGCAAAGCTATCATTTAGAATTGAAGGACTATATAGAGAGCTTCCAAGACAAGAAAAAGCTAAAGGAGTTCATGACCACCAAATATTACAAGGAATGTTAGAGGGAGTTTTTTAAGAAGGAAAAAAAAATCAAAATTATGAATAATAAAATGGCAATAGATACATATCTATCAACTTTCAATGTAAACTTTCAAAGTAAATGAACTAAATGCTCCACTCAAAAGACATAGGGGGACTGAATGGAAAAGAAAACAAAACACATATGCTGCCTACAAGAGACTCACTTTAGATTGAAAGACACACACAGATGGAAAGAAAAAGGATAAAAAAAGATATTTCATGAAAATGGAAATGGAAAAAACAAACAAAAAAATCTGGGGTAGCAATACTTGTAACAGAAAAAATAATCTTTAAAACAAAGGCTGTGACAAGAGACAAAGATAGACCCAGGAATCCTACTTCTGGGTATGTATCTGAAGTAACCCAAAACTCTACTTTGGGGAATCATGTACATCCATATGTTCACTGCAGCATTGTTTACAATGGCCAAAATGTGGAGGCAGCCTGGGTGCCTGTCAATGGAAGAATGGACAAAGAGGAGGTGGAATATTGCTCTTCCATGGAAGGGAATGGGTTCTTGCCATCTGCGGTTCGTGGATGGAACTGGAGCTGGAGGGTATTGTGCTGAGTGGAATATTTCAGACAGAGAAAATCAGATGCAATGAGATTTTGCTTATATGTGGAATCTAAAGAACAAAATAAATAAGCAAAACAGAAACAAACTCATAGATACAGAGAACATAGTGATGGTTGCCAGAGGAGAGGGAGGTTAGGGTTGAGTGAAAAAGGAGAAGGGATTAAAGAGTACAAATTGGTTGTTACACTGTAATCATGGGGATGTAGGGTATAGCATAAGGAATATAGTCAATAATATCATAACTATGTATAGTGTCAGATGGTACTAGATTTGTTGGGGTGATAGATGGGGGAGGGTTGGGGTCAGGGTGAAAAAGGTCAAGGGATTAAGAAGTACAAATTTGTAGTTACAAAATAGTCATGGGGATATGAAGTATAGGGAATACAGTCAATAATATGGTAATAATTATGTATAGTGCCAGGTGGGTACTAGACTAGGCGGGGCATCACTTCTTAAATTATACAAATGTCTAACCACTATGCTGTACATCTGAAATTAATATAAAATAATATTGAAAAATAACTGTAATGAGGTATCACTTCACACGCAGTAGGCTGGCAAAAAATGAAAATGCCTGAGACTACTGCCATGAGTAAACAGGAACACATTTCTAGTAGGAGTGTAAATTGGTACAAGTGCTTTGGAAAGAACTTTGGCAACAGCTAATAAAGTTGAAGACGGAAATATCATAAAATCGGCAATTCTACCTTTAAGTATATACCCTAGATAAATCCTCACATATGTGCATAACGAGATGTCCACAGCAGGTTAATATGCAATGTTGTTTGCAGTAAAGACAACTGGGAAAAAAAACCTACATTCCTACCAAAAGAAAAGTAATAAATAGTAGTATATTCATACAATATAATCCTATACAGCAGTGAAAATGAAATGAGCCAGAGCTCTCAGTATCAACATGGATGGTTCGCAGTTATAATATTGAGTCCACTAAGTAAGCTGAAGAAAAACATAATGACATCATATAGAGAGAATTTTAAAACATGCAATACAACACGCTATATTGTTTAAGGATACGTGCATATGTAGTGTTATACAATAAAAGGAAGTTCAGGGAAATCAGAAATACTGATTTCAGTAAAACAGATACTTCTGGAGGTAGAGAGGGGACTGTAATTAAGGAAGGGTGTATGAGGTGCTTCTGTGTTTTATCTCCTGTGCTGGGTAGTTGGGGAGATGTCTGACTGTTAAATAATTCTTTGTTTTATTTTGTTTAATGGTAGATGATAGATAGATAGGTAGATAATAGATAGATAATAGATAGATAATGGATGGATGGGTATGTATATTATATATATATAAATTATATACTATATATACAAATATATATATGTATGAGGGGGGGATAGATGATAGATAGGTCATTAGTTAGCTAGCTAGTTAGTTTTTAGTTAAGTAACTGTTACCCAAGGATTTTATCCACTGCCATATTATCCTCCAACAATAAAAGAAACAAAGAGTTTCTGGTTTTTAGGAACTCAGAGACAAATATACCCCACAAGTCCTCCCTGAGGGGAAGAAAAAGCTACCTGATAACATCTGTCAAACAAGAAGTAAAACTATAGAATTTCTAAAATCATGGATTTTTTTATTAATAATCTTGAAGCAGTACACAAACCCAACCATTCATTAAGATTGGTAAATTAGATTACACATTTTTAACATACAACAAATTGTCTTTATCGACAGAAACAAAGTAAAGTGATACTGAAGTCGCCTTGGAAAATCTGGTATGAAAATAGGACAATAAAAATACACTATTGTGATGAAATAAAACCAAAAATATCTTCCGTGATGGGGGAACAACTCTCCATCTTTTGAGCCTGCTTGAAATGCAAAGCATGCCCCCAGAGTGGACGCAGAGCAGGTCTCTGAAAAGCTGACAGGGAGCTCAAAAGGTGCTGGTGGCCTGCTATGCAATCACTTCACTGCTGAACTTCTCTCGGAAAAATATGCCACAGATAAAAATCAAAACACATGTTAAACCCCAGGAAATCTTTTCAATACATGTGAGAAAGGTGTTTTTCCTTTGTTTACAGAAAACTTAATTATGTCAACAATAATAACAACAATAACAATAATACTACTAGAAAAAAATGCACAAGAAATATAAATAGGAAATTACCTCCCCTTATAAAGAAACAAAACATTTTTAAGGGGCTGATGGAGATATAAAAATATGATTTAACCTTAACTCATACATAATTACAGAAATACAAATCAAAATATGACGTACCTTTTAAAAAAAACTAATAGGTTTGGAAAAAGTTATGCATTGGATGATACCCAATGCCAGGGGAATGGGCTCTCATTGCTGCTCGTGGAAGTGTAAATTAGTGGTGTCTATTTGAAGGACAGGCCTTTGACTTAGTATCTCGCTGCGAGGATTCACCCTACATATATGCTCTTAAGTTTTTCCATAATGTATGAACCAGTGAAGCCTCGATAGTAGTAGTTTCGGTCCATGGGGCGCTAAGTAAACTGGAATCCATACATGAGATGGAATACTATGCAGCTGTTAAAAAATGAGGCAGAGCTGTATGTGCTTGTCATGCGGGGGACCCTGCTCGCTGCGCCATTTGTCATGCAGGAAGGCCTGCAGGGTCTCTGCTCCCGCTCTCCACACAAGAACGCAGGATATGGTGAGGCCAAAAAGGAACACCCACGGAGCCATAGGTAGGGGAGTCATACCACTATATTCTCTCTGGCGGCACTATACTCTCACTGGAGGCTGGATCCACACTGTCCGCAAACCGCCATCCACGCTTGCCAGCCCAGCCGCCATCTCCTTGCTAGCCCCCATCCTTCTCTCTTCTCCTCCGTAGCCGCAGCAGTTATATTAGCGGCTAATTGGCTAACTGGCTACAGCTGACGGCCAATCAGCCACAGCTGACGGCCATCTACTACCCGAGCCAGCACTCCTCCACGTGAGGCCGAGAGCCTGTAAACTACTTTCTGGGGCTCTGCCCCCACAGTGCTGATGGGAGATCTCCAAGATACAGAAAGTTAAAAAGAAATCAAGGTGTAGAGCAATGTTTCAGTATGATCCCTTTTATATAAATTAGAATGAAAAGAATATATACAGGGAGGATACATAGAGACCCATTGTAGGTAGGCTGATTTACACAAATAATATTTTATTTCTGGAAGTACTCGTGCATACAAACGACTAAAACTTCCTTTCCTTTGGGGAGAGGGTCTGGGATGAAGGAAGAGAGGCCTGTGCTCTTCTATGCAGTCATTTTTTGCTGAGCGAATGAGGCAATTCTGAGCTCGCTCCACTGAGATAAACTGGGGACAGGCCAGGTCTAATTGTTTCCCTTTGAATTTTATTACTTTCTTTACTGTTCGAATTTTCTAAACATGCATATGTGTTATTTTAATGTTTGTACTATTTACAGGGTTTATCTGGGATTAGGGAGTGGGATCATGGGCCACTCTGTTTTCCTTTGGACTTCTTCATATTAAAAAAAAACAAAAAAAACACACCTCTAATAAATGTCATTTTATAAAAAAAAAGTACAGGGGCCAGGAAGTGAGAGGGGACACTTTTCCTTGTGTAAATGACAAGGCATTTATCCAGTGCAGGTACTAATACCCACCTGGCAGGAGGGTGGTAAGGATTAAATGTGATCCTGTGTATAAATCATTCCGTCTGCTACTCGGCACCAATAAGCCTCAATACGTGGGAGCTGCTATTCACGTCAAGACTACAGTCTTTCCTCTCCCATGCAGGGAATTCCCTGGGGTCCTCTTACTCTGCATGTGCCCCAAGCTGACTTCAGGACAGAAAGAGTCAAGAGCAGGAGCTGGAGAGAACTTGGGCTTTGCTATCTGGCCTGAGGGCTCTACCGTCAGGAAACCCCAAGTCTCCTTCCAGTTCCCAAGAGCCCACACCACATCTCCACACTGGGAGGGGGCTGGGAGCCAGGAGGCCTGTGTTTCTCTATGCAGTCACTTTTTGCTGAGAGAATTAGGCAATTCTGAGCTGGCTCCAGCGAGGTAAACTGGGGGCAGGCCAGGTCTAATTGCAGATTGCACTGACAGTGACTATTTACTAGTTTAAAAATCTCTAGAGAGCAGCTACTGGGAATGCTTTATTTTATGTGACAATTTTAGTGCTTGCTCACACAAGTGCATGGGGACTATTTCCTCCAGAGTCTATGGCGTTAGCAGAGATGTTGGCAAACACTCTGGGCAACCTCACCTGTCTGTCCGCGGCTGACTTCAGCAGGGAGACCTGGGGATGCTCGCCAGGTGTGCAGCCCACCTGGTGAAGGCCACGTGGCCACCGCTGTGAGGGCTCAGGGTGAGCAATCCCAATTTGCCAGAATGTTTTGGGAACCACTTTGCCCAACACTCTAATTTGACAAAGGAGAGAACGTAAACCCAGAGAGGGTAAGTAGAGAATTTCTGAAGGTCATATATTAATAGATAGTTTTGGAAACCGAACCCCAACTCTTGACTTTCAAGATGGTGCTTTGCATTCTATCATTCTGCTCTAGGAAAGCAGATGCTCTCATCAGATACAGAGGAATGCGGATCACAAGCCAGGTGGGTGGAGGGCAGAATCTAGAATACAGCTTGGTTCATCGCACTGGGGGCAAATCCTCCACAAAGGAATTCATAAACCAGCCTGTTTCAATTCAAATCAATGTCCATACCCCCAACCATCAATTTTGTTGGTTTGGACTTAAAAAAACACCACACCTGGTACTTTGTGTTTGAAACCAAACCAAACAAACAAAAACATAAACATGTACTCTATATAGAGGTCTCCAGCTGCAGCCAAGGGCAAACTCTAGGTCGACCTCATCCACTGCAACAGGGGAGCACTCTCTGTATATTACAAAGCTTTCAGGTAAGATTTTTTTCTTAAAAAAAAGCATTACATGGCTCAACAATAAACGTCTGAAAACCACACCTCTAGTGCATCCTAATTATTTACTAAGTGGATGAGAGAGGATTGCTTGGTGGGGGCGTTAATCTTCAGAGATTTTAGGAGGGATAACCCCTCCCACAGCCATACCCCCCGCTCCCCCACCATCGCCCCCCCCCCCCCGCCACTGAGATAGAATCAGAGAATGCTACAACTGATGGAATATTCAAGTTCACCTTTTCCAGCCTCAATATTTGCTTGCAGATGAGGAAACTGGGGCTGTGGAGGGAAAACACAGTCCAAGGTCAAGGAGGTGTTGGCTGCTGGCTGTGACTAAACTCTGAATCTTCCCAGGTCAGAGTTCTCCCCAGTGCACCACGCAGCCCGTTGCCTCCTCCATGCTGGAGGAAACAGTGCAGAGGTTGATTTCTATTTCAGGGGACCCTGGCACACCATTTATTTTCTCCTCAGATGTGCGGGCTATAATGCCCTTGGAAAGATGCCCAGAGTCTCACCAAATTCCCATATCTGACTGTGATCTCCTTTTCAGTTGTGTCTCATTCTTGAGAGCAGGACCCTGGCCAAGAGGAGTCCTGAAGAAAGCCTGGGTAGCAGAGGCAAAGGATGCAGGCACTCTCTGCAGGGACGGAAGACTCCTTCCTCGCCTCAAATATCCTAGAAGATTAGGGCAGGCCGCAGAGGTCAGCTAAGCAAGCAATGTGAGAATTGGTCAAATCCCCTCTTGTTATTGTCGTGTAGACTTACTGCTTTCCTATTGTCGTGAGACCTGCTTTCCTCTCTTTCTTGACCTCTTCTCATATTCTGCAAAACACTGCATTTCCTGTGAGCAAAGGAATTATGCTGAAAAGCAATACCATTTTATCTAATATTACCATGTGCCTTTACATAGAGACATTAGCAATGAATGCCTTATTATCTAGAGGAAAATAGTTGAGGAAAATATTAATACTATCTCCATTTTGCAGGTGAGTAAACAGTCTCAGAGAGGTTAAATAGTTATACAAAGTCACAGAGTGGTTAACCTGTGATGTAGGACAGAACCTAAGTCTTCCATCACTATATATACTGGGGGTTCCTTTCATTCTACAATGCTTCTAGGAAAGCCATGCTTCTGGCAGCTGCGTGAGGGACCCCACCTCTTCCAAAACACCTAAGAGAGACCCTTCTGACCCAGACAGAGCAGAATAAGAAACTGGAGAGGGAAGATTTTCAGGGGCCATAATTTTTTTAAGACTTTATCTCCCAATGGGAGGGCAATTTAATTTGTGGACTATTAAGTATCTCCGAGAAGTTATCAGGGAGAGAAGGTTCATAATCAAATTCGGGGCATTTTTACATGGATTTGGGTTAAGTATTATTTATTGTCATGGTGAATATGGCAGCTTGACAAATCTGAGATGAGAGTACAAAATAAAGTGAGTGATTTTAGGCATACGGTGTAGTGTAGTGGGGAAAATATATTGAGTTAACGTCACGTGTGACTCTGTTCAGATGTTTCCTTCTGGGAGCAAAGCAAGATTGCCCACCCTGGGTCCCAGGAAAAGACACAAGGGAGCCATGATTGATGTGGGCAGGGTGAGGAGAAGGGGGTGTGGACTCACTAGGAACATGATATACTGTAATTAGCCTCCAGTCTCCTCTCCTCAGGTTTGGGGGGCGGGGGGAGGCAGCTGCTCTTCTGTTAGGAGAACAGATTGCTGGAAGGAAGCATATATGGGAAATCACCCACACGAACTTCCCCCGACCCTGCTCCCTCTTGAGGGTGAGCTCCTGCCATTTTGTCCACCCTCAGGTACACCACTCCCAGGGGCAGGGGCACTGATGCATCTGATAAGTGAGATATTGAATACGTCTCTATTTTTCCATATTTCTCTACTTGGTATGGTGAATTCATTAGTGCATCCACGTGACCCAGGCTCTTAGTCCACTCCCACAGGAAGCCCACTGCTTCTCCACCCCTCTCCTGCCGGGGACCCCTCCCTTCCCTCTGCTCTCGGATACTTGGTTACCTTCATTCAGTGAGTGGGAGGCAGAGCCTGACCCTCCTCAGGACTGCCTGGCTAAGTACCTTCCCTGCAGACCCTGCTCCTCCTGTGTGGGTCCCCAAGGCTGGATTATGAGTGAGGAGGTGGCAGGGCCTCCATTTGACCCCTATGAACTGCATCACAGACTCTTGATCTCCAGTTAGTTTGGCCAGTGGGAGGCACCAGCAGGAGAGGGGAGGGCAGGAGGAGAGTGCGACTATCGCCTGGCCCCTCCCTGGATGGGCTGTGGGAGTTGTTCTCCACACGGCATTCCTTTCTTGTTCCCGTCCCTGCTCCCTCCTCTTGTCCCTTCAGCCCTGGAGTGGAACAGCACGCCATGTTCACTAGTCCAAAATACTACACCACCCCTTGTAGTTTCCTCAAACCCTACTTACTTTGTTTTAATGATGGTTTTGTGAAACTCTTACCAAATTCCCCCTTTTGCGAGTACGATCTGTTTCCTGCCCAGACTCTGATAAATCATCCATCACCATCCTGAACTTTCCTTTCCTTACCCAGTTGAGATTCAATGGCCCATCCTTACAACCATCCCTGGCCTCCATCTCATTCCACTGGGCTCACCAAGCAAAACCACCAGGGATGAAAGCCAACTGGCTGCCATTTAGTACCTGCGGGACTTCAGGTAAATTATTTGACCTCTCTGAACCCTAATTTCCTCATTTATAAATGAGTATGATAATAGTACTTGAAGAGGGTTTTGTGATAATCAAATTAATTAAGGCATGTAAAGTGTTTAAGATCTTGAGTAGATACACTAAATAATAAGTGGTAACTATTGCCATTCAAGGCCTGAGCAAGTGAGCCTGGCTTCACAAAACAAGGGACAGTGCCAAGGAGCCATCACATGAGATGCAGGGAAGTGCCTGCACTCTGGATCCATGCTGACCATCTGGATTTAATCTCAGCTCCATTTTTTATTAGCTGTGTGATTTAGGGACAAATTACTTACGCTTTTAGTTCACTCATCAACAAAATGGGGGAATAAAGTACGAGCTAGCATGATTGGAGAGATATACTGGAGGTGCCAAAAAAATGTATATAAGTGGACACTGGGGTCAATGTTGCTCAAGCAGTAGTTCGCCGTAATCAGAAGTGTCTGGACCCTGATGGTAACCACTTTGAGCATCTCTTGTAATTGCAGAAGTCAAATGTAACTTGTATTCATCTTTTGTTATCGGTATATATTGACTATTACAATTTTAATACAGTTTTTTCCTTTCTGAAAATGTGTATACATTTTTGTTTCAGCATCCTCTGTATATAAAGAGTTTAGAACAGTGTTTGGAATATGTTAAGCACTATGTGTTTGCTGTTATCATTGTCACTGCCCAGGATCTCTTAGAATTAATAACCAAAATTCTCAAATGGCCCCTCAATGCTTTGGTAATTCTGCTCTCCATCCCTGGAATGTTCACCCTTCCACCTTCCAAATGTCTTTATGGATTTCCTGGCTCCTGGAACCTCCAACACCTCCTGCTCTTCAACTGATAACCTCGCCTCATACTCCATAGAGAAGCTGGAGCCGAAAGAAAGGAACACTCTCATTTACAGGGAATTTACATCCATCCATCCATCCATGCTCTCTGTCTTCCCTGCTAGTTAAGGGAGGGAAACGCACTTGTTCCCTTCCTAACCTCTTTCATCTTCTCAAGTACTTAGCTCCTGGAATTACCTCCTTCCTTCTCAATCATCAATTTCTCTCCCTCGATGGGCTCATTCAAACTTAAACTTCTACAGACTGTTAAATCTCTAAATACAACACTCTCCCTTGACCCCATGCCCCATCCCAGGCACTGCCCCATTTCTCTGCTGGCCTTCACAGTAAAATTTATCTGAAGAGTTGATAATAGTAAGTACCCTTCTTCACCTCACATTTTGTTCTCAGTTCTTTCCAGTCTGACTTGCATGTTCATCTCTCCACTCAGTTACTCTTGTCAGCATCAGCCACTGTCATAATGGATTAAAGCCCATCCTAATTCAGTATGACCTCATCTTAACTTGATTACATCTACAAAAATGCTATATGCAAATAAAGTCACACTCACCGGTACAGGAATTAGGACGTCAGCATATCATTTTAGAAGATACAATTCAACCCATAACAAAGGTGAAAAGAATACCATACCAAACTGTCTCTCCCCTAGTCTTCTTCACCATCAAGTACCCAATCCTACCATCTTGATTCCTCTCTTATCCTCCCCGTCATCAGCAAGTCTCATCAGGACTATATGGAAAATTTATCTCATGTTCACCCACTCTTCTCATCTCTCCTGCCACCCCCTCATCAAAGCCCCCAACACTTCTCACCTGGAACAGTAGGATCAGCCTTCTGACTTAACTCTTTACCCACTACCATCTGTTCTATACATAGCATAACTTAAAAGTAATCTCCTAAAAACAGACATCAGATCATACTATCCCTTTTCTTAAAGTCTTTCAAGGCTTCATAATGCACTCAAGATAAAAATGTAAAATAACCTGCAAGGCACTACATGCCATGGCCTGCCATCTTCCTTCCCTCATACCATTTCCCCCTTGGATCCTTTCTGTTCTCCAGATACGCCCAGCTCATGCCTGAATTACAGTCTTTGCAATTGCAGTTCCCTCCACCTTGAATACTCTGTCCACAGATCTGTGCAAGCTTAGATCCTTCCTAATCATTTAAGTCTTCTTACAAGTGTTACCTCCTGAGAGAGACTTTCTCTAACCATCCCATCTCCTATAGGTTCCCCAACATTCTCTATTACAATATTTTATTCGTATCATGTGCATAGAGCATTATGTAAAACTCTCTCGTTCACCTATTTGCTATTGTTTATTGTCTGTACCCATTCTTATACCCTAGAGTTCATGTTTCACAAGAAGGAAAACTCAGTATCTAGAACAGTGCTGGGCACATTTGTTGTACCCACTGGATAGTTGTCGATGGAGTAAATGAATTTCTTCTTCTGAATTTTGTTCTTCTTAAATTCATGCCAATTGCCTTAGAGAATATTAAACCATTAAAACATGTATATGTTTTGACAATTTCAACCAATGATGTCTTTCGATGTAAGACAACCTTAACCGAATAAGGGATTTCTTTACCTGCATTATATCAATTAAAAATAATCACCATCACAATAATAGCTGCAATCATTTTTATTTAATACGGAGGGTTTTTCTGAGCCAGACACTCTGCTTTGTGAGCATTATCTCATTTAATCTTCATAAAACCTCTGGAGGTGGGCAAGAGTACCCATATTGTGTAGGTGAGAAAACTGAATCTCAGAGTCTTCAGATCTCTTGTTCCTGTTCACATATCTCACTGGTGGATGACTTAGGACTCAAAAGCTAGTTTTTATGGCTTAAAAATGTTGATGCTTTTAACCACAATGAGATACCTACTAGAATGGCTACAATTAAAAAGACTGGCAAAACTAAGTATTGGGGTGGGATGGGGGGTGGAAATGATCAGAATGCCCATCAAATGGAGATTGAATAAATGTACCGTGGTATGTTCATGAAACGGAATAGTGTAAAAAGTGTAAACTATTGGCACACGTAACACAGATGACTCTCACAAATATTATGTCAAGTGAAAGCCAGACATCAGACAGTGCATGCCATATGATTCCATTTATATGAAAACCAAGACCAAGTCCTTTTGAAAGAGACTCCAAAAGAACAGGCAAAACTAATTGATAATGACAGAAGCAGAATAGTGGTTACCTCTAGGTGTTAAATACAGACTGCGAAGGGGCATAAGGGAATTTTACAGCGTGATGGAAATGTTCCATATTTTTATCAAGCGCTGGATAAAGGGGTGGGATAGATGGGTAGATAGATGAGAGCGATATGATAAACATGAAAATAAATCACTGACATATACTTAAGATTAGCATACATTCCATATTTCAGGATGTATGTTATACCTCAATTTTAAAAATCTATGCTTTTAACCCCTGCATTAAATCGACTCTCATTCATACTTCAATTATAACAACACCAAGAGGAAGGCAACCAGTCTTAGCATTCTAGTCCCCTAAATGCCTATATTCAATTAAGTTTGCAACCTCAAAACTATCCGAGCGGCAAAGAAAGTTAGAGACCCCCTCATTAGAACAATGAGGAAACTGACCTGGAACCAGAACGTGAGTTGTAAAACTCACATTGCTCATATAGGGCAGGCATTGTCTCATGAAACCACATCCCCTACCTCCAAGTCTAGTTAACTGTTCTTTACACAATCCTGCTCAGACAGAGAGTCTTTGCCATTCTTCTGCAAGCAAGACTGCTCACAGAGATTTAGGACGTAACTCTGGGGGAGCAGCAACCCTGATAATGAATAGCCCAGAGGCTTCCTTCAAAGGACAAGAATTCACCCTGGAGCTGGACAGGAAAAAATGGAGAAGGGCTTCGGTGGGAAGACTGTTGAGTGGCTTCAGAGCAGAGGCTCAGCTCTGCCTATAATGAAGCTGTGGCATCCCAGCCTGCTCCCGCAGGGTGAGCAATGAGGGAATGCGATTCCAAAAGAAAGTGGCACTGTACATGCCAGGAAGCAGAGAATATTCATCTCAGCAGCTGGCCCACGGACATTTATTCCGCTAATAAACTCAGAGCAACAGTGACAAGGAGTTTAACGCCCAGAACTCCTTCTAAAGTAGTGATTTAAGTAAAAAGAATTATTTTCACTGAAAGGCAAAGTCGGGCTAAACCCAGAAGAAGGGTGAGAAATATCTAGGTTTAGGAAACCTCTGATCCACAGGGAGAGCCAACTATTAATAAAATGGTCCCCACTTCTGATGCGGCTATATGCTTTACATAAAATCACATTTAACGGAATCTTTGAAAAACCTCACAAAGGATGTATTCATTATCCCCATATGGCACATGAGAAAAATAAAATCTTCTTCATTTTAAATAATTTGTCCCAAACCTCACAGCTAGTAATGTAAGTAGGCAGGATTTGAATAAAATGTTGTTTGACTCTAACGCCTGTGGTCTTTCAGCAGCATCACGCTGCCATGAGAAATAAAGACATACGAGGTGTGATCAAACAGCATAGTGAATGTTTAAATTAAAAAAAATTGTTACAGTAAAAGACATATTGCCATTAATCCCCCTCAAAATACTCCCCCTCGCTTTGAACACACTTATCCCATCATTCTTGCCACTTTCTGAAGCAGTTCTGGAAGTTCTTTCCTGAGTGTCTTTAATTGCGCTCTCATGGCTGCCTCGATGTCCTGAATTATTTTGACTTTGGGAAAGAACCGGAAGTCACATGGTGCCATATCTGGTGAATAAGGTGGATGAGGACACACCGTAATGTGTTTATTTTACAGAAACTGCCATATACCAGAAGTGATGTGTGACATGGAGCATTGTCATGATAGAGGATGATTTACAGCACACTTGAAAACACACCTTCGCTCAACCATAGCTCACACCCAACTGACTGTACTGAACAAGCTGAACCTTGTCACACACTGTTACTAAAGTTGGACGCACCACATCCCGTATTGAAGACCTGCCTTTCCATTGGATGGCACTTGGAAGCAGTATTCGCTGTATTTTGTGATCACAACAGAAAAGCTCCGTGTTACACATCGCTTCTGGTATATGGCAATTTCTGTCAAATAAAAACATTATGGTGTGTCCTCATCTACCTTATTCACCGGATCTGGCACCTGGCAACATGTGACTTCTGGCTCTTCCCCAAAGTCAAAATGTTTCAGGAAATCGAGGCAGCCACAACAGCGCAACTAAAGACACTCATGGAGGAGGACGCCCAGAACTGCTTCAGAAAGTGGCAAGAACGATGGGATAAGTGTGTTCAAAGCGAGTGGTAGTATTTTGAGGGGGATTAATGGTAATGTATCTTTCACTGTAATACATTTTTTAAAATTTAAACATTCACCATATTTGTTGATCATACCTCCTAATCTATCGCAAGAAAGTGAAATTAGTGAAAGCATCAGAGAGAAAGGCAGTAGAAGTCATGTTTGAAAGAACTGGGCTCAGGAATCTGGATGCAGAGCTCAAGGATCTCAGTTCAGGAGTGGGAAGTGGGAAGGATTATGTGTTCAATATTCTGGGTTCACGTAACCATTTGGCAACCCCAGGTGATCAGTTGATTATGGCTTGTGCATCTGTTCTCCCCATGAATTGGAGAGGGGAAACGCCCTCTGAATCCAGCTGGCTGTGACCTGCTCCCATCTCTGAGGACCCACAGCACTTGCTGTGTCCCTTGCTCCCATCTCCCCTTCATTATTGTTATTGACGAGCACGTCTGTTATCGCTTAGTGCACAGCAAGGACCAAGGTGCACCTCCATTGCCACCCTGCAGCCAGCACAGTGCCTGACACGTGACGGGTCTCATTAGTTGTTAAATTTACTAATGAACAAACACCAGTTTATGTTCACATTCTGAATCATGGAACGTCATGATTTTATGTACACTCGGGAAAGTGCTGACTGGTTGCTAAATTGTCACAAAGACCCATCAGTGGGTGAGCAAAACTTCCCAAACTGTTTTGCCTCTATGTAGATGCCTCCCTCTAAACTATCCACACAATCAGCACAGCTAACTCCCTTGGAGTCAAAGTCCAGGGACATGGACAAAACACAATACTCATTTATTCATTCACTCAGTGCGGTGCTGGGTGAGATTAACTTTGAACTTCCTATCTTTGTTTGGTGATGAGATGAACTTTGAATTTCCTGTCTCTTTTTAGGTGCCACGATATCTTAAAACAAAAAAGCCTTTAAATTAAATTCAAATTTTTATTTAAATCTAAGTGGCAATAGTGTGTACATTAGATATTGTGAAAATCTATATTCTCCTTAAACTAATTTGTTGTTTTAAAACAATTCTGATGGGAACCATGCAAACCATCTAAACTAAAAAGCTGACAAGTTGAGTCTATCCGGGAACACTTAATGTAAAAGAAGAGCTAAGACATTTTGAACAACAAAGGTAACTACAAAGACCTTGTACCAGATATTACATAGTATATGAAGCTACAATCATTAAAACAGTATGGTACCAATCTAAGAATAGACAAATGGAACAAAATGGAAAACCCAGGAGAAAGATGCTAGTAACCTTAAGGAATGAAGTTATGATAAAGGTGGTATTGAAATAAGTGGAGAAAAGAAAGAAAAAAGGGTATTGGTTATCTATTTGGGTAAAATAAAAGTGATGTCTAGTTTCTCTTCCTACAGACATATTAGAATGCCTGTCCAGTCCACGCGCCCTGTTGGAAGCCCAACACTAATTTTCTGATAATGGGGTGGGCCTGGACAGCCTTGGTATTTGTTTATTTATTTATTTGTTTGTTTATTTATTTATTTATATTATTATTTATTGTTATTTTATTACGTATTATTATTATTTTATTATTTTTTAAATCACATGAACCTCTCCCATTTCCTGGCCAGAGTTGATTGGGCCTGAAATAAAGCCTACAAGTAGAAGCTAAGAGTTTGAAATACTCTCGTGAGACATGTAAAGTCCAAGGAGCTGGGGTCCCAGTCAAGACACCTCAGAGCCACACGCTTTGTCCATAATTTTGTGCATTCCCAAACCATGTATGAGCAGAAAAACTTGGTCCAGAAAGAGGAGAGTTATTGCAGAGAAAGGGAGCCCCACAGAGACTCTGCCCAGTTCCTAGGAGGTCCAGCAGCTTCTGCAGCCACAAGATGCCCTGTATTGTTAAGTAAGCGTCCTCTTACTTGAGGTATTTTGAGTGGGTTTGTGTTTCCTGCAAGTATATTCTGAGTAGAATATACACCATCCATCAAAACATGGTCTAGTTATAGTCTAGAATTTAATATGGAAAAAAATGAGATCATAAAAGAAATGGAAGAAAACGTGTGAATATTTTCCTAATCCTGGCTGAGCAACACAAGTCTAAACATGAGAGCAAAGAGGAGGTGCAACAAAAGGAAGGACTAACAGGTCAGATTTTATACAAATTTTTAGAATTTTGTATGTAAAAAATCACCATAAACGTACACCCATGTTCACAGCAGCATTATTCACAACAGCCAAGAGGTAGAAGAAACCCAAGGGTCCATCAGTGGATGAATGGATAAACAACATGTGGTCTATACATACAATGGGATATTATTCAGCCTTAAAAAGGAAGGAAACTCTGACACATGCTACAATGTGGATGAACCTGGAGGACACCATGCTAAGGAACTAGGGCAGTCACAGAAGGACAAATACTATATGATTCCACTTCTATGAGGTTCCTAGATTAGGCAAATTCATAGAGACAGAAAGTAGAATGTCGGTTGCCAGGGGCTTGGTGTGGGGGGAATGGGGAGTTGTGGGTTAATGGCTATAGTGTTTCAGTTTTACCAGCTGAATAAGTTTTGGAGATGGATGGTGGTGATGGTTGCAACAACAATATCAATATATTTAACACTACTGAACTGCACACTTAAAAGTGATTAAAATGGTAAATCCTATGCTTATTTACCATAACTTAAAATATTTAAAAACAATTAATATTTTTAGTGTATATTTAAAAAGCTCTTACAAATAAAGAAGAGATTGACTTCCTTAAGGAAAGTACAGACCATGGACATGAACAAGCAATTCAGAAAAGAAGAAAGAAAATGGGACAGTATCTCTTTAGGGTAATATAATGATATCTAATAAGAGCACACCTTGTGACTTAGTAATTTCACTTAGAGCAATCTATCCAAGGGAAATAATTACAGACATAGCAGAGATTTATGTACAATGATTATCATCACAGCATTATTTATAATAGTGTAAAACTAAAATCAAGCTAAATGTAATCAACAGGGGAATGGAATGGCTGAATAAATTATGTTACCTCCAAAGGCTGGATGCCATGCAGTCATGCTATGCTATCTTTTGAAGAGTATTTTAATGCTGTGGAAAATTCTCATTATATATATATATATATATATATATATATATATATATATATATATGAGCAAAATATTTATAATTAATATATAACGTGACAACATCTTTGTTTAAAAAAAAAAAGGGAGGAGAATACACAGAGGAGCAGAGGCTAGATCAGTTGCTTTCAGGAGTTTGCTGGGATTGTGGGTAATTTTCTAAAGTCTTCCGTGTTTTCCAAGCTTTCTTTAATAGGCAGATATTTCTTGTATAATAAGAAATAATTCTATATTTGAAATGAGATCCATTTTGATAGAAGGAAGTTACTATGAAATTGAGCAAAAAACCAAAAATCATAACAGAAAATGCAGACAGTCTCCTCTTAACCAGCACGGGCCTCTGAATCTGTGCAGCCTCTCTGCTTCTTTCTCTCTTACCCTCATGATACAGAAGAGCAACAGGGAGAAAACCCCTGTGCCAACCAGGTCTCTCTCCAGCCCTCACCTCCCTAAGCCAGGGAAAGCCAAGAAGGCCTATCTTTCCCTACCACACAGATTGCTTCCCTTGTGTGGCATTTAGAGGAAAGGAAAACTATAGGTCCCCAGCTTGCTTAGCAGGGACTTCGCTGTGCAACTTAAAGGGGACATCACAGGGGCTGGGGCACAGGAGTCGGCAGGGGGCATGCTGCACTCCTTGAATGAACAGGAGGGATGCTGTGCTGTTGGCAGCTCGCCCGTGGTGGTCCTCTAACCAGAGGCAGCATGCCTGGCAGGGGCCAGGCATATGGACACACACCCCACAGCTGTCAGCCAAGGGGAAGACGCCTCCCAATTCTCTGTTCATTTAGGGGAAATTAGCCATCCACGCCCGTGTCTCCTCGGGTGTGAACTTTAAATAAGATGTTCCAACTCAAGTGGGTAGAGGAAGCTATTTTGCTGTGACTGGGAAGAGAATGATCATGTAGGATGTTTCCTGATGCTAAACGGCAGCCCTGGGAGCTGGCTTCATGCAAGGAAGACAGACCAAGGAGGAGAGCCGGGAGGTTTCCTGCTGGAAGCAGCTGCCTTCACATGGGCTGACGGAGCTGGGGTTTGGGCAGCCTGCGTGCGCTGCTTCTAACTCATGTGATGTGGATTGCCCGGACTGGCACTTGAGTCTCTGAGTACCTCGAGGGTGGAGTTTACACCAACAGGAAAGAAGGGGAATTAGCAGGGCTGCTCAGTAAGCCAGGCCTGTGCTATGTGGACCCTGCTGGGCTGAGCCTGCTCCTTCCTGGCCCCAACCTCAGTCACAGCCTGAGAAAGAGGTGCAGCATTTCAACTCCTACCCCGGCCATAAATGGCTAGAGTTTTGTGAAACTGCTTTGGCCAACAAGAATGAATTCAGTACCTCATCAGAACTACTTATTCAGAGGTGCTGCTGGGGGCATCTCCCAATGTGCTTCTGCAGGAGACATTCCGCCTGAGGAAAAGTTAGGAAAAGGATAGAGTTGGGAAGGCTTAGAGTTATGGGTGGAGGGGTAACTGAGGCCAACTCAGCTCCTGAAATCCCACCAGACTAAAACGCTGGTGGGTGGGGGTCCATGCCTGGCAAATAGGTACTCAGCAAATAGGAATTTCACTCTGACCCCCACCCCCTCCCGACTGCCCATAACAACCTTGAAAGGGAAGTATCATCACATACATTTGACCAGGAAGAAACCAGATATCAGAGAGGTTAAGCAAGTCACCCAAGGTCACCCAGCTACTGAACATCAGGGCTTTAAATTCATTACCCTGACATTAATTCAGGTACTGGTCACGGTCATGAGTTTGTTCAATTTACAGGCTATGCAGGGTGAAGGTGCAGGTTTAAAGCTTTTTGCATGAGCCTTAGACAGAGATGTAGGTTTGAGGTTGGGTCAAATGTACCCACCACCCCAGGATTGGGGCAAAGCAGTGGGGTGGAAACCATGGTTCTGGGGGGCGCCCCATGGCTTAGGAAGACTAACAAGGGAGCTTTTGCAGGGCATCAGTTTCGTGGGTCAACTTCTCAGGATAACAGACTTAGGCCCATTTCAGTTCCTCTGGGACTTGAGAACAGACTGAGCTGCAAACAGCCCTGAGGCTCTGCCCTCTCACTAAGCTTTGGGCTGCAGGGGCCTAGAATAAAGGCTCTCAATCAGCCTCTCTGGGGAGGTTTCATAAGGGTTTCACCCTAATGTGTTAACAGTCAGGGCTTAATACATGACACCTGTAATCGTTTGCATTTAATGGAAGATAATGTGATTATGCCCTAGCTAGAATGGGGTGGGGGAGGTATCTTTTCATTTTGCTCCAAATCACGCCACTACTTGGCTTCCAAATAAAGCTGGCTGCTAGCACTTTTAAGGAAAGTTCTGTGATTAAACATATTCACATCTGAAGATTCAATGGCACACAGACTGAGAAGAAAGAGCGCCTTCAGCCCATTTTATTTAAAAATGGCTATTTTGTTTCCAGAGGACAGGAACAAATGAGGAAATCACTGTGTGAGGACGGGGGAGGCATGTGCCCACAAACAAGGCACAGACCATCTGGTCCCATTAGCTGCTGTGCCCTCTGACCTGCACCCCGAGGACAGAGACACAGCTGCCTTGGTTGATGTGTGTGAGCAGCTCTGGGCCTCTCCAATCTCTCCAAGCCCAAGGCTTCCGGTGTGACATCAGAGGCATAAGCAATGCAGTTGATATGGGTCTTGTTAAATTACTCCTATCTGCCCTGTGTGCCTCCAACCAAAAATGGAGAGTGGGACACAGAGAATAGGGGAGACCTTGCCTGGTGGATATCCTTGCTGAGACGAGAAGGAGGGGTCCTGGTAGGATCTCTGCAGCCACCATCCTCCATCCTGTGTAGGATGTGTAGGAGAAAAGTCGAGCAGTGTGAAGACCTCGCTACTCAAAGTGAGGTCCTTGCAGCAGCAGCAGCAACATCCCATGGGAGTTTGTTGGAAATGCAGACGTTCCACTCCAGACCTACTGAATCAGAATCTGCATTTGAACAAGGTGATTCCTATGCTTTAAAATTTGAGAAGCACTAAGGTAGAACTGTATCAGGAGTGATTTTTGCCCCTACAGGAGATATCTGTCAATTTCTAGAGACATTTGTCAATGTCTGGAGACATTCTTGGTCATCACACCTGAACAGAAAGGGGGGTGGATGGGGGTGCCAGAGATGCTGATAAATATCTGACAATGCACAAGAAGAGCCCCTCCTCCCCCAGCAACAAAGAATTATCCAGTCCAAAACGTTAGTAGCATTGAGGCTAAGAAACCCCTGAGGTAGCGTTCTCTTAGGAAAAGGAAAAATACATTGGGATCTCTTCCCTTTTCCTTTCTTCCTCATAATTCACCTGAAATTATTTAAACATGAATTTACACAACATGCCCAGCACAGCTCTATAAACAGATGTCTCCTTCCAGCATTTAGTCCCAGAAGGCAGGAATGATGTCTTCCGTTTCAAAGCAACATTAAAATCTAAATTATGAACAGATAAATTATCTTTACTCCATTCCTCAAAGCATCTACATTTTCCTCATGTTTATCATGGTGCCCTCTGAGTACACACATGGTGATGCAAGGGTCCCTGTGGCTATACACAGGCCTGTTTCGTGATTTTTCCTAGAGCTGGAGATGCCCTGCATTGAACTCAGTTTATATATTACCTCAATCCGGGCATTTGCCTTATTTGTTGGTTGGAGTGATCCAATAATGGCTTAAGCCAAGAAGCCAATTTTCTGTCACAGATGGTGAGGACCCTTTTCAGGGTCATAATCTGGATGAACAAAACCAAGATCCTCACTAGATATGGAATTAGTCACCAAGTTTTGTTGCTTCTTTATTCTCATATTTCAATCCTATTCCCTTCTCCCTAAACCCACAGTCAATCATCTCCTATAGGACCATTACAATATTGTGCCTACTGATTTTTCTGCCATTAGTCTTACCCCCTCTACTTATTCAATCATCACAGAGTGATCAAAGCAATCTTTAGCATTGAGATCTGGTCATGTCATTCTTTTGGTCAAAATTCCTTAATGGTTTCCCACTGACTAAAGCGTAATGCTAAACTCCTTAGCATAGCATAAAATATTATCCTGCTTTCCATCTCTTGCCATGCGTATCTTTGAATATCCAAACATCAAAATCATGTGTATCTGTCTAAAAACAATTCTCTTGGTTGCCTCTACAGAGTGTTAAATGCTTTTTCTTTTTCCTAGGATATCTAATTCTCAAAATGGCTACCCTGCAAAACCCTACTAATCCTTCAAGCTTCAACTCGCATATTATCTCCTCTGTGAAACCTACCCTGATCCTTCCAACAGATACAATTCTGCCTCTTTTATCATTACTTAATTGTGTCTTAATTATAACAGCAAATTTTATTATAGTTCTTTTGTTTGCACATCTCCATTTCCATTAGATGTTGAACTCGATGAAGACAAGAATATTCTTCTTTGTATCCCCATTTCCTGGCATAGGTCCTAATATACCTTAGGAGCTCAAGGGATACTTGTTGAAAGCAGAAAACATTTCAGGAAGATGGAAAAGTCAATGTCATATGAAAAAGGGGACGAAAGAGATGTATTCTATGGTTACAGAGCAAAGACATACTGAAGATCTACATAGTACAAGTAATCTACAATGATCCATAGATTTCTGAGCCTGGAATAGTGCTAATATTGGGGAGAAAGATATATAGGTTTAAGGTGAAAGATGATTTTAAGTTTTTGGTGGGGTATTTGTATGGAGATATTCACCAGGAAGTTGGAAATGTACGGTCAGAGCAGCAGCAAAAGGTCTGGGCTCAAGAAGTAGATTTGAATAGGACCTACCTACAGGGGAAAGTGAGACCCATCAATATAGACTATGTTAATAAGGAAGAGAGGAGGGAGAAAGAGCAGGTAACAATATTTAAATTAAATTTACTGGGGTAACATTGATTAATAACTATTTAATTTTCAGGTGTACAACATTAATTTCACAGCTACTTACTCTATTGGTGCCCCCCACCCAAAGTCTAGTTTCCTTCCATTACCATATATTTGATCCCATTGGCCCACTTCGCCCTCCTCCCACCCTCTTTCCCCTCTGGTAACCATCATTTTGTTGTCTGTATCTATGAGTTTGTTTTGTTTTTGTTTGTTACTTTTTATTTTGCAGTCCACATGAGTAAAATCATATGTTTTTTATCCTTTTCCTTCTGACTTATTTCACCTAGCATAATATTCTCAAGATTCATCCATGTTGTCGCAAATGGCAATATCTCATCTTTTTTATGGCTGAGTAGTATTCCATTGTGCGTGTGTGTGTGTGTGTGTGTGTGTGTGTGTGTGTGTGTCACATCCATAGATATCCAATCATCCACTAGTGGAAACTTAAGTTGTTTCCATGTCTTGGCTATTATAAATAATGCTGTAATGAACATAGGGGCACATATATTTTTACAAATAAGTTTTTTCATATTTTCAGGTAAATACCAAGAAGAGAAATTTCTAGATCCTATGGTAGTTCTATTCTTAATTTTTTGAGGAACTTCCATACTGTTTTCCATAGTGGCTGCACTAATTTACAGCCCACCAACAGGGTTTGAGGGTTCCCTTTTCTCCACGTCCTCTCTAACATGTGCTATTTCTTGTCTTTTTGTTAATAGCCATTCTAATGGGTTTGAGGTGGTATCTCATTGTGGCTGGTAAATATTAAACAAAGAAATATTTGTGGAAATATATAATTTTAGATTGTGAGATAAATAAGAAGGATCCCAAGCAGAAGACGGATCTGTTGGAAAGGTAGGCATAATGGAGAGAGTGTTCCTATCAGGAAATCACAGGAGGGAAATAGTCACCAACATGGAGATGGTTAATAGCTTCAAATACGAAAGAACAAATAAATGAAGACCTGAAGAAAGGCCCTTGGGTTTGGTAATTAGGTGGTCACTAGTGCTCAGAAATAGAAATACTATCTTGGTGATTTCAAGAGGACTGTAGGATGAGAAAATGGTGTTTGGCCAACAGTAGACATCAACAATTTGAGCTTTTAGCAGTCGAGCAGGTCTTGATGCTGATAATATACGCAGACTAGTTGCTGGTTGAGGGTCACTGAAGTTGGGGACATTGAGTGACCAAGAGACCAGAGCACTGATGTTCCAAAGATAAATGCAAAAGAAGAGTTGTCTTCCTGGGGCTGAGGTTACTGAAAGAGCTGGCACACCCAGGGTAAGTAAATGGGGTTGGAACAGCAGGGTGGGCTGGGTCAGGTCAAAACAATGATTCCTGTAGCCACTTCCTCTGTTGCAAACAGTGGTCTTTTTTTTTGAGTGATCTTTTTAAAAAGCGCTTCTGATCAAGTTTCCCCTGTCCCACCTTTTGGGGGACAACAAATTCAATGTATCTGTTATTATTTGTTGGTGACATTATATTTGCTAACTTTGATAAACACTGGCATTCGGAGACGTGAACAGTTCTTATTCACTTGATCTACATTGCTCATAGTTTTTAAATTCTGTTCATGTCCTGCCCTAACCTTTATCTTGCCAAATTGAAGGGCACTAACCCCATGTTTCTGTTTCAGCCCCAACCTCCATTCCACCAATTATTTTCATGTTCTTTCTTCTTGACGTGGTAATCAGAAACATACAGCTATTCAGCTGTCAGTGAATAATAGTTAGTTTTTTAAAAAGGACGTTGTTTTCCATGGTTTTCAGTAAGTTATTCATTACCACATTGGGGAGCAAAGGACGTGCCAAAGAAATATTTAGTTAGATAAGCAAAGTTATGTTTCAACATTCTCCTTCTGGTTCCTCTTGGGTCTTGCAGGATGCCATTAATAGCTACTAAGAGAAGGCCCAGTGCAGGGAGCTTTAATCCTGGGTCCATACAACATCTTGCATGCTTGTTCATGTTGACTTTCCACATGCTTCGTTTTCACCTGCTTCAAATCTACTGATTTGAAACTAATTTGAATAATAACTCAGTTGTGTTTTTTTAAAAAAACAACCTTATTCCATTCCTTCCTTCCTGTCAGTTATCAGACTTAGCAGAAAGTTGAAGCTGATTGACAGGTAGAATACTGCTGAAGCCAGCATACATTTGGAAAGCACTAGATCTTTCTAAACAAAGCAGTTTCCCTTAGCACTAAGACCTGAACTTCCCCGCAGGCTACTCAGCTACAGGACTCAAGCCCAGGGAGGCACAGTCACTTCTGTTTACAGTTTCTTCCCAAAGTGTTGGCCCATAAAATTCACACCAGAAATAACTTCCACTGTTATTGCATAGTTGTGTGACAAAAGCCCTACTCCAAAGACTGTGCCAACTAAGCACAGACAACAGTACAGATAATCCTATACTGGTATATTTACTCTAAAACCAACTCTGAAATCAAGGAATCTCAGAGGTGTTAACCTGAGAGGCTACAGGTCTAAGCCATAAAATGATAGTTTCCTTCTGACCCAATGTGAGCTGCAATATGAACAAAATAATACCAACCACTGACCCGATTAGGCACAGTTCTGTTGAGATCCATGATGAAGAGGCACGATGGGGTAATCGAATGATAAATTAATGGGGTGGTACCTCTAGTAAAATAATCGTCGCCAGCCAAGGTTTTATAGTTCTTTACAAGATACAAACAAATGCATCTTAGTATCTCCAGTGTAGAAAATTTAACCAAAGGATGCCAGGCCCTACATGGTCTTTAGCTCATCATATACCCTGGTGCAGAACCCTTTCCTTTATGATATCTCAAAGCCTGTAGATGCTGTTCTGGGGATAAGTACACCTATGCTTGTCCCTCCTCCCTAGTGAAAGCAGAGCCAGATGACAAGGAGGAGCAAAAGGATGGCCAACTTTCATGATTTCAGTTCTGATATCTGTTTCTATGTTTGTTCAACTCTTTTCATTAGTATGAAGAATAAGTTTCTCATGAGATAATTATGTGGTTTGGAAATGAGCAATCTTGACACAAACATGAAATGTATGTTCTATTTTTCAGATCCTATTTAGAATCTCCAGTATTAAAATATATAGATTGCGTAGACTGATAAATACAGGCCCTAAAGGGACTGTTTCTTTAAAAAAAAAAAAAGGGGGGGGTTCAGGAGGATCTTGGACAGATAGTTCTGAGTACCAACAGAATAAAAGAAATAAAACTTCACTCACCAATTCAGACCAATAGTGAAGAGGCCCCTTGGGATCATAGAATATTTTAAAAGAAATTATGATTGTATAATTATTCAAATAGTTGTATTAAACATTTAATTGTTTTTAACACAGAGGGTGATAAGTGTCATTAACTAAACAATAACTGTCAAGAAGGTTTTTGAGTCATGCTTTAATAACAGCCAAAAAATTATTTATAGTTGGCATACCCATATCTTGTAGGTACATGGTTATTGTTAAGTTCTTGAGAAACATTTATGTTCTTTTAAGAACCTATAACACCCCCCATCCTTGTTTATATACACAAATAGCTTACAGATCCTTTTCTGGTCCCATAAACAGAGCAAAGCTAAGCTTCAACCTAACTCCTGTCCAGACCTTCCCAAATGTCAAAGCAGTGAGCCCAGTTAAATGCTGTTTCACCATATTCACTCTCAATGTGTGGAGGAAAGGGGGCTGGTTAATTCAGCTAGGACACATTTCTTATGGTGCTATTATGCTTTTCAGAGTCACTATATTCTGCAAACAAAATACAATTTTACATCCCGTTGTGAATCACCAATTAGTCCTGCTAGCCTAAAAAAACGTCCTGTTTTACTCTCAGAAGTTAGCTCTGTGTCCCCATGGGTCTTTCTTTCTTGGTCAAGTTAGTTCATGAAAAAGGAGTGGAGTTGGTGATGGGGGATGAACCCCATAAGCATGAGGCCAGATGAAGCGCTAAGTATCTTCTGCTGCCACCCAATCAGGGCTCTCAGAGGAAAGTATGCCCACTTTCACCTTTGCACACAGCTCTCTCTTCTCTGAATCCACTTCCATCTTGACTGATAGGTTCTGAATGTCTCCTGTGTTTACCCACACAGCTTTGATTTATTTTGTGTGTGTGGGGGAAGGGGAACAGGACTTTACTGGGGAACAGTGTGTACTTCCAGGACTTTTTCAAGTCAAGTTGTTGTCCTTTCAATCTTAGTTGTGGAGGGTGCAGCTCAGCTCCAGGTCCAGTTGTCGTTGTTAGTTGCGGGGGGGCGCGGGGGGGGCGCAGCCCACCATCCCTTGCGGGAGTTGAGAATTCGAACCAGCAACCTCATGGTTGAAAGCCCTCGCTCCAACCAACTGAGCCATTTGGCCACCAGGGAGCTGAGTGGCAGCTCATTGACTTCATTCTAGTTGTGGAGGGCGCAGCTCACTGGCCCATGTGGGAATGGAACCGGCAGCCCCGTTGCCCAGAGCTCGTGCTCTAACCAACTGAGCCACCCATCAGCCCTGATTTTCTTTATCACCCGTTCCCTCCATCAGAACCAGACTGGGTTTGGATTCCAGCTTACAATTTACTTTCTTTTTGATCTTTGGGCAGTTTACTTAAGATTTCTGAGCTACTGTTCCCTCATCTATGAAATGGAAATAATAAGATCTAGCTCATAAAATTATTATATTATTAAAATGTGACATTTGGAATCTGTAATTTAGGTTCTGGAACATATTACTTCTCCCTTAGAGGTATAATTGAAAATATCCTCTCCAAAGTTAATAAATGACTTACTAGACTGTAAATATAAAGGACTGTTCTCAGCCATTCACTCTTTTCCATTGTTTCACTCTGTTGACCACCCTGGTCTTTTTCTTCCCTCCTTGTTCTTCTCTCCCTCTGATTGTTCCTGCTTTATCACCTAATTCTGTTTCTTTTTCCTTTCCCCTTGCCAATGTAGATATCCCTGAAGGCTCAGTCCTCAATCCTCTGCTGGTACCCCATTTTTTTCCCTCAAAAGATGACACTCAGTCTTTAGTTCCAGCCCTCACCTCTACCATCAGTTAAGTTTCCAACTTCCTACCTTCCTTGTGAATATCTGTATGTGGAGCAAGTATCATTACCATCTCAAATACAACATGTTCACATACATGTACTTTGTGGCTACTGCATGATTTAAGTTATAGATTCATCTCCATGGAATGGAAAGATGTCATTGCCTCTCAAAGAGTAACTCATTACATCAAATGATATGTATCTCATAAGTATTCATAAGAATATCATCAGTTTCTTGATTATACCATATAAACTCATTATATCAAATGATACATATCGTGTGTTTCATGGATATATCTTGAAACACTGAGTATGTCAATGAAACTCAAGTAAACACTTCTACTCATTATATCAAATAAACTTTTATGGGTATAAGTGACAATTATTTCATCCTTACAAAAATATTATTCTAGACTACAAAAAACAAGCATAGATGGTATATTATTTGGGGTAGTTATTTTCAGTCTTTAACTATCTCCAGAAATACTGATTTACTGGTTTATCTCATATGATTCCATCTCAGGATGAACTGAAGATTTACTTTACTAGTTTAGAATTGATAATGATTTCAAACAGAACCAAATTTTCAAAGTAAAACTAAGGCTTTAAGCAATCATCTTGATTTGTAATATTTGAAAGCGCATTTTAAATGGTTCTTTAGATCTTCAAACAATTTCAGGAAGGCAAAACTTCTTGGATACTTATGAATATGGATACAAAAATCCTTAACAAAATACTAGCAAATGAAATCTGGCAACATACAAAAAGGATTATATTCAATGACCAAGTGGGATTTATCCCAGAAATGCAAGGTTGGTTTAGCATCTGATAATCACTTAATATAATATGCCATGTTAATAGAGGGGAAAAGGACCAAAAAACAAAAAACAAAAAAACTCCACATGATCATCTCAATAGATGCAGAAAAAGCATTTGACAATATCCATGATAAAAACACTTCACAAACTAGAGGTAGAAGGAAATGTCCTCACCTGATAAAAAACATTTATAAAAAACTCATAGCTAACGTTATACTTAATGGTAAAACACTGAATGTTCCCCCTAGAATCAGAAATAAGACAACAATGTCCACTTATAACTTCTATTGTACTGGAGGTTCTAGCTCTGATAAATAGGCAAGAAAAATAAGTAAAAGGTCACAGATTGTAAAGGAAGAAACTAAACTATCTCTATTTCCAGATGACATGATCTTGTATGTATGTATATAAAATCCTAAGAAATTCACTATAAAAACCTACTAGAACTAATAAACAAGTTCAGCAAGGCTACAGGATATAAGATCAACATATAAAACTCAATTACATTTCTATACACTAGCAACTTTGCCATTTGGGCAAGTTATTTAACATTTCTGAGCCACTGTTTCCTCAAACAATCTGAAAATTAAGTTAAGAAATCAATTCTGATCTTAGGAAAAAGAATGTCATCAAAATGGCAGTGTGAAGTGAGCCTCTGGAAATCTACCGTGGAATTTACAACAAAATAAAACAACTATAACTCCACAAAGGACTCCCTGCACAGCAGACAGGCAAGACGAAGAGGCCACTACTAAATTCACCTAAAGGTGGGCAAATTGTGCGAGCAGGGGAAGAGGGAAGGGAGAAGTGTGGAGACCAAGCCGCAGGTGTGCAGGACGCAGACCTAGCTCAGTGCTCCACGCTCGCTGCATCCCGGAACTACCGCAGCTGCAGGAGAGGGAAGAACTCGGACTGCTAGGGCTCCGTTTATGGCCCACAGGGCTGAGCGGACAGCATATAATACGGCTGAACCCAACGCTCACGGTCATAGCAGAGACCTCGGAGCAAAGACTGAGGGGAGAAGGCTGAAAATGCTGGTTTAAGCCCTCAATGCCGCAGAGAACTGAAGCTTTAGGCACTGAGACTAGGGGCCCCTGCCCTACCTCCCCCCCCAGAGCTCACCCCACCCCCACCTGCCCAGTGCTTGAAGTGGAACAGTAGCAGTGTCAGATCAAAAGAACAGAATATTTGCAGTTCTGAGAACTGTGGTCCGGAGACACAGATTCACAATCCAACTAGTTCCGACAAAGGGGAGGAGCAGTGGAAGCAGGAATGGCTGTGGTGGTGGTCGCTGCCATTGCTCTGGGCCACCTCTCATAACCTACCCAGCCCCTGTCCCCATCTATCTGGGCGGATACCTGCAGGAGTAAACAAAACTGCTGAAACATACGGGCTCTGAATCTGGTGCAGGAAGAGCTTTGGAACTTCAAAAGCTCTCCGCACACCCACACGGATGTGGCACCCTATGATCCAGGTGCACTGTTAACAGGAGAAGCCCACCTTCCAGGGAATCCCCTCATTGTGTGAGAAGCTGGAATAGTGCAGATAAAACATAACACTACAATGTGAGAGAGAAAAAAAGGCTGCAGTCGGAGAGAAAATAAAACATTCTACCAACATGTACAGGAAAACAAGAGAAAGACCTCTTCCTATCAACCTGCTGCAGAAGCCACTCCTGTAGATGTCTAGGAAGATAAATAATAAATCATTAATTGCCATGAATAACCTAGGCAATGAGATCACTCAGAAAGAAAATGAAAAGTCTCCAGAAAATGAACTTAAAGATATGGAAACATGTAACTTAAATGACAGAGAATTCAAGATAGCAGTTCTGAAAAAAACTCAACAAGATGCAAGAAAACACGGAAAGGCAGTTTAATGAACTCAGAAACACAATCAAAGAACAACATGAATGTTTTACCAAAGAGATTGAAATTTAAAAAAAGAACCAAATGGAATTTCTGGAAATTAAGAACTCAATAGAAGAAATGAAGAATGAAATAGCCAGCTTAGTAGTAGAGTTGACCAGATGGAGGAAAGAATCAGTGACATCAAAAATAGAAACCTGGAAATGACATGGATGGAAAAAAAAAGAGACTTGAGACTTAAAAGAAATGAAAGAACTCTACAAGAACTTTCTGACTCCATCAGAAAGAGCAATATAAGAATAATGGGCATACCAGAAGGAGAAGAAAGAGAGAAGGGAACAGAGAGTATATTCAAACAAATAGTTGATGAGAACTTTCCAAACTTGTGGAAAGAACTGGATCCTCGAATCCAAGAAGCAAATAGAACACCTAATTACCTCAACCCCAACAGGCCTTCTCCAAGGCACATTGTATTGAAGCTGTCAAAAATCAATGACAAAGAAAGAATCCTCAAGGCAGCCAGGGAAAAGAAGACGGTAACCTACAAAGGAAAGCCCATTAGATTATCATCAGATTTTTCAGCAGAAATTCTACAAGCCAGGAGGGAGTGGAACCAAATAGTCAAACTATTGAAAGAGAGAAATTATGAGCCAAAAATAATACACCTAGCAAAGATATCCTTTAACTATAAAGGAGGAATAAAGACCTTTCCAGACATACAGAAGCTGAGGGAATTTTCTAATACACGACCTGAATTACAAGAAATACTAAAGGAGGCTATACAACTACCATCAACAGGGACAATTTGTGGCAACCAAAACATAAAAAGGGGGAGAGTAAGGGCCTGAACCAGAACATGGGTATGGAGAAAGTAAGCATGTTAAAGAAAACAGAATACTCTAAATATCAAACTTTCTTTATCATAAACTTAATGGTAACCACTCAAAAAAAAAAATCCAGAACTGAAATATATACTGTAATTAAAGAAGAAACAGAGGGAAAAATCATAGAATACCACCACACAGAAATAATAGACAACAACAAAAAGGCAAAGAAACAATGGAGACACAGTCTTACAAGAAAACTAAAGACAGAATGATAGGAAATCCTCACATATCAATAATCACCCTAAATGTAAATGGACTGAACTCACCAATAAAAAGGCACAGAGTAGCAGATTGGATCAAAAAACTAAACCCAACCATATGCTGTCTCCAAGAGACACATCTCAGCTACAAGGATAAACATAGACTCAAAGTGAAAGGGTGGAAATTGACACTCCAAGCAAATGGTATTCAGAGAAAATCAGGTGTAGCCATAATGATATCAGATGAAACAAACTTCAGGGTGAAAAAGAAAACTACAGACCAATATCTGATGAATACGGATGCAAAAATCCTTTAAAAATTCTAGCAAATCGAATGCAACAATGCATTAGAAAGATTACTCATCACAACCAAGTGGGGCTCATCCCAGGGGCACAAGGATGGTTCAACATACGCAAATCCATCAATGTGATACATCACACAAACAAAATAAAGGACAAAAATCATATGATTATATCAATTGATGCAGAAAAAGCATTTGACAAGATACAACATCCATTTATGATTAAAACACTTAATAAAATAGGTATAGAAGGAAAATATCTTAACATAATAAAGGCCATATATGACAAGCCCTTAGCTAATCTCATAATTAATGGTGAAAAACTGAAGCCCTTTGCTCTACGCTCAGGAACACGACAGGGCTGTCCCCTATCACCTCTGCTTTTCAACATAGTGTTGGAAGTCCTCGCCAGAGCAATCAGGCAAGAGAAAGAAAAAAGGCATCCAAATTGGGAATGAAGAAGTTAAACTGTCACTCTTTGCAGATGACATGATGCTATATATAGAAAACCCTAAAGACTCCACCAGAAACCTATTAGAAAAAAATCAATGAATACAGAAAGTTGTTGGCTACAAATTCAACATACAAAAGTCCATTGCATTCCTATATACTAACAATGAAATCTCAGAAAAAGAAATACAAAAAACAATTCCTTTTGCAATTGCAGCAAAAAGAATAAAGTATCTAGGAATAAACTTAACCAAGGATGTGAAAGACCTATATGCTGAAACCTACAAAACATTTTAAAAGAAATTGAAGATGACAAAAAAATGGAAAGACATTCCGTGCTCATGGATTGGAAGAATCAACATAGTTAAAATGGCCATATTACCCAAAGCAATATACAGATTTAATGCACTCCCCATCAAAATCCCAATGGCATTTTTTAAAGAAATAGAAAAAAAATCATCAGATTTGTTTGGAACCACAAAAGACCCCGAACAGCCAAAGCAATCTTAAGAAAAAAGAACAATACTGGAGGTATCACACTCCCTGACATTAGCTTGTACTACAGGGCTACAATAATCAAAACAGCACGGTATTGGCAGAGAAACAGACACGTAGACCAATGGAATAGAATTGAGAATTCAGAAATAAAACCACATAAATATGGACACATAATTTTTGACAAAGAAGCAAAAAACATACAATGGAGCAAAGATAGCTTCTTCAATAAATGGTGCTGGGAGAATTGGAAAGCCACATGCAAATGAATGAAACTGGACTGCTATCTGTCACCATGCACCAAAATTAATTTAAAATGGATCAAAGACTTAAACATAAGACCTGAAACAATAAACTGCATTGAATACAACATAGGTACTAAACGTATGGACCTTGGGTTCAAAGAGCATTTTATTAATTTGACTCCAAAGGCAAGGGAAGTAAAAGCTAAAATAAATGAATGGGACTATATCAAACTTAAAAGCTTCTGCACAGCAAAAGAAACCATCGACAAAATAAAGAGGCAACCAACTGAATGGGAGAAGATTTTTGCAAACAGTGCCTCTGATAAGGGGCTAATATCCAAAATATACAAGGAACTCATGCAATTCAACAACAACAAAAAAACAAACAACCCAATTGAAAAATGGGCAGAGGACCTGAAGAGATATTTCTCCAAAGAGGACATACAAATGGCAAATAGACATATGAAAAAATACTCAACATCACTAATCATCAGAGAAATGCAAATAAAAGCCACAATGAGATATCACCTCACCCCAGTTAGAATGGCTATCATCAACAAGACAAATAGTAACAAATGTTGGAGAGGCTGTGGAGAAAAAGGAACCCTCATACACTGCTGGTGGGAATGCAGACTGGTGCAGCCGTTATGGAAGGCAGCGTGGAGGTTCCTCAAAAAATTACGAATAGAATTACCGTATGACCCAGCAATCCCTCTCCTGGGTATCTACCCAAAAAATCTGAAAACATTTATCCATAAAGACACGTGTGCTCCAATGTTCATTGCAGCTTTGTTTACGGTGGCCAAGACATGGAAACAACCAAAATGTCCTTCGATAGATGAATGGATAACGAAGTTGTGGTATATATACACAATGGAATACTATTTGGCAGTAAGAAAAGATGAAATAGAACCATTTGTGACAACATGGATGGATCTTGAGAGTGTAATGCTGAGCGAAATATGTCAGACAGAAAAAGCAGAGAACCATATGATTTCACTGATATGTGGTATATAAACCAAAAACAGCAAAAGAACACGACAAACAAATGAGAAACAAAAACTCATAGACACAGACAATAGTTTAGTGGTTACCAGAGGGTAAAGGGGGTGGGGGGTGGGAGATGAGGGTAAGGGGGATCAAATATATGGTGATGGAAGGACAACTGACTCTGGGTGGTGAACATACAATGGGATTTATAGATGATGTAATACAGAATTGTACACCTGAAATCTATGTAATTTTACTAACAATTGTCACCCCAATAAATTTTTAAAAAGCCCTGTACACTAAAAAAATCAATTCTATTTATAATAACATCAAAAATAATACATTTAACAAAGAAATGCAAGACTTTTATCCTGAAATCTATGAATATTATAGAAAAAAATTAAAGAAGACCTCAAAAGGGGAACGGCATCCCATGTTTATGGACCAGAAGACTTAATATTTTTAAAATGGCATTTCCAATTAATTTACAGCTTCAATGTAATCCCTATCAAGATTACAACTAGCTTTTAAAAAAAATTTGACAAGCTGATTCTTTAAAATGCTATGAAAATTCGAGGAACCCAGACTAGCCAACCCAATTTTGAATTACAAAAAAACAAAGTTGGAGGACTCGGACTTCCGAATTTCCAGTTATTACAGAGCTACAGTAAATAAGACCACGTGGTACTGAAATACAGATAGACCTATGGATCAGTAAATTAGAAAAGAGAGTCTAGAAATAACCTTTATATTTATGGTCAATTGATTTTCTTTTGTTTAATTTAATTTTTTTGTATTAGTTTCAGGTGTACAAAATAACATAATAATTAGACATTTACAGCCCTCACAAAGATTACCACCCTTCTGGTAATCTTGACCCCAAGTCAATTACCCCTCTGACATCGTATATAGCTGTTACAATACCATATGGTCAATTATTTCCGACAAGGGTGCCAAGGAAATTATATGAAGGACAAAATAGTGTTCTCAAAAACGGTGCTCGTACAACTGGATAGCCACATGCAAAAGAATGCAGCTGGCTCATACACCTAAATTTAAGAGCTAAAACTTCAAAACTCTTCGAAGAAAATATAGGAATAAATCTCAGTGAGCTTGGATTAAGCAATGGCTTCTAAGATACAATACCAAAACCATAAGCAACAAAAGAAAAACAGATAAAATATATTTTAAAACTTTTGTATTTCAGAAGATAGCCTAAGAAAAGTTAAAGACAACCCACAGGATGGTATATTTGCAAATCCTACATATGATAAAGGCCTTATATCCAGTTACACACAAAAAACTTTCAACTCAAAAATAAAATGGCAACCAGATTAAAAAATAGACAAGGGATTTAAATACATGTGCCTCCAAATAAGACAGACAAACGGCTGATAAGCACATGAAGAGATGCTTAATGTTATTATCCATTGGGAAAATGCAAATTGAAATCAAAATGAGATTCGACTCCACACCCACGAAGATACTATCTATAATGAAAAGACAGATGAATAGCAAGTATTAGTGTGGATGTGGAGAAATAGGAACTCTCACTCACGGCTGGTGATGAAACCACTTTGGACAGCAGTCTAGCTGTTCCCTAAAATGTCAAACACAGAGTTACCATATGACCCAGCAATTCCACTCCAACTTTTATACACAAGAGCATTGAAAACATATGTTTCTATAACAACCTGTACACGAATGTTCATAACAGCATTATTCATAATAGCCCCCAAATAGAAACAACCCAAATGTCCATCAACTACTGAATAAATAAAATGTGATTTTCCATACACCAGAATATTATTTGGATGAACTTTTAAATCATTATGCTAAGTGACAAGAAGCCAGTTACAAAGGACCATATATTGCTTGAATCCATTCATATGAAACGTCCAGAATAGGCAAATCTATAAAGACGGAAACCCTAGGGTTGGGGCTGAAAGACGCTAGGGGAAACAGAGAGAGATTGCTAATCAGAACTGAGTTTCTTTTGGGGGTGATGAAAATGTTCAAAAATTGATGGCAGTGATAGTTGCCCAACCCTGAATATACAAAAAAAAAAACCACTGAATTATATACTTTAAATAAGTGAGTTTATGGTATGTAAACTATATCTCAATAAACCTGTTTTAAAAAGGTGTTGCATACCCTGTTTACCTGTCACAACAAAATCTGCAGTCAAATCCAGCATCCATTGCAAAATGGATGCAATGAAGGATGCTGTTTTTGATGTTCTAAGGGTAACACTAAGGTTTGGGACACTCATCAGTGGTATTATGGCTATGGCTGCTAAAATCCTGCTTCATCCTGTCTATCCTTCTCCATGTAAGGTTCATGATGGCCAATGGCACTTGAAGAAAAAGGTGCTGCTTTGTTAACTGGGCTTATGCCAGGACCCCCATTTTAGAACTCTTTCCTAAGAGGGTCTTATCCCAGTGGTTCTCCAAGCTTGGTTCTCAGGCCAGCAGAATCAGTATTACCTGGGCACTTGTTAGAAATACAAATTCTCAGACTAACCACGACTCGAGGACTGAGAAACTCTGGGATGAGGCCAAGTGATACACGTTTTATTTAACAAGCCCTCCAGAAAGTTCTGATGCAGCTGAATTTGAGAACCATTGATTTAGCCTAACGCCTAGGGGACCCAGGTCTCAGGATTTCATAGGCGCCTGGCCTGGTCCCACTACAGGAAAGCATCATTTTTATGCATGAGTGTACTGACCATTTATTTCTCATGCGCCATCTCACATTCTCTTGTCCTTCATTTTTGCTTGGCTGTTACGATAGCAACCGGCTGGCTGCACACAGGTGTGTGTGGAGAGCCTCTCACTTCAGCTGTCTGGGGCTTTTCGTGCTCCTGTGGAAGCCTGCTCAGCCATTCCGTCGCAAATCTGGAATGAGGGGATTTTAGCCACCTCTGGGTGTGGGATTCAGGAGCTAAATGCTCCCGGGCTAGCATCTCAGGCTGACACTTTCAGGGTCCTTTCCCAGGTTCTCAGCAGCACTGAGTTTCCATTATCCACAGTTATACCCAGCACCATAACCCCTGGATTGGCTTCTCTGCTTCCTTCTTTGCTTTCTGAGTCCTCCACTCCTTGGGATCATGCCCCCAAATAAACTACTCCACACAAGCCCGTGTTTCAGGCTCTGCTTTTGGGGGAACCTAAGCAAAGGCACTGATTCTTATGAACATGGGCTAAAAATGCCCAACTGGACAAGTCACATCAGTTTCTGTCCTCTTAGAGAGGATTGTGGAAATTGACTGGGAAGCTTACCCTGGGTGAGAAGAGAAGCTGACAGCTCCTCTCTCCCTCTTCCAGACGCAGACATTGGGATGACGCATGATTTTCAGTTACTATCCTAAATAAATTATTAATTTGTCTCCAAGCTAAAATCACACACACAACTTAGGGGGGAAAGGAAATTGGACTGAGAGTCAGGACCCAGCTGGGTGGCTCTGGGCACTCTGTTGCGAGCACCAGCTAAAGTCAGTTCACGTGTTTTCTGTCTTTTGCTTCATGCAGTTATGGATGTATTTCAGGTCTGTCAAATGCAAGGCTTGGACAAGAAGACCCAAGGTCTCCCCCAGCCCAAACTGCTCCTGGTTCTGTTTCTGAAGAGATGTGCAATTCACATAGCTTAAAAATACATAGGAGATGGGTAAAAGTGCTTACTCAAAATCAACGTTAGACTGGACTTGCTCTGCATCCTCCACCCCCAACAAGTTGATCTTGACCTTGCCTGTGGTACTCAACAGCCAGTATTCAGGGCCCACTCCTGCAGAGAATAGTTCTTGTATAAATATTTGTGCAAATGTGTCTCTTCCCATAAAAATTTTTTTTTTAATTCCTGTCGGAACACAGGTCTGTCTTATACTCCAGGTTGGGTGATTGGTTGTTGCTTTTGGGGTGACCCCATAACCTGTACTAACTACTAAAAAGGTGTACTATTCTATTCATGGGAAACGAGCTTTTGAAAAATCACCTGTGCCCTTGGGAGTATTTTTATCCTCTCCCTTTATTATCCGGAACAATACCCCAGATGTGGGCTCCACGTCCTGCCTTTCTCTCCACACCGCCAGGGTCCCAGCCTAGGCCTGGCCCTGTGCATTAGCTGAGTGCTACAGGTCTTAGACCCCCAGCTATCTTCCTTCTTTCCTTCCTTCCTTCCTTCCTTCCTTCCTTCCTTCCTTCCTTCCTTCCTCCCTCCCTCCCTCCCTCCCTCCTCCCTCCCTCCCTCCATTTTCATCCCTCCCTCCCTCCCTTTTCATCCCTCCCTCCCTCTCTTCCTCCTTCCCTTCCTCCCTTCTTTCCCGCTCTCCCTCCTCCTAGTCTCCCTCCTCATCCCCTCATGTCTCAGCCTCTCCATGATAAATGGCTCCTCCTTCTCCCTGCTCAGAGACTGCCTTTCCCAGAGGATTCTGGCTCTTTGGTGATTGAATATTTATATGGCTTAAGTCTGCACCTCTGTGGTCCTTGCTTTTCTGGTAGATACCTCTGCCTCTCGGGGTCCTGGAGTGACTACAGGACTTCTGGAGGTTCTGGGGTCAGCAAGGAAAGAGCAAAGTGGAAGGGGGTTTCTCCCCCAAGCACCCAACTCCAGTTCAGCAGCAATATAGGCAGGGAGGTCATTCAAGAGACTGATGAAAATTAGGCAGAGAAACAGGGTGATCTGTGATGCACATTGACTTCTGGGGAGCTCTAGAGGGAGTGGAAGAGGTGCAGAGAGGGTGGGCTGCGGGAGGCCCCTGCCTCTTCCCCTATGGCTCAGGCTGGTTCAGAACTCCCAGATCTCTTCTCTATTACTAGGCAGGGAGCCCACCGCCAGCCCTGTATCCCACTGTTTCCTCCTAGAACGCTGCATATGGTGGAACACAGGCTCCTGAGGGGGCAGGGGAGAGGAGGGAAGTTACCTAACCCACCCCTAGGGCTTCAGGGCCAACCCTGCTAAGAGCCAGGCTAGCAGATGAAGAGCAGTGGCTGGTTTGCTCCCATGCGGGAATCTGCTGTCTCCCGCAGCAAGGTGCAACTGTGTGCTACAATTCTCACATCCTGCTGGTTAGCTTTGGGGTTCAGCAAGCTGCCCCTGAAATATAGTTCCTCTTATTCTACTTTCAGTAAGTACAGAGACCCCACAATGCCACCCCCAGAGGATGCATCCAATCCATTTTGGAAGGAAACTGTGTATCATTAATCAACTGCTAAATACCTAGTCTTCCTCGTGATAATCTGTTGTAAATGAGATCACCGAGTGCATTCCATGGGGAGAGGCACTATGATCGATCACAAAACAGGGGAGAAAGAAACACTTGAATGTTTGTGAGCACAGACTCTGGAGCCGGCCTGTCAGGGCTCAAAGTGCAGGTCTGCCTCAGGCAAGTTACTTAACTGCTCTGTGCTTCTGTTTTCTCATTTGCAATAGCATCTACCTTACAGGGTTGTTTTGAGGATTCAAAGAGTCAGTATATGTAAGGCTTGCAAGTGTTCGCTGCCATCACCATTGTTGTTGTCATCGTTGTTGCAATAACACTCTAGGATGCTGGGACTATGGGCCCTGAGACATACTCAGCCCCGAGTTCCCTAGAAGGTGCTCCCATCCCTGTTTCCAATGTCCAATGAGTGTCCCTCAGCCACAGGTCTGACCAACAGAGCTCTCCTTCGAAAGGCAGGGCAGGATTGTTGCAGACATTCACCAATTATTATCCGTAGCAGAAACCTCAAAGGGGTGTGAGGGCATTGTCCTGCCTGGCTGAGTGCCATCTCTGGACCTGCAGCTGACAGCCATGCACTGTGGGCCCCACACTTTATAACCCTGTGTTCATCCTTTTTTCCCTTTTGTGTCCCCTGGGGACTGGTTGGGGGAGATGGTCATTAGGCCTCTCCTTCTACAGGTCATTGCACGGTGTCTATTCTTTCAGTTGTGAGCCCTAAGAAAATCATCTGTGATTGCAGTCTTGTTAGGTGGCCTTCATGTAATGGAAGTGTCATCTCTTTGTTCTAGAGGTGATACTGGAGACTCGGAGCTGCTAACATAGCTGACTCCTTTCTATGCTACATTGTCTGCGAAGATGATCGCTAATAATTCCTCCTGTATATACATGCTCATGGCTACTTCCTCAAGAGGTGGTGTCTGTTCTCCCCTGGAATCTGGGCCGGCCTTGTAACTTGCTTTGACCAGCCCCATGAGCAGAAGCAATGCTGTGCCAGGTTTGGGTGTAGGCCTTCAGTGGACTGAGAGCTTCTGCTCTAGCTTTCCTAGAACATTTTGGCCACCATGCAAGGATGCTTAGCCTAGACTACTGGATGAGGTGAGACTACAGGAGATTGAAGCCCAGCCTTCCAGGGCCTACATGAGCCCATCCCCCAAGTGCCTCATCAGCTGAATGCAACCACAGGAGTGAGCTCAGGCAAGCCCAGCAGAAGATTTGTCCAGCCAACCCTCAAGACTGCAAGAAATAATAAAGTGTTGTTCGGATTCACTAAGTCTCAGGACGGTTTGTTACACAGTGGTAGCTAACTGATACACTTCACCAATCCCCAAACCAACACTCGGTTCATTTGTGCTCAACCTCACATCCCCATACTTATATGATCACTGAGAATTCAGGTGCTCTCAGCTTTAAAATGGTAAAGGGAACAAAGTATGGGAAGGCAAAACACAGGTACCCAGTTTCATTTCTTAATTAGCTTGACACAGTTAGGATAATAATGAGCTTTTAACAGGTTGTTCCTTTGTTTCTCCCCTGGGTCTCCTCGAGGGCCCTCCTTTAGTAGTAATTCTTGAGCGTCTCTCAAGTTTTCTGGCAAGTCCTTACTTTATTTCTACCAGAGCTCCAGTTCACATTTCTTTCTCGACTTCCTTAACCCCCAAAGGCCTGTCAGCTGAGGTTCCAGGTCCACATCCCAAGTCAGAACTGCACTTTCTCTCAATGGCCACCAAATACCAAAAGGGAAAATTTCCCCTGGGCTCCCACAGGCTGAATCTTTTGGCCTTGCCTCACTTCTACCTGAACCCTTAATCCTTGCAGTCATACTCTGCTGCAACAGGAGAAAAGAAGGAAGGAGAGAGTCATTGCTAAAGATCTTTCTAGATGTGGCAGGTGGCGGCAGCTTTTATGCTTTATCTTACTTCAGGGTGAGCAGAATATTCCTAAATCATACTGTTTAATTATCTACGGTGCTGCTCATTTTCACAGTTATCCCTCAAACACTTTTCATTAGTAGTATACACACAAATGAAACATATTTCTTATAAAAAGTTAGAAATCACAGACCCAATAAAAGGTGTGTGTGTGGGGAAAAAGGGGGTGAATTACTCATAATCCTATCACTTTGAAATAACTATATAAACATTCGGAGATGATCATTTCAGATCTTTTCACTCATATTTAAATAATAATAGTGAAAACAATTTGATGATGGTATGTATTTTCATTTTTAATTTGCTTATTTCATTCAGTATATTATGAACAGACCTTCATGTCAACACATACACACTGACAACATAATTAATGGGATGGGAACAATTTAGTGCCTCATAGTTTTCTATTGTTTGTTTTATTTTTTAGCGAATCTCCTATTGTTGGGTAGCTAGAGTGCCCATTTTTTTTTCAACATTTTAAACCATATTATAGGCAACACGCATGGATGTTTGTAATTTTTATGGACATCGTTCAGTTAATTCAATAATCCCGATCGTACTTCCAGCTTTTCGATAATGTAATCAGCACAATATCTTTTTCATGTGTAAGGGAGCAAGACTGGCATTGTCTGTTAAAATGCAAAGTCACCTTGAACTATGAGACACAGGATGGCCAATTAAAAGACTGATAAACCTTTTGTTAAAAGCCCTCTAGTATTAAGGGGACTTGCTTAGTAATCCGTGGCTCTACTAAGGTTGCCTTTCCATTAGTAGTTGCTCCCTGGCCCATCACTTTGGAGACAGAGACCTAACTGTTATGTAGCTGGGAGGAGGGGGAGATGGTGGATGCCAAGCCCCCATGCCCAAAAGCAGATGGATGCCAAGCCCCCATCTAGTCTGAATGCAGCTGCTTCACACCATGCTTCTGTGTTCTCCACCCTCTGCTAAAGATGTTACCCAGATCAGATGTTGGGTCTAGAAGACTCTCCCTCGATAATGCATCTTTCTGCATTGCTCCTACCCACACCCTGGTGCAGGCCTCAATCACTTCTTGGTCTCTGATGGACATCTGAGCTCTCTACCACTCCTCTTCTAAGATTTCCTAAAGCTCAGAGCTTGCTATCCACCCTGCTCGATCAACAACAATGGCCATGAGCAAAAATAATTTCTGAAGTGGGCCCTGTTGAATGCATAAGTAAATAAAGAAACAGTGGACCAACAATTATTATAAGTTAGGTCATTCACCAGGGGATCGGGGAACAAAGATGAAGCAGTTATGGCTCCTTGTCCTCCAGGCACTCGTGTCTCATAAGAAATGCGGGCAAACCAGCAGCAGGACACACACTGTCCTAGAGCCAGGCAGGAATGTGGTGAAGAGTCCAGAGGCGCCTCCTTGCACCTGGCCCAGCCAAGCCACGCTGGAGCAGGTAACCCATTCTCAAAGGAAAAGGAAGAGTCTGGGAGGACAAAGGGAGTCCCTGTCCCTGCCTCTTTGTGCCTATATGCAGAAGCTGCATTTTCCAGGAAGAACTCTGGCTCTCTACACCAATGCTAATGACCCACCACACTGCATCCCTCGGCCCCAGGTCTCGGTGCAGCTGTGAATGACAGTGCTCTGCCAGTTGCCAGCCGCCAGTGTAAAGTGTGCCAAGTGTCTCTCTGCCTTACTGCCTCAGGATTTCGCCCAATCATGTGTAGGCACAACCTGCTGGGAACTAATGCACTAGGGTGGTGGGAACAGGTGGCCAAATGGCCACCTCCCACCTCCCAGTTGGGCAGTCCTGAAGCACATTCTGCATGGTGCCGTGGAGGGTCCCCAGGGGGTTGGATTCCAGGTGCCAGCAGATAATCAGCCCATTCACACAGCCCGTGACCGGCTTCTCCTCTTGTCCAGTGGCACTTAGCCCACTCCCTCGCTTCTGCCCCCGGAACCTCCTCCTAAAGAAACTACCTGCAGCCAAATTCTTGTCTTAGACTCTGCTTTTGGGAAAACCTAAACTAAGACACACTCTAATACTTTCCATGATTTGGGGGTCCTAAGGAAGATTTGGGGCTCAGTCTTAGATCGAGGAAGCCAAGGAAGAAAAAGAAAATGAGTTCCTGTGGGGTTTAAGTCTGGTTTATCCTTGTCTGACTTTTCACTACTCTCATCTCACCTCGCACAGACTCGCGTTCCCTTGAACTTGAGGAATCCTAGCGTGTTCTTACCACCTCTGTGCTGCCTGCCCTGGAGGAAGCTTTCAGACGCTGGAGCAGCTCCCACACAGGTCTGCTTAATGACTTTCTGGAAGAAATCAGAGGTGACACAAGCACCATAGAGCATCACAATGTGCCAGCTCTGAATCCCTGCGCCCTGGGCGACTGGAGAAGGACAGGACAGATGGCAACTGTCAGGCTTTTAATTGCACGATGTTCCTTGGAGATGGTCAGGGAAAGGCTGTGCTTGTGGCTTGGTTCCTGTCTCATCCCTGACAGGATGGAGGGGAAAAGGGGGAAGTGTGACTTCTCCCCTGACCCTTACTCAACAGCCGTCTCAAGCCCCAGGTGTGTGACGTGGAGAAGCTTTATCACGGAGTCCAAGGGAGTGTGGACATCTGGGGGTGCCCCATGAGTTCAATATTGGGGTCTCCAGAGGAGGGTCCACTCTGGGCTGTGTTGGTGACATAAGTGTCTAAACCCCTCACTGCGCCCGCCCTGTCTTCTCCCTCTGCCTTCCAATGGCTTTGCTTACTGCCGCTTAATTTCCCAGTAACCCTCCCTACCCCATACCAACGTTAAGGTTATTTAGGCAAAAAAGGTATGTAAGGACCAGAGCCACGCAACAGAGAAACTTAACGGAATGAGCTAACATTCCATTGTACTCTATGGTTTTATACGGTGCCATTTGCACACCTCGTTTCTGTCTCCAAGTGATGCTGTGTAGTAAACACTATTGTACCACCCCCCCTTTCTACAGGTGTGAAAAAGGAAGCTCATAGAGGTTCCCCGACTTACTCAACGTCGCCCAGACAAATGAGTGATGGTGCCAAAAAAGGAACCCATGTCTGCCTCTCTTGCCTGTTACGTTCAAAGGCATTTCAGGCATCTGATCATTTCTGGAGACTATTCCATTTTCCTTGGGCAGAAAATTCATTGAGACACTAGGTCGCTGCCATAAGAACCTTTTCTTCAAGAGCTGGCTTGGGGAAACAAGGTAGAAGGACCCATGCATGAGTTCTGTGCCACTGGAGCCTCACCCCCTCAGCCCTCTTGGAAGCCCTGGACGCTGAGAACATCCCCTGTGGCACCAAGCCCCACCTGCTCCACCGTGCCATGTGTCCTTGAAGTCAAGTATACAGAAAGAGCATTTTCACTCATGTATTCATTTGTTCACTTGTTCATCCAATATACATTTGGCAGTGTCCCTCCGCAGCTGGCACTCTGTGAGACTGACACTTGGAGTAAATCCCGAGGGAGCAGCAAGAATCTAACCAGAGCCCTGCCACACAGGATGGGTGTTCTGGCAGGGAAGGACCAACCTGTGAGGCCAGCAGAGGACAGGGCTCTATGACAGAAAAAAAAGCCCTGCACTCACATCTGTGTCCCCCGTTACACAACTGTCATTGTTCCTGAGGAGCACAGGACGTGCTCTTCCCCACAGCCTCTTAGATCTTGAAGTGCTGCCTGTCTGTGCCCGCTGAATGTTTAAAGATTCCACTGCATGTCATGCCAAGGCCAGTACTCTATCAGCACCTGCTCAGAGCTCTGGGGTCTGAAACGATGTTGTTTCATCTGAGGGCTGGCTGCCAGGGATGCCTCTTAGTACTCCCGTGGGAGGTGACAGTGGCACCATGCAGCCCTCCCCTCTCTTGGACATCCCAAATCTGCGGGGACAGTCAGTCTTGACCAGGACTCCAGCTCAGCTTCAGTATCAAACCTGAAACCTAGCCTTGCACATCCAGTAGCAGCCTGTTAGGGGACCCTGTCCCCCCATGGCAGAGTTCAGGGGAGATGATCACCTGTGAGCCTGACGCAGACGATGAGTTTTCAGGCCCCAGGGACTGATTCTCATGTACTGTCAATGAGCTGCTTTTGCTCACAGCACTTCTATCACCAAATGTGCACATTTTCCACACCAAGCAATTCTTGAATTCTCTGTGGATGCCAACTTGATGTCCAATGATTCCATTCAATTCTGACATGAACTATCTGTAGTTGTTAGATCCCCAGGTTCAGGGCTCAGTCCCAGAAGACTGCCCCCACTTCGGATGCTAATTGCAAGCCCTGGGCCTCCTGGCAGTAAGCCAGGGGTTCCAACGATCCCCTTCTCAGTTTGATCATCTGCTAAAACAGCTCACAGACATACATAGATCCCGCTCTGGGAGGTTGGAGATGAGCAGAGCGTCCCTGCCCGCTCCTGGTGCACCAACCTCCCAGCACCTCAAGTGTTCGCCAATGCAGAAGCTCTCTGTACACCCTGACTTAGGGGTTTTAAGGGAGGTTTCATTACCTAGGCAGAATTGATTCAATCGTTGGCCATGGGGACTGAACTCGATCTCCAGCCCTTCTCTCTATGGAGGTTGATGGGGGGAGCAAAAATCCCAAGCTTCTCATCATGGCTTGGTCTTCCTAGTGACTGTCCCCCATCCTAAGCTACCTACAGGCCTACCAAGAGTCATGTCATTAAAACAGAAGATGTTCCCATCATCCCTAACACTCAGGAAATCAGAAAGTTTTAGGAGCTCTGGATCAGGAACTGAGGACAGACTAAATATAGAGTTCTTATTGTGCAGCACTCGCCAGCCCTTTGGCTCTCACACGTTTCCTCTGTGGGGACCACAGGAACCCACTCATCCTGCCACCTTGAACATCATGGGGCAGTGCACGGATATTACTTATAATGCAGGTCCTGTCCCAAGTCCTCGAGTAACACCAGGAGGGTGACGCTATGGATGTGTTCCCATCACCCCGAAAGAAGGCCATCCACTGGCTGCCGCGGCACACAGTTCCCTCTGAAGTTCACGCCTGTTACCTCCATTGCACCACATGAACCACTCCTGGCAATACAGGCTTCTCCCTGCACCGGGGAGGCAGTGGCACCGAAACACCCCCGCAGGCTTCAGAGCCAGGGGCTGATAGGGCAGCCGGTGGAATATCACATGATATGTGCTTTCTGGCAAGTCCCTCTGCTAATTTATTCACGACTTTTCTAAAGCAATGCAAGTGCATTAGCCGCTGATCTGACAGTGTCACAAAGCCCTGCATGGACATACTTTATCCATTTTAGTTTACAGTACTCTAAACCTGGAGGAGGTGGCTCCTGGCTGGATTCCATGAAGCCTCGCCTGCATGAAAAGGGAAAATACCAAAGGCGAGGGAAAGCAGCTGAGATCTAGAGCAAGGGAGACAGGCGTGAGGCTCTCTCCCTCCCATCAAATGTGGCCCATGGCCCACGTCCACAGCAGGTGGGAGGAGCTAGAGCTGTGTTTAGTTTATAACTGACAAAGAACAAAGAGGTCTTTTCAAAAGTTTTGGGGGTCCACGGATCTGAGCCAAGCTGTGATTACAGTGCGTGTTTATTCCTAAATGTCCAGATAAAGAATTCACCATTTTATCCAGAGGGATGGACAAAAAGCAAGTTGTCCCACGTCTATGGTGCCCAGAGTGGCAGAGAGCTGGTATAGAACCAGCGAAGGCCCACAGATGACTCATCCAGCTGGGGGAAGGTAAACACGTTACTGTCTTTCCATTTGTTTTCAACCCTGGTGCTTCTGCCTATTTGTGCCAACGAGATGGGCAACATTTTAATTAGGATGCTCACTTGTCTTTACTTCTCATGAGAAGTGGGGGAGGACTGTGGTGTTTGGATAATTGAATCCATAACTCCTGTGGCTGTAAGTGTGTACAACTAATCAAGGGGAGTGTGTGTGCATTAGAGAGAGAAGGGGTCAGCGGAGAGGAAGGAGGGGGGGAGGCAAGTGAGATGGACGGGAACTGAGGGATAAAGAGAAGAAAGAAAGTGACTGAGGTCGGCCTGGCAGTGTGCTTGTCTGTGAATGAAAGACACACACACACAGAGGAGCAGCTACTGAAAGCTTGTGTTTGTGTGTAGAGCTGGGAGGGTCAGAGGGAGGAGGCAGAGACATGACCACAAGACTGGAGATTTGTGTGTGTGAGAAACAGCTGGACGGAGAGAAAGACAGTAATAAGGAAGTCACTACCAAAAGACATGTGTGTGTGGGGGGAGAGGGGCTCTTTAAGGGAAAGAGAGAAAAAGTAACAGAGAAACTGGGAGAGAATGAACCATGTGTATGTGAGTTGTGCAACAGAAAAAGAGAGTCGAAGAGAAAAGAAATAAAGCCTGTGAGTGACGAGGAGAGCAGGCGGATCTGCTGTGTTCAAGTGTGAGTTCGTGTATGTGTGTGCTTTGATCACTGTGTTTGGTTAAGGTATGCCATCTTTTCTATTTTAACTGTAGATTGCTTATTTTCATTTAAAAAGTAATGCATAGTCATTAGAAACAGGAACATATAGCCAACTGAAGGGAGGAGGAAATCACTCAAGAACAAAAGAAGCAGGCTTAGCATTTTTTTCTTAAACATAGTTGTAAGTTCTATTGAATTGGACTCCTGAATTCAGTGGTGAAATTTACCTGAAATAACTCAGATTTAAGTGTTTTGCAAAGGGTCTGATGGAGAGTAAGCATGCGGTAAATGCATTTGTTTTTTCAGCCCACACTTTTCTGAGGAAGAAGCCTTTCCAAAGGAATTTCTAACGTTTAATTACAGAGTTGACCAAATAAAGAAGGATAATAATGAATTATGAAATCCCTCCCTTTAAAGCTTCATCCACATGCCAGTGGGACAGGAGGGCCCAAGCCTCCACTTCCCCGCAGAGTGACCCAGGTGAGGGTCACCTCATCCCAGCTAAGGGTTATTGCACATGTGTTTTCCCTTCTGGACCTCGGGATGGGAGCGTGTCCTCCTGCAAGGACTGCCAGCCAGGTCACTTGCATTCCTAACTTCAGTGATCTCTTCGTAGACCTACTATTTTCAAGAGCATGCATATCCAAGAATGACTTCATGTTGTCTAGGTATTAAGTTCCTGGCTCACAGACTCAGAACAGTGGGACTCTTTTCCATTGTCTTCTTTCCCTTGACACCAGACAGAAGACCAGGGCTAGCTGAATTTTATTACAACCATCATTCTTTTTATTGTGCTTCACTTTACTGTGATTCACAGATGTTGCTTTTTGGTTTGGTTTGGTTTGGTTTCTGCAAATTGAAGGCAACACCCTCCACCAGCAAAAACATTAAGACTTGCTTGATTACAGTGGTCTAGACCCAAATCTGCAATATCGCTGAGGTATGCTTGTGCTTTGGATATATAATTTTTAAATTATCTGAAATGACCGGCTGCTTACTGAATTGTTTTTTTAACTTTGGATACTCCAGTAACCTGGCAAGGTGCTCTGGGCATCGAACTTTTTCCTTTCGATTTTGCCTGTAATGAGGAGCATTCTTTTAACATGGACCCTAGGGAAGCTCAGGGAAAAGGTATCCGTTTGTACCTTTGGTTCCTACTTCTCAAAAATTGTTGTCGAGTTTCTTTAGAAACAGTTCCAATGTTTGCCTTTTCCCTTGTCTTCTCTACCTATAATCTTCTCTCACTCTCACCTCTGGAATTACCTTTAGAATTTTTGGAAAAAGTCTCAATTTGCCATCCACATCACTGACTAGATTTTTCTTCATGTCAGTTCTACTCTTTATTCACTCTGGCCGTATTTAGTGCAGGTGGAATGGGTGTGAGCTTTGCGTCTGCCTAGAATCCCTAACGTTAGGGAACCACTCAGCCTCTTTCCACAGCAATTCCATGTATCCCAAGTGGTTTCCATGAGTTGGCTCCCCCACCCCCAGGCCCAAGAAGCAACCTCGTACTGGTCTTACCAACCAGAAGCCCTCATCCTCCTGAAACCGGTTTTGATATGGGCCAGTTCAAGACAGGTCAACCAGGGTTTTAACCAGAATCCTGGAAAACGTGCTGGAAATATGACAGGCTTCACTTTTCTCTGGGATGTGAGGCTGTAAGGATTATGCAACTTGGGAGCTGATGGGGGCTACATTTCCCTCATATGGCAACAGCCTGCTCAAGAATGAAGTAAAGGCAAACAGAGAGACTCGGGGAAGAGAGAAAGGGAGAGGGAGAGACAAATTGAGAATGGAAAACATCACTCAAGCAACTGGACCCAGGTGAGCCTGACACACTATCCGCAATGAGCCGATCCATTCCTTTTTCACTTAACCAGTTGTAAGTTGATACAGTGGTACCTTGGTTTTCGAACGTAATCCACGAGTTCTGAACGTTCGAAAACAGCCGACAGATAGGCCTCAGGATCTTGCACTCAGCGGAAGCCATGTGACATGCTCGACTTCTGAGTCGTGTTCGAAAACCGAAGCATTTACTTCTGGGTTTACGGCGTTCATAAACCAAAATGTTTGTCAATGGAGACGTTGGAAAACCGAGGTACTACTGTATTTTCTACCTTACTCTCCCTAAGAATCCAGACAAGGACAGCTGGTTCTAGTGGACGGTGATGGGATTTTCTCCTGCCCCCACTGACTAGTTCTCGAAGACTTCCTTAATGAAAATAGTCTAAGAAAAGTTGTAATAACCAGCATGGTGGTTCCCAAGGCTCTTCCTAACCCTACCCCTACCTAAAACTTTTTACTTTGTGGAGACTGTACCTTCCAAGATGCACTGTGTCTTCACCCATCTCTTTCCCCCACTTCCTGTTTTCTGGAGTCTGCAGGTAAGAGTGAGGAAGGGAAGGGCCAAAAGCATCAATCACTTAGAGCACGAATACCCAGGTTGTCTGGAAGCAGTGATTTCTCAGTCAATGGGCAGTCACTGAAATAATACTGAATGCTAACCCTACATACATTAATTCCACAGATTTGATGTTAATTTACATTTTTAATCTAATTCCAACAACTCTGTAATTAGTGGAAATGCTCCAAGATTCGGATGGCTGGTTAACTCAGTCCCTGTGTTCGGTAGTCCACGCATGGTTGGACTTCTTTGTGTCTTCATAGGTTTCCTGATGGAAAGTTGGAAGAGGCTGCACCAGGGGCTATTAGCAGGACCACATTTAAAGATGGAAGCACTGCTGTCTTTTCTTTACCCTCCCCCACTGTGAATATAGTCCACTGCAATTTTAATACTGACTATAATACGTTAGATGATGAAGAGCAAATGTGCCTGAGTGATGTCCTGACTACCCATTGAACACTATCTACTAAAACGTTTTTATCCTTATTGCCATTATTGTTACTATTATTAGCAGCTGAATCACATTTCAGCATCAGGGTCTTAATATTCACTGGTTTCTCTGCCATGAATACTGGGCCCCACATGGCCTCAAGGTTCACTCCCTCATTCCATTCAGCTCGTTATTAAAAATATTGCCTCCTTCAAAATGACAATCTAACAAGGACCCCGTCTCCATCATCTTCCATCACCCCTTCCTCTGCTTCATGTTGCTCTTCTCCATCACACTTACCTCCACCTGACCTACGATATATGTATTTATTTGTGTATTATCTGTCTCTCTCCTCTAGAACTTAAGCTCCATGACAGAAAGACCATTTTATTACTCGTAATTGTTTTAAATTTTGTTAAGTGACTCTTGTCACCTGTTTTATACTGTACAAAACACATACATACACAATTTATTTATTGAGTGTTTCCTAAGTACCCGGCACTGTTCTAAGCACTTTATATGTAATAACTCACTTAATCCTCAAGAAAACTCACATCACCATATGCAAAGCAATACTCTGGGGTCTATTGTTATTATCTATCTTTATCACTACTTACCCCTGGTGGGACCCCAGCCCACGGCGGTGAGGGAACTGTACTCATGTCTTAGCGCGAAGAACCTGCGGCCGGAGTCCAGGACCCAAGTTCCCTACCAATATGCTGCACACCTTGTAGTTCAATTATTGCACACATCAATCCCTTGATAGTTTTCATTATCTCCACTACATCGATGAAGAAATCAAAGCTTAGAGGGCTCAAAAGACCGTGTTGAGGTCGCATAACTTCTAATTGACAAAGTGCTTTTAAAATTGTAAGTTGCACCAAAAAAGTGAATGAGTTTTTCATTTATTAAAAAAATAGATATGATTTAACATTTATTAATGTGTGTGTGTGTGTGTGTGTGTGTGTACACTCCTGGAATAAGTCTGGATGAAAGAGCTTCAACTTTTCATTGTCTATTCTCATGAGTTTATGCCTCTTTCCTTCAGTGTCACTGGATTTGTATTGGATTTATTACATCACTGTTGACAAAGATTTCACCAGTCCCTTAAGCTCCTCTCTCTTCCTCTTCCTGGAGCCTCTCTAAGCTAGAGCACTAGGGGATACCTTGGTCCTACCCTCTCCTTTCTCTGATGGGGAAACTGGTGCTCAGGGAGGTGAAATGACTGGCCCAAGGCCATCCAGCTAGTGAGCAGCAGAAACATTAACTGCGGAAACCCAACCATGGAGTTCTTTCCAAATCACACGAACTGAGAATATGACCAGGCTGCTCCAGATTGGTGTGTGTCCGTGGCACACACCTGGAAATAATGTCTTTATCCTGGGAGAGTTTGGAAGTGAGATAAGAGTCACTCTGGTCTCTGACCCTATACCCCAAGTTTCAAAAACTTGGTTTTTAGATTCATCGATCCTCCACAGAACTTATGTGGACATCCCTCCTGGTCAGACGATGTCCTTATACGTTGTAGGTGCACTTGAACCCTAGGGTGCCTCTCGCTCCCACCCAGGGGATTAAAATGTCCACAGAGTTTGAAGGCAAGGACACCTTTGGACATTGTTTCTAATAGGTGGACATTTTGGTGTGAAAAATATGGGATTAAAGTTGTTACTTTTATGGGAAGATGATCTTTGTGCTCTTTAGTTTGCTATTTTGAGGTCTCACTGTCTTAGATGGGCCAAGGGCTGCTTCCTACTTTGAGATGTTGTTAGCAGAAAGTGTGGCCCAGGGGAGGGAAAAGGCCTCTAAGGTCTGCCTATGTTCTTGGCATAAGTAATTCAACAAACTCATGGGTGGTCTCGTCTGTCTCCCAGGCCATGGGGATTTCACATGGAGGTTTGGGTTCAAAGACGTCTCATCACACTCCAATGTATGTTTGCTGAAATGTTCTCTAAGCACATAGCCTTCTGGAACCAACTGACAAAGACAGGCAGATGATCTAGGGTTTGGGAAGTGGAGCATTGCCAAATATGGTGCCATGTCGTTATGAATGAATAAGCTTGGCCCCAACCCCCACACTGCCTTGTTGGTGATCAGCCATAGGATTCACTGGCTGCTGGCTCCCCCTTCTCATCTACCTCACTAGGAGTTAAGAACCCCAATGCTGCACAACACACAATTAATGCACAAAGGACATTGACAGCCCTGGATATAGGAGTGGAGAGTGTACATATCACGGATAGGAAGTAGAGAGGGCAACTAACTTCAGCTGTCTCTGGGGCTTCCAATAATGTTTTGTGGGGTCCTGCATTCACCACATCGCCAAACCTTTTGGGGGGCGGGAGGAGCATCTTAACAGTGGCTCCAATCCTTGCTGTTTCTTGGCACTGTTAACTAGAGATAATGTGTAGTCATAGACTTGCAGAGCAGGAAAGATCCCAAGAGATCATCTAAGCCAACCCTTTCATTATATCATTGAAAAAAATTAGGCCCTGAGAAGAAGTAACGTTTCCAAGTTTAGCGACCCAAATCAATGTCTCTTGATATCAAGCCCCTCTAACATGGCACACTTTCCTACAATTATTTCGCTTCTCCAGACTGCAAAGCATAAAAGAAGATGGGGAATGATTTACTGTCATTTCACTTCCTAATTCTGTCTTTTTTTAAGACAGTCAAAAAGCCTCTTTCCCTTATTGTTTGGGATAAGCTTCCTGCAACAAGAATGGGCTTGATTCCATTTGGTGTTGTAAAGCTTGCTTCCACCTAGAGCCTGTCTGTCAGTGCCCCGGAATTAGGGGCTGGAATTCCAGATGGAGCCGGACAAGGAGATGACCATTTCTGGGTCACCCAGCTGCCCAATGCCCTCGGGTGGCCGCAGCAGCAGGGAGGGTAACCTAGTTTGCTTAGGAAATATTGCAGATGTCCCAGTTTATCGGATGCAGTCCTAGAAAAGTATTGGCACTGTCCTGTTTCTACAGCTCATGCAGTTAAACCTGACAAAACCCTACTGTCTCTTCTGCCTGAGCAACTGACACGTAACCCAGCATCCCTGACTCCATATCCTGGCCTGACTCGATGTGCCCCTAAATCTTCATTTTCCTTTGGGGTGATTCTGGCCTGGATCAAAGGTATCGCCATCTGAACGTCAGGGTTTGTGACTGGGTTGTTCAGTCTGCTTGCCTGGCAGAGCAAAAGTGGTGGAAATGGGAAGGTGTGGGGCAGAACTAGTGGGGAAGGGAAAGCACCTGTGATCAGGGAGGCAAGAGACTGGAATTTCTGATCTGGCTGTGCTACTAATTATCCTCATCACTCTGAGTAACTGCTGTCATCTCTCTGAGTTTCAGCTTCCTTATTTGTAAACTAAGAGGACTTAACTTAATGGGGGGGGAGATGGGGATAGTTGATAATAGTTTGAGATTTTGAAGTAAACCTGAAAGCCATAGCTCCCAGATCTCCAGAATCTAGTTCCAGATTCTCCAGCGTGGACTTTCAGTAGTTTGTAGACAATCCCTGGGTGGGGGTGAGGAGCTGGGAGGAGAGGGGGACTACACCAGGCATGGCCTTCACGCTTCACCCTCCTCCTCAGGGCATCACCGTGTCCTCTGCCCCGACATCCCCACCCACTACCCAAGAGCAGTGATGGATTTCCAAATAAAAAGAGCTTCTGCTCACCCAGAAGCTAGATACCTAATTTCCTGGGAACTCCATGAGGGCAGGGCCACTGTGTGCCTGACTCACCACATACCCCATGCCCAGAACAGGGCAGCACACTCAGGCGGGGCCCAGGAACTATCTACTGCATGAACAAAGTCATATGAGTTTCTTCTTTTCCCTTTTATGGCAAAGACAACTCAGAGATAGTTTCCCTTCTAAGTGCTGAGTGACAGGCGAAAGGAAGGGTGTCACAGACAGAGACACGATTGCAAAGTCTCCGTTTGTGTACAGGCATCAGACTCAACAGCCTGTATGTGCCAGTCTGACACACTTGCATGAATCTTAGATAGGATGAAAACCCGGCACCGAAGCTGAGAAGAGCTGCAGATGGGTGGGAAAAGATTTCCAAGACATCTGGGGCCAGAAACGTAGACATATGGGTCTTCTTGGGTTGTTGTTTTCAGGAGAGAGGGGGGCATCTGCTGCTGGGTATGCACCCTGAGGTGTCCAGGGTGCCATCAGTTGTCTTATTTGGAATAGCCTTCCTTCTCTATCTGATGTTCTGGGATCTGGGATCCAGATTTCAGGGGGCAATAAAAAGTAAATGAAAAATGGATGCATTATATAATATGTAAATTATACCTTAATGAAGCTGTTTCAAAAAGTAAGTGAAGCCTAGGTGAAGCCAGGACTGTGGATCAGGGGACTAAATGCATGCCAGGGCCCCTGGAGCAGAAAGAGAGGAGAAGGGAAGGGAAGAGAAATGAGGGGAGGGGAGGGGAACAGAGGATGCGTGGTGTGAGAGATGTGTGGTGTGGCTGCAGTACACCGCACCCTGGCCAAGGGAGCAAAGACTACATGTTCAAGTTCCACACAAACCAGTTCAAATTCAGCCACAAACCAGTATTATGACCTTGACATAGCCTTTCTAAAGTCTCAGGCTCCTCATTAGTAAAATAAAGGTGGTTGGATGTGATGAGTCCCAGCTTTCTATTATTCTTTGGTTTGGGAATTATTTTAAGACAAGCTAATGAAGTTTGGATAAAATTAGCACTGTGAGTTTTAAAGAACTCACCCTGTTCTCACTCAGTGACTGATCAAGGAACAGACTGGAATTCCGAGTTCCTTTGTGAACTTTATTGATGAAGGACTTGTGAGACATTTGCTCCTGCAGGCGTAGGGTGAGGAAGACTGGTTAACGTAACCTGAAAGTATTTTTCGCGGAAACATTAATGTCATTGAGTCACCCCTCCTTCTCCCAGTCTCTTTCTCCCTCTTTCCCTCAAATCTTCAAATGTTCCCAAAGAATCTGAAGAAAAACCTCAAAATTATTTCTAAAATAAGCATCCTACTGATACCCTCATCCCCAATGTGCCCTTTAAAGAATGGATGTAATTCCACAGTTTTTACAAGGAGGCTAAATATCTTTAAGTAAGATATTTGGTGAAAGCATTCTAATAGAAACCTGGCATTTTACGTTCGGATCAACGCATTTACAAATACAGTCAATTCTCTCCAAGTAGCTCAAATACACTGGACTAGTATCCCTATGAAGAGAATGACACGCTGCAAATTAATTTATAAAAAACCTTAAAAAGTCGGTTTTGAATTCTAGCATACTGAAAGGGAGTGGGATTCCAGTATCTTAAGTCTTGGGCTCCATTTCCAATATGGCTTGTGTTAACTAATTATACTTTCTGAGCAAAAAGAGAAATAAAAAGAAATAAACCCAATTATTTGAAAGTAACAGAAAAAGATGAAAAGCAGACAGAAACTAGAGGGGATTTGGTTCTTGCACAAAGACAATGATGGCTGGTGGGATGTGTGTACTGCTTGTGTCCTGCACGAACTCCCCAGCGTCCATGGCAGAAAGCACTGAGAATTCCAGCTGGAAGCCCAGGTGTCAGGGGCCTGAGACAGACAGCGGAGTTTGGGACTGCCACAGGGGCTGAAACTGAAGGGGGCGATCCTAGAAATGAGGGTACCACAGACGGTGGGACCCCTGAAAATCTGCAAATAAACTCTCCTGAAATCCTTGGCTGACCTTGAATTGTGCATGTGCTGACAAGACTGCAAGGAGCCAAAGGGAAAAACAAGAGCTACAAAGTTAAAGAGTTGGGCAGATTTTAGCTGCTGCCCATCTCAGGGGAGACTGAATTTAGAATCTTGAGTCTCACTGAGTTAGAGAAACTTGGCAAACATGTCAGACTTTTTACTATAACTCCAGAAAGGCCGTGCTTTAGGGGTAAAGGCTGCATTTCAAGACTAAGGACAAAACCAACAGTGCCTTGCGCAACAAAGCTCAAAACCAAGCCTCCACAAGTTCATGATCCACCACCCATCTAACTAGTTGTTAGAACAAGACACCGCATGCTCAGAAAATAAAGAATCTAGAGTCTCTACAATGCATCATCCTCCATAATATCTAAGATACAATAAAAAATTATCACACATGCAAAAAATATTTGACCAATATTTAAGAGAAAGATCAGTTAATAGAAACAAATCCGTAAGTGACTTGGATTTTGCAATAACAAAAAAGAACTCTAAAATGTGTTACAGAATCTTCAGAACAAGTTGGTTGTAATGAGTGAAGAGAGATGGGAAGTTTCAGAAGAGACATGGAAACTGAAAAACAAACAAAAAAAAATCTAAAAACCCAAATGTAGTCTCAGCCAGGCCCCGGAATAGTAGAAATGGTGGGGAGGGGGATAAAGAAGAGAAAATCTTACAAACATATATGAGATTGAAATTTTAAAATAAAACTAAGCCTTATAAAACAATTGTGAAGATCATGATGGAATAATGGTACTGGATTAGCCTTTCTGCTGTAAACAATTATAAAACTAGGCAAAACACAGGAGGTATCAGTTTGAATCTTGGAGAACTGTGCAAGATAAGGCCCACAACCACTCAGCTTTCCTCCTGTAAGCGCTCCAGATTGCAGCAAAGTGAGGAAGACAAGCAGAGCTTCGGGTTTCACTGAAATGGGGAAGCAGAGGTCAGAGTCCAGGGCTATTGAAGTGGCTGGAGATTGCAAGCACAGTGTCAGCGTAGAGAGAGCAGTGTAGAGAAGTTCCTGCAATCAGCATAGGGGCGACCTTAAGACTTTGGTCAAATGCCAGGATGCATATGACCTGGATGAGAGTCCATGAAGCCTGGCAGTGAACAGTTGCTTGGGAGCTGTGAGCTGGACAGATTTTCCAAAAATAGGGCAGCACTAGGAGACTTAGGAGTTCTAACAAGGCAGAGTAGAGAGTCCTTATTGCACCACTTGGGCTAAGATGCCCACAGCCAAGGAATAAGACTACTCTAGCCCTAGACTACTGTCTATTCTAGAGCTATCTGAGCAGAAATTTATAACAAGCTTCAAAAAGATCAAGGAAATTAAATGCATGCAAGAATAAAAGTCAACACTCTCCAAAGGAAGATGACAAAAGCCAAACTCTCAACAACACAGTTTCCAGAATGTCTAACATGTAAATAAAACTTGGGCATGAGAAGCATCAGGAAAAGGTGACTCACGACCAGGGAAAAATACCAGTAGTTGAAACTGGACACAGAAAACACCAAGAACTGGGATTTAAAACAAGGACTTTAAAGCAGCTATTATAAGTACATTCAAATACTAAAGAAAAATATAGTGAAAATGACTAACAGAAGAAAATACCAGCAGAGAAATGGAAACTCTACAATCAAAGAGTGAAATGAAAGTTCTATAACTGAAAAAGAACAATACCTGAAATAAAAACAATGTTAATGGATGTGCTAAACAGATTGGAGATAGCAGAAGAATGGGTCAGTGAGTTTGAAGACAGATCATGGGAAATGATCTAATCAGAAAAACAGAGAAAAAAGTTTTTTTAAAAAACCTCAGTAACATGTGAAACAATATAAAGAAAATTATCATATAGGGAAGTGGAGTCTAAGAAGGAGAGAAAAAAGGATAGCGCTTAAAAAAAATTTGAACACGTATTGGCTACATTTCTCCAAATTTTATTTTATTTTTTTGAAATGCAACCATATATACCAAAAGCTCAGTGTCCTCAGCAGGATTAATTTAATAATAATAATAATAACAACAACAACAATAATAATAATAATAAATAGACATATCCTTGTGAAACGGATAAAAACCAAAAACTTAAGAAGATCTTAAAAGTGGGGTGGGGGTGGGGAGGAAATAACACCACACATACAAAATAACGGAAGACTACTACTGACTTTTAAGAAACAATAGAGGCCATAGACAATAGAATAACATCTTAAAAGTGTTCAAAGGAAAAAATAATGTCAACCCAGAATTCTATAAACAATAAATACCTTTCAGAAATGAAGGCAAAAAAGCTGTACAATTTGACCAAACGGTATTGCATTATAACCGAAAGTATAAATAGCCACAAACCTATACTAACATAAATAAATGGAGGAAAATAGACAAATTTCTCCTGCATGAGATTCCAAAATAATTTATAGGGCTGTTCCACTCTCAAAGAGGTGGTGCATAAGTCCCTATTTCTTAACATGGCTGCACCCAATGCCTTCCTTCCACAGGACACAGGATGGAAGCAGAGAGGGATGAAGAGTCACTGGACAGTGGAGAAGCCTCAGAAACACTAAGCCAGGCCACCAAGGTTAACATCAACAGTGCTGAGTCATATTGATAGCCTTGATTTGATGGGATGGAAATGACATTTCACTTCTGTGGCCTTCCTCTTCAAAACACATAACTCCAGTCTAGTCATAATAAAAGCACTAGACAACTACCATTTGAGGGACATAATACAAAATACCTAACCAGTCCTTCTCAAAACTGCCAAAAGCATCAAAAACAAGGGAAGTCTGAGAAACTGTCATAGCGTTAAGGAGATGTGACAACTAAATGTAACATGGCATCCTAGAGGAAAAAATATCCTGGAGCAGGAAGAGAACTCTAGGTAAAAACTAAGGAAACCTGACACAAGCGTGGACTTTACTAGTAAGAATATATCAATTCATTAACTGTAACAAATATGCAATACTGTACGATATTAATAACAGGGGGACCTGGGTGTGGAGCATGTAGGAATTCCTGGCACTACTTTTGTAACTTGTTTTCAATTCTAAAGATGTTCTAAATTAAAAGATTATTTTGAGAGAAAGACAATATACAGGGCATTTTTTTAAATTATGGCAAAAAAAATACATTTTCAGGTCAATACAAGCTAAAAGAATTTATCACCAGCAGATTCACTCTATAAGAAACTAAAGAAATGTCTTCCTACTAACATGGAATAGTACTAAGCAGAAATCTGGATCTTTGGGGAAGAAACACAGTTCCTGGAAATGGTAAATATGCAGAGAACTGCTAAGGACTATTTTTCTTTCTTTTGGTACATTCTTTCATTGACTGAAGTAAAATAAAACCATGTAGAATGGAGTTTAGAATATACTCAAAAGTAAAATTCATGTCACCAATGGACAAAGGGTGAGAGAGGTACAAATGTGATTATACTACTGTAGAGGTCTGACAGTATACATGAAAGACATAATATTAATTCATGGTAATAGTAGACACTGAGTTAAGCAAACACACTGTAATCCCTAAACTAACCACACACTCAAAATTATATGAAGACATATATCTGAAAAACCTACAGAAGACAAAGAATCCAAGCAAAGAACAAAATAACAAGTACATACTTAATTAATGTTAGTTAACTGCTTTCATGAATTGATGAATACATTTTGAATAATCCTTATATCCTCAAGTATTGAAAAAATAGAATAATGATTATAATCATAAAGCTATTATGCCATTAATTTTCCTTCAACTTGTAAAAGGCAGTAAGTCAGATATGACTTACTTAGATGGTTAACTTACTTAGATGGTTAGAGTATGAATTTTAAAAGTAAGAAGGCAATCCATAATTTCCAACACTTCAAGGAAAGCAGTAGCATGAAAAAGAAGTATCAGACAGAACAAACTAAAGAATTCCTAAAAACAGAGATAACTTCAGAAATAGAAAACAACTTTAAAGCAAAATTAGTACCCTGAGAGATATTTGAGAGGACTTCACACATACAGAAAAAAAATACACCGTCACAAAAAACAAGTAAAGTTCTTGGAAAAACAAAACACAATAAAAACAAAAACCCATAAAGAGCTGAATACCAGTTCCAGAAATGCTAATGCAAGCTTGAGGAACAAATTAGTAAACTCTATGGAAAAGGGTTAACAGATTAAAATTGTGACAGGAAGTTTAAAAGCCATAGTAGATAATTTGAGTAAAATCTGGTACCCATCCAATGAAAATTCCAGGAGCAGAGAAACAATAAGATGGAATTTTTAAAAATCCAAAAATAAAGTATTCAGATAAGAAAGATACAATGAATACCTTATGAGATATTCACTATTCATTCAGTCAAGCCATTCAAACATTCAAGTGCTTAATAGATGTTTATTAAACATCTACCGTGTACAAAACACTATGCTAGGTACTGCATATGCAGTGAGGAACAAAGACAGATACAGTCCTTGCCCTAATGGAGCTTATCTTATGGTGTAATAGGAAAGACAGACATTATGCTAAAAGTATACATCAAATATACAATTATAGTTCTGATGAGAGGGTGAAGGAAAAGCAAATGGTATTAGAGCACTGTAAGACAGGAGGATACCGAAGCAGCACACCAGGGAAATGGTGATTCTGCTTATGTCTAAAGGACATGCAGAGTTAGATAAACAGTGGGTGGCAGCCTGGTTTATGTGGAGAAGAAAGCCCTGTGACATTTCATGGTAAGAAACTGAAAGAAAGCTAATGCGGTCGGAGCTCAGAAAAGATGTGGGACATTTGTGAATCCCAAGTATAAAAAGCAAGTATTGCCAGTTTCCAAAAAGCACACATAAAGTTCATTTACAAAGAAAGCTCAGTATTACTTTTCACACCTACAAAACTGGGTATGAGAAAACAATGGAGCAATTGACTTCAAAGAGTTGAAGTTCAAATACTTTGAATCTAATTTGAGTGTTAAGGGAGCAATGTTAATTTTTTACATGTGATAGTAGCATTGTAGTTGTTTCCACACGATGTCTTTATACTATTATCTTTCAGAAATACATACTAAATTATTTACAATTTATGGATGAAATTATATGATCTTTGGAATTTGGCTCGAAATAATCCAGTGTTGGGGTGTGAGGTGGAAGGAGTGGGGTAGGTTGAGAGAAAACAGGAGGAGCAGGGAGATACACCCAAAGGGTTCATTATATCATTCTCTATACATTTGTATATGTTCAAAATTTTCTGTAACCAAAAAAACAAAAGTTTTCATTAAAATTAATTAAAATCTAGAATAATAAAATAAAAGCATTATTTAGAAATACAAACACTCATAGTTTTTTAATCTATTTTTTTTAAAGAGAGACTCTACCAAAGCAAAAAAGGAAGGAAGGAAGGAAGGAAGGAAGGAAGGAAGGAAGGAAGGAAGGAAGGAAGGAAGGAAGGAAGGAAGGAAAGCTAGCAGAGACCAGTAAAAACTTAAAAATCTAAATAATTATATATACTGTCGTGAAATGTATTCAATTATTTTTAAGGATTTCTAAGATGTAAAAACAAACAAATATATATACATGTATACGTGTGTATATTCTATAAACAAAATGAGTGGAAATAATATGTCAGATAACAGATAATACAAAGAAAAAAAGCAGCAAAAGGGATAAAAAAGAATGCTATGTTTTGGTAAGAACTACAGACCAAAGAAATATTAGCAATCACAATTTTTTGAAAAAAAAGTTGAGAAACATTTAAAGCAAAATTCCAAGAAATAAAAGAGTTCACAATCATGGTGAAACATATAACTAATACACTCATGTTTTTAAAATATGAGGCATAAAACATCCATCAGATATATACATTCAACATAACACAACTTACAAACATGGATGGATAGCCAAACAAACATAAAATACACTTTTCCCAAATATTCATAAAGTACTTAGAAAAATTCGTCACTAAGCCATAAAGAAAAGCTCGATAAACCTCTCAAAGTAAAAATCATGAAGGAGGCTCATGCACAAATCAAAATTATACATTAATAAACAAGCAATGGCCAACTCAATAACTATAATATTTTAAAACACAAACATAGAAACTCTTCTAAATAGCTTTTGTATAAAAGGGGAAATTCTGACTAAAATTATACATTCTTTAAAAACTAACATTTTTTAAGATTTTAAAATACAGCTAATATACAATATTATATTAGTTTCATGCATACACCATAGTCATTCAACATGTATATACCTAAAGAGTGATCACCATGATAAGTCCGGCAACCATCTGACACCGTACCACAACATCACAATATTATTGACTATATTCCTTATGCTGTACATTACATTCCCATGACTTATTTGTTTTATACCTGGAAATTGGAACCTCTTACTCCCCTTCACCTTCCCCTCCCCCTGCTTTTTTAATTTTTCAATTACAGCTGACATTCAGTATTATATTAATGTCAGAAGTACAGCATAGTGGTGAGACATTTATATAATTTAGAAAGTAATCCCCCTGACCAGTCTAGCACTCACCTGGCACTATACATAGTTATTACCATATTATTGACTATATTCCTTATGCTTTGCTTTACATCCCCATAATTATTTTCTAACTACCAATTTGTACTTCTTAATCCTTTCACCTTTTCCAACCTGCCCCCCAACCACCTTCCCATCTATCACCATTGATAAATCTAGTACCCATCAGACATTATACATAGTTATTACAATATTATTGACTGTACTCCTTATGCTATACCCTACAACTCCATAACTACTTTGTGACAACCAATGTGTACTTCTTAATCCCTTCCCTTTTTTCATCCACTCTTCCAATCCCTGTCCCATCTAGCAACCATCAAAATGTTCTCTGTATCTATGAGTTTTTTCTGTTTTTGTTTGTTTGTTTTGTTCTTTAGAGTCCACATATAAGCAGTCACATTGCTTCTGTCTTCCTGTCTTACACTCCACTCAGCACAATACCCTCCAGGTCCATCGATGCTGCCACAGATGGCAAGAACTCATTTCCTTCCATGGTTGAGCAATATTCCATTGTATATATGTATCACCTCCTCTTTATCCATTCATCCATTGATGGGCACTCAGGCTGCCACCACATCTTGGCCATGGTAAACACTGCTGCAGTAAATATATGGATGCACACATCCCCTTGAAGTAGCGTTTTAAGTTTCTTCAGATAAATACTCAGAAGTGGGATTACTGGGTCTTTCTTTGTCTCTTGTTATAGCCTCTGTTTTAAAGTCTATTTTGTCTGGTATAAGCATTGCACCCCCAGTTTTTTTCTTTTTTCATTTTCTTGAAACACCTTTTTCCATCCCCTTACTCTCAGTCTGTGTGTCTTTCAATCTGAAGTGGGTCTCTTATAGACAGTATATGTCTGGGTCTTGTTTTCTTATCCATTCAGCTCTCCTATGACTTTTGATTGAAGCATTTAATCCATTTACATTTATAGTGATTATTGATAGGTACATAGTTATTGCAATTTTAATATTCATATTTATGTACTTTTTTCCCACCTCCTTCTTCTTAAAGAAGTCCCTTTAACATTTCTTCTAATACTAGATTGGTGGTGATGACTCCTTTAGCTCTTTCTTGTCTGGGGAGCTCTTTATCTGTCCTTCAATTCTAATGATAGCCCCCCAACCCCTTTCACACTTGGGTAGAGTAATCTGAGTTGTAGGTCCTTGTTTTTCATCACTTTGAATACTCTGTGCCAATCCATTCTGGCTTGCAAAGTTTCTGTTGAGAAATCAGCTGACAGTATTCTGGGAGCTCCCTCGTAGGTAACTGACTGTTTTTCTCTTGTTGCTTTTAAGATTCTTTCTGTAACTTTAACCTTTGGCATTTTCATTACGATGTATCTTGGTGTGGGCCTCTTTGGATTCATCTTGTTTGGGATTCTCTGCTTGTATGTCTATTTCCTTTCCAGGTTAGGGAAGTTTTCTGTCATGATTTCTTCAGATAGGTTTTCAATTCCTTGCTCTCTCTTTCTGCTATCCCTATGATGCGAATGTTGGTATGCTCGATGTTGTTCCAGAGACCCCTTAAACTGTCCTCATTTTTTAAAATTCTTTTTGCTACTCTGATTTAAGTTTTTTGCTACCTTAAGTTCCAAATAACTGACTCAATCCTTTGTTTCATCTAATCTTCTGTTGATTCCCTCTAATGTATTGTTTATTTCAGTTATTTTATTCTTCATTTCTGACTGGTTCTTTTTTATATTTTCTATCTCCACTTTTATGTTTCCTATCTCTTTATAAAATTCTCACTGAATTCATCTACTCTTCCCCTAAGTTCATCGAGCATCCTTTTAACCATTGTTTTGAACTCTGCATCTGATCAATTGCTTGTCTCTATTTTATTTAATTCTTTACCTGGAGCTTTATTCTGTTCTTTCATTTGGGACATGATTCTTTCTCTCCACATTTTGGCTGTGTCCCTGTGTTTGTTTATATGTATTAGGTAGGGCTGCTATGTCTCCCTGTCTTAGTAGAGTGGCCTTATGTAGTAGGTGTCTTGTGGGGGCCAGTGGTGCAGTCTCCCTGGTCACCTGAGCTGGGCACTACAGTTGTGTCCCTTGTGAGGGTTGTGTGTGCCTTTCTGTTGTAGTTGAGTTTGGTTGCTGTTTGCACATCAATGAGAGAGATTGACCCTGGTGCTGACTGGTTGTAAGGACTGGCTGTGCTTACAGTGGGGGAGCTGTTGGGCAGGGACTGACCCTATGGAGCAGGATAGACTTTAGCAGGGCTCTGGTCCTGCCCAGTCTTCCCTTTGGGTGTGTTGTCCTTGGAGGCAGCCAGTGGGGCTCTGACTCAGTCCTAAGATGGCCTCTGGATATGCCAGCCCTGGGGTCTCCTGGGAGGGGCCCCATCACAGGCCAAGTTCAGGTGCAGCCTGCGCTCTGCCTGGAGCCACCTGGCATGAGCCACAAAGCAATCCAAAGATGGCTGCCACCCATGCTGGCATGGAGGTGCCTAGAGAGGCCAAGGCCAGCTGCCACTAGTGCTGGGCTTGGGGCTGCTCAGCCAGAGGTATCAGATTTACAGAAGCCAGATGCTGCTTATTTGGTTTTGGTAAACCTTTGAGAGATTTTTGGAAAATCTGCAGTATGAGCTAAAACAGGCTGTTTGTACAGAGAAAAAAAAAAAAACACTGGAAGCAATTTAGTTGGGCCTGCAAGTTGGGTGGGGCGGGATCTCAGGGAATAAACAGGGCATGTCAAAGAGTGTTAGCTAAGTTGATGGAAACTTAGATGTGGTGCTTGCCTGCATCTGCATGCAAGGAGTGGGGAAGGCTCAACAAAGAAACAATGGATTCTGCCAACACCTCTATCTGGAAGAAAGCTGCCCCTCCAGCTCTCACCCTCAAGGCACACTACTCAATTCCTCTTCGTGTGCCCCTGGCCACTTTCCAGCTGCAGTCCTAGCACTGGAGCTCAGAGGTAGTGAGTCCATCAGCAAGTAAGTCCATGTGCAGGCCCTTTCAGAGGAACACCTGTGACTCTGGCTGCCCCCATCTCACTCAGCCACAATCTCCACTGGTTTTCACAGCCAGAAATTATGGTGACTTCTCTCCTCAGAACTAGAACCCTGGACTAAAGAGCCTGGAGTGGGACTGGGACTCCTTGTTCCAGGGGGACCTACAGAGCTGGGATACCACTCTTAATTTTTAACAGTCACACATGAGCGTGGGACCAGCCCATTCCACATCTCTGCCTCTCCTACCAGTCTTGAGATGGATCCTTCTGTATGTCCTTATTCATAGGACTTCAGTTCAGCTATACTTCAGGTGATTCTGAATGATAATTTGAGTTGTTCTGTAGTTTAGTTGCAATTTTGATGTAGTCATGAGAGGCAAGCACAGCACTTATCTACTCTGTCATCTTGACTGGAAATGTTCATAAAATAAATTTTGAAAGTGTGATATTACAAAACTTATTAGATCTGTGAACAACGTCTTAGAGGAAAAAATATATTCTTATATGCATTCTTGTTTAAGAAAATAAGAATGAACACAACTGAATAAGCTTAAAGAAAAGAGAAGGGTAGAATTAATATAATCACAATGAGAAACTAATTGAAGATTAAAAAGAAAAGCAGGCCTGATAAACCCAAACCTAGTTTATTGAAAATTCCAATAAACAAAATGTTGAAAAATCTGGTCTTAGTTGGAGAGAATAAACCCACACAAGCCCATACAAAATCAGCAATGACAAAGGAAAAGTTTGAAGAGCTACTGTGAAAACTTTACAATTAATTTTTAAACATACTATGTTCCATTTTATACAAATTAAGTTTGAAAAAAATACATAAAACGCAAAATTGGCTCAGGATATAATAAAAATTAATCCACCAATAACAATATAAGATAATGAACAGATAGCCAAAGAGATATTTCCCTCAAAATTCACCATGCCCAGATCACTTTATGACCAAGTTTGATCAAACTTTTAGATAATGTGTATTTTTTTTGTTATTTAAACCACATCAGAGCAGAGAAAGAGATTTAATTTTTTTTTCAGTCATTTTTTTAGCCTAAATGATAAATGCCTTGTAATAAATACAAGAGAGGTGTCAGGTTCTGTTTGGTTTCTCATACCAAAATCAAACAGGGATATTAGGAAAAATGAAAGTTGTAAACCAATTTCAGTTATAAATCCCAATGCAAAAAAAATCTAAATGAAATGTTAGCAAACTAAATCCCAGAGTAATAATACAATAAAGCATCAAGTCCAAGGTGAATTTATTCCAGGAATACATGGAAAGTTCAACAGTGGAAAATCAAATAAGTTATATAATTCGCAACATTATAAAAAAGGAAAAGCCCATGTAACTGTTGCCCTAAGTGCCAAAAAAGTCATTTTTAAAATTATTTCTCAGTAACCTGAAAAGGCAAGGTTAACTTAATGCTGAATCACAAGACATTTCTACAAGGAGTGTCTATACCACTATAATTATTTATCTTTTTTTAAAGAGGTCATAATCACTATACTAAGAAAAAAAGTAAGAGAAATAAATATTGAAATGGGAGAGGTATAACTCTCATTATTTGTAAATGGTATGATCCTTTACTTATAAAATGTAAGTCAATTAAGTGAGCCACTATGAAAACTAACGAGAAAATTCAATAAAGTGACCAGACAGAAGAAAAATATATAAACGGACAAATCTAACTTCATGAAAATTTAAAATCATAAATTAGGTTATTACCAATTGTGAAAAAAATAATTGTAACATATGTTGTAACTAAAGTGTATCTATTATCCAAAAGATAGCTAAAAATCACTGAGAAAAAAATAATTGGTCATTTCCATCCATGACTGCGTTACAGTAGAGCACAGAATGTAGTTTGAATGGCGCCCCCTGTAGTTCTGCCACATGAAGATCCTGGTGTGGAAAGTTGTTAATTTTCACCAGGATTAGTACACCAACCAACCTCTTAACTGGCTCCCAGATTTCTCTCTTGCCTGCCTATTATTCATTCTCTGTACAGTAGTAAAATAGATATTTATATCATTATATTGGGATTGCATCAATTTTCCACCTGAAAGAGTAGCTGACCACTCATGTAGAATAAAATCAATCCCTCTCCATGGTCTGCAGGGTCTTGCGTGGCCTGGTCATTCTCTACCTCTCCCACTTCATCTCTCCTCTATTACCATGCTCCAGCCTTTAGGATCTTCTGCCAACTTTCCTTGAATTCTCAGGGATTGTGCACAGCTGTTGCTGCCGCTTAGAAAGCTTATCAACACCACCTCTAAGCTCCAGTCCTTAACTCACACTGTCTGCCTGGCTGGCTCCTTCACACATTTAGGTCTCAGCATAAATGATACCTCCCCAGAGAGGCCTTCACCAAGTATCATATTTAAAGAGGTGCCCCTTTAATTTTCTAGTTTAGCTCCTAGTTGTTAATTTCATAAGTTGTTTTCAACTTGCAATAATTCTGTTTGTGTTATTCCCTAGAATATAAATTTTGCTAGTGCAGAGAGAATCTGTCTTGTTCACTGTTCAATCTCTAGCAGCTAGAGGAATGCATAGTACTAGAAAGTCCTCAATTAAAGTGTTCTTGCCCATCAACGAATGAATGGATAAAAAAGATATGGTACCTATACACAGTGGAATATTATTCTGCCGTAACAAGAGAGTAGACTGCCATTTGCAACAACATGAATGGACCTTGAGCACATTATGCTAACGAGAAAAGTCAGACAGAGAAAGACAAGTGCTGCAGGGTATCACTTATATGGGGAATCTAAAAAAGTCAAACCTTTAAAAAAAACAAAAAACAAAAAACAAAACAGTAAAATGGTGGTTACCAGAGGATGGGGGTGGGGATAAGATAATGTTGTTTAAGGATACAAACTTGCAACAATTAGTAAAATAAGCCAGAGATATAATGCACAGTATAAGGAATACAGACAATAACATTGTCCTGTAATGCTATAATGGGATAAGCATTGTTTCAATGGCAATCACATTACAATATATAAATGTATCAAAGTAATAAGCTGTACACCTTAAATTTACAAAATGTAACGTTAAATGTACCTAACAAAAATGTTTTTGAATGAAAAAAGGTAAATAATATGAATAGGCAATTCATAGAAGAAATAAAAATGGTATTTCACACATGAAAAAATGCAAACTAAATAAAAGTGAAATACAAGTTTTTAATCTATCAGATTGGAAAAAAATTAGAAAGATTCTTAATGGTCAGGGTTATTGAAATTATAGAGAGAAGTACACTATCACATACTGCATGAGTGTAAATTAACCCAATAATTTTGGAGGCAATTTGACTTTTCCCAGTGCTATGCTGGAACCAGGTTGAACTGGCTTATACAAGCTCACAAGAATCCATAGTTAAATATTCAGGACTTTTTGGAGAGCAGTTGCTAGCTTGAAATTGACATGGTGGCAGTATTTACACCACAGAAATCAGCCAATGCTATAAATCAGATAGCTGTTTTATTGGCTTATTTGTTTTTTTGACAGCCAGTTAATGAACACACCAGGGCCTCTATATATATCAAAAGGAAAAATGGGCATAATTTTGATCTAGAATTCCTGGAGAAATTATTGTGCAAGCGCACAAGAAAAAAATAAATTAAAAACAATGATAGTCCAAACATTTAGACACCCATTAGTAAGGGAGTGATTACATTTATTCCATATTATAAAATAGCCATTTAAAAAGAATGAGATAGATCTACAGATACTGCCATAGTTTATTGTTAAATAAAGAAAAGAATTTGGAAGATGTGTACAGTATCATCTCATTTTAACAAGTTATATATGCTTATAGTATATTGTTTTATATACTTTGAATAAAATCTATGTAGATGTGTGTCAAACTATTAAAGTAGTTAAAGGAAGTGGGGTGGGCTTTGCTTTTTATTTATCCATTTATAAATTGTATGCACTTTCTAAACAGCAGTAGATATTTTCAGAAAAAACTAATCTCAAATAACGTTTGGATTAACAAGGTAATCAAATTATAATTACAGGCTATTTAAAAATCATGAAAATAATACACAGCAAAAATGATGGAATGTGGTAAAAACTGTAATAAGGAAATTCATAACTTTATATAAACAAAAGTTAATAAATCAACTAAGCTTTCAAATGAATATGTTAAAAAATAAAACTCGGAAATTGAGAGAAAAGGATTCATGGATAAAAGCAGGAATGAATGAATTTAGAAAACATGGAAAGTATAATAAGAAATAAATCCTAGACACCTAGTTCTATGAAAAAAATCAGTAAATCGGTAAAAGTGCCACATTTCATCAACAAAACATATATATACTACATATAAAATCTACCAATGAGTAAGAGGATATAACTAAAAATGTGAATATTTAAATTCATTAAAGTAGCGATACACTTGAAAATTGAGAGCCAATAAAATGGATGTGCTATTTTTTTTAAAAGAAATTTTAATTTTAAAAAAGAAAAAACACAACTCAAACTAGGCTATTGACTAATGAAAGAATCTTCCAAATTTGTCCCCCCCAAAATGAGGTTTTGAAACTTCAAGAGATGTATCATACTTATGCTATTTAAATTATCCTCACAATAGAAAAATAGAAAAAAAAGAGGTAAGCATCCCAATTTATTTGACTAGTACTGTATGACAACGGCTCTGTAACACAGTGTATTAAGATGCATTTTATTCGTATAACTATGACTCCAAAACTTGACCCTATCACATACCAGAAAGAAAACCAAAGACCAAATCTCATACCCTTAAATGCCAAAATTCCAAAGAAAGTACTTTTTAGTGGCCTTTCCACCTCGCAGCCAGGAGTGAGCCTTTCAAAGCATAAGTAAGATCATGTCTCTTCCTTGCTCTTGACCCTCCAAGAGCTTCCCCGCTCACTCAGGATGAATTCCAGAGCTTTCCTCTGGCCCACAAGGCCCTTCATGAAGGGCTCAGGTGACCTCTTTGACCTCATTTTCTTCCCCTCTCCCATGCTCCTTCTGCTGCAGCCATTCAGGACTTGATGTTCCTTGAACCCAAATGCAATCAGTCTCAGGGGTTTGCATTCCCTGCCTCTGTCATTCCTGACCATTCTAGCTACATAGTAATTTTGGTCATCCAAAATCCCCTTACCTACATTACTTCTTTCATAGAGTTTGCCATTATGTGAAGTCAACTTGCGTACTTGAATGTCTATTTACTGTCCATCATCTTGAGCCAATAGCAGTGCTGTGATGAGAGTACAGACTTCATCTTGCTCATTCCTGTAATCTCAGCCCCAGAGCAGTGCCTGGCACACAGTGTCATTATGTGAAGTTATATTATGAACTTGAATATTCATTCCCTTCCTCAAGTCACGGTAACCTTCATGGGGGCACAGACATTTTGCAAATAGAATGGATGATGGAGGCTACTAGCTGTCCATCGTAATCCTTTCTCCCCATCTTCCATGGGAAGAGACCTGCAGCCTGACACACAGGTAGCCATTTCTCAGCCTTCCTTACCATTAGTTGTGCCCATGTGCCTATGCTCTCACCCAAGGAAAGTGACAAGAGTACCAGGTGCCACTTCTGGTCTGAAGCCTGAAAGATGATAGGCCTGCCTCCTCCCCTACCCTTTCCTGCAAGCTGGACAAGTGATGCTGGAGCCCAGCTTTGTCCATGCAGATGAGAACAATGCCTCAATATGTCTGATGAATGAATGAATGAATCCCCTTTCCTGACATTTCTGTTCCAGATTTAGAAAAGGGAAAGGGAAATCCAAAACCAGGATAACCATAGGAATCTCTCTGCGTAGTAAGAATCATAGAAGAGAAAGAAGCATTATTTTTAAGTGAATTAACAAAATCATCACGAAAATACAAGATAGAGCAAATGCTTGTAATAGGGAGCATCTACACCCCTGATTTAATGAAGAACTAAAGTTACTGACGAACCACTCTGTAAATTATTGATGATGCTTTAGAGCATGGCCATAGAACAGAACCCAGCGACCACTCGCAAGCGGGTAAAAATCTAACATCAGAAGTTAACACATCGAGGCATTGGAGAGTGAGAGCCAAAGCAAAAACGAAAAATGAGGGGAGTTAGGGAACGACCCCACCCGGGTAAGCAGGTGTCCTCCTGCCTCCAAAGAAGAAACACAGCAGAGAGACCACCGACAAAATGAGACCCAGGCAGAATAGACACAGGGTCAGGATGAAAAACATCTAATGAACCAATTCAAGTTATTGTAGAAACCAATTTGCAATTGGACCCAACTAGCATCTTCTTCTCCCTAAAAGAGGAAAGCCAGTTAGGGATAATCTCCGCGATCAAACATTTGCTTCAAGCATGTCACTGTGGATGATCTGTGCTTCACCGGCGCTTGACCAATCTTTGGAAGTTTCGTGTCAGGTGAAAGTATGAAACAGAGTCCACATGTTTACTGAGCTCATCTGTCACTCTGAAAGGTTGTTTGCTCCCCCCTTTACGTAACAAGCATTCTCTATACTGCTGTTGCCTGGGTTGCAGCCACCAAGCCAGGAGAGACTCCCCTGTGGATACTTATCAAACAGAACTCCAGTATTGGCTGCAGCCTGAGCCCTGGGCAAAGATCAGCTGTGACATCACAGAGTTTCTTTATTAAAGAACAAATCATGCCGGACAAACTGGATTGCTTTTCGGATCAGCTTGTGAAATGAGGGGGCTCAGCAAACACAGGCGAGCACAGGATCTGGCGTGTTTAGTGAGTCATTTAATGAAACGCTCTGGAAATTAGACTAGGGAAGCCTGAGACGTCTGGCCTCAGGTGGAGGGGGAATGAGAGTGAGCCCACGGTGACCTTGGGTATGAAAAGGAGAAAACGCTGTTCCTGGCATTTTCAGGAAAAGTCATTTTGCTGCATGTGGGCGCACGTATGAGGTGGGCAGTAAGGGCTGGGGGTAGGCAGCTGTTTGTGTGTTGAAGGAGCTGGGGCCACACGATGGAATTCCAGCAGACCTGTCCCTCTTGCTGTGCTTCCTTTGTGGTAGCCTCTCTGTCCTCTGCATGGCCATCCTCCTGAACAGGAATTGTGGAAACCCAGAACACAGGGCAAGATTCAGGACAGATGCCTCCCTCTGGAATTCAGCTTTCTCCTCTATAAAACTGGAAGTGGGACTAGGCTTTCTAAGGTTCTCTCTATCCCTGCCCTGCCATGATAGAACTCTAGAAACTTGAGAATCTTGCTCCCTTGTGGCCATATCCTTACCCCACCCCAAGTTGGGCTATCAAGATGACAGCTCGGACATCAAACTCTTTGGATTGTTTGAAGGAACCGGAAAAACAAACAAACAAACAAACAAACAAACAAAAAACCTGCTCCTTTTCCAAGGACTCTCCTTTCGTTTGCTTGTTGATATTAAAAATTTTACAGTTATGTCACCTTAAAATAGTCTCATTTGTTAAACGAGGGGTTGGACTAGGAGTTCAATCCTTTCTCCCCATCTTCCATGGGAGGAGGACTGCAGCCTGACACACAGGTGGCCAGATATGCTCCCTTTCCCAGCCTTCCCTGCTGTTAGGTGTTTCCATGTGCCTATGACCTCACCTAAGGAAGGCGGTAAGAGTACGTGTGCCGCTTCTCGTCTGAAGCCTGAAAGATGGTCAACCTATCTCCTCCCACTTACTCTCCCCTTCCTATAAGCTGGAGGACTGAAGCCGGAGCCCAGCTTTGGCCAGGCAGATAAGGGCAGTGACCTAATGAAGATAGAGAAACAATGTGGAAGGAACCTGGGTCCCACAACCATCACTTGGAACAGAGCTGCTTGCCAATCTGAAACTTAAGACAGGTGTGTGAGCACTTTGTGTGTCTCTCTATTACAGCAGCTTAAACTCTGATACAGAAAGCAGAGTGCTAAATATATTATATATATGGCACTTGTCTTAATGGTTATTTTGCAAACAGAGATAGCAGGGAATAAAAATTTTCCAGAAATTGGGGGTGGGGGGGTCGATAGAAATGGAAAGCCATGTGCTATACCCTGAACATCAGGGGACAGATTGATTTCTTCAGTCTCTTTCTAAGACCTACTAAGATTTCTCAGACTAAAGCATCAATCTTTTCGGCAAAGATCAACGTAATAATGCAACCTTCCCTTCCCACCAAGCTCTGTTGTTTTAGATGCCCTTAAGACAGCCACCACTAAATTGAAAGAGATAGGTGTAGGTCCAAAGGAGAAAACATAAAGTGGACTTAAGAACTATGTCTAGGAAAGAATAAGTGTGGTTGCTGAAATATGGGACTGACTGGACGGAAGTAGACAGAAGCCTACTACATTTTTTGTGACAATTGCATTGCCAAATAAACATGGACCTGGCCTGACTGTGCTGCTCTATGCTTCAAACAACCACCACAGCCCTGGTTGTGTACAAGAAGAAACAAGCGGTGAAGCCCTCAGTCCTCCAGGATGGCTCACTCCCCAGTGCCCTCTCAGCTGCAGTCAAGGACAGAATGGATAAGGAAGACCCTTCAGTCAGGAACCTCCTCCACTCTCAAGGCAAAGGGTCTTCATAATTCCCACTCAGCAGAATCCCATCATTGCTGTAAACCAGCTCTGTGTCTCCCCTTTTCTGTGGAGAAACTGTTACTGGGATTTTTTTTCTGACTCTGCTCCACCACTGTATATGGCGGCGGGAGCCACTGTATATTACAGGGGGAGCGTGGGGTGGGATGGATGAAGGGTGGTGGTGGGAGGAGGGCTCAGATCACTTATTTTAGTGTCCAGACTTCTGGACCATGAGCAGATTCATCCAGACCTCATTAAAGGACAACTCAGGATCCAGGGACCTTGAACCAGATCTGGACGTGCTAACTGATGAGACTTTGGGTGGTTTTCCTTGGGGCAGGGCTGAGTGTACTGTTTGTAAAAAGAAGAGTACGCACAGCTGTTTGGTGGCCAGAGGAGCAGACTACAGGGGTGGCTACGGCCAGCTGCCCACCAGTAACGCTTTCCCCTATTCTCTGTGGTAGTAAAATCAGAGCCCGGCTCAAGGTTGGCCAGTTCACGTTTCCTAGCCTTCTTTGCAGTTGCGCCCCCCAACACATGTAGGCAGAAGGGTTGGCACCACACCCAGACTGAAGGCTGCAGGAGGTGGGTCTGCCTCCTTCATTCCCTGAGAGCCAGAGCACAGGTGGCTGTGACCCAGCTGTGATCACACAGAAAATGCGCTCAGCTGAGGAAATGGCAGAGCCACCCACCCACCCCAAACTCAGACTGTTACAAAAGAGAGAAAGAAACTTCAGGTGTTTTTCTTTTTTTTCTGATGCATTTTGGGGTCCCTCTATTAAAGCAGTTTAGCATGTCATCCATCACTTCATCAGACTTTATCAGCCAATTCCAGGTTGCTGTGCAGAAGTCTGTGAGGGTCCTCGATGTCGCAACCTGGCCCCGGTCTTTCCTGTCCCCACATTGAGGGCTCCCAGCACATGTTGCGTTTTGGGTTTGTTTTGTTTAACTTCGTGCTTCCCTTTCCTGTGTATTGCCTGCTGATCTTGGAAATTTATTTAAACTCACTGAATCTTGGTTTCCTCACCTGTTGACTATGAATATGAATTCAAGGAGCTCCAGAGGCACCATCGATTAGTGCAAGGTGCTTATATGAATATGAATTCATATAATAGTTAATAGAGCTGTACAGAGATTCATAAAACAGCTAATTTTACTGCATGCTGGCAATGTACTAAGTGCTTTATAAATACGAATACCTGCTTATGCAATGCAAACAATATACTCCCAATGAGGTTGATCTTAGGAGTTTTCTTATGAGGAAACTGATGCACAAAAGATATTAAATAACTCGCCCAAGGGCACACCACTGGCTAGTGCTTTGCATAACCAGGGAAGATATGTAATGGACATGGGAGAGCCTTGAAAGCCCCATTGCTGCAGGCCCAGGTGACAACTCGGCCTGTAGCTTTTGAAGGACTCTTTGAACCATGGAAAATCTGCACAAGGCTGTCCGTGGAAACACAGGGTCTGAGAACTCTGTCATAGCAACTGTTCCTGAGTCCCCTTGGTGTTTAACCAACTGGTCACCCAGCCAGGCAGGAAGGAGAGGTCTCTTGCTAGAGGCCAAGGGTGTGAGGCCAGCTTGAGCACAGCCCTCACCCCTAACCCCTGCCAGGAACAGCTTAGCAGGCCCTAGGACAGAGTTTCCCTACACTCAGCTCTGAAGTGTCCCTGGAAAGTTCCCAGACTCATTCTGAGTTCTTCTCTCCTCTCCGCCATGCCTCATTGACACTATTGCCTGTGTGTCATCACCGAAGCATAGCCGTATGGAGCAGAACTCAGTATGGGCTGTGTCTGGGCTTCAGGCCTTACTCATCTCCTTACTCAACTCCCTCTCTTGCCCAACCCCCTACCTTCCCATGTCCCCTACTCATTTCCCCTCCAATCGCTCAAAATGCCATTGAAAAAAGTGTTCTTCCTCATACATCCCCTTGCTTCTCTCTGCTGGTTTCCCCAGTAGCATCCTAGTACTCAGGCTTCCCATGCATCATTCATTCCCACCTCACAGAAACCCACTGTGGAGGCTCACATGGGGGCTGAGAACCCTTCTTTTGGCTGCGTGTGTTAGGATCAAACCAGTGTGAGGAAAAGGTAGGTCTTGAGCCCAAGACATGAGATGCCATGTGGCTGTTTCACCAGATCTTCTTCTCTCCTCATCATGCTTACATCTCCTTCTTGTTGTCATGACTTCCCCAACCATGGCTTTCAACCAGCTCCCGACACTTACATCTCTTGAGGCCCCTATCCTTGTGGCAGGACAACATCTGCAGAGCAGGCTGGGCAAATCCCCATGAGGCCAAAACTCAGAACAAAGCGGTCTGTCACCAGTCAGGTTTTTTGCTACCCTACAGGACCTCATCGTTCACCAGGAAAAATGCAAACTACCCAAAGGGTTTCCAGGGAAGTGCTCCCATACTAAGGGGGCATCTGATTCCTGAATGCCTTCCGTTCTCCAGTCTCCATTCTCCTTTCTACAAATAAGGTCTGAGGAAGTCATTCATCCGGTCAATTGTAGTGAGCACTTTCCAGGCCCTGCTGGAGGCTTGTCTGGGATGCAGGTTCCGGATATGGTGAGAATCCTGCCCTCCTCTTCCTGTGTCCACTCTCCCTGAAACCTGACTAAACAGAACAGACAAATGGGGAGAGTGTGTCATCCCCAACACTTTTTCCGGTCCCCACTTCTATCCCTGAATCTCAAGGGCCCAACTCAGCATGCTCCTCTTAGGAGACAGCCCCACCAAGGAATTCATGTCCACCCTTCAGTTTGCAGGTGTTTGAGGGGAGAGGAGGGTCATTTCAGGGAGATGTAAGGTCAATATAGGTTTGGGGGCCTCTGCAGAACCAGACCTGAGGGCCTCCTTTGTCTTCTAAGTCCTGGAGATGACTCCCCCAGGCTCTCAGCTTCTGGATACGACCCTGTTCTGTGTGGGTCTCCAACAGATGGAGTTTTCTGACTACCTCCTGGTGAGGTAAGATGAGATCACACTCATACGAAGGTAGGACAAGAAGTTTGCAAACTCATCCTAGAAAAAGCGCTACATATACCTCATTGCTGAATATCACTATGGTCGCCTTCGAAGTAGTCCCCTTGGGAAGCTATGCACTGATGCCAGTGCCTAGTCCACCCTTCAAAGCAATTTTGGAACTCTTTTTCTAGAATGGCCATCAGAGCTGTCATCACATTACCCTTGATGTCATGAATGTCATCAAAATGTCTTCCTTTCGATATTTCCTGTTTTCGGGTAAAGAAAGAAGCCACTGGGGACCAGATCAGGTGAGTAGGGAGGGAGTTCCAATACAGTTCTTTGTTTACTGGCTAAAACTCCCTCACAGACAGTGCTGTGTGAGTTGGTGCATTGTTGTGATGCAAGAGCCATGAATTGTTGTCGAAAAGTTCAGTTCATTTTCATATAACTTTTCCATGCAGCCTTTTGAGCACTTCCAAATAGTGAACTTGGTTAACTGTTTGTCCAGTTGGTACGAATTCATAACGAATAATCCCTCTGATATCAAAAAACGTTAGCAACATCATTGCAACAAGTTCGCGAGCTTAATTGTCAGACCTCGTACACCCACACAATCACATATAGTCCCGTGCACATACAGTTGTACACACAATCACACATTCAGTCACACACAGTCACACAAGCCTGCAAGTAGATCACTGCACTGCACTGGGCTGGGGCCTTGCTCCCCTCTTGAACCGTCACCACCCTCCTCCCTCAGACCCATGATGACAGGGCTGCTACAGCACCTCTTGCTGGGAAATGACAGCCTCCAGCTTTTGACTAAACTCCAGCAGAGCTTGTGGAAAGTTCCACTTTCCATCAAGAAGCCTCTAATGTCAAACCTCTCCCACTACTCCACCTGGATTAAACTCTGCTTCTGTTTCCTCTCCTCCCCCATACTGTTTCTATAGCAACCTCCAGCCCCTGGGTAGAGCTGCTGCCCCTGAGCCCCCTGACCCTTGGGGGCTGCCTTCTTGGCCCCACCTAGAAAATGGCTGGGTTATGAGCCATATATATGTGCTGTAGGGCCTGAGCTTGTCATTCATGTTGGAAGCAAAAGGGGCTTGGACCCGTCCAGATGTTCTAGAGGCCACCAAACCACTCAGGCTAGTTCCTCAACACCAGCTTCTCTGTCTCCCTCTGTCTCTCTCTCTCTCTGTCCTCTCCTGCTCCCACCTCTGTCTCCCCTCCCCACCTTCCAAAGCATGTGTCCCTGGCTCCTCTGTTTCAGGCACTTTCATGCACAGAAACAGAGGCATAGATTCCCATGTGGGAGAGGGAGCAAGGACTTGGTGTCCTGGGACCTAGATTCTGGCCACAGGTCTGCCACTTGCTGGCTGTTGGCCGTTGGGCAAATTCCTCACCCGTAAAATTCGAGGTTTACACTGGATGAACTTGCGAGGTGCCTTCCAGCATAACATTCTGTGATCTATTTCACTCTCTGCAAAGTCTTCAATTTTGCTGGCAGGACACTGAGCCTGATAAAAATTCTTTCAGAAAACTCCAACCACAGGCCTAAGGTTCCACCCTAGGCCCCTAAGGTCACGTACACACAAAGAGGAGGGGACTCGCTACAGCTCACAGTTTCCTTTATGGGACATCTTTCCTTGAAAGTGCCACACCTGCATTCCTGTCCTCTCTACCTGCAAGACGTAGATTTAAGGATCCACAAGCATGCACTAGATTGTAGGAAACGTCATGGGAAACGCAGCCAATGTGGACAGTTCTGGAAGCTGCCCCTGGCTGGAGGAGGAAGGAGGGAACAGCAGGAACGATGCTGTACTAGGAGACAGTGTAATGCATGCATGGGTGACCTGAGGGTGGAAAGCCACCACCACAGTCCTCTGGCCAGAGCGCCTGCAAAGGAGTGAACTAAGGGAGATATTGACCCAAAGAGCTGCAATCATTTGGATTAGCATAGTAAGCCGCGGCAAAGACTGCCCTCCTCCCGGCCCCACCCCAAACAAGTGGGAAATTGGAAAGACAAACGAAAATGAAGGTCAATGTACTATCCTTCTGACTGAGATGGGACTTTCTACCCACCTGGGAAGCTGATGCTCTGGGGAATGTGTGGTTAATGGTCCAGAAAGTTGCAGGGCACCTTCAGTTTGTCCAATGTTCCCAGTCCCACCCCAGCACCCCCCACGATGTTACAGGCTGCAGAGGAAGAAGAACACTATGGAGGGTTCTGGCTGCACGCTGGGGTCTGAGGTAGGGTTGTAAGGCAGAGAGCACCAGCGGGGAGGCTCTGACACTCAGAAACGGGAAGGCCCAAGATGAAGCTGAAGACGGAACTCAGAAGGCCCTGCTGGGACTTTCTTTGGCTTCAGGCCTTTCGGATACCCTTTAAAAGTGTTCCCCTCCCTGATGCTGAAGGCTGTTTGTTTTCTCTTCTGGGTGATCATGGTGTGATTTCTCCTTCCTCCTCGCACAGGGCTCGGCAATTACAGTATGTTCCTGAAGCATAGGCAGATGGGGTGGAGGGTGGAGGGCGGAGCTGTGTTTTCCCTATGGGCTCCGCTCCCCTCCCCCACTGCCCAAACTCTGAAATTATCAGCTAGCATTTCACAGTGAGCTGCGATTCCTGGCCAGCATGCCAGGGAATGAGAATAAGACTGCTGCTCTTGTAATCATCTCCTTTTAAAAAGTTAATGTTTACACCCACAGTTGGTGAGTTATAACAAAGGGCCTTGAACTTGCAACAAAAGCTATTCTCTACATAGGCATTCCATGAATCACTCTCTCTCATTAGAACCACAGAAGTCTTGGAGGTCAGATCCACATGGAACCCTCAAGATCAAAACTGAGAATGGCCAAAGGCTTCATTGAACACAACAATTCAGACCAACCAAATTGATCTGCCTGGAAAACAGTGTTGAGAGGGATTCTGAAGATGCCTTTAGATTCTGAGGAAGAGAGGGTAAACTGCTGATGCCCCATGGGCCCAAGAACAAGAGTCATGGCTCGTGTGCCCCATGCTGACCCTTTCTGACTCTGCAGCAGGGTGGTACCCAGGGCCAGGACCACATGGTTAGAATCCTATGCGTGGGGCTTTGTGGTGGGCAGAATAATGGCCCCCGGAGATATCCACATCCTAACCCCTAAACCTATAAATATGTCACTTTTCAGGGCAAAAAGAATTTTGCAGATGGGATTTTAGTTAAGGATCTTGAGATAAGGCGATCATCCTGGATTATGTGGGTGGGCCCAATGTGATCACAGGGTCCTCATAAGATGGAGGCAAGGAGGTCAGAATCAGAGAGAGAAGTGATGGGATGGCGGAAGCAGAAATTGGAGTAATTCACTTTGAATATGGAGGAAGAGGCCCCAAGCCAAGGAATGTGGGCGGCCTACAGAAGCTGGAAAAGGCAAAGACATGGATTCTCCTCTGGGAGAATGTCTCTGCCAGAGTGATCCAGCTCTGCCAACATCTTGAGTTTAACCAAGTGAAACTTATTTTGGACTCCTGGCTTCTAGAACTGTAAGAGAAAAATCTGTGTTGTTTTAAGCCACTAAACCTGTAGTAATTTGTTAGGGCAGCCATAGGAACTCATCCAGCATGTTACTTATTGTCTGTGTCTCAGTTCCCTCTTCAGAAAAATGGGAGCAATAATACTATCTACCTCCGATGGAGCTGTTGGGGCAACTAGACGTAATATATGTAAAATAGCATCTGGCACTCTGGAATCCTCAGCAAACATCAGCTATGATTGTTCTGATCCAACTCCTTTACTTTATAGGAGAGAACACGAAAGTCCAGACTTCAGGGGGGAATATGATACACTAGAGGTCACAATGACACAATGAGAAAATGTGGTCATTCCTAGTTCATTACTACTGAGTAGCCCTTATTTATAAAACGGGACATGGGGACTACAGCAGATTCAACTCTCCTGGTCAGAGGAGGAAAGGGGGCCCAGAACTGAAGCACAGTCAGGAGCTGAGTGATTTTCGCCATCCCTGGACAAATCTACCAATAATGTTCACTTGCCCTCAGACAGGAGAAGAAGCTAGTCTCCTTCCTACCCCTCCCACTCAGCAATGAATTTTGTGCCTCCTTGAGTTGGTTGCCAACAGTGAACCTGGCACACGGTTTGCCCACTGGGAACCATTTGTCAGTGTTCTTGGTTCTTACTGAGCCAATCCCCAGCCATCCACCCAACCCTAGGGTCCTATCTCAGAGCCAGAATCAATACCAAACAACAACAACACTATTCAAACACCCCACTGTACCACCTGCTAGTACTCCTAGTAAGGCCAGTTGCTCTAGTTTCCCCATTGCCACATGGAACAGACCCCACTGCTTTCTCATCAGCCATTACCCTCCTTATCATTATCCTTGCTTGCTGGCCCAGTCTGGATTTCATAATCTACCATTATCATGTCTGCATTTCAAGTCTCCAGTCTCTTGCTGTGTCTCCCTTTGTCACACTCACTTGGAACACAATAATTCTGCTTACATCTCTTCCATCCATCCATCCATGCATCCATCCATCCATCCATCCATCCATCCATCCATCCATCCATCCATCCATCTTTATACCTGTACTCTGCAGATATCTATCTCCATACCTGTACTCTGCAGCTCAACTTCCACAGAGACTGCACAATTGGGCTTATTGGTGTCACTTTAAACTCAACGTCACAACTCTCCACTGGGCACTCAATCTTGTTAAGCAGCCCCTCTTTATGTGTTTCCCACTCTCGGAGGAGACTGTCCCATACCTCTAGTTCTAGGCTAGAAGCAGTATGTCCTGGGGTGAAGAACACAGGTGCTAGGATCAAGCCACTCGAGTTCAAGTCCCTGCTCTATCACATACCTGCTGTGGGATCTTAGTCAAATAACTAAAGCTCTCTGGGCTTCAGCTTCTCACCGGCTCTTCAAAAGGTTAAGTCAGTTAATAGATGTAAAGATTTTACAGCAGAGGCTGGCACAGAGTAAGGCTTCGACAAGTAAAAGCAATTAGTATTCTCTTTTCAAAACTTTCTGGCATTCCATCTTCTCAGTTGATGACCTCACCTCAAAAGATGGGACCTTTCTTATCCTCTAGTCACCAGATTCACGAGCCCTCCATCATCAACTCAACTTTCTCTTTCTTCTTAGTGACACAAAGGCACTGTCCCCTTGTGCTGAAAGCCAATCCCCCCACTTTACCTGGGGAGTCCATTCATATCTGACTGTGGTAGAAACTGCTGGAGACGCTAGACTTAAAAAAGCAAGGTTCCTAACAGCTGCCCCTTTCTTTTTCTATGGTTTAAAGAAACTTACATTTTCAGCAGATTATATGGATACTAAGAAAAAGCACTACAGTTCCTAGTCTCCTCTGTAGTTAGGCATGGTAGTATGAAGGTGTTCTAGCTAACGCGATATGACAGAAAGTGAGGGGTATAACCTCTGGGATATAACCTTTAAAGGGCATGGCTGGCTTCTTTATTGTTCCTACTTCCATCCTGAGACTTGGAATGTGGATATAGTGGTAGATTAACCTGGACCCCAAGTACAAGGACCCTAGAGGTGGTGGAACAAGACTGAAGGAGCTGGATCCTTGAACAATCTAGCGTAATAGAACCATCCCTAGAAAGCTTATCTTGAGCTGTTATTTGAAAAGGAAATAACTTTATTTCTTACTTAAGGTACTATTACTTGAAGCCTCCCATTCGCACAGACTAATCCATGTACTAATTCATGTGCCCCATTTCTCTTTGATTCTACTCATCTATTTGTCCTTTCTTCATCTTTAATTACCTATTGTCTATTAGATCAAGAACTTTGGCATACACACATGTTCTGGTATCTTCCATCTGTACAAGACCCATTCTTGACTCCACATCCCCTACGGCACTGTTTCTTTCATCTCTATCCAAGCAAAACTTCCTGAAAGCGTCATCTATACAGTTCCACTTCCCCTCACCTACCTCTTCTACTTGACCAACCCAAACTGGCTCGAGTCCCTTCAGCCCCTTTCCGAGGATGCCAATGATTTCCATGTTACACCCCAATCGGTGTCTTTTTGTTCTCATCTTATTTGACTTTCCCATGGCTTTGGACAGAGTGGGAACACTCTCCTTACTAGTTCCTAGAACACCACACTCTGGGTTTTCTGTCTGCCTCCCTCACATGATCCTGTCCATGATTCTAACCAACCTTGAAGTTTTGGAGTGTCTCCACATTTAGTTACTAGACCTCTTCTCTACTAGTTCAATATTCTCTTCCTAGAAGACTTTACCACATCACGTCTGTTATGCCATAGGTGCAGATAACACACATTTATATTCCAATGCAGGCTGCTCCTGAGCTCTACAGACACTTATCCATATTGCACACAGGGCAACTCCATTTGAATGTCTCAAGTTGAACATGTCCAAATGCTCTCAAGGTAAATGTCACCTCCTGAGACAGGCTGTTAGGGGCTTAACTGCACCCCCCAAATTCCTATGTTGAAGCCCTAATGCCCAGTACCTCAGAATGTGACTTTATTGGGAAAGAAGGTCTATAAAAACATGATTAAGTTAAAATGAGGTCTTTATGGTGAGTCTTCATCCAATATGACTGGTGTCCTTACAAGAAGAGGAAATTGAGACACCAGACAAGCAAGCACACAGGGTGGAAACCACATGAAGACACAGGGAGAAAATGACCATCAGCAAATCATGGAGAGAGGCCTCAGAAGAAACCAATCCTTCCAACACTTTGATCTTGAACTTCCAGCCTCCAGTACTATAAGAAAATAAATTTTGGTTGTTTAACCCATCCGGTCTGTGGCATTTTGTTATGGCAGCCTGAGCAAAGTAATACAGAGGACTTCCCTGGGCGCTCAGTTTAAATAAACCGCTATTAACTTTCTACCACACCATTCTACTATAATTATGTACATAGGAAGTATCACTCTTATCATTTCCTTGTTTGCTTATTTATTAACTGGCCCCCCATTAAACTATAACTCCATAAGAGCAGGGAGCTGATCACCACTAACTCATACCGCCTACTGCAGTATACAGCACATGGAAATCCCTTAATAAATATCTATCGGATAAACGAATGCATGACTCTACACTCCAGTTTATTCTAAATAAAACTGAAGAAAGAAGAAGAAGGGAGGAAGTGAAGGGGAGGTACCCGTAGAATAAAAATAACCTGGATAGCTTCCAAATCACTGGAGAATAAAAGAGACAAAAATAGGAAAAGAATTGAAGGGAAATAGTAAGGAAACTTTTGAAATGGAAAGCAAACAAATGATGTGAAAAATGTAAGCATCAAGTACATAGGTTATCAAATAAACACTCATAGGCTTAACACCTCTATTATAAAAGCCTCTCCCATGGAGACACAAAACAAAACCTGAAGGTGCATGAAAGAGATATACCTAAAACAACATCATATGAAAAGATTACCAAGAGAGATGAGCAAAGATATATGAGGAAAATGCAGACATGCAAAGAGTCACGGTAATATTCACGTTGTAGAGTGTAGCTCAGGGATAAGGGAGAGGACAACCCGCTCTCGCTCTGTAAGTCCAATGAACCCTTACTTACCAAACATTTATAAAGCAAATATTATAAACATAGTTTAAACCATAGAAAATTGCCAATATTGAATTGTTTTGACCTATAAAACCAGCAATTGCTCACGTGCATAACACAAAAGGAAATAAAACACAATCACAGAAGAAATTAACACATTGCTATCAACTTTGATCGAGTAAACAAAACAAATAAGGACAGAAAAGATTTGAATTACATAATTAATAGGCTCTCTTTTAATTATTATGCATGAATTATATTGTGAATAGATATTCTTTTACATGCTGACATGATAGTTGCAAATATTGATCATATCCTCTTTTGATCTCAAATCTTAGCAAAGATAACCTCTGAAAAATAATAATAGAAGACAGTTTAACTCATGAAATTAGATGCACATACTCTAAGTAAAATTTTAGAATACAGAATTCAGCATTATTTTAAAAGGTTAACACACCTTAGACCAGGCTGGTTTTATAGTCCTAGAATGAAGACTATATCAAGAATGTAGTATATTATCATATTAACAAATTTGAGAAAAACATAAGGAATGATTTAAATAGATGCCCCCCCAAAAGGCAGTAGATAAAAGTCAACATCCATCCTTAATTTTAAAGTAAATCGTAATGAAAAAATTAAAGTATACCTCTTTTCTTGATAAAAATATAATAACAAAATCATCTGTTGTATGTTTACCATTTGAAAGGTTCTGTGTTAAATGTTTTACGGTATTTTTTAAATCCTCAGTTGAGATCAATTACAAGCCACTATCAGGCAAGAATGAACCATGAAGAGAGCCATCTCCACTCAAGTTAGAAGTGAACCACTGAAGCCAACTATCCTCATTATTTGCCCTTATTTTGGAGTGCTAGCCAGTGCAATTAAAGAAGACATAGAAACAAAGGTAAGAATACTTAAAAGGAAGAGTCAAAATTATCATTATCAGCATACAATCTGAATATCAATCTAGAAAAGCCAAGAAAATCAATTGTAAAACGAGCGACTGAAACTAAAAATAATTTTCAATAAAGTTGACAATTACAGAATAAATGTACAAAAATTCATCTTTTTACCAGCAATAACTGGTTTGGGGTCAGGGAGAAAAAGAGAGAAGAGAGAGAAAAATACAGTGATCGTATTCACAATTACGAAAAATTATGTAAAATACAGTCTTTTAAAAGACGTGTAGGAAACTCATATGAATAAAACTTAACATATTTACTGAAAGGAAAAAATGCTTGTTCTTGGACAGGAATTCTCAGTATTATAATACAAATTAATCTAAAAATAATCTATTATATAAAAATGCAATAAAAAATAAAAACTAGTTCTATTGTGTTTTTATTTTGACAAAACAATTCTGACATTTATACAGAAGAATAAAAATAAAACTGCAAGAATAATTAGACAGTCTCCTGTACTGCTCATGGATTGTGTAAATGAGTGTAACAAACTGGAAGAAAATTTAGCATTTCAGAATAAAAGTCTTTAAGTTCTCAGCAATGCCACTTTTAGCAGTTTATCCTAAGAAAATAGACAGGTGTGCAAATATTTTTGTCAAAGTTACTCACTGCAGCATTATTTGCAATAGTGAAAAACAAGAGTACTATCTTCTATGGCCAACACCAGGATACCACTTGCATAAATTAAAAAGGTTCCATGTAATTACAAAAGGAGATTTTATAACCATCTGAGTATTTTCGTGATATTAAGGAAGTACTGTTAATTTCTGTAAGTGAGATAATGGCATTGTGGATGCGTTGTTGGTTTTTCAAAAGACTTCTTTTCTTTTAGTGACTCAGCCTTAAATATTCACAGATAACATGATGTCATATCTGGAATTTGCTTCATAACAATCTGTGTGTGTGTGTGTGTGTGTGTGTGTGTTGGGGTGGAGGGTACTGGAGAGGCTATGAATGCATAGGATTAACTATGAGTTGACAATTTTTGGAACTGGGAGAGGTATATGGGGGTTCACTATATATATAAATCTCTCTACTTTTACATATGTTTGAAATTTTCCATAGCAAAAACAAAAGCTATTAAAAATGATGTTCTACACGTGTATTTATTAATATGTAAACATATTTATGCTATATTGTTAAGTGAAAAGAACAGGTTTTGAAACACTATGTAGAGTCCTATTCCTATGCTAAAAGTTCAGATAGGTATGTAAATAGCTAAATGTAAGACTATGAGTAAGACTATGGGCAGTTTATTTTTTCTTTTATTCCCTGCATTTTCACATTTTTCTATAAAGAAAATGTTTTCCTTGAGTAATTTTTAAAAGGTAAAAATTCAATAGGAGCCATATCCTTGAAGAGCAAAGGATAGTCATATCTGCTAGTTGAGATGCTTCCTCCCTCATAGCAATAGACTTACACCAAAATATTTATATCGGACATGCAGGAGATCACCTCTTCTTCTCCATCATTCTGATGAGTACTTTGAAATTCTTTCTCCTGAATCTTGCATCCAATGCTAGGTGCAGGGTTCTGCATCTGAGAGCTTCTGAATTCATGTCGTTTAAATAAGTAAATGAATTATGAGATTCTGGACAGAATGTCCTGGAGTCCTATGAGGTCTGAACAGATATTTCACCTAATGAAAGCTTGTCCCAGACTGTGTTCTGGTTCCTTTGAAGGGAAGCTGATGTTAGTCCCAACTCCCCTGGAAGAAAATCGTTCTCTGCCTCACCAGCAACACTTCTTTCCCAGTGACAGATATGATTTGCCTTGGATATGTTCCAGCAACGTGTAGACATAACTTTGATAAAGGGCAGGATGATGGGAGTGCTAACTAGACGTACAAGCCAAAAGCTACAGGGAAGAAAGGAAGGGATAATTTTGATGTGGATAAGGGGAGAAGTAGCCTAGAGGGCTTCCCAAAGGAAGTGGCATTTCAAGGCAGGCCTAAGGCGTAACACTCCCTAAGGGGTGACAAGGAATCCACAAGTGGCCAAAGGGGAAAAGGAAATTGCAGCATGAGAAGAACAAAGACAAAAGGCACAGAACTGTGTAAGCTCAGGATGCAGGGATGCATGCCCTTTACACCTCTCCCCAAATCTTCAGTAGAGAAGGATGCACACATGTGCCCTTTTCCCCTTGTCAGTGACAAGACACGGTTTGTGGAGTATAGGGTGGGCAGGAGTGGGGTGCGGGGAGAGGTGACCAGCAGAGAACTGGACCTACCTTGTCTGAGGTACACTAATTCCTGCTGAGGCAGTGAGTGGCACAGCTCAAGCTCAAGTATGCATCTACCACATGGGGCCTCACCTCCATCTGACAAGAAACAACTACACATACAGCCTGCGCCGCCGGCACCAGGGTACCCTCCCTCTCGTTCCAACTGTTGTCACTGCAGCCACTAGCTTCCACAAAATGCCCAAAAGCCACTTCCCAGCCAGCCCAATCCCCACCTTAGCCACAGATTTTTGTTTGTTTGCTTGTTTGTTTGTTATATAGTAAACATAGACTTGTGCAAACAAAGGCACATTCGCTGCACACACTCCACGAAGGAAAGGGAGATTCCTGTCCCATTGGTGCCTTGTTCAAATTAAGCTCTCATTAAATGTGTATGGTACAAACTGAATCAATTCCCCAACTAAAGGCCCCGGAGCTGTCGGTCAGATTAAATTTTTAAAAGGGCTCAACATCATTATACTTCACATAAAGAAATGAATGCCCTCTCTCCTTTTTAAGATACATACTTTTTCAACTGCAAGAAAGATCTGCTCCTCTCAGGGAATAGAGTGGTGGTAGGATATGTAAAACACCACCCTCTTGCCCCCCAGAACTGTCATCTGTACCAAGTGGAAGGCAAGGAATAAAATGGCAGCAAGTCTCTCGAAAATCATGAGATGCCTCCCAGCCTCAGAATGAGGACACTGTCCCCGTCTGTCTGACACACTGAATTGGAGGTGCAAACCGAATCCCAGCTCAGGCTGCTAACAACACGTCTGCAGTTCCTCAGATCAAACTAGAACAAACAGGTGCCCCACGTGTAGAGCCTCATCTGTGAAGATTTACTTCTAAGGTGCATGTGTGTGTGTGAGTGTGTGTATCAGTGAAACCTGGATTGCACATAACCCGAAAACACTCCCCAATGAAGAAGTCCCTTTTGAGCCCGCAAGAAGATGAAAGAAAGTATACCCAAAAGATGGAACAGGCAACAGATGTGAGTTGACCCAATAGTCAATCTGTCCCTCTATTTCCTTGCAAACAAAACACACATTATTTAGGGCAGCAATATACCCAGTTAAATACAGGTTCATTGGCACTGCTTTCCCCTCATTCCTGTTGCCTGGAATGTAGCTATAAAGCCTGGAGCTGGGGCAGCCATTTTGCAATCATGAGGTAATAAGCATAAGGTGAAGAGGGAAAATGGGAAGGAGATGGGAAAGTCAGATTCTCTAAAGGCATTGCTGAGGAGCTGAACCAACTCCAAAAATGGCCTACCTTTGGACTTCTGACTAGGTCAGAAAAGCAGCTTTATTTGTTTCAGCTACAATTAGTCAGTTTTCTGTTACTTAAAGTTGAACATAATCTCAAATGATACAAATCACTTCTCTTACTCTTTACTAGGTAAGGATATTGTGTGTGTGTGTGTGTGTGTGTGTGTGTGTGTGTGTGTGGTTTCGAGATGGTGATATGGGAGTCCCAGTTTTCTAATGGAGGTTTTTCTGTGCAGAAGTACAAGATTTTCTGAGTGAGGAAAGCTTAGGAGAGCTAAAAGGGAACTGGGGAACAACAACCCCCAAAAAAATAAAAAACCCATTAAGCCTAAAGTGCAAACCACACATAAAGCTGAAGCTAAAGAATTCTATACATTATTTCCCACTATGCTTCCCTAATAGCAATAGAAATATGAGAGAAGTTCGCCCAAAGCACAGGACAAAATTGGAATTTCCTTATTAGCCACTAAAGTTTTATGTTGTTGAAATCCAAAACTGCACCTCACTTCCATTATATGCTTCTTCCCTGTTTCAACACAACATGGGCATGTAGTATCTGCAGTATTATATGGCATCTTTGTATGCAACAAATATTTAGAGTTCCCAAACCATGGTACTAGGGTTTTTGTACAGTATCTGCTGACACTGTTTTAACGTGACTAGTTTACTTTCCTTAACCCAGATTCAAAAGAACAGGAAAATAAGCATGTTCATGAGTCTATTCAACACGAGGCTTCAGACCTACTTGACTTTAACTCTGTAGCGTACAAATGAGTGACTGAGTTGTAATAGAGGCAGGATGGAGAAGCAGAAAGAAAAACTGACCTTGAATCAGACGACCTGAGTTCAAGTTTAGGTTTTTTTAATGCTTACAGGCTGTGTGATGATGAACACATTAATTAGATATCCTGAATCTCCATAGAGACTCACCAATTAAATAAAAATAATTACTTCTTCAGGCCGGCCCGGTGGCTCAGGCGGTTGGAGCTCCGTGCTCCTAACACCAAAGGCTGCCGGTTCAGTTCCCACATGGGCCAGTGGGCTCTCAACCACACGGTTGCCAGTTCAATTCCTCGAGTGGGCTCTGCCCCTGCAACTAACAATGGCAACTGGACCTGGAGCTGAGCTGCGCCCTCCACAACTAAGATTGAAAGGACAACAACTTGACTTGGAAAAAGTCCTGGAAGTACACACTGTTCCCCAATAAAGTCCTGTTCCCTTCCCCCAATAAAAATCTTTAAAAAAAAAAAATTACTTCTACAGAAGCAAATATATATGTGTATGTGTGTATACCGGGGGGTGCCAAAAAATGTATACAAGACCAATGTGATGATTAAATCATATATATGTACATATATATATTCATATATATATTCATATACATATTCATATACATATATCGGGTGCCAAAAAAATGTATACACATTTTAAGAAAGAAGACTGTATTAAAATTGTAATACTCAATATATACTGATAACAAAAGATGAATACAAGTCACGTTTGACTTCTGCAATTACAAGAGGTGCTCAGCTGTTACCATCAGCATCCAGACATTTCTAATCACGGCGAACTACTGCTTGAGCAACATTGACCAAAGCGTCCACTTGTATACATGTTTTTGGCACCCCCCGGTATACACACATACACATATATATTTGCTTTTGTAGAGTGCTATATGAATGCAATAAATTTTATTTCATACATTGTCTAAAAGGACCATAAGCAACAGTTAACATTTTTGTGGGGACACTTTACAGAGTTCAATAACTTTGAGACACAGGAAGTTTTACCTTCACTTATCGAATGAAAACTCTGAAGACTTGGTTGGGGAACAAACCTAGGTTGTGTCCAAGTTCGATGATTTTTGCACTCTGCTAGATCAGTTGAACTATCCTGGAGCAAATTGTATATAAACTGTAGGACTGTTTTTTAATGTCAACCTATGGGGAGCTCTCTCTCCAGTCTATAACCCTGAACGTGGAACGTGGCTTTTGGGGAAATCAGAGTGAATGCCTCCATCTAAATTCCAGTTTGCGGATCGGAGTCTGAGTGAGGAGGCAGCTAGTCCCACCTACTCCTGACAAGGGCCCCTCGGGTGGCGGGTAGCCAGGCGTTCATTCATGTACGTCTCCAGATTACAACTGTGAATACGCGGCCAGGCAGCAATTGTTATAAACTAGAATGTGTTTAGTCCAAATCATTTGCCCTCTGGCCCCTTCCCCACCTTCTACTTTCTACCACAATGAGTCAGCTCTAGAACTCTACTCTGATGTTCAAAGTCTGGGTAATAGGTGAACAAGAGAATTCCAAAGAGCAAGACTGTGTAAGATGATTTACATAGTAAAGAGCAGGGAGACCTGCTGAGGACAGTGGGTTGAGTTTGGGGGTGTCCGTGAGGAAGGAGAGTGCTGGGGAAGCAGCTTTTGTGGCTACGCAAGGCATTGAGCGTGAAGAGCAGGAAAGCCTTTAAATGTTTTTTTTTAATTGTTCTAAAATTAATTGTTAAATTCTTTTAATTTTTAAAAATGTGTTGTATACCACAAATATTACCATGGCATATTCCTCCCCAACTTCCTAACCCTCTCAGTCTTATCCACCCTTCAAGGTCATGTTCAGTGTCTGTCCCCTCGCATGCTGCCTCCCTGACCATTTCAGTCTTTGGCACAGCGCCTGGTATGCAGCAGGCACTCAGCAAAGCCTAACAGAACGAATGAACTTGCAGCACACCCCTCCGTATATGAACACCCCACACAATTCCTGTGCACCCCTCAATTCAGTCTGCTTCATATGCAGTATTTCAGCCTCTCTTTACACAGGCCTAAGTGCAGCACCTTATTTCTAAAGCAGATAAGTAAACATTTCTTTAATTGTGATTGTGCACAGATTTTTAACTCTTACACTGCTGTGGAACTCTCATGTGTGCACATCTTTCTTACTCAGTTAGACTGTAGGTTCTCCATGGGCATGGAGGCCCATCATTCATTGCACAATGCCTGGAATATGGTCAGTATTCAATTCATAATGGATGAATACTGGATTACTGAATCTCAATCGACCAGGAATAAATTTCAATCATGGCAATCAGACCTCCCAGAGGAAGTTTCAGAAAACGAGCTGCAAGGTACTTACGCAAAGCTTTAGGTGGCAACAACATAAACAAAATGCTGCTGAGGCTTGCGTCTTCAGTGGCTTCCATTTAGGACTGTTTATCTAGGAACACATCTCGCTCCTTCTTAGAGGGAGACAAGGTTCAGAATGCCCTCTCGGCCTCTGACTCACGCCAGCCCACGGGCCGGAGTTGCTGGCCAGCCTCGGCTAAAGCTTCATGGCTCTGAAAGTCACCGTCAGCTTCATTTACAGGAAAATATAAGGGGCCAGGTGTTTGCCCAGAGCAGCCCGAGAGCGTGAGCCTGCTAATGAAAACTGAAAATACAGGTCATGCCCTGGCCTCCTCGCTCTCTCTCCATTCTGCACTGTTCTTGGTCCCTGTGACCTGATGGCTGTAAATGAAAAAATCACAGGCCTGGAAACAATGCTTGACCGGGAGAGTTGAGAGGGCCTGTTTTTATCAGCTCTTGTAAACACTCCTGCCACATATGTAAAGGCTGTGTGACCTTCAGCAAGTCAGTCAGCCTCTCTGAGAGTCAATATGGATAATCATATTACCAACTTCACAGGATTCCTATCCAATTACCTCTTAGGAAAGTGGGTTCCCATGGACCAGACAGAGGACAGTAGAGTTCCCAGTTCTGAAAGCCATGAAAGGCAAGATCTAACATTATTATTGAACAACATGGATCCAAACACCATAATAATACACCAATGCTTACCATGTATTGCTCATGAAGTGGGTGCCAGGACTGTGCTACTTGCTTTATATTTACTGTCTCCTATCTCTACAAGGATCCAGCATGGAAATATTAGTATTCTTCCGGTGAGAGAGGCAAGCAGTGGTCCAGAGAAGTTAAGCAATGTCTTTGCTCAAGGTCACACAACTCACCCACTCTTTGCACGACAATGCCACTTCTCTGGTGCAGCTGAAACCAGGGCCTAGTAAAGGCCGGCAGCCCTGAACTCACACCCATGTCCTTTCCCGACGATTGACTGCAGGAGGTGTCTGCAGCTGCATCGGAAGGAGTCAAGTTGGGGACCCAAACTGCTCACTCAAGGGAGGATTCTAGCCTAAGACTTTGCTGCATTAGCTTCTTTCCATGGAAAACGCTGGGCTGTTTCTCTGCCACGGGGATGCCCTGCCACCTCCCTGTAAAATAACCCTAAACTGTGCCCCAACATCCCCCAGGCTGCAGCCATCTGGTTGGCAGTGTCTTCTCACTGTCACGGCCACCCCACTCTGCCTGCCTGCCCTGTCCGGCCTCCTCTGAGACCCCATTTCCTTTCATCTAATTCTCACGGGGAAAGAAATGCCACATTTATTAAAGTGCAAGCTTATCTACTTCATCACACATCTAAGCTGCAGTGATAAACCCTTAAGCTAAACACACACAAAGGGAAATATGAAGCTTGAATACAGATCAGAATCAAGAAGCAGGGGAGGTAAGTGTGGGCCTTCGCCCAGCTGCTGGCTGGCTGTCGTCTTCCCCACTCACTCACGGGTCTTTATCCTAAAGGGACTATTCCTGCCTCCTTGCAGGGATAGGTGGTTAGGCTGAAGCAATGTCCACAGCAACATACTTTCTAGATCGTTCTAGCAAAACCTCCATGAATGTTCTCTTTACAAACAATTGGTTTTGTTGTATCTGGTAAAACTCCTGAATAACCTAAATGCATTGCCTTCCCTTCATCCAGTAGGCACAGGCTACACTACAGGGAGCGGGAGAGCCCAGCATTACCAGCAGTGAAGGTGTGGGAACCCAAAGGTGAAAGGACAGGGCCTTGGATTCTAGGGAGTTCACAGCCAGGGACACAGAGATTTCCCAACCTACGCTGGCTTCATTCCTGGGGTGATGTTCTGTGGCCTCTGCATCAGAATCAAAAGTAGAGAAACACAACTGCTTCAGAGCATGAGACATTTCTGCAGGGGCGGCCCAGTGACCTCACCCTTCCTGTGCACTTACAGTCCACGTAATGACACAACTAATTATTGTTACAGTGGGACGTGCAGATGGCAGCCACAGTGATTCACATACCTGATGGCGTTTTATACCGATGGTTTGTGGTACACAGTGTCACATAGACCCAGCCCCCTTCCAGGCCACACTGTGACGCTGATCACTAGTTGTCCCCCATGAGTCATTCTTCTCATTTTATATTTTAACTGGTCACATGGCCACCCAAAATAAAGACTACATTGGCTAACGTGAGGTAAGTGGGAGTGGTAATGGCACCTGCAAGCAAGTGTCCTTAAAGAAATGAAACACAGTGTTCTTGGTTCTTTCTTATTCCTGATGGTTGGAATGCAGACATGATGGCATGAGCTTGGGCAGCCATCTTGGGCCATGACATGGAAGCCACATGCTTAGGAAACCACAGCAACCAGAATAAAGGAGCTCCCTTACACTATAGAACATTGTCATCCCTGGACGGATTTATTTTACAGGAGAGAGAGAGGAACTTCTCTTTCATATCAGCAACTGTTGTTTTAAGTATTCTGTCATTTGTAAGCATACATAATTATGATTGCTGTACCCTGTCTAATGGATTAAATAACAGCATTCATTCTGTCATTCATTTATTCAAGAAATAGTTATCAAATACCTACTAAGTGCCAAGATATGTGCACTGTGAATACAGTAAGCAAAGTATACATGTCCCTGTCCTCAAGGCACTTATAGTCTAATGGGTCATTATTGGTTCTGCTTAGTTATGGTGAGATATACCAATGGCTAAATTTAGGGCTAGATCCCTGGGAGAAGTGTGTGTGTGTGTGTGTGTGTGTGTGTGTGTGTGTGTGTGTATGAGAGAGACAGAGAGAGAGAGAGAGACAGAGAGAGAGAGAGAGACCCAGATTTTCTGACTTCCCTTATAATTGCTGTGGCAACGCCCACTGGAGAACTGGCAGCCTCGGTCAGCTCAGCTCATCTAGCAACAAACACTCAGAGCCTTCCTAATTTTCTTTTGAGTAAGAGCGCTCAGCTATTTTTTGCAGGCCTGGCCATTCTCATCAACCGTTCACTCTGGCCAAAACCTTTGAATTCATCTGTGCCTCCTATCTTCCCCTCATACCTCCATACAACCCATTAGCAAATGCTCTAATTTCTACTTTTGAATAAATCCTGCATATTTTTTTTAGATATTAGTAACAAAGATGTGTTTCATAAATCTAGTAATTGTTTCGTGGTTATGTAAGCGAATATCCTTGAATTTAGAAGATACATGCTGGGGCAGTTAGGAGTCAAGAATCATGATTATCTTGATATTTGCAACTTACTCCCATATAGTTCAGTTCTGATGATGAGGAGGAAGGAGAAGGAGACGGAGAAGGAGGAGAAAGAGGAGGAGGAGGAGGAGGAAGGAGAAGAAGAAGAAGAAGAAGAAGAAGAAGAAGAAGAAGAAGAAGAAGAAGAAGAAGAAGAAGAAGAAGAGAAAGAAGGAGAAGAAAGTGATGTAATGATGATGGTGGTGATAGGAATGATAGTGATGGTGATTACGGCAATAATAATGATGATGGTAACGGTGACAGTGATAGTGATGGTGATGGTGATGATAATGATGGAAACGGTGACGGTGACAATGAGAAGAAAAGGAGGAGGAGGAGGAAAGAGGAAGAGAGAGAAAGACAAATGGTAACTGCTGAAGAGCATACTGGTTTTCACTGCATCATTCAATCACTTGAAAATTTTTCATTAGCTAAAAATTGCTCAGCATAAGAAGTTAAGAATAAATAAATATACCCTGAAGCTGAGTCTTTCTTATGTCCTCCCTCCCTCCCACCCAGCCCAAGCCTCCGTCTCCCAACCATCACTTGGATGTTGTGATAGCTCCCACTTCCTTCCCACCATTTCCTTTCCTCCATTTTTGCCTTTCTGGCGTCTATCCTCAACGTGACAGCCAGAGTGATTATATAAAACACAAGTCAGATTGTATCACTTCTCTGCTGCGAACCCCACAATGGCTCCTGTCACGCTCAGAATGAAACTCAAGACCCTAACGTGGCCCACAAGGCCCCACCTCTCTGACTTCATCCACTGCTGCATTTCTACTCTGGCTCTCTCCAATCCAGGCACTCTGGTCTTCTTGTTGCCCAAACACACCAGGTAGGCTCTCACCTCTGCCCTGCACACACACACATCACACGTGGCTCATTCTCTCAGTCATTCCATCTCTGCTTCAGTAATTCAACTAATAATTCAGGTCCCTTCAAATCAGGCTTCTCCCTACAACTTCCCATCACTTTCTACTTCCCTTCCCTGCTCTAAATCTCTCTGAAGTGTTTATCATTACCTGATTTTATGTTGTATGTCTATGGATTTATTTTCTGTCTCCTCTAATTGAATGAAGCGCCATGAGACTAGGGACTTTGTTCTGTTCACTCCCATGTCCCCAGTGCCTGATACCCAGTAAAGGATCAAAATTGTTTTTGCCTAAACTAAGGGATCGGTGTATCTTGAGTTGTACTCTGACCTCTCCCTTTCCTTCCTCCCAAGGTGATGCTAATGGGCTGTGGTCCTCATGCCTCTTCCTCTGTGCACCTCTCACCTCAGACCCTCACAAGCTTCCTCTCCTCTTGCAAATTCCCTTGCAGGGTCCAATCTTGCCCCATTCCCATCCCATCATTAGCCCCAATGAGCCACATGGCACCTCTACAGTAGGCACTCCCCACTTTCCACATCTCTCCTGCCCCCTAGGGACACAGCCCTTATGTTTAAAAGGGGAGGGAGAATCCCCTGCTCAGAGCAGCCTTCTCCAACAGGACACAGAGATCCAGTTCCTTCTGGCCTTTCCCCCGGTTCTTTAATCACTACCGTCTGTCTACAGAAAAGCCACAACCAACCTCTCCAAAGGAACTGGTCACAGCTCCTCTTCGCAAACTGCGGGTTCCCTTGGCATCCCTGCCCAACAGGCTCTTACTGGCCCCAGTTCACCAGCCAGGAACACCCTACACCATCCTCCTCGCCCATTTAATCCTACCCACCCCTCGAGGCACTTAATGATGCCCACCCTGACCAGAGCAGCTTTCTCTGAACCTTCTGAGCCTGTGGCCTGTAATTCTGGTGGGGCATCTGTATGGCTGATTATCCTGTCATTGTATAGTCTTGTCTTTCTGCTCCCGGGTTTAAGCTCCTGAGGCTGGGACTGTGTCTAACCCATCATCTCACTCCCGTAGAACCTAATGGAATGCTCAGCACATACTGGGCGCTTCACATCTAGCTGTGGATGGCTCAAAGCCGCCTCCTCCTCCTCCTCCTCCATCTTTGGTTCCTAAATAGCCTTTACTCTGTAGGCAATGGACCTGGAACCCCCTGGGGAGAAATGCCCAATCTGACAGGAGCTGGGTGCCCTCTCGTCTAGCGAGCTCTTATCCTTCACAGCCCTGAGGGCCTGGGCCGTTTGGCCGCCCTCCCTCGAGTCTGCAGCTATTTGTTTTCCTTGCCCTCTTGCTCTTGTCCTCTCTGCACCGCGTACTGTTGGTCCCTCTGTTTTGCCAACTCACCAAGGTAATTGTGAATTCTAACCCTGTCCGCAGCTCTTTGGCTTTCCCTCTCCCCTGTACCTCATTTTCATGACAGCCAGAACCTATTCTAAATCCTACTGCTTCCTGGGCATGTTGGGTAATTAGTGGCCCAGCTCAGTGACTCTCCCTTCTCCCTCGGCCATATGGTGAGATCAGGCTCCATCTGCCCCCGACTCAGACTGCCTCCATGGCGGGAGGGGCAGGAGGGTTCCGTTCTGGCCAAGCTGACACGGCCATTGCAGCGCCCAGGCCCTGGGGGTGGGGAGGACACCTCGGGTACAGCTGGCCTGGCCGGAGCAAGGGCAGCTCCTCTGGCTTCTGGAAGGCTCTGTATCCAGGCACACCCCTTCTTAAGGCAATCCCAGGCTGGGAAAAGCCATTCGACCTCCCTCCACCACACCTTGGATCAAAATACAGGGACTCACTTTCTAAATGGGATTAAATTGTGAGGTGGGAATAAACTCTTCCTCTCGTGACAAGCCGGGCATTGGGAATGGAATGATGACTTGGCTCTACAGGGTTCTGACCCTGAGGATCACAGAATCCCAAGAGAAAGGCAAACTGGTGTAGCCACTCTGAGTGCGCTCGGCATCAGGCAGCCTGGCTGAGACCCACACCTGCCACTGACAAGGGTGGACCGGGTAGGGGATGTCCCACTGCGCCCTGCCCCTCCAGCCACGTCTGCTGGGCTAGTGCGAAGACACACAGAAGAAAGCTCTGAACACAGCTCGCCCTCAACAAATGCCAGCTATCGTTCCTAGCATATCTCAGAAAGGGAGAACCTTAAAAGTTGCGAGGCCAGTCTCCCCGCAAGCTGAAAATGCCCAGTGACCCCCCAGCCCTGCTTGAACGCATCTGGCTCAGTTCATGGCAAAGCGGTCTGTCCTGGAGCTGAGGGTTCACAACAGGAGAACATCTGCCCTTAGGCTGAGCAGACATTGGTCTCCTCTGGCATCCTCCCTGCAGTCCCAAGTCCACACACCGGGCAACCAGGAGCAGACATAGAGCCACAGCCACAGGACAGACTTCACATAGCTGCAGGGGCTCCAGTGCCCTGTCTGCAGCACCGGTCAGTTTGTCGTCAGGGCCGGGGCTCCAGGGTCAGACTTCCTGCATTCAGAGCCCAGACCAGCCCCTCCTGGTTGTGTATTTTGGACAGGATTCTGAAGACCCCGAGCCTCAAGTTCCTCATCTACAAAGTGGGCACGATAATAAGGACTGCCTCATAGGGTTGCTACCAAATTTAAATAAGTCAGTGCATGGAAAGTGCTTTAACAAGTACCGTCAGTTAGTATCATTTAAAGAACCAGGTTCTCAGGCTTCGCAGAAGTCGTGTCACCATCCGTGGTGCAGGTTCAGCACACCAGCCAAGAGGAAAGCAGGCATGTCACCTCCTTGGATCCAGACCCACGCTTCTTTCCAGTCTGAAAACAGCTGTGTCGAGAGGTACCGACTGATCTCCTTGGTTTGTTCTCACAAAACAGAGTCATACACCCCTATGATTCTCTCACATGACCTGCTGCTCCCCACATGGGACTTATTGGGTCTTCTGACCCAAACTCAGGATTTTTAACGCACCATTCACTGTATGGCTCATGTGTGCCAGGCCCTAAGCCAGGCACCGGGGATCGAGGGGTGAGCTGGGCTGACGCCAGATGTGCCTTGGGGAAACCAGATAGCAAAGAGGTTATTAACTCATTTACTCCTCACTACAATACATTGGGAGAGAGTCCAACTTACAGACCAGGAAACTGAGGCACAGAGAGGTTAAGTAATTTGGTCAAGGCCCCTGGGTTAGTTAGGAAGACGTGAGCTGGGCTCCAAGCTGGGGCTGATAATCTTCACCCACTCCACTGACTCCACACTGACAGGCAGCCCAGCTGCCATCGGCTCCCAGGGGAAAGGCTCACCCAGCCAGGGAATGGGGAGAAGTGAGCACTAAGCCGAGGAGAGATAACGAGGAATAGAAGAGACTGATAGAGAGTGGACAAGAAAAGAATATTCCAGACAGCCAAAAGCAGAGCATGCATGGGAAGCCTGAGGAGCCAGAGAGAATGTGCCCCCAAGAATTGAGTGGGCTCAGGTGGCCAGAGCTTTGGCGTTAATGGAGGAAGGGATGGGAGTGCCCTTCCGGCCACAGACCAAGTGGGAGCCTGCGCCTCGAACTTGCAAAGCTGTGTGAAGGAGAGGATGGAAGCCAGTAGGCTGTGGGCTGAAGAGTGGGAGGGAGGGAAGGAAGTCAGGCAGCAGGTGTAGACAACTGTTTTGCAAAGTTCAGCTGTCAGGGAGAGAAGAAGGGGGGTGGGAGGGTGTGAAACGGAGGGAGGGCTGTCCCTCTGCATTGAGGTGGGGGAGCGGAGCACACTTACATGCTAAAGGAACGGAGCACGCAGAGAAGGAAGGGAGGGGGTACAGATCAAGGGGCGAGGTGTCTGAGGACGGGAAATAAATGGGATCTGAGATACAAGAGGAGAGATGAGCTTTCAACAGCACAAAGGGGCTTGTTCAATGTACCCTTTGGGTGTCTATACCCATGGAGACATTGTGAACCCTGAGTCTGTCATGATCCACGGGGTGCTGGCCAGCCCTCCTAGTGATCTGTCACTTGTAAATGTAATATGCACGCTTTCCATACCATCACCCGGGTGATAGACAAAGCCACCGAGAAGGTCAAGGCTGAAGACCCTGGTCTCCACTGTGATGTAGTTAATCCATCAACCCTCATTAGGGCCCATTCCACTGGCTGTAAAATCAGGATCCGGCCACACTCTGGCCAGAATCACAGGAAATGGGTCCTGACACTTAAGGAGCACATCCTGGGTTTCTGGATTGGCCATTGGCTCCCCCGCAGCATCCTGGCGACGGATGTGTCCCTATTCACGCGTCACATGGAAGTAAATGTCACCTGGAAGGTGCCTGTGACTTTCAGAGAGAGGTTAAAATAGGAATTGACAAACCAGAGACCATGGCCAAATTCTTCCCTACCGACTATTCTTGTAAATAACGTTTTATGGGAATACAGCTGTGCCCAATCATTTACGTATTACTGTGGCTGCTTTCGCACTTTCGTGGCACAAATGAGTAGCTGCAATGCAGACCTTATGGCCACAGAGCCTGAAACACGTACAATCTGGCCCTTTCCATAAAAAGTGGAAGAGCCCCGGACTAAGAGGGCTGTCGCCTTATCCAAGCTGAGCTGGGATTGGACCTTGGTTTGTCTGATTCTGACACCCACAGGCAATGGCTGTACCACTTTGCCCTTTGTGGGTGTATCTCCTTGTGGAGGAGGAAGTCAGAGAAAGTGCTCTCATTAACCCAAGTTGTTATTAGAAATGTTCACTGGTTACTCTGCTTCTCAACAGAGCCTATTTCCACCACTTGGCAACCAGGGTAATCTTATTAAAACAGAAATCAGCTCATCGTAGTTCAATAAAATCCAGACTTCGTGCTGTGGTCTCCAAGACCCTGCATGGCTGGCCCATGTCTCTCCCTCTGTTCTCATCATGCACTGCCCACTCCTTCATTCACCACTTGGCACCGTGTCTCCTTGCTATTCCTTGAACATGCCAGGTTCGCTCTCCTGCCTCAGGGTCTTTGCGCTTGCTGTTCCTTCTGCCTAGAACGTTCTTCCTCCAGATGTCCTCATGGTGACCTCCTCCCCATCAGTCAGGTGCCACTTGTTAGGACCACACTGTCAAAAAAGGACTCCCTCCCTCCAGTGTTCGCCTAACACATCACCTGCCTGCTTGTGTCCTGAGCACCTAGCATTCTCTGAAGGTATTTCCTTGTTTACTTGATGTTTCCTCCAACACAGTGGAAGCTCCATGAAGGAAGAGGGTGTGTTTTTGTTCAGGACTGAAACTTAAACTCAGGTAGACACTTAATATTACTAACAATTAACTCAGTTCTGTTTAATGTAAATCTGACGCGAATCACAGATGTGGGTCACATGTATAATTGTACATTTTTTAGTAGTCACGTTAAAAAATAAAAACAGGTGAAATTAATTTTAGTAATGAACTCTACTTAACCCAATATATCCAAAATATTATCATTTCAACATATATGATTTCAACATATAAACAAGTTATGGAGATATTTTTACATTCTTTTTTTTATACCAACTCTGAAACCTTACAAGGCTCTGAAAGCATTCAACAGCCACATGTGACATAGGGACCAACATATGAGGTGGTACGTACTTAAAACAGTGTTTCCCTGCACTGATCACTTTACATTAAAACTCATTTAATCACCACAATAGTCCTAGAAGGGAGATACTATCATTGGTCCCATTTCACAGATGGGGAAATCTAGGTAGAGTCTGGCTTAACACCAGACAGTCTGGCTCCATATTCCATGCCTTTAACCACCACCTAAATTGCCTTTCATTCTTGGTTGAAGGCGTGGATGAATCAAATGATGGAATTTCATAGAAAGGTTCCAGTATCACACAGAACCAAGTAAAAACAAGAATATAAATGGGGAAGGGCTCAGAAATAGACCATGTAATGTTCTCATTGTCCAGAAATCACTCAATTGCAGTGTCCCCAAACCCAAAAAGAAAGGAAAATATGAGAACAACCAAAATGAACATAAAAGAATGGATAAAATGCAGGTCCTTTCATCGAGAAAGGTGGTCAGGGCCTGTGGACTCTTACTTATCACACAAACTTAAGAAGCTTGGTTGTCTGCTTGCTCAGTCTAGAGTGAAGCCTTAGCGTCTAAGAAAGGGGAGTGGCTATGCTGAGGAGGATGCTGAACCCAATGCAGGAAACAGTAACAGCAAACCATAGACGCTGACCCTGGAACCCATAGACCTCTGCATTGTGAAGGGGCCTCACACCCACACACACTGAACCTCTGAGAGTATCCCTCTCACAGAATGTTCCTTCCAGACTTGATTCACCCCCCTTGTGATTTCCACAGGCTGCCCACACCTTTTTTCACACCCCACTACCCCTCCTTTTCAGCCCGTTGAACTCTTGGGCATCTTTCACGGCCCCCTCAAGCATCCTGGCCTCCACGGAATCTCAGGTTTCCCATTCCTTCCCTTGCACCTGCACCCTGCATTGCCCTTGTGGGGCTGTCTACGTGCTTGTCAAACTTCATCAGGGGGTGGGGGCTGATAGAGCTCCATTCATGGACCCCGCAGTACCCAACACGGCATCGGGCACGTGATAAGCTCATTGTAAACTATTTGGGAAGACAGAGTGATATGTAGTGTATTTAGCATAATGCCCCTATCTTTTAGAAACAGTGAGACACAAAAATCAGTTTTAGATGCTTCGAAGGGCAAATGCTGCCATGTCTAAAGCTGGGGTCAAGTGTAACGGCCCGCTCTTTGCGAAGCTGAGATGAATGATACCTTGCTGTCTATGTGTAATATGAAGTGAAATATAAAAAACAGTAACAGAAGAGCAGCTCAATAGCACAGTCCCTGAAGCCCAGGCTTGGATTAGAAATCCTCTTTCTACCGGTGACTATGGGTATGACCTTGGGGCAAGGTCTCCAATCTCCTTGTCCTCAATTTTCTCATCTGTAAAATAGGATAACTGTGATACTACCTCACAGACTTGTGCTGAGTAAAGGATATAACATGGGTAAAGCACGTATAGTGGTACCTGGTACTTCATATTAACTACCATGTTTCCCCGAAAATAAGACCTAGCCGGACAATCAGCTCTAATGAGTCTTTTGGAGCAAAAAATTAATATAAGACCCTGTCTTATAGTAAAATAAGACCGGGTCTTTATAATGTAATATAATATAATATAATATAATATAATATAATATAATATAATATAATATAATATAATATAATATAATACCGGGTCTTATATTAATTTTTGCTCCAAAAGACACATTAGAGCTGATTGTTCGGTTACGTCTTATTTTCGGGGAAGCACGGTATATTATAAGCACCAATTAATGTTATTCCTGTTGTCAAGGATTAGTGATACCTTTTGTTTTCCACCAGCCTTGACTCAGTGAACTTTCTGGGTTTTTTCTACCCTCTAAGAAGGCAATAGTCAAACAGTTGCTGCCTCATGTGGCTGCTGTGGTCAGCCTTTAGTTCACCCTAAGTCATCCCCAGGCAGAGACCTGCAGGACAATGGCTGCAAGAACAAGGGCACAGTGTTGAGGAAGTGGGGGTGACCCAACATCTGGGCAAAGAGTTAGGAGACCCCACTTGGGAAAGGCCAATGCCAGCCTGCTAGGAGACTGTCCAAACAACAGGTATAGGTTTAGAAAGAAATTACTGCCAATAGAAAACTCAGAAGTGACAGGGAATGGCCAAGAAAGTGGTACCAAGAACGAAAAGACAGGACCACTGCAGGCTAACTTAGTGAATGTTTTAACAGAAAAGCTGAGGACCCCCCAAGGTAAGAGATGGATCAGTAGGATCAGGGAAACTATGAAAAGGAACATAGGCAGAGGGAAGCAGTGCCCATGCTGATGATGAAAACGCAGATGGCTACTGAGCATGAACTCTGAGCCATGCCAGTGCCACGCCTTTAAAATACATGGATTATTTCACTCAACTCTTTCAGTGGCCATTTGAGGAGGGTGCTAGTTATTCCCATTTTACAGACATGGAATCGAAGTGATGTAGGGGATCCAGGATTCACACCCAGGTCTATCTAGCGGCACAGACCACATTTTCAACTCCAGCATTGAGGCTGGATGCTGAGGCCTGGCCCTACCACCTTTTACCGAGGTGCCCCTGAGTGCCTCACTTTCCTCACAGGCCAAGTACAGGTTGGGTCAGCCAATCTCACCATCCCCTTAGTCTTGTGAGGTGATCAATCTCAGGCCCTTCTAGAATAAGACAATCTGTTCCTCTGAGGATGATTGAGAAAAGAAAAGTCCCTTTTCCCATGAGAGGCTGAGGTTGACCAGAAGTTTCCCAGAGTTCAGGTGTATGGCCCAAGTCACCTGGCTTCACCTGCAGTCCTAAACCTGTGCCTGGGAAGAGGGGATCTGAGCTGCCTGGGCTTCTCAGACCTCTGTAAAGGAGTCTTTCTTGAAAGAGTAAGCAGAATAGGCAGGGCCGCTCTGAGCCCAGCCAGGGAAGTGAAGTCCCCACTTCTGGCCATGCTGAACCATGGAGACAGGAGGAAAGGCCCTGGAGTTTGGTGAGAAGCCCGGGCACCGGAAACCAGGGCCTCAGCTCAGCTCACCAACAGATGACCAGCCCACTGGGCTGTCAAAGTGACTGACTCCACACTAATGTTATAAAGAGGACTGCAGAAGGGGCGTCAGCTTTGATGGGAGCTCTTCCACATGCAGCTATGACCAATACCTACATGCTGGTTCCTACATCCATCCTTGTAAAGGACAGCGTCCTCATTCATTCATTCCCTGAACATAGTCAGTGGGCAACGATGATGATCTTCCCGGCAATGTTCTTGGGTCTAGGATATCACTGAGAATAAAAAGACAAATCCCTTGCCTACATGGAGCTTACATTCTGCTAGGGACAAAGACAATAAACCGACAAACTAGCCAATATACCATGTTAGATGGTGTGAGTACTCTGAAGAAAATAAAGCAGGGGACGGATGGCATTACATGAGTTGGTTAAGAAAGGTGGTGCTGTGTGAGCATCAAATTTCACAGCACATACCTCTGGTTCTGGAAAGTTTCTGGCCACCAAACTGAGGGGGAAAATACCCTGAGGCAAGAACACGCATGGCATGAGAAGGAACAGGGTGTCGGGGTGCCAGTGACAGAAGCAGAAGGCAATAGTCTGGGGTTGGGGAGCACGGAGGGGCTAGCCATGCAGGGCTGTGACAAAGTACCCCTGTCTTAGGAGTCCAGCCTTCATTGTTGGTCTCCACAAATCTTAGCGTCACATCCCTTGGCTCCCTCAGTCTGCCATTAAAGCGTACGGCTTTGACAAGAGGCAGAATGACTGATTGCTCATTTATACAACTCACAGTGGTGTGTAGCTGGGGCATAAATATTTATTTCCTCCAGCTGATGCCACTCTTGATAATGGGAAGTTGGAGAGCAAAACTTTGGAAGCCCAACAAATGATGTCATTGCTACTGCAAGGGACGGTTACCCCACTCTTCCCCACCTGTGAGTCAGTGAGTCGGGCCAGGTAAACACGCGAGGTCTCCACTCTTCCCTTCCATGAACACCAAGCAAACCTACAGCAAGCCTTTGAGATCCTGGGCTCAGGGGACTTGCAACTACAGATGTGGCACATTCCCTGATGCCTGGCTCCACTTGGCACTCTAATCAATTCTGGAATTTCTACTCATACCTGCTGCTGACAGGTGTCCCCACTCATAGCTGCAGACTGACGCCCTCCCTGAGATAAGCGTGAGTCCTCCATTCTTTTCTGCCTAACTGCCCTGGAGAGAACTTCACACCGCAGCCGACTCACCTGGACCAGCCGGGCTCCATCTTTTGGATCTTGATGTGAACCCAAGTTCCACCGTCCTCAAGATGCTTTCCTTACTTGACAGGGTCCCTCTCAGCTCTGGTTCTCAGAGTTTGCTGAACCATGGAACCAGGAGGGAAGGTCTTGAAAAACACCAATGCCCAGGGTCTACGCCAGAACAATTAAATCAGAATCTCTGGGGTGAGGGCCAGGCGTTGGTATTTTCAGAAGTGCCTGTATGATTCCAGTGCATGGCCAGGGCTGGGGGTCACTATGCTAAGAGGATGTTCTTCAATGTTAAGGTGCACACAAATTGTCTAAAGATCCTGTTAAAACGCAGATTCTGATTCAGTAGGTCTGGGGAAGAGCCCAAGATGCTGCATCTCTAACAAGCTCCAATGGGATGCAGCCCCTGCCGGCCCAGGGGCCACACGTTGAGCAGCGAGGGTCTAGAGGCAGCCAGATTTGAGGGGTGGGGGATGGAAGTGGGCTGCGCTAATTTTCTACATCCAAGGTAACTGTCCATTATGAAGCTCCCTTGAAAGTTGGAAAGCTACTTCTGGAAGAGTTAGGATAAAAGACTCTTATAGAAGGAAAGAGGAATTTTCTGCAGTGTGGGAATAGGAACTCCTATACCTAAGAAATGTTACAAGATCCACTCTCCATCACAAATAAAATGTCTAACAGAGTGTCCAGCACATAGTAGGTGCTCCATAAATTGTACTTGTACTACTTACGGTATCATTGTTTTTATTATTATTAAGGAAGGACTCTCACTTCCACTTCCTAAACTAAATGAGGCTGTGCTTTCGACGTCCAAGGCTCGCAGGGCTCTACAAGCTCTACAAAGCACTTCCATTTCCAGAGGAGGTGCCTCAAGCAGGGGCCAAACACAGGAAACCTGGGCCCAGGGGCTTTCATTTCAGACACAACTCCATGGTCCCTACCTGGTCAAAGGACACCAATGCCTTTGTTTCTCTCATATTTGATTCCTTTGTGTGAGTGGTGAATACGAGGTCTGACAACTAAGTTCGCGAACTTGTTGTACCAATGTTACTAACATTTCTTAATATCAGAGGGATTATTCATTATGAATTTATACCAACTGGACAAACATTTAACCAAGTTTACTATTTGGAAGTGCTGAAAAGGCTGCATGAAAGTTACGTGAAAATGAACTGAACTTTTCGCCAACCTTTCATGGCTCTTGCATCACGACAATGCACCAGCTCACACGGCACTGTCTATGAGGGAGTTTTTAGCCAGTAAACAAATAACTGTATTGGAACACCCTCCCTACTCACCTGATCTGGCCCCCAATGACTTCTTCCTTTAACCAAAGATAAAGGAACTATTGAAAGGAAAACATTTTGATGACATTCAGGACATCAAGGGTAATGTGATGACAGCTCTGATGGTCATTCCAGAAAAAGAGTTCTGAAATTGCTTTGAAGGGTGGACTAGGCACTGGTGTCGGTGCATAGCTTTCCAAGGGGAGTACCTCAAAGGTGACCATAGTGATATTGAGCAATGAGGTATGTAGCACGTTTTCTAGGATGAGTTCACGAACTTAACTGTCCGACCTCATATATTTCCATAACCCAGTCATGGCTAACCTTGAGGGCTTGCTACATGCGAGGATTTGCTTTAAGGCTCTAAGTGGTTTAACTCATTACATCCTTAAAACAACTCTAGGCAGTAGGTACTATTAACTTCAAGGGCAGACAAGGAAACTCAGAAAGGCAAAGAAATTTGCCCGAGGTCACACACGTAGCAACGGTTAGGGCCAGAAAACAAACTGAGGAGATATGTTTCAGAGCCCACGCTTTTCCAGTGCTTCTCAAACTTTGTTTACTAAGTGATTTCTTTAGGACGCAGTTTTCTCATTCAGCAGGTGAGACAGAGCCTGAGGTGCTGCCTTTCTCACAAACTCCCAGATGACGTGGATGAGGTAGGTTCATGGACAACATTTTGAGAAGCAAAACGCATCTGCCTCCTGGTGTTTCCGGGTACCTTTCTTAAGATCCCCCTAAAAGACTCCTGCCACCACACTCCTTCAATCAGTGGTTTCTTGATGTGATGAATGGCGAAATCACAGTCAGTCACCACTTTGGACTCTTAGGCAAAGTTCTGTTTAAATTCTGCTCAAATTGCAGTATTTTGTGGCAAAGGATGTCAGCTTTTGGAAAAGCAGTTGCGTCCATCATAAGCCATAGCTGTTGAGGGTTGTTATGAAATTGCTCTTAAATTTAAGTGCTTTCCGGCCCAGGCAAACAACTGCCACCTCTAAAAGCAAAGTAAAGAGCTCCAATCTGAGAAATACAGGGAGGGATTTCTCCAAACATAGGAGAGAATCATATAACTATAAGCTTCCTTTCTTTCTCGGATCACTAGAGGAGAGGATGTATATAGAAACCAGAAGAAATGACAAATCTTCCTGCCCAGTGAAAGGCATTAAGGGCAAATCAGGACTGTCTACTTAATCAGTCTGGACTCAGTGGCTGGAAACTAGCTGGCCTGTGAATGAGACAGAGAAAACCAGAGCAGAGAGGAGTGAAGGTAAACTCCCAGGGGTGCTTTGGATACCAGAGTGACTGGGCGTTCTGGAATTGCAGACAAGGTTCTGGAGGAGCCTCACTTCCAACCATGAATCTTTGGGGAGACAAAAACGCCCTGCTCAAAGTTGGTCTAAATACCACGGTGAGAGTCAACAGTGATCAATGATCATAAGGATTAGTTCAAATGGCGCCTTTATGCCATTTCCATAGTCCAGTGACTCTCAAACTTTGCTCCATATTGGAATCACCTGGGAAGCTTTAAACATACCCCACCATGCTCAGGCCCCACCCCAACATCAATGAAATCACAATCTCTGGGTTTGGGGCCCAGGTACCCTTAATTTTTAAAGCTTCCCAGGTGATTCCAATGTGCAGCCCAATTGTGAGCCATTGGCACAGTCTTTCAGTGTCCTCACTCATACAATGAAAGACTCCATCTGGACCAGTGGTTCTTCACCCTGTCCACACATTAAAATCACCTTGGGGAGATTTTTAAAACATACTGATGCATCCCTAGAAGTTCTGGTGAATTTGTGGGGCCCAGGCACCAGCGTTTTTAACAGCTCACCATGTGATTCTAATGTACAGCTGGGCAGGTAAGTATGGGAGTAGATGTTTTTTGCCAAGATGCCTTCTATTGCTTACATTTTAAGCATTTATGACAGTAAGGCTAAAAATGCATCTTAAACTTTTTGCAAAGGTGAATCTCTCATCTTTACTCTTAAATCAGCGACCTCTAACTTTGGAACAGTCTATGAGTCTTCTTAAATCCTATGCAAAATGTTGGATGAATACGTATATTCATATATATGTATTATTTTCTAAGGAGAATGTCCCTAACTTTTATCAAAGTCTCAAAAAATTTAACTCTATTATGTTAAAGGCAAGTTTATGATTTCTGATTTAATAAGCTTAAGAAAATTCAAGAATGAATGGAAAATAAATTTGATCTCAGTGCACATCCTCTATAATTTTGAATTTACAACACACCTACTGCCACCTAGTGGTTGCATATCCTTATTGCAGGTTTAGTTCAGACCACCTAGCCCATCTTCTGAAAGGGTGATGGGTGTGAAGATTTCAGATCCAAATATCAAAACAGAAGCTGTGTCAGAGGCTGGGATGAGTATTACGCGGTCTTATAATGCTCACAATGAGCGATGACTTCTCCAGTTGTACTTGTAAGGAGACTGTCCTCTCAGATACTTTGGATTCATATCCCCCACTAAGATATTAGGGTTTTCTAGTCCTGCTTGTTGTTGCCTTTATGCATCAGTTCAAATCCTGGCTTTCTTTCTTAGATCCCTGTGTCCTTGGGTCCTTAGAACCCTCTGAACCTTTCTGTTCCTCATATGAAACAACCAAAATACAAGTGCTTTTAAGACTGCTATGAAGAATAAGAAAATATTAATACATGTAAAATGCTTGGCCTTCACACTTGGCACAGAACAAGAGCCCAATAAAGATGAGGTTATGTTACTGTCATTACTGATGTCTTATTATCATTAACGTGTTAGTGACATTGTCAGAGTCACTCATTTCCTTGAGCTTCATTATCGTTCCAGACAACAGAGAAAATAAGCCATGCTCTGTTTCCTTCCTAGGGTTCTAGCAATGACCAAGTAAAATAGTAGAAGGCATATTGCTATTATATGGCAACTCGTCATCTATCCAGGGACTCTCCAGAGCACAGGCAAGGATCACCCTACAATACAGACATAATCTCTACTCTCAGAAAGTGCCTTTTAAGATTCCAATAGTTGAGTGGTCTCTGCAATGGACTGCAGCAATTTCTTGCCACATATTTAGCATCCTAGGCAGCCTAAACCTTCCCCCCACAGGGCAAGTAGGTGACGGAACTTCACCACGGTTGCCACAAGCTCCCTTTCAAGTAAGAGGATTACACCAGCCACTCAGTAAATCACAGATGCCCTAAATCAACATCTGTCTTCCAGCCCAGACACAGTGGCTGCAGTATCTCCCATGCCAACCCCTCCCCCGGGGGACAGTCCCCAGACTCTTTCACAAGCCCGCCTGCCCATTAGAGAGTCTCTCACAGCACAGGCTCCATGACCTGCCTCATCGGAGCAGCAACATCACCGAAACCTCTCACCAGCCTCAGCAAAGATTCAAGGCAATCAGCTCGCACTTACCTGGAGTCGGCTTGGCCGTACGCACAGGGGTGTAGTGGTTTTTGGAGGACGATCTGACCGGCGTGTTCTCTTTGGGGGAGGTATCGATAGCCGAGATCGTTTCTCTTTCACAGTGTGCTATGGGGATTGGTCCCTGTTGCCTCAAGATGTCAGCCAGAGCCCTAAACGAGGAGGAGATGACACAGATTTCACTGAGCAGGTGTGTGTGGGTCACAAAGCCCCTTGGATGTGCGGAGCTAGGGGAGGAGATGGAGACACAGCCTTCAGCTCTCAGTAGTCACAGTGTCACCTGGGGCTGGTGTCAGTGGACAAGCAAGATAGAAGTTGCCATGCCTGGGGAAACAGGGACTTAAAGGCAGTGATTATGGTTTCTTTCTTTAATTCATTTCACATTAAGGAGTTCTGAGCCCCTTTAAAAGATTGGCTTCCCCCAATAACCCCCACCCCCCATTCCAGGCAGATACCTGCAGCAGCTGGGCAGCTGAATGCTACTGCAGTGAACGGCTGACACTGTCGGCCTCCAATTCAGCAGCAGGCTACTAATATCAGGGGGACCAACTTCCCCATAGGAAAACACACACAGCATGTACTCTATGCTGGTGACCCAAATAAGTACAGCACACGGCTCCTGCCATCAAGGAAAGGCATGATTTAGCTGCAAAGACAGGATGTACAGATAAAAAGATAAAGAACAGAACACATGGATGGTACAGACAGGGAACACAACTGAAGCTTAGAGGAGAGAGCAATTACCAACAGAGAGGAAAACATACAGGAAGAAGGAGAAATGCTCAGAGATGCTGCTGTCCCTGGAGAGGCCCACCCCTCGGCAAGGACCCAGTGACCCCAAGGGAACAGCTTTTATTCACTCAACACCTAGTCTCAATAACCAAAGCTGCACTTATTAAAGACTCAGCATGCATCAATCCTTGCAAAGACAGAGATAAACAAGACACAACATCTGCTATTGAAGGGCTCACAATTTAGTGGAAATCACTCCCCAACCTGGTTTCAAACAGGACTCCCTCTGTGGCTGTGACACATGAGATAAGCAGTGTTGATGGAAAACAGAGACATGGAGGAATACTCTGAAAAGGCAAAGATGAGTGTGGACAAGCCACAAGAAACCACCATCTGGATACTGTCAATTTAGGACCAGGTTCCCCAGGTCTGAGTGAACCCCTGTTTTGCACAAGCCGGGCAAGGACTCTTCCATCTACTCAGGGTGTCCCTGAGGTGTGGGGGGTAAGGTATCACACCTCCAGGTCTCTCCCAGCCAGCCCGGCCCACCCCAGGGTTCATTCACACTAGAATTCCAACTCCTGCACTCTGCCCCCATGGAAATTGACAACGCTGGCAGTTTAAAAAAACGTGTCTGAGAGTGAATTGTTTCCTTCCATTATGCTGCCTCTGACATGCTGATCCTTCCTGGGAGAAGAGCATCAAGCTGGCAATCTTATCATTCAGTGACATTTATACAGCAATTTCAGCTTTTCTAAATGCTTTCCCCTCACTAGCTTTCTTTTCTCTCAGGCGGTAAAGGGAGGAGCAGACACATGCCACCACCCCCATTCACTTCAGTGGACCAAGTCGTGAGGGAGAACATAGAAGCTCGCTAGTTTGGTAAAGGAAGTTCAGGCTGACCTGTGACCTGGGTCAGAGACCTGAGGTTCAGGGCCTGGGAATAAGAAAAAAGGATTGCCCTGAAGGTCAAGAGATTTGGGTTCTAATCCCAGCTCTGTCACTGATGAGCTGTGAAACTTTGGACAGATATGCTCATCTCTAAAATTAAACTTTAATCTCTGCCCTCCCCCCCCCCCGTTAGCAAAGCAAGGGTTTATACTAACACGACCCCCTAAGATCCCTTCTAACTTCAAAATGTGATAAGTATTTTATTTTTTTAACCACACATGCATGCAAGTTGCCTAATTCCTCCATCCCACTGTTTATCAAAGACACTTTCCTACCATGTTTACAGGGTAAGAAAATAGTGAGCTACAAGTTAAAATGGAAATATAAACCAATGGAATAGAACTGAGAGCCCAGAAATAAATAGATCTATGGTCTATTGACTTTCAAGGATGCCAAGAGCATTCAATGGGGAAGGAACAGTGTCTTCAACAAATGATGCTGGAACAACTGGATATCTACGTGCAAAAGAATGAAGTTGGACCCTTAATTCATACCATATAAAAATTAACTCAAAATGATCATAGACCTAAAGATTAGACCTAAAACTATAAACTCTTAGAAAATATAAAAGTAAATCTTTGTGCCATGGATTTAGCAATAGATTCTTAGATACGACACCAAAAATATAAGCAACAAAAGAAAGAAATAAACTGGACGTCATCAAAACTAAGAACTTTTCTGTATCAGAGGATACCATCAAGAAAATGAAAGAAAGAAACCACCCATAGAATGGGGAAAGGCATTTGCATATTTTTAAGTATTATCATAGTTCTGATAAGAGACTTATATCCAGACTATATAAAGATCTCTTACAATTCAACAATAAAAACAAGCAACCCAATTTAAAAATGGACAAAGGATATAAATAGACATTTTTCCAAAGAAGCTATGCATGAAAAGTAGCTCAATACCATTAGTCATCAGAAAAATGCAAATGAAAACCACAATGACATACCCCTTCACACTCACTAGGATGGCTATAACCAAAAAAGACACATAATACCAAATGTTGGCAAGGATGTAACAAAATCAGAGCCTTCATACACTGCTGGTGGGAATGTAAAACGGTGCAGGCCCTTTGGGAAACAGTATGGCAGTTCCTCAAAATGTTAAACACAGAGTTACCATATGGCCCAGCAATTCTACTCCTAGGTATATACCCAAGAGAAATGAAAACGTGTCCACACAAAAGTTGTCTGTGAAAGTTTATAGCAGCATGATTAATAATAGCCAAAAGATGGAAACAATCCACGTCCATCAACTGATGAATAGATAAACAAAATGTGGTGTAGTCACACAATGGATTATTATTATTCAGTCTTAAAAATGCAACAAAGAGCTGATACATAGTACAACATGAATGAACCTTGAAAACATCATGCTAAGTGAAGAAGCCAGTTACAAAAGACCCCATGTTGCATGACTGATTCTATCTATACAAAGTGTCCAGATTAGGCAGATCTAGAGATAGAAAGTAGATTTGTGGTTCCAAAGGGCTGGGGAAGGAGAAAATGGGGAGTTATTACTAATATGCATGGGTTTCTTTTGGGGAAGGTGAAAATGTTCTAAAATTAGATAGCAATGATAGTTGGACAACTCTGTAAATGTACAAAAATCACTGATGTACACTTGAAGATTTAAGGATAAATTTTATGCTGTAAGTAAATTACATCTCAATAAAGCTGCTATTACAAAAGAAAAGGTTTATATTATTGTCCTTTCTTTTTCTTGCCTCCCAAGTTCTTACAAAGATGCCGACCTGTCTGGTGCCCATGAAGGAGTATGGATTCTTGTGGTTAAGTCCACTGCTTTCAGTAGGCGAAGTCTGAATCTACATCAGTCATTTCCCATAGTGATTTTGTCCCCCAGGGGACATTTGGCAATATCTGAAGGCATTGTTGGCACTCACAACTGGAGAGAGAGGGAAGTGCCACTGGCATCTGGTGGGTGGAGGCCAGGGGTACTGCTAAACTCCTATAATTCAAAGAACAGCCCCCACAACAAAGGATTATATGGGCCCAAATGCCAATAGTGGCATGGTTGAGAAACCCTGATTGATCTACAGCACCAGATGAAGTGGGTCTTTGATTATGGCTCAATGCAATCTATTCCACAGGTATCTACTGGGAACCCATACCAAGATTGGACACTTGGGTTAGGTTCTGAGACACATGAACCTCCCGAAGGAGGGAACCTTACCTGTTTGGGCCATCAGCGTATCCTCAAGGTCTTGGCACACTGCCCAGCTTTGTTACATAAACAGAGAAAGGAAAGAAGGTCCCTGTCCCAGCCTTCACAAGCTTTCAGCCCAGCATCACTCTTGTCCACAATCACAGTGTAAATGGCAATTTCAGATTCACTCGGGGGCTCATTGGCCAAGGAGGATGCAGCAGAGATTTTCAAACTGAGTTCACCTCTCCCAGGATGGGGAGACTTTTGGTGCCATCTCCTGAGAAGCCTTGCAGGATTCAGGCTCTGATGACTGAGGGGGAAAGACCATCAGGCTGGATGGATAACTGGCATGCTTGGATGTGGGTTGCTGCTGGAGAATTAATTTTAACTGGGTTGTAGCAAGGCTGTCTCCACCTGAAGGTAATAATTGGCACTGTGTCCTCTTCTCCAGGATACAATGCCCAGTTGGCTGGGCTGAGCAGGGCAGCACAACCCAAGAGGAGGGACGTGCTAAGGAAGGTATACCTGGAGTGATAGGCTACCTGGGTACAGTAGGGACCCTGCCCTGTGCGGTCCCAATGAGAAGCATGGTAGCCAGGGTGGTGGTCACCCTTCCCCTGTGGGGTTCCCTGATTCGTGACCACCACTGTCCAAGATCCATCCTTCTCCAGTGCCTTCTGGCAACTAGGAAGGTGGCCCTAATTCCCAGACACCATGTCCTTAGGAGTGAACCCCTCTGCCAGCTACTTCCCCCTTTCCCCAACTCCCCCTCCCCCTCCCTCAGCTCCTCAGCTCAGTGACCTCCCTCCTTGCTCCCATTCCTCTCCACCTTCCATCCCCTTCTCTCCAGGGTGCTTGATAAATATTCTTCTAATTCTGAAATGTACGATCCCAGTCTCACCTAATTAATTTGGATACGCCGGAGGAAATGGGTTAAGGCCTGAGCTACTTTCTAACCGCAGGAAAGAAAATTGGCCACTGAGGAACGGGGAAGTGAATTCTGTAAAACAGCAGGTGGCAGCTTCCAGTTCGGAGAGAGGGACACAGACTTCCAAGGAGAAGGGTAGACAGACAGACAATGGCAAACAGAGAGACACAAGGACAGAGGTAGAGATAGAGAGGGAAAGGAAACAGGTGGAGAGAGAAGGACAGAAACGGAGCCAAACAGATGGAAAGACAGTGAGTGAGTCAGAGACTCAGAGGCAGAGAGAGGCAGAGGGAGAAATTCAAAGATGAGGGAGAGAAAGAAAGAGACAGACGAGGAAATAGACAGTGAAGGGGGACAGAGGCAAGTAGGGAAAAGGAGAGGGAGAGAAAATGAGAAACAGTCAGAGAAATTCAGAGAAAGAAAGTGACCCAGAAGGCAAGAGACATTCAGAGAGAAAGAGAATCAGAGGGAGAGAGATGGAGGTGGGCAAGTGAGGAGGACAGGTTCCCGGCCACGTGATGCCGCACCGGCCCTTCCATGCTACACGTGTCTATTTTAAGAACTTGAAAAATCGTGCTCATTGTCGCTCATTCCACTCTGCCCCTCCCCCCAGTGCCACTTCTGCTATCATATCTGCATATATCAAACAAAAGAATGCTTTTTGCCTGAATTATCTGGATAACCGCCCTCCTTCGCGCTCCCTTCGGCATGTGAATTTCTTGGCTTTTGTACAAGGTGGCAGGCAGGGGAGAGTAAATTAACTGGGCAGCACATCTAAGCAGGGAGAATAGTCATTCCGTCAGTCAGGCCAGGAAACTTGAGAGTTTTTCTTCAGTATTCGTTTGGATACTAACCATCTGCCTAACTGAGATACCATCTTACATTTGGATAGCACTTAAACAGTTTCTAAATGTGCTCACGTGCCTTACCCAGTGTGATGTCCGCCCTAACCCTGTGACCTTTGTAGCTACTATTACCCCATCTTTTAACAAGAAACTGAGGCTCAGACTAATCCTAGGACTAGAACAAGAAGGATTGAATTTGAACCCAGAGCTTGTGACTTGAGTCTGAGGGTCTGGCTCTTACACATGAGTACGTCTCATTTTCCTTTGAATCTGCAGCCTGAACACGTCTTCCTGCGCTCTCCATCTGGGGCTGCTAATTTAGCAAATGCCACTTAATATTGGGCATGGAGAAACAATTAGTAAATGAGTGATTCAGGTCAACACCAATTATTTATTTGCTTAAAACCTTGGTTAATATTGTCAGTGGTCCCAAGGAAATGAAAGTATGTTTGAAGTTCCCTAAGTGTTATCTCAACACCAGGGACCAAGCCCAGTCAACATTTTGATGTGCGGCCACCTGCATTCAAGACATGAAATCGTTCTTAAAATAGCAAAAGATTTCCCTAAACAATAAAAAAAACAGAACACCTTGTTCATAATTTTGCTTCATAGACTTGCCTGCTTAGGAAATTAAAGGCTATCACTTATTAAGCAATTACTATGTGTCAGAAACTGGGCTAAATTCTTATGTGTATATTACATAATCCTCAAAACAACCTCATATAACAGGTGCTATCAGTTGCCACATTTTACAGATGAGAAAACTGAGATTTTGAGAGATTAGATATTTTGCCCAATGTTACACAACTAGTAAGTGGTAAATATAGATTTCAAACATGTAGTAAACTACAGAAGTTGACTTTATATCACTGGATTATCCATTCAGCCATTTGTCCATACATACATACATACACACATCTGACACACCATCCATCCATCCATCCATCCATCCATTGATCAATCCATATATACATCTAACACTCCATGTATTCATCTGTACATACATACATACGTAATACACACATCTAACACTCCATCCATCCACCCATCCATCACTCCATCCATTCAACTGTCCATCCATTCACCTGTACAACATACACACATACATACATACATACATACATACATACAACATTCCATTCACCCATCCATCTGTCCATCCATACATACATACATCTAACACTCCATCCATTCATATGTCCACCCACCCACCCACCCACCATTCCAACTCTCCATCACTTAATCATATTTGTTTTTCACATACTATGTCCCAGCAATGGTCTCTGAACACAATATTTTAGAGTGATCAATCTTTAGTATAAAAATATACCCAGGCAGAACTCAGCTGCCCCTCAACTGCCCAGTTCTATCCACCTTAGAGTATAATCAACAGCTCTGAAAGTTTTTACATTGCTTTACCATGAGACCTTCTGGCCAAATGCAATTCTGAGTAGAACACCAATATAATTCGCTAGACCCTTGCTCTGCATGAGACCCAACCGAGGAGCCAGAGTCCTGCTATACCAAGCTCCTGCCCTCTTTCCAGGAGTCTCTAGGCTTCATAGAGTTTCCAAGCTTGAAAACAAACATGGCAAACGAGTGCCAAATAAAAAAGAAAACTTGGAATTTTTTGTCACAATCTTCACTCACTGAACAGACGGTAAAACTTAGATACCCCCACCTCCAAATTAAGTGGCAAACCTGGGAGCCCTAGTTCATCTGCTAAGTCTTTTTCACCTCAACTAATGCTTTTCACGTGGGTCCCATGAATGTCACCGCTCACTAAAGAGGGACAAATGGAAACCAGCCTCCTGTCTCTGTAGTGTCTCTGGATTTCGCAGCCATTTAAATGCCAGGGAAGGAAGAAAATAAGTTCAGCTAGTGTTCAATCAGTTTTCTTGTGCAGAGAGCAAGACAAGCTGGTTAGTTTAGACCCTTCATCACGCCCGTTCTCTTTTTCAGGAGGAACAGGAAGAAATTTTTGCTGTTGGATAGGTATGATAGAAAGCCAAATAAATGAATAATCCATTAATAAGCTATTCTGGTTAATGCTCTTATTCCTAAGGACTGAAAATACTCTTGGTTTTGAAGAATTTTATAAAAGCATACCTGCCTACTTAAGTAGAGTACACTGAATATAATTTTTTTAAATGCAAGGTTCTTCTATGAGAGGGCCACCAGTCTAATTTTTAGTTCTCTTCACAGCGAAAACTAAGTAAAATGCAGGTAGTCTAGGAAATGGAGCTATTCATATAAAAACTGCAGGACAAACCATGGAAGGTTTTTCCTTTTCCTAAGTAAATCTCTGATAGCCACTTCTTTTGGATTTCTCCTAAAAGTAGAGTGTAGACATTCTACTCCAGTTAAATACACTATTCTGGTTATTTCAGTCCCAGTTAACTGAGCTTTAACTTGACAGGGACAGCCTGGGAACAGCTAGCGTCCTTTTTCAGCTCATCCTCATCCTCCTCTTCTGGGCAGTCAGGGTCCTTTTATTCTCTGAAATATACACTCCAGACAAGGGAAGTGAATATATTTTTAATAAACATAGACCAAGGCGAATGGCTTAATTTAGTTCTCCTTATTCCTGGTTCTCTTGCAGTCCACTTGAAAAACACAGCTGCCGGCTTTGTGTGTGTACAAGACAGCTCTCCTCATCCAGAGAGGCTCCGAATGGATGTGGAGATCTCCTTTGTTGTGGTAACAATGTTTATGCATCTGCACTGAGCCGTTCTGCAGGTCTGAGCTGTCCCCGGCACAACTAGAATTCATCACAGCCAATAAACATCGCAGAACTCGGCGAGGGAAGGTCCGGCCTGCCTGCTTTGTTTTTCCGGCAAGCAGGCCAAGGTGCTCCATCCCGATAGGTACCTGTCCTGGGGCTGCCACTCCAGGACCAGCCATGGGCTCGGCAGAGAGTCAGTGTGCATCCCCTGGGGCCCCACTCATCCCAGAGCAGCATCTCCACACACTCCATTCCTTGCCTCATGAATCATTCGAAAATTGACCCAGGCCTGGGAAATTCAGTAGCATCGACACCGAGCCCAGACTTTTCGGAAATTATTAGGATTGTTTGTCTGAGGATGAATCAAAGATTTGGATATGTCAAGGGCAAGCTACCACTTGGAACTGGAAAAACAAAAATGCCTTCGAGATTTGTTCGATCACAGGTAAGAGATGCATGAATAAATGCAGCAGCTGTGGCTGTTACTGTGACCGTTGGTGTCCTCTTCTTGATTGGCTATGGGCACAGACCTAAATCCACAGGTGAGACAACATGAAGGTGGTGTAGCCTGGTGGTTAGACCTAGGGACGCTGGAGCCAGAGGGCCTGGGTCGGAATGCCTGCCACTTAGTGTACAGTATTGGTGATCACCAGCTAGTTACTTAAGTGTCCTGTGGTTCTGTTTCCTCATTGAAAAGATAAGGCCAAAAAGAATGTCTACCTCTTAGGGTTATTATGGAGATTAAATGACTTAATATCTATAGAGCACTTAGAACAGAACCTGGCACCTAGTATGCACTATATAAACATTTAACTAACAAATGCATCCAAGCATGACCTCCCAGTGTCCACAGAGGCTCAGCCTATGGGACCACACCAAAAGTATAGGTGGAAGAGGGGATTCTTGGAGGAGTGACTCAATAACGCCAGATGGCAAAACTCTCAGCAGAGAGAGTGAACCACATGGCATGGCTGTGTCCCTGGGTCATCCTGGAGGGGACCACCCACATCCCATACTTTCTACTCAGGCCTCAGGACAGGAATGCATCTGGTCATACACCAGTTTTTCGCTGAACCCTGAACTTGGCCTTTGTGAGCCAACTGCAAAGAGAGTGTTCCTTTCTGCATGGCCATCACAAATTGCATTTCCAATACGGGCGAGGATGCTTCGAGATAAAGTCCCAGTGAAAAGCAAAGGGATTTACAGCAGGAGCAAACCAAACCAGGATTCTATTGGGACATACAAGGGGAAATGGATTAAACTGGTCACGGCTACATTTTCTGCCAAAAATTCAGTTATTTTTTTTTTTCTTCATTCTTCCTACCTCCATTTTGCTTTCTTTTCTTTCTTCCCTTTCTTTTCCATCCTACCTTCCTTCCTTCTTTAAAAAAAAACACTAAAAACACTATTGTCATTACCAAGCTCAAGTATCTTCATATCAGTGAGACCACTGCAAGGGTGGGGGTACATAAAAAAAGAGCACCCCAAATCCTCTCTACTTTAATTAACTCACTCATTCATTCAATCATGTTTACGGAGAATCTACGTTGTGCCAGGCAGGCACTGCTCTAGTCACTACAATACAGAGAGGAACCAAACAGGCAAATACCCGTGTCCTCGCGACATCATGGTGGAGGAGATGGATTGGTGCTGACGGCTGGACACCAACCAATTTCCCCAAAGAATTTTTATGTTTAAATTGTTTATCTTTAAGTGTTTAAATTGTATTTGAATGACTGAGACCCACATGTTGCTCTTGACAACGTCACTTGTGGTTTCACTATAGAATTATAATCCCTTTTCTATACAGACAATATTTGCACAGGCACAAAGATTTAAAACCATGTCTCACGAGAAACAGACTTGTAACTAGGGATATTTATCCAGAGAAAGGAAGATTGAAGGGGGCCTTGGCTGCAATTCAAAGAGACGTCTTGTTGTCCTACAGAAAAATGGATACATTCCTCTGGGTTGCTCCATTTCTCGGACAGACCTCATGCCAGAGAAATCAACGTCTCCCCCACCCCCCACCCATGAGAACTAACTAGAATTGTATCTTAAGAATAGAATGGACCATCTCGAGGTGTAGGGGAGCCCCAGCTCTAAATGCAATGGCAATCTGGCACCTAAAGGGAGAGGCACTGAAATACTTCATAAGTACCTTTCTTTTCTTTTTTTTTTTAATTAAAGTTTATTGAGGTGACTGTTGTTAGTAAAGTTCCATAGGTTTCAGGTGTACTTTTCAATCAGAAAGTCTAAATCTAGGATGCTAAAAGCAAGCATTCACACGAGGCCATTCACAGATAGCAGTGGTATGAAGTGTGCAAGGAAAATGCATTTTTCTCCCATACTCTAGAGCTGTTGCATTTGAAAGTACAGATGTAGGCTCTGTTTTCCTGAACCTCCCGGGTGTGCTGAGATGGAGCGAGAGAACACACCTCCACAACTTGATAGCCCTCGTCCCACAACCAGGCTAACAGACCAGAGCAAGGCAACGGGACTTGCCCAAGGTCATGGGGGCAGAAAATGACAGAAGATGGAATTAGCCTGCCTCCTATATCAGCTCCCAGAAAATGCTCTAAGGTAAAGAAAGATGGATGACAACCTTTAAAAGTGAAAAAGGGGGCTTTGCTAGGTGTCCCTCAACAGCCACCTAAGCAGGCGAAGTGAGAGGTCAAAGTTCTTTCTATGAAGGGCCCAGGAACTGTGTAAGTACATCCTGTAGCTGCAATCCTGTCTCCTTAATTCAAACAGGAGTGCTGGGGACAGTAATGTAGAAGCAGGTTTCTCAGGCAGCATGGTCAATTGAGAAAGAACAGAGGGAGCAAACACAGAGTCCACTGGCCTCTGATTCCCAGAGACAGGGCAAGTCGTGCTAAGTCTGCCCCCAGGTCCCTAACCTCTAGTGCCCAGCTGGTCACCCTATGGCAGAAGAGAATGAGGCCAGCCCTCATTCTGGGGCTGTGGCATAATCTGTAACAGAATTCTCAAGGCCAAAAGAGTGAGTTTCTGGATTCTAAAAAGTCAGAGAGATAGAAAAGAAAGGAAACAAGAAGAGGGAAAATTAGCAGAAACCCCCAGAAGAATTAAAAAGGGAATTCAAAGCAGCCTACAGTTACCAATTCAGCAGAAATGGGAGCAGGCTAATCCCAATGAATGAAACAGACATGGAAATTACAAAACACTTTAAAGGAAATGCATTTTCACTGCTTCCCAAGCCATTGCAGGATTACAAACTAGGCAAACAAACAAACAGCAAACAAAATAAACAAAAATATCCCTGATCTTTGGAGAGCTACTTTATTGACTAGATAAGAATGATTTGTAATTAGCATGCCAAATGTCTACAAAAGAGCCTGCTTGAAAACAGTCTGTCCTTCTGCATGATTTATGTACCCTGCACAATCTTTGCAGTCGTGTGTGAGCTATTAATCTGTTCATCACAGCTTTTTTATCAGATAGGGAAAAGAAAAACAACTTCTCCCAGGTCCAATGTACAGAAATTTTGAATCTGCAGAGTCTGAACTCATGCAGTTACAGCAGGACAAGTTCAAGGACTGGAGGGAGAGAGGAAAGGAACTTCAACAGAAATGAAGAGAGTTCGAAAGGAGGACAGATGGAGAAAGAAGCAATAGTGGACAACGACACTGAAAGGAACAAGAAGGAACATTTTAAAGATGTGAGTTGAGAGAGAGAGAGAGAGAGAGAGAGAGAGAGAGAGAGAGAGAGATCCTCTACTAAAAGACCCGATTCTCTTCACAGATATTTGAGGGCTGGGGAGGAGGTGCTGGCAGTGGGGTGAGTAAGAAGCTGGCTGCTGAGGATCTGAGAACTGGAAAGCTGTGATTTCCCAGAGTATAAAGAGCCCTCCGAACCCATGGGATAGCATTCCTGGGAAAGCTCAGGCAAATTTCTTAGGATGCAGTGAAAAGTCAGAGAGGGCCAGTCCAATGGTGAAGCTGGAATCCAGATTCTTCCGCAGGGCTGGAGCGTTTGTTCTGGGCCTCCAGCCCGTCATTTCAGGGAGGTGGGTTAACATGACCCCGCTGCCCTCGGCACAGCTGCTCTGTCATCAGCGTTCCCTACTGATGGGATGAGGCTGATCCTAGGACCACGGAAGAAAAGCTCTCCTGGCAATAACACTTTTGCTATTATGGGGTTCAGCCGCCTCCCTGCTCGAGCCCTAGGGGTAACAGCAAGAGTCTGCATTCCCAGGACCTCAGAAGGGTCTGGAACACTCTCAGATGCCACTTAAAATGAACACACTCCTCCTGCCCCCACAATCCCTCTCAGGGTTCAGATCCCTCCTCACTGGGGCAGCAAGACTGAAGAGGGAAGAAGTGACTGTCTCAGTGGAAATCATACGTCCCAGAAGAGGACATTTGGCTAAGGGAACCACGAATATGTCCAAAGGACAGATGTCCTAAGTAATGAGACTTTAATGCCGGAGCTAATGGGAACAGTACATGGGACCAAATGCCAAAAAAGCAAGGACTAATGAGAGTGTTTGCGAAGCCTGCAGAAAGTGACTCTTCTCCCGAATGCAGGGCACAGGGCCAAGGTTGTAGCCACCCAGAGCCTGGTGGGAACTCAGCCTCCATGGGGCCTGAGATGGGGACGGTGGCTTTCTGCAAGGAGGATCAAGGAGTCTCCTGCCCTCTCACCAGGAGTGGGACTGAGTCAGGGTAGGGACTGAGAAATGCCACGTTCCTAGGGTGGACCAGGGAAATCGTTCCCACATCCAGCTCAATCAGATGAGTGCCCTGGTCAAGGACCCCTGCCCTGGCACTGAAAATGAGGGAGGGTGAGCCCCCCTACTGACCGTCACCATGGTCATAACCTAGACCACTGACCATAATAACAGGAGCTTGAGAGTAAAGCCCAGGGCTCCGGAGGCTTTCCCAGGACTCTTTCCTTTTCACGCATCATTCAGGACAGAGGGCTTGAGGGCACAAGAAACAGGAAGGGTAAGGAATTAGAAAGCAGGGCAAAGAGAATCGAGACAGGAAAAGAACAGAAGTAGAGCAGGGAAGCAGAAGTGAGCCGGCCAAAATTCTGTGTCTTGTGTGCAAAGTGCTAGATGTTGTAAACGAGGCAAGGAGGGGAAGCGTGATAGATGGAGCTGTTTGTGAGCTGTACATCTCAGTAATTAAACTGGGAACGGCTCGAGGTCCATCCTCTCACCTCCAGATCGCTCCTTTTCTCTAGCTCCCATGTTACTCTCAGGAGCGAGGACTCATGCGGAATTGCCATGAGGTTCTTTTAATACCGTAAAAGGCTTTGTGGGGGGTTTTTGTTTTGTTTTGTGTTTTGCTTTCTCAATTAAAATCAGGGTGTTGCATTTTGTTTTTGTTTTTTACATTTTCTTTGTATCGCCTTCACTATCATCAACCAATATAATCCATTCTTGAAAAAGAGGCCTTTACCACCCACCCTGGGCTACTTACATTGCATGCCCTGCCTGCATGGAATGTAAGTGGGAGCCACCAGCCCATTTCTGTAGTACCCCGAGCAGTGGGTCACTTATCACCCCATCGTTTGCTGTGACATGTCCCAGGACATTGGCAGGTAGGTCTTTGCTTTGTCAAGCAATCTGAGTATCACTGACCATTTACACAGGAAGGTGAGAGCCAGCTACCCTGTTGGCCTCCTAAGGAGATGGAGACAGCAATGTACTAGCTGTGTGATCTTGGGCCAGTTACTAAGCCTCTTTGAGTCCTTAGTCTGTTAAATGGGCACCAAGACGCAGAGGGCGACTGAAGGATGCAGTGAAACAACACATCTTAGCAGGGTGCCAGTACGGAGCAAGCCCCGGGGAACAGGAGCTCTCATGAGTGTTTCCCTATCACCCTCCCTGCTTCATCTGTGTGACTTGAGTCCTCACCTACGATCTCAGGTCCTCCTCAATACTGGCTTTCTGGGGTTACAGGGTGATGAGGTTGTGTAAGCTCCAGGGAGACAGAGTTCCCCACTTCATGACACTTGAGCAGAGGCGAATGGGCTCCCCCACCACAGAGCACGACTGACTCCTCCCAGAGTGCCCAAGGGTGCCCTTTAGGGAGTGACCAGGGCCAGACCTCTGTCCCAGCCCACACAATGGGAGCAGAGCCAATGCCCAGTCCCTTATCACGCGTGAACTCCTGACTGAGAGGAAGGAACGTCATCCCACCCAGAGCAGCACAGGCTGTTGCTTCTCCAGCAGCAAAGAGGAACGAGAACTGACAACAACTGCTGCATCTGGTGGCCCCATGTCACCTGCCCTTAAACTCAGCTTGCCCCACCCTGCTCCATCAATCTCATCAAATGAATGTACTTTTGGGGGGACTCAGGGAGGCACAGTCAGTGCGCATTTGGAATCTACCAGCAATGCCCCCTGGAAGCCCATCTTCCTGTGCTTGCCAACATTTCTGCTTCAGCTGGCTGTCTGGACCAAGCGGTGACCTCATCTGAATGCCAAATTACAGAGGCAAGGGCATTCGGGCGGACAGGAGGGAGGGCAGTGGAGAACACCTGGCTCTGACCCCAAGTCTAGGCACATGCATCCCAAAGAAATTGGGTCCCTTTACCCTTAGAATCAAATTAGGAATCTAAATTGAGCTCGGCCTACTACCTCACACAGAAATGTGGGGCATTCTTCCCCCCACCCCGCGCCCCACCCCCACACACCCTTTCTGGGCAGTTATTTTTTGCATATTTGACTCCTTTCTTCTCCCCTCTCCCAACTCCTGTGCTATCTGCCCTGATACACTGATATAGCATGAAGCTGATTTTCTTAAGGCCAGTAATTATCCCCTCCCCATGAGGAGTGAGCCCCTCGATGTGGTTGTCACGGAGCGCCGGCCTGGTCTTCAGGGCTGCCATGCATTACCAACCAGATCGCTTCTTCTGGGCACCTGCCTTTGGAGACGGCTGACCCAGCTCCGAGGAGAGCAGGTCTCATTACTGGAGGCACTTTTTTTTCTGGCTGATCACCCATTTCATTCATCGGCCTCAGCCCCATGACTTATCACTGCTTATGAGAATCGACTCTACCCTAAGAGGATAAAAATATGCTCCCGTTATGGAAGGTTACAATGACATGCCATGGGCTCTGAAAGCACTTCCAAGAGAAGAACTGTGACAACACTTTCCAGGGAAGCATCAGTGTGCGGCCTCCCACAGTGACTACTTAGAAGGACAACACATTAGGATATGTATGTCCTGGTTCTTTCAAAGGAAGAATCCGGCACACTGCAGACCTGAAGCTTCTCTGCGCTCCTCACCTTGTATTCACCTTGGCCCTGTGCTGTCCTGGCCCAGAGCTGAGAAACGGTGGGACTGGTACCAGTGAATGTATTCTGTGGCTCCCAGAGCCGTCTTAGATACGCAGGAGCCATCCTGGAGGACAAGTCTGAAATCACCCAAACACAGGCCCACAGGATGCCCAGAGGCGTCTGGTTTCCAGCAAAGCTGAAACTCAGTGAACGGGTAGGTCTCAGCATTCCCGCCCATCTCTGGGAAAGACAGAAAGCATTCACAGCCCATTTTTAATTAAGATTTCTGCCCACGGTTTTAGTCAGCGGCCCGTTGCTCTGGTTCACAACTCTTTGGCTTGTGCTGTATCTTCCTTCTTCAATGCATTATCAAATCTTATTAAAGGATGATGCTTAGATCAGGTTATTGCCCTTTTAAAAAGGTATGTGGAGAGGGGTGGCTCAGTTGCTTAGAGCGTGGTGCTGATAACACCAAGGTTGCCGGTTCGATCCCCGCATGGGCCACTGTGAGCTGTGCCCTTCTTTAAAAAAAAAGAAAAGGTATGTGGAGAAACTGCAAAAGGATCAGGGTAAATGAATGGAAATCGTTATAGTGGGTGGAAAAGCTGAGCGAGGAAAGGCTGGAAAAAATGTAGGGAAGAAAGAGAAAGAAGAAAGCTGTCACTCACATCTCTAATCTGAAAGTTATTTGGTGATGACTAAGAAACACGTGTGTAAAGTAAAGCAGAAGAATTTTCATTGGGCAAGACGGGGCTGAGCAGTACTGTGGGAAGACTGTTGGCTGGGACCCAGGCACCTAGTTCATGTTCACTCACCCTCTAGCAGGGCAACCTTGGCTTTGCGAGCCAGCTTCCCTGGACGTCATTTGTCTTACTTATAAAATTAGGGAGTTAGGTTAAATGACTTGCCTGCATCTGTAATGGATGACAAAGTAATAGAGATTGCTGCCCTGCCTTTTTAGAACATTCTGCTTTTACATCTAACAAAGAAGGAGGAAAAGGAGAAGAGGAATAATAATAATAATTAATAATAATAATAATAGACAGGGTTAGGAATCTGTCCTGAAGCGGGTTGAAATAAGCCTACTTAAGGCCAAGGGACTGGGACCCTCTGAGGGTTCACTGGTCAACCCTCCCACCAACCCCTCTTCCCTGTCTGCAGTATCTGCAAAAGAAGAGGCTAGAAATACGAGGTCATAAATGTGACTCCGGGAAAAATAATAGGTTGGAATCCCCCCCCCAAAAAAAAAATAAATAAATAAAAACAGGAAAAAATTATAGAATGTATTTCGAAAATGAATTTAACCCTAACATGGTCCAACAGAGCCATCTTCCCCATCACTAGTCTTAGACATGTTATACACAGTAATTTTGTGCTTCTAATCTATGTGTGTATACGTATATATATATATATATGTGTGTGTGTGTGTGTATATATATATATATATATATCCAAAACAATGTATACACATTTTAAGAAAGGAAAAAATATATTAAAAGTACGCTGATGGTAACCACTTTGAGCACCTCTTGTCATTGCAAAAGTCAAACGCGACTTCTGTTCATCTTCTGTTATTGGTATATATTGAGCATTACAATTTTAATACAGTTTTCCTTTCTTAAAATGTGTATACATTTTTTGGCACCGTGTGTGTGTGTGTGTCAAAAATTGTATGACAGAATGCACTTGAATTCACCATAATTTCTAAAATAGATTGTGCAGGACTCAGAATGGGGGGAGCGGGGCAGGGGAAGGAGTGTGGAGACATGCAATAGCCAGTAGCCGGTGCTCGTTCCAACAAGTGGTGAGGATTCTCACTGAGTACGGAAAGGGAGCCAGAAAGTTAAGATATAAAGGCAATCCTGCCAGGCCCTGGAGAAATCAGGCAGTGACACTGGAAGAATGAAGCTTCTTTTGGTGTAGTTCCCTTCTTTTCCAGATCCATAAGCAAGTCTGACTAGGGCTAGTGAATTAACCTCTTTCAATCAGTTCACTTTTTCAGCTGCCTTAACCACTGCTTCCTGCACAATTGATTTGAATCGACTGCACAGTCAATCTGACCTCTCATTAAAACAGATTGAAAACAATGAATTGGATTTTTTTCTCTACCTGTGCCTTGGCAGCCTCGAACTGTGGGTAAACTCTTGGTATCTTAGCAGCAGATTCCTCCCAGTATAAGCGCTCTGAGCCTGAGGGGGGCAAAGAGGGACCAATGTGCATGCCTTCTGGGCTTGGGATGGGGTGGGAGAGGACATGAGGACAGCAAGTAACATACCAGGGAGAACTGCCAATTCCAGGAATTTTTGAAAAGTATTTGCATAGCCGGCCTGCTAAATCAAGAATGAACCTTGAGAGCCTCATGTGTCCAGGGCAACATCCGCTTTCTAGTTTGAAACGTATCTTGCCCACAGCACGTGAGCAGGGCACACCTGTTGAATGAACGTATATGCACGTGGCTGCAGGCAGCAGGAGGAAACCAGGCATAGGGTCTGGGCAACACTATCCACTTCTCACCTGATTACCTTCCTCCTTTTACCATTTTTGCTCTTTCTGTTTCCTGGTGTCCTTACCTGAACGCCGCCTCCATAAGCCTTCTTAAATTCTTCCACAATTTCACTGCTTTCCCTACATGCATTTTTTGGGTTCTTTTACTCAAAGAAAATGGAAAACATGCAAAACTGAGAGACCTTCAGTCCAAGGCGAGATGCTTTTTCTTCCTTTCCTTCCAATTGAACTGCTATAGTTGAAGCAAAAACCAAGTTGACTCTCTGATTAGATTCAATTCATTATAATGAGCCCACAGTGCTTCAAAAAATGGAGTGTTTGGGGTGATTTGACAATTCATTGCCCAGGAACCTAGGGAGAGAACTCACTAAGTCATCCAGCAATGTGGTCCTGCAGTTATGTGGTCTGTGAGGAAGAAACAGAGCTCGGGTTTGTAATTAATTTCTGGAGGGAGAAAAGGTGGAACAAAGTACTCCCTTGATTCTTCTAGAAATAAGCAGAGGAACCCAATGATGAAGGACCCTTTTGATAACTGTAGGAGTCACCTCCTAATACTTTTCCTTCTTCCTGAAAACATTTGCTCAGGCTTTTCTTCCCACAATGCTGAGCACGCCCCTGCCCCCACCCCCGAATTCCTCCATCCCCATGGAGGAGCAGGAAGACCCACGGCAGCTCTGACTTCACCAACTGCATCTATAGCATCCTAATAGCTTGGATGCTATTAACCATCGGTTAATTAGCCATTTTAAAAAATTAAAAAGCCACACAGGTCCTCTCTCAGAATGAATCTCATCTCCAAGATACTAATGAATCGACTCATGTCGAAGAGGAACAGGTCTGATGGTGAGACAGCTAGCATGGAATTGAATGTCACAAGGGAGCCAGTCTCCTAGGACATTTCCTGGGCTGAGCCCCTGCCCTTGGAGAACATCGGCAGCCCCTCACTGAACAAACAGCCCCGGGAAAGCATTGCAGAAACTGCTTGTGTAACATTAAAATCTGTGGATGTCTGCGGTCCATCAACTTGAGCCTAGGCCTCGACAGGTAAAAAGGAGGGAAAGATGAGTTTTGCATCCTGGTGGGAAATGGGGTTCTGGCTGGGAAAGATGGGCGCCTGATATCCAGTGTGCTCTCCGGGTCCAGAGCACAGCACCCCTCTGCCCGTTTCTTTCTCTTCCCTGGAGTCCAGCTCAGTGTGACTATGCTCATCTATTAGAATCACCCGAGAGCTGAGTTTCCACTACAGACCCTGACTTCTCACATGGAAGCAGGACGGCAAGTCTAACCACTTCTGGAGAAGTCCAAATCTGTTCTTCCCTGCAAGGGCTGGAGAAGTGAAAGGAAGCCCTGACCTAAGGAATGTGTGTGCATGGGCTGGCCAGCCTGGGAACCCCAAGAGGAGGCAGATGGCTGATCTCAGGGTTTCACCCCTTCTAACACTCCCACAGACTTCCTTTCAGTGAGGCAGTTCTCCTCACTCGGCCCCTGCTTGCCCAACTACATCTTCAAAAAGAATCACACAAGAATAAGCTCCTTGACTTTTCAGAAAGGAAATGTCTATGCTGAAGTATTTCAAGGAATAATTGCATATCCCACCTTCTCCGCTGACCTCTGAAGAGTATACCTTCTTTCTTCACCCCCACTCTCCCTGGGAAAACGCATTATGGTGTAAATATTTATATCTGTTTGCCACCATGCTCTCCTTTTCCCTACCACAATTCCCCAACGAGTCATCTTACCCAATAAACTCCCTCGAATAGCGACCTTTGAGGTGTGAGCAAAGTGAGACGAATCATGGTGACACACACACGCAGGAGTCGGTGAGCAGCTCCCTGCAATGTGCACATTCACCCTGACACACCTGGGAAGGGGTCATGATTGGACACTGTTGTGTCTGAGTTATCCAGTATTAAAACGTAAGTTTCCCCGACCTGCCCAAGGTCACTCATGGAGTGTCCTAGATGGATCCCTCACACTCTGTGCCCTCCTCCCCCCAAACACAGAGACTGGCATTGTCCCCTACCTAACAAGCACCAGTACGACGGTTTCCAAAGCTCTGATCAGGCGAGACTGCAGCTGCTGGAAGAGGTGCTGTGAACTGAATAAAATCAGGAGGTGAGTGTGAGGGAGAAACATTCCATATTTACATAATGGTCGGAGGGCTGAAATTCATCTCCCTTCCCATGGTTACCGCTCTTCCCTGACCCCAGAAAGAAACTGCCCCCAGTGGCATCACCACTGAACCATACACCCACACACACACCGTTCATCCTAGTTTTGGGGGAGGTGGTCAGTGGAGAGGGGAGAAAACACCACGAGGGACAGTGATATCTCCAGGGTCACAGGCCAGTAGAACGCAGGCCAACACCAGCATCTACATACCATCAGCATCCTTCCATGTAATGATGAATAAACTCAGTAGGAGGTGGCAAAGTCAGGGCAGGGGGGCAGCTGTCTCTAAGAGAGCAGAGAGCAAAGGCTCAGAGAAAAAAGAAACCCAAAGGAAGGTTTGTGGGAATCAACCAGAAAGAGGCCACAGCCAGAGTGGAAGGTGTGAGGAGAAGCCAGGACCACAGGAGAAGGGGAAAGGAGACAACCCTCAGGGCCTGGAAACAGAGACAGAGGGATGATACGGACCAGGTCCATATGCTCAGGAAGGTGCTTGCCCACAGGCAACACCTTCTCTGTCTTCCAAGATGAGCCAAAAGAGACAATTCTTTGTCAGATAAGACCCAGGGAGTGTCTTGTCCTTATTTTGCTGTCCATCCCACCTGCCTTCTGCATTTTAGATCAGGCACTGACCCCGGATCATTTGTCACAATTCCTCCATCAGTTCCCAGGATGGGTCCAGGCACAGACTCACTACCTGAGAAACGATGGGAGTTGAATGGAAGGCAGTGGCACATTAGGGTGATGAGTGAGGGTTATAAACGGGACTCCTGGAAGCACCCTAATTCCAACACCAGAGTTTGTCAGTACTGAACTAGCCACACTTTCAGGATTTTGACTCAATAAAACCTGCCAGGGAGTATCATCTTTTCTCAACAATCACAGTATCAAAGGGGAAAAAATCATGCCTAGAAATTTCTGTCTGCCTCTCTCTCTTCATCAAGGTACAGGTGATGAATGACCACAGCAGTGAGGGAAGAAGGCTTTCAGGCCAAAAGGATAACAAGCAGAGTGCAGAGATGAGCTAAAGGTGTATGGTTCAGGGTGAGGGGTTCCTGGGCAAACTCAGAAGCAGGACTGATCTGGGGGCGGGGGGGTGGTCCTGGTTACTAGGGCAAATGCCAGAAACGGAGGCTTTTCCTAAGGAAGGATTTGTCCCCTAAAAGGACTCTGTTGAACCACATCGAGTGAGCCATTCACCATCACAAGGGGACTGGAAGCAGAGCTAAGTTTATATCCCCTGGGTGCTTCATTCCTGGAGTTGTAAAAAGAGGCTGGTTTCCTGTTCTCTGGGCTTTGACTTCCCAAAGGGCTCACTGGCAGCTAGAGTAGTCGGGTTGGAGGCAGGGTGAAATCAGGGACTACCATGTTTTGAGCTCTTGGTATAAGTTTTGGTAGGAGGCAGCCCCCACCGCCTCCCACCGCCTCCCTCATGTAAGCAGTGAAAGATGCCCAGCAGCTTTCACACAGCAAGAAGTGTTAACTCAGAGAGTCCTGCCTACAGGGTTTAAGAGAACAAATCCTCCAGGCTCAGCAGGAAAGACAAGCAACCCAGTTGCTTTACATTACGAGACACCACCTGCCCTTGGTCAATATGGGACAGATACATCTTTATTCCTTCCTCACCCAGGAGGCATCCTTTACATATCTCCTCCATCTCTAACACCATCCAGTTCACACACTAAATCACTTGGTACTCTTTTCTGCAAGGTTCTAACATTGGTCAGTTTCCTACATTGAAGATGCTCTGGTTTGACTCAGAAAACCAAATGTAACAAGAGCCTACACCAAAGTGCCTCCATGCCATGAAAACTAAACCCTGGATCCCCATCCAGGATTGCAGATTTTGTAAAATTCTTACACTCATACTTCATGGACTCCACCAATCCTTACTTTGCTTTGTAAATGCCCCTACTATCTCGACCATGTGTCCGGGTTCTGAAGAAATGGAGAAGCGGGGACAAGAGGCGCAGATTTATTGCATGTCAAAGAAGCAAGGGTGAAATTGACTTTAGAGACTCAGCAGAAACATGTGATGCCACGAATGGTGCGGGCAAGGGAAGCACGTTCAGAGGGATGAGGCTGCGGGGGACACCGGGGGGGGGGGGGGCACCCGGCCAAGGCTCTCACCTGTGGATGTTCATCTCCCGCGGAGGGCGGTGGGCCTTGTCATAGGAGACCTTGGCGAAGACACCGGCCACGATGACGAAGGCGATCACCCCGCAGGTGATGTAGACGGTGAAGTTGGTCTTGTCCTTTTCCGGGTCGTACTTGTTTTCGGGCCCCGGCGACACCACCTTGGTGCTGGGCGTCTGCACCCACCCCGGGCTCTGGTAGTTGTTGCACTGGCGCTGGTCCAGCTTCTCGTGGCGCTTCTTGCAGCAGAAGCGGTAGTAGCAGGTGCCGCAGCAGTACAGGTAGCCGCTCTCGCTGTTGTTGCACTCGAACTCCTTGTCGTACTGGCCGCTCACATCGTAGTAGCCCCAGCACGTCTCGTAAGTGACGGCCGCGCTGGCCGCCGCCACGGCCGCCGCGGGCTGTCCCCGCCGGCTCCCCGCCTCCGGGACGCCGGGCGCTCGGGCGGTGCCGTTCAGCTCACGGCCGCCCCGGGCCAGCGCGCCCCCCGGCCGCCGGCCCCCGACGGCAGCGGCGCCGGCGCTCAGGGTCCGGTTGGCTGCACGGCCGCGGGCGCCGTGGGCTCCGGGCAGCAGGTCCAGGGACTCCAGCGAGAGCAGCAGCAGCAGCAGCAGGAGGCTCCGCAGCGCCATGGCGGGGCCGGGCGGGAGGGCGCGAGGAGGCTTCCGCGGCAGGCCGCTGCCCCGGCCGGCGGGCTCCGAGGGCGACAGCGCGGGCCGGGTTGGCGGTGCGGGGCGGTCAGCGGCGCCGGGGCGATGGCGCCATCGAGGCGCGGACGATGGCAGCGGCGACGGCGGCGCGCGGTGCGCACAGACCGGCCGGGCGCGGGCTGCTCTGCTCTCACGCTGCGCGCCGGCTCCGCGCTCCCCCTGCGGGCTCGGCGCGCCTCCAGGGCAGCCCCATCCCCCGCAGGCAGCGGGAGCGGCCCCGCGCACGGATCGGCTCAGGCAGGACCCGGAGCGCGGCTCCCGGCGGCGGCGGCGACGTGGTCCTGTCCCGGCGGGTCCTGCGGGACAAGACGGGGAGCCGGTCACGGGGTGGGGCGACTGGCGCTCCCGGAGGAGGGAGACAAGAGGCAGGCAGGGAGGGAGCGCGCAGCCCTCGAGGAGCTATAGGCTCCGGGCCGGGAACGGCGCGAACCCCGCTCCCAAGACGGGGCCCGGCGGCCCTGCGCGCCGGCCACCGAGGGCGCACCGGCCGCCCCCGCCGGACACCTATCGGCTGCCCAAGCCCCCCGCCGCCGGCCCGGCAGCGCGCTCCCGCCGCAGGCTGGCTCCCCGGGACGGAGCCGACTGCAGCTGGGGTCGGGCAGCTGGCCTGGGGAGCGCGGTCGCTGGACCTCACTCACTCACCATGCCCGGCTGCGACTGCAGAGGCGGCGGCTGCCAGGCGGGAGCTCAGCGGCCGAAGCGAGCGAGCCGGGAGCTGCGGGCTCGCCGCCTGCACTGGTGCCGGAGCGTGTGCGAGAGGAGCAAGGGAGACACACGCACTCACACTCCCGCACACAAGGGAGCGCCGCGAGGGGAGGGGAGGGCAGCCGCTCACCGCCACCCACGTTTACACGCTCCGGAGCCCGGGGAGAAGGAGGGCTCTTCTCTGCTTCTCCCCCCTCGCGGCACTTGAAGCTCCGCGTCACCAAAGCCCAGGACACCCGTTAATCAACATAGCGAACCAGGCCGGCGAAGAGGGGCCGGGAGCTTGGGAGGGAGTGCCCCTTCTGGAGCCGGCCCGCAGAAGACCAAACCTCCCCTGCCTTTGCTCCGTCCAGCCCTGGAGGCGGGTCCTGGGCTGTGCGCTGCCAGAGCTGGAGTTGGGGTTTCTGCAAGCCTTTGCTTCTCCCTAGTGGCGACGCTCGCTGCGGAGAGAAGAGGTCAAACCCATTGCTACAGGTTCCTAAACTGAGACCAGGGGTCAAGCGGCTTATGTGAGGTTATTGAGCTGCCAGTGAGCAGGACCTACACTCTCTTCCCCTTGAGCACTCTGCTCCCGCCCTGCCTCCAACAGGTGCACAGGCACAAGAAAGCCGCAGCTGTTGAATGACTCTTCTTATTCCCTCTTTCCACTTTTTCCAGAGCGTTGAGGCAGAGTTAGATAAGTTCTCCGAGACTCAGCTTTGAAATCCCTCTGCTGTAGCTGAAGGAGGGAAGTGAGTGGACAGGGCTGTTTTCCTGTAAAGTTGCTGGTCTGGTCTGTGAAAAGAGGCTCAGGTCTAACTGTAACTCTCAAAGCCATGATGTTACCCCAAGAGGGAGTCACAATCATCATCTTTGGCGTATGTGGGTGGCGTATGTGGGGGAAATGAGAACAAAAAGCAACGGCCACTGCCCAAATCCTGCCTTCATGTCCTGGCCTTGTGTGCAAGTGCCCAGAGAGCTTAGGTTGAAGGCAGAGAGCAGGTTGTTAGACTGCCCATGGGGGTTGGGGGTAGAGATTGTCCCCAAGGCTGTCCATTCAGTCCCACTCATGCATGACTCAAATCAAGGATTCCCCCCTTAGGGAAAGACAGAGAGCCTCTTGTTGGAGCTGTAGAATGGAGAAATTGAATCTGGAACCCAGATTCCAAGGCACCAGAGGGAGACACTGGTCCTAGGATGGTAGATGCACAAACGCCCCTGGCAACTTCCCACTTGCTGCTAGCTCTCCATTCCCTGCCTCTTCGTCTGTACTTCTTCCCATTCCCTCAACTTCATCTCAGCTGCCACCCTCTTCTTAATGATTCTGTTTTAGAACCATTTATTTGGTGCCTACTCTCTACCAGGCATTGTGCTAAGTGCTGAGATAACAGGATGAAAAAAACAGCCCCTTTCCTCAAGGAGGGGGAGCTTGGGGAGACAGATAAACAAATGATCACCTTATTGTGGTTATGTCCCATGATAAAGATGGCACAGAGTGCTCTGAGAGCACATGACAGGCACCAACCTAACCCTGGAGTCAAAAGGTGGGAGTCCACGGTAGCTTTCTCGATACAGTCATGAGCTGAATCTTAAAAAAATGATTGAGTTAATTCAGCAAACAAGAGGGGAAAGACACTCCAGCAGATGGAACATCATCAGCAAAATCAGGAAGACATGAAATAGTGAGGCTGTGTGAGCAGGGGATATAGCAGATTAGCATAAACTCTGAGGGAGTCTTCCAAGTAAAGCTGGCAAAAGGACATTGTGTCTCCTGCCAAAGAACTTGAATTTATTCCACAGTCAATGAGAAACTATTAGTGGGCTTTACGCAAGGGGAAGGCACTGTCAGATTTTCACGTTCGTTGGATCTCTAAGTCAACTGGAATAAGGAACACTGCATGTGAGAAGAGCAATCGGGAAGCTGCTCTGACAATCCAGGTGAAAGTCAATGAAGGGATGAAGTACCTTACTGGGCTCAGTTGGTGCCCACAGTGGAGATGACAAGCATAGTCAAAAAAGCAGGTTCGGGACAGCGGTGGTGATGGTATGCTGAAGTGCCTTTAAGAGCTCCAAGTGAAACCCCAGCACAAGGGTTTCAAGCTCAGGAGAGCAGATAAGAAAAGCATATGCATTGGGGAATCATAACATAGGCATATATTGGGGGTGCCAAAAGAATGTATACGAGTGAGTACTTTGGTCAGCGTTGCTCAAGCAGTAGTTCGCCGTAATCAGAAGTGTCTGGATGCTGATGGTAACCATTTTGAGCACCTCGTGTAATTGCAGAAGTCAAATGTGGCTTGTATTCATCTATTGTTATCAGTTTGCGAGTTGAGCATTACAATTTTAGTAGTTTTTTCCTTTCTTAAAATGTGTATACATTTCTTTGGCACCCTCTGTATATTTAGTAATCACAACATTTTCTTTACCCTCATACTATGCGCAGTTTTTAAGTCAGTCCCTTCCTTTCCTCTACCCAAAGCTTTCACCTCCTCTTTATTGGCCCAGAATTGCCCATTTCATATCTAGGAGCTTTCTCACAACGGGTAGAAATGTGTCTTGCTCCTATGGGACTCTACCAAGATTTGATCAATGGCACTGAGTAAGGGAAATTACTCTGGTTCCTCAGACAGCCACCACCCACAATTTGTTCTGAACCCCTGTGCTCATAAATGGTAGTGTCAACAGACTCACAGAAAATAAGAGTATCGCAGAGTTGGTTAGGATCTTAGGGGATTATTTATTCCAACGCTTACTGTAGTACACTATATTTCTTTTTTTATTTTCAATTACAGTTGTCATTTAATATTATATTAGTTTCAGGTGTATAGCATAGTGGTTAGACATTTACATAACTTATGAGGTGATCCCCCCCGATAAGTCTAGTACCCACCTGACCCCGTACACAGTTATTACAATATTATTGACTGTATTCCCTATGTTATACCGTATATCTCCATGACTATCTTGTAACTGCCAATTTGTGCTTCTTAATGCCTTTACTGACACTTCTAACCCTCAATATTTGCCCCTTATAGTAGTCCGGATTGGCTGCCTACCAACATCCATTTCCCTACTTTCTCCTTCTAGTTTTGATACCTGTTGTTGACAGTATGGAGCTGTCCTTCCTTTGTGAATTTGATTCATTAAAAAGTGCCAGAGAAAAATCATCTTTTTCAACACCTACACCAACTTCAGACAGCCCTTAGCTCAAGGAAAGTGACCGAATCCCTGGCTCTGGAAGATTGATCCCAGCTGGGCTGGGTCGGCCATAATAATCTCATTCCCCTTGCCAATGATTTGTTAAGAATGGACATGTGATCCAGTTCTGGCCAATACAAAGTGAGGGAACTGTTGAGAGATTCTGGGGAGATTTTCCTTGCTGTTAAAACTAGTGGTAATTCCTCTACTTTTCTGAGTGTTGTTTCTCTGGATGTTATGATCTTGAGGCAGGGGGTTGGCGGAGTGGCCAAAACCAGTTATTAGTTGAAGCTGATATTCAATTTAATAGTTATTAGTGCTGCTCACTAAATATCTCTGCCGTCCAAACCTATAGTTGAATTGCAATTTTGGGTCCACTTGTGAGTAGAAGTAGAAAGTGACTTAGTACTACTGGTCAACAAGTCATGAGCAGAAAGGATGTGCATTATTTCTGAAGCGGAGCATCTAATTTCCACTTCAAGAAACTCTGAAGTTCTTGTTTTCTTCAGGCATAGTGACCAGCAATAGTCTATGTGGAAGTGGCTTTGTCAGCCTGTAAGTGACTACAGTGAGAAGAGGCCCCACCAAATAAAAATAGTGCCCCACCATGGACATGTAGTATGAGTGAAAATGTACTGTATCTTCTTAAAGCAACTGGAATTGGGGTCCGTTATTGCAGCATGTCCTACCCCATTCTGACTGATACACTGAAGATGGCAGATGGAAAGATGAAACAAGCATTATTGAGCCACTCATGGAACCAAGCCCAGGGGTCTCCCAACACTGGTCTTCTAGTAATGTGAAATAATAAAATTTCCTTTCATTGAATCCTGTGTGAATCTAGAGTTTCTGATGCAGCCCAAAGCATCCTAATATATGAGGTTTGACAATTAAGTTCGCAAACTCATCCTAGAAAAAGTGCTACATACTTCATTACTGAATATCACCATGGTCACCTTCGAAATACTCCCCTTGTGAAGCTATGCACCGATGCCAGCGCCTAGTCCACACTTCAAAGCAATTCTGGAACTCTTTTTCTGCAATGGCCATCAGAGCTGTTGTTGTATTACCCTTGATGTCCTGAATGTCATCAAAATGTCTTCCTTTCAATATCTCCTTTATCTTCAGGTAAAGAAAGAAGTCATTGCTGGCAAGATCAGGTGAGTAGGGACAAATAACTGTTCCACTATAGTAATTTGTTTACTGGCTAAAAACTCCATCACAGACAGTGCCGTGTGAGCTGGAGCATTGTTGTGATGCAAGAGCCATGAATTGTTGGCCAAAAGTTCAGGTCTAACTTTTTCATGCAGCCTTTTCAGTACTTCTAAGTAGTAAACTTGGTTAGCTGTTTGATCAGTTGGCACAAATTCATAATGAATAATCCCTCTGATATCAAAAAAGGTTAGCAACATTGTTTTGACTCTTGACTTGGACTGACAAAACTTTTTTGGTCATGGAGAATTGGCTGACTTCCATTGTGCATTCTGACGCTTTGTTTCAGGGTTGTATTGGTACACTCATGTTTGATCACCAATGATAACATGGCCCAAAACATCATCTTGTATCTCCAAAAGGTCTTGCCAAACTTCAACTCTCCTTTGCTTTTGTTTATCGGTGAGCTACTTGGGGACCATTTTTGCACACACCTTTCTCAGGCCAAAGTTTTCAGTTAAGATTTTCCTAACGGTTTCTCTATCAATGTTTACTTGATCTGCTATGCTTCTCACAGTAAGCTGACAATTTTGACACACAATTCAACCAATTTTTGCACTGTTTTCATCAGTTCTGCTCATTATTGGCCACCCTGACCTCTCTTCATCAATGACATGTTCTCTCCCCTCAGAAAAACGTTTAATTCATTTGTACACTGCCATTTTCTTCATGGCATCATCCCCATAAACTTGGACTAACATGTCCCTGATTTCACTTCCACTCTTGCCAAGTTTAACAAGAAATTTAATGTTTGTTCATTGCTCTAGTTCACACTCAGATATTCTCACGATGGCACACAAAAATATGCAACAACAATAATGAACGCCACTCAGCAAGACACCGCCACAAGTTGACAGGAACACAGCTGTGAGACACTGATATACCAAGGTTATGAAGCCTTACCAATCTGTTTGTACAGCACTGCCAATGGAAGTACACAGTGGCAAATTCACTAACTTAATTGCTAGACCTCATATATACATCATGTATTTTCTGTCTCCATTCTGACTTTCTCTAGGGATTCTACCTAGCTATGCCACTTTGTACTAATCATATCAGTTCCACGGAATTTGGTTTTCTCCTTTATAAAAGGGGGGTCTAAGTGGAGGACGTGTTTCTAACAAGCCATCTCTATTGATTCTTCCCACCATGAGTCTTCTCCATGGCTCCATGGCCCTGCACGATCTGGTCTTCTGCTATCCTTCTATGCTCATCTCCAACTACTCTCTCCTCACTCACTCCCTCCAGCCGCTTTGGTGTCCTTGCTGTTCCTCAAAGCTTTTGCATTTGTGGTCTGCCTGGAACCCCTTCAAGCCCCAGATATCTGCAGGGTTCTTTCTCATACCTCACTGGGTTCCTAGTTAAGCACCACTTATCAAAGAGGTTTCCCTGACCATGCTAATGAAGATAGCACAACCTTCACACCGCTACCCAACATTTCTTCTTCCATCATGATCTGTCTTTCCTCCATCATGAGGCATTTTCCATCGTGGCACTTACCACTAACAGATACACTTTCATTTAGATAGTTTTTGAAATTCTATTCTCACCTCCCACTAGAATGCCTGCTCTTGTTAGAACTTTGTTGTCTGTTTTGACTGTTGTATCCTCAATACCTAGAACAGTGCTTGGTACACAGTAGGCTATAGTAGACACAAAGAACTCATCTCCAGCTGACAGTTCTTCTAGGGTCTGCCTCAGCTGTAGAAAGTTGCCTCTTCTGGGAACACAGCCTTCCTTCCCTGGCATCTGTAGAGTAATCAAGTTGAGGATATAAAGTCCCAGCTATTTCAGCCCAATGTAGAAACTCTGATGGGCCATGTTTTCTCCAAAGTTCCAGAGCTCCCTAAAGCCAATGGCTTTGATGGGTCTGTATTGCATCTGCCCAGTCCTGCTTCCTCCCCCATTTCCACAGTTGTTGATCCCTGAAAACAAGCTTGCATGCCAAAGTTTGTCTCAGCATATGCTACAAGAGATCTGTGCCTGCTCTATAGGCATTCAGCAAATAGGTCTTGAATGAATAAATGACTGAATGAGCGAGTCTGTGATCCCCAAATTCCTTCAATGGCATTCTTATGAGTGATCATATGACTTCTGCTTTAGCATACCTAGTGACAAGTTAGAAACTGTCTCTTAAGGCCATAAATTCCAATGTTAAATAGTTCTAATAGAAAATTAGAGTACATTGGATTTTGTTATTGTTACTGATAGGCAAATCAGTTTATTGGCACATACTGAGCTGATAGTTGACTAGAGTCTTTTTCACACCTATGCTAGTTGGATGACTTTTTACATCCATGTGAAATACTTTATAGATATTTTAGCTAATTTTGTAAATTTAAGCCCATTATTGAAGCTTTTTAAGCATTTTAGGAACATGCCTTGTAATATGCTGTTTCTCTCAATGTAGTGGACATTTTTTTGTTGCCTCCCAACATTCTTTCCTCTTTCTTTCAGCCATAGTCTCTGATCTTTATTCATCCATCACTCTCATTCCTTGAGGTCTGCATGAGGTTCCATATGACCCAAATTTAAGTTGAACAACACATCTCAACTCCTTAGCACAAAGCTAGAGTAAGCCAGATGCAAAAGCTCATCCAATCAGATGGCTCACAGGACTTACGTGGGCAGGACTGAGAAAGATGCTCTCTCTTTCCCCTGGGAGGAGGTAAGCATGTCACTGTGCCAGCTGTCTTGTCCTGCGAAGGCAGAACCCAGGGCTGCTTGGGCCCCATAAGAAGCCTGAGAAAGGAGCCAGCAGGATACTAGGCTGAGCCAAAAGATGAAGGAAACACAGTCCTGCTGGCAGCATTTGAACCTTGAATCTAGCTTCATCTGAAGCCTGTCTACACCTGCACTTTTATGTTACCAGAGCCAATATATCCTTCCTGTCATTAAGCTCATTTTTATTGAATTTTCTTTCTGCAATTAGAAGGGTCCTAACTGATATAGCCGACCTCACAGTTGATCAACATAGCCAAAGTTTTAAGTGGAAGAAATAGTTTTGCCTTCCTCGAAATGACCTGACACATCCCCTACTCTGTTTCATGACAGAGGAGAGCTGGGGACTGGGGGCTGGGGATGGGAGGGGTTGGACAGATCAACATGTAGGAGATAAGACAAGTGGCCATTCATAGTTGATGTCGTCAAGGTGCCTCTAAATATAGAATTTAGGCTAGGACCCCCTAGTTTGCTGGAAGCTGCTGGAAGAAAGTGCAGCTATAGATGAGTTTGTTCCTGGCATGAAAACCCACACCAGAATGGGACAAGGTCAGAGGGTAATGACCAGCTGTTGAAGACTGTTACAAAGGTACAGCCAAGCTTACCATATGTGCAAGGAACACATCAATCTCAACCAGTTTTGGAAATTGTCAGAAACTCAGTATCCATTCAGATAGAATACCATAGATGCACAAGATTGGGGGAACCTCAGCAATTATTCACAGAACCAGCAGAGTGGATTTGTTAGGGGAAGAGCCCCAATTTTGGTGGTGGCATGAGGTATTGGCAGAGTAATAATGGGGAACTGGAATAAGAAATTTATGGTCAAAGATTTAGCCAACAGAGCCAACATGGGGAGGCACATGGAGAGGTTCAATTTGGTGGTTTGTTCCCTTGTGTGACTGACAGCAAAGGCGACTTGAGGAGCAACACAGGGGCTGGAAGCCATAGCTAGTTCTTAATTGAGACTGAGAGTGTTATTGAGATCGAAAGGATGATGGTCCAAGCCACTGACATGCTTTCTGTCTCAGACAGATCCTGTAGGTGAAACCAGTTACAAGGCATGGGGGGGAATAGCTATAAGAGGAATTGGGAGCACCAGCAACGGCAGGGGAACTAATCACATTTCTGTGGTAGATTAATGATGGTCGCTCCTCCTATCATGAGTTGCCATCTTTCTGTCCTCCTTTCGAAACGAGGCTGGCCTTGTGACTTGGTTTGACTTGGACTTGAATGGGGCAGAAGTTGTACTGTACCAATTCCAAGTCTAGCTAGTAAGAGGCCTGGCAACGTTTTTGCATGCTTGAGATCTAGCCGCCATGTAAGAAGCTTGAGCTACCCAGAATACTGAATGGCGATAGGCCATGTAGAGAGAGATTCTTGAAGATGAGATGTCATCTTTGGCATCTTATTCCCAACTGAACTCCCAGCTGAATGCAGCAGAGAATTGGACCCAAGTGAGACCAGAAGAACCATTTATCTGAGCCCAATCCAACCCACAGAACATGAGAAGTGAAAGATTATTGTTTTAGGTGTTTTAAGCCACCAAGTATTGTGATGGTTTATTACAACGCAATAAACAGCTAAGACCATCCACATATCATAGCACAGTCTCTAAATAGAAATGTATTAGGACCAAACCTCAGTCCACAAGATGTCTGAATCTATTTTTCATTAGCAGCTATATTAGTTTGCTAAGGCTCCATAATACAACACCACAAACTGGGTGACTTATAAATGAGAAATTGATTACCTACAGTTCTAGAAGCTAGAAGTCTGAAGTCAAGCTGTTGACAGGGTTGGTTCCTTCTGAGGGTTGTGAGGGAAGGGTCTTTTCCAGGTCTGTCTCCTTGGCTATACATGGCCTTCTTCATGTTTATATCATGTTCTCCTTGTATGCAATTTGGTGTCCACATTTCCCTCTTTTTGTAAGGACACCAGTCATATTGGATTAGGGTCTACACTAATGACTTCATTTTAATTTTATTACTTCTCTAAAGACCCCATCTCCAAATAAGGTCACATTCTAAGGTACTGGGGTTAAGACTTCAACATATGAATTTGAAGGTGGGGAGGCACAATCCAACCTATAACACCTACTAATGGAAGGGTGATGTGCTCTGTATAAAACATTATGAAAATGTGTGCAAATGAAGAAAAAAAGGAGAGAGGTCATGTTCACCACTATCTTTTATTACAGAGATGATAGAGAATGCCAGTTTAGATTATACTGGAAATGATTGGTCTTTTCCCTACCCTTTTCAAGGCTCAAAGCAATTGCTCTAGTGAAATAAGAGAGATTCCCAATAAGAAGCAAAGGAAAGGCAATGTCTATCCCTGACATTCCCCAACTACAGATGGAGTTAAGGAAGTGTGCATCATGCATAATTTGAACACTAGAATTGTGGCATTTCAGAACTACATGAGTACACAAGAATTTATGTCCTCCAGACTCTTTCTTCTAAGCCTATATCTCATCAGCCAGCCATGTGCAGGCAAGAATGACCTCAAATTATCTCTTTAACTAGCCTGGCCTAGGATTAACTCATCTCTCCATTTATTTATTTATTCTTTATAAATTATTCTGCCAACCAGTCCTTCAATAAATATTTAATGAACCCCCACTATATGTAAGTCACTGAGTGGACCCCAAAATATAAACAAGTAAATTATCCTTTTTGACTTGTATTCTGAAATCCTACTTAGATTGGATGGAACTACCTTCTCTCTACCACATACCAGATATTATCAGCTGAATGTTTGTTTCCTCCTCCCAAATTCATATGTTAAAGCTCTAACCTCCAATGTGATGGTATTTAGAGGTAGAGCTTTTAGGTTTATGTAGGTCATTTAGGTTCAGATGAAGTCATGAGGTTGGGACCCAAGGATAGAATTAGTAAACTTAGAGGAAGAGGAAGAGACCAGAACTCTCTCTGCCTTGTGGGACACAGCAAGAACGCAGCCATCTGCAAGAGTCTTCACCAGATACCAGCCCTGCTGCTACCTTGATCTTGGATTTCCAATCACCAAAACCATGAGAAACAAATTCCTGTTTCTTAAGTCACTTAATCTATGGTATTTTGTCATGGCAGCCTAGGGTAAGTAAGACACCAGAAATTGGAAAGTAAAAGTATCTTTTCAAGAGAACTTCAGACACGTTCCCCCACCTCCCTCCGCTCCAGTCTACCAGCTCCCTAGGACACAGAGTATTTCAATTAGGGCATGAGTTTCACTACTAGAAGGATGCCCTAGCAGATTCAAAGTACCTGAGGAGACATTCTGAAAACAACTGAAGAGTCTAGGGTGTGGGCCACTTGTGAGCTCAGTATCCCTCCTTTAAAGGGCCGCTTTCCTACTCTGATCATCTAGAACTATCAAAAGTGATTTCCTTCATGTTTGTTGCAAGGTCATTAGCAATGACAGGTGAATGTGCATGCATTTTTATACTTTTAACTCCAAAATGTAGACACCTGCTGTTAGAATTGGTCATGTTATTTTTTTAAACTAAATTTATTGAGGTGACATTGGTTACTAAAATTATATGGGTTTCCAGTGTACAATTCTACATCATCTGTAGAATTGTGTGTTCACCAATTGGTCTTGTTATTGTAGCAATCTTAAGAGTAAGGTTAGATTGTTTTGTTTTTTCTTCCCCCCCCCCCCTAACATACATAAAGCAGTTCTGTATCCCCAGATGAATATTGAGTCACAAAATAACTCATTTTAGTTGTGTGTTTCCTGGGTGAACTTGTACTGAGCCATTTTCAACAGTCATATTTAGTTGGATCTCTGGAATGTGATTTCTTTACATAGCATTGCAGTCAGTCACTCTTTGTGGCTAGAACAGGCTGTAACAATGCTCTGTGCAGTAATGCCCTGTGCCCATGGCAGACATCACTAATCAATTATGGATCCCTTTCTCGCTGAGACCAGTCATAGCCTCAGAGAGTCCTTCAACATACAAAGCTCCAAATAACCAGCAGCGATTAACTATAGTTCAAATTAATACAAGGAATAAATACTATTTGCCTAACAGCTCAGGGAGAGGTGACAGTCAAAATGGTTCAAGCATAATTCTATTACTTTGGGTAGACATGGTTTTAGAATTCTGTTTCAATTATGTAGCATTATTGCCCCAAACTGAAATATTTATGAAAGGAAGGAAGTGAGATCGCAAGGGATACCAACATCATTGTTTACTATATGCTTTTTATTGAACGACATCACTGGTTTACAGCTAGAGGAAATGCACACTGGGGTTAGCTCTTCCTGCAAAAAGAGATAACGAAGAGTGTGCCGGAGATAATCATCACAGAACCTCTTCCAGACAGTCCTGTGCGGATTCTGTGAGTCGCTATTACATTTTCTCTTTGGTTGGAATTTATTGATATTTTATTCAAAACCATCAGGAATTAACCTACAAATATATATTTCTTTATAAAACTAAGAGGCCAGTTAATGAGCACATTAAACATAGATGTGATATTTTCTTGGCATAGGGTTCATATCAACCAGCATTCTACTCATATATCAGTGTAAACTGTTTTTCATCCTTCTTGACTTACCTTTAGAGCACATCTTTTGTCAGATCAAGGTCACTTAGGTGACCTGGAATTTTGTTTCTGACTTCCATGAAGTTAAACGTGTTATAAAGAGTGGTTTCTTCCGTAGACTAGGTACATGTGATAAAAAAAAAAAAAAATCCACCACAAGTAGTTAGTGTGGCTTTTTTTTCTTTAAAGGAAAAAAATCTTGAATTAACTGGTTGTATCTAACCCACCGATCTATCCAATTGACCAAGCACAAATTGGTAATTAATACAGCCAAATGAATAAACAGCAATTCTTGATTCAGTGTCAGGAGGTGTAGACAGTATCTGATTGGACCATCTATTGGTTGAGTGCCAAGCTAATGATGAATCACTGAAGAGACAAATGTCATCATTAAAATAACTTAGGTAACTGGGCTGAAAGTACCAGTTTTTGTTATTGTTAATTCCATCAATTTTCAAAATTATTAACTTGATCCTGGAATTACTTCAGCAGACAGATGTCCTTTCTGATATCCTGAGCCTTGATCAAGACATTGAACAATTTCTTTTGCAGACATAACCAATGTTAAGATAGGGTCTCTTGGAGCCAGGAACCAATTTAAGAAAGGAAGTCTGGCCCGGATGCTTGGCAAAGGAATTTCTGGAGATAGTTGGCCAGAGAACCTAAGAACCATGTTTTCTACCTTTGCTCAAGGGTCTAGTTTTCTCATTTATTTTGCAAATCTTAGCCCAGCACCTGATTTCATTTCACCCTCTTGTTCATTCCCTATCCCCCAACCTCCAGTTTCCAGCCCCCAGTTCCAACTCCATCTCCTAGAAGCCCAAGCTTGGAGAGAGGAGATGAACTCCCTCCAAAATCTTCTACCAGGATGAGTCACCAGGGGCTGATGGAGAAGGTCATGGTAGTGTTGGTGTGGTGATGGAGGCAGCTACAGGGTTGCAGACAGTTACAGATCAAAGAGACAAACTGGGACCAAGAAAATCCAGAGACATACAACATTGGAGTTATGCTCAGGCCATTTAGAATGGGCACAAACTCAGTGAAATCACACCTGGAGAACAAGGCAGACGATTCATTTAGAACCAGGCAGTCGACCCAGAGACATTACACCAAAGAAGGAAGTCAAGGCAGGCAGGGAATTAAATCTGGCAGACCTAAAAGACCTCAGAGCAGGAAAGGTGATGATTCAGTGTCTGTCCAGAAGTTGGGAATAAGGATGTCCATGAGAACTGACAGGCAGAGCAAGATATTGTCACCGGGTCCAGTCACAGTGACAGGGACCCTGGCCAAGAAATGGCTTACACGCTTTCAGCATGAGCAGTTATTTATCCAAAAGCATGGGTTCTCCAGGGCTTACAGGAGGAAATAGCTAGAGATGTAACTGATGTGTGGGATGAATCCTGCCAGGTCATGTGTGATGAGCCTACTTGGTTGACCGCACTCAAATCCCTCCACGTTACTTTCATCACAAGTCCCACCCTCACCCCTGAACAGATTTCATAAATACGCACAATATACTGGTTGCACAATGTTCATGAATGAAGAGTGTCTAATTGACCATTGTTTTTATTCCTTTTTATTTTACCCTTCCTCCCATTATTTCAGTTTTATAGCTTCTCAAGTTTTTTTGTGTGTGTGTTTTTCCCATCAACATGTTCCCATTTTTGCATATATCTCCCTAGGGTATTTTTAACACATTTAATTTCAGGATATGCCATTCCCTCTGAGAGATAATATATTCCAGGAGAAGAGAGAAAATTTGGCACAAGAAGTTAGGAATTTGGTCTTAATTCTCATCTTCACAGTGCTTATTGCCTTACCTCAGAATTTCCTTATTTCTTGCTCTGTCACCTTTACAGACATGACACAGTGTTCAACAGTGTTTATTAACCTGGGGATAATGGTGAATCTCTTGAAATTATAGCAAAATTGTGTGTGTTTATGCACACACAGATGCTCTCTCTTTTTAGGAGACATCTCATCAGACAATCAAATGAATTCAGACCCCACAAGAAAAAATAAAAGCATTAGTGTAGGACAAAAACCCTAAAAATTAAACTCAGAAGATTTGAATTCCAGTCTCACAGCTACTTTTTCACTAGTTCAGCTATTCGTTCATGACCTGCTGGGGGGCAAAGTGTCCTTTGCTGTAAAATAGAGAAGGTAATTCTGGCTTTTCATACAGCACAGGTCATAAGGATTAAATGAGATCACAGATATTAAAGTATTTTGGAAACTCAAAAGTTCGATAAAAGTGTTCATTTTTCTTATTCTGCCAAATCTCTCAGTTATGCAAAAACATAAGGGCTGGATCAAAAGTCAAACCAAACCAGTTCTGGCAGCAAGGGACATGCTGTTTTTGAAGCAGACACATGTCCTCTATGATATTTAAGTCTTACCAACAGAAGCATCATGGCAGCTATCCATTTTATTAAATCAATTATCTGGATATTTGAACAAATGTGATTACATATTCTTGCTTCACCATTTCTATCTGGACCCTACTCTCCCCTTGGTGTATAATTGTTACTGAGGGCACAGCACTCGTATGCACAGCTGCCCTTGGAGAACGATTTCTAAGAGGTTTCTGAAATTATTTCTGTGTGGCATTGACTTTGCTACCAGCTCCAATGATGGCCAGTTTGGAGGAAAGGATGGAATAGTTCAATACATTTCCTCCAACAGAGAAGGGCTTTCACCTAAGTGGAGCCCCGGATGATTTTGGAATCTGAGACCAGAGTGAGCCCAGCTAGCAAATTAAACAAGAGCCAGATGGAAAGAAGCCAGAGTGAGGACCCAAAGGACAGGGTTACCCTATATTACCAAAAGAGTAACACATTTTAATTTGTTAATACAACAAACAAAGAGGCAGCAGCCTTTGCTTGCTTCTGATTTGCTCACACATTAAATGGGTTGGGTTTGAGAACACAAAATCGTTTCTTCACCTAATTGAGAAGTTGTAATTTTCATGAGAAAACAAAGGGCCACACAGGAGACAAAATGTAAAACAGAAGGATGCGTCTAACTGATAAGAACTGAATTTATTAGAAAATCCCCTTAAAGCATGCATAATGAAATGAAAATAACCTTATTAATTCAACATTAAGAGGAAAACGTTAGTCTTATAAATATCAGGAACGGAAAAAAAATTCACATTTCATAGGATGCAGCATGGGAGATATGGGTTTATGAGGATTGTTTAATTTTGAATACCACATATGTCAACTTTATGGCTCCTTCCCCAAATTTGCTTCTTTCGTTCTATGGCTCGGTTATCCTACTCTGTCAACAAGCCTAGAACAAATAAATTGGATACCTGAAAATATTGCTTTCATTTCCAAATGAGACTACCTGAAATTATAGGCATTTAGAACAGCATTAAATTTTAAAACCACAGCTTGCAACCATTATAATTTTTTACAATGTAAACATGGCTATCGAGGTGGTTGTGAACCTTCTGGGCTTTGATGGCAACAGTAAGGGTTTTCTTTTAAGTCTGGACTCACTTCCATGGGGTAGTGGACATTTATGTTTTCAAGCAAGAGATATTTTTAAAAATTATTTTTCTTCAGTTACAGTTGCCATTCAATATTATTTTATATTAGTTTCAGGTATACAGCATAATGGTTAAACACTTATATAATTTATGCAGTGATCCCCCTGTTAGTCTAGTACCCACCTGGCACTATACATAGTCGTTGCAACATTATTGATTATATTCCCTGTGCTGTACTTCACATCCCCATGACTATTTTGTAACTATCGATTTGTAGTTAACTCTTCACCTTTTTCACCCAGCTCCCCAATTGCCCTCCCCTCTGGCAACCATCAGTTTGTTCTCTATATCTATGGGTCTTTTCCTCTTTCATTTTTTTGTTTATTTTGTTCTGTAGATTCCACATATAACTGAGATCATACAGTGTTTGTCTTTCTCAGTCTGACTTATTTCACTTAGCATAATACCCTCTAGGACTACTCATGTTGTCAAAATTGGTAAGATTTCATTCTATTTTTATGGCTGAGTAATATAATATTCCATTGTACATATATACCACCTCTTCTTTATCCAACGGTCTATTGATGGACACTTAGGTTGCTTCCATATCTTGGCTATTGTAAATAGTGCTGCAATGAACATAGGGGTGCATATATCTTTTCAAATTACTGTTTTGGATTTCTTCAGGTAAATACCCAGAAGTGGAATTTCTGGGTCATACGGTAGTTCTATTTTTAATTTTTTAAGGACCCTCCAAACTGTTTTCCATAGTGGCTGTACCAATTTGCAATCCCACCAACAGTGCACAAGGATTCCCTTTTTTTGCATCCTTGCCAACACTTGCTGTTTGTTGATTTATTGGTGATGGCCATTCTGACAGGTGTGAGGTGGTATCTCATTGTGGTTTTTATTTGCATTTCTTTGATGAGTAGTGAGGTTGAACATCTTTTCATATGTTTATGGGCCATGTGTATATCCTCTCTGGAAAAATGTTTACTCAGGTCCTCTGCCCATTTCTTACATTGTTTTTTGTTTGTTTATTTTTAAATTTATTTTTATTTTTTTGGTGTTGAGTTGTATGAGGTTTTTATAAATTTTGGATATTAACCCCTTATCAGATGTATCATTGGCACATATCTTCTCCCATTCAGTAGGATGTCTTTTCATTTTGTTGGTGGTTTCCTTTGCTGTGCAAAAATTTTTCATTTGATGTAGCCCCATTTGTTTATTCTTTCTTTTGATTCCTTTCTCTAAGGAGATAGATCCAAAAATATACATTACAGAGAGCGATGTCAGACAGTTTACTGTTCATGTTTTCTTCTAGGAGTTTTGTTGTTTCAGGTCTTACATTTAAGTCTTTAACCCATTTTGAGTTTATTCTTATATATGATGAAATAAGGTGGTCCAGTTTCATTTGCGTGCATATATTTGTAGAGTTTTCCCAACACCATTTATTGAATAGACTGTCTTTTCTCCATTGTATATTGTTGCCTTTTTTATCATAGAGTAAATGACCATATAAGCGTGGGTTTATTTCTGGGTTCTCTAGTCTATTCTATTGAACTATGTGTCCGTTTTTTTGTTGTTGTTGTTGCTGTTTTTTTTGTTTGTTTGTTTTGTTTTTGTTTTTGTTTTGCCAATACAATGTTGTTTTGATTAGTATAACCTTGTGGTATAGTTTGACATCAGGCAGAGTGATATCTCCAATTTTGTTCTTCTTTCTCAAGATTGCTGTAGCTGTTTGGAGTTTTTTGTGGCTCCATATAAATTTTACAATTACTTGTTATAGTTCTGTGAAAATGCCATTGGTGTTTTGATGGGGATTGCATTGAATCTATAGATTGCTTTGGGTAGTATGGACATTTTAATGATTCCATCCATAGTGCAGTATATTTGTATCGCTTTCATTTATTTGTATCGTCTTCAATTTATTTCTTTAGTGTCTTATAGTTTTCTGAGTACAGGTCTTTTACCTCCTTGGTTAAATTTATTTGTAGGTTTGTTTTAAAAAAAATTTGATGCAATTGTAAAAGGGATTGTTTTCTTCATTTCTCTTTCTGATAATTCATTATTGGTGTATAAAAATGCAACTGATTTCTGAATATTAATTTTGTATCCTGCTACTTTACTGAATTCATTTATCAGTTCTAATAGTTCTTTGGTGGAATCTTTCGTGTTCTCTCTGTATAGTATTATGTCATCTGAAAGTAATGACAGCTTTACTTCTTCCTTTACAAATAAGATGCCTGTTATTTCTTTTTCTTGTCTGATTGCTGTGGCTAGGATTTCTAATACTATGTGGAATAAAAGTGGTGAAAGTAGGCATCATTGTCTTCTTCCTCGTCTTAAGGAGAACACTGTTAACTTTTATCCATTGAGTATGATGTTAGCTGTGGGTTTGTCATATATGGCCTTTATTATGTTGAGGTATGTTCCCTCTATGCCCACTTTTCAGAGTTTTTTATTGTAAATGGATGCTAGATTTTGTCAAATACTTTATTTGCATCTATTCATATGATCATAGGGTTTTTATCCTTCATTTTGTTTCTGTGGTGTATTATATTAATAGACTTGCAGATATTAAATCAACCTTGCATCGCAGGAATATATCCCACTTGATCGTGGTGTATGATCTTTTATTGTATTGCTGAATTTGGTTTGCTAATATTTTGATAAAGATTTCTGCATCTATGTTCATCTGGGATATTGGCTTATAATCTTTTTTTGTAATGTCTTTGTTTGGTTTTAGAATCAAGGTGATGGTGGCCTTGTAAATGAGCTTGGGAGATTTTCCTTCTCTTATATTTTTTGGAATAGTTTGAGAAGGATAGCTGTTAATTCTTCTTTGAATGTTTGGTAAAATTCATCTGTGAAGCCATGCAGTTCAGGACTGTTGTTTGTTGGGAGTTTTTTCATTACTGATTCGATTTTGTTAGTAGTAATATGTTGGTTCAGATTGTTTTATTTCTTCTTGATTCAGTCTTGGAACATTGTATGTTTCTAGAAATTTATCAATTTCTTCCAGATTGTCCAATTTGTTGGCATATAATTGTTTGTAATATTTTTCATAATCCTTTGTATTTCTGTGGTGTCAGTTGTTGCTTCTTTTTCATTTCTGATTTTATTTATTTGGGTATTCTCTCTTTTTTTCATGATTAGCCTGGTTAAAGGTTTATCAATTTTATTTATCTTTTCAAAGAATCAGCTCTTAGTTTCATTGATTTCTTGTAATTTTTTTGGCCTCTATTTTTTTTTTTTTTCTGCTCTGAAGTTTATTATGTCCTTCCTTCTACTCACTTTGGGCTTTGTTTGCTGTTCCTTTTCTAGTTCCTTTAAGTGTCAGGTTAGATTTTCCTTTGAGATTTTTCTTGTTTCTTGAAATAAGCCTGTATTGCCAGGTATTTCCCTCTTAGGATTGCTTTTGCTGTGTCCCATAGATTTTGTGTCATTGTGTTTTCATTTTCATTTGTCTCAAGGTATCTTTTGTTTTCTTCCTTGATCTCATTGACCCAATTCATTATTTAGTAGTATGTTATTTAGTCTCCATATGTTCATGTGTTTTTCAGTGTTTTCTTGTAACTGATTTCTAGTTTCATTTCATTGTGGTTAGAAAAGACACTTGATATGATTTCAATCTTTTTAAACTTTTTGCAACTTGTTTTGTGGTCTAACATGTGGTCTATCTTGGAAAATGTTCCATGTGCACTTGAAAAGAATGTACATCCTGCTGCTGTGGGGTGAAATGCTCTAAAAATACCAATTAAATCCATCTGGACTAGTGTATCATTCAAGTCCACTGTTTCCTTGTTGATTTTCTGTCTGGAGATCTGTCCAGTGGTGTCAGTGGGGTGATAAATCCCCTACTACGATTGTATTTTTGTCAATTTCTCCCTTCATGCCAGTCAATATTTGCTTTATATGTTTAGGTGGTCCTATATTGGGTGCATAAATGTGTACAGGGGTCTTGTTCTCTTGTTGGATTGATTCCTTTATCTTTATGTAATATCCCTCTTTGTTATTATAGTCTTTGTTTTATATTTTTAAATCTGATATAAGTATTACTATCCCAGCTTTTTTTCATTTTCATTTGCATGAAATATCTTTTTTCATCACTGTACTTTCAGTCTCTGTGTGTCTTTCTATCTGAAGTGGATATCTTGTAGATAGCATATGTATGGGTCTTGTTTTCTTATCTATTCAGCTACTTACCCTGTGACTTTTGATTGGGGTATTTAATACATTTACATTTAAAGTGATTATTAATAGGCACATAGTTATTGGCATTTTATTTTTCATATTTATGTTCTTTTTTTCACCCCCTTCTTCCTCTCAAAGAAGTCCATCTAACATTTCTTATAATACTGTTTGGTGGTGATGAACTCCTTCAGCTTTTTTCTTGTCTGGGAAGCTATCTCTCCTTCAATTCTAAATGATAGCTTTGCTGGGTAGAGTAACCTTGGTTGTAGGTCCTTACTTTTCATCACTTTGAATATTTTATGCCAATCCCTCTAGCCTGCAAAGTTTCTGTTGATAAATCAACTGACAATCTTATGATAGCGGCTTTGTAAGTAACTAGCTGCCTTTCTTTTGCTGCTTTTATGGTTCTGTCTTTGTCTTTAACTTTTGCCAGTTTAATTATAATGTTTCTTGGTGTGGCCCTATTTGGGTTCATCTTGTTTGGTACTCTCTGCACTTTCTGAGCTTGTATGTCTATTTCTTTTGCTTAGGTTAGGAAAGTTTTCCATTATTATTTCTTCAAATAGGTTCTCAGTTCCTTGCTTTCTCTCTTCTCCTTCTGGTACCCCAATGATGCAAATGTTGTAATGCTTGATATTGTCCCAGAGGTCTCTTAAATTATCCTCATTATCTTGTTTTTTGTTTTTTTGTGTGCTTCTTTGTTTGTTTTGCTGTTCTGTTTGGGTGTTTTATGCTACCTTGTCTTCCAAATTGATGATTTGATCCTCTTCTTCATCTGTTGGTTATTTCTTCTAGTGCATTCTTCATTTCAGTTATTGTATTCTTTATTTCTGACTGGTTCTCTTTTAAGGTTTTTATTTCCTTTTTTAATGCTTACTATGTCTTTGTTTTTGTTCTCACTGAATTAATCTATTCTTCCCCTAAGACCATTGGGCATCTTTATAACTATTGTTTTGAACTCTGTATCTTGTAAGTTGCTTGCCTCCATTTCACTGAGTTCTTTTTTTGGAGTTTACTTCTGTTCTTTCAATTGGGACATATTTCTTTGTTTCCTCATTTTAGGCTGCCTCTCTGTATTTGTTTTTATGTATTAGATAGATGTGCTATGTCTCCCAGTCTTGGCTGGATGACCTTATGTAGTAGAGGCCTAGTGGTTCAACTCCCTGGTCATCTGAGTCAGATGTTCCAGGAGTGTCCCTTGTGTAAATTGTGTGTGTTCTTCTATTATAGTTGAGACTTGATCACTATTGGCACAACAGTGGATAAAATTTGACCCTCAGGCTGACTGGCTATAGGCTTTGGCCATGTCCACATCTTATAGGCTGCTATGTGCGTGTCTTACCCCATAGAGCAGGATTCACCTGCATGGCTCTGGTGTCTGCTGAGACCGCCCTTTGGGTGTGCAACTTATGGGGCTAATTGGGTGGTACTCTGCTGTGATCCAAAGCCGACCTCCAGATGTGTTGGTTCTGGGGCCTCCTGGGAGGGTCTCCTGTGCTGGTCCACATCAGCTACTGCCAGTGACCAGTCAGGGACTACCTGGTAGAAGCTACAAAGCGATCTGAAGTTGGTCGTTCCCTTTACTGGCCCTGGAAGTGCTTGGGAGAGGTCAGGCTGTTAACACGTTGCGGATCACGAGAATCTTCGTTTTTTCTGAGCCATGCGTTAAGGACGGATAATGAGAATTCTCGTTTTTACTGTTGACTCTTTTTACTTTGCACATTTTATTGAATTATTTGTGTTTCGTTCATAACAAAGGAAGCTGCTTTCTGCAGTATCACACCAGGAGGGATTACTAACATCATAGGTGAGTAAATCCTAAAAAATTCCATAGAAAAATAATAAATGACATAGAAGCATTTATGCTTTAAAGAGAAGAATGCATTTTAAAGTAGTTTCTTTTAAAAACCTGCCGGAACAGAGGGGTATGAGGGATTTAAACCCCGCCGTACGCAACGTGTTAAATGAGGACAGCTGTCACCAGTTCCAGGCCTGGCATAGCTCTGCAAATAGCTCAGGGCAGTCTGAGGCCTCCTGCTGCCTGCCAGCTCCCCACCCCCATAAGGCTCTGCCACTGATAGAAACTCATGCAGTTGACAAGTTGTATAAGGCTGGGTCTCAGGAGGTCACCAGGGTGGGATAAGTTGTGTTTATTTGGTTTGGTGCCAGTGCTGAGCCTGGAGCTACTCAGCAAAATGTCCCAGCACACCAAAGCCAACTGTTGCATGCCTGGGACCCGTGAACGCCTGAGAACTGTATAAGAAAGAGTGCAACATGGGCAGCACTGGCTCTGGCATTGCATGAGTTGGTTGGGGTGGGGTCCCAGGGAGTCACCAGGGTGGAGCAAGTGGAGCTCACCAGGCCAGTACAGATTCAGATTCAGATTTGGCCATGTTGGGGAGGGCTCATCACAGGAAAAATGGGGCCCAACTCCTGGCTGCAAGGAAGGAGGATTCTACACAGGGGAAATTGCAACTGTTCCTCTGGTCCTCAGTCTGAAGCCACACAACTCAGCCTCTCCCTGTATGTCTCTGACTCCTTCCAAGTAACCATCCCTCTGCTGGCACCCAGAATGAGTACCTGCGAGTGAGAGAGTCTGTGCATCGGCCCTTTAAGAGGATGTCAGGGTTTCCCACAGCCCGCCATTTCACCCAAATGGTTGGAATCTCCACTGCTTTTCGCCGCCAGCTGTTGTGGGGCCTTCTCCTTCTGGCACTGGTACTTGGAGCTGAAGAACCTGGTGTGGGGCTGGAGTCCCTCACTCCTCCTGGGGGGGACCTCCATGGCAAAAGTATCCTGTGGTTTCAACCACCACAGGCAGATATGGTGCCAAACTGTTCTGCATCTCCATCCCTCCTACTAGTCTTGATGTGGATTCTTTATATCCCCAGTTATAGGACTTCTGTTCAGCTAGACTTTAGATGATTCTCCAGGTTTATTATTCTATAACTTAATTGTAAATTTAATGTGGTCATTCAAGGAGGCAGACACAGTGTTTATCTACTCTGCCATCTTGGATCCTTTCCCCCAAAATAACGTTGATACATTATTGTTAACTACAGTCCATGCTTTATTCTGATTTCTTTAGGTTTTCCCTAGTATCCTTTTTTCTGTTCCAGGATCCCATCCAGGATGCCATGTCACATTTAGTCATCATGCCTCCTTAGGTTCCTCTGGACTGTGACAATTTCTCAGACTTCCCTTGTTTTTGATGATCTTGACAGATTGCAGGAGTAACGGTCATGTATTTTGTAGAATGTCCTTCAACTTGTGTTTGTTTGATGATTTTTCTCATGATTAGACTGGAGTTATGGGTTTTGGGAAGGAAGACGACCACATAGGTGAAATGACATTCTCCTCATATCAAGGAAACATGTTATTAATGTGATTTTAAAATAATAATATTAACTTTGATCACACCTGCTGAGGTAGTGTTTGTCAGATTTCTCCACTATAACGTTATTCTTTTTTCTCTCTCTTCATACTGTATTCTTTGGAAAGAAGTCATTATGCACAGGTCACATGTAAGGAGGGGGTAGTTACTCTCCACTTCCATGAAGGGGGTTTACATACATAAATTATTTGGAATTCTTTTGTATATGAAATTTGTCTCTTCTCCCCCACTCATTTATATATTTAATCATTTATTTATATAAGTATTCATGGTTATTTATTCATGGGTATTTATACTTTGGGTTATAATCCAGTACTATATTATTCATTTTCTTGCTTAAATTGTACTAGCATTGTATATTGGGAGCTCTTTCAGTTGGCTCATATGTCCATTTGACATTTCTCCATTGGGAGTTTTTGTTGCTTTTGTTTTATTTTTGAGCACTTTACTTTCCAGCCCTGTAAGACCTTCCAGGCTAATGCTATATACTAGACTCAGCCATTTCTCCAAGGAGTCCTGTTTCCTTTTATTGAAGAATGGTATTACTTCTCTTTATTTTTTTAAATTATCCATTTATACCACTTTGTTCCAACCCTTCCATTGTTACCCTAACCTTAGGAATCCAGTTCTTTCCCCCTGATTCTTTGCTATTCTCTTTAGTGCCTTCAAAACCTGCCCTACAGGTTGGGGGGATGTGAGAGAAAGGTGAAGGAAATAGGAAGTACAAATTAGTAGTCACAAAATAGTCATGGGGATGTGAAATACAATATGGGGAATAAAGTCAATAACATTGTAAAAAAAAAAAAAATCTGCCCTACACATGCCTAAGATTGAATATTTTCATCACATTTGGAGCCCCTTTTCTAATATCTCTCACTTTTCATTCGCATTCCTACTGAACATCATGTTTTTCCCTCCCTGGCACCTACAGAGTGTCAGCTGTAAGTTGGGGAGAAAGGAATAGAGAGCAATACTAAGAGAAGTGAGCTCAAGCTTTCTCCAGGGTGGCATATTATTTTTAATGCTGCTACCATTTTATCTCACTTTCCCAGTCAAATTAATGCACCAAGAATTTTGTTGGCATCTGCAGCAGCAAATGGAGAGGAACAGCAGTTTAAAGGGAGGGGGTGACTGCCCCCTACCCCCAACTCTTTGGAGCAAGTTACAATTCACATGCAGATTGCCAGAAGGCAGCAAGTCTAGGACTTGGAACTAGATGGCTCTGGAAACACATTTCCTCCATAACTGGCAGCAATTCCTACTCTCCATCATGCTGAGAGACTTTGAAGAAGACTTCCTGATGAGTTCCCTGCAATCACACATAGGGCCAACTTACAAAGAGCACAAGGGTAAAAACTGAGCATCCCCAGAACCTTGCTGTTCATTTTCAGAAAGAACAGAGATCACAGGGAGACTCCACACCCACTCTGCATTTTAGTTCAGTCGTTCCTTTCTTACTCTCCTTTCTTCAGATTACCACCCCTAAGAAAGACAGGTGATTTCCTTTAAGTTTGGTTAAACAAACAGTTCTTGAAGGCCAAATGTACACCAATGTTTGTGGCTCATGCTAGAGGTACAAAGAGGTACACGATATGGCCCACAACCCAGTGCAGAGATAATATTAGACTTTGAGCAGATAATATCAAACTATGCATTATCTTAAATATATGAGGTCTGACAATTAAGTCCGTGAACTTGGTGCAGCGATGTTACTAAACTTTTTGATATCAGAAGAATTATTCATTAATTATGAATTTGTACCAACTGGAAAGTTAACCAAGTTTACTATTTGGAAGTGCTGAAAAGGCTGCATGAAAAAGTTAGATGACCTGAACTTTCGCCAACAATTCATGGCTCTTGCAACACAACAATGCACCAGCTCACACTGCACTGTCTGTGAGGGAGTTTTTAGGCAGTAAACAAACAACTGTATTGGAATACCCTCCCTACTCACCTGATCTGACCCCCAATGACTTCTTTCTTTACCCAAAGATAAAGGAAATATTGGAAGGAAGACATTTTGATGCCATTTAGGACATCAAAGGTAATACGATGACAGCACTGATGGCCATTGCCAAAAAAGAGTTCCAAAATTGCTTTGAAGGGTAGACTAGGTACTGAGGTCCATGCATAGCTTCCCAAGGTGAGTACTTTGAAGGTGACCATAGTGATATTCAGCAGTGAGTTATGAAACACTTTTTCTAGGATGAGTTTGTGAACTTAATTGTCTGACCTCGTACAGACCAACATTTACGTGTTATGTTATATACATAGATTCTGTAGCTTTTATCCATTTTTTATTTTTCAAAAAAGTTTTCCTCTGTTTCTAGACAAGAAAACGTATTATTCATTATGTTTTAATTTCTCAAATAATACATGAATTCATTCTTCCTTTTAAAAAATAAAACAATACAGATGAAGCTAAAGGTCCCTTTAACAATCATACCACCTCCTTCTTAAACCCACTTATACCTCCTCCTCCTCAAATACTGAGGTAACTGCAGTTTTGGTTTTGTTGTTTCTTCTCAGAGAAAAGGGTTTTTCTTTTTCTTTCTTTTTTTTTTTAAGATGCTCAAATTCAGGACTGTGTAATTCAAAATGGTACAACTGACAATCACTGTCTCATCTTCCCTCTCCTTCCATTCTTTTCTTCCTGTCACTTAGCCTGGTTTGGTGATAAAGTTCCAGGCAATGCTTGGAATGTGGATGAGCCAAGATGACTCTTATCAAAACTGAATAGTCAGAATTGAAGAAATAGGCTGGGGCTGGGGACGCATGCAGATATCCTTACTGATTAATCCATGCTGGACCAGAGCAAGTAGGCCAAACCAGGGAGATGAGCAAGGTACGCAAATCACCAAGAGAAGCAGTAAGGGAGTGGGGCACAAAAATGGAGGAAGGATCCAAGCTGGGGTGGAGACATGCAGAGGGAGGACCATGGTTCTCAGGCTCAGGTGAGACTGGAAAAAGCAAGGTCGTGTAGGAAAAGCCACAGTCTTAGAGCAGACCATGGTCTCAGGCAAGAATTATGTGGTTCCCAGAGGAGAGATTTGGTTTGACCAGGATATCCTGCCATGGATATCCTTTTATACTTTTCATTTTTTATACTTTTCATTTTAACAATACCCTGATTGAGAAACATAGCATTGACAGGGGCATAGTAGCCCCCCTCCTTGTTCTCCTTCAGACATGAGATTTTCCTAGGCAACCCTATTCAAGGTTTTCTGTCCTGGTATCTAAGAGCCCCAGAGGATTCCCAGAGGATTCCGCAGGACAGAGAAAGGGGAGTTGTTTGTGTGTGTGGTTGTTTTTGTTTTTAAATGTTTTTTTGTGTTTTTTTTAATTGGGGAATACTGGGGAACAATGTGTTTCTCCAGGGCCCATCAGCTCCAAGTCATTGTGGAAGGCTCAGCTCAGCTCCAAGTCCAGTCGCCGTTTTCAATCTTAATTGCAGGGGGTGCAGCCCACCATCTCATATGGGAATTGAACTGGCAACCTTGTTGTTAAGAGCTCATGCTCTAACCAACTGAGCTATCTGGGCCGCCCACCAGCAGCTCAGCGGCAGCTCAGCGGCAGCTCGTTGTCTTCAATCTAGCTGCAGAGGGCGCAGCTCACTGGCCCATGTGGGAATCGAACCGGCAACCCAGTTTTTCAGAGCTCGTGCTCTAACCAACTGAGCCATCCGGCTGCCCTGTGTGTATATGTTTTGGTGGAAGGGAGCTCGTCTTTCTGTGTGCAATAGAAACAAGATTTTAAAAACATTAATGTGCTTTTCTCTCTCGTCTTTTCAAACCCATGACCTGTTCTCTAATAGATGCAAGGCAGTAATCCACCTGGGGAAAAGAGGGAATGAATGCATAAAGACTGTTTGGGAAGGGAGGCAAAAGAAAGCTTCTGATCTTCAAAATAGTATACTGTGCAAAATAAACAACAGGATTGAGAGCCAGGCATTGTTGAGAAAAGACCGATGTTCTAAATTCCCCAGCTCTCACTTAACACATTGAGGGTAAGGCCAGCCAACAAGCTCTTAGAGTTTTAAGCAAAGGAGGTCTGAGTAGGTAGGGAAGAAATTAAAAGAAAACATACTCTTTCTGACCTGAGTGACTGAGGCAAAGAGAAAAAAGATGAAATAAAAAATAGGAAGAGACTAGAGACTATTAGACAAGCAACCTTATTTGCCTTTCTAGAACATCTTTCTCTATATAGCATACATAATTACAGCAACATGGGGCATCCCTGCATAGCTGGAGGTATTGACTGGGCTGTGAGTAGGTCTGGCTTGCTCCCCTGAGCTACCTTTGCACCCCATGGTATAAGGACATGGCCTCAAGGGCCGTAAGGCCCACTGAGTGGAGGACTCCTGTGGAACACCTGTGTGGGTGAGTTGCCCACACAGCAGAGGCTGAGAGGTGGGCAACCTTGGCCAGGGGCCAAATAGAGCATGTAGCAAAGACACAGGGAGAAAAGCAACATCAGCAAGAATGGAGAGGAGGCCGTGACAGCAGTGACGGGCCCTGGGTCCCGGCCCAGCCAAGAAAGAAAAGACCACAAGTTTCAGTCGCAGACATCACCATCAAACACCTATAGGACATCCAGCGACAGGATCATGCCCAGTACATGCTGTGGGTTCCTTTGGGGCAAATGGGAGTATCTCCAGGCATGTGGATCTTTCCCTTTATCACAAGAGGAGACAGGGGGTGATCGCTGACCTTTTTTGTGTGTTTTCTGAGCCACCTATCATTGTGATCCAGCAGAGTACACTGGGTACATTCACTCCCCCCAATACATGTCCTCTTCTTGAAACAAGAAATGCAGGTACCTTTGGCTCTTTCTCCAAGTGTTGTTCTTGCACCTTCCCCAGGACAGGCATTTTGGACAGGTCAGTATTTTGTGCCTCTTCCCAGGTAAAAGGTTCTTGGTTGGGATGACTCAGCTCTGTAGGACAGCTCTGCCAGCAGCCCGAGCCCACAAAGTCCTCCCTTAGCCTTGTAGGACCAGGAAAGAGAGAGCGTATCCCTGCCTCTTAACAAGGCTCCTGCAGAGGTGGTCCTGATGATGGAGCAGAAATAAGCCTGAAATGGCTGACAAGGGGAAGCCGCCGCCACCCCTGCCTTTATTTCAGGATTTGCCAAGTAGGCAGGATGCCTTCTGCCTGAGCTAATTTGATAATTACAGCGCATGATGGCTGGCAGAAGTCCACTCTGAGAGGTGGCCTTCTCCAGAGCCTTCCCAGACCCCAGGCAAGGAAAAGAGGAGACACCTTCCCAAAGCAAGAACCAACACAGGCCAGGCTACAAACAAAATAGGTGCTACTGGCTTGGACTGCAGGCTCCTACTTTTCTTTTTCTTCTTTATTATTTTCTTCTTTTTCAATTACAGTTGACATTCAATGTTATTTTTGATTAGTTTTCCACCGTCTTGACCGGAATTCTCTGCCTCCTACTTTTTCTGAAGAATAACAGACAGGCTCAGACCTCAGCCTGGAAGTTCTCGTCAGCATGAAACCAGGTCCATCCTGGTTTCCACATAATAGTCTCTCCTCAATAAAGTCCCTTCTCTCAGTGTATAATCAAATGCCATTTCATGTTCATATCTGTAAGACCTTCCATCTCAATTTTAAAAATTCCATGTGCTCAATTTGTGGATCTCAAAACATGATTCCTTCCCACTGCTGAAGCTGGGGTAGGTCAGCTGGGGTGCCTTCAGAGTTCATATTTATCACATCACATCATAAATAATTTTAATGGCAAAATTTGAATGCTGTATTTAAAAAACCAGGTTGAAAGTGATGTACGAGTTCAAAAAGAGGGAAAATGCCATTGGCTTGGTAAAGGGGGAAGGTTTCAAATATCTTCTAAGTGTTAAAAATAACCAGAAGTGTTCTCTTGCAACAGATTATAGCACACTGCCTAAAGAAATGCAGACATTCGTTCACAGTGGGGTAGTGGAAAAGCCCTAGAACTAGGAGTCAAGGCAAGTTACACTATCCTTAATCTCTGAAATGGGAAGAAAATTCCAGTCCTGGCATCCATAATTCTTAGTTTCTGTAGACACTTTTCCTTCATAATGTGTTAATAATGTATATTTTTCAACCATCACAATTGGGTAGAATACATATGACATTTCCTGGTATTTTTTTCCTAAATTAAAAAAAATAATAATCAATTGTCATAAAAATTAACTTCTGCTCTGTAAAAGTCACTGATAAGAGAATGAAATGACAAGCTACAGACTGGAAGTAAATATTTGCAAACTACGTGTCTGACAAAGGAGTAATACCTAGAATATATAGAGAAACTCAAAACTCAACAGGAAAAAGCAAAACATCGGATTAAAAAATGGGCAAAGGACGTGAACAGACATTTCACTGAAGGGAATATACACAAGGCAAATAAGCACATGAAAAGATGTTCAGCATCATTAGTTATGAAGAAAACACAAATTAAAACCACAAGGAGGTATTACTATATTCACATCAGAATGGTTAATATAAAGAATTGACAACACCAAATGCCGGTGAGAAGGCATCGAAACTGGATCCCTCGTACATTGCTGGTGGGACTGTAAAATTGTACAGCCACTCTGGAAAAGTTTGGCAGTTTCTTAAAAAAATAAACATGTAATTACAAATGACCCAGCAAATACACTCTTAGGCATTTATCCCAGAGAAAAAAGAACGTATGCTCATACAAACACCTGTAGATGAATGTTCACAGTAACTTTACTCATAATAACCCCAAATTTGAAAAAAAACACACAAATGTCCTTCAATGATAAATAGTTGAGTAGGGATATATCCATATCATAAAATACTGCTCAGCAATAAAAATGAGCTATTTATTGATATGCAACAAATTGGATGAATCTCAAAGGAATTATGACAAATAAAAAAAAGCCAATCACAGAAGGTTACATACTGCCTTATTCCATCGATATAACATTCTTGAAAAAACAAAATTATACAGGTAGAGAACATATTAATGTTTGCCAGGGCTTCCTGACAGGGGCAGAGGTGAGAGCAAGGTAAGGGTGGTTATAAAAGGTCTTTGTGGTGATAGGAAATGTTTTGTATTTGTGGTGGTGGATACACAAATCTCTACATGTGATAAAAATGCATAGAACTAAATGCACACATACACACACACATGCACACACACATACATACACACACTGAGTACATGTAAAACTGATAAAATCTGAATAAGATCCTAGATTATACCAATCGTCAATTTCCTGTTTGTAATATTGTGTTATAGTTTTGCAAAATGTTACCATTGGGAAATACTGGATGAAGGGTATATGAGATTATGCTGCCATAATGTATAACATAAACCCAAATTTCATAAAAAATATTGATAAATTTAACTTAATAACATTAACAGGTCTGCATGGAGGAAATACTATTCAGCAAAATCAAAGACAAATGACAACCTGGGAAAAGATTTGTAATTTAATCACAGATGATTAGCTAATTTTCCCAGTACATAAACAGCTTCTCCAATTCAATAAGAAAAGACCAATAACTCAGTAGAAAAATGAACAAAAAATGTGAACAGATTGTTCATAGAAAAGGATAAGATAAACCTCAAATACCTAAAAAGATATGAACCTCAATTATAATAATATAAATGAAAATTAAAACCACACTGTCATACCTGTGCCCTTTTTTAACCACTCAGATTGGCAATGATCAAAAAGTTTGATAGTAGTATGCTAGTGAATGTGTAGAAAAAGAGACACTCTCATAGATTACTGGATGAACTATAAATGGTATAACCTCTGTGGAGAGCAATTAAAAATCTCTCAGAATTACAAATGTGCATCCCTTTGACTCAGCAATTGCCCTTCTGGAAATTTATTCTACTTATAAACTTGTCTATGTGCAAAATGATGCACAAACAAAGCTATTTACGGCAACACTTGCTTGAACAGCAAAATAATGGAAACAACCTACATGCCCATCTACTGGGGAGTAGTTAAAGAAATAATGCTTCATTCCATAGTGGAATACTATTCAGCCATAAAAAATATAAGGAAGTGCTTTATATACTGATGTGAAATTTTCTCCATGAATAGGAAGTGAAGAAAGCAAGCTCATAACAGTGTGTATAATATGTTGCCATTTTTATAACAAAGGGGCTATGTATATGCTTGTAAATGCTTAAAATACCACAAGAATGTGGAAACGATGAATCAAGTTGGGTTGCTTCTGGAAGGGGAAGTTTTGCTGGGAAAAAAAGGATAGAAGGTAGATTATTTTCTATGTCTGTTATTTAATAACTTGGAGGTTAAACCATGTGCATTAATTGTATATTCAAAAAGTAATTAGAATATTTTTTTTAAAGAAGAGAGGCTCTGAAAATATCCCATTCTAAATATAAATGATCTCCAGTTTTCTAATGCCCAAGGGACCTCCACACCCCCTGCCAGCCTCTTCCCATCCCCTACATGGCTTTCGTAAGTTATGGCACTCAGCCACATTGTCTACAGAGGAACAAGAGTAATTGGAGCCTGTGTAGGCAGCATGGTGTAGGGGTGATTGGTGGTATCATAGAGAGCTGTATTTGAAAGACCATAAAGTTCTTTTCACCTAAAGCAATGCAGTCAGGACACCTGGTGTCTGATGACTTGGGATTCCCTCACCAGACCTGCCCCTAGAACCATATTGGCAAGGAAACAAAAAGGACTTAAGGGCCCCTGTCTTATTTTTTACCTTTTGTTACATTTTTAAAGCTGAAATTACATTGAGTACATTTGTTGGGTTGCAACCACGGGGTTCCCTGGGTGAAATCTGAAACTGGCTCCTGTACCCAAGGGTAGAGAGAGACCGAAGAAATAGGCAGCCTACTCCAGCTTGGTAGATGGCAGGTTTAAAAAGCAAGTAACTTACACAGGAAGCTTGTCTTAGGCAACCCGCAAGATGAGTAGATCTCTGCCACTGCCCACCAGAATCTTAAGTGTTTATATAGAGACCTTACCTGGGTTCAGTCTCGTACCCCGTCCAGATGGTCCCAACAACACATTGCTCTCTCAAGGCTGCATTCTTGAAACGGCTCCCACTGTGGAAAGAGTAGGCACAACACATATTCCAAGGACAGGAAAGGAGGTGAGGAGCCTCTGATTGCCCAGATCCAGCTCTCAGGTCAACTGGCAATTTTGTTCTCTCGATGACTTCCTCCAACAGTGTTTATGAGACATCTCTTGTTAATTTCTCCTTTACTAATGGAGTGTCTAAACAACCCGCAGCCGCTCCAAGAGATGAACTTTTAAACTTTCAAGGCGACTTTGTCTTTCTTGCAGAACTAGCCCAACACCAGGGGTGGCTCTGTAGCTTTACAGCTCTTCTGTGGTTGGATGCAAGATGTGTTAGAGTCCAAATCCCTGCTGAGCATGTGGGTCGAGACCATGACACATGACACCCAGACATGGCTAATTGCATTAGTAAGGTGAGCAAGAGCATTTGCAAACCAACACAGCTTTCTGTTGCATTCTCTATCCATTCCTCTCTTAGGAGTCTTCCTTTTGTACAAGACTTGGAAGCTAGTTGCCCAGAAGTTTTCTCTAATTACTAAATTGTCTTCAGAGAGCCTGCTATGGTTTCTGCTCTGTTCTGCAGGTGAAATACCTAAGGATGCATTAGATCAAAGTCGCTGCCCACACTTCTCGTCTTGCCTGGAAAGCTAACTGGATAGACTCTTCTCTGCATCCTCCTCACATGTATAAATCTGTGATTCTGTCTCATTATCCTGTTTTATTCTTTTAGCAGTTATGCTGTTATTATGGCAGAAATGATAAGCTGCAATAGTCACAGATGTGTTCACAGAAGATGTAGTAAAATCTGGCCCTGGAGGTCAGGGGGTTCATATGCTATGGAAAGTAACACGTGCATGGACATCAGGATTAAATACATATATCATACTAGGATTTTAGCTCAGTTGCCCAATATACTTAAAATCACTCAATTTATTGCAAACTAAGATTTAAAAAGCTCAGTTTACAGGTTGACAAATTAGCATTTGTCTGCACATATTTCTCTATTTTGCATAATTAATTCCTCCCCATAGTACACAGGCATTTTCATCTACAACAAAACCAGCCTATTTCTTGTTCCCTTCCTGTTAGCATCGTGTGAATAGTATTGATTCAAAAGATGCATATTCTTTTCCAAAGCATCCCTGTGGAACAAGACTGAGATTTTCATCCCAATCATTATCAGCTGTTTATTACCCAGCTTCCCAAATCTCATTCATAAAAGAAAATTAGAAAAGGAAAAGTTGAGTCATAGGAAACAAAGACAGTGCTGATGAGATGGATTCTCCCAATTCAGATTAACTAGGTGTATTAGCTAGTGTTACAAGGAACAGAGAAGAAAGAAGCTAATTAAAACTGGCTTCAGCAATAGAGAAAATATACTGATTCATTTGCCTGAAAAATCCACAGGTAGAGCAACTCAATAATGCCACCAAGGTTTTTTTGTACGTGTTTTTGTTTTGTTTTGTCTTTGTTTGTTTTTTGTCTTTCATAATGTTTTCTTCAGATTAGTCTTCTCCTAAGGCTGGCTTTCCTCTTCGTTCTAAGATGGCTTTCAGAAGTTTCAAGAACTACACAGTTCCAGTAAAAAAGGAACACCATATTTCTTCCCAGCAGAAGTCCTAAGTAGTATCACTCTAATTGAATTGGCTAAGATTACATGCCCAACACTGAGCTAATGACTGTGGCCACAACAAATGCCCTGATTGGTTATGTGCTCTCTCTCTAGAACTGGAGTGAAATCAGCTTCCCTGGAACAGCGTATATTCCCAACCAAAATTGGGAACTGTTAAGAAGAAAGTATCTGGGAGGGGGAAAAGAGACAAGAAAGTTACCAAAAACTATTTACTACAGTAGAGGAAATAAACTTGCACTGGAGAAAAATATGACTTATACAAGACTGTCAATCTAAATTCCTTTAAAAAATATTCTGTACTACAGTTTTACTTCTTTCACTTACGTGCAGAAATTCAATTAGGTCAACAAAATATTGACTGGCACACACTTGAATGAAGAAATATGGTTGATTGTCAATTAGCCTCTTAATTATGTGTAAGTACCCCAATCTTTTTTTTTTTTTTAATTTTTAGTAGCTACCTAAAAAGAGTGTGCTCTTTGAAGGCAGGCACACCCACCCATTTTATGAAGTGAGCTCATTTTTGTTTGTTTGCAATCTTGAGGTTAATGGAGTAGGTGTGGCAATGCTTGGCAATGAAGGCCTTGAATGAAACAGGAAAGAGGCATCAGTGTTTACTGCCCTTCCTTCTCTCTTGGAAAATTGGGCAAAGCAAGGAATATGGAAGACCTGTCTAAGAGAGTCTGTGAGGGAGAATGGGCAAGGACAATAGGTTTGGATTGCCACCAGGTAAGTATTTGAGATGTTCTAGCATAGCAACCACCTTTAGCTGTGTAAACATAATTTCACTATGTGTTTATAATATTGTTCACATAGAAAATCTTTCCCTGGTTGGAAATAGAGGGAAAGAGATGGTACTTATCAGGAATGACAGAGTCTTTCTACTAGACTGGAACTTGGATAACATTTTAATCACTGCCAAAACAGAAACTGCAAGCATGCATCTGATTCTTCTTATCCTTGCCAGTGGCAGACATAACTAATCAATCAATGCTCACTTTTCTGCTATGCCTAGAAATGACTTCACAATGTCTCTTGACAAAGTGCTCCAGGGAGCCACTGCCAATTGATCAAACTTGGAAGTAAAGATAAAACCTGCTTGACATAACAAATTTTAGCCTGATCCTTTCCCATATTCATTTTCTGTGATGTTTCTCCTAAGGATACAATCCAATTGGTGGCCCATTCGATCTCTAGGCTGAATTGGTGAGTCCATGAATCCTCTTCTTCCTGAAGTAATCCTCATGGCCCTCAGGTGCCTTCTATGGGAGCATTTTTCTCCAAGGATTAATTTTAAGTATAACCAGCTGTCCCCAAATCACTCCTTACTTTGTTGTCTGTAACAGCCAGTGGTTGGGTAAGCAGACCTCCTTTTTCGGCAATACCATTCATTCCTATCTCTGGGGTTCTTGCCTCTGCAGTTCATTTGGAATAGATTGTAGCTGTACAATGTTTTATTATCCCCTCCTCATCTTAAATAAATACATCCAGCTTTCTAGTCACGTAAGGTTTATTTTGTGTAATGTGTGCCTATTATTTCTTAGTGTGAAATCAATGCTCCACTTGCATTAAAATTTACTAGGGTGGGGTCCTTATTAAAAATACCACTTCTGGGTCTCACTCTGAAGCCAATGTATCACAATTTCTGGTGATCTGACTTTTTGGGCAATTCACAAGGTGATTCTTCAACCCATTAAAGTTTTTTTTTTTTTTTTTTTTGAAGGATATTGTAGTTTTTTTTATTAGTTTCAGGTGCACAAGACAAAGCAAAACTTAGACGTTTATCATTTATATCTCTCACACTGTGTGAACCCCCCTCCCCCCATCCACTGAAGTTTGAAAATAACTGCCACGGGAAACAGACAGAGGGTTGGGGGAAAATCGTGGTGAGCCTACCCAGACAGAAGGAGTCTTAAAAGTTTTTAACAATGGTATCTCCTGAGCTCTATTGATTTTTAGGTGGAGCTATGTCTGATCCTTCTTAAGCCTTCACTGACTCATCTCTTACGGTCCTTCCCTTCTGAAAGTCAAGACTAGAACATAGCCAGATTAAGAGACAGGTCGATGGAACATTTGTATGGGACACCATCCCAGCAGTGCTACTAAAACATCACTGAAAATAAAACAAAGTGAAGAATTCTGTGTTTACCGGAACGCTATTAGGAAGTGACAGGCATATGAGTAGAGGAATAATCTGATGGAGTTGCTTAGGGGGAAATCATCCAAGAAGCTTATTCAAATAATAATAATAATACTGCTGATGGTGATATGATGACAGTGATGAAATTATAAAGATTGACAAATGTGATGACCCAACATGTTAAAAGTTTACAACAAAAATTAGGTTGAAATATAAGTAGCAAACAAGAAAAAATATTTGTATCACATATGACAAAGGACTAATATTCTTAGTACAAAAAGCACTTTAATAAGACCATTTTTAAATGGGATAAAAAAATTTAAATGGGTAAATATCATGAATGGGCAAAGTTCCAAGGAAAGAAAGAAATGAAACCAGATAAAGGGTGACTGTTATGGATTGAATGTTTGTGTCCCCCCTCAAATTTATATTTTGAAATCCTACCCCCCATGTGATGACATCAGGAGGTGGGGTCTTTGGGAGGTGATTATTGCCCTTATAATGAGGGTAGAAACCTCATGAATGGGGTTGGTACCCTAATAAAAGAGACCCCAGAGAGTTCTCTCCCACTTTTCCACTATGTGAGGACACAGTGACAAGATGGACATCTATGAACTAGGAAGAGAGCATTTACCAAACACTAAATCTGCCAGCACCTTGATTTTGGACTTCCAGCCTCCAGAACTGTGAGAAAAATCATTTGTTGTTTAATCCACCCAGTATTTATGTTATAGCAGCCAGAGCACACGAAGCCAATGACCCCACAGGGATGCTCCTCCCGAAAAATTCAGCCTAAGCAGAAGGAGTGTAAGCAGCACTTACTCTCCATGACTCATGTGGGCGTTTAGATCTGGAGTGTTGGGAAGTGTTGACTTTTCAAGGAAGGCCTTGCAGCAGTGAAGCGACTCCATGCAAAGAGCAGGGGACTTTTTTTTTTTTTTTTTTTTTTTTTAACAGCTGCCACATATTGGGGGAAAGAGGAGGAATAAGGAGAATTTTTAAGAGGTTTGATTCTGCTAAGTGTGTGTACTTAATAATTATCACATTTATTTCTTGTTATGACTTTAAAACAGCTTGCTTGCTTAACAGTCAGACTTGGTGGGTTCTGAACATCAGTCAGCTTTGTTTTTTCCCATCGGTGCTTCCAACCACACTTTGTTAAATCTGCTTTCTATCCCGTTAGCCAGAACTTGGGCAAACTGTAAACTTTCTGGTTGCTTTAGGTCATTAAAAGTCCATCTCAGGGGAAGGGGGTGGTAGATGAGGGTTAACGGGATCAAATACATGGTGATAGAAGGGGAACTGACTCTGGCTGGTGAACACACAATGTGATACATAGGTGATGTATTACAGAATTGTACACTTGAAATTTATGTAACTTTATAAGTTTATTGTCACCCCAATAAACTTAAATTTTAAAAAAAGTCCATCTGGTTTAAGGTTTTAATCAAATGATCCTATTTTAAATTCTTTATCTCCTCCAATATCAGATTTGGAGCCTCATAGCAATATAGTGGGAGCGGGGTCTAGTTTTTCACTTCTCCCTTGCAGTGCAGGATGGGGCCATGGTTTCATTCTGAGTTCTCATCTCCCCACCACATTTTCAGGCTTTGTTCCTTTTGGAGGGCAGGGAGGAGTGAGAGGGACAGTGGTGATCACCTTATCTGTCAGCTTTGCGAAGCTGGTCTTACTGGGTCCATCTCATTCTATCTGTTTCTGTTGGTCTCCAGAAATGTGGTCAAATGCAAGGTTTCCCTGGGATAATGCGCACCTTCAATGAAGCCTCTTTGGTCACTGACATCCCTTGTCTTTGTTGGTCCTGCCAGTGGTTCCTGCCCTCAACCCTGCTCCTGATGGTTATCGCTGAGCTGGCCTGGCTGAGCCCTAAGCATGTCCTCGGCAACTGCCTACTCTTCTAACGGTTGATGAAAACCATTTAGCCTAAGAGAAAGCTGATAAGAGTTTATTTTGGCCAAACTGACCATTGCCGGGAAGCAAAATCTCAGTGGATTGAGAAAAAACTCCGCAAAATGGCAGTTTGCAGTTTATTTTATACATAGACTCAAAGGAGAAGGGTTACGTGAAATCCATTGACGGTAGATTAAGGGGGTGGGAGAAAGCAAAATGGGGAAATCGCTGGGATTGGATAAAATTGGAGAGACAGGTACTTCTTTTACATAGGTGGGTGCAGGATAGTTAATATTTCACATAAAGATATTAATCAAGGGACAAGAATAATAACGAGGGATTCTGTAGTTTCCTGCTCTGGTCCAGAAAAGGGGATTACTGACATTCCAAGGATGGCATTTTAGGTGCAAAAAGACAATAGACAGACTCACTTAAGGGGAAGATTGACTTTATGAAGGAAGCTTCAGGCTAAAGATGTGACTTTTCGCCGTGGCCCACCTTAGGTATGAATTTCATGTTCACGTCATCTTATACGGTTATTTTCAGTCTCCTGCCTTTTCAGGTTTAACCTGTGGCCCCTTTCCCGTCCTCATAACTTAGGCAATCTTCTGTTAACAAACAAAAAATTATGCTGTAATAAAGAATAAAAAGTATTTATTTGAGCAAAGGAGGGATTGAAATCTGGGTATAGATTCAGGTTGTGGTCTGAAAGGAACAACAACAACAAAAAAGGCAGGGATTATAAAGGGAAAAACATGAGAACTATTCTGATTTTGGTCCTCCATGTAAATGAAGGATATTGGCTAGATCAGTTGAGATTGGTTAGGCCCATTATGTAAATGAAGGATGCTGGTTGTCGTAATGGATTGGTTCCTTTCAAGGTGAAGAATGCAGATGGTTTGGTCACCATAATGACAGAGTAAGTAAAATCAATATACGTCCATGCAGCAATCACGGATCCAGGATGTTTGTTGTTTGGCCCTGAGCTGAGTTTAACAACAGATCAGCAACTTAACAGTAGTTCCACCAACTGGGACATGAGATAGGTATAAGCCCCATTTTCTCAATGGCCTCCTAATTCCATTGTAAGTGACTATTTTAGCAATGCTTAATTCATTTTAGTCTCTGCATTGTCATCTCTATGTGATCCTCTGGTATGACAAAGTGCCTCTTCTCACTCTTAGAGGGCCTGGAGACCTGGGGTGCAGCACCTCCATCCTATCATGAACACTGTATGGCAGTTCCCATGCCCACCTACTGAGGCTTTTCCTGCAAGCTTCCTGACTTCAGAAATTGCTAGAGATGTGTGTCCGTCACTGTGTTCACATCACTCCCAAATGTCTCATTTTACAGATAATGAAACTGAGGCACAGAGGTTAAGATTCTCCCAAGAATCATCACATTGTGCCCTAATCTGAGGGTGGCATCCAGCTGTGGAGTTGCATGCCCATCTCTCCTTCCTGCGGAGACTGTCAGCCTTTCCTAGTGATGCTCTTGGAATCTTTTCCCCCATCTCTCACTTGGTTTTTGTTTTGTTTTGTTTTTTGAAGGGGGAGAGAATAAGCTCCCTGCCCTTATGAGAAAGAGGAGTAATCACTCCCCACAGACACTGTACACCAAACCTTTGATGATTTTCCTGCTCGTCTCTTCTTGCTGCACTTCATGCTCACACACTTCAGCAGATCAGAGAGCTGCCATCTTTCCCTGATGAATCTCCAAACCACAAGACCTAACCCAGCTCTCAGGCTTTGCCCCACCTGGCTTTGCTGGGTATTTCTAAGGCAGGCTGTGCCGCTGCCAAAGAGAAAAGCCACCCCACCTCTGAAACGTCAGAATACTTTCTTGACTATGGCCATTCCTATACTGAAAAAAACGGTTTCACTCAAATTTTTTTTTCCCCGCCTCTCTTCACATTTGAAAAGACAAGAGCATTAATTAACATATGACTTGATGTAAAAACATAAATAGAAATCATGACAAAAGTCTAACCTTTAAAGGGTTAAAATTTAAAATCTCTGAGAAAGCCAGTGATTATTTTATTGATGTGGTTTTTCTACCAACTCTCAAAACCTGCAGGTGTTAAATTAGCTGCACAAGAAATTCTCTCCGCTTCCAAGTGAGTTTGCAGCAGAAACATGCTAATGAGAATTAGAGGAAATTAATGGGAGAGGGTCTAGGAAGCCATGGGAGAGGTTCAGCACAGCTTCCTGTGTGGTAAAATTTCAGAAAAGCTGCTTTAATTTACCATGACCCAGGAGCCTAAAAAATAAAAATAAAAAGAAAGTGCAAAACTATACCCTTAACCATTTCTTTCTCCTAATGCACAAGTCTACAAAATGCCGAAGGGAATGTTAGTGTCAAAAGACCTATTGCCAGAGAGAGAGAGAGAGAGCAAGTAGCGGTGAAGCATTCCCCACACCTGTGTCCCTGAAACTGAACAAAGAAGAGCAATATTGGTGTTAATGCTGATGGTGATACAATTATTATATAAACTCTAACTCTGGTATGAAAGATGGGGCTCATGCTAGGTCTTTAATAAGCCAAAGGTTCATAGCTTATCTGGTCCAAATGTCTCATTTTACAGATAAAGAAACTGAGGCCCAGAGATTAAGATGGTACGAAGACAAGTCCTATGCTCTGTGATGACGTTGCGATTTGAATTCGTGCCTAGATGCCAAATGTGCTGGCCATCTTGACAGTGATGCAGATATTGATAGGGATGTTATCCATCAGCTCTCATCCCTGTCCACGAAAAAACATCCAGCCTGAGAGCTTTTTAAGAGTTTATTTGAGCCAAACTGATGACAATTGCGGGAAGCAAAGTCTCAACGGATTGAGAAAATGCTCCGGAAAATGGCCGTTTTGCAACTTATTTTATACATTAGAATCAAACGAAGGTTACATGAAATCCATCGATTGTAGATTAAGGGGGTGGGAGAAAGCAAAGCAGGGAAATCTCTGGAATTGGATAAAAAGAAAAATGGAGAGACACACACTTCTTTTACATTTGTGGGTACAGGATAGTTAATAGCATTTTACAGCACATAGAGATGGTATTTGGGGAGCAAGATAACAATAAGAGATTTTGTAGTTTCCTGCTGTGGTGTGGTAGGTTGTGCCCCCTGGGGGGGTCCGGAAAAAGGGATTACTCCGATGTTGCAAAGAGTATGTTATCTTAGATGCAAAAAGACAACAGACCAGCTCACTTAAGGTAAAGATTGACCTTTGTCAAGGAAGCTACAGGCCAACAATGTGACTTCCCACCATGGCCCACCTTAGTTAGGAATTTTTATGTTCACGCCATCATCCTACATGGTTATTTTCAGTCTCCTGAGTTTGTCAGGTTTAACATGTGGCCTCTTTTCCATCTACATCCTGGTCTTGTGATGTCAGCGACCAAAAGGGAGGTGACTGTGTGACCTGAAAGCCAGAACTCATGCTATAGCTAGTGTTCTATTTAATGCAGTCTAGTAAATATTTATTGAACATTACTAAACTAGGCACTGTCACTGACCTCGAAGAATTAATAGTTTATCAAGGGAGGCAAACGGCCAGTATTCAAACTATTAGCAAAGTAAAGGAGATTCGTTTGTCTGTACTCATCAAAGCCAAACAAGACGCAAACAGGGTTTTGCAGCAAAAAAAAAGTAAAGGTTTAATTTAGGAAATGGTGCCAAGCCTGGAGACACAGACAAGCTAATGCTTAAAGACCTGGGTCCTCAATGGTGTGTAGGTTACAGATTGTATAGGGCAAGATCACAGACTTTGTGGATTAGGGGTTTGGGGTCATGCTAGAAGCTAATGATTGGTCAGAGGTAAGGTAAGGGTAATGAATCATTTCTTCAGATCTTGAGGACTGCTCTGAGGTCTTTTCCAAGTCCCTCTGTGTGGTCTTATGGCAAAGTAGCCTGGGGCCATTCCACTGTGGGGCTCAGGAGCTGAAACATAAGTTAGGTCAAGATTTATCTTTTTTAGCCTGCCAGAGGTCCGGGTCATGTGACCATTATTCAGGTCCAGGTTTCAGTCTTCTGCTGCCTTGGGGGTTGTTTATTATCTAGGAAAAAGGCTAGGTCTCTGAGGGGCAGAAAGAGAAAGAGATGGAGAGAGAGAGATGATTTCTAGAGCTAGGATTTAAAAGTAAAGTTAATCAAACTTATAAGGCCCCTCAGTCTCAAAACCAATACATATAAGCCATGATAATAAATGCTGAGTAAAATGCTATGGGAACAAATATACAGGAGCAATTAATCCCACTTCAAACACAGGAGAGTGGGGAGACTTTCAGGAAAGAGTGGATAATAGCTATTTTTTTTGGTGGAGATAAGTACCAAACTGGCTTCTGAAAGATAAGGTGTTTGTCAAGAAAAAAAGTGGAAAGAGTGGGACAGCGTGTACAAAAATAGAGTCCTGAAAGTGCACGGTGAGCCTGGGGAATTGGAGGTGAGTCCAATTTACAGAAAGGCTGGAAATGTCAGTGGGAGCTAAGCTGGATTTGTACAAACTTCTGTGGAGATTTTGTTCTTTATTTTGCAAATGATGGAGAGACAATAGAGGATATGTTTTTCTTTTTTTAGAATTAGTGAGATTGGGTCAGATTTCTGCTTTAGAAAATGATTCCGTTGGTATTCCAAAGTGTGGGTAGGAGAATAGAGAGCCTAAAGGCAGTAAGATCAATGAAACAACAACTGAAAGAGTATAAGAGAAATAAGTGCACAACCAAAGCCATGCTGGTGGGGATGGAGAGGCGGGGCTGGTTGTGAACAGTGTGTCTGAAGAAGAATTGACAGGACTTCTTGTGATTGCATATGATAGCAGGGTAGCTTGCACTTCCGGTGAGAGCAGACATGCGAAGGAATGTTCACAACGGTAAGGAAACTAACTAATACTGAGCCCCCTTTTTCTCTCTGTATTCCAGTATTGATTGCTGGTCTGATTCTTGAACACCAAATGTGTTTCTGCTTCTCTGCCTGGAATGCTCAGCTCCAGATCACTGTACAAGCAGCATCCTCATCTTTGGGTCTTGTCCAAGGTTGCACTGTATCCTCCCAAAACTTGTATATCCAAGTCCTAACCCCCAGTGCCTCAGAATGTGAACTTGTTTGGAAAGAGGGTCATTGCGGATGTAATTAGTTAAGCTGGGATGAGGTCAGACTGGAGTAGTGGGGGGCCCTAATCCAATATGACGTGTGTCCTTATAAAAAGGGAATATTGGGAGATAGACATACACACAGGGAGAACCCCAAGTGCAGATGTCAACAGACCGGGGTGATACCTCATCAAACCAAGGCATGCCAAAGATTGCCAAAAAACCACCAGAAGCTAGGAGACAGGCAGGGAACAGATTCCCCGCCGTGGCCCTCAGAAGGAATCAACCCTATCGACTTCTTAATCTTGGACTTCGAACCTCCAGAACTGCGAGAAAGTACATTTCTGTTTGGAAAGCCATCCAGTTTGTGGTACTTTGTTTCAGCAGACCCAGGAAGGGAACTAACACAGGTCTCCACCCAAACGACAAACTCCTGTGAGAGGATTTCACTGACGGCACAATTTAAAATAATGCCTCCCCATCACATGACCTTGTTTTACTGGCCTCACAACATTTAACATATCCTTAAATTATCTTGTTAACGTATTTTTCAGTTGTTTTATCTATCCCCCCTTCCCTATCACCCAGCTACCCCCGTCCTGCTACCCTTCAAAGTTATGCTCCAGGACAGTGGGGGATCTTTCTTGGTCTTTGCTGTATCTCTAAATTTTAGAACAATCTAGCAATCACAGGCAATCGATAAATATTTTATTGAATAAGTGAGTAAATAAACACTGATCAGTCTTGACATTAAAACTAACTCTGATGTCAATTACAGCTCAAATATTATCGTCTGTGCTCGGGATAGCATTGAATTTGGGAGGCTTACCTTCTGGGGCAGAATCACACGGGTCACTCTTCACTCAAATGTCTGAGCTGGGATGACTTGAAGAGTTGACCTGTCCACCAGAACACACCAAGTGGCTTGGCTTTCACACAGCATGGCAGCCTTTGCAGAGGTGGTCTTATAAGGTGGCTCAGGTCTCCGAATGTGAGTGCACCAGAGAACAAGCTGGAAATCGCATCACCTTTTCTGACTCAGCCTGGGAAGTCGCACAATGTCACTTCCACCATACTCTATTGTTCAAAGCAGCCATTAGGCCATCTAGATTGAAGAAGGGAGGGGGACACAGACCCCATAGCCTGAAAGTGTGGAGGCAAGATTATATTCTGGAAAAAGATGCCAGATGGGAGATATTTTGTGGCAGCTATCTTTGGAAAATAGAGTTTGCCACAGATTCTTATTCAAAACCTGATTCTTCCCTCCAAGAGATTCTGATTTCTGGGTCTGTCTAAGACTGGAAGATCTTTTGGGGGTCCTGGGGATACATATTTTAAACAAGCATTTCAGGTGTTTCTGCGGTTGAGATCCATATCTATAAGAGCCACAACATCTAAGAACTGTACTTAGGGCCTGTTTAAAGAGTCCAAGCAGCTGTCACCATGCCACTTAAATGCACAAGACAGTTTACTGTTGTGTTGTCCCCAAGGATGGAAACCATAGAGATACAAGAAGCCAAAACACCAGGGCTCGTACATCTATAAAAGTGGACTATTAATGTAACAATACAGAGATTGAACATGACTGTATTTACACATACATTTTATTATAGATTGGAGAAATATTGCAGAATGAAAAAACTTCAACCAAATTTTATGGCCTTGCTACTGAAATTGTTCTTAAGGTCTACATAATGAAATTGCAAGTATACTCATAGTCCTAAATTATGAATTTACTGTAAATCCCTTGCCAGTACTTGTGCTTTCTGTAATCAATGGCGATGGTTTAAACTTCCCCCAGGTGGCATTGTTTTAGAGGTAGCAAGCTCAACTCTCACCCTAACTTTTGGGTTAACACTGGTTTTTCTTGCTTATTTTTCCGTGATCCATATCCACCCCCTGTCCTTCAGACAATATCAAGGCATTGTAGGGAAACAAAATTTGCCACCCCAAAATGTGTGTCTCTAGCATTTTTAAGAAACAGAAAGCTCGGGAAGAAACTTTGACCTTCCCTCAAACTACCTAAAAGAGTTTAAGGTAGAGAGCCTGTTCTAGAAAGGGAGCTAACACCATAGGTAACCATAGTAGAATATAAACTAGGAGTGATAGAGGGGAAGGAACCTAGCAAGGCTCATTTGATCAAAGTTCTCTCTGTGACCTATTTTGTCTAGTTGGCCAAGCAAACATTTATGTACTAAAAATTATGTCTTTTCATCTCTCTGTTAATTGCCTTACTTTCCTTTGAAGTCCCAGACCCCTACCTGCTTTTTCTTAGTCCCGAATGGCTATGTACTTTATTTTGCCTTACAGTCTTTGGAATTTTCATACTTCTGTGAATTCCCCATCTGTATGTATTCAAGCTTGATTTTCTCCTCTTAATCTGCCTTATGTCATTTTAATTATTCAACCAGCCATGAGAACCAAGAGGGGAAGAGGGAATTTTCTCTGCCCCACAACACTGCAAACCAGTATGACCTTATCCATTACACTTTCTAGGATTCTATTATTCTGAATTTGGGTTTTTCTTGGGACAGGTTACAAACCAATGCCAAATTACTTGCAGGCATTTGTGAGAAATTGCAATGATTAGAATCACTTAAAATTGTTAAGGGGCAGCCAGATGGCTCAGTTGATTAGAGCACGAGCTCTCAACAATAAAGTTGCCGGTTCAATTCCCGCGTGGGATAGTGGGCTGTGCCCCCTGCAACTAAGGTTGAAAACAGCGACTGGACTTGGAGATGAGCTGTGGCCTCTACAACTAGATTGAAGGACAACTTGGAGCTGATGGGCCCTGGAGAAACACACTGTTCCCCAATATTCCCCAATAAAATTTAAAAATACATTTAATAAGAAAAGTTTTTTTAAAAAATGTTAACTCCCTGAAAAGACTTGAACCTTATTTCTTTCCAGATATTGTCTTTGAATTGATTATGCAGGGCAGCAGAATTTGCTACCCCAAAATATATCTCTTTGGCGTAAGGATTATTTTAGACTGATTACTTTTAAGAAACAGCAGACAAAGGAGAAACTCTGAAAACTGAGTAGAAGACATTTACATTTATAAGGGAAATCTCCATTTGTAAGGGTGTCTCTTTCCATACCAGGAAGAGAAGGATGACTCAATCTCTAGAAATTCTAATCAATAGAGAAGTCTAAGACCTAAATCTGCATAACAACCTTACCCTGTTTACTCTGCTTTTCCTGGTCACCTCCCATAACTGACTCCCAACATCTTCTTTTGTCTTCAGCTGCAGCTGGTATTTAGGGTGGTGGTTTCACCCATCTGGAGAGTTACTCAGTTTTCCTGGGTTTCTCCCCTGTATAAAAGAGGTATACATGTTATTAAACGTGTATTTGTTTTTCTCCTGTTAATCTGCTCTATATTACTGGTTGTATGGGGTCGTATCAGCCACTATCCTAGGGCATTGGAACTTGGCCATTTATGGTAAGGTGCTTTGGCTCTGGATCTTTCTAAAAGGGTTCTGGTGTTCAAGTTCCCGTCATGCCCCTATGCTTTGCTTCCAGGGGAAGGGGCGAGACTGGTTCTGGTTGCAGCTGGAGGTGAAGGATGGCACACGTGCAGTGCTGTCTTTGTAAAGTAACTCAAGGATTGTATTAATCAGGGATCTGCTTTAAGGGAGCAGAACTAGTTTTAAGCTGGTCAATGTGATTTGTGTATTTTTTTCAACGGTGCAGAATGACTGGGATGCTGGCAGGTGGTACATGCTCAGAGCATGTGGGTGTCCACTCTCAGAACCCAGTCTCTGCAGGGCCTGATGTTCATTGGGCTACCCTGAGCAACTCTGTGCCCGACTCATAGCTCAAGTGCTTACTCCAGCTTCGCCTTTGGCTCCCCAGGGCTATGAACTCACAAAGGAGGGATCCTCACAGGTTCTAGAGAGCGGGGCATGCAAGGGAGAGCATTCCTGAATCATCTGTAGGATGCTGCCCTTTCAGAAGTTAATTAGGACTTCAGTTGTTTATGATAATGACCGTAATCATGATTACTGTAGAGATTACTTATAGCTCTGTGAGGAATACTTTCTGCAATTCTGTGTTGTTTTCCTGTTTATTGTGGCAGCACTCATCTCTTTCCCCTCCTTTTTAAAGAAGCCTCGCCCACCTGCTTTCCACCTTCTTCCCTTCTCCTATTTCCTCCTCCTCTTTACCCTTCCCTATTTAGAATAATTGAGTCATAAGACAGTAGCGATGGAAGCTGAATCAAGACCACCTCGCCTAACCTCAACCCTTTACACCTGTGTAAATTACATCCAGAGAGAGGACGTGACCTCAGTGGTCATGCAGCTGGCTAGTGACAAATGTAAGCACAATACCCAGCACTCCTGGGGACATCCGATGTTCTATTTGTTGCTTCAAACAGCCTCATCTTCCTGTTTTTCTTTTTTCTGATTGTCTGCCTTTCTCCCTCCTCTTTCTGACTCTAGGAAAGACAGGTAGGCAGGCTCCTGAGAACTCCCAGAACAAGAAAAGCTATGTTTTTGTGGTGTGAAGAGTTTTCAAATGGCAAGAAGGGCCGGCAAGAGACAGCTATTGGAAGCCACTAAGGACTTCCTGCCCAAACTTGTCCCAACAGAGACCTACACCTCTCTTCCCTTGTGGCACAGGGCACTGGAGGGGTCATCCTGATTCAGGAAGTGAAAATTGGTTGTTGGGTGATGGCTCACAACAGGAGCCACTGAATCCCAACCGTTAGTTGCTGACATTATTGCAAATAGCAACTTCTCTGCTGTAAATGAAATACTGGTTTCCAGCAAAGCAACTCCAACTGTGTGTGAATTGTTTGCAGGCATGCATGCTGCAATGTTGGCCCTTTTCTTATGATTTATTTTTCTTGTCTTTGCATAGGTCATAGTTGATGCCAGGGAGCCTCCTGGAACTCACCCCTGCAGGCCAAGTCACAGAAATCCCAGCTTCTGCTGTTCTTTCTCTGTAGGATACTTCTGTTATGATGATAGAATCCGAAAATGCTTGAATTAAAAGGAACCTCAGCAATAATCTCATGCCCTATTCTAATTTTGCAGATGATGAAATTGGGACCTAGATAAATTAAGGTCTGGCATTTAGTGACTAAGTTAGCAAGCAACCTAATTTAGGAATTGGGGAGGGTGGAAGGAAGGACTAATATTTATTGAACTCCTGCTATGTACCAGCCTTAAAACTTGTAATCTCATTTAATTTTTAAGGAGGGCTTTTTACAAAGGAAGGGCACTGGGGCTCTCCATAGATGCAGGACTTGAGCAATGTCACACAGCGCAGTGGAAGAGCCAGTGGGAAAAAGGCTGCATGATCTCCCTCCAAAGCCCCAGCTGGGTCTTTATTCCACAAGCCTGTGAAATCTGGGAAGTGCACTCTAGCACATCTGCAAGCACTCAGAAGAGGAGTAGAAAGGAAGACCTTCCCTAGCATGATAAGAACTCCACTCCTCCAGCCCCGCCCAGCAATTGCTTCTGCTTTCTTGCTTGGAGTTTTCCACACACACAGCCCACAAAGGTGTATTTCCTTCAAGCGTTATATAGACTGTCAGACTGTGTTTCTTGAGATTCCTTGTACTGGTGCCCACCAGCTCAGTGGTGCACTTCAACTCAGGTTCACAGTGATAAATGCCTTATTTGTTGCTTCACCAGAAAGCTGTGTTGGTAAAGGAGGTGAGATAGTCACTTAGGTTTACCTCATAGGAAATTAGTCTAGAACCATCATTGTGTCTACCTAAAGCCCTTTCAAAGACTTAAGGATTATAATGTCAGTATTTTAATTTCATATAAACATCCCTGTTTTGGGGCCTCTTGACTCTTTGTACTTATGGTCCAGTATTAATTTTGCTTATTCTAGTCACAATTACTTTGCGACTTTCTATGTATCTATGTGTGTCTAGTACGGGCACAATTTGTCAGAATCAACCTGGTAATATATGTTTATGTGATTACTTTGATAACGTCTGGCTTCCCTATCAAAATGTAGGCTAAATGTTGTTAAATTTGTTCACCATTATACTCTAAGCCTGGTATACAGTAGATGCTCAGTAAACACTTGTTGAATAAGTGAAAAAAATGAATGAGAGAATTAATGAAATCATTTATTTTTCATCTGCCAAGACAGGAAGATGAGGAAAGTTTAAATGCTGTGGTTGTTTTAGAGTGATGAATAAAACGCTTAGGATAAAAATGCAGCTATTTGGTCTTTAATTCCACACTCATATTTTTTTTAAGTTATATATGAGGCATCGCAGTGTAGCAGAAGGAGCACTGGAGATCAGGGTTCCAACTTAGCTCTGCTATCCTGGGTGCCCTATAATAAAGCCGCGTTACCTCACAGGCCCACAGTTTCTCCACTTGCAAATCAAAGGTGTTGGCATTAACGAGCTCCTTATTCACTTCTAGTTTGATACTCTTTCAATTTTATGAGAACCTATGAGCCATGTCAGGTCAAGAGAATATCTTATGTGTATGCTATAACTTTCTCAGATACAACAGCAAATACACTTTGCTTCTAAGCTATACTGTCAGATTCATGTGAAAAGGAAAAAGGACTCAGGGCCTTATTTATAACTGAGTTTCTTGCTATTGACTTTTTGTTTTTGGATGTGTTTCTTCCCTTAATCCTCACCCATTGCTATGGAGGACAGGAAACATCCATGCCCCACAATATGTTGCTGTGCACAGCTGGTCCTGGCTTACCCACCCTCAGACACTTCCAGGTTTTTCTAGAGAGCCTGGTGGAATTGGCCTGTTGTAACTAGTTTGCCCTGCTGACCCCCTACCTGTATTTGTACAGGTAGAGAAAGTGAGTGAGGGAGAATAGGAATTGTTCAAGAGTTAGAACATTGTTTCTCAAAGTGTCTTCCAGGAAATATTTGTCCAATAAGATATTCCATCAATATGTTTACCACTGTCAACACAGCCTGGGAAATGCTGCCTAATAGAGCCACTGCCTAGAAATTCACAATGCACTCTACATGTTTGAGTGTCTGGGTATTGACACAATAAACAAACCTCTTAAACTTTATTTAACCGTGTTTTCTAAATATATTTGACCACAGAAGCCTCTTTTTTCCTCACCACCCACTTATGTAGAGGAGACACTGAGATACTGAAGGAAGGCAAATGGCTAACGCTAGCCCAGGACTAATTTGCAAAGAAGATAAAGTTCGCTTAAAATGCACTCGTATTTCACTTTCTGGACCTCTCTTATCTCCCAGCGTCCAGACTAGGGCTTTTCTTGTTGCTCTCTTTCAGCATCAAAACACCAGATTCTGCTCCCTGCTGGCTCATTTCATCCAAATGAAAGTTGGATTGAAGACCGTACTTGTTAACGCATGCTGTAGCCACAGGTCTGAGCAGGGGCTTTAACCATCCTCCAGGTGGACAGAACGCAGGATCAAGGCATCAGTGGAAATTTAAGTACCTGTTTCTGAGAAATGCTGCTGAAGAAGAGAAAGGTGATATCAAGTCAAAGACAAATAAGAAACTTTATCTGAAACTGATTTATTTTATTTTTTTACGGTTACTTTATTTTTTATTATTGGTTTCAGGTGTACAAAACAAGATAGTGATTAGATATTTACACACCTCATAGTGATCACCCCAACAAGTCTACTACCCATTTGGCACCATACATAGCTGTTACAATACCACTGACTATATTCCCTATGCTGTACTTTATAATATATATATATATATATATATATATATATATATATATATATATATATATATATATATATATATAATGGTTGACATTCAATATTATTTTATATTAGTTTCAAGTGTACAGCTCAGTGGTTAGGTATCAATATTAATGACTTTATTTCCCATACTGTATTTCACACCAGGATTATTTTGTAATTACCAATTTGTGCTTCTTAATCCCTTCACCTTTATCACCCATGCCCCCAACACCCCTCCTATCTAACAACCATCAGTTTGTTCTCTGTATCTATGGATCTATTTCTGTTCTGTTTATTCATTTATTCTGTTCTTTAGATTCCACGTATAAGTGAGATCATACGGTATTTGTCTTTCTCAGTCTGACTTACTTCACTTAGCATAACACCGTCTAGGGCATCCTTGTGGTTGTAAATAGTAAGATTTCATTCTTTTCTTAGGGTAGAGTAATACTCTATTGTATATATGTACCAAATTTCTTTATCCAGTCATCTACTGATGGACAGTTCAGTTGTTTCCATATCTTGGCTATTGTGAATACAACTGCAGTAAACATAGGGGTGCATATATCCTTTCAAATTAGTGTTTTGGATTTCTTTGGCTAAATACTCAGTAGTAGAATTACTGGGTCATAAGGTAATTCTATTTTTAATATTTCAAGGAACGTCCCTACTGTTTTCCATAGTGGCTGCACCAATTTGCAATCCCACCGACAGTGTACAAGGGTTCCCTTTTCTCCACATCCTCGCCAACACTTGTTGTTTGTTGATTTATTGATGACTGTTCTGAGAGGTGTGAGGTGATATCTCACTGTGGGTTTTACTTGCATTTCATTGATAATTAGTGACCTTGGGCATCTTTTCATGTTTATTGGCCATCTGTCTATCCCTTTTGGAGAAATGTCTACTCAGGTCCTCTGCCCATTTTTTAATTGGATTGTTTGGTTTTTCTGGCATTGAGTTGTATTAGATTTTTTTGTTTTTTGTTTTCTTTTTAAATAAAATTTGGATATTAACCCCTTATAGATGTATCATTGGCTCATATCTTCTCCCATTCAATAGGACGTCTTTTTGTTTTGTTGATGGTTTCCTTTGCTGTGGAAAAACTTTTTCGTTTGATGTAGTTCCATTTGTTTATTTTTTCTTTTGTTTCCCTTGCCCAAGGAGATATATCAGTAAAAATATTACTAAGGGTAATGTCTAAGAGTTTGCTGCCTATGTTTTTTTCTAGGAATTTTATGGTTTTGAGTGTTACATTTAAGTCTTTAATCCATTTTGAGTTTATTCTTATATATGGAGTAAGAAGGTAATCTAATTTCAATTTTTTTTGCATGTATTTGTCCAGTTTTCCCAACAACATTTATTGAATAGATTGTCTTTATCACAGTGTAAATTCTTTCTTCCTTTGTCATACATTAAACGAGCATATAGGCATGAATTTATTTCTGGGCTCTCTATTCTGTTCCATTGATCTATGTGTCTGTTTTTATGCCAGTATCATGCTGTTTTGATTATTATGGCCTTGTAGTATAGTTTGATATCAGGTAGTGTGATACTTCCACCTTTGTTCTTTATCGGGATTACTGTTGCTATTCCAGGCCTTTTATGGTTCCATATAAATTTTAGAATTATTTGTTCTAGTTCTGTGAAAAATACCCTTGGTGTTTTGATAGGGATTGTATTGAATCTATATATTGCTTTGGGTAGTAATGGAAATTTTAACTATATTAATTCTTCCTATCCATGAACATGGTATATATTTCCATTTATTTGTATCTTCTTTAATTTTTCTCTTCAATATTTTATACTTTTCTGGGTACAGGTCTTTTACTTCTTGGTTAAATTTATTCCTAGGTATTTATTTATTTAGATGCAATTGTAAATGGGATTGTTTTCTTAATTTCTCTTTTTGATGGTTTGTTATTGGTGTATAAAAATGCAACAGATTTCTGATTATTAATTTTGTATGCTGCTACTTTATGAAATTTATTTATCAGTTCAAATAGTTTTTTGGTGGAATCTTTGGGTTCCTTTATAGATAGTATCATGTCATCTGCAAATAATGACAATTTTAATTCTTCCTTTCAAATTTGGATTTCTTTTTATTTTTCTTGCCTGATTGCTGTGGCTAGGACTTCAGTACTATGTTGAATAAAAGTAGTGAAAGTAAGCATCTTTGTCTTGTTCTTGGTCTTAAGGAGAATGCATTTAACTTTTCCCCATTGAGTATATTTGCTATGGGTTTGTCATATACAGCCTTTGTTATGTTGAATTGTGTTCCCTCTATGTCTGCTTTGCTGAGATTTTTTTTTTAAATTATACATGGATGCTGGATTTTGTCAAATGCTTTTTCTGCATCTATTGAAATGACCATATAAATTTTATTTTCATTTTGTTTATGTGGTATATCACATTAATTGATTTGCAGATATTGAACCAAACTTGCATCCCAGGAATGATTCTCACTTGATTGTTGTGTATGATGTTTTTATTGTATTGCTGAATTTAGTTTGCTAATATTTTGTTGAGAATTTTTGCAATTATGTTCATCAGGGATATTGGCCTATAGTTTGCTTTTTCTGTAATGTTTTTGTCTGGTTTTGGAATGAGGGTAATGGTGGCCTCATAAAATGAGCTTGATAGTCTTCCCTCTTCTTGAATATTTTGAATAGTTTAAGAAGAATTGCTGTTAATTCTTCTTTGAATGTTTGGTAAAATTCACCAGATTTTTTTTCCTTTTTTTTTTTTAATTGGGGAAGGGGAACAGGAGTTTATTGGGAACAGTGTGTACTTCCAGGACTTTTTTCCAAGTCAAGTTGTTGTCCTCTCAATCTTAGTTGTGGAAAGTGCCATTCAGCTTCAAGTTGTTCTTTCAGTCTTAGTTGTGGAGGGCGCAGCTCAGCTCCAGGTCCAGTTGCCGTTGCTAGTTGCAGGGGGTGCAGCCCACCATCCCTTGTGGGAGTCGAGGAATTGAACTGGCAACCTTGTGGTTGAGAGCCCGTGCTCCAACCAACTGAGCCATCTGGGAGACAGCTCAGCTCAAGGTGCCATGTTCAATCTTAATTGCAGGGGTCAGAGCCCACCATCCCTTGTGGGACTCGAAGAATTGAACTGGCAACCTTGTGGTTGAGAGCCCACTGGCCCATGTGGGAATTGAACCAGCAGCCTTCAGATTTAGGAGCATGGAGCTCTAACCGACTGAGCCACTGGGCCAGCCTCCAGGACATTTTTTTGTTGGGAGCTTATTGATTACTGATTCATTAGTAGTAATTGGTTTGTTCAGATTTTCTGTTTCTTCTTGATTCAATCTTGGAAGGTTGTATGCTTCTAGGAATTTATCCTTTTTTTTTTTCCAGATTGTCCAGTTTATTGGCATATGGTTGCTTGTAGTATCCTCTTAAATTTTTTTGTATTTCTGTAGTATTAGTTGTCACTTCTCTTTCATTTCTGGCTTTATTTATTTGGGTCTTTTTTCTTTTTTTCTTGATGAGTCTGGTTTATTTTGTTTATCTTTTCAAAAAACCAGCTCTTGGTTTCATTGATCTTTTGTAATTTTTTTTAGCCTCTATTTTATTTATTTCCACTCTGAACTTTATTATTTCCTTCATTGTACTTATTTGGGGCTTTGTTCGCTCTTCTTTTTCCGGTTCCATTAAGTGTAAATTTAGACTGTTTATTTGAGATTTTTCTTGGTCAGCATTGCTATGAATTTCCCTCTTAGGATTGCTTTCACTATGTCCCATAGATTTGGGGTCATTATGTTTTCATTTTTGTTAGTCTCAAAATATTTTTTTATTTATTCCTTGATCTCATTGTTGACCCATTTATTATTTAGTATCATGTTACTTAGCCTCCATGTGTTTGAGTGTTTTTCAGTTTATTTTTCTTTTTTTGTAATTGATTTCTAATTCCATACCATTGTGGTCAGAGAAGATGCTTGATATAATTTCAATCTACTTAAAATTAATCAGACTTGTTTTGTGGCCTAACATGTGGTCTATCTTGGAAAAAGTTCTATGTGCACTTGAAAAGAATGTATATTCTGCCATTTTTGGGTGAAGTGCTCTAAAAATATCAATTAAATCTATCTGGTCTTGTGTGTCATTTAAGACTGCTGTTTCCTTGTTGATTTTCTGTCTGGAAGATCTGTCCATTGGTTAGTGGGGTATTAAAAAGTCCCCTACTATGATTGTATTATTGTTAATCTCTGCCTTTATGTTGGTCAATATTTGCTTTATGTATTTACGTTTTCCTATGTTGGGTGCATAGATGTTTACTAAAGTTATATCCTTTTGTTAGATTGATCTCTATCATTATGTAATGTCCATCTTTGTCTCTTATTATAGTCTGCATTTTAAAATATATTTTGTCTAATATAAGTATTGCTACCTCAGTTTTTTTTTTCATTTCCATTTGTTTGAAATATCTTTTTATATCCCTTTACTTTCAGTCTGTGTGTGTCTTTCAATCTGAAGTGGGTCTCTTGTAGACAGCATATGTATGGGTCCCAATTTCTTATCTATTCACCTACCCTATGTCTTTTGATTGGAGCATTTAATCCATTTACATTTATAGTGATTATTGATAGGTACATAATTATTGCCATTTTAATAGTCATATTTTTTATCTTCTTTTGTTTGTTTGTTTCCCCCCTTCTTTTTAAAGATGTCCTTTTACATTTCTTGTAATACTGGCATGGTGGTGACGAGTTTCTTTAGTTTTTTCTTTTTATTTCTCCTTCAATTTTAAATGATAGCCTTGCTACTTACAGTAGTCTTCATTGCAGGCTCTTGTTTTTCATCACTTTGAATATTTCCTGCCATTCTCTTCTGGCCTGCAAAGTTTATGTTGAGAAACCAGCTGATAGTCTAATAGAAGCTCCCTTATAATTTACTAGTTGCCTTTCTCTTGTTGCTCTTAGGATTCTCTCTTTGTCTTTAACCTTTGGCATTTTAATTATAATGTGTCTTGGTGTGGACCTGTTTGGCTTCATGTTGTTTGGGACTCTCTGCTCTTCTTGGGCTTGTATGTCTATTTCTTTCTCCAGGTTAGGGAAGTTTTCTCTCATTATTTGTTTAAATGGGTTTTCAATCCCTTGCTTTCTCTCTTCTTCTGGTACCTCTATGAAGAAAATGTCACGTTTGATGTTGTCCCAGAGGCCCCTTAAACTGTCCTCATTTTTTTCAATTCTTTTTTCTTTTTGCTGTTTTCATTGGGTGTTTTCTGATATCTTGTCTTCTCAATTGCTGATTTAATCCTCTGCTTCATCTAATCTACTATTGATTCCTTCTAGTGTATACATCATTTCAGTTATTGTATTCTTTATTTCTGGCTGGTTCTTTTTTTATGTTTTCTATGTCTTTTTTTATGCTTACATCTCTTTGTTGAAGTTCTTACTAAGTTCCTTAAGCATTCTTAAAACCAATGTTTTAAACTCTGTCTCTGGTAGATTGGTTGCCTCCATTTCATTTAGTTCTTTTTCTGGAGGATCTCGTGTTCTTTTATTTGGAACATGTTTCTTTGTTGCCTCATCCTGTCTGCCTCCCTGTGTGTGCTTCTGTGTATTAGGTAGATCTATGTTTCTCAATCTTTGCAGGGTTGCCTTATGTAGCATGTGTTCTGTGTGGTTTAGAGGCACTGTCTCCCTGGTCACCTGTGCATGTGTTCTAGGAGTGTCCCCTGTGTGTGTTGTGTGTATTCTCCTATTGTAGTTGAGGCTTGATTGCTGTTGGCACATCAGTGGGTGGGATTGACTACAAGCTGATGGGCTATGAGGATTGGCTATGCCCACAATATATGAGCTACTGTGTATAGGATGACATCTCTCAGGGGTATTCACCCCAGTGGGTTCTTGTCCTGTTGAGACCACCCTTTGTGTGTGCCGCTTGTGGGGCTAACCTGGTAGTGTTCTGGTGTGGTCTGAAGCCAGCCTCTGGGTGTGTTGTTTCTGATGTCTCTTGGGAGGGTCTCCTGGGCAGGCCAATTTCAGCCTTGCCTGTGACCCGCCCAGAGCTATGTGGTAGGAACTATAAAGCTATATGTGTTTGGTTGCTGCTTCTACTGGACCTGGAGGCTTGTGGATGTGGCCTTGCTATGAACTGAGGTAGGCTGCCACAAGAATTGTGCCTGAGGCGCCTTAGCAAAATGCCCATGGCTCTTCTAGGCCTGTTTCCACCTGCCAACTTCCCATAGGCTTAGCTGTTGAAAGAACCTCCTGAGGTGCATGGGCTGGGTGGGTTGACTGGGTGTTGAGAGTGTCCATGGCGATGTAGCTTTAGCTGGGTGGGGAAGGGTCCCAGGGAGTCATGAGGTGTGGTTGGTGGTTTTTACAAAGTTAATGCAGATTCAGTTTTTGCACCAGTGCCAGACCTGTGGCCACTTTGCAAAATGCCCTGAGAACACTGCAGTCAGCCACTACTCACCTTGGGCCTGCAGATCCCTGAGAGCTGCCCAAGAGAGGCTGCAGCACAAGTTGTGGCTAACTGTCTGCCACTGAAACTTCCCCAGGCCACCATGAGCTGTCTGCCACACAGGAGCCAAGAGTGCCCCTGGTGATGCAACACTACCTAGGTGGGGTGGGGACACAGGGTATTACCAAGCTGGTGAGAACAGGCAGATTTTACCAGACCAATGCAGTCTCAGATTTGGCCTTTTGGGAGAGGATTTAACATAGAAAAGATGGAGCCCTCCTGCAGGCTACATGTAAGGCAGGATCAACACAGGGACAATGGTGGCTGTCCTTCCAGTTCTCACTCCAAAGCCACACTTCTTAGTCTTTTCCTATATGTCTCTGGTGCCTCTCAATTTGCTGCCCCTCCACCAGAGCCCAGGTGAGTGTCTGCAAGCAAGTGAATCTGTATGTGTGGCCCTTTAAGAAGATGTCTGGGTTTACAGTTGCCTTCCATCTCACTGTGACTAATGGACAGAGTCCTCACTGATATTCACTGCCAGATGTTGTGGGAACTCCTCTTCCTAGTGTAGTGCCCCTTGGCTGAGGAGCCTGGTGTGGGGCTGAGATTCCTTTTTCTTCATGGGGGACCTCCACCACCGAGGTGTCTCTTCAGGTGTTCAACCACTACCTGTGGGTTTGCGGTCAGCCCACTTCACATCTCTGCCCCTCCTACAAGTCTCAATGTAGCCTCTTCTCTATGTCCTTAGTTATAGGGCTTCTGTTCAGCTAGTCTTCAGATGATTCTTGAGGTAGATTGTTCTATAATTTAGTTGTAACTTTGATGTGACCCTGGGAGGCAGCATGCATAGTATTTACCTAACCTATCATCTTGGAGCTTCTCCTGAACTGATATATTTTAGAATCAAGGACAAACTATTAGTTTTTCTATAAAGTATAAGTCATTATTTCTCTGATACATGATAAAAAATATCGTTACAGAAAATGAGCTAAATAAAAAAACAGCAGTGTGAGATAAAAAAGGAGACAGAAGAATATGGTAATGAAGCTAATATTTAACAGCAGTTGAGAAAAAAACAGAACTGATTCTGCAGAAAATAATAATATAAGTAACACAGGAAGAAATTTGGGGAAGTTTCCTAGAGGAAATGACGGAAATTTCAAATTAGCAAAATAACAGATAATGAGAATGGAGAATGTAAATCAGCATACGAAAAATTATTATTCTTGAAGTAGAAAATAGAACAGTTAAGTAGAAACAGTAATCAAAGATATAGTAGAAGAAAATCTTCCTGATGTGAAGACTTGTGTATACATAGTGAAAGATTCGCTGCACAGTAAAAATGTATATGCCTTGTTTTTTAAAACCTAGAAAAAAATTAGTCAAAATAATAATGTATAGTCTGATCTTAGATATAATCACAGTTAACATTTTGGTGTACCCTTGTGAACTTTGTTTTTTTCATAACTTATATGGCTATATTAATATTTTGAAAAGAATTTTTGGAAATAATATTCTATTAAAGGGACTAAAGTAAAGGTTTTTATTTCTTCTTGTGCCAATAAAAAAGGATTGGTGTTTTCTTGAGGACCAGAATGGCTGCAGTCGTGGCAGTGGAAATTAGAATGAGATACTTGAAAGATAAGGGGCCCCAGGACTGGTGCCTTGGTTCTACCCCTCCTCACTCTACGTATTTCTTTCAAAAGGTAAACTTTAAAATTTTGGATTTTGTTTTAGAAGGTACTGACCCACAACCATTGACTGGTTTTGTTTATAAAAGAGAAGAAAAGCACAATGTAGTGGATTACTTGACCAGTTGTGGGATTGAATTCTTTGTAAGAAGTTGGAATGTCAGCACTCAGATTGTGCATTTCCTTGGGTATCTTTAGGAGAAGCACTGATAACTCTATGTGTGGAGTGGTTCAGAAATCTACTTGTCTTAAGGTAGGAGGAAGGACACAGTGAACAATAAAGACTCCTTTTTGTTCTGTTAGCTTATGCCTCCATGGTGCCACTGGATGCACTTTTAGCCATTTATTCTAGTGTTTTATCACCATAATTAACATTGTTGTGTGGAATTAACAAGCATGTAGGAAACCAGGGGAGAGAGAACGTAGGTACTAATGAGCACATCAATTACAATAATGATAAACTTACTGTCATTCTAACCATTGATCTCCACATCACTCAGCTGTTGATTACAAATGAGCAAAAGGAGGAAAAATTCTCCTATAATCCTACCACCCATTTAATTACCATTAACTTGCAGATGTATGTACTTTGAAGCTTTATGCTGTCCATATTTTAGACATGATTTTGATTATATGCTATAATTTCAATTGTACATATTTATTATTTAAAATTCCCCCTATTTTTTCCAATATAAAAAGGAGTAGCTGTTCATTGTAGACAGCTTTGGAAAGTGCAAAAATATATGGAGAGGGTGGTTGGATGGCTCAGTTAGTTAGAGCGTGAGCTCTTAACAACAAGGTCGCCAGTTAAATTTCTGAATGGGATGATGGGTTGTGCCCCCCACAACTAGATTTATAATGGTAACTGGACTTGGAGCTGAGCTGTGCCCTCCACAACTAGATTGAAGGAAACAAGTTGACTTGGGGTTGATGGGTCCTGGAAAAACATACAGTTCCCCAATATTCCCCAATTTAAATATGCATATATGGAGAAAAATTTCAAAACTTCCAAATTTATGTCATTTAGACATAACATTGTTAGTATTTAGTGTATATCCTATAGTATTAAAAAACCTTTATTGCCTTTCCTAATCATAGAACTTTTATAAACATATTGAAAAATCTAAACAAAACAAAAATATATAAAGTAGAAAGGGAAGTCTCTTGCCTTCACCCCCTCCACAAAATGACCCCTGATAAGTTTTCTGTCTATCCTTCCAGAATTTTTCTAAGCATATATATGTATTCTAAGCACACACACACACACACACACACACACACACACACATATATATATATTTACAAAATTGGATTATAGTATATATTCTTTTCTCCTGTATTATTTTGCATTTAGCAACCTGAGATGGCAATATTATTATTTATTTTTAAAAGTCTCCAATTGTTTGGTGTTTAGGTTTCCTTTAATATTTCAATTACAAAATAACCTGTAAGGAATATCATTTTCCCCATGTCTTTTCACACTTGCCTAAGTATCTCTGTAGGAACCATAGGGTCAAAAGGCACAGTTTAAAAATGTTTGAAAAATGTACATTTTAAATCTTAAAATATATTGCCTTCAAAAAGGCTGTTCCTATCCCACTCTCACCAACAGTGTATGATGCTTATTTGGACAATATTGGATATTTTCAATATATTTAATATTTGAAAATCTGATAACTGAAGAATCTCAGTATAGTATTCCTCCCTTATCTGAGTGGGATACATTCCAAGACCCCAGTGGATGCCTGAAACTGTGGATAGTAACTGATAAAAGTGAACTGGCATCTTAAGATGCTTAACCATAGAGCTGGGAGGACTATGGGTGGAGCTGGGCCCTTTGTTAACTCTCTAGTCCTGACTTCCTGTTAAACTTTGTGGTAACTTCCAGGGGAAGGATGCAAATAAAGGGGGAAGCCATGTTGGTTCAGGGCTTTTCTTCTTCATGTGGGTGGCTGGTTGGAGCACCAGTTGGAGTGTGCTTTCGCACACTCCTCGGGTGACCTCGTTTCGTTTTCTTTTCCCAAATAAACCATTCTTTTGGTGGACTTTCTGGAAAGTTATTTTTGCCAGTCGACATAACAAACCCTATATATACTGTTTTTCCTATACATACCTCTGATAGTGTAATTCATAAATTAGGCCCAGTAAGAGATTAACAATGATAACAATTGTAAAAATATACTGTAATAAAAGTTATGTGAATGCGGTCTCTCACAAAACATCGTATTGTATTGTACTCATCATTCTTCTTCTTGTGATGATATAATAAAATGCCAAAACTATTCCTGAATCTATGTAACCATCCCTTATTTGCAGTAAGTGGCTTGGTGTCACTTGTTTCAGGGGATCCCTTGCTGAAGTCTTCATGTAGGCTCAATGCTTTCTGGTACAACATGTTGCTGTCTAAAGGAACACGTTTCCTGTTTATGCCTTCCACCCACAAGTTTCATGCCTTTTCCATCTTGACTAAGTACTTACCACACACTGTGGCCATAACTTTTGCAGTTTGGGGTGATACAGAAAAACTCACACAAATTTCTTTTTCCTTCACTATTTCATGTACAGAAGATTTGTTCTACCATTGATCTTAGCGACCTCAGCATACGATTTTTTTTCTTTCCTTGTTAAGTTGGGAACTTTCACCTTTTCACTTAAAGGAAGTACTTTGTGACTTCTCTTTAGTATATCTGGATTGCCAGCATCAGTAGTCTTGCATTTGGGGGCCATTCTGAAGTAAAATAAGGGGCACTTGAACACAAGCACTGCGATACCTTCACAGCCAATCTGATAACTGAGACAGCTACTAAGTGACTAATGGACTGGGAGTGTATACAGCATGGATATCGTATATATGCACTGGGTAAAAAAGACGATTCAAGAATTCATTACACTATTCAGAATGCTGCACAATTTAAAACTTATGAATTGTTTATTTCTGAAATTTTCCATGTAATATTTTTGGACTGCAATTGACTGTGAGTAACTGAAAACTTGGAAAGTAAAACCATGGATAAGGGGGGACTACTATAATATTTTAATTTCAATTTATTTCATGACTGGTGAGACTTCATATCTTTTTATGTTTGTGATAATTTTCACTTATTCTGTAAATTGCTGTCCCTTCCTTTTTCCCATTTTCTTTTGGACTATTTGTTGTTTTCCTACTTATTTGTTGAGCACTTTATACATTACAGATATCAAACGCAATGTAGTTTTAAATTAACAGAAAAATTGCATATAAGTTCCTATAGAATGAAAATATCAGCATATGGCTTTATGGAAAAAAATTTTGGGGGGTAGAGAAAGTAGATTTTTCTATTTAGTAGTTCTGGTGTAATGTGCCAAATGTGTAAATAGTTTAACTGTTACTAACAAATGGCATAACAAAACAATACCAGATATCTTTATAAATGATCAACAAACTTGTCAAGAATTGTGAGGTGGACAATATGGCATGAGAAAACATATTTCCCAGAAAAATACATTTCCAAAAATGAACGTGCTTTCTGAAGAAAGCTCTGCAGATCCAAATTCTCCCACAGGCTATAGGATCTACCTGAACATAGGGAAAGAACTGAATTCCTAATTTAGGAACCAACCCAAAATAAGGAAATGCTTTCAAGTTCCTTTTATATTGTAACAAGATTAGTGATGGAAGGAATGGATAAACCCTAATGCCTTTCTCCCAACTTGCCTCCATGTTGGAGCAAGGACCAGAGCTCAATTTTCCCTTAGATGTAAACCTTGAGTTTCTAATAGAGAGTAAAGATATTGGAGAAGGAATGAATGTGTTTTCACCTAATTTTCAGTAGACAAACTCACACATGGCATCACACAGGTGGTCTGTCGAGATGGTTTTCAATCCTAAAGGAACATCCTTGAGACACATGAAGAATTCCCTCCAGTGTTGGTAACAGGTTTGACTGACAACTTAGAGTACTGCAAATCTGCAAATTTTTCCTTTCCTTTCCTTTCCTTTCCTTTCCTTTCCTTTCCTTTCCTTTCCTTTCCTTTCCTTTCCTTTCCTTTCCTTTCCTTTCCTTTCCTATCTCCTTCCTTCCTTCCTTCCTTCCTTCCTTCCTTCCTTCCTTCCTTCCTTCCTTCTTTCCTTTCTTTCTCTCCTCCTCTTTCTCTTCCTCCTCCTCCTCCTCTTCCTCCTCTTTCTCCTCCTCCTCTGCTCCTTTCTCCTCGCCTCCTTCTTTTTTGCTATCTTAATAGGTACTTCAATGAAGAAGTTAGAGATTGTTCAGGGGCTCCTATCTAGAAGCCATTTAGTTTTTTGAGAGGCAGGGAGACTAAAACTTGCATATGTGCCCGTGTGTGTGTGTGTGTGTGTGTGTGTGTGTGTGTGTGTGTGTAGGGTGTGTGTCTGTGTGAACTTTTAATTAAAGTATAATATATGTTCAGAAAAGTGTACAATTATACAAATCAATTAATTTTAACAAACTGCACACAGCAATGTAACCAGCACCCGAATCAAGAAACAGAATATTACCAGCATTCCAGAAATTGATTTTGTGCCCACTTTCCTGACTTCTAACACCATAGATTATTTTTGCCTGTTTTTGATTTTTATATATATATATATGTGTGTGTGTGTGTGTGGCTTTCACTCAACATTAAGTTTGTGAGACACATCTACATTGTTGCATATATTTGCAGTTTGTTCATTCTCATTGCTGTATGGTATTCCATTGTATGGATGCACTATTCTCTTTATCTATTCTGTTGTTGTTGGGCATTTGGTAACTTTCCAATTATGCACGATTAGGAATAGTGCTGCTGTGAATATTCTACTACATGTCTTGATGAACACATGTATGCATAGGAGTAGAATTACACAGTCATATAGGATACACACATGTCTATCTTTAGTAGATGATGCCAAAGAGTTTTCCAAAGTGGGGTACCGTTTTACATTATCACTGGCAATGTATGGTAACTCCAGTTGCGACCTATTCTCACCAACACTTGACATTTTCTTGTCTTTTTTATGTCAGCAATTCTGGTGGGTGTGTGGTAGTGTCATAGGGTGGCTTCAATTTGCAATTCCCTCATAGTCAATGAAATTAATAAAACTAAAAATAATGTTTTGGACACTGGATATCCTTTTAATGAACTATGGGTTTAAATTTTTTTTTGCCCTGGAAATGTAAGGTATTTTAACCTTACGTGTCTTTCTACATCATTCTTTGCCCTTTATAGAGTTTACATTGGTTCCCTGAATTACCCTCACAACAATCAAGTTATGTTGGAGGAGGTATCCTGCAGGGTGTCAGGTGGGGTCTCTAGTCCTGCTCCCCACATAAGAAAGTAGGATATGGTGAGGCCAAAAAGGAACACCCATGGAGCCATAGATAGGGGAGTCATACCACTATATTCTTGCTGGCAAATGGGTTGGAGACATAGGAGGTGGGAACCATACGATCCGCAACTCACTGTCCACTTGTTTCTGCCAACCAACCTCACTTGCTAGCTGCAATCCACCTCTCTGCAATCCATAATCCATACTCCACCATACCATGCCACACCAGCATGACACACCACTACACCACCACCTTGCTAGCTTAGCCACGGCAGTTATATCAGTGGCTAACGGCTAACCGGTAACAGCTGATAGCCACTAGTCACAGCTGATAACCATCTACTACCTGAGCCAGCACCTTTCTATGTGAGGCTGAGAGCCTGGAAACTGCTCTCTGGGGCTCTGTCCCCACAGGAGGTTAAGATACACACTTTGCAGATGAGGAAAGTGAGGTACAGCAAACATAGATAACTTATCCAGTCCTTTATACTTGGTAAGTAAACCAAGGTCTTTTTGTCTTCATTCAATTGACTCCTGTATTCTACCATATTGCTAGTCATGTTCATCAACTGTTATTATGGAGCACCAACTATAAATGTCAGGGTTTGTCATGGATCTAAGAGGGTTGAATGATAAATAAGGCATGGCTTGTGCCTCAAGGAAGGGCCTTGCAAATACCACTTACTGGTTTTATAAGTTGTCTAAATTCATTGTCATAGTATGTGATAAAATGGACATAGTACCCCATGCACTAACTTTCATACCTGGATAGAGCCATCTCAGAAAAATTAAGAGATGGCTTATTACCAAAATATTGGCTGTATCAACTCTGGTCCTGCTGCATAGGTTCAAATTCCAGCTACACCAAAAAGTGCATGTGATCTTGGGTTAGTTGCCTAAACTCTCTGTGCCTTAGTTTTCTTGGGATAATCTATACTTCTTAATTCATGGAATTGTCAGCATGTATCAATGAGTTAATACATAAACATGCTCAGTAGAATGCCTGGCTTAGGATAAGCACTATATACTACATATATAAATAATTATTAAATAAATTTCCAGTCAAGCTGGAAGAGTAGGTAAATGCTATGCTCACATCATCCCACGACCACATCAAAATTACAACTAAACTACAAAACAACCTTTATTGAGAATCACCTGAAGTCTAGCTGAACAGAAGTCCTACAACTGAGGACATAGAGAAGAAGCCACCGCGAGACTGGTAGGAGTTACAGAAACATGGAATAGGCTGGTCCCACACCCGTGTGTGACTTTTAAAAATCAGGCTGTGGAGGTCCCTTCCAGAGGAGTAAGGGGTCCCATCCCTGTACCAGGCTCCCCAGCCCAGGGCTTGAGTGCTGGGGAGAAAAGTTGCCATAACTTTTTCTGGCTGTGAAAATGAGCAGGGATAGTGGTTGGGTGGGATAGAGGGTAGCTGGAGTCCCAGGTGATCCTCTTAAAAGGCTCACACAGAAATTTACTAGCTGACAGACTCACTCACTCTGAGCTCCAGTGCTGGGGCAGCAGCTCAAAAGGCACCAGGGACATACAAGGAAGAACTAAGTTGCCTGGCTTCCATGTGAGGGTGGGAGGGACAGCTTTCTCTGAGACAAAAGTGTTGGCAGCATCCATTGGTTCTTTGTTGAGCTCTTGCTGTTCCTGGCATACAAATGCAGGCCGCTGCTATATCTGAGTCTCCATCAAACTGGCTAACACCATTTGTTTGCCCCACCCTAGTGATTTCCGAGGCTGTGCCTCACCCAACTTTCAGGTACATCCAAGCCACTTCCAGTGGCTTTTCCATACAAATGTGCTGTCTCAGCTCATGCTGCAGACTTTCCTAAACTTTCAGTTTCACAAAAAGAGAGTCTGGCTTTGGCATGTCTCATACCTCTTGCTGAACAGCCCCAAGCCCAGCACTAGAGGCAGATGGCCTTGATTCATGGCGTGGCCTTTTGTGGCATCTCCAAGCCTAGTGCAGTTGGTGACCATCTGGGGATTACATTGTGGCTTATGCCAGGTGGCCCTGGGCAGAACACAGGCTGCAGCTGAATTTGGCCAGTGGCAGGGCTCTCCCAGGAAGCCCCAGGGCTGGCATGCCTGGTGGTCAGCTTCAGACCAAGATACAGCATCACATGGCTGCCTCCAAGGACAACACACCCAAAGGGTAGACTGAGCAGGTACCAGAGCTCTGCTACAGTGAACTCTGCTCTGTAGGGTCAGCCCCTACACAATAGCTTTTCCCCTGTAGTCACAGCCAGTCCTTATAACAAATCAGACCGAGTCAATCTCCCACTGATGTGCAAACATCAACCAAGGCTCAACTACAAAAGGAAGGCACACACAAGGGACGCACCAGAAGCACCAAGCTCAGGTGACTAGGAAGAATGCACCATTAGGCACTACAGGACATCTACTACATAAGGCCACTTTACTAGGACCAGGAAGTATAGCAGCCATACCAAATACATAGAAACAAACTCAGCGAGGCAGCCAAAATTGGGAGACAAATAAACATGCCCAAAATGAAAGAACAGAACAAAGCTACAGAAAAAGAACTAAACAAAATGGAGACGAGCAATCTATCAGTACAGAATTCAAAACACTGGTTATAAGGATGCTCAATGGTCTCAGGGAGAACTTCAACAAAGAGCTACAAAGTATAAAAGTGGAGATAGAAAACATAAAAAAGAATTAGAAATGAAGTAAACAATAACCAAAATAAAGAATATATTGGAGGGAATCAACAGTAGATTAGATGAAGCCGAGAATTGAATCAGTGATTTAAAAGCTAAGGTAGCAGAAAACACCCAATCAGAATAACAAAAGAAAAAAGAATCCAAAAAAATGAGGATAGTTAAGGGGCCTCTAAGAACGTCAATGTACCAATAGTCACATCATAAAAGTACTAGAAGGAGAAAAGAGAGAACATGGAATTAAAAACTCATTTGAAGAAATAATGACTAAAAACTTTCTTAATCTAGTGAAGGAAATTGACATAAAAGCCCAGGAAGCACACAGTGTCCCAAACAAGATGAACCCAAACAGGCCCACACCAACACACATAACTAAAATGCCAAAGGGTAAAGACAAAGAAAGATTCTTAAAGGCAACAAGAGGAAATCAGTTAGTTACCTTACAAGGGAGCTCCCATAAGATTGTCAGCTGATGTAGGGACAGAGGCAGGAGTGCAGTTTCCAGGCTCTCCCTCCCTCCTTCTCTCTCTCTCTCTCTCTCTCTCTCTCTCTCTCTCTCTCTCTTTCTTTCCTTTCTAACAGAGATAACAGGTCCAACCTAAGAACCTGAAACAGGAAACAACATCTCAATGGATTCTAATACATTATCTTGTATATGCGTAGTTTTCTTCATCTTATATTGATAATGGTTTCCATTTATAAGACCATACCATATGGGTGACTATAGTAGTAAAGATTCGTTCTTTTATTTATGCTAAATATGTGAACTGATTTAAATAAAATTATCAAACATATTATGATCTGGCTAAAAATTATGTGAAAAACACTGCTTGAACCTGAAGACGTTTGTCTTCAATGGTGACACATCAGCCTCCATGGCCAACCATGCAGAAGGAACTCCATTCTGTAGGAACAACAAGAACTTGGGATGAAGAATTAAATAGGCTTGATTTTGATGGGTTTCTCCACTTAGTTCCTACTTAACCTTGAACAAATTATTAATTTCTTTAATTTCAGTTTTATCATTTGGCATTTGAAGATAATTCTTACTCTGATTAAATTAGATAATGCATGTAAAGCATGGAATTTGGTGTCTGACTCACCGTAAGTATTGAGTAAATGCAGTCATTTTATTATAATACCACACTGCATGAGTGACAATCTTTCCTGCCTACTGTTCCACATTCTTAAAATGCTAACCTCAGTTTTAAAGACCTCATCTCTGGGTTCCAGCACAGCTAAGGGCACCAAAATGCAACACTTTTGTGACAGGTAGTAGGTGCTCAGTAAGGGCGTTTTAACCAATTAGTTAATTAATTGATTGGGAGACCTCAGGTAGACTTGTGTTTAAAATCGCAAGGGGGCACACATCAGCACATCTGTTTATTAGTTTACTTCAGAGAAGTCCTTAAAATTGTGGGAAGAGGCACACAGAATGATCAGAATGATATTCTGTCTAGCTAAACTCCTGTTTTGTTTTTTCCTTTACTTGGAACAGGAGAGTATTGAGATGGTGGTGGAACTTAAGTCTATGGAATAAAAATAGGGGATGCGGTCTAATTTGGGCTGGTCCCTCCATCTTTCCCCTTTTGAATTCCCAGTCGAAATTAACCACTCTTCTGTGTGGAGCCATAGACTTCCATTGTGCCTCTAGTATAGCCATTGCCACTGTGTCACTGAATATATAGAAGGGGTGGTACCTATTCCCACTGCTCATGCTTCCGTAGAGGAGTGAATTCCTACTCTATTACACAGAGAGGGAAAGTATAGGAAACATACATCATAGCTTTTCTCTCTGAGATTTCATCATGAGAGGAAGAGGGATAACTATCTAATTAGTGAGTTTGGAAGAAGAAACCCAGCACATTTAGCTCAGGTCCTTTTCTCCATTAGAATCACCCTGCAAGAAGCACACATTGTCTGCCTCTCCATGCTTTAAGCTTATGAGACAGTCCCCTGTGGGGGCAGGCCTGTGGTTGAAAACCTGAGCCTGTGACTAGAAGTACTGGTACATAATTAGGAGGGGCAATATTAGGAAGACCATTGCAGACACACATAGAAGCATTTCCTTCCAGCCCAGGCAACTCGATTTTGGGGTACCCTTTTCCTTAAGGGAAGATTTTCAGAGCAGAAACGAAACAACACAATCAAATTTTGGCTTTTAGATTTCTAATGCCAGGATTCAGAATATAATACCAATTGATTTAGAAAAATATGCAAAACAGGTTTTCCTACTCCCAGACTAGATAAAGATACCGTGGGTTGGGACGAAACAGATAGGAGCTGAGCCACTAATAAGGGACTGTCCATCCCATGTCCAAGTGAGCTCCATCTGTCCCCAGTACCAGAGTGACATATGAGAGTTGAGTCACCACCTGAAGATCTTCCCTTCCCAGTCAAGTGAGAACTGAACATCTTGTATGCCAAGGAGCTGTGAGAATTTCCATCGCTGCCATCCAGTGAATAATTTTCTCAGATTGCTGCCAGGATACTGCCTGTTGATTAAGAATACTGTCCAGCTGCATTTTGACACTCTGTACAGCCCTCCTCCACCTTTCCATGTGGACAATCCTACTAGAATGATCCAGGACTCTTGGAAAGCTCTTTGAGATGGAGATAATGGTGGATCAGACAAATAAAGAAATGAGCATGGTTTAAAAGCAAAACCCTATGTCCCTAGTTAAAGTGGGACACAATTGGACTAATATTAGATTCACCTTTGTCTCATCCCAGGAATAAAATAATCACCACACCTTTTTATACTTGTTTGTATCCTTTGAATCACCTAATGCAAAGGAATTATGTAGTTACAAGGCCCTCAATAAAATACACTTTTGTGGGCTCTGATAGGATTTATTTGAACTTTGATGATGCTCTGCTATCTGGTCCATGGACCACACCTCAGTACTAATTCTGTTTCTGACACTTAGTTTTTAAATGAACTCTGGCCAAGGCTAGAAGCAATAGATATCTCTGTATCTTTGGTTTCAGGTACTAAGCTTCCCATGTTAGGAAACACAATTACTTCTTTAAAAAGAAGAAACCGACCTTTAGAAGTCCTTCCCAAGCACAGCAGGTATATTGACAGGTCATGATATGTGCCTTCAATTCCCATATTAAGGCATATTTGGAGAAGTTGAAAGTCCATGGACATGTCAAAGCAATACAATAGTTACGTTACTAAGAGCTCTGACTTTGAAAATTGACAGACATAGGTTTTGTCACTTGCTGCCTATAAGCCTTTGAACAATTTAATAACTTCTCTCTCAGTTTTCTTATCCTTGTAATGGGGATAATAAAATTTCTATACCAAAGAGTTGTTCTGAAATTCAATAAGGTAATGTCTGCAAAGGGCTTAGAAAATTCTCTAGCACAGAAACAGTAATCAATATATGCTAGTTACAATTTTGGATATTTAAGCCAAGCTGTAACTTTTTAAACTCAAACCATCATCATAAGTGAAGCTGTGAGGGTCTACTTGCTAGAAATCTAGAACTGTCTTATGACTCCCTTACAAAGGCTAGAAAAAGAATGCAGTGAGCAGTTGGAAGACGGTCTATGCATCAGAATCTCAAAGTACCAGTCCAGGCTCCTCTCCTTAGTAGCACACCAAGTCTGGGTTGTGTCTGAGCAGCTCTGGACAGGAGCAGTGATCATTGTGTTGGAACCACCACCATCTTGAAAAGCCTACCAGATGAAGTGACATAGTCCTGGCACTTCACTGGGAAGAGACCAGTGACCAGTGACTGAGAGTGAGCTTCTGGCAGGCAGGAGACTGCAGATAAAGCTTGAGTCATTTCAGGCTCATTAACACCATCTGCTGTGGCCATCTAAGCTCGGTCAGCTGGAGAGGACTCCTATGTTACCGACACTGTGGAGACTGTTTCAGAAAATATTTTCCTGCTGTTCAGTGATCATTGCTCTGTGGAAAGGACCTCCATGAAATGACACCCATTGTCTTCCTCGGTTAGGGGTAGGCAGTCATTATGGGCTGCAATTTGGGATACACCTCAAAACTACCCCAATACCCAAAGCCTTTAATTTCCTCCTATTCCTTACCATCTGGTCACCGTACCTGTTCCTACCTGTCCTATATTTCCAACAACTCTGTAACTACTTTGAGGGAAAGGATGAAGATAGGGACAGAGCAACCCCAACCTCTTTAACTTGGACAAAAACAAAACAAAACTCCAAAATGAAAACAAAAACATATAAACAAAAAACCCCCTCCTCAAAAATACAGTAATCATAGTAAAATACGTTTTCTTACTACTTCCTTATCTAAGAGTAGTGTACCCCTAATCTGCCTTCTGTATGCCTACTTTCTCTCTCCCAGGATTTTGCTCATTATTTACTCAAAAATTATTTTCTGAGTGCATCTCATATGCTAGGTCTTGTGCTAGATGCTGGAGATGTAGTTATGACCGAGACAGATAAGTCTCCTACTCTCATGGACTCTGTGAGAGCACGGACTCTGTATTGAGAGCAAGGAGAGTGGCACATGTAAAGGTACAAATAAGATCGGTTTGGAGAGGTGGCATGAAGCAATGGATCCCTAGGCTGAGACTGCCTAGGTTAAATTCTTGGTAATTTGTTAGTTGAGTGGGTGACCTTGGGTAAGTTACTTAACCATCACAGAATGGTTCCTGATTTTTGAAGTGAGGATTCAAATAGGATGCCTCTCATATGAAGCATCTGAGCTGAGACTTACATGGCTACACAGAGGCAGCCACACAGAGAACTTGGAGATGAACATTTTAACAGTAAGTACAAATGTCCTAAGATGGAAATGAGCTTAGAGGATTCTAGTTACCAAAGGTTTCTGGCATAGACTGAGAAAGGGTAAAGGTGATAAAAAAAACGGGCTTGGACACGTAGGCAAGAACCAGATCGTGATGACATAAGCCATCTTGAGAACTTTGGATTTTATTCTAATTGATTAGGTTTTAACCTCCGCCTGGAGTGATTTCATCTCACCTGGACACTCATCTTCAGAAAATAACCTTTTGAAACCCTATTCACATTTCAAACTCAATTGTAATATCATTTTCTCTATGAAGTATTTATTCCCATATTTGCCAGAAAAATTAGTTCTCACCTTCTTGGCACATCAATCATCATGTATATTAGTTGTAATCATGTTTATTTCCTTTCTTCATGTGAGTGTTTGAGGTCAGAGATTGAGTCCCATTCATTTTAAAATCACCTAGGAAAGTGTGTGGCACAAAAGTACAATAACTATTCTTTGAGTTATTTTGTGGATGAATAAATGCATGAATGAATGACATCAGCTTGGGTCTTTTAGTCAGATTTTCTCATTGAAAATCTGGACCAAGAGGGAATAATACATAGTCCAGGTAGATTTCACTTGGAGCAAAAAGAGACCCTGAAAACAGCAGGGAGAATGGGAGGACAGAAAAGGGAGGAGGATTGGAATGGAACTCAGTGGACTTTGAAGGAGGCCACACTTCTTTTTCTCAGTTCTAACCCTCACTATAATTATGTGAGGTTGGGCAATTACTCCACAAAAATAACTCAATGAAAAGCACAGTGCTCCAGTTATCCAGAAGCTAGACTTCTGACAACCACAATCTTTTGAACTTAGACAAGAAAAAAACAAAACTCCAAAATGAAGACAAAAGCATATATAAAAAAAAACCCCACCCCACCCCCAAAATACAGAAGTTAAAGGAATATATCCTTAACCTAAAGGATTGATTATGAAACCCATGACCCCAGAGCAAGATTGCCGTCAGTTAGCAGCCTATGTATTTCCTTTCCTTCTTTGCTCCTTCCTCTCATCCATCCTTCTTCCCCAAATATTTCTTGAGCACCTACTGTGTGTCAGACAGGGCTGCTGCTGGAGCTAAAGCAGTATACACACATGTCCCTGTTCTCAGGGAACTTTATTTCTCCTTCCCTCCTGCTTATTGCCTTCCTGCTCTCCTCCTGACCTACTTTTCTTTCTTGCAAGTGTCCCCTACCTATTGTACTAAGAAAAGGCAACAGATTCTGAAATCAGACTTTCTGGGTTCAATTCCTGACTCTGCCAATTAGTAATTTCTCTCTTTCCCAAATTTTGAAAGCTCTGTTAAAAGCTGCCCCTGATATAAGACGTCATTAGGAAAGCAAAAAAGAGGAGAACGATGCTAGAGACCTAGGATGAAATCTTGGCTCTGGTATTTTGACCCATATGCCCTTGGGCACATCCTGTGACTTTTCTGGCCTATGGTCTCTCCATCAGTAGATCCCTTATTGGTAGTCTTGATCTCTGTGGTTTCATTTTCCTTGCCTTTAGTTACCTGCAGTCAAGAGCGGTCCAAAAATATTAAATGGAAAATTCAAGAAATAAACAATTCATAAGCTTTCAATTGCATGCCGTTCTGAGTAGCATGATAAAATCTTCCATTGTCTTGCTTCATCCCACCTGGAATGTGAGTTGTTTTTGTCCAGCGAATCCACCCTATAGATGCTCCTGCCCACTCATCACTTAGTAGCCGTCTCAGTTATCAGATCAACTGTTGTGGTGTCACAGTGCTCATGGTCAGGTTACCTTTATTTTACTTAATAATGTCCCCAAAGCACAAGAGCAGTTTAAACTTTATCATATATATATATATATATATATATATATATATATATATATATATATGTCTAGGAAAAAAACACATTATCTATGTAAGGTTTAGTACTATGTGTGGTTTCAAGCATCCACAGAGGGGTCTTGGAACATATTCCCTGCTGATAAGGGGTGACTACTTTATTGTCCTTTGCAACATGTTATATTTCTGGGCAGCACCTTTCGAAGTGATAAATCAGCTAATATCCCTGCCTCGAGTGCTGTGGTATTTGATACAACTAGCAGATGCCACATCTGCCAGCCTGCTACAACACCTCCAGGGAAAGCTTTAAGGATTTTAACAACAACAACAACAAAATGGTCTTTTTCATTTTCCTGATGAAGAGACTGACTTTAAATCCAGGAAGAGAAAACTATGTGCAATTTGATGGGATTCAGAACAGCAAAGGCTGTTGAGTTGGTGTTTGGAACGATCTCTCAGGTCAAATCTAATTTTATCTAAGCTGATGTTTCCAAGCTCTAGTAATTGTTCCCAGCATAACTGCCAGTTGTTTGTTATAAGGCTGTAAGTGCAACTGCTGCAGGGCCTCCAGCAGAGGGTCCAGCAGATGGCTTTTGTCTTCCTGCTTGAGGGGCTGGAGACCTGTGTTAGATTTAAACCTCGGGAGCTCTAGACTGACATAGCAGAAAGAATACTGGACCTGGAGTCAGAACCTCTGTCTTCAAATCTTGGCTCCACCACAGGTCCTCAGAAATCCTCCTTTCCAAGGGCTTTCCCAGTTGGACTTGACAATTTTGTGTACTGGTTTCCAGAAGACTTTGTGATGGAAGAGGGATGAAGAAAGGCTTGGGGTTGTGGAGAATGGGGGTGCTATCTGGGCACTAGGGAAGGCAAAGTTGACAAAGACACGACATGGCACCGTGATTCTGCACACAGCCATTTTCCTGACCTAGAGAAAAAGCATCAGCCTAAAGGTTAGGCGTCACTGAGAATTGCAGGTCGCTCCTGTTGGGGCTGACAGGAGAGCTGGGAAGAATGGAAGGTCCTGTGATGGTTAAATTTATTTGTCAACTTGACTGGGTCGAGGGTGCCCAGACATTTGGTCACACATTCTTCTGGGTATGTACGTGAGGGTGTTTTTTGGATTAGATGAACATTTAAATACTAAGTAAAGCAGGCTGCTTCCTCATGTGATTGGGTCTAATCCTTTCACATGAAGGTTTAAATAGAAGAAAAGGCTGGCTCTTCCCTGAGTGAGAGAAAATTCTCTTGTGTGACAATTTCCAACTGGGTCATTTGCTCTTCCTAGTTCTACAGCAGCCGGACGGCCTCGGGACATCAACTCTGCAGATTTTGAACTTGTAAGCCTCCATAGTCACATGTATGATTATAATTCCTAATAATAAGTCTGTTAAAAAGAATTTCCTTTTGATTAGGATTCTCCTATTGATTTTGATTCTGTTTCTCTGTAGAACTTGACCATCACAGTGCAACTATATCTGCAGCAGACTGTCTTTCATCAACAAGGTGAGTTAGGTAGAGAAGTTCAAATAAAGAACACAGAGTCCAAAGCTACCCCTCACTTCATAATCTGTTTTGAGTCTGACTGACTCTATCCCCCAACCTTTTGCCAGACATAGAAGGGAGGAGGTTTACTATTAGCCAAGCACAGCAGAGTGGCTTCCAAATTTTGGCGGATTTCCTAATCCTTTAGCCTTATCTTCTTGTGCTACTTGGTAATGAGGGATTTTGCATTCTTATCATAAGTATTCTCAGCCCATTCACGGAGGACACACAGTTTATGTCCCCTCCACTTGTGCACATTCCAGATTCCACTTGAGAAACTTTACTGACTCTCATCTGGTCCCTGGCTGGTGGAGGTAGGGCATCCACAAAGTATGTAGAAACTCCAAAGGGACTACTTTCCGGGCCATTTCTTGGAATAGCTCTGGGCTACAGGCAGAAGGCATGAGCAAAAATAATTTTATTTGCAGTAAGTAATACTTTGATATTAGTGTGTCTGCTTTAGTTTGAGTCCTTTTACCCCCTACCTTTCCCTTCACCACAGAAGAAAAGGCTTTTCATATATGCTGCCCATAGAATAATGATAGTACAAAATGAAAGAAAGAGCTAAATTCAGGGTTTTTGAACTTTCCATTAATTTCTTTGGGGGGCGGGGATCTATAGTAGACATAATAACTTTGAATGGCATAGCTTTTATTCCAAGAACCAGGTGCTTGGAAAAAAAAAAAAAATAGGTGTTTTGAATTCTAGAAAGCTTGGTTAAAAGATCAAGAGGTAAAGCCTAGAGAAAGAGAGCAAAGTTTATCCATAAACAATAGATTACGAAGAGGAATTTGAAGAAGAGCTAATTCCTGCCCTGAAAGAAGTAAGAGCAGCTAGTTTTAGGAGAGAAGGCAGAAGGTTCAAAGCATCCTAGCTACAAAGGGGTCTGCACCAGAAGAAGCCTTGGAGCAGAGTGATGACAGTCCAGCAGCTAGAGCAGAGAGTTCTGAAAGGTCAGGGACAGATGCCTGAGGCTTGGGAATGCCAGCTACCTCTCAGCTGTAGCCATCCCTATGATGGACCTCTGCTCATGCCAAGAAGTACGTTCCCCAATCTGAACTGAAATCACCTTCATGTTCGAAAAAATGGAGCAAAATGAGGAAAAACCCTAATATTAAATGGGCATTTACCTAAATTAAAATTTAAACAACACTAAATGAATTACCTTGAATTTCCAAGTTTATATTTTCTACCATCAGTGGGGATGGAAGTTTGAGACCTAAATCCAGTCATTTAATATGAAGTTTGGTCTTTCCATCCCTGATTTTTTCTTTCTTTCTTTTCTTTTAACTGCAATATATATTCCTGTCTTGACGCTGTTGATGGGAACAGGCAGATTCTGCCAGGCTCTGTAGATCTGTAAATGACAGTTTTCAGATGCAAGGGCCATCCTTGGAGGAAAGCTGGTTGAAGAGATCTGACAGATGTAAGGCAGTCCTTCAGGAGCCAGCATTGCACATTCACTATTTTCCATTTTATTACTGCCTTTGTTCATGTTAATTAGTTACTGTGGTTGTTTTGAGAATTTACCATTTCTCAGTCACTGTGCTAAGTGTTATGCTTAGGTAATTTCATTTAGCTTGTGTCACACCTGGTTGAAATAGATGCTATCATTTCTAGTTTATAAATGAGCAAACTGAGGATCATAGAATTGAAATAACATTTTTAGGATTCCACAATAGTGGGTGGCAAACGTGGGACTGAAATTCAAGTATCTCTGACTCCAAATCCTTCACTTAAAGCTGACTCAGTTATACTGAATTTTGAATGGAATTGAACTGAATTGAATTGAATCGAATTGAATTGAATCGAACAACATATATACTGACCAGAACTTTCTGAAGGACCCTTCCTAAATCCTTCTAATCATTCGAAATTTGATGAATAATTTCTTTGGGCTGCCCGTTGTCTACATCTCTTTCTATGTTTGAGAGGTTTCCCACATCCGGGTGTTGGTGGGAGAACTATTTGTGATGGTTTTAGGGGAACACCAGCAGGCATCACTTGGTGCACGCTGAGATTCAAGAGCAAAAGGGTCAGCAGGCTCATAGGTCACCCATTCTCCCATCATCGTACCGAGCAGTACTGAGACCTGTCCAATACTTACTGGATGCACTGTTAGGTTGTGCACCAGGAAAGGGACCTCACCTCTATTTTGCTCTTTCATTTTGTAGGGCAAGCATGAGAGTGATTTTGCAAGCAGCAAATAAACATTATGGACTTGGGAACCAAATCTGAGTTTTGCTGGGCCAACTGTTCATGGAAGTGCTGGGAAATGCCAGCTGGCTGGCTAGTGCCTGGAGACTTTGGAGGAAGTTGAGATGATGTGCAAATTCTCCCAATGGGAAGAGGGGTGCCTCCAGTCTCAGCTACCTCACTGCAAAGCAACTTGAGTTTCACAGGTCAGTCATTAGATCATCTTGCTTGTCTCCAGAGACCAGGGGGGCTCATTAAATGTAAGTCTTCTCATTAGGGGCAATGATGGGTTCAGATATGAAACATGAGGAAGGGATTGTTCAACCTCCACTACTACCCACTTCCTGGTCCTGGAAAACTATATACAGCCTAGGCAAAATCTTAACCCAATTCTTTTCATCCAGGTGATCTCAATTCAAGCAATAAGACCTCTTCATTCCCAACTGATGGACACCCCACATGCAGATAAAGCCTATTGTCCACATGCTTCCAGCTGCGGGCTCAACCCAAACAAGCAGAGGCAGCCACTGATTGAAGGCAGGACCAGGGTAGGAATTAAGTCAGCCAAGAGGAAAGCCATGTCCCCTTCTTCCTCCACTCTCAGAACCCAGGGATCCGCTGACGGGTGCCTCAGCCCAGTGGTACACATTCCACTCTGTGCGACATGCCCATGATCCCCATGCTGCCATGTCCCAGCCAAGGTACAGAGGACAGAATTCAATAGAGACTATAGAGACCAGAGGACCCTGCCAGCTGCTGGCTTCCGTATCATGTTCCAGTCTGTGCTATTTCACTCTCCAGTCTAGCTTCCTGAGTGCCTAGGAGCTTTGCCAGCACAGAAAGACCCAGAACTGTGGCTATGTTTTCCATGAGATCTCACTGGGATGCCCTCTGCAGTCAGCAGGGGTTATTCAGTTGACATGTTTGTATATTTCCCTGAAAGCCAAAGAACAATGCCATAATCCAGTTGAAAAGGTCTAGATGGCAGCTATCTGCACTCCAGGAGTTGTTATGCTCAGTAAGGTTTGAAGTCTTCCCCTGTTGACCAGTGCATGTGGTGGCAGCATTTCTATCACCATAGGTTAGTTTTTGCCTGCTCTTGGACCTCTTCTCTGTCTGGCTTCCTTCACTCAGCATCACGTCTGTGAGATTCATCCAAGTTGTTTTATGTCTCTGTAGCTTGCTCCTTACTATTGCTGAGCAGTATTCTGTTGTATGAACATATTGCAAATCAGTTAGTTATCCATCCAGTCTCCCGTTAATGGATTTAGGCCCTGTCTTTCAGTTTTGGTTATTCCAAATGAAATTGATATGATCATTCTTATACAGTGTTTTTTGTGGACATATGCTTTTTTTCCTTGTGGGTACATACCTAAGAGTGAAATTGTTATAATTGATGTGTGTTTAATTTTACAAAGCTCCTTTTCTGCTGAACTTACTCAGAGTTGACTTGTTTCTGAGGTTTGTAATGAAGAGCTTTCATGCCACAAGCATCATTGTTGCCATTGTTAATTTTGCACTTTTATTGAGCAGCATAAAATGTCAGGTACTCTGCTAAGTGTGGGGGACACAGAGATAAAAAGAGTTATTTTTGTTCCCAAGGCTATCAGAATCTGGAATAAAGGAGACTACATCTACACACAGAGATGTGAAAAAATACATGGGAGCACAGGTGAGGGGCCTGGCAGACTGAGAGAGAATACTTGTTAGTTCGTAGGAGGGAACCTCTCTGAGGCCTTGGGGTATCCACGCAAGACTCCCCAAGGATGGGGGGCTGGAATGCACCTTGACGAATGACTCGATTTCATTAAGTAGATGTTACATGGGTTATAGAACATCAGCTCCATGGAATATTATACAGTCAAAAAAATTATAATTAGAAAAACTTTGTATTAACTTGAAAAAATGGTATACTATTAAGTGAAAATGGTAGAATGAAACTATCTCTGCTTTGATTATGACTGTGTAAACTATGCGTATGAATGTGGCATGGAAAGAAAATTGGGAAATAGAAACAAAGGGTGTGTTTCTTGGTATGACTCTGGGTGAATTCTTTTTTAAATTTCCATTTTCTTTTGGATTGTTACAATACCATTTTTAAAGCAATAGGGGTTAGGAGGGAGATGAGTATTCCCAGCCAGAAAAACAACCTTGTCACAGACTTAAAAATGCGAAAGTAGTTTGTTTGTATGCTAGTATTTCTACAGTTGAGCTTTTGTGTGTTGAATAACTGTACTCAGATGGCGTAAACCAGAAACCATACTGCTCTGACTGACAAGGGCAACTTAGGTGTTTTGAGGATCCGAAGAACGTTGACTTAGAGATACTAGTGTCTTAGCAAGTCCTTCCTTCCTGGAAGCTACAGGAGAGAGAGAGGGACTTTGAGACTCAAAGATGGAAGGTATTTGGTAGGTGAGTCTTGGTGGTAGGGTGTTTGGGGGCGGAGGGGAATGAGACCAGAATTGACCATCTTTGTTCTGACAATTTTAGCAGCAGCAGTCATATCCTTTGTCCAGCACCTCTTACCCAGCACCACTTTTTGTCCCCCCAGAAAATCCGAGGCATGGGGAGCCGCCCGTCCGGTAGCCAACGAAGCTGTTTTTATTTTACTTTAATTTGCCCCAAACTGGTTAACACAGCGTTGGAGACGGTGCCTCTCGTAGCATCCCATGGCACAGTCAATACGATTTAGTGAGAGAACCTATCATGTGAGCTGCTCAAATAGGGGCGAGCTGCTGCAATCCAGAGCAAAGGAATAAGCGACTTGTTTCCAAGTGAATTATTGGCCAGTGCAGGCTGTGAAGCACTCTCATTTTTCTCACAGGGAGCAACCTTGGAAAGGTCTCCTGGGAGGGTAGGAGGGTATAGAAATTCAAGGGATCTCAAGTTGGGCCTGCCTTAGTGCTCCTGGCTCACATACCTGATAAGGACTTGAAAGGGATAATCATCAGAGCTTTCTCAATTCCTTGTTTCTGTCCCCAGGTGTCCCAACCTGTGGTTGTAAATGAGGCTGCATTAGTGTGAATTGGATACCCCCAGTTGCTGATTCCTGCTCTCTACCTGCTCCCTGTAACCTCCTCCAAAGCCCCAGGTGCTCACGACAGTCTTCTTAAGTTCTTTACCCTGAGCTGCTTCTTGATGTCTGTGCCCATGTGGCAGCTTGAATGAAGCCCTGCCACTGCTGGGAAGCTGCCAGGGAGTTCCACCAAGAGAGCTGCTACTCTTCCCTGCTCACTATCCACTGGTGTGGCCAGAGCACCTTTACTCTCTGTGATACCCAAGGCATATCCTCACGATGTGCCTTGGGTATCACAGAGAGTAAAGGAGACGTGCTCTGGTCTCCTTTAGGATCGATTCTTAGCTCACATTTGTCTGAGACAATGATGCTCCAAGTTTACTTCCTGAGCCTTCCAAGGAGTATAAGTGAAAGCAGTTGATATTGGACAGTATCTTTGTGTAGCTGTGTTTTTAAATGAGCCTGGATTTGCTTTAATCAAGTCTGGTAAGCTATGCAGGCACGGAAATGAGGGTCATAAAGGAAGACAGTTTTATAGCCACAGATCGCTAGAAGCAGAGGCACGGCATCCAGGGCACACCAGGACGTACCAGACTTGGTCAGCAGACAGAGGGAGCAAAGGGAAAACGTGGGCACACGGCTTTATTGTGGTTTCCGCAAGAAAGAATTGGCAAGGCAGGGTAAATAGGTTTCCGACTGGCTAGATTGAATAATTTCGGGGGGCTCTAGGGCAGAGGGGCTGTTCTGGTTGTCTGGTACCTGCTCCTCCAAAGGGGTAATTCGGGCAGATGGCTTGTGTTCCGGGGAGTAAGAGCTCAGTAAAGGGGGTAGCTGGAGAGAAGGGGCTCTGGATTGATTAACATGCATATGAAAGGCGCACAGGGGGTGCTGTTTGCTACCCCTAGGAATTGGCCAGCCCTGGGAGGGGCAATCTCTCCAGGGCCAGCAAGGTCCTGCCTGTCTAAGGACCGGAATAAAAAGACATGTTTACTACAAGCTGTCAGACACAGTTTTACTATAACAGTTAACTATCGAACAACCTTCTATCCTAGTTCTATAGCATAAAACTCTAACTTCCCCAAAGGACCAAAACTAAAAAGAAGTCAGAGGTCCAAAGAGGAAAGGTACCCCTGCACCCTCGCAGCACATCGGTGGTGATATTGAAGGCAGCCCAGTGAGTGTGTGGCTAGAAAGGAAGGCGGGCAGTGCTGGCCGTAGGGTGTGGACTAAAGGCCTAGGAGACAGCAGCGTCTCCCCATTGGCTAAATTGCTAAATCACTAACTGGGCATAAGCTGTCCTCCAAAGGACAGGGCTTGGATCCTGCTACACTCTTCCCTGGTCACACTCTTCCTGTGGTTAAGTGAGACCAGCTTAGGTTGCTTTCCAGTTCTACAACTCACTACCTGATTGTCTTTGGTATTTAGTAACCTCTCTCCACCTCTGTTTCTTAAGCTGTAAAATGGGAATAATATCCTTGTGAAGTCGTAATGTGAATTCAATAAGATAAAGAAAGCATGTGAGGTGCTGGCACAGAGCCTAACACATGGTAGGTGCCCAACCAAGTTGGTTCCTTTTCCCTGACTTTGGCAAGGGAGTGAGGGTGTCACTGAGCTGGCTTTTTCCCTTGTGGAAGTCTTTCAACGTACCATGCGGTGGAAAGTAAAGTATGGGTCCCTCAGGCCACTGTGCTTTTAAAACAAAATCAAAGACTGGGAGATACACTTCATGGAATCATTTTATCTACTGAAGCTCCCACGATGAGACTCAGAGTGATTTGGAAATAACAACCCAGGGTATTTGTTGGCACCCCAATTCTACTGAGCGAGCAATAAGCCTTTTGAAAACTGTCATGTGCCATGGACACCAAGTGGAGAAGAGACAGGTGTCTAGCTGTCCTTTCCTTTCTTGCACAAGGATTCTGCTGCCTGGTTAAACAAAAATGCCAGGAAGGAAATCACAGAAGCATGAATTTCCTGAGGTTCTTTTTCTAGAGCCAACATTGGGTCACAATAGGGAAGAGAATGCTTTCTCCTGTTGTTGTTTTAATAGACTTTATTTTTTGGAGCAGTTTTAGGCTTACAGCAAAATTGCGAGGAAGGCACAGCGAGTTTCGATGTGCCCGGCAGTCCCCCTTTCGCACACCTGTGCAACCTCCCCTGTCACCAACATTCCACCCCAGAGTGTTGCATCTGTTACACTGATGACCCCACACTGACACATCATTACCTCCCAGCGTCCCTAGTTTACATTAGGGTTTGCTTTTGGTGTTTTATACTCTATGGGTTTGGACAAGTGTATATGACGTGGATCCACCATTATTGTATTATACAGGGTATTTTCACTGCCCTAAATGTCCTCTGTGCTCCACCTGTTCATTTCTCCCTATCCTCCACCCCTGACAACCACGGATCTTTTACTGTCTCCATAGTTTTACCTTTTCCACTGTGTCATATGGTGGAAATCACAGAGTATATATCCTTTTTAGATTGGCTTCTTTTACATAGTAATACATATTTAGGGTTTCTCCATGTCTTTTCATGACTTAATAACTCATTTCTTTTTAGCATTGACTAATATTCCATTCTCTGGATGTACCACAGTTTAATTATTCATTCACCTACCTGAAGGACATCTCGGCTTCTTCCAAGTCTTAGCAATTATGAATAAAATTGATATCAATAGCTGAGGGTTGTTGGGTTTTGATAGAGTATAGAATCACACAAAGAGAGCCTTGGGCTAGGAATCAGGCTTCGGATCTGCCTGTAACTGGTGGCAGAGACTTACATAAGTCACTCAACTCCCCTGACTCTCAGTTTCCTCAGTCTGTTTCTCCAAATGCCCTTGGTCCCTGCTGCCCACTGTCGCTATGTTTTAGAATGATAGCCCTTCCTAAAGGAACCACATTGAACATGGGGTCCTGTGAACATTGGTAGGTCGACCAGGAATCAGAGTTTCAGGAAGCAGATAGGAGCGGGGGGTACTCCAGAAGTGGATGCTGTGACAAGTAGTGCCATGCCCACGTCCAGATCAGTGGGACAATGAGCAGGAAATAAGCAAGGGAATTAAGTAAAGAGTCAGGATTGGGAAAAAGCTGAGGGCAGCAGAGGTGCTGACCATCCCTCCCCAGTAGGGACACGCAGACACCAAACAAAGACAGATTGGAGATTAATATAGGCAGATACTGGGAGGCAAGGTTTCCAAAGATGATGTGTATTTGTGTTTGCTTACATGGGGAGATGTTCCTGACGTAATTTAAATGGAAACGGGAACTTTCATAACAGGAATCATATTATTGTTGCATCAACACAGTACGAATGTATGTATAGAGTAACATAGGAAACTGTTCTATGTCATAGGTTTCCTTATGGGAATTGCATGCAAAATAACCTCCATCAGGAACTTCTTTCTCCCTCCCTATCTTTCCTTCCTTCCTCACTCTCTCCCTCCCTCCTTTCCTCCTACAAGTATAGGAGGTCTGACAATTAAGTTCACAAACTCATCCTAGAAAAAGTGCTAAATACCTCATTGCTGAATATCACTATGGTCACCTTCGAAGTACTCCCCTTGTGAAGCTATGGACTGACGCCAGTGCCTAGTCCACCCTTCAAAGCAATTTTGGAACTCTTTTTCTGGAATGGCCATCAGAGCTATCGTTGTATTACCCTTGATGTCCTGAATGTCATAAAAATGTCTTCCTTTCAATATTTCTTTTACCTTCGGGTAAAGAAAGAAGTCACTGGGGGCCAGATCAGGTGAGTAGGGAGGGTGTTCCAATACAGTTATTTGTTTACTGGCTAGAAACTCCCTCACAGACAGTACCATGTAAGCTAGTGCATTGTTGTGATGCAAGAGCCATGAATTGTTGGCGAAAAGTTCAGGTTGTTTTTGTCTAACTTTTTCATACAGCCTTTTCAGCACTTCCAAATAGTAAACTTGGTGAATTGTTTGTCCAGTTGGTGCAAATTCATAATGAACAATCCTTCTGATGTCAAAAAATTTAGCAATATTGTTGCAACAAGTTCGCGAACGTTATTGTCAGACCTGGTATATACTGAATGTTACGATGCCTCGTGTACTTAGCTGACCGATGACGGGAGCAGAATTGGGGAAGCTCCTGCCCTGTGGGGCGGCTTCTTAGGACTTCCTTTTCCTTGATAGTGTTTATCATTCTCTGACATCCTACACACTCTTGTTTCTGCATTTTCGTTCTAGAATGTAAGCCTGTGAGAGCAGCTCCTAGTTGCTGGAGTGAGCGCAAGTGAATCCTCACTCAAAAGACCACCCCTCGGCACTTTCTTTAGGGTGTGAGGGGAAGGACTCAGCCTGAAAGTGCAGGCCCCCAACTCTTCCTCAGTCCCTTGGAAAAGGGGGGTGAACTGGATTGCAAGTAAAGTTGCAAAGATCAAAGGCAAAAATAGTGGTGCTCATGAGAGAACCCTGGGTGTGTAGACCAAAGAGCAAACACTGAGGCATTTCATATGTTTTGGTCCGTTTTTATCCACCAATTTATTCTCTTCAGCTTGCAATAAAAGAGATTTATAATTATGGAAATACTTTTATTAAAACTGCCATAAGAAAACTAAATTCTTTTGATTGTCAGTCTGAAACTCTCTAGCCCCTAACCACTTTATTGTTTGTGTTGAAGCAATTGTTTTTATAAACCTTTTTTTATTATTGTGAAATATATCACACAGGAAAATATGTGTGAAAAGAAAAGATGGACAGCCCAAAAATGTAGCACGAAGCAGATACCCAAAGACCCATCAAACCAGCACCCAGGTCAGGAAATAGAGTATCAGTAGCTTTCTAGCAGCCCAACTCATGCCCAAGTCCAATCATCCCACCCTCTAAAGCTTATCACTCTCCTGATTGTATGGGTTTCACTGTGTGTGTGTGTGTGTGTGTGTGTGTGTGTGTGTGTGTGTGATATTATAAAACATCACACATGCATATTGAAATACTACATTATTAGCCATATATTAAAGTCTACGTAAATGAATTATACAACATGTATTCTTTGTTGTTGTGTCAGCCTTCTTTCATTCCACAGTGTGTTTTCATATAGCTTTATATGTGTTTTCATTGTAAGAGTCATGCTGTCTTCATTTCGTTGCTGTATATTTCAAAGGACGGATATACCACAAGTTATTTATCCATTCTTACTGTCGATGCCTGTTGGGCTGTTTCCAGCTTGGGGTGATTGCAAACAGTGCTGCGATGACCATTCTTGTACCTGATTCCGAGGTACGTGTGTACCCATTCTTGTTAAGTATATAGTTACAAGTGGAATTGCTGAATTATAGGGAAGGCAAATCTTCAATGTTAGCAGACAGCGTCAAACAGTTTTCCAAGGTGGCTGCCCCAATTTATACTCTTTAGAAATTTATGAACTCGTTGCTCACCTACGTGCTTAAGTCAGTCTTTCAAATTTTAGCCGTCATTGCCACTTTATTTCTCTAAATACTGCTTTATCATTCTCTCTTTCCTCTCCTTCTTGAGCTCCTTTCCTGACTCTATTTATATGTATCTTATCCTTTATTTTGTATTTGTACCTTTTGTCCGCCAAGACTTATTCTGGCTATTGTCCTCTGATCCATGTTTTATCTCAGTCATTCTGTTTGGTTGTGCCTTTTCTACTGTTCGTCTACCTGTTGAATTCTTAATGTCACTTTTTATTTTTACTCTAGAGTTTTTACTTGGTTCTTTCATTTCATAGTTTTTAATTCTTTGTCAAAATTCTCAGTTGTGTGTTTTATTATCATGAACGTAATGAGCATGTTTATTTTAAAGTCTGTGCCTAATAACTGAAAAAGTCTAGAGCCATGTGAGTCTATTTTATTTTGTTGTTTTTGTTGAGTTTTGTTAGTATTGTTTTTTTCCTCTTAGGCTGTTTTTCTTGTATGGCAGGTATTGTATTGGAAATATTCTTTGTAGAAATAATTTACATTTGCATCTGCCAAGAACTTGGTAGGGGATTACCAGAGATACAGATAACCTGAAGATGTACTTTATTCCTTGGAAGGTCTTGTCTACTTCTGGTTCACTATGGTCTCCAGGGTACTGTACTTGGAAGTCCCAACCCAAAGTGAGAGAGGTCATAAGAGCCTAGCCTAGTGGACCCTAGACTTTAATTTTTAACCCACCAACTCTTCTCAGCCACCCCTAGGGGAACCAGAAATTATCCACAGTGAAAAGTGACCCCAAACTCTCAGCCAAACTGCCTGAGCTCTGTCTTTACTTGCCTTCTGGCCAGAAATTTCCTGTTGGAGTCCTTCCTTTGCGAGTCAGTTTCCTGACAGATTGATTTTTGAAATGAAACTTTCGTAATATAATTTTTGTTATCAGGAGGTGTTATAAAATCTCAACTTCCTTATTATAGCAAATGTATATATGTATGTGTATATTATAGAATACACATATGTATGGATACACATGTATCATATATGTAACTTCTTATCATGAACAATATGTGGTAACTAATCATTCATTTGCATACAATGTAGGTTAATGGAAATCAATATTTTTTCAGTCAGTCTATATTGCTAAAATACTGTATAGTCATAGACTGTATGATACCGATTGCGTACCAAAATGAAAAAGTCCCAAATTAGTTCAAGTTTTTCACCTCTTACTGTATCCTTTCTCCAATAAAAGATGATAACGTTAGCCATCCCTGTTTCCAAATGGGGGCTGGCCAGAGGATGACAGCCCAAGCACCAATCATGTCTTATTCAAATTCATGTTAGCGTAGAGTGTATTATTTCAGGACACACACACACACACACACACACAGCTTGAATTAAAATCCAAGGATTACTCCATTTGCAGTTGTAGATCATACCATCTTCACTAGCTACCTTAAGCAGGAAGCAATTTTTTAAAGGGTATTTAGTAACTCTGGAAAGGCTGGTGGAATAGGTTTTAGGTTAAATTTCCAGGAACAATTATGGGTAAGAAACAGGAAGCAGAACACATTATCTTTCCCATGTTTAGAAACCTGTTGCCAGTACCTTTCTCTGTAAAATGGATGATCCTCACCTGCCTCAGTTTCGAATCAGTCTCCCTTTGGTGCAGGTGACTGGTGGAAATTCAATCAAGTTGTTTGTGACTATTGTGGCTGATTTTACATGGTTGTCCCTTTAAAATAATTGTTGCTGGCTGCTTTGGGAGCTATATAAAAAGCCACCGCAGACTCTTGTACTTGCCTCTACCTATGCTTCTTCTTATTGATTTCTTACCTTTATTTTGTTAGCTTCCATCGTGGCTGGTATCAGTGGTATCCTACGTTGATGCTTACTCTATGCACAGCCCTGTTTGAATTGGTGACTCCATTTTAAAACGCTTGTTTGAATCTTAAGACAGCGATTGTGCCTCAGTTCCATGCACCAAAACTCTGGGAAAATTTCCTCCATCACCTATGACCCACCTAGGACTTTGAAATACTTCTCCAAACAGTACCAAAATACCTTCAGCAGCTCTGGCAGGGGGATGGGGTAGCACTGTACTGATCTGTTAGTAAGAGACAGTGTTCTAGCATAGGACAGCTCTACAAGAAAGGGAAGGGTATCCCCTGGATTTTTGGAACATGGTGGTACTGATAGTATCCATTGGTGGGAGAGGGGGAAAGACCTGCAGAAGAAGCAAAGACACAAAAGAAGGAAGACGATAAACAAAACCTGAGACAACATACCAAGACCAAGGTAGTGGCTTTCTGACTTTTGAGACCCCAAACACACCTCTCTTGCAGGCAGACAAACAAAAGACACCATAATGTTTCTCTGTGCTTGGAAGCCATTGGTCATTTCAATGAATATCTGAGTGTGGGGGGAGGAATGATCATTACATACCTGTGTTCTCACCATCGTACCTTGAAGAACCTTGTTTCTTTTGATCATTCTCTATTTGAGGTACTATGTTGAGCACTTCTACATTTGCATTTATGCTTATGATCTTTTGAAGATCTAAGCATATGAATCTCTGTAAAGGTCAAAGAAACCTCATTTAATGTTATCTCAAATGTGTGGGTGATTTTTTTTCACTTGATAATAAAAATTTTGATTTTACAAATAAGGAAATTTATCTTTGATTTCCTAACTTTGAAAATTCCTTTCAAATACATTTCCATATATTCACATATATTTATATATGTCACACTGTGTGACTTTTAGTGTTTTATGTCTATGGATCCTCACATTCATGTGTGTGTGTGTGTATATGTGTGTGTGTGTACATATATACATGTGTATTATGGACTGTCATTATGAAGTAATGATATTGTTTTTTTGTAACATGAAAGCTGAAATGACAAGAGCAGCAGATGTCTAGGACAGTAAATCTTAACTGGGAGTGATTTTGCCCCCCAGGGGGCATTTGGCAATGTCTGCAGATATTTTTGTTGGCTACAGCTAGGGTTGGGGTGCTGTAGGCATCTATCTAGTAAACAGAGGCCAGAAATGCTACCAAACATCCTATAGTGCACAGGACAAATAGCTATAGTATAGAGGTTGAGAAACTCTGTTCTAGAGGGTATTATTAATTGAGCAAATGTTTATTGGGCACCTATAATACGCAAGGCTCTATTTTAACTATGGTTCAGGTATAAGCATAATTCAAATAATTCAAACACTTTTTGGTATGCTTTCAATTTGTTTAGTAAGGGAGTCTGTCAGGCAGGGTCCCAACAGGAAACACTTGGTATGCACAGAATAAGATAAACTGAAGAATTATTTACAAAAGAAGGAATATGGGAACATATAAGGAATCGTGTGGTTAGCTGAGCTGGCAGCAGCCAAGGTGTTATCCTCCCTAAGCCCTGCAGAACTAAAGTGTGAATACTGGAACCTGGAAGGGAGTGGAGTCTCCTAGTGTCAGCCACTCTGAGAGGAGAGACTTTCAGTTGAGAGACGTAGCCATCCTGAGGTGACAGGAAAAAACCAGGGGACTAAATAGTCCAACCTGCCTCCCACCTACTGTAAAAGTCCCCCATGGGCCATCAGAAGCTAGAGAGAGGGGGTGTCTGTTGGTGTTCTGCACGCAGCTCAGAGTCCTACTGCAGAAAGCAGGCTGGAGAAGAGTGAAAAATGTGTTGGGCATGAGGGGAACTAAAGACCAACCAAAGGTATCTGGGCAAGGAGTTACTTTATAAATAACTGTCATTTGAAGTGGAAATTGGTAAGTGCCATAAGGGAGACCCAAATCAAGGACTCTCAGCCTCGGAGGCATGAGGGATTCTATCTTGGATGAGCTCAGGGAAGGCTCAGTAAAGGATGCAGCATTTAAGAAGATGACCTTGAGGAGAAAATAGAGCAACCAACACATCAGCCTTTTCCCACTTTGAAAGGTCACTTTCTTCTCATACATACTGGGAGCAAGGAGGGTTCAGTTTACAGGCTTTCCTAGCCTCACCATCCTGCTCTCCTTCCCACGGCTCTCAGCTCCATCTCTTCTCTGAACACTTTGCTGGTAAGCAGTTCCTGCCTCCGCACGGCCGCCCACAGAAGGCGGAATTAGGCAGGCCTTTCTTCCCCTCATTTGTCTGTTCCTTTGTCTTTCAACACACACACACACACACACACACACACACACACACACACACACACACACACACATATGTTCAGATATCTATCTATCTATCTATCTATATAGATCTAGATCTAGATCTATCTATCTATCTATCTATCTATCTATCTATCTATCTATCTATCTATCGGTTTATATGGTGTGCCAAAAATGTATATACATTTTAAGGAAGGAAAACTGTATTAAAATTGTAATACTCAATATACGAGCTCTGACAATTAAGTTTGCACACTTGTTTCGATGATGTTGCTAACCTTGTTTGATACCAGAGGGATTATTCATTATGAATTTGTAACAGCTGGACAAACAGTTAACCAAGTTTACTATTTGGAAGTGCTGAAAAGGCTGTGTGAAAAAGTTACATGACCTGAACTTTTAGCCAACAATTCATGACTCTTGCATCACAACAATGCACCAGCTCACATGGCACTGTCTGTGAGGGAGCTTTTAGCCAGTAGACAAATAACTGTATTGGAACACCCTCCCTACTCTCCTGATCTGGCCCCCAATGACTTCTTTCTTTACCTGAAAATAAAGGAAATATTGAAAGGAAGACATTTTGATGACATTCAGGACATCAAGGGTAATACGACAACAGCTCTGATGGCCATTCCAGAAAGAGTTCCAAAATTGTTTTGAAGGGTGGACTAGGCACTGGCATCATTACATAGCTTCCCAAGGGGAGTACTTCGAAGGTGACCGTAGTGATATTCAGCAATGAGGTATGTAGCCCTTTTACTAGGACGCATTTGCAAACATAATTGTCCATCTTCATATCTATCTATCTATACATATACATATACATATACATATACATATACATATACATATACATATACATATATACACACACACACACACACACACACATATATATATAAACTGTTACCTATGATTGTAGTAATCAAAGGACATCACAACAGAGGAACACAGATGTTTAAAATGCTGATATGACTTTCACCGTAGTGCAAGGGAAAACACTCACAATGTTAAGTTCACAGAAGGAATGCCCTCACCGCACACCCCCACACCGTTCTGTCCTGTTTTATTGTCTGCCCTCACTATGAACCCTCCCATTCTACTCTCCTTCCTATGACTCTTTACTTACGTGTCAGGAAGACTTTCTGTCTTCATACAGGGGCTGATCTCAACCCAGTAACTGACTCCTTTCTGCCAACAGAACACTCTGCCTGCTCTGCGTGCTTCCACTTTAGGCAATATCCCAGGGAGAGTTCATGGTGGCCTTTGGCATCCCGTGTCTCACCCAGCAGTCCACAGCTGACGTGGACACTCCTATTCCAGCCCCCAAGGGGTTTCTATACCACTGTGAGTGGCAGACAATCCTCTTTCTATTGATTACTCATTGGAGGCCTGTGGGATTTCTTTCTGATTCCCCCTCCAGTACACACATGTACACCTTCCCCAAGGATGAGTATTAATTATCAGGGATATTAAAGTCTAAACCCATAAGGTGGAAGAGAAATATTTTCCGAATGTCCCTGTAGTTTTCAAAGCCTCCTCTCTATTTGTAATTAACGCCTTATGTAATTTACCTTTGAACAGTGTAGATGCTCCCACCCTTTCAAACTGTACTCCCTAGAGCCTGTTGGAAATAAGAAGTGAGCCCATTTTCCAGCTTTATGCCTCTTAAGAACTGCTCTCATGCCTACACAAAGACCTGAGAAGGGTTTGTAATTACTTCTTGAAAGAGCTAGATTAAATTCTTAGCCAAGGGCTATTCTCTTCCCCAGACTCTCTGAAGGAAAAGAAAAAGGATAGCTTTGTCTTTCTAATGATGGAAGATTTAAAATTGAAAGACAGGAGCTGGAGTGCTAGGAGGACTGATGGTAGAGGAAACAACATGAGCACATCACAGAGGTTGGAAATGATGGACATAACCTATAGATTAAATTAACATTGTCTGAATATATGAAAGCAATTAATTGCGTGCAATACAGCAGGCACCAAATTATAGGTGATGTTTCATTATTTCCTTTAAAGACGTTTTTGTATTTTTAAAAATTATATGTAGTGGATTTAGAGAAGGATATGAACTCACTGGAATAGAAACATAAAGTTTTTTTGTTTTTCCAGTTTCTTGGGTTATAGTTAACTTTTCTCCCCCATGTGACAGTGGATTCCCTTCATGATGTTGCAGCTGAATTCTATAACTCTGTGGTCACTTTGGGTGATTAGATCAGTCTTTCTTCCTTTCTCTTAGATTCAGTGTTGTTTATTTTAAATTGCTAATTCTGTAGCCATTTTGAAGTACTCTGTCCATCCCCGAGCTGCTTCCCCCATCCACAAGAGCTAGACTTGAGGCTAGTGACTTGGAATTCAGAGGATGGCACATACCACACCAATGTGGGGCCCAAGGGTAGGAAGGGGTGACATGTCTCCTTATTGGCTGCCCAGAGGGCAAGTGGCTTCTTTCTGTTGGCTGCTGTTTCTACTGTAACACTGAGTAGCCAGTAGCCATTGGTTCTCACTATGTCAAGTTTCCAAAGGGATGCTGGTTATTTCACAGAGGATATTTTTAATGTTTAGAGAGCCTTAGAAGGCCCGGTCCCTGCAACATTTCCCTGGATTTGTCTCTCAGTTGCATTATCTCTAGGCTGTCTGCTCACAGCATCTTGTTTATGGGACCCCCACACTCCACTAGCAGCCCTGTCGGCTGAAGTAACTTCAAGCTGTCTGGAGCGATCTACTCTCACGCCTGCTCAGGAAACATACATCTTTGCCAAACGAAATGGTGACAAGTGCTGGCTCCCCCACCGTCATACCCTAGCTCAGTCATACCTTCTCTCTTCTATCACCTCTGACATGTCCTAGCAGTAGGCATTTTGCCAATCCATTCACTTGTCAACTTTCAGAGAAAATGATCCTCTGTTCCCAACTTCGTGGAGGGAGAGGAAGTTCATGCAATTTCTATTTCATGATTGATTCCCGTGGTAGCCCTGTCTTAGCTTCGGAGAGAAAAGGCAAGGGCTACTTTTCACCAGCACCACACTTCTTCAAAATGCCACCTCCTCTTCCTCTCAGCCTTCCTTTTATATTACGGTTGTGTGTCAAGAGCGGGTGGGCAGTGCTAACGTTATTGAATGGCATCATTCTACATGCCCTGAAGGAAGGGGGCTGACCACTTAGCTGTGATCCTCTCAAGTGACATGTGGGGCACTTAGCAACGCCTGTTCTTAGTCATGGACCTAGGTAGCCAATTCCAATATTTGGCAACTGACAACATTTTGTCACTATTGGGACCACCCTTCAAAGATAGATAAACACCCCCTCCCAAAATTTGGTTCAGATGTCAAAACTGATGATGCCACATATTCACCAAGAGGGTATGGAAATATTTGTTACTTATTACTGGGGTCTCTGGGGAGAGCAGGGCAGGCCTCCTAACCAGGTCCAAAGTGACTTGAGAGATAGAGAAAAGGAGCCTGCCCTGTGTTTTTATGGTGGTTAGGGAATGGGGCTGGCGTGAGAGCTTCCATGAAGGGGCAGGAGCTAGTGGGATTTGAATCTCCTGCAGGTGCCAATGAAGGAACACCCAGGCTTTCTTATTAGTTTTCACAGATGTGGGGTACACAGGGTAGAGGGAAGAGTGAAGCTTAAAAACTGCCAGTAGTCACACATAAATGATGGGACCAGACTCTTTATTACAGTTACATAGACACTAGAGGAAACAAAGAGGATGCTGCACTTTACAGTGGTCTGGAAAGCTAGGTCTGGCCCTTCAAGGAGCAGAAACCAAGAGGGGATTAACTGTGCAAGGCTTTTTAGGAAGAATGCCTATGGGGAAAAGAAATAGGGAGAAGGCCAGGGAAGCAGAAAGAGTCAGATTGTGATACAATTTTGACCTTGAGCAAATGACAGAAAAAGAGAAGGTTTCACGGAAACACCCTAAACTGCCACATAGTCTAAAAAAGGCCAACAAAGTCTTGGGATGTCTTTGAGCCAAAGTTGGTCCACAGAGGAGTCCCTGCTACGAATGAATCTGCCTTTCTGTCCCTGATGCATACATTTCTGAGGTAGGAACAGCCATGGGAGACCTGGCCTTCTTGTGAACAAGTAAATAGATTTTGTAGCTCCACAGCTGGGCCCCTGGTCAACTGTCCTTGTGGTTGGAGGACTGCAAGACACATGCTCAAGGCCACCATGCATATACAGCTAGTCCAGTGATTCTTTCATGGTTAAAAACATTTTGGAGTTGCTTTTCAGGAAAACGTCTTCACAGGATAATGTAGAAACAATGGAAGGGCAAAAGAGATTGATAGCTTTTAAAAAGATTCGTGACTCTTCACCAACACAGCATCGTCCAGCTTGGTTATCTATCTTAGTACTTACCAGAATTGGCTCTGTGAGTTTGGCTATTGCGAAAAAAAAAAAAAAAAAAAACACCAAAAAAACAACAAACAAACAAACAAAACAAGGAATCTGAATTTAAAGGATAAAAATTGTCATTAATGATGTTCCAAGGAATATACCACAGGCTCTGAAGGCAATTTCAAGAACAATTCTGGATACATTTTAAATAAGGATAATGTCATCAGAATAAATGTGCAGGTTTTCAAGGTGACCTCACTGAGGTGAACCATTTTCAGCACATAGCATGGTGGAAAGTTCGCAAACTTAATTGTCTGGCTTTGTATAGGATTTTAGGACTAATAATAAAAGATAAAAATAGGTCTGCTTTCTACCTTCATTTCCTCTGTGTGTATGTGTAGGCGGATGGGCATGGGCGAGGATTATTCACCGTGAAGCTGATGAATGGAAATCTTCCAAGCCTCTATACTTAATTTTGTATTTCTATTTTTATATTGTTCATCAAAGGGAGTTTCTCAAATTTTATAACCTTTATGGCCCACAAAGCTTCCATCCACCCCAGGTATGTGTATGTGTGTATGCACATCCTGGTGTGTTTTGCGCGTGTTTCTACGGCTTCCATTCCCCCATTCTCACAATTGGGTACATATGGGTCTCCATATGGGGTAATGCTGTCCTTTACTCATGTTTTTAAATGTCTTTGGATTGTTTAATGAAAAGAAGTTAAAGAGTGAAAAAGAAAAAAAGCTCGGTTATACAAATCTCTGAACCAACGAGAGAGATGGAGGAGGGACATTTTTCTTTCCCTTCCAGGACCTCAAGCTTGAAGTTTTCACTGTAGCCAGTTTTGAGGAAAGGATCACTTTCTTCAAACCACTAGAGGGCACCAGTGTGCACACAACTGTCGGAGTGGGGCAGGGTGCCAACCTCCAGGGACTCAGGAAGGTGAGTCTCACAGTCCTATAACCACCAAGTCCCTTTTCCTTTTCAAAATGCATCTTACTCCACTTGGGATGTCGCTGTCTGGTTCTGAATCATCCTGGTATTTCCTCTTCACCTCCTACCCCTTCAGTAAGGCCACACACGCCCCTCCTCCATGTTCTTTGTTGTTGTGACTCTCATTTCTACGAATGAAGGTTAAAAGACCGCCATTGTGTTCAGGAGACTAGACCAGGGAGACATATGTGCCATGGAAAGAACACTTAACTGACTGTCAGGAGATATGGACTCAAGCCCCAGGTCTGTCATTGGCTGTGTGATTGTAAGAAAATCGCTTTACTTCTCTGAACCTCAGTGTGCTTATCTATATAATGGGAGGGAGAGTCTGCTAAAGTTTTGTGTGTCTATAAGAAAAGGCCTGAATCTAGCTAAATATCCTCATTTTGAAGGCAAAAGCCTAGTTATTTCCTGACATTCACCAAATAAGCAATCAAAATGAGTGGTTAAAAGCTCTTAATTCTAAAATTCTAAAACCAGCTTTCTTAATATTGTTTATAAACCTCTGATGAACACAATTCCAAATTAAATACTTCTTTGGGTTTCTAGGCCAACAGGTAAGGAGCTTGGAAGCCATCTCTCCCATTTACACAACAAGAGGAAAGATGAACAAACTGAAAATCAGGAACTCTTGATCCATCAGAAAACTGATGTCATAGGACATCTATAAACAGAGATAAAATTGCTGCCCCCCCAAATGGAAAAGACAGACAGGCACACAGAGAATCACAATTTACTGGAGCTGAACTTAGAAGATGGAAACTCTGCAGGTAACCAGGACCATGTTCTTTTTATCTAGTACATTATGTCCAACTTGCAACAAAAAATGACAAGGCATCCTAAAAGACAAAAAAAAAAAAAAAAAAAGCAAAACCCCATAGATTAACGAGACAGAGAAAACATTGGAACCAAACTCAAATATGGGAGAAATGTTAGATGATCAGACTGGGAATTTAAAACAACTGTGATTAATATGCTTAGGGCTCTAATGGAAAAAGTGGACAACATGCCAAGAACAGATGAGTAATGTAAGCAGAGCGAGGGACACACTAAGAAAGAATCAAAAGGAAATGCTCGCGATCCAAAACACCACAACAAAAATGAAAAATGCCTGTGACGGAATTATCGATAAACTGGACTCAGCTGAGGAAAGAATGAAAGAACTTAAAGATGTCAATAGAAACTTCCCAAACTGAAATTCAAAGAGAAAAAAGAATTAAAAAGACAGAACAGAACACCCAAGGACTGGACAATAACAAGCAAAAGGTGTGATCTACCTGTATTAGGAATACCGAATTAAGGTCTCCCACTCTCATTTACTCATGTGCTATTCTACCCCCACCCACAGAGACACATCATTCTACTCGGCAGAACCCTGAGATGAGCTAAGAAACCATGTTTTTGCTTGCAGCTTCTCACACTGCCATACCTTATTAAATGATCTTTTTAAAGGATGAAAGACTTTACAGGGTTAGGTGAGAATTTAAGGCAGAGGAAAGCAGGCTCCTCCCGTTTCTCTGTAACCTCACAGGCCTCATTAAATTGGGCTTGAAATGAATTTGACCTCCTATCTTCTGCCTGAATCCCCTCCTCCACAAAAGACAGCTCATTCAAACCATTGAACTGTGGCCATGAGATCTCAGAGCTGATAAGTCTTCACGATATAAGCTGGAAATTGTATTCCATTTGCAATGGAGTTTTGTTATGAAGCTGGAGAAAAACTAGACCACCGAGTGGCATGTGGAGATGTAACCTCCTTGCTCTCCCTCTAAGGACACCACCTTGAAGTCTTCTGATTATTCTTATACTCATTTCTCCTGTTCCATCACTTTCTCTTCATTTTAATCACCTTTATTATAAATGTCCTCATAAAAGTCCTGTCACCTTCCATCCTTATTCCTAGCCATCCCCCATCCCACTGTGTCCTGCTTCAGGTTCTTTGGTGGCACCCTTCCTGAGGGTGACGTTCAAGACCATCTGTGACCTCGTGAGATGATCTCTTGCTGCACCTATCTGACATTTTCTTTTCTCTCCAGCCACCGAGTTTGTGCAACACTAAGGTATTTTTACTTATCTGTTTGGAATTTTTAAAATTGCGTTACAGTTCAGATTAGCACATCTGGTTCATTTCAGCTTTTTCACTGCCAAACCTCGGGGCAGGGGCTGCTTCCGTTTCTCCGTCTTCTTGTCTGTGAGGACCAAGGTGTAAAGGTATCTGTTGCATCAAACTTTAAACTTCACATTATCCTTTTTCTTGTTCTTGACAGATTTGGCATCCTTCCTCCTGGCTCTGAGCAGGAAGTTCTTGATTGTCTCAATTTTACAAGGCATGGCTCTGAGGCATGGCTGGCACCTCGGAATTTCCCCTATACCTCGCATACGCTGAGACACGCTCACAGCCAACACTAAGCTATGTTTAGTTGTCAAAACCCAAGGCATCTTTTTACTTCCTTGTCTTTACATATGCTATTTCCTCTGCCCTAGAAAGATCTCTCCCCACTCATTGGACTGAATAATCAACATCATACTTTAATATACAGCTCAAATGTCACCTCCACCAGGAAGTCTTTCTGGAAAAACCAGTGCAGGTTTCATGCCTCTCATAGGTCTTCCCCCATAATGAGGGCATAACTGCTGTGCCACTTGCCCTGGCCTGTAAGTGTTTCCCTATTAGCCTTTAAGAATTATGCGCCTTTCTCTAAGACTATTATCTAGCACAATATACGGAACAAGGTTTGTTACCTGAATAAAATTATGAATGAGTTGATCGAATGTAAAAATCTCAAAAACAAGCTGTGAAAAGAAGGTCAATGTAGCTCATAGGGGAGAAGAAGAAAAGATAGGAAAGCATAAAAGAAGAGAGAAAAATTCTATACTTGTTTTAAACATAAAAATTGGATGATTGATATTTCAATCCTTATGCGGATGATTAAGGAAATAGTTTAAGAAATGCCTTTTGAAAAGAATTTTTGGAAAAGCTTAACGATAAGAATCAGTAAAGCAAAAATGGAATATGTCTCTCAAAACACTAAATCCATTTATCAAAAGTCAGAAAGCAAAGAAAACACAAAAGGGTGACAAGCATAGAAAAAGATGACAGAAGAAAGATCAAACATAGGAGTTATAGCAATAAAAACAAATGGATCAAGATTCTCTTAAAAGATAGACAGATGGGGTCAAAACACCAAACCTGACTATGTAGTGTGTACAATTTACACACCTAAGTGTAAGTGATTGAAACAGACTAAGATAAGAGTATGGACAAAGGCATGGCTGAAATATTAAAAAAGGAAAAATACTGAACACAGAAGTTACTATATTAATAGAAGACAAAGCAAAGTTCCAAGGTCAAAGACAGTACATGAAACAAAAGGTTTTTTGTTGTACTTTCAAATTAATTTTAATTTTTGCATCAAAACGTTAACCATGTGCATAGTCTAATTTTTTTAAAATTCTTGTGATTTATAGTAAGAACTATGTATTTTGTCTTTGCCCCTATTTCTGGCACAGAGCTCCTAAAGCTCTTGGAAGTTGCTAAGTGATGAGAGCTACAATGAGGTGACTTTTAGTGTTAATGAGGTGACTTTCAGACCTAGCCTAAGGATGAGAGCTGGTTGCTAGAGGTGCCAAACGTGATTAGAGGGTTGGAACTGTCAGCTCTACTCCCCTAGCCTCCCGGAAGCAGGGAGGGCTCAAATTTGGCTCAGTTGCCAGTGGTCAATGATTTAATCAATCATGCCTATGTAATGACACCTCCAGAAAAACCCAAAAGGACCAGGTTCAGAGAGCTTCTGGGTTGGTGAACATATGGAGGTGCTGGGAGGAAAGTTTGCCCAGAGAGAGCATGGAAGGTCTGCACCCATCCCCTGTTCATCTTTTCCATCTGGCTGTTCCTGAGTTGCATCCTTTCATAATAAACTGCTAATCTAGTGAGTAAAATGTTTCTCTAAATTCTGTGAGTTGCTCTAGCAAATTAATGAAACCCAAGTAGGCAGCTGTAAACCTCTGATTTATAGCCAGTCAGTCAGAGGTACAGGTAGCAGCCTGGAATTGCAGCTGGCGTCTGAAGGGGGGTTGCGGGGTGATGCAGTCTCGTGGAACCCTTAACCTGTGGAATATGGTGATATCCTTGAGTAGCGTCAGAATTGAGTTGGATTGTATAGGCCACGCAGCCAGCACTGGAAGATTGTTTGTTAGATGAGTGGGGGGAACCTCCTCCCACCATATGGGGATTCGGTGGTCAGAACATAGAAAAAGACACAGCACACAGATCTGTTCCTTATCCTTTACCCCCCTCCAACATTCTAAAGGCAACACTTCTTTTCAGTTCTTTTAGGTGTTTCTTATAAGCAGTTCCAAGTTAAAATTAATGGACATCAACTGACCTCACTTGATCAGTCATATTGTTTTTTTTATAATAGCAGCAAATAACTTTTTTTTGCTGCTCTTATTATTACTATTTTTAAAGAGGGCACAGCTCACAGTGGCCCAGGCAGGCATCGAACCAGCAACCTTGTGCTACCAGCACCACGTTCTAACTAACTGAGCTAACCTGCCACCCCACTCTTCTTATTCTTTTGATGTAGTTATATCACAATATGGGAATATGTCTACACTCAGTATTGTGTCAGTTAGGAATATGTTTGGCTGTAAATAACAAAAAACACTCTGAACAGTGACTTTCAGGCAGTCCAGAGCTGATGTAGTAGTTTTACGGTGTCACTGGGGACCCAGACTCTTTATTTTTTGTTCTAGTGTTGCTTGTGTGCTTTGTCCTCATGGTAGCAAGATAGCTGCTGTGCCTCTGACATTGTATCCGTGTTTCAGGAAGGAAAAAAAAGGAAGAGAGAAAGGAAAGGAAAATAAAAAAAATTCCAGGAACTCTTACCTTATGAGGTCTGACAATTAACTTCGTGAACTTGTTGCAATGATGTTGCTAACCTTTTTTTTTGATATCAAAGGGATTACTCATTATAAATTTGTACCAACTGGACAAACAGTTAAGCAAGTTTACTATTTGGAAGTGCTGAAAAGGCTGTTACCTGTACTTCTGACTGACTGGCTGTAAATCAGAGGTTTACGGCCCCCTACCTGGATTTGATTAATTTTCTAGAATGACTCACAAAAGTTAGACAACCTGAACTTTTTGTCAATAATTCATGGCTCTTGCATCACGACAATGCACCAGCTCACATGGCACTGTCCGTGAGGGAGTTTTTAGCCAATAAACAAATAACTGTATTATAACATCCTCCCTACTCACCTGATCTGGCCCCCAATGACTTCTTTCTTTACCCAAAGATAAAGGAACTACTGAAAGGAAGACATTTGATGACATTCAGGACATCAAGGGTGATATGATGACAGCTCTGATGGCCATTCCAGAAAAAGAGTTCCACATTTTGAAGGGTGGACTAGGTGCTGGCGTCGGTGCATAACTTCCCAAGGGGAGTACTTCAAAGGTGATTACAGTGATACTCAACAATAAGATATGCAGCACTTTTTCTAGGGTGAATTCGTATGTCTCATTAGCAGACACAGTATCACATGGCCACATCTAACTGCAAGACCACCTAGCAGGGCAAGAATTGTTAAGCAGACATATTGCAGCCTGAGCACAATTGAGCCTTTAATATAAGGAAGGTCTGTAGAAACTGGCAAAATGTCTCTCTCTGTCATGGGTGTTTTTATTATTATCACTATGTAGATAGTGCTACTTGCTTAATCAGTAATGTGTTACAAGTATTTTCTTTCTTGTACATTTTGTTTGTTTTGTTTTGCCTGGAGCCAAAGCTTGCCTCATTATTTTTGTTTCTTTCCTTTTTTATTTTCTTGAATTTGTGGCTAATTTTTCCTGTAGATACCGAAAGCTCTGCAAGATATCTTTCAATATAATTTCTAGGTGTTTAAATCTGTTAGATAATCCATCACTTTAACAACCTTTTTCAGGAGACATCACTGCTCAAGCCTTCCATCCTTTAGCTCTAGTCTAAACTAGTGGCTCTCCAGGCGAGCTATCAGCCTGTCAGCATGAAGCATATCTTTGTCACCCTCCTGGGAATTCCCTTCAACCCCCTTCCCCACTTTTCTGAGTCCTCTTTTTCTTTTCTTGAATTCCCACCTAATTTTCTGGGACACATCTTTTAGATGATTTCTGGAAGGAAAAAAAAAAGGAAAAAAGATGTGTGGTATCAGTTAATTTTTAAACTTTTCTTTTCTACTCTATCACTTAATTGAAAATGGTGCCAATCTAATGTTCTAGGTTGGAACAGTTTTCTCTTGAATTTTTGAAGTCTTTGCCTCATTGCTTTCTAGTTCCTGCTTTTTGAAGTCCAATGCTATTCTAATTATTAATCCTTTGTTTGTGACCCCTTTCTCACCATACCTTGGTTATCTTTAGTGTCCTCTCTTTATCCCAGTATTCTGAAATTTAACTATTGTGTGTATTGATGTGAGTACGTTACTATCCATTGTGCTAGACATATAGTAAGAAGTAATCTGGAACTTATTATCCTCCAGTTCTGGGAAGGTAAATTATATTGCTCCTTTGGTAATATCTTCTCCTACATTTTCTTGATTTTTGTTTTCAGAGACTGTAATAAAATTAGGAGTTGGATTTCTTCATCTTGTCTATTTATCATTTTGTTCTAATTTCTTGAAGACTTTTCAGCTCTGTTTTCCAGATTCTTTATTAAACTTTTCATTATGGCTATCACATTTTTAATTTCCAAAGGCTGTTTCTGGTTCTCTACTTTCTGCCCACCTCCCTCTTTGTAAACAGCATTCTATGCTTGTTTCACAGACACACTGTATTTCAGTATCTCTGAGGACATTAATTAAAATTTTAAAAAATGTTCTGCCTTGTTTTTACTTCTACTGATTTCCTTTTTGTTTGTTTTAATTCCTCTCTTTCATATCAGAAGCTTTCTTCGGAGGTCTTGTGATTCTCAGCTGTTCATATTTAAGATTAAAGCATTAAATACGAATTCAAAGCTACATAGATGGAAGTTATTGACTTTGTGTATGGTAAACAAGTAGCCACCTAACTTTTCCTTTACGAACCCAAATATCCATGTAGGTAGGTCTTTTCTTTGGCTGTGTGCAGAAGGATTTAGTTTCTCTACCCCAGCTCCCCAAATTCTGTGGCTGACAGATGTTCTCATCATTCACTATACAGACCTTTGCCTAATTCTGCTGTCTTCAGTCTTCCATTCCACCCCAGCCCTACTCTGTGCTTAATATATCTGAGTTTAAAGGCTCTCAGGTTCAATTTTTAATAAGTATTTGTCTGTTGCTTTATATTGAGGGTATTTGCCTGACTATGTAGGAGAGTTGTGGCTGGGATAGGGGATGTTGGGTCTAATTGTTTCTTCTAAAGACTTTCAAATAACCCTCTGGTTGTTAGCCCTTTCTCTTCTCTGATTTCTTTGGTATTTGCTTTCTCCAGCTCCTAAGGCTTTCCAGGCTTGACCAGGTAGTATGATCAGCTTCTCATCAGATTCCTCCTTCAGTACAAGTGGGATGGACTGTTCTCTCATTGCTGTCATTTAGCAGTCATTCACTCACCCTCCCTTTTCACGTAAGTCATATTGTTCAGGGTTGTAGAATTCTTCTGGTTTCATCAAAGATAGATTTTTAGTTTCTCTTTGTTTTGAAGTGATTTTGAAAAGAAATGAAACCAAACTATCTTTTCCGTATGATTTTAAAACGGGAAGCCTCATTTTTTGATAAAAGTTACAATTCATAGTGAATATATAACTGACACAAACTTTTATCTGGGGAATAATATTGCATCAAAATATGTAAAAGCAAGATATTTGGTATTCACAGAGAAACTGACAGAATTAGAATGGTGATAAGGAAGTTGTTATACTTCCTTAATTCGTTGACAGGTCAATAGGCAAAAATGGGAAGGTTGAAGATCTGAGTAATGCAATTAATTAGTTTGATTTAAAAGATATGTTTTAAACTCTGTACTTCACAGAGAAGAAAGAGAAACAAAATAGAAACCTCAGTAATAGATCCAAGATCATGTGAGAATGTGTTTCATGATGAAGTTGGCATTTCAGAATGATAAATAAAGGGTAGATTATTCAACAAATGGTGTTGAGAAAACTGGCAAATGATCTGGAAATAGAAAGAAACTAAGGATTTGTCTTTTAGTTATTGTTGCCAGTGCTTGGCAGAGAGTTTGACTACAGAGGTTTGTCCCAAAGAGTCCTCATTCCCTGGGTTTTTGTGCACGACCACTATAGTCTACTTTCTAGGAATTCCAAGGAATAACCAGAATGAAGCCATTTGGTTTCATCTGGTGATTTAAATGGCGGCACTATTTTGAAAGGCAAAAGGTCCTCCATACTTCAACCCTCTTAGCTGATTACCCTGCATGCATTTGGTAGCATGGAACTGCATACTGGATTTTTCCCCCATGGAGGTTTGGAGGGGACTAGTACATGGGATGAGAAGGTTGGTGAATCCCACACTACTGGGCAAGGTAGCTGTCCATAGTGAAGCCTCACAAAGCCCTCTAATGCTGTCTGGTGCTTCTCGTGGGCCTCCTCCTCCAGCTAGCTATTCCATTGCCTTCGGAATGCTCCCAGCTCTGAAAAGGCCTTCCAAATACTCTGCCTTCTTTCTGCATATCCTCTCCCTCCATCCAGGACAGATGTTCAAAAATACTTATCAACTGTTGTGTCATTGTGTCATTGGCACCAACAAATCAGAATAATGCAATATTAGTCTACAAACTAAGTGTAATTAACCAGTCAAACAGATGAACATGAGCTCTTTACCAGAGACAGTCGTTGTACAATTCTCTTGATTCTTTCCCCAAAACTTTATTTTGTGTGAAGTGTTCTATTCTCTCTTAAATTTTTACCTTCTTTAGCTCTTTGAACTGATTCTATGGTTGTCATTTCCTTCTCTGAGATGTTGTCTGCCTGATAATAATTTTCCTGGTTCGATTTACCATGAAAGTCTCTTGAGCAAGTACAGTTCCTGAATGGGTTATATGTAGGGACAGAAGCATCCACTGGCAGACTAGACAGGGTAGGACTAAACATAGCCCCAATGGCTTCCCCATTTTGGGAGCATCAACCCCTTGTTTTTCATAAAGTAAAGCTCTTAGTGAACAGGCCTTTCTCTCTTCCCAACTATGCAAAATCCTCTCTCCATTTGATTGTACCATTATCTCTTTCCTCTAAGAATGCAGCTAGATCTTTGATGTCCTGATGACCAAAGAACAAAGAGAATAAAAGTGGAAGATCTTGCAGGAGATTTAGGGCCAATATCCCTTCAACCCGCATTTCACTGGCCAGAACTCAATAGTATGCCCTTCCACCACTGCTTGCAAGGCTGGGAAATGTAATTTAACTTGTTGACAGAAGGAAGACATGAGTTTGGTGAGCATCTCACCAGTCTCTGCCTCACCTTATTATCTCCGTCTTACAGGGTGTGGTACATGTTCAAACTGCTGACTAATCTGTAATATTCTTTCTTTTTCATATAAAAGAGCATTTTGATTGGAGAAGCCATGTTTTTTCTTTTAAGGTAGTTGTCCTTAAACTTGATATGCATTGGAATTGCCTAGAGGGACTTGTTAAAATGAAGATTTCTGGTACCAGCTCCAGGAATTCTGATTAAGTTGGCCCCAGTGGAGTCAGGGCATCTGTGTTTTTAATAAGCAACGCAATTTATTCTGATACAAGAGTTTCTACAACCCATACTTTGAGAAACACTCCTTTAGAAGTTCAGTTATTAAAACAAGCCTGATAAAATTGAGTCCCTCAGGGAGAAATCTTTAAGGATAGGAAAAGTGGACCAAGCGGCTGAATTTTGCTTGAAGGACTAGAAAAAAATGGGGAGAAGACCTTCTCTACATCCTCGAGGGAAATGACATGTATGGATGCAACCTAACACAAACACCACTGTAGCCTTCTGTTACAATATTTATAATTTAGTTTTAACTACATCCTCAACTCTAAGACACACATTTTTGTTTCACATTTAACAATTTCTGACACTGAAAAGAATCAAGACGGCAGAGTAGATAAACACTGTGCCTGCATCCTTCCATGAACACATTAAAACTGCAACTAAAGAACAATCACCCAGGAGAACCATCTGAAGTCCAGCCAAACAGAAGTTCTATAACTGAAAATTAAAGAAGAAGCCACATTGAGACTGGTAGGAGGGGTGGAGATGCTGAACGGGCCCCAAACCTCCCTATGGCAATTGAGGGATAGCTCAGTCATGGAGGTTCCCCTTGGAGTAGTGAGGGATACTAGCCCCCCACACGAGGCTCCCCAGCCTGGAGTACTGGTGACAGGAAGAGGAGCCTCCACAACATTTGGCTGTGAAAAACAGTGGTAAACCATCCAGGTAAAACGAAAGGCTTCAGGAAACCCAGATGTCCTTTTAAACAGCCCACACACAGACTCACTTGCTCTCAGGCACTCACCTTGGGCTCCAGCAGAGAGATGGTGACTTGGGCAGTCTCAGAGACATACGGGAGCAATCTGAGAAGTGTGGCTCAGGGGGAGAACTGGAGGACAGGCAGCATTTTCATCGTGAGTAGCCCTTCTCCCATGCAGCTGGCAGGTAGACGCCATCTTTCCTATGTTGAGCTCACCCCCACAGGTCAAATCTGAATCTGATTGGTCTAATGAGCTCTACTGCTCTGCCCTGCTGACTCAGCTGGAACACTGCCCCACCCAACTCATGCATCACTGGAGCACTTTCTCCGTGAATAGCCAACCTCTCCCATACTGCACTCTTTCTTGGAAGTCTATCAAAGTCCACAGGCCCCAGGTGGGTGGCAACTGGCCTCAGTGTGCTCTGAGACTTTTGCTGAGTCACTCCAGGCTCCACATTATAGACTCATCAAACCAGAGTCTACATTAACTTGGTAACCACAACTCTTCCCACTGTAGTGACTCCCTGAAGCCCTGCCTCTCCCAACTCCCCTACTGCATAAGGCTTTATCAGTGGCTGAACCTTAAGAAAGCTGGCAGGTGGCAGCAAGCCTCTGGGTGTCCTGGCTTTTTGCAGAGATACCCCAGGCCTGGTACTGTTGGCAGACATCCTAGGTTCACAGTGTGGCCTCTCCCATGTGCTTCCAGGTTTAGTACAGGCAGCGAACAACTGCAGATCACCTTGTTGCTCCTACCAGGTAGCTCTCAGCCAGTCACAGGCAGTGGCTGACATGGGCCTGCACTGGAGCCCCTCCCAAGAAACCCCAGAACCAACATACTTGGAGGCTGACTTCAGACAACAGGAGAGCACTACCCAATTAGCCCCACAAGTGGCATATACAAAGGGTTGTCTCAACAGGTACCAGAGCCCATTAGGGTGAATCCCGCTCAGTGGGGTAAGCCCCCCAGCACAGCAGTTCATAAGCTGTGGATGTGACCAAAACCACAGCTAGTCAGCCTGAGGGTCAATCCCACCTACTGACATGCCAACAGCAATCAAGGCTCAACTATAACAGGACAGTATACACAACCCACACAAGGGAAACTCCTGGAGCACCTGGCTCAGGTGACCTGGGAGACTGTGTCACTGGGCCCCACAGGACTCCTACTACATAAGGCCACCCAGCCAAGAGTGGGGACATAGCAGATCTACCTAATACTTAGGAACAAACACAGAGATGCTGCCAAAATGAAGAAACAAATAAATGCTTGTCAAATGAAAGAAGAGGAGAAAAATCCAGAAAAAGAACTAAAGGAAATGGAGGCAACCTACCAGAAACAGAATTCAACCTACCAGAGACAGAGTTCAAAACAATGGTTATTAGGATGCTCAAGGAACTTAATGAAAACTTCAACAAAGAGATACCAAGCATAGAACAAGACATAGAAACCATATAAAAGAACCAGTCAGAAGTGAGGAATGCAATAAGTGAAATGAAGAATGCACTAGAAGAAATCACCAGCAGACAAGATGAAGCAGAGGATCGAATCAGTGATTAGGAAGACAAGGTAACAGAAAACACTCAATCGGAAGAGAAAAAAAAAAAATTCAAATAATAATAATAATAACAAGGATAGTTTAAGAGACCTCTTGGACAACATCAAGTATAACAACATTCATATCACAGGGTACCAGAAAAAGAAGAGAGCAGGGGATTGAGGACCTATTTGAAGAAATAATGACTGAAAACTTTCCTAACCTGGTGAAGGAAATAGACATACAAGTTCAGGAAGTGCAGAGAGTCCCAAACAAGATGCACCCAAGCAGTCCCACACCAAGACACATTATAGTTAAAGTGGCAAAGGTTAGAGACAAAGAGAATCCTAAAAGCAGCAAGAGAAAGGCAACTACCATGTTTCCCCCAAAATAAGACCTAGCCACACAATCAACTCTAATGCGTCTTTTGGAGCAAAAATTTAGATAAGCCCTGGTCTTATTTTACTATAGTATAAGACCTGGTCTTATCTAACATAATATAATATAAAACAGGGTCTTATATTAATTTTTGCTCCAAAAGACGCATTAGAGCTAATTGTCTGGCTAGGTCTTATTTTTGGGGAAACACAGTAGTAACTTATAAGGGAGCTCCCATAAGACTGTCAGCTAATTTCTCAACAGAAACTTTGCAGGCCAGAAAGGATTGGTAGGAAATATTCAACGTGATGAAAAGCAAGGACCTACAACCAAAATTACTCTACCCAGCAAAACCCTCATTTAAAGTGGAAGGACAGGTAAAGAGCTTCCCAGACAAGAAAAAGTTAAAGAAATTCATCACCACCAAACCAATATTACAAGGAACGTTAGAGGGACTTCTTTAAGATAAAAATAAAAAACAAAAATAATAAAATGCAATAACTACTTATCTATCACAATTACTTTCAATGTAAATGGATTAAATGCTCCAATCAAAAGACAGGAGGACCAAATGGATAAAAAAAAATGAAACTGTTACATATGCTGCCTATAAGAGACTCACTTTAGATTAAAGACACACACAGACAGAAAGTAAAGGGATGGAAAAAGATATCTCATGAACATGGAAACAAACAAAAAAAGATGGAATAGCAATACTTATACCAGACAAAATAGATTTCAAAGTGAAAGCTATATGAAGAGACAATGAAGGACCCAGTAATCCCACGTCAGGGTATTTATCCAAAGAAATCCAAAATGCTACTGTGTTTCCCTGAAAATAAGACCTAGCCAGGCCATCAGCTCTAATGTGTCTTTTGGAGCAAGAATTAATGTAGTAAAATAAGACCGGGTCTATAATATAATATAATATAATATAATATAATATAATATAATATAATATAATATAATACTGGGCCTTGTATTAATTTTTGCTCCAAAAGACACATTAGAGCTGATTGTCCAGCTAGGTCTTATTTTGGGGGAAACACGGTATTCCTAGGGGATATGTGCATCCATACGTTCATTGCAGCATTGTTTACAATGGCCAAGATGTGGCAGGAGCCTGGGTGTCTGCAGTTGGAAGAATGGGTAAAGAGGAGGTAGTACATATATACAATGAAATATTGCTTGGCTAGGGAAGGGAATAGGTTCTTGCCATCTGTGGTGGCATGGATGGATCTGGAGGGTATTGTGCTGAGTGGAGTATATCAGACACAGAAAGACAGATGCAATATGATTTTGCTTATATGTGGAATCTAAGAACAAAATTAACACACAAAGCAGAAACAAACTCATAGCTACAGAAAATATTTTGATGGTTGCCAGATGGGAGGGCGTTTGGGGTGTGGGTGAAAAAAGGGGAAGGGATTAAGAAGTACAAATTGATTTTTACAAAGTAGTTATGGGGATGTAAGGTATAGCTTAAGGAATATAGTCAATCATATTGTAATAACTATGTATGGTGTCAGATGGGTACTAGATTTGTTGGGGTGATAGGTGGTAGATGGTTTGGGTGCAGGATGAAAAAGGTGAAGTAATTAAAAAGTACAATTTGATAGTTACAAAATAGTCATGGTGGTGTAAAGCATAGGGAATATAGTCAATTATAAGGTAATAACTATGTATAGTGCCAGGTGGGTACTAGACTAGTCAGGAGGATCACTTCTTAAATTATATAAATGTTTAGCCACTATGTTGTATACCTGAAATTAGTATAAAATAATATTGAATGTCAACTGTAATTGAAAAATTAAAAAATGGGGGGAAAGGTGAAGGGAGATAATAGGTCTAAATTTCCAGGTATAAAAAAAATAAATCATGGGGATATACTGTATAGTATGGGGAATATAGTCAATAACATTGTGCTGGCATAGTACAGTGTCAGGTGATCACTTCTTTAGGTATATAAATGTTGAATAACTATGGTGTACTCCTAATAATAATATTATAATATTATATTTAATATAATATTAAAACTAATATATGTTAGCTATATTTTTAATAAAAAATCTTTTAAAAAGATTTCTGACACAGCGATGTATCTTACAGTCAATGGAGTGTTAAAATTATAATTGAATACACATACACACACATACATTTGGTCAGAAATGCATAAAACAATAGTGTGTCTTAAGATCTTGGTGTCTTAGATTCATGAAATAGGGTATACTTCACCATAGGTATGTGTATGCTTGATTTTACCTTAGTGTACTTATTTGCTTTGACCAAGAATTCACACTTCAGGAGTAATGATCTAGCATTTCAGTCAGAAACTCCACCTGCCAGAGAGTTCTATCTGTTGGAAGTGCTTCAGTTATCTTTATTTCCGATCAACATCTTTGGTAGAAATAAATATATGACAAATGCTAAAAATAGATTTTCATGGGTGCTATAATGGTGTTCAAGAAATGTGAATTGTCTAAAATATCTTTTCTTACAGGTTTTGTGTGAATGTAAGTTTTCTTTAAAATTTGTTTCCGGTTCTATTGAGATATAATTGATATATAACATTGTATAAATTTAAGGTATACAACATGATGATTTGATATATGGACATAGGGCAAAATGATCACAACAATAAGCTTAGTTAACATACATCACCTCACATAGATACACATTTATTTTCTTGTGATGAGGTCTTTTATATTTACTCTGTTAGCAACTTTCAAATATACAGAACAGTATCGTTAATTATTGTCATCATGATGTACATTATACCCCCAGGACTTATCTTATAAACTGAAAGTCTATACCTTTTTGACTTGACTAAAATAGTTTAGAGAGCCATCCTAAATTTGAATAAATAGTATGTAAACAGCTAGTAACAATTTTAGAATGTACCTTTTAAAGACATGTGTCTGAAATAATCTGTGAATAGCCATAATTTCAGAGGACTCTGGTTGCCTGATGCCAGCTATTAAGCTAACTGAATTCCACCTCTGAATTGTGTTTGCCTCAAGTGAGCCTGTCATGCAAGGTTAGCAGAGAGCAGGACTTCACAGAGCTTACCTGATATGTTATATGAACTGCCTTTATGCCTTCCTGTTAAGAAATCTTTTTGTCTAATAAACATCTATTATGTGATTTTGGTTGGAGACCTTCTTTCATTATACCCTGATGGGCAAGGTTGTGGAAGGTTGGCCACCTCTCATCTACCTCCAACTATTGGAGGCCACCAAGAGCTACCTAGGTTAACCAAATATTTGTGCATGACCAACTTGTTTTAGACCAGTCCACAACATTTGGAAGAGCCTTGCTCTAGCAGGACTTGTAGTTACGGGAGGTTCTGCCCAAGCCCATTTCTTTAGACTTCAAAGGTCAGTGGACAGAAATCCTATACTCTAGTTTTTTTCTGTGACAACAAAGGTAATTAGGGCCTTTGAAGACAACCCTGGGGTGAGGGCATGTATGTGACTTGCTCTGTAGTTTTAGCTGATGCTATGCTCACAAACCCAGGTCAGTGGTCATGAAGCTGCCCAAGATGAACAAGGCAGCATCTAATGTCCTGCTCCAGCAAAGAGGCAAGAGTGAGCTAGACTAGCTCTTTAGACATGAATTACATATATATGTTGGGGATTGTTTGTCCTAGTGGCGGAAAGCAACTTTAAATGGAATATGGGTGGATGAGTAAGGGAAGGTGAAACTGGACTTCCTGATAATTTGGGTGAGAGCATTATTGAGTTGCATTTTTGGACACCAAGTTATCTGAGATACATTACCTGAGATGCAAGTTGGTGAAGCAGGATTGTATGTGTGGACTGTAATAAACCAACTCAAGCCAACTTAGTTGTTTTATGAGTTTGTGTATATGTATGTGTGTATATATTTCATAGCCTACAGTAGTAAAAAGCAGGGAATTATATTCTCTGTCTTGATTCTTGCAGCCTCAATACTAAGTGCTAATGTAGTCATGAAATCAAATCTTAGATCAAATTCCACCAAATGTACAGATATTATTAGTGAGGACATGCAAATCGCCCTATAACCTTTCCATGGTGGTATTTTTTCACACCTATAAGTCCTCCTACCAGCACCATACCCTTACCAGCCCTCCTACCCGGCCCTCAGTGGGGCAGATGCAACTTTGGCCTTAAGGCTGTCCATGGACTAGGATTCAAGGCAGTAGGGTCTGCCATAATGGAAGCATAAACATCTGGACATGCTTATTTTATACCATCGTCACACAGGATGTTGGGTCCTGTTAACCACTCCTAATCAGCTGCACACCGTTAATACTACTGATCAAGTCTCCTTAATCAAAACTTATTTTAACATTCCTTACCTTGATTGGCCAAGCTGAATTTGTTGCTTTATATTAGGACATTTCATATGCTAATTGACCAAGCCCAAAATGATGATTCATATTAGTTTGTTCAGTTTGTTCATACACACACACACACACACACACACACACACACACACACACACATACACACATACACTACACTGGTCATACTGAAGGATTTTAAAGTAAATTACGACAAACAGAAGATATCAATGATCTGTTAATTATATATACAATTGATGTCAATGAACCATCGAGAGCAATGTTATAGAAATATATTTGTTCTATAGTATATAGAATAATGTGCAATAAAATTAAAAGATAAAAAAAGAAATATATTTGTTGTATTGAGTGATGTTTACAACATGCAGATAAAAACCAAGGAAGGGTACCAACTGATACATATATATATCATTAACCTCCATTCTATCTGCCAAAATGTTAATAGTGGTTGTCTCTGGATTATGTGTGTTTTCTTTTTCTTTCTTTCTGTTCAAATTATCTGTACTTTCTAAGTTGTCTAATATGAATATGTGCTACTTTTATAATTAGGAAAAAGATAAGTTAATAAGTTAATTTATTAAAGTTCATGGATGGAAGGTAAAACTGTTCTTACCAAGGCACTAATGCCCTACGTGTCCTTTTCTCAGTCCTCTTCTTATCATGTCTCTCAGTAGCATCTCGTACACAGTATTCTCTCCTTTTAAAAATCTTTTAAAAACAGTTTTAGGAGTTTTATTGGAGAATACCTTACCTACCATAAAATATGCCTGTGGTAAGTGTGTAAGTCAGCCAATTTTAGTAAATGCATAGAGTTGTGCAACCATTACCATAATTCAGATGTAGAACATTTCTATCACCTGAAAAAGTTCCCCCCTGTCCATTTGCACTCAATCCCCACTTCCACCTCAGCACAGGTAATCATTGATCTTCATTCTGTGTAGAGTTGCCTTTTCTGAATATGTCATATAAACGGAATAATTCAATACGTGGGTGTTCTGTTTTTGTTGTTTTGTTTTTTTGTATCTGACGTTGTTCACTTAACCATAATGCTTTTGAGGTTCAACCATGCTGTAACCTGTATCAACAGTTTGTTCCTTTTAATTGCTAAATAGTACTTCAGTGTGTGAATACATCACGTTGCGTTTCTCCATTTACCAAAGGGTGGGCATTTGGATTGTTTCCACTTTCTGGCTAATTTGAATAATGCTCCTCCTATAGACATATTTCTACAAGTCTTTGTGTGGACATCACTTTTTGTTTCTTTTGGGTAGATCGTTAGGAGTGGAACTGATAGATCTTTTGTGAAGTTTAAATTTAATTTTTAAGAAACCGCCCAACCGTTTTGTAAGTGGTTGTGTCATACATTCCCCCCAGCAGTGAATTAGAGTTTCTCCAAAGCCTCCCCAACACTTGCTATGTCAGTCTTGGATTTTAGTGATTCTTGTAGATGTTCATTATATCTCATTGTAGTTTTAATTTGTATTTCTCCAATGACTAAATTGAGTTGGACACCTTTTCATATGTTTATTAACTATACATATAGCTTCTTTGATGAATTGTCTATTCTTGACCATCTTTAATTGTGTTGTTTGTCTTCTTATTATTGTGTTGTAGGAGCTTATTATAATCTGGATATAAATTCTTTTCCAAATATTCAATTTGCCAATATTTTCTCTAATTCTGTGATTTTTTTAAAAAAAACTTTCTAAGCAGTATCTTTTCAGATAAGAAGTTTTTAATGTTTGATGAAGTCCAATTTATTAATTTGTTATCTTGTGGATTATTCTTTGGATGTCATATTTAAGAAACCTTTGCTTAATGCAATGTCGTAAGATTTGCTCCTATCTTTTCTTCTAAGGCTTTTATAGCCTTAGCTCTTACATTTAGGGCTATAATTTACTTTGAGTTGATTTTTGTTTATGGTGTGTGATAAGGATCTAAGTTTATTCTTTAAAAATATATTGATATTCAATTGTTCTAGCACATTTGTTGAAAAAAAAATCCTTTAAAAAAACATTGTGCTAAAATATACATAGCAGAAATTTGAGTGTACATATTTTACTGTAGTGTTTGTGTATTTTATTTTTTTAATGTAGGTCAGTGGCAGTAAGTGCATTCACATTGTGTAACCATCACCACCATCCATCTCCAGAACTATTTTCATCTTCCCAAACTGAAATTCTATACCCATTAAAAACAATAATTCTCCATTTCCCCTTCCCTCCAGCCCCTGGAACCAGCATTCTACTTCCTAACTGTATAAATCTGACTATTCTAGGTATCTCATATGAGTGAAACCATGTAGTATTTGTCCTTTTGTGATTGGCTTACTTCATTTAGCATAATGTCTTCAGAGTTCATATATGTGTATAGCATGTGTCAGCTTTTCCTTCTATGTTATGGTTGACTAATATCCCACTGTATGCATATACCACACTTTATTTATCCATCATCTGCTTGTGGACACTTGGGTTGTTTCCACCTTTTGGCTACTGTGAATAATACTGCTGTGAACATAGGTGTACAAATATCTTAGTCCCTACTTTATACCCAGAAGTATATACCCAGAAGTAAAATTGCTGGATCATATGGTAATTCTAGTTTTAATTTTTTAAGGAGCCACCATACTGTTTTCCATAGCAGCTGTACCGTTTTCCATTCTTGTCAGTAGTGTACAAGTATTCCAATCTCTCTATACGCTCACCAACATTTGTTATTTTCTACTTTTTAATATAATAGCCATCTTGATGGATATAATTTTTAAAAACATTGTTTTTGACTCCTTCCTTAAAATTTTTTTCATGTGGCTGTCAGAACTCCACATGGCTACATATGTACGTCTTCCTGCCATGCTGACCATTCACTCTTTGTCTCCTTTGCTGTATCCTCTCTTCCTAATCTAACACTTCGGGCCTCCTCTTTTCTTTATCCTTACACCTTAAACATTTTAAGAAAATTAAAACCCATAATTTTAATTATGATATATACCTCAAATTTATCTGATCTAAAACCTCCAGTCCCAATCTTCACCCCAAATTCCAGATTTGATTATACAATTGCCCAATCAACATTTCTACGTTCATACCTATAGGCTTCTTAATATGTGCTATTTGTATAATTAAGAAATATCCAAAGCATATCCTTAATTTTCACCCCAATTCTGCAGATCCTATTGTGTCCCCCTCTCAATACATGACAACATCATTTACCCATTTGTTGAGGAATCATATCTTGGATTAACCTTCACTCATTTCTTTCTCTCATACCCTCATCCCATTCAATAGAAAATCCCACTAACCTACCTTCAAAATGCATTGAGTCCAACGACTTCTCTTCTTATGCTTATTCTACACCATTGAGATCTTAGTCCAAGCTATGTTAAGTTCTCACACAGACCTGTAACAGCCTCCTCATTGGTGCATCTGCTGCTGTTTTCTTCTCTTCTCCCCGCTGTCAATTCTCCACACACAGAAGCCAATGCAATATTTTAAAAACATTAACCAACCATGCCACTCCTTGCCCTCAGTCCTCCTGTGGTTTCCCTTGACCCCACAGCACCCAACGTCCTCACCATGGCCCTTACAGCCCATAGGATCTCAGCTCTGGCTACTTCTCTGAACTTGCCTCCTACCACTCCTGTGCATGGCACATGGCCACAGTGGCCTCCTTGTCATTCCCTGAACATATCAGGGCCTTGGAACTTGCTGTTTCCTCTCCTGGAATGCTATTTCCCTACATATTTGTGCAGCCTCCTCCTTCACTTCAATCAGGTCTCTGAACAAACTTCAGTTCCTCAAAAATGCTTCTTCTAAGGCTTTCATAGCCTTAGCTCTTAAATTTAGGACTGTAATCTACTTTGAGTTATAAATAGGTATCCTGTCTCATCACACTATCATTTTACTTCTGCTTTCTTTTTCATCCCAGCTCTTATCATTAACTGACCAAACATTGTATAATTATTTGTCTATTTATTTTCTCCCAATCCAGTCCCATAACAGCACAGGCATTGTCTTTTTTGTTATTTCTCCGCTCCCTAGCACCTAGAACAATGCCTGACCACGAGGATTTCATATTATCTTTTCAAAAATAACATTTTTTTTTTTGAGGATCTCAAATAGTTTCTTCAATGAAACAGTAGCTCTTGTTATATGTCAACAAAAGATTTTGCTTTCTGTGTTTAGTGAGGAACTTTTACTTTCTGATTACATATTCAATAACAATCAAATAAAATGCCAGTCTAAACCCAGTGTCCTGACATTCTGACCTCCTTTGTCTGCTAATACCTAAGAAATTTCCCTGAACACATTACTTTGCTCTGGCCTTCCTACGTGAGGTCATCAACAGGACAGGCCTGGTTTCCAAACCTGTACCTTGATCTGTTCTCAGGTACAGCATCTGCGCCCTGCAGTGGGAGACGGAGAAATCCCAGGAGTATTGCTAAATCGGGAGACTGACTTCATTATTATGCATCCTCTGTAAATCGTAAGAATGACTTATGAGACTCCTTTAGGATGATTAAAAGAAAGAAAGAAACAAATGAAAAGATCACACACTTCATTTGTAGCAAACATTTCAGGCTGTTTTCTACCACGATGTTTATAAAAGGAAACCCAGGGGACTGAAATGAGTCTCTGCATCCTGATACCCCAAGTCAGAAACTGCAGGAAGCCATGTAACTTAAAAAAGGAATGTGGGATACCCAGTAGAGCTGAGACATAGAGACAAATGGTGTGTGGTGGTTGGTAGTGTGTGTGTGTGTGTGTGTGTGTGTGTGTGAGATGGGTGGAGGGCCTGATGTTAGAGAATGATCAGAATGAGGGTGGGTAGTGGCCAGATGGTAAAGCCGCTATAAGAATTTTCAATGGGAAACGATTAAAGGGATTTTAAGCAAGGAGCTGATTTAAGGAAACTTGCATTTTCGAAAGATTTCCCCAGTTGCCGTATGGAGAAGGAGGTAGAAAGGCACACCAGCGACATCAAGACCAGTGACAAGGCCACTGTAGTAATTCAGGGACGAGGGAAAGGTGGCAATATGGACAGAAAGAGATATATTAAAGTGGTAGAAATGACTTTATATCCTGGGATTCAAAAGAGCAGAAAGACATCTAACCTCCCAAGAGTAGCGCATTGTGTTTCCTTGGAGAGATTGACAGAAGATGGAGGATTATAGCCTTCGTCACCTCTTCAAAACCTGAGAACTTTCTCAGGCTACTCAGGTTCACTCTCTGCAGATAAACGAGCTTCTACTTCTCCTTAGGCTCTGGCAATATGGACAGGCCTGTGTGACTCCATGAGGGACATAACCTATTCAGAGAACTTTGCAGCGTGAAATGGCAAGAACGTCAACTTTTACAAGCCTACTGAGAGTAAACCCTGCTTTCACCAACTTTACTCAACCGTAGTCATGAAGGCAGTGAGCCAGGGGTAGCTGCCTTCCAGGAGAATCCTTTATGATCCAGACAAGCAGAGCAGTGGACCAACTTGGAAATCACAGAAAGCTAGATGCAGACAAGTCACATGTGACATCAGAAGCCTGGCGACAAACCCACTATGACACCTCCTCCAGAAGCACCCTTTAAACCCATTCTTCTCCAGGGTCAGACCAAGGACCTTGCATAGACCTCCTTCTGGGCTGTGAGCTCCAGCCAACCTCTCCTAGCAATCTCTCTCAGCATGTGCCTGCTGGAATAAGCTGTCCCACACCCACACACTCGAGACTACTGAGGGTTGTTTTTTTTTTTCCCTTCTCCTTCTTAAAAGCCAAACTTCATACCAGATAGCAGCCCTGTGTGTTTATTCTCCATCTGCCAACTCCTCTCCCGCAACCTCCAACAGATCCATTCTCCACTTTTCTATGCTGTGTCCTGCATCACCCCAGGCTCTCTTTCCAGATGGTTTCTGATTGAGTTCAACTGATGGGAAGTAATGGCAGGAATTTGGAAGGCAGAAGAGAGAGAGGTCGGTATATATCTCTCCCTCTTTGTGCTAGCACCAGCACTTCATCTTTGGCTTTCTTCCATGAGTGTAGCTCCCCATGGGTGGCCCTTCCCACACTGCGCCAATTCTTATGGGGCTCCATCTTTCTTCCCTGTGTTGCTTCAGTGGGCAGAGCTCCTTCTGTTGATGGTCTCTGAGTAACTCCTCATCTCTTGTTTGTCCCCTGAATCCAGACTACCCCTCTGTAAGTGGTCTCCTCATGTATTTATCTTCATTTGAACCATCTGTAATAAGTTCTGTTTCCTGCTGAGACTCTGACATTGACACAATTGTAGTAACTCGTGTCTGTCATCTGCATAGTTTACAGGGCTTTCCATCACGTTGAACCTTCAGCAACATGGAAACTATGGGTTAGCACTCTGACTTGTGTTAGGATCCACGTGCCTTCTTGCAGGCACTCACCTACAAGAGGTTGTCTTAACCCTTTAACAATACACACATGAGCACTTTGTGATTCCACAGCTGTTCTGCACCTTTTCCATGGCTGAAAGGGCTGGCCGGGAATATTCGTCATAACTTCCATTTGGGATGTGAGGTGAAGTCCTCAATCCCACATCAAGTCATATCTATTTTATTCTACCGTGTATCCAAAAGTTTAACATCCATTGTGAGGATGCAGTTCTGGTCTACTTTAGGGTGGGGATTTAATTTGAGATGAAGTGGACATTGCATCTTAATCTGAACTATTCAGAACAGTATTCCAAAACGAAACTCACATCCCAGCGGGGGGTGCCCCCTGCCTGAGCAACTGAGCAAGCCGTCTGTTTTATTCTTGTGTCAACAGGATATAGAAATCAGGCTCTTTATTAGTTTCCACAAGAAATCTAATCAGCCTTAACATTTTATGATTTTTAGAGAATTAACTAAAAGCTTGGGGAGTTTCAGAAAGCAGTAACATTCCATCATGCCCACATTCTGCCCCCTCACTCACTCTTCTTTCTTCTCCATAACTCCTTCCTCTCAATTTTCCCCCAGAGGCTCACAATTTCCCTTCATAAAGCAGAGTGACTTCCCTCTCCTTCTGAAGTAAACCTTGTCTTAGATACAGGCGCTGAGACAGAGTTGCATGCATGTATTTTAGGGAGTACTCTTAGGAGACATTAAACAGTGAGAAAATAGGATTGGACAAAAGGAGAAGTAGGCTCACACCTTGTTTGCAACTGGGGCCTCAGAAGATCCCACGGGGAGCCCTGGAGTTGGGGTGCTGCTTCTTGTTTGTCCCCAATTGTGCAAGGGACTGGAGCTTTGTGTTCTCTCATCAGCCAGCCACTGACTGTGGGGTGTTCCCTGGGAGGGGGTGTAATCTTGGGCAAAGAAGGTCCATGCAGCCAAAATCCTTCTCAGTTAGGTTAACAGACGATGTTCCTAGCACCTTGGGGATGGATATGTTGGCTTTGAAGAGTGGATCTGGGTGGAGCACCACAGTATCTACACAGGCTGATGGGCACCTTCGCCCAATAGTCTCAACAGGGTCAGCATTTACTCCCATCACAAGCATTTCCCCAGCAAGGCATAACATCTCTGTAAGGCAAATTTTTATAGCAATTGGTAAAAAAATCGAAATTTCTTCTTATTTATTTATTTATTTATTTATTTATTTATAACATCTGTGTAGTCAATAAAAGTATTCATTATCTGAGTGCAAGGGCATCCACTCTTTAGGAGATTTGGCCACTGACCATCTTTAATAGAGTGGAGACCTCCATGAATATTTAATAGCAGAGGTACCGTCTCAGGGGGCTGGCGAGGAACTGTCCAAATTCTGTATCACTGAATTTGAGACCACGGAGCTGCAAGGTTTCATAATGAATCATCAGGTGCAGGCTCCCAGGTTTGGGAAGATAAGCAAACACGCTTTGCATACTAAGCATCCGAGTCCTCGCATCATTTATCTCCAGTCATCTGACAGAGAAGCTGTAAAGACACAACAAGAACACACATTCCTCCCCATCATAAATTGCTCTTTCCAGGATACTGTATTCTCTCAGGTGGAAGCCAGTAACACCTTGCCGTAGAAGCCCACAGATAAAGGTAATGGAGCTTGGAATAAGGACAGGAGATAACATTTGGATAGACATAATTTGCCTATCTAGTGAGCTCCAGATTAGACCAAAAACACCATGCCTTCCTCAGGACTATTTCTTCAGGGAGTGTTCAGCTCCCCATCTGAAAGACCTTCCCCAAACTACCTTAAAGGGTTTGTTCAAGACCTAGTGGTACAAAGGGTCTTCACCGCCTCTGTGTACTTTGCAGTGATATTGCCTTTGCTTTGAAGCCCCTCAGACTTTCTATAAGGCCACCATTGCACTTGACTTTGGTGAAGCCTCAGACTTTAATCTTTTGCCTATGACACTTTTCTCACCAGTTAAATTTAGCTGCTCGATATCAATATATTTTCCCTTTTTTGCCCATTTTTATCCCCAATCAATATAGAGATGGTATAAATTATGGATCTGTGATATGATATTGCCTATGTCTCTAAAAGATATTTAAATATCTTAATTATGAGATAATAAATATCATACATATACATTTAATGTCTATTTGATTTATTTTTAATAGCTAGCAATTCTGGAGGGTGAAATGAATTTTTAGAAAGAAATAAAGTATAGTTTCAATTATCTGAAGAGGCAGGCTGTAGAAAAAGTAATATTAGCTCAGGTCATAAAATTCTACTTAACATTCAGGAATTAGTTGACAATCATGATACTTTGATAAATGTATGCAATGACACACACAAAACACACACACCAATAATTTATTTTAATTCATTGTTTAGATTTATGTCTTTCCAACTGAATTTTAATTGAGTGTGTGATATATTTTGATGTTTTATTTTATATTTGCCATAGAGTCTAGCATGTTTTATTTTGCACATAATGCTCATGAAACATGTGGCATGGATAAATTATTGAGATCCAGTGTTCTTCTGTGTTCTTGCTATTCTCCTACTAAGTTTTGTTAATGTAGTGTTTCCCCTCCTCCATCTAGCCCCTTTCATACTCATTGAAATTTATCTGAACTAGGTCTTTTTCTCAGTTCTAGAAACAGCTATAATGACAAATGTAATCCAGCTCATGTGGTCAAAAAGTGAAAGTAACTTTAGGTTCTCTGTCAGATAAACCACAGAATTTCTGTGGTTTAACACAATACAAGTTTATTTTGCACTCACATAAAGTCCAATGTGGGTGACTGTAATTGGCAGGATGGATGCAATGGCACCCAGATTCCTTCCATGTTGTGACTCTACCATCTTCAGCATGTGGCTTCCAAGGCTACATGGTTGTCTGCCTCAAGCTGACAGAAGTGCACAAAAACATTGAGAACGGGGCTTCAGGGGTTTCCAGGACCAGGTTTGGGTGTGGTACTCATCACTTCAGCTTGTACGTCATGTAGCAGACTCGGTCACGTGGTCACCTCTGACTGCAAGACAGGTCTATTTCTGTGTCTTGGAGGAAGAGGACAAATGGTAAAAAATCGTCTCATCTCTACCACATAGGATTTTAAAAAGGGAGGTTAGGGGTGGGACATATGGAAAATTGGTGTATAAAGTCTCCAGGTGCCGTTTGGATAATAATGACTTCTGTGTCTATCTTGCCAGCCGACATCTCTCTCCTGAGCTTCAGGTCTCACACCTAACTATACACTGATGTCATCACTTGGTTTTCCTACATGCCCATCAAATTCATCACTGTCCTCACTCTAGCACTGCTCCTCTTGGGTTCTTCCGTAATGATGAAGGAAATGGTATTTATCACGGCAGGTGCTTTCTAAGGAGGATAGCTCCTTCTTTCTGGAGGCTCCTTTTTTGTTGTTGTTCACCGTCACGGAGTTGAGTTTGGTATGCTGGTGTTGGGGTAGAGCCTGGAAACAAAGCTCAATTTATTTTGATAAAGGAAATAATAAAGTTGTTTTTGCTGTATGGGGGTGGGTATGGAATCTAGGAAGATGGGCACTGTGGGGAGAGAGGGGGAGAAAGGGTGAGTAAATGCAAAATAGGAGTGATAAAGATTACTTGAATTTTGGTGTTATCTATGCAAGATTTTGTAAAGACTAAAATACCTAACAGGGATTTTTAAAGCTGGTTGTTGTGGGATGAGTGATATAAACTCTCCTCTACATGATCTTCAGTAATGTCTTCCTTGCCTAGTAAAGATTTTGAGAGAGTTGCTATTTCATAGCTATTAAAAGAAGTATGAAAATTCTTATCTTCTGCAACATGGTGAAGAGGTGAGGAGCAGAGACAGCATTCAAGGTTGAAAAACCTTGGGAATAGTAGAGGAGACATCCCTAAAAATTAGCACAAATGGTGGGGAGGTGCTCCAGAGTCTCACAGGCTATGGAATTGATAGAAGTAGGAACAAATTACACAAGAGGGTCTCATCTGACATCAAAGATACTCTTCACTCAGTAAATACCATGTTTCCCCGAAAATAAGACTTAACCGGAAAATAAGCCCTAGCATGATTTTTCAGGATGGTATTCCCTGAACATAAGCCCTAGTGTGTCTTTTGGAGCAAAACTTAATATAAGACCTAGTCTTATTTTCAGGGAAACACAGTAGAAGCATATCATCCACTAAGTTCTTCAAGCCAAAAATCCGAGTATCATCTGTTCATTGATATCTTCCCACAGTTATTTCTAATAAATATTTATTGAATGAATGAATTCCTGATTCCTCTCTCTGCCTGACCTACCTCATTCAAACAACCTAAGTTCTATTTTTTCTAACTTCACTGTGTCTCTCAAACCCTACCTTCTTTTCTTTATTCCCACATCTTCTATCCTTAGCCACCAACATGTCTTCCTTCAATAAATGGAACAACCTCCTACCTAGTCTCCCTGACTCCACTCATCTCTCTTTCTAATCCATTTTCCCAAAATGCAAATTTGATCATTTCTTTGCATAAAACTCTTCAGTGGCTCCAAATTGCCCTCAAACTACTTAAAATGGCTTACAATAAGGTTATTCCTGATCTGAAATCTATTTAACTTTCCAGATTTATCTCTTGCCACTCTCAGCCTCACAAAGTATGTTTTAGCATCACAATAAAAAATTTCAATCGCAAAATGTGCTCTCTTACCTCTAGGTTTCAACTATTCCGTGTTTTTCTTACCCACGGGACTCAAACATTCCACATTCTCTCTTGCCTTGGGAATGTACCCAGGACATTCTTTCTTCATCTCTCCATCCCTAACTCTTGCCTACCTTTAGATCTCAGCTAGATGCTACTTCATCTGTAAAGTAGTTCATAGCGCCCCTAAAGTGTAGGTTAGTTTCCCCTCTTCTGTATCTCTATTGCACTCTGTATTTATTTTACCAAAGCATTTGCCATCTTGTATTTGTGGATTTATTTACCTGTATCTTTTACTAGACTGATACAGACAAGTTCTGTGAGGGCTTTCTTTATGTTTTTATTAGTTATGGTCTAGTCAGGAAAACAGACTCAACATCAGGAATTTTGATAAGGAATTTAATACAAGGAATTGGGTAAATAGGTACTGAAGAACTGAAAAAGCGAAGAGGGCACACTAAGGTGACACAGGTACAGCAACACAATATGCAGCTACCATCCATCATGCTTGAGAGATGAAAGAAACAGGTTGAGGTACTAGAACCTCAAGGCTTGTGGGAGGGGCCCTACAGAGCTGGGACCCAGGTCTCTGAGGAGAGGATGTTTGCCTGGCTGACAAAGGTGTACAGCAACTTAGAGGAGGGACCCCGCGGAATGGGAATCCAGAGCCATGGGTGCATAGGCTGGCTGGTGGCGGGTGGGGTGGGGAAGTGATAAGGCTGGTTTTGGAAATGTGGGGAAAGAACTGGAAACTGAACTAACTGCCACTGACAGGGTAAAGACCACTTTTGTGGCGATGCTGACAGGAGGAACAGCAAACAGGGGGAAGCTGGTTTCCTCTCCATTCTTCCAGACTCCCTTTAGCACCCGCCCTTGACAGAGCCTAGCAGGGTACACATTGGTACCTGCTGCATTGGTTTGTGGAGTCCTAGACCTGAAATCACAAAGGGTAGGGTTTGGAGCTGAAAGATGACAGCTGAAGACAACATAACCTCTAGGTCACTGTGATTGAGACATATTAAGCACTCAGGAAATATTTAGAGCAAGAATGAATGAATTGAAAATGAGCAACTAAACTTCTGTCCCGGAAATTGACCAAAATGAAGTTCCAATAAGGGGAAAACCTCTAAAACTCATTTCAGAACAGAAACAGGGGCGTGGCATCAACCACGTTTGGCACTAATCAACCAACAGTATGAGGTTACTTTTGGATAAAGAGCAGATTCCACCAAACTCAAGACGACTACTAAGAATCACAGATAACTTCCCTGCCTGAGAAGGCTGAGCAACCTTAGGAGAAATAGATAAGGAAATTCTGACAAATCCAACTTATATCCCTGAATTAGAAGGCCTGCAGAGGTCATGGGAGAGCATTCTCAGACCATCCCAGTGGGTCATTGTATAGATTTTCTTTGACGGGACTCAGTTTTTCTTTGGTGGATGTGGGCAATGGGTGAGAGGAGAAGAAACAGGGAAATATCCTTTATTCTGGTAGGAGAGGTCTGAAGAAAAACAAACAAGGAGATCTTTGAGGTTTACTTCATTGACAGCCATTTCTTCACCTTGAACTAGCGAGAAAGACCATAGACACAGAGCTCTTCGCTAATGTAACTATCACTCCAAATTGAGATAGTATTTTCAGAATCAGAGGGACAATGCCACCCACCTCCAAGAGGCAGAAAGGAGACAAAGCCACATGGCATACACATAAGGGAGCTCATCCAAATAGAAAACCTTATGGAGAAAGCTTGTCTTTAGTGCTATACTTTCAATGAACACAAAGAAAATAAAATACACAAGTCAATTCTCCTGATGGGATTGCCCTGCCCTCAGCTCCCTTCCCCACGTCTCTCAGCTGAGTTGCTGATCTAGACTAACAAAACCCAGGTCAATAAAAAGTGGTCCACAAGGTCATCCACTTAGTCAATGTAGTGAAATGATGGTCTGGATTGATCCGAATAAATTGAAGGAACAGTAAACAGCAGAGCAAACAATAACGTCTGATCTACTTTAATATGTAACACATTAAAGAAGGAACTAAGAGCCATGAAAACAACAAATGAGGAATCACTAAAACACTTAGACTAAAGAGCCAAAAAACATTTCGATTATGGCTACCCAGAATTTTTTCTAAAGTGGGCTCAATGAAAATAAAATAAGATAATAGGTTGAGAAGAAAAGTAATATGGATGACCTAAAGAAAAAGGTAGAATTGAAATAATTTCATTTTAGAGTTTGTAACAGGAATTATAAATAATAAGGAAAATAACCAGAGCTGTGAAAATTGAATTATGTGTTGTGGATAGTTTTGATAAAATCACACATAATTCAGAGAACGAGAACAAAGAAATGGACACGACCAGCAATGAAATGACGGATGAAGGGTAGACAGTAGAGATTCAACAATATAGGTAATCAGCATCCCTGAAGACGAGAACAAAAGGAACACAAACATTTACAAAGATACATGAAAAGAAAAATTGCTAGAATCTAGGGAATATCTGAATTTTCCATCAAAAGAATTCACCAATTCTTAGGCAAAATTAACAAAAAGAAACAATTAGCCGTCGTACAGTGATGATATTATTTCAAGGAAAAGAAAACTCTTATCATCATCTAGGTGAATGAACAGATCACTTACAAAAAAGAAATTGAGCCAACCTCAGATTTTTCTTCAATGTTAAATGTGGGAAAATAATAAGAACTAGAGAAACTTGAAGTGACTCAAAAACACCTTTTCCTATAAAACTACCATTGCCATGTAAAGAGTAAATATTCACCTACTTAGGGAGTATATGACCCATGTACTCATCCTTAAAAATTTACTCAGGCTGGTAAAAAGCCAGCAGGTGCATTAAATGTCTCTGGGATTTCTTGGGAGAATTCACTAATTGAGGGAAATCTACAGCCAACTGATAAATCTAGACAGTTTGCCCTATGTGCCAAACAGAATTATTCAACCCGCCAATATGCAGAATGTAAGGGGGAAAAACATTCTATTGATTGACTGAATTTCTCATCGTGAAACTATTTGCTTTGGCTTGATACATATTATAAACATCAGTCCAGAAAAATTGTTTGCCTTAAAATTTATGAGTAATTTCTTCCACTCCCTTACTAACATATTTTTATTTTTCTCAGTCCAATTTCTGGGGCAATTCTAAGCCTATATTTAAAAAGAGCTGAAAAATGAAAACATATAGCCAAAAATATGAAAGTCATTCAAATGAATTCAAAGTTTGTTTTAATTACATTTAATTAGACTACTGGGGGAATGAATGCTATTATCTTAACAGATGACAAGGAAAGGGCTATTCAGCTTCTATTTTGTTGTATTTTTATCCTTTATTCTCCATTAGAGAAATTATCTTCAAATCAAGAAGGCTAGACTAACCATGAATATGAGACAGCTCAAAAGCCCCAGAGAGGAAGGAAGCTAGTTAGAAGACTCCGCTCAGTCTCAAGGAATCCAAGGGACTCAAGACTTATAAACCACAGCCTTGAAAACCAAAAGGATGTGCAAATGTTCCTGAAGAGCCAATGCTTTTCCTGAAAAATTATGAAGCATGGGTAAGGTGATAGGATGCTGAGAACGGACAAACACTGACCTGATTTTTTTTTTTTTAAATGGGGCAAACTGAATTCTTCAAAATAGATTTGCTCCCTGACAAAATCCCATAATAAATTAAAATGTAATGTAGTCATTACATTAAAATTAGTCGTGAGCTTTTGTTAAAGAAATTAAAGATTACTGGGAATCAGAATAGGATCACTTTAGAATTCTGTGAAACAAGCCACATTTTCCATTGACTAGGATTCCTGCTCTGGAAAATCAAGAAACTAAAAGATCGGGCCCGGCCCGGTGGCTCAGGTGGTTGGAGCTCTCTACTCCTAACTCTGAAGGCTGCCGGTTCAATTCCCATATGGGCCAGTGGGCTCTCAACCACAAGATTGTCAGTTCAACTCCTTGAGTCCCACAAGGGATGGTGGGCAGCGCCCCCTGCAACTAAAATTGAACACGGCACCTTGAGCTGAGCTGCCGCTGAGCTCCCTGATGGCTCAGTTGGTTGGAGCGCGTCCTCTCAACCACAAGGTTGCCAGTTCGACTCCCACAAGGGATCGTGGGCTGTGTCCCCTGCAACTAACAATGGCAGCTGGACCTGGGGCTGAGCTGCACCCTCCATAACTAAGACTGAAAGGACAAAAAACTTGAAGCTGAACGGCACCCTCCACAACTAAGATTGAAAGGATAACAACTTGGAAAAAAGGCCTGGAAATACACACTGTTCCCCAATAAAGTCCTGTTCCCCTTCCCCAATAAAATCTTAAAAAAAAAAGAAACTAAAAGATCAAATGTATTACCTTAGCAATTGTAGCATAGATTTGGTTATATTATTTTGGTGCTGATTGACACAATCAAATGCACAGTTAGTTTATGGAGTGATATCATATTAGAAGTCTCTAGTGACATGTCACAGGGCTCTGTTTTGTTACCCACTTCTGTTGAATACATGTCAAAGCATAAGGACTCCGGAAGGAGGAAAGATGTGGAAAGAGCCTCGGGAGGTAGAACTGTGGGATGTAGATAGGCCATCCGTGGCCTGAGCCTTCAAAAGCCTAAATTAATCGTGACATCATCTCCCACCCAGGTCCCCTTTCTTGAGTGATACAGGATGAGGCAAGCTTGGTAGAATGTTCTGCTGAGCGGCATCCTGAGGGCGAGAAGCGGGTTCCTATATTGTTCTTTTGAACTAAGTTCTACCCAGAAGACTAGTGTAATAGTCTAGATCATTAGAACAATATTGTGATTTAAAATGTATATATATTTATAAAACTATATATCTCTATATAATAAATATATATTATAAAATATATATATTTTAAAAATGTATACACACTTTAAAAAAGGAAAAAAAATTAAATTGTAATAATATATATCGATAACAAAAGATGAATACAAGTCATGTTTGACTTCTGCAATTACAAGAGGTGCTCAAAGTGGTTACCATCAGCATCCAGACACCTGATAACGGCGAATTACTGCTTGAGCAATGTTGGCCAAAGTGTCCACTTGTATACATTTCTTTGGCACCCCCAGTATATTTGGTCTTCAACCCAGTTCCCAACATGGAGCTCCTGAAACCCTTAGATTCCTAAGTGATGACAGTGATAAAGGTACTTTTGTTATGTTAATATGGTGACTTTTGGAAAGCTCCTAGGTAACTTACATATGGTGCTGGTTGCCAGGGGAACCAACAAAAAACTAGAGGGTTTAATCAATCATGCCTATGTAAGAAGCCTCCATAAAAACCCAAAAGAGGTTTGGAGAATGTCCAGGTTGGAGAATATGTAGAGATTTGGGGAGAGTGGCAGGCTCAGAGAGAGCATGGAAGCTCTGAGCCCCTTCTCCGTACCTTCCTCTGTATATCTCTTTCATCTGGCTATACCTGAGTTATGTCCTCATATAATAAACTGGTGATGTAGTAAGTAAAATGTTTCTGAGTTCTGTGGGCCCCTCTAGCAAATTAATTGAACCAGAGGAGGAGGGTCATTGGAACCTCCAATCTATAGCTGTTTGGTCAGAAGCACTGGTGACAACCTGGACTTGTGACTGGCATGGAAAGAGGGCAGTCTTGTAGGACTGAGCAATTACTTGATGCTCTCTCCAGGTAGATAGTGTCAGAATTGGGCTGAATTGTAGGAAACCCAGCTGGTGCAGCAGAGCATTGCTTGGTGGCATGGGAAACCTCTACACAGACATTGGAATTGGTGACCAGAATCTTAACTAGCCTAGAGGGTTGCCTCAGGCACTGTTTCCAGGAATTTGATATATCACTTGAAACTTGCAAGATCCACAGTTAATTGGAAGGTTGCTGAGACAAAGGTAAGAAAGGTGTCGTTTTTAATGGTTTGGGCAGTAATGAAAAATGTGGATTTTCAAGCATTAGAAAGGAGGTGAGGGGATTGTATAGGGCAAGCAGCATCACTGCCTAACTGTACTCACCAAAGAGTTTTAAAGACAGACTTCAACATATCAGCTTTCTGAATATGCATAAAGTTCAAGATGTGCAGGTGGTCTAATTTTGAAGACATGCACCGTGAAATACAAATTAAAACAATAAGGAGACAGTATTGTGTGGATTACTTATAGATGCTTTAGAGTTTCTGTCAAGTTCTATTTTTAAAAATCTAAAACAAATGACAAAATGTGAACATTTGTCAAATATCAGCAGTGAGTACATGGCTATATGTTATATTATTTTCCGCTTTCTTCTCTTGGTAGAAATATCCTATAATAAACTATATTTTTAATCAAAAATGAAAAATAACTGCCCCCATGGGGTTAGTCTTGGCAGTTGAAATCAGCGGGATCAGGTAATGTCCACAGATGGAAACCACCTCCTCCCTTCTATTCAGAGTTTTAAATCTTTATTGTGCCAGCTGTCAGAAAATGAATCGTGAAACTTTTGCAAAGAGTTACTACAAATTGGCAAGCCTTATCTCTGTCAATCTTGGGGGTTTCCTTGGTGGGTATGATATATTTTTTTCTTGTTTGGTCTGTTTTGATTTAATTCTTTAAAAGCTGGATGTAACTTATCTCTACAAATATGTTCCTCAGCCAATGCAAATTTGGTATGGCTGGATATATGGTCTCGTGTCATGACCACTTAAACTTTATGTATCTAGTCATTGCATGGAAGATCTGATTATCTGCTGGGAACTGATTGTTACACTAAGTAGCAAGTCTGATGATACTTTCCTTGGTGTCTCTGAAGAATGGAATGATTGCTCCCCTATGTGACAAATATGCTGCAATTTATACAGGAAATATCTTAACAAATGCGTATATCAAATATAGAACTTGACATAACTTTATTGTTGAAAAATTAAATGAACAACAAACAGCCTAGTGAAAGAACTGAGTCTAGCTGTTTGAACTGGTGAGGTCAAATTTTGTATTGCCGTTCTAGCTGAGGCATGGATCTGGTAGGTAAGGCTACAGGGGCTCTGTGGTTTAGGAGTGCTTTTGGCTGCAGTAACAGCGTGCCCGTATGTAGAGGCTGATGCATAAAGACATTTGGTTATCTCACAAAGCACAGAGTCTGCAGTTGGGAAGACCAGGACCGGTTAAGCTACTCAACCATCTGGACAAAGCCTAGGCTCTTTCTGTCTCTCTGCTCTGCCAACCCCAGCATGGTGGTTTGTTATTTTTATGGTTGTAAGATGGTTAATGCAGCTATAAGCATCATGACTTTTTTCAAAAGCAGGAGGCATGGGCTGGGAAAAATGAGAGGAAGGGTGGGAGAAACAAACCAATCCAGACCCTTTCCTCCAATGGCCCTCTACTTTTGTTAGCAAAGAAATAGCTTTTCATAAAAAAAGGCTGATTTGATTCATGATTAATTGTCCTTGCCCAGTATATTACAACCCCAGTAAAATTTGGACTCTTGTAGCAGACCCGAAATGTGTGGAAAAAGAGCTATTAAACTGACAATAAAGAAAGTCTTTGACAGAGGTGCCTAGGACACTCCCTTCTCCAGGAACTATAAACTAAATAAACTGTCTTAAACTTTGTATATACTAGGCTACTTTCTGGCTGGGGGATGAGAATGGCCCTGTAGCGTTGTTTTGATATCTATGGTGACTAAAACAAATGATACTTTTTGTAAACGAAGCTATTTAAGGACCTCACAAAATAATAAACTTCAATTTTTGCAGACTTGTTAACCTTGGTTAGCTTTCAGATATGGCCCCTTCTGACTGAAATCAGAGTATAGTTAATTCTATTTTCAAAATAAACAGACTTCCATTCTCCTTAAATTATAAACTTATTAGCATAATATTGATGTATTGCACAACAAACTAATAATCCATCCTCCTCACAGTATCTTCAAAATATCAATCAGATCATGGAACTCCACTGCTCAAATCCTCCAAGACCTCCTTCCCCCATGGAATAAAGTCCAGGCCGCTTCCCATGGTGCCATGAACTCTGGTCCTTTCTACATCTCCAACCTTGTCTCTTTCCACTGGCACCCTCGCTCCCTCTACGCCATCCACACTGGATTCTTGCTGTGTCTTGAGACGCAAGTCTTAGTGTTGTTGTTCCATTTGCTTAGATGGTTCTTCCCTGTCCATTTATCTCTCAGATTCCTTTTAAAATAGGACCTTTTCTAAGAGGAATTCCTGACCAACATCATATTAAGTGCACACACATACCTTTGAATTTAGCATTATTTTCTCAAGTGTTACTGTCTGAAATCACATTGCTTATAGTTTCCTGGTCCTTTGTTTTCACCCCCACTTGAAGGTAAATTTCATAAGGATAGAGACTTAACTGCCATCCCTTCCTGTAGGACTGGGACAGTACCTGCCACCACTGCGTCTCAATCACTATTTGTTGAATCTGTAAATCTTCACAACAATACTATAAAGGTGGGTGTTTATTGCCCTCAGTTTTACAAAGGAGGATATAAAGAATCAAAGAGATGAAGTCATTTTTTTTTTTCAAGATAACTGGCTGGGAAGCTGCAGAACTTGGGTTTGAACCCATTCCTCTCTCCTGCCTCTCAGTTATTCTAAGATTAGAAGCTTTTCTAAACTACTCTTGAAATCACTCAACTATTCTAAAGTTATCTATTATGTAGATACTCCCGAACCTTTTTACTGGTCAAAAATACATATTTCTTATAAGAGGCTTCTTTGTCTGGTCCCCCTTTTGTGCACCATCTGGTTAATCTTTTAGGTTTCTCCATCCCCACCCCAACCAATACACACACTAAACATTATTGCTCAAAGGTAAATGTTCTGGGTATGTTTTGTTGAGACTTACCTTAGTGAAGATGGGTGTCTGATTTTTCTTCCTTAAATATGCTTGATTCGAAAATCATAGACACAGACAATAGTTTAGTGGTTACCAGCGGGTAAGGGGGGTGGTAGATGAGGGTAAAGGGGACCAAATATATGGTGATGGAAGGAGAACTGACTCTGGGTGGTGAACACACAAAGTGATATACAGATGATGTATTACAGAATTGTACACCTGAAATCTATGTAACTTTACTAACAATGGTCACCCCAATAAACTTTAATTTAAAAAAAAGAAGTCAGTAAAAGGACAATAAAAAAACCCAAAGAAAAGAGAACAGAATAAAAAAATATGTATGCTTGATTCAACTCTATTTTTAACCTTGTTTATTTTTGTATTCTGTTTTAAATTTATCGTATTCTGTTGCATTTTATGTCTTTTCAGGCTACCTTAAATCCTGTTTAGTATAGGTGGGTACACAGAACATAAATAGTTAAATGTGTATTCCTGAGGGATGCACTCAAGATATATAGTTCTGAGTAGCTCTAACATTCCATGTAGGTAAACAATAAGATAAAATTTGAGTTTCAACATTAAGAAACCAGAGGGGTAGCCATTAAAAGTGGCTAATCACACAGTCTGTAAAACTGTGCATAGATGCTTACGGTATAATGTTGAGTAGGAAAGCTGGGTACAAAACTGCATATTCAGTTCCAGTTAGAACAATTTAAAAAATGAGGCTGGAAGGAAATACAAATGTACTTCATTTTTGTGCAAATATGAAGTATGCAGGTTTGAAATAGTGTGCTATACAAATACCATAATATCTCATTTTATAAATCAAACCTCAAGATTATTCTACTTTTAACATCTTTATCATGGAGAATTTAAATCACTTATCACACAAACAGAATAAGGTAATAACCCCTCATTCACCCATCACCCAACTTCAACATTCCACAGCTGCCAGTCTGTTCCCTCTCTAGCTCCACCTACTCTCCACCTTTCTTGAATGTTTATTCATTAAATTTACTCATTTTGAAATGCATGATGTGTAATTTTGACATTCATGTAAACTATTTCTATTATTCCAGAAAGTTCTCTAGTTTCTCCTTCCAGTTAATCTCTCATGCTAGTAGAGGAAACCACTGTTTTGAAGTTTACTCAAGAAATTAGTTTTATTTATTCTAGAACTTCATTTAAATAGAATAATAAAATCATACTTTTTTGTGTGTCTGACTCTATTTGCCCCTTTGTTGCCTCTATCAGTAGTTCATTCCTCCTTTACTTTCTGAAATAGGTCGTGTAAATAATACCAAATCTTCCTTGAACATCTGATGGAATTTCCCACTGAAATCACTTGGGCCTGCAGTTTTCTTTATGGTGAGGTTTTTGATAATCAGTTTAATTTTTTGGTAGATACAAGGCTATTCTTTTGTCAGCTTTGGAACTTTTAGTTTTTCAGGGAACTGGCCCATTTCATCTACACTGTCAATTTTGTTGACATAAAGTTATTCATAATATTTCCTTTTAATCATTTTGATAATTATACGATCTGAAAAGATAATCCCTCTTTCATTTCTGTTATTGATCGTTTGTGTTTTCTCCCTTTTTTCCTTCATCAGTCTTGCTTGGGGTCTGTTTCATTAATCGTTTGGTCAAAAGAACTAACTTTTTCTTGGCTTTGCTGATTGTCTTCAATTTCATTGATTTCTGCTCATCTCCAAATTATTTCTTTCTACTTATTTTCAGTCAATTTTCCTAGTTTTTATATAATTTCTGAAAATGAACATTTAGATAATTGATTTTCAACCTTTCTGCATTCCTAATAGAAGCATTTGAAGCTATGGAGTTTCTTCCAGAAAGATCTATGATGAGGGAAAAAAAAGTAAACCAAAGCAGGAAATTATTTGGGTAAGCAAAAGGGAATGACACTCAGGAGAGTAATGGAAGGATTTAGTCTGGCCTAATGGTGAAATTGCCTCTTCATTACAAAAGGAGGGGGAAATGATAAGATGGATAAAAATAAATGAAGACTTGCAGATTTTATGACAAGAATTTGAGAGCATTTCCATCTGATGGCTGACATTTTTTTCAGTGAGTGTGAGGGGACATCACCAACTGAGTATGTGGGAGAGAAGAGTGAGGGAGTTATGAGCAAAAAGGAAACTCTATGCAATAGCCATCTCAGGGTGTGGAGAGGGGAATCTGATAATGAAGGGTAACAGATGCATCAGGCAGAATGAAGAGCTCACATGGAGATAACAGCTGTGATTTTTAAATCTGTGATTTTCTACACAAATCTCAGTTGCTCATGTGACAGCATGGAAAAAGCAGATCTGTGGGTTCAGTGAGGGTTGGAGTTTACCAAGTAAGCAAGACAGTGAGATGGGGGGTCAAGAGACTGGGAATATCTGCAAGAAGATGATTCAACTAATGAGCCATGGATTTGTAGCCAGGCAATTAGAAAAGAGAGGATGAGGTTTGGAAGTCACAAAGAAATCAAAGGATTGTAACATTGGAGGATACTAGAGTGAGAGACCTAGAAGTGGTGTTCATAGGGTCAAACTTGTAAATTTAGTTTTGAAGGAGATTTGGTTGTGGGGCGGGGGATTGACAAGGTATAGGTGTGACCTTGGAAGAGAGTAGATGATGTAGAGTTGGACATATCGTTGGAGGTGATAAATCAAGGAACTGAGAGGCCAGGGTGCTATTTGAGTCATTGGCATAGATGTTTCTATAATCAAGAATGTTGACCAGGGAAATGGTAGACATAAAAAGTGTAAGACTTAACATTTTCGGTGAATGATGGGGAGTGACTGGCAGGCTGATAGATGGCAGGAAGGAGAAGAGAAAAAGTGACAGAGCTAAGTAGCGTGAGTTTTAAATAAGAGAGAGTTTTTGCAGGAAGGAGAGGGGTAGATGGTCTGGAGGTATCAATGATGAATTGTTTCCTCCAAAAACTACTTCCTGGCCCTGAGGTCTTTAGGTTGTGAAAGAAAACTCAGACTCTGCCTTCAAAGACTGTAGGGCTTTCAGATGGTGTCCAGATAAGGACTGTTTCCAGAGAAGATGGAAGTTAGAGTGAAGATAACTAGTTGTAGAGTAGAAGTTCCAGAGGAGAGGACACAGTGACAGCATTTAGGCAAAGAGGAGCGGTGGAAAATTGACTCAGATTTGGAAGTATAAAAAAATAGGATAAGGTTAGGAGAGGAAGAGATGTGAGAAATGAACTGAAAAGGGTGGTTAAGACTAGAGCTGTGAGTGTCAAATATACCCTGTAATGCCTTTTATGGGGTGTGTATTAGTTTACAGCAGCTGCTATAACAAGTTACTAAGAACGCAATAGATTAAAACAATACAAACTTGTTACTTTACAGTTCTGGAGGTCAGAAGTTCAAAATGGACTTCACGGGATTAAAGTCAAGGGGTTGGCAGGGCTGTGTTTTTTTAAAGTCTTTAAGGGAAAATTCATTTTCTTGTCTTTTCCAACTTCTAGAGACTGCATGAAATCCTTGGCTTGTGTCTCTTTCCTCCATCTTCAAAACCAGACATTTCTCTAGCTCTGATTCATCTTCCTGTGTCTTTCCCTTATAAGGATTCCCCTTACAATTACATTTGGTTATCCAGGATAACCCCGGATAATCTTTTTATTTTCAGTCCTCTGATCAGCAACCCTAATTCCCCCTGGCCAGGGAACATCCCCAGGATTAGGATGTGAGCATCATTGGTGGAACACTATTCTGCCTATCAAAGTGTTTTGCCCAAGATGAAAGGATACGCACAGCCACTTGAAGCAGCCACACCAGTTGGAACAGGAGGTGATGGAAGCAAGAGAGATGAAAGGGAGGCAAATAAGCTACTGCTTGATTTCTGGGGAGAGAACCACAGTGGCCCAAGAACTGTCCTAGGATCTCAGCATCCAAGGATGGAACCATGCTCTGAAGCAGTGGTTCCCAAACTTCATTAAACATCAGAATCACCTGGATAGTGTTTTAAAAGAGTATTTCTCCTCTCCCTCTCCCCATTTCTGGTTTCATAGATCAGGGGTGGAGCCTAAGATTTACATTTCTAACAAGGTTGTTTTTTTTGTGTGTGTTTTAAGATTTTATTGGGGAAGGGGAACAGGACTTTATTGGGGAACAGTGTGTACTTCCAGGACTTTTTTTCCAAGTCAAGTTGTTGTCCTTTCAATCTTAGTTGTGGAGGGTGCCGTTCAGTTTAAAGTTGTTGTCCTTTCAGTCTTAGTTGTGGAGGGTGCAGCTCAGCTCCAGGTCCAGTTGCTGTTGCTAGTTGCAGGGGGCGCAGCCCACCATCCCTTGCAGGAGTCCAACTGGCAACCTTGTGGTTGAGAAGATGCCAACTGAGCCATCTGGGAGCTCAGCGGTAGCTTAGCTCAAGGTGCCATGTTCAATCTTAGTTGCAGGGGGCGCTGCCCACCATCCCTTGCGGGATGCGAGGAGTTGAACCGGCAACCTTGTGGTTGAGAGCCCACTGGCCCATGTGGGAATTGAACCGGCAGCCTTCGGAGTTAGGAGCACGGAGTTCCAACCGCCTGAGCCACCGGGCCGGCCCTCTAACAAGTTTTCAGGGGATACTAATGCTGTTGGCCCAGGAGCCGCACTTTGAGAACTGTTAGCCTAATAAACACTTGCTTCAAAAATTCTGTGAATCAAGACAGTTTGGGGAGCTGCTGGTTGGCTCAGTTGGTTAGAGCGCAGTGCTCATAACACCAATGTGGCCAGTTCGATTCCCACATGGGTCAGTGAACTGCGCCCTCCACAAGTAGATAAAAAAAAACACAACACAACGATTTGACTTGGAGCTGATGAATCCTGGAAAAACACACTGTTCCCCAAGATTCCCCAATAAAAATAATAAAAAAAAGGATATTTTTGTTTATTTGTACATGTGTGTGTTTTGTATGTTGTGTTTTTATTTTTGGTTCCAAAGTAAGGACTTTGGATTCCATCTTAAATCCTTGCTCCACCACTAATTTTACTGTGACCATTCCATCACTTAGTTTCCACATCTGTAAAATGGGGATAATGATAGTACTCATTTAATGGAGAAAGTTATGAGGATTAAATGAATTAATAATCAAAAGCATTTACTAATGTTATAAAGGTGTTAGTTATTATTCAAGAACCTTATCAGCAAAGAAAGAGGAAGAACTAGAAGTCTTTAATTTTTTTAGTGTAATTTTTCTTCTATTTTTCAATTATAGTTAACATTCAATATTATTTTATATTAGGTTCAGGTGTATAGCATAGTGGTTAGACATTTATATAATTTACAAAGTGATCCCCCAATAAGTCTAGCACACACCTGGCAGTGAGAGATAATTCAGAGAATTAGTTACGCAGGTGATAGAAGAGCTGGGAAGCCAAGATGAACAACAGTGGAAGTCGCTGCTACCTTAGGGGCTGGGACCACAGGAGGAGATGTTTCCTGAGCTCAGAAAGTAGGGTCCATAGGGGGATCATCCAGTAGGAGCAGAGTATGGGGCAAGGATGGAAAAAAGTTCTGTCAACAAACAGTGGACGACTAGCCTACTAACTTACACATGGATTTCAGTTAGGGATGAAAAGAGCAAAAGAAAAAGCCTTCCTTCAGAGTCCCATGATTCCCTGTTAACTAATTTGTTTCAGCTCAAATGTGGTTCAGGCAATCCCCATTCATTTTCCTCTCTTGGAATGATTAACTCAGAAACAACATTTAGAGCAGACACAGAGAGAACATCTACTCCCACATACAATCTGTACTTCTGCTCAGTTCTGCACAAGGAGACTTCATTAGGGCCTGAACACATGCTGGAATCCTCATCTGGCTCTGAGTGTGTGCTGGGGCTTCCTGGAGAGAGGCCCTCTCAGCACTTGGCGGAGGCCAGAAGGTACTCAGTGAGATGTATCACATGGAACAAATGGGAGAAAATGCAAATAGGCAGATTCTGGGTGTGTCAGGGGCCCAGGGGATTGCATTGTCTGTCTCACTGGTTTTCTTGAATACCATTCAGGAAGATCATTTCTCCCCAAATGGCTTTGCTTTGTTTCATGGAAAAAGCACCTCCTTAGTCTTTATGGTGAGGGACAAGCACAGGCTATGTAGTGTCTTTTACACTGATGCTGGAGACTCAGGTCAGAAAACAGAGCCCTGTGAACAGCACTTGGAGAAACAAAGACATGGGCATTGAGGATGCTGTGCTCAGCTGGGGCCTGCTCATGGACAGCTGCCTCATGGCCCTGAGTGAGCTGGACCGGGACTGGTCCAGGCAGACCGGGTTAAGGTGGGCCTGTGATCTAGACCAAACAGGGTGCAGGAGATCAGAATAAGGGAAGGTGTGGGACACAAGGGTATTTGAACACATGCATGACACACACAGGATGCATGCAGGCTGGGGACACCTTTCCCACACATGGCCTCCTATGATATTGTGATCTATAATAAAACATCTATATTTAGGTCTTCATCCAGAGTTCCTGGCACACAGCTCCTAAAACTCTTGATATTTCCTAAGTGATAAAAGCCATGAAGGTGTCTTTAGTTGTTCATAACAAGTCTCTTTCAGCCATACCTGAGTTTAGGTTCATGAGGTGACTTTTGGGAAGACCCTAAGGATGGGGGCTGGTGGCCAGGGGAACCAACCACATGAGTAGAGGGTTGGAACCTTCAGCTCCCTTCTCCTCCCTTAGCCTGACCTTCTGGGAGAGAAGGGGACCTGAAGATTGAGTTCAATCACCAATAGCCAATGATTTAACGAATCATTCTGATATAATGAAGACCCTATAAAACTCCAAAATGAAGGGCTTCAGAGAGCTTCCAGGTGGGTGAAAGTGTGGATTGGGGAGATTGGCATTCCCAGAGAGGGCATGGAAGCTTCGTGTCCCTTTCCCCATACCTTGCTCTATGCATCTCTTCCATCTGGCTGTTCCTGACTTATATCCTTTGAAATAAACCAGTAATCTAGTAAGTAAACTGTTTTCTTGAGCTCTGTGAGCCATTTTAGCAAACGATCATACCTTAGGAAGGGGTTGTAGGAACCTCAGATTTATAGCTGGTTGGTCAGAAGTAGAGGCGACAACCTTGATTTGTGACTGGAGGTAGTTTTTTGGCACTGAGCCTGTTACCTGTGGGGTCTGTGCTAAGTTCAGGTAGATTGCTTCTGAATTGAGTTAAATTGGTGTCAGAAAATTGGAGAATTGCTTGATGTGGGAAAAACTCACATGCATTCGGTGAACAGAAGTATTGAGAGTATTCTGTAAGTCAAGAGAACATAGAGGAGAATTTTTTCTTTACACCTCTCAAGGTCAAACAGGAAGGAAGACTGGGTGAGTAGCCTTTGACAGGGAAGGAACAGCACCTTGAGATTCAAAGCAGACAATGGAAAATTCTGCTTGCCTGTGTTTTGGGGGGATCTCTAAACTTCCAAACAATCTTCTCTACCATGTGATCTTTTGTGAAAGTATTTTATTCTATTCTGTAGATTTTGGAATCAACCTTGCACTTAGAGAAAGGGAATTGAGGAATTCCTATCATTATTTCATTTCTGTAAAGCCCATCTGCTTCATTTCTGCTTCATCCCTCAGGCCCTGCCTTTTGCCCTGTGATGGGGTCACTGATTGTGATCCCACTCAGAGGGTCTGAATTTCCTGGACGTGAGCCCTGGTCACCCAATACTGGCTCTTTGCTCCCTGCAGCCAGACTGCCCCACAGCATTCTGGGCCTCCACTGGCACCCTATACGTGTAGACCCCGGCTCTGAGGCTGAGCTCAGGCTTTCAGTTAATGGTTCCTGTGGCCTGTCCTTATACCCCACGCCTCCCACTTTGAAATTGATCTCCCAGGTTAAGACCTGCATTTTCTCTCATGTTGCTGTGGTTTTATGCCTGGCCTCTGCACTCCCTTCCTTGTTCTGTCACTTGGCCCTCACTTGTCTTGCCAGGGAAGGAAGAGTTTTGATACTGATCCAATAAATTTCTAATTATTGATGCAAGGACTAAAGGCAACTGTTTTATCTCCTGTTCTATAGGTTCTTCTTTCTGGAAATAGAAAAAGTGTGGCAAGCACATGTGGGAACAAGGCCACCACCCAGGGGATAGCTATTGATGGAGGCTATCAATCACCACTGATCAAAGCAGAGAGGTTAAGCCTATTACTAACCCTGGCTGCTCACTGTCGTCACCAGGAGCTTAAAGACATACTTGTGCTTCAGTCCCATTCCAGGACAATCGAATAAGGATCTCACTATGCAATGTTGACCAACGACCACTGAGTTTGGCTTTTCTTTTCTTGAAGATCTTGATTCGGTACACCTAGTGCGGCCTGAAATCAGTATTTTCAGCTAGCACCCCACATAATTCTTACTGGTAAGACAAGGTAAGTTTAGTAAACACTAGCTATAAGATCTGATCCCGCAGTTTCTCCCAATCTATGAAATGCTACACCCAAACTGGAGAGCTTCAAATGTCCCAAAGTATCCTGTCTTCTAGACAGGATTCAAACCAGTTAGCTCAGGAACCACAGTAAGAAAATCCAAGATTAGAAAAGAAAAAAAAAAAAAATCACACTAAACATTTTTAAGGAAGGTCTTGCATCAGACCTCCATCTTTGTATTTTTCCCCCCTGGGTTTTATTTTTCCTGATACGTTAAAAAAAAAAAAAAAAAGTTATAGCTGGCCAATACTTTACATATTATTTTCATTACATCTGAGAATTGTATTGAGAAAATAGAAAACAGATCAGTTCACATCCTATATGTTATCTCTCTATTTTTCATTAGTTGTCCATGTCTGTGACAGGCCAGGGAAGTATTTCAGGCTATTGTGACCTGAGGTTGCAGGAGGTGAGGAACATGAGCTCTGAAGCCTAGTGCTTAGTTCCCATTTATCTACTGCAAGACCTGTAGGCAGGTTGTTTAATCTCTAAGCCTCGGTTTCCTTACATCTGAAATGTCAAATGGGGGTAATAATAAGCCTGACTTCACAGCGTTGTTGTGAGGATTACAAAGGTTAAAAATACTTGTAAGTCACTTAGAAAAAGCATCTAACTATGATCACTATCATAGGTACTATTCTCACTCACACATGGTACTTTGGCAGAAGTAAAACACCCACCTCTGAAGGGCTGGTCTTATAAACCCAAAGTCAGAATGGGCCACAGTACTCACCACAGGACTCAGTTATTTTTCTGACATTTCTCCAGCAATTTGAAACAGGACGTTGTCACTGAGCTTTGTGGTCTTCCAAGTTCCCAGGCAGCACTATGGTGATTGGGGAAGGAAGAAACCAAACAGGGCCCCACAGACCTCTCCCTTCCACCAACCCTCTGCCGTGCCCGGGATTCCTCGCTCTCCTCAGCCCCCGGAACCACCTGCCTGCAATTGGCTTCAACATGGCTCATCCTTGACGGAAAAGGGGTGCATTTCAGCTGTTTCCTTCCGATCAGCACTGCCTTGGGAAGTGATTTCTGTCATTTAAATGTGATAATGATGTAGGAATATTTTTGTGAGTCCCCAAATGATGTAGACGATTTTTTTTTCTGTGAATCAGTGAGTGAGTAAGTGAGCCGGGATGGTGTCTCGTGAAACCGAAGAATGGAAGCATGGACCAAGGAGAGGTGAGGAGCAGTAAAAGAGGATAGTCTATTAAAAAGCAAAGAAATGCAGCTCCTGAGTGGGAGGGGTTCCCAAATGGGGTGCCCAGTGACTGAGGCAAAAGCTCTGACTTTTACACCTTCCCTTGCCTGTTCCGGGAAGGGGAGCCTGCGCCTACCAGGTTTGTTCTGTTAGCCCACCCTAAAGGGATTAGCAAAAGAACCCATTCCTATCTATCAGATCTCACACCAGGCGTGGCCCAGACCAGGGCTGTGGAACTAGTTCTTGAATTTTGGTGACTCTTTGATGCACTGTCCCTCACTGACGTTTCTTTCCTCCTCTGCCACTCCTCCAAACCTTCACAAAGTCTCTACCTGTCAGAGGAAAGCAGCTCTCTATCCATGGAGCCAGAACCCAACCATTTCTTAAAAGTTTGCTTTGCGTTGTGGGCCAGCACCAATGATTAAAAATCATTTTTCAGCAAAATCCAGAGCCACGATGTTCCCAGCCCACTGGCAGGGTTCCCTCACACAACAGAGCTTTCTTCCTATTGGCAGGGGAGAGAAAATGAGAAACACGGAAATTTAATATCTTCACATTATGCAGATCTGATTTAATCAGAGATGAGGGGGAAGCGCAATAAAAACTACAGTTTCATTAAGTTTATGACTTTCAGACTGTATGTCAATTATTCTGTTACCATGGCCACCAGTGGTAACAGCCTCCGCAGGATTGTTTCCCCACAGAGACCAGAATGGGAGGAAATAGGTAAGAAACAGGACTGAATTTCCCATTTTGCACACTTTTCCTGTTATGGAGGTTTCTGGAAGGAGTAAGTCAAGTTGCAAGTGTCTTGATAATGCCTTCTCAGAGGAAAGCCAGAAAAGAATGAGAAAAAAAGAGAGCAGTCATGTTTGTCTTCTGTTTTCCACTTGTCTCAGGAGTCTTACAGGCTTACTTTCCTGGGGCAGTTCAACCCAGGAATATTACCACATGTCAAGCAGTCAAGTAGCAAAAGTGACCACCAAGATCTGCACTGTTGCCCACGCCTCTCTCCCTGGTTTGCCAACACGATGGCCCATCCTTTATCTTATGCTCATTTCAAGAATTCTAAAGCTAAATTTGTGGAAGAGAATCATAGATAGCAATTGCTTCAATGGTGGATTGCATGGCTGCCACCACTTCCACACACTCCATGGGTCACCAGGGAATCAAAATCACCAAATTGAAATGTTAACCAGTTGCTGGTAAATAATTTGGCTGGTGGCTCCTAACATAAGTGTCCCCACACTGCATGACTCATGGATATTTAGGAGAAAGGGGGTTAGCTCTACATAGGGGAGGGGAGATTGTTGTTACTCTGTTAGACAAAACACTGAGCAGACTATGCTAGTTACCTGCCTAATATCCATTCCCATTCTTCCTTACAGGCTGTACCCTTACTGAGACACCACCCCTCTAAAGCTGCTCACTCCCCAGGTTCCCTTCCAATGAGGGGTGGCTATGGGACATATTTCTGGCTGATGACAAGTGGAGGGTACAGGGTAGGTAACTTTTACTTTCCTGATTGTAGCAGAAGGTTTTTGTACCTTCCTACACATCTGCTCCACCCACCTCTGATTTCAGCCATGGCTGTGGTGGACAATTCCAGCCTCGCTGCCATCTCAAGGGCATGTGATGGCACTTCCTTCTTTTCCTGACTTGAGGTTTCCTCCAAAGCCACAAAAGTCCGCTCAGCTCACATCCTGGCACAGTCAGGAAGGGAAGGGAGGTTAATGCCCTTGGGGTTAACCTTCAAATCATGAGGAATGATAGCCCATGAATTAATGCCCCAGCCTCCTGTCCTTCAGGTAGAAAATTCTAGGAGGCATTCTGTATACTTCTCCAAGGTCCCCAGGCAGCTAAGCTCCCTTACAGCGGTAGTGCAGCTTTATGGGTTCCTCCTTCCCTGTCTCACTCTTACTATTAATATATACGTTAAAATATACTTTATATGATATTTATATATAAAAAATACACACACACCAGGGGTGCCAAAAATATGTATACAAGTGGACACTTTGGTCAGCATTGCTCAAGCAGTAGTTCGCCGTGATCAGAAATGTCTGGATGCTGATGGTAACAGCTGAGCACCTCCTGTAATTGCAGAAGTCAAACATGACTTATATTCATCTTTTGTTATTGGTATATATTGAGTATTACAATTTTAATACAGTTTTCTTATACTCTTCCTTACTCTTTTTTCTTGGGGTTAATTCCCAAATAAATTGCTTACACCCAAGTTTTTGTCTCAGGCTTTGCTTTTACAGAAACCCAAACCAGTGCATGAGGAGACCAATCCAAACCTGACCACCATCAAAGCAGTACTCAGATCTCTTCTCCTCCACCCATCCTTCCCCGACTCCCTTTGCCTTCACAGATAACAGCCCTCTGTCCTCCCTCTAAGCTTACTGTCTATAACAATTGACCTTTCAAATAACCACTAGGTAGAGTTGCTTGCAGAAGGTTCCCCACCTAAGTCTTTTCTCTCCAAATAAGCCTCAGCTTCTCTAGGACATGGATTGTACTTCTGCATAATCCCTGTCAGTCAGCACAGTGCTGAGCAGATGCTCGCTGACACTCTATGATTAGTTCCTGGATTGAATTTGTAAAGTTGTGTATTAGTTACACTGTGGATAATGATGAATGAAAGAATCTCATTTAAGGTGAAACATATATTTGGCTTTAAGGAGTTTTCTATTTGCTCAAATGGATTTATCTAGTCTAGAGAGGTGTTCAGAAACCAAGTTTTCTCTATCTCTTTTTCTCTTTTATCTCTTGGTCTTTAAAATGGATGTCTCTGAATAAATCCACTCAGCTGAACAGAACTAGACTGTGAAGTCAATAAGATATTTGACTAACTGCAGTGTATAATTGGTGCCCTGAGAATTCTTTCACTTTAACTGTTTCTTAGGGTTTAGTCTCAAGCTTAACATTCCAGCCGAGGATAGTCTGTTGTCTGTATCCAGACAATTTTCAGCTTCAGCTCTGGTTTCTGCTGCGTCTTCTCTCAGTCACAGACTCCGGCTACGCTGGCTTCCTTCTCCCCTGCACATCAGCAGCTCATGTGTACTTGCTCATTCACCTCACATAGACTTCACATTCATAAAGACAATTTTGATTTCACTTCTGAGACTCTGGGCAAATCGTTGAACTTCTCTGAGTCTCACCATTAAGTCTGATGGGGAAACGATGCCGATAACTTAGTGTAATGCCTGGGATGTAGTAGGCATTCAGTCAATTGTAGTTTTTCTTATTTTATCATTGTTACTTTTTCATGACTATCCAAATACCTTAAACACTTCAGGGAGAATTTTTATTAGGATATTAATATCATAAGGTGGCCGAGAGTACAGCTAGGCAGAGAGTAGACCCAGGCTAAAATCCAAATCCTGCCAGTCTCTGAGATGTCCTCCAGTGAATCTTCCCCTCTTGTAGTCATGCCCTTGTGTAGGAGTCTCCTCCACTGTATCACGGTAAGCTTTGGTGTCCAACAGAACATGGCGGAAGTGCCGGTGTGTCACTCCTGGAAACAGAATACAAAGAGACTGAATTTTCCAACTTGGTCTCGCTCTTGGATTACTCTCTCTGGAGAAAGTCAGCTGTAGTGTTGCCAAAACATTAGAGCATCCCCTAGCAAGGCCCACAGGGTGAAAACCAGAGACTTCCTTACAAAAGCCCGCACAAGCTCATCAGCCACATGAGTGAGTCATCTTGGAAGCAGGTCCTCCAGACCTGGTTAAGCCATCCGATGATGCAGCCCCTGCTGATGTCTTGATTGTAACCTCTTGAGAGGCCCTGAGCTAAAAGTACCTGCTAAGCTACATGTGAATTTCTGACCTAGGAATTCTGTGAAATGATACTTGTCTATTATTTTAAGCCTCCAAGCTGTGGGATAATTTTTTATGGAACAATCGATGGCTAGTATACTACTTATGTTGGTAGTACGAGAGAGCTGTTTACAAGCTGAAATTTCTTTATTTGAAAAATGACAATAATAACAGCACTTACTCTAGAGTGTTAAGAGGGTGCAATGAGATAATACCTGTATAGCAGTAAGCAGTAGTAATGTTATTGATGATAAATCTTTCCCAAACCTATTGTGATATAGCATTTGGTCTCTTGAAGTGCATTGAGAAGTTAACCTGCTTAAGACAATTTTTGTCTACAACAGAAGAAACATTCATCACCAAAGACATGTCCCTGGCTGATTAAGGAATAGTCTGGGTTCCAAGGATCGGAGATCTCCTGGTCCAAAGAACTCTGGGAAGATGTAACTGAAGAAGCAAAATCCTCCACTGTTCTTTGACCTGTGGGTGTACCTGTATGGTCGGTACCTGTTTAGGTAACAGGTATACTCAAAGCTCTGTGGTGGTGGATTAGTAACTCCCCCAAGGATCCCATCAGATGAAGGCTGGTGGCAGCCCAGTCCAGGAGTGAAATTTTCTTTAGGCTTAAAGAACTGTAGAGAGCAGAAATATCACACATTCTTCACTCACTTTTTTAAAAAAATACATTTTACTGGGGAATATTGGGGGACAGTGTGTTTCTCCAGGGCCCATCAGCTCCAAATAGTTGTCCTTCAATCTAGTTGTGGAGGGCGCAGCTCAGCTCCAAGTCCAGTTGCCATTTTCAATCTGGTTGTGGGAGGCACAGCCCACCATCCCATGTGGGACTTGAACTGGCAACCTTGTTATTAAGAGTCACCTCACTTTTTAATAAAAAGGACAGTGTTTCGGTTTAATAATGGGCACAGCTAAAATTTAACCCTAGCTTTTTTTTTATTTTTATGCAGAGCAATCATAAAGCACAACATTAACTAGCATTCATTTGGAACTCCTCTCTACAGGGCAATCTGTAATTTAGCTCATTAGCAAGAAGTGTTTGAAGAGCTCCCTTTGTCAACTTAGCTTGTGTGATACCCAGCTGCCTCCTAGGTGCAGTGTATCTGGGGCTGCCCTTCAGAAGTGCAGAGCCAATTATTTCATTAGCTCCTACCCTCAGAATTCCTTAAGAATTTAAGAGCTCTTAAGATGTCTTGGCTGTTGAAACTCACACCTCTCTTCCTGTGTGTGGATAAGAGGGACCAAATGGAGAAATGGACTTTCCCCCTTCATCTCTATCACACCCTGAGCATCTAAGGACCCCCTTCCCAGCTCCTTATTGCTCAAGTGCCCCCCAATAAAAATTTTTACTCATTAAAACACATACACAATTTAAACACACTTGGTTTTATGAACACATGGTAACGATAATACACATTCATAAGAAGCTTCTCAGAAGCCTCTGCTCACCTCTGACTAGTTGGTGCTGAAAAGGGGGTTGAGGGGTGGAAGAGATAGGTAAACTGCAAAGGTTCTTGAGTCACAGAGGTGGAATGCTCATTGCAGACCTGGAGCCTGGCCTTTTTTATTTTTTTCAAGAAGCGTGACATAGCACATGCTTTGGGTCTCTGTGACCCATCTCTTCTCCCTACCACCTGTTACTGTCCCTGTCATAACACATGGAAAGCTGGAGATGATGAGACGGTACTGTGGGTACCATCTAAGGAGCATCCACCATAGTGATAGGAGATCTGTGCTCTCGCCTCACCTCTACCTCTAATTAGCCAGGCTTTTTGGGCAAGTCACTTACCTCTGGATTTTTCTTCGTGTTTAACTTAGAAAAAAGGGAAACGTTTACCTGGTACAATTTCCCAGCTTCTGGTATGAGTCAGAGGAAGGAGAAAGCACTCAGATTTGAATGTCACTATGTACTAGGCTTTTTATAGATACGATTTCATTTTCATCTGTATGCAACCTATGAAGTAAGTGTTTAGTTGTTATTTTGTAGCAAACCTCAGAGTCTAGTCACCTGACTCTTTGGAGTCAGGTGACTAGACTCTCCCCCACATCGCGTGCTCTCAGCTTCTCCTCTGACCACCCAAGACAGGAACGGTTGGCATGCTGCAGGAGCATAATTAGTATTTTGCACAGTCTGGTGCTTTGGTGCTCCCATCTCACCCTTGCTATTTCTATCATTATACAAGATTTTAAAGTATTCTGTTTGGATACATGTATCACCACCTTATTTACCTTTGCATGACCATGTTTGGCTTACTACCTACCATATATTAAGTAAACATTTTATGTAACATTTATTAAGCTATGCGGTTTCTTTTTTCAACATGGGAGATAAAGACAATATTCAAGTAGCTCTTAATCTTACCACCCAGATAACACTGGCAACCTAAAATAATAATAAATGTACATTGTAAAAAAAATCAATGTGGTACAAAAATTGAAAACTAAAAGTTTATCTTCCTCCATCTCCCCCTGCCCCCAGTTTCTTTCTATAAAAGTGTCAAACTACAAATAAAAGTTTCCTTTCCTGGGTATCTTCCTAAAAAATTTATGTACATTCACACATGTATAAACATACATTCATACCTGTGTGTATGTACCGTCATGTGCTGCTTAATGATGGAGATACATTCCGAGAAATGTACTCTTGGTTGATTTTGTCATTGTGTGAACATCATAGGGGGCACTTACACACACCTAGATGGTGCACAGCTGGGCTATATGGGACGGCCTGTTGTTCTTAGGCTACAAACCTGTACAGCACGTCACTGAACTAAATAACATGAGAGCAAATCAAGAGCAAGAGAACATGATGCAATTCAGAGACGCAGTAAACATGAGACGTACAAGACTGCTGCCAGCATAACATGGCACACTGTTTTACAGCAAACTGTTTTTTATCAAGTAGAAAGAGTACGCTCTAAAATAGTGATAAAAAGTATAGTATAGCTTTAGCTTCAGGTTTACAGTGCAGTGAGCAGGCATCTAAATCTTCCCTGAGGTGGTCTCCTTAACACTCCCTACAAGTTCATATATATATATATATATATATTTACAAGAAGCGGAGTACAGCATTAGGAATAGAGACAGTGGAAATGTAATGGCTGTGTGATGTCAGAGGGATAGTGGATGGGGGGTGGGGGGTTGACACAGTGTGAGGGATATAAATGATAAATGTCTAACTATCACATTGTTTTGTGCACCTGAAACTAATAAAAAAATATATTAGTGAGATAAAGACATAAAAAGAATATAGTATAGTAAATGCATAAACCAGTAACATAGTCATTTCTTATCATTATTAAGTATTATTTACTGTATGTAGTTGTATGTGCTATACTTTTATATGATTGGCAGCACAGTTGGTTTGTTTACACCAACATCATCACAAATAGGTAAGTAATACTTTGAGGCAAAATGTTACAATGGCTACAATGTCACTAGGCATTCCATTATAATCTTAGTGAGGTCTGTGGTTGCCTGAAACATTGTTATGTGGTGCCTGACACTGTGTGTGTATACTTAGTATATGAGGTCTGACAATTAAGTTTGCGAACTCATCCTAGAAAAAGTGCTACATACCTCATTGCTGAATAACACTATGGTCACCTTGGAAGGACTCCCCTTGGGAAGCTATGCACCAACGCCATCACCTAGTCCGCCCTTCAAAGCAATTTTGGAACTCTTTTTCTGGAATGGCCATCAGAGCTGTCATCATATTACCCTTGATTTCCTGAATGTCATCAAAATGTCTTCCTTTCATTATTTCCTTTATCTTTGGGTAAAGAAAGAAGTCATTGGGGGTCAGATCAGGTGAGTAAGGAGGGTGTTCCAATACAGCTATTTGTTTACTGGCTAAAATTTCCCTCACAGTCAATGCCGTGTGAGCTGGTGCATTGTCGTGATGCAAGAGCCATGAATTGTTGGCGAACAGTTCAGGTCATTTTCATCTACTTTTTTAGGCAGCCTTTTCAGCACTTCCAAATGGTAAACTTGGTTAAATGTTTGTCCAGTTGGTACAAATTCATAATGAATAATCCCTCAGATATGGAAAAAGGTTAGCAACATTATTGCAACAAGTTCACGAACTTAATTGTCATATCTCATATATATAGTCTATAAAAATTATATATACATATATTTAACCGTATATATATATACATATATATACATATATATATGTAACCATATATATATGTGTATATGTATACACACATACATATATACACACATACATTTTGCTCACTAAATACATTGATCTGTACTTTGCTGTTTCACTTAATAGTAGAATTTGGAATTGTTATATCAGATGAGAGAGAGCTTCATCATAGTTTTAACCTATGCACAACATAGTATTTCATGGTATGGATATTCCATGATTTACTTAACCAGCCCTAACTATTGATTAGGTTGTTTGCAGTTCCTCCCACCAGCTACAATAACCATCCTTCTCCAAGCATCTTGATGCTCTTCTGTCCCTATCCATATCTTGACATCACAATGTTGATGACATTTACATTATGTCCTGTAAGAAAATTGATTGTCTAAAGTGTTTGTCTAAAACTTTATTCTGCAAGTTGGAAAATAACTAAATACACTTACAAATATTATGACTGTGCAAGTCTTGTTTATTGCAGAGCCAAATAGAGGTCTGGGATCATGATTCCTTCTTTACACGCTATGATAGTTTGATGTGTCAACGTGGTTAGGTTACAGCCCTCAGCTACTCAACCAAACACAAATCTGGGTGCTGCGATGAAGGTATGTTGTAGATGTGATAAAAGTCCATAATCAGTTGATTTTAAGCACAGATTGCCCTAGATCAGGGGTGTCCAAACTGTGGCCGACGGGCCAAGTGCGGCCTGCGATTCATTTTTAATTGGCCCGCAGCAAATTCCAAAAATATATTTAGTTTACTTAAATAAACCAGATGAGGCAATACGTAATTTACCTCGAGTGAGTGGCCCGGCTGTTTGTGTATTTTACCGCATATGGCCCTTGGTGAAAAAAGTTGAAAAAAGTTTGGTCACCCCTGCCCTAGATAGTCTGGATGGGCCTGAATCAATCAATTGAAAGGCCTTGAGAGCAGAGCTGAGGCTTCCCTGATGAAGAAATTCTCCCTGTGAACGGAAGCTTCAGTTCACGACCAAGAGTTCCAGCTGCCCTTCCTGCTGGCCTGCCCTTTGGATTTGGAACTTGTCTGGGACAAGGGGATTTGGGACCAGTCCCCACCACACACATTTGCATAACTCTTGCAATAAATCTCTTAATATAAATCTTTTATTGGTTTTGCTTCTCTGATTGAATCCTGATAGATACCCAGGCTCAATGTCATAAATCTTGTAGCACTCAGTATAGACTTATTTCAAGATCAGGTGAATTATCTTTTCTTATATTTCATCAAGAGCTTAAAACTACCATGTTTCCCTGAAAATAAGATCTACCCCGAAAATAAGTCCCAGTTAAGATCATCAGCCAGATGGACATATTTAGTACGCTATGATGATGTTCCAGAAGAAGAAGACATGACTATTTGAATAAATGTAGATTGTTGTACGTGAAAAAATAAGACATCCCCTGAAAATATGCCCTAATGCATCTTTTGGAGCAAAAATTAATATAAGATCCGGTCTTATTTTTGGGGAAACATGGTATGCTTCATTTTATTTTACTTCATATCTGGATTATGATTTTTTTGTACATGTTTGCTTTGCCTGGGGTCTCTAATAGACTTTCTTTTCTCTTACTGAGAAAATAAAAATATACTTTCTTTACCATGTTGTTATAATCATCCAGCCACTTAATCGTTCTATTGCTTGATTAATTTCCATTTTCTTTCATGAAGACATTCTTCTTGAAGTTTGTGTGTGTTTATGTTTAAGTTCGGCCTGCAGCACAGCTGTCATCCTGGAATTTCTTTTCTTTAGCATTATCCATTTTTTTTTTTTTCTTACTTACGTCTTCTTTCTTGGCTTCTACTCATGTTTTTCTAGAGTAAATATTCAGCCTCCTCAGAAAGGAATTATAGGAAGCAAATGTTAAATTTTTGCAAATCAGAAAATCTTTTCCCTTTCCATCTCTACTTGTCTAATAGTATAATTGATCATAGAATTTACTTTCAAAATAATTTTCCCCCAGAACTTTGCCTTCTGAGTGTTGCTAATAAGAAGTCTGTTGACTGGCTAATTTTGGTCTTTTTTTTTTTTTTTCTTGGAAGTCTTTGAGGATTATATCTTTACCCTTGGTTTTCTGGAATTTTGTATGATCTCTGTTATTGTGGATCTTTCTGGAAATTCACACTATATGTATCAGTGTGGCTCTTTCTTCATTTATTTTAATCTGCACTAGGAAGGTCTTTTAGAATTTCCAAACATATCTCTCTTCAGTCTTAGAAATGTTTTTACTTCTATTTATTATTCATTTATTGATCCCTCTATTTTCTCTGCACTGTACTCTCTTTCTGGGACTCTACTTGGAAGGTGTGCCTCTTGAATCCTCTTTATTCTCTGTGCTCCTAACCTTTCACTCAGAGTCTGTATGTCTTAGATTTCCTGCTTTGTGATCTGGGTGATATTTTTAAAAATTCCTTCCAGCCCTTTATTAAATTTTTAATTTTAACCATCATATGTTTACTTTGCAAGAGCTTTCATATTTTTAAAATTACTACCTTTTTTATGACATGTTTTTGCTTTCCTGTGATTATAATGTCTTCCCAAATCATTATGAGGTTACTAAGTGGAGCTTCATTTTTTAAAGGTTTCTTTTTCTGTTTTTCTTTCTTTTTTTTAAAGTTATTTCATGTCTGTCATCAATTGTTCTATTTGTTCATCTTAGTCTTTCTCTTTAGTGCCATTTTTTTGTTTTGTTTTCTGTTTTTTGTTTGTTTGTTTGTTTGTTTTTAATCGTAAATTTAGTAAATGTGACACTTGATTGAGTTTTCTAAAGAGCCGTTTATTTCTGTTACTTATATTGCTCTATTTTCCGCTGGGTTAAGCCATTGAATTGGAAGGCAGACAAGAAATTTGCAGTGGGAAAAGCTTGAGGTGAGCAGGTTGCTTTAGGGTGAGCAAGTGAGAGAAGAAGGTCTTGGTGGGGGCCCAATTGCCAAAACTTGATATGTCTCAACTCTGGTGTACTGTTACCCACTTTACCGGCCCCCATTATTCTCAGCAGTTCATTCTACTTCTTGTATTTAGAAAAGAGTCCTCTATTCCTTGTAAATTCACCAGAGAGCATATTGAAATTTCCTCTTATAATTTTGTTAGTTGACATTTTTGCTTCTACGAGATGTACAATCATATCTGGAAATAGTGACAATTTTGCGTCTTCTGATTTTATTCTCTTGTCTAATTGCATTGATTAGTATTTCTAGAAGAGTGTTAAATCATATTGGTTCTGGGAATATCTTCTTTTGTTCCTGACTTTAGTGAGCATTATTCTGGTGTTTATTGCATAATTTTCTTAAGGCTTTGTTTCTAATATTTTGTCAAGAATTACTGTTGAGTATTTCAAATGACTTTTAACATCTACAGGGCCTATAATGTAGTTTTTCTCTTTTAATCATATGAGAGCAATGAGGGAGAACCAGTCCCTGCCTCTCTTCCAGCTTCTGTGGTTTGCTAGCAATCTTTGGTGTTTTTTGGCTTGTAGATGCATCACCCCAGTCTCTGTCTTTATCTTCACGTGGTATTCTCCCTGTGTGGTATCTGTCCATCCAAATTTACCCTTTTTATATGGACACCAGTCATATTAGATTAGGACCCACCCTAGTGACCATATTTAACCTGACCATTTGCAAAGACTCTATTTTCAAATAAGGTCACATTCACAAGCACTGGAGTTAGGATTTGCACATCTTTTGAGGGGACGCAATTCAACCCATAGCACAATATTTATACTCATCAAAAAATAAATGACCCTCTAATGGTGCACCATTCATTTGACATTTTGCTAATTTACTTTGATAATATTTTATTGAAGAAGACTTTCTCCATTGCTAATCATAAGTAAGATTGGTCTTTTCTTTGTGCTATTTTTATCTCATTTTGGAACAAAATTTTGTTTGTGATATTGGTGTTAGAGTTATTGTGATTTTTGCATACACATTAAAGTATACGTACTAAGTGTATGTACTTAAAATTTTCTCTTTAAGTGCTAGTATTTAGATAAGAATAAATACCATGGTTCCCCAAAAATAAGACCTACCTGGACCATCAGCTCTAATGAGTCTTTTGGAGCAAAAATTAATATAAGACCCAGTATTATATTATATTATATTATATTATATTATATTATATTATATTATATTACATTATATTATGTTATACCCAGTCTTATATTATATTAAAAGAAGACCGGGTCTTATATTAACTTTTGCTCCAAAAGACACATTAGAGTTGATGGTCTGGCTAGGTATTATTTTCGGGGAAACACAGTAGTATTGGAATTACATGTTTCTTGAAGGTTAGAATGATGTCTGTGAAAACGTTCTCAGACATTTGTGGGTATTTGTTGCTGCTGTTCTCAGTTTTCTTCCAATGTTATGAATGCATTCAGAATTTCTGTATCTTCCAGAGTTAGTTTTGACCATTTATATTTTTCTGGGTAATTGCTTATTTAATCCATTTTTTTTCTAATTTATTTGCATAAAAATAAAGTGGTTTGCTATATTTGTATTTAAAATATTCTCTGTGTATGAGATTATTTCACCTTATTCATTACTAATTAGTAGCTTTTTTCTTGCGTAGGCTAATTAGTTTTATATATACAGAAGGTGCCAAGAAAAATGTATACACATCTTAAGAAAGGAAAAAACTGTATTAGAATTGTAATACTCAATATACATTGATAACAAAAGATGAATACAAGTCATGTGTATACATTTTTTTGACACCCCCAGTATGTATTGTGTCCAGTCTTGTGCTTCTGTAAATAATCTTTTCAATGATTCCTGCCACATGAGTCTCTCTATGGACTAATGGGAAGCTTTTCATGGGTATGGACGGGATGCTGGATCTTGGGATATAAACTTACTTAAGTTCACTAAGTGCTACCAGTTTGCTTTAAAGAATTGCTGCAGTTGCACTAGCAGAGTGTGAAAATTCCTGTTTGCTCATATCCTCACTAACACTTAACACTATCCGAGAGTCTAGATCCCATCAGTGTGATGGGTGTAAATAGTATCTCCATAAACTAATTTTCCATCAACAACTATTGCCTCTTATCTTTCCAGATCCTTTTCTCTAATACCCAACTCAAAACCCTTTTTCCATGGAGACTGTCAATCAATCCATCTACCCCATTTATTTTTATTTTTCCTTACTCTCTTGATTTCTACTGTCATCCTTCCCCAGCTTAAGTTCATAGTTTATCATAATAATCTCTCCCGTTCCTTTACTCCTTTGCTTCATCGTACTGTCTTGGCTAATCCATAGCCCTAATTAAATTCAACTCCACACCGCTTTCCTTCCTGCATCTTTCAAGCTGAATGTGGTTAGAGTAAGGCACACAAGCATATTGATTAGTCTTACTCTGAATTAATGATCACTAGCCTTAAATGGGCCCTTATTGCTGACTGGCCACCATACCACATTTCCCTAGTCCACCCATTCTCCCCTTTCTCTTAGTGTCTATTTTAAACATTTTCCTCTCTTCTCAAACCTCAAATACCTCCTTACTCATCCTACTGTTGGCTGGTGATATTTCTTCTTGTTTCACTGAGAGAAAAGCAGCATTCAGAATAGAACATTCCACATGTTCTCACCAACATTACCCCTACACACCTACAGGTTCCTATGCCCAGAACTTGCCTCTTTTCTCCAGTTATTATGGATGAGCTGTCTATTCATCAGCTAAGGCCAATTCTTCCACTTGTGAAAATCCTGCTAATGTCACTATATATTTAGTGTCTGACTATTTCTCACCCCCACCCCCCACCATCATCCTTGTTGAAGGCACCATAATGGTTTATTTCAAGAGTCCACTTATTAGTTCATGGTTTCTTCCTTATCACCCAAAGCCTACTCTGGATGCAGCAGCTGATGTGGTTTTGTTGAAACTGAATCATAGCATAATATACCTCCATTAAAAGCATCCAAAAACTTGCCGTGTCATACTAAAAGCAAAAATCTTCACTATGCTGTATGATGATTTAACTCTCCATCACCTTGCTGAGCTCGCCTCCTACTACTTTCTCCCGCATTTAGTCCACTCCAGCGACACTCCAGGCTATTTCTGGAACACATCTGGGAGGCTCCTCCCTCAGAGTCTGTACACCTGCTCTTTCTCCACACGCACAGTGGCTTCCTCCCTCACTTCTGCTAGGTCTTTATTGAAAATTTACTTTTTAAAATTTTTTTAAAGATGAGTTTCTTGCATGATGTTGGGGGTTTGGATTCCCCACAATCTAAATGTTTTTTTCTTTTAATAGATACATGTATACCTTTAGCTTTTATTTATATAAAAGATTTACATGATCTAAATTCTATCTTATATAGTTACATTTTCTTTCTTTAAAGTCTTCCCTTTTCATCTGTTTTCCTATGTGATCTCTGTTTTCTTGTCTTCAGGTATGTGTGTGTATGTCATCCTGATTTTGGAGGATTTATCTTCTGTTGTTAATATTTCCATAGTCTCTGTGGGTGTCTTTTCTTCTTTTTCATCCTCCAGTTTTCTTGGAGAATCCTGTCTTATGTATTTTCTCTCATGCATTTGTCTTCTGTTTTTCTAAATCCCTTTTTATCCCTGGGGTAATTAGTGCCTAGTGATTATAATTATTCCACTTTTCCTGTCTGTTATTTATTTATTTTTTTCAGTCTCTAATGGGACCAGGATAGTGGTGGGAGCTTTCCCTTCCTGTCTTATGCACCTACATCCTGGATGGCTGCATAGCTTTCAATCTCCCTTTCCCCAAGTCGGGGGGCAATGCATGCATTTTGTAGGATCGTTTCACATATCCTTCCTTTCACCCCCTCCCTCAGGTGTATTTCTAGGGGAAGAGACATGAGTGGAGGAGGTTTCAACCTGTCATAATGCATAAGATTCTTGGGATCTCCTGTCTCTCTTTCTCTGACTGACACTTTTCAAATATTATGACTTCAAATTTCCTTTTATGGCTGATGGGAAGTTTTTGTTTTTGTTTTTAATTGTAACTTATAATCTATTGTATTAAGCTTGGTAAAGGGTAGAATTCAGGATTTCTCCCATAATTTTATTCTTTTATCCTAGAATAAAATGAATGTCCTTTAAGAGAAGTAGTGGGGTGAATTTGATAGGTGTGCCCCAGTCCATTTGTCCCTCTTGGGCACTAGACCTGTGATATTGGTAGCACCCACTGAAGGTTCATGGTACCTGTTTAGTTTATTAATTAGTCAGTTGTAGTCGCTCTTACAAGTAAACCACATGTATTTTCCTATTTCAGTTTTCTCTATTAGATCAATTTGTTGAAACACAAAAAAGCTTTCATTTCTACTTAAACCTTACCAAACCAAGAAAGTTAAGACAAAGGCAAAATGAATAAAAATAGAACTTGAACTGATTCAAGATGGCAACTGTCTCAGGACTCTCAATATTTTAAAACCATTGCTTGATTGAAACCTGCCTGTTGGCTCCAGTGAGACAATCTAGGTTTTCCTTGATCAAGGTTTAGGGCCTGGTCTGCCCATGACATCTGAAATCCAAGGTCAGTCATCGTAGCTTTATGTGGATAACCTCCAGCATCAGTCTCCTGGAGCTTATGCTAACAGATATTTAGTGTGGTACAGAGTCCAGAGTTAAAACTACTGCTCCTCTGGAGATAAAAATCTAGTATGGGATACAATTTCAATTCTCCTTTAGTACTCACTTTTTCATTTATAATTTTCCCTCCTCAAGACAACGATTTTTTTTCTTCTAAATTCTTTATAGCCCTCATAATTTTATCTGGGTAACTCACTTTCTGGGGCCTGATCCTCACCACAAATATCAGTTCAGCAAAGCTTTGGTAAAGTAAGGGACCCATTTACTTCAATCCAAATAAAAGTTCGAGTGGCCTATCACTTCCTTTCTTTTCTATACCATATTATTTGAATTTAACAAAAGCCTAGATTTGGTCTTTTAAAAATATTTTGTTTGGCAATGCCAACTCTTACAGATTAAATATTTGAGTCTTCCCAAAATTCATATGTGGAAGCCTTAACCCAGAACGTAATGGTATCAGAAGGTGGGGCCTTTGGGAGGTAATTAGGTTTAGATGAGGTCCTGAAGGTGGGACCCTCATGATGGGATTAGCGTCCCTATGAGAATAGGAAGAGCTCTCTCTCCCTCCCTCCTCTCCCTCTCCCTCTCCCTCTCCCTCTCCCTCTCCCTTCTCCTCCCTCTCCCTCTCTTTTCCCTCACCCTCTCCCTGGACTCATGTGAAAGCACTGAGGAAAGGCCATGTAGCACACAATGAGAAGGCAGCCGTCTGCAAGCCAGGAGGGGGCCCTCACCAGAACCCGGCCAGGCTGACACCCTGACCTTGGACTTCCAGCCTCTAGAACTGCGAGAAGAAAATAAATATCTGTTGTTTTAAACCACCAAGTCTATGGTATTTTATTATAGCAGCCCAAGCAAACTAAGACACTGACTCACATAGTACTTGTCACCAGAACTCCCAAATATTCAGTCACATAGCATTCTTTCTCACGCAGGCATTGATTTTTTTTAAAGACCACAATGTGAAGATTTATATTTATCCCTATTACATCTGATCTTCCTATTCAATCTTCTTATTTATATAAATCTTTTTATTTTAACACTTTTTCATTGTTTCCCAGGTGAGTCTCGTAAGTTAGAAAGCTGAGCGAGGGCCCAGGTTCCCGACTAATTCCATAGACTGAAGGAAGTATAGTTTTGGATTGAACATGAAAACAAAAGTCTGCCTGACAGCTCAAACAAGAGATGATCAAATCTAGATTGGAGAAGATGGAAATAGTTGAAACTGAGCCAAGTTCACTGAGTACTATGTATACCTCTAAGTCTCTTGTTCTGCATGTACTTCCACTGAAATCCATCACAAAGTATTCATGTCATTTGCAGCCCGACAGCTGACTTTCCAACCTGACTATGCATTCTAACTGTAGTAGGCACAAGTATAAAATGTGATGCAGGCTGCAGGAAAGGTACAGAAAAGGGACATACCTAGCCTACCCAGATTTTCTCACTCTTGCTGTGTGACCTTGTATAAGGTAAACGACACGTCTGAGCATGGATCATTTTGATCTACAAAATGCAGGCCTTTGCTCTGAAATGCCTTCCAGCCCTCAGGTTTTAGATTTCTGGTGTGCAAATGAGATGGTGTATAAGAGAGATGGGGTAATGGATGCCAGCACGTTCCTGGTGTCCTACAGTTTGCCCCAAAGGGGAGCCAGGCAAAGGTATATGGAGAAGCCTACTTCTCACATTCTCTCCTCCATGAATAAATAAGAATTGAGAGGAAGGAGTGAGCGATTTGGCCATGAGCAGCCCCGCCTGCTCTCTACCCTGAGCCACCTGAGTCAGTTCCTGTCGCTGCCAACACATCCCAGCAGGTCTCCTGAATTTCTGGGGGATGTAAAAGAAACGTGCACACATTCCAGCCCCTTTCTGCTGACTCTGGGATTGCACAGCAAGCTGCAACCATTATTTTTATTGCTGATGCCACTTCCTATCGAAACAATTTGGTGCTAATAAGCCCCTATAATAGTAAGCAATGGTTTGGCTGAATAATTGTCACTAAATCCCATTCAAAGCTTTGTTGCTTCTTGGGCATATTGCTAATTATTCTGCATCTGAAATAACACCCAGAGGCCCATGGAATGCTAGTAAATAGGGTTTCTTCGAGCTCCCGAAGCCTGAGGCTGGGTGCGATTAGGAATGCCAAGGCTCTAATCCAGTAAACAATGGCTGCCTCACAGTCGCAACTCCTACAAAATCACAGCCTTTTGCAAATTGTACCCGAGCTCAGACAAACAGGCATCCATCTCATGCCAGAATTGACAAAGAAGAATGGTGTGGGTGAGGGTCTCCTTGGATCTGTCCAGGAGGGCTTCTCGGGTGAAGAGAGTGTGGTGTTTGTAGGGAGTGGAGGATGGAATCATAAGGTCTAGTTGGTTCACCTCAGAAATGCATTGATGAAATAGTCTCAGACAGGAAAAGCAAAGGCTGGTAAAATAAGGGGTGTAATACTGGGGGCAGGGTGAGGTGGGCAGTTTAGTATATCCATGTCAATCTCCATCTTCCAGAGCTGTCTATCCAGACCTTGTTTTCACCTGATGGAAGCAGTAGGTGATTTTTGTCTTCCATCTCCTGGTATGGTACCACTCCAGACTCTCAGTTTCCCCGTGTGCCCAGGGAGGATGGTGCCCACTCTTGCTCACCTCAGGATGCTTCAGTTGGCCAAAGGCCAAGCTGAGACTCACAGGGATCTGGTCCTGCTGGGAATCACAGGGATCTGAGGAAAGATCCTGCAGAGGAGCACAGGGTTATGGAATGAACATATGCTGCTACATGCATGCAACAGCCCAGGAAAATCCATAAGACAGGAGTTAAAAGTGGTTCTTTCTCCAGAGAGAAAATTGAGGACTTGGAGACAGGGATAGAAAAGAGACATACTATTCATTACACATTTTCCCTCTACAGTTTAAAATTACACAGCAATATATGTGTGGTAAAAAATATATTTAAAAACATGATAGCATGGGTATGAGCTTGGCTTAATTCCATGACTGAGACAGTCATGGATGTGGGCAGGGGGCAGTACCCCTAGGGCACTGGCACTTCTTATTTTTCTGGAAGATTTCTAGTCTCTCCATCCATCCATCTATTCACCGATCCACTCCGTGTTCTTTAATCAACACGTTTTTATTGAGTTATCTGTTCTTTGCAGACAAATCCTAAACCCCAAGGTTATAAATTATTATTATAAGAAAGGGTTCTATTCTTAAGGAATTAAAAACTTAGTAGAGGAAAGACAGAAAAGTTCATGAATATATGTAATACAATTTGATAAAGCCACCCACTCAGGTATGCATAAGGAATTCTGGGAGCCTAGAGGAGGGAGAGTACAGACTAAGGCTTCCTGGAGGATGGGGAGGGACTTGGAAAGGATCAGAACAGGCTTTGAATGATGATACAACTTAGCTCCTTTGAACACTTAAAAGGCTTTTTCTTATAATTAGAAGAGACACTACCCAATTTCAAAATGTAAGTGCTTGGGAGGAAACTGGTGAAGAGTTAGGAAAATGACCGACCATACTCCTCTCTCTTATTTGCTATTGAGATGGGATAGAGGCCTGTTTCCTTGACGTCTAAATCAGGTCTATGATACAACTCTGCTGATGTAGAAGGCAATGATTGCTTGGATAAGGTAGAAAATACTAGAGGGGGTGTGCAAGTTAGCTGCAAGAAGAGCCACTTGGAGATATTGGGATCAGGTGTTTCCTTGCCTTGTAGGCGGCAAACATCCACTAGGGAGGTGCTGGGGCATCGGGAAGAAGGTGCAGGAGGGAGTGAGGTGGCAGGGCATCCAGGGCAACCATCAGGTGAAGGAAGTGACACATGTGTCAGATGGGGACACACCCTCCATTTAAAAGGGAGTTAACACTCAGCTTCCCTGATGGGCATGCTGGACCCATCATAAGCAGCAGGGACAAAGCGGCCTTGCAACAGGAGCAGCAAAGACACCTTTTCACTCAGATGACTTTGTTGTTCTTCTAAAAACATGAGAATGAGATTTACTTGCACAAAATTCAAGCCTACACCCACCTATCCTATTGGGGAAGGATGTATATGTGCATTTTGACTGAATTAGGACCTGAGATCTGGCTTTACGTTAGGTACATTTTGCTTCTGACACAGAGTCTTTTCTGGGAGAGAAGTGGTAGAGCCTAAACCTCCTTCAAACCCTTCCTTTCGAGGGTCAAAGTTATTGAAACATGTCAGATGGTCTAGGGGAGAAATGACTACTCTATTCTGCCCTTGTGATGTGAAAGAAGTCACGGCTAGCACAAGGCCCCTGAGTGTACAGCCAGGTATGGTGACAGAATGGGCTAATGATCCAGACTACACAAGGTCAGACAGTTAAGTTTGCGAACTCATCCTAGAAAAAGTGCTACATACCTCATTGCTGAATATCACTGTGGGCACCTTCGAAAGGTAGATCTGATGTTAAGTGTTTTTACCACACATACACATACACAAAAAACCAAACCATAAGACAAGGAAACTTTTGGCAATAATGGATATATGTATTACCATGGATATATACATATGTCCAAATTAATTAAATTGTATCCATTAAACATCTGCAGTATTTTTTTATATCAAATATACCCTAATAAAGTTGTAAAAAAAAGAACTGGAAAAAATATGCACAAAAGTGTGCAAAGATATGCATATAAGATTGTTTTCTGCAGGTGCTTCTACAAAAGTGAAAATTGGGAAGTAGTGTAAGTAACCACCAAAAATGGGGAGTTAGGAAATTGTAGAACATGTCTACTCTGCCTACCCATTCCATGTCATGACTCATAGTTTGGGTATATTATCAGTGGCATTCTGTCTGCAAGCACGTGACTACCTAAGGTAGGAGTCAGCAAAACTTTCTTTTCTGTAAAGGGCCAGATAGTAGATATTTTAGGCTGTGCAGGACTGACCGTCTCTCTCATGAGTACTCTATTCTTCCCTTGAAGTGGGAAGGCAACCATAGGCAACATGTAATATAACTTTATTTACAAAAATAAGAGGTGGACTGGAGTTAACTTGTAGGCTGAAGTTTGCAGACCCCTGATCTAAGGGCCGTTTTTCAGCCCCATTTATGGAAAGCGAAGTATAAGGAATAACCATTATCTAGAGATAGAAAGGAGTTAGTGGATAAATACTACAGGTTCCTTGCGCTTTGAAGGGAAAACAAGTTTAGGAGTTAGTCTGAGAGTTTATAGCAGCTCATTAACATAACCTGTACTGGCTTCCCCCCTCTCTTGTCTCCTTCCTCACTCTCCTAGCAGGCTTGCTGGATCACCTCCCTGATGAACCACTTGAACTCAAACTTTTGTCTCAAGACCTGTTCCTGGGGAAAACCCAGCCTAAGATGGTTGATAAAAGAAGTGATACTAGGAAGCAGACTCTCAGGATGGGTTTCTAAAACTGGGTCCCTCTCCAACCATCTGACAGTAAAAACCCTATTTCCACTTCTGATGTTAAGGGGGTGTGGTCAAAATCTGCATCATGCTGTAGAATCGTATGTACCAAGATTCTCACCTATAGTTTACTAGGATAGACTAATAGGTGGGAGAGGATGGACATGCTTATTCAATAGCTCTGTTGTTTGAAAGATATGGGTGCAATAATAATTATAAGGATTATAAAGTTGGGTGTTGTTTGCTACCATAGAAACTCTACAGGAAGACAATAACAAACTTAGGTCAACTAATTATTAATGTAAGTTATGGTGAGCATGTCAAAAAGTATCCATGGTAATATTTAAAGAGACTGTCACCTCTTGCAGGCAGAAGGCAGACTGTGCTGAAAACTCAGGCCAAGGCTTCATTGCAAGAGTGGCAGGATTATAAAAGAGGCTGAATGCACAATGCAGAACGTCTCCTACACTGATTCTTGAGAACTTTGAACCACTAGATTCCTCTGAACTCTATGGGTCAACAGATTAGCTTTCTCCCTCTTGCTAGAGATCAACCTTATCGCCTGGAGATTAGCAAAGAAGACTCCTAAGAAACATGCCTTAGAAGAGTAAGATCTGCCTCAAGATCTCAAGATCTGTCTTTGCTTTCTCTCATTGTTTCAAGATCAATAATGAGGGTCAAGATTCATCATGACGCAAGCAAGGAAGTGCTATTCCTACTATGAGAAGAAAGTGATTGCTTTCTATAAGAGCTGTGGGGCATGGCTAATGTGTATTGGAATTATTTGAGAGCGTACAGCTGGGCTCTGGAGGGTATTGGACCAAAGAAGCTGAAATATAAGGCTGCGAGTGCAAAGTTTATTGGTATAGGCATACCCTCCAACGACCATCGATTTAACATCCTGGTGAGGATACTGGGAGCTGGGCAAAATATGTTGTTGGAATGGTTTCTTCTTGAAGCTTGGGAACATGTTTTCTAGAAAATGAAGCAGAGATGTTGGAATTGCCTTGGCAGAATTTTGGAGAAGATGTCAATAGGCTCAGAGGCCAGCCAGTTAGAATGGATTTTTAAGGACAGACAACTCATCAGCTGGCTATGTTCCCTGGGAGGGTCCAAGGGAGAATACCTTCATTAAAGGAATGAGGAATGTACTAGTGAATGAGACTGAGACTTGAATTCCAGATGCAAGGTGGTGGCTTGTACCCAGCAGGGGGCAAGGTAGATTTAATGATCATAACAGACAGCAATGCTGAAATAGCAAATAGGAGGCCGAGAGCTGCAGGGCTCTGTGGCAAAGACTAATAGACAATGGCATTGCTGGGGTCAGCTAGTTGGGGAGCCAACAAGGATATTTTATAACCAAAAGAAACCAAGAACAGATGACTGGAATGCTGAACTTGGCTGCCCATTGAAATATAATAATCCCTCATCTGCTTTTCAGATCTGAGCCAGTTCTCAGATCCAGAATCCTGTGATTGGGAGATATGTTAATCCTCTTGCAGAAAATCCTACAAAACCTTAGAAAGAATATATAGTACCAGTTCCCCCAGTCCTTCTCCAAAGGGACCTCCACGGTAGAAAGAAATACTCCCATAATGTATATGACACTGTGCACTGCAGAAAGGGGAGTACCCAGATATTTCAAGGACTGCTGGATGCAGGGTTTGAGCTGACACTTCTACCACAGAAACCTTAGAGTGGGTGTGTGAAAACCAGGTGATAAATGGAGTTTTGGCCCAAACCCATTTCTTAAACGCTAGTAAGTCTGCCAACCCACACTGTGATAATTTTCATGGTTTCTAAGTGCTTAATTGGGTTGAATATACTTAGCAGCTGGAAGAATTCTCACATTTGTTCCTGACCAGCAGAGTCAAAACCGTGAGAGTAGAAGGGCCAAGTGGAAGCTCCTGAAATTGTTCACCATTCTAGTCAAGATAATAAATTAGAAGCAATAACACTTCCCAGCTGAAATGGCAGAAACTCGTGCTACACTATAAGACTGGAAGTTTGCAGAGGTGTTGGTTCCCATATCTCCATTTACTTCACTAGTATGGCCCTTGCAAAAACCAGATGGCTCATAAAAGATGATAGTAAACGACTATAAATATAACCAATGGTAGACCCAACTGCAGCTACTTTCTTAGGCATTTTAGTATCTTTATTTGAACAGATCTACATAAATGTAGGCTTTTGGTATGTAGTTATTGTATTGGACTGTAGTGTTTTATATTATACTGTACTGTACTATATTGTATTGTACTGTATTTATTGTATTGTATCAAGAGATTTGCTCAACAAGTTGGTGTAGACAGAAATTAGAGTGCTGCCATACTTCAAGCTAACACAGGGGTGGCTCTAAGATAATGTAGGGGAAGTCTTCTCACGGGGCAGAGCTTAGAACAGTACACCAGGCCATCAACTTGTGTGGAAAGAGAAGTGGCCTGAGATAAAGAAATATACAGATTCCTTGGTGGTAGCAAATGTCTGGCTGATTGTCAGGGGCCGGGGTGAAGAGGGCTGGAAAAACATAAACAAGGAATCTGGAGAAGGGTAGGAGCACATGGATAGACATATAGGAAAGGGCACAAAGGACACGGGTCCTTGTGTCTCCTGTCAATGATAACTAGAAAGCACCTACCACTGACAAATCACTGAAAAACCAGGTAGATGGGTTGGCTTGTAAATTTCAGCCAGCCTCCGTCCTCAGCCCCCAGTACCTACAAATTGAGCCCATCATCCATAACGATGGGTATTCATGGACCCAACAGCATGAGCTCCCGATCACCAAGGCTGAACAGGTCATAGCTGCTGCTGATCGTCCTGGTCTAAGAGCAGCACAGCCCAACACGGAACCTGGGGGTTCAGGAGACCAATAACCACTAGATGTGAGGTTAATTACACCAGAACCATTCTTTTCTGGAAAGAGCAACAATTAATCCTTATAAGGATGGGTATATATTCTGGGTATGGGTTCTCAGTCAGCATCACTATTTAAGGGTTCATGGAGTCTGATTTTCCCATATGGGATCCTGAATAACGTCACCTAAGACCAAGGGACCCACCTTAAGGCAAAGGAGTTGTGACGATAGACTCATGATCACAGGATCCACTTGTCTTATCACATACTGCTTCATCCACAAGTGGTCATTTTATAGATTAGAATGGCCTCTTAAAGTTTGAGCTTATACCAGCCTGATAGTGATACTCTGAGGAGTTGGCGTGCTGTCCTTTAAGAGGTAACATATACTGTGTCAAGAAGCCAAGGGGTGAGAGTAGAAATGGTTTTCCTCAGGGACCCAAATGGGGAAATTGTGCTTCCTGTCCCCACAACTTTAGGCTCTTCTGAACTAGGGATACTGGTTACTAGTGTGGAGGGGATACCTCCACCACAAAGTTTTCCACTGAACCGAAAGCTATGGATGATACCTGACTGTTTTGGGCTCCTCACTTCAGCAGATTATCAGGCCAAGAAAGGATTACTATACTGGCAGGGATAATTGATCATGATTAGCATGAGGTGGTAGAGGGCATCAAGAATCATTTGGGTCTCAGTGGATTGACTGGGGCACCTCTTGGTGCTCTTATGTTTTGTGATGATCATGAGTTGGGCAATTGCAGCAATGAAAGTTTTACAAGGGTTCAGTGAATCAGAGGCTCAGACTCCTCAAGGATGAAAAGCTGGCTGAGACTGAGGGTGCTACCTTTTATCTGGAATAAAAGACAGAGGAAGGAGATGCTTGATCAGGACCAACCACGGCAGCAGAGATTGTAGTCTGTATTACCAATCTTCTTGTAAGTAATTTTTTAAAAATCATGATCATATCTTCCTTGAAGAGACAGTGTCAGGACACAATAAACATGGGGCTCTGAGCAGTGTCAGGGGCCAACTCTAGCAGATAGTCTTGGTTCCCTGCTCATACATCTTGGCACTTATTGTTTCAATGGCTTTCAACAGCAAGCACTGGTAATTCCCCACCTATGAGATTTCTCTTAATCCACTCGGGGCAGGTTAAAATGTGGGGAGTTTCTACCTTCAGGAGCAGCCCCCAGAGAATGACAGAGGGGAGTTGAAGGATGAATACCCTTGCTTCGTAGCTCCTCTAGGGGATGATTCTGGGGCATGTTCCATGTTGTTTTCCAGATGCTCCCGATGGGACTGGCCCTGGTTGCCCACAGTGATAACCTGCTCATTTGTGCACCTTGCATTACTTCCTCCTTATCCAGTCTCCAAGTTTCTGTCTCAGGATTGGATTTTTAGAATACCTAGCCTTAGACTCAGACTCAGCACTGCCTTGGGGAGCATTGATTCATAAAAGTGATGTCCATCTCACAAGTATTTAATATTTAAAGCATAGATATGTATCCATTAAAAATGCTACATAATGCAGAATTATTTTTCCCACGGCCTCTCAGCCAGAAGAGTAAACTGAGCTCTATCATGTGTTTTAGCCAGTAAGTGCTAAAAGGAGATTTTCTCAGCTTGCATGTTTCTTACCAATCTGTTCACTCCACTTGATCTCTCTTTCTGCCACTGTTTCATGTTGGGGTAAATAACTTCAGTCCATAGTGGCTGACCAAGACATGCAAAGACACGTCCCAAAACTGCCACAAAAATGCTAGGAAGAGCATCATAATATAGGATTTAGGAAAGAAATCCAGGAGAAAACAGAGTGGTATAAAATTCAGTAGGAAATTAGAGGCTCCAGGTCACCCTTTGATATTACAAAAGTATTATAAACATCACTGTGTACTGGAAGAATCTACAGCTAGATCCTTGTCCTGACTTTTAGGAGTGGGCCAGAGAAAGAAACGGCTTTGTCAATGGATTCAGTACCGGGAGCATATTTCCTAAGGGCCTACCTATACTGTAGTGATCCCAAGTAATGACGACTAAGTCAAAGCTCCCATTTCCAGAAGGACAAAGTGAGTATACATGTGTGTGTCCATTCATACAAAGAGTGATCTGCTGACATGGAAGGAGGTACAAGATAAATTTTAATATGTGTATATATTTACTAAAAATGAATTTTGTTAAAAAAATTGTTATTTTATACAGAAGGAAATAGTATATTATGGGCATAAATTTATTGTGCATGTCACCTTTCCCCTCTCTCTATTTTTGCATAAAATTTTTAATAATAATTATGTATTTTTCTCCTAATCAGAAAAAAAGAATCTCTGTTCCTCTTTTCTCCTTGAAGCTACCTGAAAACAACAAAGAAGATGAGAAACAGAAAAGAGAATGACATATTTGATAAAACTAAGCCATGCTCGTAACTTCAAATTACAATTTACGAGTAAGGACTAACGCACACAGTTAAAATCCCTCAGGGTAAGGCAAATGCTGAGAGAGGACTCTTGTCTGTGAGGTTTTTGGACGGCGTAGGCAGAGCACAGAATTCTCAAGTAGACAGCACCTAGACCTTAGTTTAGAAACTTAAGTTTGGGGTACACAGGTAGCTGAGGGAGTTTTCCTGAAAATTGATACCATGGAATAATGGAGAAGTGGGGCTGACTGTGAAATTATGTAGACCTGCCACCTTGGTAAAAAGTAGGCCATCACAGAGGAGAAACCAAAAGGTGGGAAACATACTTAAAGCTGCCACTCTGACCTGCTGCAGAAAAATTAAAAGTTAAGCCACCCCCACCAAAAACAATTTTGAAAATCAGAGCTTCCCATGACCAGGGAGACTCTGTCTGTCTATGGCAGGAGAAAATGTAGGTGACAAAGTGCTTAGAGAGAGCAGACCAAACTCCAGGCTGTTCACTACCACGGCTCAACCCTGCAGCCCCTTTCTCTCACTATCTGTCATACTGAGCTCATTCAGGAAGAATGAACTCCATCCCAGGAAGAGCCACAATCATGAAGGAAAAAAAAACCCACACCAATGTGTCTGTAGGGGGAAGGGAAGGGAACCTAACAAAGGACACACTTTGGAAATATAGAACAAAGCAGGTAAAAATTCTGACCAGAGTCCTATATGAAATAAAAGATGTAATGTTCTAGATGAAACAAAAGCTCAAAGAGATACAAGGACTCAAGAAATAAATGGTAGAACAAAGGAAGAGGATGAAAAGTGTGTTGCAAAGCTCAAGAAATAAATGGAAACAAAAATTAAACTATTTCAGCAATGATGGTAACATCAAAAGCATAAAAAAGAAAACTAGGTAATGCAGAAATTGACAGGAATATGGAAAATGGGATTGAGAAAATGAAGCAAAATGAATTTATAAAGAATTGAAAAGAAATAGAAAAAAAATGATAAAACAGAGCAGAGAAGCTATTCAAAAACAAGATGCAAAAACTTTGGTGCATCTATAGATTTCTCCCAGGGAGACTAAGAGATTGGCGAATAACTACTAGCAACAAAATAATACCCTAATAAAGTTAGGGGAATTCAGTGAAGAATTCTAGTTAAGAAAGAATTCTAGCTGGACACCCTGTATAGTAGTTACCTGTAGTATGCTTACTACATATACATGTATTTTATTGTTATAAAATAAAATTTAACCGAGTAAATTTGAAGAACTAATTCGCTTCATTAAGTGATTCATGAATCAGGCAGCATCCTATCTAGCTAGAAAGGCGCTCTGAAGGGTTGTACAAAAAGGAAGGTTTTTGTAGAAAGAAAGGTGGGGCAAGGGATCTATTAACAAAAGATAGGGTTATTTTTGGACTGGGCATTTTATCTTTGGGGGAGTGGGGAGAGAATGGGAAGGATTTTTATCATGCAGATTGTCTCTTCTTTCTATGAGATGGGGTAGATAGAAATGGCTGATGTGACAGATTACCTTACTGTGCTTGAGCAGAAAATTCTAGACTAGTTGATTAAGATTATATTTCTGGGAGAAGTTGAAACCGAAATGAGATCAGGTATTAAGTTTAAGTGTGGTATCATTGGCTTTTAGCATGAGCGATGCCATTTTGAGCCCGTGGTTTTCTCTTTAATACTATTGATGCATGACACATTACCCCAAATTTCAGTTACTTAAAAAAAACCAAACATCTATTATTGTATAATTTCTGTAGGTCAGGTATCCAAGAGTGGCTTAGCTGGTGCCTTTGGCTTAGGGTCTGTGAGAAGGCAGTAACCATAGAGGCAGTCAGAGCTGCAGGCATCTCAAGGCTTGACGAGGGGTGGATTCACTGCCAAGCTCACTCATGTGATTCTTGGCTGAATTCGGTTCCACAAGAGCTGTTAAACTGAGCACTTCAGTTCTTCTCTGGCTGTTGGCTGCAGGCCGTCCTCAGATCCTTGCCGCGGCCTGTTCTCATTAAGCAGCTCAGGGTATGAGAGCTGGCTTACCTCTGAGCTAGAGGTGCCAGATAAAATTCAGGATGCCCTATTGTTTGAATTTCAGATAAACAATGAACAATCTTTTAATGTAAGCGCGTCCAAAATATGATTGAGACATACTTATACTAAAAGATTATTTGTTGCTTATCTGAAATACAAATTTACCTGAGAATCCTGTATTTTTATTTACTAAATCTGGCAACCCGACTCAGGATAAGCAAGTAAGAGAGCTAGAAAGGACGAGGAAGGCAGAAGCCACAGTCTTCTTGTAACTTAATGTTGGAACTCATATCCCATCACTTTGCCATATCTTATTTGTTAAAAAACATCAGTAGGTACAGCTCACACCCAAGACTTGGGGATTTCACAAGAGCCTAAATATGAAGAGGAAGAGATCATTTGGGTCATCTTATAAGTTACCTATATGCACCCCTATACACACACACACACACACACACACACACACACACAATCAAATCACAAACAAGGATTAAATCAAAATTAAGCACATGCTAAGATTATCTACAGCAACATTCAAAGGCACAGAATTGTGAAAAATGCCTACAGAGTTCTTGGGATGGTGTGTATAGGTGGGGAGTAACTGAAATTCAGGTACAAAGGCCACAGAAATATTTGCACATCTTAAAAAAAAATCAGGGTGTAAAGTTCCTGAAGCATTTCCTAAAAGAAACAGCAAAACTGAAAGACCAAGTCCACCTCACAGTGAGATGACCACTGTCACAGAGTAAAAGGATTGGTTTATGCCTCGGTGTACAATGAAACTAAAGCTAAATATCTGTGGGAAATAGGAACATGGGCTTACTTTGAAAATGCATAATAATATAATTAACCAAAGTCATGACTTGGGATAGAGAAAGAAAGTAGGGGTCACGTATGTGGGTTGACTTCCTCATCTTTCAGAGCAGGCTAGAGAGAGATGTCAAAAGAAAGCATACAGAGGTGATACATAAAATAATAGGGTTGTACATATATTATTTTATCAAGTTTATCACAATAAAAATGAAAAATAATACACCAAATCAAATCAGGTGGTGGGAGAGTCAGGGTACAAGGAGATACAAGAAAAGGAGGATATATATAAAGGTATACTAAATCACTTATCTTACCTGGTGGGGACCATTTGATACTATTTAAAGGTGAAAATTCAAGAAAATATTAGAGATAGCCATTACAAAACAAAATGAAAGTGTTTATAACCTTCCAAATTACCAGAAGGGAAGGATAGTCAAAATAAAGAAAAAATTCTGCAGAGTAAAATATTTTTTTTGAAGCATTAGTAATAGAAAGGATAGAAAAAAACAAAAACAAGATGATAAAATAAGGTAATTTGTTTCAAAAATAATTTTAAATAAAATAAACTCACCTTTTAAGATCTTTTATTTTATTACGAATTAGCAGACTGTACCAAAAAGCAAAACTCAAAAGAGGTATCTAAAACCTCTCTGAAGAATTGAAAATAGGACAATCAATGATATAACAAACAGGTGTATAAATACATAGATACATACATACATACATATATAAATGTGAAAAAAATATTATATTGGGCAAGAAAGTATTCTTCATAATAACAAGGGTATAGATTATATTACAATGAACATCCCTCAGGAATTGCTATATATTAAACAGCAAAGCATCAGTATTTGTATGGCAAATGGGAGATTTTAATACACCTTTCTCTGTGCTTGATAGATGACATAGAACAAAACCATATAGTGATAGAGATACTGCAAACAACACAATAAACAAGATGAATATAATATAGAAGAATATGTCACAGTAAAAAGGGAAAAATCTCTTCAAAGAGTAGAAATAACAAGAACATGTTTCCTGAACACAAAGCAATAAACATATAAAATAACAATGAAGCAAAAGACTAAAAAAAAAGCCTTACTATCTCTCTTAAATATTTGTACTAGAGAGAAAAGCTAAACCAAAATTGTAAAATATCTGTAAAAATTTAAAAGATTACATTGGTCTTGATCAGTAAAAACAGTCTGTTTCTTCAGAAATGTATCTGATCTTGCCAGCCTGTTACTTAAGACTACCATTAAGCTGTCCATTGTTGTTTGAACGAGTCTAATCTCTGTAAGGCCTTTCATGTTTCATGTGTGTTGTAGGCAGTCTCTAAGATGGCTCTCTATGATCCCACCTCCTAAGATTCACAGTGTTGTGAGTCTGCTCCCGTAGAATGTGGACTGGACTTAGAGACTCCCTTCTAGCAAATAGACTGAGGCAAAACTGATGGATGTCACTTTTGAGATTAGGTTTTAAAAAGGCTCTGGCTTTTCTTTTCTTTTCTTTTCTTTTCTTTTCTTTTCTTTTCTTTTCTTTTCTTTTCTTTTCTTTTCTTTTCTTTTCTTTTCTTTTCTTTTCTTTTCTTTCCTCTTCTCTTCTCTTCTCTTCTCTTCTCTTCTCTTCTCTTCTCTTCTCTTCTCTTCTCTTCTCTTCTCTTCTCCTCTCCTCTCCTCTCCTCTCCTCTCCTCTCCTCTCCTCTCCTCTCTCTTCCTCTCTCTCTCTCTCCCTCCCTCCCTCCTTCCTCCCCTCCCTTCCTCTCTGCCTCCCTTCCTCTGACGGAAGCCTGCTGCCATATTGTGAATAGCTCTATGGAAAGATCCATATGGAAGGAACTGGTATCTCTGGCCAATGGCCAGTGAGAACCTCAGGCCTGCCAATAGTCATGAGTGAGCCTGGAAGTGGATGCTCCCCCAGTGGATCCTTGAGATGATTGCAGCTCCAGCCAACATCTTAGTCACAGCCTTGTGGAAGACTCTAAGTTAAAGGCACCCAACTAAGCAATGCTCAGATTCTTGACCCACAGAAACTATGAGAGGATAAATGTTTGTTGGTTTAAGCCATTCAGTTTTGGGGTAATCACTTATGGAATAATACATAACTAATATATCATGTCTCTCTCCATCTTGAATCACCCTCCTAATAGCCACTTGAATTCTGAAATACCTCTCAGTCCATCCTATTTCTCGGTTTCTGCTACCACAGTCCCTTTGCATATGCTATTCCTTCTCCCTAACGTGCTCTTCCCAATTCCAGATTTACTCAAATTAATTCTTCATAGCTTAGCTTAATAATACCTTCTCTGAGCTCCTTGACAGCTAAATCTCCAAATTATAGGTTTCCTTCTTCATAGCATTCATCAACATTAAAATTGCTTTTCTAATTATTTGATTAATGTCTACCTCCCTTTATAAATGGTAAATTCCCCAAGGCCATGGTCATGTAGCTTTTTCCCCATCACCGTTTACCTAGCAGCCATCACAGCACCAGGTCTCATGTCAAAACTCTTTCCTGACACAGTCTTTTCTAAGATTCTAAGATTGCTAATTCTTCCAGCCTTACTTAACTCAATAGTCCAATGATAGGACACATATCCCTTTCTTTCTTGTCTTGCCTTCTTTAGAAACATGAGTCCCTCATCGCCAGTGGAGATAATTAATTATAGGATAGGGAGTTGCAAGCACATACTCTGTTACTAAAACTTGTAGTTTGAAATGAGCATTCCCTGCCCTTCCCCCTAGTAAGAGACCTGCCTCCCGGGCATGCACTCTGAGGTTGAGGAATAATGAAACCACCTCCTTTTGCTCCATGAAACATCTCTCTATCCTGGGCCCAAACCAGCAGCCAGTGTGAGGCCCAAGACTCTCCTCATGCGGCCCCAAACATTTCTCTGTCTTGCTAAACCCCATTATTGGTGCCGACTGCCACAGCCCAAACCTGGCCATAGTTGGCTCCTAGAACTGACTCTGAGCTTTGATCTCCCCAAGTAGTGCTTTGGCCCCAAATACTCATCTCTGTGCAGTTACTGACCTGGCTCCAGATCAGGCATTACTACAGTATTGATTCGTGATAGAGTTTTATTAATATGATATTATTATTTCAAAGGCCCACAAATGCCCAGGTATCACTGAGGATACATTATGTTGTTCCTATACATTAGGAACAACAGAAGAATAACAATTAAAGGAATCGGTAGTAATAGGTGGCAAGCACCCGGTATGCCCACTGTAGGGCTTTTTGGCAAAACTGAATAGGAAATGCAGCATAAGCCTCTTTCTTCCTTCCTCCCTGAATTTAATGCGATTAGCTTTTCAAAGCAGGCCCCAAACTTTGCTTCCTTCCTCCCTGAATTTAATGAGATTAACTCTTCTTTAGCAGGCCCTAAAGAAAGAGTGATTTTATCAGTGTGCTTGCCTTGTCTGCTTGCCCCCAGAAGAGTCAGCTCATGGATGTTCAGCCTTTAATTCATAGCAATTCTTCCTGGTAGTAACTCTGGCCTAACATTTTTATTCATTTATCAATTATTATCTAAGCACCTAATATACGTCAAACACTGTTCTAGGCATTGGGGATACAATAGGACAGAAAAAGTTGCTATCCTCACTACGCTTACATTATTATGGGAAAAAACAGACTACAATCAAATGAGCTAAAAGAAAATAATTAAAATGGGGAAATTGATTTTTAAAAAATTAACATGACACTATGCTGCTCAGTAACTGATAAGGGTGCGGGAGTAGCTTGGATTGTTCTTGAAAGCCTTTCAAAGGAGATATCTGACCTAGGTCTGGTGAAAGAGAAGGCGTCATTGTGTAAGGAGCCAGGGGAGGCACATTAGAGTAGAAATATCAAGTGCACGGTCCTGAGGCAAGGAAGACTTTAGTATATTCTCAGAATAGCCAGTGGAGCTGGAGACAGAGAGTGAGAACAAGGGTTCAATGAGTGATGTTGGAGGAGGGATTAAAACCAGGTCATGTGGGGCTGAGAGGGCAGCTATGAATATGGACAGGACTTGGGAGTTTTTTCTAAGAGCACGGGGAAGCCATTGGAGAATATTAAGCAAGAAAGAGAGGGAGCTGATTTCATTTATCTTTTAGGAAGATTACCTAGCTCTTATGTGGATATTAGACATAAGGAAAGGAAAAAGAGGACACATGGTTAGAAAGCTAAAGAAGTTCAGTTGGTTTCAGACTCTGCGCAATTGAATCAGCAATTCTTCCTCCCTTGGGGGTAGAAGGAATGGAAAAACTGGTTGCCAAACAGGAAAACATGAGGAGAAAACACTAAAGACTCCACACGCACACAAAACTGTTAGCACTAATACACAAATTCCATAAAGTTGCAGGATACAAACTCAACATACAAAAACCAGTTGCATTTTTATACACTCATAATTCCAAAAAGGGAATGAAGAAAACAATCTCATTTATAACAGCATCAAAATAAAATGCTGAGGCATAAACTTAACCAAGGAGGCAAAAGACTTGTACACTAAAACTATGAAACATTGATGCAAGAAATTAAAGAAGACACAGACAAATGGGAAGACAGCCTGTGTCCATGGAATGGAAGTCTTAATATTATTAAAATGTCTAGCCTGAGCTGACTAATATATCATCTGGGTGGATAATATCAGAGGAGAGAGAATGATGTTACAAAGTTGGTGTTAGTCAGCTTTGGTTTCACTTCTGGAACAATTCATGATGATTTCCCTGCCTGACTATCTTTCTTTTCCCGTCTCTCTCCTTTCTTATTCTCTCTGCTGCATTGTGGCTTCCATTTACTCTCTACTCTGCCCTTGCTTTTGTTTTTGTTTCCTCCTCTGGGTTATAATCTTTATTTACTTTAGGCTTTCGTGAGTGTCACTTTTTACTTCTTTCAGAGAAAAGGGCGGAAGAGTCAGATGGTGAGAATCCCAGGGGTGGGAGGATTTGGAGCAGGAGAGGGAGAAGACAGACACCTGTGCGTGCTCCCCATGTGACTCATAGGCATCACGTGAGCCGCTTGTAGCTTTGAAAGGTGTACCAGGAACCTCAGTGAGTAGGACAGCTGTTATTGCCTAAAAGTTATAAGTAACGTTCCAAGACTGGGAACGATGGGTTCTTATATTCTAAAGATAACCTCCCAGTAGGCTAGTGCTCAGAACATTTTAAGCGTTGGACCCGGTCCCACTATCATGACCCACAAAGAGGCCAGAGGGAATCTCAGGTGCAGCTTGGGGATGCCCGTGGCCCTCTGAGGAGGATGCTATGAATTTCCTACCTGCCGTGCTTCACCTCACCCTAAATCAGCAGACGGATTGCTCCAAGAGAACTATTGGCAGAGATTAAGTTGTCTGCAAATAGTAAAGACGGAGATCTCATTATAGTTGGACATCTGCTTATGTTCTTCATTGCTGTGAAAAAGGTGTGGGGGTGGGATGGGACAGTCAATTGGAGTGAAATGGTGGATGGTAGAGAGGGGAAAGGGCAGTTAGTGGCCAGCACTCCCTGTCTGTCATGGCAAGAATGTGATGGTATCCCAGGGTCCCAGCCTAAGCCGTCTTATTGTTACCCTGCCCGGGAAAGCTACTTGACATAAGGGATCCCTGGTCAACAAGAACTTTTGTCCCCAAAGGAACACAACCTAAGGGAAGCCCAAAGATGTCAGCCAGAACGTATCTCCCCCTCAAGCCTTTCATGGCTTCCTTTAAAGAACTTACACATCCATTCCCCACCCCTTCATCTCCTATACTCGACAGGAGACACCCACCAGGAGCCACCAAGATAGCTGAGAAAGAGCTGCTGCAGCATCAACTACCTTAAAAACCAAACCAAGCAACAATATGCTTCCCCCTCCTCCAACCTCACATGCAAATCCCAACACACCAGAGGAGAAGGAGGGAGTGAAAAGAGACGTGTACCTACATACGTTCCCATGCTAAGAACTGGCCATTTCTGAGGTGAAGAGGAGGTGAACATTAATTGGAATGAGATTGAAGTCACACTGAACTCTGATATCAGAAAGTGACCCGGAAACTACTACGAGATGTGACGGAGGCATTAACAAGGGACCCAAAGAGGAAATTTGGCATTTTGAAGGAAGTGATTGGACAGATAAACCGATTTGTATTTTTCTTACCACTTGCTCAAACTTGGTTCAAATTAGAATAACAATAAAGATAATGACAATTAATACCTATGGTGTGCTAACTATGTGCTTGGGGCTACACCACGCACAAAAACTGTCCCCCAGCTTAGACGTGGACGCCATGTTGAGAACACTGCAGGGGCTCGCTGAGGTCCTCCTGTAGGCATCCCGGCCTCAAACATCATGCTGTAACCCAGGGTTAAGATACACAATTGCCATTTTCCCAGCAGGTGTGTCGTGCACACATTAGGACCTCAGGTGGTCGCAGGTATATGGTGTAAGCTGAAGTCTGGGGCAGTTGGAACCTCTGGCTTAAACAGCCTTGTCTCTTTTACCCAGTGTGCTATACCATCATTTCTCTGGGATCCATGGTGTGAAAAAAGGATGGCAAGCATTGTTACTGGGGAGTCAGGGACTGAGCTAAACTTGTTAAGTGTCTGCTCTGGGCCAGGTGTTGCACCTGCCAAGCGCAGTGTTAGGAGGATCACATGGGTGCTCTCTTTCGATCTTCCTAATATCCCGGGAGGGAGCGACGAGTGGCTCCATCTTGCAATAAGGATGTTAAGCTCAGAGAGGTTAAGTAACTTGTCCGCCGCCATGAATTTTGTGTCTGGGTCTTTATTTATAAAAGTGACTGAGTGATGACACAGAGGTTAATGCCACTGAGAGAAAAGTTTAATGTTACTTCCGGTCCCCCTAGAAATAAGAGGCTAATCATGCAGGGTGACAGGAGGAACACCATGATTTTGTCAGGAAGCAGAAGCAGGAGTGAAGGGATGGTTTAGGCCACTGTCTTTGTTGCAGGTGAAACAAGGCAGGGCAAAATGAACATTTTAGAACTGGCTCATTTGCATAATTTTAGTAGGGTTTTGGCTATAGGGGTGGTCCCTTTGGCACCTGGTCCTGGGGTGATTAAGGCAGAGGAATATTGCCTCCTGGGGTGGAAGGGCCAGATAGAGGAGTTATGGCTCAGGATTGGTTAGTTTGCTTATCAAAGGCATGTTCTTTCTAAAAGTTGCCTAGCTGTCTTCTCCCCAGCCAGAAAGTTTTTTAAAGATGTCAAAACATCATAATATGCAGAAAAAAAATTTAAATGATTAATACACCATGAAGCTAGACAGAGTTGGAGCTGGGATTCAACCCCAGGTCTTCTCACTTTGCCCTCTTTATGCCGTGAGACTGCCCATGTCAGCACCAGGACCGAGGTTCACAGCCGGTTCCCTGGGCTGACTTGCTGAGCAAATTAGCAATTGTTCCCATCTATCGGCCTGAAGAGCAGGATGTGGGAGGTGTCCAGGTATCCGCATCACTCTAGGCACCCAAGCAACAACTGCAGTGAGAAGTGACATTTGTGCTTTGTCAATCCAAGCAAATCTCCAAAGAGGCTGACGGTGCATAGGAGTGGCAGACCTTGAAGGTGAGAAATATCCAGGACCCGTGTCCTTTCAGAACTCTCTTTACCTGGTGTCTGGGATATTCTGTGGCTTTCATGGAGCAGAAGCCAGGCTTACAGGAGCTGCTGAGGGTCCCCAAGGAAAGAACCAGGTACCAGTGGCTCTTGCCAAAAAGCTGCAGCAGCTTCTGATGAGCAAACCCTGACATCCTACTTGTAAGGGAGATGCGAGGGCAAATTAAGGCAGTTTGAGAGGCCCTCCTAAGGTTTAGTAGCTGCGATCTTTCTTTTCTTTTATGTTTCAACTCTAATGAGGATAAGAAGTGAGTTGTTATATAGAAGAGCAAAATCAGAACCTCCTGTCACCCCTTCACAATGAAAGGACCAGGGAATAGTCTTAGTTAGAGAAAGATTGGACTGAGTTTGAAGGGGGCAATTAGCAAATTCTTTCTGGTATGACTGACAGGTAAAGAAGGACCGTTATCTTTGCTTTTGTGACTTTGGACTCAAATGGAAGAGGTCCAGACAGCCAGAATACATTACTTTAAAGGTGCACACATTCACATATACACACACACATACACACCACTTATGCACAGTCACAGTACCATTTTTACCACCACAGATTCTACAGTTACCATGGAGGGCCAAAGTGAGACCACAGTGCTGGACCAATTTACACATACAGCTTGAGAATAATACAGATTTCCACCAATCTTCTCTCTTTTTGTTGTCCTTTCTTAATATACCTTTTGAAACTTATTCTCACCTTCTGCAGGCAGCAATTCATTCATTCATTCATTCATTCATTCATTCATTCATTCATTCTTTAGATACCAGTTGAGTTCCTTTTTATGTCCCAGAACGCATGCTGGAACTAAAAAGACAAGTAAGATGCACTCTCATCTGTGGTTGGGACATTGGTGTTTGGCTCCACTTCCTGCCATGCAAACATGACTCTAATTGGTAGATGCTGTGTTGTTTGTCATGCAAATGGGCTTTCACTTTGAACAAGATGTTGAATTGATGACTGAACTCATTTTTTAATCATAAAAGCATCACACACATGTACTCACACAAACCCTATATTTTCTTTATCCCCAAACACAGGCATTCTGCCAAACGCGGATGGGGATGGCGATCCTCCTCTGAAATGAATTAAAAACACGTAAAATTAAATAAATTTGATTTATAGGATACTTGTTATAATGCCAGTATTAACTTTCATGGTTTGGCTCTTCTTCCTTTCCTTTTATTTCAGAATCATTTTATGCTTTGAGGTTCTGAAGTGACAGAAAAGTCAGAATATAAATAGCCAACATTTAAGAAGCACTTATTTTTTTTTTGCCAGACACTGTTTTTAACACTTTCCATGTATCATTTTATCTAATCCTTACACCAACCCTAGAGGGATTATACTCTTTATTTAATGGATGAGGAAACTGAGGCACAGAGAGTTTAACTTGCTTGAGGCCCTGCAACTAGAAATTTGACAGAGCCAAGATTCAATCCCACGCTGTCTGGCCCCAGAGCCCATTTTTTGGCTACTATGCTACATAGTATCACAAAGCAAAAAGCAAATGCTGCCGATGGAAAGACTGAAGGATAAAGTAGCCCCAGGCAAAACTGAAAGATTTCTCCTTAATGCAAGCAGAACACTAAAATTAGAATAATGTGACAGATAGCGCTGGGCTTAGTGGGAAGTTATTTTTATTTGTCAAAAGAAAATGTTTCCCCACACACATGGACGCTTATTGCAAGTATACACACTACATAAACCTATGTATGACATTTCCATGTTCATAGGTCTTTTACATGATAAAATTTAGAAATTATATAAGAACAAAATAGAAAATTAATCTCAAACGATTAACATAAATGTCATGAGCCAGGTGACACCGTGCTGAAACTAAATTGTTATACCTAAGGAGCAATGGTCCCAACTGCTTCTTGTGAGACTACACATCTCTCCTGCCTTGAATTGTGTGATCTCTCCGTCCTCCTAAGGGTTCTCTCACTAGGGCTTTGGTGAAACCCTGTGTTCATGCAGAGAGCAAAGGCGCCACATGGCCTCACTTGCTGGGAGTGCCCCCATTTTGTATATACCTACACTGTTGTCCTTTACTTAGTAGCCTACACAATGAAAGACACACTACTTATGGGGGCAGTGAAATTACATGGCTCCTAAGAAAGCGAAAACAAATGCAGCAAAACGAGCTTTGCTCAGGTTTTCATCAGGGCTTATTTTGCTTGGCGTGGCACACATTTTTAACCGGCTTAGTTATCTGTTTTCTCAATCTATAGCAGATTGGAAGCAGCAAATTAAAAAAAGGGAGAGATACTGCCATAGGCAAGAAAAGTGAAAATAGTGAGAAATGCCAGCTGAGAGCAAGAGAGAACAATATCAATCATGGGCCATTTAACGTCAGTCTGAATTGCCCCAAATACAACTGGTCCCATTAATAGAACAATATAATAATTGACACTCCCAGGGATGGCTCTGAGTCATAAAGGAAAGCCTAAATCGTTCCTTCATGCTATATAAGGTGTCAGAAAATGTAAAATGCATTTATCAAAGATGTTCATTGAAAATCATTAAAGTAAGAAAGGGTTTTGATGCTTAAAGGGCAGGCCCCCCAAAATGGCTCATTCAGAAGACACCAATTCCTGGGACATTGTAATAGTGGATAATTGTTAAAATAATACTATCTCATCTGCATGTGTTCTTTCTAATGTTAGAATATAAGGAATTTAAGAACAGGCATGGAGGATATATTTCCGGCATCCGTGATACCTAAAATAGACTATTGTTCTTAGTGGGAACCACTTGTTACCATCGTCATGATCAGTGTATTGTCCCAGGCTTCACACGTATTGAATCCTCATAACAAGTCTACTGAGTGGTCCTGTTGGTAGCCCCACGTTGTGACTTTGTGATGGGCCCATCTGGCCAGGCTGAACTATATTCCCCAGCCCCCTTTGTGGTGTTTCTGGTTAGGATAGTTTTCATTTTAAACTCTGAGGGCAGAAGTAAAGCAGCTGCCATTTTGTTTTTTCACTTCTACGCCTGTCACCCATCTGCAGATTCACCTTGTTGGCCCAGAACAGCCATTGGACCTGCAACTGCTCCACCGTCCCCTGGATCCTCCGTCAATGTCACCATCTCCTGGGTCTGCTGTATGTTTAGCTGTGTAATTAAGGGCACCATCTTCTCTTGCAGGACACCCACTTCTTTGAAGTTGGAGGCAGTGACATGAGTTCAGGTTTGTCCTAGCAGGCTCCTATTTGTGTCCATGGGTTCCCACTTGTCCTTGCTTTTCCGTACCTTATATCCATCTCCCGTGCATATTTCAAGTACCAGCATCAGTCAGGAAGACAACAGCCTTGCAGAGACTGTTTAACAAGTTCCTACAATTGAAGAAGGCCAAATCCTTGAAATATATGTAATTTATTAGTATGGTTCTGCTTCTCTGATTGAACCCTAACTGACTGATAAACCCCATTTTACAGATGAGGAAATTGAGGCTCAGGGAAGATCAGGAATTTGTCTGAGGCCTCAAAGCAAGTGAAGAGGTAAGTGCAGAACTCAATCTGACTCCAGTACTTGTATTCTTACTCATGAGGTCATATAGTTTTTCTAACAAAAATTCACTAAATGAATGAATTCAAATAAACGGTAGGAGCTGCAGAGTCAGGAAATCATTTCACTTTCTTGAGTACCTGCTTGGTGCCAGAGAACCTGGTCCACACATCCTGCCCACCTTGTGCCATGTGATCTCTCAAGTATTGGACATTCAAATACTGCTGCTCATACTTTTATAATCTGGCTTTTACAACTGGGCAAGTCAGCCCCTCTAGAATTTAGTGCATGGGCTATCACCATGAGCCCTTTCAATCCCACCTATGACTAAATAATCACCAGTCAAATCTAGCTAGTACTATAAGCATAGCTTTCTCCTCCTTTGAAAACACTTTTAGAAGCATCTTCACAGACACAACTGTCTAGCGGAATGTGAAGGCAAAGATAAACATGCATACATTAGTGTCAGAAAGAGCTCTGGGGCAGTGATTTTATTTTCAGTTCAATATGCTCCAGTTAGTAAAATACATGACTAGTCATTTCTACTTGAAGTAACAATAGAGAAGATTAATCCAGACGTGCCATATCTTCTGAATAACAGCATGCAATTTGCATATACCAATGTTGCTAAACTCTAAAAAACAACTTGACATTTACTTTTATTTAGGATTTTTAAATGGAGATGTACCTCATTCATCCTGTTATGGGAATTTCTAAGGTCAGGGTAAATGCTCTGATCTGTAAGTCAGAAAATCTGCAAGATCTTCTTGGGGTCTAATCTTGGATGCACCACTAATAGCTGTGCAACCCTAGGCAAAACACTTTGCTTTGCTGGACCTTGGTTGGTACATCTGTGAAAGGAAGCATCTCTAAATAACCTCCACAGACTTTTCTGACTCTTTGTAACATCTTCCAACTTGGCATTTGCCATCCGGGTATACGGCAATTAAATAAGGACTTAAAGTTTCATAATATGTATTCCTTCCAGGAAGTACAGTCCTGTGCGTAATGATGTTTCAGTCAACTATGGACCACATACGAGTATTTGATGGTGGTCCCGTAAAATTACAATGGATTATAAGTGAAAAGTATTGTGCGGCGTTGAAAGAAAAGGCTGGATCCTACTAAGATGTTGAATTGACTGCTAGTTCTGGGTGGTCTACATACATGAGGAGGCTCAGCATGCTGTCTTCTCACCTTGTGTCCACCTGAGGCTAACGCCCTGAGCTGGTGAGGAAGTGAGGAGAGAGGGCGAGGAGGAGGGGAGCCCGGGAGCCTGCCCGCACCCACCCCTGCACACACGTGCAAATGCACATACTCACTTCTCCTTCCTCAGTTTCTTGTTATCTTGCCTTTTTCTTACTTCCATTTCTGTCTGTCTATCTATCATCTATCTATCTATCTATCTATCTATCTATCTATCTATCTATCTATCTATCTATCATCTATCTGTCTATCTTTTTCTCTCTCGCCCTTTCTCCCTCCCTCCCACCCACTCTTCCTCTTCTCTCCCACTCCCTTTTATTATTTCTCGTCTCAAGCTGGGTTTTTTTTTAATCTCTGCTCTTCCTTTCTCTCCTCTTCTCTTCCTTCCCTCTCTTATTTCCCCCCTCCCTCACCCCCAATGTCTACTCTTTCTCCAATGGCGCCTCCCTTCACAGCCCTCTCCCTGCACCCTGTCCCATTGTGAGTGTGCGCTTGCTCAGGTAAGCGCACATACATGCACTTTATCTTTTATACCATATTTTACTGTACCTTTTCTATGTTTACATATGTTCAGATATACAGATATTTACCATTGTGTTACAACTGCCTACAGTATTCAGTACAGTCACATGCTGTACAGGCTTATAGCCTAGGAGCAACAGGCCATACCATATAGTCCAGGTGTGTAGTAGGCTATACCATCTAGCTTTGTGTAAGTACCTTCTACAGTGTTCTCACAATGACAAAATCACCTAATGACGCATTTCTCAGATTGCATCATTAAGTGACTCATGACTGCATGCAAAAATTGAATAAAGATCATTTGGTCACATGTAAATCCAATCCCCAAATGATAAGAGTACTAACTCTTCGTGTGGGCCTGAATCTCCTAAGGACTGCAGTTCCACCATCTTTGCTAGATCCCCTTCTGGAGGACTGAATAAGATCCTATCTGATTAATTCTTGAACCTAAAGAGAGGCCCAAGAAGGGCAGAAAATAAAATGGATGTCTTTGAAATGAGATTTCAAGTCATCTGAGATGGTTCAACATCTGGAATTACATTGATGATTTCTTCTTGTTAATATAACATGTGTCAGAACCGTAGTTCCTTGTAAGCTATCAAAAAAAAAAAAAAAATATATATATGAGCTATAGTGTCTATCTTTAAGTAACTTGTGATCATGTGGAATTTGTATTGATGAATCAGGATCTTAGAACAGGCATTAGAAGTGGTCTTGGGCCGGCCAGGTGGCTCAGGCGGTTAGAGCTCCATGCTCCTAACTCCGAAGGTTGCCGGTTCGATTCCCACATGGGCCAGTGGGCTCTCAACCACAAGGTTGCCGGTTCAGCTCCTCAAGTCCCGCAAGGGATGGTGGGCTCCGCCCCCTGCAACTAGAAGGCAACTGGACCTGGAGCTGAGCTGCGCCCTCCACAACTAAGACTGAAAAGACAACAACTTGAAGCTGAACGGCACCCTCCACAACTAAGATTGAAAGGATAACAACTTGACTTGGAAAAAAGTCCTGGGAGTACACACTGTTCCCCAATAAAGTCCTGTTTCCCTTCCCAATAAAATCTTTAAAAAAAAGAAAAAAAGAAGTGGTCTTATTCCATGGTTCTCAAACTTTAGCTAGCATCAGAATCACCTGGACAGACTTCTGGTCCCTACCTTTGAGTTTCTGATTCATTAAGTCTGGGGAGGAGAGCAAGACTTTTCATTTCTACCAAATCCCCCTGTGATGCTGACACTGCTGGACCAGGGGTCATAGCCTAAGAACCACCAGGCCAGTAGGCTCCCTACCTGTGCCCATGGGTCTCCAGTGGAGACTGTGAACATCTAATATGGCTACTCATGCTTTTATAATCTGGCCCCAAACCCTTAGAAGGTTTACAAGAAACCACCCATCAGAATACCAAAATTAACAGTAACTTTTATTAGCACATTTTCCACAAAGGATTTATTTTCCATGGTTTGAGTCCTTGAATTTTCTAAGTTGAGACAAAATTGATAAGGCTCCTAGATTTCTTCAAACATAGAATTGTTGTTTATTTTAAAGCTCTGCTTCATTAGGATTGAAGCAGCACCTTTTCTACCTTATTAGTCTTTTGAATCTGATTCAGACCAAGTTTGACTCTGATTCTATCATGTTTAAATAGCAAGGGAGAGTTCGTCGTCCATTCTATGGTAGGGTAGCTTTTCCCAAAGTGAACCTAACACACTTCTCCATTGGTTCTGATTCTCCTCCTTTGGAGCATCACAAATAAATTCTTTATCAAATCTTTATCTAATCTATGATTAGAAATTGTTTCAATATCCAAAGGCAGCTATCATAAACTCAAACTAAAGTTAAGTTTTTTATCAATCCAAAAATACTTACTGAGTACTCCTACATGCCAGGCACTATGGAAGGTTTAGTAAAGAAGGGGAAAAGACAGGCTCTGCCTCAATTTCCATGGGTTTCACATTCCCATGAGAAAAAATAAATGTGTTTTACACCGTCCTTCTTGATCTTTTATTTCTCTCTTGCTGAATGTATTGTATTTTTCTATACCTTTTGCCACCTTCAAATTCAATTCCTCTCAACATTTTAGCATTATTTTACCTGGAAGATTCAGTCTATATAATGTTAGCTCCCTCATTTACTTATTCAGCACCTACTTATTGAGATGAATTGAGATTTACTCAGGAGTGCAGTGAAATAGAAGACCACTGGAGGAATCCTTCAGGAACTTAGAGTGTGATAGGTGAGGTGAACTACAAAAGCATGATGTTTAAAAACATGTCCCCAAAATTCTTTGACACTCCTCCCATCAAGAAGTGGTGATCTGTGTCACCTCCCCTTGGAACTTGACAGGCATGTGACAGCTTTGACCAAAAGAGTACAGCAAAACTTTGTCATAAAAATCAATGCAACTCCCACCTTGTTCATTGGAACAGTCATGTGGAAACTGAGTCCCATACAGGAAGTCCAACTACCCTGAGGTTTCCACATTGTGAGGAACTCTAGGCTACATGTAAAATACCTGTGCAGGTATTCCAGTTGTGATAGCCCCAGCTGAGATCCTAGTTTGTAGCCAGTATCAACTGCCAGACACGTACATGAAGACAACTCCAGATGCTTCTAGCCCCTGGCCATTGAGTCTTCCCAGCTGAGTCCCCAGATATCTTGAGACGAAGACAAGTCATTCTTGTAAGGGCTGGACCCACAGAATATGTGAGCATAAGTTGTTTATGACACTAAGTTTTGGATAGTTCATTATGTAGCAGTAGTAATCAAAACAAAAACACATAACCATGTCTGGTTTCATTGATTCTCATCCTTGTAAACTAGAATTAGAGCTTTTCTACATCTTTTCTAAATCTCTATCCCCAATCCTTTTATAATTTCACCTGCTGTCTTACAATCAACCAAACAATCCTTACCTCCCTCCCTTCCTTCTTCCCCCCTCTTTCCAACTACCCTCATATTCAAATACACCTAGATCTTCCCGAACTTTGTTAAATCCTGTTGTCTCTTCCAACTTTTACCAGCCTAGGCAGTGAATAAGCCACAGGAACAAAACACAGAGTAACCCACATTATAATTATCACAACTATTAGAGTCTCCACATGGCAAAAAGATTTCCAAGCCCCAATGGATGACCTGCTTGTTTCAAACAGTTTTTGTAAAACTGTTTTTACAATCCTTGGAGAAATTACTCTGCAGTATTCATTAAACAAATGACAGCAACATAATTTCGAGCCCCTATGATTCTTACTTAACTCCCAATATTCTCTTTGGGAAAACTGGAATGAATTATTACTTTGAGGTGGGGAATCTGAGTGACAACTTCCTATTCTGAGTTAGGATGCTTTTAATTCTGCACTCAGAGTAAACGTATATGATTACCTACTATCATCCAAACTACCATTTTTTTCCTTTGCTTTCCAAGCATACAACACTTTCAACCTTAGTGTTCATCAGAGGATGAGAAAGCTTATATGAAAACATTATCACCGCTAGAAACGTGTTAGCATGCTAGCTGGAACCGGAAGTCCCTACTGTTAGCACTGGCTAGTCAGTGAAGAAACTGTGGTTGAGAGGAAGGCAGGATTGATCATCAGCGTGTGCCACGGGTCATGACACCGTAGGAATGATTCAGTGGGATAGAAGAAGAGGTAGAAACACTCACATTCCCTGGATTGGACTTGTGGTCAGAATGTGGGAGAGGGGATCCCCAAGGGTTTTGGAAGAAGACTTGGCTGCTCAGAGAACTGTGATGCCATGAGAAGATGCACAGGACCATGAGATCCTTCACACATACAATGTCCATGGCTACAGACTAACTAGCATCAGTTTCAAGAAGAAACATAAATCGCTCTGATATTGTCAGTTATGATGAAACCTGAGAAGAGCTTAAAGGCCAAGTGGCAAAATAAACAATGTCTACAACAGGTAAAAAATGACAAATTTTATTATCTCTTATGGATGTAAACCCCTTGATCCTGATGGCATACAAACCCACGAGGTTTCTACATACTCCTATCTATGTGCATTATTTTGATCATAGTAGTGGTTATACAAATACAGTGGGTACTCAAAAAATGTATACACATTTTAAGAAAGGAAAAAAACTGTATTAAAATTGTAATACTCAATATATACTAATAACAAAAAATGAATACAAATCACGTTTGACTTCTGCAATTACAAGAGGTGCTCAGAGTGGTTACCACCAGCGTCCAGACACTTTTGATGATGGCGAATTACTGCTTGAGTAACTTTGACCAAAGTGTTAACATCTTTTAAAATGTGTATGTATTTTTGGCACTCCCGTGTGTATGTATAAAATTGTCAAATTGTACACTATTGATATGTACAGTTTTCAGTCAACAATTATACCTCAATATAGCCACAAAGAAGAAAGAAAAAGTCATGGGTTTGAACAAAGGAAGTAACTTCTTTTGTGTATTGGAGGTACTTTCTATATCTAAACATATAAATTCATACAGTCCCTACCAATTGATAGCTCCCGAGTGTGCCATTCAATTCTAGGGAAAGCTGAGATATAATTAGCACCAAGCCTCATCTTAATCTTCACTTCAAAACCATTAGACAAGATTTTCTTAAAGCAAAGTATTTCTCCTGTCTTTTTGACATTTGGTTGAAATATTGAAAAGAAAGTGTACCTAGCAGAGAGGGCTTAGCATATTCAATTCTCCATTGCTGTCAGGAAAGAAAGACAAGCACGTCGTTATACAGTGTGATTTATAGCAACATGAGAAGGTGTGTTGCCTTCTTTTTAAAGTTAAAGGCCTGTTCCAATTAACAGAGAACAAGGCTTGTGTTTGAATGACTTGGGAAATAGAGGGTATGGTTGCAAACACCATGTACCTGTGAGGAGCAGAAGACAATGTGTTGGAAGTTGTGTCTGTTCCATAGTTTTACAAGCCAGGACTGTCACAGACAAGACACACAGCAGAGAAGAGTGCATAAGACAACTGCAATTCCAACATTCAGTTAAAACTCTGCATCCAAGCAGACCACCATGCTCTTTCTCAAGCCAATGATAAAGAAAGCACCTTAAGCCTTAGGAAAAACCACATAGCTCACACTTTGATCTTGGACTTCGATCCTCCAGAATTTTTAGAGAATCAATTTCTGTTGTTCAAGCCACCCAACCTCTGGTGTTTTATTATGGTGACCCTAGCAAACTAAAACAGGTACTATGAATACATTTTCTCCTTCAGCACAGGAAAGAGATCAGCACTGTTTTCATCCTATAAATATGCAATCAAAATAAATACAACTTGTTTTAGTGAAGGGAAAAAAAAGAAAGCACCTTAAGTGTGAAAATGCCGTTGTTTGGTATGTAAGTCTACTCACTCAGTTAGTTCACTTATAAACATTGACTGCACTGTTAGCGGCCAAGAACGTAGAAGGGACAACAGAAATTAATAAAACATATCCTTGACAACTTAGAACTCATATGCTAACTGGGGAGACAGAAGAATGAGCAATTAAAACACAATTTGCCAAATGCTGAAATAGAGATACATACATAGAAGGCACAAGAGGAGAAATAACTTTAGGTGGAGAAATCCAAAAGTGCTCGGCATGGAAGAGGAGCAATGGGTTAGATGCTCAAGGAGAAGTGGAAATTGGGAGGATAAAGACGATATATTGATATAATCCAGGCGTAGGAAAGAGCATTGGGTTAACATGAAGGGTTATATGAAGCACTGTGTTACTACGAAGGGTTATATGTGAGTTATATGTTATGTATCACAACAAAGGAAAATTTGACAAACACTGGGGATTCCTGTATGTCAAATACAGGACCAGTAGTGGCAGTTTTGGCAGGTGAGGAGTTTCATCTTATTGTGGAGGGTAGTAGTGCCAGAAAGAGCAATGGGGAATTTGAAGGTCAACTACACTGTAAAACAAGGCATGGGCAGCTGCAGAGTGCAGAAAAATGTCCCACTGTCCTACAGAATAGTATGGCTCATCCACATGTGGTGGGCCAGGAACAGGACCCTTTGACAACCAAGTACCCAAGTCAGTGGCTTTGTCCAGAAAAGACACCACCCATTTATGACACGGCCCTTCTGACGTTGTCCATAACTGAAGGTCTCTCTCTGGTCCTCAGGCTGCCCTCAAGCTTAAGGCCTTGATGAGATGATTTCAGAAAAACCTACTCATCTAGTTTGGTGAACAAATTCCAGTCACAGACAGAAGCTTTATTGTTAAAGATGAAAAAATAGAAACAAAATAATACAGGACCCATGAAAAGATCCTAAACACAGATCACAGACGGACAGTATAATACTTACGAAGCAATAGAAGAACATGGTTTTTAAAGAGCTTTGCTGCAGGAAACAGGCATAAATTTTAGACATTTGTCCTGTATTGTCAACAATATTGAAAGAAAAGACAACACAGTGAGATCAAAAGGCAGCCGCAAAGAGGGAGTTATAAAAAGGGGACTAGATGAGATAAGCAGAGAATGTTACTACTAAATATGTAAAAAGAGATTTTTTTAAATGCATAAAAATAAAGAAAAGAATCAATAGTGTAAACAAAATCATACTAGCAATGTAGAGGGCAGTTTTGAGGAACTCACCCAAAATCAAGAGAAAAAGACAAAATAGAATCTACAAAATAGAATGCTACAAATAGATAACAGAAAAGAGAAATCCAAAATACAGATTAATGGTGTATTTGACAGAAAAAAATATGACAAATAGAGCAGAAGCAAATACCAATGATTTAATAAAAGAAACATTTCCTTAAGCTGAAGACCTGAGCTACAAGTTAAAGGCTTCAATGACTATTAGAGTTCCTACTAGATACAGATGTATCTTGAACTTAAGAGTAAAATGAGATAAATTTAACAGGTTAGCTACCTTTCTATTTTATAAAAACAGATTCAGTTCAAAATTATCCACTCAAACATTAATACCACCCAAGTGGCCATCCAAGTAAGAATGTTATTTTCATGCTAGGATTTAAAAAGTGTAATTCATCTATCCTTCCTGAAAGAAGACATACAAAGATGACATACGTAATGAATCCAAGAGTGGAGAGGCTGAGATTTAAAAGGACAAACGGAGCATTCACACAATTGAAAATAGAATGATGAGTAACAGGATGTCTTGGTTGAGCTGCAGATTTGCTCTCTGCACATCAATTTCCTCATCTCTTAAGAAAGAAGAGTTTCCGTCAGAGGATCTCAGACCTGGCTGCCCAGTAGAATCTCCTAGGTAGTCTTACAAACACTGACAGGCACATTCCAAGTCAATTGAACCAGAATCTCCAACGATTAGGCCTGACCTACCTTCATTGTTCAAACTCCCCGGGTGGTTCTAATAAGGGTCTATGTTTTCATTAAAGTCATAACAAGGGCAATGTTCCAAGAAAGGCTAAGAACTAGCTCTTGTACAAGGGAAGGTGCCCCATATAGGAAAGGAATTTGGAGTTCTTTGGAGGTGAGGAGCATGGAAAGAATCCAGAAAGGGTTGGAGGGAACAACAGAAATGGGGGAAAGTGAGGTTACTAGGGCTATCTATGAAGTGACTCCTCTAGATGAGCCCCATATTTTATTGAAATATATAACATGGCTGGTGTGAGTGGATTTTTGTAGAGACCTAAAAAAGGGCTGAAATTTATGATGATGGGAATGCAGAGAAAATGGAGATATTTGTAGATAAAGTTATTGGACTCAGAGGAGCTTAGACTGGGACCTGCAGAAGCACTTTGCAAAGAGAACAAAACTAACTGGTATCCATGGCAATTACATCCAGATCTCCAAAGGCAATGGGTCCTAAGTGACAACTGCTTATATTTTACTTCCTCTCTGAATAAGCTTATCTTGGTTCTACACGGCTCCTTTCACACTGTCATTCATTTTTTCGTGTGGCAGCTACTGAAATGAGGCTGAGGATACAGGGAAAGCAAAACCGAACAGGTCACGGGGCTTAATGTCAAGTGTTGAGGATAGACATCAATCAAACCATAACAGTGTTAAGTTTATAACTACACATTGAGGCAAGTGTAGGAAAGGAAGGAATATGGTTCCATGAGAGCAGATAACAAAGGGATCCACGAGGGACAAGGTGGTCAGGGAATGTCATCATGAGAGAATGAGGCTTGAGCTGAGATCAGAGAGAAGCGTGGGGCCATGCTGTGGAGTTTGGTCTTCGTCACAAGACCAATAGGAAGCTATTGACCATTTCTAGAGGGTGAGTAGATTGCTTTGCAGTGTGGGGAAGAGGTTGGAGGGCTCAGAGCAGATGTGACAAGACTAATTATGATCCAGCCAAGAGTGCTAATGGCTTGGATCCCAGCAGTGACAACGGAGATGAAAAGATGTCATTGCGATACTTGGGAAGTAAACCTGGTAGGACTTGGGGCTAGATGCAGTGTAAGGGGTGAGGGATAATGAGGTTTCTTGAGTTTCTTGTTAGCATCATGGGATGGATGCTGTGAAATTCAGAGGTAAACAAGAATGTTTGGCTCATAAGTGTGAACCTAACACCAGATGATTCCCCTCTCCTGTTATACTGTCTTCATTTAGAGGTTCAAAGTTAGCAAGTCTAAGTGAGGAAGTGAACCCTCGGGAGTCACATTTTTGCCCTTTCTCTGCACATCCTACCCCTCAGACAGCTCCTGAAACACATCTCCCAACTCCTGTCGTTAATTAAACATAAGGGAACGGGACTCTCTAGCTAACCAAAGAAAGAGACCCTTATTCTGTGCAGCCAAAACTAAAGCTGTGATGATTTGAAGGCCAGCACCACATTCTCTGGAAAGCTACAAATACTCGTGTATGGAGCAAAGCCTATAGCCTGTGAACTACATCATTGTCCTCTTGCCCCCTGAATGATGGTCTAACAAAGAAAGGGCAGCCAGGGTGCAAGTCTCTCTGCCTTACTTTTAGGGCAGTGAAGTCCTCATTCAGGCCACCAGAGGAAAGCAGAATTGTGCTGGCTCTGCTTCCTAATATTTCCATCATGAACTCTCCCCAACTTGATGATGCAGATGAGATTTGTGACGTTACAATGTGCAAAAGCGTTGGCCCCATCAATCACGCCCTTCTTGAAATATTAATATTTTCCTCACTTGGCTTCTGAGAGCCATTATTTTGCTGAGTTTCCTCCTATATCACTAGCTGCTTCTTCTAAATCTTCTGGGCTAGCTCCTACCTTTCTTCTTAACCTTTGTAATTTGAAGTTACCTACAGCTAAGTCCTTGGGCCACTTTTCATCTCCCTCGTCACTTAATTCCTGGTGATCCCATCCAGTCCTATGACTTTCAACGTTCCTTGATAATTCCCTGGTTCATATCTCCAACCTCAATATCTCCCTACTTGTACTCCCTCCACATCTCCATTTTTATGTTAAGCCTAATATAAAACCTGAAACATTTGTATTAAAAACCTGAAATGTTAAACCTGAATCCTTGATGTCTTGCCATCCTCCATCCATTGTTTCTCCATTAGCCGCCCCACTTCAGTTCATGGTAACATCATTCACCCATTTGTACTGATATCAAAGCCATCCTCATCCTCTAAGTGTAGTTTATAAGCAATTACTATTAGCTCTACCTTCAAGGTATACCTTGAATCCAATCACTTCCCTCCAGATACCCACCAGTACTATTTTGTCCAATGGACCATTAAGTCCATCTTTCTTGGACTTCTGCAATGGCCTCCTAAATGGACTCTCTGTTTTCATTCCTCTCTGTATGCTCTCAATTCTTCCCTCAGAAATTGGTGATCCATCTAAAATAAACCAGATGATGTCACTCCTTGCTCTTCACTCTCCAGTGGGCCTCGTCCTTCTTAGAGCAACTCCAACGTCTGACCATGACCTAGAAGGCCATCAGCCCACCTCTCCTGCTTCACCTCCGACCCCTCACCTCCTCACTCACAAGGTGCAGCCACACTGACCTTCCTTGAACTCACCAAACACCCTCCGCATTAGGGCCTTCATTTGTGATGCTTCTCCCTTCTGTATGGCAAGGCTGCCTCCACTGCTTCATTCAGATCTCTGCTTCAACCTTACTTCCTCCTTAACTACCTTTTAAAAATGCCCAACCCCATCACTCTTTATCACCTTACTCTGCTTTATTTTTCTTTAGAGCATGTATCCACTCTCTGACATAATGAGTTTCAATTATTTAAATTTTTGTTAGTCTCTCCTATAAAAATATAAGGTCATGAGGGCAGTGACTATGCCTCATTTGCTGCTGTATCTCCAGGACCTGGTGTGGTGTCTAGCACATAGTATGTGCTCAATAAACATTTGTTGAATGGTTGAATGAATGAATGAATGAATGAATGAATGCCTAGTTCTGTCTTAAGAAGGTCAAGGGAAGAAACACCTGTGGAACCTAAAGAGTTTCCAGGAAAACATTGGCCATCTGAACGTGTTATATGAGTTTTGGAGCAAATCAAGAAATATTAGGGGGAGGGAAGGGTGGGAAGAAAAATGGCAAGGTGCAATTAAAAAAAGAAAAAGACTTCACAGCACCTTGCTGAAAGGAAAGAGGGTAAAACAAAAACAAAGAATAAGGACAGTGGGCTTAAATAGTTCCTAAGACCACAGAATCCCTGAAGTCGGAATGTATGTAATATAATCAGGAGGACATTTAAAAGGGTAAAATGCATTGTGGAAAAGCAGAGGGAGAAATAAGAAATGGAAAAAAATTAAAATAGGACTATTGTGTTTGCAAAAAGCCGTGATGTCCTTAACTGAATGTTTGTGTAAATGGTTTTGGTTTTCCTGGTGGTGGAAAAAGAACTGCAAATACTGTGTATACACTATGGAAACTCATTTTGCAATTTTTCAAAAGCCTGTGAGAAGTGAATGCAATAATAGATGTGAAAAGTATAAAGAGTTCTGCAAATGAAAGGTATTGTCATGAGAAGAATGAAAAGCTACACTGCTAGGATGTGAGAGTTAACTTTCAGGAGCCTGCTCAGAATTCCAAGTGGCCCAGAATCCAGGGCCATGAGCAAACCCAGAACTCCTATTGCTGCATAGGTGAGGAAGTCAGTGAGGACTTGCTGCTGTAGCTGCTGCTAGTGGGAGGTGGACAAAGACGAGAGAGAGAGAGAGAGAGAGAGAGAGAGAGAGAGAGAGACAGAGAGAGAGAGAGAGAGAGAGAGAGAGAGAGAGAGAGAGAGAGACAGACAGAGAGAGAGAGACAGAGAGAGAGAGAGAGACAGAGAGAGAGAGAGACAGAGAGAGAGAGAGAGAGAGAGAGAGAGAGAGAGCCTAGAGAACACTTGGCCCTTCAGGATGCTCAGAGCTAATCTAGCTTAAAATGGAACACATTTTTTTTTTTTGCCATCTCATCTATCCAGAACCACTCCTTTTGCAAAATCGACTGTGAGCTATGCAGGTGAGCAGATGCAGACAGGTAGAAAGTGCCGAAACGGGGATACACTGTTTCTGAACAACCAGCAAATGACAACTCCTGCCAGAAGAATGGCTTCCATCCTTGACCTAAATGCCATCCCCTAATAGGATAAAGCTGTTTTTCTTGCCTTCTCTTCTAAGTTTTGACATTGAACTCTGAAAGTCACCGCCTGCAGCCGTGCTGGAAGTGTAGCGTGAGAGTGCCACAGTAGTGGTGAAGGCACTTTGCAGGGATGTTCTTTGAGACCAGCTCTGAAATCCTGCAATGTCAAAGTCAGTGACTCATCCCCCTCATCCATCCTGTGCAACTTGAGAGTGATGGAAGGCAGGGCTGAGCCATGAGCACCTGATGCTCTCCATGCTGGAAGGAGGGAGCCAGCCTTCTACCCAGCAGAGGACCTCCCTGCCAGGGACCAGGGTTGGCATAACCGGAGAGGGCCCAGCCTTTGCTGTGTGCCAACACTCTCCTTCCCCTTGTATTTTGGAGGCAGTGTCCCGGGCAGGCTCTCTCACTCAGACATGGGGTGATACCCCGCCTCTTCCACATCCCAGACACTCATGTCCTTTTCCCTCCTGAGGCTTGTGCAGACTCAGCCTCCCAATGCCAGCAGAGGCTGGGACTTGGAGACTGAAGCTGCTCTCTGGAGGAACAGTGGACGACCTTGTGTCCTCATTCAAACTCTCTGGGCCCACGCTACAGGCACAGCCCCACCATATGTCACTTTCCCCAGCCTGACACCTTTTCTAGACACGTTTCCAAGATGAGCAAATGAAATAGCAGTCACATTTCCACTTGGGTCCTGAAACAACATCAACAACTTTCTCTGTGCATTCGACCTCCAGAGCAAAATCTTCCGAGTGTGCTGTGCTTGGGAAGAGAACACTAATGAACCCAGGAAGATGCCTCCTTTCTCTGTGTGTGCTAGCATGCTCCCGGAGATTTACCAGAAATCGCTCCAGTGCTGCCAAAACAGCCCCTCTAAGACTAAAGAGGCAGCTTTTATTCCTGCTGCAAAGTATATACAGTTCTTTTAAATGTCCAGGGCAGGTGAGAGCAAGGATTAGGTTGGTATCTCCCTCTTTCTCTCAAATATCTCAGCAGTTTGGCAGCTGTATCCATCGTAATAGATTAGGTGATGCTGCAGTAACAAAACACCCCTCGAATTTCATTAGGTTCAGACAGTAAAAGTGTATTTCTTGCTCATGCTGCATGTCCACTGAAGATGGTAGAGGGATTAGCTCACTGAGACCCTCAAGAACTCAGACTGATGGAGGAGCCACTATATCAAGCATTCTGGGTCATCATATCAGAAGGAAAAGAGATATAGAGAGGGTCTCGTGTCAGCAATTAAATGTTCCAGTCTAAAAATGACACATGTCACTTCTGTTCACAGTCCATTGGTCAGAACTAGTCATTTAGCTGCGTCCAATCACAGGGGGCCAGGAAGTGCGATCCTACCATGCTCCAGAAGTGCAGAGAACCAGCAATGCTTGGCAAATAGCACTAATGATGACCACAAGGTACCTGGGCTAGGAAGCCAGCTCCGGTGTGCCTGGCTTTCCAGGAAAAAGACTACACTTTGCTTCAGACTCAGAAGCAGCCTCTCATCCTTTGCTATTAAATATGGAGCCTGGAAAGGTCCTGTGATGATCCCAACGGGAGAGTCAAGGGAGGAAATGGTGGCCTGAGGGTCCTCTGCAGGAGAGATTTTATTACCCTCTGGTGACATTTATTGAGCAACAACATATACTATGATGGATGGCTCCTGGAAGCATGACATTTAAGTGTTTATCGATCCCATCATTTGCTGGACAGGACCCAGGAGATGCTCAGAGCCAGGCACAGAGCCAGGATGGCCAGCTGTGCTGTGTAAAGCGGGGCTGACAGATGCCCAAGAATCCAGCCCACTAAGGCACAACATCTTTCTTGCCCCTGCAGGACACATGTGATGCCTTAAAGTTCAGTTCTCCCCTCCCGAAGGACAGGCTGCCTCAGCCCAGAAGGAGGCGCTCTGTCACTCGTTCCTCTCTTGTTTTCTTTTAAATTAACACTGAGGCTTTCTTTTCTCACTCACTTTTCAATTGTGTGATGAATAGCAACGTACCAGGTACAAAGCCTTCTATCCAGTCCCTCCCCAGGACACTTTCCCAGAGCCTGGGAACACGTGCCAACTGTGATCACCCTCCTTGCTCCCGTCTCCCAAGAGCCTCTTGGGACCCAGAATCTCAGTCCTAGCGAAAACTCTAGATGGAATTTTCTCCTCAGCAAAGTCCAAGACTGAGGGAAGCTGGAGTAAGAATGCAATGACTAAACAGGCCCATTGAAGTATGGAGTTCTGAAGTCATGCTGGCTTTGGGAGGGAGAAACCAGGAGTTCTGCAGAACTCAGCTGCAGTGGGAAGAACTACTAGAGATCTCATTTGAGCCAGGTCTGTGAGACCCCTGGGAGAAGAGGCTGTGACTGAGCAAGAACAACACAAAGATTCAGAGGCAGATGTCGGAAGGGGCTCACACAGCTATAAGCTGACATCCAAGACTGAGCCTTTGGGAACCGTGCTATTGACAGCCTAGCCACCTTGCACTGAGGAGACGGAGAGAGATGGGAGCTGTGTGTCTTGCCTAAGATCCAATAGCAGTTATTGGGCAAAATAAGGGCAAGGTCGCAGGGATCCTGGCCCAGTGCCCTTTGCACTGTTGCCAAATGGGTGCAGTGATGCTATAGACTCCAGTAGCCGAGATGCAGCCAAGTCATCTCCGGACTTGGAATCAGAGACGTGCCTGAGTGGCGAGCAGCTTAGGGCTAATTGCTCGAAGTCTTGAGGATTCTGAAGAAAAAGTTTACAGGTACCCCAGAGTCAGGGAGGAACAAAGCTAAAATGCAAGTTATTCTTTCCATAAGATGAATCCTACCTTGATTTATCTTCAGTCCCTCAAGGGGGTTTCAATTGAAATTGGGCTTTTACTGCTCGCATATGGTTGGCAACAAACAGTTAAGTCACAAATTTTGACCTTGAAAATGTTTTCCTTTAATACTATATTTGTAAAGACTCTGAGTTGTAAGTGACACACACAACTTCAACTGGATTAAGAAGGAAAAAAGTAAATTATTGTCCAAATAGCTATAAAGTCAAGGATGTCTACCCAACTGCTGGCATCAGGAACCTCTGTGTGTGTGTGTGTGTGTGTGTCTGTCTGTCTGTCTCTCTCTCCCCTCTGCTTTCCTTTGTTTTCCTTTCATTCTCACGGAGCTGACTCTTCCCGTGAAGTGGTGACATAACTACTGACAGAACCAGACACTCATTTTTGCAACCCACCACCACCAGCCAAAAGAGAGTTGTTTTTGCCTTGTAGACCAGAAAACGTCAATGATTGTCTCTCTTTAGCCTGGCCTCTATCATTTTTCCATCCCAAGCCAACAGCTGTGACCAGACAATGCAGTAGATAGTTGACCAGTCACACATATCCAGAGCTGGGTGTTGAGGACTCACTCTTCCTGGAATGGCAAGGACTGAAAACAGCAGAGGACTGAATCCTAAAGAAAATAAGGATGCCTGTTCCCAGAGGGAGACTGGATGGGTGAGCTGGCAGAAACAACAACCATTTGCTCCTGCTAACCTTCCATGGGACTAGTTTATGAAATGCTGTTCTGCCTTCTACTTTCTCCCTAAGCAGCCATTAGTTACTGCTATTAAATGGCTACTTAGTTTAATTCAGTGAGTCTATTGTTGAGTCTGAAAAGGTTGAACCCAAACGAAACACTGATTGTCGCCCCCTCCCCAACTCCTATTTTGTACTCTGTGCTGGTAAACAAACAAATAAACAAACAAACAAATGAAGTGCATTTCCCGCTGGGGCTATCCAAGTGTCTGTTCCCTGGGAGTATGATTCTCGTGATTTTAGGAGATGCAGGTCCTATATTAACTACAGGATTTAACTGAGGTTTTTTAAGCCTTCAAGTTGTTTCTAAAATGCAGTTGCTTCATCCAAACTTGCTTCATTCAAATTAAAAGTCTCTGCTTACCTAGTTGTTTACAGAAACCCTCACAAATGAGATTAACATAAAAAAAGAAAAAAGACAACAAGATAATTAAGTCTGATTGCTCCAGAGCAGGTTGGTGACAGCCCTGGAAACAGGCCAACACTAATTGACTGGTGATATTTCCCTTACAGTTAATTGCAAATGGTCATTGAAAGCCCTTGAAATTAACTCAGGTCCCCTCAGCTGAAGTGTGGAGAAGGGATTTAGAAGTGTGAAGGAGACAGGGACTTGGAAAGGGGACCCATCGGGGATGTTTGATCTTTCCTGTCCCAGAGTGCTGTTCGACCAATGTCAAATCTTGTCACCTGTCTGGACCTTGCTTTTCTGGTCTGCAAAGTGGCTGTGGGTGGTGAGGGGGGGAGGTCATGCCAGAGTGCAATGATCAGACCTTCTGTGATCTCCATCTCTGATTAAACTTTGACCATTCCTATGCTAGGAATGGCAGGGACAGCAAGATGCCTAGGTGTTCAGGTTGCTTGCGCAGACCTGCCATAGGTAACTTTAAGGAGGGAAAAATGAAACGCAGAGGGCTACCAGTAACAGGATGCTGGCTCCGAGGGAAAGGTGCATTACCCAGACGGGGAGGAAGAGTGAGAGAGGCAAGGAAGACAGCTGGGCAGATTCCCCCTAAGTGAGGCCTTGAAGAGGAAGGTTTAGGTGCATGCAGGGAACGGAGGGGAGACCGGCCTGAACAGAGAGTCTCACGTGTTCAGACAAAGCTCGACATGCCAGTGAGGTCGGGGTGTTCTGCACATTGAGAGAGTTTGCTATTCTTGGTGCCAAAGAACAGACATCGGCCCCTGTTTGTGGGCAGGGCTCACTTGCAACGAGGAACCTTACAGAGACCCAGGGTTCCCCGGGCTTAGGAGGCAGAGTGGTATTTCAGGGTCCAAAGCAGCTTAGTGACCAAGGGTCCTTGCTGGCCTCTCAGTGGAGATGTTTTCTGATATCTACCCTAGTGCCTGGCAGTTAACATAACTCGGCTCACGTCTGCCTCTGACCCCTCCCCTGTAAGGAGGAGTTTTCACTGATTACCCATCACCCTCAGTTTCAGTGGTCCCCCGGCTTCTGCTTCCTCATAGCAGCTACCCTGCTCACATCTTCTTCTGCTTCCTGAGAGCTGTGTATTGCCCTCCTTTTCTGCAGTTTTCGTTTTATACTTTGGCTTCCCATAGCAATGAATGATTTGCTACTGACATATCCAGTTAAAATCCTCACAAAGATGAACCTGATTAGCCTTGATGACAGATAAATCGGTCACTGGCCAGATGTTTGATCATGTGTCCAGTACTAGTCAAATCAGACAGATATAGGACAGAACATGGACCCCTGCCACTAATTTTCTGGAGCCGTCTGTCTCCACAAGCAGCTAGGGGACAGGACTTCTCAGAAGGAGGCTAGGGTGTCAAACTGATTGGCTTGCTTAATGCAAAAAGATACAGAAAGACAAAAGGCAGAGAAATTGGCTGAGAATAAGTACACTGAAGAACTTGAATTCTAGACCTGTGATTCTCAAACTTGAATGTGTACCAGAATCACCTGGAGGGCTCCCCCAGTTTCTGATGCAGTGGATCTGGGTGGGACCTGAGAAATCTCATTTCTGAGAGGTTCCCAGGTGATGCTGACACTGCTTGTCCATGGACCACGCTTTGAAAACCACTAACATTGACTAATTTAGGCCACTTCTCCTGGGCCAGTCAGATATGCTGCCTATTTATGTATGATCCAGGAACTAAGAGTGGTTTTCACATTTTTAAATGGTTGGGGGGAATAAAACCAAAATAATATTTTGTGATGTGAATATTGTATGAAATTCAAATTTCAGAGTCCATAAAAAAAGTATTATTGGAACACAGTCGTACTCATTGGTTTACATACTGTCTATGGCTGCTTTCATGATACAAAGGCAGAACTGAGAAGTTACGACAGATACCACAGGGCCCATGAAATATTTGCTGTCTGGATTTTCACAAATAAATGTTGCCATCCCCTGTTCTAGACTAAGGGGTATGTTATTATTCTAAATGTGCCAGGGATTTATCTGAAGAGAAGAGATAGATAGATAGAGAGAGAGAGAGAGAGAGAGAGAGAGAGAGAGAGAGAGAGATTTCTAGAAATTCTTTTGAGGACTTCTTTGACACACTAAATGAGCTGATCCTCAAGCCTGTGCTTCCTGGGCTCATGATGAAGTGCCCACTCTCCCACAGACCATCTCTGGGAAAACCACCCCACCTCAGCCCTCAGGTGAGGATTTACCTCTTGGAAGCTGGGATGGGGAACTGAGTGGCTGCGTGATCGGCAGACCCGATTTCTCCCCAAACCACAATAGCTCTTCATATTCACTAGTTTAACAGATCATCATCCAGTTGCTTAAAATTACTAGTGTGATTGTGGCTTGCTCTCCCGAACTCCAGGGAAGGGGATAAATGTGCCGAAGGTGCCTCCTGGCCATCTGGGCTTTGTCACTCTGCGTTCCCAGAGTGAACTAGTTGGAACCTTCTGGGTTTACCCTCTGACAGTCTATGATCCATGAACTGAAGAACTGAACAGAGACAAGTGGCTCTTTCTATCCTTTCCTGTCCGTCCTTTCCAACATTTGCAACACACTGATCTCCCATTCGTCCCATTCCTCTTCACTCATATTCCACCCACCCCCACCTTAGCTTTTTAAATTGAGCCCAATAATAATAATTAACTCTTCGTGAGTGTTTATTTTGTGACAGGTACTGTTGTCAGTTTTTCATATGGATTAACACAATTCGTCCTCACAAGAAAACCATGAGGAAGGCAGAATTATGACCCCTAAGAAACTGAGGCACAGAGAGGTTAAGCTACTGCCTAATGTCAAGCAGCTGGTAATTGGAAGATTCTGGCCTGCGGAATCTTATGAATAAGATTCAGACCCTTATTCCTACCATTATGGGGTATTGCCCTCAGCTATGCTTCACTGTAGATTCACTGGGCCTGGGAAAAGTTATCTTTAGAAGATGAAAAGAAGCTTACCCCAAGCTTTATTTGAAATGTGAAAGGTAGAACGTAATAAAAGCTTTTCAAGGAAAACGTCTTTGTGACCTTGAGTAGACAAAGATTTCTTAAACAGGACACAAGAGAGCTAACCGCAGAGACACATAAAAAATGATCAAGTGGTCAACATTAAAGTTAAGAATTTCTATTTAGAGAAAAAGACCTCATTAAGAGAGTGAAAAGTAACCGTTCGTTTTTTTTTAATGGCCAACAAAAGGATATCCAGATGGCCATTAAACATACAAATAGTGCTCGATTTTATTAGTGATCAGGAAAATGCAAATTAAAACCAAGACGTGATATACTAAAGCTAAGCTTTGTCTTTCAACAACCAACTATTGGCAAGGATTTGGAACAACCAGAACACTCATCTACTGCTGGAGGGAATGGAAATCGATACAATCACTTTGGACAACTGGCAGCATCTACTAGAGTTTAACATAGGCATCGCCTATGACCCAGCGATCCTATTTCTAGGCACATCTATCCCAAAGAAATGTGTACATATGTTTACCAAAGAAATGTATCAGAAATCTCATGACAGCACCATTTGTAATAACCCAATGGCAACTACCCAAATGCACATCGATTGTAAAACAGTGTTGCGTACACACAATGGAGTACGATACAACAATAATACACTATAAGATAGTGGTCATCCTGGTAGGATTGGGGGAGGCAGAATCCATAACTGGAAAGGGGGCTGAAGGGACTCCTGGAATGCTGGTCATGGTCTTTCTTAATGTGGGTACTAGTTATACAGGTATGTTCTGTCCGTGAAAATTCATTTTATGATATCCTTATGTGCACTTTCCTGCGTGTGGATTATGTGCGTATTTCCTGTGTGCACATTGATAAAACACTTATAAAATATCTCAATTGAACATATAGATACACGACAGTTTGTACCTGATCCAACTGTCCTGTGATCACGACATGCTTGGATTTCCTAACCCAATGTGTATGTAGATAAGGGAACCCACTTGTGGATTTCTTGTTGAGTGAGCAGTTAAGCTCGGAAAAATCCCCAGTCACCCGCCTTGAAATAACGAAGATGTCCATTCTGAAGGCGACTTCCAAGCATATTCCTAGGTGGGTTAAATCTCTCAAGCATCTTATCTTACGTCGGTTACATGGAGAGAGAGGCTTCTACAGTCTGATCCATCACCTATATCCTGACTGTCAGCAAGTTTCCCTGCTTTATTTAGGCAAGAAACTCTCTTTCTGACTAGGCTAACAGGGAAAGTATTTCCCAAGCCTTGGCTCTGCATTGTGACATCCAAACAGACATGGGAACAGAGGCTGAAAGAAGATCAGAGGCTGAAAACAAGCAGGTGTGTCTGCCTGGGCAACTTATTCAGCCACGTGGCATTCTATTTTAAATTTGAATTAGTTACCAATACTTAAAAATAAGGTTCCCCATAAAACTCTAGGTTTCTGGCTTCTCTTAAAAAAGGCAAGTGCCATCTGACTCCCTGAGGCCCACACCAAACCATTCTCCTCAGTCACATTAGACTCTCAGCCCTGGGGACATGGGGTTGCAACACCCAATGCAGAGTGTCAAAAATCAACAACAAAGGGCCTTCTTCTGATGGACTTTATTAGATATGACACTGGGCATTCCATCCATTGGGTCAACCAATATTAATGGGTCAAGCCTTGTGTTAGGTGCAAAGCCAGAAACTTAAACATTTGGGCCTTCGTTTCATCATCTTTAAAATAAGAGAATCAAACTAGAGATCTTGTACAGTTTCCTCTAGCTTTAAATTTTGATTCATCTAGGATTTTAGTTAACTCTGGAGAAGCATGATGTAACTATGTTTCATGTGTAGACCAGTCATTCCAAAATAGCATGCATGAATTCATATATATAACCACCCACACGCCCATCATGGTCACTGGGGTCCAGCATAGACTTTCTCCTGGAGAATTTGCATATAGAAGCCGCTTAGTAGCCCCAGGAAAAGAGATTATGTGAGAAAACATCCAACTTCCAGACTTAAAGAAGGCATGGATGGTTTTATTCTAGAGGCCTCACCAAATTTCCCCATTTTTTACAGCAGTGTCTGGAAACCCCCAACACTCCCACTCCAGACCTACTGAATCAAAATCTGCATTTGAACAAGGTCCTGCATGATTTATACGGCATTCGTGTTCCAGACATGCTGTTCCAGAGGGTTTAAATGTTCTGCCCCTTATTTCCTTAAAAAGATGACATTCCAGTTTGATCTCTGCCTGTCCCAGCCAACAGTCAGGAAGCAGGAGGAGAGTCAGCAGTCCTTGTTTCAATCCTCGTTCACTGGCAACAGACGTTGTGGATGACATTCACACTCACATTTCCAGAGATAAGCCCACAGTGTCTTAGCCCAGCTCCCCATGGCTTCACCTTTTTCTCTCCTACTCAAGAAAGCATCTCGTAATTCTAACAAGCGGAAATAACGGCTTCAATTTATTATACATTTCTAAAAGCAAATCATGCACATGCCTTCTTCCCATCACTACTATCAAACAGCAATTTACTGTAACTCTCTTCACAACTGCTCACGACACACCCGTGGAAGGAGATGCACAGCTGAGAGCTGCTAGAGGGGGCATGGGAGGAGAGGATTGCTCTGGGAGGCGGGAGAACAGGAATGCCTGGTCCCCTTCCAGGCTCATGCTAATAAGCCTCACCAGCCCTTAACCTCCCTGCCAGAGAAGCAAGCTGGTAATGTGATGAGCTGTCACTACTCATTACAGGGACAGCCAATGGGTCGAGAAGTGTCCACAGGCACAAACCAGCCTGTGGGAGCAGCATAAAGGGGAGAGTGCTATGCTCCGGACAAAGGACTGGAGGAAGGGGGAAAGAGAACAAAGAAGAGCCATCCTTAGGTCAGCTTTTGCCCTGCACGTCCGCCCGGCAGGTTTTCCTCACAGAGGCTATGCGGAAAGCTGCTCAGTAACAGAACTTCCTGCACATTGCTGGCTGGCACAGCTGGGCACACTGGTCAACCAGAAAAATGAACCTGGGGGCCTTTCTGACTGTCCAGCAGTTCCAGGACAGGGGCTATTGGAAAGAAAAGAAAAAAGAGTGAGAGTGTGGACTGGGCAGCACAGATCAGGCTTTTCTGCTGGTCCTCATGACAATTCCACTTTCCTCCAGGTAAATGAGGTAAATCAAACCCCCCACCTACCCCATGTCCCGGTGAGTCATCGGGTCTTGGATCTGAGGGTGGGATGCCACCACAAATTTGATCTGTTCCAGATCCCTAGAATAGAATAGAATCAGTATTCCCTTGTCACAGATGAGGCCACCGAGGCCCCCAATGGTCAAATGACACACCTAATGTCATTAGATCAAGACTGTGTGGAATAGGGGGAACTAGAACTCTGTTTGCATTTCTGCCTCTTAATGTTGGATGTTTCCATGGCACCGAGATTGATGAAGGTGGCAGCCTTGGGGCAAGAGGCAGAAGGGTGATTTGTAAGCACACTTCTCTAAGTCTGCAAACTCTTCCTCTGTTGGCATGCACTGCTACTGCTTATAGCCAAGCCACGCATCTTTCCCATGGAGCCTGCCCTGACACTGACCTGGCACCCTTGGATGTCCTACATGTAGCCTTTAGGAAGTCAGCCCACCAACGAGTTGCAACATTCTGTTGACTACATCATGCAGTATAAGCCTCTCCCAAATAGATTATGAAGTTCTCAGCGTGTAAATACTGTAACTTTTTCCCCTCTCACCACTTCTATTGATAGTAGAGTCCAACATATATTATAAATTCTCAGTAGGTGTCTACTGACAGCAAATGAGTCAGAGGTTACGTTACAGTTTTTAAACAAAAACTATCCAAGCGAGGGAAGGAATTCTTCATCTGCTGAAAAACCAACAAACAAACAAAGGCAGGGGGAAGGGGTTATTTCTGATCTATAAGCACCTTAGGGACAGGCTGTTATCTTTATATTTCTGAGTCCACACCCCTCATCTCCCAATCCTAGCATATTTCCCGGCATATGGAGAGTGCTCAATAAATGCTGATCAAATGAACGCACTGAGGGAAGAAGAAGAGAAAAGGGAAAAAAAGTTAAGGAGAAGGCAAAACTGAGATGTAGAAGGCCTGAGGCAGTGTGCTGATCATTGCCTGTTTGGCTTCAGTGCCAGTCCTGGCCTCTCATACTCCGCTCTGTCCAGCAGTGGTAGCAGTGGGTGATAGCCAGGGCAGCCAACACCTGTGGATTGCCAAGACAGCTCTAGTTTCAGCAGCTGCAGCAGCAGGCAGCTGTGGCCTCCAGTGAACTCTTGCTGTATTCTGCAGCACACCACGTTCTGTGAATTGCAGCAGCAGCCCCCAGCAAGGCCACCACCACTGTGCTCCTGAGCTCCAGAAACTCCCAACTTTGGTTCCTTGAGACGTAGGGGCAATATAGCTTCCTGCCATTTCTTATCTCTGGGAGAGCTCACCTTCCTCTTGATGGCTCTTTCAGCCCTTCAAATGCTTTTGTAATATGTTTCATCTAGTAGTTCTATGATGTTTGAAATATTTAGCATGATTTCTCTTTTTCTGGGTGGAGTTTGACTGATTGAAAAAAAAAAAAGATAAAAAAGAAAGGAAAATGGATGTGCTGTGACCAAAAGCAAAGGTCAGTTCTGATGGAAAATGGGAATGAATTCAGGAGGCATCTCTATTCGATCACAGAACTCTCTGTGCCCAGAGCACTGTTTGAATCAAATAACATCACCCTTCTTTGAATGATGCTTTGGGGTTTAGACTTTCCATCTCTACCCCTCCAACTGTCCTCAAGGATCCTATTATCTCATGCACAGCCAAGCAAAGGATTTTCCCAGGCACCACCTCAAACTTTTGCATCTGTTCTTCTCCTTTGAAAGGAGTGCTCAGCAACCACCTTGAGCTTACTCAGCTCTGAAGCCAGACCTTTAATGCTTGATTCTGTGTCACGTGAGCTACCAGCAACTCCTCAGAGACTTCCCTGGCCTTGTTGCAGTTTATACCATTTTCTCCTTTCATAAATAAAAACTAATGAAGAAAATGTGTACAAGTCCCAGCTTCCACTGGAGGAGTCTCCTCCATTTCCAACCAAACCCTTCGGCCACAGAAGGCATGTAGGCAGGGGGAGGGACTTAGCAGGGGGCTGGTGAAAGCTCCAAGGGCTGAGTCAGGTAGCTGATGAGCCTCTGTGAGCACTTAGCATTTTCCATGCCTGAAAATGGGGAAGGTCATTCTTATCCACCTCCATCCTGCCAAACTCTCCCGCCACCACCAGCCTGTCTCATTTTCTCACTACATTCTTGCTTGACTCTTTCCCACTCACATTCTCCCTCCTTTCCCCTCTGCCCTACTCAAGATGACTTCATCTTTGTAAATTTGGAGGCAAGGTAGTCAGCTGAGAATGTGCAGGTGGGAATGAAGTCAGTGGCTTGAGGAGTGTGGGGAGTGAGACCTCCCCCCACTGCATGGTCAAGGGGAACCTTGATGAATGTCAGTGAAGCCTCCATTGAAACTCAATAGAACTGGGATGATGGGGGGCGGGGCTACCATGACTGTTTCATAACTCTCTCTAGAAAGACCCTGCAGGTAAGGAGTGAAGGAATAGGACAGTGCAGTTTATTCATAGCAGGGGCTCAGCAAAGCTAATGGCCAGGGAGGTGAAGGATTCTATGGGAGTTTTGCAATCAGTGTCGAAATGACCATGAAGTAAATTTGAGGCTCTGTAGGGGAGCAAACAAACCATATCCAACAACTGGAAATTCCTCCTTCCTTGCCCTCCCTGCTCCCATGTCTCCCCTGATCCAGTCCTAAGCTAACAGTTGATGTTCTCCCATGATTTGCCACAGTTCTGGAAGTTATCATGTTTGATTGTATCTAGTAAAAAAAGAACAAAAACTCTTTTGGCCCTATATTTGGGCCATTTCTTAACTTTGTTTTAGTATGGAATATTGTGCTGATTCCTAAGTCTTCAATGGAGATATCTATGGAAGAGAGGTGGTCCCTCACTCTCTTCCCCACATCCATATGCTCAGTCCCAAACTAAGAGAGTTTGCTGCTTTACGATAGTAGGTCTCTTGGTCCTAGTCACTAAATTGTCATAAACAGGGCTCCTTGCATTCCCTATGTCCCTTGGCTCCATTTGGCTCCACTTGGGGAGGGTCATAAGGAGTTAGGCCCAAGTCCCTGCAGGGGGCTCAGCTGGAGAAGAAAGCTCATGTCTAGATTCTGATGGAAGCCTGGGTCCTGCTAGGCTCTGAACCAGAGTAGGACAGGGCTTGTTGGGAGGGACAGCATGAAGACTGAAGTACAGATGACCAAAACACTGACCAATATTGAGGCTGCCCTCTAAATGCGAGAAGGTGAATTTCAAGACCAATGGATAGGACCAGAGACAGAATCAAAGATGTGGATCTTTTTTCCATGGGCTGGAGGAAGGCAGGAAAAGAGAGAGTCATCTCTGGCTAAGTAACACGGCCCAGGTCTTTTAGGGTCTATAGCCCAGGAGTCAGGGAAGTGTGTGAGAAAGTGAGACTAGGAAAGGCCAGGAAGACAGCTAGATAGCCTGACTGCAGAAAACAGCGTTTCTACTTTAAAACTCAGGGTGTAGAGTTTGGGCTTGTAGGGGTGTGGAAGAGCACAGCCTGATGAAAACACGTTTTGTTTGTGATGGGACAAAATACAACTTTCAGTAACTCAACTTCCCTGGTGGTTAAAGAGCCTCATGAGGATGAAGTTAGAAATTAAGTTGGAAAAGGGTCTAGAACGTTATCAGTCCTGGTTTCCTCATGTAGCTTAGAAAGGACTTACGTGGACAGCGTATATAGGGAGGCAGTCTAAAATTAATTTTCTCAAAGCACTCTGGTTGACAGAGTAGGAGGAAAAGAATTTGGCTAGATTAGCACAAAGATGAATGAGTATAAATTACGTATTGGGTAGTTTATCAGTCTGAGCGGGAGAATTAATCTATGATGTGTGTGTCTCTGGATGTGTGTGGATCTATAATTCAGAAATGGCAGTGAGGCAGCATTAAGAGTGAGAAATGGTGCAATTAAAAGAGTCAAGAATCACCTCTGTGAAGGCTCCTGCATCATCATTAATTCAGCCACATTACCTTCCACAAACATTGCACAAGGTCCTGTTGGCAGCCTCCACCGACTCTGAGGGGGACCAGCTGCCAGAGGCATCTCTGAGGCTCCTCGGGGAAATTAGTGATTTGCCTACTTGACCAGCCTCTAAGTTAACCAAGTCCTGCCCAGACCAGCTGTAACTGTTTATACACTCTAACCCTGGAAGAACGAGCAGGAAAAAGAAATGAGAGGGCGATTAGCTACCTAGTGTGGCCAAGGTTTCTGTTTCCATAGATGTGGGGTGGGGCCTGAGGTTCAGCGTTTTTAGAAGCTCCCAGGTGGTGCTGACATGACTGGTCCCAGGCCTGCCATTGAGTAGCAAGGACCTAGGAGCTTCGCATCAGTACCACTGGCATCACCTGGAAGCTTTGTGGAACTGCAGGTCTCAAAGCCATGACAGGCCTCCTGAATCAGGGTCCACATTTGGACAAGTCTACAGACCTGTTCGTGTTTGAGAAGCGCTGCTTTAAAGGATCTCCTTAGAAATATCTGTGACACCCCTGCAGTGATATGCAAATTGCATGTGTGCATTTATGAGTGGTTAAGGAACAGCGGGCATTTCAGTCCTTGAATCCTGTCACTCATTTTGTCTTCCTTCTGGCTTCTCAACTGAAGGAGAGACAATCGAGAAAAAATGGTCACATAGGGAACTCAATACAGAAAAAAAGGCTCTAAACTAGAAGGTCTGGCAGCACCTGATGCTTCCCAAAGCAGAGCTTCTCTCGTAACACGAGCTGGCACTCAAGCCCAGGGACCCCAGCAGGATGGTCTTATAGAAATGCCTGGGTCTGTGGGGTAAACCAAGCTCTTCTGTCCCACTGTCACATGAACAAGGATGGCCAGTCTGCCTCACCCTCCCAGGTGCCGATGGAGACACTGGAACAAACACATGCAGGGCCTGGCCAGCCAGCCCAGAAAGGCAGGTGGGGCCTCATGCTTGACCCACAGTGACATGGGTTGGAAGACTGGGGGTGGGGGAGGAAATCTGCTTTGCTCTTGGTTCCTGTCTTTGTAGAGAATGGGGGGGGGGCAGTCAGATTAGCAACTCCTCTTACCTTTGTGAGAAGCCTGTACATGGGGTTGGTAGACAGATGAAGTTCCCTTACCCAGTCCTACTCAAGATGGGCAGAGGGAGAAGAAGTCTCTGTTCCCTGTGGGCTGGAAAAAAAAAAAAAAATACTAGGAGGGAAGTTCCCATTGGGAAAATGGGGAAAGAGTTTATATTCCCAAAGGGATCCATGCAGGAGAAAGCTTAAGGTGCTCTGATCTGGAAGAGGTACCAGGGCCTTGAAAATTGCCCTCAGTCAGGTTAGGCTGCTGGTGGGTCACCATACTCCCGAATAGAGATGCCAACCTGTTCAATGTGTGGTCAGTTGTGGGTGGAGCCTCCACCACAGCTTCCTTCCCACAGCCCAGAGATGTTCCCAAGGTGGGAGGAAGTGTAATTAATCCCCACTGACCTGCCTTCTTCCCTGCAATGCATTGGCAGTCGCTCCCACGAATGCCTCTCCCCACCTCCTCCCCCAGCAGATTTCCCTTGAAGCCTGTGTCAGAGTCCCCCTCCCTTGCAGAGACCCTGCAATGTGCGGAGTCACTGGGGATTGCATTGTGTTCTAGGAGGAGTGGAAACATCAGCTTGTAGTCAGAAAGCATTTCTATTTATTTAAGCTGTTTGGTTTTGTTTGTTTGTTTGTTTTTGTAAATTGTCTGAAGAGATTTTTTTAAAAAGGTAGCTAAGTTCCCAAGGCTCCTGAAGTCTATTTTGACTGATTTCTCGTTCTAAATAAATATTTGTTCTTCTTCCATTTTTTCTCTTTTTCTGAAGAGGCTCCCAAATTATATGAGCTTCAAACCCTTCCCTAAATCTACGCTCTACCATGCCGCAATCAAGAAAAATAAAACGTGGCCTCTCTGCACAAAAAGCTGAGAAGTTCAGCTCCAGCTGCACCTCCTTCCATTTTGTTAAAAAAACAAACAAACAAACAAACAAAACAACAAGCTTTTTCTGAAGCACCTTCTCTTTTCAGCTGTGATAAGAAGGATGGAAGCCAACAGCGTCCTTCAAGGGCTCCTGGCAAATGGGTTGACATTCAGATTCTCCTAGAAGCAATGCAGGTTCCCTCCACTCCCTTGGAAAATGTCTAATTAAAAACAAATCAGAAGAAAAAATCAGCTCCATTCTCTTCATGTTGTCCATGCCTGTCAAAGTCACCTGTGAGTCTGCCTGCCATTCCCTGCCACTTTCTAAAGACCTATTTCATGCCTAGGCTTCAATCACACTTTATCTTCAGGAAATGGGGAAGAGCAACAGGTTAGGACTCACTCAAGGCAGTAAGTGAGGGCAGTAAGCCTACGACCCCTATGATGAGTTGTCCAGATTTGGGAGGGAGAAATCACCTTAAGTTGACTGAGGGAAACTCAGCTGGATAAGGGTCATTTGAGTCAAAGGTCCAGACTAGACATCTGTCAGTAGAATTGGCAGTCATCAATGCCAGGCTTTTCACCTGGGATTGAATAATGCATGAACTTAAACAGGAAACCTGCATTTAAGTACTGGCTCTGTGCAGCTTCTCTCTCTCTCTGTACTAGCTCTGTGCAGCTTCTCTCTCTCTCTCTCTCTCTCTCTCTCTCTCTCTCTCTCTCTCTCTCTCTCTCTCTCGATTAACCATGAGATTAAAGGGTTCCAAGGAGGAGGAATCACACAGCCGTGTCCAATTCTACTGAAAAGATGCATAAGATAGGTGTTGTTCCTATGCCTCCCATCAAATTGCAAGCTCACCGAGGGTCAAGCTTTTGCTACTGCATCATGCTATATCCAAAAGAGTGCCATCCCTGCCCCTGTTGTGACAATGAGCACCACGGAGGCAGATGTACAAAGTACAAAGCGCCTCACCAGGGAAACATGAAACAGACAGGTGAGTCCGACTTCCTGCCGGTGACACAGGCTACCTTTGACTGAGAGTCCATGCCAAGCTTGGCTGTGCTAGGCATATAACAAGTTGTATCCCATTTAACATTCTCAACAACTCTAATGGAACTTGTATTATGTCCATTTGACAGCTTTCCCAATGTCAGGGTGCTGATCAACGTTAGAGACCAGTATGACCAGTATGCCTCACAATGTGGTTAAGAAGGTGGACTCTGGATCCAGACACACCTGGATTTGATTCCTGGTGTTGCTACTGACTGACAACATGATCTTGTATTTCTGGGTGTCAGTTTTCTCACCTGTAAAATGATCAAATTGGATTAGAAAAAGCACCATCATTCCTTCCAATACCACATTCTATGACTGTGGGTTATGTGGGTGCAGAAAAATAGGTGGTTTGGGGGAGTTTGAACCATGACTGACAATTAGTCGATACCCACAGGTGTATCCTGTTGGTCACCACATTGTCTGTTACCAAGTTTTCTTCCCTAAGGCTGCTCATAGACAGATGACCTGTTGTTGCTGCCACCCCGCCCAGGCCCAAGGGACGGAGCACAGTTTCAGAGTTGCTCCTCATTCAGTGGGTACCAGACAATGCCTAGCCTGACAGTGTGGTGAGGAAAGAGCAGTTCATCTCTGCTGGCCTAATGCTGGGTTATTAAAGTGGGTGGCCAGAGGAGCAACAATGAAGGGTGGTCTGCCTTCTTCTGGAAAAAATCTGAGATAAATGCATTTGCTTGTTAAGAATTATGACCTGGAACCCTTACTATACATTTTAAGGGGACACCTTGATGTCTGGAGTGGAGAAGAACCAAGGGGGGGCCTTCTGAGCGTAACCATACCCCCCAATGGCCCATGGGGCTTCCAGTTCATGAAAGGACATCATGCATGTTCTCTCCAAGGTACAGGGCTATGCAACAGAAGGGGATTTGTTCTCTATTGCTCCAGAGAATGAGTGAGGACCAACGAGTAGAAGTTACAGGGGAGGTTAGTTTCAGCTTAGCGTAAAAGACGGAACAGCAGGGTAGCCAAGTGCATGAGCTTTGGAGTCAATGAGCTGTATGAACTTAGGCCTCTGATTTGACTCTCAGGACTTCAATTTTCTCATCTATAAAATAAGGATAAAGTATTTAATGTGTTCAGCTTTGTGTCTAGGCCATATCATCTTTGGTTCCATTAGGATTAGCAAGAGTATTTTAACAGAGTGCTCTGACTCTGGGCAAGGCAGCTAGGTCAGGGGTCAGCCTCCGAGACAGGGAAGGTTTGGGTAAATGATCATCTGACCAGAAAGAGATATTTCAGGAGCGAGATGGGGCCCTGTCTCACCCCAGTCTGGGCAAGGCTTTTCTGTGCAGCTCACCCATTGCACGTGTGCTTTGACTTTGGTTTCTGAAATGGAGGTCTGGTTTTGTTTTGCTTTGCTTTGTTTTGTTTCCTGGAAAAGGACAAAGGAGCAAGACTATGTACTAGAAGTATTAGAAGTTCTTCTTCAATGGATCCTCAGAGCAGCAGTTTCTGAAGTCTCTTAACTGGAAGAGAAAAGAGCAGAATGCACCATCTCCAGCAACGTATCTGCTTTAGGCTGAGTGACCGGGAGCAGTCCAGTCCAGTTTTCTATACTATTGAGTATCCTGTGACTGTCTCTATGGCAACCCATGGCTGAGCTGCCCCAGATCATAAATGGACACAGTTAACCTCTCCCTCACTGAGGCCAGAAGACCCACGTATCCCAATGGATACTTGGTCTCCACTCATTCTGAACTAAAGTAACTGTGGCGATACTGCAGCTTGCCAAAAGAATTTTTGTTATAGCAGCAGAACCTATTCTTCGTATGCTGACGCACATAAAATGGGATAAATTATCTTAGCTGCTTTGTCAAGGATAAGATGGGGAGATTGCACATAACTGCATCCTCTGAAATGATCGAGGCATTTCTAGAGGGCAGAAAGGCTCCAAAACCCCACAAGAAATCATGTTTGAAAACCCTCTGGTCTAGACTTTAAGTGCTACAGGAGTTGGAAGAGGAAAAAAAAATCTCTGAAGACTGGAGAAGTCAAGGAAGGCTTCATGGAAGAAGTGACATCTGAATAATCCTTGAAGGATAGATAGAAGGTGGGCAAGAAAGTTTCCAAGGGACCCGTGTTAGATGGGTCCTTGGAAAGCTCTTTACTCTGGACTTCTTCACCGACTTTCTATGTCCAGATCATTCTCATTCCTTCTTGGCTTCCCAGTCTCTCTCTGATCCTGGTCTAAGCTGACACTTTTCTAAGTTTCTGTGACCAGGAAGGGGGAGAGAGTCTCTGTCTAAATCACTCATTCATTTAACACACTGAACACCATCTGCATGAGACAACTCTGCTTGAGAAAAATTAAGAGCAAACATCATGCCTTCACGAACTGTCAGCCAATCGATCAAACAGCCACTCAGGCAGGCACAGGGGAAAGAAACAGAGCAAGTGCAACTATTTGTTAAAAATAGCACTTTGGTCTCTATTAGAATAACATACATTCATTGTGGAAAAATAGTACAATGATGAATAAAGTAATCTTACTATTCAAAAATTTTATATATTGTTTATATATAAATATATATCTTATATGGATATGTATTTATAATTTATATGTAAATGTATATTTAAAAAACACCAAATTCTTGATGACTTAACCCAACAAATCTATTTATTGTTCATGCTGCAAGCCCCACAAGTTTGATGAGGGCTCTGCTCCACATAACCATTCCATACTATCTTATTATGTTTGTGTCTTAACATAGCGCTTCATGTTTTCTCTGAAAGTAGAAGAAAGATATGGGAAGTTGACTACTCTCAATTAAATGCTTCCACCTTTGTGGAAGTCATGTTGGCTCACATATCATAGGCCAAAGTTAGTCACATGGCCAGACCTAGCATTGAGGTTGGCAGGAAAAAACAATGTTTCCTTATGCCTAAAAGGGAAGGGGGACCTGTTATTGGTAAACAGGCTGCCATGCAGAGTGTTCCAACACGTGAATGTACCATATTTGTTCTAATAATTTCCCTGCTCTTGAAAGAGCTGATATAAAATTTGATGATCTGGGCCAAACCTCAGGAAAGATATCACATTAGAGGGCAACTTAGATCTGAAATGCCACAGTAGAAACTAGTGTCCACTTTTGAGAATGGGAAAGCTGGAGAATGCTACTAGAGAACCAGAGTTCTCAGCTGCCTCCGCAATGTTCCAACAGATGTGTAGGTGCAGTGTATTACAAAGAAGTCACTTCACCATCAGATGAGCACGAGCTCACGCAGAACCTAGAGATGGTGCAAAGCATTCTTATCTATTGAGTCTCATCTCAGTCCCTAGAGTCTTCATTGGCAGCATGTCAGAGGTCCCTTTCCTTTCTGACCTCCACAGCCCTATCTTCTTTCCTCCCTCCATGATCCCATTATGTCGTCCACACCTCTGCCTTCCCCTTTTCCCCAGCTGATGCCCCCACTCCATCCTGGAGAAATTCTGCAGGCCTCTCAAGTCCTGAACATTTCCCCTGATACAGTCCTGAAGTATTAGGGCACCTAGGTCCACCATAGAAGAAGGATTTAAATATTTCTGATTCTGCAAAATGGAGCATCTACACCCTTTCTCTTGCTGATTTTGCCCACCTGTGAAAATGCACACAGAGCATTGCTAAGTGGTGCCTGAAAATGAAACTCACCAGCCTCTTAGGATCCAAATCAGAACACATGTTGACTGTGAAAGAGCCACTTCAAAAATCTGTTTCCATGGATGTATGGTCAGTGGGGAAAGGGTTAAAATCACATGTGAAGGGGAGGTGGGCCTCCTGCCCTTTGCTAATATGAAGGGCCAGAGTCCAAACCATTAACCAAGCCATTTTTATACATGAGTGGGGTCACCCAATTCAAAAGGATAGGCAGTAATCTAACAATCAATCCTCTCATTTCCTTCCACCCCGCCCACGTGGTAAGATTAATGAGTGCCCTGGGAGCCTGCCTCATCAGGCCAGGACCCACAAAGCTTCTCGTCACTCCCACACACCTGAATGCACTCATCCTTGCCATGTTGAGAAGCGCTAAGACCCCAGGATTTGGATTCTGGCTTTAGAAGGAGACAGAAGCCTATTTAGGGGTTCAAGGTAAGTTTTATAATCCAATTCTGCTCCTTTAGAGAGCTCTGCCTTGGAGTTGAGTTCAAAGGGGTTCGTTGTTCCCCATACAGCTTCTCCTTGTGTATACCTCTTTTGGGGACGATGTGATGGGTCAGATCATAATTTGGGTGGTGCAGAGGCCCTTTGCCAGGACAATATCAAAACCTACTCTTGACCTAACAATGTGCTATGCAGAGGTGGGTGAAGGCATCACAGAGGAGGTGACATTGGAGCAGCATCTTGAAGGATGAATAGAAATCTGACAGGCAGTTAAGGGTACTTATTCCTCGGGCTTCTTGAGAAGTGAAGAGGGGAGTACTTGGGGCAAGGTTGCCTGGGGAGCATCGAGCTTTCCTAGAGCCACAAAGGATGGCTCTGCCTCTTTGATGTTCTCACCATCTAATCTGGCTTGTCTAAGTGATGGATGGCCTGGGAGGACTGTTTCTCGGCAGGTAAGGGATTCTGAGTTGGCTAGGTCGGCATGTTTTTGGCAGGCTGTCTGTCTTGATTTGTTGCTTTGAAGGGCCATTGCTCAGAAAGCTTTTGTTATCAGCAGAGCCTGGGGCTGCTGGGTCATATCTGTTTCTGTGTTCTAGCAGGCATGCATGCCAGGCTCAAAGCTTGGTTATCTTTATTATCCAGTCTTTAGTAACTCCAAGCCTGGAGGAGGAATGGATCTTGGAGGAGTTAGACAAGTCTGTCCATTTGATGTTTGGTGGGCGGGGGATTCTGAAATGCATTGGAATCTTTGGGTTGACTGGTGGAGACTTGGTGAGTAGCCTGTGAACTCAGGTGGAGAATGAGACGTTTGATACAGACAAAAATAATGGCAAGTAAGATTGCTATCCACTCTATTACATCGTGCATTCAATCACTAACGCAGCACACTTTTACTGAGCTTCCATTTTGTTTCAGGTGCTGGGCACAGATAAGAATGGCACCTACTTTCCCCAGGAATAAACCAATGAATACAGTAGCGTGTGAACATGCCATGTCAGAGGGAAGTTCAGAGGTCCTTGGGAGCACGGAGGAAGGTGTCTGCCTTAGTCTAGGAAGGGGCATAGTAGAATGAAGTCAAAGATGACTCAGCCACTAAGTACTTACCACACCAGGTAGGATTGTCATAAGGACCCAATGGCTATTTCCAGGATGCATAAACATTGTGTAAATAGTAAAGCAAAAGAGAAGAACAGAATTATTTTTATTGACTCTCCAGCTATGTAACACAACAGAGTCCTTTAAACAATTGTGGTTCCTGCCTCTTAACCCCTGTATCTAGCAATTCCCCATATCACTTCACCTTTCCAGAATGCTTTTTTCCCAATCTTCTTCTTTACCAATCCCAAACCCACATTTTCCTCAATAGTCGCCTTGATCCAGCTTCATGTAGAAAGCTTTTCTGAACATGCTGAGTGCAACGTCCCCCTCCGCACTCCCACACTGGATTGCCAGTGCTCTGCCTTCCACCATACTGCTAGGAGAGGGGATCTGGCAGGGAGGGGATCTGCTCTCATTTCTTCTGGTCTCAAATCCCAGACAGTTCAGGTACCTCCTACAACCAACATGGCTTTCAAACATTCTTAATGTTGTCCTCAATTTGTTTCATGAATGAAAATCTCATTTTTCCCACTGTACTGTAAGCCACTCAAGGGCAGGGCCAATGCCCTTGGAAGCTTTTCTTTGCTTTACACTGGCTGGCATTGGGAGAAGCACTGCGTAGTTTTCATCACTTTATCAGCAAAGCTGATAGAAATGAGGCTGTTAATTTCATCTTTGGGACTTCATTTGCAATTAAACGGATGGTGATGCCTTGGTTATGGCTTAATTAATAAATTCAATAAACATGAATTAAGGATCTATGATGAGTCAGAAGCTGTGCGGAGCTCTGGCTCCACAGAGACGAATGGCAGGTCTCAGCTCTCAAAAAAGTTCGTAGTCTAGTAAGAAATGAGTGTGTGCAAATAGATATTTATAATGCCAGGGATAATTGCTGGAGAATAGGTTTGCTTAAAGGACTGTGAAAATCCAAAGGAGGGAACAAGAATCCATGCTTTGCTGACATGATGGATCATCTTGGTTTTGAAGGATGCAAACAAAATTTCAACAGAATCAGGGAGAAGTAATAGGGAGTGCAAAGACACAGATGCAGGATGAGGCATGAAGGCATATTTGAGGAATTGGAGCATCTCAGTGTGTCTAGGACATGGGCTCTGTGGTGGAGAATGGTATGAGGTCATGAAGGTCCTTTTGTACCAGCTCAAGCATTTGGACTTTATGCAATACTCACAGAGTCAACGAAGATTGGTAACACACGGGGACGGCGTGATCCTGTTTTTCTTCTAAGAAGATACCTTTTGGTCTATCTCTGCTTGAGTGCTAAGAAGGGCTGCATAGAGAGTCTTGAGGATCCAATGGATTGAGGAAAAGCAGCTGATGACAAAGACCAGTTTAAAAAGCAGATATAATAATACTCTGACACACTGAGATTACTCTGGCAGTGGGGAGAACATGTCAACTGTAAGAGGAAGGATGGAAGAAACAGTGAACCATTAAAAGGAAGTGGGATACTTGTACTGACTTCTTAAAAAGACTTTTATATAAAAATGAAAAAGTATTCAAAATAGCTAAATATGGACATTAAGTAGATTGGTTCCAATACAAGCAGAAAACAATTTAGAGAGTAAACGGGTAGGTATAATTTAATACCTTGTCCACTAATGTGTAACTGTAATAGATCATTGCACAGTTTAACCTCTTCTTCTCCCAGGCACGAGTAGAATTAATCCATATGAAAACCCTGCTTGTACTGAAACCTGAAGGTGTGTTCAAAGTTCTTCAATTGCATCTCAAGTCCTACTAGGCAACCTCGCTTCCATCTTGGATAGCCTCTACAGCGGTGCTGACAACGAGCCCTCCCATTCTCTGCTGTTGGGAGAGGTGAGATAGATGGTGTCGTAAGCATAAAGCATGTTGGGAGGCTTCACAGGGTGGCAGTACTCCATTTAAATTACCAGATTCCAAAATCTCACCTTCAGTTTTGCAGATCCCCAAATCCAATTTCCTCAGTGTTTTAAAGTTAATTGAGTTCAGAAAGGCTGAGCTAACAAAATTTTGCCAATTCATTAATTTACCACAAGAAACATAACTGCTAGATAGACTCGTGTCCTCTATCCCCGCTGACACATTTACTCCAGTTTTGACATTTCTGCAAGAAGCCAAATTATAATTTAAAAGTTGCATGGTGAGCAAGGAATCCCAGCAATGGGAGATAGATGTATGCAGAAATAATTGATGCCACTAGGTGTGGTTGTTGTATGCCTCCAAAAATTCTCAGAGGAATTTTCCTTCCCATACACTCAGCAGCACCAGTCTCCTGGTGGCAATTTACCCCAGTTGTAGACAAAGCATTTAGGAAACAACATTATCCGAGATGCTCATATTACTTACCATAGAAATTGAAAAGTAGTAGGCAATATCAAGCCTCAGAATGAAATCTGATTATATTGGTCTATAGTTCTAACAGAAATTGTTTCACTGACAGATTTATTAAACATTGAGACAACACGTATCTGGCATTTTCTAAGTGCCAGGCATCATGTTACATCAATAAACAAGACAGACTCTCCTGTCGGGAGGCTCTGAATTCAGGAAGCAGACATGTTGGCTGGTAATTACAATGCAGGCTAATGTTTGCTGTAATGAAGGCTTGTTCTATAAGTGGTGGGAGCCGTGAGAAAGGGCCCTAATCCTGACTAGGGGTCAAGAAAAGTGGCACAGAGGCCAAGAAGCTTAAGCTGATCCTATTTGAGTATCTAATTTTCACAATTAAAAACATGCATTTTTCTAACCATATATTACCAATAATACAATCATATGGAGAACCGCTGTTAGCCTTGTGGTATGTTTCTTTTTAATTTTATATGTAAAAATTAGTACGTCTAAATTTGCAATCATACAGTGTCATGCTGCTTGCACTTAGCATGATAACATGAGTCATTCCCACGCAACGTAATACAAGTACATTAAAAAAATTACTGCGTGGTATTCCATCACCTGGATATGAAGTAATTTATTTAACCAAATTCTGTTGTTGAACATTTAGGTTAGTTTTAATTATTCAATATATGAAAGCCATAACTGAGAGGACCTGAGAGGCTCTATGGTCAAATTATTTCCCTTTGCAAATGAGGGAATTGGTTTCTAGGGAATTTCAGTGATTTCCCCTGAATTATATAGCTAGGTTATTTGAGAACTGGGTTTGTACCCTGATGAAATGCATTTGGGGAAGGAGGAAGAGAGGGTGTGTTATCTGAGATTTGATAAAAACAAAAGGCACTAGAAAAATGCCTTCGGCAGGCAGAACTGAGGGCTCTAAAGTGGAGAGAAAAGGAAAATGACAGTGTTTGGATGATGCCCGTGTGCTCCTGGGAAACACTGCCCATTCAAGCACCAGCCTCTCAGTATGCCGGAAGGTGAGCAGGGTGGCTCTTCTGAAGACTACTTGATACTGTATATCAAGAACCTGGAGAAACCCCTTGAACATCATGACCCAGCAGTCCCCTCTCAAGAACCATCCTAGGGAGTTGGCATGTACATGGGTAGTCAGTAAAACATTGTTTATAATACGAAAAAAGAAACAGATTGATAGATGCTTAGATGATAGATAGATAGATAGATAGATAGATAGATAGATAGATAGATAGATAGATAGATAGACAGACAGATAGATAATACATAGAAAGAATCTATAAATTTCCTTATATATTATATATATTCTTGCTATATATTTTATGTTACTTATGATATATAAAGACATTTATTATAAGGAATTGGCTTACACAAGTATGGAGGCTGAGAAGTCCCACAATCTGCCATCTGCAAGCTGAAGACTCAGGAGAGCCAGTGGTTAGTTCTGAGAACCAGAGGGCAGATGTATAAGTGCCATTCCCAGGGCAGAAAACCAATGTTCCACTCCAAGCTGTCAGGCAAAGAGAGCAGATTTCCCCTTCCTCCGTCTTTCTGTTCTATTCATGCCCTCAACAGATTTGATGATGCCCCCCACACTGGGCAGGGCAATCTGCTTCGCTCAGTGAGTTAGAAAAACTACCCAGTCCTCCTCCTGAGTCGGAAAAAAACTTCAGTCTTCCTCCTGTGTCTCTCCTCTCTACTCCTCGTACTAAACACTTACAATGCTTCTGGTCACCAAATCTGTGTGCGTTTTTCCCCACACCAAGCAATTCTTCACAACACCAGCTGGGTACTGCACAATTTAACTCTGTTCTGACACTATCTACTTGAAGATAGCACTAGGACTCACAGCTTAAGGGCTCCTACAAGACCGCTCCCACCCCACATCAGATGACAACTGCAAGTTCAGGTTGTCACCTGTGCTTCTGATAGATTGGCTACATATCAAAGGTTCCCCAAACCCCCTTCTTGGGGTCAATAATTTGCTAGAGCAGTCCAGAGAACTCAGGGAAATACTACTTATGTTTACCAGTTTATTAAAGGATATGATAAAGGGTACAGATGAACAGACAGATGAAGAGACACATAAGGTGAAGTCTGGGCAGGAACTGGGCTGCATCGCCCTCCCTGTGTTTACCAACCTGGAAACTGCTCAAATCCCCTACAATTGGGATTTTATGGAGGCCTCCTCATATAAGCGTGATCAATTATTAAGTTTGTTTCCAGCCCTTCTCCTCTCTTCCCTCTCTGGAAGAGGGAGGAGAATGGGGCTGCAATTCCAAGCTTCTAATCATGGCTTTGTCTTTCTGGTGACCAGCCCTTGTCCAGAAGCCATCCAAGAGCCCACCCAGCGTTACCTCAATAGAACAATAAATGCTCCCAGCGCTCTTATCACTTAGGAATTTGCAAGTGTTTTAGGAGCCCTGTGTCAGGACAGGGACCAGTATTTATATTTTCCATTATTTCACACTCAGTCTACTGATTCAGACGGAAATCTCTTTCAGGAACATCCTCACAGACATACCAAGAAATAATGTTCAGCTAAATATCTGGACACCCGGTGATCCAGTCAAGTTGACACGTAAAATCAACCATCGAAACATTCAATGTTGGGAAAAGGTTAAGTAGACTATGGTACATTCACAAGAAGATGAGTCATGTTCTGTGATGACTTCTTTCTCTTTTTCAATGTTCGGCTTTTTCTGGCTCACCTGACCCCTCTCTGTCTGCATGAACTTTCAGGGCCTCACCACACATTTTATCCAGCAGGCTGCAACTTACCCCAGTCAGGTCAGTCTCCACCTTCCAAACATGTATTGTTCTCTTTTCTTTGACCACTTTAGTGGGATCCCAGGAGAAAGAAGAGATAAACACACAGGATCAATCTGCAGTATTTCATTGGGAGACCATTGCTTTTTATTTACGTTAAAAAACAAGTCAAGAGTAATAAAAATAGTCATACTCTTTAATCCAGGAATTCCACTTAATGTAAGTAGGCGACCAAAAAAAAAAAAAAAAGGCAGCAAAACACAGGAAGAGCTAAAACTATGACTGTCACTACAGTACAAAACTGGTAGCTAGCTATTTAAGCTCCAACGGTATAGGATTAGTAATTTAAAATGCAGTGAATACATATAAGATAGTATTAAGCAGCTTTTAAAAAAATTTAGGTGATAAGATTAAGATCAAACTTGGAAAAATTCTTGTTATAATGTTAAGTAAAACGGCTGGTTACAACTGTGTAAAATACATATATAAGCATGGAAAAAAGATAAAAAATAAAGGCAAATTATCAAAATTGTATATAGCAATAATGTTTCATGTGATGTGTTCTCTTCTGTTCTGAAAACTTTCTCTAATGTTGTGACATCGGTTTTACATTAAAAATAAAAACAATACCACTCCCAACACTCAGTATAACGTGGTTATTTTAGTGTATTGAGACATTGAATGAAATGCATTTGAATATGGCCACTGCATGGCTCCAAGGCTTTGGTTGGAGGCCAGGGATCCCAGCACCTACAGCTGGCCTGTTGCTCTGTCATGAGATCATTTTCCCATCTGCAGGCAGCAGAAGCATGTAAGAGACTGAGCCCCACAGACAGTGTGGGTTTGTGCCTGTGAGTTGGTTGTGTCAAAATACATTGTATTTCACATCTTTATGCCTCCTAGCAAGTACCAAGAGACACACAGTTCCTTCCTGTGCCACTTGCTCAAAGCTTTTGTTTTTTATTGTTCTAAACATGGATTTCTTTCCAAAATGTGGAGTTTCTCATTACCCAGAGGATACCAGTAAACTCTGCTTTGAGTGTGCACTGAAGGAAAATGCCATTCTCGTTTTCCATTCCATTGTTGGCATTCCATAATGTAGTTGAACAAAGCATCCAGGGACTGGATCCCACTATGACCATGCATGTGAGAAGTAGTTCCAGGTGACTTTCTGGTAAGTGACTCTGAGCATAAGACAAACCGAAAGCCAGCACTCCAAGCCCAGCTAACCAGCTTAAGATCACATGGCTCAGACTAAAGCATCTCACGTGGAAGTGGAAAGGACTCTAAAAGCTCTCTAATCCTACCTCCTGTACTTTGCACAAGTCCTTTCATCCTCCCATCTCCTTGAAGCTGTCAGCCAGTATCTGCTTGATGTCTGCAATGAAAATAAACTTTTCAGAGTGCAGTATATATCAGAATCATCTTCCATACATTGTGGTACATGCTGCCTCTCTGAGAAGATCACTTGTAAGTCCCATAAAACTGGAAGGCCTACTATGCAGCCAGCACTGTTCTAAATGTTTTGTATATGCTAACTGACTTCATCTTCAGATAATTTTTGTGAGATGAATGCTAACATTACCCCAATTGATAGATGAGGACACTGGAGTCCAGATAGTTTAAGTAACTTGTTCAATGTCAAAGTCACATGACTAGTAAGCCGAAACAGATGCTGGGTAACCCCAGGCTATCTGACTCCAGAGACCATGCTTTTAGCTACACTATGCTGCTCATTGAGTATAGGCTCACCTGTAAAACCTGCTTCTGCCTTCTGGAGCCACACCGAACCAGAAAGCTTGACTCCCCCGCTACATGCTAAGTGTCCAAATACTTGAAAATTGTCAGATCTTTCTACCATTTCTCTGCCATATTTTCCTTCCTCTGCACAGTTCTGCATCTGCCTTCCTTCCACGATCTCTCAGTCACTTCACCAGGCAACTGAGCCCTCAGCACACCAAGCCCTACATCTTCTCAGTCTTACCACTTCACCGCTCGGCTGAGCTTGACCAACCAGAATCTCATTTATTTTCATGTATGGAACTAGTGCATATGGAGCCTGTGATGGCCAAGTCTTCCAAGGATAAACCAGATGTATAATTTTCTGTCGCCTCTCTCAAAACCTCAATAGGGAATTGGAGGGTCTGAAGTCATTCAGAAGGAGAGGCAAGAACTGTTAATGCATTAGAACAAATTTTCTCAATCTGATTTTCAAAGAAGACTGGCTTTTCATTTCCCCATAGAATTCATACAGCTACCAAATGGGGAGGGAAGGAAGAGGGGGAGTAACAATATGTAAAGTTTCCAAGCAGGAAAGAAGCCACTGCTATCTCTATTCCCACGTCACCACTAAAAGCTCTAGCATTTGGCAGAAGTGTGAGGTGTGGGGAGGTCATTTTAACTATATAAATTGCCAGATGATGCTGATAAACGGACCTATTAGTGGGATCCCCTCTATTGGAACTAAGTTTATATTTACCATGGAAAGAAACGACATGAAGGAAAACAAAGGGCTCCAAGCCAGAAACCAATCAGAACAGACACTTGGCATCAGAGAGCATCAGAAAGGACACTGGCCGATAGGATAAAAATGTTTCTACTGACTAAATACCAGTCAGCATAGACTTTCTAATGGGTACGTTTGGTCAAAATTTGGACTTACAATGTTTAGTAAAATTTTTTAATTACCACAATTTTTTAATACAATTAAAAGAGAAAATATATTTGACATGGATAATGTTGTTTCATATCACAGAGATAATATTGTTTACAACCTCGTGCTTAACCAGGGTTACGCAGCTCAATGATGACTCAATCGGGTTCTTTATTCTATTAGTTCTTGTGCACTTGCTTTCTCCTAAATCACATTTTCAGTTCTCAATGATAGATCATCAGGAATGGCAGTGGCAAATGTTTGCTTCTTTTTAACAGAATTGGCAATAATTGGATCAAAGGTGGACTGAGAAATTATGGAAAGATTTCTCACTGAAAACTACCTCCCACATTCTGCTAGACATCAAGACACCAGAACCCAAACTAAAAGGTTGAGTGCCTGAACCCAGATGATGGCAAATGAGTTCCTAAACCACACTTCAACTGGACTCAGTGCCCCATGTTTGTTAATGTTTGTTGCAGCCTTTGTATGTGGTTTTAAATAGCACATCACTGAGCCACTTCTTGACAACTGAACAGAAAATCAGCAAATGATGGAAAAGAGACAGCTTTGAAATGTTGAGTCTTTTGTACCAACTTAGGTCTTTTTGGGAAATTGTGATGTTTGATTTTTCAACCATAAAATTATGATATTTGTATCCCTAAGGTGATACTTCCTGCTACAGAAGACACTAAATAAGTCATTGAGAAACACCACTTTAGGCAAACCTCTTGAAGTTATCAAAACGTTTTTCTCATTTTATTTATTTGTTTGTTTATTGATTGGTTGTTGAACAAGTCAAATAGTGCTATATGGCTTAAAACAAAACAAAATAAAAACAAGAACTATGGTCAAATCAAAAGACATAGGAGGGCTGAATGGATAAGAAAACAAAACCTGTACATATGAGAGACTCACTTCAGATTGGAAGATCCAAACAGACTGAAAGTAAAGGGATAGAAAAAGATATTTCATGAAAATGGAAACAAAAAAATTTTAGTATAAAATAACAAATTCTATATTCCGCTCAATACATTTTAAGAATGAAAGTAAAATAAAAATCAGAGAGCACAACAACAAACCTCTACAAATGGAACTTCTAAAGCTGTACTTTGGACAGAAGGATACTGATATCAGGATGAAGCATAAGAGATGTAAGAATAAATTTATTCTTTTACTCAATAAAAATGTAATTTGTGCTTTAAAAAAACAAGAAAAATTGAAACAAAAAAATAGCTGGGATAGCAATACTTATACCAGAAAAAATAGACAAAGTCTATTACAAGAGACAAAGAAGGACCCAGTAATCCCATTTCTGGGTATTCACCCAAAGAAATCCAGAAAGCTACCTTGACGGGAGTTGTACATGTTCATTGCAGCATTGTTTATAATGGCCAAGATTTGGATGCAGTCTGCGTGTCCATTGATGGATGAATGGATAAAGAAGAGGTGGTACATACGAGGTCTGACACTAAGTTTGTGAACTTGTTACAATGATGCTGCTAACCTTTTTTGATACCAGAGGGATTATTCATTATGAATTTGTACCAGCTGGACAGTTAACCAAGTTTACTATTTGAAAGTGCTGAAAAGGCTGCATGAAAAAGTTAGACGACCTGAACTTTTCACCAACAAGTCATGTCTTGCATCACGACAATGCACCAGCTCACACGGCACTGTCTGTGAGGGAGTTTTTAGCCAGTAAACATATAACTGTATTGAAACAGCCTCCCTGCTCACCTGATCTGGTCCCCAATGACTTCTTTCTTTACCCAAAGATAAAGGAAACATTGAAAGGAAGACATTTTCATGACATTAAGGACATCAAGAGTAATACGATGACAGCTCTGATGGCCATTCCAGAAAAAGAGCTCCAAAATTGCTTTGAAGGGTGGACTAGGTGCTGGCGTCGGTGCATAGCTTCCCAAGGAGAGTACTTCAAAGGTGATCATAGTGATATTCAGTAATGAGGTATGTAGCACTTTTTCTAGGATGAGTTCACAAACTTAATCAGACCTGGTATATACAATGGAATATTGCTTGGCCATGGAAGGGAATGGGTTCTCACCATCTGCGTCAGCATGGATAGACTTGGAGAGTATTGTAACTGGGTGGGGTACGTCAGACAGAGATGGACAGATGTAATGTGATTTCGATTATATGTGGAATCTAAAGAACAAAATAAACAACACAACAGAAACAAACTCATAGATACAGAGAGCAGTTTGATGGTTGCCTGATCGGTACATTTGGAGGGGGGGCGGTGCAGGGGGGAGTGAAACAGGGGGAGGGATTAAGAAGTACAAATTTGTTGTTACAAAGTAGTCATTGGGATGTAAAGTAAAGCATAGCAAATATAGTCAATAATATGGTAATAACTATGTATAGTGTTAAGTGGGTACTAGACTAGTCAGGGGGATCACTCCTTAGATTATGTAAATGTATAATCACTATGCTGTACACTTGAAATTAATATAAAATAATATTGAATATCAATTGTAATTGATAAATTTAAAAAGATGGGAAAAGGTGAAGGGTAATAAGAGGTCCAAATTCCCAGGTATAAAACAAATAAATCATGGGGATGTGATGTACAGCATGGGGAATATAGTCAATAATACTGTGATGGCACAGTACGGTGTCAGATGGTTGCTGGACTTACCATGGTGATCACTTCTTTGGGTAAATAAATGTTGAATAATTGTAATGTACACCAGAAAGTAGTATAATGTTGTATGTTAGCATATTATAATTAAAGTCTTTTAAAAAAATTATACCCGCATTTTGGTGGTTTCGTGCAACTATAAGGCAAATGTCAGATGGCTTACAAGTGAGAGAATAGCATTGGTTCCATGTGTTACCCATGGAGGACCTGTGACAGCCAGGAGTGTCTTCTAAGGTAAAAAACAAAACAAAACAAAAAAAAACTTGCCAATAGTTTGTTCTGCTTTCTCTCTGTGAGCATAAGATTTGTCATTACTTTTGCACCCGGTTTTACCAGATTCTCAGTAACGGTGTGACTTGTACCTGTTTTTGCTCTCAGGGACACAGAATGATCCTCTGTAATTTTAGTCTTTCTTTCTTTTTTTTTTGCCTTAAAAATAAGATTCACACAGTACCAGACTGGAAGATTTTAGTTTACACTGTATTAGTTCTAAAAAATTCAATTAAAGAAAGACCATGGGTTTTATTTGCAAATGACACAGAAGGGTTGATGGCTTCACACCACAACTTGTGACAGAACAGAGTGTTAGAATCCAATCAAATTCATGTCCAATGAAATCCTACTTTCACATGGTCACCATCATACTTTCTGTTCACTTTTCCTTTTTTCAGTTTCTTGTCCAAAATCACTGGTCATAGAGTTTTGGTCACTCTTCATTTTTCTGACATGTTGCATTGTAGTATTTCTATTATTATTTTAATTACTATTTTAGTTACCTTTTCTTAGACTAGTTTTAGATTTATAAGAAGTTGTGAAAATTGTACAAAGTTTCCCTATAGTACACATCCAATTTCCCCTATTGATCACATCTTTTATTACGATAGTACATTTGTCACAACTGATGAACCAATATTGATTCATTATTATTAACTAATATCCATATGTTATTCAGATTTTCTTCACTTTTGCCACATTATGTTTAGTTGTCATATCTCCTTAGGCTTCTCTTGTCTGTGACAGTTTCTCAGACTTTGCTTGTTCCTGATGACCTTGACAGTTTTAAGGAGTACCTGTCAGTATTTTGTAAAATCTCTCTCACTTGAGGTTTGTCTGAAGCATTTCTTATGATTAGACTAGGGTTATGGATTTGGGGGAGAAAGTCAACAGAGGTAAAATGTTACTGTCATCACATGTTACTCTCATCACACAATTAAGAATTCATGCTATTAACATGATTTACCACTGTTGATGATAACTTTGATCATCTGGCTGAGATAGTATTTCTAAGTGTTTCTACTGTAAAATTATTCTTTTTTCCTCCCCTTTCTGGGCTATACTCTTTAGAAGGAAGTCACTAGGCATAACCCATGCTTAAGATGCTCCATCGATCTCCTTGAGGGTAGACTATCTACATAAATTATTCAGAACTCTTTTGCATGAGATTATCTACTCTCTCCTATTTATTTATTTTTCCAATTATTTATTTATATCAAAATGGATTCATAGATATTTATTTTATACTTGGAGTGATAATCCAATACTACTTTGTTTTGTTGCTCAAAATGTTCCAACTTTGGCCACTGGGAGATCTTTTAGTTATCTGCTCTATCCCTTTGACATGCCCCTTTTATTGTGATGTCTTTGAGCAATTCCTTACTTTCTGGCCACTACAAAATTCTTCAGAATCGTCTTGTATCTGTCTTACTCCAGCCTAGAAGCAGCCATTTCTTTAAGGAGCCATAGTTCCTTTTATTGGAGAACGCTATTAGAAAGCAAGACCTGGGCACTGAGAGTGATCGTTGCTGCTGGGGCGACATTGCGTCTAGGACTTATCACCGAACCGAGGTACGCAGAGTATGTGTCTATACTATACTAGGTATATATTTACGTATACATACCTATTCCTATATGTATCCATCTGTAATTATTAATATACCAAGTAAACATGTGTTCATACAGATGTCTCCAACTCTAACCCAATGCCACATGGATCATTCTAGCATTCTCCTCTTGCTTATCTGTAATCTCCCATTTCAACAGTGAAAGCCCAGGCTCCTGCCATCCATCATCCATTTACTTAATTATTCAATTCTAGTATACAGGTATAGTGGTTTCAAAATTGTTCATCTGTACCCTTGTGGGGAAAAAAAATAAACTTTACCACATTGAATACAGTGCTATATATGTATATATAGCCTTTACAGATTCTACTAATTCGCAGTAACTTAGGTCACTATTCCCCTTGCCCCGTTCATTCAGGTTGTTTCATATACTTGCAATGCAGGTAGATTCTTTTGGTATAGTCTGCATTCCACCCTGAGATCCCCTAAATTCTAAATGAATTTTTAAATTTGCATGTGTTAAAGTTCTCTCTTTGTATGTAATGTAAAGCTCTATGAGTTTAGACAAATGTACAGCACCACGTATCCATTATTATAATACGATGCGGAACGTTTTCACCAACCTAATGGTATCCTTGCGCTTCACATATTCAACGCTGCTCCCCAGCAAGTCCCTCACACCCATGATCTGTTTGCTGTCTCAGTTTTTCCTTTTCCAGAATGTCATCTCTAATAATGCAGCGTACAGTCTTTGCAGACCAGCATCTTTCACTTAGCAACACGCACTTAAAATTCATCCATGTTTTGTGAGGCTTGATAGCTCGTTTCATTTTTCCCAGCTTTTTTGAGATATGATTGACAAATAAAAGTTGTATGTATTTAAGATATAGAACCTGATGGTGTGATAGATGTACATATTGTGAAATAATCACCTAATCACACAATCAAGCTAATTAACATATTTATCACTTCACGTGGTCATCATTTTCTTTCTTTCTTTCTTTTTTTTTGTCGTGGTGAAAACTCTTAAGATATACCCTCTTAGCAAATTGCAAGTATGGAATACAGTATTGTTAGCTGTTGTCACATTGCTCTACATCAGATCTCCGGACTTTATTCATCTGGCATAACTGAAACTTGTACCCCTTGACCAACATCTCCCCATTTCCTCTTAGCCCCAGTCCCTAGCAACCAAAGAAAGTAATTGAGTTTTCATTTGTCCAGCTTTTTCTTGTTTTAAGGATGACAGTGACAATTTCTAGTCTCTTTACATGTTTGAGCTGAAACTGAAAGTCTCTTCATTCTATTTTTATACCTCAGTGAATCACTATGAGTCACTAATCCATTTTTGCTCATTTGGGACAGACACAACACAGCATAACCATAGAAGGCAAATGTAAGGAACACAAATAATCACAAACACCATGAAGCTATAGTGACACAATAACTGTACTCCATGAGCGGTGTGTAAGCCAAGATGGGCTGATGCGTACATTCCTTGTAACACTCATGCAGCCTTCAAGGTTTTAATGACTTATAAAGTAACAGGATTTCTAAGAAAAATCACACATTCCCCTTTTGTACGATACATGTTTTTCACAAATGAAGAAGAGGTGTTTTCCCTTATTAATTTTTCCTCTGAAACTGCCAGAACATCTGTGGACTTCTTGATACAATCCTAGAAACTACACTGTGAGTTAGTCCTCACTAGGTAGTCTCTGCAGAATTTTCTTTGAAGTGGGATATCTTGTAAGAGAAAACAGCATCAAGGGGCAAGTCCGAGGAGGCAAGGTGACAGAGAATCGGGTGTCCATTTATGTGTTCATTCATTTCCTATATTCTTATTAAATAAAATATATTCCACAGACCCCAAGGCCAGATATACAGCCCCTTTGGAGGGGCATTGCACCTTAGTGTGATTGTGACACCCTCTATCTGTGTAGGACTTGCTGTAGAGGAAATTCATTTATTCAAGAGTCAAATGAGGATTCCCTTTGCCTTTAAACAGCATCACTTCTGTGGTGAAGCATGAACAAGCCATGATAACTTTGTCAATTACAGCAAACTAACTGATCATTACTGGCCAGAGGCCACTCATCACTAGTTCTTTTGTTACCACCGATTGTAGGAATCACATGAGCATTTAAAAAAACCACCGTATAGTCATCAGCTCCATTTCCTACCTGACTTCACAAAAGGATTATTTATCTTGGCTAAACCTGAGCTCGGGCGTCTTGGGAGAATAGCAGAGAAACAGAATCCATGACCATTGGTGAGAACTGTGTTGGCAACCCCTTGCTCCCTACGAGTGGGTTGTTTTCAGAGCTACCCACTTTAGAAGTTTCACATGGGCCACCTTCAGTCTTACTGCACACTCATGCCTTCTCATCTAGCCTTACACTAATATTGCTGGTGTAAATCTATCTATATCTCTGGCTTTTAACTTTCTCGAGAGAAGGGATATGACTGCTTCTAACAACGCAACTCCTTTTTGGATCAAAGTGGGAATGCATTTTTTTTTTTCATGGATTTATTTCTTTTATATTCTCCACAATAATTCACAACATGTTATTTATCAAACATTGATAAGTCAAATAATAAGACATATCAGAATTAATGATGTTGAATATACAAGCATACATAAAAATTTGCAATCATGCACAACAGGACAACATAATCATGCAAAATAAATGAAAATTATATTAATTTTATGTGTAAATAATGATAAAGATTGAAAAATAATTAATTTTGGCTTTATTATTTGAGATCATGTCACCAATTACCACTAACTACCATCAAATTTAAACAAGGTGAACAGTCTCCATAGTTTTTTTAAATCTTAGTCTATGCACATAATTGTTTTTATACATATATATATATATATATATATATATATATATAGTCATGGGAAGTGGAGGACAGCATAAGGAAGATAGTCAATGGTATTGTAACAATTATATAAGATGTCAGAGGTGTAATAGCTTGGGGGAGGGGGTTATCACTTTGGGAGGGATGTAAATCTCTAACTATTATGTTGCTTTGTACATCTAAAACTGAAATAAAAGACAAGAGAATATTATCTATAAAACAAAACAAAATAATTCAGCTGTCTGATTCTAAAAGCCTATTAGGAGGACATGAGGGAATGCATTTTTAAGCTTGCCTATTAGTGTAACAGGAATCTTTTGATCCTGATTTTGTTCACTGAGGAGTTTAATGACATTTATCTCAATACATACATACCTCAACCATTATGGTTGACATTGTCTTCATAAACACCTGATCTGGTCTTCATTCTTTTAAGTTGTGTCCTGTACAGAATCAATGGACAGAGTGAATAAGTTTAGTCCTCCTGTTCTGTTCATCAAGCTGTGGGTCAATGGATATATCAGCCCAAGGGAAGTAGATCCTTTTTATAATTTGTCTTCCCAGAAAGCAATGGATATAGCTGACTATATGTGGTCCTTACTGGACTGGTAACATCCAGGAAACAAGATGGGTGAATGGATCTCACCACAGTGATGTTCTGGAATATGTTCTGGAAAGATCAGATACTGATTTCAAACAATGCAAATAGGAATTTCTGTCTTTTAAAAATGTTTTATCTATATAAATAGGTAAGTTGGTTGCATGTCTACCCACCAATAAGAGCATAAAGTGAAGGATACTTCTCTACACATTGATCTTGTTGTAATGTCAACTACTAAAAGTAGTCTCAGTTGGCAATTTACTAATCTAATTGTTGCCAGATCAAAAATAAAAACTGACCCCCACTGCTCTAAATCGAATTCATATTTGGCAGATTTGCTTCCACTTATGTGGATTACTTTTAATACTTTTATTCAGAGTTCAAATAATGACTTACCTGTGTGTATAATTTACAACTAATTTATCCTAGAGGGCTTACCATAAAGCTACATTGTTAAATATTAGACTTCTTTTGGAGGCGACATATATTAGTAGTGAAAAAATTCAAAGTTTTATAAACATTTATTGCACAGCTATAGTAATTAAGATAGATGGATGTTTTCCATAGAATATACAAATAGAACAATAAAACAGAACAGAAAGCCCAGAAACAAATCTACCCTTGTGAGAAAATTTGATATATAATAGTTATGAATTTGTGAATTATGAAGGATGAGCTATTCAATAAATGGGGGCTGAGTCAATTGATTTTTCATAGTTAAAAAATAAAATTGGAACCTAATACACATCATATACAGAGATGATCAGAAATTTAGAAGTCTGATGATACCAAGGGTTGGTGAGGATATTGAAAACCAAATAGGACTTATAAAACATGACTGTGGCATGATTCTTTCTAATTGCTACAAAAAATAATTTATCATTTTCTAATAATTTGAAGATGTTCATGCCTTACAATTAGAAATTCCACTTTGAAACATGTATTCTAGAGCAGTAATTTACAACCATCAGGCCCAATCTTTTTTAATAACAGTTTCTAACACCCTCTTTATTATCCTTACATGAAATTCATAAATAATGTAACTTACCTATGCACATAATTTCAAAATGTCAACATAAACCAGAGAATCAAAGATCTGCTATGCAATAAACTAAATTGTGGCATGATTTTGAACAATTAATGGAGAAGAATAAGGGAATTTTACTTTACCTTAGTGATGAGAACATTCTCCTTTGAGGAGCATTAAACCCATGAAGAAGGAAAGATAATTCTAGAATGCTACTTGATTCTTCAAAAAAGAGTATTTATAAAGTCATAAAAAGTCAACATGATACCTAACTAATTAATAAAAGGAAATAAATTACAATAAAATGTCATACCAATATGTAAGTGACTTGTCTTTTTTTAAAGAAAATATATTTTTATGGTGATAAAATATACATAAAAAATTTACAGTTTTAGCCATTTTCAGTGGCATTAAGTACATTCACACTATTGTGAAATCATTACCACCATCCATCTCCAGAACTTTTTCATCTTGCCAATCCAAAATGCCATACCCTATAAAAATAACTCTGCATTCCCCACTTCTTCTAGTCCCTGGCAACCACCCTTCTTTCTGTCTCTATGAATTTGACCTCTCTGGATACCTCATCTAAGTGGAGTCATACAGTGTTTGTCTTTTTGAAACTGGTTTATTTTACTTAGCATAATGTCTTCAAGGTTCATCCATGTTGTAGCATGTCAGAATTCCCTTCCTTTTTCAGGTCGAATAACATTCCATTGTATGTATATACTACATTTTGTATATCCATTCATCTGTCAGTGGATATTTTGTTTGCTTTTACCTTTTGGCTATTGTGAATAATAATGCTATAAACATGTGTGTGCAGATATCTGTTCAAGTCCCTGCTTTCAATTCTGCTAGTTGTATACCTAGAAATGGAATTGCTGGGTCATATGGTAATTCTATGTTTAATTTTTTGAGGAAACACCATACTTTTACCAGAGTGGCTGTAGCATTTTACATTCCTACCAGCAATGCACAAGGGTTCCAATTTCTCCACATCTTCACCAACACTTATTTTCTGCTTTTTTGATAATAGCAATCTAATGTATGTGATGTGATATCTCATTGTAGTTTTGATTTGTGTTTCCCTAATTATTAGTGATGTTGAGCATCTTTTGATGTGCTTGTTGATCATTTTAATATCTTCTTTGGATAAATGTCAATGCAATTATCCTTAGCCCAATTTTAATAGGGTTGTTTGGTTGTTGTGTTGAAGTGTAAGAATTCTTTATATATTCTGTATATTAATTCTTTATGATTATAATTTATAATCATATATGATTGCAAATATTTTCTCCCATTCCATGGAAAAATGCTTAGTCCTGATTAAAACTACAACACATCTTTGTGTAGACTCACCATAAACACAATAGTTAGTAAGGCAAATTGACATAGGCATGTTGAATGGGCAACTCAAGTGACACCAATGGAACTGGTGTTGGTAATGTGATTTTCCTAAATGGTGAATACTTGGTAAAGTTCTGAACCAAACAAAGTGCCTTAAAAAAAATAAATCACAGCAGTTACATTCTTGGAAACTCATCAAATTAAAGCTGTACAAAATACTTTATGTTTTTTATGTAAAACAGAGTTCTTTTCTAGATTCAGAAAATTCCAAACTAATTTTTCACCAAAAGGTCAGGCAGGATACTCCACAGTGACATCAGATGACAGAACATGTTTTTATTTATAACAGTCTATCATACATTGCAATACATTAGCTTCTCCTGACCTCACCCACTATATGTTAGTAGTACACCCCAATCACTATAACAAACAAAAGTCTCACCCACAAGTTTCCAAACTATCCCACTGAAAATCACTGCACTAGAGAAATATTTCAACATGAACACCCAGTGAACACATACAAGAATGTTCAGACTGGCATTGTTGTAATAACAAAATATTAAAAATACCCCAGGTTGCCATCAAAAGAAAAATAAATGCAAGTCCTGCAATGAAATGTTACCCAGCAGTGACAATGAATGAGTGTGAACTATATCTATTAAGACGAATAAATTTAAAGTACATAAGTTGAACAAAAAAGGAAGTTGAAGAAAGACACATACAATATAATATAAATTATTAAATACTTTGATATATGCAAAGCAATATCATGCATTGTTTAGGGCTATACATATAGATAAGTAAATATAAAGACATTGCATGGGAATGATACTGATTTTAAGAATGGTGGCTATCTCTGGGGTCAAGAGGAGAATGAGATCAGAGAAGAGTGTTCAGGGGTGTAAATTTTATTTCTAATATTTTGTATAACAAACTGGGCAATGGAACATGTGTGTTCAGTATGTTATATCTTCTATTTTTATGTCTAAAACATTTTTAAATGAATGAAAACAAAGGCAAAGCTTGTGCAGTTTCTGGTTCCAGAGAGACATGTTTTTTAATCCTGGCTCAGTTACTTATAAGCTGTGCAATACAGAACAAATCACTGAACTCCCCTAAAAGTTTGTTTTTCTGTAAAATGGGGATGAAAATAGAAGCTACTACATAGGAATGTTATAGGATATTAAAATGAGAAGATACATTTGGAGCTCTTAGAATATTGTCTTGTTCTCAGTATAAATGCACCTTTGTGCCAAAGAGGAATTACCTCTGTTTAAATATGTCTTATCCAGTTTCCACGATTTTTTTTAACATACTATCTTATTCTACCTTCTGTCTGATCAGTGTCAAAATATACATATCAGCCCTAATGGAAACACCAAGTCAGATAAGTCTCTGTTGTCCAAATCCTGTTTATGAGTATAGATTATTTATGGAGAAAAGCCTGCAGGACATGCTACTACTCATCTACTCTCTAGAAATAATAAATTTTACCGTTGGATCAAATCACATCATCTGAGAGCTGCATATCTGGATGGCGTCATCTGAGTGTTGTCAAAATTACTTGACAGAATTGAACTTTGCTGTTCCGATATTGGCTTGCATTGAGGGATGCTACAAGAAGCAACTGGGCAAATTTTACTCCTCTGTGTATTGCTGGGATGGAATCCAGGATGTTATTCTCTGAATGAAAAAACATTTTCTTTATGAGGACCAAAGGGAGAAATTTTTCTCAGGTCAGCAAGATGAAAAACAGCTTGTTTGTCTTTATCTTGTGGACAATATGAATCTTTTAACTGAGAATATTTCCCTACTTACTTTAGTCTGTAGATAACACATAGCTCAATCCGTGGCCTATCTCTAGTGTCTCAATAAAACTATTTGTCATACACTCCTGAGAAGTAGGTAAATTTACCCCTGGGTTGTTTTCTGACCTATATTATCTCTTTGTTCCAATATTTTCAATGATTTATTTTCCATGTATTTTGGGGAGCTGTCTCCTGTTTATGAAACAAGATAGGAAAAGAGAAAATGGAAAAATGAAGATAGAATAAAGGAAAGTGGGATGTACATAAGTAGTAAATCAAGGAGATGAAATTATATCTTGTTTACTTTTGTATTCCCCAGGGCAACCTGCATTAAACTTTACAAGTAGTTTCATGGTTAGAAAATGCTTGTTAGAATTTTAAAAGGATAAAATCTCTCAGCCTACAGAATATTTTTTTTCCTGTTTGTGCATAGCCATAGGTTGGGCTACACATAAGAAAGGCTTGATGAACCCCTGAAAAGCAAAAGAGAATACTTTGATGCCTTCTGAGTGATGTCTGACATTTCCTAAAGAAATGTCTTAGCCACTCTTCAAGGTTCAAGCCAATGCCATCTACTTTATGAAGCACCCCCAATTATACACAAAGACCTCTCTCTCCCTCTGAACTCTTTCAGAACGTACTGTCTCTAAGCAGTCATTTAAATTTTGTTGTATATCTTACCTTGAGATACAGATATAAAGTAGATAGATAGATAGATAGATAGATAGATAGATAGATAGATAGATAGATAGATAGATAGATATAGATAGATAGAGATATTTGGAGGGGAAAAGAACGTGCTTATGGATATTTCTTTGTATTCATAAGCATATTAATGATTATCATATTTGTTCAATAAATATTTTTAAATAGGTAAATGAAAATCTATTTCACTGATTTTTTTTTTAACAAATTTGCCTTAAAACTCTGTTCATACTCAACAATACGGATGACACTCAAATGTGTTATGCTAAGTGAAAGAAGCCAGAATCAAAAGTCTACATACTTTTAATTCCATTTACATAATATTCTTGCAAAAGCAAAACTATAAGATTAGAAAATAGATCAATGGTTACCAAGGGCTGGGAGTGAGGGGAGGAGTCAACTACAATAGGAGATGAGGGAATATGAAGAGTTAAAGAACTCTTTTGTGTCATCATTGTGTGGTGATGGTTACATGACTCTGTATATTTGTCAGTCAAAACACTCAGAACTCTACCCTAAAAAGTGTGGATTTTATTGTTTGTAAAGTACGCATAAATTTAAAATAATGAGACAAAAACTTTGTTCAGCATCTGCTGAAAATACTGAGTAGATTTTCCATTTTCTAGCAAGTTGATCCAGTTCCTAGGCCATCTGTACATGTGCTGCCTCTCATCTCTATGCCCACAGTAGATATTGCAACTCAAATACGGCATTTTCTTTTCTTTCACTCTGAGACAAGACAGGGACTCATGCAGAATCTATAATGGAACAATACAGAACACTCTAAGCAGCCACCAACAATCTTTTGGAACTGGCATGAAATAAAAATCTATTTGCTATGTCATTCCAAACTGACACTACCATTTCCTTAGTTACACACCCTCTAAGTGAGGGCATAATGCTTACAAAACATTAATTTACCTTCAGGTGAATAACTTTGTCTGCTTTATCTTAATTTGCAACAATATGGATGGATCTTGAGACTATTATGCTAAGTGAAATAAGTCAGATAGAAAAGGTTGAGAACCATATGACTTCACTCACATGTGAAAGCAACAAAGGAACAAGACAAACAAAGAAACAAAAACTCATAGACACAGAGAACAGTTTAGTGGTTACCAGAGGGTAAGGGAGAAGGTGGGGTGTGGTAGAAGAAGTTTGTAAAGTGGGTCAAATATATGGTGATGGAAGGAGAACTGACTCTGGGTGGTGAACACACAATGTGATATACAGATGATGTATTACAGAATTGTACACTTAAAATGTATGTAATTTTACTAACCATTGTCACCCCAATAAATTTAATTTTAAAAAAAGAGGAGAAATATAGATATCAGCACAGGATCACATTTTGTAAGCTATAACCAGACTTATAATTTTCAAATGTATGTCTCCAATCATAAAGGTAGAAGATTAAATGGTTTCAGGATGTGATTGTGACACATGAAAGAAGATTTGGGGCTAGATGACCTGGATGTGATTGCCAGCTGGGACCCTTAATAGCTATATAAACAGAAAACCTAAAGATGAACATGGAGGATTACAGGCACAAATAACACCAGATCCCATTTTGTGCCAGGTGTTGTTCTGGGCATAGAGTGCCAAGCAAAATAAATGAACTTCCTGCCCCCATTGATATTATAATCCAGTGGAAGTGTTAGACATTAAAGAACACAAATAAATAGATACAAACCATTGTATGTGCTATGAAGGAAAAATACAGGGTAATATAATGGAACAATACAAAAGAACTAAATGGGATGGGCAGAGGAGAACCCAACAGAGTTCTTTTTGGAGAAGTGGCTTTAATCTGAAGGCCATAGGAAACAGAGATGTTAGCTAAATGGGATGGATGAGAACATTCCACTCAGAGGACTGTGCTCAGATATTGAAGTAGGAAAAAGTATAGAGCCTTGGCCAACTGAAAGACCACCAGTGTTACCAAAAAACATTATCCTGGTAATAGGGTGACTCAAGGTCAGGCAGGAGAGACGGGCAGAGGGGAGGTCACACAGGCCTCCATAGTCCACTCTGAGGATTTAAAATATATCCTAAACACTGGAAAGCTATGAACTCAAGTCAAATCATCATTATACTCTGGGCCAACAGCCATGATAAAAATTCATAAAAAAAAAAAGAAAAAAAGCTCCAAAATACTCTCTAAAATAAAACAAAATAAAAAACTTAGCAGCATGAGCTCCCATAGCATTTTATGCCTATCACTTGAGTATCATTTTTCACTCTGTGTCAATAGGTATCTGCATGTGTCTTCTTTGCTGGACCAAGAGCTTCTAGTGAGCAGCAACTGCATGTTACAAATTACCACACATTCAGCATTTGAAGCATAGTAGGTGCTCCATACATATTTGTTGAATTGAAATATAAAACAAAATGTCTAAGCATGCAAATATATTGCATTCCAAAGCCCATTTTATTACGAATTTCCTGTTATGTCCAAAAGTACTCAGAGATGCAAAGTTATAGACACATCTGCCTAAGGATAAAATAGCCTTTTTGGAGGCGTCATGAATATATTCTGATCAGGATTACTCTGAGTATCTTCTGTCATGGTTCCAACAATATGGATAAAAACAAAAGACAATGTGAAGATAAAATTACAGGTTACAAAGGATTATTTTTGGAATTTGTTCAAAGCAAAGACAAATACAGCAAAGGCATGAGAACAGCCAACTAGTGACAAAATTTCCCCTCAGTGCATCAGGAAGGAGTCCGAAAAGGTAATAATAGCTCAAGAGCAGAGAATAAATCAAGCCAAACTTCTGAAAAGGGAAAAGGTATGTGAAGCAGGTGACTGAGTTTTACATAAAATTTGGAGATCTCTCAAACTAAGCATGGGTAAGAGCAAAGTGGGATAAATGTGGCAGCAGGAAGAGTTACTGGCAAGGTAATTGCTACAGGTTGAATTGTGTCCTCCCAGAATTCATATTTTCAGTCCTAATGCTCAGTACCTCCAACTGAGACCTTATTTGGTGAGATGGTTTTTACAGAGGTGATGAAGTTAAAGTGAGGTCATCAGAGTGGACCCTAACCTACTATGATTGGTGTCCCTTATAAAAACAGAAATGTAGACGCAGAGATTCCCATGAGGGAAGATTCCATGTGAAGAGGCATAAAGAGAAGACAGTCCTTTATAAGCCAAGAAGACAGAAATAGAGCAGATTCTTCCCTCTCAGCCCTCAGAAGGAACCAACCCTGCCAACACTTTGGTCTTGGACTTCCATTCAGCCTTCAGAACTGTGAGAAAATAAATTTCTGTTGTTTAAGCCCCTAGTCTTTGGCAATTTGTTACGTCAGACCTAACAAAGTAACACAGTAATCAACCTGAAAAATCCTCATTTACTGGAGGATTAAAAAAGTAAAGGAAATGGAAAGTTAAAATAGTAAAATAGCAAAAGAGGTCTCTTCCAGCTCATCTTTGCATGAAGTAAATTTTTCTGGTAGAAACCCATTCACCAGAAACTATGCAAGATTGGGGCCTGGAATGATAATGTAGACTAATAATAATGAATGACAATAATAGGTCTTAACCCGTGTCAGGTCCAGCACTGTGTGTTTTAAATAAGTTATTTTACTTGATCCTTACACCCATCCTGTGAGTAGGTTGAATTATTTTGCAGATAAGAATACGGAGTCTCAGAGTTTTGTTTCTTTGCCCAATAGCAGACAGCAGTAGGGGTTGAGGAAGGATTCAAACCAAGTCACCTCCCTTTTCCTGCTCTAGTCTAGTGAATCCAGGGAAATGCTGATATCAGCAAAATGACCAGGAAATCTGTCTCAAGCATCAGATTAATAGAAATTGGAAAGAATGGAAAATGGAATCTCCTTCTTGGACTCAAAGACAACATCTTCTATGTATAAGGGTTAAAGTGTTTTTTTCTTTCTCTCTCTCTCCACCCTCTCCTCTCTTTCCATTTCTTTTAACAGCAAAAAGCAGAGCCACAAATAACCCACAGTAAGGAGGTAACTAGATTTCTCTTGGTAGCAAGTTTAGCTGCACGACAGATGAAGTTTCCTCCATTTATACATGACGATTTTCAGGAAGGAACACAGAGGAATTGTTATCAATGAGATAGAATTGGGAAAGCAGAGAATTAGGATGGAGCTTGCTGGCCACAGCTTACTAGCCGTAGGATCTTGGGCAAATTGACAACACTGAGCCTCAGTTTCTAAATCTAACCAACAATACCTACCTCACAGGATATACATTTACGTTTTAAAATATAAATTAGGTGACTTTGGTTTCAGCTCCAACATTTAAAGAAATCAGCATATCCATCCTTACAAAAAGAAAAAGGTGAACACATTGAGAATTCAAAGCATTTCTTGGAGGTTGCAGGACAAACCACCACCCCCAAATTGGAAGGAAAAGGAGAATCCAGGAAGTCACAGCTGAGATCTGCTTATCTGGAGTGGAAGACTTTAGAGCCACAAACTTAAATGGTAATTTGATGAGTTGCTGGAAGCTGAGTGTGGACTTTGAGAGTTTCTCAATCTAAAACTAGTCCACACTCAGCCTCCAACAATTCTCCTTTGTTATGGGGTCTTGCAGTCCTGGGGAGGGTGAGGAGGTATCACAATTTCATGGTTTTTATCTCCATAAACTTCACCAGATTCCCACTGTGAAGAGATAAGAAAGATGGCCTCCTGGAACTGGCAGGGTAAGGAGAAGAGTAAACATTGTGAAACACACCAAGAGCCTTCTCCGTTACAAGGGTCTATTCTCCAGGGGAGAAGATACCACCAGATCCTCATCCCACTTGGGGGGAGGGCATATGTCCAACTCCAGCCCCCTCTAATATTCTTCTCTCAACTAAACAGGAAAAAAATAAAAGCTAAGAAATCCTTGTAAAGGTCACAGTCCAGGGACACAGGCTCACCAAAAGCTGAGATTTAATCATAAGATTATAGAATGCTTCCACTCCTATACTTCTTATCACCCCATCAACAAGGTTCCAGTATAATAATGGCATAATACAGCTAAAAGAGCTACAAGCTACAGACTCTATTTAAGGAAGAGTAGGGGAGCCCAAAGATAAAACAGGTGATAAAAACATGGGCTCTAGAGGAATGCGAAGCCTCCTCTCCCAGTGTACTTATAACTGCAAGCCAACTCCTAGCCCAAGTCCTAGCCAGACTAACATACAACCTCACACTAGGGCCTATTTGCTTCAGTCCCTATTACCTGATATATCACTTCTGCCTTTCAACAAGAAAACAAGCCACGTTAAAAGATAAGAAAAAACATGGTTTGACAATATGAAACAAGCATGAGACTAGACACAGATGTAACACAAATTTTGGAATTATCACACAAGTGATTTAAAATAACTATGATTAATATATTAAGGGCTTTAATAAAAAAAATGATAACATGCCATAACAAATGGGTAATGTAAGCAGAAAAGTGCAACTCTAAGAAAGAGTCAAAAGTAAATGCTAGAAATCAAAACCCCTGTAACAGAAATGAAAAAGGCCTTTGATGGACTCATCAGTAAAATTCTTTCCTCCAACATGACTGAGGATAGAATTAAGGAACCCGAAGACAGGTCAAGAAAAACTTCCGAAACTGAAAAGTAAAGCTAAAAAGGGATTTAAAAAAAATAGTGTCCAAGAACAGTGGGAAAATTTCAAATTTCAAAAGGTATAATACGCATGCAATTGGAATACTAGAAGAAGAGCTGGAAGAGCAGAAGAAATATTTGAAATAATAATAACCAAAACTTTTCAAAATTAATGACCAATGGCAAACCACACAACCAAGAAGCTCAGAGAACCCTAAGCAAGATAAATACCAAAAAATGTACACTTAAACATATCATATTCAAACTTCAGAAAACCAAAGGCAAAGAGAAAATCTTGAAAGCATTCAGATCTATATTAAGAAAGGAAGAGCAATGAAGAAGGAATAATTGAAGGCAAAATATAATGTTATGTTTTTCTTATTTTTTTAATATTCTAAGTAAAGATGTATTTTAAGGGTGTAGACTTATTATTAACTGCTAAACAAACATACATTGCTAAATATATGCTATGTTTGCCATCTTTGTAAAGGTAATATTCAGGTGTATGTCTTGAAATATTCAGAGCCTCCCATTATATGAGAATTATCCAGTGAAAACATTTATACTCTGTCATTGGTTTGACAATCCAATTAAATTCCTTTAAATATTCTTTTAAAAAATTGCCTAGGATGATCACATGGCCAAGTGAAAAGATGATTTTATTAAGAGATTTATTTTTTGTATTTGTGTTATTTTAACATAACATCTACAATAGAGTAATATAAATATTTCTAAAGCACCAACAGTAAATGAACTGGGTGATTAGAGTATATGAATAAGTGGACTGAATGACAGGAAAACCACAAGTGACAGGAGGGAGGAATTACAAATACTATGTTATAAGGTATCTACTGGTATTCTACATGTTAAGTGGTATAATGTTATTTGAAGGTGGACTTAGATTACTTTAAAATGTACATTGTAAATTCTAGGGCAACCACTAAATTTTTAAAAATAAGTATAATTCTATAAGATATTCTATAACATAAGATAAAATGGAATCATATAAAATGTTAAAATCAATTAAAACCAGAGGAGGCAAGAAATATATAAACAAGAGGGAGAAAAAAGAAACAAAGAACACAGGTAAAGAATAGAAAACAGTTGCAATCATGCTAAATGTCAATTCAGCTATATCAATAATCATTTTAAATGCTAATGATCTAAATGCGTGTTATAACACAGACATCATTGGAGTGGATAAAAGAAAAACAAAAACCCAATAAACACACTTTAAAGACTCAGGTAGTTTAAAAGTACAAAAATAATTATACATCACAACCAAGTGGGATTTGTCGTAGACATGCAATGCATTTGAAAATCAATCAGTATAATTTAGCACATCAAAAAACTAAAGAAGAAAAACCACATAGGGACTGCCAGTTGGCTCAGTTGGTTAGAGTGCACTGCTATTAAAAACATGGGCCACGGTGAGCTGCACCCTCCACGACTAGATTGAAACAACTACTGTATTTAGAGCTGCTGGGTCCTGGAAAAACACCCCTAAAATAAATAAAAGTTTAAAGAAAAAATTTAAAAGAGTGCTCAATTTTTTAAAAGAATCACATAAAATATTAATTGATTCAGAAAATATTAGACAAAATCTAACCACCCGTTCATGATTAAAAAAAATACAACTCTCAGCAAACTAAGAATATAGGCAAACTTCCTCAACTTGACAAAGAACAAAAACTCACAGCAAACATCATAATGGTGAGAAACTGGACAGTTCTCCCCTAAGATAGAATACAAAGCAAGGATGTCCCCCTCTCATCACTTCTATTTGATGTCATACTGGAAGTGCTAGCTGAGAGAGAGAGAGAGAGAGAGAGAGAGAGAGAGAGAGAGAGGAGAAAAGGAAATAAACAGTATACAAATTGGGAAATAAGAAATAAAACTTCCTTTGTTCGCAGATAATATGACTGCCTACGTGAAAATCCCAAAGAATTAACAAAACAACTCCTGGAACTAACAAGTGAGTATAGCAAGGTCACAGAATAAAAGGCTAGTATAAAACAGTCAACTATTTTCCTATATAACAACAATAAATAGTTAAAATTTAAAATTAAGATCACAATACTATTTAGAATAGCACATAAAAAGAAAATACTTAGGTATAAATCTAAGAAAATGTGTACAAGATTTAATGTGTGAAATCTACAAAACTCTGATGACAAATCAAAGATCTAAATAAATGGAGAGATATTCCATGTTCATGGATTGGAGAACTCAATATTGTAAGATGTCAAATTCTTCCCAACTTGATTTATAGATTCAACACAATCCCAATAAAAATCCCTGAATTTTTATGTCCATTATTGTAATATTGGACACTACACTCAGTTGGGAATGAAGATATGGGAAAGTGTTTCAAGATCAAAAAGGAGACTTCAGATTTATTTCTAAATACCACCCATGATAATAATTAATTTACACAACATTAAATCTATTACACTCATATAATCCTCACAACAATTGTCTAACAGAAACTCACATTCTCTCCAACAAAACTTTTGACTCTTCTAATCCTCCAGAGTTTCTTTGGTCGAGGTCAACAATTTTCTCCACTCCAATGGTCAATTCTTGGCCCTTATCTTACTTGCCTTGCACTGTTGGCAGTATTTGCAGTAATTTATCATTCCCTCCTCCTTAAAAACACCCTTTTACTTGGCTTCGAGAACACCTCACTGGTTAGTCTTCTCAGTCTCCTTTTCTGGTTCATCCTCTTCTCTCTGACCTTTCTATACTAGAGATTTTCAGGGTTTAGTTCTTGGCCCTCCTCTCTTTTTCATCAGTACTCACATCCTTGGTGGGCTTTTAGAGTTCACAAGCTTTCAAATCTCATATATGTTGAGTTCTGGATTTATAGCTCCAGCTGAGACCTCTCTTCTGAACTCCAAACGCGTGTATTCAACTGCTGCGTCAGCATCTCCACTTGGAGATTTAATAGACATCTTGAATTTAACCTGTCCTAAGCTGATTGCTGATGTTCGCCCCCCAACCCTGCTTCAGCCACAAACCAATTTCCTGTTTCAATACTGCATCTTTCCGGTTTCTCAGGCCCCAAATTTGGAATCATCCTCGACTTGACTGAAACCCAGTATCCAATCCGTCTGCCTGTAATGCTCTAGCCCAAGAGAATGACTTAGTCAATCACTTCTTTTCCTTCAAGTCCTTGCTCAAATAGCCTTCTCAATGCACCTACCCTGACCAGCCCTACATAATATTACATCTGGTCAACCCGCCTCCCCTAGCACTCTTGATCTCCCTTATGCTTCTGTTCTGTTCCCTTTTGCCATAGCATGTATTAACTTCCACCACATATATAAGTTACTCATTTAATTATTTTCATACGGTGTCTCTGCTGGGTAGAGATCATCTGTTTTGTTCACTGATCTATCCCAAGCACATAATACAGTGACTGGTGCCTAGGAAACATTCCACAAATAATTATGAATAATAAATGAATGTAATTATTTCTGTTTTCCAAATGAGGTAATAAACTGAAGTGTAGCTAATAAATGATGAACTAGAGTCCCAGAGATGCTCAATTTCCAAACTTGGGTGCTTCCTATCATGACATATTTTGTCTCCTCCCTTCATATTCAGTGCACCCCAAAACTGGCTACACATCAAAATCACCTCAGGAACTTTAAGAAAACACGGGACCCCCACTTTGAGTTTCATTTTGTCATAAGTTGGGGTTCATGCATCTATATTTTCACTCTCCTAAGTGACTCAGACGAATATCCAGTTGTGGGCCGTTGCTGTAGATTCTATCTTCTTATGCGGACATGTTTCCCTTCCTGAATTCTTAAAGAATTAGAGGGTGTGTCTGGGAATAATTACCTCATCACTGCAGCAGCAGCAGTTACAAGGCATCATAAAGGAATGAGCTGCCCCATATTGGGGAGTTTATAAAATTGAAGTTTTCCCTTTTGAGCACCAAAGTTTTTTGTTTTGTTTTGTTTTTAAGTAAATAATTTCAGGTCCAAATCTCTGAAACGAAGTGCCACTTAAAAAAAATAGTGTGTCAGTGAATTTTAGCTTTTTATCCGTGTTCTTCTTTCTTCCTGGAATGTCCCATGTACCTGGACAATTCCCACTCATCATTTATGACTAAGTACAAGTAGTCTTCTTGGAATCCTTTTTCTAAACTCCTGAGGATGGGTGCGGCTCTCCCTCCCTCTATTCCCATGGCATTTCTGTGATTTTTCATTGTTACAATGTGTTATAAGAAGTGATCAATGCTTCTTTCTCCCCTATTTTACTGTAGTGTAATTAATAAAGATTGATTTTTATTTCAAACAACAGAAACCCATCTCTAATTGGTTTAAGGAAAAAGGAGAGTCAATTAGCATGTGTAATTGCAAAACTCGTAGGTAGAGCTGGCACCATTGGATCTAGGTGCTCAAACAATCCATTCAGAAATCTGACTCATCCCAATTCTCAGTTCTATTCTCCTTTGGTCTGTCTTTATTCTCAAGCAGGCTTTCTCCAAAGGACAGCAAGGATGGCCCACAGAACCTCTATGCTTCCATTGTGCCTCTTAGCAACACTGGTAGAAGGACAACTCCTCAGTCGACTCTCTCTGGGACTAACCTGGGTCATGTTCCCTCCCTAAACCAATCACTGTGGCTTGGAAAAAGTGAAATTGTTCTCTGATTGGCAGGGCCTTGCTGACCTGCCCAGGCCTGGTGCCAGGGAGTAGAATTAGTCCTTCCCCAAATCCCCGTGGGTAGAAAATGGGGAGGGGGATCCCTCAAAAGAAAATTAAGTTGCATTATCAGAAGGCGAGGTAGATGCTGTGAAAGCCACAAACAATAGGGGTCCAGTACATCCGAACCTCTTGAGAGCAGGGACCTCACCCTCTTGCTCATCCATGCATCTTCTCCCTCTCCTCACATAGTAGCAGGCACATGCAATGCAGCTCATGATTAATAAATTAATCAGTTGAACAAATGAATCAGCTAGGGTTATCATGAAAATCATGCACTAATATCCTGTACCGTATGCATGGTGTCATCTGAGGCTACAGATGTGGTACCTGCTCTAACACAGAAAGCCCAGTCTGCTGGATATGGGCTATGTTACTATATGGGACACAGGCCCCTGGGACAAATACAAAGATGCTTTTTTTTTCGTCAGAGTAATATAACATTCAGCTCCAAACATGACGATTGGTAAAAGCACTGTCAGCCCTATAATGAGGTGTCCCAGGAGACTAAGCCTGGAATGTTGCAGCAAGATAAAGCCAACGGGGCGGGGGAAGTGGAAATGTCACCCTCATTAGTGGGGCTATTCACAGGAGGAAATTCCCACCCTGGGCCCTGGTGAGTGGTCAGAGAGCAGGTTCCTGCCAAGAAACTAAAACGAGTGTCAGAGACAGAAGCTGCAGGGCCTTAGAGGAGGGGGCAGGAGTTAAACTGAGAAGTAAGGCAGAGGGAGGGAGAACAGCTCAAGGACAGACAGCAGCCACAACTCCCTCCAAAGCCTCCTGGGGGAACCTAAGGACTTTCTTCCAAAGTGATCCTGAAAGGTGCATGTTATAGTTATTGCCTATTTATTTCCCATTTATATTAATATGCTATTATTATGTGCAACTTCTAACAATTACAGACTTGAGCCCTCTGACCAAGCAGAAAGGCAGATAAAGGTGTTTTCTGAAATGCAGTTCCCTTCTCTCCCTGGAAGCCCTGCCAATGCTCTCAATTCTCTCTCTGCACACACTCACCCCAACCAGCCCACGCTGCAGAGGGTGACACTTAATGAATGTCATCTCCATGGCTCCGCTCATTGCTCCCTGTCACAAACCAAAGGACCCTACTGGCCCCAAAGTTGCCAGAATGTTCAAGTTGAGGAATCTGTGGGTTACAGCAGGAAGAGCAGCAGACTCAACTGAAGTCCTGGGTTCAAGTCCCTGCTCTGTCATTAACCAGCCATGGGACTTTGGACAAGTCAGCCCAAGCCTCACTTCTCACTTTCCCCGTTTGTTTGTGGCGGACTAATGACTGGCCACCGAGTGCCTCGTGCCTCACCAGGGGTGGGGGGAGAGGGGGTTGGCAACCAACTGCCTGGGGGAGGGGGGGAGCTGCAAGGCTCATAATACCAGCATACAAGCATGGACCAGGGAACTGAGTCCTACACAACTAGACAGAGAAACAATGGCTTGAACTGGAGTGGGGCGGGGGTGGGGGGAGAGGCAGAAGACGGGGAGGGAAAAAAACAATAATAATAATTTTAAAAAACACATGGAGGATTCTGTGATCTCTAAACACCCTGCCCAGGAATAAATGAAAGCCCTTGCTGACAGAACTAGATCCAGATCTTTTGAGTACTACGGCTTCCTAGGTGTAGGAAACCCAGTTCTGGCTAAGTTAAGCGCAAGGGGTATTGGGATCATATAGGATTGAAGCAAGATTGAAGAGGCAGGCTTGGGAATGGCAGAAACCAAAGCATATCCAGAGGCATGCACCCAGGCACCACACTTGTCCCATAGCAAGAGTGTCTGGCCAGGACCCTGCCTCTGGGGGTGCAGTGGGACACCAGCCATTTTCTAGAGTCCTTTCTCATACCAAGGAGGAATCACCTACTTGAGCTAGATTGGGTCATGGGGTGACTGGACCCTGTCGACCTTACATTCAGACTATATCTAACAAGGAAGAAACAGTGCCTCAGAGGAAATCAGAGGACCCCTCAGAATAGGAACAGATGTCAAGCATCCAGAAAACAGTGAGAGAAGAAAGACAAATGCTGCCATTATATGAGGAATCCTTTCTCCATGAAACTAGACAGACCTGGACCACATGTGCACCCATAGAGAACTTCCAAGGTCACAGCCCCCAAATAATAGCTCTACCTCTGCTTGGTTCTCTACTGTCCTTTGCAGTTTTTCCCTGAAGATCAAGAGTCTCTTGGTCATTAACCCCTCACCAAGTGTCTTAAGGAGAAATCTTTTGCATGGTTAATGAGCTTAGCTAAGCAGACCTCAGAGGTAATACTGCGATGGGAAATGGTCTACCAAATTGCATTTACAAATACTGCATTAAAATGTGGTGTCTTGACTAGGAACAGCACCTCTGGAACTTGCAGAAGGGGTGTTGGGTATACGATCAGGGGCTAAAATCTGAGTCTTCTGCTTCTTAGAACTCAAGCAGGGTAGCAGCTCTGTCCTGTCATCCCTGAGGCTGTTCCACATTGTCCACACACCCCCACACACCCCCAAACCACCACACATACACACCTTCACTCTCCACAATATTTTTCAGCCTCTCTGAGCCAAGGCCCTGCATCTCTGTGTCCATGAGAATGGGCTTTCTCCACCTCCCTCTCTCCACCCCCTGGTCTCTGACGCTGCCCATAGCTCCTGCAGGTTAAGCAGAGAGGAGATTTGAAATTATCTAAATCGCAACAACTCCCTGGCAGCTTTGTGTGATTGCAGGCTCTGGTGAACTAAACTGTCCAGCTGGGTAATTGAAGGAAACATATTTATTGAAATTCACATGCTTACAGTTATACTTAGCCCCTGGATATCAGCAAAGCTGACCTGAAAGAGAATAAAAAGCCCCTTGCAGCATTACAAGTAATCATTCCTTACAGACCCTTTGGAGTTTAACTCTCTGGTAACAAGAGAGAGCTTTGATTTTCCACACTCCTGGTGCCTCTCAGCTGCTGCCAGCTGCCAGCTGCCAGCTGGGCTGCCAGGGCTCAGGCAGCACATGAAAATGGGACTCACCAACACTGACATTCCCCCCTCATGAAAGGCTTTGCCCAAAAGGTGTCAGCAACATGGCCTTACTTTTCAAATTTCATTTTATGTTCAGAGACGAGGGGGTCTTTGATCAGCTGGTGAGTTTCCTCTGAGTGACAGCTGCAGTTAGTAGCCGATGGGTCTGTAGCATACGCATCTAACACAGAAAGGCTGTCCTGGGCAAGGTCACTGTGGGCTCTACACAGCTTCACTGAGACAAGCTGGAAAAATAGGAGGCTCAGGCAAAGCGCGGTATGGATTACATACAAGCAGATGTGTTTTCTTTGCATGTAAAGATGGATCACTGTCATGTTACTCCCACCAAGTTATAGAATCACAGGGAAACAGCCAACATCATCAGTACTTATCTTCTGCCAGATGTTGGAATCCTTTTTCTAAGCCCCCATGATCTAAACCAGGGTTTTAATTAAGTTTCAATTCATAGACTCATTCACAATCGATGGGAGCTTCCTGTAGTTAGGTCTGTGAAGCCACATTTACTTTCATCAAGGAAGAACATCATGGGATGTCTTCAAGGGCTCTGGCAAGATTGATGCAAGGTATTTTCCATCTCTGAGTTCAGCTGTCAGCAGTGTTGCTGCTGATGAGACTTCTTTCTGCTGTATATGTCTGGCCCCTGTAGCCACTGGGGTGACACATGATAAGCAGAAACCAGACTGAACAAAGAATTATCAACGCTCTGTTTGCAACTTGGAAGTAAGTAATGGGACACCTCAAGTCCAACTACCAGAAGTATATTTTGACAAAGATTTACATACCACCTCACCCCAGTCAAAATGGCTATCATCAATAAATCAACAAACAACAAGTGCTGGTGAGGATGTGGAGAAAAGGGAACCCTTGTGCACTGTTGGTGGGATTGCAGATTGGTGTAGCCACTATGGAAAACAGTCTGGAGGTATCTCAAAAATCTGAAAATGGAACTACCTTATGATCCAGCAATTCCATTCCTAGGTATCTATCCAGAGAAATCCAAAACTCTAATTCAAAAAAATATATGCCCTCCTATGTTTATTGCAGCACTATACACAATAGCCAAGACATGGAAACAACCGAAATGCCTGTCGGTAGACAACTGGATTAAGAAACTGTGGTACATTTATACAATGGAGTATTACGCAGCCATAAAGAAGAAAGAAATCTTACCATTTGCAACAACATGGATGGACCTAGAGAACAATATGTTAAGTGAAATAAGTCAGACAGAGAAAGACAAATACCATATGATCTCACTTATATGTGGAATCTAAAGAAAAGAATAAGTGAACGAACTAATCAGAAACAGTTTCTGAGACATAGAGGAAAAACTGAGGGTTGCTAGATTGGGGGCATGGGGATAAGGGGGAAGGTGAGGGGATTAGAAAGCACAATCGGTAACCACAAGATGGCCACGGGGATATGAAAGTCAATTTGGGGAATGTAGTCAATAATGTTGTAAAGATTTTGTAGGGTATCCGATGGACACTTGTCTCATTAGGGAGACCACCTCAGGGAAGATGTAGATGCCTGATCACTGCACTGTACACCTGAAGCTGAAGCTGAACAATAATGAATGTCAACTACAAGTTTATATATATATACTCTTACAAGAAGTGGAGTACAGCATTAGGAATAGTGACAGTGGAAATGTAATGGCTGTGTGCGATGTCAGAGGGATAGTGGATGGGGGAGGGACGTTCACACAGTGTGAGGGATATAAATGATAAACGTCTAAGTATTACTTTGTTTTGTTCACCTGAAACTAATAAAAAATAAAAAAATAAAAAAGATTTATATAGGTCTTATGCCCCAAATTTGGAGATATTTTTCCTTGGAGAGCCCATCCAATAATATCACGTTCTTGTTGTGGGTTGTTTAAGCACCCAAGGCATGTTATAGCACCCAACTGTAAGCACTGGAAAAACCTCAATGGATCCAGAATCTTGACACTGAGACTATTTTCTGGGTATATGCACAAACCCCAATAACAAGCAACAAAAGACAAGACAAATGCCAAAATGACATAAATCCTACTTATTAGGCGAACAGTGAAAGTCAATATTGTGACATCAAAAGAATGCAGGCTAGAATCACTAGGTAGCCTATCTGTACGTAAAGAAATCAGAATTTTCTTGAGCAGCAACAGGCTAAAACCCAAAGAAGAAAGAGAAGCAAAATGCTAGCCAAGGGAGACTTGACTTCAGACCTCTAGCCCTTAATCAGAGCACCGGGTAGTTCGCCCCAACTCAGACTGCATAGTCAGCAAGAAAAAGCACAGGCCCTAGGGCTGGAGACTTAAGAGCATTCATGGATTGCTCTTTGAAATTACATCTAAACCTTGTTAATCAGGCCTGTGAATTGGGAGCAAAGTTCATACTTGCATTCCCTGCAACAAAAAGATTTGCAAAGTAAAATAGATTGCATAAATCCTATTTAAGGGAATTACAAGAACAAACTGTTTTTAAGGACTTTAGCACATTAATCGTTGTAATGAAGATGGATACAACCAATTACCAATGAGTTTCAGAGTTTCCAAAGTGGTCCTCGGGGCCTCCACTCAGAAACACTTTATCAGCAATTAGTGTCGTTGTGTGTATCTTAAATTTGTATAAGAAGTTAAGAGCTTCTTCAAAAAGTAACTCAGATTAGCCGACCCCCCAAACACAGGGTTTATTCTGCTTCAATCAAATCCAATCTATGAAGAAAATCTGGATTTATAAAATAAATAATGTTACAAAAATGTTGCTATCATGTTCCTATAAACAGGAAGTTGTCCTACTGAATCTAAAATTTGACTTTCAAAAAAAAAATAGGTTTACGGACAACTTCATAAGAAGATGTCCATTATAGAAAGTGACCCATATCTATGGGTCAGATTTATATCAGCCAGCTTGGGACTTTTTATACTCTCTCTTGTGAAACCAGCCTGGTGAAGACAGAACCTACAGCTTTCACGGGCAGTGGCTACCCCTCATTTATATGGGAATAACAGCCCATCCTGCCTGCTGCTAACTGGGGTGTGTATCTCTGTAGGCGTAGCCATGCATTTATACATCCAACAAGATTGTACTGAGCACCTACTATGCACATAATATATTTGCGTATTATACATTTACAAAAATATACATACATGTCACATCGAATGTCCAGGAAGTGAGCTCCAGTCATCGGAGACTGATTGTGGAATGTCGTTAATATTTTAACTGACTGGAATCAATTTTCCCTTCCTTTTCAGGAGTCACTTCTTTCCTCTTGCATTCATGAGAGGTTGTAATCAGAACGTCAAGCCTCTCCTGGTGAGGTATTGGGCTGAGAGACTTGGACACTCCGTACCTGAACTTCACTGAGAGTGTTGGCAATTCCATGCCATCCACCATTGTTCTGACCAGGCTCCCTCTGCCATAAAACGGTAGCCACACTTCTGCTCCTACCTGGCAGTACTGACGAGGCCAGCTCCCTAACTGTTCCTCCTTCTGTGAATCTCTGAGTCTTTCAATACATGCCCCCTTGCTGAAGTCAGCGAGAGCCACGTTTTCTGTTGCTTGTAACCAAATCAGCGCGTGGTGCTAGACTTTGAACCACTACAATGTGCTTCAAATATGTCTTCCAGCACAGAAACTCAGCCTCTCCCTCCAAAATCTGTGCATTCTCTAGCTGCTTTAAGTCTCCCGGGTTGGGCTTCCTGCCCTATAGTTTTAGAGGAAATAGTGTCCCTCCTCTTTGAAACTGAGCGCTCCATTCTGTAGGGTGACAAATTCATCCGGGTTTGCCTGTGATTTACCCAGTTTTGACACGGAAAGCCCCACATCCTAGGAACTCCCTCCTCAGCAAAGCCAGAAGGCTCGTCACCTTAACTTAGAGCTTTCTCTCACATCTCTTTCTGCATAATTATGAAAGTTGTCTCCTCTGCTAAGAAGTCACTCATTGTTTTGCTCTGCTTACCTCCCACTCTTCCCACTCTCTCTAAGATCTCACAGAGATCTCACTGCGAAAACTCCGCATACAAGCCTTAGATCTTCACCCATCTTCTCTCCAGACACTTCTAAGGTCTTCAAGCAACGATGTCCTGCACTAACACTTCAAACTCAACATATTCCACACTAAATCCATCTCTGCTCACAAACACAGCTCCCCCATGCAGGTGAGCACTGTCACTTTGGAGAGTCTACACGTCCAAATGGCAAGATGACAGTACATACTGAAATCTGAAATATGCATGCCCCATTTACCTTAGAGAGACAGTTGCACATGTGTACAGGAAGCAGGTACAAGGATGTTCGTTAGAGCATCATTTGTAAAGACAAAAGTGGAAACTACCCATCAGAAGGAAAATCATCGTTAACTACTACAGAGCTTACAATATTGGGGCACTGTTCAAAGTTCTTATGTGAAAGATGAAGGTCTAGAAAAACACATATCAAAATAATAACAGTGTTTATCTCTAAGAAGGGAATTGGGTTTGTTGAGAGGTAATCAATAATGACTGTCATGCTTTCATGTTTTACTTAGAATAATATTTGCATATATTATTTGTGTAATAATTTATTTTCTTTAAAAGTGATTCTCCCACTCAATTCTGCATATCGGCTAATATTGTCACTCTTCTTTAATCACCCAGACTCAAATCCACAGTATTACTGTCTGACACCTCCCTCCCTTTATTTCTTCTCTGTAATCAATGCATTTTCAAGCACCACCAAATCCTTCTTGAGATCAATGTTGGAATCAATGTGCTGAAAATTGCTGTTAATAGGCAAATGTTACCTGAAAGGAGTAGCAGAGTAAATGTGTAAACATGCAAATCAATAACAAATACCTTGGTTTCAATTCGTTTGTTCCATCAGTGCCCACAGATTCAGCAGTGGCATGAAAGGAGAGAGGTAGGTGGGCGATGGGGAGAACGGCAGCCTCTGGCCCTAGGAATCTGATGGGGAAGGGGTTGGGTTTCGAAAGGATAAAAAATAAGGAATGGGGGCTAAGAAAAATTTTTTCTAAGCACCCGGAGAGACAGGAGATTTATGTGGAAGAGATCCTATAGGAAATTCTCAGGAGGGTTTTTAAATCTCAGAACACAATACATAGCATCTGACTAGAAAGGTCTTAGAAGCTGTCTTCTCTGGAACCAAGAGGAGTAACATTTCTCTCAGTGTCCCTAGCACTTGGCAAGGTCTGGCACAAAGAATGGGCTCAATAAATATTGGTCGAATGGGTGAAATATACAGATAAGGAAACGGAGGCACAAGAGATGTAGTTACTGGTCTCAGTTCACAGAGCAGGAGAGAGCAGAGCCAGGAATCAACCCTAGGTCTCCCACTCTCTGATCTAAGGCCCTACACCACTGAGAAAGATGCACTCAGCCACTTCCTCAGTTGCTGCCAGCCTGTCTTCTATATACAAACCCTTGGTGGACACAAGGTCCACCCTCGCAATTTTCCCCAATCCACTGTCTTAAGATTCATCTGTGAAGCATGAGTGTTCTTCACCCCTCTCGGTAGCATAATATCAGGGCCTCGTCAGCTGCTCCACCCTGCTCCTGGCAGAGGAAAAGCCGTGCCTGCCTCTGTTACGCTTTATCAGTATAACATGCAATGCTTCCAGACTCCACAGGACTCCCTCTGGCTGCTGACAGGATTTCCCAAAGGCCCCAGGGTGACAAGAAATTAGAAAGCATACCCATTCAATGAAATAGAATGATCCCTCCCACCTTCCCTTCAGTTCTGTTCTCCAGGTAATGAACAGAATAGAAGCTCTGTTTCTGGACAAGAGACTCTGGCTGTGCTGCAAGAGTTACACAGACTCCCAAACAAAACATGGTGTGTTTGATTGTTCGCCCTGTTTCTCAGCCCAGGGGTTCCCATTCAGCCTTCAGGACTTCTTTCCTAAGAAGCCCTCCCGGCCTCCCCTCGATGCTCAATGCAACCGCTCAGACTGGGTACTGCTGAAGCAAATCTGGCTTCACCAGAGAGAGGACCTATCTCTCAGCATTGAGGGTTCTCTGTGCAAGCAGACATAATTTTTAAAACATTCTCATGAAAGCCAAGCAGGAAATGCTGTTATATTGAATTGGAAAGAACATAATTCAATGTGTAAAAACCTCCTTTCTTGCTTAGAAGTGGTGGCTTTGACCCATGAAGGGCAAAGCCCCCATCCCAGGGGCAGAGCAAGAGATTCCAGGCCCTTCCCCATGGACAAGAGGCTTCAAATCCTGCTCATCTTCACCTTTGCTTCAGAGGAGGGCTTGAGAGGGGTGATGGTGAAGGGGAGAAAGCTCTGCTCTAGGTAGAACTCAGCACTGGGTGAAGAAGTCACACCAGCGATTGCACCCTGCTCCTGGTAGCGAGTCACAAGATTCAGTTCTCTGGTGCAGCCCATGAAACTGAAGCAGGGCCCGGTTGGGACCCCTGTAGGAGAGATCTCGCAACACCTCTGGCCTCACCTTTCCTTGACCTATAGATTATAGATCACCCCCCTGTGGCTTGAGCCCAAAATGTCCCCTGTCCCAATTTCCTGCTTTAGAAAATGACCCTGAAACTTATGGTTAATACCCTTAGGCTCATTGATCACAATCTCTATGGTCTAGCATTCTTTCCAGGCTATTCCCACCGTTGTTCCTGGGTTGCTGATGCCGCCTGAGAACCAGGTTGCCAGAGGGAAGGCTCCATGCAGACACCCTGGACCTTCACGTAGCCTCTGGAGGAACGCCCAGATTTTCCCTTAAATACCCTAAGCTGGTCTGAGAATGTTCAGGCAACTTTTTTTGTTGTTGTTGTTGTTTTCTGTTTTGGTACTTAATTCATTTCTGTATTTCTTCTTGAAAAGTACTAATGCTTCCCTTCGTAGTGTGTTGTATCAACATGAATAACTTTAAGATTTTTGTTAGCATGTTTATGCCATAATTTGAAAAAGGAAAAAGTGATGGGAAAATTGAATCAAAGCACAATAGTATAGACATACACAAGTACCTATTAACCTGCAACACATCAGTCAATACCATATTCACATTTCTTAACTTTGTATCAACTTACTACAGATTATTAATAGAAAGTGTGGTATTAAATACAGGCAGTTTTTGAGGGTGTTAACCTGCTGCCTTTTCAGATCTGATAGTAAACACTTATCCTATAGCCCAGTTCCTGTGTCGGGCTATTGGCTGAGTGGCACAGGCGGCACAAGCCCCAGACTCAGTTCCCCTCCAGTTTCAAAACGTCCGCCGTGTTTGCTCTCCTCAAGTCGGTGTCCCTAGAACTCCAACATCATCCCTCAGCTTACTCACCCCCTCAGTCTCTGGGGAGAAACTCAGCTAAGGGCCAGAGAGAGAGGGGGCAGTCTGGAGGCACTAATTAAGAAACATCTGTGATGCAATGGCAGCTTGGATAGTGATTTCACAGATACACTACATATTTCAAGAATTCCAGGCTTCAGTATGCAAAAAAAATAAATAAATAAAAGTGTAGCTTTCTTAATTTCTAGGGCTGAATTTAATTTCTGGCGCTGAGACCCCAATCTGCCCTGGGGCAGATAAAATAATTTTATATTTGGAGTTTTCATATTCCAGTGTGATTAAAAAAAAAAAAATTAAACCTATGGTCATTAACTCTTTCCCAGTCTGATTTAAAAATTATAACAACGCCATTCTTCTCTTTACTTTCCTTCCATTTCCCCAACTGGCTCTAAACCCCTTGGGGCATTACACAGCCATGCCCGCCACACCTGAGGCAGCAGGGAAGAGGTCATCTTTGTGATTAGCTCATCATCCGTGGGGATGAGAGGGAGGGTTTGCCTTGGCCTCCTATAAGCTGGTCCCTCGGTCCTTTGTCTGTGCTTTCAGCACTGGCCAGACAGCTGGCTCTGGCCACTGGAAGGCAGCAAGTTCTCTTAAAGAAGGTTAATTTCCATGGGCCTCATCAGGCTAGACCCTCACATGACCCCTAGATGGGAAAAGCTGTTTCCTTTCTTTACTCACAACAGGATTGACACTAATCACCCAGAGTTAAAGCAAACCTCACAGGTTAAGGGCTGAGTCCCACAAGACTACAAGCTTGGGCCACCCATTCTTCTGACTGACCAGCTATAAATCAGGGGTTCTCATAACCCCCTCCTCTGGTTTAATAATTTGCTAGAACACCTCACAGAACTCAGGAAAGCACTTCATTTACTATTACCAGTTTATTATTAAGGATACAACTCAGAAACAGCCAAATGGAAGCGATGCACAGAGCAAGGCATGAGCAAAGGTGTGCATAGAGCTTCCATGCCCTCAGTACACACAACGCCCTCCCAGCACCTTCATGAGGTTAGCAAGCTGGAAGCTCTCCAAACGCTTTCATTTAGGGTTTTATGGTGGTTCCATTTGCTAAAAGCAAACTGGTTCTTTCAGCAAATTGACCAGGGAGCTGTGAGGTCTATGGCTGGAGCTGGGCTTCCTGCTACTCTCTAATCCTGACTTCCTGTTAAGCTTTATGGTTCCAATTTCCTGTGGGAGGGTGTATATAAGGGAGCCATCTTCAGAGATCATGCTGTTTTGCACATGGCCGGCTGGCCGGAAGGTGGGTGTTCCCACACTGCTGTGGGGGTTTTATTTTCTTTGCCCAAATAAACACTCTTTCTGATGAACTATCTAAAAGATTATTTTTGTCCAATTAACATATTACATAGGCATGATTGATTAGATTATTGGCCAGTGTCGATTAACTGAATCACCAGCGCCTCTCTGCAACTTGGAGGTAAGAAGGTGGGGTGGAATATTCTTGCCACTAATCACAGGATTGGTTCCTCTGGCAATCCGTCCTGTCCCCCAAGAGCTACTTCATTAGCACAAACTCAGGTGTGTTAGAAATGAGTTTATTATGAAGAACATGAAATGCCTTCTCACCCCTATTACTGAGGAAGTTCCGAGGGTTTTAGGAGCTCTGTTTCCAGAAACTGGGATAAAAACCAAATGTGTCTTTCTTATTATATCACAATAACCCCTCCCCCCCACACACACACACAAGAGATTCTGGTACACTTTCTATTTTCTGTCTGACTGGCTGCATCCACCTTGAATGTCCTCGCTATGTGGCTCTGAAACCCACCACGGCAATCTCGATTGACTCGACTCTCAATTACCTTCCAGATCCCACAACTTAGCACCAAGAGAAATTTTGGGAAACTTCTTCATTCACCTTTGATAAAGGTGCACATCTAAGAAGGGGCCTCGGTCTTAGAGTATGCCTACACTCTCCACACTACCAGGATTCCTAGTTTCAAAGTCAAGAAATCACCTGCCACCCTCCTTTAGTCACCAATACTCTCCTATATCACATAGGACCGTGAGGGGCAGGGAGTGGGGTAGGCTACCTACCAAGGTGTATTTACTGTGTTGCTGACAAGTTGTTCTACCCTAGGTTCCTGGGTAGAACCTAGCAATATTTTACACAGTCACTTACTATTGTAAAATTTGTAAAAGTCAAATATTTTCATCTTATTTGGTTAAGATCACTGTTTTCTTTCTACTCTGACCCGTCCTCCACCATACCTCCTGTCATAGCTGGTGGTACAGAGATGGCCATGAGCTTTTCAAGGATATAGTTAAAGGTAAGTTGTGTTGGGAATACATTTTGGGTTTAGTGGGGTGTAATTATGAGGTTCACGATCACTTCTATATATAGTAACGTTGTTGGGCCTGACACCTATTGTTCACTGTGCAATCACCCAGGTCTTCACTTTGTACAACAAAGAGCCAGGCCAGAATTATGTCACCGTATGAACACGTCCTACATCTCACAACAAAGTGCAAAGTACAAGGACAGTGGAGGAAAAACAAGACTTGAGATGTTCAGAGCCATACGCTCGTCTGTGAAAGCTTCTTCCCATCGCATCGCATGAAGAAGTTTGTAAGTGGAAGATTTGTTTTCCATCAATCCTTAGTCAAAACCGAAGTCCTCTCTTATCGGAAATATAATCTGAATAAAGAAAAGTACATTTCCTAGCAGGAGAAGATATTCTTTCTCTTAAAGTGGCCCCCACACATCAGGTCCCTGGTGTGTCCATGCTTCCCACGGTGTCTTTTTCTCTTCTGCTTTCCTCCATCTCTTCTACCCTGAGCTTTCCTCTTCTGCCCTACAGCTCACTGTATCAAGAACAGGGCTTCTCCACCTCACCGCTGTGGAGGTTTCGGGCCAGATCATGCTTTGTCGTGGGGCTGTCCTGTGCATTGTAGGATGATTAGTAGTACCCCAGATGCCATTAGCACTTTCCTCCCAAAAATATCACCAGACATTGCCGAATGCCCCTGGGGCCAAAATCGCCCCTTGTGGAGAACTACGTGTCTTGACTATAGGGGTGTAACAGTAGTTCTATCTAAACACACCCAAGGAAATGTTCAAATCTTCTTGGAGCTGGTAATGTCGAGTCTGGTGCCTTTGCTCTCAGTGGTGAGCTGGCCCCAGAGTGGTGAAACCACTTACCATTTTTCTGTGAACGGGAAGGTAGCCAGCAGCTGTACCATGTCAGGTAGAAAATGGAATATTTACTAATACTTTGAAATGTCATCCCACCACAACAATAACAAGAAAAAGAGCAAGTCCCTTCTCATCTCTGGACCTCAGTTCCCTCATTTCCCAACTAAGAAGGTTAGAATAAATCAAGGCTAAGTTCCCTCACAGCAGTCAATTCCTCAACTCCCACTTCAAGCCCTGTCACAGGATGGCAGAAATCCAGCTCTGGGGAAAAGAGGACTGATTCACAAAACTATCTGTTGGGTCTAATCACCTATAAGCGTTCCCTCCACAGCATGCCCACTCTCCTATTGCTGGATTTCTGCTTCCGTTTCTTTGGTTTTCCTGTCTAATCAAGCACCAATACCACAGTGCTTTAATTATTGAGGCTTTATAATATATTTTAATACAAGGTCATGCTTCTTTTTTAGTTCTCTGTACTATCTATTCTTGTTTGTTTATTTGCCCATATACACTTTTCAATCAAATAAGTTAAAATGGATTAATTGATGGATCAACTAGGCTTTAATTGTGACCTTCAGCAAGAAATTTAACCTCTCTTAACACTGGCTTATCATCTTTAAACTGAGATCAATGTTTATCTTGCAAGGTTATCGTGAGAATTACAAACTAATGTAGTGAAGCATCTGACACAGGGGTTGGCATATATTAGGTACTCCCTAAACAAAAGCTATTATAATTATTTCTTTGATGTCCAAATAAACAAAGCCAAAATGATCAAACATGTAATTAATTTCACCCAAAAGCAAGTCACTGTTAAGACGTAGTTTCCACATCTGCACTGTATCTAAACGTGGGCTTTCCTGTACCATTAAATGTGGATAAACAGGATGGTCCAGTAGAAATACTGCACTATGGGGGACAAATACTGAAAAGGCTTCTGGGAATGTGGTTGAAATTCCAGGCACAGTAGGAAGGGACAGAAATTTGTTCATATAGTCCCTCTTATTCAGAAAAATATGAGCTAAAGCAGGAAGCTCAGCTTCTATTGTTGGGAGTAGCAAGAAATATTAGGGGCTGTGTGCTGAATATATTTTTTGTGTATTATCTTTGTAAAGAGTGGTAAATTTAGCTTCATAACAGTGAGATCAAGCATAGCAAATGTCCTTAAACTCATGGAGTGCATTACTGAATCACACAGCCTTTCTATGTATTTCACCCCTAGAAAAGGATTTAATAACCTCTCTGCTGCATTCTTTGGGTAAAAAACAAGGGAAAAGAGTTGAGTGGATCTGATGAATTACAACTTGTCTTGGGCATGGGACAAAGTTCATTTGGTTGTTGCAAAAGAAGGAAATTGGCAACTTCGGTGAGTAAAATTGCTGATGTAACTTAAAAATACAGTGTGCTTGCCCTATGAAGACTTAAAAACCCTGCCTGTAGGCCCCAGTGCTCACCTGGACAGGTGCCCACAGGACTGGAGAGAGGGGGATGTCCTGTTTGAGCAGAAGAAATAAAGACAAATGTCTGATCGTTGACTCTGAGGGACTGCAGGCCTTGGGTGGGGGTCCAATCCATTGGCAGAATTTAACAGTTCTTTGATTCATTGAGGCTTAGAATTGGTTAGGTGTATGAAATTAGTAAAGGAAACTTCAACCAATATTGGACTCAGGAGGGTCTCTAGTGGGGTGGGGGTGGGGCTCGCATGCCCTACCAATCATTGTTAGTTGCCCCAAACAGGAAGAGATGTGCCTTCCATCTCCAACCGGAAGGTGTTTTCTACTCTACTACCCCAGCAAGAGGAAGGAAGATTTTCTGCAACAGCCCAGCCAATGAGAGACTGTCACAACCCAGCCAGTGAGAAGCCATTACACTTCAAACTCCCAGTTTCCACCAATGGACTCTTTGTTTATAACAGCTCCTCCCAACTCCCCCTTTCCTCTACAAAAGAATGTTCTTCTCCTTTGTTCTCTGGACTTGCCTATGGTTTTGCATACCTTGCATGTCCCAAATTGCAATTCTCTGCTATTCCTGAATCAACCCATTTTTGCTAATAAAATAACTGTTTTATTTTTAAGGTCAGCAGGTTGTGTAAGACAGTGCTGAAGCCTGAAATCTTCTCCCAGTGAAGATGAACCCAGCATGATTGAAGCGGATTCCCAATCCCCAGCACGCCACCTTCGACCTCTCTCATAATGAAGGGGATGTCTAAGTATGTGAGAGTCAAAAGGCAGGCAGACATGCATATTTTCCCAGAGGAAGCTTCACAGAGGTGTGCACATGGCAGGACCCAACCCTTCAAACATTTGGGGCTTCACTGCCAAATGTTTGCTGGAGTCTTCACCTTGACCCTTTAGGAAGCAATAGTACCCTCTTTGGGGAGGATGTACTGCCCAAGCAGCCAGAGGAAAATAAAGCCCAACAGATAAGCCCAGCCATCATTTTCCCCAGTCCTCCCTGTGTTGGCTCAACTGATAAAGGATACTTCAGTTTATCTTTCAGCTGGAAGATTCTGAAATGAAAACAAAATCACTTTCTATAATACTATTGACAATGTGTCCAGATTTGCAAGGATTTCTTACATGTGGAGGCTTGGTTATTTAATTTATGAAGGCAAATGGCTCACAGGGCTTGAGTCTGCCTAGATCAGTAGTTCATAGTCCTGACTACCTATTAGAAACTCCTGAGGAGCTTTTAAAAAATGTCAGTTCTCAATAGTTTAGTGGTTACCAGAGGGTAAAGGGGGTGGGGAGTGGGAGATGAGGGTAAGGGGGATCAAATATATGGTGATGGAAGGAAAACTGACTCTGGGTGGTGAACACACAATGGGATTTATAGATGATGTAATACAGAATTGTACACCTGAAATCTATGGAATTTTACTAACAATTGTCACCCCAATAAATTAAAAAAATATATATATATACCTAAAAAAAAAAAAAAAAATGTCAATGCTTGTGAGGCTCCACCACTGGAGATGCTAATTTAGATGGACTGGGTGGGGCCCATAGCTGTTGAAAGCTCTGCAGGTGTTTCCAATGAGCAGTGACTGGCTAGAGAAATGGCAATAGAGGGCCTTTAGAAGGAAAGGAAGGGAAGTACACATGTAAACAGCCCAGAAGTCCCTGAACTGCAGGGTCATGGAAATCAGTTTATTTTGCAGCTAATGAAGGCAAATAGACATTTCCAGAAATTTAGCCCTGTGTGTCCCCATCTACTTAGAACTGACTAGTGCTATTTAAAGAGTATGGCCTCAAGCAAAGGCTGAGCATGGAGGAAGCAACCTCAAACAGGAATGGTGTAGACTTCTGGCTTGGAGTTAACATGCCATGCCTAACTAGCTACATTAATGGACTCAAATGGTGCCTCAATACTTACCAAGCGCCCTTCCATGGTCCCTTACATCGCATCTCTCCTATTGTCCATGTAGAGTAGTTTCAAATAGCTTCTCTTGGTTTTCCTTCTACTCCCTTAACCATAATTTCTCTGACTCTGTTGCTTCTTTTTTTGTTTCCTGAGCCTTAAATTTGTGTCCTGTGGAGTTCTGTCCTCCACTCACTTCTCCCTTCATGCTACATATTCTGCCTGGGAGATCTGACCTCTAGTCCAGATCTCTCCCTGAGATGCGCATCTTCTTAGCTTAACCACCAAGCAAGCATCTTCAGTTGGATATCCACCAATATCTACATTCAATAGGGCCAGGTAGAACTCCTCATCTTCCTCTCAAAACTTTCCTTCATCCCCATTCCTTACTTTGGTGAAAGGTACACCATCTACCCAGAACCCAAGCTAGACACCTGGGAGTCATCAAAGAACCTTTTATCAGCCTTCCCTCACCTAATCATTCACCAAACTCTCTTGATTTTACCAGTTAAATGTCTCTCAAATCCAACCACTCTTATCTGTGCTGACACCCTATTTCAGGCCACCATCGTCTCTCCTGGAATAATTTCAGCAGTCTGCTAAAACATCCCACTTTCTAAAGCTGCCTTCCTCTAAACTCTTCATACCATCGGTCAGAGCAATCCTTCTAAACATGATCAATTCACTCTTTTTTTCTTAAAACCCTATGTGTCTCCTATTGTTCTCAAGATAAAAATCCAAATTCTTCTACAAAGATCAATATGGCCACTTATTACCTGGTTTCTGCTTCTCTCCTGCTAACCACTACCTCCGTACCATTCATCCCAGCCGTATTGACTGCTTGTACTTGATTTTATTTGGCTAATTCCTACTCATCCCTCAAATCTTCCTGGTTAGACATGGCTAATATGGGCTGTCATAGCACTTTATATTTATCATGCTTATCACTATTTCATTGGGTTTATGCTCTGCTTCCCAAGTAGACTGTAGCTCCTTAAAGACGGATGCTGGAGTGTATGGGTGCCAATGAGCATGTACCTCTCTCCAAAGTTTGAATCAATTGAGGCAAAAATCAGATGGGAACCACAATATTAACTTTATTATTAGCAAGTCACATTGGGGAAAGATACTTACTCCACAATAATTACCCCTCCCCCATGGGAATTATCATCCAGTTCAACTTTAGATCTCTTTCTTCCCCCCACTCGTGCCACCACGCACACCAGCAGGGGAGGCAGGGCCAGGCATTCACTACGTGGAGAAATAAGAATGCAGACAAGCCAGGATCCAAGGGAGAAGCCGGAAGGGGACTGAACTACAAAGGCAAGATTCCTTTCTCCAGTTTTAGCACTTGGATAACTTACTTTTCCACCCGAGAGAAGAAACGGTAATAGGGTTGGAAAGAAGGATGGAAGTTTTCCTCCTATGACAAGAGTTCTCATCTACAGTAGGTATTACCCTCACTGTGGTGTGCCTAGAGGACTGCTTTGGGGGTACATGGAAGATACCCCTGAAAGGCTCACTGGGTGAATAGAAAGAGTGAATTACTGAGGGATTGGCATGAATGAAAAGAGGTCCTACTGTCCTTCCCAGAACAAAATGGCGGTCCCTTTTCTAGATGGAGAGGAAGCATCACACTTGCTGAAGAATCCTGCAGTGAATGCTTCTGGAGACGCTGTGCTTATGAGTGAGATGAAGTGCACAGAAACCAGTCTGCCCGGTGCTTTCAGTTCAGCAGCCAAGGAGACACGTGCCCTCTATTCATTCAGCTTCACAAACATCAGGTTTGGGAGCTGTGGCAACTCTCGGAAAAATGTCACCACAATAAGGAGAAAGCCGACTTCACAGCACCCACTGGTTGGCTATTCAGTCTGACTACACGCCAGCGGTTCTGCCTTTTTCTCCCTGTTTCAAAGCAGGCATAATATTAACTAAACCCTTACTATGATCATTTTGGGCTTTCAATTGTACAGTCATTCTTAAAGAAATGTTTCATTTTTCTGTTCATAAATTTGTCTCTGGCTCAAAATTGAAACTGCCACATTACTAAAACTCTTTCTTTCCAGACGGGAAGGAAAGTTTTGGATTTTAACAGGAAGATAACTGCCTAATTGCCCAGCAGTTAAAAAGAAAAAAAAATCTGTGCAGGCTTTCCCGTCCCTCTTTCTCTGTGTTGTTTAAGAGAAAAGCCTTACCTGGTATTCAACCCCCAATGAAACAGTCTTTGTCATATATTCAAGGCTTCACACATAGGGTCAACTCCCACAGACGCCCTCCCATTCTTTCCTTCCTTCTCTTTTCTTTCTTTCTTTCTTTCTTTCTTTCTTTCTTTCTTTCTTTCTTTCTTTCTTTCTTTCTTTCTTTCTTTCTTTCTTTCTTTCTTTCTTTCTCTCTCTCTCTCTCTCTCTCTCTCTCTCTTTCTATCTTCTGCTCATTCAACACCACTGTTGAACCCTTACTATGTGCCAGACACTGTGCTGAACCTGGTGACGTCACAAAGAATATTCCTAGAGCTCACGGAGGTCCAGTTTAGAGGCCAGAGATTCCGTTTTTCAGCACATGCATTGATACCTTACTGTTCTGTCTTAAAAGAGAAGAGCAGTTTGGAGACTGTGTGCCCCAAATAACCATGCAGACAGTCTCCTCCCACAAGTGAAAGCAAACTCTGAGTCACAAGCCCCAGCTGATGTGGGGTGGCAGGAGGACGGGGGAAGTGTGGAGGAGAAGGGGTAAGCACCCTCTGCAAAGCTCCCTAACCCGGTTCTCTGCCTCTGTGCTGCAGGTGAAGTGGGGTTGGCCTTGTGGATGTGTCTTGAGACCCTGGCTGTAACTGGCAGGCGGGCCCCCTGACTCTCTCAGCACTCCCCAACCCCAGTTCTTTCTTTCTTCCTCCTCTCCTGTAGGCCAAACACTCTCCAAGAGCATCAATCCTGAGGCCCGTCTAGCCAGTGCCCAGTCCCTGGAGAGGCTGTTGCCACTAGCAGCCTGCACCCTGGTTACAAGAAATCCTGAAGCTCACAGGATTAGCTGAGCCAGCTTCTCACAACTTTGTTTTTCAGTGCTCTGAAAATCCCCCTGTGACTCTTCTGTCACGTTCTTCATTAGGCAAGTGACCTATTAGGGTGCTAATTGTGAAAAGTGTCAACTTTGCTCTCTTCTCATGTCCCTCCACCTCCCGGCACTGCAGGAGGCCCTCCTCTCCCAAGCACCTCTGATGGCAAAGGTGAAACTTGGTTTTAAGGGCATGTGCTGAAATACTGGTCTGGAAGAGAGGCTGAGTGGGGTCTCTGATAAACACACTGAGCTGGACAGACAGGGAGGGGGCCATCCTGGAAAGGCACAGACCTAAGGATGAGAGCAGGTTGGCAGGATATCTCCCCAGGGGCCAGATTCAGCTTGCAGTTTTATTTTGTTTGTCATGCAGTGTTTTTGAAGGTTTTGAAGTGTTTTTCAGTATTTTTAAATCAGAAGGTTTCCCATAAAATTTGAATTTTCAGCTTCTTTTGAAAACTCAGAAGATGGGGTGTATCTGGGCAAGTAACGATAACAGTGAAGTGTTGTTCTGCGCCCTCCTGAGAGTCACATGCTCTCAAGTGTGCCACAGTCCCCACCCAACCCTTTCACCCACCCACTTCAGTGATCTGCCCAGACCCTATCTGCTCTTTAGCTTATAAACATTAATTGCAGTTTTCAATTAGAGTGTCGGGACCCCCTTGTGAGGCAGGATGCTAGTAATAAGTTATTAGGTCGGTGCAAAAGCAATTGCAGTTTTTGCAATTATTTTTAACCTTTTAAACCACAATTACTTTTGCAGACCTAATACTAATGGTGGTTAGAGCATCAACATTTGCAAGCTATTTACTTTTAAAACTAGTCAGAGCCATACCAAAGTGATCCTTGGATTACTTTGTATTATTTTTGGTTGCTAGTATTTCAATATGCATTCTGGAGGGAGAGGGGAAGTGGGAAAGTTAAAGCCAGGATATAAGCTGGTTAAAACCAAGATGTAGGTGGGTGAACATAAACTGTCTGCGTTGCAGCAGGAGCAGCATTGAGACCTCAGGGTGTAGAGAGCTGATCCCATTCCTTGAACACAGAAGAATATTTCCTGAACCCAAGAGAGAGCCTTGGAGGGCAGGCAGAGCTGGATGGCTGGTCTGCATTGAGACACTACCAGGAAAGGAGCACAGCCTATCCCACCATATGCAACCAAGTGTGGAGTCCTGAGAGCTGGATGAAAGAGGTTGTTTCATCTCACACTAGGCCAGGTATGCTTTTAGGTAAGTCCCACACATGGTCTGCCTGAGAAGATGAGGTTAAACAGAAACAGAAATTTATAAACCTTAAAAACTTAATATTCATAATGAGCCTATAAAGCAGTTACTGCTATTATTGTTACTTTATTAATGAGGAAATTGAGGCACAGAGAATTTGAGTAACATTTACCAAGGTCAGAGAGCTAGGATGGAGATTTTATATATATATATTTATGACTTGAAAAAGCAAGGTTTTGTGTGTCTGCAAGTTGTGGTCCTAGGGCAGAAACAGGGAAAGCAAAGGCCCTGTCTGGTTGTTAGCATACAATCAAGGCCCTTTTCTGCCCAGCTCATTCTGTTCACCTCTCTGTCTCTTCTGCTTGACCAGAGAGCTCTGTGAAAGAAGGGATGGACTTTTTTATGTCTCTACAGCCATTTGCCTCCAAGTCCTGTGAACACGCCTGGCTTCTAGAGAGCATCAGATTAATATAAACCTAATTTCCCAGATTCATTTCTTGAAACTTTAACTCACTAAATTTAAACTAAGTATATTGTGGCTATAAGAGAGGTCTGCTGCCTCCCTTTGCAGCAAACTCCTTGAAAGAATTGACTAGACTCACTGCCTTCAATTTCTTTTCTCCTCTCCCCCTTAAATCCATTCTAATTAGGCTTTTGCCCCAATTGTTCCATCAGACATGCTCTGGTTGAGGTTATCCTAAAACCAAAAGAGAGCAGAAAATGTATGTGGTAGGTGGTGGAGAAAATGGGGTCACCAGAGGTTTTCTTTTTAAGGCAGAACAGAAGATTTGCATACTAATGAAAATGATCCAGTAGAGGGGGGAAATTGAAGCCAAAAAAGAGAGGGGGCTGAATTACAGGAGTGATGTAATTACAGGAAGGGATAGAATTAATTAATTGATTGATTCATTAATTAATTAAGGGTGTGATTGGCTTGCTAAGGGAGCAGAGGCAGTTCAACTATTAAAACAGTCAAGAAGGCAGAGTATACAAGTTTGTGAACTTGTTGCAAAAATGTTGCTAACCTTTTTTTGATATCAGAGGGATTATTCATTATGAATTTGTACCAACTGGACAGTTAACCAAGTTGACTATTTGGAAGTGCTGAAAAGCCTGCGCAAAAAAGTTAGACAACCTGAACTTTTCGCCAACAATTTATGGTTCTTGCATCACAACAATGCACCAGCTCACACAGCACTGTCTGTGAGGGAGTTTTCAGCCAGTAAACAAATAAATGTATTGGAACACCCTCCCTACTCCCCTGATCCGGCCCCCAGTGACCTCTTTCTTTACCTGAAGGTAAAGGAAATATTGAAAGGAAGACATTTTAATGACATTCAGGACATCAAGGGTAATACTATGATGATGACAGCTCTGATGGCCATTCCAGAAAAAGAGTTCCAAAATTGCTTTGAAGGGTGGACTAGGCACTGGTGTCGGTGCATAGCTTCCCAAGGGGAGTACTGCAAAGGTGACCATAGTGATATTCAGCAGTGAGGTATGTAGCACTTTTGCTAGGATGAGTTCACAATCTTAATTGTCTGACCTGGTATGATACAGAGGCTGGTGAGTAGGTGGATTTGGTGGTGGGGGCCTGAGGAAACCCTCTTCAGTCAGGTTGCTTCATTTTCCCAGTGAGATAAGAGACAAAGTCATATCTGAGAGTGTGGATGGATGAGGAAGTTTAGGAGATTTCTAGGCAAGAGAGGAAAGTGTAAAACAGAAACTTTGGAGAGAAAGAGAGTGAGTAAACTAGAGAAATGTGGCATGACTGCTGGCAGCATTACATTTGTAGTTATGAATAAAAATAAAAGAGGTTCAGCTTAGTTGTGATTATGGATTTCTTTCCCAGCCATATTCAGCTGCATGGGTGCAGACAGGGAGCAGCAAGTGAAATAACAAGGTTTTTGGAGTAAAAATGATGCTTAGCCGAGGAGTTTAAACAGGATAAGGAGGAAAGCAGTAACATCAGATGGTACAGATGGGGGAAAGGTGGTTGGTCAATGAATTGTGTCTCACTGAGACTGAAGGATTCCTAGAATTGGATACTAGAGGGAGTGAATTGAAAGATAGGAGATGGTGGTCAGAGAGAGTTTATGGAAAGCTGTGATTATTGGTGATGAGAAGATCTAGGACGAGGCCATGAGAATGAATGGCCAAAGTTGAGTGGAATACAAGCTCAAAGGAGGACTGGAATTCAAGACCTGAGAAGATTGTCCAAGGGTATGTGAAAATTACCAAAAATTAAGACGGGAGTAACGTTAGGGAGAGATTGGTCATCCAGGACTTGTCAAGAAATGAGAGGATAGATCTAAGAAGTTGGCAGAGGAGAGCTGCACTGCAGGGCGAGTACTAATACACCCTGATAACACAAGAGTCAAATGGGGGTTTTAATGGTGGAAGGAAGGGCTAGGCTGGATGCAGAAATGAGGAACCAAGAAGCAGAAGTGTGGCAGGCAGCCATCCCTTAGAGAGCTGCAGAGGAAACTGTTCTCAGTGAGAACCAGGTTCCCAGTAGAGCAAAAAGAAAGAGGGGACACTCAGAGAAGATGTTGAGGGTATAGAGGATTTTGCTGATGTTGGACCAGGAATCCTAGAAGTCACAGTAGTCAGTTTCCATGAGTTGGGATGGGGTGTAGATCACTGTTTAGAATTTAATGAGCTAGAGGTAAGGTGACCTGGGAGTTTGGGGCTTTTTATGTGGTGGACATGAATGGAGATAAAGGAAGAAATTGAGATTAGTTGTGAAGGTCTCAAGGCAATTACTGTAGTGGGGCCAAAAGTGTTGAAACACAGAGAAGGGTGGTGGCTGGGGCTCACTCTGGACTCTGTCATTGGAGGTGAGGACGCTTGGGGAAGCTAAGTGTTACTCGGATGTCTGCAGACTCCTCCCCAGTCCCCATCAATGGCTGATCGGTTTCCTGGGAAGGTGAGGTCTTAGGTGTGGTGCATGGGGCTCACTCTTGACTCATGTTGAGGGATAGAGAGGTCTTGCTGCAATTTCCTTATCTGAACAGTGCGGAATGGTTATAACTGCCTCATAAAGTTGTAAGAATAAATGTAAAAAGAATCTAAAAAGTTTGACATGCTTTAAAGACTCCGATTGTTCTCTTTCCTCTGAATCACAACTTTATTTTTAAAATGTGCTCGTAATTGATGGAGGAATCATGTTTAGTGAGAAAAATGCAGAGATGAGCGGATACTGTGCTAAATGTTAACTTTTCCTAGGTATGCATTTGGAAGGCCTAACAGCTGGGCCTCCATCAACAGGCTACTGTTCTTTAAATGGAAGCTAATCAAAGTGTCCAGGAGGAATCAATATTCTCTGCAGGGCGAGTCTAGGAACCCACATTTTTTAAGTGACATAACTTCCCATTGGTGGCTTACTAAATCTTGTCGATTGATTGGGAAGGCAGTGAGGGGCTGGAGCCCGGCTGATGGCTCGGTATTGATTGTGGCTTTTAGCCAAGTTATTAAGTGGTTGCAGATAGAGGGTTATATAGCAGAGTCCCACATTCCCTCTCCACCCTCCCCTTCCCCGACATTTCAGTGTAAACCACAGCATTTCCCAAAAGGGGATTCACTGGACAAAGAAGCCAATGCATTAAGCAAGACAGGCTTTATTGCACTCATCAAATTTTCATGTGCCGTGTGGGGTACCTGGGTTCATACTCAGAGCAGCTCACTCCTCACTAAGAAACCTGAGAGGAGAACAGCAGCCTGAATGGCTTGTGCACTTTGAGAAAGAGCAAGGAAAGCACCTTCAGAAAGGACTCAGTGGATCTTTGGCCTCCTGGAGCAGGGAAATTGGGATGTGCAAAATGCTGCACCCAGCCCCAGAAATTCCTCTTTCTGAGTCAGGAGGAAATAAATTAACCCAGGAATTTTCCACTAAGCAGAGCCAGCTTCTGTCTGCTTAGCATTGATAAAATCTATTCATCTATTGAGAAATTAATAAATGAAGGGACCAGTAGTATTGAGTGTGAACTAAATGCTGGGACTGACTTGGACATTTTTACACACAGCCTGTCAGGTTTGGCCTCTGCCTTAGTCTATAAGTGTGAGCAATCTCACACTTCACCTCCTGTTAAACTTTGTAAGCTCATTATCTTTTCACATCAGGTCTCTCTGGTTTATCTGGAAAGAGGAGGACATATCCAGATTCTCTTTCATAATTACAGTGGGTCCAATAGCTAGACTGGTACAGTTATAAATGCCTCTTCCCCATTAGGGCTCCTCTTGGAGAGTGATAACTATGCTGCAGGAAGACTCTTTTACTGAATGAAAGTATGTGGGGAAAAGATGAAAGTGGTGTACAGAGGGGACTGTAGTGGGACCCTTCCCACCTTCCCATCTGGGAGAGGGACCAACAGCCCATGCACAAAGTGGGGAGCTTCTCCAAGCCTATGCCTTGGTCCCAGGTGGAAGACTCCTTGACCTTCCTATGTAGAATGGTCACTGTTGGGAAGTCCCAACTTCTCCCCTTCTCATGCTGAGTCCAGCCCTTGGGGACAGCTTCACAGACCCAGAAGACTAGGTGCGAGGAAGGTGACACACACCCAGGAAAATTCAGATTCCATAAGGCTTGATGATCAAGACTTAGATTTTGCACCGCACAATCCACCCCTTTGCTTCCTTTCTGCAGGGAAGGATTCCCCCGTTATTTATAGCTTCTCAAGGCCCAAGGAGATAAGGGTGTTGGGAAGAAAAATCAGGAAGGATTAAGCAACTGGGCCCAAAAGATTTGAGGAGGGGAGAGTGGGCAACAAAAGCTGTTAGGACAGCGTAGAGCAGTAGATGCCCACAGTTGAACAAGTACCCACCCAACTTTCGGACATCGCAGTGGTCCAATTTCAGAGATAACCTTTCAGTTCTTAGGAAAGAATAAGGATTAGAAGAATAAAACCTCCAGAATGACCACCCACTGACAGGAGAGAGCCATCCAGCTGGCTGAGGAGGGATGACAGCGTGGAGGGGATGGCAGAGCAGTGTCCTACCAGAAAGGGCTGGGCCAAAGTCCTGAACAGCTTTAATCTCTGTGTGCCAGGAGCCGCTGTTGTATAACACAACATAGAGCTGACCAGCCTGGGCACCTGGTCATCCAGGAATGTGGGGACAGTGGCTTAAACTTGCAGAGCTCACCCTGGACCTGCTGGCCCAGACCAAGCAGAGAGGAAAACCAGTACAGCACAGGAAAGGAGGCTCAGGGGGGAGGCAAAGGGGGGAAGGACTGTGCTCTTCACTTCTCTATGTTCTGTATCCTCAGTACTTAGCACACTGGCCTAATCAAATGGATCTCATTGCACCTTAGCTCTGTGCTATCTCTTTGTGTGCACTTGGGCAAATCTTTCCATATTTAAGACTCAGTTTTCCCATCAATAGAATGCAGTTGCTATTTATTTGTGTGTTGTAAAATACCCATAACATAAAATTCACCATTTTAACCATTGGCAAGTGTCCAATTCAATGGCATTTAGTACATTCACAATATTGTACAATTATCACCAGCTTAGTTCCATAACAGTTCACAGAAACCCTGGGCCCATTAAGCAGTCGCTCCTCTCTCCCCGCTTCCCCAAGTCCCTGCAACCGCTAATCTGCTTTCTGTCCCAGTAGTTGCCTATTCAGAATATTCATTTGGATTAAATCATACAATATGTGGTCATTTAGCGTAATGTTTTCAAAATTCACCCATGGTGTACCATGTATCAGTACTTCATTACTTTTTATATCTGAATAATATTCCGTCGTATGGCTGTACCACGTTTTGTTTATTCATTCATCTGTTGGTGGACATTTGGGTTTTTTCTATCTTTTGGCTATTGCACATAATGCTGCTGTGAACATTGGTGTACAAGTTCTTGTTTGAACATCTGTTTTCAATTCTTTGGGGCATAGGCCTAGGAATAAAATTGCTGATAACTGTGTTTAACTGGGATGAGGTATTTAACAACATCTCCTTATCTATTTTGGTGATGGAATGAGATAATGCATATAAACTCACTATGAACACTACAGAAATATATGACACCAATTTTTTTTTTTTTTTATGTCTGTGTTGCTGCTTCCCAAACATGCCCAGATATTAACATTCCAGTGGCTAAAAGCAGAGCACTTTTCTCAGGGACATTCTTCTATTGAAAAATATGGGTCATCCAAATTGTAAGAATGGGAATTTTTCTTTTTTCTTTTCTTTTTTTAAAGATTTTATTGGGGAAGGGGAATAGGACTTTATTGGGGAACAGTGTGTACTTCCAGGATTTTTTCCAAGTCAAGTTGTTGTCCCGTCAATTGTAGTTGTGAAGGGTGCAGCTCAGCTCCAGGTCCAGTTGCCATTGTTAGTTGCAGGGGGCACAGCCCACCACTACCTGTGGGAGTCGAACTGGCAACCTTGTGGTCGAGAGACCACTGGCCCATGTGGAAATCGAACTGGCAGCCTTCGGTATTAGGAGTAAGGAGCTCCAACTGCCTGAGCCACCGGGCCGGCCCAGAATGGGCATTTTTCCATGAGATTGTATAGAACATTAATTATGAGCACAAAACGGTCTCTAATAATTCCGAGAGCTATGTGAGTCACAAAGTGACAGTCATGCCAGAGCATCCCCTGAACGGCGTACCCAGTGAATGCCCTACCCGGATAACTCCAGACACAGGGCGCAGTGACCATTTAGACGGCGTTATCGGACGGCTGATGGCGGCACCACACCCAGTCTCGAGCATAAGATCAGAGCTCTCTGACGGCTCCTCACTCAGGCCTCAATCCAGGAGCTCACAGCCGCACCTGCACTCGTCCCAGGTGGAGCGCTGGAAGCCTCGCCTCCTGACCATCTCACCAGCCCGGCCTCAAGCCCAGTACTAGGCACCCCAGCGCCGAAGGGACTCTCGCCACACACCAGACTCTCATCCTTCTTTGGTAAGACTCCGTTTGCCTTGCCCAACTCTATCGCTTGCAAACCTGTGTGACCTTCTCATGTGAAACCTCTCTACCTTGACTATTGGAGACTCTGCTCTGGCTTGAGCCTTGGTTAATGACCAGGTAAACTGAGTCAGTAGGACTAGATCCATGGCTCTGTTCTGATAAAGCCTGACATTGTGGAAGGACACACACGTGTGTGAGATGGCTGCTTTGACAGTCGCATCTCATTCGTGACAATGATTCCATAAAAGCTTTCATTTTTCATTGCTTTATTTAAAATGTGGCCCCTGTGTTGGGCCTATGCAAACAGGTTGCTCCTCATTGAAGAAACCGATGAACAAAAGCTGGGGTTTGAACTCAGCTCTGTCTGGACTCAAACTCCACACATTTTCTTGTCAGCAATCCCTGAAGACGCTTACTCACTTAACATATGCATACAAGTAGGAAAAGTTTTTAAGCAACAAGAGAATTTTTCCATTTGTATAGTTTTCAGATTACAAAGCACTTCCACATAATTCTTATGAATACAAGTGTCTCCTCAAATCAGCATTATTTCCAGCTTCCTTGATTTTTTCCAAATGCTTGTTTAATTCATTCAAAAAGTTTTTTATCAGAGGCTCCCAATGTTCCAGGAATTATGCCATGCTTTGCGGAGACAAAGTCAAAGGAAATATGCTTACCTTCAAGGAGATCTCAGTCTATAGGAGGAAACCAGTGGGTTTAGGGGAAGATAGGGTGATGAATGTTTTGCCCAGTTTGCTATAGAAACACACCAGAGAGAGGCCAATGCAGGCTTGAGGTGAGTCTCAAAGAATGTGGATTAACAAATGAATGCATGAATGAAGAATGGCTCAAAAATGTTTTACCATTAAGAGAATGCCCCATCTTCTTAACAAGAAAGACCACAGACAGGCCCCTTCATTTTCTGAAGTCTAATGAATGTTTCCATTCAATGTAAATCACTGTCTATTGAGCACTCATCCTGTGCCAGGCATTACACTGGAATCTACCTGTAGAGGAAATGGCAGTGAACTAGATCAGGAGTCAGCAAACTCTTTCTGGGAAGGGCAGGACAGTAAATATTTTCGGTTTTTCTTGCTATACAGTTTCTGCCGCAGCTACTCAATTGTGCCTTTGTAATGCAAAAGCAGCCGTAGATTACGTGGAATCAAATAGGTGTGGCAGTGTTCCAATAAAACTTTGTAAAACTTTATTTACAAAGGCATTTGGCCCTCGGGCCACAGTTTGCTGACGCCTTGAGTTAGATAAACAAAGTTAACAATCTAATGGAGTTTACAATCTCACCTCATCCTAACGGCTTGGAACCATCTTTTTTCTTGTGCTGTGTTTTCTAACCACCTCCAGGCTTTCATTTCTGCTGCTCCATCTACTTGGACCGATGCCATTCCCCCAACCCCAACCCCTTACACACACAACATACCAACAGACTTCATTACCTGGTGAGTCTTTAGAAATGGCTATAGTTGTCTTTTGGTGCTTTTGCTAAGTCTTCTAAAAAACAATGTGGCACCCCCTTTAACAATTACATTTTGCAATTCATAAAGAACACCAGAATTTACATTTCTCAAAATTAGACATTTTAGGAGTGTTTCACTCTAACTTTTTTTTTTTATAACCCATGTGGACATTAGATAGTATCTGCTTTAAAAAGCCTTCAGAGTAAAATGTTTACAGCTATGCTCCATGGCTTAGAACTTACAACTTTGGAACCTTAATGACTCATTCATTCATGTGTTGAAATTAATCCAAATTTCTTTTTGAGGAATGCATTGCCCCTGAGTAAAAAGAAGCGACCAGGAAAGTCATTCTAAACAATGCTGGGGATTTGATGTGTGGCGGTGAGATGCACATATTATATTCAGATCCTATAACATAATTTAATATTTCACATTGTTTTGTCCTTAGCAAAATAGGATAATTCTACAATAGGTACTTGTAAGAGAGTAAAAGGCATTAGTGCTCAACATCTAACACAAAGCCAGTTGAGAGTTACTGTTCAAAAGATACCTAGTAGCCCCTACCATGTTTCACCGAAAATAAAACCTAGTCAGACAATCAGCTCTAATGTGTCTTTTGGAGCAATAATTAATATAAGACCCGGTCTTATTTTACTATAAGACCTGATATGATATGATATGATATGATATGATATGATATGATATGATATGATATGATATGATATGATATGATATGATATGACATAAGACCGGGTCTTATATAAATTTTTGCTCCAAAAGATGCATTAGAGCTGATTGTCTGGCTAGGTCTTATTTTCGGGGAAACACGGTAGTGCAATTGCTTCAAGTTTGTCATCAAATTTCCAGGAAAACTGAGAAGAAGTGGAAACCTACAACCCTTAAAACTAAGGCTAATCAATAATTGCCAAAACAGAGACTTGGTGTTGATTACGCTGCAGATAGAACTGGACAGAGGAAAGTGTAGTCAGGCTTGAGTTCATGACATCCCATCTTTATGTTATGAAAATGTCTGGAAAAAGTGAGGAAGGTGTTTTGATTGTTTTGTATCTACCCTATCTGTAATGACAAATAGGGAAAAGAAAAGGGAGGGACTTGCTAGAGACGGGATTAATCAGTTTATTTATTTAGCTATATCTAATCAATTTAGTTAGCAATATCCAATAGCAAAATACAAAGGAAATTAATAGAATGTGCTAATGACAGAAAGTAAAGGTGGTTAATATTAAACTATATACATTGATACAATGTCATGTCAAAAGAGTATGTATATACATATAAGTTTAAGAGACCTCAACACATGTTTACTATTGATCAAAAATCACTTGGCTAAATACACAAATAACATTAATAAGGAGTATTCAAAAGCAGCAATAAGCTTTATAGGATAGTAACTATTACAGTAGATGTCAAAATCTCACCAAACCAGGGGAGAACAAGACTGGAAAAGTCACAAATCAAAACCTTGCCAGATCTGCAGCTGAGAGAAACTCAGGCATCTCCCACACCACTGCTTGCTGGTTCCCAAGGATGCTGCTGCTGCTGCTGTTTTTGTTGTTATTGTTGTTGTTGCTAGAAGTCAAGGTGTCTTCTGATGCTGTAAGCTGCGTACAAGTTTTCAAGATGCTAGCAAGTTCTCAAGAAGGCTAACCATGGGGAACAATATTGGAGAGGTCGGGAACCAGCCAGACCCCACAGGTCCGCAGCTGGAAGTCAGGACATCCCCTGGTGTTGTAAGCTAAATCTTCAAAATGTTAGAATGATGAAAAATCACCAATGACAAATGACCAAATGATGAAATAATAATAATAATTACACTGCCAACTGAGGTCTATCTTATATATTTTCTCAGATGTACCTTAGAGCCAAGTTTCTTGTTCCTGTCTCCTCCTTCAAGAATGGCCAGTTCTGGGAGGGTCCGGCAGTTACTGATATGAGTGCTGCCCATCCGGCCGAAGGGGCAATTCGTCCAGATAAGCAACAAGGCCTGGCAATGTGCCTGTCACGTCATCCTGATATAACTTAGCTCCTTCTTCACTTCATCTGCTGATGTGGGCGAAACAGACAGAAAGCAAAATCATCTTGTATCTCCCCTACTCGGGAGGGTGAGAGCAAAGGGGGAATTCTCTCAACCCTGATCACAGCACAGAAATCACCTCACGTGCAGGAACAGACAAAAGCTAATAGACAAAAGCTCACATCAACCAATGAAGGCAAATTTTCTGCAATATCTACCCTACACAATCATTGGTTATAACTCAGGGCCTCTGCCAGCCAGCTCTTCCTTATCCTTCAGATTTTAGCTCAAATGTCACTTCCTCAAAGAGGGCTTCCCTTCAACAGCAAAAGAAGTCAGTCTCCATTATAAGAACCTATCTTTTTCTACTGAACATTTAATTCAATAAAAATTTACCTTGTTTAAATGTTTACTTGTTTATACCTGTTACCCCCCATTAGAACGCAAGCCACATAAGAACAGGAACTGTCTTCTTTGTTTGCTGCTGTTTCCATAGCAACTAGCACAATTCCCAATAAATGGCAGATTTTCAGTAAATGTATGTTATATAAATGAATGAGGAATCTACTTGGGAAAAATAAATTTGGACACCTAACCACACTACTCACAAAAATAAGTTCCAGATAGATATGAGTTAAATAAAAGATAATGTGGGCTAAACATTTATTTTTATAACTTTGAATTCAAAGTTACCCTCTGAGTAAGACAGAAAACAATATTGAGCATAATAACAACAACAAAAATAGTGAATTTAACTATAAAAATATATTTAACATTTTTTCTACACAGTAAAATACCAAGTAACAGACTGGGAAAAATATTTGCAATAGTAGACTTAAGATTAATATCCAGAATATATAAAGAGTCCCCACAAATCAATAAGAAAGAAGGCAAACAACGCAGAATGAAAATAAATAAAAAAAATATGAAGGGAATACTCATTAAAAAAAAAAAGCCAGTAAACATATGAAAAGTTGCTCATTCTTTAATGACTCAATTGTAAATTAAAACAATTATGCAGTATTATTGTTTGAGCAAAAGTAAGAGATAATATTGTACAAAAATTAAAGGTGATAAGTAGTGTCCTGCATTATACAAAATGGATGGAAATAGGGCTTTCATACATTGCAGATAGAAATGTCTTTGTAAAGCTTGCTAGAGGAACAAATGGTAGAACCAAAATAATCTGGTGTGCATCCCTTTAAATTCAGAAATTATTCTTTTAGGAATCTCCCGAAGTAAATACATATGTATACAAATGTGTATGTATAAGAATCTTGGAAATAGTAAAAATTTGAAATCAATCTAAGTGTTCAAGTTAAATAAATTATAATGCACAGATATTATGAAATACATGCAGCCATTAAGAAAAGTGAGTTAAATCTATATATGTATCAAAATGAAACATATTTAAGGTATATTGACAGTTGAAGAAAAGGAAGTCATAGGGCAATAAATATTGTATGATTCTACTTGTTTTTAAAATATCTACATGGTCAGACAATTAAGTTCACGAAATCATCCTAGAAAAAGTTCTATATACCTCTTAGCTGAATATCACTATGGTTACCTTTGAAGCACTCCCCTTGGGAAGCTATTGATGCCAGTGCCTAGTCCACCCTTCAAAGCAATTTTGGAACTCTTTTTCAGGTGAGTAGGGAGGGTGTTCCAATAGAATTATTTGTTTACTGGCAAAAACTCCCTCACGGACAGTGCTGTGTGAGCTGGTGCATTGTCGTGATGCAATTGTCGTGAGACATGAATTGTTGGCAAAAAGTTCAGGTCATCTAAATTTTTCACGCAGCCTTTTCAACACTTCCAAATAGTAAACTTGGTTAACTGTCCAGTTGATACAAAAACATAATAAATAATCCCTCTGATATAAAAAACGGTTAGCAACATCATTGCAACAAGCTCATGAACTTAATTGTCCAAACTTGTATGTGTATGTTTTTATAAAAAAAAAAAGATATATCCATATGTGTATAATATATATATTCAATGTAAGACCCTTATGAGACTTTTGTGCAAATTACAAAAAGGTGCCTCTTCCTCAAGATGTAAACTTCCAGCTGTCAGAAAATTTTAACACTCTGATTTTGTCAGAACAAGATATTTTATTGCCTTCTGCTAAAAACTGCCATGATAACTACACAAATCTACAATATTTAGATGTGGTATGCTGTGCAGTTTATAACCTATAAAGCCATGCATTCAAATGCTTATAAAAATGTGTGAAAGCAACCTATTGAACTGCCATCATCTAGAATCTCTGGAGGAAGAAGTGGAGTGAAGATAGGGGGTGGCATTCACATTTCTCTCTCTCTCTCTCTCTCTCTCTCTCAAGCACCTTCCTAACATTATATATATATATATATATATATATATATATATATATATATATATATATAATATGTATATATATTTATGCTAATGTTTGAATCTTTTATGATGAGATCATGTATTGCTTGGGTAAAACAGAAAAAAAATTTTTAATTGGTAAAAGTGATTAACAGGGGTGGCCATTTGACTCAGTGGTTAGAGCCCAGTGCTCATAACACCAAGGTCGCTAGTTTGAGTCCCACATGGGCCAGTGAGCTGCACCTTCCACAACTAAATTGAAAAACAATGTGGAGTTGATGCGTCCTGGAAAAACACACTGTTTCCCAATATCCCAAACACCACCCCCAAAAAAAGCAATTAATGAAGACCCTAATTACCAAATAAATATTTTTAAAAATCATTCTCTTTCATAAAAATCAGAAATAAACATTTTGAAAATGGAATGGAAAATAATCCTATTCACAACGGTAACAATATACAATTAGAAATAAATGTAACAGGAACTGTGACCATACACTCACCCTGTGACACAACTATTTAGTTCACGGATGTTTACCTCAGAAAAGTGAAAACGTGTCCACAAAAAGACTTGCATAAATAAGTTTATAGCACTGTATTCATGAAAACCCCAAACTGAAAACAACACAAATGTTCATCAACAGGAGAATGTATGAAAAGAATTATGGAATAGTCATAATGTGACATAATAAGAAATGGATTTGGTCTCTGCCCCAGGTTCCTGACACAGAGCTCCTAAAACCCTATAATTTCCTGAGTGATAGGAGAATTTTTGTTCTGACATTTGGTCTTTGACCCTAGTTCTTAACACAGAGCTTTCAACTCCCTTTGAATTTCCTGGATGATAGAATCACCAGGAAATGAGGCAACTTTTGGTGGGCTCCTGTATTGCTTCAGGATAGGGGCAGGTCACCACAAAGACCAAGCTGTGATTAGAAGCTTGGAACTTTCAGCCTTTCAGCCCCGCTCCCCAACCTCTGGGGAAAGAAGAGGGGCTGGAGATTAAGTAAATAATCAGTAGTACCTACATGATGAAGCTGCCATAAAATAAACACATCCACGTGCCAGGAGAGTGACACACCCCATCTCCAACGGAACAGAAGCTCAAGCCCCTTCCAGAACTTGCCTATGTACCTCTTCATCTCACTTTTCATCTGTATCTTTTATCATGTCCTTAATAATAAACCAGCAAACATATGTGTGCCCCTAAGTCCTGTGAGCCATTCTAGCAAATTATCTAACCCATGGAAGGGGTCATGGGAACCCCTGGTTTATAGCTGGTTGGTCATAAGTACGAGTGGGACTTGGCACTGGGGTCTGAGGTGGGGGGCTGAGCCCTGTAGGGTCTGTGCTAAACCCAGGTAGACAGTGTTAGAATTGATTAATGTGAGGGAAAAACCCACACATTTGGTGTCAGGTGTATTCTGTGGGTAGAGAAAGAGTTTTCCTTTTAAGTAGTACTCCACAAAAAATATATATTGTGGACTAGTACTCAGTAATGAAAGGAAGAAACTGCTAATACATACAATTACATGGGCGAGCCAAAGAAGCCAGACACAAAGAAATACACGGTGCCTGATTCCAATGGGCAATTGCATTTCTGTGAAGTTCTAGAACACAAGCCTCTGGTGATAGAAATCAGAGCAGTGCGTGCTTGTGAGGCATGGGGATTAACTGGAATGGGGCATAAAGAAACTGCTGGTGTGAAGAGAAGGTCCTATGTCTTTGTGGGGTGTTGGTGACATGGGTGATACATTTGTCAAAATTCATCAAAGTGTAAGATTAAGACCCATGCATTCATTGTAAATTTTATCTCAGTTAAAAATAAAATGAAATACAACAAAAAAGAATTGTGGAAAAGTATATGATGGGGAATATTTGACATTTCCTTCAAGACATGTCAGATTTCTAGTTGTTTTACAAAGGACGAAGGAGGCAGAGACACTGTCAAAAGATTTCCTGCATGTCTGCGGAGTTTGTTTCAATTCTGTGTACATTGGAGGCTGTCCGCCTTCTGTGGGTAATAAGCATTCTCCATGATAGCAGGTCCTGGTAACCATCTTACACTCATTAGCAGAGACTGCAGAGGCTTATGCAAATCTTGTTCACAGGATATCAACCAATTCCTAAGACACATAGGCAGCTACCACTCTCTGATGATGGCAGATGGTGTTCCACTGATAAAAGTGCAAGACGTCAAGAAAGAAACTGCCACATCTTACATAATCCAGCTAGGAGTTTGTCAAGTAAATAAGAGAATAACAATAGCATGAATGGGAGCAAATTTAAGTAGCCAGGCATTGACCTTACATAAACCCTCCACAGCAGAAAAGTGAGATTGGAAAGAACATCATTTAAAAGCCAGTGCACATGGCCTCCATATGGGCACATCACAGCCCAAGCCTGGCCCCTGGGCTGTGCAGGGAATGGCGATGGCTCATTCCTAGTCTTTGATGGCTCTGAGGGGCTCAGGAAATACCAGCTGCTCAGGCTCTGCTCCCTCCTCTGTCCTTATTCTCCTGCTTTGCTCAAAAGCTGCAATCGGGATAATGATACTGACGCTGTCTGTGAGAAAAGCTCAAGTGGAAGTTATCTTTACTTTAAAAATAAAACAAAAACAAAAACAAAAATCCATTTAAATAAAAATACAAAAGTGAACTTTTTTTTTTTTTAAATGAAACCTATTGTGCTGGTGAGTTTGTTTGCTCAAAGGGCCAGAGCAGAACATCTGAAAACAGACGTTTTCATCTGAGTAAGAATCCCAGGCTCCCGAGACCTGCTCCCTCTCAGTTCTTTCATGCCCACCTCCATGTCCTATAGGGATCTCCACAACATTCCAGGATGATGCCATCATTTGATTACTCCTGAAGTCGCTACACAGTTATATAAGTAGCTGGTGCTTATAAAATATGGTCTCTGCTCCCAGGGCTCACTCAAAAAGGTATATTAGAGGGATTTCCAAATATCAAGGAAATTTGAACACAAATATAAAACAGCTCCCCGCTCCCATCCCTGACCTCCCGAATCACAACTGTAATTATCAATGGAATATCAAGTATGGGGAAATTACATCTGGAAGTTGGGAAGGACTGTCACCCACATGCCATTCACTCAGTAAGTTCCTGGCACTATACTTGGTGCTTCACTGTATTATTTTAAATGTTCAGATATTTCTGATAGATACAGAGGAGAAAAAGTATGGGCCTGATGGATATGCCTTTGAAATGAATATGCTTTCCTGGATCCTCTAATGAACATCTAGTTTGATACCTTTTCATCCTTTGTGAGCTCCCTGACAAGCAGCACACATACATATACTTGGTTTGTAGTAATTTTTTACTGTCTCACTTTTTAAAAAAGAAATAAAAATGATTGAAAGCAGGGATTCAAACAGATATTTTTACACCCATGGTCATAGCAGTATTAGTCACAGTAACTAAAACATGGAAGCAACCTGGATGTCTACTGATCAATGAATGGATAAAGAAAATGTGATGGAGACATACAATGGACTATTATTCAGCCTTAGAAAGCAACGAAATTCTGACATATGCTACAACATGGATGAACCTTGAAAACATTATACTAAGTAAAATAAGCGAGACACAAAAGGACAAATACTTACTGTATGATTCCACTTATATGATGTACTTAGAATAATCGAATTCATAGAGAAAGAAAGCGGAATAGTGGTTACCAGGAGCTAAGTAAGAGGGAAATGGGGAATTATGGTTTAATAGGTATAGAATTTCACTTTGGGATGATAGGAAAGTTCAGGACATGGGTAGTGGTGGTGGCTTCTCAACATTGTGAATGTGCTTGATACCACTGGACTGTATGCTCAAAAAACGGTTAAAATGGTACATTTTATATTGTGCATATTTTACCACAATAAGAGCAAATTGTCAGAAGAAGATAATCAGACCCTTATGAAAGGTCTCTACCACAAAGATGGAGAACAAAATAAGTATACGTAAGGAACCTGCATGACAGAGAGACAACTCAAGGAGCAGAAGAAAAATCTATACATAATACCTTTCATGGGGTGAAAGAAGATATTGCCTCTATAAATTGCGTATTACAAACAGAACGGCATACCAGACAAATGATTATTCCAAAACAAAGAAAGGACTTTTGGAAATTAAAACATTTAATAACAAACATTCAATACTAGTATATAAAGTTGAGGAAATATCCCACAAATGGACCAAAAGATCAAGAGGTAGAAAATAGTGGGGGAAGAAAAAGAGTATTTTTCAGAAACTACAACATCCAAATAATTGGACTTCCAAACAACAGAGGAAATAAAGAAAAGGAAATCGTCAAAGGAAATAATAGGAAAACATTTTTCAGAACTAAAAGGCATACGTATCCAGATTGAAGGGGCCCATAAAATACTCTGTATAATGAATAATAAAAAAGCCAAAAAAAAAAAAAAAAAACCCAAAAATAAAAACCCACATTATTTTGAAATTTCAGGACCCGAGGAATAAAGAAAGGGTTCTAACATTATTCAGATAGGGAAAAACTGTAGGTCGTACGCTAAAGATAAGAACTCAGAAACAAAACAGGCCTCTTACAAGCAACATTAGAGGCTAGAATATAATGGAGAAAAACCTTCAGAATTCTGGGGGAAAATTTATTGCCAACCTGAAATGTCATACCCATCTAAACTATAAATTGAGTATGAGAAAGAATACAGGCATGTTTAATAACTCAGAACTTTTCCTTGCTGTTCAGTCTTTCTTACTAACCTACCAGGAATAAAGGGAAAACTCTAAATATAACACAGGACCATGAAGAGGTTTCAGGAGAAGAGCTGTGCTTTATAGTCTAATGCAGGCTTAAATTCTCCAATTAGACTTTTTTTTTTTTTTTTTTTTTTTCCAATTAGACTTTTACGCCCTTTTTTTTCTTGACATCTAAGCAGCAGTCAGTTGCATTATCTCGTCGAATCTTCCCAATGCACCCTATAAAGTGGCACACTTTCTAACTCCACATGGGTTAAAGGTTAGAGAGGCTGAATGTCAAGAGAATTAACAGGTTGTAAGGGGAAAATGAGAACTTCTTTTTGGTACATTCAACTTGACAACAAGTTGGATAGATGGATCTGAAGCTTAGGACAGAGATTGAGGCTGGAGATAGATTTTAGGAGGAAAATGGAGTTAAGGGAGGGGATGAAATCACCTATGGAAGCCAATGTATTTTAAGGACAGAGTTGAAAACCATAAGGGAAATGATTATAAATAAGAAAACAAATCAATATAATAGCAATAGTAATCAAAGCTGTTTCAGAAGAAGAATCCATGACTTGTAGAAATAGCAAAAGCTACCAATGAAAAGCTTTTTCCCACGTAGCTGGAAAAATCAATGAAAAGAGACTAAAATTAAAGCTGTCGTAGCAAAATTTGTTATATTAGAGAGAGAGAGAGAGAGAGAGAAGTTTCCAGGTAGAAAATTGGTTATTTTAAGGGAACCAGTCTCCCTGCTAGTCTCATGCTTCCATGAAGAGGAACTTCTATGAGAATAACACTCCTGGTTTTTCTTTCCACCTCTGATTTCTCTTCTAAGAAGAGCAGTGATTTATCTACTTGCATTTTAAAGGAGGAACTGAACATATCTGGTCTAGACCCTACTCCTGTCTCTCTGGTCAAATTCACTAACTAGAAAAAGTATGCACCCTGTCTCCTTACCTGCCAGGTGGTAGGGGTCCAGCCCTCAGGGTGGAGACATGCATTTCTACCATGACTCTGTCAAAGTTGAAAGGTAGAGATTAATAAACCCCTTTAGCCACAGACCCTAAAAACACTTTCTCCAGTTAGCTTTAAGGTAATCACCTAACATTTTTGTCTTTCCTTCCCTATCTTCTGTGTTCCCAAGTTACGTATTTTGCTATGTATAATGTGCACCCACGTTTTGGACCCAAACTTTCAGGGAAATAAAACAACTTTCATTTTAATTTATTTTTAATTTTTTAATTCAAATTTCTAGTTTACATTTAGGTACTTGTTTTTTGTATTATAAAGGAATTTTAGCATTTGTTTTTTAACATATTATGGCATAAGAAATTTTATGTAACAAATAATTACAAAACAGAAGAACAGATACAAGGTACAAGAAATTTTATACACCAGTAACAAATGTATGATATTTATGCATCATAGAAGGCCAAGAACTCTTGTTGTTGCAAGTTCATTGTAAATTCAGCAAAACTGATGATCCTATTCCAAGATATTATTTTGCATACAGATATCGTTATTAATTTCTAGAGTTACACTCTTCACTCATAAGCATAAATAAAAGAATTAAAAACATTTATATAGATATGGAATTAGTACTACCCATGTATAATGCGCACCCTTATTTTCCCCCTCAAATTTGGGCAAAAACGTGTGCATAATGCACAGCAAAATACGGTAATCCCAAAGTTTGTTACCCAAGCTAGTCCTTATTTGGGAGGGAAAGAGGAAATACCAATGATTACCCACCAAAGGTTGTCCATAACATTAAATATGAGAAGACAATAAGCAAGTTTACAAACTGCTAGTTCTTAGGCAAAATATAGCTCAGGTATATGTTTTGTTTAGTGATCTTCATTTGGGATATACAATGCTTTATGGCGATGTAATTAGGCAAGCACAATATTTGATTATATCACTTTTTTTTCCCTCACATTTAGGTTTCCTGAATAACCTCTGTAGAATTTGAGTTTGCTGTCCCTGCAATAAAGGAATGATTACAGAATCTGAAGTTAAATAGAATGCTGTAGATCTATCAGTACCAATATGGCTAGACCTTCAAGGCAACTGTTGACCAAAAATACAAGGTACAGAATAGTGCATATATTAGGGTTTTATGTATATTTGAACATAGCACATTTTCTGATTCTCTGTTCTTTATATGGAAAGTTTTTTTTTTTTTTTTTTTTATTTCTTCCCTCTCTAGAACTTTATAGGATCTTTTCTATATACTCATGTTCTGAATTTCATGAATACATTTTGGTCAAACAATTAAGTTTGCTAACTTGTTGCAACAATGTTGCTAACCTTTATTTGATATCAGAGGGATTATTCATTATAAATTTGTACCAACTGGACAGTTAACCAAGTTTACTATTTGGAAGTGCTGAAAAGGCTGCATGAAAAAGTTAGATGACATGAACTTTTCGCCAACAATTCATGGCTCTTGCATCATGACAATGCACCAATGCACAGGGCACTGTCTGTGAGGGAGTTTTTAGCCAGTAAACAAATAACTGTATTGGAACACCTTCCTACTCACCTGATCTGACCCCCAATGACTTCTTTCGTTAACCAAAGATAAAGGGGATATTGAAAGGAAGACATTTTGATGACATTCAGGACATCAAGGGTAATACGACAACAGCTCTGATGGCCATTCCAGAAAAAGAGTTCCAAAATTGCTTTGAAGGGTGAACTAGGCACTGGCATCAGTATATAGCTTCCCAAGGGGAGTACTTCGAAGGTGACCATAGTGATATTCAGCAATGAGGTATGTAGCACTTTTTCTAGGACATGTTCACAAACTTAATTGTCAGATCTCATATGTCTACGAACATGAAAGACAAAAACCCTGACCTAACTGAGCTTAGGTTTCAATGGGTGGAACAAGTGATAAACAACTAAATGAATATATATGCAACATAACAGAACTGATAACATATACAGAGTAAATATATCAAAGCAAAGGTTTCCCCTTCTTCGCAAGGTTGTGTCTAAGACTTTGGTGGTTTTTATAGAGCAGAACCATCATATATGGGGGTAGGAGTACATTGCTGAGTGGAAGTGGAAATACTTCCAAACTGCCTTTCCAAATGGTCATTCTGATTTATAATCCCACCAAGAGTAGGATTATCCCCCTCTGAATATTTCGATATTTACTTCAAATGGGTGCCCCCATTTGATAGGTGAAAATATTGTATTGATTTTCATGTCCTTGACTAACATGTATTTACCTCTTAATGCTCTTTGTTTTTCTATTGGGTTGTTCAGCTTATTGACATTTCTCCTTCACAGACCCAGTTTCTGGTTCCAAGTTCACAAGTCTCCTGATGGTGCCCTTACCACAGAGTCCTTACTGGGAAGTGTACGTGAAGCACTTCTCATGCTGATTCAATAATTCCATCACCCAGTTTGTGTTTAATGCCTGATCTGGGCCCGATCAGGTGAGTCACCACCAATATCTTATTTAAGTCTCACCACACACACTGAAGGTAAATGGTAAGTACCCTCATTGCACAGGTAAGCAAACAGACTCAAGGATGATAAATGACTTATTTCAAAGTGCCGCAGCACATCAATGCAGGATCCAGGATTCAAAACCATGTCTGTTGGTCTCCAAAGTCTGTGCTCACCTTCCTCCTTAAATACTCCCATCATCAACTTTGGGTACAAAAGCTACTCTGCTACAACATTAGCTGTTTCAAAGTTTAACTAAATTAAGATCAGCACGTGACATAGTTCACATAAATAAAGACTTTGCAGTTGTCTATATATCTTAGCTCAACTTCCATCTCGATCTAATGCTAATGCTATTTTGTCCCTGAAAAAGCAAGGTCTTCCTTTCCATCCAGGTTCTTGGTTCACCCTCTGAATTCTAGGTCTTAATTGCTCTCCATACTGTTTGACAGTAGCTCAGAATATTCCAATAAATTTTCAATTGCTGCTTCTTTTAAATGCTGTAAACCCAAGGAAATGTCTAAGAGATTTTTCTAGCTTTGAACAGCATTTTCATAAACATCAACATGGCTAAAACCAAATTACATGTCAGTTACTTAGATCCCAGAAAAAAATGGTAATTACTCATAAATCATTTAAAATTTAGGATCCCCAAATCCTACGATATGGAAGTGGCAAGAAATCACAGCATCCACCCAGCCCAAGGTTGACCAACAGTATCCATAACTGGAAGTGATTGCCTGACATGAGGTGGTGTGGAAGTTGGAGTCCCATCTGGGCTCTGCAGGGAGGACTGCTGTGATCCATTAGCAATGTCTGCCCTGAACAGCTGCAGGAACTCCAGGTCTTTAGGGCAGCTGCTGGGAAATGCCGATCCAAAAGGAACACTAAAACATCCTGGGGATAAACTGGTTAAATATGACTTGTCCTACTCCCACCAAAGCAGATAGCATCCTGAAATGAAAACTTTAAAAGCCCATCTCTGCTGAGGCCCTTTGTAATTTTCTCATGCAGTCTCAGTGAGCTAAAATGCTCAATGTAAATATCTGATGATGTAGTGCCTTTTTCTCAGCAGAATAAATTAATTTTGTCATATACATTTTTAGAGTGGACTAAAGAAACCTGAAGAGAGAACAAGAACACATGCGAAAAAAAGGGGGTGGGGTGGGGAGTATTTTAGAGATTTTTTTCAGTGATTCTGCTTTGCCTTGTTGAAGTGAATTAGCAAATACATTTTTCATTAACAAAAAAAGTTGCTTTTAACCTCTTCCTCCTCCCCAGCCAAATAAATACTGGAAAAATGTATAAAGAATATTGGTTTGGATGCGCGCCAATTAGGCCTGAGGTGCCCACACGGCACCATCTGGCCCAACTGCTAGATATGTGAAAAGGAATATGCATACCATGTATTTCTTATCTCTAATCTTTTTCAAGGTGTGCATTTTATGGCAGAGGAAACTGAAGCCCAGGTAAATTGAGCCATTTATCTACAAACGTACTAGTTAATGGTGGAACTAGGGTTAGAATCAATCCATTTCTCCCACTTGTTGGTTTAGCACGGCTAGCATTATAGCCCCTTCTCCTACAGGTAAATGACCATGAACCATCTACTTAATCACCCCATCACTCATCACACACAGGTGCAGGAGGCACAGATTAAACAGTACAATCTCAGGCAGCATCGAGATGCTCACACCTGATGGGAGGCTGGGCATGCAACCACCACCTGCAGAGGACCCTCTGCCTTCCCGAGGAATGCATTCGAAGGTCTTTGCAAAACCCCAAACTCACACAGACCATTGCTTTTAGACACTTTTGCTTCCCCTGCCTGTACTGACAGTCGACTTCCTTTCTGAAGCTTTTTTTTTTTTTTGTACAATCATATTTTTAACACGTCATGGAAGTTATTGTACACAGAGCAATAGAGCTTGAAAATAATCCAAGCTCTTTCCTACCTTAAGGTCTTTACACTTGCTGTTCCCTCCAGCAGGACTGTTCCCTCATGGCCGGCTCCTTCTTGTCACTGCAGATCTCCCTTCTTCTTCTTTTTTAAAACTGTGATAAAATATACATAACATAAAAACTTGCCATTTTGACTATTTTAAAGTGTACAATTCAGTGGCATTAAGTACATTCACAATGTTGTATCATCCTCACCACTATCTCGTTCCCAAACTTTTCATCATACCAAACAGAAACTCTGTACCCATTAAGCAATGATTTCGCATCGCCCTCCCCTCCAGCCCCTGGTAACCTCTAATCCACTTTCTATATCTATGAATTTGCCTGGTCTAGATGTTTCATATAAGTGGCATCATACAATACTTACCCTTTTGTGTTGGCTTATTTTGCTGAGCATAATGTTTCAAGATTCACCTACATTGTAACATGTATCAGAATTTTATTCCTTTCTATGGCTGAATAATATTCCACTTAATGAATACACCATATTTTGTTTTGTCTATTTGTCTGTTGATGGACACTTGGGTTGTTTTCACCTTTGGGCTATTGTGAATAACACCGAAATAATGCTCCCTTTTAATACTGACCTCTCTCACTTTTCATCACATCACCCTGCTTTATTTTCCTTATACCACATATCACCACATGAAATTAATTTTGTTCATTTAATTTTCTTTCCTCCCCCACCTTTTCTCCAAAAGTATAGTCCACGGGAACAGAGAAACTCTTCATCCCCTTTATCTCCAAACTGGCAGCCTAGCATAGGGGTTAGCATATAGAAGATACTCAAAACATATTTGTTGAATCAGTAACCACAAGATTGCCACGGGGATACAAAAGTAAATTTGGGAATATAATCAATACTGTTGTAAAGATTTTGTAGGGTATCCAATGGACATGGGTCTTATTAGGGAGACAATTTCAGGGATGACGTAGATGCCTGATCACTGCAGTGTACACCTGAAGCTGAAGCTGAACAATAATGAATGTCACCTATAATTATATATATATATATATATATATATATATATATATATATATATATATATATATATATATAATGCAAGAAGTGGAGTACAGCATTAGGAATAGAGACAGTGGAAATGTAATGGCTCTGGGCGATGTCAGATGGGTAGTAGATAGGGGGAGGGGGGTTGTCACTGTGTGAAGGATATAAATGATAAATGTTTAACTATTACATTGTTTTGTACACCTGAAACTAATATATATATATATAATAATATATATATATATATATATATATATATATATATATAGAGAGAGAGAGAGAGAGAGAGAGAGAGAGAGAGAGAGAGAATGGAAAAAGCAATAACAAAATGCAGAGGTGGGCAGATGACCACACTCACTTGCTATTTCCTGCCCTCCCATCACAAGCAAATCATTCATGTTCATACCTTAGCAAGATGGCAACTTACTTCATGCTATGGGTCTTTGGGATATGATGCATAGAGTAGAACTTACAAACATTAAATTCTCAGTGTCTATTATGTTTCCCCAAAAATAATACCTAGCTGGACCATCATTTCTAATGCATCTTTTGGACCAGAAATTAATATTAGACCTGGTCTTATTTTAATATAATATAAGACTGGGTATAATATAATATAATATAATATAATATAATATAATATAATAGTGGGTCTTATTTTAATATAAGACTGGGTCTCCTATAGTATAATATGATATAATATAATATAATATAATACCGAGTCTTATATTAATTTTTGCTCCAAAAGACGCAGTAGAGCTGATGGTCCGGCAAGGTCTTATTTTCGGGGAAACACAGTATGTCTACTGCATTATATAATTGAAAGTAGCTATAAAAGCAATGTGGGCAAAAAACCCAGGCCACAGAAATGCTAGTGAGTAAAAGGAAGTGGGAAGAGAAAAGGAAAGAAGCTTTGTGTGGCTCTGCGCCCTGAAGAAAGGGCTGCTAATGCTCCTCTTATCCAAGGAGAGAATCTCACTTAGCAGAGTCGGCCAGAGAGGCATGTGGGAAAGTGATCCAACCAGGGCATCTGTGTCACCACTTTCTCCCCTGGCAGCCCCCAAAGCTGTCACCTGATTAGACAGGTATCCCTTTATCCTCACACACCTCACACACCTTTATTCATCCCACACCCCCTCTCCCTGAGAGAGGCTCCTGCCTGTTGAGCTCCTCCCTGGGAGCTTGTAGAAAGTTTCAGTCAGTGCATGTTGATCTCGTTACTGCTTCCTACATGGCTGTTTCCCGGGGCAGGGAGATAATCCAATTCTGTTCCTTCTCAGCACACAGGCATAAAACCGTAATATGTAACATAGTATGTCAGAGGCAGGCTCTATCCAGCTCAGCACTCTGTCTAACACCAGGAGCAAGGCCTATTCCGTGAGCAAGTCTCGTACTTACTACACGTGACACAGATGCCAAGTCCTGCTCTTGCTCCACGAAGTCCCACAGTGTCCCTGCTCCCTGCTTTTCCTTCCACTCTGTACCACCTGCACGTCACCCTCACTGGTTCCACTCAGCAGGTACCCACTGGCCCCCTGCAGTGTTGCAGGATATATGCTGGGAGCTAGAGATAAAAGATGGCCTTGGCTCCTGGACTCACGTAGCTCACCATCAAGTAGGAGAAGCAGAAAATAAGTCAGTAACCATAAGACACATTGGTAAGTGCTTGATTTGAGTTTGTTATAAAGGTCTATGAGAATATAAATGAGTGAGGAGTGTTGGGGAGACCTGATATTTTCTTTGGGCTTTGAAGGTGACTAGAAGGTCATCAGATAGATAGAGGATACAGAGGGAGTCCAAGAAAAAACATGAATAGAGGCACAGAAGGATAAAAACACATTCAGTGAACAACATGATCAGTGTGGTGAAACTGAGGTACAAGCAGTGGCTAGAAATGGGAGGGAAAAGCAGACTGAAACCAAGTTGTGAAGAGTTTTCCAGTACAGGCTCAGTATCTTGTTGCATATTAAGACCTAGCAAAGGCTTTTAAGCAGAAGTGAGAGTGAATTGACAAATGTTATTAGCCAGTTAGGTGAATGTACACAGAGAAGAGAGGGGAGATATGTCAATGATGCCTTCAAGTTTTTGTATTTTGGCCAATTCAGCGGGGGCAGGAGAAATATTGGGCACATTGATAGAGAAGGAACAGAGAAGACACGAGAAGAAAAAAATGAGAGTGGATGACATAACCACTGAAGAATGTATACAGTGGCATCAGATGGGTAAGGGCAGAAACTTGGGAACACCAACAAATGAAAGAAGCCAAAAAGGACAATGAAAGAGAAATATAGATGGGAAGTGAGCTAGGAGAGAACAGAGCCATGGAAGCCCAGAGGGGAAAGTATGCGCTCAGAGTCACACACTCCATAAATGTTAAATAGCTTGATGTCTGAACAGTGGAGACAGAATTCGGGAATGAAGGAAACTTTGGTGACCTTAGGAAGTTCAGTTTCGGTATAGAGGTAGCAAAAAGAAATTGAATTATCAGGTGCAAAGGCAGTGAAGGAATAGGGTAGTGGTTGTCAACCTTGGCTGGGTCCCAAATTGATCTGGGATGAGGAATAAGCATGGGTATTTTTTAAAAGCTCCCCCATAAGATTTCACTGGGGAACAAAGTGAAGGGCCAATTGATAAGAGCCAGTATGTACTTCTTAGACAGTGAGGAAACTAGGGACCCAGAGGGTAGAAAGGAAAGCAAATTAGTTTTAAAAAAAGAAATAGGGTGAAGAAGAGGTAATATGAACATACTTGTATATAGGGGAGAAAAGAAAGCCTGGAGAGAGAGAGAGAGAGAGAGAGAGAGAGAGAGAGAGAGAGAGAAAGAGAATTAAACTTCTCCTAGAGAAGAAAACAGGAAGTAAAGACATCAGCAGTTACTGATGGAAAGGTTAACTTTGGTGATGAGTAATAACTCCTTCAAATAGAATAATGAAGGAAGCAAATATGGGTAAAAATATAGACATACTTAGAAGAACAAGAGACAAGCATGAGATAGATCACCTCTGGCGGTCTCTATTTTTCTCTGTAGAGCCTCAGCTGGCCCATGTGCTGGGAATGTGGAGGGTGACAGTGGGCTGAGTGGACTGAAGGAAGGTCAGGGGCAGTTGCTGAAAGGAAAGTGAAAGTCAACGAGATAATTAAAAGATGACCGAGCAGCACTGGCAGCCCAGCAGAGGCTGGGAGCCTCATAAATTTGTAATGGAACCAATTCAGCGTGGTTATATAATTTTTCCCTAGCATTGTTCATCAGCCCCAGAGCAGAGAAAGAAAACAAGCTGTTGGATTGACACCGCATTGGGGATGAAGGCGCAGCTGTGGAAGGAGGACAAGAAGATGAAAGCTTGGATAAGAGTGCCCTTGAAGCGATGGGTGATTAAATCTAGCTCAGGGAGGAGAGAAGGTCAAGGCCAAGAGAGGTCTGACAGCCTGCAAAATCAGGTGTCAAATATATAGAGCACATATTTAGGTGTAAGCCTTTGTATTAGTCAGGTTTCCAGAGAAACAGAACAAATTCCTTATAATAAGTCTCATTATAAGAAATTGGCTCACGCAATTATGGAGGCTGAAAAGTCCCATCGCTGAAGACTCAGGGAAGCCAGTGCAGTGGTTCCATTCCAAGTCTGAAGGCCTAAGAACCAGGAGAGCTAATGTTATAAGTCCCAGTCCAAGGGCGGAAATGAATGTGTCGGCTTATGCAATTAGGCAGTGAAAGAAAATTCAACCTTCCTCTGTCTTTTTGTTCTACTCAGGCCACCCACATTGGGGAGGGCCTGTACTTTACCAAGTCCACTGATTCAAATGCTAATCTCTTCTGGAAACACCCTCACAGACAGAAATGATACTTCACAAAATATCTGGGCATCCCATGGCCAGCCAATTTGGCACATAAAATTAATCATCACAAGCTCAATAATAGTAGCTTTTATTGCAATCCTTGGCATGCATGCACCAGGCATTATGTTAAGAACTTTACATGTATGGTTTCACTTTACAAAAGAATAACTCCAGTTCAAAGATGTTAAGTCCCTCTGTACTTCTCTGACTCCTAGTCTCATGCTCTTGCGCATCTGGCCCAATGGAGTTATAGGGCTAGATTTCTGAGCATGTAGTTCTGAAGGATGATCCATCCCAAGTGATGAACCAGGTATAGCAGGTAGCAATGGGCATGGACTGCTGAAATGAATGGAAGTTTAGTCATTGTTGCTGCGGAGGTCAGAGCAAACTGGACTGGAGAGTTGAATGAGTCAACAGAAGGATGCTGAAGTTGTCCCAGAGCACCAGGAAATCACAAGGAAAACGTAATTGCCCAGAATGCTTTATATAAAGAGGAACCGGTCCTAAGACAACTGGAAAAAAATTGTAAGGGTCACTGAAACTTGGCAAGGGATGGCATCTCTCCCTTTGTAGGGTTCCTTGTTGAGTCTTATGTCCCCAAGACCACCCTCAGGTTCAGTGATTCACCACCATGACTCATAGAACTCAAAAAGCTGTTATAGTTATTTATGGTTTATGACAGTGAAAGGATACAGATTCAAAATCACTAAAGGCAAATGGTGCATGGGGCAGAGTCCAGGAGAAAGCGGGTGTGAGCTTCCAGCTGTCCTCTCACAGTAGAGAAGCACAGACAAGACATGTTTCTCCCAGTAATGATATATAATAACGCAAATGAAGTGTTTGCCAGCCAGAGAAGCTCACCTGAGCCTTTGTGTCCAGGGTTTTTATTGGATGTCAGTCACGTAAGTGTGGGGCACCTGCATTATTGTCCTTTGCTCCTCACTCTCCAGCCTCTCCAGAAGTCAAACTGTTACAGAATGGCCCAGGGCCCAAGGCAAACAAAAGCAGGCATTCACTATAAATCACCTTGTTAGCATAAAGTATCTGGCTAGCCTAAGACACCAAGTATACAAAGACGCTGTTATCAGGCAGAAAACTCCCAGAGCTTAGAAAAGTTCCCTGGTCAAGGGCCAGTCCTTTTTTTGTAATGTGCAGGGTTTGAGCACCCCAAGCTCTGAAATAACCCTTTATAGCACACCAGTGCCAGAGACCTGAGTAAACTAGATTTGTGATGCCTGAGACCCATTTTGACCCAGAACACCACAGAGACTTCCATGGACCAAGGATGGTCTAGTTACTTGAAGATAAACTTTTCATTTGAAACTAGAATGTCATCCTTTGAGTTCTGGGTTCATGACAAGCTCGGTCACTGAAGCTGATCCAAAGACTTTCATATTTAGAACATACTCTGCTTTTTCTGCTCAAGGCTCAAGTCTCCCAGTTACCATTAAAAGAAGCAAGCAAGCAAACAAACAAACAGACGATTCTAATGCCCAACCATGGAAAAAGAATTCAGAAAGGGTCTCTAATACGAGGTAGGCCTTTATAAACACAGTGCAATAAGGATCAGATTTCCTCTCTACATTATGTGTAAGAACTATGTTCCTGGGAGCACCATGGTTAGGACCCTCTCAGATCCAAACACCAGGCTGAGGAAGCGACCAGAAAGCTGCTGGTGTGCTTTGGCCTAACTTTACAATGAGTCCACTGGACAGAACAGAGATTGCCATCCTTTTACTCCTGGAGGGCACAGTAAGAAACAGCTATCATGTTCTCCTGGGTGTGCAGGTTTGAAAAGAGTTGCAGTAGAGGTGGAGATAGAGCTAGACAAGAGAGAGAGAAACAAAGAGATTAGAGGCGATGTTTTTGCTAGCCTAGCATTTCTATCGCCCACTTGCATTCTGATATGCCTTTTGAGTAGGGAAGGAAGCAAATGAGCCCTTTATATAATACCAAGTGTTCTAGCCCATGGACAGCACCCAGCTGTTCTCTTCCTGCTGCAGTTCACTCTAAGATCTATCAGTGCCTCCTGTTTTATTACTCAAAATGGATAACCCATTTGTAGAGGAAGCCTCTATTATGGAACTATTCTCTGGTTACTCCTTTATTCTTATCGTTCATTGACCAACAGTGAGACTGTTCTGTTCCAATTGCCCATGTGGTAAGAGGCAGAATGTTTCCCATGTAATTTTTAGGCCAGGTGGGCCTTAGTGTTTTTTGGTCAGCTTGTGGAGATAACAGAGGAGTCTTTAGGAACCCACCACTAGGGAAAAGACAAGGGCCCAGATGTCCCCAAGGAGACCAATGAGGATGGGCAGTGACAAGCAGGGTCAATGAGAGTAAGGCCATGGTGGCAGGAGCAAAGAGAAGCCGTGATGGCTGAGAACCAGATGCCACTCCCAATGCCTGGGCAGCACACAAGCTCCTGGAAGTTAAGTGCAGTCATGGCGGAAGGAAGAAAGGGGAGAACTCTGAACTGACCGAGAAAACCTTGACTCAAGTAAGTTTGTCCTGAAATGACTAAGATTAAGTGGCCACTGTCAGTGGTATGGAGCTGGAGATGGAAATCAAATTCAGTGTGACGCTCTATTTTGCAAACCTGAGTTGGAAGTCTGTGGAAGGGGTGCTTGCCATATTTTAAACTCCTGAAAAGTCAAAGATGTGAGAACAAGGACATCAGTGGCAGCAGCTGCAGCAACAGAAGCAGTTAGGCCATTTTTAATGCTGTATACAGAGGGTGCCAAAAAAACATGTATACACATTTTAAGAAAGCAACACTGTATTACAATTGTAACACTCAATATATACCAATAACAAAAGATGAATACAAGTCACGTTTGACTTCTGCAATTACAAGAGGTTCTCAAAGTGGTTACCATCAGCGTAATTTTAATGCAGTTTTTTTTTCCTTTCTTAAAACGTGTATACATTTTTTTGACACCCTCTGTATATAGTTGACATTCTAGTTTGTCCAAACCAAAATCTGGGATGCATTGCTCTGACCATGGCACACGTGTGAAGGGACTGCCTCTGAGAGAGTAAAATGTATGTGCCCAGGCCATCTTCTTCCTGCATCAGGAGCACAGCCATTCCTGACCAGGTGACAGATGTGGTGACTGTGCATTTCAAAACGGGAGCTATGTGTTCCACTTCTAGTACGCGAAGTTGTCTCAGACATACACGGGGCCCAAAAGTTTGGGGATGCCTGGAATGATTCAAGGAATAAGTTTAAACTCTTTAGTGTGGCAAACTAAGCTCTTTACGTGGGGCCTCGTTTCCCTGATCAGCTCCTTTGGGACTTCCTGGCAGCACCCCAGTCTTGATGAGCGCTGGCAGCCTGCAAAGCTGCCATACTGTCTTGCCCCTGGGCCTTTGCACGAGCTACTCCCTCTGCCTCAATTGTCCTTCCCCTCCTTATTGGCCTGGCAACCTCCACCTCTCCTTCACGTCTCAACTTGAACGTATCGCTTCCAGAAAGCCCTCCCAAATTTTCCCAAAGTGGTTTTGTTGCCCTTCCCCTGAACTCCCTTGGTATCCAGGCTTACTCCAGTCACAGCAATTATCACACTGCATTTAATTGTTTACTTATCCGTCTCCTTCCCTGGGCTGTCAGCTACCTGAGGGCAGAGGCATGTCTTAATCAGCATTGTATCCTCAGCACCTAATGCAGTGCCTGGCAGTTAGAAGGTGCTCCATAAATACTTACCTCAACAAGGTTAATGACTCATGGGGAAGGAAGAGCTTTGATCTGGTCTATTGTAGAAAATCCAAGCTGATTGGCCCACCTCCCTAGGGGAAGTGGTCCCAGCAAATAGACATCAGAGTCAGAGAGGTGTGGCCAAAGAATTTTTCTTCACTGGTTCCCCAGAAGAAACGACTGCTTTGAGCAGCAATGTTATCAACCTGGTTCTTGACAGAAGAGACATCTCCAGGGCCTGTAGCTCAAATCAGCAGAAGAACAGCCAGCCATCCTGGAGTCTATGCTGCTTCCAGGAGGCAGGACCTCCTCACCCCTAAGGCCCCTCTTGGGGTTTTGTTGTGTGGGCATCCCAGGGGGGTTCCTGGACAGAAAGACTCAGGGGGAACCTTCTCAGTGGGAGGCTGGGAGACTCTGTGGCAGGCACTTCCACATAGAGCATGGGATTTAACCCGCACAAAAACATGGCTGAGATAAACCATTCCTCTTAGATTTACAGAGGTGAAAACCAAGGTTCAGGGAGGTTAAATAACTCACCCAAGATCACAGTCAGGGGCTGAGTTGTTCCTGGTGGGAAAAAAAGAAAGGAAAAAATAAAACAACCTCTGTTGGTTCAGCTTTTTACACTGCTGTCACAAAAACAAAATGAAACAAAACTCCAGAATCCTCCACTACCTGTTACCAAAAGCTGTGGGTGACAAAACACACACATACCACGAAGAGTCCAGCAGGTGATAATTGGTGTTGTTACAACACAAAAGAATAAAAGGAACTGTGAAATTCTCCACTGTCCTGGGAAAGAACCAGTCCTTTTTCAGCTTTGATAACCACAGTATTCTCAAGCTTAAAAAAAGGATTTAAGTGATCGTTTCCCATGCTTCTGATTTGAGTTTAAATTTTCCAGGAAGAGCAGAATGTGTCAATTAGCTAGGTCTTTGCTTTTTTTTTTTTTTTAGAGATTATATAAGTTGTTTATGTGCACAAATAGCCAGGAAAAGTTGAGTGCTGTTCAGTGGCCTGCACATCAATATTCCATGTAGTCCTTCATCGTTTACAGTGCGCTTTATACTCTGCACATGCCCTCAAATGTCCTTTTACCTAAGTTGGGGGGCTCAAGTTATAAATGCCCATGAGAAGCAGACCCATAATGTAAATGCTAGAGTCCGAAGGAGCCTACATGGAGGGGTCTCAAGTGACTCAGTGAATGCTTGCTCTGTCTGTAGGGGGACACATGATTCAATTCTAGCCAAAGGTTCCATGTAGGACCCAACGTCGGTGTGGCTGAGGCTTCTGATTCCCTCCCTTCTGCAAAAGCCATCAATCTGAAATTTTACATGAAATTTTCTGGTTTGTAAAACAGTGTATGACAGCATATGCCTGTGGGTAATTTTCTATCCTGTCTATGACCTCCGGCTTAGTGTCTGCAGCACTGCTGTTCCCTAGGACCCAGGTCTTCGATAAACCCATCAGAGCTGAACAGCACAGCCTGGAACCCAAGAGGAACCACTGCAGGTGAGGACGGGCAGCCATGAGTGATGGCAGCAGGAGGGCTTGATGTCTGAAGAAATCTTGAGCATTGAGCCAAGGAAGAAAGGAACTATCTGTCCTGTAAGGAAGCTACAAGGCTGAACAAGTCCTTATGGTGTCAATTTTAATATCTTTGGTAATTTTGCAGCAGTAGCATCTGCTCAGGCAACATGAGACACAAGTTTGGGAACATTGTATGGCACCTTTAATCTCAACTCTGGGTGAGGTGAGCTATGAGTATAACTGTTTATGAGCAAGGCAATCACAGGTACAGAGGTGTGCGAAGGTGCCTGGTGACATTCAGAGGGAATCTGACCAAGGGATCAAAAAGATTTCCAAAAAGGTAGTGTGAGTTCTCAGAAGAGGCTGGGCTAGCTGAAAAACTTATGGCAGTGTGTTTCTCTCCAGAAGCATCTGTGGTTTCTTCAGCATGGTTATAGTGAGACCTAACACTACGCTAGGCACCAGGTGTGTAGCCATTAACCAAACTAACAAGATCCATCAGCAGAAGTGAAGAGGGAGCCCCTGAGTTCTGCACTGTCCCTACAAGACTGTTCTCACCCAGCCTTGCCTTTCCAGCCGCAGACCAGAAGGGAGCCCCAGGTCTCCCTGCCCTGGCAACACTGCCCCTCTCTCCCTTTTTTCCTGAGATGCCAACAAGACTGATTTCATCTCGTTCTTTATCTCCGCTCATTTCTGCATAAGGACTGCCTATACTCAGCTCTCATTGCCCTGCCTCTCATTGTTTAAATCTCTGCCTACCCTCTAATCTCACTACGCCTGACTCCCCAAATCCTCTCATTGGGTGCTCTGGAACTCATGGTCCGTTACCAGCAAGATCCCTAAACCTTCAGTTGCATATTTTTTTTTTTTTTTTTAAACTGGCAACCTTGTGGTTGAGAGACCGTGCTCCAACCAACTGAGCCATCCGGGAGGCAGCTCAACTCAAGGTGCCATGTTCAATCCTAGTTGCAGGGGGCAGAGCCCACCATCCCCTGCGGGACTCGAAGAGTTGAACTGGCAGCCCTGTGGTTGAGAGCCCACTGGCCCATGAGGGAATCGAACCGGCAGCCTTCGAAGTTAGGAGCACGGAGCTCTAACCGCCTGAGCCACCGGGCCGGCCCTCAGTTGCATTTTTAAACACTCCCTTCTCCTTTCTGGCCTAACAGAACAAGGAGCCCATCAAAGGCAGAATATTAATTTTAAAATAATAATATTAACAGCAGAACTAACATGCACACTTACCACATTCTAGGCACTATTCCAAGTACTGTGCTTGCATTTTGAGTCCATTAATCTTTACAACAACCCCATATTTAAGCCCACTACCACCCCCGTTTTCTGATGAGTAAACTGAGGCACTGAAAAGTTCATCAAAATTAGCCCAAGTTCACAGAGTTAATCAGTAGAGAAATGGAAATACAGGATTTGAATCAAGGCAGTGGGAGGCCAAAGCCTGTGCATGTAACCACTGTGACGTATGACATCACAGGATGGTCTGTGTTTAAAGAGAAGACAACTCCAAAAAGGGCCAACATGCGCCACAACAGGGTGGCAGTGCCAGGAGGAGAACAAATCTGGTTAGTTCTAGCACAAACCTCTAAGGAAATCTCACAACTCCTAAGAACACGGCTTCCTCTGCCATCCTCTCGAGAAGTAGCTTTTTTTTATTTTTATTTTTATTTTTTTTTAATTCCCATGTCCCTGTTCCACTGGGCTGAAGGTGGGACAGGGATCCTCCTTGCTCTTTATTAATCATCCATACCAGTGCCCCCCAACACTCTTCTTGGTTTTGAAGGTCATGCTGCCAGACTGGACAGCCCACTACCTCTCCTTGTTGCGGTCATCTATAGGCCCTGGGTCATTGCCCACTGGCACCTGGCTCACAATCACTCCCTCCAATACTACTTCAGTTTTGATTTGCAATGATCCCACTTTCCATGGAGAGCATCCTGGGCTCAGTTCCATGACCTCCTCTATTCCCATGGTAACATCCTGAGTCAGCCACTCCCTCCCACAGCCGTACCCTAGGCCTCTTCATACAGGTAATTCACCCTTCCATTCTCTTAATTCTAAGGATTCCACTTTCCTACCACTACTTCTCATCTTTAGTTTACCAGTTCCAAAAATTAATCACTTCTCTATAACCTAAATACATTGATCGTTCCCACCTTTTTAAGGTCCCTCAATTCCCTCATATTCTGGCTTTTCTTCATACCTTGCTTACCTGTGATATGTGTTATTATCATTACTCCCTAGCATACACTCTAAATCCTTTCTCCCTCTCTCCCTAACACTCACCTGAAAAAGAAAAAAACAAAACAAAAAAAACAGCCCTTATTAAATCTCATTCTCTGACTATTCTGAACCTTTATCTAAGCAGCTGAACTTGGTGGGAGAGAAATACACAAGCATACTCGCTGGCTAACTACAAATGCATGACAACCAACCTCAAATGGGCCCAAACGCAATCTTCAATCCTACCACATTTCCCAAGGTATTCATTGGTCCACTTCCCTTCCTAGTGCAAGTCTGAAGGAATGTGATCAGAGGACTAAACAGTTATTCTATAACTTTTCCGCCTTTCTACTCCTTGCTCTCAGCTAAGAAAATAGAAGCGATCAGAAGAGAATCCCACAGCCTCTCACCAACACATCTACCAACTTCAGGCCCGTGCTCTGCCTTCTCTCCCATTACCATGGGTGAACTGAAAGTCTCTCTAAGGCCAAGCCCTCTGCTTGAATCCTATATCCTCATGCTTTTTCAATACCAAGGTCATTGGTCAATCACTCCCTCCTTTCTATCATCTAACTTCCCTTCTTCTTGATCATTCTCATCAGATACAAAAGAGTCTTCCTGACCCTTCCCTCCCTTCCAGCTCCCACCCTATTTCTCTGCTCCCTTACAGAGTTCTTTCCATTCTCTACCCCCTTTGTCTCTTGAACCTTATTTTCCCAGACTTACTTCCCCATTACTCCACCTAAACACTTCTTGCCCAGGCCATTAATAACGTTTAGATGGCAAATCCATTGGTCAATTCTCAGTCTTCATCTTACTTAACCTTAGAAACATTTGACCAAGTTTGTCCCTCCCTTCTCTCTGAAACCCTTTTATGATTTGCCTCCACAACGCACTTCTTTCTAGGTTCTCCTACATCACTGACTCCTTCTTGGTCTTCTCCCCTGGCCCTTGCCCATATCTCAGACCTCTGAACTTTATAAGGTCCCAGAGTCAGCCCTCAGCTTTCTTTTATCTGTCTTTTTGTCTAGTCTCATGGTGTTAAATCCCATTTACACTGGTGGCTCCCAATTTCTATCTCCAGCTAACCCTCTCCCCTGAATTCCAAATATCTTGAATCAACTTTCCATCTCAGTTAGACTTCTCACAGTCACCTCAAACTCTACATGAAGAAAACCCAACTCCCGATTCACCCCTCAATATACACACACACACACACACACACACACACACACACACACACACACACCACTTGTTTCTCCACAGTCTTCAGTAAGTGGTACCTCAATTCCTCTATTTAAAAACTGTGGAGTCATTCTTGCCCTCACTCTCAACACTCAAACAATAAATCCTGTAAATTACGTTGGGAAAGGCGTCTCATACACATCATCTTTCAACCCTATTTGGACACATACAATGGGCTTTGGGCCTGGAATGCTTCCTTAGCAAAAGACAAAGAGGCCACACAGCCAGTGTTAGGCTTCTCACCATGTGTGGGAATATCTTTCCGTTTCAGGTACAGTGAGTGTTCCTTTGTTCTGCATAAGTGTATCCATCAATGGCCCTCAGGCACACCCCCAGCTTTCAGTGTTTCAAACTCCACAGGAGAGAAGTTGGGATCTTTCCACTGCAGCACTAGAGGGGTGCAGATAGGCCCATTTCTCAGCATCGGTTCCTGGGAGGACTTGCGAGCCATGAGGGGCTGACACACACTATTGGATCTGATCCAACTCCATCTCTTCTCCATGTGAGTAAAACATTTTTCCATCCAGTGCTTGACTGTTGTGTTTCCGTGGTGACTCCACTTCCAAGAGGCAGCGAGCAGCAGTGTTTGGAGTCCTCCCCTGGGATTGGCAACTTATGTGTGGTACTCTGCTCAGCACTGTACCTCCAGAATATGCAGAGCATCTTCTTCTTACCATCCAGTCTAAGCCACAATTACCCAGAGATGCTATTGCAAATAACTCCTTGCCTCCACCTTTGCCTCCATCACAGTCTGCTCACATAGCAGTCAGGGGAATACTTGAATGCTCACCAGATCATGCCACCGTTCAGCTCAGAAACAGCTCCCCATCTTGTTCAGAGGTAATAGCCAGGGCCACTTGCTACTTTTATGATTTCATCTTCTACCACTCTAGAACTGGTTCACTCTGTACCAGACACATTGGTCTCCCTGCTGCACCTGGAGCGTACTAAGCACGTTCCAGCCTCAAGGTCTTTACATTTTCTTATCCTTCTCCCCAAAATGCTCTTCCTCCAGATAGCCTCATGACATTGTCCCTCACTTCTTTCAGGTCTCTGCTTGCATGCAACCTGACCACCCGATTATGTAGTCATAATGCCCTCTAGTCCCATCCCTAGAATGAGAATGGAAGTTCTACCATGTTTCCCCAAAAATAAGACCTAGCCGGACAATCAGCTCTAATGCGTCTTTTGGAGCAAAAATTAATATAAGACCTGGTATTATATTGTATTATATTATATTATATTATATTATATTATATTATATTATATTATTATTATATTATATTATAAAGTCCCGGTCTTATATTATAGTAAAATGAGACCGGATCTTATATTAATTTTTGCTCCAAAAGATGTGTTACAGCTGATTGTCTGGCTAGGTCTTATTTTCGGTAACACGGTATGAGGCAGGCTGTGTCTGCAGGGCTCAGAATAGGGCCTAGAATGTGTGTAGGTGAGTTGTAGGTATTTGTGGTATGAATGATCCCTGTCTTCATGGAGCTTATACTCTAATAAGGTAGACAAACACTGAGCAATTGATGACATATAATTCACATGGCTGATAAGTGTGGTAAAGGATAAGTACAGAGTGAATTAAGGGGGTATAACAAGCATTAACAAGCATGTTCAAGGTTCTGAGGTAAGAAGGACCATGGCTTTGAGACCCTAAGTTAAGGTACATTAACTTTTTAAGGGTCACATTTGTGTCTTACTTCTGGGAGGAGGGAGGGGAAGTATGACAAAAGCAATTCAAATTAATTTTTCCTAGGAATTTTCATATTCTCAAACATTCACTTACTAAAACAGCTCGGCCTCTGCTTTTAGCTACATGTAAGCCAGCCTCAGGGTAGATAGTAAAGGGCAGGAGAAATTTTGTGTGTCCAACTCTTTAGTGAAATAATATTTTCAATTTTCCCAGATGCAACCATGTTCCCATGGTATGCCCAAACCCAGGGAAGATTGGACAGGAATATTTCTAGCACCCTGTACCTGGAATAAACCTCCCTTATGTCAGCTTGAAGATGCAAGTAGACACGTGGGAGAGGAGCAATTCCATTTGGTCCCATTCCTTTGACAATATCAAAACCTTAAGAGTAAAAAGTATGCACCTTAGTACAGCACAGAATAAGAGCTTGATCAAGGATGGATGGATGGATGGATGGATGGATGGATGGATGGATGGATGGATGGCGAATTGGGAAGGTATCGGATGTTCTGCTTCTTTCCCAGTTTGTTTTCTCAGGTTTCTTTCCATGACCTGTGGAACAAGAAGGAAAATTCAAGAAGGATCTATGTTAGCCTGGTGATTAGATTCTCAATTTCCATACCTTGGAGTTGGAACACTAGGGAAAAGAATTTTTCATGAATACCCTTGCCAACCAGCATCATTCAGCCTCTTCTTGGACCATAGTGGTTGGGACATCATCTTGGATCAACTTCCCAAAGATTCTGGAGCTCAAACCTGGCTTGTTATGCCATTGGTAATCATCACCACTTTGATGATATAGTATTTAAGGAGCACTTTATTCCAGACAGGTAGATTTGTGCAATCATAAACATAGATCATCTCATTTAATCTCGCCATCCTCTCACCTTATAAGATAGGTATTTATTATTTGTATTTACAGTTTAGGAAGCAGAGACCCACAGAAGATAAGCAGCTTGCCCAAAGTCACAGGTAAAAATAGACAGAACCAAGACTCAAACACAAACCTGACCCTTGCTCATTCCAGACCTCATTATCATCCCAACAAGCCCCATCTCTGTGTCTGATATTGTGTGTTATGCATTAAACACATTATCTCAAGTGATTTAATCCTCTCAGCCACTTTTTCCAGATGAAAAAATTGAGTCTCAGAGAGAAATTTATTTATTTATAAATCACCTACGCAAGAGAAATTTATTTATTTATAAATCACCTTGCAATCATATTGCAAGTAAGTTGCACAGGTGAATTTCACCCAGGACTGTCTGCAATGCCAAATTTCTTCATTTTATAAAAGAAAAAGGGGGGAAAACATAAAGTGAAATGCTGAAGGTCAACATCACTAATTAGTGAGAAATGTGGGACTTGAATCAAAGTTGTCAACTTCGCAAGAGCATCGCAATGCCCTCTAAGAAGTGTGTCCCACGTCGTGCAAAGCAGTTAAGGGAGACTTCCCTTTCTGATGCTGCCTGGGGCTGAGCCAGGTTCCCAGTGGGCAACCAACCCTTGGCCAGTCTTTCTCTAGGACTGGGCTCAAGTCAGTTAGACAGTGAGCAAGGAAATGGTGGGCTGAAGGGTTTCTGCTCTGCTTCTGGATCATGTTCATTTCCAACAAGATTGTGAAAAAGAAGCCACCTAAAGATAGCACCCATCTGTCCAGCATTTGACCCAGCAGTTATGTGTTGGCCTGGGGGGTAGAGTATAAAATATCTGCTGTATGTGCACCACATTTAGCTTGTTCTCTGTGCCCCAGGGTGTGCTGTTTACTTTCTCACTGGAGATCGGGTTATTTAACGAAGCGCCCAAGCCTGGGCAAGATTGCACATTTTAATCAAAGCACCAAGTGAGCGAGTCTAGATGATTTAACAAAATGTACCTTAGGTGAATTTTGCACAGCAATGTCTGGGTATCAGGTAATTAAGTGAAAAGGGAAATAACTTCCCAAGGGGTGTAAACAAACACACTAAGTCAGTCTCATTTCAGTGTTATGCTGAGTAGGGAAAATGGGTTTCTGAGTGGACTGTAACCAGGGCTTCTTTCTCCAATGTCAAGTCGGTCTTTGTGGTGTGAGGAGCCCGGGGGCTGAGCTGTGGGGCCATGGCGCCTCCTGCAGGTTGAGAAGAAAAAACAACCTTTGGACTGAGCCTCCTCAAATGCCCTCATTTAAGAGGAAGGAAAAGACTGGTGACTTTTTCAAGGTCGCATGACACCCAGGGACAGAGCTAAGACCAGACACTAGCTTTCTGATTCCTAGTCCTGTATTACTTCCTGTCCAATCAGGCCAGTGCCACTCAGATGTCAGCTATCAATAAAAATAAAAACAATAATAATAACAACAACTGAAACAGTGATAGCTGACGTGTATGAGTGTATGTGTTACCAAACAAAGGTCTGCTGCCCGAGGCACATAGAAGCACGACACCAGCTTTTGAGAGAAGGAAGGCACTTTGTTTGCGAGTCAACTGGCAAAGAGACAGGAGGCAAGGCTCCGATCTGTCTCTTCTGATCCAGAATTTGGAGTGGGTTTTAAAAGGTGGCAATTAAAGGTTCATAAGTGTTACTAGTGAGTGGTGTTTCACAAGCAGTGCTCATTAAGTGGTATAGCCAAGTGTCATGCGGGGTGTCAGGCGGGGTCTCAGCTCCCACTCCCCACATAAGAACCCAGGACATGGCGAGGCCAAAAAGGAACACCCACGGAGCCATAGATAGGAGAGTCATACCACCATAGACTCGCTGGCGGCTCGGTTGGAGACACAGGAAGTAGGAGCCACACTATCTACCACCTCCCATCCGCTTCTCTGCCTTTACAACCTCACTCGTTAGCTGCAATCCGCGCTTGCTAGCTCAGCCACCATCTTCTTGCTAGCCCCCATTTGCTGCTAGTGTAGCCTCGGTAGTTATATTAGTGGCCAATGGCTCACTGGTTACAGCTGACAGCCAACTAGCCACAGCCGATGGCCATCCAATCACAGTTGATGGCCATTTACTACCTGAACCAGCACCTTTCCACATGAGGCTGAGAGCCTGGAAACTGCACTCCTGGCTCTGTCCCCACACCAAAGTTTAAACTTAGGTTCTGGGTCTTGTTAAAAACAAGATAGGAACAGGTTCTGTGATTACATATGTGTCGGGAACTATGCCTCATGCTTTGTGTCCATTAACTCATTAAACTCTCCAAGGACCTCGTGGAGAAACTACTGGTTTCCCCAGCTTAGAGGTGAGAAAGCAGAGGCAGAGAAAATATAAAAAACCAGCCCAAAGTTGTACAAGCAGAGAATGTCGTAGAGTGAGTATCGGACACAGACCACCTGACATGCCATTGAGCTGAGCTTCGGCCAGCCCTGGGGTTCCACAGCCCCTGGGTGTCCCAAGCGCTCACCAGGTTCCTAAAATGAGTCTGCGCACCTCCACTTTGAGACTCTTGCTTCCAAATCCTCTGTATTTGTTTGGGACCCCATTGATCCTGATGACTAACTCAGTCTTTTTCTCATTTCCTACAAAAGCATAAGGAACAACAAAGCTAGAGCAAACAAAATGCAGAATGCATTTGAGAGTGACACAAACATTGGGGTCACAAAACACAGAACAATTCCCAACAATCAATTGAAAACCATTTATTAGACATATTCTGCAAAGGCTCAGGGATTTTTTTTTTTTTATTTTTTTTTTGGTTTTCCTACAGGGATTGCTTACTCTTTTTTCTCACCTGAGTCTCAGCTGCCGTTTACCACTCCAGGTCTTATCTCCTTCCTGACACCACCCTCTTCTATCTGGTTTTCTCTCCCCTTCCCTGTGAGAAGAAAATAAACAATTCATTTCACTAGACATCCATGCCTTCAGGGTCTCACCTTTTGTCCTGAGCAGTTTATCAAGATATTTTCTCGGACAGAGGCAATTTCCTTCTCTGAGAGGGATTCTGAAACAGCTACTAAGAAAATTCATTATTCACTTTGTGACATCAATAAATATGAAGTCTCTACTTGCATGTTTAAGCCCATATATGTGTGTATTTGAACAGCATATGATTTCTACATGATAATCCACACTGGGAACCAGGGAAATCAAGCTTATTCATTTATTGTGTCTCCTTGAAAGTGGATCCTTTCCCCAAGATCTCATAATGATGCAAACTTTATTCTGGCTGAGGCTGAAGGCTGTCCACCCACCCCCTCACCCCAACCTCTGAGCAAAAACTCACTCAGTAGAAGTTCCATGAGGGTAGAAGCCATGTTTCGTGCAATTCTGTATCTCCAGAATCTTGCATAGAGTCTGCATACAGAAGGCATTTATTCATTCATCATTCATTCATTCATTCATTCATTCATTCATTCATTCATTCATTCAACATTTGCTCAGTACCTGCTATGCTCCAGGTCTTATTCTAGGCTTTAAAGATATAAGAATAAAGAAGATATAGTCCCTGAACTCAAGGATGGGTATGTATTGGAGGTTCTTGACATTTGGAGGATTTGGGTCACAGTGAGAAACTGGTGAAAGCTTTAGATCATCTTTCCAGAAACGACATAGTATTGTGGCATACAGTCCTTGGTAGATGGCAGCAATGGCCCCAATTCTTCACGTTTTTTTTTCTGTATCATGCCCTTGGCCATGTAGCTTGGCAGGACCTTCCCACCAAGGAAGGGGAGCGGGGGACCTGCCCCACCACTTGGCTTTGAGCTCATTTGTATACCTTGCTTTGGCCAGTAGGATGTCAGTGGGAATGACAAAAGCAGAAGCATGAAATGGGCTTGCATTTCGGGGGTTGATACGTTGTACTTCAGCCACCAGCATGAGAAGGACACGCCTGGGCTAGACCGCTAGTCCAGAGGGAGATAAGAAAGACATGGAACAGAGAGCCCGGCTGCCTCCTCAGTCAACTGCCAGGCATGCCCAGAAATTTAAACAAGCCCGTTCAAGATGAGCAGAACCCCTGGAAGAACTCCAGCTGATTCCAGACGCGTAAGTAATAGTCACTCATTGTGGCAGGCCACCAAGGTGTTGTGTTTGTTTGGATCCAGTATTATTGTGGCAGTTGATAAATAATTCAAAATCTTAAGGGCTTTGTGGAGAGCCTAAAGGTCTGTAGACCCCATGTGAAGGACCCTCGGTCTCTTAAGGGACATGGTAAAGGACACAGGAATTACAGCACAGTGGATTAAGCACTACCATGGGGTAACTATGGGTGCTTTAGGAGCACCTAACAAAGGCTTGCTTTGCAGAGAAGCTGATGTCCAAACGGAGATCTGAAGGACAGATAGGAGTTATTGGGGGGGGAGCGGGGCGGGAGGGTTGGAAAGGAAAGTGTTCTAGGAGTCGGAATTACAAAAAGCATGGAGTTAGAGAAAACATGACCAGTTAGTCATTTCGGTGGGAGTGCAAGCATTTCAATTGAAGTTCTTCAAAAGTTGAGAGAGGAGCCCTGGACACTTCCAATTTTTGAGGATGTCAATATAATAAAAAATTAAGATATGCTAAAAAGAGGGTATAAAAATCGTGGTAAAATGTAAATATTCTTCATGGAACAAATGAACAGTTTTAACATCCAGAGGGATATAATGTCCCTTTGTATAGCCTTATTTGGATGGAGCATTAAATGCCTAAACATGCCTTTCACGAATATGAGAATTAGGTCTAATGGCTTTCCTGCCCTCCCACCCCAACCTCACCTAAAATGGAGGGTGTGAAGACAGAGGGGGTGTTGGTGAGAGCCGTGACTCAATAATTTCTTGTTAAACTGAATTAAAATTAAGTGAATAATTTTCAGGTGTCAGCAAGGAGAAAATGGACCCTGGCTCAATAAAGGTCCTTTCAAAAGGCCCCTCATGGGCATAAACTGGAAAGCCTCGAACCCCAACCACAGGGCTAGGTGCACGAACCCCCATCTTAGTCACCAAGAGGCCCCCAGCCATCCAGCCAGCTCCTCAGATTTGGTCTAAGTTGCTCACTACCACATAGTGAGGTACAGAGGTGACAACGGTGTCACACCGCCACCTAGTGGCTGCACCTGACAAACCATGTTCTCCGTCTCGGATTTGGGCGCCCACAGGATGGGTCTTCTTGGGAAAGGGTTGCTAGTGACTGACAAGACTTAGAGTCTCTCTCTCTCTCTCTCTCTCTCTCTCTCTCTCTCTCTCTCTCACACACACACACACAAGAAGGTTGGACAATTAAGTTCCCAAACTTTCCACCACACACCCTATGTGTGTGCGCGTGTGTATAATGCTCAGCTCATAGTAACTGCAACTATTGTCATCATTATTATTGCCATGATACTGTAGAAATACCTGAGTTTCTTTAAAACTAATTGGGCTGTGGGAAAATTACAATTTTCAAGAAAATTAAGACTCCATTCCCCCTTTAAATTCATTCAATAAACACATACTAAATGTTGAATATATGCCAGCACTGTGCTGTGTAACTGGGACAGCATGAAGAAGATATAAAAATTGCTAAGATGCAGTCCCTGCTGTAACACATTTCCAATCCTGCAGGAGAGGTAGGCATGTAAAGAGCCAGCTCTCACGTGCTAAATAAAGACACAGCCAGAGTGTTGGCTATGACAATGCAGAAGCAGCAGCAATTCATTTAGATGCCTATGGTTTCCCTTAACACTCAATAAAATTGCAGTCTTCACTGTGAACCTACGGGGTCTGATCCCAGGTGCCTCTCTACATTGCTCGTGAGCCTCTCTCCAGAACCTTGGAGAGCTCCTGGGCTCCTTAAGTGATCAATGGAAAACTTCACGGAGTTGCAGAAGGCCAGAGAGTGTTGGAGTCAAGGTTCAAGCTGGATGACCTTGGGCAAGTTACTTAACTTCTCTGAGTCTTAATTTCCCTCATCAGTGAAAAGGAGACTGTTAAATAATAGCACTTGCCTCATGGGGTTGTTGTGAGGATTGAATGAGTTTATATAAGACACTTAGTTTATACCACTTGTTAAACCCTCCATATTTTTATTATCAACTCTGGTCTGCAGAAATCCTCTTGACTTTTTATGACATCTGGGACCAATTATGTAGACGTTTAGGCATTTTCTGTTATTAAAGCTTGGTTCAACCCCATTTAAAACTACACTCTCATATATGATTTATCGTCCCTCACCCACCTATTTAGGGCACTAGAAACTGACGGTGCAGAAGGGGAAACCTGGTCAACTTTCTTTTCTTCTCTCCTTGAATTTTCTCTTCCATCTTCTGTGACTAAACCCCCTGAAGCCCCTTGACCTCCAGTTCATGCCTCATCTCCGTCTCCAGGTTGCCACCATATTACCTGGTTTACTAGACCATGCGATCTGCTCAGGTGGGGGACACCTTTGTCACTGCTACAGCTTCAGTTCTGTGTATGGTGCCTGGCATATATGGGTGTTCATGGTGCTTGTCATATATTTCCCTTCTCAGGAACAGGAAACAGATGAGATTAATATTTGTAACTACTGTCTGATGTTCTTAGACAAAGTAACAAAAAGGACCTGCACATCTTCCATAAGTGCACTGTGCCTCTTCTAAAGGGAGGAGAACGTGCCACCTGAAAGTCCCTGTGTAGGGCCTCGGTGCTCATAGGAGATGTTTGCCACTCTTTTGATAAACATGCCTCTAAAAATGTGTCAGGGAGAAATTCATTTCCTTGTACACTAATGAAGCCAAGTAGAGTGGAACAGGTTATTAAAATGAGACTTTTCTTGTCTCAGAGCTTCAGCTGAGGCCCCAAAGCTGAGAACAATGGGTGCTAAGTAGACCTACATTGAAGGGCTAGGCCATTTATATAAGCCTGGCAAAAGACGTTGAAAGCACAGCTACTGCTGCTTTCATCCATCCGTCTTTAAGCTTCGTAGGAGAAAGCCAAGATTCACAGGAGGAAGAAGAGATGTAAAGTGATGAGGTCTTTGAAGAGAGGTATTCATTCTCTCTGTAGATTGCTCTCTACACACTGGTAAGATGGTGGAGAGAAGTGCTTTGTGGCTACCTCCTCAAGACTACAGGGGTGGGGGTACTAGAATCACACCTCCTGAGGACAGATGGGAGCCAGGCTCATGCTTAAAATTTTTCAGGCAAGAGGCTATTGCTGAATAAAGAGGACTTCCTTAGTAGCAAACTGCACTTCCATTGAGGGTGAGACAAAGAGCCTGTGACCAGTGGGCCAGATGAATGTCTGGAGGCAGGAGCCAGCCACAAATCTTTTAGGAGAAGACCCTGTATGAATATGTCAGATGGTAAGAATTTTTTAATTGTCTTATTGAGATACAACTGACATGAATAAATTACACACATTTAAAGGATACAGTTGGATATACCCATGAAACCTGCTCCACAATCAAGATAATGAACACATCCATCACCTGCAAATGTTTCCTTCTCTCCTTTGTAATCCATCCTCCTTCCCATCCCAACTCCCCTATGAAAAGGCAATCACTGATCTGCTTTCCATCACTATGAATTTGTTTTCAACTATTTTATATCAATGGAATCACACAGTATGTATTCTTTTTTTGTCTGTCTTCTTTCACTTGGTGTAACTATTTTGAGATTGGTCCATGTTGCTGAGTGTATTCCTTGTTCACTCCTTTTTATTGCTGAGTCTACTTCACTGTATGAACATCCCATAGTGTGTTTCTTCATTCATCTATTTTTTTTAAAGGTTTTATTGGGGGAAGGGGAACAGGACTTTATTGGGGAACAGTGTGTACTTCAGGATTTTTTTCCAAGTCAAGTTGTTGTCCTTTCAGTCTTAGTTGTGGAGGGCACAGCTCAGCTCCAGGTCCAGTTGCCGTTTTCTAGTTGCAGGGGGCACAGCCCACCTTGAGGGAGTCGAACCGGCAACCTTGTGGTTGAGAGGACACACTCCAACCAACTGGGCCATCTGGGAGCTCAGCGGCAGCTCAGCTCAAGGTGCTGTATTCAATTTTAGTTGCAGGGGGCGCTGCCCACCATCCTTTGCGGGAGTCGAGGAATTGAACTGGCAACCTTGTGGTTGAGAGCCCACTGGCCCATGTGGGAATTGAACTGGCAGCCTTTGGAGTTAGGAGCGCGGAGCTCTAACCGCCTGAGCCACTGGGCCGGCCCCTTCATTCATCTATTGATGGATATTTGGGCTATGTGGATATTTGTGACAGGAATTTGACTGATTATCTTCTGCTCCATTATTTTTAGAAATATTGCTTTGACAATCAGGATACAAGTAAATTTGTTAACAATGAAGAGGAAGAAAAGGAGCTTGGCCATGAAGACATCCTGGCAGGAGGATGTGGTCTCAGCAGAGGAGTTGAGGGTGTGCCATTGGGTACAGAGGCATCGAAGAAAGCAATCAGCTTGTAATGGCTTCACCAAATTTAGGGGCCTGCAGTCAGAGGGCTCGCTGAGGCACTCATAAAAGTGTCATGTGGAGAATGTCATTTGTGCACAGCCAGTTACAACTGTCGTGAGAAACCTATTCTGTCCTTCCTCTCCTCCCCACTTGTGGCCCCAACACAGGAGGGCCCTAAAATGCTTGCTGGAGGGTTAGGGGAGGTTAGGTGGGGATAAGAAAAGAATCAATCACAACACCTTCCCCCACTGCTGATTTCTGAACCTGAAATAGACCAAAATGATGAAACAAGAATCTGGAGTTTGTATATTAGACTGGATAAGATTTTTGACATAATAGATTCTCAATGTATAATTGAACAAAAGACCCATACTTTGTCATCCTTCCCCATCTGATGAGTCCCTCATCAGATGATAATCGTAGCTGTACTTGTTAAGCCTTGTCACTTTCATGGCAATCATAGGTATATTTGTTAAGCCTCATCACTTTCATCCTTGCGACAGCCCCAGGAGGTATCCCATTCTACAGATGGAGAAACTGGTGTTCAGAAATGTTAAATTCCATGCCCAAGATCATGTAGCTAGAAAGTAGCAGAGATGGAATCAAACTGTATTCTGTTTGGTTCTAAATACCAGAATTTTTCCACCATGTAACACTGTCACTGTGGGCTGTTATTGATTGAGATGAAGCGTACAGTTAGTGTCAAAATTGGAAATGCTCTCTCTTCTGAAATGCCAGATGGTTGTCACTGAGAGGAAAGGCTAACAGACTGTCTTCCGAGATGTCTCATACACTAATATTACTTCCCTTGCAGAATTTTCCATGATCCTAGGTCTGATATCTGATACTTGAATGTGACAGAATCTGAAAAGGGATCCATCTCTCAGTAGAGACACTGTAACCAAGCACAGAACACTGACATATAAAACACAATTGCCAATTTCTTCATTCACAGTGAGAAACTATAGTCATTGAGACCTAAAAGCTCAAATTCCATTGGATTATCCCATTCTCTCCATGTAGGCAGACTCCAAGAAAAGCCAAATCACAGTTTGAAAATTTCTGGAGTGCCTGGAATCTGAACAAGGTGAATTTGATAATTCGGTGCTCAAGGCATCCAGCTAAAATAGCCTGGTGTTCCCATTTCACCAGGAGGGATAGTCTTGCCAACAGGACCAGAGACATTTAAAAGTATGTGAGCTCCACTCTCTGCCCCCACTGAATGAGAACTTCCAGTCACTGGTTAGCCTCCCTTTTCCCTGGCGTATGCTGTGGCGGACCCCACCAATATTTGCCTCTGATACTCCCGTTTCTATTTGCTTTCAGAGTTGACCACTCCTTCCTTTGATGGACACATCCTTTCTTTATGGTAATTTATTCATCTGGTGACTGGGGACCTGCCCACCTGGGAACTGTGCCTTTTCTTTCAGCTGACTGCATATCTTTGCTATGCTCCATCGTGTGATTCTATAGTTTAACTTCCAAGGGGCACTCTTTACTTTCTTCATTTTCAAATGTGGAAAGGCAAATGTCTACTCTACCCAAAGAAGGATGATGGAGGGAAAGGTGTGTACAGTCTTTGTCTGAGAAGGACCTTCTACATTGAATATTAGATTTTAAAAAGGGGAGCTAATTTTAATTCAGGCACATACAAGCACTGGGCACAGAGAATCCAAAAAGGAAGGGATGGGTATTAACTCCCAAATGCTTCATAAGGGTCTGGTTATATGCAAGGAGCTTTTAATCAATGATCCTAGAAATAGCTATTAGTACCCCATTTTACAGTAGAAAGAACTGAAACCCAGGTTAAGTCACCACTACTTTCAGAAGAGAGCTGGAATTTCTACACTAGCCATCTGACTCTGATATTCTATTGGGAACCTAAGAATCAAAAAAGTGCCAATGCATATGATGAGGTTTTGTGAGCTGCCAATGAGGTTACATGGGTATTGAATCTGAAATTGAAAGGAAAAGAACGTTTGAAAGAAACCATACTTCCCAATTAGCAGAATGCTTTTCCAGCAAAAATAGGATGTTTCTAGAATATTTTGCAGAGAGTCTCTGATATCTGAACTGGTTGCATTTCCATAGGGGCAGCATTTAAATCCAGCCAGACTGAGTCTTCCTACTACAAACCAGCTTAGCCGCCCCTTCTCTTAATTCCATCCTGGATCACTAAAGCAATGAGTTCCAAGGCTCCCAAGCTCCTTCCAACATAAAAGAGAAAAGTGTTCCTGTTGGAAGCCCGTGGCTGTGATCACGGAGCTCATCCACACTTGTAGATGGTTAAATCTTTAAAGAAATAATAAGCTGCTCAAAGAGACGGGAAAAAAATACGTGCTCTAGGCTGTGGCCAGGATGCAGTCCACTGGGAATTCTCCAATGCCTCCCATCACTCAGGCTCTGAAAATCACAATCCTGGCAGTTCCCACTTGGCAGCCCCCAACATATCCTGTACTTGGCTCCCTGGCCCTTGTCATTTCGTGCTGCGAGAAAACAAAGACAAAAAGAAACCCTGTGGGAGTTCCTACTCCCAGAGATTAAAAAGACATAAAAATATGGTGGAGAAGAAGCAAGAGAAGGTTATAGATCACTGTCGTGGCTTAATGCTTGCTTCAGATTCCTGGCACCAGGTCACTTCTGTAACCAAGACAAGTCCTCTGTCACTTAGGAGCACTCTCAGTACATTCAGCTTATGCTTCTAGGCTGTCAAGATCTGAAAGGAAAGGAAATAGGAAAGAAGGAAGAAAACAGGCATTTAGCATATTTAAAAAAAAACATGTTTCATTTTCATTTAATCCTCGAAATGATACTATTATTATCTGCATTTTATGGAGGAGGAAACTTAAATACTATAGAGAAGTTAAATATTCACCCCAAGTCGTAGACCTGGAGCAAACTCAAACCTGGCAGAGTGGAACATCCATGCTTTTTTCACGAAAGCGTGCATTCGGGTCTGAATGTGCCAATCAGAGAAAGAAAATGTACAAGCTTACCCATTTAGCGCCAAAGTTTCCTAAATAAAAATGAATTCTTGTTAAAAAATGCTGTATGTCAGTATTTTGTTCCTTCTCCCCTTTTAGTCAAGCTATATCTGGTAGGCAGAATGATAGCCCCCAAAGACGTTCATGCCCTAATCCCTAGAACCTGTGAATTGTTGAATTACATGGAAAAGGAGAGTTAAGGTTGCAGATAGAATTAAGTTGCTGCTTAGCTGACCTTGAGATGGGGAGATCAGGCTGACTTACCCAGGTGGGCCCAAAGTCATCACAAGAGGCCTTAACAGTGGCCGAGAGAGGCAGAAAAGAAGATCAGAGATAGAGCTATGACAACAGAAGCAAAACGCTGCTGTGCTGCTTGCTTTGAAGATGGGAGAAGGGGCCAGGCAGCCTCTAGAAGCTGGAAAAGGACAAGGAAACGGATTTCTCCCTAGAAACACCGAGAGGAATGCAGCCCAGCTGACCCCTTGATTTTAGCCCATTGAGACCAGTGTTGAACTTCCACCTTACAGAACTGCAAGTAATGAGTTTATATTGTTTTATGCTACTAAGTTTGCATTGATTTGTTTCAATAGCAAAGAAAACTAATATAGCACATGGAGAACCGAATCATGTGACAAGGTGCTCGATTTCGTGGTGCTGGAGAGCAGTGGAAGGCCACAAATCTGTCTGCCTGAGATAGCCAGGTCCACCCGTCTCTCTCACGGTAGGATGATCTTACCAAAGAAAACTGAAATAGTCGTCTGTTAGCTACAATTTTATCTTAGTTGCAAATGGTTTGGTTACGTGGAACCTACCCCTATTCACTGAAGTTTACGTAAAAAAGGGAGGTTGCTTAGAAGCAGAGCAATATTTATGGAACCAGAAAAATCAGTGGATCTCTCTCTGTGTCCTTCTCTTTCTCCATTTCCTCGCTCCTGCTCCTTCTCTGCTTTTCCGTGCATGTCTTATTTATCCTTCTCTTCTTGCAGACATTTTTTGCTTAATCCTGTTTGCACAGGCTTCAGCACGGCTATCTGGTGATGGTTTGCCTCTGTCCCAGTGACCTTTCAACCTTCTAGCTTGGTTTCTCCCACAGCCAACTGATTCAGTCTCCCCATCTCTGATAAAATGCTTAGAACACAGAGAAACTGATAAGCCCACCTCTAATCTGGTGTTCACTCCTGACTCTGTCTGTCATGGTCAGCATGGAGGGGCTGGGAGCAAGTGCATTTGCTACAAATGCCTGCCACATCTGGGGCTTACGGGTTAGGCAGGATCTTTAAGAAGCCATCGGGGAACAGGGAAGACATGATTGGCATCTTCAGGACATCTACATACCCTAGGGATGGCTTTATCTTTGGAAACAGAAATGCATCACGTCTGTTGGCTGAGCTGCCCCCCTCCCTGCACAGACCAAGTTGAGCTCCTGTTTGCCTCTGTGACAACATTTTATGTTCCTCCAGTCTATGATTGACACACTCTTTTTTAATATGATAATATATTCAACCAAGTTACATTCAAATGTTGCTGGTCTGGGAACCATTCTGTATATTTCTTGTGACTTTGCATATTTCACAGTTTAGCTCTCAAAGGAAAAGAATGAGGGTCACCTCACTGTGGACCCCAAGTTCTGATGGTTATAACAATTAAAATAATAAGGACAACAGCAACTGTGTTTAAGATTATAGAACTCAGAAAACTCAATACTCAGTAATTTAATGGGGTAGAGAAGATCAGTGATGGCATCGATCATGGAAATGAGGCTCAGAGAGTTAGAATGATTTATTCAAGTTCCCATAGCACTGTGTGATGCTTTGATCTAAAGGAGATAGTAACAGCTTTCATTTGCTGAAAAGTAATGCCAGGGTGGCCAGTTAGCTCGTTGCTAATAACACCAAGGTTGCCGGTTCCATCCCCTGCACGGGCCACTGTGAGCTGCGCCCTCCCTTAAAAAAAAAAAAAAAAAAAAAAAAGGGAATGCCAGATAGTTTATGTTTGCTCATTCTAATCCTCGTACTAGCCCTCCCAGGTAGCATGTTACACAATGTCCCACAGCTATGGGAGCATCTGATGGGAATGCCCATCCCATCCCCAGGTACCTTCCAACATTTCAGCTTGAATCCCCCGAGAGCCAACTGATTCAGTCTCCCCATCCCTGATCCAAATGCTTAGAACACAGAGACACTGATAAGCCCACCTCTAAGCTGATGTCCTCAGGGTCCCCTTCCATGTCCCTAAATTCTTGGGAGTACCTTTCCTGTTGGTTCTTCAAGGTTCAGCTCAGACACCACCTCCTACACACGACCTTCTCTGGCTCCTCACTCCTCATGCACTTAGCCGTTCCTTCTCCAGGATTCCACCAGCAATCGATTCATCCACAGACAAGTATTGAGGGCCGTCCATACGCCAGGCATGACACTGATGGCTGAGCATGCAGTTGGGATGACTCAGACGTGTCCCTGCCCTCAGGGAGCTGAAGTGTGGTAGGGGAGGAAAGTGTCATGTCAGGAGTGTTAAAAGGAGTGCAGAGTGCTAAGGGAGAGCCCCTCCAGAGGGGCAGAGGCCTAGCCTGCAAGGCCAAGACCGCTGGCTTCCTGAAGAGCTGGCGTTTCTGTAGTATTAGCAGGTGGAGATGGGATCAAAGGGCATTCTGGGAGGGAGCATGGTGGGGCCAGGGACAGAAGAGAGGATGGCATTTCTGGGAACTGGAAGTTTTCTGGGGTGGCTGGAGCAAAGGGAACAAAGGGGTGAGAGGCCAAAGTAGAGCTAGAATGTTACTTCATCCAGGTAAAAGAAGGTGAGGAATTAGGTCAGGGTGCTGGCTGTGAAACTGGGGAAGTGCTCAAGACATCTTGAGGAGGTAGAAGTAACAAAGCTTCATAACTAGTCGGACATGAGGAATGCCAGATGATTATCAAGTTTACCTTTGACCAACTTGGGGTATGGTCATTTCATTAATAAAATATGGAAGACATAAGCATAGAAACAGTTTTGGGTGGACGTGGTTCAGAGAACAATGACTTCTGTTTGGGACATGTTGAGCTTGAAGTAGCCTGTGAGATATCCAAGTGGGGTAGCCAGTGGGCGGTTAGGCATATTGGTCTAGAGGAGAGGGCTGCCCATAAGAGACTGGCAGAGAGGTGGTAAATGGAACAACAGAAGTGAGAGAAATGGCTTGGAAAGTGCATGGGACCTGAGAAGAGAGAAGGGCTTAAGACGGGTCCCAGGGGATTCCAATTTCTCACTGTTTGGGTGGTAAAAGAAGCCCACAGGTCGACTGAGAAGGAGAAGCCTAAGAGATGGGAGGGAACCAGGAGAGTCATGCTAAGTGGATGTTTCAGAAAGAATGGAAATGCTGTCTTTGACAAACACCACCAAGAGTCCCGAGGAAATGACTGCAAAGCGTCCAATAAAACAATTTGACCATTGTATTTATAGACACACATTTTTTCAGTGTGTCTATTTCTCTACTAGACTGGGAGGTACTTTAGTAAAGATGTTTTCGTGCCTTTATTCCCAGCAATTAGCTCAGGTTCCTGGCACAGAGTAAAGTCTTGATAACTGTTTATTTAATGTATAAATAAATATGCCATAGGCATTCAAAGATATTAAAAACAGCTTCTGGATGAGATGGAAGATATATTGTGAGTCTTCAGTAATTTACAATAAGTGAGCAGGGAAGTCAACGTGGTCTTTGAAAAGAAATGCCGTCTTACTGCTGTCCTTTATATGAATAAGTCAAGGCTGGCTTGCGGGGACTGTCTAACTACAATCAATCACAGTCACTTCAGTGGCCACCATCTAAAGAGTGACTTGAGTGCCTGAAAACAATTTTATTTGTGAGTTTTTAGTTTTCAAATTGTACTTGCATAATGAAACCTAATTATGTCCAACATCAAGGTCACCTGCAGTCTATCCTGAATTATCAGTCATGCCTGATATATCCAAAGACTCTGCCATCAATGGGATTTTGTTCTATTTATGAAGTGCAGGTGCAACTGCGTCTATCAGTGGACACAGCCAGAAATCAGTGCTTGACCCTTGTTGGTTATGTGTTTCCTCGAAAATAAGACCGGGTCTTCTATTAATTTTTGCTCCAAAAGACACATTAGGGCTTATGTTCAGGGGATGTCATAAAAATCATGCTAGGGCTTATTTTTCAGTTAGGTCTTATTTTCAGAGAAACATGGTAAAAACAGATAATGATGGAAAACTCTAAAAATCACTTTCCTTTAATTGTTGGAAGTACAAACAGCTACTAATTCATCATGTGGGTAATGCTATCATCATACCTGAGTATATGGGCTATCACCAGAGAGAATAATTAAAATATTTATCCATGGGCATGTCAGAGACACAGATGACACCAAAAAAACCCTAACAGTGAGGCTGTGTCAGAAGGCCCTGTTGGACCAGACATTAAACCTTAGTTGACGAATGTTGGAGAAATCCAGGTGAAGGAACCTGCAGCCAGAGCAGAAGAGAGGCCCTGGGCAAGGGGTTTTGGGTTGTGGGTATTTGCCAGTCAGTATGGAGTATTTCAGCATTTTAATAATTGCAATTGGTGTAACCTCTGTGTACTTGCTAACTACTAGTGCTATGGAGCAGCCCAAGTCAACCCAGCTTGGGCTTTCACAGTCTTACTTATTTCACAGATAAAGAAATAGAAGTCTAATGAGAAAACGTTTGGATAAAGGCCCATAAGCCAGTGACAGGAGAACTGGAATTAGAACTCAAGTCTCTTTATCCCCAAACCCAAAGTTTGATTCTATCATCACCCCGAGATTTTCCCAAGAAGCGTTAATGAGACACAAATACTTGTCACTAATGAGTATACTAAACCTGAAGTTGTTCAGCAATTTGACCATTATAACAACAGCTATATGGTTTCAAAGAGATGCCTTCCTCCATGGAAAATCCGTAATTTTTTATTATGGTATTACACATCCTAACAGAAGCTTTTCAAAGTTCTCTCAGCAGAAAAATTCTGAGATAGTCTCGCAGGGTAAACCCCACTCCAGTGATCTGTCTGACTGTTTCGTGACAAGGGGGACCCATCTCAGTGATTTTTTCACACACATAATATTCTAGGTATGAGACACCATAATTAATTGCATGTTCTTATAAACTGGGTGACAATTAAAGCTGAGGTTGCTAAGCGCTTCTGAGAACACTCACCTTATGCAATGTAGTTTTCATGTTTTGTGACAATGGTTTGAAAGCGAAGCAGTTAATGACTCCTCGTGGATGAGGCCCCTGCTAGTTATGTTTTAATTATTAACCTAATTATAGGGGTGAAGCAATAGGTAGTAATTTGGCTCCTTCACTGCCACTTAATTCTTACTCCCGCAGTCACCAGGCTGGGAAACTCTTCAGAAGCAATTTAAAGAAATTCTGCTAGAATATATCCAGCTACCACAGAGTCTCAGCTCCTGTGTCTCTAACCTCATTTCCCTGAAACTTTGAGGCAGAGTGGGTTGGAGGGTGATCAGGAAAAGGAATGATGTGTCCTTGTTGGCTCATGATTTGGGTCCACTAGAACGAGACAGCAGTGGGCGGAATTGGCCCAGGTGGGGATCGGCTCTGATGAAAGGCTCGGTGTGCCAAGCACAGTGTCTGTTCAAGTGATGTGGGTACCTCGTGCTCAGCTCCAGAAATTTTGCAGAGAGGATAAAAAGGATGAATGATTTGCTTGGCTTGGGAGGAGTTTTCTGGACTCTTCACTTACGAGATGGGAATGTGGGTTCATAGTTAATATTTCTTCCCCTATTACTTTTGTAGTTTTACATGGCCCTACTTTTCTGATGGAGCCACTCCGTTTTGCTTAGCATGAGAGTGGAATCTAATGGATTGTGATACTTCTCTGACTTATGAGTGCTAGACTAGAGGGGAGGACCTAACAGGATGGAGGAAGGAAAGAAGGGAAATCATGGGGAGGAGCTGTGACTGTGGGGCTTTTCCCTGAAGCCATGTGGTTTGGGACTGTGCTCAAGTTCAATGGTGATTCAGGGGGTCACGTGGGAGCCCCGCCTTCTACTCTACACAATGAAGCCCCGCTTGGGAGGTAAAGCTTCATTCTACATCAAGCCAGGTGGAGGAGCTAAGCTACTGATGGTATGTTAAGTTGATTTTAAAAAATAGAACAGGATAAACATTTGCATTTGTGACTTTTGTAAATATAAACATACACATATGTGTACATATTTAGCAGATGTGGATCATTCTACATTTTTGCTGTTTTGTAAACTGTTATGTTTTTCATTTAACAGTATATCATAAATCTCTCTCTCTGTACCAATGTTTATTTTGTCATTGAGTGAATACATAGTCTTAAAATGCATTTCATTGACTTCCCATTGTGGGACATTTGTTTCAAATTTTCACTGTAATACAGAGCATGGGGCTGAACATCCATCTTTTCCACTGACCTGGTACACTTCTGTGATCACATCCCACATATACCTGGGTTTGTTCTATTCCGTTCATCCCTCAAGCTATTTATACACTAATCCCATATTGTTTTCATTTTTATAACTTTGGTATATATTTCTCCATCCCTCCAAACCCCCAGTTCTAATTTTTAAATTTCCAGGCTGTTCTTCTACACTTTCTATTTCAGATGCATTTTTTTATTCACTTTGAAAAATTCCATGAAAAATCCTGAGGGCTCTCATTGGAATCTCTTTGTATTTATAGATTAATTTGTATAGAATTGACCTATTAATAGTATTGGGATTTCCCACCAGGAACACAGCATGTCTCTGCTTATTCATGCCTTTCTTCATGTCCTTCTGAACAATTTTATAGCTTTTCTTCATGTTGAGAGTCTGACATTTTCTAATTGGTGACTCCTAGCATATCAGAACACTTTTAAATTTTTTCATGCTGCTCTTTTGTCCTCTCAGTTGTTGTTTTTTTTCTATTAGAGTGTTTATCTTTTTCATATTGATTCATGAATTAAGTAGGCTTTCCCGGGTTCCAAAGGTGCAGTCACCTCTAGTGATAGGCTAAGAAGAAGCACAGGAGCAAGCAAAGAGTTGGATCTATGGAGGAAAAGAAATCACCAGATAGTTCAAAATGCAAGGTAAATCCAATGTCCTTTCCTTAACTGTAGGGTTCCAGTAATTGCAGTGTCATATATCACCATGGTTGAGACTCAGCAACTCTCTGATACAACCAGGTTCTCTGTACCTTAAGCATTTGCTACACCTAGTTCTAGCTTCCTCATGGCTTTTCCTTACTTCTGTCTTCCCACTATATCTACTAAGTTTCTCTATGAGTTTTGCACCTGTACTCTCAGGGCAAAGTGCCTTATTAACTCATGAGTATCCCTATTGGAGACGTTAGATCCGACGTTAGATTGACGGCCCCGAAGCAATCAGCTGTGACCAGTGCAAAGGGCTCATGGTATAGACCAGGGCTTCTCAAATGATAAAGCCCATACAAGTCATCAAGGTATCTTGTTAAGATGCAGGATCTGATTGAGTAGGTCTGGGCTAGGGCCTGAGAGCCTACAGTTCTTACAGGTTCCCAGGCAATGCCTGCAGTATTGGTCCAGGACCCTCACTTTGAGTGGCGAGGGTTTAGAGCAGGGTTTCCCACCTCAGCAATATAACATTTGGGGCCAGGTACTTCTTTATTGCAGGGAATGGTCCTGTCTCTTGTAGGATGTTTGGCAGCAACCCTGACTTGTACCCACTGGATGCCAGTAGCACCTCCACCCCAAGCTGTGACAACTAAAATATCTCCTGAAATTGCTAATTGTCCCCTAGGGATAAAACCCCCCCCATTGGCTTAGAGAACAGTAAACTAGAACACCGTAGAAAGGGGCTTTAAGTGTGACAGGCATTCTCAAATGAAGGCACAGTATCCAGCAGGTGACTTGCTTGGCCTTCCCACAGTAATTGATGAGAACTTTGTACACATGAAACATTTTAACTCTTTGCCTACCATATACAGTGCCCTCTTTTGGACAATCTGCCTTCCACTTAATAGTACGTTAGTCAGAAGGTTAATAGTTTCTTCTAAAGGTAAGAACGAAATCTCTATTTAACAATGTTACTTTTTACCCATAGAACTATCAGCCATTTGGGAATACAGGGTAGACCAGTGTTTTAGTAGAAAAACACATATTCTTGCTAGTTTCTTCATTCAAATTGCTGAAAATTACATCCCCTGAGGGAGCCCGCTTGCAAAACTATTTTGAGAAAATATGGGGAGTGCGCTGTATAATACATATTTTAAATCACATGATGTGATAAACACCTGCTTCACCTACATAGGTGAGCATCTGGTAGGCTGGTTCATCATCCATAAAATGATACGTTTCTCCATTCCTCTCTCAAAAAGTTGTGAAGATCAAATAGGCAAATACCTTCTTAACCTACATTTTCCAGGGCAGTAACCACTTGGGTTAAGTGGCTCTTTAAATTGAAATTAATTAAAATGAAGCAAAATGAAAAATTCAGTTCTTTAGTCACATTAGCTAAGTTTCAAGTTCTCACAACCACAGGAGCTACTGGCTATGTATTGGACAGCATACACAGAAGACATTTCAATTATCATAGAAAGTTCTAGTGACAGCCAGGTGCTCAATAATAAAGCGTAGTACAAATGAATAATAAATCATATTGTTATTGCCACTGTACATCAGAGTATAGGCCTGCCTAAGTACTCATATTTCACCACTGCCTCTAAAGTAGTCACAAAAACAATAAAAACATAATTAAACTCTTGAAAAATAGGGACAAGGGTCAAATAAATATGAGTACACTGTTTTCAACAAATGCAATTGTCTAGGCCACAAATAGATAGCCTCATGAACTTTCTAATTACAGTGGCAAGAAAAAAATATGAGGACTATTTTCCTCTAAAATTACTGGTACAGAATAGCCATTTATAAAAAGCCATGCCATCTTCTGGATTCTAATATCCTTTACTGGTGTCCTGTTAGACTGGGACTCAAGGCTGTGAGCAAGAGGGAATGCGGAATAACTCTGGGAGAGCTGCTGCAGTTGGACCCCTGCTCAGAGGTGCCTCACGAGCTCTGGTGTGATGCATGGAAAGGACAGTCATGAATAACATGTAGCCCCCAAGGACTTAATAAAACAGTAACTGACAAGCACATCAAGAACAATCATATCCAACATCTGTTATGTGTCAAGACTTACACTAAATGCTTTGTATACCTTACTGCATTATGAAGTAGGTATTTGGCATTATTCCAATTTTACAGATGCAGAGACTAGGCTCAGGGAGGTTAAGTAACTTGCCTGAGGTCACTCAATAAATAAGTATCGAGTCAAGGGTCAAATTTAAGTGAAGAAGTTCCCTCCTATCCAAGGGGAGATACATTCCAAGATCTCCAGTGGATGCCTGAAACCTCAGATAGCACCGAGCCCTAAATATACTGTTTTTACCTATATATGAAGAAAGGTCAGACGGTTAAGTTCGTGAACTTTCCACTGTGTGCTTACACGGTGGAAAGTTCGTGAACTTAATTGTCCACCCTTTCATATACATACCTACGATAAAGTTTAATTTATAAATTAGGCACAGTAAGAGATTAACAGCAATAGCTAATAATAAAATCTCACAATTAGAACTAACAATGTACTGTAAAAAAGTTATGTGAATACAGTCTTTTTCTCTCTCTCAAAATATCTTATTTTACTGTACTCACCATTTCATTTAAATGAAGCACTTTACAGCTTCTCTTTGACATATCCAGATTGCTGGCATCACTACTCTTGTGTTTGGGGGCCATTATCAAGTAAAATAAAGGTTACTTGAACACAAGCGTTGTGATACCTCAACAGTGAATCTGATAAGCAAGACAGCTACTACGTGACTAATGGGTGGGAATGCTGGACCCATGGAGATGCTGGACAAAGGGATGAGTCATGCTCTGGTCAGGATGGAACAGGACAGCATGAGTTTTCATCATTCTACTCAGAATGGCATGCAATTTAAACTTACGAATTGTTTATTTCTGGAATTTTTCATTCAATAATTTCAGACCACAATTGATCATGAGTAACTGCAACCTCAGAAAGAGAAATCGTAGAAAAGAGGAGACTACTGTATCCCTAACTCTGGAACCTATGTTCCTTATTGCTCAGGGCCCTTGTCCCTAATCAGGATGGCATCAAATGGAGGAAACAATTTCACCCACTCCTTTGGGGATGGACTATTTGGGCTCTGGTCCCAGCCCCGCATCCTTCCCAACTCTGGCTTTATCCTGAACTGGAGGAACCTTAGACAATGAGTGGACACCCCAGCCTATACATTCAACTCCATCCATTCATCTTTTCCATTCCTCATGAATAGACCCCATGCGGGCCCTGGAAGCCAGCTGAAGGCTGTTGGACAAGAAATTCTGAAATCCTGTGTACCTAGAGTACAGTCTAGGACAAAGGAGGGTGGGCCCTTGGCCCCATAGAATCTTCCCCTGTGGAGAGGGGCACAGATGGAGGAGGGTCAGGAGGGGGTCTTCCAAAGAATCATTACCCAGGGGGTTTCCTGGGACCAGCAGTACCAGCAGCACCTGGGAGTTTGTTAGAAATACAGATTATCGACGTCATCGAAATAGCAGCATGAGGTGAGCCTCTGTAAAGCTCCCCTGGAATTTACAACTAATCGAACAACAATAACTCCACAAACGACTCCCTGCACAGCAGACAGGCAAGATGAAGAGGCCCACTACTGAATTCACCTAAAGGTGGGCGAATCCTGTGAGCGGGGGAGGAGGGAAGGGAGAAGTGCGGAGAGAGCCGCGTGGGCCCAGGACACAGACCTAGCTCAGTGCTCCGAGCTCACTGCATCCTGGAACTACCACAGCTGCGGGAGAGGGAAGAACTCGGACTGCTAGGGCTCTGCTTATGGCCCACAGGGATGAGGGGGCAGCATATAACATGGCTGAACCCAACGCTCACAACAGAGACCTCAGAGAAAAGACAGAGGCTGAAAACGGGGGTTTAAGCCCTCACTGCCGAGCAGAGAACGGAAGCCTTAGGCACTGAGACTAGCCGCCCCCTCTCTAGCCTCCCAGAGCTCGCCCCGCCCCCACCTGCCCGGTACTAGAAGCGGAACAGTAGCAGTGTCAGATCAAAAGAACAGAGTATTTGCTGTTCTGAGAACTGTGGACTGCAGACACAGATTCGCAGCCCAACTAGTTCCAGGAAAGGGGAGGGAGCTGTGAAAGCAGGATCAGCATTGAGCCACCTCGCACAACTCAGCCCGCCCCTGGCCCCACCTATCTGGGCGGATCTCTGCAGGAGTAAACAGAACTGCTGAAACATACGGGCTCTGAATCTGCTGCAGGAAGAGCTTTGGAACTTCAGAAGCTTTCCACATACCCACACGGACACTGCGCCCTGTGACCCAGGCGAACTATTAACAGAGGAGAAGCCCATCTCCCAGGGAATCCCCCCATTGTGTGAGAAGCTGGAATAGTGCAGAGAAAACATAGCACTACCATGTGAGAGAGAAAAAAAAGGCTGCAGTCAGAGAGAAAATAAAACAGTCTACCAACAAGTACTGGAAAACAAGAGAAAGACCTCTTCCTATCAACCTGTTGCAGAAGCCACTCCTGTAGATGTCTAGGAAGAGAAATAATAAATCAGTAATTTCCATGAATAACCAAGGCAACAAGACAGCTCAGAAAGAAAGTGAAAAGTCTCCAGAAAAGGAACTTAAAGATATGGAAATATGTGACTTAAATGACAGAGAATTCAAGATTGCAGTTCTGAAAACACTCAACGAAATACAAGAAAACATAGAAAGGCAATTTAATGAACTCAGAAACACAATCAAAGAACAACATTTTACGAGCATTTTATGAAAGAGATTGAAATTTTAAAAAAGAACCAAATAGAATTTCTGGAGATTAAGAACTCAATAGAAGAAATTAAGAATGAAATAACCAGCTTAGGTAGTAGAGTTGACCAGATGGAGGAAAGAATCAGTGACATCGAAGATAGAAACCTGGAAATTACACAGATGGAAGAAGAAAGAGACTTGAGACTTAAAAGAAATGAAAGAACTCTACAAGAACTTTCTGACTCCATCAGAAAGAGCAATATAAGAATAATGGGCATACCAGAAGGAGAAGAAAGAGAGAAGGGAACAGAGAATATATTCAAACAAATTGTTGATGAGAACTTCCAAAACTTGTGGACAGAACTGGACCCTCGAATCCAAGAAGCAAATAGAACACCTAATTACCTCAATCCCAACAGGCCTTCTCCAAGGCACATTGTATTGAAGCTGTCTAAAATCAACGACAAAGAAAGAATCCTCAAGGCAGCCAGGAAAAAGAAGACGGTAACCTACAAAGGAAAGCCCATTAGATTATCATCAGATTTTTCAGCAGAAACTCTACAAGCCAGGAGGGAGTGGAACCAAATATTCAAACTATTGAAAGAGAGAAATTATGAGCCAAGAATAATATATCCAGCAAAGATATCCTTTAGATATGAAGGAGGAATAAAGACCTTTCCAGACATACAGAAGCTGAGGGAATTTTCTAATACACGACCTGCACTACAAGAAATACTAAAGTAGGCTATTCGACCACCATCAACAGGGACAATTTGAGGCAACCAAAACATAAAAAGGGGGAGAGTAAAGGCCTGAACCGGAATATGGGAATGGAGAAAGTAAGCGTGCTGAAGAAAATGGAATACTCTAAATATCAAACTTTCTTTTACATAAACTTAAGGGTAACCACTCAAAAAAATCCAGAACTGAAATATATACTGTAATAAAAGAAGAAACAGAGGGAAACATCATAGAATACCACCACACAGAAATAATAGACAACAACAAAAAGGCAAAGAAACAATGGAGACACAGCCTTACCAGAAAACTAAAGATAGAATGACAGGAAATCCTCACATATCAATAATCACCCTAAATGTAAATGGACTGAACTCACCAATAAAAAGGCACAGAGTAGCAGATTGGATCAAAAAACTAAACCCAACCATATGCTGTCTCCAAGAGACACATCTCAGCTACAAGGACAAGCATAGACTCAAAGTGAAAGGGTGGAAATTGACACTCCAAGCAAATGGTGCCCAGAGAAAATCAGGTGTAGCCATAATGATATCAGATGAAACAGACTTCAGGTGAAAAAGATAACAAGAGACAAAGATGGACATTTCATAATGGTAAAGGGACTATACAACAAGAAGACATAACAGTCATCAATATTTATGCCCCCAATCAGGGAGCACCAAATACACCAAGCAACTACTAACAGAACTAAAGGGAGAAATTGACCAAAACACAATTATACTAGGGGACTTAAATACATCATTGACAGCTATGGATAGATCATCCAAACAGAAAATAAATAACGAAATAGCAGCCCTAAATGACACATTAGATGAAATGGACATAATTGACATTTATAGAGCACTTCATCCTAAAACATCAGACTATACATTCTTTTCTAGTGTACACGGAACATTCTCAAGGATAGACCATATATTGGGACATAAAATCAGCCTCAGCAAATTTAAGAAGATTGAAATCATACCAAGCATATTCTCTGATCACAAGGCTTTGAAATTGGATATCAACTGCAAACAGAAAGCAGGAAAAAACACAAATACATGGAGATTAAACAACATACTTTTAAAGAACAACATACTTTTCAAAGGAGAAATAAGAGGAGAGATCAAAAGATACATAGAAACAAATGACAATGAAAATACATCCTACCAAAATTTTTGGGATGCAGCGAAAGCAGTTTTAAGAGGGAAATTTATATCATTACAGGCCTATCTCAAGAAACAAGAAAAATCCCAAATAAATAACCTCATGTTACACCTTAAAGAACTAGAAAAAGAAGAACAAGTGAAACCCAAGGTCAGCAGAAGAAAGGAAATAACAAAAATCAGAGCAGAACTAAATGAAATAGAGAACAAAAAGACAATAGAAAAAATTAATGTGACAAAGAGCTGGTTCTTTGAAAAGATTAACAAAATTGACAAACCCTTGGCTAGACTCACTAAGATAAAAAGAGAGAAGACACTAATTAACAAAATCAGAAATGAAAAGGGGGAAGTTATCACGGACACCACAGAAATACAAAGGATCATCCAAGAATACTATGAAGGACTATATGCCACCAAATTCAATAACCTAGAAGAAATGGACAAGTTCTTAGAAACATATAGCCTTCCAAGGCTGAACCATGAAGAACTGGAAAATCTAAACAGACCGATCACCAGTAACGAAATTGAATCAGTCATCCAAAACCTTCCCAAAAGCAAAAGTCCGGGACCAGATGGCTTCACTAGTGAATTCTACCAAACCTTCAAAGAGGATCTAATACCAATCCTGCTCAAACTCTTCCAAAAAATTGAAGAAGAGACAGCACTCCCTAACTCATTTTATGAGGCCAACATTACCCTGATACCAAAACCTGGGAAGGACAACACAAAAAAAGAAAACTACAGACCAATATCTCTGATGAATACAAATGCAAAAATCATAAACAAAATTCTAGCAAATCGAATACAACAATGCATTAAAAAGATTATTCATCACGACCAAGTGGGGTTCATCCCCGGGGCACAAGGATGGTTCAACATCCGTAAATCCATCAAGTGATACATCACATAAACAAAATAAAGGACAAAAATCATATGATCATATCAATTGATGCAGAAAAAGCATTTGACAAGATACAACATCCATTTATGATTAAAACACTTAATAAAATAGGTATAGAAGGAAAATACCTTAACATAATAAAGGCCATAGATGACAAGCCCTCAGCTAATCTCATAATTAATGGTGAAAAACTGAAGCCATTTGCTCTATGTTCAGGAAAAGGACAGGGCTGTCCCCTATCACCTCTGCTTTTCAACATAGTGTAGGAAGTCATTGCCAGAGCAATCAGGCAAGAGAAAGAAATAAAAGGCATCCAAATTGGGAATGAAGAAGTTAAATTATCACTCTTTGAAGATGACATGATGCTATATATAGAAAACCCTAAAGACTCCACCAAAAAGCTATTAGAAACAATCAACGAATACAGTAAAGTTGCTGGCTACAAAATCAATGTACAAAATTCCATTGGATTCATACATACTAACAATGAAATCTTCGAAAAAGAAATGAAAAAAACGATTCCTTTTGCAATTGCAGCAAAAAGAATAAAATACCTAGGAATAAACTTAACCAAGGATGTGAAAGACCTATATGCTGAAAACTATAAGACATTTTTGAAATAAATTGAAGAAGACACCAAGAAATGGAAAGACATTCCATGCTCATGGATTGGAAGAATCAACATAGTTAAATTGGCCACATTACCCAAAGCAATATACAGATTTAATGCAATCCCCATCAAAATCCCAATGGCATTTTTAAAGAAATAGAACAAAAAATCATCAGATTTGTTTGGAACAACAAAAGACCCCAAATAGCCAAAGCAATCTTAAGAAAAAAGAACAGTGCTGGAGTTATCACACTCCCTGACTTTAGCTTGTACTACAGGGCCACAATAATCAAAACAGCATGGTATTGGCAGAAAAACAGACACATAGACCAATGGAATTGAGAACCCAGAAATAAAACCACATAAATATGGACAGATAATTTTTGACAAAGAAGCTAAAAACATACAATGGACGAAAGACAGCCTCTTCAATAAATGGTGCTGGGAGAATTGGATAGCCACGTGCAAAAGAATGAAACTGGACTGCTATCTGTCACCATGTACCAAAATTAATTCAACATGGATCAAAGCCTTAAGCATAAGACCTGACACAATAAACTGCATAGAAGAAAACATAGGGACTAAACTTATGGACCTTGGGTTCAAAGAGCATTTTATGAATTTGACTCCAAAGGCAACGGAAGTAAAAGCTAAAATAAACGAATGGGACTATATGAAACTTAAAAGCTTCTGCACAGCAAAAGAAACCATCGACAAAATAAAGAGGCAACTAACTGAATGGGAGAAGATTTTTGCAAACAGTGCCTCCAATAAGGGGCTAATATCCAAAATATACAAGGAACTCATGAAACTCAACAACAAAAAATCAAACAACCCAATTGAAAAATGGGCAGAGGACTTGAAGAGACATTTCTCCAAAGAGGACATACAAATGGCAAATAGACATATGAAAAAATGCTCAACATCACTAATCATCAGAGAAATGCAAATAAAAACCACAATGAGATATCACCTCACCCCAGTCAGAATGGCTATCATCAACAAGACAAATAGTAACAAGTGTTGGAGAGGCTGTGGAGAAAAAGGAACCCTCCCCTCATACACTGGCGGTGGGAATGCAGACTGGTGCAGCTGTTATGGAAGGCAGTGTGGAGGTTCCTCAAAAAATTACGAACAGAATTACCATATGACCCAGAAATCCCTCTCCTAGGTATCTCCCAAAAAAAAAATCTAAAAACATTTATACATAAAGACACGTGTGCTCCAACGTTCATTGCAGCTTTGTTTATGGTGACCAAGACAAAAAAACCCAAAACAACCAAAATGTCCTTCGATAGATGAATGGATAAAGAAGTTGTTGTATATATATACAATGGAATACTATTCGGCGGTAAGAAAAGGTGATATAGGAACATTTGTGACAACATGGATGGATCTTGAGAGTATAATGCTAAGCGAAATAAGTCAGACAGAAAAAGCAGAGAACCATATGATTTCACTAATATGTGGTATATAAACCAAAAACAACAAAAGAACAAGACAAACAAATGAGAAACAAAAAATCATAGACACAGACAATAGTTTAGTGGTTACCAGAGGGTAAGGGGGGTGGGGTGGGAGATGAGGGTAAGGGGATCAAATATATGGTGATGGAAGGAGAACTGACTCTGGGTGGTGAACACACAATGGGATTTATAAATGATGTAATACAGAATTGTACACCTGAAATCTATGTAATTTTACTAACAATTGTCACCCCAATAGATTTAAAAAAAGAGAAAGAAATGCAGATTATCGACTCCCGCCCCAGACCAACTGAATCAGAAACTCTGGACACCAGAAACCTGTGTTCTAACAAGCCTTCCAGTGATTCCGGTTCTTGCTAAGACTTGAGAACACTGATCCAACACAGCTCTTGCTACACACATGTGGTCTTGTGTTATTGGCATCAGGGTTCTTGGGTTCCCCAAGGTAGAAATGGAGAGGAAACCCCAGAAAATTTTCCAGACAAATTTTATTGAGCTTGTGTTCAAGCACAAGGGAGGCAACACAGAGGAAAGAAAGGTCCTCTGAACTGACTCAGGGGCTGGCACTTTTCTGCTTGTATAAGCTGGGGACAAAGTGGACTTGCACAGAAAGGCAGGCTGCTTGAAAATGGCAGGCTTTCAAGAGTTCTGAACAAGATGGAGGAGTAGATAAACACTGTGCTCACCTCCTCTCAGGACCACATCAAAGTTACAACTAAATTACAGAACAACCATCATTGAGAATCACCTAAAACCTAGCTGAACAGAAGTCCTATAACTAAGGATATACAGAAGAAGCCACCTCGAGACTGGTAGGAGGGGTGGAAATCCGGAACAGGCTGTCCCTCACCCATATGTTGTGGTTAAAAATCAGAAAGAATATCTTAGCTATGGAGATCCCCTCTGAGGAGCGAGGGGTCCCAACCCCACACAGGGCTCCCAAACCCAGGGTTCCAGTGCCGGGAAGAGAAATCCCCACAAATTCTGTCTGTAAAAACCAGCAAAGATTGTGGCTGAGTGAGATGGAGGGCAGTGGCAGTCCCAGCATTCCTTGTAAAAGGTCCATGCATGGACTTACTCACTGATAGGTACATTTGTTCTGAGCTCCAGTGCTGGGCCAGCAGCTCGAAAAATGCCTGGGACACACGGGGAGGAACTGAATTGTCTGACTTCAGGACGAGGGCAGAAGGGACAGCTTTCTCCCAGACTGAAATGCTGGCAGAAGCCATAGTTCCTTTGTTGAGCCTTCCCTCTTCTCTGCCACTATATCTGAGTCGCCATCAACCTAACTAATATAACACCATTGGCCCCAGCTTGGTGATTCCCTGAGACCCTGACCCACCCAACTTGTGAGCCCACCCAAGCCTCTTCCACTGTCTTTCCCATACAAACAGCCACTCTTTGTTAATGCTGTGGACTTTAAAATATCTCAGAGTTTCACAAATCCCAAACAAGCGGCATCTGGCTTCAGCTTACCTCTTCCTAAACAGCCCCAAGCCCAGCGAAGGGGAGTGGGGGGATCAGTGAAGGGGGAGGGAATTAAGAGGTACACATTGGTAGTTACAATACAGTCATGAGGATGTAGAGCATAGCATAAGGAATAGTCAGCAGTATTGTGATAACTGTGTATGGTGTCAGATGGGTACTGGATTTATCAGGGTGATCACTTCATATGTTATATAAATGTCTAATCACTGTGTTATATACCTGAAACTAATATAATATGGTATGTCAACTGTAACTGAAAAATAAAAAAATATATATTTTAGAAAAATAAAGAGCTGAGCTAGAAAAAATGAAAACAGCAAGCTATCTTCACTGGTTATGTAGCCTGGTAACCATGTTTGCTTTTGCCCTGTGGGGGCAAGATGGCAGACGGCCCATTATCACCACCCTATGACGGTGGCCAAGAGAATGTCAGAGTGAACACATTGGGGAGCTGGGAGAATGGTGCACCCGGAGAAGGCATGGGAGCTCTATGCCCACATCCTCCACCACCATCACTATACATTGTCCTCTTCCATCTAGCCTAAATTGTGTTCTTTATAATACATTGATAAATGAAAGGAAAGTGTTTCTGTGAGTTCTGTGACCCACTCTAACAAATTATTGAACCTGAGTAAGGAGTTGTGGGCACCCCGATTTATAACTCGTTGGTCAGAAGCATGGGTGGCTCAAGACTTATGACAGGCATCTGAAGTGGCAGAAAGGACTCTCATGGGACTGAACATTTAAATCCGTGAAGCAGACACTCACTCCAGCTGGTTAGTGTCAGAATTGAATTGAATGTTGGACACCTAGTTGGGTGTCCAGAGAACTGGAGAATTGGTGTTGGAAAACACCTCAGAGGGTGTGCCTCAAATGTTAATTTTAATTCACGTTATTCCAGGTTAATTAATTTATATGCATATCTACATCACCTACTACTTCAAAAGTGTTTGAAGGTAAGTTATAGGACACTGTCACAGCAGCTAAAGAACTTGTAAGAAGGGTCGAACTCATTGGCATTGTTGGAGTCTATACAAAGTCACTGACACGGCTGTTACGTAAGGTCTGTCCTCTGCTTCTCCAAACATATCCCTTAGGTGGGAGATTTGTGGAAATTGAGGGGAGAGCTGAGTTTCACAGCTGAGTTGGTGCAGGAAGGATCAGAGAAAATACGTGGGAGACAAGCACCAAAGCACATTAGTTCAGCCAAGACAGTCCCTGGAGCCAGGGGCAACCTTGAAATTAAAAGCCATGCCCAAGCAGAAACACAGAAAATAGCGGAAATCATAGGGAGGGCTTTGGATTTCCACAGATTTCTTGAATAATCTTACCTGGATTTCAAGAAGCAAGGCGACCCAAGACCATTTCAGGACTTTCAAAGATCCTTCATGTTTAGAGGCTCCCAATCTTACATCATATTAAACTTATTAAAATATGTCCACATTGAATATATAGTGTATATAGTATACATACATATTCTATATGCATATTATATATGTGATATATATATATATATATATATATATATATATATTCACACACACACATATATATGTATATATGGCAATGTAAGTGTTGAGTTGTGTTTTAGTAAACTCAAAAACTTAATGTTACCTTAGAAAAGATTTAATTAATATTTTCTTTCTGTGTGTGGAAACCTTTTTTAAAACCGCACCTATTTCTGCAGGCCCTGGTGAACCTTGCAGGGCCCTGATGCAGGGGAAGGCTCTGGGCACGCGTCCACAATGCTGAGTCTACCTGTCTGGACTGATGGAAAGAGACAGTGTGTGACAATCACTGGCTTGGCAAATGCAGGGGTCAGCGTCCAAGGTAGTGTCCTCTGCAACTTTAGGGGGAAAAAATCAGGACATTATAGCTGTTTAATTTCATCATTATTCTTAGGACAGGGGTCCAGGATGTTACCAACACTGGCTGAAATTGTGTAATCCATTTTGAGAAACTCACCAGGGAGGACAGCTGGAGCCAAACAGGTCCACAGAGAAACTAGTGCAAAAGGACAAGTGAATGTCAATTAAAACCAGCAATTGGCTTTGCAGGACAGGATGGGGGCTTTACAGGCAAAACAGAAAATGTCCATCCTTTGGGGGTGTAATCCATTGCAACAGTCCTCTTCAAAAGCCTTAGTGAAATTCTCAGCAAAACAAATGACCTCATTAATTATATGGGTTAATACTCTCCCCATGCCTTCCTTAATTGCTATTCTGACTTTCAGGAGAGGCATTTTCAAGCCAAATTGAGCACTCAGAGCCTCCAGTAATCAACGCCACAATAAGCCCTGCATTCTTTGAAAGTGATCGCAAAGGTAAGTGCATAGGCTGTGCCGCCCAGTTGGCCTGCACCTCCCGAGGGTCCCTATGTGAGCCTATCTCCTAAGTGCCCTGCTCCGTTGGCTTTGTCTTCCAACCCAACTAGAAATCCAAAATGTCCTTCATTATCATCTTCTCCCCACAGGAGATATTTTCTTTTCATTTGAAGACATGCTCTATTTCCGTTTTATTCATTGAATAGATTATTATTTGAATACCTTTGGTCCTGTTCTAAGTACAAGAGATAAAGCAATAAAGATAATAGACCAGATCATGGCTCCATGGGGATTACATTCCATTTGGTGAGTTTCTTCTACAACCTTGTTTGAATGTTGTTTGTTTGCATGAGGAACTGTCCCTTTTCTGTCATAAGCTACCAGCATTTATCCCTATTGGACTTGAGGACAGGGACTCTTTCTTGTTCTAATTTGTTTCTCCAGTGCTTAGGATAGTACCTGGAACATATAAGTTGCATCAATTAGGAATTTAGTTCTAACAGAGATCCCCACTGGCACCCTCCCACACACACAAAATACACTGGTTTAAATCAGATAATGATTCGCTTTCTTCCATTGTTTAGTTCAGAAGTAGGAAGTCCAGGGCTGTTGTAGTGTCTCCACAATACCATCAATGTCTGAGCTCTTTTTGTTTCTGTTCCAATCTTTTTACTGCTTGGTTCCATCCTTAAGACTTCTTCACTGCCCCCAGATGGCCATGGCAGCAATAACAGTCTCACTCAGAGTCCAGACAGTCATAAAGCGGAAGGTGAAAGGGCAAACAGGCCAAGTGTGCCCACCCTTTTCATAAGAGCTCCTGGAAGCCCCACCCCCATGTCTCCTCCATATTTCATTTTCCTGAACTATGTCTCATGACAACACCTTTCTTTAAGATTGCAGTCATTTTAAAATACAGTAACTCCTCACTTAATGTTGCTGCTGGGTTCTGTAACTTTAAGCAAAATGATGTATAACAAAACCAGATTTATCATAGGCTAGTTGATATGAGCAAGAGTTAAGTTCCTATGGCACCTCATCAATGTTATAATGAAATGATGTTGAATGAAATGACGTTATTCAAAGACACGCTGCATGTTTACAAATTCTTGGATAAATCTCCTTTTGAGAAGTGGAGCCTCATTTCTCTTCCCTTGAGTATGCACTGTACTTCGGGATTTGCTTCTAATAAATAGAATGTAGCAGAAATGGCAATGCGTGATTTCTGAGACTAGGTCATCAGTGGCATCATAGCTTCTCTCTGGGATCACTTGTTCTGGAGGAAGAAAGCAGTCATGTTGTGAGGACATGTAAGCAGCCCTAAGGAGAGGTGCATGTGTGGAGGAACTGAGGCCTCCGGCCACCAACCAGCATTAATTTCCCAGATCCTTTGGAGCTAGAAGTGAGCCATTCTGGAAGCATGTCCTGCAGCCTTGGGCAAGCCTTTAAAAGACTTGTTGACATCTTGACCACAACTTCATGAGTGGCCCTGAGCCACAAACATCCAGCTAAACTCTTCCCAAATTCTTGACTCATAGAAACTGTGTGAGATAATAACTTTTTACTGCGCTAATCTGCTAAATTTAGGAGATACTTTGTCACACAGCAATAGAAAACCAATATAGAGGGAGACTATGAAATATAGATTTTGGTCAGAGACTGTGGCAGAGACTGCTAATGTTCTACCAAAATCTATTTATTACTCCTCTGAACACATGGCTAACTGACATTTCCCACCCTCTGTTACAGTTAGATGTAGCCATGTGACCAAGTGCTATCCAATAGAATGTAAAAGGAAGTGATATATACTTAGAAAGGAAATAGGGAATAACTTAACAGAATATTTTGGCATTGTTTGGTGTTTCAATGAAGCCTGTCCTGCTACTATACTACAGTATTCAGCATTCTGGGGAAAGGTGGGCACATATACTTTTTTGTTGTTGTTGTTCTTTCTTTTTTTTTCTTTTTTCTTTTTTTTTGGCACATATACTTTTTAACTGTAAGTTACAGTAATGACCTTTTGAGTGGCTTAAACAGTAAAGACATGGATTATCTCACACAAGAAATCCAAAGGTAAGTTGGCTCCAGGCCAGTATGATCTGCCTCCCACTCCTTTTCTCTGTAACTCTGTGGGCTCTGCCCATAGCACTGGGTATCACTTCTTCCTTGACCAATCTCCTTCTGTGGTCACTGACATGGCACTTTGAAGAGTTACCAAGGCCTAAGATCTTTCCACAGCTAAGATCCTGGTCCATAGTTTTACTTTTGTGAAAGAGACTAACACTCTTCCCTTTGCAAATATAATGCCCACAATGCCCCAGGTGTGAATCCTGCGTTAATCTCAGACCAACAAGGATCAAGAGTCATTGGAGTACCCCCGCTACTGATGTGACCCCTTCCATGTGGTGTGTTCACTGTTATTCTTGGTCAGAACCCATTTTGGCTGATGTTCTTGGGCCCTGCCTACTGAAAAGCCAGGTTGGACTGGTGTAAGCATAGGTCATAACAAAAGGGCATACCACATGAATGACAGAATTCAGGAAAAAGTCTGGAGAGGAGAAAGGCTTCTCTATAATCCACCACTCAACAATGGAAAAGGATTCCCTGCGTTGAGAACAGACGACCATGCCTGGGTGGCTTCAACAACAGACACTTATTTTCTCACAGTTCTGGAGGCTGGGTGTCCAAGATCAAGGTGTTGGCAGGGATGGTTTCTTCTGGAAACGTCTCTTTTTGGCTTGCAGATGGCTGCCTTCTCTCAGTATCCTCACATGTTCTTTCCTTTGTGCACGTGTAATCCTGGTGTCTCTTCCTCTTCTTATAAGAGAACCAATCCTAATGAATTAGGCCCCACCCTCATGACCTCATTTAACCCTTATTACCTCCTTAATGGCTCTAGCTCCACATACAGTGACATTGGAGGTTAAGGTTTCAACACATGAACTTGGGGGGGTTCAACTCGGTCTATAACAGGGGATAAGGGAAGAAAACATGGACATTGATGATTTCTAGCAATGAGGACTCTGCACGCCGCTGCCCAGCTTGAGGTCCATATTGATGAAGAACTCAGCTATTAGGTTGGTGCAAAAGTAATTGTGGTTTAAAAGGTTGAAAATAATTGCAAAAACCGCAATAACTTTTGCACCAACCTAATATATTTGGGAAGAAATACAGCAAGGGAGACTGAAGTCCTTCTACCATGGAGAGTTCCAGAAAAGGGGCAGGGAGGTGACTAGATGATAATGAGAGGTGACTGTATAACTAGAGAAGTATCACCTCAAATGGCTGATGGGTAACTCTTGGTGCCCCAAGGTAGTGTGGAGGCAATAGGATTTCTGAGGACCCAAGAGTGGAGCAGAAGTAGACGAGCTTCTCAAACCTGAAAAGGTCATCAAGGTGAAACCAGCAAAGGCTCAGCAGTGACCTGCTTGGGAGCAGCAGATGTGGACGACTTGATGTTCAGATGCCCCCTCAGGTCCTGGCATTCCCCAAACTCAGGGAAGCCCCAGAAAAAAAGTGAAAAGAAAAGCCAAATTGACTGAAATTAAGTTTCTGTTACCCAAACACAATGATGGCTCAAAATAGAAATCAAATTGTTATTTACAAAATAAGTAAAAGGATGGTGATAGTTCTGGCTTCTGTGAGTGGCCTGAGACCCAAGCCCAGGCCAGTGGATTAGGTGCAGGTCACAGACAGTCCTTGAAACCTCACCATGGGAGGTGACCGTTAGTCAGTCAAAAATGGAAAATCACTGAGGGCCACTGTCCGTGACTTAAGAACAAATACTTCCTTGAGAGAGGAAAATGATTAACTACAGACTGAAAGAAAATGTCTGCAAATCACATATCGAGCAAAGATTGTATCCAGAATACATAAAGGAACCTCAAAACTCAACAATGAGAAGCGAAACCATCCAATTTAGAAATTGGTGAGCTATATCAGCAGACACTTCACCAAAGAGGATATAGGGATGGCAAAAAAACACACATAAAAGACATTCAACATCATTAGCCATAAAGGAATGTAAAACAAAAACATGACGCACCTGTTAGATTGGCTAAAATATAAAACACACACACACAAAGCTGATAACACCAAGTTGCTGATGTTATCAATGGGAAATGTTATACACTGCTGGTGGGGGTGCAAATGGTATAGCTGCCCTGGAAACAGCTTACCATGTATAGTTAATTACACATTTACCATATGACCCAGACGTCCTACTCTTAGAGAAAAAAAATTAACATGAAAAATGACACGGTACTATTTCCAGCAGCTCTACACAAGTGCCAAACACTGGAAACAACTGAAACGCCCTTGATCAGGTGAGTGGATAAACAAACCGCTACATGTATCTATTACTCAGCAATAGAAAGGACAAAACTGTTGATACATGCAACAACTCTGATGGATCATGAAGTCCTACTGAGTGAATGAAGCCAGTATCAAAAATTTACATACTGTATAATTCCATTTACATGACATGCTTGTAAAGACAATACTATAGAAAAGGAAAATAAATCAGGGATTGCCAGGGGAAAGAAAGTAACTGTAGAGTGATTGCACCAGGGGACACCTTGAGGTGAAGAGATTGTTCTTTATCCTGATTATGATCGTGGTTAAACAAATTTATACATGTGTTAAAAGTCACAGACCTGTATAGCAAAAGAAAAAACAATGAATTTTATCATATAATCTTTTTTTTAATGCAGACATCCCTGGCAAGGGGTTATCCTTCTATGTCAGCCTAACTTATGTTCAGTAAAAGCATTTTGAATCAGAAAAAAAAAAAAAAAATGTTAAGTGTTTCCCTGCCAGGAAATCCTTTGCTCCCTCAAACTTGGAGCAGTTATCTATAAGGCACACACACACCCTGTGTTGGTGGAGCTTTGGGGGTGACCAGCAGCAGGTTAGAGACCTGAGATGGACCTGGGACAAAGGACGTGGAGCCAGTGAACAGCCAAGGTGCACAGAGGACTGGCTAGCTTGGGAACCCCCTCCCCAAATATTCTAGAGGTGACACCTGAAAGAGGAGGGAAAGGGACTAGATCCTTCTGATGCCTGGGAAGGGGTTGTGTATTGACAGTTTTTACACCTATTTACCTGTCTATCTCCCCCACTATACTGTCAACTCCCTGAGGGCAGGAACAGCATAGTATTCACATTTGAATCACCAATATGCCCAGCCTGGCACATAGCAGGTAGTCGCAATGGTTTGCTGAATTAAAAAAACAAAAAGGAAGGAAAGAAGGAAGGAAGGAAGGAAGGAAGGAAGGAAGGAAGGAAGGAAGGAAAAAAAAAAAGGAAGGAAAGAAGAAAGAAGGAAACAGATACATCTGATTCTTCCTGCAGTAATGAGGTCAGATGAGGGCACCAAGGCAGGGAGACCCTTAAGCAGGCTATTACACAAATCCACGCTAGACTTCATGAAAGCTCCATCCTAATTGCCCAAGACACAGGAAGATACCGCCATTTTTAGTAAGAGAAACCGGGACCCAGTGTAAATATTAACAGAAGAATTACTTAAACACATGAGATATAATTTCTTCGGAATCCTTTCCAGTGCTAAAATTCTACAATATTATAAATAGAACACTTGGTTAGAACACACACTACAAATTTTAGATTGAATTCCTTATATTCACAACTGAGCACTCGGGGATTCATAAAAGGAGAAACTGAAAAGTGTATGCTTTCCTACAGTCTGTTTCCTTCTGTCTCCTGATCAACACCAACACCACCAGCTCTGCCTCTGGAACCAGCATCACCCCCCACCCCCATCACGTCCACGTGCATCACCACCTCCACCACCAAAACCTCTATCCCCTCCATCACTTTTTCCCATGCTCCTCTATGCCCTTCAAGGCTCATGTTTGCCATAACCTCCCTTCAGGAAGCCTCTCTGTCCACCCCAGTTACCACTTTAGATCAATCTGCTTTAAAATGAGCCTCCTTTGTTTCCTCAACGCATAGCACAGACATATCTATATTGAAGAGTTTTCCTTCTGGTTGGAAATTGTTAATGCAGTTGTCTTTCATGTGTCACCTAAGTCGTATAGTTCATCAAGGTCATCTCTTCTCCCAGTGCCTCGGCTAAGCAGGGCCTGGCATATAATGGAGCCACAGTAAATATTTGATGAAGTGATGAATACATACTACATCTTTTAAATCATTCAAAAGATAGTCTTAATTCTTTGAAATTTTGAAATTGTGGTGACTGTTTTTGTGAGATTGTGTTTATCAGCAAACACTGTGAAGTTGACTTTTCCAACTTGAGTCCAACGTTAATTACCAGGCGGGAGACTGATTACTGGGCAAGGAATGCCAAGAAATAATTGAACTTCATATAGCACCCCTATACCTAAAATTCACCACTAGATGGCAGCCGCATCCAAGGAGCAGGCCGCCTCCGCCCTCTGACCCGTCAGCCCAGGACCTGGACTGAAGGCCACCAGCTCACCCCGCCCAGTCCAGCTCCTCTGAGGGATTCAGACCACCTGAAGAGGAGGGCGGGTCCTGGCAGCTACTGCTCACCCTGGCAACCACTCTCTAAAAAAGATGTTCCTTCCTTCCCCACTCCACTGTCACTTGTTGTAAAACTGTACCAGTCCCTTCGTCCTTCATGTCCCCAGTTCCCTCATCCCCACCCCCACATAATAAAATTGCCTATGTACCACTCCATTCCCCACACAGGACCCAGCCCTGCTGCCATCCCCACACCATCTGCTCAATTAATATCTACAGCGAAAGAAAGGGGCATTATCTCCTTGAGTGTTCCCCAAGGAAATCAGGACATCTTGAGAACGCTCATGTATGTGAGGCAGAAGCAGACCAGGAGGAAGATGGACAGACAGAGACAAGGAAAGAGACCATCAGAACAGACAAGAAAAAAGAGAAAGCAACGATGAGGGTGGCCAGAGGAAATGACCTTCAGGACGTAGCTCTTGGCGCCGTGTATCTTAGAGAGGAGAGGCTTGACCCGGCCAGAGAGACCGGTTAGGAAGATACTTTTACTTAACCGAGGGGCCAAGGAGACCAAGGGGACAGACCAGGAGACACTTAGGGCCAGAGAGTCCCATCTCCTTGGTCTTGGCACCCCTGATGGGAAAGGAAAGGAGACAAAGACTAACGTGGATGGGAAGGGAGCGATGGAAGGTGATGCCACATCCCTGGGGCCACCTGATTTGAGTAATTGCTTTGCATGACTCTCCCGGGCCCAGGAAAACAAAGGCTTCTCATCTGCCTTAGAAGGAGCCTAGGGCCTATGGACCAAGGGAACCTCCTCTTTCCCACATCCACCTGAATCCACAGGAGCTGGATCCCCTCCCTCCAAGCCTGCTTCTCCCCTTACTTCCTCTGTCTCTGTGTCTTGCTCTGCCCTTGGGCACAGGCTGGGACAGAAGTGCCACTGGGGTGGAAGCAAGGACTCGCTCTGAACATATTCTCCAGGAGTGTTGGTGTTGAGGGAGGGGGAGAAAGTTGTGGTTTTTATTTTATTTTGGTTTGGTTGTTGTCGTTGTTGTTGTTGTTTTAAGATAATGAGCTGCTGTGATGGTTTTTAGGCCATGACGAGAAGACATTGGCGCAAACAGCGTGAAAGACAAGGGTACAGACACCTCTTCCTTCATTAGATGTGTAGCCCCACAGCCAATGGTGTGGCCCCTACCCACAGCCCTCCCTTGCTGGGACTGAGCCCAGGCTCCCTCCCCGTAATTAGAACCTACTGCCCTTCAGGACTGGCCTTGGCAGGGGATACCCAGGACTGGGGAAAGCTCCCACTCAGGGAGACCTCCTCTGAAGAGGACTCAGAGACCTGTAGTTCACCTGAGTCCCTGTTTGTGAATTCCCATGACTTGGTGTGAGAGGCAGAGAGGGGAGGGTGGACAGGGTCACTGCCTTCTGAGTCTTCAGTCTTGGTGACCTGTCCCAGCAGCGCAACTGAGAAGCAAATACAAAAGGTGGCCCTGCCTGTGTCATGGGGCTCCAGTGAGGACCAAACGGCATGCAGGCAAAAGGCTCCTATCAGTTGTAAGGTACTCGATGAATGTTTGCTGGCCATTTATTCCACATTGACTGGGCGCATCATCTGGGTCAAAGCATGGTACCGGACCCCAGGTGACAGTGACACTGAGACAAGTCGAGGCCCTTGCAGAATAGAGGAAAAGGTTACATGGTCCATGAGCAAGCACCAGCCAAGTCCAGAATGTGGGTGTTCTCTAAGGCAGACAACCTGGTTATCGTTAATAACTAAATGGTGTGAGCAGAGCAGGGCGTGGCTACCAAGGGTGAAACGAGGCTTGGGAGACGTGGCAAAGGAGCGCTGGAACTTGCTAGGATCCTGCTTTATGGAAACCTGACCATAAAAAGGTGTTTTTGAGACAGTGAGGGACTTGTGGAATGGGTACTAACATTAAAGAATGTTTAAATTTCATGTATGATTGGTAGATGCTATTGTTTTTGAAAAGAGGAAGAAAGGAACGAACGAATCCTTCTGTTAGAGAGACACATCTCCACTTGTAAGAATTAATGAAAGATGAGATGTCTGGGATTTGCTTTAAAATACCAACCAAAAAAAAAGTAGGAGGGAGACAAATGAAAAAGAATGAGCATCGATAATTGTTGAAGCTGGACTGGGGATACATGAGGGTTCATGAAATAATTTGTTTTCGGGGGACAGACAATCATCAGAAAGTGCAATAGAGCAGAAGAGCAACATGACCGCCCAGAAGAAGAGCTCTGAACCCATCTGGGACTCAGGGGCCATTGTAGAGAGTAAGGCCAGACTGGGAGGTTTAGCTAACTGAAGACCAGTGGAAAGGGCATGCCAGGTGGAGAGAGCTTTTGTGCACAGGCCTGGAGGCTCCACGTGTGAAAGTAACCAATTCATCCTGGTTTGCTTGGAACTGGCCTGGTTTTAGCACTGAAGGTCCCATGTCATGTCCCAGGAAACCTGCCAGCCTTGGGCTAACCTGGGTGTTTGGTCACCCTGTCGTACCATCAGGGCATGGAACATGGGGCTAGCTGGGTAAGGGGAGTAGAGCTGAGCCAGAGCAGCTGTGACTCCAGGATGGGGAATTGGGACACTCTGAATAGGAGGGCCAAAGCCTCCCCAGGCAGTCCCCATGCCTGATTGCTGCCCGTTTGATGTCACAACTGCAGCAGCAGCCCTTTCTCCCAGGACATTTAGAGTCCACCACCCAGGGACCCAGCTGGCTTCTCACACCTGCTCTGTCCTGCTGGGGAGGAGCCTGCAGACACCACAGCTTTCCTGACACTTCCTCCTGGACCCAACTTCCCCCTAATTTGCATATGTATTTACATATGTACATGTATATTATATACATACATATACTATATTTACAGCTGTCCCTCAGTATCCTTGGTGGATTGGTTGCAGGACCCACAGATACCAAAACCCAAAGATGAGCAAGTCCCGTATATAAAATGGCGTAGTGTTTATAACTCATGCACATCCTGCCATGTACTGTAAACCATCTCTAGGTTACTTACATAATATATAGTACAATGGAAAGCCTATGTAAATAGTTGTCATTCTGTATTGTTTAAGGAATAATGACAAGAACAAGAGTCTGTACATGTTCAGTACAGAGTAACCACCTGCAGCCACTGTAGGCCTAACTCCACATAACTTTTCTTTGGAAGCTTTTTGATCCATGGTTGGCTAACTTTGCAAATGCAAAGCCTGAGGACACAGAGGACTGACTGTATTATACGTATGTGCCTTTTATTGTTCAATCCTCATAAAAACTCTTCATTTATTAAGTGGATATGATCATTGTTAGCAATTATCAATAAATGAAGAAGAAATTAAAGCTCAGAGAAGTTAATTTGTTTAAAGCCAAATATAAGGATAGCAATCTACCTCACATACCTACCTCCTAAGGTTATTTGGAGGAATAAATGATGAGGTATTGTGCATATAAAGTGTTAGACTAGTGCCTGATAAGGAGGACGTGCTACAGGAGGGTTTGCCTTCCTGATGGCTATTTGGACACCACACTGCCATGCCCTGCAGAGGGTGGGGAGAGCACCTGAGTCTGAACTAGAGGAAAAAATAAATGATTTGATTATTTGCATTGCAAAATAAGTCACCCTGCGGTTCCTTCACAAGCCAGCCCATTGGATTCAATAAACAGATTGAGCATGAAGGCGGAGGCAGCTACAGCAGAGCAAGCAACATCCCCGAAAGCCTTCCAGTCAAGTTCCCTGGGACTAGAGTCCCCTGAGAGAGAATGCTCAGATTTCACAGAGGACAGGCCACTCAGCCTGACCCCCTGCTGGCAGCTGTCTTAGCTGTCTGCTTCTCTACCCATTTGTCACACAGTAAGCTCTGCAGAGCCTTCCCAGTTTGGAAATTTCCTGTTCATTTCACAGGGATGGAAATCAAGATGCCAGAGATGAAAGAGGCTCACTCCCTCCTTGGCCTACTGCTTCCCCAATCACTCCTGGGAGAGCCTCCCTTGTAGACCACAGAGGGAGCCCGCAGGGTACTGTGCCCAGCAGCCAGGACCTCCCTCACCCCGTGCTAACAACCGGTGAGCGTGGAGAAAGGCAGGCCCAGGATGGCTTTCCAGATCTTGGGTCATTTTGTTGGCTTCAGGGTCCCCCTCAGCATCTGGAGAACGGGCAACTCAACACCACACACCCAGCTTCCACAAGCATAATTTGATAACCGTTTATAGAGATGGAAACCCCTTCCCCACCAGTGCAGTGATTTCCATTATTCTGTTCTTATCACCATAATATGAAAAGCCATGGGGTATAATCAGGAAAGATGGGAGAAGCAAGTATGAACATAGTGCTTTCCCTTCAGTTCAGAGATATATGGGCCTGGGTGGGGTGGCACCTTGTGTGCTCATCTTACCTTCTGCTGGCATTTTGTCACATACGGTGCCCACCTGTAGGCATTCCAGGAAGTTCCCAGAGGTTGCCATCTTGGAACTGAGGATGTTAAATAAATCTACACATGCCCTCTCCAATATCCAGAACAAACAGAGCGCCCAGGTCTGCACTGGACAGAGCTAGCATAGCCTCTGAATAATCCACCCTTTGGTAACCCATCACCATCACACACTCCACCAACCCAGAAACTCTGGGTCTCTTGCTTTCTGAGCCTGGGTCAGGAAAAGCAGTCCTGCCCATGCACCAACCTAATGCACATTCCTCCCAAACTTTAAGACAGACTGCAGAGAAGCTTCATTAATTTTTCACAAGATTCATCTACTACTGGCTGAGCAGAGCTGAGATAAAGCCACATTACGAGTGCCTGTGCCAGCAGCCTGCAAAGGGTTAACCCATTACCCCATATCCTGGTGAGCTCATCCCGGCTGCAGCCTGCTCAGTGGCTGGGATTCACTGCACACCGGCTCCTGGCTCCTGGATGGGGCCAGGGAGGCTTGCTCTGACTGGGATGAAGAACTTGAACAGAAACTCACTGCAAGCTGTGTGTGATTCCCAGATCCCTCATCCTCCCCCAGGACATCGGGACAGTAAGTAAGGAGGGGATCCGTCCCCTCTGCCCTTCCTTCCATTTCCCTGGAGGAATGAGCTGGTTTTAACTTTGCTTTAGAATGTGTTGAGTCTTTGAACTGGAGTTGAAAAGCAAACGTGAATGACAGGGAAAGGAGAGGGGCCCGTGCCTTGGGAGGGGGTAACCAGCTGGCAGCAGGCAGGAGAGGGCTGCCCAGTAAGAACCCCCGGTGAGAGGGGAAGCTGTGTGTGTAGCATCCAGCCTTCACCCTTGGCAGCCATTGCGGGGAAGGGCAGGGCAAGGACCACACGCCCAAACCTGGGCAGAGGCAGGAGCAAAATAGCCAGACAGCAAAGTGCAAGCCACGCTGGGATGCCAGAGTGCATGGGCGGGTCCTCAGACCCAGGCCTTCCTCCCGAAAGTCCCATATCAGACCTCAGTGTCTGCCCATCCTTCCCTGCTTCAGGTGTGACAGGCGCCCAGAGCAGGTGCTGGGAAGACCAGGTACACACCGACTGGGGCAGTCTTCATCTTAGAAAGGAGACACAAGGCAGGCACACATAAACATGTTAAGAATATGTACGGCCAACATGTACCATACATCCGGGTAAAGGCAGACTGTCACCTGAGCCGGCAGAACCTGGGCGCCGGCTGTGTGGCATAAAGTAGGAGGTAAGTGGCACTGTCTAGGTTGAGTATGACCTTTGGAGAAATTCCTTTCCTAGAAGCTCTGTGAGCAGGTGACAGATGGTGGCTGTGCCATGGTGACAGCAGCAGCGTATTCAGAAACACTCTGGCTTCTACTTTATCAGCTCAGGCACTGGGCCTCACTGACCTTATCAGAGGGTAGCGGTCACCAACTGGATGTCCTGTTGAGGGGAGGGCAGTGACTAGCATTGACAGCTGGGTGAGGCACGCGGAGACTCCACTGAGGAAACAGCAAGACCCTCCACATCTCAGGAATTTTTTTTTTTAAAAACCACCCTGGGTCTTTCTCAGGAATAAATCATCTTATTTCTGCCACTTGCATTTTGCGACCTGCCCTCCCCTCTTCTCCCACCAGCTGACCTGGCTCTCTAGGGCCCAGCCTTCTCACTTTGAGGCAGTGTGTGCCCTCTCTCTCCTCTGCTTTTGGTCCTTGCAATTCCCAGAATAGTCCAGCTCCTACTGGGGAGGAGAAGCTTGGGAAGGGGTAGATAACGCCAGGCCCAAGCACAGCAGGGCCTCTTGTTATATCAGGGTTGCGAGATACAATACAAGGATGCCAGTTAAATTCAAATTTCTCATAAACAACAGATATGTTTTTAATATAAGTATGTCCCATGCAGTATTTGGAACATTCTTATATGAAAAAAACATTCATTATTTATCTGAAATGCAAATTTAACTGGGCATTTTGTCATTTGATTGGCTAAATCTGGCAACTTATCCATACTGATGTTGTTTCGTCACATCAAGGGAGGATGGGGCAGGGAAGGGGTGGGGAATGAGAGCTGAGGGAAAGATGTGTCAGTAGAGAGGTGGTGGGACACTAGGAAAAAGGATAATGAAGGAAAAGAGAGAGAAAAAGGCAGGGGTCCATTCTTGAGAAAGTGTGGTAGGTACGGTACATAAAAGGCCAGGATTTGGGGTCCAGCAGCTTTGAGCCTCAGTTTCCTTATCTGTAAAATGGGGATGATAGTAAGAGTACCACCCTCTTAGAGCTATGAGGATTAAAAGAGATGCTCCACATGAAGAAGGCTGCACGTACCAGGCGTTTTGGGCTCCGCTGGATGATGGTGGTGGTGACTTGTGGCCACTCTGTCACAGGCCTTTTCTGCTCTATTGGTGCTGGTTCCGGGGCCCCCAGCTTCAGCCGCACTACCCTGCAGCTCCACCCAGCAGTTCTAAGCCAAACTCCTCCCCAAGGCAGTCACCACCGCAGTTCTGTTCACTGCCCCCTTTCAAGTGTCCTCTCTACTCACTGTTTCCTCAGTTTGAAAAGAAAATCAGAACTGTCCCAAAGGGGAGCAGGATAGACTGGAGTAGACAGACTCCAAAACTCCCCTTCAGATCCTGGCTGGCTACTCACCTGCTGAGTCACTTTGGGCTAGTCACTGAACCACTCTGATCCTCAGTTTCCTCACCTGCAAAACGGGGTACTACTCATCTCTTCCTTGGCACCTGGTCTGTAAGATTAGACAAGGCGATGCAGAAAAAGCAGGCAGCATGGTTCCCAGCATATGGTAAGAGTCCGGTCCATGGCAGTTAGGTTGTTCTATGAAGTGTTGAGCCTTCCCAACACACACTTCTGCTTTGGTGAAGCTGCTTGGGTGCCTTCAAGACTTGAAGAATGTCAGCCAGAAGGCAGGAGGCCAAGGAGGGCAGGAGGAGGGACTGGTCAGTGGTCCTGCCTGGCTCCTCACAACTGCCTCTCCTGCCCCCTTGTTAGCTGTCCCATCCCACCACCCTCACACCAAGAACAAAGGGTATTGTTGACAACAATTTGGTGGGAAGGAACAGGAAAGGTGATGTGACAGGTCCAGTCAGAACTCCTCTTGCCATAGCTTCCCTATTTATTGAATTCCCTTTTTATTGCTGAATCCGTATCCTCAGCAAAGTGCTGAGCTACTTGTTTGAGAGCACAGGAAGTTCAAGCCCAACCCAGCCCCTCAAGGAACCTGGGAGGGAATTATGAGCTCCTGGTCCTGTGAGTAGAGACACATATCTGTTCACCTCCTGGGCAATAATTCACTTCCTTCACTTTCAACTGCCATTCCCTTTAAGTGATGCATTTCAGATACTCAAGAATCGATGGAGAGAAAAGTATTTGGTCCTTATTATCTCGGACACTCCTTGTGGCTCACCAGCTTGCAGACTCCACACACACCACCAAACCCTATGTTAAGGGATGAATACATATGAGTGTGTGAAAAAAAGCCAAAATTTCCCTGCCAGTTCTCTCCCCTTTATTTGAGACATCTCTTCACCTCATTTCTCAGAGATGCCACTAAGCAAGGAAGTGTGCATGTGTCGCGCTCCTCTGTGGAGAGGGACATTGTCTGAGTCATCTATAACTCGGTGTCTAGTGGAGGATGGCACACGGGAGTTGCTTGAAAGCGTTTGTTGCAGTGTTGGGGAGTGCTGTCAGTGGAGGGCTGATTAGCAACTTGGGGGATACAAGGCCAACAGTCAGACATTGAAACGATATGTAGGCAGTGTTTCCAATGAAGTGGGCAATCACAAATACCTGGTAGAGTAGTAGACCAGTGCTAACAAGATTAAGAGACAGTCCCAAGGGTCCCTCCCTTTGGATGTGTTCCTTCCCCAACCAAACCCGTCTTTGCTCTGCCCAGGACCCCCCTGGCTCCCTGAAAGCCTGTGTTTTCCTTCAAGGAATGGTATCTTTCCAGAGACAACTTGGAAAAGGTGAAATTCTTCTTATTCTTGCCTCTCCTCCCTCCCTCTCTCCCTCTCTCCATCTCCATCTCCTGGCCCCGATTCCCAATTTCTCCAAGAAGCACTTTCTCCTCCTTTCAGGATCTCCTCTCCTCAGAATCAGTTACACGGTCTTTCCCACAAGAGCCAGGTGACTCCTCACCTCGTAGATCTCCCTCTAATGTCTCTACCCTATTCTGGGGTCACTCTGTCCCTACTCACACCCTTACTTTTCTTGTTCTGAGGTAAATTGTTTCCTGCCCCTACCTCTACCTGGATCCCCATGTTTCATCTTTGACTTCAACCAGTATCAACATTCTGCTATTCTAGGTTTAGCCATGCTTCTACCTGCTCCCCACCCTCACCCACCCCATTATTGACTTTTACAGATGTTTTTTCCTAGGATTTAATTTACACACATGGAAATGTACAAATTTTACTGCACCGTATTGACAAATGGATCCCCCATGTATCCCACATCGATGCCATGACACAGACCATCTTCATCCATCCCAGAAAATCCCAGTGAGTTCCTCCTCACACTTACAACCACTGTTTTGAGTTTTGTCATCTTAGATTACTTCTTAGAAGTTTCTAGAATGCTGTATAAATGGAAACATACAATATACGTACTCTTTTCTACCTGACATCTTCCACCCATCGTATCTATGAGACTCATGCATGCAATGTGTGTGTCAGAAGTTAGTTCCTTTTTGTTTCTTGGTAGTATTCTCTTGTGCTGTTTATCTTTCCTTCTGCTCATGGACATTTGGGTTGTTTTCTGGTTTGGGCTATTATGGATAAAGCTATTATGAATATTCTTAAACAAGCCTTTCGAGGATGTAGGCTTTCATTTCTCTTGGACAAAAAAATATATATATCCAAGAATGGCACTGCTGAATTAAAGGGTAGGTGTATGCTTAACTTTGTAAGAATCTATCAAACCTTTTTCCAAAGTGACTATGCCATTGTATATTCCCATGAAAGTATTTGAGAGCTCTGGTTGTTCCATATCTCACCAACATCTGGTATTGTGAGATTTTACTATTTTAACCATTCTAGTGAATGTGTGGCTGCATCTCATTGTAGTTTTAATTTGCATCTTTCTGTTGAATATCAGTGTCAAGCACTTTTTCATGGGTTTCTTGTTCATTTATTTGTCTTCCTTTGAAACAAGTCTTTCCAAATCTTTTACCCATTGTTGAAATTGGGTTATTTGTGTTTTCATGAATCAAATGTAGTCATCCTTATATATTCCAGATACAAATCTTTTGACAAATAAACATTTTGCAAAATTTTTCTCGCAGTGCATAACTTGCCTATTCATTTTCTTCTTAGTTTTTAATAAGCATAAGTTTTCCATTATGATGAAATCTAACTTATTGATTTTTTAAATGTTTTGGTTATTGCCTTCTCTGTCCTAAGAAATTTTGCCTGCCTCTAAGTCACAAAGATGCTCTCCTATATTTTCTTCTAAAAGCTTTATAGTTTTAGCATTTATATTCAAGTTACATCCATGATTATCTTGAATTAATATTTGTTGATGGTATGAGGAGGGGTCAAGTCTCTTTTTTTTTTTTTTCCCATGTGAATATCTATTTGTTATAGCACCACATGTTGAAATGACTTTCCTTTTTCGTTGAATTACTTTGGTGCATTTGTCAAAAATCAGTTGCCCTTGGTAATTGTTTGGCTGGCTGGGCTGGTTGCTAGAGATACCAGTCAGACTTCCTACAAGTCTGACTTACATAATAGCCTGGCTTCCTGCTCTGGTAACTGTAGAGTAGGGGTTGGTTTCCTGGGCTGGTTGCTGCAGATTGTGGGTCAGAGTTTTATTTTTATATCTGGTTAGGTCATTGTCCATTTGTGTATTCAGCCTCTCATTTATTATAAACATTTGCAAACATACATAAACGTAGAGATAGTAATATAATGAACTTCCATACATCCATCATCTAGATTTAATAATTTTTATTTTGTCATATTTGATTTAAAGTCTGATGTTTTCATGTGAGCACGGCATCACAATATTTCATCCCTGTGTGTCGTTTCACGATGCATCTCAGTATCTATAAAGATGTTTTCTTATGTGTCCACAATATCATTATTATGCTGAATACAAATTTTAAATCCTTAATGTCACCTAATACCCAATCCATATTCAAAGTTCCCTAAAAGTATCCCAAAATGTCTTTGTACAATTGGTTTGTTCTAGTCAGAATCCAAAGAAAGGAACATATTGCATTTAGTTATATCTTTTAATCATCTTTGTTTAAACATTTTATTGATCTTTAACATACGCACAGGAAAGTAGTCATATCATATCAAGAGTGATAAGTCTACAGCTCAAATAGTACACACCCATGTCACCATCTGCAGCCAGATCAAGAGTCAGAACATTACCAGCACCCCAAAAGTCTCCTGCTTTCAGACACTACCCCCACCCACCAGAGGTAACCATTATCCTAACCTCTAATAGTATCATCTTATAGGTTTTTGAATTTTATGTAAATAAAATTTTATGTAAATAGAAGTATGTCTGACTTCTCTTGGTCAACATCCTGTTTGAAGATTCATGAATGTTTTCATGTGTGGGGTTGTCATTCTTTCCTTCTCATTGCTGCATAGTCCCAGACCAGGGTGCCAACTTGCAGCCTGCCCATTCCTAATTGTATGCTAGAAATAAGTTCCACTCACTAAAGCTGCCTCCTGACGCTCCAAATGTGGTGTCTAGGTGAGAATGACCTATACTCCTTCTCAAATTGCTGCCCTGAGCCAACATTCAAATCTGTGCTTAGTTAGTCCAAGAGGCCCACTGTCTGTCACCTGGAGATCCTTACCTTAATTATATCTGCAAAGACCCTTATTCCAAATAAGGTCACATTCAGAGGTACTGGGTAGACAATTCAACCCACTGCAAGGGGTGAGAAACAAACATTCTGAGACATTCAAATCAACCCCCCAGAAACTTAACCCAAACCTGAAAGTGTGGTTCTTCTCACTGGACCAGCTCCCCAGGTGTTTCCAGGTCCCTCAGAGAGCTGTGGCACCGGGACCAAATCCTTTGATCACTTGCTGAGTGCCAGGTGGTGAACTGTGGGACACTGTTGTGGGGCGGAGGGTGAGTAAACTCAGCCTTGGCCCTGGGGCAGTTTGCAACCTAGGAGGGAGGGAAACGCCAACAGACAGTGTGATTCTCTACCAGATTGATTTTGCCCCCCCAGGGGACATTTGTCAGTGTCTGGAGATATTTTTTATTATCGTGAATAGAAGGTGGAAAATGCAACTGGTATCTAGTGGATAGAGGCCAGGAATGTTACTAAATATCCTCCAATGCACAGGGCAGCCCCCTATAACAAAGAGTTATCAGTCCCAAAACGCCAGTAGTGCCACTGTTGAGAAACCCTGGTATTGAACAAAGAATAGAATCTTTTAGGACTTCAATAAAATGTTATAAAACTCATACTGCCCCTGAGTTGGTGATTTTCAGGAAGCCTGGATTCTCAGAATTCAAGTTTGATTTACCACCTATGGACCTATCTAAAATAGCTTTAGAAGCCATTTTAATCCAACTTCTTCATTCTGCAGATGACAAAATGGGACCCAAAAAAAAAATTATTATAGCAACCAGGGCCATTTCTTGAACACCTGTAATGTGTCACACATGCAGTAGTGTTTTGTGAAATTTGATGGTCACCACAACCCTGTGAGCAGATATTCTATTATCCGAATGGAGCTAGTAAGTCTCATGGGGCAGGGAGGGGAGGGAGGGGTGGTTAAGTAATCTACTCAAGGTCAAGAGCTTAGAGAAGGCAAACTGGGTTCAAACAGCAGTCCCTCTGATGTCCAAGACCTGGATCTTTCTGTCACATGCAGACACTGCAAGTAAGTTTACTGACTTCCTGGAACTGTGAAAGAGTGATTCTTTCCAGTAGGTGTTCATTCCACGGCCTGACCCTGCCTGGCCATTCACTATCCCAAGGACCCACCCCCGTTCCTAAGTAAATCAATTAAATTAAAGGTTACCATTCTTTGGAACTTCATGGCCCATTACAATTTAGATTTTAGATGATAGATAGATAAATAGGTAGATAGATGATAGATAGATAGATAGATAGATAGATAGATAGATAGATAGATAGATAGATAGATAGATAGATAGATAGATAGATAGATAGATAGATAGATAGATAGATAGATAGATAGAAGACAGACAGACATCTACCAAAGACAGCCAACCTTTGATCTTGGCAAGAACAGATACTAACAACACTATTGATCGTCTTCCATCACAGTCATTTCCTAAAATGAAGAGTATTCCAATGCCAAACAAGGAAGGAAGGCCATAATCCCAGAGTAAAAACAGTCCTTTAAATAAATGTCACATTATGAAAAACTTACAACAGTGTTCTTATTTCTCTATTGTATAGTGAGTCACAATACAATTACGTATCTACATAATGGCGCACTCATTAAGAGGTTAGTTTGCTGCAGAACGAAGCCCCAAAGTGAAAAACCCAGACATTCTCATAGTTGAAAGACCCGCAGGACTCATCTGGACTGGTGTGGTTTAGTGCAAGGAGCTTTGAGCCCGGAGACCTAGGCCTGAATCCCAGCACAGCTGCATGAAAAGTCGGGGTGCTTTAGTCATCCTCCTAAATCTCCCTGGGCCCCACTCTTTGCCCTTGAAAATGGGAATAAATGAATGACATCCTCTCAGGGCCAGAGAGCATGTGTGAGATGCTTCCAGCAAGGCCCAGTTAGTCCCACGTCCCTCTCCCTGAGTCCAGGAATCCATTATCCCTGGCAGTGGCCCGCCTCCAGTTGCACACTTCCTGCTCATGACAGGCTGGCCACCTCACACCCAGAGGGCAGCTCTCCCGGCAGGAGGTTCTTCCCCATCCAGCTCTGGCATTACTGAGAACCACTGCGTTCCTACTTCTCCATCAAAACGTCTGCCGCATCTGAGGGCCACAAACCCTTCTGGCCTGGGTCTTCATCACAAAGTGGTGGAAATGGCTACCCTGGGAGAATATCCTAGGGAAGATGTCAGAACGTCTACCTAAGAAACCAGATTTCAATAATAACAGAAACTTGCCGGCTAGGATTGCATAACATTCATTATGATCCCTCCCTTGTCCCCAGCCCACAAGGGAAAAGGTCACTTTAAAATCACTGCTTAGCTTATGCAAATACACTGCTGGACGGAAAGGGAAGTGAACACCTGGTGCCTGTCCTTACAAAGCACATCTACCGGATTTTTCAGTCTTTAGAAGCAGATATCCTAATGGCCTCTCTCTAGATGCTGGATATGAATGTGAATATCTCTATTCTGAAAGCATGGCAATATTACGATTGTGATTTCCTCCCTGTCAAAGGGGAAGGAACTGGCATTCCTTCCCCTCTGTAACTGGTATTCTAGAAAGTGGCAGCATTGTGCTTCGGAGAGGGTGGGAACACGAGTCCAGTGGTTCAGACCTGAGATATATGGAGGGACATGGGGACTGAGGGGGTTAGTTTGAAATTAACAGTTGTAGGAAGTCTTGAGATAGAAACCATTCACTAAAGGACCCTCTGACATGTGGAAGTGCCTTGGCAAAAAAGAAACAGTGAGTTTTAGAAGGTTGGGGTTTGGGAGCCACCAGCTCCAGACACCATCTCCTTTATCCCAAGCTCTCTTTCACCCAGGGCTGGCACCATGGTTTCCAAAGCTGTACCACCCCCTCCATATTTGGGTCTGGCTTTCACCCTATTTTGGGGTGGGTAAGCGGGGATCCACTGTGACTGGGAAGAATCACCTACTTCTTCCCCAGGGAACTTTTTGCTGTGGAAAGGAATCTCTCCCGTCCCACTCACAAGAGGGATATTAGTAAATGCTAACTTGAATGGGATCTGAGGTAGCCTGGCAGAAAACATGAAAGAAGGGGTCAGAAGAACCTGAGAAACCTGGAGGAGGGAAAGGAGGGGAAGCCAAGGACCAAAGTCTGTTAATCAGAGGAGGGAGAAAGAACAGAAGCTTGAGAGAGCACGGTTTGAGAAAAGCCATCCCAGGCAGGCAGGGGCCTGGAGAGGAAAGTGAGAGAGTTTGTGGGTTCAGGATACAGGAGGAGAGAGTGGCCAGCATGGCCCTGTAGAGCAGTGACCACCTGAGGTTACACAGGGGAGGAACCAGGCTCCCACTAGGAAGAACAGAGTTTATATAAGCAGTGTTGTAAAGAGGCTGGATTTATTGTTAGTGACCAGTGGAAGGAAAGGAGGAGGGAGGGAGGGAAAGGAGGAAAGAGGGCAGGGTGAAGTGGGAGAGAGACAGCAGAAAAAGTTATTCATTCACTTCCTCATTCAATTAAAGCTATACGGAATCTCTAGGTCACAGAGCGCGCTCCTAGACCCTTTGGAGATAACTCAAAGATGAGTCAGAGTCACGACTTGGTGACAACCTCCAGGGAAGTTACCTGGGCTCTCACCACCTCCCCTTCCTCCCACATACAGAAAATATCTAATATCATGAGAGTATCTAAAATCAGTCATTCATCTCTTATTGCCGTATTACAAATATATAGGCATTCGCACTTGAACCCACATTTCTGATTCTGGAATGAAAGGTATTAATCCCACCTTAAAGGCATTTAAGCCAGCATGGCTCTGATGGAGTATTTGACAGGTGAGTGGTGCCTCCCAGCAGCTCTGAAATTGCTCTGCACAGGTGACAACCATCTGTCTCCCCTGTATAGGGACCAGGGGATGAGAGAGCTCTGGTGACTGAGATGTACACAGAAAGACTCTGATGAGAAAGTGCAATAGGCTGTTGGGCTCGATCCCATAGCCTCAAGGCCTAAGAACTGGATCTACTTCACGTGGGGGGTGGGGAAAGGGGGCATTTAGATCTTAGACGGTCACACCCTGAACCTGAAGTGTCATTGACCTGTGCTAACAAAGTACAAAACATCCCAGGCTGCACTCAAAGATGTTCTCCAGCCTATACGTAGCCTGGTGTTTTAAAAGAAGAGCAGACAGGGTTCAAATGCAACCTCTGGCAGTTCCTTGTGGTAAATTGCTTCACCTCTCTGAGCCTTAGCTGTCTCATCTGTAAAACAGGACTAGTGCTTAATTCACAGAGGTATTGTGAGGTTTCAATTTGATGAAGGAAATGCTTAGTGTAGTGCCTGGCACATAAGAGACACTACACACACACACACACACACACACACACACACACACACACGTTTATGTATGAGTATCACTATTCTAATGAGCAAATGATACCATTTATAGAGTGCTTGAAGTATGTTAGACATTGTTCCAATGCATACGTGTCTTAACTCTTTAACCCTTAACCCTTTTGAAAACCCTATAAGTAGTAGTAGTAGCCCATTTTTACAGATAAGAAAACTGAGGCACAGAGACATTAACTCACTCAAAATCACACAGCTAAAAGGTGATTGAGTCTGAATATAAGATGCCAGTCAATAAACTGTCACTTCGTTTAAATCAGGGCACCACTGTTCCCTGTTTTAAATACTAAAAGCAGTTGACTAGAATGATATATTTATCTCTTATAAGAAAAAAAAAAAAAACATACAAGCTTGAGTGGTTTTTTATTTATGTGGATCTCATCTGATTTTCCTTTTGGCTTCAGCACAAAAACCCTGTATTACCCTCCACTGAGAGCCAGGCTGGAGACGGATGCTGAGAACAGGAAGGGTGTGTGAGAATTCCTTTGGCTTCACCCTTGCTTCCAACTATTGTGGGTACCAGGTGACCTGTCCCGAGGAGCTGTGATGATGGAGGCTCTCCCCGCAGCTCTGGAGGTCGACGAGAAGGAGGTCGACGAGAAGTCTCCAGAATCCAAGGACCTGCTGCCCAGCCAGACGGCCAGCTCCCTGTGCATCAGCTCTCGGAGTGAGTCTGTCTGGACCACCACTTCCAAGAGTAACTGGGAAATCTACCGCAAGCCCATTATCATCATGTCCGTGGGCAGTGCCATCCTCCTCTTCGGTGTGGCCATCACCTGCATGGCCTACATCATGAAACTGGGTAAAGAGAGGATTAAGATCCTGAAGATGACAGGGCCTGCCTTCCTCTCCCTGGGACTCATGATGCTGGTGTGCGGGCTGGTGTGGGTACCCATCATCAAAAAGAAACAGAAGCAGAGACAGAAGTCAATGTTCTTCCAGAGCCTAAAGTCTTTCTTCTTAAATCGCTGATGGCAGCCTCACCTTTTGTCTTCCCAACACCCTGCTGCCTCAACCGGGAAAAGGAGATCTGATGACCAACATCCAACACCATGTCTCCTTGGTGGTGGGCTTGGCCATAGAAACGACCCAGGCAAACCCTCTTCCTGGACCTGGGGGAAAGAGAGAGCTCAGGGCTCCACCCTCCACGCAGCTGGAGTGCATTGCTGGATGTATCTCATTTAGTCTCTGTTATTACTGATGCTTCCCTTAGATCCTGGCCGCAACCATCCCCTTTCATGGCTCTCATTCCCTGTCATGCATCTAGGCATCACTCATCTAACTCTCTCTGCCAAGTGCTGTGCATGTTGGGAAATTCCTTGGGGTGGGCTATGCCCCAAGGAGAACCTCATGTTTACACATCTGAGTGCCTGAGCTGGAGTCCACATTTGCAATCTTCTAGAACCAAACTGACCAACAGAGGTCCTTTAGATGGGGTAGGGAGGGCTGACTTCTGACCCACTGGGTTTGCCAGCCCAGCTCCCTTTGTGGGCAAGATACTGACTTGCATTTCAATAGACCATTCCAAAGAGTGAATAGTGAAGGGGTCAGGAAAGACACTTTCTGAGAAGTCACATTGCCCTGGACACGGCCTTGGGAGTCAGCCAGTCAAGGAAGTTCAATTCTCTGCTGTGTAGTATTTACACCAGAGGCAGTGGGTGGGCCAGATGGTGTCACAGTTTCCCCTTGACCTTCTAACTCCTGCTCCTTCATTACTCTTCCCTCTGAACTTGACAACTAGCCAAGGACAAGTGCATGTTGCTCTAAGTTCCTCTTACCTGTATCCTTGATTCTAGAACAGCAAGATGGAGAGCTGTAGAAGGATTCGGTAAGATTGTTCTCTCCTTTACCTCCAAGAATCAAAACCAAGAAGCTCAAATTCCACATCTGAATAGTCTGTAGGTTTCCAGAGATGGAATTCACGTTTGAAAATCCCAACTCCTGCTCTTCCTGACCCCACCCACCAAACAAGCAAACATTTATTGAGTATCCGGCTTTGGGCCAGGCCCCTGCTCTCATCTTGTTTCCAAAGTGAGAGATACAGCCAAGCCAACAGGAAATTGGAATAACCTGTGCCGAGTACTTAACTGGGGAAATGTGGATGAGTGTGGGAACCCAGACAGGGCATCTAACCCAGACTTGGGAGAGGATAGATAGATTGCTGTGTCACCCAAACTTAAAAAAAAAGGGAAGGGTTGAGCTCTCAAAGAGGGGAAAGGAGAAACCATTTGGGACAGCAGGAACTGCCTGTGCAAAAGCTGGGTAGGGTGAAGGGGAACATGATAAAATTAGGAAACTATATACAATTTTCCTAACCTCCCAAAGGTCCCCTTTCCTCCTCTCTTGTAGCCTCCTTACCTGCTTCCCCAAGTGCCTCAGTGGAGCTTCTCCAGGGGCGTATTGAGGGCTTCCTGGGGTGTACAGGGAAATACTGAAAAGGGGTTTACAGAAGGCCTATCAAGCAGCTCCCAGAACCTGGGTCTTCCTGTAGTAGTAGCCAGAGGCCCTTAGGTGACAGACCAGGAGGGGTAGCTATGTGAAAGCTAGCCACCATCTGCCTTAGGCCAGGCCTAGGCCCAGTGGAGAGCATTTGATAACGAGTTCTGAGAGGGAGGTGTCCTCCACTGTGATCACCATTGGCTTGAGCTGACTCCCTTCACTCCCCAGCCTTCTGGCCTCCTGGTCAATATGGTAACTGCTCACTAACAGGCCTCCATGTAGCTCCATCCTTCATGGTGGTTCCATACACAAAGTCAGAAACTCACCTTGTTCCCTCTGCATTGTGGGAATTCCATGGAGGCAGGTACCTGTCACATGGGGACACCTCCTGCCCCTCCTACCTAAGGAGCCAGAGTTAGGGGTAGCCTGTGGCCTTTGAGCTTTACCCAGAATGGCCTTGTCTCTCATTCATCCAGTGTGGCTGGGTCCTTTAGCCCATCTGTCCCCTGTACACAGGTGGTCAGGATCAATCCTGGGAGTGTTGCAAGTGCTTTGTCACGAGTTGTAGTCCCAGTGCTTCTAGTGACCAGGCTTGCAGATCATATCCTTTCTCTGACATGAAGGCAGATTCAATATCGGCCCTGTAATATTACTCCTGCAGTCCTTGATGTTTTCTTACATGGGAGCAAACAGGGTGGGCTCCCAGCTAGCTCAGTCGGAATCAGCACTTCCTGTGTCTCAATTCATCTGCCCACAAGCTTATAGTCTGGGCACTGCTGTGGGAGGAGAATGCTGCTACCGCCTATGTCTTAGTGGGAGGAAGTTTGGAGACAGCCATGGTTCTATGTGTTCTGGACTCACACTCTTCTGGACTCAGTGGCTCCAGGTGAGGCAGGCAGCTATCCCAGGTTCAGCCTGTCAATGTCGCCATGAACTCAGGAGAACAGCACAAGAAGGAGTGATAGTTCAGTTCCCTCTGGGGTCTCCTTCTTCCTCCCAAGCTCATCTTTTTTCCTGGTCCAGCCTTGCTACATCTCTAGTTACAGTCTGCCGCAGTACTTGCTCACATTCCCTGCTCCTCAAGCTAGTTTCTCAGCAAGAAAAGTAAGGAAAGAGCGCTGAAGAAAGACCTCCAAGCATCATTCAACCCCACTGAGATCCCCCATAGGAGTGTGGGCCTGGGAACATGCCAGCGTCATGCTGGGGGCGAGGGGGAACATGATGAAAGACCATCACCACATGGAAGCCTGGGGTGTGGGTGTGTCTGTTTTGTGGCTGCTGCCCAGGTCAGATGCCACATTTCTGGGAAAAAGCATCACCATCAGGACTCCTTTCATGCCTGTGGGTCAGAGGACAGGACGGGCATCCATGTGTTTGGCTAACGGGATTCTACCCATAGCTATTCTGTTTGCAAGAGTTCGATTTAATCTGAGGCCTTCAAGGAATTGTTGTAATGTTGAATTGTATTCAACGTTCTACTTAACACTGAATTCTACTTACGCTGCTTAATGGTGTCTGCTGTGTATTCATTTTGTTCCATCAGAACCTCCAAGACTGTATCCACTAATTAATTCCTCTAAACTGCACCCCCATCAACCTGTCCTCCCCTTTCCCCCACCCAAGGGACCAGACTCACCAGACTCACCACGTCCTTGACTTTCTGCTTGATCTAACTTGCTCTGTCCTTAGAGGAAACAGAAAGAGGATGGTGCTGGGTCTGGATAAGCAAGCAGTATTTTATGTCTCCTTCCATTTCTGCAGCATTGTCATGACACCCCACCCCTCCTGCCCGCCATATCCATCACTTTGTCACCATCTCCAGCTCTCAGAGGTCAGATGTCCCTGGAAAACTAAAACCCAGAGCCCCAAATGTGTCTGAGAGTAAATATGTTCAAGGGAACTGCCCGAGCACGGTGATGCTTCTGAGCAACACCAACTGGGTGCCACAGGAGCTTGGGATGCTGGGAGAGGGCCGTTAGAAGGGAGCAAGAGGAGAGAGAAGTGGCATTTGGCAAGGACATTCTGGAGTGGTGTTTCAAGAGCAGAAGAAGGGCCCAGGCTGAAAATGATGAACATTCCTTGGGTGTGTACTACATGCCAGGGACTGATCTAAGTACTCCATGCATTAACTCACTTAGTCCTTTCAAAAAACCCTTTTCTGGGGTACTATTGTCATCATCATCCCCACTTTACAGGTGAGATGAGTGAGGCACGGGGACACCAAACTAGGATAACACCAAGCCGGGATTGAAAACCAGGTGGCCTGGCTCCAGAGGCCACACCCCATTCAGTTCTCCAAAGGCCTGAGGGGCAGCAGAAGTCACTAGGGTGGCTGTGGTGGGTTCTGGCTTGCATGGCGGAACAAGCAGGAGGGGAACTGGGGTCGGGAGACAGGTAGGGAGGACACACCAAGCAGGGGCCCAAAACACCACATAGGAAAGTGGCCAGGAGCCGAGGGAGAGAACAAAAGGAGCCAGCAGCCAGAAAAGAACCCAGAATTCTGAACAACTCCTATGTGCCAGCACCACGCTAGCAGCATTCGTGTAGTTTTTGCTTTTCTCCCCTCCACCCCCACCCCCCATCTAATCCTTTAGTACATTTTACAAAGAAACAAACATGGCTCAGAAAAGTAAATAACTTGTCCCAGGCCTCAGAGCCCATAAGCAATGGATCAAAGATTTAGGCCCAAAGCTGCCTCCAGAGCCCATGCCGTCTCACCCCCTGAACTCCTGGTTTTATGCCATGTGAGTGCTCAGAGGCAAGAATGGGGGATCTCTGACCGCCAGCACAAGTGACACTGTCAGAGCAGGGTGGCCTTGGTCCATCCAGCCTTTGTCCCATAGGCCAGGCTCTCCTGCTGACTAGCAGGAGAATCTGGAACTGCCTGACACTGGCTATTATGACTTCACATCACATCGTAGGCCAAGTTCATAACCTGCTCCAAAGTTCAAGGTCACCTCCCACAGGAGTGCTTGGAACCAGAGCAGCAGTCAGGATCCAGTACCACTTCTCCAGGGCACGGAGCTGCTGAATGCCAAGCCTTCCTACAGGGAGAGGTGCTGAGGGCCATTTGCTCTGCTCTACATTTCTCAAAAGACCCTCCCTGCCTCATTTCAGCCTGGAGAGGAGTCACTGATGATCCTTGGGCCTGCTAAACCGGGTAGTCACCCTTCCAGGTCCTGCCTCCTGCCCTACCTGGAGCCTTGAGCCTGTGCTCTTAGCACCCACAGATAGTGCCGTTTCCTGTCTGAAGTTTCCATGTCTGCAGGCTGCACACAACTCTAGGGTCCACGCCTGCCAAACCAGGCCCTGACACTGTGCGGTAGGCTCCGTCAAGTCTTCCGTGGGGGCCTGCTGTTCCAGAGGGACTGTACTCCCTTCTCTTATGGACCGCAGGGGCAGGAAGGGAGGATCCCAGGCCATCTCCCTGTCCAGCTTTCCTATACCAAAGAGAAAGAAGGCTTGGCAAGGGTCACCCCCAGAATAAAGACCATCTCCCACTGCCCAGCAGGGTCCCCTGGCAAAACCATCAAAGGAAAATGCACAGCATTGGAGGAGCAGTTGCCACAGGCCCTCTGATAATTCTGTAGACCAAGTTGGACTCATCTTTGATCAATAAAGAAATGTGGACGTAAATAATGACCATCTTCCTGTGGGGTTGCATGGGAAATAGACCCAAGAAAAAAGGGAAGCCTGACTCTTACGGTAACAGTTGCCCAGCTCATTTGCAAGGCTTCTACCCCCAGGACTTCCCTTTCTCTGATCTCTCTTTCTCAGACATGATCTCCAGATCCACCCCTCAGACTGGCCATTCGCCTGGCATTTCAATCCCAGGAGCTCTGACCAGACACCAACAAGCAAACTGGGGATATGGTGATGAAGACATGTGCTCTGACCTCAGGAAGCAATCAGTCTAGTCCCTAGAGGACAGAGCCAAGGAAATCATCAATTATGATGCAGTGTGTCAGAGATGGAGGGAAGCAGGGGCTCCGTGGGAGGACAGAGGATGGGCACAAGCCAGTCGGGCCGCAACCCACCTCCAGCCTTCTGGAATATCACTATGCCATGTTTTCATATCAGGTATGGGAGGGAGGAGCCTGAGGCCAGACAGGGCAAGAGAGGATTGGGAGTGACCACCCCCTTTGATTACATTCACTACTTTATTTCAGGGTCTTGTTTTTCTCTGTCTCCTCTGAAAGCTGTCTACCATAGCCTCCAAATGTGGTGTAAAGTTGCCACTTTTGAAGAATATGCTGCGGGGATCACTTCCTCTACCTGACTATATTTCTGTCCTGAGACCCTGCCATCAAGAAAGGGCAGTATGAGTCTATTCTTTCCTGGAGTGTTATCTCCCTGAAGGGTTTTCCCTATTGGACAATGTGTTAACTTCCTATTGCTGCTGTAAAAAAAAAAAAAAAAAAAAAAAAAAATCAGTAGTTTAAATTGAAAAATAATTTATTTTTAAGTTTTTAATAATTGTTTTGTTTTTCAATTACAATTCACATACACTATTGTATTAGTTTCAGGTATAAACATAGTGATTAGATATCTGTATAACTTACTAGGTGATCACCCTGATAAATCTAGTACCCACCTGACACCATGCATATTTATTATAATATTATTGACTGTATTCCTTATGTTATACTTTACATTCCCATGACTATTTTGTAACACCAATTTGTACTTCTTAATCATTTCCCCCTTTTTAACCAACCCTTCTAACCCACCCCCGCCCCAGCAGTAAACAATCAAAATGTTCTCTGTGTCTATGAGTTTGTTTTTGTTTTGCTTGTTTGCTTTGTTCTTCACATTCCACATATAAGTGAAATCATATGGCATTTGTCTTTTTCTGTCTGACTTACTCCACTCAGCATAGTACCCTCCAGGTCCATCCATGTTGTTGCAGATGGTAAGATTTTGCTCTTTTTTTTATGGCTGAGTTATATTCCATTGTGTATATGGAATATATAATTAAAATATTATATATATATATATATATTCATTCATCCATTGATAAACATTCAGGTTGCCTCCATATCTTGCCTATTGTAACAATGCTGCAATAAATATGTGGATGCACATGTCCCTTTGAAATAACGTTTTGGGTTTCTTCAAACAAATGCCCAGAAATGGGATTACTGGGTCCTTCTTTGTCTCTTCTTGATGCCTCAAGTTCCCAAAGTCCGTCCTTGTTTGTCTCTTGTTATAGCTTTTGTTTTGAAGTCTATTTTGTCTGGTATAAGTATTCGTACCCTAGCATTTTTGTTTGTTTGTTTCCATTTTCATAAAATATCTTTTTTGTTTGTTTGTTTGTTTTTTAATGGAATATCTTTTTCCATCCCTTCACTTTCAGTCAGTGTGTACCCTTTGATCTGAAGTGAGTCTCTTGCAGGCAGCATATGTAAGGGTCTTGTTTTCTTATCCATTCTGCTACTCTTTTGACTGGAACATTTAATCCATCTACAATTAAAGTAATTGATAGATATGTGGTTATTGTCATTTTATTATTCATATTTTTTTTCTTCTTTTTCATCTTAAAGAAGTCCCTCTAATATTCCTTGTAATACTGGTTTGGTGTTGACAAACTCCTTCAGCTTTTTCTTGTCTGTAAAGCTCTTTATCTGTCCTTCAATTCTAAATAATAGCTGGCTGAGTAGAGCAATCTTGGTTTAGGTCCTTGCTTTTCATCACTTTGAATATTTCCTGCCAATCCCATTTGGCCTGCAAAGTTTCTTTCAATAAATCAGCTGACAGTCTTATGGGAGGTCCTTTGTAACTAATTAATTGCTTTTCTCTTGCTGCTTTTACGATTCTTTGTCTTTAACCTTTGCCATTTTAACTATGATGTGTCTTGGTGTGGGCCTCTTTGGGTTCATCTTGTTTGGGATTCTCTGTGCTTTCTGGGCTTGTCTGTTTGCTTCACCAGGTTAGGGAAGTTTTCTGTCATTATTTCTTCAAATAAGTTTTCAATTCCTTGCTTTCTCTCTTCTCCTTTTGGTACTCTAATGAGGTGAGTATTGACATGCTTGATGTTGTCCCAGAAGCCCCTTAAAATATCCTCATTTTTTTGGATTTTTTTTTTATGTTCTGATTGAGTGTTTTATGCTACTGTATCTTCCAAATCACGATTCGATCCTCTATTTCATCTAATCTGTGGTTGAGTCCCTCTAATGTATTCATAATTTCAGTTATTGTACCCTTCATTTCTTACTGGTTCTTTTATGTGTTTTCTATCTCCATTTTTATGTTTTCTGTTAAAGTTTTCACTGGGTTCATCTACTCTTCCTTAAGTTCACTAAGCATCCTTGTAACCAGTGTTTTGAATTCTGCGTCTGGTCTCCATTTTGCTTGTCTCTATTTTCTTTAGTTCTTTTTCTGGAGCTCTGTTCTCTTCTTTCATTTGGGAAGTGATTCTTTGCCTTCCCATTTTGGCTGTGTCTCTCTGTTTGTTTCTATGTCTGAGGTAGGGCTGCTATGCCCTACCCTGAAGCTATGCCTCCTGGTCTTAGTAGAGTGGCCTTATGCAGTAGGTGTCCTGTGGGGCCCAGTGGTATAGTCTCCCTGGTCACTGGATCCCGGTGCTCCAGGTGTGTCCCTTTTGTGGGTTATGTGTGCTCTCCTGTTATAGTTGAGCCTCGGTTGCTCTTTGCATGTCAATGGGAGGAATTGACCCTCAAGTTGATTAGTTGTGAGGACTTGTCCTGATTGCAGTGGAGGAGCTGTTGTGCAGGGACTGACCCTATGGAGCAGAATTCATTTTAACAGGGCTCTGGTGTCTGCCTGTTGGGTGTGTTGTCCTTGGTGGAAGCTGGGTGGTTCTTTGGCTTTGTCTGAAGCCAGGCTTTGGGCATGCCAGCCCCACTCCTCTTGGGAGTGACCCTGCCACAGGCCCAGTTCAGCCACATCCTGTGAGCCACCTGGAATGAGCCACAAAGAAATTTGCCGATGGCAGTCATCCATGCTGGGCTTGGAGATTCCTGGGAGAGGCTAAGCTAAGAATCAAGGCTGGCTGCCACTAGAACTGGGCTTGGGGCTGCTTAGCAGAAAGTAAAGGGCATGCTTATGACAGATGCTGCTTGTTTGGATTTTGTGAAACTTTGAGAAATTTTAGAAAATTCTGCAACATGAGGCAAAACAAGTTGTTTGCATGGAAAAGCCACTGACAGTGGCTTGAGTGTGTTCACAGTTGGGTGGGGAAGGGTCTCAGGGAAATACCAGGGCAGGGTGAAGGAATGGTATTAGCCAGGTTGATGGAGATTCAGATATAATGGCCACCTGCCTCTGCATGCTCAACAAAGAATGAACAGATTCTATCAGCACTCTGTCTAGGAGAAAGCTGCTCCTCCAGTGTCTATCCTGAAGCCAGACAATTCAGTTCCTCTCTGTATGTTCCTGGTACCTTTCGAGCTGCTGCCCCAGTGCCGGAGCTCAGAGTGAGTAAATCTTCAGAGAGCAAGTCTGTACATGGGCCCTTTAAGAGGATAGCCTGAGACTGCAACAGCCCTTTGTCTCACTCAGCCACAACCTCTGCTGGTTTTCACAGCCAGAAGTTGCGGGGGACTTCCCTTCCCAGCACTGGACCCTGGGCTTGGGAGCCTGGTGTGGGGCTGGGACCCCTCGCTCCTCCAGGGCGAACTCTGCAGCCGAGATATCCCTCCTAATTTTTAATCGCCACATGTGGATATGGCAACTAGTCCATTCTGTGTCTCTGCCCTTCCTGCCAGGTCTGGAGGTGGCTTCTTCTGTATGTCCTTAGTTGTAGGACTTCTGTCTAGCTAGATTTCATGTAATTCTCAATGATGGTTGTTCTGTACTTTAGTTGTAATTTTGATGTGGTCCTGAGAGGAGGCAAGCACAGCCTTTACCTCCTCCAACATCTTGACCAGAAATTATAAAAAAATAAATTTTTAAAATGGTTTTTAAAATTTAGTAGTTTAATTTATTATCTTAACATTCTGGAATTCAGAAGATTAAAATAGATCTCACAGGACTCAAATCGAGCTGCATTCCTTCTGGAAGCTCTAGGGGAAAATTTCCTTGCTTTACCCAGCCTCTAGAGGTTGCTACATTCTTGGCTTGCGGCCCCTTCCTCCATCTTCAAAGCCAGCAATCACATCAGTCTGACCTCTACTTCTGTCATCATATCTCCTTCTCTGCTTTCCTATTTCACTTATAAGGACACTTGTGGTCATATTGGGCCCACCTGAATAATACAAAATAATCTCCCCATTTTAACATCCTTGTTTTTGTTTGCTAGGGCTGCCATAACAAAGCACCACAGACTAGGGTGTTTAAACAGTAGAAATTTATTTTCTCACAGTTCTGGAAGCTGGATTTCCAAGATCAAAGTGTCAGCAGGGTTGTTATCTTCTAATGCCTCACTCTTTGGCTTTTAGATGTTCACCTTCTCACTGTGTCTTCATGTGATACATATCTGTGTCCTAATCTCCTCTTCTTATAAGGACACCCGTCAGAACTGGATCAGGACCCATTTCAATGACCTCATTTTAACTTAATTATCTCTAAATACCCTGTCTCCAAATACAGTCACATTCTGAGGTACTGAGGGTTAGCACTTCGACATGAATTTGGGGGTGGGGGGTGAGGGGGATACAATTTACTTCTTAATTCAATCACACCTGCAAATTCCCTTTTGCCATGTAAGGTAACCTATTAGGGTTTAGGACCCAAACATCTGTGGGAGTGGGGGCGGGGGAGAATTAGTCTGCCTGCCACAAAAACTTTCACCTTCAGACCTCCAGAAACTTGAACTCAACCTGCCTCAAAATGGAAGTCATCTTCCTTCTCCTCCTATGTCATCTGTCTCAGGGAATTAACCACCATTCAGCAAGTTGCCTAAGCCAGAAATCTGGTGTTCTGGAGAAAATGTCAGACTACTACTTGCCTATCCAATATCATTTTCCCCATCTTCCCTGGTAATAACACTTCTATTTTATTGGAGGCAGCAATATGCCCAGCTAAATTACAATATTCCTCAGCCTCCTTACGACAAGAGTTAACCAATGAGAAGTATATGGAAGTCATTAGGTGGGAGCAAGGAAAGCTCTTTGCTTGCCAGAAGCTCTTTTCCCTTTACCTTCCCTTCTTTGAATGCAGACTAGATGGTTGGGACCATGAACTGGTCTTGAGAATGGAAGCCATTGTCAAGGATGGCAGAGCAGAGAGTTAGAAGACAGCATGGGTGACCTCCAAGGAGACACTGGACTGCCTAACCCTATCTCTTACAGGAGATATAAATAAAACCTTATATTAAGTCACCATTATTTGGGGTTTGTTACTTGCCGCCAAATACAATTCCTACTTATACAGGCAACAGGTCTGGGGAAAGTTATTTTCTTCTTCCAAGTCCAAATACCATTTTATTAAATCCAGAACTGATATACTTAGAACAAAGGCTGTCATAAATAAGTTCCAAATCAGTGCAATTTATTGGTTCTCCAATTCAAAACATTCCCTGAGTCTCTAAGGACAGAGAAAGGGGGCCAGGGGAGATAAGAGCAGTTTGACCATGAGGGTCCCAGGCTTCTTGCCCTCCTATCTCTGAGGCATCAGAGACCTTTCTCAGATTGGGCATCTGGGTGGTGGACAGGGAAAAGAGTGGTGTTTACATCTTTCTCTGTCACCTGTCAGGTTGTCTCACCTGTTCTCAGAACTGAGGCACAAGTGGGTGGGAGAAGGTAGTGGGAAAGGAATCATTGTATAAAACGAGCACCATTTCTGTATTTTGCTGTGTATAATGTGCTCCCATGTATAATGCATACCCACATTTTTGACTCAAACTTTCAGGGGAAAAAAATCTTTCATTTTAATTTTTTAATTCAAATTTTTATTTGTTTACATTTAGGTACTTGTTTTTTGAATTATAAAGGAATTTTAGCATTTCGTTTTTAACATATCATGGTATAAGAAATTTTATGTAACAAATAATTACAAAACACAAGAACAGATCCAAGGTACAAGAAATTTTATGTAGCAGTAACAAATTTATGGTATTTACACATCATAAAAGGCCAAGAACTCTTCATCTTGCAAGTTTGTCGTAAGTTCAACAAAACCAACGATCCTCTTCCAGGGTATTATTTTGCATACAGATATCATTATTGATTTCTAGAGTTACATTTTTAACTCATGAGCATAAATAAAAGAATTAAAAACATTTATATAGACATGGAATTAGAACTACCCATGTATAATGAGTATCCTTATTTTTCCCTCACAAATTTGGGCATAAAAGTGTGCATTATACACGGCAAAATACAGTAATTGGAGGAGACACCTAAATGCTCAGCTCTCTTTCTCCCAGGTTCCAATCGCCACAGGTGTCAACGTCAAGGTAAATTAAACTTCCTGGACATTTAGTATTCTATATTGGCTGAGCATGTAGACTCTGGAGACAGCCTACCTGGGCTCACATCTCCTCTGGGCCCTAACCATGCTTTGACCCTAGACAACTTACGTCACTTGTCCACAGTTCTGTCTTCACAACTGCAAATGGAGTTAATGAAGGTGCTTACCTCCCCCTCAGCGTTAGCTGGGATAATCCACATAAGGCTTTTATATTAAGCACCGAGCACTAGTTATTATTAATGTAAGAGACTACACAAGGCAGTCATGGCAAGAGGCGGATATTCTCCTAAATGATTTTATATAAAGGAAGAACGCAAATCTCTACAACTGAGTGTGAGATGATTAAGAGGAAAAAAAAGAACGGGGGTGGAGGTGGACGGGGGAGCAGAAGTTGCTATATACTGTGCAATTCTAGCAAATGGGAGCCTGACACTGGCCGATGACGTTATTCTGACAAATTGAACTCCTCCCTCTCCTCTGCCTCACAATCACATTTAATCAAGTACCAAGGCCTGTAGTTTCTACCACCCTAACATCTTTCAAGGATGGCAATTCCTCTTGGGGCCGAGGCAGCTCGCTGTTCAGCAAAATTCATATTTCCCCTCCACAGTGAAGAGTGAATTTGCTGTCCCACCAGGTCCACATGCCCCTTGCATCTAAGGGTGACCATGCGACAGACTCAAGGGGGCAGAAGTGAAATGTGACTGCTGGGTTGGGCCTTGTTGGAAGTGCTTCTCCACACTCTCTTTTCCTAACTCTGCTGAGCCGCAGTGCGCCAGCAGCCTAGGTCTGCATCAGTGTGATGGTACTTGGAGGTGGGGGCTTTGGGAGGGGATCAGGTTTAGATGAGGTCCTGAGAGCGAAGTCCCTGTGATGGGGTTAATTGTCTGTAAGAAGAGGAAGAAACACAAGAGCTAGTTTCCTCTCTCCCTTTCTCTCTCTCTCCGCTCCCTCTGTTTCCCCCCACCCCACCCCCTTCACACCCATGTACCAAGGAAGGCCAGGTGAGTGAGCACACAGGGAGGACACAGCCATCTGTAACACAGGAAGAGGGTCCTCGCCAGACACCAAATCTGCTGGCACCTTGATCTTGGCCTTCCCAGCCTCCAGAACTGTGAGAAATGAGTGTCTGTTGTTCAAGCCACCCAGTACGGGGTTTTGTTGTGGCAGCCCGAGCTGACTATGACAGTCAGGAAAGCCCCATGAAGACCCGGGACACCACAGGAGACTGGTATATAAACTAGAAATAGACTTTCACTTTGTTTAGCTACGGAAATGTTGGCATTTGCTTGTTATAGCAGCAATACAAGTGGCATTGGCACTGTCACTGCTTTCACTGGAGCCCATGTAATCCATCTTGCTGATTACTTTACCAGATGTCTGACCTGGCTTATCCTTCTGTCTTGTTCTCCTCTAATCCATTCTGCATCCTGCACCAGCATGATCTTTGTCCCAAATGCAAAGTTTTAACAAGTTTCATCCTTTCATTTGTCCCTTGGCACAGTCTGAGCTCCCCACTCGCCTTATGAGGACTCAGGTCCTACCACGCTGTCACGAGCAGCAAGCGAGCTCAGTCCCCACTGACCTTCTGTCCGATCTTCATCCCCACCTTGCTCCCTCTCCTCTCTGCTCTTCACTCAGCTCTCAGCTCTCCATATGGAACATTCTCCCTCTCACTGCCTCTTGGTTTATCTGGCTCGCTCTCACTCACTCTTCTCTTTTTTTTCCCCCTTGCACTTTTGCCTTCCACCAAACTGCTTATGACCCTATATCATAGTTGCCCAAGTCAGATCCAACTTGAAAAGTGACCATTTATTTGGTTAAAAGCAGTTACAGTCATGGAAAAATCAGAGGCTTTGGCACTAAATAGACCTGGGTTCAAAATCTGACTATACAAGCATTTGTATTTCTCTCTCAGATTTCCATTTATGTGTGAGAATGATAATTACCTCATTAGGTCCTTGTCAGGATTAAATAAAGTAATAGAAAGTGCTAATAGTACATAGTATTAGGTTGGTGCAAAAGTAATTGCGGTTTAAAAGGCTTTTTTAAAAAAATTGCGAAAACAGCAATTACTTTTGCACCAACCTAATAATTGTTCATAGTAGTGGTTCAAACTGCTGAAAGAACATAGTAGGTGTTCACTAAAAGGCAGATATTATTATTATGTTTGTCACAGGAGAAGAGAATTTTAGGCTACAGACATAATACAGGAATTCCCAAATCCTCGGTTAGAATAGCTTGACGCCATAGACTCTTCCAGGCAGGTAGGACCTAGATATCTGATTTCAAACAAAGAAATGCAGCACTTTTGCAACCGAGTACTTGACTCTCCCTGAAGCAGTATTGTAGTTACTAGAGGGCCTTTGCCCTGACTAACTCACATGTACACATTTTCACTTAGAATCCAGGTGGAAAAAAAACTCATAAAATTCAGGCAAGAACCCCATGGGAATAATTCTGGGAGCAGCTGCCAAACACTCCACTGGTGTCCCTTCAACGGGAAAGGGAAGAAAAGCCCCATGTCATCAGCCTGCCTGGGGTAGAAGGTGTAGCTGCTTTCAGGGACTGTGCAGCATAACGAGACTAATAAAGTGGCACCACGTGTGTGTGCCCGTGGTCCAGGCCAGGGCTGCCACTTGCAGTTTCACCCCAACATAAGGATGAAAGGGAGTGAGGCCGACACCTGGGAAAGCGGGTGCTGGTGAGAAGAGACAGGCTGGGCTGAGTGTGGTCACCCTGTGGCCAGACGGGCTGCTGCGGAATGAGGCATGCCTGAGCAGAAGCAGAGGGACCGCCAGGGGCTGAGGCCCAGGTGGGAAAGGCCTGGGATGGCTTACAACGCCCTTTCCCAGACGGGCTGTGAAAGACAACATTGTTCCATTCATTCATTCATTCAACAAATAGCTATTGAGCAACTCGTGAGTGCTATACTGGAGAGAAGGAAGTGAGCAAAATGGACAATTACTGTTTTCTGGAGCTTTCCTTCTGGGAGGGGCAGACAGGCCCTAAACAAGGACATGATCAACTGGACAAGATTGTATCAGAGGGTGATGAGGGCTGTGAAATCAATAAGCAGGGTGAGGGGATAGAGAATGGGGAGGGCTACTTGAAAGGGTAGTCATAGGAGGCCCTTCTGGGGCAGAACATTCCAGAGAGGGACAGGGAAAGCAAGGGCAGGAGGCCTCCCTGAGGAGGGAAGTACCTGGTGTGTTGGAGAGTTATCTTTCCTCTTCTCCCTGCCCTCTCCCATCCCAACTCTGGTGTTACTTCCACACCACCCTGCCCTGAAGGGGACGTTGTGGGGACACCGCGCTGTCCCCCCTGCAGCCTTCCTTGGTGGTGGTGCCTCTCTCCTCCTCATCCTGCTGGGAGCCTACCTGCTCCTCCATCACACAGGCCTGTCCAGGATCCTCTCCTTCTTTGTGCCCACTCAGCCCTCCATCCCTCGGTCTGAGTCCCCCTTTGCACTCACCCCACAGCCACCCCCATTGCCCACACCCAACCCCAGCTTCCGTCATGTCCCCCTAGTCAGCAGCTGCTACTGAAACCTGTGCTGAGCTCCGGACAGCACCTCCCAACCTGGGTGGTCCTGTCTTCTCCATTTGGATGGTCCTCGACTCACACACAACCAGTATCAAAGGACATTTGTTGTGTTTCCCAGCATTGGCTCTCCAAATCCCCTGTGTGTCCCCAGGGTTAGAGGAGGGGGACACCAGCAATCACTCCAGAGCACTGGGCTAACCTCCCTCTTCCACACCCTCAATGTCCAGTCTGTCTCCTAAACACGTCCCATAATCCTTCCCCTTTTCTCCATCCCCAATGTCCCTGGGTTAGGTCACCAGCCTCCTCATGGGTCCCCCGCCTCAGGTTTATGCTGCTGCAATCCATTCTCCATGACCAGAGCACCTTTCCGATCATGTCACCACTCCTGGTCCTGGCCCTGAATTGTTTGTTACCTGCTCCCGTCCCATAGCAAGATGAAGCTCATACCCCTCCATTCCACATAGGTCTCGCTGGGGAGTCCCACTCCTACCCAGCCCCATCTATATCCCTGCCACTCATTCTTCACCCCAGAACCACAGCTTGGTACACCCCACCATGTCACACTTCTGCAACTTTCCCCGTGCTTCTTCCTCAGCCTGGACTATTCGGATTCCCCTTTCCATCTAGCTGGCTCCTTAACTCAAGCATCGCCTCTTCCAGGAAGTCTTCCTTGAAGCACCCTCTAATTACCTCCCTGGCACAGGCCTCGCTAATTCCTTCTGCTTCACGTTTAGCACATCTTGTCATTGAAGAACTCTGTGGTACACAGTGCTTGTTAAACAAATGAGTGGTGGCAGTTTGTCCTTACAACTACTCTGCTCCCATTTACAGCTGAATACATTCAGACACAGAGATACTGAGCGACTTTGCCAAGGTTATGAGCAACCATGTACAGAGGGACAATGGACCCAGGGAGAAATCTGCTTCAACCTCCACCTCCATCCTTAAAAATTCAACATAGAATTACCACATGATCTGCAATTCTACGTGTGGGTATATATCCAGAAGAATTCAAAGCAGGGACATACGCAGTTATTTGTATACCCATGTTCATGGCAGCATTATTCACAATAGCCCCAAAGTGCAAGCAAACCAAGTGTCCACGGATAGAGGGATGGATAAACAAAATGTGGTGTATATTTACAATGGGATATTATTCAGTCTTAAAAAGGAAGGACATTCTGACACATGCTACAATATGGATGAACCTTGAGGATATTATGTTAAGTGAAATAAGCCAGTTACAAAAGGATACACACTATATGTTTCCACTAACATGAGGTACCTAGAGAGTAGTCAAATTCAAAGAGACAGAAAGTAGAATGGTGGTTGCCAGGGAGGGCTGGGGGAAGAGGAAAATGGGCAGTTACCCTGTAATGGGAGTGAAGGTGGTGAACAAGGGGAGCTGGCCAAGGGCCATGCTCTCGGGGTCTAGATAAGACTAAGGAATATGCAGATGAACCCTGCTGGGAATAAGGAAGACCAGGGGAGAGGGCTAACGGGTGTGCTGAGCAGCATAGAGGGCCCTCTGCGATGCGGGTAGATGATTTCTAGAGGCCCATGCAGGACACTCCGGGGAACTCCTGAATGCCCCCCCCCCCCATAGCCTAACAGAGGAAGAATAAAGAGAGCTGAAAAATTGTCAGGCACTCCTAAGAAAAGAGAGAATATATTTCTTAAAATACTGACCCTAGGGCCCAGGATGGGAAAAAGTGGGGGAGTACATGAAGACTGATTGGAGAGCATTGATCAGGGTCAATGTTTTTCCAAATTTTCGCAGTGTACCCCTAGGGGTATGTGAAATGATTTTGGCCAACACACGGATTCACATTAAAAGGCATAGATAGGCATTTTAATTCTCATCCAGTCTTTCCTATGACTTCCGTCACAAAATTTCCAATTGATGCTGTGAAATTATCCCCTCTGAAAACTGTGAATCTCACATCTGTATTTGAGAAAGAGAGAACAGGCTTCTAGGTTCAGCAACTTCAGTAGGCATCAATGTCTAGTTCAGAAGTTGCCAAGATGGGCCCACTGCCTGGCTTTGTAAATAAAGTTTTATTGGAACACAACCATTCATTTATACATTGTCTATGGCTCCTTTGTTACAATGGCAGAAATGAATGGTTGTAACAGAGACCTGTGGCCGACAAAGTCTAAAATGTTTAACATCTGCCCCCCTACAGAAAAAGTTTACGGACTTTTGGTCTATTTCCATTGTTTTGTTTACAGTGTGTATATTCTTAAATACTTGCTGTCTATTGTAATTGATATCAGTTTTCTACTGATGGTGACAATAGTTAATTGAAGTTAAAAAAAATCCATGTAAGGAACCAAATGAACAAAACATTGTAATATTAACACATTAATATAATACATATTATAGAAGTAGACTGCAGAATCTGGAGGTAGCATATGTATGACAAAGCTTGATAAACACTGGATTATGAGAACAGGGAAAGTGAAAGATTTGAGAATGATAAAGATAAAGGGCAGCTTAGGTAGAGAGGAGAGATGGGTACTGGAACAGCAGCACTTCATTAGAAAAAGGGATTTGTATATATGAAGGGTGGATCTGTACCCATCAAGGATAGAGCGAGGGCTCAGCAGGTCCTCACTGGACCTAGAAGAGTGAGGCAAGGGGACAGGGAGCTGCTACCAGGAGAAGCCAAGATTGACAAAGGGGAGAAAATGATGGTGCAGGAGAGTCAGTGGCAGATCGCTTCCCATCTGGGGTTTTCCCTACAGAAGCATCGTGGCAGAAAGAATGTAAAGATATCAGTGACAATCACAATAGTAATACTTGTATGTTATGACATGCAGCTTCTAAGAACTTTACACCTATGAACTCACTTAATCTTCATAGTAACCCCGTGAAGTAAGGGATTGTTTTACAATGAGGACATTGAGGCACGAAGAGGGCCAGGGCCTCACCCAAGGTCACACAGCTAGTGAGTGGCACAAGCTGGTGTGGCTAGACTTGCCCAACATCTGAGCCTGACCACTCGGGAGGTGACTGGGCCTTGGTCATGCATACAGTCAGGCCTGGGAACCTATGACTCGAGGTCAGCTGAGCACCTGACTGGCCGGTGCCTGTCTCAATCTCAGCTTGCCCTTAAGGATCTAGGTCACAGAGAGGCTGTCATCCTTGTGACATCACAAGGAGAGGACAGATCATGATATTTTGCCCAGAGAGTGACAAGGTCTTCGTTGCCAAGAGGAGGCAGAGCCGTAAGGCAGGTGCAGAAGGACAAACCTCTCTGAGCCGCAGGGGCAGCCGCAATCCCAACAGCCCCGAGAAGTCTCAGCAGTAGTGGGGCAGAGGGACCAAACCTGGAAGTCACAAATCAGGGGCTGGGTATCCAGCTGCGCCCTTCACACCATGTTCCTGGTTCACAAAACATAACAGATGCCTACTGTCTTACATTTCCTTGTTTTTGCAATATTTTCCATTGTATTTATGGAAACACAGAATCTGAAGTTATATACTATAATTTAATATAATCTGAAATTATATCATTTATGTATAATTTGTCTCCCCCTTCAAATGTTAGCTCTGTAATGTCAGACTCTGTATGTGAGCCATTTCCTGCTGCCTGATATATCCCAGGTGCTCAATAATACTGGTCTAATTTAAACCCTGCTTCGGCTCAAACTTCTAAACATGATGGGGTCACTCGGTTACCACTGAGTTCCTTGCCTTGGTGAACAAGGTGGGAGCCAGCCAGAGCCCAACCAGAGAGAAGGCCCTGCCTCTTTAGCTTGTCTCCCAGTGACACAGGGACAACCAAGGACGTCTCAGTGCCCCAGGGGCTGAAGCACTCTCTTCCTGGCGGCGTAATGGGCCACCTTTAATGGGGTGCTGACTGTGCAATTATGTTGTTTCTGAGAGCTTGGTTTGAGAGTCTTGATTTTCTATTTGTACCACAGCTAAAGTTGAAGGATGTCTAAAAACAAACAACCCTTTTATCTATTGCGACAGGTTGCATTGTGTCCCCAAAATTCACACATTGAAATCTTAACCCTTAGTACATCAGAATCCTAACCCCTTGAACTTATTTGGAAATAGGGTCATGGCAGATGTAGTTAGGAGGATGAGGTTGTACTGGAGTAGGGTGGGGACCTTCTTATGTGTACCATAGCTGGTGTCCTTATCAAAAGGAAAAGCTTGGACATGGAGATATGCACACCAGGAGAATGACCCTTCATAATGAAAGTCATGCATCTACAAGCCAAGCCACGACAAAGATGGCCAGCAAACCAGCAGAAGCAAGGAGAGAGGCATGGAACATTCTCTTTCACAGCCAACAAACGGCACCGACACTGCTAACGCTGTGATCTAAGACTTCTGAACTCCAGAACTGGGACGGACACAAATCAATTTCTGTTGTTCAAGCCACCCAGTTTGAGGTTCTGTGTCACAGCAGCTCCAGGAACCTCATGGATTTATTTCCAACAGTGGATGCTAGACTTGACCAGTGAACAGGTAGGTCATGAAGGCTCTCTGTGGTGGTGAGAAGGTGGTGGCATCCTTCTTGTTCACACTAGGCACAGTCAAGTGAAGTCAGTGTTTCTTGCTAATGACGGCCATTGGTCTAGGCCAGCCTCCACCCAGGCATTTTCTGTTTCTCACTCCTCTAGTCACTCTCCCTCTGTTCTCGTCTCCTACCCACTCCTCCTCCAGGCTGTCCCACTCCATGGCTTGAGTGTCACCTGGCTTTTCATCAACAGTCCCTGTCCTTCTCTCTCAGGCTGCCTTGACACACAGGAGACGGGATATCAGGAAACAGAGGCAGGAAAGACTCACAGGGCAGGTGTGGAGGGCTCCTCCCAGCCTGGGCTGTCTTTTGGGGGGTCACTGTTAGCCATACTGAGGAACAGCCATGTGTTGTGAGAAGGGGAAGGCAGGTGCAGAACAGAGTACACACTACGGCCCGTTTTCATAAGACAGAAAGGGTATATTTTTGGTTCTGGAAGCTGGACACCAAGGAGTGGATTCTGATTAGCTCTGGAGACTGAAACTGTGAATAGTTTCCGTTTTGTTCCTTTTGCTGGTGAACATGTCATCATTTTTTCAGCTGGAAACATACGTGTGTGTGTGTGTGTGTGTGTGTGTGTGTGTGTGTGTGTGTGTGGATAGTAGAAATAAAAATGTTGAGGAGATGCAGCACCTGAGGGAGCAGTGTTTTCCTGGGATGCTGAGGATCTGTGTTGAGACCTAAAGTGGGGTGCGGAGGAGAAGGCTCCTTATTCCCAGCTTCTCTTTCACTCATCATCTGATATCAGGTGGGAATACGATGACCAACCATGCCAGTTGGCCCAGGACTCAGACTTCCCGGCACACAAAAATGTTAACACTAAAATTGTTGTTCACACACACACACACACACACACACACACACACACGAACCCGAGAACCTGTAGGGAGCCAGGCTTGGACCCGTCAGCCTGCACTGCCACAGTGCGGGTGCTCAACCTGCTCCTGCAAACGCTTCACTGTCCATCAGCTGTTCTTCCCAAAAACCTGTCTCCTAGTCAGAGCTGGGGGGCAATAGATCGAGAGAGCCAGGGCTTCTCCAGCACTCGGAGGTGCCCTGTGCAGGAACTTAACTGTTTCTGAGGAAACACTAGGAAAAGGTTGCAAATGCCCAGCGGGAGATTGGCCTCGACTACTTCTCACTTGGAGATGCCTCCACATTGGCTCTCTGGCTTGAGCCACGTCTTGTGGTTAAAATCCAAACTTATATAACTCTCCCTCTCCCCAGTTCTTTTTTCTGAAGGTTTCTCATTCATCCTGGCTTATTTTACAGGTAGGAAACTAATGTTGAACCACCTATTTCTTCTTACCCACTGGGGAAGGCAAAAGAGAGTGGAAATTATTTCTTACAGTTGTGTGGGGAAATTGCATCCCCGAGAGGTTTGGTGCCCAGATCAAGGCAGTTATTCAGGGACGGGGGAGGCAGCTGTCCGTAGCCCTGCTGAAGTGCCTGGAGGCTGTGGCTGTGTTTTCCTCAGTTGCTGTTCACTCGGAAACCCCTGTGAGTGGCCATGATGATAAGACCACCTGTTTTACACCTCACCCCTTGGGGATGCATGCAGTGTCCCCAAGACAGAGAGAAACGTGAAGTTACTCAGTCTAGAAAACACAGTCAGAGAACCTGGTAAACATTTCTTGACTTTGGCCTGGAGCTGCCTTTCAGTCCACGCCCAGTTTACCACACAGAGGCCAGAAGTCCTTTCTCTCGTGTTCCGCCTTCCGTCACCTCAGTCTTTGGCATCTCTGTGAAAAGCCTTACTGAAGCAGGCTGAGGTCTGAGGGTCTCTAGAGTGGACACACGAAACTTCTCTTGCTAACACTGACAAATCCTTACAGCACATTTCAAAATCTCTTTACGTCAGCAAATTCTATTCCAACCTTTTACAGAAATCTCCTGCCCCCACTGAGAAGAGTAGGGCAGAAGAGGAATGAAAGCCCCACACTACCACATGAGCTGAGGGAACTGTGGCTGAGAAACCTGGCAGGACTTGCCCAGGAGTTCAGAGTCAGAGAACAAGGCACAGGGCAGCCCCGCTTCCAGGTCCGCAGGCTCAACATTCCCAGCCCTGGGCTATTGCAAATCCATCCAAAGACAGCCTGATGCCTCCTCTGCCATGTAACTTGGTTGGCCCCAGCGAAGGCCAGTCCCATGAACAGTGACATCAGGCTGTTTGGGTCAGGATCACTGCTGAACCATGAAACAGTTAAGAAATATCCTGCCCCACTGGCTGCCGTGAGCGTAAAGGTAGATCCACCTGTACTTCCTTGTGCTTACAGACAGTCTGCTCACTCATTTACTCACACCCAGCGGGGAGGGAAGGCAGCAGGACGCAGGGCCACCACCCTCCCATGCAAATCACCTCTGGGAGTGCAGCTGGGCGCCTCACGCTGCTGCTGCTCTGGGGCGATGCTCCTGGGGCAGCCCTGGGGAAGATGCAACCCCGGGCGGTGTGCCTGCCTCCTCATCCTGGCCCTCCTGATCGACGCCGCGGGCCTGGTGCTGCTGCTGGTGGGCATTTTCGCACCGCTCGACTACTGGGACTTCTTTGTCTACTCAGGGGCCCTGATCCTGGCTTTCAGCCTGCTGTTCTGGATCATCTGGTATTCCCTCAATATCGAGCTGTCTCTTGAGAAACTGGACTTGTAGTTTGGCTGTGGGCAGAGGAAGAGGAATGCAGGCTTCCTGTGAAGCTGGGGCTGTGGGCAGTCAGAGGAGCAGGGACATGTTGCCCCTCCCGCCCAGAATGCCCCACCAGGGACCAGGTGAGTGCACATGAGACCTGCCTGGAGCGGTGGCCGAGGAGACTCAGGTGAGCAGGGGCAGGACGGGCCTTCAGAGGCTGAATGTGCAAGCGACATAAGGTAGTGCCCAGCCTGGGTTCTGTCAGCCTGGTCTCTGGCTGGCCAGGAGAACATGGAGCAGGTATTTTCTCCCCTGAGGACCTTTTTTCTCTTGGAAACCAGAAAGAGGGTCTCAACAGCTCCTTCCACTTCTGATACTCCATGGAGTGTTCTGCCACATGGAACAGGAAGTTATCCCTTCAGCTTAGAACTTGAGAGAAAAATGCTCCTCTTGAGTATCTGTTGGGGAGAATCCCTGCTGGGGAGAAAAGCCGGTAGCACTGGGAGATGACGGAAAGTTCCCCAATGGTTGTTTGTACCCTTGCATGGATGCAAGCTGGGCTGCGATGGGAGGAAACCGAGCAGAACCACCCAGAACAGCCTTTCTCACTAGCTTTCTCCCTTCACTTGCCCAGATGGGACATGCAGGAAGGGTCAGGACCGGCTTCCATGTCCACTCTTAGTGTACCCGGCCCCTCTCTCAGCAGTGTCCCCACTCCACCCTCCTCACATACGCTTCCATTGCAGTCAACACCTCCTGCGGCCGACCTGGGAGACCCCGAAGTCAAGAGACGATGGCTGACCAGTTTTTATTGACCGAGCTGCACTTTGCAGCCAGGCCAGTGGCTTGGTTAACCACATGTAACCAAGGAGGCAGACAGTTGTAAGATTTTTCACATGGACAGGGAACCAAAAAGATAGAGTTGGTCTGGCCCCCACACCCTAAATCAGAGATGGGCAGCTGTCCCCAAGGGACTGAAATGGGAGCCCCAGTTGGTCTGTGATCGTCATACCCTGCTTCCCAGGTGGACAGGGACCTGCATTCAGGCACAGTTGGGCACTCCCTTTGGAGGGCTGGGTGTAAGAACAAAGGTCATTGCCAGGTTGGAAAAAGGAAAAAAAAAAAATCATTGTGTCTTTTCTGGGGAATTCCATCTGACCCTCAGAACTGAGAGACAAGAGCAGCAGTTTGAAGCAGTTTCAGTGGGGAGGGGTGAACCTGTCCCTGGCAGATGAAAGGAAAAGAAATGACAAGTCAGAGCACCTGGATCCCACTCTGAGCAGCACCACTTGTTCACTGGGTGACATAGGACAGTTTACGTGATGCTCTGAGCCTCAGTATCCTCATCTGTAAAATGAGGATAATATTACCTGTCCCTGTTGTTGCAAGGATCAAAAATAGCCAAGTCAGGTAAAGGCTCTTTGCAAACGATGTGGCTCTTACCCATGTCAAGTGTTGTAACTAAACATAAAATATGGGGTGAGTAAACTCACCCAGAGTCCCATCTGGGAGTACCTTGGTGTACCTCAAATTGGTAGTGGTGGAGGTCACTTTATAATTAGCATCGTGAAATGCCAAAGCAAGAAGGGATCCCTAATTTGCTCCTCCATTCACAAGGATGTGTAAGGCACTGCGGACGTGAAAAATAAGACACATGAGATCTCTACCCTCGGGGAGTTTCCCATCAGGTGAGATATTAACCAAATACTCTCATTAATGGAGGTACAGTAACAGAGTCAGGTGAAGATTAGGAAGATAAGGAACATCTCTCCATGAGAACATTCAATACAGAAACTGACCTAGAAGGTAGAGTCTTTCAGGGAGAGGTAATGGCCTGAGCAAAGGTCCTGGGGTAGCAGGGAATAAAAGACAGCAGGGAAATTGAAGGGCAGAGGGCAAGTGCAGGAGAGGGTTAAGGCCCTGATGTAGGCAGATGCCAGATCAGGCAGAGCCTTGAATGCCCTCTTAAGGATTTTGGTCATTATTTTAAGAACAATAAGAAGCTATTAAAGAGATATAAATGGGATGATGATGATGATGATGATGATGATGATGATGACCAGTTCAAGCCCATTTCGGGAGCTAAGTCACTTGCCCAAACAACATGAGGTCCCAGTGTGGGGCGCCTTCCCCTGGCACATCGTGTTCTCATTGGAAAGAAAGAAGGTCAATAGCCCAGTGGTAAAGAACACGGGCCAAGACCCAGACTGTCCAGTTTGAATCCAGTCTTGTCCCGTGCTAGCCATGTGACCTGGGGCAAGTTACTGCACCTGTCCATGCCCGTTTCCAAATCTGCAAAATGGAGATGGCGCTAATAATAACCCATTTTCAGAAATGATGCTGATAATAGCTCATAACTCATAAGGATGTTGTCCGGATGAAGTGGGTTAGTATGTGTACAGCACTATACCAGTGATGCTTAAATAAACTGTGTCACGATGCAGGTAGCTGGGGCATTACAGAGGGGTGAGACAGTCCTCCAAGAATGACATCCCAGAAGCATTAAGATCAATCGGAAGGCAGTGTCTGGCATTGAGATTTTCCAGCAGATGTGAGAGGGAGAGCTGCCCCAGAACACCAGACTTTTGTCTAGGCTCAAAGGGACTTCAAAAGTTGTGAGACCCACGGTGGTGTCCGGTGAATACAATCGTGCAAATGTCACCTTTACCTTTTCAGTCCCCAAACCAGCCCATCCCCTGCAATGTCTGGGACTGACCTAGAGTGATAGATTAATGTGGGCTGAGACCCTAGGCAATCATTTTACTTCCCTTTAGAGTAAGACATCTGGTCCCCGGGAGAGGTCTCAAACTGTGCTCTGTGAAGGCCCCTGAGGGGCTGGAGTGGGGGGAGAGCGAGGAGGCAGGAATCCAGCACCCCACCCACTCCACAACATACACATGCACCCAGAACAGCCAGGGTTTCCAGGGTTTTATCTACTGAACTTTCTTATAAGGCTTGATGTGAATACAAGTTCTGATGCTAAAAGACATTTCTGAAAACAACTCGTGTCAGTCCCCTATTTCTGTGACCTTTGGCATGGGTGTAATCTCCAACCATATTCATGATTTATGGGCAGTTTGTAACTGGCTCTGCCAGTTCCCCGGTTCTCTAAGTGGAGTAAAAGGAAAGACGGCACCTTGAATTCAGAGACTGATGTTACTGTTCCAAGCTCGTCCTTCAGAGTCTCAGAGTCTCGTTTGCTAGGACACCCCACCTCAGCGATAAGGGGTTCACATCCCTGCCAGGAGGTCTGGTACAGAACTCAAGTGAGGACAGGGCAGGGCCTGGCCCCCCACAGCCCTCGGCCTGCAGGTTACATGCTTCTCTGGAGACCACCTGGCCACTAAACCTCAAAGGGATCCCTTTCAGGAACTTCAGGAATGAATGGCTTGTTTTTATAGCCCAACTGTGTATCAAGTGAGACATCAGGCCATCTGATTTTATCACTTGGTCGCTGTATTTTCTGAAGCTTTGTTTGCTCTGTGTTCCACTTGCTGGGCATTTCTTGTAGATAAGGTCCCCTGGCAAAGTCAGGTGAGGACTCTTGTCCTTTTATAGGAGGATGTAAGATTATACTCCCCCACAAATACACACACACACACACACACACACACACCATACACATATATCAACACTCCCTCCCTCATACATTCCCCTCATGGACACACACCCATATTCCCCTCATTTATACCTCATGAACACATGCACACTCCCATAAACACACACACACACAACCTACATGCACACCTACCTCTCCCATTGCCCATACACAACACATATCCATCACACCCAACACATACACTTTCTGTGCACAGAACCCCCGCCCCATGCACCCATATTCTCCTCACCTGCACCTGACATGCACATCAACCTCCCACACACCAGCACATGCATCTGTCCCCCACTGCACACACATATTTTGCCCACACCAACATAGCACTCACATTGTGCCCACTCCACATCCATCCTATTCACACACACACACACACACACACACACACACACACCCTGCCACCTGCCACACACATACCAAACTCACACCTACACAAACATAGCACTCCCCAGCAATCAAAGCTGAAAGGCATGGAAGGCTCACAGCCTCGAGCCCTAGAAAGTGAAGCTTGTTTCTCAGCATGGACTTTTTCTTACACACGGACGCTCCTCTCTACCCACGGAGGGGGCCGGGGGAGCTGTGAGGTCAGTTCAGAGGAGAGCCAGGTAAAAAGGCCTGCATGCTAGGGCTGTGTGGAGAGCCAAACATTTCTCTAATCCCTGGAGAAATTTGTAATCTAGAGAGCGCTATGAAGCAAGTACGTACTACCTCACAAAAAATACACAGAAAATGGAAAATGCATACCATGAGATAAGCACCGTCTCGCACAGGGCTCTGAAAGCTGAGGTGAGGAAGAGATTCTCCCAGCTGGGTGGGGAAGAGAGCTGTGGCTTCAGATATTTGGCCTGGGTCCTGAGACACAGGTAAGAACATGACCAGCAGAGATGGCCTTTGGAAAGAGCCAGAGGGAAGGGCTGCAGCATGGAAAGAATTAAAGAGTGTCTCAGAAAGAGTGAGCAGGCACATGACTGGTGATATGGGTGTTTGCCTGAGGATGTTAGAAGTGAGATGAGGATTCTGACACTTGGAAAACATGAAGGAGGCTTTGATAACTTTAGGGACTGGACAGTGACATGACTCGGCTTTGCTTGAGGAAGAGTAACTTGGTGTCGTGTGCAGAACAGGTGAGAGAGGATGGGCATAGAGACAGGGAGAGCATTCAGACAGGGAGAGCTCAGGCAGCAGGTGATAAGAAATGGAACTGAAATGAGGGCCACAGAAAGGAGAGGAGAAGGACGGGGACAGTGTGAGTGGAGGGCAGACAGGCTCAGCAGACATCCCGTCCTGGTCTACAGGGGAATGGTGGTGTCAAATGTTTCAGAAAACATTGCCATCCTCAGAATGAGGGAGGTTGGGAGAAGGCACAGGTTTGGTTAAAATGATGTGTTTTCCTTCACACATGCAAATGGTTTGAGATGCAAATGGTGTTTATGAGCAGAACTAACCAATTGACATTGAATGTGCAGATTTTAAACTTGGAAGGCAGGTCAGGCATGGAGATGGAGGTAGGGTTGCAGACATGAGTGTGGATGGGTTTGTAGAAGGTGAGAATGTCGAGAAAAAAGGGAAGCAAACACGGTGTGGGGGAGTGGGGAATGGAAGGAAGGAAGGTAGAAGGAGGAACCCTGAGATTCACTGAAAGAAGCCCTGTACGTTATCCCACTAACAACACTGTGAAGAAAATATTATTATCATTATCATTCCCCTTTTACAGATAAGCCTGTGAAGGAGCATAGAGACTAGGTAACTTGTCCAACATAATGGAACTAGTGAGTGATGGAGCCAGATTGTGAAGCCAGGTGTATCTGCCCCTATTCTTCAGACTTTTTCCATTAGACTTGGGGTTGGCAAGTTACAGCCCATGGGCCAAAGCTGGCTGGCCCTCCTCCTGTTGCTGTAAGTGGAGTTTTATTGGAACACAGGCAGGATCATTCACTCATGTGTGGCTGCTTTGTGCTATAACGACAGAGTTGAGTAACTGCCAGGGAACCCATTTGGCCTGCCATGCTTAAAATACTTATTATCTGGCCTTTTACAGAAATAGTTTGCTGACCCCTGACCTAGACATTGTTACTTTCTATAGAAGCCGAAGTCAAAACGCTGAACCATGTTTGAAGGAAGGCAGACTGGAGAGCCAAAGAGTTCCCAGTAATAATCAGGGAGCATGAAACAGGCAGGTGGCAAAGGGGATGAAGGAGAACATGATATCAATAGTGGGAGGGACTGACCATTAAAAGCCTCAGAGTCAAGGGAATTGTAGCAGCTATATACGATGTCAGAGGGGTAGCAGATTGGAGGAGAGGGGTTATCACTTTGGGAGGGGTGTAAATGTCTAACTATTACATTGTTTTGTACACCTGAAACTAATAAAAAAAATTACACTGATGGAAAATAAAAACAAAAGCCTCAGAGCCACCAAAAATGTTGTGCCCTGAGGAAAGGTGATTGGACTTAGCAATGAGACTTTATCAGTAAATGGTGGGGACAAAAATGAGACTAGTGGCTGCTAAGATGTATAAAGAGTGAGTGCAGATGAATCTTCAGAATCGTTGGTAATGAAGTGACAGGGGTAAGGCTATGATGACACAGCTTCTTTGAAGAATGATTGTTTTCAGAGGAAGGGATACAGAAAATTGAGCAGGATGCTTATGAGGAGGAGAGGAGCCAGTAGAGAGGAAAAGCGGACACGGAAGTAACTCTCACAGAGGGATGTCTGGCCGTGTCCAAGGTAGAGGTGGGGGGCAGACTCCAGAGTCCACAGAGAGATACTAGCTTTGCCTGCAAGGAAGAGTGGGGAGAGAGAATTAAGATTTGATGAGCATCTCGGTATTTATTTGGCCAATCACATATTTTCTCATTTGATGCTCACACCTCTTGAGTTAGGGATTCAAATCCCCACTTTACAGATGGGAAACTGAGTCTCAAATAGCCCACGGAAATGGTGCAGTCGAGGAGTAGCTCCAGAATTGAAACCTAAGTCTAGCTGACTCCAAGAACCAAGCTTATTTCACCACACACAGGGTTGAAATGACATTTTCAAGTCTTAAGCTGATCCATTTCATCTTTATTTATTCAACACAGGTCCCTTCTTCCCGAGAAGCATCAAAGCGAGAAGATGCCCCTCTCTGCAGCCTACTGTTTAACGTGTCCAGGAGGAACTAGAGGCTGCAAAGCAGAGGCTTTCAAAGCAGATACTAGGATGCCCACGAATGGCCACAAATGCCAGACTTCGGCAAGGTTCCAGGCTCCATCAAGAGTCCAGCACCCCTGCACCAGGCTACTGATGCCACTGCTGGTGCCTCATCTGTCTCTGAGGGCCTGCAAAGCCTTAAAGTTGTCTCACTGGAGTTTTTACTGCAGCAACCCTGCTGTGGGCTTAGACACTAAAGGAGAAGTCCTGTCCCCTATTACTCCTCTTGTCAATGTCCTTTTAAAAACTAACAATTGGAACCAAGCATAAAAGGCTACACGGGATCCCCTACGAGCACGTATCACACTGTATTGTTGCTACCTCTCTTCGGCTCTTTGAACAGACTGTGTGAGCCCCTGGAGGGCTCCACTTTATCCATCTCTTGGTATCATCCAGTTGGCACATGGGAGCATATTTCAATGTGTTGGTTGCAAAAGCAAATGCACAGCCAGTGCTGGGTGGGAGAGACTGCTCCTTTTGGTGCTGGCCACTGAGTACTATTGATAATAACACAGCTCCACCCATTTGCACAACCAGGTGTGCAGGTGGCTCACGTTGAGCTTGTAGTCAACTGAAACCCTCTCGGCATTTTCTGACAAGCAAGTGTGGCCTCAGCTATGCTGTCCTTGTGTCATTCATTTCTTGATCCTAAGAGCAGGACTCTATTTATCTTAATTCAATTGTGTCTAGTCAAATGCAGCCCAACTACAGCAAACAATGAGGGACAACCTTTAGAGGCTAATCAGACTGGCTGAGGCTTACCACCTGTGCTTGACCTACTTCACTAATTTATATTTACACTGGTCTAATTTTGTACTTTTCACCCTAAACATGTACATGTTTCTTATAGGCTGCCTCCAATATTTTATGGTATGAGAGTTACCTAAATAAAGAAGTCAATTTGGCCTTTTGTTAAAACATGATCTAACATGTTTCTGAGTCTGCATGGTCTTATAAAAATTCTCAAACTCCCAGTTTTATCATCCTCTTTCCAAGAGTTTAACCTGCCTCTGTGCAAATCTTGGAATTCTACATTTGCTGCAGCACCTCCTGGAAGGAAGGCATAGAGCCTGGTGTGACACAGACAATACATGGTTATCCTGATACCATGGAATCTTCTGGAAGTTCTGTGCTCAACCACCAGCCTGGCTTCTTATAGTTAGGCTGGACTCAGAAACTTGAAGAGATATCATAAAAGAGAAGAAAAAAGATTCCCCTCCTACTCAGAATCTTCTTTGACCATCTTCACTTGTAATCCTATTGATTTTCCCCGTTAAACATTTCTTTGTGTTTCTGACCTGACATTAAGGAAACATTTCCTCTTACTAGAAGTTCTAACATTAGCACTGAAGGAAAAGTCACATATAATCAATATCATTTGGAACAATTCCTTAGGAAGATACTGTGTTGAAGGCCACATAACGTCTTTTCATGAGACCAACACAGTTGGGTTTTTTATTCTAGAAATAGAACAGGTTTATGTTTCTTTGGCTGAGAACCAAATGCAATAGTTGGCTTTTATTTCAAAGCAGCCACATTGTTCAAAATATGCAAATCTTGAAAAACTAGGATTGCACTCAGCCCAAAACATATGTTTCTGTCTGAGAGAGGCTGGGGAACTGAGATTAGCAGAGCAGCAGTGGCAGATTCTGACTTCTCACGTCATGCTCACTCCAGGGAACTTCTCATGTTACTTACATCTTCCTCTCTGTCTCTTTCACCTGGCTCTTAGCTTGTAATTTAAATGCATGTATGATGGTTCTCCATCTAGTGCACTTGTTCAACTCCTGGATTGTCCCCCAAACTACAGGGCATGCTTCTGCAGGATGGACATCTGTCCACTGCTTTGGGGAATGAGTGTAGAGTAAATCTGTGCTAATAGAAGTAGGGGATGAATTGAATGCAATTCCAGCTGATTACTTACTGGCCCTTGCGTTAGTCTCCTGGAAGGAAAGGGAGGTCCACAGAGGAGGGCTTTCTGGAATTTATCATCAACCCTCTGGGAGCCCTGATTAAGGGCTAGAACTGAGAAGGCACACCTAGGCAATACATGTGGAAATTGGGGGCAAGCCCTCTGGGGCAAAATTTAGTGTGCAACTGAGCAGCTGCCAGAACAATGCTCAGAGACCCCTTACGGCAGAGAATTAGAGGCCACAAGCACGGAACTCAATCTGAAAGGTTATGAGAACAGCTCAAACTGTATGCAGATTACTTGGGGATCTTGTTAAATGCTGACTCTGATTCAGTAGGTCTGGGGAAGGGCCTGACTGAGGCTCTGCACTTTTAAAAATCTCGCAGGTGATTACCACTGCTGCTAGGCCTCAGGACATTTTGAAGAGCAAGGATCTTGAGCAACCCTGTGATTTTAGAGATGGGAAACTGAAGCTAGCATGTGAAGCAACCTCCCCAAGTTCAAGCAGCTGAAAAGCAAGCAGCAGATCCAGGATGGGGGCCCAGGTCTCCAGGGCTCCAGGGCTCCGGGCTGCCAGTCAGGTGTTCTTTCCCCTCCATAAACTGCTGTCTGGCTTCTGCAGAGCTCTGCTGAGCCCCAGGCAGAGCAAGCAAGCCGGGTTGCAGCCAGGGGAGGTGAGGCATACCCGTGCAGCAGGTGAGTCATGAACCATCATGCCTCAGGCCTCAACCTGGCTGTGCTCCTGACCAGGCCCCCACGCTACTCTGTCACTGCAGATGCCAGAGCCGTGAGCACATGAGTGCGAGGCAAGGTGGGGCAGACAGAGAGGAAGAAACAGAAAGACTGCATTTCCACTGGGCAGGGCCCCAGGGAGCCAGGCTAGCGATACTCTGGGCTCATCCTCCCAGAAAGTTCTTCCAAGGGGTTGGGCCTGGGGAGCCTCCTACTGCTTTCCAGGGCCATCTCTGTGGCCCTTCCTCCTATCTGTTCCCCTGGAGGGCATTTGGGCTTTTTCAGTGACCTGAACTCAGTTTGACTCAGCCACTTGCAGGCTGAGTGGCCTTCTTGGTGATCCTCGCCTATTAGGGGATAGTGATAATTACATCACAATTGCAGGATTAAATGTGATTCAGCTCTGGCCTTCTGAGACCTCCACAACCTCCTGAATAGGCAAATTCCTTAGAACCTATGGTTTCCCCTTTGTAGAAATCAAAATGTAGAGTAGAGCATTTTAGGTCATCTCTTCAGACTCCTAAGGATTCTAGGACTAGCAGATCTATGTCATTGAAAGCTATTTAAAGTCAAGTCTGCCACTAATAATCAAGTCCACACTTCAAATAAGCTTCTCCCCACAGTTTTCTGCAGAGAGGACCAACAGGAACCCACACACCCAGGGGAAGATGGGCATCCTAGGAGGAAGTATGGGTCCCCTCCAGCTCTGCAGTCTGCAGCACACACAGTTAGTAGCCTTGAAACCCCTAGGATTCAACTCATTTCTCAGTGAAATTGCAGCATGGTGGCAAAAGGAGAGCTTATCCTGGCTGGATCATAAGTTGAGTCCACCACTGTTGAGGCTGTCTTAGAAATTCGTTTGCATGAGGAACCAAAGAGCTTTCTGGGTAAAACCCAACCCTACGGGAAAAGGGAGTCAGACAGACAAGCTTGACCGGGTACCAGAGACTTAACACAGATATGCTCAGCTTGCTTCGTCTAGCAACAACCTCTTGTTCTCAGAGAAGAAAAGGATGTCATAAGGAGGATTAGGCAGCTTTGGGGGAAAAACCTGTCTGTGATATTGTGGTCTGCATCTCATCACTTGGAAGCATTCAGCATAGGCTTGGGTCGTGTTAGTTCCTGGTAGACATAATGACGTCTGGCAGAGAAGTGAAAGAGTAAGTCACTCCTTGTCAGGGATATTTGGATGGAAGTTTCAGACTGCTATGAATATAGGTATCCCACTTTTAAAAGCAAAACTAGCATGTTCAAGCGGTTGTAGAGGCAGCATGCAGCAGGAGTAGCAAAATTGGCCCAGCCGAGCTCCTGCCCTTGGGACCTACACTCAGCATCAAGCCTCCATAGCTTTGAACTACGTCTGTGAGCATCTGTGCTTTATCTCAATTTATCTTATGCATCCATTAACAAGATGTGTCCTAAGGTATCAGAAAAGCCTCAGAGAGCTCGTAAGGTTATTAGGCTGAGTGTACAACTGGATGTAATTAAGCATTTCAATCACGGTAAATGAAATAAAGACATTACGTGAGCGTTGAATTTGCCTGCATCCACCATTTATACTATTTGCACACAGAAAGAATCTTGAAAGCTGCTGAAATTACTACTGGTTCTGCTAGTAGCAAAGTGGTCTCTTAGCCTCCAGGAATGGATCAAATGGAAAGTCTACCGCTTCAGTGGAGTGATGGGTGTACAAAGCGTGGTGTTCCATTAAGTTATACTTACGGAGAAAGTAGTCTTTCTAATAGGTGAGACTACACGGTACATGCATTGTTTCTACTTTATACAGGCTGTGTATTTATTATATCCCGGCTCTTATTATGTTAGTGTCAGTTTATGTTTTCTGGGTTATTTGGTATGATTTGGTAGGGTAATGTGGGGGTCTGGAAACACTCAAAAAGTTTTTCATATAAATTAATGGTAATTACTTTGCTTTATGCCACTTCGGCTTATGAAAGTTTTTATAGGAGTTCTCTAGTTTTGGCTGTGGGGAAGACCTGTACCAGCCTGGGGGTGCCAAGGTGTCACTAGATGAGAAAGCACATTGTACATGGTCAAGGACAACACCTGGGAAGCCCTGTGGTAGTTGTCGCAGACTTCACAGCAGCCACAATTCATTCTTTCCTTCATTCATTTATTCAACAAATATTCACCTCTGGCCTCACTCACCCTGGATCATACCCGAGATCCTTTAGTATCTGAAGCTGGTAATTTTCAGGAAAGGAAAGGGGAAATGAGGTACCTATTCCCACCCACCACCATTTCTGCAATGCCCCACCCTGCTGGGCTATGTGCCCCCAAACTCCCTGAGTCAACATGCAAAGAAATAATTAACATACAGACTCTATACTTGCTGAATTTGGCCTGACTCTGCTTCCAAATGACAGGTATCCCGTTGACAAGTATCTCCGTGTCTTTCTTTCCTTGCTTCTCCTTCCCCAAGCTGACTGTTCCGGCATCAGCCCCCAGCCACTGAGCAGCCATTTTTCCTCTTCACCTGCTTTGCTTCTAGCCCCAGCCATAGGCCTAGGCCATAGTAGGGAGGGTGAGGCCTTCAGGGTTCTGTTCCCTGGGGCATTCCCACCTCACACACAGCCCTAGCCCCGATGTCCTCTCACCTGACCCCCTCTTTCCGACCAGCCCTCCTTTTCTCCATGAATTTCAGACTCTGCTCAAAGATCCCATGTCCACATCTACCTCCCAACTGCAGCTCTCCAGAGTCTGAATCCTGGCCACTTCTCAGAGCCTCTCTTTCTGAAGAGTCCAGGACACAACCCCCAGCTCCAGATATCTGGGAACAATGAAGCAATGATTCTCAAAGTGCAGTTCTGGGACCAGCAGTGACAGCCTCACTTGGGAACTTTTGGAATGACACCATCTCCAGCCCTAGTAGAATGAGCAACTCATCCCAGTTTGCTCACTTGAGCCCCAGGGGCTCCAATCCCAGACCTACAAAATAAGAGGCTTTGGGGATGGGGCCCAGCGATTGCATTTAACAAGCCTCCAGGGGATTCTGCTGCATGCACATTCAAGTCTTACAACTTCTGCTGGAAAGGATCTTTGAAGCTGAACTTGTGCTTGGAGGCTGCCCTCTGGGTGGCTCCCATCCCCCAGTGTCTCCCAGGTGCAGGAAAGCACACCTTGCCTACTGTCACATGGAGTCCTGGCCAGGCCACACTAGCCCCAGGTGGTTCTGTCAGCTATGACCAACCGTGAGTCTGACCAGCCCATATTATCCCGAATCGCCTGCAACTAGTGTCCTTTGCTGGCCTGGGGGATGGACTGGGTTTTCTTCCTCTCTCACCTGCATTTGGGTTTCCAAGAAAATCAAGTTTCCCATTGTTAGGAAGAAAATCAGGAGTGGGAGTTTGCTGGAGCTGGTGTACTGAAAAGGAGGGAGAAGGCAGGAGGAGCCCAGGGAATAAGGGGTGAAAGGCACTGAGGGAGTGAGATGGTTGTGAAGGAGGACTATGTCTCTGTGAGTCCCCAAACGATGTAGAGGACATGGAGTGAGTGGGTGAGTGCCAGGATCAAAACCGAAGAATGGAAACACGGACCCAGGAGAGGCAAAGAGTTTTGAAAAGAAGATAATTTATTGAAAGCAAAGGGTCAGAGCTCCTGAGCAGGAGGGGGTCCTGAATGGGGGTACCCTGTGACTGAGGCAAAAGCTCTTACTTTTATACCTTCTCTTGCCTGTTTGGGGAAGGGGAGCTGTTTGAAGAAGGGAACTGGCGCCTTCTAATGAAATTCGTCTACCAGGTTTGTTCTGCTTGCCCATCCTGAAAGAATTAGCAAAATAACCCACTTATCCATCAGATCTGCTCCGTTTGTCAGGCCAAAAGGAATTTTATGATTAACCTCAAGGCCTTATTACATTATGTTCTGGAGCAAAGGAGTGATTTCAAAACCGGGATTTCAGGATATGGCTGTCTTTGTTTATTCCGCCAGGGACCTCCCTGTCTACCTAGGGACCTGCTAGCTAACCTGTCTCAGTTGCGGGGAAGATGGTGCGGGGTGATAGAAAAGCCACAGAAGAGAGAAACTGAGATGGGAGCAAATGGGGAGGGGGGAGAGAAAGTGTTTGTTAAAGTGGACCCGTGGCAGCAGTATCACCTGGTACTGTGTTACACGTGCAACTTCTTGGTCTCACCCCAGACGTTCTGAACCAGAAACTCTGGGAGTTGGGCTCATTTGTCTGCTTTTTGAAAAGTCCTCCCAATGATTCTGATGTGCATTATAGTTTGAGAACCACTGGGCTGAAAAGTTCTATTAATTTAAGCGGTCATGCTGCCCCTAGATCCTGGGTTTTTCCAGTGTTTTGGAATTTCTGCCTTGGGCGTCGTGACTCAGAAGAGAGAGAGTGGGTTCTCCCTAACATGATGCTCACACAGACCATCTCTTGCTCTTGACCTAGTGACTTCCTAAATCTGCAGAGATGGGAGGAAATGGCTGTAACATCACCTTTCTCTCCGTCACTCCCACTGTACCACTGGTACCACAGCCCCTGGTGGTACCAGTGCAGCCTTTCACTGGAAGGGTTTGGGGGCTGGAAAGAACCCTATGGAGCCTCTGATCTGTGTTACTTCCCAACTGATTCAACATCAAGATGCTCCTTTATTACTTTTCTCCCAAATCTCCCTTGTCTTGAAATATGTTGTCTGCCAAAGACAAGACTAATCATTAAGGAATAATTCATTCATTTCCCCATGATTTATTCATCAATCACATCCATAACTGGCTATGCAAAAAGCAGAAAACAGATGTATTAGGATTTCCATTAGAGTATCTGAAACATTTAAAACAATCCATTACCACCACCATAAACCCCTAGGGATCTGGGGAGGAACAAATGGAAGGAGAGACTTCAGACCTCACCTGCCTAATGAAGGTAGTGCGAGAAAACAGTAAAACAACACACAAAGTGCTTGCGGGCTCTTGCCGCTCAACCCCCAACCTCAGCCCACTCAGGTCTTTGCCTCTTCCATGAACTCCACTCTCCCTCTGTTTCTGGGCGTCCCCAAAGGGTATCTCACAAACCAAATCAGGTGAGGCCTGAGGCCTGGCAGCTGGCTGCTGTTTCAGCTCCTTCCAGCTCCTGCTTTCCCAGGGTGACTGTCCTACCCACTCCACCTCCACCTTTTGCAAACACAAGAGTCAGTCTTCAGTCTTCACCACTAAATACACCAGAGCCCCACAAGACACCAGGCTAACGGTCTGTGGTAGAGTGTAGGAGTGAGCCTCTGTTCCCCTGGGTCAGATCAATCTCAAAATCACGCTGCTCAGGCCACAATGTGATGCAAGGTGCTAGAGAAATGACTTGTCCCATTTCTGCCTATGGAACCCCTGTTCAGACACAAATTCATGAGCGTGGAGCTGGAGGCAGAGCACGTGGTGGATTCCCTCTTCCCGACCAACGACTAAGGCCTGGCTACTGCTTTGGGCTAGATGGGCCTCTTGGTCGCTTAGGATACTTGTTCTCTTGGTCGCTTAGGATACTTGTTGACCAAGGTGCCTGAAGACAGAGGAGAGAAGGATTGGACTGGGGATGGAGCTGGGACAGACCTGCCACAAACACCGCATTTCTTTAAGACTTCTTTGTATCTTTAAAATTTGTATGAATGTTGCCATTTACTCCATGACACATTTGTGTTTGTTTACTGCTTTTAAAATGTCTCCAAATCTTCAAGTAAAATTGGCATCGTTTTCCCTGTGGGTTTGCTTCCCCCTGCAGCACATGGCATGGATCCCCAGATGGCCACACTGTCTCGTGGCTGGTAGCCCTTCTCTCCAGGGAGGTTCCTCAGCCTGTGGACGTCTGCCAGGTTCACCCCGACAATGGCCAGGCAAGTCCAGCCATGTCTAAACATCTGTACTTAAGATTAGGAAGCACCACTCCTGTCTAAGCTTTGCGTTTCCATGTGAGAAAACTGAGGCCAGGGGATGTTAAACAACGCACCCAAGGCCACACAGTTTGTGACTGACAAAGCCTGGACTGGAACCCACATTTTCTGACTCCTAAACCTACTGCTCTTTCTGCCGCCTCATTCATCCTTTCTGGGTGAAGGCACAGACTAACAGTGAAACAAGGACCCTCTCAAGGACCGAGCCAAAGCAACTGGTCAGAAAGCCAGGGGAATCGAGTTCTGTGCCTCTTCTGTACAATGGGAATATTAATGCCTGCACCATACACTCCAGAGGATTGTTTGAGATATATGTTGGGTATCATACGTGAGGGGCTTTGGAAAGGTACAAACAAAATGGGAGGTGGCACTTGATTCTATGCTGGGAAGGCTTGGGTGAAGCTTGGCTTATTCCACTCTTTCCTTTCTCTCACACTGCTTGCAGCATTCCAGCACACACATGCGGTGAAGTGGCGGGGATCCCTGGAAGCTGACTCTAACAGTGATGGCAAACCCAGCCTATGAACCACATCCCCCCAACACATGCCTCCAGAGCCAAGGGAAGCCATCAGTCGAGGCTCATGTAACAGTGTTTCTGGGCATGCCATGGCTTTCACCCAGGTCTTCACTGCCAGGGGCACCACCAGCCCACTGAAACTGGTTCCTGAGATGAAATCCATCTATTGTTCCTATTATTTACAGTTGATATAAGCAACTGTCAGAGGACAATTATGCAGATGAGCCAGCCTCTACAATCAATGGACACCTCAAATCATGGCCCCCATGCCTGTGCCACAAGTGATTCAAACTGGAAAGAGCCGTTTAATTACAAACTTACTAATCAATGTAGTTCTTTGTTAAATCTATAATACTTGTATTTCCGCTATAACTTTATTCTAAATTCTTCTTGGCTTACTTGACATGGTGAAAATCTTCATGATTTTTATGTCTAACTTTTGAAATGGGTTCGGTAGACCTGGTACTGAATAGGAAAGAAAAAATCTGTTACCCATAAACCAAGAAAGCTCACAAGGAGAACTCAGAGAAGGTCTGGGGATGAAACTAAAGTAGAAAAGCAAGAAAGGGTAACAGAAAGGGTGGATTACTTGGAGTGGGCAATTAAATGCTTCAAACCTGAACCAAGTAAGCTAGTTGAGTGGTCTGAGGTTGTGTCTTATTATTTACCTTATCCATAAATAGATCCTACTCTGTATTATAAATAGCTTTACCCTTGAAGAGTTTCTGAATGTGCTGTAGTAGAGCAGATGGGGGATGGGGGTAGAACTGAGGGAGGTAGCAAAGGAGCCAGATCGTAAGTCCAGAGTCATCCCCTCCCCTCCACCCCGACACATACACTTCCAATACCCTGAATGTTGGAGGTAGAATAAGAGTCACACAAGAGGCATCCACAAACGGAACTCCAGGAAAGGGGCTTTAATTTGGAGTGTAGTCGAGTACTTAGCATAATATAAAATACCACATTTTGGTGGTAGCGCCCACAAAGTAGAAAGTTAATAGCTGATTTGGCTCTCATGGAAAGTGTAATGCAAAGTTTCCCCTCATTATTGCAAACACAAACAGACACACACACACACACACACTCACACACAGTCATTGTCACCTGTGGTCCGTCTCTCCTTGCTGGTGACCCTTTACCTATATTTCAGACTCAGCTGAAGTGGAGAGAGCTTTGGACTAGAAGTCAGGCCTGGATTCTAGTTTTAACTCTGCAATTTGCTGACCAAATTAACTTTATCATTCAATCTCCCTCAGAGACTACAGTTTCATCTGCAAATGGGGCTTTGATAACCATCAAATGAGATAATACATGTAATAATAAATGGCATTGGTTGTTTATCAAAGTGGATAAACCACGTGCTAGCACTTTACACAATTTATCCACTTTGATAATTATTAGAACCCTGCAATGTTGAGACACTTGTCCAAAATTACAGTTAGCGATAAGAAGATTAGAACCAAGCTATCTGATTCCAGAGCACTTTGAGATCTATAAAGCACACTGTGGGCCAAAGGTGAAAGGAAGTTTGAAACCAGTGCTTCTGAAATTGTGGTCAGCGCATCGCACTAAAATGCACATTCTTTGCTCCCTACCCAGGCTCCAGTATTATTGGTAGAAGTATCTGCACTTTATTAATAGCTCCACCACGCGATTCCTACATACACCGAGTTTGAGACCCTCTGAATGATAGTAAATGATAAAATTTCCACTCTGGCCAAGATGGAGTAGCAGAGGCAGGATTTACTCGCCTGTCTGAAATAACCAAAACAAACAAAACATATTAAATGATAGCTCCTAAGATAGTGGGCATCAGACAGTGAAAGGCAGTGATACACAAAAGTTGGGTAACAAATGAGGTGAGCCCAATAATTGCCTCCATCTTACTGCCTTGAGAGAATTTACAGGCCATGGTGCAGAGAGGAGGAATTCCAGTAAAGGCTGCCAGGCTCCCTGAGGTGAGGAGATGGAGGTGAAAATCCAAGGAGAACAAGATAGCTAGAGTTCAAAGAGCAAAGTATCAGAGAGAGAGAGAGAGAGAGAGAGAGAGAGAGAGAGCTACAGAGGGTTCTAATCAGTTTTCAGCAGAGTGTGACTGGTGTGTGTGTGTGTGTGTGTGTGTGTGTGTGTGTGTGGAAACTAACAAAGGCTGGGGAAAGAATCACCTGAGCAGATTGGAGAGTACAACATCTTCAACAGGACTATCTTATAAAGAAATTAAGGCAGGAAGAGGAGAGGTAACCCTCACAGGGTCAAAGGATTCAGAGTGGTGGAGCTGGGATTCATCCCTATCATACAAAAGTTCGTTCTGTTCCAACTTCTCTGAGTATCAAAATAGAGAAACTAAGAGGTCCATGGCTCTTAAACACTCTCCCCTCCCTCAACCCATCCACAGTTTTCTCATCTCCTCAATCTGCCCTGGATATCTTATTTCTTCACTCTTCTAACCTACATTTCAGCTGAAGCACCATCTTTTTCCCTGATTCTCCAGTTGCCCCACACACACCCCATTTCTCCTTACAAATGTTGAAAAATGGTTACCAAATGCCAACACCCACTTTGGGTGTATATATAAAAATTTGTCCTATAAACATTTTTCCTTTATTTAAAAAACATGTTCACCATATTGCATATGTCATGTTTACAGCCATGTATTTGGTTAGGTCTCAGGTCAGTGTGAAAACAAACAGAGCTAAGTAACCAAAACTAATTCCAAAATAACTCAATTTCTTGATGGCATGTTTATAGGTGTTGTCCATAGGTGTAAGATGTAAGATAACTACAATGTAAGAGAGAAGTGCAAAGGCACAAACATTGTGTGAAAGTGTCTACATTCTACTAGAAGTGGTGCAATATTGAGTCTAAGTAAATCAACAAAAGGTAAGTGCAGTATTTACAGTGGTACCTTGGTTTTCTAACGTAATCCGTTCTGGAAGGCTGTTTGAGTTCTGAAACGTTCGAAAACAGCCAACAGCTAGGCCTCAGGATCTTGCACTCAGCGGAAGCTGTATGACATGTTCGACTTCTGAGGCGTGTTCGAAAACCGAAGCATTTACTTCCGGGTTTATGGCATTCGTAAACTGAAATGTTCGTCAATGGAGACATTCGAAAACCGAGGTACTACTGTATATTGTAATCCCTAGAGCAACCACTAAAACATTGTTGGAAAAAATATATCGTCCAAAGCACAAAAGAAAAATTAAAATAGAATACTAAAAAATACAATAAGAAGGCAGAAACTCATTATCAAATATGATATTGGTATGTTAAAAGTAAATAAATAGAAAAAGATATACAATGCAAACTAAAAGAAAGTTGGATGTCTACATTAATAACAGACATAGCCAATTTTAGAGCAAAGAAAATTACCAGGGATAAAGCAGAACATTACATAATTATAAAAGGGTTGATTCAGCAGAAGGCAGAACAACCATAAATGTATATGCACCTAATAACAGAGCTTCAAAAAATATGAAGCCAAAACTGACAGAACTAAAAAAAGAAATAGAAATAGATGAATTCACAATTTGTTAGAAACTTCAACTCCTTTCTCAGTCACTGATAGAACTAGTAAAGAGAAAATCAGCAAGGTTTCAACTACAAAGTTGGTTTATAATTCTTCAGTTCTATCTATCAGTATAGAAGAACCACGAACCAACTGAATCTAACTGATATTTATAGAACACTCCACCCAACAACAGCAGAATATACATTCTTTTCAAGTGCACATGGAACATTCACAAAGATAGACCATATACTGGGTCATAAAACAGTCTTAACCAATTTAAATGACTTGAAATCATACAATATATGTTCTCTGATCACAATGGAATTAAACTGAAATCAATAATAAAAAGATGACAGAAAAAAATGTCTAAACACTTGGAAATTAAACAATGCACTTCGAAATAATATGTGGGCCAAACAGGACATCTGAAGGGAGATTAGAAAGTATTTTGAAGTGAACAAAAAAGAAAATACAACCAATTTTGCAATATAACTAAAGCAATGTACAGAGGGAAAATTGATAGCTTTAAATGCTTATATTAGAAAAGAATCGAACAATCTAAGTTTCCACTTTTAAAAATGAGCAAAAGAAATGCAAAATAAATCCAAGTTAAGCAGAAGGAAAGAAATAATCAAGATAAGAGCAGGAATTAATGAAATTGAAAGCAGGAAAACAATAGAGAAAATCAAAAGAACAAAAAAAAAATGGTTTTTTTGAGGTCAATAAAATTGATAAACCTGTAGCAAAACTGAAAACGAAAACAATACTCAGTATCCAAAATTAAACAGAGATATCACTACAAACCCTGTAACCTTAAACAGATAATAAGGTGATACTATGAACAACCCTACGGACATGAATTTGACACGTTAGATTAAATGGACCAGTTCCTGAAAAGCCAGAAATGACCAGAAGTTGCCCAAGATGAAAGAAATAATATCAATAGTCCTACAACTTGTTTTGAAAATTGAATTTGTAGTTTAAAACAATTTGTAAAACAAGTCTCCAGGCATAGATATTTTTACAGGAAAATTCTACCAAATATTCAAAGAATAATAGCAATTCCAAAAAATACCAGAGGAGAAAACATTTCCCGACTCTTTATGAGACCAGGACTACCCTTATACCAAAGCTGACAAAATCTATAATAAATCTGTAGTAAAACTATAGATTAATAGCCCTCAGGAGCATAGATTCAAAATCCTCAATAAAATATTAGCTAATTACATCCAACAATCTATAAAAAGAGCAATACACCTTGACCAGATAGAGTTTATCCCATGAATGCAAGGCTGAGTTAGACAAAAAGTTCTTCTACATGGCACAAAAGAATGATCCATTTTTAAAAATTGGCCTTCATCAAAATTAAAAACTTTTCCTCTGGAAAAGACATTGTAAAGGGAATGGGAGGGGGAGTATTTTCAAATTATATATGTAACATAATACTTTCATCCAGAATATATAAAGAATTGAATATAAAAAGAATTTTCAAAATTCAGCAATAAGAAAACAACCCAATTTAAAAATGATCAAAAGAGTTGAATAAGAACCTCACCAAAGTTCACTATATGAAAGTGAATATATACAACATCATCAGTCATTAAGAAAATCCAAATCAAAACCACTCTGGGATACCATAACACACTGATTAGAATGGCTAAAATAAAAAATACCGACAATTCTAAGTGTTGGCAAGGAATGCTCATTCATTGCTGGTGGAAATGGAAAATAGCACAGCCATCTTCATATAAAGTTAAACATACACTTACCCAATGACTCAGGAATCCTACTCCTGTATAATTACTCTAGAAAAACAAATAGTTATGTTCACACAAAACCCACCAACGTTTATAGCAGCTCTAGTCATAATTGCCCCAAATAGAAGCATCCCAAATGTCTTTGAGGGGTGAATCAATAACAAAATATGGTATATCCAAACAATGAAATACTACTCAGCAATAAAAAGGAATGTATTATAGACACAACTTGGATGAATCTCAAAGGCATTCTGATGAGCGAAAGAAGCCAGTCTCAAAGGTCACATACTATAAAAATACAGAACATGCTTGGACAGACAAATCCACAGTGATGGGGGAAGATCAGTGCCTACCAGGGGTTAGGGCAGAGGTGAAAGTGTGGTTACAAAGGGATAGCGTGAGGGAGGTGTTTGAGGTGATGGAACTGCTCTGTATCCTGATCATGGTGGTGGTTAAACAAACCCTACTTGGGTTCAAAGTCATAGAACTGTACATCCTCCCCTGCAAAATGTCAATTTTAGATAGGTTAACTTAAATAATAAACTAATTTGAAAATCCAAGTTCTTTACATTTTGTATTTCCTAACTCTGCAAAAGGGTATGGATAGGTGGGCCACCACAAAACTTTTTCGAAGTCTCCTTTCTCTCCCATCTATTCACATATCCAGCGGTTTCTGCACCCCTCTCTCCCCACTTCTCCCCAGCGGGCGCTAAGCAGCATGAGGGGAAGGGAAGACTCCCACAGTCTTCATCTTTTTCCCCATTCTTTCATGTTGACAATAGACATGATCAACCTCAAATATATTTTCAAGTTCCCCACTTCCAACCATTTCAGCATTCCTAAGCATTTCCTATATGGAAATTCTGGACCAGGTTCCCAGTTTGCATTACAAAGCTCAAGAAAATCCTTCTAGAAAGGCAGGACCTGCAATGGCAGTGAGAAGAAAAAATGTCCTTATGTCCCCACCTGCAAGAAGGCCATAGTCTAGAGAAGGAGACTTCACCAACAGGCACTGACAGTATAAAAATAGACTGATAAGTGAGTTTAGGTGCTGTGACAGCACAAAGGGAGGGGCACCTACACTGGTCTCCTGGGTCAGGGAAAGTTCTGTTTGGAATATTATCCGTGACTTGGAAATAAGACAAAACGATGATTCTGTGACCATTTAATGCCACGCTGGAGCATTTTCTAAAAAGTCCACCTGAGTGTCATCTGGCTGTCTTGGGGAATGCATCTTTGTTTGACAAACTCTTGATTAGAGCTCAGACATAACATTAGAAGTTAACTCGTATAAAACTGATAGAGATGATTTTTTTTCTGTCCAATAAATAAGTGTAGAATAAAAACTGACACTGACACTTCCCATTTCCAGAACGATTAAGTTCTTTATATACCACAGCCGGGGGTAGGAGGGGAGCAAGAATAATAGGTTCACCTTGTCTGACTCTGGTCCAGTACATCATAAAATTTTGACTATTTCTCATAAACCTGAACTCCCTAACAAAATCCATATATCCGTGATTTTTCCTATGTTGAAAACTGAGGGTATGCCGTGACCTTTGGGAATACTACTATAGCCTGAGAAAGCTGATGTTTTTCACCATGAAAAGGCAACACTTGACAACTTGTGTAATATTGCACTTGTTTTCCTTTAAATGCTCATTATGTTTTATATTTGGCAGGCCAGTCTTTCTAAAACCTTATTTCCTGACATTCTTTGAAGTTAAACTTTTACTTTCTTTTCCTAAACACGAGTATCTCTGAGTCTTCCACAGAAGATAACTCCAAAGGTTACTTTTTATTGCCCTGTTGGATATTAACCAGTTTTATACTGAATTTGCCATTTTAGTTCAAGATTCTTTTTCCATTTACTGTATAAATTCCAGTTTCTCATATCGTTAGTGAACCAGCTAATTTTTCTCCCTGCTGATTCTCTCATGTATGAGTTAGCTTCAGCTATATAGCAAAACTCCAAACTGAGTGGCCTGAAACAAGAACCACTTATTTAGTTCATAATTCTGTTTTAGCTGGGAAGTGCTTCTGGTCAGGGATGGCATGACTAATCTCTACTGGGCTTGCTTATGCATCTGTAGTTAGATGGTACGTAAATGATCTAAAATGGCTTCATTTACATGTCCAGTGATTGGCCAGTTGACAATCAGAGCAAGAGAGACAGTGAGCCATTTGTGTTTCATCATCCAGCTGGCTAGCTCAAGCTTTTTATACAGTAGATGCTGGATTCCAAGAGCAACAAGTGATGACAAACACTAATATGCAAGTACTTCTGGAGTTTCTGCTTAGATCTCTTTTGTTATCGTCCCATTGGCCAGGGCATGCCATGGCCAAGCAGGGTGGAAAGGTGTAGACACAGCAAGATGTGAATAAATTGGAGACCATTACTGCAGCCACACCTCATTCATGAGTTGACTAAGTTTATTACATGGTAATAAATAACTTTGTCTGAGAAATATGCTTTTATAGGAGGAAGAGATGCCCAAAGGGAACCATGTGAATAGATAAAGGTCAAAGACATAAAGGGTTGGTGAAAGGAAGGGTGTTCAAAGGCAGAAGAAACAGTATGTGCAAAATCCTAGAAGTGGGACAGAAAAGTCTGCTCCAGAAAGCTGCTTACTGCAGCTGGAACAAAAGGCAAAACTAGGATGCCTGGATTTGAAACTTCTGTTTTATTCAGATGTGCTTTTATTTAAACATGAAAAGGTCGTCTATCAATGGTCAGATCATTGTAAGATGAAACTTTAACTGTTTTGTGTTTGCTATGTATCTTTGCCTACTGAAAAGGTTGGGAGGTTAGGACCTGCCTGTCCCGGAAGAGAGACCTGGTCTTTGGTTGGTTGAGGATCAGGTCTAATGGGCCATCACAGTCTGCAATGAAAGAATAAGAAGGAGAGAGAAGAAAGGACTTGCCTCTGGGTAAAGGAAGGATTTCTCAGAGATTTAAAGGAAAGTTCTAGGAAGAAGGGAAGGGAGGAAGGTATCATCAGAGTGGGTTGGCAGGAAGTTGGGTGATGATCCCAGGGAAACTGACCGAGAAGAGGGAGGACATACAGTTGGGAGGAGCCAGGGGTGGGGAGAACCTGACAAAAAGACCACCGTGAAGGGCTTCATCCTAGAGTCCCACCACACAGAGATACAAACAGGGTCCCAGCCTCCACTCAAACAAAGTGTCTCTCCCACCTACACCCAGTCACCACTCAAGCCGTTCATCCTGATGGGCCAGTAAAGACTTCACTTGGACGGCAGCCAGCAGTTTTCCTAGTGGCCACTTTCCTTGGTCCTTACCTGAGTATCTCACCTGAAAAACCCACTGTCTACGCCCCTAACCTCCCATAAGCCTAAGAAAAGGACAGCTGGGGACCTAGACTGCTAGTGAGATGGTGGAGTGAGGAGTGCCCCTTTCCCTCTACATCTATTCTTTAAGGTCAGATGGAGTGAAATAAGACAGCATCAAATCAGCTAAAGAGTCTCCAAGCCTTCCCTGCCATAGGAGATTTTACATGAGAATATGGACCAGCTCAAACACCTAGTCCCCTCCCCAGAGGTAAACAATTTGGTTCCGTGTGTTGCTCAAACAAATGTTGCGTGTATTTCCATAAACTAAAGCCATAATCCACAACTGTGTATGTGTTTTCAAACAGTTAGAAACAGAGGTAAAAACAGAAAATCAAACAACCAACTTCTTATAGGAAAACCCGATAAAAATTTGCTGGGTTGGTTCTGTGCAAGTACTGAGTTATTTTATGCAAAGTAACTTGTGCACGGGGTGAGTTTCAAAGACAGTGGGAATGAATGATTTAGCTTCGTTACCAAAGTCACTCTTCCTTAACGGCAGAAAGAAAAAGTGTCAGTCAGCTTTTACAATTACCCACCATGACATCTCCATCTTGCTCTCCTAATCACAGACAGGAAAGAAAGCTGAAGTGACTTGCAAAGAATGGGCCCTTGGGAGCAGAAAATGAGATTCTCCTCCTTAAATGCAAGGGAGGAGGGAGGAGCAGAGAAGGCCAGATTGACAGAAGAGGAGCTCAAGAGCTAATTAAGTCTGCAGAGGAGCCAAGCCGGCCTCTCCCTGGTACCCTGCCAACAAGCAAAGCTTTCTGATGTTGCTCTGAAATCTGAGCTGGCAGAACCAACGTCAGGCCCCAGAATGAGGGTTTATTACAATAGCCAGAAGTGTCAGGAGAGGAGGAATCTAAGAAGGGGTCTCTGAGCAGAATGAAAACCACCACCCGATTGTGCAAAGACAGTGTGAGGAGGGCATTTAAACTCTTGTCTTGATATATAAATGATTCTGTCAGTAAATAATTTTATTTTAATCAAAGGAAACAAAATGTCCTCAAATGATACCTTAGCCATCCATGCCGTGGATCAGACACCACCTAGTGTCAGCTCCTGAAACTATAAGCACAGGCATTACTGGATATGGTTGCTTTTTTATTATTATTAGTTTCAGGTGTACAAAACAATGTAATAGCTAGACATTTACACCCCTCACAAAGTGATAAACCCCCCAATTTTCTACCCCTCTGACATCGTATATAGCTGTTACAATTCTTTGCAAAGCTGAATCATAGAGTAACAGGAATCAGAGCCCACACACAACAGTACATGCCCTGCAGCTTTTCTTTCACTATGGCCTTGCTGTAATTATACACCCACCTCTGGCCTCATTTTTTTGGTCTCTACAAAGGGCTAACACAAATAATGCTAATAATATTTTCTTGCATTCATGTAGCCTTTCGGAATTTACAAAGCCCTTTCATATAAATGACTTCAAACCAGGGGCAGAAGGTGGGCAGGAAGGTGTGGTCCTCATTCTATCAAGAAAATCAGGGGCCAGAAAGACAAAGTAACGTGCTCAAGGTCAAAGAGGATGAAACCGTGGAGCAATGCCAAATCTTCCCTGCTCCAAGTTAGGTGTGGTTTCCTCTAGCCCCCACTAAAGCCCCTCGATGGACACCTCACAGCATACTGCAGCTAGAGTCACCTGTGGAGCTTCGAAAACATGCCACTGCCCAGGCCCCACCTCCAGAAATTCTGATTTAACCAGTGGGGGTAATCCCTGGACATTGGTATTTTACAAAGCTCTCCAGATGAGGCTAATGTGCAGACAGGGTTGAAAACCACTGTCTTAGAGAAATAAAACAGAAGGAGATAAAGTAATTATGCTTAAGTCTCAGAGAGCTATATTGCCACTAAAACATTATACACACCAGAGACTGTCTTGAATGTCACGAAGGCAGAATCCAGAACTGCCCTTCTGATGCCCATCTCCTCAATATACACCGGCATATCCACACACACTCACAGAGACAGGCAGACACATCCAGACATACATACAAACAAGTGCAGAGACATACACTGACACACGCACACACAGATACACACATGCACAGACACACATGTATGTGACAACTTCACAATATATAAGAGACGCATGCCTTTCTGGATCAGGACTTGCCATTTTTCCTAAATAATTAAGGGTATTGTCAGTATTAAAGGGGATTCCCAGGGTCCCGAAGTCCCCTCCAGGGTTATGAGTCCCCTTTGCATTTACCTGATGCTATTCATCACTCATGTCCGATGTAACAACTCAGGAAAAGCTCTCAAACCCCAGCCTATTCCCTGCTCTCTCTGCTCAGAGGACTACAGCATCCAGAAAGGTCTCAGGCCAACAAGCTCATGCTGCCAAGAAGAGGTTGCTCCCAGAGCTGTACACATAGAAAACGGGAGCAACTGGATATCCTGAAATTCAAGTTTCATTTGGGCAAGTCACGCCATATTTTCTGTACTTGGTGAAGATTAGGTTAAAGTCAAGGCTACAATCAGAAACCTGCCACCACCCTCAGACCTGTCTGGCTGCACTGGAGCCAGCTATAGTCAACCCTGCGTAGAAGTCAGTGATGCTGGGTTTAGAGGGGGTAGCTGTGTGTTCAAGTCTAATCTCAGCTCCATCCCCCGAGCTAAGAGACAGCTCTTTCATCAAGGTTCAGGTCCCCTGGGCATGTGTGCACAGCCTTCGTTCATTCATTCAACAAATATTTATTCAGCACTTGCTATGTGCCAGAGCACTAAACCAAACAGACCAAATCTCTGCCCTCATGGAAGTTTCAGACTAGTCAGAGGGACAGACCAAAACAAACAAACAAAAAAGATAAAAAATAATACTCATACACATTAGCTGGCAATTAATGCTAAGAGAAAGTAAGCTAAGAAATGGACAGGATGCAGTATTGGAATTTAAGATAGAATGGGAGAGACGGTGACATCTGAGTAAAGGCATGAAGGCAGTGAGAGGGGCCATGTGCAGATATCTGGGAGAAGACGAGGGCGATAGACGCAAAGGTCCTGCCGCGGCAGTGGGCCCAGGGAGTTCAAAGAACAGTAAAGAGATGAGTTCAGAGGGAAGGGGCAGCACATCTTTACGGACTTGTCTGCCTTTCAAGACCTTTGGCTTTTATTCTGAGTGAGCTGAGAAACCTGCAGAGGAAAAGGGGGAAGTGAAAAGGAGAGAAAAATAAAGGGAAGAAGCAAAATATAAAGAGGTCTCCCTCTGAGAGGAATGCGAAGGGGAGAGAGCATTTAACCCTCCCCCTGCCCCACCCCACCCCGACCCCTGGTATTTGGTCTTCTCTCCATGGCCTCCTCATCTCCTTCTCTCTGCTTATTCTTTTGGTCCACCAGATAACCTCAGAAGGTCTGAGCAAGCTTTGCTCATCTAATTGTGGCAATGCTCATCACTGCCCAGGAGACACCTGGCTGCATGCAGAGCTGGATGTGTCCCATGGGTTCTAACCTTTCTTCTGATGGGCCAATTCCCGTTGGATGTTGGCAGGAGAAGATCCCAGGATGTAAAGTGGCTAAGCTTTGACCTCGCTGGGGCTCCAAAGCTTGGCTTTCACATTGACTGGGAGGCTGGGAGGGGAGGCCAGCGAGGGTTTCACCCTACTCCAGCCTCTCATAGGGGCCTCACCCAAACCCCAATGTTCAGTGGTCAAGATACCCACCAGCCCCTTCTCAGGGCCAAGAGAGAATCTGAGATCAGAAAAGTCGTTCCCCATCCATCTTCCTCATCCAGAATGGAAGGATGGATTTGGGGCCTGGCCCTCTTGACAGTGTCTGAGGTTTGCTGACTCAAACAGCTCTAAGGTTACCCAGGGCAGAAGCTGGATAGGTAGAAGCCACTACTCACTACAGCCAGCATGCCTGACTGCATCAGGGGTCGAAATAGATGCTACAAGGTAGATGAACCTCAAAACATTTATGCTAAGTGAAAGAAGCCAGACGCATGAAGGACCACATATTTGATCATTGTATTTATGGGAAATATTCAGAACAGGCAAATCCATAGAGATAGAAAGCAGAGTAATGGTTGCCAGAGGCTCGGGGAATGGAGAAAATCTGCGTAATGAATAAAGGGTTTCCTTTTGGCGTAATGGAAATGTTCTGAAACGAGATAGAGCTGATGATTGCAGAGTTTGGCCTTATAAGCAAATTCAGACCTGGCCTCCTGGGCACAGGGAATGAGTCTGCATCCTTTGGAAAGCAAGGAGTCCCCACACACAGGCCTGGAGCCAGTGGTCAACACCTGATAAAACTGACCTTTCAAGCAAAGTGGGCAAACAACACAACAGAACCTACTAAGCACTTGTTTCAGATGCAGACCAGATCCTACGTAAGCAGAGGTTCCCAGTTTGCAGCCAGACTTTGCCAGACATCTACTGAAGGATGAAGGTAACCAGGGTGGTGAAGAATCTAAGAACCTTTCCTTCTATGAAGACAGGCCAGAAGAGCTATGAGGTTTAGCCAGATAAGCAGAAGGGAGGCCATTAGGGGATGTCTTCAACCATCCAGACACCTGAAGGAAGCAAGACTAATTCCACAGAGACCCAGGAAATAGAATTAGGACAAATGAGTGGAAATTTAAAAGTGGAAGTTTTATTTAACATGAAAAAAAATGTTCTAGGAATTTAAGATCTGGAAGCAGGGAGGCAGCTAGCCTATAGCGTGCCTTTGTGGGATAAAGGAAAAGGTTCCCCCATAGGAAGACCACTTAGAAAAGGTACCCCGTGCTGGAGGTAGGGGCCAGGCTTGATGGGCTGAGCCCAGGCCTGTACAGGCCACCACCTCTGTGACCTCGGTGGGCAGTCCTGTGTGTGATTATGATGGGCTGTCTTGGGAAGCAGTGAGTTCAGAATGTTCCAGTTCCTATGGCTGCATAATAAACCACTCCAAAACATAGTGGCTTAAAACCATAACATCATTTATTTGCTCACAGATCTGCAAATTGGGCAGGGCTCAGCAAGGATAGCTTGTCTCTGCTTCACTCTGTGTCAGCTGGGGCAGCGTGGAGGCAGCAGGCTGGAACCATCTGACACATGTGTGTTGCCTGAGGCCAACGCTGGAGCTGTCCGCCAGGACATGTCCACATGGCTTCTTCATGTGGCCTGAGCTTCCTTACAACATAGCAGCTGTGTTCCAAAGCCAACATCCCAAGAGAAAGAGCGAGGTAGACGTGTACTGCCCTTTTAAGACCAGCGCTGGAAACCACATCACATCTCTCCCACCATATTCTAGCCACTGAAACAACGTCAAGCGGGGTAGAAATTGCCTCCACCTCCTTATTGCGGGAGGGCAAGATTCTAGAAGCATATGTAGAACTGGAATTGGCTGTGGTCATTTTGGAAAATACAATCTGCCACACAGGAAAGGTCAATGTTATTGTCTGTCTGTCAGGGGCCCAAACACACACAGGAAGGGGCAGCCACTGCTGAAACTCCACAAAAGCCAGGTCCCTAGGAGACTGATAGCTTGGCACCCCACTCTTTCCATAGGCCAGCACTGCAGGAGGCCAGAGTCCCACTAAAGCACTCAGTCTTGAGAGGTGTCTTCTGTCCCATATAAGGGAGGGCTTCAAGTCTCTAGCAACCCCCTGCCACACGCTACAGGTTCTAATCCAGAAGAATGGACACTTGGCAGGAACATCTTATATTAGGTGGGTGCAAAAGCATTTTCAGTTTAAAAGGTTAAAAATAATTGCAAAAACCGCAATTACTTTCACACCAACCTAACAGATGCACCCTCATACCTCTGAAACTATCCCAAAAGTGTGGGCTCTGGATTTAGGCCAAATTCGGCGCAGATCCAGTTCTGCCGCTGTGTGTCTTTGGGAAAGCTACCTGACTACTCTGGGCCTCAGTTTCCCTAGCTTGTAAAACGTGGAAGGTACAGAACCGTTGTGAGGACTAAATGATATGCTGTGTATGTACAGTGCCTAGTGTGGGAGTCCCGATGTGGCTGAGCCCAGCGTGATGCTAAGAACAGAGCTGGCAGTGGGACTCCCACAGAGAGGGAGGCTATACCACCTGGGCACGCAGCTGTCTATCTAGCCCTCTCTAGAGCCAGCCATGAGAACTTCTGCCCCAGCCCTGCAATGGCCAGGCCACACCTGCTTCACCTCCAAGGTACAGCTTACCCAGATGCAGCATCCCTGGATGAAGGACCATCTGTTCCAGAAGGTCACCTTTCCCAGCAGTCCTGCAGCTGAGCTAAGGGGAGCGGAGGAGTCTAACAGGATTAGGTTAATGAGGTCGTGGCTGGGTGGCCTCGTGTTTCTTAGATGGCTGCATTTTCCAGCTGGTGAGTAAGAGGCCGGCCTGCAGGATTCAGGCTTATTACCATGTAATTGAATCTCCTCCCAGATGCCAGCTGAGGCATGGAGAGATTAAGTACATTTCCCAAGATCACGAATCCAGTCAGGCTGCCATCAGGGCTCCTTGGGGACAGTTCTGGGATGCTGGGAAGTGTCAGGCCCTCTGGGGATGGCACTTGAGCAGACAGCTCTTTCTGTCAACTGGTGGCAACCCCAGCAGCTGCTTCCAACAAGGACTTCAGATGAAACGCCACCCCCTTCTCCTCAGCAAGCACCCAGAGATGCCTGTGGGGTTCAAGCTAAAAGCACCAGGGGCTTAGGGCCATTACTGAGAGGAGTCACAGGAAGAACCTTGGAGGTGGGGTTGACCAGACTGGGGTTCTTCAGCTGAGCTGCTTGGGGGGCTGGGGCTGACAGGGGTTGGGGAGGCAATATGACTACTTGGTTTAGTGCAGGGCTCTAAAACCCACTCTACCATTTACCAGCGGAGTGACCTTGGGCAAGGTATTAACCTCTCTGAGCTTCATCTCCTATCTATAAAATGGCAATAATAAAATTACATGTCTCATAGGCCTGCAGGAAACATTTAAAAGGTAACTGGCATAAAACCCTGGCCAGGTGCTTGTGGCTGGTCGCCTTTCTTGGCTTCTGGGCTCCTAAGGGCTGTTCAGGAGCAGTGGTTACTTGTCATACCTTGTCATACTGACTAGGAAGTTATCTGCAGCATTAGTTGCATATACCTGGGACTCCATGGGAATGTGTACTAAGCACTTACTGTGCTCTAGATACTGCGCTAGATAGTTACATGTAAAGCCCAATGCACACGTCGTGACATCCAAGGGAAGTGAATGTTATATGGGAACAGGCTCAGAGACTCGGGGGGAAAAAGGATCTGAGCGAGGGTCTCACACTCACAGGCAGAAAGTGATGGGGCTGGAATTTGAACACATGTCTTCATGACTCCAGCCTTCATGTTCTTGCAGAGTACATCTTGTGATGTTTTAACTGATGATGTTCCAGGAGAGAATCAGTAGGAGGGTAGCTGAAGAGGCTCTTATACCTCCTTGTCAAGGGAGCATAGAGGCCTCAAACAGGAAAAACACCACCATGCACTTTTAATGTGTTATATGTTGTCCACATTGCTTTTCTTTCTTTATTCGTTATTCAATGTTGACCCAGGCGTCTGTGTTCTTTATAGCACTGTCTGCATCACCCTGTCTGTGGTGGACAATAAACTTGCAGAGGCACGATGGAGGGGTCATCACAGGAACAGTAAGGCAAATGGTCTTTAACGAATGAAGCTCTTGTTTGCAATGGGGAAAGTACAGGAAGCAAAGGGGATGGGTTAAGTCCACTGTTATTTAACACAAGCTTTCTCAACGTCAGTGCTATGGACTTTTCGGACCAGAAAATTCTTTGTTGTGGGGCACTATCCTGTGTATTATAGGATGTATAACAGCACTCCTGGTCTCTAGCTACTAGAGGCCAGTAGCACACACACTTCCCTCCCCACCACTACACGTTGTGACAACCAACGTGTCTCTACACGTTGCCAAATGTTCCCTATGGGGCTAAAATCACCCAGGGTTGAGTACCACTGTGCTGGACTTTAACACGACTCTGTAAATTCTATCCATTACAATCAGACAAGAAACTGAAATAAAGGGAGTTAGTCATATAAGGAAGTTAGTTTACTTCCCTATGTAATATACCAAATTAAATTTCAGATGGATTAGAGAATTAAGGTTTAAAAACAATGAAGGGCAGCCGGATGGCTCAGTTGATTAGAGCGCAAGCTTTAAACAGCAGAGTTGCTGGTTCGATGCCCACATGGGCCAGCGAGCTGCGCCCTCCACAACTAGACTGAAGACAACGAGCTGCTGTTGAGCTGCCGCTGAGTTGCTGGTGGGCAGCTGGATGGCTCAGTTGGTTAGAGCGCGAACTCTCAACAACAGGGTTGCCAGTTCCCGCATGGGATGCTGGGCTACGACCCCTGCTACTAAGACTGAAAACGGCGACTGGACTTGGAGCTGAGCTGCGCCCTCCACAACTAGATTGAAGGACAACGACTTGACTTGGAGCTGATGGGCCCTGGAGAAATATACTGTTCCCCAATATTCCCCAGTAAAAACTTTTTTAAAAAAAGAAAGGATTAAAAGACATATAAAAATAGTTATCTGACCTCCATGGTCTAAATATTAAGACTCCATAAATCAAAAACACCATAAACAAAAAATAAAATTCAATGTGACATATTCTATATCATATATAACATACATGAATATATGACAGTCTATGTTCCATATCCCATATAAAGAATGAATAAACCTACATTATAAACAAGTTCTACAAATAGATAATAAAAGAGCACTTCCCCAGTAGGGGGCAAAAAAAAGGATATAAACTGCAAAGTTCAATAAAGGGTCTGATAGGGACAAAAGACAAAAGGCAAGTAGTCGACAAACTTTGAAATGTCTATTTTTCAGTAACCAAAAAAAATAAATTACAACAATTGCAATGCACCTTTGCATCGGCAAAAATTGATTTTAAATAGTAACGAGTCATGGGGAGAATGTACAGGACCTGACTTTGCAGGTGAAAATCTCTATGGTACTGTCTTTCCAATGGAGAATTTGGTGTTTACAACCGGCACACTTTTGACCTATACGTTTTACTTCTAGAAATTTATCCAGGAAAAAAAATCATGAATCTGTACAAAATATATCATCAAGATGGCTTATCACAGCAGGAGGCAGTTGGTTGCATTAAGGGTGCTGTATCCATAAAGGAGAATACTGTGTGATTTGTTAAAATGATGTGTAGGCGATGTTTTTCAAACCAGCCTTTGCCAAGTCTCAGGGGTTCCTTGAGCTGCTGCAGCGGTTGCCTGTGGTGGGGGTGCAGGAGACCTATAGGAGGGGGAGAGGGCCAGGAGACAGGAGCGGGTGAAACTGGAGGCTTCCAGCCTCATTTCAACCAGTCCAGCTCTGCTTCTATCTGTTTTATATATGAGGCTTATGGGAAAACTCCCTTAAAGAATACATTCCAGAGCTAAAACAGTTTGTGACACATTGTTGTACAATAGCGTCATGGCAGAAAGGACGTGGGTTTTGGGGGGAGACAGATTTGTTATAATCCTAGCTCTACCACTAAACTAGCTGTGTGACCTTAGGCAAGATACTTGATCCCTCTGTGCCTTGGTTTCTTCATCTGTAAAATAAGAATAGCAATGGTTCCTATCTTACTGTTACTGTTGTGAGAGTTGAGATAATACATGTGAAGTGCACAGAGCTCGGGACACAATAAGCCGCCATGAAGGTTAGCTATTGTGGTCGTTTAATGAATTGCAACAATGTTCACAGATGCACTGAACAAAGAAGGTCATGCATAGTATAATCAGATGCATGCCAATATATAGTGACCACGTGTGAGAGAACATATATAGAAATGCTAGCTAGCACGGGTGTTTGCTGGGAGGTAGAATTACAGGTGGTTTAGAGTTATCACTTTTTGCTTCCTCTCCCAGAAAATGCTTTTATAGATTTCTAAGACCCTGCATCTCCTTATGTGTAGGGAAGGCCATCTGATATTGACTCACATTCCGTTTTACAATGTTCCAACAGTCTAGACAGAGCTAGACGTCACCTTTAGCCTATTTGATAAGTAGGATTTATATCATCTTCCGCATTCATCTCGTCCACTAAACCTGGACATTTAGGAGATGATATATTGGTGTCAAGATTTGGGGATCATTAAATCCAATGCAGGATTGTCTCCTGGGCACTGTGGAGGATGCTATATATCATAGGATGCCAGTATCTCATAAGCCCCAAGGACAAGTACCTCCGAAATGGGGTGGGTATGAGAGTGCTGATGTGCCGGCCATCCCTCCTGTCTCTTTTGATATACATGCTGCTGCTTATTATGGGATGTCCTTCATATTACGATAGGAGACAGGACCATAAAGAAAAGATAGGCAGGACAGTGAAGGGATTTTAGAATGTGAAAAAGGGCACGGCCTATATAAAACTCTCAGATTTACCTCTTTGAGCCGTGCCTGGGGCCACATTATCTGGCAGTAATGAAGGCCGCAATGAAATGTCCTAGGAATCTCTAAATCAGTCTGACCCTGTTCTCTCCACCCCAGGAACAGCTACTGATGGCAGTGTGCATGCATTTGTTGTACAAGAGATGAGGGGGGTTGAAAAAATTCAAGACAAAGTGTCCAGGTCTAGTGCAGAGCTGTCCAGTAGGACTCTCTGGGAGAATAGACACATTCTATAACTTTGCTGTCCAAAACGGTAGCTACTAGCCACGTATGGGCAGTGAACATTTATTCGAAATGTGGCTGTGGGACTTAGTGGATTTTAATATTATTTAATTTCAATAAATTTGTATTTGTTAGCCATGTGTAGCCAGTGGCTACCTTATTGGACAGCTCGGCATAGTGGTTAAGGTCATAGAGTCTGAATTCAGGTTGCCTGGATTTGACCTGCAAGTACTCTCACATTGACTTTGGACAAGCTCTTTAACCTCACTCTACTTATCTATGAAATGGCGTGATGATAGTACCTATGCTTCTTCCAAGAATTGCATGAGTTGCATATGAGTCTACGCAGCATGAGTTGCTCTACATGTTATGTGCTCATATAGCTCATAGGAAGTATTATGCAAGCCACTGTACTGGATTTTCCCTATCTGGCCCTTCTGATCCACTCTCCACTCTTCTGCTGCGCTCTGTCCTCCAGGAGATTGGCCATTATGGACCACATCAAGGCTCCCTTGCCCTCTAGCTTCAAGTTGGGTTCCATCAATGAGAAGTGCTGACGGGAAACCGGAGGACAGGAGGAAGAGGTCAGAGTATTTTTCTGCCTCCTCTCCATCGGGTCGCCATGTTGTGTCCCTCCGCTGAAGGACGCAGCCCCTGCCAGCAGTCCTCTCCCACAACCACCCTCCCCAGTTCCTAGTTTCGGCTCCATCTCTTGTCCCTGGGTCATAGAGGCGGTAGGGATTTGCCCCTGGCTGTTGTCAGTCCCGGTGCTTCATCAACTCTTAAATGGTTCATCTTAATGCTGCCCACATAGTAAATAGTCCCTTTAATAAGCTCTGCTCCATCGCTCCATTTGAGGGCACTTCCCATTTGCTGCCAGACCCTGCCGATAACGTTATTGTTACTCTCATTGTTATTGTTTCACCATCCCGTCATTACCACAAGGCGGTTTGCAGGTGCCTCCTCGGCTTCACTTGGCCTATTGGCTTTCTCTTTTGGATGGGCCTTTAAGTCTTATTCACTGATCTCAGCTGATTGGCTTGGGCTCTTTAGAAGGGGGAAGATGATCATCAGTGAAGAGAAAATGTGTTTTCTCCATCAGAGTTGCTGCCCTCAGAGGATAATCGGATACACTTCGTTAGTAAGCCAAAGCAAGAGCACATTCTAATTGCCGCTTTTCTGCGCTTTGTGTGGGAATACTGAAAGCCAGAAGACATTATCCTTGTTCCACTGGGAGCGGTACTCTCCCCACCCTCACCAACCTGCCTACTTGTCACACCCTTAACCACAGCCATCACGGAGGACAGGCCTGGATGTAACTCTGTCTCCCTAAGGAAGAAACACAAGCTATGTGTCTGCCCACCTCAGGCCTCATTGGCTGGAAAGATGGCTAAGGTCAAGGGCTGGCTGCTGGGTGCTCAGGGTGTGGACCAAGGGTGGACTTGAAAGAGATGAAGATAAAAGCTGGAATGGCAGCTTTGAGTTTCCGAGGGATTGATCCAGTGTATCAGCAAACATTTCCAATTTGCAAGGTCCCAGTGTGTCTGTGAGGGTTTGTACATGCAAGTGGCAAAAGAAGTCAACTCAAAGAAACAGAGACCGGCAAGAACTTGGAGCAGGGGAAAGGGGGAAGAGGTGAGGCCTGGGAGGTGGGCAGGGGCTGGGTTACCCAGGAGCCTTCTTCACCATTCCAAGGGAGTTCTGCTTTATCCTTTCCGGAAATAGTTTTCAAACAGATCTTGACTCACTAGTGAAATCAGTTTAGTGGATCCTGGCCAGAAGTTTTAAAAAGTGATATAAAATAGAAACTCAGGTAAGTGTCAATGCTTAGAAAATTTGCTTCAGTTATAGAAATAAGTGCGTTGTGATGTCAGTTGCAATGTAAAACAGATTTCTTACAGTGGGTCAAGGTCACAGAAGTTTGAAAGCCATGGTTGTGGGCAGAAAGGCGGTGTTTGAAGCTTTTTAAAGAGAGGAATAGCATGATCAGATCTGCAGTATACAGCGATTCCTCTGCTAATGGTTGAACAATCCACAGTCCACACTATCCATCACCACCTTTTACAGGTGAGAGAGCATTTTGATGGCCTTGAAAAATCTGAGGTGGGATTTGGATCAAGAAGGGCCAGGAAAAAGGAGGAGGAGGGTGACCAGGCAGAAGCACTGGCATGAGTGAGTGACAGAAGCTGCCACTCTCCCCCTACTCGGTCACTAGAGTCAGCCTGGTATTCTCCTGATTTGTGTGAGAGATACAGGAGAGAAGGCCTAGGCCCTACCTGTGAGGCAGAGGGCTCGGCTCAAGGGGGTGTGGAGGTCAAGGCACAAATTTGAACTAATTAATAGCTGGAGCACTTAGGAACAGATCTGAGGGGGGTTAAAGCTGTTGCGTTAGAAACAGGGGAATAGAGTCGTCATGGATCTCAAATCCGTATTGAACATCTTTTCTCAGAGCCCTCACTGACCTCACCCCAGGACTAGCTTAGGTGCCTCCTCTGTGTTCCCATCGCCCCATGTTTCCCCAAGGTAGTCATTCCCTCCTTGATTATCTCCCCCAAACATGTTAGACTAAAGAGAGCAAGGACAATACCTTCACTGTGCTTCATATGTTGCCTAGCACTCAGAGGACGAATGAATGAATGAATGAATGAATGAATGAATGGGTCCCTTCCTCATGCAAGTGGCCCCAATGCCCCTTTTCCCACTGAAGTATCAGACCTGAATGCTGTGTACACACAGCGTTGTGTGGCTTATTGACCACAGACTGCCTTCTTGGTTCCTTCCCTCAGGGCTGTGTGCAGAGCTGTTGTTTACCCAGTAGATAAGCAGGGGCCAGGTCTGGTCAAAGTGAGGTGAGCACAGCTTGGTCATGAACCAGGCAGCAGCGGAAAATCCCCAGCCTGGCCCCCAGCCTGTTCAGCCTCGCTGCCTCGCTGGCAGATGCCGGAAACTCTGGGAGCGGGAGCGCAGAGCAGGAGTTCTCCCTAATTCAGCTGCAGCCTGGGGGACCTACATCACAGGCAGTCTGCCCAGAAGCCCCCGGGTGTTCCCACCCTTTCTCTTGAATATTTGGAGGTTGGGTGGAAGGTACAGGCCTAGGTCCTTCTACCTCATCACAGTCCACTGGAAACTTTTTCTGTAAAGGAGCAGATATTTTAGATTTTGCAAACCAGGCAGACTTTGTCACAACTTTGCCATTGTAGCAAGAAAGCAGCATATACAACACACTGATGAATGGGTGGGGCGGTGTGCCAATTAACTCTTATTTATAAAAACAGGTGGTAGGCTGGAAAGTAGGGGAAGTGGACCTGCAAGTCCCCCACAGAATCCACCCCACCCTGACCCCAGGACAGAGCTCTAGAGCCGGGGTTCTCAACCAGGGGGATTGTGCCCCCAGGGAACATTTGGCAATGTCTGGAGACATTTTTGGTCGTCACAATGCCTGGAGGCATTTGGTAGGTATAGGCCATCACTTGCTGCTAAACATCCCACAATGCACAGGACACCCTGCCCACCCCAAACCCAATAACAAAGAATTATCCAGCCCAAGATGGCAATAGTGCCCAGCCTGAGAGGCCCTGTCGTGGTTCTGAAAGTGTGGTTATCGTCACCTGTGAAATTGTTAGACTTGCACAGTTTCAGTCCCTTCCCCCTCCCTACTGAATCAGAAACTGGGAATGGGACCCAGAAATCTGTATTTTAACAAGCCTTCCATTTTCTCCATGTCTTCACCAACTTATTATCTTTCCTCTTTCTGATAATAGCTATTCTAACAGCGGCTGGGGGGGCGGGGGGCGAGATTTTGCATTGTGCTTTTGATTTGCATTTTTCTGATGACAGTAAAGTTGAGCATTTTTTCATGCATCTGTTGGCCATTTGCATGTCTTCGGTCGTCTTTGAAGAAATGCCTATTTAGGTCCTTTGCCCACTTGTTAATCAAATTATTTGTTTTCTTGCTATTGTATGAGTTCCTTATGTATTTGAATATTACCCCTTATAAATTCTGGAGATCTATGTACAATAAATGTGACTATAGTTAACAATACTGCATTGTACACTTGAAATTTTCTAAGTGTACACACACACACACACAAAGAAAGAAAAAGAAAATTGTGACTATATGAGGTGATGGACATATTAATTAGCTTGATTGTGGTGACTATTTCACAATGTAAATGTATATCAAATTATCAAGTTGTACACCTTAAATACACACAAATTTTAGTTGTCAGTTATACTTCAAATAAAGCTGGTGGGGGGGGGAATGAAAAAGAAGCCATCCAGCTGATTCTGACACATGCTAAACCTGAGAACCACTGGGGGAAAGAGATCGAGAGAAGAGGCTGAAGTAAAGGGAGGTGAGGACGGGCAGGGTGGGCAGAGCTAGAGGCAGGCATCAGCCAGGCTCTGAGCTAGGAGGGGCCTCAAATGCAGGAGACAGATCAGTAGGAGCCACAGAGATACCATTAAGAAGGGAGTAAGAGGAAGTGGGGGAGGGCATTGAGAGTGCGAATCCCTGATGGAGGGTTTAGGAAAGATTCCTGGGAAGAGATGGGGCTCCGGAAGGAGGAATAGGAGAGATGATATGAGACTTCTGGACTGGGAGAAGGGTGTGTAGAGGAAGACAGACCAGAGAGAGCATGTTCCCTTTAGGAAACTACAAGATGTCCAGCACATGTCTGAGAGGTGAGGGGAATTGGGGATGATAGAGAAGCTGGGCAGGTGACAACAGCCAGAACACAGGGCAGAGTTGCTGGCCCAGCAGCCCATGCATGTTCTGTGCTCGGGAGATGTACAGGTGTCAGCCTTCCAGTGTGAGAGACAGGCATGTAAAGTGATAAAGACAATACTACCAGCCAAGGGTGGGCCAAGGTATAAGCAAAGAGCATGAATAGGTTAGAGACAGGAGCCATGGAGGGTGCACCCCGTCTCAGAGAGCTGCTGGGAGGAAGAACAGGGCCCCCAGGTGTAAGAGGAGGAGGAAGGAGAAGAAAGGCATCTTGGACAGTCTTATTTATTCCTTACAGCAATCCTGAAAGGTAGGGTTGACTACCACCTCTGTATTGTGGATGAGGAAACAGGCTCAGAGAAGTTAGATAACTTACCCAAGTTCACACAGCAAGAACACAGCAAAGCCAAGGTTCCGACTCCTCAGGAAGGAGTATGACCTTGGCCAGGGCCATGGAAGTGACTGGAAATCAAGAGAGGACTCCCAGTGTGGCTGTCACCACAGGGACGTGCAGGAGAAGAGCTGACAGCCATCCATTTATGGCAGCAATCGTAACATCTCCAGCATCCCTCTCCCTCAATGGCTCTCCTAACCCATCCCCATTTTAATTCCTATAATTTCTCCTTTAGAGGAAGATCAGCCAACCGAGACAATTACTCCAAGTTTCAAACAAACATAACCTTGGGAGGTGAGAATTCTTTTCTCTGCGAGAGACTTAGCAGGGGATGCAAAGATAAAAACTTGTACTTCCTCTCCACCCTCACCCTGTCTGTCCTGCTGGTATTCTAAACTACAAAATACTTGTCATTTGGATCTTGTTCCTGGGAAAATCTTCCTCCCTGGCACACTTTCTGCTGAATTTCAAGAGTGAACCAAAGATTTTTATCTTTGAGATTTAATTAAAATGTGTTTGCTGGATGGTTGAGAAAGACAAGCTTCACTACTCTTTACACCTCTTCAAATGCCCTTTTCCAGCCCTTTGAAGGATGGATCCCCTGCTGCCCCGGGCTGCGTAGCCCAAGCAGGTGGGGAATGTGTGCTCCACTAGCGCCCCCCGCTGCCTGAATAATGTCAGAACAACCTCCCACCCTCGTGGGGGCCACAGGAAGGAGAATGTGCTGGGTGCATTAGAAGACCAGACAGTGCAAATGCCATTTGCTCTCTGGGTAGAAGGAAACTGCCTAGACAGCGGATGGTTTCCTTAATGGGTCGCTTTGAGCGCATGGGAGAACTAAGTGTAAAGGGTGTCTCCAAGAGGCCCCTGCTGGCCCCCCTCTCAGGAAAAAAGCACAAACCCCTGGGTAAAACCGAAGGTCAGGGCTATGTGCAGTTGCCTGGAACAGAGTTAGAAAGGTTACCAGTCAGTGTCCCAAAGCAGATCGTTCCTGAATTATTTTCTTTGTCCAGGATGACTCATGCACCCTCACCCACCCCCACCCAGCCACAAACAGACCAGTCCCTTGGGTGGTTCTGGGAGTGCCAGTTTGGGGAGATAGAGCACATCAAATGGCCTGAACAGTCGCCACCAGTCCCAAGTCTTCGCTTCCGACTTGGCACTTCGGAGAGCAAGCAACTTGGAAACTTGGGTCCAGACGTGTTTGGAGGCAGCCAATTGGGCCGTTACAGAAAAGGGGGAAAATCTTCAACTCATTAAAGCCCTCTTTGCCTTTAGCAGTGAAAATATATTGTACTTGGGCACATTCTTCACTTCTCTGAGCCTCACTTTCTTCATCTCTAAAATGGGATAATACAGATCCTCACAGGACTGTCTGGGTGCTAAGGGTGTCCCATACATGAGCACACAATAAATGTTCCCCCCATCTGCCTGGCAGTGTCTTCTCTGTGCTCATGTTTTATGGGATATGTACATTGTTCTTTACCTTTCTTGAAAAAGTCCTGGAGCTCAAGGTTGTGTTTTAAACTCCACACTGTTCACAGCGTATTAGACCCATGTCTCAACCAACATATTTCCAGAGATATAAAATATTAGTGGCTTGATCAATATATATAGTAGAGGCACGAAATAGATCTACTGAATGAATTATCGAATTAATTAATTAATTAATTAAGCCTCCGTGTAGCTCTTCCTGAGAGAGCAGACCCAGGATATCTCCCCAGGGTCCTTTCTCAGGGCCCTTGTAGCCCAGAGCTCTGAGTAACGGCCAGGTGAGGAGGGCAGAGGCCAGTCTGCTGTCCCCCAGAGAGGAGAGCCCACAGAGCTCCCCAGAGCAAAACACGCAATTCCCACAATGAGCACTAACAAGACCCTTTGTTTCCTCTGCTCCTTGTCTGCACCCCATGCTCCCCTGGGCTGCCACAGGCCTGTGCCGTTGCTAGGGAACCATCTCGCGCAACATCCAGGGGGAGGAGAACCTGCTGTCCCCAGGGTCAGAAGCCTGTGCTTGCTCCCAGCTCCAGGGGTTTATGACGGTCAGATTAGACCACACCTGCACTAACTGAGGGTTTTGTCAGGGCCTAGTCACATTATCGATTGGGTAAAGCTACATGCTCCGGTTCTCCTGGGAGAAAAAACAGTAGCTGCCAGTCTCTCCCCTATGTAGAAAGAAAGCTGCAGCACTCCCTCCTGTGCAGTGAGGAAAGGTGATGGTGTATGTGGCGATGGTGAGGCCACAGTTTTCACAGAGACTGGGAGGTGTTGGGTGGTGTCTGTTCCTTGGCGTGAAATCCCTGAGGGAAATGGAGAAATGCTTTGGTGTTCTCTCTCTCTTTTCAGAATCACTGAAATCAGTGGTTCTCAACCAGGAATAATTTGCCCCCACCCCCATCCCAGGACATTTGGCCATGTCTGGAGACATTGTTGTTTGACATGACTGGGGATATTACTGGCATCTAGTGAGTAAAGGCCAGGGATACTACTTAAACCTCCTATAATGCACAGTACAGCACACATACCAAAGAAAGCCAATCCAAAATGAATGAATGAATGAATGAATGCAACAAATATCTGAGTGCCATACAAATTGTAGGTATCTTTTTGTGTCCCTACATCCCTCTATATATACACAAAGCACACACATATCGTCACCGTGGATATGAGCACCTACTACATCAAGGCACTGCGCTAAAGTGGTGGGTATGAATTTGTTAGAAAGCTTAGAAATGCAAGAATTTGGGTCTGGTGATAAGAGTTCAGCTGAGTCATGGGTAGTGGCTGAACTTTACCATGGGGTAGAAGCTCCAGAGAAACAGGGGCAAGGATATCCGTGGTTGCCATCTGACACACAATTCACCAGCAAGTCCAGTCCTCCCTTGTCTGGCTTCCAAGCAGCAATTCTTCAGGCAGGTTCAGAGGTGGACCCCCAGGAAATGGAGCCTCACCACAGAGGTGCCCCCACTGCCCACCAACCTCCACAGGTGCCGATGGGCACCTCCCCCGTCTGGGGGCTGTAGGGAAGATGTGCAGATGTGTCCCCACTCACCAAAATATATAGTACAACCTTTGCTCCTCTCCCAGAGTCAGTGACGCAAACACTCTTTCCAACATCCTCACCCTCCCCACCAAAAGCCTAGAGTCTCTACATCTCAGACAGAACCTGGGAGTCACTTCCGGGGTGCTTGGAAATGTGTTTTCCTCCTTGAAGCACAAAACCCTCTCACAACCCCCTGAAGTAAGGTAGCTCGTCATCAGTACTTGCGAACACCAGCCGCATTGAGCACAGGATGGAACACAAGTAAGTATCTTCATAAATGATCCCACCACCAGGGTCTTGACCACTCTTAGTTCTTTCGGTCACAACCGACTAAGGCGTGGGCGTTATTAATCCCACTATACCGATGAGGAAACTGGGGCTTACAGTGTTGAGGGGACCTGCCTAGGGCACTGCCTCCTGTTCTGAGTGCGGGATAGATATGAGGGACAGAAGCAGAACTGGGCAGAGGGAGAAGTTGAACTGCACTACACTCTCAGTGAAGCCTCCATCACCCCTATGGGGAGTTTTGGAGCTGAGCTGACCCTTTGAAATTATCCCAAGTTGGGTAGATGGAGCCAGGCCTGTATAAACCAGCTTTGTTTGGTCAATAGTCATAGGCTACCCTTGGACAGAGGCGTGACCTCAGGCGGGGCAGTTTTTTTCAGGTGAGGCAATCCAGGGCTAATGGCTGACACTGCTGGCAGCACTTCCCACAGCTGGAGGAAAAAGCCTGTCTTTAAGAAGAGCTTGGGTGCACGTGACAGCGTCCACCCCAGTCACCTCACTCATAAAGGACAGAGCTAGAATTATGACCCAGGCCCCTTTCCCTTGCCATCAAGTCTCTATCTTCATCTTGATTTACACGAGGGCCAAGAGGCCTCAGGACAAGGACTAGAAGAGCGTCCCTAATTAGAGTTCCAATGCCTCCCATCCCGACACACCCAGGGACCTGCAGGGGTGAGGGTGGACGAGAGAAGCCCAGAAGCTCAATTGCAGGGCTGGGGGTGGTGCAGCTGCAGGTCTGGGAAGGAACAGAGATCACTCCTAGCCATAGCATGGATTACCCTTTACACCCTCAGACCCTGTGTCCTGACTCATCTTCATTTCACTCTGACCCTCCAAACTCTGCTGACCGTGGCTGGCCACATCACACACCCCTGCAGGGCCCAGAACCTAGAAAGAACCTAGAATTGACCTAATCATAGAGTTTCAGCACTGGAAGAACCTTAACAATCTCCAGCATTTTCTGCTGAGCAGTTGAGAACCAGAGACCATGGTACGCACAGTGGGTTCTCAACAACGTGCGAATACTCATCTGGGGACACAAAGCTAGTAGAGTTAGAGGTGGGACTGGAACCCAGGTCTCCCGGCTCCCAGTCCTGGCATCAGGCACCACACCACACTGCTGCAGGCAAGGAGCTGGCCCTGCCTCATTGGCACCACCTCTCCCCCTCCCTCTCTGTGTTCAGCCTCCTGTATTTCTCAGACACTATCAATTCTTCCTCTGCCTGCAAGATTCTCCCTCCTCTTTGCTCTGTCAGTTCCTGCTCATTCTTCAGGTCTCCTGTTCCCCAGGAAGCTTTTCCAGATCCCCCAGGCTAGGTCAGTTTCCAGCCCAGTCTCCTTCGATTCTCTCATGGGACCCTGTACTCATCCATCACACACATTACCGGTGTAGTTAAATAAATTGCTATGCAATTGCTTATTCAATGTCTGTCTCCCTCATTGGAACATGAGCTCCATGACGGTGAGGACCAGTTCTGTCTTATTCCTAGTGTATAACCCCAACACCCAAAATTATAAACTAATGAGTATATTCAGTAGTATAGTCTTCTTCAGTTCTTTCAGTTCTTAATAGAGTTGTCCTGGCCTTTTAGACAAATGGCAGATGCCCCAAAGGCATTTCATGAAACTTTATAAGTGCCCATGCCCTCCCCCATCTTGTCCCCAACCCCTCCCCCACTCCCACCTCTTGCCACCTAGTCCAATGTCAGTCACAAGAGTGGACAAGCCACAGCAGTTTGCTGATTGGCAACCTGAGCCTCCAGAGCACACCTGTCAGGAAAAGGAGTGAAGGATTGTTGTGCTTCGGCAGACCGAAGGGCAGGAGCCCGCCACCGCTCTGCACTGGGACCCCAGACAGCAGGAAGGGAAATAGCTCAAATCACATTACCATGGTTCTCAGGAAACACTGCTGAATTAGAGGTTAGAGCCACAGCAGCTGCCTCTTTTTAATAGGACATTAATGCTCATTCTGAGCAATTACCCTATTTGCAATGGTTTCTTAATGTTCAGCTTCTGGAGCCCTGAGAAGAAAGAGCCTTGTGTTTCCAGTAACCAGCTCTCCACTGGGCAAGGCAAAAGAGTGAGCTGGGAACATGCCCTTCCTGGCTAGATCAGGGGACCTACACCCCAGACAGCCTGGAGAAGGGGCTGGGGGCTGGCTTCCCTGACCAGCTCACATTCCCAGAGCCTTGCAAAGGGTAGGGCTGTACAAACAGAGGCAGTAGAGTCTACGCACAAGAGAGCCTTACGGAACCTCTACTGTTCCCTGTACAATTACGCAGCTGCCTAAAGCAGGTCCCTGCTTTAGAGCATCCGGTACCTCTCCCAGCACTTTACCATGCTTATCATTTTGATTTTAATAGCATTTCCCTTCTTGATTATTAGAGTAATTAAGGTTCATTGCAAAAAATAAAGCAAAATGTAAACGCAGGAAACAGATTGCATTGCCACAGCACCCAGAGGTCATAGCTTTCCAACATACTTTTTTTCTATGCACACTCACATAAAGATCTGTAAATACCAGTTTTTAAAAATGGGGCCAGTCATACCACCCACCCTGTTTTCTTAACAACAGGATGACCATACTTTATTGTCATTGCTTATGTAATTGTCTTTTCCAATGAGTTTTAGCTTCAGTGTGGGCAGCACCCCACTCCACCAGGTTCACTGGTGCTTTTTGGGCAGAGAAGCTGGCACATGACAATCGCTCCATACTTGTTAGCTGGTGAGATGGATGGCAAGCCAGTCGGGATTCTTTGAGTTGCAAGTAACCCTATAAAATATCCAGTTAAACACCCAATTAAAACTGGCTAAAGCAAAAAAGGAATGTATTAGCTAAAGAACTTTGGATGCTAGAAATATAATAGTTCTAACTTCAAGTGAGATTTGATCCAATAACTCAAACCATGTCATCCAGGATTTAGTTTCTCTCTCTCTCTCTCTCTCTCTCTCTCTCTCTCTCTCTCTCTCTCTCTCTCTCTCTCCTGTGTGGTGTTAGTGTCATCCTTAGGCTCTCTTGGTGGCCCAGAGCTTCTGGATAAACAAGACCTCACGTCCTCACATTGCATTGTCCAGGAGAACAGAGCAAGTTACTTCCAATAACTGTAGTACATGTTGGGGGGGTTTGGAGAGAAGGAGGGAATCACTTTCTCATCAGCCTAAATTGGGGCACATGCCTTTCTCTGAACCCATCGCTGTGGCCAAGGAGATAGTTACAGGGGTGGGGTCAAGCCCACCTAAGCTCCATGGGTGATAACAGAGAATAGATGAATTCAACAAAGGAAAATTGGCATCCTGTTAAAGGGATTGGGAAGGAAAACACAAACACCCACTAGAAATGATGGATGGATGGATGGATGGATGGATGGATGGATGGATGGATGGATGGATACAAGGGAAGATGGAAGAGTGAATTATAATAGCTATTGAGGACAGCATTAGGTTTACTCAAAGAGGTCTGTGAGGAAGGTGGAGTTTTTGAGGCAGGTAGGGTCCGATCCCATTTCGTGAAGATGGTAGGTAGCACAGTACTAGGCAAACTGTCCAGAGGAAATCCAATCACTGAGTGACTTAGCAGGGCACTTCCTCTTTTCAGGCCTTGGTTTCTAGAACAAGCTGGGTGTTGGAGGTTGGCTAGATAGACTATGTTGCATTCAGTTTTGAAATCCTGTAGTGGAATTGTTCGGGACATTATCCTAAAACTTTCACTGGCCTCAGTGCCCCAGCTTGCCCCCTCTCACCCCCAGGGTCAGCCAACTACTGTGAAAGAGTTAGCATTAGGGAGTGGAGGTATCACTTCTCCCAGGACCCTGACCATTGCTGGGTTGCCAAGAACCCTGCATAGCCGAAAGGAAACGTTTAGGTGCATGAAAGTGTGTTTGGACCCAGGACACCAGAACATTGGTGATTGGTGTCTGGGACGTCAAGGACTTTGTCATGACTCTGAGTGCAATGAGAAGCCTCTGGAGGGTTTTAGACAAAGGACTGCCATGATCTGACCCCCATTTTAAGAGTTGCTCTAGCCACTAAGTTGAGAACAGAGGAGGTAAGTACCTTCTTACTCCACCGCTCTCCTCCCCTTCCTGTTCACCTCCACCTCGTCTAATTCAGCTCAGGTGGCCAAGAGTTCTGCTCTCACACCAGTGACTCTCAGCATGAAGATATGAGTGTGAGAGAACGCCACCTCTTCTGTTTGGAGAGCTTGGGAAATATGGGGTTCTTCGTTTTCAACTAGGGCGAACAATGAATTAGACGTCAGGTCCAAGAGATGAGGAAGGTTTACCTATAACCCTCCCCACCCCCACTTCTGTGTATGTGTGTGTTTCTCAATCTTCTTCTTTGCCTTTGTATTTGGACTTTATCAAACACAGTTACTACCTTATCAACCAAGTAGGCACTCGATATTTGTTGTATGCTTGTAGAACTCAAAGTCTCCTTCCTGATAAATGAATCCTGCTTCTTGCCATAGGCTATGATGTCTTAGAAATACATTTAGAATATATTGATTTTTAAAAGAGCCATAAAGCAGGTCTCCCCGCAGAGATCAAAGGCCCCACTTCCTGCAGGTGGTACATACATATGGCCGTATCTGTTTGTCCACAGAGATAAGAAGAGCTAATATCCAACCTGAACTAATTCAGAGCATGCCTAGTGGACTTCTGATGAATGTCTTTTAACCAGCTCTGTTAACATGTTGGTAATAACACAGTCTTGCAGCCGCCAGAAAGTTTTATGCTCTGGGGTGCAATTACTGGGTTGTTTCATGTTAGGGTCATTTCAAAGAAATGCTCCCCAGGCAGAAACATGGAATCAGTAGCTAAGAGAGGAAGGGTCTTAGGCAGGAGGACAGAATGATTTACCAGGAAGTGGGGACAGTAATGTCTGGGTCATGTGACACTCTAGCTTCCTGGTCGGCAAAGCAACTTCTGACTCATGCCCATGATGAAACTGCCCAAGGGATTAAGGTTTTTTCCACTCAGCTCCCAACTTTGGGACCAGAATTGGGTCCTTCCCCACTAATTCTGTCCATCATTATAGCAATGAAAATCATTTTGTGGGTACATTTTCTAGGCCAGCATTTGTTCATTCATCCTACAAATGTTTAATGGCAAGCTACTGTGTGCCAGGCTCTGTTTTAGGTGTTGGGGATACGGTGATAGGTACAGGATATAAAGTCTATGCTCTTATGGGGCTCACATTCAAGTAGGAAGAGACGTAATTTTTGAATAAGCCAATAAATACATAATATCAAGCAAGGAGAAATGCTTAGAAGAAAAATAAAGGGCTAGAAAGTGAAAAAGGGATGCTATTTCGGACACAGTAGGTACAGTCTTTAGGACAGGGTACAATTTCACAGGAACCTGAAGGAAGTGAGAGATCAAGGACAGTCCAGGTAGAGGAAATATCATCAGGAAAGGTGAAAGCATGCTTGGTATGTTGGAGGAACAGCTGGGAATCAGTAGGGATGGTGTGGGATGAACAAAGAGAAGAGAGGCAGGACGTGAGATCAGAGAGGTCACGGGCCTCGTAGGAAGGATACAGACATGGGACTTTATTCTGGTACCAATGGAGAGTTTTGAGATGACGAGCGTCTGGCTTCTTTTTTTTTAAAGAACGGTCCTGGCTACTGTTCTTCGAATTTCGGGGGACAAGAGTGGAAGCTGAGGTACCAGTAGGCAGTAAGCACAACAGTCCATGTGAGAGACATTAGCGCTGACTGTGAGGGTGGAGAGGACTGGCCCCATTGTGGACATAGTTTTCAAAAGTGGAAACAACAGGATTTGTTGCTGAATTAAGTGTAGAAGAAAAGCATAAGTCAAGGATGATTACAAAGACGTTGGCTGCAGCCCCTGGGAGAACTGGTGGTGACCTTCCCACACTGAAGGAGGAGTCGGTGGGGAGAGTGCAAGAATCTGGCTTTGGACGGGTTAAAATGAAATCCCACCCAGAGGCTGGGTGTAGGGAGAGCAGAGAAGAAGGCTAAAGACTGAGCCCTGGTGTAGTCCGCCGTGTCACTGGGAAGAAGGGAGGATCCAGCAAAGGAGGCTGAGAAAGTGGCCAAGGAAGTTGGAGCGACCTAAGAGAAAGTGGTGTCCTACGGCTGAGGAAAGCAAGTATTTGAAGGGGCAAGACCTGATCGACCATATCAAGAGCCACTGGGAAATGCAACAGAGTCCTTATGTCCTGCCATGGAGACTCCTCGCTCCTGTCGCCCCTGAGTTGACAGTCAGCCTCGAGTTTACTGCCAAGTGGGTCGTGTCAGCATGCAGTCCTTCTAGAAAGCACCTTGATTCCGTTGGAAAACATAAGCTTGGTGTTTCATTTTTATTGTTTTTACTCCTAAAACTTACTAGGCTTTTTCTCAGCTTAGCTCTTAAGAAAAATGTCATTGTTCCTAACTGGACCATAGGTGAGCACGTTTGGAGGGCTGACTCTGCCACCCTTGACTCTTAGGGGAGGAGGTGGCTGCTGTCTACTGCTCAGTCCCAAATTCTATAACGTCTCCAGCCAGAAGAGAATCATACCAGCTGCCTCTTCTTCCAGGTCCTGCCAAGATTTAGTCCCACCTGGTTCCAACTTTCCCAGACCCTTCTCTCTGTCCTCCTTACTTATCAGTCCCTTGAAACTAATGCAAAACAATGAGTGATTTTTATTCTTTCATCTTTAGATTCTTATTGATGACAATGAACATTAGCTACTTTTGAAATACAATTTTTCAGTTTATAATATTTTATTATTCAACATTTTATTATGAACATTTTCAAACAGAGCAAAGTTCAAAGTAATGTACAAAGTTCAAAGTAACACCTATATAGCACCATCTAGAATCTACATTTAACATTTTGTTTTACGTGCGTTATCACATTGTCTATGCTCCCTCTGTCCATCATCAATCCATCTTATTTTCTGACACATTCTGAAGATGCAGACATTAGTACACTTCACCTCTTTGGTGTGTAGATCATTAACTAGAGTTCAATATTTGCCTAAGGGTTTTTTGGTGTTTCTATTTTGAGACAAATTTTTCAAACAGAAAAATGAACAAATCTCACATGTACATATGCTGAGTTTGGACAAATACATACACACCTGGGTAATTGAAACCTCTGTCAAGATACAAACATTGTCATCACCCCCAGGAGGTTCCCTCGAGCCCTTTCCTGGTCTGTTCCCACCCCCACCCCAGAGGCAACTGCTGATCTGATGTTTTTTACCATCGATGGTTTTGCCCATTTTATTCTAGAATTTCACATAAATAAAATCTTACAGCATGACTCTTCTGTGTCTGGCTTCTTTGGCTCAGCGTGTTTTTGCAATTCATCAGTGCAATAGAGTGGTATTAATAGTTCGCTTCCCCCTTTTGCTAGTCATATTCCACCATGACCATATCACAGATTGTTTATCCATACTCCTGCTGATTGCAATAATTACCTTAATAAAGGAAATGATTCTTTAATGAATTTATAGTTAGATGCTTCTGCCTTTTTGTCAAGAATTCTCTCATCTAATGCGAACTGGGTCTGAGTCCTGGTTGTCAGGAGCCTAGCTGTTGAAATCAGAAAGTTCTGAGTTTCTATTTCTGTTCCAACTGTTACTAATTAGTTGACCTTGGACCAGTTACCCAGCCACTCTGCACCTTACTTTTCACATCTGACAACTAGGAATAAAAATATCTGAATGATATACATTGCTTATCAGGATTAGAGTTGTTCATTCATTCCTTTGCTCATTCATGTAACAATAGGTAACAAGCATCTGGTCTGCTGCATTCCTTAAGCTCCAAGAAAAAACAACAGGAAACAAAAACAGGCAGAGACCTCATGGGGCTTTCTGGCTGATGGGCTACCAGGACACTAAACAATTAATTGCACAATTAATTATTTAATTGCCATTGTTATCAGTGCTGCAAGGGGAGATGTGACAGCTGCTAAGAGCTTGTAACATGGTTGTTCAAGGAAGGTGAGCATGGAAAGACGAGCTAGAGTGAAGCTGGCAAAGAAGGAGCCTTCCAGGCAGAAGGAGCCACAGTGCTCCAAAGCTCTCTGGAGGGAAGGTGCACTGCATGTTGGGAGAACTGGAAGAGGCGATGTAACCTAAGGGTGCAGGTTTAATGTATGTAAAGTGATGGAGAAGGAAGGTGAAGGAGGGAGGGTTGGTTTTAAGCAGATGTTTGAGATTTGTGTCTTACACAGGTCGCTGGCTGCCGTGTAGAGACTGGGTTGGCAAAAGCTCAGAGTGTGTATGAGTTAATTCAGGCTGCCATAACAAAATACCACAGACTGTGTGGCTGAAACAACAGAAATTAATTTTCTTGAAGTTCTGGAGGTGGGAAGTCCAAGGTGAAGCTGCTATCAGGGTTTCTGGTAAGATCTCTCTTCCTGGTTTGTAGTTGGCCACCTTTTTGCTGTGTCCTTCACGTGGCCTTTCCACTGTGTGTGGATGGAGAGAGATATCTTTTTAGAGGGACACCAGTCCTATCAGATTAGGGCCCCACCCTTATGACCCCACTTAATTTTAATTATTTCCTTAATGGCCCTATCCTCCCGTGTAGTTACTTTGGAAGTTAGAGCTTCAATATAAGAATGTCCACAATTCAGTCCACAACAGGGTGGATGCAGGGAAACCAGTTAGGAGGTTAGAGGAAAAATGCTAACGGCTTGGACTAGGTGTTGGCAACGGAAATGAAACAACACTGAGCAGAAAAATCTACCAGAATCAGTGCTAGACTTAATGGGGAGGGAGGAAGAGGTGTCGAGGATAACTCGTAGGTTTCTATGATAAATGTAGTGTTGAATAGTGGCCGCTGAAAAGATATGTCCATGTCCTAACTCTTGGAACCTGTGACTATGACCTTATTTAGAAAAGGGGTCTTTGCAGATATAATTCAGTTGAGAATCTCTAGATGAGATCATCCTGGATTGTCTGGATAGGCCCTAAATCCAACTATAAGTTTCCTTATAAGAGACAGAGGGTAGAAGACACACAGAGAAGGCTGTGTGAAGGGACAGGCGGAGACTGAGGTGATGTGGCCACAGAAGCCACCAAAAACTGGAAGAGGCAAGAAAGGTGTCTCTCCAGAGCCTTCAGCGAGACGTACCTCTCTGCTGACACCTTGATTTTGGACTCTGGTCTCCAAAACTGTGAGATAATAAATTTCTATTGTTTAAAGTCACCAGTTTTGTGATAATTTGCTAAAGCATCCCTAGACAACTGATCCAGGAGTAATTGAATATGTGACGGTGACATTCACAGAACAAGGGAAATGTGGGCGGGGCAAGTCTTGCGAGACAGGAGGAAGAGTATGAGTTGAGATTTAGAAATGTAGGATTTGGGGTGACTTTTGGATGTCAAGGAGATGAAACAACAGCAGCTGGGGTCACAGTAAATACTCAATAATTGATAGCCATCACCATTCTCATTTACTTTTGGAATGCTCCGATATTAGAAGATGTGGTTGTTCCTCTTAAGCATATCTGATTTCCCTGTAATCCTGGGATGGAAGTTTGAAGTTCTGCCAGCGACAAAGCAAAGTTCAGGTCTTTCCCTGCAATTCCCCTGTTTGGACACAAATATTTCCTGGTACAAATTTCTGTTTGTACCTCTTCACCTCAGGCTGATACCAGTTTTGTACCCACTCGGAAAGTCTACATCACAACTTTCCAGAAGGAGCTGAGGGAGGCACAGTTAGGCCACTTTTCCCGCCTCCCCTTCTTTTACCCACAGAGCGGCTGAGCCCTGCTGAATCCATTGGCAGCATAAGTCCGCCACCTTGTGGACACCAGCAATGCTAACAGCCTGGTCATATCCTCAGGATTAGAGAGAAAATGGTTTCGAAGACACTTAACTTGCCTACCTCCAAATTCAGCTTCCACTAATCAGGCTCTAAAAGTTAAGGGTATGGGTGTGAAATCTTTCTGGTCTTTAAAATAGCTAAGAGGCCAGCAAAATGAGAGCAAATTTCTCCAGAGTCTCTTCATCGCACTCGGGCGAAAATCAAACTCCTAAACCAGCACCTTTCCAGCCTCATCTTTCTCCCCTCATACCCAGCCTTGGTGAACGTCGGGACCCAGGACCTTTCCCGTGCTCTTCTCTCTGCTTTAATCACTGGTCCATGCCTTCTGCACCTGCATTCACCCCTTTCATCTTCCAGGTCACAGCTGAAAGTCACCTCTCCAGGGAGTTTCTCGAAGCCCGTGGAGGAGGTCCAGTTCCCCTTGTTTCACACCTCCCCACAGCCGCCCCCACTTTTCCTTCACAACACGAACCACAATCACTTGCTGTGATCACCTGCTTGTCTGTGTGATTATTATCTAGTCTATAAACTCCACGGGGCAAAGACCGTGTCTCTTCTGTTCACAGTCACATCCTCAGTCACCAGCGTAGTGCCTGACACTTAGTAAGACCTGAATAAATGTTTAGTGAATGGATGAAATAAATGGCTCAGTGAGTGTTTCACACTGATGAGGAACGTACTTTTGGGTAGAAATATACCGTGTTTCCCTGAAAATAAGACCTAGCCGGACCATCAGCTCTAATGCGTCTTTTGGAGCAAAAATGAATATAAGACACAGTCTTATTTTAATATAATATAATATAATATAATATAATATAATATAATATAATATAATATAATATAATATAATATAATAATATAATATAATATAATATAATACCGGTCTTATATTCATTTTTGCTCCAAAAGACGCATTAGAGCTGATGGTCTGGCTAGGTCTTATTTTTGGGGAAACAGGGTACGAGGTTGGACAATGAAGTTCATGAACTCATCATAGAAAAAGTGCTCCATACCTCATTGCTGAATATCACTAGGTTGCCTTCCAAGCACTCCCCTTGGGAAGCTATGCACCGAGGCCAACGCCTAGTCCACCCTTCAAAGCAATTTTGGAACTCTTTCTGGAATGACCATCAGAGCTGTCGTCGTCATATTACCCTTGATGTCCTGAATGTCATCAAAATGTCTTCCTTTCAATATTTCCTTTATCTTTGGGTAAAGAAAGCAGTCATTGGGGGCCAGACCAGGTGAGTAGGGAGGGTGTTCCAATACAGTTACTTGTTTACTGGCTGAAAACTCCCTCACAGACAGTGCCATGTGAGCTGGTGCATTGTCATGATGCAAGAGCCATGAATTGTTGGTGAAAAGTTCAGGTCGTCTAACTTTTTCACGCAGCCTTTTCAGCACTTCCAAATAGTAAACTTGGTTAACTGTAGCTTTCTCAAGTTGGTAGGAATGCATACTGAATAATCCCCTTTGATATCAAAAAAGGTTAGCAGCATCGTTGCAACGAGTTTGCGAACTTCATTGTCAGACCTCGTATGTGGCGGGTGAGTTGAACTGTATGCAGTGTCCTTCGGGTGGTGTAAAGGGACATCGAGGATATCAACGAACACTACTTGAGCCACGTATCTTTCACTAACAACCACTACGAGTCAGCTTTAAGGCTTTCATAACATGGTCTGAGTTTTGCTAAGAGTACTTCATGGAGTCCTTCATGGAAACGAGATGGGTTTTGCAGAAGCAAATCAATCCTTGCTGTGGTGAGGTGCATGTCTGCTTTCAGATACTTTAGGAGCAGCCTGTATATCCCTCCTTCCTCCAAAACTTCCCTGACACAGAATCAGCAGACTGGAGAGAAGAGGAAACCATTGCTGATATGATGTGGTGGGCAGAAGAAGGTGGATGGCACGATATCTGGTACAGGACAGGGTTCTTGTTCCTTGTCAGCCCTGTCCCTGAAGATGTTATCCAGTGAGTGTCACCAACACCCACACTTGCCAGACGGTCCTACGGGGAGAGGCTCCACTCACCAATGATGACCCTGCCTCAGAATTTATCCACTCACCCCTCACTCCTGAGTAGCTGACCACACCTGCCAGGACAGATAATGGAAAGTTAGAAGGTAAACGAGTCTGTAAAAGACAAGTGTCCTATTAATATATTCTTAGAAACACACCTGGCTCATTGACCAGACTGTGTTGGTGCCAACAGGTCAGCACATGCCTGTACTCTGTAAACAATCTGGGTATGAAGCCACACTGTCCAGAACTGGGGTTCTAGGATCACAGCAAAGAGAAGGACTGAGCTTATGCAATGCTCAATCACTTGAGCCCCTAAGATGGCCCGACAAGGAAACGTGAGTGGCATGTCCAACGGAGCAAAGTGCCTCTCCAGCCTGTGCTGGGATAGCCTGGGCCTGCCCTGCCTTCTGGATGGACATGACTCTGTCTGAACTTTCACAGCCCTCTGCGAATACTCTTCTTTCAGATATGTTCATGCCTTTGTCAGCTGTCTTTCAATCCAGTGGCCCTGGGAGGCTATCTGTGTCTTTCTGTGAGTTTGCCAGTCTCTGTTTCATTGCCTACCATTGGATTTATAATCCCACTCCCAGAGAAGCAAGCACCTCTATGTCCAAGTTCTTGGAGGACAGATGTCCACATGCTGCCCAGGCACTGCTGGGTTGTGGAGAAGAGAGTTCCCCTCGCCTGGCACCAGTGGCTGATTGCTTTCATGATGCTGCCACTGACAGGTGGCCAAGGGGTAGCTCAGCAGGATGAAGGTCCTTCGTGCTACCCTCTGTGTGGAGAGAAGCCAGCGTTGACAGGCCCCTACTCTCTTTGAAACCAGCATCTCTATAGTAGTGTAGCATTGCTGTGAAAAGGGACAATGAAATGACCCCTCAAGTAAAACTCTCTGGGATAGTGGATTCATTTAAACTTATTTCTCACTACTTTTCAGACGAAGACTTCTCTTCCCTGTCTTTGCAAAACCTGGACAAACATACAGTGGGGGTGGGGAGTGGGGTAGATTTCAAGCATTGTCTTAACTACTAGATCATGATTATACAAGTCATCATTCTGTGTCACAAGTGAAAAAAACCCAACCCACACAAGCTAATAGATAAAGGAGGGACTTAGTCAGCTCACAAAACTAAATAGTCAAGAGGTAGTTTCCAGCTTCAGGTGTAACTGGATCCGGAGTCTCAAGTGATGTCATCAGCCTCCTTTATTTCTGAGTTCTGCTTCCTTTCCATGAGTTCATCTTCAGGAAGATTTTCTCCTGGCAGCTCCAGCTTATATGTTACCAGCTCAACACACTCAGCAAAAAGAAAGATTCTCTTTAATAGTCCAGCTAGGGCTACCAGATTTAGTAAATGTGTGGGACACACTTATACTAAAAAATTATTCCTAGCTGATCTGAAATTCAAATGTAACTAAGCATCTTGTATTTTAACTGACCACCCTCAGTGTAGCACAGGTCCTAGGGCTGAATCTGGGTAATTGGATCACATACCATCCCATACCAGGTCAGGAAGATGGGCTATGCAAACTGGCAGGCCAGAGAAATGAACACTGTGCAGACAAAACCAAAAACATGTCCACATAGTGACCTTGAAGGTCCCAAACAACAGTGAAAATTGTAAAACTTCATGGTGGTTGTATGTCACACAATAGTTTACCAATTATTTTCACACCCCTCTTTCTTTGTCACCCATACCTGTTTGGTTGGCAGAGCAGATATTATAATCACTCCCTTATTACTTTGTTCAGGCTGCTATAACAAAGCACCACAGACTGGGGCGGGGTGGGGGGGGTGCTTAAACAACAGACATCTATTTTCTGAGTATAGTTCTGGAAGCTGCAAGTCCAAGATCAAGGTGTCAGCAAAGCTGATTTCTTCTGAGGTTTCTCTCCTTTGCTTGCAAATAGATGTCTTCTTGCTGTGTCCTCACATAGTCTTTCCTCTGTACATGTCTATGTCCAAATCTCCTCTTCTTATAAAGAAAGACATCAGTCATATTGGATTAAGGCCCAATAAACATTGTAATTTAATTACCTCTTTTAAGACCCTATCTCTAAATACAGTTACATTCTGAGGTCCTAGGGGTTAGGACTTCAACATATAAATTGGCATGGAGGACACAATTCAGCCCACAACACTCTACCCTCTCCTTTCTCTCTCTCTCTCTCTCTCTCTCTCTCTCTCTCTCTCTCTCTAAAGAACAGGACAGTGAGGATGGTCACAACTTGCCCCCAGCCACAGGGCTGATTTAGTGGTGGGACTCAGTAAGGAGCCTTGCCCAATTCCAAGCAGTGGCAGCCGCTGCTGTGCCTGCCCACCCTCTGCCCGGCCTTCATCCCCTTGTGTGCCCACTGTTTATACATGCCACCTACTGCCAGAGTGCAAGCTCCCTTCCTGGAGAGCACCCAGCAAACCCACCTTCATGGTCCCTGCACCTCAGGCTGGACCAGACACCCAGCAGATGATATAAGCATTTATATCATCTCGAAAGGAAGGAAACAGAAAAAAAAAAGAAAAAGAAAAAAAAAAACCCTAAAGAGTTTTAGATTTAGTTTAAATGAGGAAAGGACAGGAGCACGTGCTCATGATTTGACGTGATAAAGACTCTAGAACAGCACAAATGATGAGCCCTATGGATGTGTAAATGAGCCTGGGGGAAAACTAATCAGAAGGGTAAATTACAAAACAGAAAAAGACTAAAACAAGTGAGGGAAGAATAGTGAATATTTTAGTTGCTTTGGTTCATAAGAAATTCATGAGCACTGAGTGTGAAAATGTTGGTTTTGGTGGTGGGAAAGAATTGTAAATATGTATAATATGTAAATACTTTTATAATAAAAACCCATGAAGATAAATGAGGCTGCCTGCAGAAAAGCTGTGAACTCTGTAAGATGCTAATGCAACTCTCGTCACTCTAAGAAATTACCATAATGCTTACAGGGCTTCGAAAGTTCCTGAGCTTTGGAAATAAATGCATAAATTCTAAATACTAACCAGAAAACTCTCTCTCTGTCTCTCTCTCTCTCTGTCTGTTTCTCTGTCTCTCTCTGTCTCTCTGTCTCTGTCTCTCTGTCTCTCTGTCTCTCTGTCTCTCTCTCTCTCTCTCTCTCTTTTATTCTTTTTCTTTTTTTAATCTGAGGAAGACAGCGTTAGGGACGACGAGCACTGAAATCGGACCTATACGGGGTCAAATACGACTTCCCTCCGTCACCGATGAGCTGTGCAGCCTTGGGCGAGTCGCCCAGTGTCTCTGCACTCACTCTCCCCGTCTATGAAATGGGGGAAACGCCATCTACCCGCGCCGCGTTTTGGGGAGGAGCAAATGGGAAACATCGCCCAGCTCGAGCAGTGTTACTTCGCTGCCCGGCGCGCGCCCACCAGTGGCCACTGGACGACAGAGGCCCCGCCGGGGAACGAGGCCGGGGCGGGACGCGCCGGGGCGCGGCGGACGGAAGGGGCCGGCCCGGTGGACTCGCCGCCGCCCCGCCCCGCCGCTCTGCCAGAGCCCATGGCGCCGGCCGAGGGGCGCTGGGTGCCCGCCCTGTGGAGGGCCTGCAACGGGCTGATGGCTGCCTTCTTCGCGCTGGCCGCCTTGGTGCAGGTCAGCGGCCCGGCCCCGGGAGGCGGGCGGCGGGCGGTGGGAGAGGGGCCTGCGGGCTCCGCAGGAGGCCGGAGCCAAGCTTCTCTCCAGGCCCCGCATGCAGTATAGACTCACAAGCCGACAGGGTCGCAGAGGCTGGCAACTAGAATTGGGGCTTATGCTTCGGGAACCCCCACTTCCTCCCCCGTCAGACACTCATGTGTTCATGTGATCTCACCACACCCTCTCTTTTGCTCGAATGCTGGAAGGAGCTAATTCAGAGTGTGTCACTTTGAAAGGGACCTGAGCTGAAGCACCCTTGGCACCTTTCTTAATATTCAGCCTGTGTATAAAAATGAATACAATTCAGGGTCTACGACAGGTATCCGAACAAAACCCTTTTATAGCACAATTAGACTTTCACGTCTGCTTTGGGCCCCCTTCATAATAGCTTTCCTCATTCCTTGAGACCAAAAGACCCTTAAAATACCCATTCTAGGTTTGGCTCACCCTTTTCAGAGTTCCTGTGCAGTTCTTTACAAAAATATGTGCTGTATGTTCACACCATCTGCTGTGTTCAGCCAGAAGCCCCATCACCCATCATGATCTGCTGGACTATGTCTTATTCCTAGTTTGTATCCTCGGTGCCTATTGCAGCACCTGGCACAAATCAAATATCTGAAATGAATCAAAGGGCAGACCAACGACAGGAATGAAACCTGACGGTATGTCTGCTAACACCGGATGTTTTGGCATTCCAGGTAAACGATCCAGATGCGGGACTCTGGATGGTGAGTATCAGCTGCTTTCCTCCATCTGCGAGAATTGTAAAACTGCACCACACACAATATTACTTATTTCTTTGCTACCACTTAAAAACTTAGCAATCAAATCCTTTGAAAGCTCTTTTCCCTAAAATATTAGGGGGAAATGGGTCAGAGTGATAAAAATGTGTGTGTGTGTGTGTGTGTGTGTGTGTGTGTGTGTGTGTGTGTTCAGAATTTTCCAGAGACATAGGGGTCTTTCAGCAGTATTCTCTTTGAATAAAATGGTCCAACTGAGGACACTTTTTTGAAAACATAGAGTGGACCTTTCAAGGTCAAATGAACCATTCTTCATGAGAAACTCCAACAAACATCTGACCAGAAATGGCTGGCTTAAATTAAAGTTTGTGGTTCTGCTAATTCTGTGAGTTATATTTACAAAGTAATTAAAGCCCACACACCTACAATACACATTAAACCAGTGCTCTAACAGAACCATTTGGAGGAGGGGAGGGTCCTTCCATGCATTTTCGGAAATACCTGGATTTTCTTTCAATACAGATACACAGACCATACAATATCACCAATGAGATGATTTTAGGCTTTGGAATAACGTGAACCATGTACAGATGAGCAAGTGAAAGCACTTGGAATTATAATGCAAAATTCTAGTCAGTTATTTTTAGTGTAGTGGAAGTGCATTCTCATATTGCTTATTGTCCAGACTCACATGTCCCTGAATCAAATCAAATTATCTCTTCCTTAGCACTCTGGTCCATATCCCGAGCTACAAATATTATTTCCCTGCAAACAAGTCTCAAATATCCAGCTTAATGTTAAATTTACAAAAGACTGCTACCGTGTTTCCCACAAATAAGACCTAGCAGGACAATCAGTTTTAATGCATCTGTTGGAGCAAAAATTAATATAAAACCCAGTCTTATATTATGTTATATAAGACCGGGTCTTACATTATAGTAAAATAAGACCAGGTCTTATATTAATTTTTGCTCCAAAAGACGCATTAGAGCTGATTGTCTGGTCTAGGTCTTATTTTGGGAGAAACACGGTAGATATACCCACCTGTACATCACACTGGCTCCTCAAATACACCCAAGTTCCTACCCAGGATCTTTCCCTTCAAAACCCACTCCTCCTCCTGACTCACCCTTTTTTATTACCAGCAGAATCATTCAGAGTCATCCTTGATGAAAACCTCGGTCATCTGTTCCTCACCGCTGTCTTTGAGATCCCCTAAAAAAAAAAAAAAAAGCAATCCAACAACAAAAAACCCAATCTAGGTTTAAGTGCTTATCTGTACAGTACCTGTACATTTTACCTTTCACTTCATGTTTAGATGATGTAATATGAATAATAAACACCGTATCCCCACAGACATCCTCCCTTATTTCCAGGTTAGCCCTCCATTACCTCCCACAGGGACCCTTGGAATGGCTTCCTAACTCTTCTAGCTGCATGTAATCTCTTTCACTCCAGGAACACTTATTATATTTTGCTTCTTGCTTCAAAAACTTTTCTCATTTCCCACGATGGGTAAGTTGAAACTCTCTAACTTGGTATTCAAGGCCCACCATAATATGGCCCCAACCCATTTTTTCAGTTTGGTTTTGGAAGCCCAGTCCATCAATAATAGTTATAGTGGCTTGCCCCTAGAATTCTTGTATGTCATACTCAAGCTTCAAGATCCACCTCAAACGCTCTCTCTCACCCCCCAAAATCTCTGTCTTTCCCATAAGTTCCAACCATCCTTCCTTTGAGCCTTTATTGCAGGACTAACACATTCTGCTTTGCGCTAGAGTTGGCTCCGGACATGCCAGCTCCCAGGGGGACAGGGGCTGGTACCTTCTTCTTGGTGGCCCTCAGGCAACATAACATCGTGCCTTCCTATAGCTGTCCTTCCCTTATTGACTCCTGAATGAATGAAAGAATGAATGGATGCATAGATGAACGAATACTAGTTTACTGCGCCTTGGGGGCTTGTACTGCACCTTACTCATTTCCATGTTCCCTATTCCATCCTGCTCATGGAGCATACTTCCATGTTTCCCCAAAAATAAGACCTAGCCAGACCATCAGCTCTAATGCGTCTTTTGGAGCAAAAATTAATATAAGACCCGGTCTTATTTTACTATAATATAAGACCAGGTATAATATAATATAATATAATATAATATAATATAATATAATATAATATAATATAAGTATAATAATATAATACTGGGTCTTATATAAGACTGGGTCTTTATGATATAATATAATATAATGTAATACCCAGTCTTATTTTAATATAAGACCGGGTCTATATAATATAATATAATATAATATAATATAATATAATATAATATAATATAATACCGGGTCTTACATTAATTTTTGCTCCAAAAGACGCATTAGAGCTGATGGTCCAGCTAGGTCTTATTTTCGGGGAAACACGGTTATATCAAGACACATGCAGGAGCAAATAATACAAAACCTGACTAACATCAGGTTATAAAACTACAGAATATCTCACTTAGCAAGAAGTCCAGAGGCAGCTGCTTAATGGCCAACAGCGTCACCAAGGACCCGAGCTTCCTCTTTCTTCTCTGTCATCCTCAATGTGTGATATGTCCTCTAATGTTTACAGAATGGCTGCTGCAGCTCCAAACCTCTCTTCCCCAGACAAGAACATCACAAGTAGGAAGACACAGGCAAGAGCAAAATGAGTTTTCTCCTGTGCTTTCCTCCCTTTTATCAGGGAAGAAATGTTTCCCAGGAAGCCCCGCAGGCAGGCTGCTATTCAGTTTGTACAAACAAATACGCTTGTTCAGTACCCATGCGTGTTGGTTGTTAAATGCTTCGACTATCAGCCTCGCCCCTAAAAGACTTTTCCTTACATTTCACTGCTGGAATATGACCACCCCTTGCTGCTAAAGTGGCTGGGAAAACAAATTGGCTTTTCAGTTTTTATAGTGGCAAAGAGATAAGGGAGAGCAGTATTAGGAATGACTGCTATGGGACTCAATGACTGTGTGCTGAATTAAACTAAGTATTATAAATAAATATGATGATACCCTTAGTTTAAAAACCTACCAACAAAAAGTGGGTTCTACTGAGTTCATTACTGAGTGTTTATATTGTGCATTGTTTTTACTTGTGTACTAAACACAATTATTTTCGGTATCTCTGCCCTCAACAAAAAAAAACAGTTATCTCATTCAAGATAGAGAAAAGCATTTAAATAAGGATCAATATGGCACAACTGCCATGGGAAATCATTACTTAGTTTTTAGGGTTGTTTTGTTCATATATTTACAATACACTGAAATAAAATCTTAGACCCTTTAATCTATTAATCACAAATATCTGATACATTTTAAAATCTCTGCCAAACATTTCTTATGGAGAGCACAATTAAACATTGCATGTTCTCTGTGTGTTTAACTTTCTCCCCCCCCCATCCCCCCAGCTAAATCATGTTAGTTTTTCACTGGAGGAAAATTAACTCCTTACTACTCTAAGTGTTGTCCTTGAAAGAACAACCGCAGTATCCCCTGGAAGCTTATTAGAAAGGCAGAATGCTGGGCCCTACCGCAGGTCTCTAGAACCAGATACGCATTTTAATAAGATCGTCAGGAAATTCATATATACATTCAATTTTGGGAAGCACTGTCTCGCCCTCAGTAGCATGACTGCCCACCTGTGAGAGATGACCTGACTTGGACATACTGATATTGGCCAATAGTCCAGTAATCATAGGAAAGATGAAGAGTGTAATCCAGATCCTCTTCTCTCACCAGGGTCAGGACAGACATGTTTTTATAGTGACAGCCAATCATTTAAAATGTACAGCTCCAACAACTTCCAAATGAACTAAAATCTTCTGACATAAGCATCGTCATTGATGTGGTTACACAGCTACATTTCTGGGAAAGTCCCCAAACTTCTTATAAACCTAGTTGTCCTTTGCCTGCAACACACAGGCAATGGCAGGTTTGGCTGGTCTGCTGGCTATGAACGAGGCTTGAAGAAAACAGGGCTTCTTCGGGGCCAGTTTTCCAAACCAACTCACCAGCAGTTTCCAGGATGAAGACCCTGGTCTTCTTATTGAGCACATCTGATCATCCCTCATCAGTAAGCTTTCTTTGGCCTCACTGCAGAGAGGCAATAGTGGGCTGGATGGTCCATGGGGCCAGACCCAAGAGGGCCATCTAGCTAATAATTATAGCTGCTCCTGCCCTACTTTTCAAAGGGCCTTTTCTTTTATGTGAATGGGGAAAGGCTATTTGGGCATGGATGTTGCTTAGGAGAGCTTAGGAAGTCGGCGTGTCGAGACCCAAACTTTGCTCAATGCTAGAGCTCAAAGATGAGTAAGACTTTCCTGGAATAGCCTTCAGTCTAGGAGGAAGGCAGATAAAATTATTTTACAACCCAACATGGTAAGTGCCATAAAAGCTGAGATTACCACTTCCTCGATTGTTACTGAAACCTAAGGTAAATCATGGAGACTGATGACCACTGATGTCATTGTTCTTTACTTCATAGATATCTCTGAACATCTGTGTTGGGCATACATCTTAACTCACGTGATCTCTCTTTTTGCTAACAGGTTGTGTATACAATTCCTGCAGTGCTAACCCTGTTTGTTGGACTTAACCCTCTTGTCACAGGTATGACCCTTGGATTAGGAATGGAGATAATACTACTACTTGTGAATGAATGAATGGCTGTAAAACAGAGGCTTTATCATATGTTTATTTTGTAACCTTCTACTTTGACCCCTTACGTATATATCTGTCTTGGGTGGGTATACATGTAAAATCAGATTTCCTTATAATGAGAATCTATCTGCCCATCCTCCAGGAGAAAAATGGGCTCTCTGGGTCTTTTTTCTCATTTCTGATAATGATTGGGAGCTAAGTCTAATCTAGATCATCCTAAGGCATCTTCAGGAAAGCCTCACAAGGACTCGCCATATTAAGACAGTCTATCAGTTTGGAACCCCAGATCTCTGACACTGGTGTGGAATAGTAGTCATGCAGTTTAGCTTATGAGAGCGAGAAGGGCTCCAGTCATGGCAACAAAGTGCTAACCTGGTCTGCATACGCAGTGGTGATCAATGTCTAGTGTATATTTACTCTTATCAAATTCTTTTTAGACCATTGTCACTCCCATTAATTTTACTATTTTGAATTCATTCAAAACCTATGTATATGAACTGCTACTTACATAGAGAAACTGTTTATATCGTCTATAACAAATATCTAGATTTTTTGTTAATATAGGTTGCTCTCCCTAGTCTCCCTATGTGCTGTCATAATACCCCCAGCAATTTATTGCATGCTTTTATGTTTCCTCCTCCTAGACTGTAAGCTCCTTAAGAGCAGGATCATTTTTAACCCATCTTTGCACCAGCTGAGCTTAAATATAGCCAAGAATATGGTAGCTGCCTAATGTTTGCGAATGAATAAATGAATGGCGGTAAAATAGAGGCTTAATCATATATTTATTTTGCAACCTGCTCCTTTGGACTCCTTACATGTATATACCAGGTGGGTATACATGTAAAACTTCACTTAAAAAAGCTGGTTTGTATTGCCCTCGGGCTACCTACCTGAATTAGGGGCAAAACATAGCTGCTTCACCTTTTATGGCCTTAAAAACTCTTAACAAACCTTTAAGTTCGAGTTTTATACTATAAAAATGTCTTACAACAGAAAAAAAATACACTTGACATTGTTTACTAACATTTTATTAATGGGGACTATTAGTCCTGCAGGTTATTCTTCCTTTTCTTTACGACAGCTTCTATTAGTGGGGCTTGAAAGTTCTTAGGGCCTTAAAATAAAGACTAATGATTCCCACATGGATGGGGAAAACTCTTGTCCCCTAGGTGCCTGGGTTCCTTGTGTAGGTCCCTAGAACTCTGTCTGCATGGTTAAGGCATATCAGTTAGGGCTCCTTAGTTGTGAGGAAGGGAGAAAACTCAAATGGGCTCCAAGTACAAGGAGCTGTATTAGGATACGTTACTGAGAACTCAGGCCAGGCTGGTGCTGGCTTCAGGCACGCTGGTGGCTCAGAACGTCAACTTCTCTGCACTCTCAGTTCCACCACCCACTGCAGACTTCAGTGCTGGGCTCCACGTGGTAGCTCTGCAGCTCAAAGTTCATATCTTCACCACGCCAAGTCCAGCAGAACATGGAATCCACTCCCTGATATCTCAGAATTGAATTGTTGGCCCTGGTTTGCCTTATGTTCATCCTGAGCCAAATCACTGTCACTAAGGGGATGAAATGCATTGGTTGACCTAACTAAGGTCCAGTTATCTGGGACATGTGGACAGCGGTGTGGGAAGGGGTGATCCCCAAAGAAAATAAGGGCAGTCACCATATAAAGGGGAGATGCTGGACAACCAAAATAATAAATGTCCGTTTAAGTTTATAATTACTGCTTTAATCTCTGTGACATCCCTCAAAATGAAGGAAAACTAAACCCCAGCCTTTTCTGAATACTTTACCTAAAGCAGACTACAGCAGATGCAAAGAGATCATTTTTCTCTGGGATGTGATTCCATGAGTAACAGCATCAGGGTTTCTGTTTTTAGGTAACCTGATTTGGAAGAGTGTCTCTGCAATACACATGTTCGTTTGTATTGTGTGGGCTGTCGGCTTGGCACACTACCTCCTGCTTCACACCCAACGGAACATCGTACATGAGGAAGAAGGCAGGTGAGCAGTGACTTTTGCTCTCTGGAAGGAGTGGGGAAGAACTGAGAAATCTCCTGTTCCTTTACACCTTAATCTGTGCACAGTGATTTAAGCCCTCCAATTATACCATGAAGAGCAGGGGAGGTATTATCTCCTTTGTAAGTTCAAGAAACTGAAGAAATGATGGAGCCAGGATTCAAGCCCAGTACCGTCTACCATATGTCATGATTACTACAGGCAACCATCACATGTTACAGTATGTTACCATCAAGGCAGTTGGAACTTGACCCCCTTACAGTAAGCAAGAGTACTGTACAGTAATAGTCCAGTCGAATAAGGTGAAAGAAAACTCCAGCAGCATTGTTTCAGTTCTGGTTCAAGCCAAAATGTTACCTACAAGTGTGATCGGCCACCGCAGAGGTCAACCTCATTCAGCCTTGCCCTGATGTCTCATGTCATCCCCTCCTTTTGTCACAGCCATTTGTTCTTGTTCACCTCTTCCTTTGCTTTCTCCCACCCTTGACTCCCTGGCCTAATACCCCAATTCCGTTACTTTCTATCCCACTGCTAACATCTGCCAACACCCAAATTTAGAGACCTGTAAGTTAAGTATCACTGATGAGGTGCTGCTGTTACAGGCCCTACTCTGGAAAACTGGATCAGGTTGGGTAGGTCGATGGGAATGTAAACCAAATGGGTTGAATCACCTCCAACTTGAAGCCCACAGGTCTGGTACAAAGTGGGGCTTCCAGTGGTACTATGGCCAAATACGATTGTTTTCTACCCTATGTAAAAGGTAAATGCTTTTAACACATATTTCTAAAAGCATATACCCACCGAAATCATCAGTCTGACTCGTATTACAAATCATTCCTCTCCACTAAGATGTGACCCAATTTCTGCAGAATGTGCTCAAATTGTTTATCGATTTGAGCCCAGGTGGCTGAACACACTGAACACTGTGAAACAATGTATAAAGAATGCCTGATCAAATTGAGATTTTCTTGTAGTATTCCTCCCAGTGACAGGAAGTGATTTAGCTGTGTTCTTGTTTGTGTTTTGTTGTTTTTTGTTCACTTGTAAGTTGGGGAACAGTCATAGAACTTATATCTGCTTCCTAAGACGAAATTTTTATATAGGGCTTTAAACAGTGTGAAAAAAAGTAATTTATGAGTCATGCCAGACTTGAAAATATTCTGTAGATACTATGCATCTTGGGGGAAGTCATCCAACAATCAGCAGAATCAAGTGTCATGAAAAGAATGGCTTGATAATACGTAGCTCACTTGTAGCCACGTCAGAAATGTCAAACGTATGCTGTTTTATAGGGAGCTGTTTGGTCTGGTGATTATCACAGCTTGGATGAGCCTGTGCCACAGTTCGTCAAAGTAAGTTGTCCTATCAGATGCATTCATTGTTGATCAGATCAAGTTGGTAAGTGACACTGACACAAATAAAAACAGGAATCTTTTGAAAGAAATCTTTCCTTCCCTAAGGAAAGCTAATAGTTGATTTAAAGTTTCATGATCATTAATACTTTCACAAGTACCATAGTTTCCTATGTGGCCCAGAGTAATCTGGGAGTTGCCAGCCTAAAGGGTGTTCTTCAGGGAGAAGGAAAATGACCTCAGAAGGAAGCTTGGAGATTTAGGGAAGAATGAAGAGCAAATAAAATATAAAAGTGTGAGTACATATAAATGAATATCAACTTTATAAAACAATAATAATGATGTTTTGTGGGACTCAAATATATAAGGAATAAAAATACATGACAAGAGTAGCATATAAATGTGAAGGGTATAACTGAAGGTAGTGTTCTAACACCCTTGAATTGTCTGGGAAGAGGTAAAAGTACCCATGTATATTAGACTTTTATAAGTCAAGGATTCATGTAGTACTCCTTAGGGTAACCAGTAAACGAAAAGAAATTTAGTATACAAGTCAAGAAAAGAGAAGGGAAAAAGAACAAATGGGAAAAATAGGAAACAGATGTTTAGAGAAACCCAAATATATGAGATTACATTAAATGTAAATATTCCAATATTCCAATTAAAAGTCAAAGATTTTCAAAGTGGGTAAGATTACAAACCCTACTAAACACTGCTTACAAAAGACAACCCTTAAATATACAGATACAGAAAGATTGAAAGTCAAAAGATGGAAAAAATATACAATGCAAACACCAACCAAATGAAAGCTGGTATAGCAATTTTAATTTTAAAAAAGCAAACTTAAGGCCAGCATTACAGAGAAAGGACACTTTTTGTTGATTTTTAAAAAATTTTTATTTTGAAATATTCAAACATATACAAAAGCAGAGACTGATATAATGAATCAGATGTACCCATCATCTAGCTTTAACAATTATCATTGTATGTCCAATCTTATTTCATCTATATCACTGTCTTCTCCACACTTAACAGATTATTTTGAAACAAATCCCAGACATTACATTGTTTTATTTGTAAGTATTTCAGTATGTATCTCTAAAAGAGAAGCACTTTAAAAAAATAACCAATCTACCATCATCACACACACAAAATAAAAGAACAATAATTTTTCAGTATGGAGTTTTCCAGTCAGTGTTTACATTTCCCCAATTGTCTTATAAATGCTTCTTCTTGTGTTCTGTATTTCTTATAAATTGGTGGTTAGATCTAGAGGCGTGGCCAGATTCTAGTATTTTTACTATTACTACCAAGTAAGACTACTTCATGGCTTGCTATTATGTACTTCCATCATAATATACATACTTAGCTGTTTTTCTGTAATGTTAATACCGTATTTCCCCGAAAATAAGACCTAGCTGGACAATCAGCTCTACTGCGTTTTTTTTGGAGCAAAAATTAATATAAGACCGGGTCTTATATTATAGTAAAATATAGTAATATAGTAAAATATAGTAATATAATAGTGAACTTATATTATAGTAAAATAAGACCGGGTCTTATATTAATTTTTGCTCCAAAAGACGCATTAGAGCTGATTATCTGGTTAGGTCTTCTTTTTGGGGAAACACAGTAGTCTTTGATGATAATTGCCTAAGCCCATTAATTCATTGGAGTTACAAAACGGTTCTATTCTAATTATACTATTCCTTGATTATTAGCTGGAAAACTTCAATAAAGAGAAACTTCCAGATCATAAGAAGAAAAGGAAAGAAAAAGCTGTTGATTCTTAATTTACCATTTTTCAAAACGAGTTTTTCTTTACTGGGCCTCTTCCAAAAGTGACCAATGAGTTGTTTGTATGTAGATTTAGTAGTACCATTATAAAGTCATGGATTTCAACATAGTTGTTTTTCAGTTCATGGTAGTTATCTTTATTGATGCTTCAACTGTCCCATCTTTGACCAGTGGCACTTATTCAGGTTTGGATCCTGCATTGCTTCTTTTTTTAATATGAGAAAATAAAATTTTAATACATGTGCATGGGGAATTCACATAAACATGAAACTTTCAAAGACATTGAGGCATGTATGTATGACATTTTGGACAAAGGAGAAAAGGCAGAGACAAGGTACTAGATTCCTGAATTCTTTCTGACATGACCCTAGTAATCTTTGATTGCCTTCTGGTATGATAAAATGTTCTCAGGTAATGTACATTTTATGCCCCAGACCTGGAATGAACCATTTTTCCAGAAAGCCCTGGTTACTTTTAATAGGTAATGGTATTTATAGGTCACAATCTCGGCATGAGTGGTGCTCATTGCTACTGGATTGGTGATTGGTTCTTTTTAGTGGACAGAGCTAGGAAATTCACACGTATGTGCATAGTTGTGTGTGTGTGTGCACCATAAATATATATGCACACATATTACACATATATATTTAAAGATAATATGTATTTGTATAAATTTAAAGATATATTTAAAGATAAAATACCTTATGAGTTCGTACTGATTCTAGAAATTCAAATTCAGGAACAGAGCTTTTCATTTAACCTTATCTGTGATCTGACATCAGTATTTCCTTGTAATCATGTCGAAAACTCTCTAGTCTCAGTGACCTCAACTCATTTGACTTATCCCACAACAATCTCAAAATAACGATGATTACTAAAAACAGGATTTTTTATTTTTTGTCGTTGGTAGGGACCATCCCTCTAAGGCAGGGGTGTCCAAACTTTTTTCAACGTTTTTTACCAAGGGCCATATGCAGTAAAATACACAAACAGCTGGGCCACTCACTCGAGGTGAAGTACGTATTGCCTCACCTGGTTTATTTAAGTAAACTAAATATATTTTTGGAATTTGCTGCGGGCCAATTAACAATGGATTGCAGGCCGCAGTTGGCCCGCGGGCCGCAGTTTGGACACCCCTGCTCTAAGGGATGTACATTCAAATTACTTGGGATAGTTACTCTGCATGCTAGTGCTACCAAGTGAATACACAGGTTCATTTATTTCATTTTACTTTTAATTTCTAGGGATAATTTTATTAAAAATACATTTGTTTTATAATTATATAAAATATCTACATGGTCCCAAAGTCAAGTCTACAAAATATAGTCAAAGAACTCCAGCTTCTTTATCCCCCAACTTTATACCCCCCTTTTATAGGTGAAACTTTTTGCAATTTTATGGTTTATCCTTCTATGGTTTCTTAATGGAGCAAATTTGTGCATTTATTTGTATTCCTGCTTATCTTAAGTGGTAGCATATAAGAGAAAACTGTATTGAACACAATTGTCTACTCCTTGAATATTTCCTTACTATATCTTGGAGGTCATTCTGTATTATATATAGAATTTCCTTATTCTGCTGATAGCTCCACAGTGTATTCATCTAGTCCTCTTATCGTTTAGATTGTATACAATCTTTTACTATTAAATATAATGCCAGCAGACTATATTGTCAAAGTTTTGACTTTTACTAATCGGATAGTTGAGAAATGGGTAATTTGCATTTTTCTTATTAGGAGCAAAGGTGGGCATTTTCCTATGATTAAGTGTCATATGCATTTCTTTTTTCTATAAAATACTGGTTCATCTCTGAGTGATATAGGTTTAACCTGTTTCTAGGGTTGTTACTCTCTATTTTTAGAAGCTCTTTACTATAGGTTAATACTACAGACATTAACCCTTTGTGACATAAGCTGAAAAAAAATTATTTTTGCAGTTTATTATCCTTTTACTTTGCTTTACATAAAGTATACTTTGCCGTGCAAATGTAGGTTTTGTTTTTTTTAAATGTTACTAAATTTATCAATCCTTTTCCTTATTGCTCTGAATTTGGAGTCATAGGAAATCTTTCCTTCCTCTCAGATTGTAAAGTAAGTTTTCTTTCAATACATGTATGGTTTAATTTTTATATTTAAATATTTGATCTACTTAGAATTTATCCTAATATAATGGTATAAACAATGCTATACCAATATTATCTTTTTTTACTTTTCGCTATCTGGTGATCTCAACATCAATTATTAAAAAGTGGATTTAAGATGCTAAAGAAAGACACTTTTTAATGACCAACGGTTCATTAAATCAGGTTCAACAAATCATTATATCAGGAAGATAATAACAATTCTAAATTTGTATATAACTAATAACATAGCCTCAGAATAGATAAAACAAAAATGGACAGAACTGAAAAGAAAAATTGAAAATTCTACAATCATCTTGAGACTTTGAAAGATGTCTTTCAGTCACTGATAGAATAAGAAAATCAAGAAAAAATTTCAATAAAGATATAGAAGATTTGAGCTACACAATAAGAAACTTGACCTAATGGATGTGTACAAAACACCAGCACCAAGAATGGAAGAATTCACATTCTTTTCAAGTATACATTGAATATTGACAAAACGACTGTGTATGTTGGACCATGAAATAAGTCCCAGCAAATTTCAGACAATGTTCCTCACCACAGTGCAATAAAGCTAGAATTAATAAAAATAATTAAAAATAATAATTGTACCAATCACTGTATGTTTGGAAATTAGGAAATACACTTCCAAATAACATTTGGGTAAAGAAAGAATCACAATGGAAATGAGACAATATTTTGAAGTGAATGATAAGGAGAATACTACATATCAAAATTTGTGGAATGCAGCTAAAAGTCATGCTTAGAGGGAAATTTATAGCCTTCAATAGATATATTTTTAAAAAGCAAAAAAAAAGAGAGGCTGAAAATCAATGAGCTTAGCTTCCAAGAAGTTAGGAATTCTCCAATTCAAGAAGTTAGGAAAAGAACAATTAAATCCAAAGAAACAACAAGAAAAGAAACATAAGAGGATTTTTATGAACAAGTTTTTGCAAATAAATCTGAAAATCTAGACAAAATGGACAAACTCTTTAAAAAAATACAACATACCAAAACTGATACAAGAAATATTCAGAACAATCCCATAAATATTAAAGAAACTGAGTCCATAATTTAAATTTTTCCTAAAAGAAACTCTAGAACAAATGGCACAACTGGAGAATTTTACCTAACACTTAAGGAAGAAATAATACCAAACTTCAACAAACTCTTCCAGAGAACAGAAAAAGAAGAAACACTTTCCAATTCATTTTATTAGGGCAGAATATCCTTGATATCAAAACTTGACAAGAACATTAGGAAAAAACAAAAAGAATTTACATAGCAATCTCACTTATGACCACAAATGGAAAAATGCTAAACAAAACATTAGCAAATAAAATCCTTCAATATAACTCAACTACCAAATTGCGTTTATTTTAGGAATAGTTAGTTTAATGTTCAAAAACCAACCAATGTTTTCTACCACATGAACAGAATAAAAGAAGAAAATAAACTAACTATATTCTCAACCTATACAAAAAGAGCACTTGATAAAATTCAACATCCATTAATAATAAAAGCTCTTAGAAAACTGGCATACAAGGGAACTTAACCTGATAAAGAGTATCTATGCCAAAGCTTGATACTTAACAGTGAGCAATTGAAACTTTCCCTCTGAGATCAGGAGTGAGATGAGGTTAGCCACTACTGACCCTTCTACTCAACATTATTACAGCTATTGTTCTAGCCAGTAAAATAAGGCAAGAAAGAAATGAAAGGCCCAACGATTGGAAAGGAAAAATTAAACTTTCATTATTCATGGGTGACATGATTGCATACATAGAAACTCAAAAAGTATCTAAAAAGTAATTTGAATATGTGAATCTGGCATGATTGATGAATACTAGGTCAATATACTAAAATCAACTGCACTTTTATTAGCAAGTAACAGAAAATAATAACAAAGTTACTACTTATAATAACAATAAAAAATCAATTCTCTAGGAATAAATCTAGCAGAGAAATGCAAATATCTACACACAAAACTATAAAACATTACAGGAGAACTTAAAGAAGACCTGAATGTTAAAATAAGGAAGACCTAAGTAATTACCCTAAAGTAGTACAGGCTAAACCTATACTGGCAAAAGGATAAACTAGAATGAGACCAACTGGAATCTAGAAACCGATCCATACATACATATATAGACCCTTGACTTACGACAATAGTGGCACCTGCAGGTTAGCAAAGGAAGGAAGTCTTTTCAGTAAACAGTGCTGGAGCAATTGCATATCCATATAGGAAAAAAAAAAGGCAAAAAAATCTCTACTTTACAACTGTAATAAAAATCAATTCCAGACGGAATACAGATCTAATGTGAAAGCGAAACAATAAAACTTTTAGGGAAAAAAAATAATTATTTTCAAGATCTTGGGAGGGAATGTTTTCTTAAACAGGACACTAAAATTCTGAAAAGATCAAATTTAACATTGCTTAGTTAATGACTAGTCAGTTCCTCAAAAGAGTTGAGTGGGCAAAGGCATCTGTAACAGGTAAACAACAAGGATGGGCATTAAGAATATATAAAGAATTCATGCAGATCAATGTTATATTCCAATAAGAAATTTAAGAGAACAAGGATCATACAAAAATATAATGATGTATTTTACCAAATTCCATCTTTACACTTGTTTCCAAAGTAATCTATACTTTTCATTGGATTTTTACTGATAATAATTTTTGTGTGTCTTTATAGGAATCCAGTTGGTGGAAGAATTCAGTTGGCTCTTGCCATAGTGATTGCTCTTTTTCCCTTTACCTCGTGGGTCTACATATACATAAACAAGGAGATGCGGTCCTCCTGGCCAACTCACTGCAAGACAGTAATTTAAATGAAGAATCCTGTTCTTAAAATGAGAATTTTCAATTTTTTATAAACATGAATGATTTTTTTCTTTTTAAACCTAAGAACTTTTTAAGGCTGCCTACAATACAACGTAGGATTAGATGGGACTGGTAAGAGACGGGGTCTCACATTCTGTTGGTTCATAGTATAGAAAAGGCAGTAGAAAAAAAGTTAAGAAATACAAATTCTGACTCAGCTTCCTTACTATCAATGTGACTTGGGCAAATATAAAAGACTTCCTGGAGGATATTTCTTTATCTATAAAGTAGGATTATTACTAGCTCTCCTACTTCCTTATACAGTTGCAAGAATTAAACTAGATAATATGAGAGCACTCTGGAAATATTAAGTGCTTACCAAGGGCTGCCCATGACTAAAATAGAGGGAAGCAGGGCTTGGTTAATATGTACGATAGAAAAAGAAGTTCAAGAGAGGGCGATAGCCCTGAACTAATCTCATCATTATTTAACTGGTACAGTGCCGGGAACTAAATGAGGACTCTAGATAAACCAAATGAACAAGCATGTCTTGGAAAGAAAGGCAAGTTACGATAAAATAAAGGAATTTGGAACAAAAAAGGAAATAGAGAATGTTAATTACATTGTAAATAAAAAATAAAATGAAAATCTACACATATTTTTTTTTTAATGTCAAAAGTAACCTTGTGGAGACCATTTTACAGCTGTACTCTCCGACACGGTCGCCGCCAGACATGTCACACTGAGCACTTGAAATGTGGCGAGACTAACTGAGGAAGTTTTTTTTGTTGTTGTTGTTTTTTAATTTTAATTTAAAAACATATCAATTTAGTTCTTAGAAAATGTAGTGTTTGGAACAACTTGGGTGTCTGAATCTACTTCTTCAACTGCAAATTTTACATCTAATACAGATCAAGTATTTTCAATGAAATTACTGTCCAAATGGATGGGTTATAAGTACAAAACATTAGGTTTTAAAGACATAGTATAAAAAAATGTAAAATATTTTTATATTGATTACATGTTGAAATATTTTAGATATAATGGGGTAAATATATTATTAAAGTTCATTTTATCAATTACTATTTACTTTTCAAAATGTGACTGCTAAAATATTTAAATTACTTATGTGGCTCACATTATATTTCTGTTGGTCAGTGCTGTTTTAGAGCATCTAGGTGGCAACTTTTTACATAGACTACCATCAAACTCTGTAATCAAGACACTACTTCATGAGATTTAAGAAATATTTCACTCAAAAACTTATTAGCACCAATCAAACATCATGAGAGTGAAAACAAGCCTGGTAGTTTGTGTCTTTATTTTTATAGACTTAATATTAAGTATGCTATAAATGTTTGTTAAAGGAGGTAAGCATGTGTTTTGTTCGTTTTACACAATTACACAATTACACAATGGCCAATACACAGTCAGCAATTCTTTATCAAGGTTTAGATGAGGTAAAGGGAAAAAAAATCTAGTTGATACTAAAGCAATTAAAGTAAAATTTATTTTAATGGTCAATAAAATAAATATAAAGGATTTCAATGTTCCAGGATACATTTAGCTTGCATGATATTTATGGCTTTTGTAACTATTAAAATCATACATGAAGAAGTGGACTTATTTGCAAATAATTATATGTAGGACCTACCCATGATTGACTCTATGCTTAAGAGAAATGTTCCAATTTTTTAAAAAAGTAATGTTCAAGATAAAGATACTTTCATCATATCTGCATGTCCCATTATCACACTGAACTCTGTGAATATACAGTTCCTTTTGAATCTCCAAAAGTATCTAAAAGGAACTCACTTTTGGTAGTGTACTGCCTTTAAAAAACATTACTGAAGTTGCTTTTAAACTCCGTAGTTTAATTGAATTTAAGTATTATTAGGTAAGTTGCATATTTCTGTTGTCAAAACCTGTCTTCTCACCAGCTTTGTTTCCTCCCATTGTCACTCTTCTATGTCAGGGTCTCATTATCCACTGCTGGACTGAAGCACAAATCTAGCCACACGTTACCCAGTCCAGAAACCCGAGGGTGCTTCGCTGTGTGACAAGTTAAATTCTAACTCTGGGCACATCGTTCAAGGCTCTTCTCCACACAGCCGTGGGCTGTCCTTGTCCTGCGTGATTTCTCGCCCCCAGACCATCTGGTGAACCCTCACAGCACTACCTGCCTCTCCTAAACTCAGCGTGTCCTTCAGTGCCGCTGCTTATGCTAATCTGTCTACGTGAAATGCACTTCCGTACCTATTGAAACCATTTTTTCTTCCTTCTTCAAGCCAACCTAATCCCTCAAACATTAAACCCCTGGCTCCATGCTCCAGTCCCTCTTCACACATTTATATCTAAGGTCGTAAGCGTCCACATGCTTCATAAAGCTAGTGAACGCAAGGAGCACATTGCAGTCTCCTCTGTGATAGGCTGAATAACGGCCCTCAGAGAGACCCAGGCCTTAAACCCCGGAACCCAAGGATGTTAGCTCATATAGCAAAATGGACTTTGCAGATGTGATCAAATTAAGGATCTTGAGATGGGATTATCCTGATTATCCAGGTGGGCCCTCACAATTATAAGAGGGAGACCTGACTACACAGACAGAAGAGAAGGTGGTATGACAACAAAGAAGAGAGATTTGAAAATGCTACCTTGCTGGCTCTGAAGATGGCGGAGGGGCCGCGAGCCAAGGAACCAAGAAATGCAGCTCTAGAAGCTGGGAAAGACAAGGAACCAGACTGTCCTGTACAGCCTCCTGAGGGAGCATGGCCTGACAACATCTTTATCTCAGCCCAGTGAAAATAACTTCAGGTTTCTGACCTCCAGAACTGCAAAAGAACAAATCTGTGTTATTTAAGCCATTATGATAGTTTGTGGTAACTTGTTATAGCAGCCATAGAAAACCAATACACCTGTATGCCCCCCTGGTGCCCAGGTACTCAGCAGGCACTTATGTTGACCAGTATTGGTTTTGAATCTCTTGCTGTTTTTTAAGCCCTGAATCAAACTTTCTCCACACTTAAACAGTCCCTATGTGCCATCTAGTAAGTGTTTTTGCAAATAAGCCTTAGCATGTATGACAACTGAGTTAACATGTTCCATTCATCGATAATGGGAGTCACAGGGAAATTCATTTACTTGCTATGTTCACGTAGCCACTAGCTGGTGGCCCAAACAGACCATGTCAGCAGGCACACAGCTGCACTGGCTCTTGGTCCTGCTTTAGTTGGAATCACAAGAGGACCACGTGACTTCTTTGAAGGCCCTTCTTACAGCCTTACGTGGGAGCACCCTTCCTTCACCTGTGAAGTAACTTGGTATTTTTGGTTTACAAAATAGGAACACAATCCTATAAAAGTACAGTATGATGGATATTCTGAGCAAAAAACAAAATGTCCAAAGCTCACTCACACAACAGAGTAAAAAGGAAAAGCTTTACCTGAGCTTCTATCTTTTTTATTATGGATTTTAAGTTACATAGATAATACAGGAACATATTCTCCTAGTAAAAAAAATCTCAGGTAAGGCTAAAATAAAGTCTGTTTTGCAGACTGTATTACCCTCCCCCTCCACCTCTGCAGTCTCTCTGGTTAAGTCATATCACTTTAGTTCATTTTCTTTCCAATTTTCAGCACTGGATATATTATCCAAAAATGACATTTCAGATTGTCTCATGAGCCAACACACAGTGAAGCCATAAATACATTTTGTGATGCGAATAGAATACTAAATGAGATTGAGGATTGGGGTGGGGGAGGGGAACAGACACACAAGGCAACGTCATCCTCTTTCTATAAAGACAAAATAAATCAGACTAAAAATGGAGCGCTTTTTCCTTCTTGTAATTCATAATTCTGTCTGGCACTCTGCCCTTCCCTTTCAACATCATTTTGTCAGGATACACATAAACTGTACCAAAAGCCTGGCTGTCTGGGGCTGTTTCAATAACGCCTTCTAGATTGACGTGGTGCACACCGAAAGGGTCCTCACAGTAGCCGCCATCGTGAGTGTGACCGGCGAAGAAACACACCACACATTCATGAGACCAAATGACTGTCAGGGCGTCTCTGTAATTCCAGGCCAGGCACACAGTGTCAGAGGCCTTTGGGTAAATGGGAAGATGGCCTGTTAGTTAAAGAGAAGAAGAGTTATGAACCAGTTAGGAAATATCTCTTTCACCAAAAGCAAGGGCGAAAAACTAGTACCCAGAAAGGAAAAAAAAATGTGTATTGCTACCTCATTGTGGACTGAGACCAGTGAGAACCCACATACGTGAAGAACTAGGTGATCTACAACACGTCTCTGGAGCATAAAGAAGGGTGAGACAGTTCACGTACCAGGGGAGAGAGACCATAGCAGAGGCAGAAACCCTGAGATCTCTACAGCCCACAGAGTCTCAAGATGTACAAACGTCACAGGAGGCTGAGGGCTTCCTGTGCCGGGCAGCCTGCAAAGGCAGCCAGAAGTCAGGCAGAACCTGTGCTGGACTCGTCTCACCAGCATCCTTAAGTATACGAGTGTTATATACACACACAGAGGTACTCTTAAACAAAGGAAGAGTTTCGGGACGGGCCAGTGAATTACAGATCATTTTTATAAGCACTCAATGTTCTATAAAGAACTGATCTATGTCACTTTGAACACCTCTGGGAGATCGAGGGAGCCATATAGCCATGTGACAGACGAGAACAGTGAGTTAAAGCAGGGGGTGTTCATACGAGGCCCCACAGGAGATATGTGGAAGCAGAGCCAGGAGCATTTCCAATTCCTGATGCCAAGACATGTAGGGTGAGGCCACACCATGTGTCAGACCACATTTTCAATCACTTTCCTTTTTACTTTGTTACTGTTTAATTTTATTCTAAATATTTTTATTCTGCTTAATATCCATTAGTTTGTATTACAAGTTAAAAAAAGGGGGGCTAACAGAGTGCACCTGCGCACGTACACACACACACACACACACACACACACACACACACAGCCACTCTTCAAGCTGTGATCAGGGCTAAGAAGCCAAAGAGGCGCTGAGACTTTCCAGCTCTAGATGCCACACTGTCCGCATCTATCAAATCCCTGCAGTATTTGACACAATTCGTTGCTCCCTTCTCCTTGACTTCGAGGACATCACCTGTCCTCCTTGTTTTCCTCCAACCTCAATGACTAATTCTCATTCTCCTTTGCTGGCTCTTCATTTCCCCCGTGTCTTATTAGAATGCTTCACTTCTCTGTCTACACCTAACGGCTTGGTGATCTCTTAGCAATTTCCAGTTTTGAGTATAACTGTATGTTTTCAACTTCATTTATACATCTAGTACAAGTTCTATTCCGAATTTCAGACTCATACTCGTATGTGCAAACTGCTTACTCAACGTCTCCGCGGATGTGTAACAGACATCTGGTATCTAATAGGCACCAGAAACTCAATATTTTCAATCTTGAACTCCTGAACTCTTCACCCAAAGCCCCCTCTGGCTGCAGTGTTCTGTATCTCAGCTAAGAGCAATTATATCCTTCCAACTTCATGACCAAAACTTGAGAATTAGGCAAAATGGCATCCAGTAGCCAAAAGGAAAAGTGCAAAACCAAATGAAAACAAAATAAAATTTCTATTAGTCATTTTAAATTTTGCTAAAGAAAACCTGAGGCACTCAGTTGTTAAAGGTTTATTCATCCAGTTTCTAAGCTTACAGAAAATGGAAGAAATTTAAGAGATTGCTCATGTAGGTAAGTGTACTGACATTAAGTAAAGAGAAATAGGAAGAATACAGGACAGAGCAGGCAAGGGGACTGGGATAGAAAACATGGACTCTAGTCTCAGCTCTGTCAGTACTTGTATGAGTTCAGCTATGAGTTCACACTCTCTTTTGCTTCAGTTCCCTTATCTTTAAAATGAAAAGGTTTGACTATATGATCATTAGGTCCCTCTTAGCTCCAGTATTCTCTAGATAAACAGCTATTCTCTAAATTCCAGCCTGGCACTGAAAAACTAAAAAGCTGAGACAAGAAGTATCCCAGTTTTTGAGACCACTTATTGTAAATCCAAAATAGTGTCACATCAAGCCCAAAACCTGAAGGCATGTTGTATTTTCCAAGCCTTGAATGACATTTGACACACTGATGGTAGCAGAAACCCCCCTACTCCATCTACATGTTTTTACTACGTAAGTGGAAGATGAGTAAGTAAAAACTATATATACAGATAGAAACCTAATTTTATATCCTCACCTATCTGAATAGCCTATCATTTTCAAAGAGTTTTCATGTTCACAATTTCCTTTGATGCAATATTGAGAAAACTGCAGTTTGTAAGTCTGACATTTGCCCGGTCACACAGCTCATAGAAGTGAAGAGCCAGAATAGCATTCCGTCTTTGTTACCTCAGTGCAGTATCTCATCCATTACGTCACATCAATTAGATCCCTAAAAAATGGATCTAATCATCTCAGCCCCCAAACCAAGTACACCAGCCACAAGGCAAATCCAAATTCAGCTCTTTGCGCACGCACACACGTGCACACACCCACGTCGGAGTGTTATGTTAAGCACCTCCAGATTCCTACAATCTCTGATGGCAGTATGTCTGTCAAAAATGATTCTAAACGAAAATAATAACATAAGTGCTCAGTGCCAATTGTGCTGTCCCTGTTATACTGGCTCGGCTCTCATCCAGGCAGCAGGGGCCTCTGGTGGCCACTGCACTGACAGGTAGGTCTCCTAAGGCTTAGCTCTGGTATGGGGCCTAAACTGAATTTCTCATTTAAATGCTGCTATATAAATTGATCCCATTTGGGGAATTTGTACTTTGAAACCTGAACGGTCAACTCACAGGCTCTAATATTCGGCAAGATGTATCTGTTATTTTACAATTCTTTCTTGACTCAACCTTAAACGTTAACCTTATTTTCAGATCATTCCTCAATAAAAACAAACATTAAACTAAGCATTCACTTTACAGAAAGAGGGTATCACAATATAAATATTGTTAGTATGCTTTAAAGTCTGATTCCTCTTATTCTCTAAAATGCCAGTGTAAACAAATTGTTTAAATACTTACTCACAAAAAAAAAAAAAGAAAAAAAAATACTTACTCACGATCACCACCTTTTCTTGGTTGGTGTCAGAGAATGTAAGGACTTCATTCAACCAGTTCAGCTGTTCTTGGCTGAATCCTCCATTAAACTGGACAAACTGAGGCTCAGAAAGTCCTAAAATGAATTCTGTAAGTTAGACCCGTCAAACACCTTTTTTTTTTTTTTTTTTTGGCCTCATGAGGGCATTCGAACTTAGCTAATATGGGGACACTTGTAGGAGGTTGGTGCAAAATTGCGGTTTTTGCCATTATTTTCAACCTTTTAAACAGGAATCACTTTTGCACCAACCTAATACTTTTCTTTAGGAACATTTGGCAGCAATTAAAACAGGAAACCACAAGAGTTTAGAGTGGTATACAAACAAACCACATTGTATCTTACTCCTAGTCTTAACATTCCTCTGCTTAGTTCACTAGCTTCCTGTTACACTGGAAATAAAATACACTCTGTACTGTATCCACTGAGCTATTGCTAAATCCACCCGCAACACACTGGCCTTTTCTGCGTCCAAGAACGCCCAAGTCTTACGCTGCTTAGTGCCTCTGCATTGTTTTTCCCCTTGGTCTCATAGACTCTTCCCAGGGTTGACCTCTTCCTGTTGCTGAGGTTTCAGCGTCAATGCTTTCCTCCCAGGAGAGGCTACCTCTGACCACCTAAACTAAAATAGCCTGTCCCCACCCCACTCCTTTACTATGTTATTATACTTTATTTTCTGGGTAGCGTTTATCATCGTGGAAATATCCTTGTTTCTGTTTCATTTATTATCTGTCCTGCCGACCTACTGTTCTTGTTCCTTCCACTCTATCCACAAAGAAAGTGATACTGTCAGTCCTGCTTACAGTTCTGAATAGCTAAGCTCTAGAAAAGTGCATGGCCCGAAACAGGCATTCCGATCTCTGTTAAATAAATCTTGGACCAACTGCAACCAATCCATGTGCCATGAGGCTTGTGAGAAATCCTGACCCTGAACAACAGCGACAATATACTTTTACCTTAATCATCCATCTTCCTGCTGAATAAAAGGTAGCTGAAGAATTTAAAGACAATGTATTATATTCTCAGCTCAAAGGAATAATTCACCTTGAGGACTATTCAATTCCATATTTGGATTGTGCTCCCTCAGCATCGTCAGACACTGCTGGTATTTTGGAGAAGACTGATCCACGCCCAAGACACTCAAGTCATAAGCATCGAGTAAAATGAACCGGAATTTAGGGAATGGTGCAAAATGATAAGCGTAGTAACTCCCTGAAGGCACAGTCTCAGGATGATGGACAATCTGGTCTTCTAGAAACTTTGTGTTCAGTTTAGAGTTTGTTAAATAGTCTCTGCTGAAGTTATAGAATTCATGGTTTCCCCATGTATGATGAACTGGGACTCGAAGCCTCTGAAATGTGTTCATAACAAGTTCTAGTGACCTTTCTGATGCTTTATATTGTGCATTATATCCATCGATGATATCGCCAAGCTGAAGTACACAACACGGTGGGGTGCTTTCTTGATTCCAGTATTCAATAGCACCCTGCAAGTGAAGAAGACTGTGTCTGTAGTATCTCCGTCTGTTTCCTTGGTAATTATAGCCGTCTTCTAAATTAGCATATTGAATATCTGCTATAACTCCAAAGGAGAAGAGAGGTTCTGAACTCTCACTTAGGTTTCCAGGACTGGGCTTACCATCCATAACCTCCAAACAAGTTTCTAAATAAAGCAAAAAAGATAACTAAGTTATAAACATCTTAATTTTCTAAATGGTAAAACGGATATTAAATTTACTAGTTAATCCACTAGGCAGCCTGGTATAGAGGAAACTGCATGGGCTTTAGAGTCTGATGGTCTTAGGTCCAAATTATCAAGTCCTTGAAATGCTTCAACAGATAACTTCTATTCTTTAGAAAAGTAATAATTTACCAAAGGGCATTATCCTATTAATGAATAGGCATTCTAATGCTCGTAAAGTCAAATCTGGTATAATTTGAAATTTTTAAGAAATATATACCAGTTTTACACACACACACAGGCACTTTCTTTCACAAACACCAAAAAAACTACTTCAGGAACCTTCTTTGAAAGTCATATATTACTCTCATTCATTGTATTTTATACATTAGATTCCTGCTATGGATTATTTTGTGTCAGGCTGGATAGGTCACCTGAAATAAGTTTCTCATATTTTATATCTGGAATAATGGAGAGGCAAAAAAGACATGAGAGGAATAATTTTAAACAAAAATCTCTGGCAAAAAACTATGATGCTGACGTGACCATTTTCATTTCCGAGAGCAGCGGTTCCTGGTTCTTCAACAGCTGGATTCTTATATGAACCAACTTTTGAAAACCTCAATACCGTTTCCCTACAACCAAAACAGGAAGTATGGCATCTTTTTTTCCTTACACATGATCTCTGCCCGGCCTCAGTGGCCAAGTAGAAGAGATTTAGACTTGAAAAAGCTATTACTTTATATTGTTTACAATCTTCATTTATAATTATTTATAATCTTGTAAAAGAGCCAAGAATACTCAAGATTAAAATAAAAACCAAAGGCCAAAATCCTAAATTATCAACTATTATTGTTATAAAATTTACAGTAATAAATTCTGCCGTGGTATCTAAGTTTATGAAGACCTAGTAGTTTCTAAAGAAATTCATTTGGAATTTCTAAAATCACTTTCAGACTCCTGGTCTCCAGTCATTTGCTAAAGAACTCATATACCGCCCCAGTTCTTTTTAATCCTCGACAGAATTATAAAATCCTAATTGTCAGAGAGCTCCTATCAGAGGTGGAGATGACAACTCCACAACTGGCAGTAAGGGCCAGACTTCAATCTGACTTGTTTCAGGATTAGGGGCTTCTTTTTATTCTACAACTGTTGACAATAATGACATACTTTCAATCTGATCTACCCTATTAAAAAAAAGCTTCTGCTACTTTTCTTTCTTCATTAACCTGGTTGAGTTAACCCTAAAACAGGTAATACAGCAGCACAAGAAAAAGAGATGGACATCCTAAAAAATGGTTCGGTTTTTTTATATTTTGTTAGTTTCATTTGCTTTTTTCTTCCTGCAGTCCTCATTTGAAAACCCTACTAGATACCAAGTTAGTCCCTACGTATGAGGGGTGGTAGATGAGATAATCTGATTTGGAAGGTGAAGAACTCAGATACAATTACAATAAATACAAAACTCATCTAAGCTGAAAATCTCGAGTCTTACTAAGTTTCAAATATTTGCAATTCCAAGCACAGATTAAAAAGAGAATCAAATCAGAAGACAATTTTGCAAGTGTGTCAGTGGAACATTATTACCAAAGCTTAAGAGAAAACTGTGTCTGGGAGAGCTTTTATCAACACTGCCAATCGAGCTTGTTTATTTTTATCTTTAAACTCAGAGCCTTCAAGGTAATAAACACTGTGGAACTCCTACGGGCATTTAGTTCCATTGATCTTCTTTCCTGTACAGCTGTGTTTTTTGGGTTTTGGGTTTTGTTTGTTTGTTTGTTTTACCTACACAGCACACATTCTATTTTTCTGGTAACAGCACCTCAATGCCTCTTTACGCAACTATTCCTCATTTTCCATGTGGTTTACGAGAAGCGCAGACACATGACCCAGGCCTGGCCTGTTTTAAAAGCCCAGCTGCCCTCTGATCAGTTAAGCGTACGCATCTAACCTAAGCACGCCAAGGGTCAGCCCTAGGCCTTTTGCTAGAACTACTAGCAAAACAATTAAAAGTACTTCTGCTAAGCTAATAAGACTGGAATTCTGGGGAAAAGCTAACTGAGAAGAAACCCAACCCTCAGGAAGCAAACCTGACTAACGGGAAGATGTAGACTCCTGGGAACATTAGCTGAATATCCAGATCAATCTGTCCCTGCTAGGACTGCTCTTGGTCATTTAGTTATATCAGCCAGTAAGTTGTCCTTTGAGCTTAAAGCCAAATTGAATTAGCGCTAAATTTTCTGTCATGTGATTCCAAAAGTCCTGTCAGACACACCTTCCACTGGAACACAGTTCTCATAGATATGCGAAGATTTGCCAACTTTTTAAAGAAAAAGTTAAGCAACATAGAAAAACCACCAAGGGCCACACACTTCAAAACAGTATGTATTCTGGGGTAGAAAAGAGATCCAAAATACTGAATACACATAGCTTTTAAAAATAAGATTGTGGCTAGGGAGCATGCAATGTCCTTAAAGAAATTATTTTGAAAAACAGAAACTTGAATTCATACTGTGATCTGTTAAGGGAAAGACAAGAGGCAAGAGCGGAGGACAAAGCCACGCTCGAGGAAAGACAATTAAATCAGAAGTGAGTAAGGCAGGACAAAAAGAACCAAGTGGGCAGGGAACTGACTCTCCTGACTAGTTCAGTTTTATTTTATGGCTCGTGGAGACTCCAGGGAGCTCAGAAAGGTTGGTCCTGGCGGGCAGAGAGAACAAAAACTCTAAAGACATCTCCAGGGCTTCAGGAGCTGAGTCTCGGGTTGCTGTGCACCCAAAGGTGGAGTTGGGGCCTGGTTAAGTGATTTGAATAAATTAATGAGTAAGTGAGAGGGCCTGGCTGGCCCAGAATGAGCCACCTAGTCAGCCGCACCAGTCATTGCCCCTGCAGAGGCCTCTGGCCCAGCGGCCAGGAGGTTCCTCAGCTGGGAACTGGGAAGATTGGGTGGTCTGGAGTCTGAGGTCGGACATGGTCGGTGGGGACTGAGACCTGAGTAACTTCTCACAGGCATCCCCTCCTTGCCCCAGGCCGGGCCCTGCCTCATCCAAGAGCGTCCTAGTCACTCCAGCGTGGCCTCCCCCCCACAACAAGCATCTGGCACGAGTGGCAGACCCGCGTTCACCTAGTGCTAGCATCCTGTGCACTCCCATCCAGGTGGAGAGCTCTCCACAGCCAAATGTACCAGCAGGGAGCAGGTGGAGGGTCCAGGGCTCAGATCTCAGCTCTCCTACCCTTGGCATTGCATGGACACCTATGAAGACCAGCAGCAGAGAGCCCCCAAACCACGGGTGAGAGAGCTGAGTGAAATATGTGAGACGGAAGCCCCCAAATGGAACCTTCCCCCAGAACCTGTTCTGCACCTGGAGGCACCTTCATCTTCTGAACTGGACTTACCTCTGGGCACCCAGTTTTCCCTTGAGGACGGATGTCACCTTGGAGTCAGAATGAGCTCCCTTCCAAGCAGATGTTTTCTGGGGAGGAAACAGGACAGCCCTCAGAAACCCCTATGGCCAGTCAGGGCTCAGACAAGCCCTTGAGATACCCTGAGACAACCCGATCTTCAGGTTCTAAGTGCAACAAATGGAAACAAAACGGCAAGGCAGTAGGGTGATCTCTCCTCACCATCCTGCAGGATGACAACTCCCCCGGGTCTCTGACACCACGGCAGGGTAAGTGACCTTCTCCTGAGTGAAAATGTTAGAGAACTAAAGGATGGGGCCATTCTGGGAAGTGGACGACTCTGAGAACTGGAGGACAAGCAAGGGAGCAAGGCTAACACCATGACAAGGAAAATCAGCACTTAGCTGTGGTAGAGAACGAGGCCAGGTGCAGGCCCAGCCCTGGGTTCACCAGGGGTCTAGTGTATTCTATGTCCTCTTGCCCCTTCTTTCCCTGAAAGACTGGAAAGGCTCATTTTCGATTCCCCCTAAACTACCAACTCTGGAACGGAGAGCTTTCTTGCGCTTTCTTTGTGTCTTATATGTTTCTTGTACATTAAAGGAAGTGGCTTTAAAAAAAAAAAAAAAGAAAAAAAAAGGACATCTCCAGTGGGGAGATTTAGAATTAATAAACATTCTTATGCCAAGGAATTTTTTAAAAATATCCTCCTATTCCACCAAATACACACAAAGAGTAAGTAAGGAGAGAATAATTGTTGAAGCTAGTAATGGGTACACGAGGTTTATTCTCTCTACTTTTGTGTGTTTTTAAATGTCAATGAAGTTTTTAAAAAAGCATTCTAAAGTTGAGAGAAAATAAGTCTGGAAGAATTAGAAGACCTAAGGAAACAATTTGCTTTCGAAAAGAAACGAAAATAGCAAGTTTTTGTTCTCAAAGTTTTGCCTGCACCATTTATATTGTAAGTTTTCTAAGATTTAGTTAAGAGATATTATGATGAACTGTTGAAGGCTTTAAAATTGAAGACCTTGAATTGTAGTTCCAGATTTTCCTAAAGTAAAACAATCCTCACTGGTTGTGAGATTCAACTAGGTTATAATCCAGTCATCTACTATGTTTGCCCAAAAATAAGATCTAGCCGGACCATCAGCTCTAATGTGTTTTTAGGAGCAAAAATTAATATAAGACCCGGTCTTATTTTAATGTAATATAAGACAGGGTCTCATACAATATAAGACCGGGTTAATATGATATAATATAATGTAATATAATATAATATAGTTCTGGGTCTTATATTAATTTTTGCTCCAAAAGACGCATTAGAACTGATTGTCCGGTTAGGTCTTATTTTCAGGGAAACACGGTACTTTGTAAATTATAAATAAAGCACTATATGTATGTTAAGAATATTATTTTTTAATTATGTATCTGAAAAGTTATCTGCCTAGTGAACCTCAAGATACAATTTTTTATAGAACAGAATTGTGTAGAAAACTTTGCAAGTTTTTCTCCAAAAATGCGTACAGAAAGTCATGATGCAGGATAAACAGCCAGCATTTGGTAAAAACCACCTGAGCCGCATCAATGATTTTTAAGACTAGGAAGAAATACCTAGGGATGCTTAACTGCTGAAAACTTGCTCCAAAATGACACTAATAAAACTCTGTAATAATTAAAACTGGCAGAATGCTGACATGCCTTATAGAAAGCCTTCAAGCATCTATAATGAAATTGTGAATGACAGCCCTATATTGAGAAGAACATTTCCTTTACACTATTGTCAAAGATAAAAAGGGGGTGGGGTGGCGGTGACAAATCCGGAAATTAGTAGGGAGAGACTCTGTTAAGGGGAGCTACCGCAAGAGAGAGATGCTCAAAGCCTAAGCCAGAAGTGGTTGAGGGGAAGGATGGGAGAGCATAGTTTTTACATGTAGAGCCCATGGGATAGGTGACTACAGAAGGGGGGGTTGGTGGTGGTCTTGAAACTTAACTGTGTTAAATATTACAGTAACAGGAAAGTTGAGGCAGGAAATATTGGTGGCTAGGCACATGGGGTGGATGTATGAAGTGGAAATGAAGCAAAAATATTAGTGCTAGGAAGGTCACACAAAGTTAGGCCTAGTCAAAACAGCCTAACATTATGTCAAACACAAAATGTAATCAGCCTTGTCGCTAATGATAGAACATGTAGTATAAAACATTATGCATCCTATCTCTTTCAAGAAAAGTGTCTACATTGAAAGGAAAAAAACCTCATTTGGGGATCTCGGTGGTTTAATAGTAGTAATACAAGTCATAAGTTTACACTAGATGTTTTAGGTACATATCTTTTAACACTCAAGTTTCATGGGTCCATGAAATCAGGCTCCTATGTGTTATTCGCAATCCATCCACGGGATAGTTACAAAACACCTACTTTGAGTCAGCAACTGTTTTAGAAGCTAGTATTTCTTTAACATTATAAATTTAAGATGAAGTTGCATAAAATTGCTCTGGTCAACAAAGCAAGCTATTAAAAGAATCATTCTGGCAAACAAAATTGAACAGACCAGCTAAAAACACCACTGAACTCAAATTTATATAATGTGTGTTGTATGATCAATTAACCTACAAATTGAGCAAAAAAATGAACAATAATTTTATATGCTCATTGTCTGAATAAGCAAGGTGCTTTTGTGTCTTTGTGTCAATTTGAAGAAAAAATTTCTCCCTGGGCAATACACACAAGTAAGAGGGTGAAAAAAGAAAATCTTACTGCCCACACACAGGCAACTCCAAGACAGAAAATTTAGTTTGATTAAAAATGATATGAAGTGCTAAGCAAACATTTCCTTTGAGCAGAAATTCCAGTTCAACTTCGGAATCAAGAAACATGGGTGATACTCGACTACAACTTGACTGCATTAGAGGAGCACACTTGGCTAGTTACGCCAGCTCCCAGAAAATACCATGCTTCAGTCCCACACCACCGGAGCAGGAGTTACTTCTGCTTTCAGGGAAGCCCACTGAAAAAAAAGCCACGCAGGAGTGGGATCTAAAGTTAAGGAATACAATTAGAGTGAGTTTTTTCTTTTTTCTGTATTTTGCAATTCTACCACGGAAGTAGGGAGGGAAGGGGTTAAGTTCACAGATATGGAGGCATAAACAAAGGCAGACAGAATAAATGCGAGTTAAACTTTCATTAGAAATGAAAAATAAACCACCGAATGTTCTCAGGGTTATTAACATGGGGCTGTACCCAAACAAAATAAGCAGCCCCAGATGAGGAACTCATCAACAAACTTGAAACCACGCAACTGAAGGGGGCAGGGGAGTCAACGAGAGCGTTTTAAGGAACTGGGGCCCAGGGAGACTAAGTTAAGGGATGGACGCGACGCAGTATATACTATTTCGTACTGTGCGGTTATTTATAATTAGGTTACATTACGTATAACCTGAGAATAACTGGGAGCGCCAGGCACTTCAATCACACTTGACTCGCCCTTGCCTTATTAACTACTCAAATTATCCTTATTAGCAATCAAAACAAAAGTCAAATTATTTCAAGTGCAATGGGTCGGCTTGGAGGGAGGGGCCAAGGGGTCAACAGCCTTATAATTCCACTTGGCCGGCCTCCACGCTAGACAGGAAGAGGGCGACGAGAGTGGGGGTTGGGGTTGCTAGGTCCCGCGGGTCTCTGGGCGGTGTTTTCTCTTCCGTGGCCGGGGATGCCTAGCGCAGCGGGGAGCCCCCAGCGCTCAGGACGGCCCCGCTTAGGCCCGAACCCCGAAGCAACCCCCTCTTCCAGGCCCTGCTGCCCACCCCCGCCCAGCCCAGCCCCGACCCACCCGCCTCCTACCGCGAGGAACCACCTACCGCGCGCCAACTCGCAGGCGAGGGGCTGCCAGACTAAACGCTAGACGACCGCGCCACCATCGAGACGAGCGGAGAGAGCGGCTCCTTCTGACTTCCGGAGGAAGTGGAAACGCCGCCGGAAGTCGAAGGGTGGGTCAAAGGAGGCGCGGTATCCTAAGCTTATGGCGGGTCTGTTACTAAGAGCGGGCCGGATCATGCGGCTTCCGGGTGGTCAACTTTGGCCTCTCCTACCTCGTGGTCTCGGTGTTTGGGGCCAGGCACAGGGGACTGGGACCGCGAGGGTCTTGTTGAGGCAACTCTGCGCACGACGAGAGAAGTGGCGGGCCTCGGGGTTCGTCTGCAGCTGCCTGGGAAGCCGGCCCCTCAGCACTGCGATGCCGCCGCCCCCGGGGACGTCAGGACCCGAGTCGAAGGGCCGCGGAGACCCCACGCGCCCCTCGCAGCCCGGGGTGAGTGCACACCTGGAGCACTTGCTTTCCTCGTCGCAGCTGTCAGACAGCCCTGTGGTCTTCCCGTGCCTCTTGGTCATAACCTCAGAAACCAGTCAGCCTAGCCTGACATTGTCCGAAACTCAAACAGCTTACCTGGGTCACAGACTCTCATCCCGCGTTTCTCTTGGTTTGCCGGTAGTTTCTGCCTGAAGAGAGAACTCGTTAGCCAACACTCTCTCCACGCGGTTAAATACATACTCGAGCTTGGATTTGAGTTAGTTTTTGCGCCAAAGAATAAGTTTCAGTATTTTGTCATCCCAAAGTAACATGCACACATGCTGTGCATTTAACAAGATCAAAGCCTGTGAGTATGTATGTTAAAAACTGTAATAAATTTAGTGTGATTAAATGTCTGCATCTTAATTAGTATTTTTATTTTTGAAATCTCTGCCCCGGTAGCCTGTTTCCTGGAAGTCTTTAGCAGTCACATTTGCTATTGGAGGAGCTTTATTGGCTGGAATGAAGTACTTCAAGAAAGAAAAGACAGAGAGTAAGTAGATATCATCTGGTCAGCTCTGAATAACATTCTCCCTGGCGATGGACTGGCATCTTTTTGTTGTTGTTTTTAAACTTTTTAATCTTGAAATAATTTCAGGTTTACAGAAGAGTTGGAAACAGCATAGAAAGTTCCTATATACCTTTCACTTAGCTTCCCCTGATGTTAACATCTTATGTAGCCATGCCTCATTTATCAAAACTAAGAAATTAAAACTAGTACAGTAGTACTCACTAAAGTACAAACTTTGTTTGTATGTCACCTGTTTTTCCATTGCCATTTATCTGTCCTAGGATACCACTGTCTAACAATATGAAAAGACTTACAGTAGGACAGATTCGAATGTGGGTAGTATGAAGTTCAGAGGGTTTAAAGATGATTAAGATGCAATCCAGCCATTGAGGTGCCACGTGATAGGGAGACAGACACAGAAGTAAAGGATTTTACTGGATGCGGTTCTGCCAGGCCAGAGGAAAGTTCAGGGTGCTCTGAGGGCCAAAGGAAGGCTCAACCCACTGCAAATCGCTAAGTATCAGCACAGGGAAAGGATAGAGGCTGACCATGGAAGACAGAGAAAGAGAAAGAACCTGGTCTGGAATGCTAGGAACTGCTCTGGATATACACTTGAAGTGTTTAGAAATTATTTACAGGAATTTTATATTTTAGCGAATATTCCAGGACTTTGAAGATTTGTTTAGAAGTTTCCAGTAAATCTTTAAAGTAACACTTAAATCTGTTTTGCTTTCTTTACTTTAGAATCTCTTTTGGTGTTATTATACAAAGGATAATGTTTAAATCTGGGAATGAGAATTCATAGGCTTTAGAACCTCTTTTGTATAACAAGTTGTGTTTTATTGATGTGATTTTTATATTCTGATGAACAATTAAGTTCCTTTCACAATGAAACAAAACTAAAAACTAGGAAGGTGGTAGAGACACTCCTAGAAAATGCAAGCTTCTTTTGACTTAGTTTGGAATTTCACTTGGAATTAATAACTTTTTTATTTAAAAATGTATTATGAAACAATTTTGCAAGTGTTCCTAAAACATTTGAGAGTATTTGGTGACATGATGCCTCACCATCTCCAAGTACTATTATATATTTCCTACAAATAAGGACGTTCTCCAACATAATCACAATTCAACCATCAAAATCAGAAAATTAAGACTGCAATCTTCAGACCTCATTCACGATCCAGTTCAGAACCACACCTCATACCTAGTTGTTACCTCTTTAGACTCCTTCAATCTACATGTGTAACTGCTTTCCATTCTTTATCTGTCTATCATGACCTTGACAGCTTTGAAGATTACAGGCCAGTCATTTTGTGGAAGGTCCCATAGTTTTGGTTTGTCTGATGTTTCCTCATGATTAAATTTAGGTCATGTACTTTTGGCAGGAATATCACAAAAATGATGCTGTGTTCCCACTGTACCTAGTCAGGTGCCACATTATTTTGGTTTGTCCCATTACTGATAATGTTCAGTGATTAAGGTAGTGTCTGTCATGTCAGGCTTCTCTACCAAAAATGGAATTAATATGTATTTTGTGATGAATATTTAAATAATGTAAATATTCTGTATTATTTACTCACGTAAATATTCTGTTCCCTATCAAATACTTTATTTGTATCACGTAATATTCTGTTCCCTATCAAATACTTTATTTGTATCACGTAATATTCTGTTCCCTATCAGACACTTTATTTCTATCAGTGTGGACTTACGATTTCCTATATATCCAGTGAATTGTAATTTGTTATTCTCTTTATTTTAATGTTCGAATTATCCCAGATTGGCCAATGGGAGCCCCTTTGACCAGGCTTCTGTTTTCCTTTTGACATGTCTCCAATATTCTTTGAGTTCTCCCTTAGTTCAGGCATAACAAGATGTGCCAGGCTTATCTTGGTCTTTCTGTGCCCCAGCCGTGACATCAGCCATTCCTCTAAAAAGCCCTGTTTCATTTTAGTGGAGGATGATATTTAAAAGTCAGGATATGAGCTCATTGTTACTAGGGTGTGTCTGCTCCTAGCTCCTCTCAGTAGGCAGAGCTAGGAAAGATGTATAAATATAGATACAGATTAGATATAGAAATAAAGATATATATATAGAGAGAGATGGCTCTCTCTCTATATGTATATATACATATATATTTACATCTAGATATTTATATAGAAACCATAAATTCACACCATAATTCCTATACTGCAAGGTTCATTCTAGTTTTCTGTTTCCATCATTTTGACTCCTTTTCCATTTATAACTCTTATCCCTAATATATTTACATATTTGATCAATTCATAGTAAGTAACTAAGATCTCATCACTGCTGTCCCTTCCCTGTGCCACTGCCTCCAGCACACTCAGACTTCTAGTGCCAGGCCACCCCACCTGCCCACGTGGGCCTACATGTTCTGCACTGCTGTGCCCCGCCCCCCAACCATATTATGGCACACTTGTTGGCTTGATGGTATGACTTATTCCAGAAGAGGAAGGAATATTTTTACCAGTTTCTTATAGTCCTTACTACATACCAGAGCACTTAATTTGATTTTGTTTTATGTTTATTTTTCTTACAAGATTTTTTAAGCTTCTTCAAAACTGAGAATATTCTACATTTTATGCCCACACAGTCATGAGTATAATACGGACCATATATCAGGCATTTGAGTACCTGTGATTAGATTGACTTTTTTTTTTTTTTGATGTTTGTGTTTGTGTCTCTAAGAGCTGGAGAAGGAACGGCAGCGAAGCATTGGAAAACCTTTACTTGGGGGGCCATTTTCCCTCATAACTCATACTGGAGAACCCAAAACTGATAAAGACTACCTGGGTCAGTGGGTATTGATTTATTTTGGTTTCACTCATTGTCCCGATATCTGTCCAGAAGAACTAGAAAAAATGATTCACGTCGTGGATGAAATAGGTAAGAAAGCCATCACTATAAAAGTATATGTTTACTTAATATCTTTAATGTTAACTACAATTTTCACATTTTTACTATCAGGTGGAGGGTTGCAGTTAAGTGGTTTGTGAGAACATAAAATCTCAGCATTAGGTTTTGGTGCTTTGAATCCTGTGACCTTATTTTCCAGCAAAGGAAGTTTGTGATGCTAAAACAGGTTGCTCAAGAATGTCACTGGTCTGGGTCTCCCTTAACTCTGCTTTGTGTTTCTTCCTTTATTGTGGCCTTCCATCACTGACACTGCCGTTGCCTTTTCCTGGTGACTGACGGTTAGACTAGAAAATCTGGGGTGTGATCTGCGATGCGCAGTCGGGGGCATTCATTAGTACCAATGAGAAGGCAGGGTACATCCTTCTTAAAATGAATTGTTCCAAAATATTCAGTCCTTATGAATAGTGTACCTTGCCCTTGAGGTATGGTGGGGGGGGGAAACCCTTCCAAGTACTCGTTTATTGGATTAGGACACAGGATACCTAGAGAGTTGGTCCAGGTACCAGCATGCCTGCAGTGCTGCCGGTGTTTGGTAGGATACGTATGATTCTACCACAGATGGTATAATGGATCTGCTCCTCCAAAGGCCGTCCCATTCCCTTCCCCATCATGTAGCATCAGTGTTTGATGTGCCTCTATGTTTCCTTAACACCTTGCTGTGGCACTCACTGCACTGGACTGTAATTGCTGGTTTTCTTTGTCTTTTCCCTTTGGGTGTGAATACTGACTAACGAGAACTTTCTTTCAGATAGTATTCCAAGTCTGCCAAATTTAACTCCGCTTTTCATCACTATTGACCCAGAGAGGGACACAAAAGAAGCCATTGCAAATTATGTGAAAGGTATGTTTCATTTATAATACTTGGCATCTATTTAGCTCTTGCAGTTTTTGAAAGATAAGTTCATTAGAACCTTACAATGCCTTGTGAAATACGGAGGACAAATGGTATTATCACCAATTTTACCAGTAAATAAAAAGATGAGGCTCAGAGTTGTGACTATGGCTAGTAAGTAAATAAGAAACAAATTAGATTTCTCAATTCCTAGTGCAGGGCTCTTTTATTTTGTCACAGAGGAGGAATTGAACTTGGCCTTCATATAGCAACCAAGTTAACAGAGCCTTGAATTGAGAGTAAAGACACATCACTTGTAATTCCAACTCTGTACTTCATTCTCTCCTTTGTCAAATTAAGACAAACGTACATTCTGGGAGTGCTGACATTGGGAAATTAAAATGAATTATTATATGTAAACACATTTTGAACACATAGCATGTATTTTATAGATCCAAAACATTCATTGTGACAGAAACACATAACTTAATGAAAGAACTTCAATTCAAACCTCTCAACATGCAGGTTAAAACCTGTTAGAAGGTACTTTTAAAGACTAAATTTTGATAGAATTAAGGGTGAATACTTAGGTTCTTATGAGGTTGGGCAAGTTGCTTAATTTGTCCAAATTCAAGTTTTTTCAGCTGAACACGTGATGAGAATAAAAATCTGATCAGACAGGTTTTGTTGTTCTCATACTAGTGTGCAGAAAGTGGTGCTTAAAAAGCAGGGATTTAAATTTTAATCATGGTGAAATTGATTTAAGCTACTGGTGAGAAAGACTAATGAATAGTTTTATATTTTTATTATGACACATTCTAATGCACATATCCTCTAAAACTTTGAGATTATTTTAAAAATGTGTTTTTTGGAAGACCTGCTATATATTTTATGTAACATTTATTGCAATATAATCCACATCAAGTGTAAGTATTTAAAGTGTACAATTTGTTACCTTTTGACATATGTATGTACTTGTGAAACCATCACCACAATCAGAAGTGAAAATACCCATCACCCCTAACAGTTTCCCTGTGCCCTTGCTAATCCCTCCTTCTTGCCCCTCCTGTTCACCCACCACCTGTCTTCAGGCAACCACTGATCTGCTTACTGTCAAGATAAATTACTCTGCATTTTCTAGACGTTTATGTAAATAGAATTGATGAGTATGTACTCTTTTTTTGAATGGCTTTTCTCAGCATAGTTATTTTGAGATTCATCCGTGTTGTAGCATGTATCACTAGTTCATTCATCTTTATTGCTGAGTAGCAGTCCACTGATGGACATTGAAGTTTTTTCCAGTTTTTGGCTATTGCAAATAAAGCTGCTAAGAGCATTCACATACAAGTCTTTGTATGGACACATGCTTTCATTTCTCTCGAGTAAATACCTAGGAGTGCAGTGGCTGGACCATATGGGAGGTGTATGTTTCACTTTTAAGAAACTGACAAACATTTTTCCAAAGTGCAGGTGCATTTTTACTTTCCTACTAGCAGTGTATGAGCGTTCCAGCTCCTCCTCCATATCCTTGCCACACTTGATATGGTTAGTCTTTTTAATTTTAGTCACTTCAGTAGGTATTTGGTGGTACCTCATTGTAGTTTTAATATGCGTTTCCCTAATATTAAGCATCTTTTCATTCTGCTGTTTGCGTACTATTTTCATGTTGCTGTCTCCTCACATCTTTTGCCCACTTAATGGGGGCCGTTTATTTGCTATTATTTATGTTCCTGTTGTAAGTTTTATCAGGTGTATGATTTGCCAGTATTTTCTCCCACTCTATGGCTTGTCATTTTAGCCATGTCTTGAAGAACAGTTTTCCATTTTGATGAAATCCAGTTTATAAGTTTGTTCTTGTATACATAATTCTTTTGGTTGTGTATGTAAGATATATTTGTACAACCCACGGTTACAAAGGTATATGTCTTCTCCTTGAAGTTTTAGAGTTTTTAGTATATATAAGCAGAATTTATATCCACAGTTTGCAGGTTTGTCAGAAATTTGGGCAAGAGCATAGTTCTTTCCTAAAGCAATAAAAGGAAGGTACAACTCATTAGATGACGAATGATTTCCAATTTAAATGTGCGTTATATTGGCAATCATTTTTCATCACACATTAACCAAACTATAAATATCCCCAGATGAATAGACACCTGAGTTACTGTGTCTAAGTAAAATACTGAAACCTTATCGTCATATTCTTCAACAGCACCTGTGTATAGTGATTGATAACATAATCATTATTAATTACATTTTGGAGGGATTTTAAAGTGATAAGTTGGTACTTAAAAACTTTATTGCATTTCAATTTGTTAAAGCGCTTTGGATGTGCAAATAATTCGGGCTTAATTCACCTCTCTCTTCATTTACTCATGGAATGGAAAAGAAAGACCAACCATCTTTCTCAGTACCTGAACAATTTTTCAATTTTGAATGAATTAGTCCAAGGCTTGAAAATAGACTTTCTCTACCTTTGGAAGAAAGTACCGCTGTTAAATGTTGGACTCTCATCTCAGTAGTCTGATGACTCCAGGTGTTTTAAGTGACTCACCAGCTTACTTACATAAATTCCAAAAGCTTAACAGCAAATACATGTAATGAGATTATTTGCTGGAAACTGAGATACAGATATTTTGACCTGGTATGAACTAATTATGAAGCAAACTTTTTTCTCATGATGCAGTGAAAAACTATAGTGCTTAACCCATAGTAATATCTTTAAATTTCAGCATATCCCAGAACTACATTAAGTAATTAAAAACAACTAAATTAATAGAAAATGAGATTTAAATAATAGAATATATTCCCTCCAGATCTCTACTAGATAGTTATGAAAGGTTTACATGATAGATTACAAAGAACCAACTGCTGGTTTCATTGATCTTCTCTATTAATGTCCTGTTTTCAATTTCATTGATTTCTGCTCTAATTCTATTCTTCTCCTTACTTTGGATTTAATTTGCTCTTTTTTAGTTTCCTGAGGTGGAAACTTATATTATTGATTTCAGATCTTTCTTGTTTTCTTTTTTTAAAATTTTTTAAAATTAAAGTTTATTAGGGTGACAATGGTTAGTAAAGTTACATCGTTTTCAGGTGTACAATTCTGTAATACATCATCTGTATATCACGTTGTATGTTCACCACCCAGAGTCAGTTCTCCTTCCATCACCATATATTTGATCCCTTTTACTCTCATCTACCACCCCGCTCCCCCCTTAGCCTCTGGTAACCATTAAACTATTGTCTGTGTCTGAGTTTTTGTTTCTTTGTTTGTTTTTTGTTTTCTAATATGTGCATTCAATGCTATAAATTTCCCTCTTAAGCACTGCTTTTGCTGCATCCCACAAATTTTGATGAGTTGTATTTGCATTTTCATATTTCAAAGTACTTTTTACATTCTCTTGAGGTTTCCTTTTTGGTCCATGTGTTATTTAGAAGTGTGTTTAATCTCTAGTATTTTGGGATTTTCCAGATATTTTTCTGTTACTGATTTCCAGTTTAATTTCAATGTGACATATATTACAAAGGGGAATTTTCATTTGTTCTTGTGTGAATTTCTTTTCCTTTGATACATAAGGCAATGTTTAGGGACTCAGGGAGAAAGTGGCAATAGGGCTGCTTTATAACTAATACTGTTTTTTGAGGTGGAATGGTTGTTTTGCATACTTCTCATTTTTCGTTTAGAATTTTCTCCCAAACTGGTTGGCTTGACGGGCACAAAAGAAGAGATTGATCAAGTGGCCAGAGCTTACCGAGTGTATTATAGCCCTGGCCCCAAGGATGAAGATGAGGATTACATAGTAAGTAAACACTTGGTTCTCAACCCTTGGGCCAGCTCCCAGGTCCCAGACAGTCGTAGAGCTTTAAGTGACAACTGGGTTTAGAGATGAAAGAAAACCTAAGGTTATTACAAATTCCTTAGGAATTAGGAATATTTAAAAGTATAGTAGCAGTATAATTTTTTTGAGGGTGCTTGTTTAATTTATATTCACTGTTCTCATCATTTCATTGCCTGTTTTTCTTTTGTAGTGACACATAAAATTAGAGGGCACTATAAAATCAGTGGTGTCTTAGAATCAATAGAACATAATATTGGCTACCAGGAAATAAAGAGAAGCGTTGTTTGGGGGCAAAGCTTATTTTAGTTTATAAACATTATATTGGTTCTCCCTGTGTGCCTACTGAAAAGGTGTAAGAAATATGCTTCTTTTGAGAAGCAGTGTTAGGCCACAGGAAACTGCATTGTGGGTTGAATGAGTAAGAATTCTGAAAAGCAAGAGAAGAGATGAAAGAAAGCATAGGCAGAAAGACTTTCATTTCAATAAGATGTGTTTTTCACATCAACTATATACTTTGCATAACTAGGTGTTTAAGATACGCTTTTTAATGATAAAGAACAAATTCCATTAAGCTGCACTTCTGTAGCTCATACATTAAAGAGTTGTCTTTACGTTCATCAGCACTGCCCCCAGGAGCCCTGGGCTAAGGCCCAAGTTGCTTTGTTCCTTTTCTTATCAGTGGTTTCACAGTGAAGCACCAACAAAGACCATAAGCATTGCCCTGTCCAGTTTCCTTCTTAATATGGACATTCTTTCCCATCACATTAAGAGTTGACATTGTATTATATTTTAGTATCGTTTCAGTTTTTTCCTCAGTTGTCATTCCTTGGTTTCTCCGTTAAGTTGGTTGGACAAAGTGATTAATAATAAGAGGTTTTCCATCTACAAAGCTGGTTTTGTAGAAAGAAAGACAGCCAGCACCTTGAATCATTGATCTGCCAGCTACACCATGGCCAGTTCCCAAGAGCGATATGCAGAGGGACATCTCACTGTGGTGATTTGTCTCTTTACATCGCACTGTGATGTCTCCATCACCTTTGAACCTGGAGCATATTGTGTGCCCCTGTAGCCTACGCCCTAAATTAGAAACAGGCTTCCAGTCCCTTTGCTTTAAGCCCACACACCATAGTCTTATTTTTCAGTTCTGCTTAATCATTTAGGGAAACTTGGGTTCATAGGAGAAAAAAACAAGAAAAATTAGCATTTTTCTGTAAGCCCTAAGTTTAAAGAAGGTGGAAGCACCGTACTGTGGCTTCCTCTTCTTGCACCAGCAGCATGAGAAGAATGAGAGAAGAGGAGAGGGGAGCAATAGTCGAGAGAGGAAGCCATGGAAAAAACTTTTCCAAGTTACTTACTCTTCTATAAAAGAGAGTTACATGCCCTGGTGTTGAGTTTAACTTATGATGATAGTAGGCGCAGGTGAGCTAATCAGTGTGACTTCCAGTGTTCAGTGAATTTTATTAAGTTGTCTAAATATATACAATTGTAAACTAGATACTCCTTAGTCTTGTGCTTATAGCTCATGATTCTAAAGTCAAAAAGAGATTTTACAAATAAAACCAACCAACCTATAAAACTCAATTAAAACAGTCAGTGAAAGTAACAAGAGATATTTGCTGAAACCAAAGCACTGCTCACCACAGGAATGTGGTTTGCGTTGGACTATCAGATACCCAACTATACTATCAACTGCCCCTTGCAATTTTTTGTTTTATGTTTTTTTAAATTTCTATTGGTGAATATTGGGGAACAGTGTGGTTTTCCAGGACCCATCAGCTCCAAGTCAAGTTGTTTTTTCAATCTAGTTGTGGAGGGTGCAGCTCAGCTCCAGGTCAAGACGTTTTCAATCTAGTTGTGGAGGGTACAACTCACTGGCACATGTGGGAATCAAACTGGCAACCTTGGTGTTATGAGCACTGCGCTCTAACCACTGAGCCAACTGCCCCCCCCTGCAATTTTTTAACTTAAAATACTTTGAAACCTTTGATTATGTAGTCTACATTGGTTGGTCTTGACTCAGCAAGAATACATCCTTTTCTTATCTGCCTGTAACCAGTAGTGTATAGCTAGGTGCCAGTGAGATCATAAACATAAACACAGGTTTGGGCACTGAGATTTTACTGTGAAGGTAATCCAGAATATGAATTTTTTTAATATTAAAAATGGAAATGCAAATATTTAAATCTTATGGAGACTTCTTGAACCCTCTAGAATATATCCTAGACCCTATTTTGAAAAATACTTGTCTACTGCTGTAAGAATTTGACATTTTGATAAGAATCAGAGTTCATTGCTATACATTTGCTAAATCAACCAATAGGGGGAGACTCTCACCAGCTTCCTCAGTTTTTCATTAGTAGGACTTCTGTCGTTTGAGGTCACAGAGTTTCCGCATACCATCCACAAGATGGTATGGGGAACTGCTGTTAAGATTTAAGGACCTGCAAGGAGTGAGGAAGTAGCTTAAAGAATGAGGTATAATGGAATGAGATTTTCTTAATCTCAACAGCAGAAAAAGGTAAGCTGGGTTTTGAACGCTAGTGGAATCCTTATATTGATGCCATAATATATGTCAACTGGGTATGCCAAACATTTAGGATCCCACTGAAAGCTAAATGTGGACATCATTGCTCTGTGTGTGTGTGTGTGTGTGTGTGTGTGTGTGTGTAAAATATTACATTACTTTGTAAGTAGTACCTAGAAACTACTTTTGACAATGAATATAAGTGGCTTTCAAACCTAAGAAAAGATGTTCGGTTTCACTCATAATAAAATAAATGTCTATTGTATAGCGTGATGCTATTTTTCACCTGTTAGATCAGCAAAGGTCAAAAAATTTGAAATACATTGTCAAAATCAAATTTGGGAAAAGAGGAACTATTGGAATGAATTTGGAATGACAGGCAGTTTCATGCATTGTTGATTGGAATACCCTCTTCAGAGGGCAGTTTGTCAGTATCTATCAACATTTAAAGTAGAATACTTTTTAGGTTAGAGGTCCTACTTTTGGGAATTTATCCTACAGAGATACCCTACAGCATTGTTTGCAAAAAAACTGAAAACCAAACCATTTTTTAAAAGGCTACTATATATGTGCTGATACAGAACAATGTCCAAAATATCGTTAAATGAGAAAACAAGTATAGTGTATTTTTACTTCTGTGTAAACTTAAATAGGTGATAGATGATAAAAGAAATGAGTGGCTATATACATACACTAATAAATGCAGAGAATTTCTCTGGAAGGATACAGAAGGACCTGGCGGCAGTGGTTCCTTCTGAGGAGAACTGAGGACTCTGGGAGTCTGGAAGGCATATGAGTTTAATGCATATTCTTTTGTTCTTTTTTGTAAGCATATATTTTCAAAAAGTAAAAGTTATATACGTGTGTGTGTGTGTAAATGCATATTAGAAAAACTGAGTTGTTACCCTCCAGCAGAATTCCAGTAGAGATAGTGGCAACATTGTGATATGAAAAGAGTGTGGATTTTGAAATTGGACAGATCTAAGTTCTAAACTTAGGTCTGGCACTTACCAATTCTATAACTTACCCTCTCGAGCCTAGTTTATCGGTTGTAGAGGAGTATGGAACGTGTCTCCTGGGTTAAGATGGCACGTGAAAGAGCTTGTCAATAAGTGCTGGTTCTTTTTCTCTACCAGGAACTACTAGAACTTTTAAGTTCTCTTTGTTAGAAACAGATGGCAATTTGCTCTGCTCACAGCTAAATGGACATTGAGACTTGACAATTGAAAAGTTTGACAGATACGGATAGAACAATAGTTTTATTATGTATTAGAAAGTAATTTATATCAAGGACACTCATAAAATAAGTCCAATGCACTGCAATTATATTTTTTAAGGGAGAGAGAGAGAGAATAGAGAAATGGAAGGAATAGGAAGAAAGAGAGGTGTAAGCTACAGGGTAAGGTTTGAAGAGTGAACTAGAGACCTAATTCTGACTTACATGTTTCAAATGTGTGGAGAGACGTAAATCCCCTGTCCTACTCCTGCAGTAAATTGTTCCAAAACACATGAAATCAGCAGCTGTTTGAGCTCTCTTGGTGTACATTCTTTCCTTGTGTGAGTGGGCAAGTGGCTCTTTCCATTTGCTATCTCTTTATGAATGTGTGTATATTAAAAAACAATAACCTCACAGACATATAATGTGTGTTAGGGTATATTTGGGTTATGGCTTGAGTTTGGTATGTGTGATCACATTCCCGTCTTTTTCTAGTCTTGCCAAATAGCAATCAAGCCTGCAGTAAATTCCAAGGACTCCAAATTCCAAGTCTTCTGCTCATTTAAAATTGGGTTTTGTGGAAGCATAGAACTAAAAAAATCCTGATGACGAATCTAAATTTAAGTTAGAGCTACGAATGTTTCAAGAACTTTGCCAGGAAAATGGATAGTGGATTTAAGATTATTCCTGAGGTGGAACATTTATGGCTCCTCAGGAGATTCCAGGTGATTTACATCAGATAGGTTGTTCAGTGTAATATAAAAATGTCCTAGGGGAAAAAAACACTTGTTTTCATGTTTCCATTTGAATCACTGATATTAGGACTGAATACTGCGTTAGAATTTATAAATACATATTTAGTAGTTTTCTGATTTCTTCTCCTAAAACTTGGTAAGCAGAATTTAGGTGGTAATGAATGACAACCAGTTCTTCCTAAGACAAAGGAACCCAAAATATCCCCAAGAACTTATTAAAGAAAGTGCTTTTTTCCCAACACCTTTCATTCCATGTGCTATCTCTGTATAATACGGTTAAGGGGTCAGATGACGCATTCTTCACGTAAACATAAGCTCTTTGCAAGCACACATTGTTGTCCCACAGCATTGACTTTTATGAAGGCCCGTGGTAGCCGTTTCTTAGAAGTGAATTCTTTTCTCAGAGAATGTGTTGTTAAGGATTGAACCAAAACAAATCCAAATTCTAGTTGATGTCTCAAGCAGGAGTCAGTGCAGATTTCTGGAACACAAAAAATTTTAGATAATTTGTCACTGTGAATTTCCTATGAAGGGCTTAGGCCCATTCCATAAATAATAGGTGCCACCAAGGTTATTTAAGCATTAATGTGAAGTTCTCTCATCCTGCGACATTTATTCTGTAAAATAAGCAGCTTATTTTGGTAATCTTTTTGTCACCCCTCTCCCCCTTTTCTCTGCAGGTGGATCATACAATAATAATGTACTTGATTGGGCCAGATGGTGAGTTTCTAGATTATTTTGGCCAGAACAAGAAGAATGCAGAAATAGCTGGTTCAATTGCTGCACACATGAGGGCACACAGGAAAAAGAGGTAGCCAAAGCAGCGTTGCCAGCGCAGTGTTCGCTTGCTAAAGAGGAAGGAAGCTTTGTCTCCCATAGGAGCCAACATATATACATATGCATATGTGCAACCTACAGAATGGCCTTCAGACCGTGAGAACATCTATATTTTGGACTGGACATGTTACCCTGGGGATCGGCCGACATAGATTCTTGGAACGGTAACGGTTACAATCCAAAGCCTCCCAAATAGCCACCGCCAGACCAGAGGACCAAGTTAATGTGCAGCCAGGGGGATGGACCTCAGGGAAGGACACAGCCAGGAGAGACCCAGCTGCGGTGTGTCCACATGTGAGCACACCCTCTGATCACCGTTGCTGCCTCGCCAGTGTCTGGGACCCTTGCTCATACAGGTTGTGGGACTGAGTTTCCAGGAAGAATGCAGTTTCCATAATGCTGTTGCTTCCCCCTTCGAGTTCTTGGTGGCTGATAACAGTCAAATCAGGCTCTCTGCCATTCAAAGTTAATCTTTATACTTGAAAGCGTAAGTGTAGTCTTCCTGGTTGAGGAATATCACTGTGAGGCTTGCGTTGCATTCCCCTGTCAGCAAGTGCTGATTTGACTAATGAAGAGGAAATCTATTGTTTGAAGAAAGCCATTAGATTAGTTTCCCTAGGGATCTTCTACGTGATTTTTAGCCGAATGAGGTGCCAGGTTTGCAATGACATACCAAAATGAAAGGAGGATGTTGATCATGAGTGTGGTACAGAGTGATTTTCTGCCTATGCTGGATTGTACTGTGTGTGAAATAAACGTGTGTTCAGTTTTGTAACTTGAACAAGCATGACCTTTCTACTGGGGGAAGAGGGAGTGCCTCGATGGCAGCACACAGCTCTCAGGGCAGAGACCCACAGAGCCAAGTGGGTGGGTAGGTGGGTGCTTGTTAAAGTGCAGGTTCCTAGGCTGGGAACTGCATTCACTGAATTTGGGGTAGGGTGCAGAGACCTGCATTCTTAACAGACACTCCAAGTGTCTCAGATGCTGGTGGCCTGGCCTGGGAACCATGCCTTGAGAAAATTTTGTGAGGAAACAAGATTTTGATGTGACTGAGTGAAGACTTGACGTATTTTTTGGTGGTGTACACACAGCCATTCAGGAAAATGATTGTCAAGTGATGGAATGAATCTTGGCTTTTGTTCCTGAATTTCACTTGCCTGGTGCCTGGGATCAACTATCACCCTTTTCCACCTGAAGCTGCTGCCTAGGGCAAGGTTCCTTGGTCTCAGACTTCTGGCCTCCAAAAGTGTAAAACAGTAAATGTCTGTTTAAGCCACCCAGTCTGTGGTACTTGGTTACAGCAGCCCTAGCAACTAATAGAATAGCCATCCTCCTTTCTTAGGGTAGGTTCCTTAATAAACAACTACAAGATTTAGTTTATATAAACTTCAACTCAGATCTAGTTGGTTTGGAATGACTTTCCTGGGACCTTGTCAAGAAGGTGAAGAACTTAAAAGACTAGTCTCACTAAGATATTAAGTATCTAAAATGCCAGACATTTAAAAAGATGGTCTGTTTTAAGCCACAAAACATTTGTGTGGATCACTTTGCAGCAGGCTTGCTCTAGATAAAATTTAGTCTTCATTCCCAGCTGTTGCAGGTTAGAGCTTATGTAATGGTCCAGAAAAGGAACAGCAGCTTTTGAAGAAACCTTTATTTGCTCTTCATTCCAGTGTCAAGTTTAAAGGGTTAGAATCAGGATGTTAGAAGCAGGAAAGGGGCTTCAGAGATGACGTCCACATTTTTTTATGAGTGAGGAGACAATCCGAGAGATTAAGGTGTTGCCCTTCTGAACCTAGATTAGAATTTGGGTACAATTTCTAGTCAAGCCCCTGTTTGTTCCACTGCCATGGGGTGCTTATGTTACCGTGTGAATCCAACCAAAAGGAATGCTGGGGGCTGGTGGGGCAGCCTTTCAATCGTGAATCTTGGGAAATCAAAATCAAGGCTGCCTTTCAACAACGTTCACTTGTTGATCTTTACCTGGGTGGGTTACAGTGTTTTCACTGGACTCTTCAATAGCATTACTATATCAAGAAATGCCCTTTGTTTATTTGAAAGTTATAAGAATCCTGCCTGTGCAGTAAGCTTGGAAGTACTTAATGCCTCCAGCTAACCATGAAGCAGCTAGCCACTTGGGCATAAGAGCCAAGATGCACTGAATACCAATAAAGCACCCATGTGAGATGGGAGGCCAATGTGAATGAGTGAAGTAAAATTTGAAATTGTAAATGCATCTACATAAGATAGTTTAATTTTTTTTATTATTTTTAAACATAAGGTTAAAAGAAATTAAAATTTTCAAATAACCCATAGTCCCCCAAATAACTGTTTTCTTTTTTGTATATAGCACAATTTAAATTATGTGTGTGTGTCTGTGTGTGAGTTACCTTTAAAAGGACAGTCACTCATACAAGCATTTTTCATCCATTTAGCTTATACTTTTTATTCATAGTTATGAGTTACATTACTCTGTACTGATATGACTGGTTGTTCCTAGGTATTAATGAGATGCAATTACTAACCCGTCAGCTATGTGTTCCTTAATAACACCTTTAGAACTTTGGAGATAATTATTTTCTATTAATTTTAAAATGTATTTTAATATTGATTGGTTCTTCCATAATTATACTACAGCCTCAGTAGAGAAAATTTGGAATATACAGAAAAGTTGAAGGAAGAAATTTAAAAATTACCATTGTTCCACTACCAAGAAACAAAATTTGGGTGCACTTCCTTTCTGTTTTCAACATTTAAAAAAATTTTATATCATAAATTCGCAGATGTATTCCTTTAAATAAGTTAAACATGATGGAGATCCAAGATGGGGGAATAGATAAACACTGTGCCTGCTTCCTTCCATGAACTCATTAAAATTACAACTAAATTGTAGAGCAATTGACCTGGAGAACCATCTGAAGTCTAGCCGAACAGAAGTGCTATAACTGAAAATCAAAAGAAGAAGCCACATTGAGACTGGTGAGAGGGGCATAGATGCTGAATAGGTCCCAAACCTCCCTGTGGTGGTTGAGAATCAGGAGGGCTATCTTGATAAAGAGATTGCAACTATAAAAAAGGACATAGAAACTATTTAAAAAAATACAATAACTGAAATGAAGAATGTACTAGAGGGAGTCCACCAGCAGACCAGATGAAGCAGAATCAATGATTTGGTAGACAGTGTAGCAGAAAACACCCAGTTGGAACAGCAAAAAGAAAAAAATTCAAAGAAATGAGGATAGTTTAATAAGGGACCTCTGGGACAACATCAAGTGTAACAACATTCACATCATAGGGGTGCCAGAAGGAGAAGAGAGAAAGCAAGAGATTGAGAACCTATTTTAAGAAATGATGACAGAAAGCTTTCGTAACCTGGAAATAGATGCGCAAGTCCAGGAAGTGCAGAGAATCCCAAACAGGAGGAACCCAAACAGGCCCACACCTAGACACATTATAATTAAAATGGCGAAGGTTAAAGACAGAATCCTAAAAGCAGCAAGAGAAAGGCAACTATTAACTAGTAAGGGAGCTCCCATAAGACTGTCAGCTGATTTCTCAACAGAAACGTTGCAGGCCAGAAGGGGTTGGCACATAGTATTCAACGTGATGAAAAAAAGGACCTACAACCAATGATAACTACCCAGCAAGGCTATAATAAGAGACAAAGAAGGATCCAGTAATCTCACTTCAAGGTATTTATCTGAAGAAACCCAAACACTACTTCGAGAGGATGTGTGAATCCATGTTCTTTGCAGCATTGTTTGCAATGGCCAATACGTGTAGGCAGCCTGGGTGTCTGTTGATGGAAAAATGGATTAATAGTAGGTGGTACATACATTCAACGGAATATTGCTCAGCGTGGAAGGGAATGGGGTTCTTGCCATCTGTGGCAGCATGAATGGACCTGCAGTGTGTAATGAGATCTCACTTATATGTGGAATCTAAGGACAAAATGAACAAACAAAACAGAAACAAACTCATTGATACAGAAAACATTTTGATGGTTGCCAGATGGGAGGGGGATTGGGGTGGGGGTAAAAGAAGGGAACGAGATTAAGAAGCACAAATTGGTTGTTACAAAATAGTTATGGGGATGTAGGGTATAGCATAAGGGATATAGTCAGTAATATGGTAATAACTGTGGTGTCAGAAGGCTACTAGATTTATTGGGGTGATAGATGAGGTGGGAGAAGGGGCTAGGGGCCACATTCCGTTCCATCCAGGGACTCCAGCTCTATTGTGAGTGTCAGGGAAGCCCTGGAAGGGCTGAGAGCAAGAGCCTGACCTGATGCGTCTGCCCAGGGTGCCCACTGTGATCGTTGCCTCCACTCACATGGCAGTCAGTGTGCTAATGTCACCTACTAGGGGGCCTTAGAAGTCACTCACCCTGTCTACTATTTCAGAACATCTCTGGGTATTTAATTGAAAGAAAACTTGATTTCTCTTTTTTCTTTTTATTGTGGAAATTTTAAAACATATTCAGAGTAGAATAGTTTAATGAATTGGATATACCCATCACATGCTCAATAGCTATCAACATATGGCTGGTCTTGTTTCGTCGATACCTCCACCACTCCCAGCCCACCCCAATCCCACGGGTGTATGTGTCTGAAATTTGATGCCAACTCTGTCTTTTAAAAACATAATTACAATCCCATATCATACAAAAAAATTATTTTTTCTACTTATTTATCAAATATCCAGTCAGTGAAAAATCAAGTTTATGTTTGGGTCCTTTGCTTTCAAGGGACCACAACATGTCATTGTGAGCTGTGTTCTGTCCACGTTGCACATGTAACTTTGTGTCCATGTTTGCACCTTGAGTTCAAGGAGGACATGAGGGGGTCAGAGTGAGACAATCCTGCAAGCCTCCCTCCCATTCTCACTCCTAGGTGGTGGTGTTCGTGTTGGACCAGATAAGAAAGAGCAATCCACTTGTCTTGGTTATTTTGTTTGTAGAATGGATAACTGTGAGGATGAAATGAGATGCTGGGAGAACAGGGAACACTAATCTATGGTCATAGAATAGTACTTAACCTCTGACAGGAGTTGGGTAGTTAATTGAAAATCTCAAGGCGACCTTCTGGAAACATGGAAATGTTCTATAGCTTGATCTGGGTGGTGACTTACATATCTAAAAATGTACTGAGCTGTAAAATTAAGATTTATGCATTGTATGTAATCTATAACTCAAAAAAATGGAGGAAGGAAAGAAGATTTCCTATGAAAGGCAAGCTTGAAAGAAAACAGTGTGTGATGTGGAGAAGGTTTCAGGCTATCAGTCAGCAAGTCACTCTAGCTTAGACTGGGTGACACAAGCTAATAGCTACCACCAGGTTCCCAGTTAGGAGATGGACTAAACGGTGACCACAGAAGATGAAACTCTCCGAAAGCTTTAACAAAATCAGAGGAATGATGGAAGAAAAGGAGGGTGGGCCTGACGAGGGCAGTCAGAGCAGGATAACTGCACTATTCCTGGTGTGCAGTGTCTGTCGTCTCCTCCCCACTCAGAGGTACAGGAAGTAAGTAGCTACGGTGACCCCCAAGCCGGGGGACAGGGGCTAAGGCTGGCACAGCTTTCAAAGAGGCATTTACTCAGAGGTTTTCTGTGACCCAGGACACGAAGGGAACAAAATGAAGGCGCGAGCAGGCACGTTCCTCGTTGGCTGCTGCAGTGAGCAGCAGCTGGGCGTTGTCAGTCAAGCTGTGTGGCTGCTCTGATGATTCTTGTGCCCCGTGGAGTCCCTTTTTATGGAATGAGCCAGCGTCAATGCCCTTAAACTTGAGCCATCTGAAGTATTCTTGGGCGGGTCTGCAGTTGGCAGCCCATCATCCATTTTCCATTCAAGATGACGCAAAGGTAAGGGCCAAGCTGAACTTTGTAGACATGTGAGAGCCTCCCTGTTGCAAGAGGTCACACTGAGAGCCTTGGGCACCAAGGTCTCTGATGAACTTGAGGTGGTTTTGCCATCACAGTATCAGATGTGGCAGAGACCACCTAGTATGTGCTCACTGCGTAGGAGAGGAAGGACCCAAGTGGGGACCTGTCTGGAGGTTTATAGCGAAGCTGAGGCTAGAACTCCCTCTTACAGCCTTACTACCCAAGTGTGGTCCCTGGACCAGTGGCGGCATGTCACCTGGGAGCTCACTGCAAAGCAAAACCTCAGACTCCACTCCTTACCTCCTGAATTAGAATCTGTACCTTAACAAGATCCCCAAGTGATTCTTATGTACTCTAAGGTTTGAGAAACACAGCTGTACAGTGCATTGACTTTGTCCACCCCACCCCCACACCGTAGAGCCTACCAATTTTTCCCCAGTAGGGAAGGGGAAAAGTAAAGAATAATGAAGTAATCCATTTTCCCCTGACCAGGAAGCTCTTAAATTAATTTTGCTTCCACGAAACACATAATTTGAGTCTCACAAATAAATTCCATTTTCTGATAATTATTTGCTCCGTTTTAAAAGTTCTAATCAAAGACATATATCACTCACTGTCAGAACTTCTGTTCAGCATAGGATATCAAGGGTTTCTCTGTTAGGTAGATATAATTCCAGCAAAAAAAAAAGCACAGAGATAGGTTGTTTGGTTAGGCTGTTAGGGCTTATCAGGGCTAAATGCATATTTCCGTTTGGGCATTTTGAACTATTGAAACCAGATTGAGGACCGTGTAACCTCCAGTTGTCCCTGGTTCAGTAAGGCTGATGAGAACTGCTGATGTGATTCAGTGAAACCGGGAGAAGCTAATGGCCTGACTCCCCATCAGTGCAGCTTCTGGTAAGGCTCTTGAAGTTACAGGAGAAGGGGGAGCCATGGAGCTGGGCAAGGATCAACTACCATTCTTCACAGGAACAGACACTTAGTGTCTAAAGCAGGTCAGGCCTTTGGAGCGATTGGTTTCGCCCCCATTGCTTTTCTCTCTGTTGTCCTCAGGTGGGTCTCCCCCAAATCCTGGGCCCCTGCCCAAGCAAGTGTGGAAGGCACCCACCCCCACCCATGCAGAAAGCCCCGTCCAGAACATGAGGGATCACAGCAAAGGCATTCATTCGTTGATCCATTGATGCAGTCAACATTTTTTGAATACCCACGTTAGGCTAAGTAGTACTAGAGCTGTATAGATAGACTGGAGAGTGAGTCTGGATGCAATAACCACACACGAGAGAAACAAAGTGGGATAGTTTTTAGATCATTCTGCCCTAACAGGTTTGCCGACCAGTGCACCTAAAATTATACCCTCTTTTGAGTATTTTATGTATCGAACCAGTTTCCAGTTATAAATATGCAAGAAACAGTAAGTTTACTGTATTTTATAATAGCGATATAGGAAGTATAATGAAAAGATCACTAAATTCACAATAAACACACAATATATAATAAATAGAATAAGTGGAATAATGATTCGGGATCCTAAGAAGATTATAAAATTTTGGAAATTTTAAATATTAATGAAAAAAGGTACCATTTATTTCTTGATGAGACGATGGTGTAAATATGTTGATTTTGACCTACTTAAGTCTTCAGTAAGGTCACAATAATATTGCAATGGCAAATGGTTGCCAGGAACATGAGGGAATTTGGGAGAGGGATGGAAATGATCAATGTCTTGATTGTAGTGATGGCTACACAACTGTATACCTTTCTCAAAACTCATCAAACTGTATACTTACAAAGGGTGGATTTTAATATTTATACCTCGATAAGTCTTACTTTAAAAAATTGTAATGGCGTTTTTTGGGGGCAGCTCAACAAAAAGATTCTGAAATTCTGGAAAAATAAATGTGAAAAATAATTAGTAGAAATAAGAGCAAGGACTTGCCTTACCTATATTAAATATATTACTAAGCCTTAGTACTATTTTTAAAGTGTGGCGCTTACCCAGCATTTAACATCAAATCACGAACAAAAGATCAAATCACAAACAGACCCATGTTTATAAAACATTACTATATCAGAAAGGTAGTATATTGTATTAGTAAAGATTACTAAAAATTAGTATTGGAACACTGATTAATGAAATGAAAAACGTTAGATTCTTATTCTATATCTTCCATTAAAATCATAACAATAACTGCACTAGCAGGAAATACATCTAAACAGTTACCTAATTTGGGGGTGGGTTTACCCGAGATGTCCTTGTGCATGACCTAAGGGCAGCAGCCCCCTCACAGCACAGACCATGGCCATTGATTGCACCCCATAATCCACCCACCATGGGTGGCGCAGAGCTGGCCAGTTCACAGGCTAGGCCAATCAGATCCTCTCTGGGATATGAACAGAGAAAGGCTGTGCTGATCAACAGGAGCTGAAGGAAGGTCCTGATGAAGAGGTTCCAGAGCCAGGCCAGAGGTGGCCACCGTGAGCTACGTGCAAACTGAAATGATGAGTGCAAACCAGTCAGCAGAGAAAGCCTATGGGAGGAGAAAGGAGCAGGTCGGTGGAGGTAAGCCGGAACCCTAAAAGACAATAGCAGTAGTCTCCAAACTTTTTAATCACAACAATTAATTTTGAAAATCAAAAATTTGACATGCATCCTCTAATATCTGTACATTTGCTTATTTATCAGTTATATACATGTACAAATGCACAAATGTATTTGACAAGTGTTTGCCAGAGATAGCACATGGAAAATTAAAAAAGCAGAAATGTGAAAGGATGAGATAGCAAATAAGTGGTATTATTAGTCTGGGTGATGGATACACGAGTATTACTTTATAAAATGAACATACATATTTTTGTACATCTTATATATGTTTGCTCCATTTTCCTATAAAAAATAAAACTGAATATGCATGTAAGTAGAAAGGCTAGTATTTTCTTCCCACACTCCAATGTTGTATGTGCTTCTGACTTTGGAGACCACTGCTTTAGAGTTTGCGGGCATTCTAGTTTTAGATCTAATCTACATCTGTGTCCTCCCCACCCCACCTCCTTTCTCTGGAGGGTCTGAACGAGCCCCTGTTTCTTCCAACCAGAAAGTTAGACTAAAACAGAAAAAGTGTTTGTAAACGTGACACTAAAGCAGAAAGCAAAGAGTAAGTCATTGCTAGGCTTGATCAAAGCCATGTAACAGAATTTCTATCACTAATATAGAAGGTATGTTTACAAATCCATAAGGAAATAGAAGGTGAACACCCCAAGAGAAAGCTGGGCAAAGAACATAAATAGGCAGAAAAGAAGGACGTCAAATAGTTAATAGCCGTAACTCCCCCCCCCAAACCAAAACAAAAAACAAAAACACTAGATATCAAACAATGCAAATTAAAACATTAGAATTTTTGTCTCTCTGGTTGGCAAAATGCTAAAAAGTATGTTACATATTGAGAATGAGAGTCTGGAGAAATGAACCCTCACGTGGAACTGGTAACATATAAAGTATAGCAGCCTTTCTAGATGGCAATTTGTCAATATATCGCAAGCCCGCCATTCCATCTTTATGCATTTATCCATGGAAAGAACTATACGTATGCACAAAAATTTGTCCACTGCCATTTTTGTAATAGATAATGGAAAGCAACTTAGATGTCCAACTATGGGGATCTGTAAGATACCCAACTTACAGGGGAGAAATAAACTGTGGTACATTCATAAGTGGAGCGCCATGGAACCATTAAAATGGAGCAGTAGATTAACGTTTAATGATATGGAAGGATATCCAATGTCTCCTTTAAGTGAATAAGCTGCAAAACTTTGATCTCATTTTTTTTGTATAAACACAAAAATTGCACACCACAATGTTATTAACAACAATGGTATGTTTATGGATTTTTCTTATTTTTGAGAATCTATTTTCTAAACCTGCCTAAATGAACATATATTAATTTTGTAATAAGAAAGAGTCATTATTAGGAAAAATATCCTAGTGTCAGGAAGACAAAGTTTATCCCTACTTTAACCAAACAGCAGTCACTTCCTATAATACAATAATGCTAAGGAACATTATAAAGCTGTGACCACGCTCGGATGGTAGGTGCGATAACCCACTAATGATGAAAAATCCACTAATGATGTCTGCAGGGGTCATGGGAAGAGGTAGCATCTACGTTGACCTGGTTCTCTCCAGCCATGACATAGAAATCCTGGGGTTTAGCGATGTTGCCATGTGTGTTTGATTGCTTTTGACTGGGGAGGGGAGAGACGTGGCCAGATGACGCTCTTGGCTCCAGCCTGGGGAAGTCTACCTACCAACGCAGTGCTCTTGGTAACGTGCTGTCATGGACATTCACTACGTACTTCATGAATGGAGAACAACCCAGCCACCTCCTGCACCCCATATACATGCTTTTTTTTCCCCCCCAGTGTGTCAAACCTTGACTTTTCTTTTTTCTTTTAACATTTTTTTATTAGTTTCAGGTGCACAAAACAATGTAATAGTTAGACATTTATCATTTATATCCCTCACACAGTGACAACCCCCCTCCCTGCATCCACTACCCCTCTGACATCACACACAGACATTACATTTCCACTGTCTCTATTCCCAATGCTGTACTCCACTGCTTGTAACTATATATGTATATAAAATAATTAATGCCCACCTACATGCTTTGAAGATAAAGACAATGCTTTCATCCTAGTGGATCTCCTTTGTGCCTCAAATCAGTGCCAGAAGATAGTAGAGCTGAAGAGAATGTAAGAGATCATTTGATTCAACTCCTTTTTTTTTTTCGGAAGAGGAAGCTGAGGCCCAAATATTTCAGGCATTTTAATTTATTAGGTCGGTGCAAAAGTATTTGCGGTTTAAAAGGTTAAGACAATGCAAAAACCACAATTACTTTTGCACCAACCTAATATGTAAGGGAAACATTATTTCTCCCGTAATCCTAATGGATGCTGTCAGGACCCCGTTGGACAGCTTGTTGCACTGCACTCAGCAAGGAAACTGAGGCCTTCCAACGGCCCTGAGGCCGTTACCCAACATTCCCCCACTGCCTCAATTTACACATCAATTAAGGGAGGGATAATTCCACCTGCCCTGCCTACCCCCTGGGATTGTTGTGAGGCTCAAGTGAGATAAGGAACAAATGAGGAAAACATTTGCTAGCGATTATTAGAACACCAGAGATTATAAAATCTTTGATATACGAAAGTTTTTAAAATGGAAAACTATGACATCTCAAGATAAAAAGGACAAAGGGTATGAAGACTATTCATAGAAGAACTATAAATGATCAGTAGCATGTAAGATGAGGTTCAACCTCACACATAACAGAAGAAAAGCAAATTAAAACATCAGTAAGTTATATTTTTCACCTATAAGACTGGCAAAAATTTGAGTGATGCCACTTGGCAAAGATGTGGGGGAGTAAACTTTACACACAGTGGGTGGGGGAGATTGTAGACAGATATGATCCTTCAGGAGATGGATGTGGTGATATGAACCAAAAGCACTAGATTCAATAATCCTACTCCCAGAAATGTATCCTGAGGAAATAATTGGATAAATGTTCAAAGATACAAGGATGTTCGTCACTATGATATTTTAAAAAGTGGGATTTAGTAAATTAATGATGGTGCATCTGCATAATGGCATTGTGTGGTGACATTAAAAAGGATAATATAAAGTTCCTGACAGAAGGATGTCCATAATACATCATGTACAAAGTTGGTTGCAAACACATTTTTGCATAATATGATTTTATTTTTATAGTCAGCCTATGTTGCTTTAATAAAAAATGTGTAAATGTCTCCCCTTTTTATTTTGAAAAGACAAATATGACTAAACATATACAAATATTTAGAAGTAATATATAATGCTAGTAATTTAACTTGGAGTGGGGAGATTATGATTTACCTTCATCATCTTATATTTTTCTACAAATGTTTATATGAATATTAATTTTATAATCAGAACACAATCTTGGAAAATGAAACATGTTCTCACCAGGTCTAGTTGCTCAATCATTTTAAAATTGTTAACTCTTCACTCATTATCCTTCCCAGTTTCCCGAAGATCCCATAAGCTACTTTTTTCAAACAATGATCCTCCTAGAGGGCTGATGATTCCTGTATTGGACTCATGTTTTCAGCAGAAGCCCCAGCCCAGCCCCTCCCAGTGTTGGGAAAAGCTTTGGTGCTTTCACAGTGTAGGGAAAGAAATGTAATGGGGTGGGAGGGACACCACTCTGCATGAGTGAAATGCTTAGCACACGGTCAACCATCGGGCATGGTAACTACTGGCATTTTGTGTCAGAGAGAATGTGAAGTCAGGTATATAGGTACCAGTGAGGTTACCGACAAACTGAGAAATGATGTGGAAACAGGAGGGTCATGGCAGGGCAGAGCTGACAACCTGCAGGCCCCCAGGGCCATTTACTGCCAGAGGGCAGGGTAGTGATATCTATAGTTCTACCTGGAGTGTAATAGACCAGGCATGGGCGTGGGAGGGCCATGGAATGGACAGAATGTTCTTTTGGGAGGCATCTGCTGTGAAATTAGCGTTAGCTGGGAAGGCAACGCCTTACTAACCCTATCTGAGGGAGAATCTAGGCCCCGGGGAGAGCTTCCATTCAGATTTGAGATCATGAGAAAGCTACTGGGCGTAGCCAAGAGAAGAGTATTTTAAGCTCCCTGATTGGAAGGTAGTGAGTGGAATCTGGAAGCAGGTTTGGAGATACAGGGAGGAAAAGGGGCAACAGGCAGCACCCTGAATTTAATGTTTATCAAACAATACCGAAAAGGTTCTGGAAGCAACTCAGTTACCCTGAAGTGGCAAATTTTAGTTTCCTCCTCCAGAGTTTGAAAACAAAGACAAAATCAATTAAAGAGAAATAATGACAGTTACATTTTTGCCCACGCATGTAGTCTGGGAGATGGGTACCTGCTTCACAAGGGCAGTCTTGCAGGGGGACAGCCCTGGCCAAAGACTGCCACAAATTGGCACCCAGGTCTCCTCCCACCCACATTACTTTGGTGGAGGAATGAGTATTGTGACACATCACAGCCCAGCTCCTCCTTTTTAGGTACCTGATAAGAATGGTCAAATCAGAGAAAGCAGAGACCAAAGGGGACCTAGGGCATTGGAGAGACCCATTTCTCAGATGAGGAGACTGAGGCCTGATGAAGAGAAAGGATGAGCTGAGCCTCAGGTCAAGGCAACCCTGGGCTGAGTGGGGCCTGACTCACTTTCTCTTACCTTCCATCCCCTTGAAGGACAGCAGATGCCTTTTCTGGGCCTGGCAACTCAAATGCTTGACAGAAACTGCTTGTGTTTGGTTTTCGGGGGTTGTTTTACATATTTAAATTTTGTTTTTATTTATTTTTTTTTACAACCAGTACCTCCTCACCCCCTCCCCTGCCCATTTTAGACATTTTAAAATATAGACACAACCACAACACTGGGGACTCCAATGGAGGACAACCTTGACACCTGCTTTCTTTCCAAGGCCTCTTGGGTTCCTGTCGGTGAAAGTGTCAGACCTAAGAGAAATAGTTGGTCAGTTACGGGCAAGGCCACCCCTCAGCTCTCCTAGATTTAGAAGTAAGGTATGTAAATGTGGAGTCCTAGCGTCAGAGTAAGAAAGAACTGAAGAGGTCATCTGTTAGCAGTTTCTAATCAGGGGCCTTCCTCAGAATTACCTGGAAAGCCGTTGAAAATCCACATACCTCATCTAACCCCCAGAAATTCTGATTTAAAGGGGTTTGGGTGGTGCCTGGATAGCCAAATCAATACTAGACTTCCCAGGGGTTCTTAAACCTAAACCTGGTTAAGATGACCGAACCTGGTTAAGAAACCCCCCCTCTAGTTCAACTATTTTACTTTATAAAGGAAGGATTTGATCATTCCTCGCCCCCAATAGATTCAGCTTCAATCACTGCTGTTTGAGACTTTTGTTTAATGTTCTTCAAGTTCCCCCCAGAAGGACCCCAACCACTCCCTCTCCACCCCCTCCCCACCCCACACCCATATCCGCTCAACTCTGGACCCTCCACTTACCCGTTTCAGTCACTATTGGGGGAGTATCGGTGTGCTTTCGAATCCATCTTTTCCCTTCAGAATTCCATCATTCTAAGCTTTGAATCTCCCTTCCTCTCCTCTCAATCACCCCCACCCCTCACCACCACCCTGGATCGCTCAGTGCTTAGTTCTCAGATGTGGTTGAGCATTTGAATCCAGGACGCACACTACACGGGGAGCTTTACACGTCATGCCCAAAACCTACGCCTAGAGATTCTGATTCCACTGGTCTCGGGTCTTGTTTGTTTGTATGTTTTTACATTTTCCCCAGAACTTTTCATTTGAACATTTTCAAACCTATAGAACACACATTTATTTACCCTTTCCCTGAGCCACCTATTGTTCAGTTTTTGCCACTGATAACGTTTTGCGATTGATAAAGTTTTGCTTTGTCTTGTGTATGTACATTTCTTTTTTTCTCTTTTCTCTCTCTCTCTCTTTTTCTTTTTTTTGGTTGAACGATTTAAAGTTCATTGTATAATTTATAATATCTCCTTAAGTATTTCAGAATGAAATTCCTATGAATAAAAACATTCTCCTACATATCTACAATCCCATTTTCACACCTAAGAAAATTAGCAATAATTCTGTGTCATCTACTATCTATCTAATATGCTACCTTCATCATCAATCCAATTTCCATGTATATCAGGGCCTTTCTCTGGACTTTCTGCTGTTGCTTTGGTCAGTCTGTCTCTTCAGGCACCAGCACAACACTTCATAATTTATTTGATAACGTAGGTTTTAATATCTGGTAGACTGCCCTGCCTGTGACTTTTTTCCCCAGGGTTTTCTTTACTATGCATGCATTAAATTTAGAATCAACTATCTAGCTCCAGAAAAAAAAAAAATTGTCAGTATATTTATAGGGATTGTATTAAATTTATATATTAGGTTGGTGCAAAAATAATTGCAGTTTTTCGAATTATTTTCAACTTTTTAAGCTGCAATTACATTGGCATCAGCCTAATACTAACTTGAGTATAAATGGCATCTTTATAATGTTGAATCATCCTATCCAATAGCAAGAAAATGTCCTTTTGTGTCTTTCAGTATCACTTTTAGGTTTTGCACATATCTTCTTAAGTTTATTCTGTAGTATTTTATCTTATTTATTGGAGTCTTCCTTATGACATCATATCTTCCAATTGGTTACGCAAAGTTTTAAAAAAAAAAAACAGCTCCTCAGGTGATTTTAAGGAATCGCCAAATTGAAAATCACAACTTTAAATGAAAATTCAGTGTCATCATTCAATTTAAAGGCTACAGCTCAAATCTTAATCCATCTCCACCCCCCAAATTGTCCAGCTTCCTTCCAGATGCCTAAGGTCACAGTGCTGTTTGTTCTCCATTTCATCCTCTCGGCAACCCCCTGGTCGATCTTTGATCTTTGCTTTCCACACCGACATGCAGCCAGTGAACTTGTTTACCTGCTTCCTTCTCTATGGCGTTGTTCAGACTCATGCATTACATTTCATTCCTGTCCCCAAATTCTCTGGCAAGGCCTTGGAGCTTGCCTGCCACTTTATTATCTCCTTTCCCTTGGAATGCCCATTTTCTCCTGTCTTTCTCGCTCCAAGCATTCTTCCTTGCTTCAATCATGTTGCTCCACGCTCCCAGCCACAAGGGCCCATTAAATGCAGGCTTGTGACAGCAGCCACAATAGCCCCACTTTAGGTAGGGGAATCATCTCCTCTTTGCCACTGAGTGTCACTCAAACCTTCGCTCACTCTCATCTTCATTCCTCTCCTTAGGTTTTCCAGAGGGTGTGGAACCATCTCCTTACTGGGTCACCTTTTACCACCAGTTGTCCCTTTCACTTCCAGATTGAGGTTTGATGTTTTCAAGAAGTTTGCTCTGATTAACTTCACAAACTTCTGGCTCCCCTCGTAATTCCTGAATCATCCATTCCCCGATGCCCTCTCATACAGTTAGTGAGGGGGATTCATAGCTTGGCTTTGACATCCCACCCAACCGCATTATAATCCTGGGAGATCATTTACTATGCTGCGTACTTCCCAGTACATTTGAAATTTTTCATGATAGAAAGTGGGGGGAAGTGAGTGTTTGTTGAATTGAATTAAAGGAGAGTTATGGCCTCTCTGCTTGAATTTCTACCTGGGGCTCTGGGCATTGGCAACGGTCTTAGCTCAGAAGAAGTGAGTTCCTCATTTCCAGTGGCACCTAACTCCCCTCACGGTGCCACATGGAGGAGAAGGCACTTGATCCAGGAGGCAGCTGCTCCCCGCAGCTGATGTCACGCTCTGGCAGTCAGCAGTCCTGAGCAGGCCGGTGTGTAGCCGGAGCCCCGTGTCCACGTGTCCACGTGGAGGGGACATCAAACAGGCAGAGGAAGATGGCTGGGGAGGAAGAGCCAGGCTCCCCGAAGGGGAGCGCAGTGGCCCTCCATTCGTAGCTTCTGGAACTACTGACCATTCTTGAGACACAGTACATCTTCTTTCCAGCTCATCCAAAAATAAATGCAGCTCTCTGCGCTGGCTGTGGGGATTAGCTCTAGCTGGGGCATGGCTGAAAGAACAAGGGCCCCTCCTGTTCCCCCAAATCTGGCTAATAATACACTTTTAAGTCATCTGTCTCGGTTGTCCAGAGGAGGAATTCCACACGCAGAGTACCCAGTTAGCCCCGAGAAAGCTGCCTCTTAAAGTAACAACATGAGGTTCTCTTCTTTAAGATTTCTCTCCCTTTGGATGGATTTTTAAAAAAATATTATGTATGTTCCTTTTCCCTTCCCCATCTCAATAAAACAAATATTCGATATAATTGACTCAGGGTCATCAAGAAAGCCAGTCGTACTGTGCTATATAACACATGGAAACCTTCAGGGAGAAAAGAAAACGTAAACATCTACAATGTGCCAAACGCAGCCCAGGTATAGTGTGTCTGATATTCTAATATCCTACTGAATGCCTATAACTAGCTGTGAGGCAGCCGTATCATCTCCACTTCACAGATGAGAAAGAGAGGCTCAGAGACGTTAGGCTCAATGCCCGCCATCACACAGCTTGCAAGAGGTGGGCTGTGGGCCTCACACCCAGGCCTGTCTGACTCCCAGGGTCCATGCTGGTGATACGACAAGCTGCAGCTGCCACTGTTACATGTCATTCTTCCTTCTCCTGAGGATAATTTCCCAAATGACCGTACTTTCTGATTCCTGATACCTAGCTTTTAAACCATTTTCTATGTGGCAATTGTTGTCACTTCTGGCTTCAGGGTTTCTTCTGGAGAGCTGAGTTCCACCCCTCACTCAGATTCTCTAGTTTATGGCTTGGGGCACGCTTCCTACCACTGCTGGCTTCCCTTTTCTCATATGCAAAAGGAGGTTGTTTAGCAAATGATCTATATGATCTTCCGGCCAAACGCTCTGATTCTACGATGAAGTTTGATGGAGAGAAGAAAGAAAGGATGGGGTGGGAGGCCATCGGTGGTTTAGAGCTTATATTGGGCTCCATAATGGACAAGGTGCTGTATCACAGGAACTCCAAGAAATCCTATAAAGACTATGTCCCTTCAGTTTCCTGGAGGTGGATAGGGACCTGGTTAAACAGAGAGATGGATAAACTCGTGACTACAAAGGGAAACATCCAAACTGACCCATGTTTCATTTCCCACAGAGTCCCTCCCAACAACTCCCTTGGAGTTTAGGAAGAAGGGACTGAAAGCACCCATCCCCCACCCATGGCCCATGCTGCATCCATCACGGCCTGAGATGTAGCTAGGGCCCCGCACACTGTCCCTTGGCCCTATGGGGCTTGTTAACACCTGCTCCCACAGGTGACCAGGCCTCCCAAGGAGATGGCCAGGCAATGGCACACAGACTGGGACTCATGTACCACTGAGCAGGCAAGAGAGGGCCGCAAGGAGAGCACTCCCTTTCAGGGCCTGGATGGACCCTTTAGGAGCATCAGCGCTCTCTCCTTGGATGAGCAGGGGCTCCAAGGATGGGCGTTTCATTCCAAACTACAGGAGATGGAGCGACGTGCAAGCAGTTTCACAGTAGACTGGTAGGCAGGCAAGTAAGTGTGTTAGCAGCCCGTCCGACATTCTCTGCTGGTGGCCACTTACCTTGCTTGGCTTTCATAGAATGGGCACTTAATAAATGTATCACTTCCAACTGAAATTGCCCAACTCTTAAAACCAATTGACTCATCATTTCTAATATAAACTATTAAGAGTAAAAGCTGCATCTCCCTTTTCTTTTGTATCGTCTTAAAGTGCTTTGTATTGGGGCCTGCATACAGTGATGTTTGATTAGTGTCCCTTCCTCCTGAGGACTGCTTCCCTTTCCCACCCCCACCTCTTTGAGTAGCCTCCATATCTGGCCTTAGTGTGGGTGGGAGGAGGCAGTCTTTATTCTCAAGTGGGAACTGTTGACACCCAGTTCTATTGAGAATCAGCAACCAGGCGATGCTCACCAACCGCCCTCCCAAAGAGTCAGTCAGGAAAAAAAGGGACAAAACAAACAAAAAGCAGCAGGGAATGGGCAAAAGCTTCACCTATACCCGGATTCTTCTCTGAGGCTTTATTTTTCCAATCCTGATTTAGAAACAAGCACAGTTGTTAGACACCCCTTTGACCCCCCCTTTCTCTGCAGGCCACTACTCTTCCCCCTACCCCCCACCGAGGCTAGCAGCTGGTCTTTCCTAATTGGTAATATATCTTAATAACAACAGGGCCTGAAGCAGCTGTTGCCATGAAGAAGGGCTGGTGGAATAGCTCCCTGTTGTTAATTTACTTCTTGGTCCTATTGGTGTTTAAGAAAGGATTCAGTTAATAATGATACTAATGAAACAGAAAGTTACACAGTAAAAGGAGGAGAAGAAGAAGAAGAAGAGGGAGGAGGGGAAGAAAAGCGAATTATTATTGTTGCTGTTCCTGGCATGAGTATTACAGTCACCCAGCCCTGTCACACCCTGTGTCGTGACAAAAGTCTTACTCAAAATTCCAAGAGGATTCGAACTTTTTCAGGCTCAGTTTCATTCATTTCTCCATATGATGAGATTTCCAAGCAAATTGCTGACAGAATGTGCTCCTGGCTGCCTGCATGTGGAAGCAGGCAGGCCCTCCACAGAGAGGCTGTTCCATCACATCAGGGGAAGGAGCGCCAGGCCCAAGTTCAGAGAAAGGCATTTCAAACTCCCAACTTTCTATAGTCGGAAAAATGGCTATGATCCTGCTCATTTCTATATATACCTTTCCCTTGGCAATGACAAAAAAAAGAAAAAAAAAACGTGAGGAAGGAGCTGCTTCTCAGCTTATGGTGTGGGTCATTCTCTTTCCAAATATAGAAAAGGAATGAACTGTGGGGGTTAGCGGGACCTATAAAAGCCCAGGCCAGCAACAGCCCCTTTGTAGCTGCTCTCTCGTGGGCAGAGGTGAGTCACAGCCCCTCTTTACCTCATGTGGCTGGGCACTCTGTGCCATGGCCCTGCCTGCCTTTGGTGAGAAGTAGTTATGGAGCTAGAACCCCCTAGCCCCAAATGCCCACCCACCCTCTGCCTCCAGCACCCCACCGAAGCAGGGATCCTTCAGGCCCCCTTACTCCTCCCCAATCTCCCCTCATGGGCAGGATCTGTCTGGATACCCCATAGACCGCGGTCTGTCCCTTTGCCTCTCTGCGCCGTGCAGAGGACCATGGGATCCGGTGCCTTCTCCTGCCCCCACCTCTCCACCTGGGTTGTACGCCTGTCAGGTGTCCTGTCTTCTCAAGACCACACTGGCTGTGTATCAATTAGCCCATCTCAGAGATTTTTCCCTGTTCGCAGAAGAAAAGAGAACTGACCCTGGCCTGGAACCACAAGCTTTTCAAACAGAGATTCTGTCTTTCTAGCCCAATTCTAAATGGGAGGCATTGCAGACTGATGAAGGTGCCATAGTGGGCTGGTAGGAGCCAGGTTTGGGGGCAGTTGGGGGCTTTTACTACCTTCGTGGCTGACCTGTGGGTCATGTCCCATCTGCTCCTGCAGCTCGCCTCCAGTGTAAGGCTCTTTTTAAGTTATTAGTCCTTTATCCTTGTTTAGTTAATTTATCAAGAGCTGATCGGAAGCGGAACCAGACACTTCCAGGTGTTCTGAGTTTTCTTTTTGTGTATTTATGGCAGGTCTGATTCCTCAGCTGTTGAGAACTTCTGCTGTCCTGCGGGTGTGACTCAGGTGAGAATTCTGGCCCTGTCCCTTGGCTGGTGGAGGTCTTCAGGTGCTGTGAGATTCCCAGTCCCTCCCACCTCCCAATGGCCTGAAGGGAGCAGAGAGTCTAAGAGTGGTCACATAAGGACAGGTTAGGCTGGAGAAGAGCATAGATTTTCCACACGGAGCACCAGCCCGTTTCTTTGTGTGAGGAGGTAGCCACCTTGATTGAAAATGGTTCAATAATTCCTTAGCTATTTTCCATTGAGTATACTCTCTGTGAAGAAGGACCTTTATTTTTTATGGTGTTTATTTATTTTAAAGCTTCCCTCAGCAACACCTGGGTTTTCCAGCAAGTGAGGTCCTGAGAGAGTTGCACTCACCTTTAGGTCCTTCACCCATCCGACCGAGCCTCAGATAATCGAGGAGCTTGAGGTACATGCACATGCTCTGGGCCCTTTGCACAAAACAGCCACTCAATAAATATGGGCCCATTTGACTTTCTGAGCACTTAAGTCCTATGGGTGGAGTTCCTAGGACCGAGGACAGCCTTGCTCCCAGGGCAGCAGGACCGCAGAGCAGATGCAGAGACAGGACTGGAGCGTGGCTCCGGGGGTGGCTGGGCTCACCTGCTGGGCTTGCCTTCCAGCTGACAGCATGAGTAGTGACACGGAAATGGAAGTGTTCGGCATAGCCGCTCCTTTCCTCCGGAAGTCGGAAAAGGAGAGGATCGAGGCTCAGAACCAGCCCTTTGATGCCAAAACCTACTGCTTTGTGGTCGACGCAAAGGAAGAATACGCCAAGGGGAAAATTAAGAGTACCCAGGACGGGAAGGTCACGGTGGAAACTGAAGATAACCGGGTAAGCCTCGTCCTCACCGACCGGCCCTCTGTCTGCTCCTAGCGCTGCCCAGTCCCTGCCTCCGCCCCTCCCCAGCCACTTCCCGATGTGGCTCTGGCACTGCACTGCCTCTCACAGGGTCTCTGTTTAGCTTTCCCCGGTGTCCTTGGAGAAAGCACCGTGAATTCTGGCATCAGGTTGCAGGGTAGGAGAGGAATCTGATTGTGTCTGGTCAGAGCAATGAGTGTTCAGGTGCTTCTGTCATGTCGTGTTGCTCCAGGTCAGAGGGGACTGGCTCTGTGCTTCCCGAGGGTGTGGAGCTGGAGGTTGAACAGTAGGAAGACCTCTTCTAGAACACTCTCTTTTGGTAGCCTAGGTTTTCCCCGAATGCTTCTAGCAGTAGCCAGCTTTCTGAGGAAGTAAGGAGAGTGAGTACGGGACCCTCGTTCGTTAAATATTCAATGTGAAATGGCAGCCATCTCATATCGTGAAGGCCACAAGCAGTGTAGCCTGCAGTGGGCCATTGTGGGAGAGCTAGGAGGAATTCTGGACTTTGCTACTTTCTGGAATCTAGACCAGAAGAATCTGGAATGTCCCAAGAAAAATTAAAAAAAAAAAAAAAAGAAGAAGAGAGGAAAAGGAAATGGGAAAGAGAAAAGTGTCTAGCTTTCCCAGGTGTCTGCACCCAGGTTGGGTGTGAAGGAAAAAGGCCAGGAAAACTGACCTTCAGTGCCATCAAGTATTGGCCCTGCCAGGGCATGGCTCTCTGTATATTTCAAATAACAGGGCTAAGAATGGGCTTACAAACCAGCAGGGAAGACAGAAGCTAAACGTAATGGATGACAGTCTAAGACCATCTAGACTACGCCCAAGGAGGGCTGGCTGCACAGGTGGTTTAAGTGAATCTCTGCTTGAAGGCAGGGAAAGGCAGGTTTCCCACCCGCCTTGTCCAAAGATGGGACCAGGGCAATGATTCATCTTCAAAGGAAGTCTCAGAGAGGAAGGAGTTGAGGGCCGAGCAGGGGAGAGGAAGCCAAGCTCACACCTTCTGTGCTTGAGGAATCCTGAGGGCATTGGGGCTTTTCCTCTCAAGGGAAGTACAAGCACACTTGTCAGTTCCTGGAGCCCTGCTCTGCCTCATGGCCCCCTTACCTGGTGTGTAACCCTCTGACCCCAGAAAGGCGGGGCGGGGTGAGGTGGGGCTTGGTTCTCATTCATAAGCATGTGCGGGAGGGTGGTGAAGAGGCACGAGAGCTCTGAGTGTGGGTAACTCTGGGTGCCAGCCTGCTAATCCAGTGCCACCTCCCACCTTCTCTTCTGTCCCTGCCTCAGGGACACCCATGGACATGCCATTCTCTGAGTAGATAAGAACAAGCTCATCAGCTGGGGGAGCAGAGTTGTGGTCCAGTTCTTGTTCCTGAGCTAGAAGGTTCCTCTGGTTTCCGTCCTGTACCATCTCCCGCATCCACCCACAGAGATCCTCTTTCCTTTTTTCTGTCACCTTTCCCTCACCTCAGGCCCATTGGAGAAGGAAAACACAAAAGCCCTGCATGACAGAAACAAATCACATTGTATCACCACCATCGCAAGCTGCCTGCAACCTTGCTGTTAAATGGGCATTTTCTCTAATGCGTTGCCCCTTCTAATCTCGGTTCACAAGCCTCTTGCTGGGGGACAGATGTCTACAGAGGGCAAACCGCACAGAGAATGGTGGGTAAGCACTGAACCTCTTCCCTTTCAGACCGTGGTGGTCAAACCAGAGGATGTGTATGCGATGAACCCACCCAAGTTCGACCGGATCGAGGACATGGCGATGCTGACGCACCTGAACGAGCCCGCCGTGCTGTATAACCTCAAGGACCGCTACACCTCCTGGATGATCTACGTGGGTGCTGACACTGGCGGTGGTTTCTTGGAGCATTGGATGGGGCTGGGGCCGAGATGCCTGTGTGGGTGATCGGATGTTGAAAGATCAGTGCTTGACTAAGCTGTTGAGCAAAAGAGGGGAAATGGGGGAAAAGAAGAAAGGGGGAAGAGAAAGCTAGAAGATGAGAAAGCAAGGGATAAATAGGGTAGGAAGAAGACAGGCTGAAAGAAGGAGGGCGGGGAGGAGGAAGAGTGAGCACAGAAGGTAGGAAAGCCCGCTCTGGGTCTCAGCCTTGTCACCTACCAGCTGTGGGAAGGCCGGCTACACTTTTCTCTGAGCCTTCCTTGCCTCACCTATGAATAGAAATTACATCTTCCCCCCTTTACTAGTTTATTGTGAAGAAAAGTAAGAAAAAAAATAATAAAGGCAAAAGGTTTTATATTTACATGCACACACATACATATGTATTTGTTACCCTCCCCCAGACCTACTCGGGCCTCTTCTGTGTCACCGTCAACCCCTACAAGTGGCTGCCGGTGTACAACCCCGAGGTGGTGGATGGCTACCGAGGCAAAAAGCGCCAGGAGGCCCCGCCCCACATCTTCTCCATCTCTGACAACGCGTATCAGTTCATGCTGACTGGTAGGTTTGCAAGGAGGACGCCTGGAGTGGTGGGGCAGGCACTGGACAGGGCCCAGGAGAGCTGCCCTGTGGCCCCGGATCTGCCCCATCTGGCCTGTGACCTCCACACAAAGGAGAGGAAGGAAAAGGTGCTTAAAGAGGCAATAAGAGGCCAGATCTCTCAGGGCCTTGAGGCCTTGATGAGGAGTTTGCACTAATGTCCGTATTGGTTAAACCATATGAAACTGACATTTTTGTAGGCCAAAACCAATATTGAAAATTTCATATGGTTCAAGCTAATATGATCAGGAACCACTGACTGGTGGCAAGCCACTGGCTGGTTTTAAATAGGGCTTAACCTCTCTGAGCCTCATTCTCAAGCTCCCACCTAGGACTAAACAGTATTGGAGGGAAGAAGAATTGTGCACTGAACTCTGACTGCTTGAGAAATGGGGTAGAACTGGGAAGCTCTTTTTATATTGCCATCAACGCTGTTTTATTTTTTTCCTCTTGCAGATCGTGAAAACCAGTCCATTCTGATCACGTAAGTATCCAAGGGGTAGAGCAGTTTCATAGCTGTGGCTCCTGGTCCCCAGTGCAGGAGGCAAAGGTGCCACTTGCTGTATTCTGTTTGTTAGAAAGTATTTAGAAAAAAATCTATACTGAAAAAATAGATTTAGGGATGGGCAAGAAGGTATGTGGAAGGCCTCAGAAGCTGGCGTTACCCATCCTTGGGTCAGCTCAGCGGTGGAGTCTTCCCTCAGGTCTCTGCCTGTCTGCATGGTCTCTCACTTTTGTTTTGGTAGGTGTGTATCTGATGTGGCTCAGAGTATGTCCAGGCCTCTGTGTGACATCCTGGGGAGCCTCTGTATACTCACAGAATGTGTTTCTTTCTCTCTCTCTCGTGATCGTTCCAAATAGCGGAGAATCCGGGGCAGGGAAGACTGTGAACACCAAGAGGGTCATCCAGTACTTTGCAACAATTGCAGCTACTGGAGACCTCGCCAAGAAGAAGGACTCCAAAATGAAGGTATGGAGAGGAGGAAGGCTCGCTTTGCTCTGACTTCTAACCTTTGTCTTAACTTCCAAAGGAAGGGGCAAAGGGAAAGGAGAGCAGGCCAGGATTTGAAATCTTGAAGGACAGCCAGTTATCTTCAACAACCCAGTGTGTGGTTGATCGTACAGGACCAGATCCTGTCATTTTTCTGGAAAATAAGGCTCTATGGCTTAACTAAGAAAGGTTAATTTGGGAGCAGCTCAGAGAGCTTCTTCTTTTATGGCAGAATCACACACACCAATTTGAGAGAACTGCAGCATGTACCAGGGTGCCAAAAAAATGTGTACAAGTGGACACTTTAGTCAATGTTGCTCAAGCAGTAGTTCATCATAATCAGAAGTGTCTGGACACTGATGGTAACCACTTAGAGCACCTCTTGTAATTGCAGAAGTCAAACGTGACTTGTATTCATCTTTTGTTATTCATATATATTGAGTATTACAATTTTAATCCAGTTTTCCTTTCTCAAAATATGTATACATTTTTTTGGTACCCTCTGTACTTGCCTTACTAAATGAAAATATTACAACAGTTTGAAGTGAATACAGACACCCTAACTACTGGAGAATCAAGGAATTGAATGAGGCATTAAAAGAATTTTTTGTTTTTATTAGTTTCAGGTATACAAAACAATGTCATAGTTAGACATTTCTCCCTGACAAAGTGATAACCCCCTCCCCCAATCTATTGCCCCTCTGGCATCGTATACAGCTGTTACAATTCCATTGACTATCTCCCCATGCGGTACTCCATATTATATATATATATATATATATATATATATATATATATATATATATAAAATGATAGTTGATATACAATATTATTCAGCTTCAGGTGTACAGTGCAGGGGTCAAGCATCTACACTGTCCATGAAGTGGTCTCCCTAATAAGACATGTGCCCATCTGACACCCTACAAAATCTTTACAACATTATCGATTATATTCCCCAAACTGTCTTTCATTGCCCTGTGGCAATAATGTAGTTACCACTGTATGCTGTCTAATCCCTTCCCCTCCTCCCTCATCCTCACCCCCCTCATTAAAGGAATTTTAAGGCAAGGCACTCAACTATAGCTAAAGAAAACAAAATGGCCAAAGTGTTTTGAGCGTGACGCGCTGGTGATTTGGTTGATTCTCCACCTGGAAAGGGAGGGAGGGAGGGACTGGCTGGGCCATCGACAGCCAAGCAGCAAGGGCAGGCAGGACTGCAGAGCTTGGAGCGTTGCTTACCCTCATGCCGTGGCTTCTTTCTCCCTTGATTTCACACATCAGGGGACTCTGGAAGATCAGATCATCAGCGCCAACCCGTTGCTGGAGGCCTTCGGGAACGCCAAGACCGTGAGGAATGACAACTCCTCCCGCTTTGTGAGTCTGAGTTCAGGACCGCTGGGATTTTCTCTGGCGCCTCCTGTCCTCACGGAGGTCACAGTGCAGTGGGAATAGAAAATGCAAGAAGGAAGCAAATCAACAAGAAACTTTCCGATAATAAATCGGGCGTGTGATAGAGTAAATGGGGCCAGGGTCTCCTGTAGACAAGGTTGGCAGGGAAGGCCTCTCACTGGACTGGCCTGTGAACCCCAAGATCTGCAGGATGAAGAAGGACAAAGGGCAAAGCAAGTGTACAGTCTCTGAAGTGGGGGAGGGCCTGGTCTAGTCACCGGATCTAAAGAGGGTTGGAGTGGCTGCAGCAAGTGGGCAAGGAGGCGTGCCCTGAAGTGAGGGAAGAGGCAGAAAGAGACTCGGTCACATAGGAGCAGGTAGGAGCATGAGAAGCAGTTTAGATTTTATTCACAAAGTAATGAATGATTCTATAAGCCGGGAAGTGATAGGTTTGATTTGCATCTTGAAAACAATCATTCCCTTACTTTGTTTGATTGGATGGGGTAGTGCAGGTTGGAAACATTGTGGGAAAAGGGGGATGGAAAAAAGGGAGGCACATCAAACTGGACAAAGAAGAAGGGAGAGAGAGGAGGACATGCGTAATTTCAAACTATAGGAAAATAAAGCTCCTGTTCACATGACCCAGGAGACTAGTAGAAACATCTGGAGCCATGGTAGACGCTGGTCTCTCCCCAACAGGGCAAGTTCATCCGAATCCATTTCGGTACCACTGGGAAGTTGGCCTCTGCAGATATTGAAACTTGTAAGTAGATTATTGGGATCAGATGATGTCTCAGGGTGGTGGGAAGCGGTTTGGAAAACAGTCCTGTATTTGTGTTCATAGATCTGCTGGAGAAATCAAGAGTGACCTTCCAGCTGAAGGCTGAGAGAAGTTACCACATCTTCTACCAGATACTTTCAAACAAGAAGCCTGAGCTCATAGGTGAGGAAGTCCCCAGTGGGGTTGGTCTTTTAGGCATTTCAGCTCTAATATCACTGGACCACGGAGAGCTGCTCCTACCTATGTGTAGGGGCCTTGACAGCCAACAGGGAGTTTGCTGTAGAAATGGAATGTGGCTGAATGCACAGTGACATACCAATTAAAAACAAAAACAAACAGACAAACAAAAGAATCCAATTGACAGCAACAAGATTCGACTGCTACTGAATTCAGCACTGGTTTATAAAAAACAAAACAAACAAAAAAAACCCTTTGAACAACTAAGCATTTAATTGTCCTTTAGCGCCCCCTTGTGTTCTGATACGGAAACCAACCTTTCACCAAACGCTGTGAGGCCAATGCAAAATCAGATGAATAATCCATCCTGCGGATAGTCACCCTGTCCTTCCTTTGTTCTGCACTTAACGGAGGCCTCCTGTCCATGGTCTTCTTTGCCCTTTGGCTGTGTTTGCTCAGTCTTCTTGTCCGAAGCCTGGAAATAGGCTGCAGCTTTTCAACAGGCTTTGGGAAAACTATGGTGTTATACCCAACAACCTATGTTTCCCTCAGTGTGGGCTCTTGTCCCGACCCACACTCATACAGTTCCCCTATTACCTTTTCTGGTCTACGGCCATACCACCCTGAACGCGCCCGATCTCGTCTGGTCTCGGACGCTAAGCAGGGTCGGGCCTGGTTAGTACTTGGATGGGAAACCTTTTCTGAACCTGCATCAATGTGCACCTTTTGCTTGCAAAGCAAGAGAATTTAAATACTGTATTCTCTCTAGGGCTCCTTAACCTACATCACATAGGTGGGCTACACAGTCTTTCCTGGACTTGTTCATTCACAGCCTGAGTATCTGTTTAACAGGGAGTTCTAAGTCTAAATTCCACATGGGCTCCAACAGTGAAAGTCTCAGCCCAGAACACAGGAGTTCAAATCCACTGGGTGGATGCTTTCTTTGCATCTCTGTGACCTCTTTTATTCGTCATTTCAGAGCTGCTGCTTATTACAACCAACCCCTACGACTACCCCTTCATCAGCCAGGGTGAAATCCTGGTGGCCAGCATTGATGATGCTGAAGAGCTCTTGGCTACAGATGTAAGTAGAACTGAAACATGAGGGGTGCTCCTCCTCGGTCATTGGGGTCAACTGAGTGACGTGCTGTCCTCTCAATGCCAGAGTGCCATTGACATCTTGGGCTTCACCCCAGAAGAGAAATCTGGACTCTACAAGCTGACGGGAGCTGTGATGCATTATGGGAACATGAAGTTCAAGCAGAAGCAGCGAGAGGAGCAGGCAGAGCCAGACGGCACCGAAGGTAGAAAATCACCGCAATGGGGTATAAGCCAAAGTTGAGGGGTTGTTCAACTGAGGTTGTTTGTTGCCTCTTTTGAAAGTGATTAATCCTTCTTCCACCCGGAGACGTGAACCTCTCTGGGGCTCAGATGCCTGTAGGCACTGCTACCACCCGTGTTTGCTGAATCACTAGAATGGTTCTATTTCAGCTGCAAAGAGAAGTGACCAGGGCTTTCTGGAACCCAATCCTGCCTTCTCACAAAATATAGCATATTCTCTGAGTGACTTAACTTCCATTGGCTGCATGTAAGCAGTTTAGAGATATGGAATGTAAAACACACTGAGATAAACTGAGCTAAGCCTTGCAACATCTGGGTGATTTTCAAAGTGGTTCTACTTTGCCAAGCATTAGGGCTTTCCCCTTGTGATCGTCTCTCTTTTCTTACCAGTGGCTGACAAGACAGCCTATCTAATGGGCCTGAACTCTTCAGACCTCCTGAAAGCGTTGTGCTTCCCCAGAGTGAAAGTTGGGAATGAGTATGTCACCAAAGGTCAAACTGTGGACCAGGTAAGCATCTGCTTCAAGGCTAAGAAGCAATGCAGGTACACAGTGGCCACTGCTTTCAGACCCATCAGCTGATCTTTCCCAACAGGTGCACCATGCTGTGAATGCCCTTTCCAAATCAGTTTATGAAAAGTTGTTCCTGTGGATGGTCACCCGTATCAACCAGCAACTGGATACGAAGCTTCCAAGGCAACACTTCATTGGCGTTTTGGACATTGCAGGCTTTGAGATCTTTGAGGTTTGTGGTGCTTATATTCATGCTTTCATGTGGCTTTGTATGGGGGGGACTGGTTTTCATGACCCTATAGGGGGAAGATGTCAAGGGGGCCAACATATCAAAGCATCACCCCTTGTGGGAAAACTAGATGGAGGGTGGATCAGGTAGAAGAGATGTGGGAGGGTCTGTATTATTTTAAGAGAGAAAGAGACTTGTGTCAAGCGCAATTTTAAAGATATTGTCCAATGAATAAAAAAAATAAATCAAATGCAATTATTGACTTAGGGAGAGCCAGGCATATAGAGAATTTGATAATAAGCCAATCATACAATATTTTGTGTAAATATCCTATTGGTTCTGGGTTAGAAGCATATCATCATTCATCAAATTGTGTATTTGGGGTCTACCCGGTATACGACATGTGGGTGAACAAAAGATGAGCTTGTAGTCTATAGAGGAAGATAAGAAGTATTGTATATTATTCAGTGCATAGGAGAGGCCCAGACAAAGGAAACTCAGGAGAGGGGGTAACACCTTCTTGTTGGAAGTTCAGAGAAGACTCCAAGGAGGAGATATGATCTGAGCTGGGCCTTGAAGAATATGAGCATGTCTGAAAACATAAATGAGCTGCCTAGAGCCTGAGCAATGAGGAGGAAGGTTGGTGCGCCTTTGATTTTGACGAAAAGTCTAACTTTTCGTGCGACCATTATATTTTGGTGTTAGTATAACAGCCTGGAGCAGCTGTGCATCAACTTCACCAACGAGAAACTGCAACAGTTTTTCAACCACCACATGTTCGTGCTGGAGCAGGAGGAGTACAAGAAGGAAGGCATCGAGTGGACGTTCATCGATTTTGGGATGGACCTGGCTGCCTGCATCGAGCTCATCGAGAAGGTATCCTATTCTATCCATCCAATCTCCTCTCCACATATACTCTGTCGCTCATCACTGCAGCTCACATTTTCCCCACCTGCATTTTGCCTTGCCTCATCTAGCCAATGGGCATCTTCTCCATCCTGGAAGAGGAGTGCATGTTCCCCAAGGCCACAGACACCTCCTTCAAGAACAAGCTGTACGACCAGCACCTGGGCAAGTCCAGCAACTTCCAGAAGCCCAAGGTGGTCAAAGGCAAGGCTGAGGCCCACTTCTCGCTGGTGCATTATGCGGGCACCGTGGACTATAGCGTCTCGGGCTGGCTGGAGAAGAACAAGGACCCCCTGAACGAGACGGTCGTCGGGCTGTACCAGAAGTCTTCCAACAGGCTCCTGGCGCACCTCTACGCCACTTTTGCCACCACAGATGGTAACAGACTCCGTGGAATACCTCGTAGTCACGCTTTCTCCCTCCATTCAGTCCACAGGACCAAAACATCCGTATAGATCTGCTAACAGCACGCACTATCTGTCTTTTATTTCTTTCAGCTGACAGCGGAAAGAAGAAAGTTGCCAAGAAGAAGGGTTCTTCCTTCCAAACTGTCTCTGCCCTTTTCAGGGTAAGAAAAACACAAGTTTATTTGCTTGTAGTTGGTTTAAGTCACCTCCCAATGAGCAATGGAGGGATTCTAAACTTGGTTTATTCAAGAAGAATAATGTGGTCTTAATCTGGTTACTGTCACTTAGTGAAGTTGAGTGATGGTGTGATGATACACAAAGGGGGTCTAACAAATGTAGGACTAGGCTGTCGTTATCACTTTGTAGTGCCACTAGCTGAGTTGGCTGGCCTGGGAGGTGTGTCCTCAGCACAAGCTCTCTGACTTGCCTGAAGGACATAGGCAATAGCATCTCATTCTCCCAGTGGGGCTGGATACATTCTTGAGTTGATTTCAGAGGACATTTTGTGCTTGGTTAGTCTCTGGCTCACTGTGCAGCAAAAGACTACTATATAAGTTATTTGCCTACTCCTCCAGCTGTAGGACTATGAAAAGACTTAAATAATTCCATCATTCTTTAGAATTCATAGGTTTAAAACATATGTCTTATTTTTCATTACAACATATCTCTGTGTTTATAAAAAGCTTACAGTAGGCTAGCAAACTTAGTCTTTTTCTTTTAGGAAAACCTGAACAAGCTGATGTCAAATTTAAGAACGACTCACCCTCACTTTGTGCGCTGTATAATTCCCAACGAAACCAAAACCCCAGGTAAGACACCTGTTGGCTCTCTAGATGGTGGTCAGTTTTTAAGAAATTCTGTGTAAAGCTGATGTTTCTTGCTTCTGTTCTCAGGGGCTATGGAACATAGCCTTGTCCTTCATCAGCTACGCTGTAATGGTGTCCTGGAAGGAATCCGTATCTGCAGGAAAGGGTTCCCAAACCGGATTCTCTACGGGGATTTTAAACAAAGGTGTGTCATAAAAATGTTCTATGTGATTCTTGACGAGATGTGCAAATACTAGAATTTGAGACAGAGAAATACTGATGAAAAGACTCATTTCAACAGGATTATGGACTTCCATGTAAAATGACGTGGCCAAGGTATACATACTTCTTTCTTCCATGTTTTCTCAGAAGCTTATCTGATACATACATGGCAGAAAAATGCCTGGCTTGAGACTTAAGAGATCTAGATTCTAGGCCATTATCTAGCAGTGTGATTATGGGCAAGTTTCTGTCACTCTCTGGACCTGAGCTTTCTTGCTTATAGGAAAAGCAACCTGAATTGGATGGTCTCCCAGGTTTGTGTTTTTGCTAATAGTCTCTGATTGTTTCTGTGTCCACAATGGCAGATACCGAGTGTTGAATGCCAGTGCAATCCCTGAGGGACAATTCATTGACAGCAAGAAAGCTTGTGAAAAGCTGTTGGCATCCATTGATATTGACCACACTCAGTACAAATTTGGACACACCAAGGTAATGCGTCAGTGCTGACAGCTGCTGGCCTTTAGACCCTTTTAGACTTCTCCAGAAACCTGACTCACATCATCCTTCTTCCCTCTAAGGTGTTTTTCAAGGCTGGCTTGTTGGGGACCTTGGAAGAGATGCGCGATGACCGCCTGGCCAAACTGATCACCCGAACACAAGCTGTGTGCAGAGGGTTTCTCATGCGTGTGGAATTCCAGAAGATGGTGCAGAGAAGGTTGAGCAGGGTCTTTGTCCAAACATGAGCAGTTTGGGAGAAGTGGGAGTCTCTCAGAAATAACTGATATTGTGTTTTTAGGGAGTCCATCTTCTGCATCCAGTACAACATCCGCTCATTCATGAATGTGAAGCACTGGCCCTGGATGAAACTCTTCTTCAAGATCAAGCCCCTGCTGAAGAGCGCAGAGACCGAGAAGGAGATGGCCACCATGAAGGAAGAGTTTCAGAAAACCAAAGATGAACTTGCCAAGTCAGAGGCAAAACGGAAGGAGTTGGAGGAAAAATTGGTGACTCTAGTGCAAGAGAAGAATGACCTGCAACTCCAAGTACAAGCTGTATGTGTTTAGAAATCTTTTTCCCCCCACTTTCCTTCTAGATTTGATTATTTAGGAAAATAGAGTTTTGGTGGGATTTCTGCTTTTTAGTTGGGGTGTTTCATAAAGAACCTCATATATGACAAATACTGGAATGTCATAACGTTTATCTCATTAAAGGAAAACATGAAATCACGATTCTTTTTTTAAAGGAAAGTGAAAACTTATTGGATGCCGAGGAAAGATGTGATCAACTGATCAAAGCGAAATTCCAGCTTGAGGCTAAAATCAAGGAGGTGACTGAGAGAGCTGAAGATGAGGAAGAGATCAATGCTGAGCTGACGGCCAAGAAGAGGAAACTGGAGGATGAATGTTCAGAGCTCAAGAAAGACATCGATGACCTTGAGCTGACATTAGCCAAGGTTGAAAAGGAAAAGCATGCCACAGAGAACAAGGTACTCTCTTTCAGTGTCTTTCCAGCTTGATGTAGTCATTGTAAACCGTACTGTATCTCCTCTTATCATTGCTTATGGCTTCTTCTTAGGTTAAAAACCTTACTGAGGAACTCGCTGGGTTGGATGAAACAATTGCAAAGCTAACCAAGGAGAAGAAGGCCCTCCAAGAGGCCCACCAGCAGACCCTGGATGACCTGCAAGCTGAAGAGGACAAAGTCAATTCTTTGAGTAAAATCAAGGGCAAACTGGAACAGCAGGTCGATGATGTAAGTAAATACTGCTAACTGGCAGTCCTAGAACTTCAGGGTTTGAAGAGCCCCCAAGAAACCTCTGGTGCAAAGCATTTGTTCTCAAGAGGAAATGGTGCTTTTTGCAGCTGGAAAGTTCCCTAGAACAAGAGAAGAAGCTCCGTGTAGACCTGGAAAGGAACAAAAGGAAGCTTGAGGGAGACTTGAAGCTTGCCCACGAGTCTATCTTAGATCTGGAGAATGATAAACAACAGCTGGATGAAAGGCTCAAGAAGTACGCACTAAAACCACTGATTTCGATTTGCATATTACTGAGTACTTTGCCTTCACACATCCTACATTTCCCTTCACAGGAAGGATTTTGAATATTGTCAACTGCAAAGCAAAGTGGAAGATGAGCAGACTCTGGGTCTCCAGTTTCAGAAGAAAATCAAAGAGCTGCAGGTAGGAGGAGTTTGGGATTTTTCTTTTACGTGTGGGTCCCTCACAGTGGGCTGGGTGCTGTGTGCTGTAAACCACTTAGAGCAAGGGAACAGCAGCATGGGTCTGCCTGCCTCAGTGGTTTCCTTTCTGCTAGGCTGACACAGCAGTGATGGGTAATTTTTCCATAATTTTAAATAAAATACATAATTGAAGTATTTTGAGCCAACGTTTAGTTGAACGGACAATATCCTGGGTTGGTCACTGCAGGGGAATGACCATGATGGAGCAGGGAAAGCTCATATGAAAGGAAATGAGCAACATTCATATTTCTCTTGGAGAAGTTCCAGAATTGGTTTGTCTAATGGGAATGGACACTAGCCTGTTCTTGACATGCAGAGATAGTCACTCCGGGGTTGATTGGCTGCCCTCTACAGGCTCGAATTGAGGAGCTGGAAGAAGAGATTGAGGCGGAGAGAGCCACTCGAGCAAAGGCAGAGAAACAGCGCAGCGACTATGCCCGGGAACTGGAGGAGCTGAGCGAGAGGCTGGAGGAGGCCGGAGGCGTCACCTCCACCCAGATAGAACTGAACAAGAAGAGGGAGGCTGAGTTCCTGAAACTGCGCAGGGACCTGGAGGAGGCCACCCTGCAGCACGAAGCCACCGTGGCCGCCCTGAGGAAGAAGCACGCGGACAGCGTCGCTGAGCTCGGGGAGCAGATAGACAACCTGCAGAGGGTCAAGCAGAAGCTGGAGAAGGAGAAGAGCGAGTTCAAGTTGGAGATCGACGATCTCTCCAGCAACGTGGAGAGTGTGTCAAAATCGAAGGTACTTGGGTTGGATGGGGCCCAACGCTTTCTATTAAAGAGACCTCGTTAGTCATTCAGATCTTCACGCTGACTTAATTTTCTCCTCCTTTGCAATCCTTTAGGCAAATCTGGAAAAAATATGCCGAACTCTGGAGGATCAGTTAAGTGAGGCCAGGGGCAAGAATGAGGAAATTCAGAGGAGCATGAGTGAGCTGACGACGCAGAAGTCTCGTCTGCAGACTGAGGCTGGTGAGCGATGGGAAATGGGAAGGGGCAACCAACCTCACGGACACCTAAAAGGGGCAACGGGTCAAAACTAAAGGGCGGTATTTGTTGGGGGGAAAAGCAGTTGGAATAACCTACCGTACAGCCAGTCAAATTATCCTGAAGGAGGAAAACATTGAGAGTTCAGCAAAAACAAAAGAGAGAGAAGTAGACCAGAAAAAGAAGGGACTCAAAATATCACTTGGTTCACACACTTTCAAAATTAATATGACCTGGCATCAACAAGAGTCTACATGGCAGAAATGGGATTGGAAATCAAGCCCCATGGCCTTTCTACTTCTTGCTGCACCTCAATCCAGGTTGTCCGCAGTTAAGTGAAATGAAGTGTTTTCAGATTGTCTGCAATCAAGACAATAAAGAACATGGCTAAGTTGTGTAGGCTCTTGGTGTGTAATAAAAATACTGGGGAACATTATTTGCGGCTTTCACCTAGAAAATGTGGCTCCACCTAGTACTGGGCCTGCAGCCAATCATCACAGGTGACTCAATCCTTTGATAGCAGACACAACCAAGACAATGAAGAAAAGCAGGTAGCTGCCACTTCTAAAATACTTTTGGGATTACAAAGAGTCCGTAAGCCTCTCAACCCCTCCTTTTTTCTCTTACTTTCATATAAGCATATGAACCTGAACTTAACATATTCACCCAAGAGTTTACCTTCAAATTATTAGAGATATTGAGTCCTTGAGAAAACAGTATTTCCCTTAATGACAAATTGACAAACAGCTGGAAATACCAGCCCCTGAAAGGTCTGATGGGAGTTTTTAGCTGTTTCTGATAATGTTTAAATTGACAGTTGTTCTCAATGGGCTTTCCTGACAAAAGTCACTCCGTATTTCTAATAGTTTACAATACTTATCAGGTTGTGCTTTCAGTTCCCTTTTTATGGACTCATCCCTTCACCCCGAAGAAAGGACCACACCTTATAATTTACTCTCTCCCAAGATCGTAGCACAGTGTTTTACACACAGTAAAAACTTGGTGAATGAATGAATGGGTGGATTAATAAAATGAAAACATTTCCTTCTGGACACAGGTGAGCTGAGTCGTCAACTGGAAGAAAAGGAAAGCATAGTATCCCAACTTTCCAGGAGCAAGCAAGCGTTTACCCAGCAAATAGAAGAGCTCAAGAGGCAGTTAGAGGAAGAGAGCAAGGTACATCCCCTGAAGAAGTGCTTCCTTGCTCTAATTTTCAAGTACCACCTGCAGGAAAAACAGGGCAACTTTATTCAGTAGGTGATGATAGCAAGCACATACATGGATAGTATCATGCACATGGCATTATCACATTAATCCCGTGGGGACTCTCGTCTTTCTTGACTTTTTCAGGCCAAGAACGCCCTGGCCCACGCCCTGCAGTCCGCCCGCCACGACTGTGACCTGCTGCGGGAACAGTATGAGGAGGAGCAGGAAGCCAAAGCTGAGATGCAGAGGGCGCTGTCCAAGGCCAACAGCGAGGTTGCCCAGTGGAGGACCAAATACGAGACAGACGCCATCCAGCGCACAGAGGAGCTGGAGGAGGCCAAGTGCATAACTCTATTTAACTTCAGAAGAACTTGAACCCTTAAATGATTATATGATAGAGGGCATTGACTTTAGAACTGCTTGGGAATGAATTTTTTTTGTTACTAGATTTTTCTGCACCTTATCTATCTTTTAATGCAGTGCTGTGCCACTGGAGGGACCTGGCCTAGCACATTTCCTTAAGACAAACAACTTCAATCTTGATTAGAGACATGGAAGGTTGTTGATCACTGATTTTTAGCAGCTAGGAAATTCTCCTGAGCTTATGAAAGCAAATGGGTGCTTGAATCACAAAGGATTGAAACTTAAATAGCATCTGCTTCTCTTTCATATTCTCCAAGGAAAAGACTTGCTCAGCGCCTTCAAGATTCCGAGGAACAGGTTGAGGCAGTGAATGCGAAATGTGCTTCCTTGGAGAAGACAAAGCAGAGGCTGCAAGGAGAGGTTGAGGATCTGATGGTTGATGTGGAAAGAGCCAACTCACTGTCCGCTGCTCTGGACAAGAAGCAGAGGAACTTTGACAAGGTGTGGGGTCAACTCCGTGCTAGCTAAACACCGCCATGTGTGGAGTGCCTTGTAGTCATGGAAGGGAGAGCCTGGGTCCCAGTCCTGACCTTGCCCCACTAGCAGTGTGACCTTGGGCAAGTCCCTGAACTTCACTGAGCTGTAGTTTCCCAAAACGAAATGAGGATGGGATGGGGTAGAAGTTCCTTTCAAACACCGTCAGTGGAGACAAATGCATTGCCACAATGTTATTCAGCCTCAAACATTTTTCTTCCCCCATACTGCTGGTCTGTCTGGGCAACTGGCATGTGGGAATCTAACTTGGGTCCCATTGAGAAGCTTTTTGGAAGCCCCTGTCAGTATGGCAGATAGGTTGATTTGAACCAAAGTTTTAATGAAATATTTAAAAATGCAGGGCCATTTTCATATTAAGAAAAGGGCAATTATGCCCAGCTAGTTCCTTCTCAAAGGATCCATTTGCTTTTTGGAGAAATAATTGTTACTGATCAATTATTGTTCTTGAGTAAATTTGTAGAATGAAATCTTGGTTTGTCCAATAATCAAGAACAAGGAACTAGGCAAGAGAAACTGCCGAGCACAGATCCAAGTCTAAGAGGATTTACCTTAATGGTTATATTTAATTAGAAGCTTGGAGGAGAAGAGCTAATAAATGGAGATGTCTTCCATCCCGGTGTTCTAGGTGCTAGCTGAATGGAAAACAAAGTGTGAGGAGAGCCAGGCAGAGCTGGAGGCATCTCTGAAGGAATCCCGTTCCTTGAGCACTGAACTCTTCAAACTGAAAAATGCCTATGAAGAAGCCTTAGATCAACTTGAAACTGTGAAACGAGAAAATAAGAACTTAGAGCGTAAGCAGTTCAACACCATCTGAAATCTCCTTCACACTATTGCTAGAATGTATGCTGGAGTGGGCGTGACTTCAGGCTCAATCCTTACACATACGTCTGTTAATGCGTGCACAGAAAGTGTTCATCATCTAAAGGGTTATTTTTGAGTCTCTCTCTAGGCAATATCTTATCTCTAGGAAACAGCATCCTTAGAATTATAATAAACTAGTTAAAAAGAATCTAGCTGATGCTTACCATGCCTGGAAACCTGTGCAGAGGTGTTCAAATGTAATCAAAAATTATTTCTTTGCAGAGGAGATAGCAGATCTCACAGAACAAATTGCTGAAAGTGGTAAAACCATCCATGAACTGGAGAAATCAAGAAAGCAGATTGAGCTGGAAAAGGCTGATATCCAGCTGGCTCTTGAGGAAGCAGAGGTGAGCAGAATGCTAGGGGGGCGAGGCAGAGGCAGGAACAGACACATCATGGCGGAGCTCCCCCCAGGAGGCTAGCTGGCCCCACTCTGTGTCTTAATTTTTGCCCCTGTAAAATCACAGCCCTAAAACCTGCTCCTTTCCTATGAAATAACATAACTATGAGGTTCAACGAGATATTACTGTGACTTGTCTTGAACTTATTGGAGAAAAGCATTACACTAAAATAGGTCTAAAAACAAGATTTTACAAAATCTTAGATGGATTTAAACTATCCATAAAGTGCCTTACACACCTAAGAAATAGATCATTTAAATGTTATTATTGTTAAAACAAAAGCAATGAGTCAGATTTTATTTCTGCACTGAAGATAAATTAGGGATTTCTTTTTTTAAGATCGTTTTGAATTGTAGAGTTAGAGTTACGAATATTCCACTGAAACCCTAAAGGGCAGTATATAGCTGTTTCTGATAATGTTTAAATTGACAGTTGTTCTCAATGGGCTTTCCTGACAAAAGTCACTCCGTATTTCTAATAGTTTACAATACTTATCAGGTTGTGCTTTCAGTTTCCTTTTATGGACTCATCCCTTCACCCCAAAGAAAGGACCACACCTTATAATTTACTCTCTCTCAAGATCTTAGCACAGTGTTTTACACACAGTAAAAACTTGGTGAATGAATGAATGGGTGAATTAATAAAATGAAAACATTTCCTTCTGGACACAGGTGAGCTGAGTCGTCAACTGGAAGAAAAGGAAAGCATAGTATCCCAACTTTCCAGGAGCAAGCAAGCGTTTACCCAGCAAATAGAAGAGCTCAAGAGGCAGTTAGAGGAAGAGAGCAAGGTACATCCCCTGAAGAAGTGCTTCCTTGCTCTAATTTTCAAGTACCACCTGCAGGAAAAACAGGGCAACTTTATTCAGTAGGTGATGATAGCAAGCACATACATGGATAGTATCATGCACATGGCATTATCACATTAATCCCGTGGGGACTCTCATCTTTCTTGACTTTTTCAGGCGAAGAACGCCCTGGCCCACGCACTGCAGTCGGCCCGGCATGACTGTGACCTGCTGCGGGAGCAGTATGAGGAGGAGACAGAGGCCAAGGCCGAGCTGCAGCGGGTCCTGTCCAAGGCCAACTCAGAGGTGGCCCAGTGGAGGACCAAGTACGAGACGGACGCCATCCAGCGGACGGAGGAGCTGGAGGAGGCCAAGTGCGTAGCTCTATTTAACTTCAGAAGAACTTGAACCTTTAAATGATTATATGATAGAGGGCATTGACTTTAGAACTGCTTGGGAATGAATTTTTTTTTGTTACTAGATGTTTCCTCATCTCATCTATCTTTTAATGCAGTGCTGTGCCACTGGAGGGACCTGGCCTAGCACATTTCCTTCAGACAAACAACTTCAATCTTGATTAGAGACATGGAAGGTTGTTGATCACTGATTTTTAGCAGCTAGGAAATTCTCCTGAGCTTATGAAAGCAAATGGGTGCTTGAATCACAAAGGATTGAAACTTAAATAGCATCTGCTTCTCTTTCATATTCTCCAAGGAAAAGACTTGCTCAGCGCCTTCAAGATTCCGAGGAACAGGTTGAGGCAGTGAATGCGAAATGTGCTTCCTTGGAGAAGACAAAGCAGAGGCTGCAAGGAGAGGTTGAGGATCTGATGGTTGATGTGGAAAGAGCCAACTCACTGTCCGCCGCTCTGGACAAGAAGCAGAGGAACTTTGACAAGGTGTGGGGTCAACTCCGTGCTAGCTAAACACTGCCATGTGTGGAGTGCCTTGTAGTCATGGAAGGGAGAGCCTGGGTCCCAGTCCTGACCTTGCACCACTAGCAGTGTGACCTTGGGCAAGTCCCTGAACTTCACTGAGCTGTAGTTTCCCAAAACGAAATGAGGATGGGATGGGGGTAGAAGTTCCTTTCAAACACTGTCAGTGGAGACAAACGCATTGCCACAATGTTATTCAGCCTCAAACATTTTTCTTCCCCCATACTGCTGGTCTCTCTGGGCAACTGGCATGTGGGAATCTAACTTGGGTCCCATTGAGAAGCTTTTTGGAAGCCCCTGTCAGTATGGCAGATAGGTTGATTTGAACCAAAGTTTTAATGAAATATTTAAAAATGCAGGGCCATTTTCATATTAAGAAAAGGGCAATTATGCCCAGCTAGTTCCTTCTCAAAGGAATCCATTTGCTTTTTGGAGAAATAATTGTTACTGATCAATTATTGATCTTGAGTAAATTTGTAGAATGAAATCTTGGTTTGTCCAATAATCAAGAACAAGGAACTAGGCAAGAGAAACTGCCGAGCACAGATCCAAGTCTAAGAGGATTTACCTTAATGGTTATATTTAATTAGAAGCTTGGAGGAGAAGAGCTAATAAATGGAGATGTCTTCCATCCCGGTGTTCTAGGTGCTAGCTGAATGGAAAACAAAGTGTGAGGAGAGCCAGGCAGAGCTGGAGGCATCTCTGAAGGAATCCCGTTCCTTGAGCACTGAACTCTTCAAACTGAAAAATGCCTATGAAGAAGCCTTAGATCAACTTGAAACTGTGAAACGAGAAAATAAGAACTTAGAGCGTAAGCAGTTCAACACCATCTGAAATCTCCTTCACACTATTGCTAGAGTGTATGCTGGAGTGGGCGTGACTTCAGGCTCAATCCTTACACAGACGTCTGTTAATGCATGCACAGAAAGTGTTCATCATCTAAAGGGTTATTTTTGAGTTTCTCTCTAGGCAATATCTTATCTCTAGGAAACAGCATCCTTAGAATTATAATAAACTAGTTAAAAAGAATCTAGCTGATGCTTACCATGCCTGGAAACCTGTGCAGAGGTGTTCAAATGTAATCAAAAATTATTTATTTGCAGAGGAGATAGCAGATCTCACAGAACAAATTGCTGAAAGTGGTAAAACCATCCATGAACTGGAGAAATCAAGAAAGCAGATTGAGCTGGAAAAGGCTGATATCCAGCTGGCTCTTGAGGAAGCAGAGGTGAGCAGAATGCTGGGGGGGGGGGGGGAGGCAGAGGCAGGAACAGACACATTTATGGCGGAGCTCCCCCCAGGAGGCTAGCTGGCCCCACTCTGTGTCTTAATTTTTGCCCCTGTAAAATCACAGCCCTAAAACCTGCTCCTTTCCTATGAAATAACATAACTATGAGGTTCAACGAGATATTACTGTGACTTGTCTTGAACTTATTGGAGAAAAGCATTACACTAAAATAGGTCTAAAAACAAGATTTTACAAAATCTTAGATGGATTTAAACTATCCATAAAGTGCCTTACACACCTAAGAAATAGATCATTTAAATGTTATTATTGTTAAAACAAAAGCAATGAGTCAGATTTTATTTCTGCACTGAAGATAAATTAGGGATTTCTTTTTTTAAGATCGTTTTGAATTGTAGAGTTAGAGTTACGAATATTCCACTGAAACCCTAAAGGGCAGTATAGCAGGCTCTATACCATTACTGACACTATTTACTATTTTATTTGTCCTCTAAAGGCCGCCCTTGAGCATGAAGAGGCCAAGATCCTCCGAATCCAGCTGGAATTGACACAAGTGAAGTCAGAAATCGACAGAAAGATGGCTGAGAAAGATGAAGAGATCGAGCAGCTGAAGAGGAACTACCAGAGAACGGTGGAAACAATGCAGAGTGCCCTGGACGCAGAGGTGCGGAGCAGGAATGAAGCCATCAGGATCAAGAAGAAGATGGAGGGGGATCTGAATGAAATTGAGATCCAGCTGAGCCACGCCAACCGCCAGGCTGCAGAGACCCTCAGACACCTCAGGAGTGTCCAGGGACAGCTGAAGGTCTGAGAGCTCCCGGGTGGGCAACCTCTCCTGTCCACAAAGACTCAACTAGGCGTATGCCCCTAATGCCTCAACTTCAACTAGACTTTTCCTTTTTCCACTGGCTAGGATACCCAGCTCCACCTGGATGACGCCCTCCGGGGCCAGGAGGACCTGAAGGAGCAGCTGGCCATGGTGGAGCGCAGAGCCACCCTGCTGCAAGCCGAGGTGGAGGAGCTGCGGGCATCTCTGGAGCAGACAGAGAGGAGCAGGAAACTGGCCGAACAGGAGCTCCTGGATTCCAACGAGAGAGTGCAGCTGCTGCACACCCAGGTGAGGGAAGGGGGCAGCAGAGGAGAGAGCTTTCCACCTCAGATCTGCCTGGGTAACATCTGTTCCTCTGGCCCTAGAACACTAGCCTCATCCACACTAAGAAGAAGCTGGAGACAGACCTCATGCAGCTCCAGAGCGAGGTGGAAGATGCCAGCAGGGATGCAAGGAATGCCGAAGAGAAAGCAAAGAAGGCCATCACGGATGTAAGGCTCTTCCTTTTTGCTCCCATTAGGCTGCCCAGGCTGTGTTTCATTAAAGACCCCTGCCCTCTCCCAACCCTGCAACTGCTCCCATTAGACAGGATAGGGCCTCCCTGGGGACACACATGGTGTACATTCTGCTCCAAAACCACTGCCCACCTCCCTCAAACTCAGCATGTCCTCTCTTGCACATTTAAAAGGTAGGTATAAGAAATAAGGGAGCATAGAAAAAAAAAAAAGACCGGAAGGGATTGTATTTTGTCTCTTATGCTCATGAGGAGGTATACTTTCTTTCCTTCAACATATGACTTATTCCAAATATAAAAATGAGACTTCAGATGTCAATATGCCACCAAATTTCACCTCACAAGAAGCCAGCGTGGTTTCCACCACCACCTAATTTTTGTGGGTCTCAGAGGCCTTCTCCCTGCAGCCACAGCGCCATCTGCTGCCTGAAGGAGAACATTATGTTGCAACTGTTTTGCTCTCTTGCGGGTACACGCATACCCTAATTCTCTAGAGGCCTTCTCTTAATCTCACTATCTCCAAACCTGTGATGCTAGGTATCAGATCAGTCTTTTCTAAGTCTCTGGGTCCTTTGCAAAAATATATTGGTGATCCTAGTGATAATGAAAGAAAGAATTTCCTTGAGGTGGGCGAAGGTCCCAAGGAGGCCAGGTTAAGAAAAGGAAGAAATCATTTCCCATCCAGTCCTTGAAGGTTTCGTTTCTTAGGTTCTTTGATATACCTGGTGTAGCCCTTCTCATATTCCCTTGTGGCAGAACGGGTTCCATCATCTTACCTACTGTCCTTTTCCTTCAGCCTGGCTCTGGTCCTCTGAGTACCCAAGTTTTGCTGGTTCCAAGGCACTTGATCTTCGCCTGCATCTCAGTGGGCATGATTTGCTTTTCAGGCGGCCATGATGGCTGAGGAGCTGAAGAAGGAGCAGGACACCAGCGCCCACCTGGAGCGGATGAAGAAGAACCTGGAGCAGACGGTGAAGGACCTGCAGCACCGTCTGGACGAGGCTGAGCAGCTGGCCCTGAAGGGCGGGAAGAAGCAGATCCAGAAACTGGAGACACGGGTACTTGCAGGAAGAATCCCAGCATATGCAGAGTTTTCTGACTTCCCCCGTTGGGGCTACAGCCCCACACTAATTTCCCCACCATGTCTCCCAGATCCGAGAGCTGGAGTTTGAGCTGGAAGGGGAGCAAAAGAAGAACACTGAGTCTGTAAAGGGCCTGAGGAAGTATGAGCGGCGTGTCAAGGAGTTAACTTACCAGGTAAGTGAAAAAACCGGAGAGGCATTTTTTTCTTTTCCCCCCCGTAAAGGGCAACCACCACCCTGGGTTCTCTCTCCAGAATAAAAAAAAGACACACTTCAGCCCTAGAAAAATGACCGGACCTCATTCAACTCTGCCCCCTCTTCTAGTTACATTCCCATGCTCTCATTTTTAGAGTGAAGAGGACAGGAAGAATGTGCTGAGATTACAGGATCTGGTGGATAAACTTCAAGTAAAAGTCAAGTCCTATAAGAGGCAGGCAGAGGAGGCTGTAAGTACACATGTTTGTGATTTTAGACCAGCAGCCTGGTCGGTTTCTCGCACTGAGCTCTGAGAGAGGTGCACGTTGATCTTACCTGCCCGGGCTCTTTTGTTTTAGGACGAACAAGCCAACGCTCATCTCACCAAATTCCGAAAAGCTCAGCATGAGCTCGAGGAGGCTGAGGAACGCGCTGATATTGCAGAATCTCAAGTCAATAAGCTTCGTGCTAAGACCCGAGACTTCACCTCTAGCAGGGTAGGTGGTTCCTACTGGCACCAAATGGAGAGCAGCAGACGTGCGCTAGATGACCTGGAAGAACCCACTGTGATGTCGACATTTTTGAGCTGGAAGGAACCTTAGAGAACCCCCAACTTTAGAACTGGTCAATCTTGGACTCAGGAAGGGAAAGGATTTGCTGAAGGTCGGTTAGCTGAGAAGAGCCCCTCTAGAACCCAGGTCTTATGTTGCAATAAGACTTAAACACCATCCTGAAAAGGAATGAACGTTTTCCCACCGAGATCTTTCAAGTGCCCTCTGCTGGCATTGTCTTCAGTTACTATTATTATACAAGATACCTGTAGGTAGGAAGTCCCAGTGTATGGGGCTAGTTCTCTCCGAGGGCTAGTTTCTCTCGCTATGGGCTGAGTTCCTCCATGTATGCAATCGTGTATTCTCCGGAGGTCCAAAAGCTATCCTGTGTCCTACTGAAATACATAAGCAAGCACCTCTCTGACGCCAACCAGGAGAGGGAGCAGGAGGAAATGTGTCTCTGCCATGTGACATAACTGAAAACCCTATGTTCTTTGCAGATGGTGGTCCATGAGAGTGAAGAGTGAGTGATCTTCTTCTGGAACAGGACAGAGAATATGCAAAATGTATATTTTCATGGTTCCTGACCATTTTACTTAATTTCCATATGACTGCTTTTCACATGCAATAAACTTTGCTTTGTTTTCAGTTTGGGGCTGGTTCGTTGTATTTGTTTTCTTATTCCCTGTGGGGAAATGATTCATTGGTGATTTTTAATGCCTAATGTTGAAATCTCGGTAAGCAGGTGGCTTGATAAATTCACTTGGTGTGTGTTCTGTGGGGATAGGGAGAGGTTGCTTTTGGTTAAAACTTGAGATTAGATCAGAAAGAAAAAATACTAGGTTAACCACAGCTTTGGGGAGGGAGGGGGAGGAGGGGGAGTTTGTCATCTCTCAATATGATGAGGGAAACGCAAAGGTTTGGTTTGGAAAACCCCACCTCAAGATGGATAGGTTTATAAGGTAAGGGACAGTTCCCACCCTCACCCCCCACCGCACCCCCCCCCACAGACACATATTCTATCAGGGATCCTCTGGAAAGTTCATTGGGCAGTGCTCTAGGCAAGCACTGTGCTAACTCTTAGGAATACACAGAGGAATAAAATAGCATCTGCTCTCTCCAGGAGTTCAGTGTAAATCTACCACTGAGTCTTTGGCTCAGTCTACACTATTTCAAAGCCACACAACAAAGACATCTCACTCCTTACCCAGGGTAAACCTGTCTTTACCTTAAAAGAGAAACTACGGCAGAAAGTCAGAATTAACTATCTGGCTGATCGGCTACTGGAAATAGCATCTTTTAACCTGGAATTATTTGTTTGTTATCATAATTAAACTTATCAGACATAGTTGTCAAGTTCCCTTCTTTATCTGATTCTAGATGATTAGGAGAGAACCACTTTGACTCCACGGGAATTAAAGACCCAGGGGAGTTCTCTTCAACACCCAACATTGAATCTAGGAGCTCCTGGGTTTGTCATTTATAGAAAAGAGGACACTTATGATGTCAGATTTGGCCTATGAGTGGTTTCAGATAATTCTGTCTCAAGGACCATGTTTCTTTGACTTGCTTTCAATACTTCATGGCAAAACTATGACTGAAATGTGGCATGTGTTCTGGGGGTGGCTGTCTGTCACTGAGAGGAAATCACAGCAATGAGAACAAATCTGATCCAGGCCCGGGCCTGACGCTGGGTACAAGGGGCTGCAGTACTTCAGAGCCTCTCAGAACTTCACAAGAATGGCTATAGATTGTCTTCTGTGCAAAGTGGGTGATAGAGAAAGCAAGTGGAGCTTCTTGTTACAGATGTATTCACATTGGTAAAGAAGGAATGAAAGAACTGGAATATCACCATTTTTATGTGAATCATGAAACCCAGGTAAATTATGACTATTAGTGTCACTAAAACAGGGACAACCAGACAGTATATGCCTCCTGATAGAAGTACACACCACCTTCTAAGAAGAATTCTTGCCCGACAATCTCACTTGGGCCCCGGCAAGCCTCTAAATGTGACCACCAATTTATAGAAAATGCAGGGGACCCAAGATACAACCAATAAACTCCAGGATGCGGGGGAATGCAACCAACCAAACCATCTAATTTTTTCAATAAATAAATTGCAAGGCAAAGATATAAAAGGAATGAAAGGGGGAATTGTAGATTGAAAGAGACTTAACAGACCTGTCCACCAATTGCACTACATGGACCTCGTTAGGACACACACACACACACACACACACACACACACACACACACAGAGTTGGTGAAATTTGAAACTAGACTGCATATTTCACTAGGATCTGGATTATCCTTCGTTTTCAAGGTATAATGTGATACTGTGATTGTTTTCTAAAATAGTCTTTATCTTTTAAAAATACATCCTAAAATACAGATAAGAAATGAAGTGACAAGGAGAGAAAGAAAGAAGGAAGGAAGGAAGAGAGGGTGGGCCATTTTTGATGTGAACTTGTTTTATAGAATTTCAGACATAAAGAATTGATGAAAGAGGCTCCTGATACATTTTACGCAGAATTTGGCCACAAACTTGAAAACCTCTTAGGCTGTAGAATCTGATATGTCCACTTACTTGGCAAAGCACGATATTTTACACGAAGGAGGTGAGCAGTTGGGTTCTGGAAGCTATCCTTGACTGTTTATCCCTGTAGGGCTTTGATTTTGTGAAGGATGTACCTAGAAACACTCATTTTCTAGGAGTTAATATTATGACCAACTGTGCCAGTGTTCATTTATTCTATAAAGCAGAAGATGCCCGTGACTATAGGAAATATGAGCCCTGTTGCTGAGGAGAGAAAAAGGAAAGCTCTGATCTCATTCCAAATAAGGACCTGCTGTGCCACCCAAGCGGCAGAGGGAAGCCTTGTCTGGGAATGAGGAGGAGAAGGATGATCTCAGCCACTATTTACTCAACTCTTACCGCAGGCTCTGTGCACGTACTGCCTCTTGTCTTCTGCGCAGCGACTCAGCAATGACAAGCTGGGCCCACCACGCCTGCTTTACAGATGAAGAGACCAAAGCACAGAGTAATTTGCTCAAGGTCAACATGGCAGAGCTGGGATTCTCTCTAGATCCCAAGACTCCTTTACACTACAAAATGTTGCCCACTTGAGCCGCTGGTGAAACAGACAGGAGAAACACCTTAAAGGGGTGGAGCATGGGGCAAAGGTGTGTTACAACTGGGCGATAAAACCCAAACACACTTTTTTTCCTTTTTGACTGTTGACTATTTCTGCTACCTTCCTCCAGGCATTCCACTATAACCCTTCTCTTGCCCACCAACCCAGCCCGCCCTGTCTTCAGAGAGTCTCCCCTCAGGCCATTTGATCTTCAGCAGGAGCTTGGGGGTTCTTGAGCTCATTTGTGATATCTACCGGTTCTTTGCACATGAGCCCAAAAATTGGATGGCCAAAAAGGGTGAAGGGTCCCTCTCCTCCAGCTAACTTCTTTGGGTGGAATCCGACTATTTCCAAATTAAGGGCCACTTTAAACTACTTTTCCATTTTCTAAGTAGCCTCATTTTTCTTTTTTTAAATTTCCCCCTGTAATTCTTATACTGTCCAGAAACCTCTGACTTTCTGAATTCTGTACCAAGCCTCAAATTTCTTAGCGGTAGATTTCTATTTTTTATTACTTTTTGTAATTTTTTAATTATACAATAAATACATGCTTAAGCACAGGATTTTTAAAAATGCCTGTCAACTATAAAAGGACCACCAGCTGGGATGGTAGGCTCCTTCTTTACTAGGAATAGGTGAGAACTTGATTTATGATTGGCAGATGGCCTCCCCTTGTTAAAGATATGTGAAGGACACAGTTCTAATAGAGTAACATGCCTTTATTGGGGGCAAACTGGTTGCAGTTTGCAGGCTGCCACCAGCTGATAAGGGCTGCCTTTCCTTTCTCCACGCCTGGCTCACCGCGACAGCTGAGAGCTTTAATAAAGCACAGTGTGCCTAGGAATGTGGGGTGAGGAAGCCGCCCAGAACATGGAGGTTTATTTCCGCCCCTGCCAATAATCCCACTGCTAAAAACAGCTGAGGCTGAGAGGTTCTGAAGCTCCTTGCTGGAGCCCAGCCGTGATCTGGTTACTCTGAGCAATGCTGAGACATTCCAGAGGCCCTCAGGCCCTGGCTGGGAACCATCAGGAGCCAGGGGCCCAGGATGAGACTGATTATTTTTAGTTAAGATGTTTTAGGCTTTCCATGGCAGCACGGAGCAAGAAGCCCCAATGCCTGGGTATTTGTGGGCCTTCTCCATGTTCTCTCAAATCAGATGTGTCCCTCCTTCAGGAGCTCTAAGGAGATTCAGGGGAGCAAGAACCCTGAACCTGAACCACCTTTGTCAAGAACCCTGACACCAGTTTACTGACGGGGGGGGGGGGGGCAGCTTAGATACAGAAAATGGACCCTTGTCACTGACAGAGGGTTACCCAATGACCCAGAAATACAACAGTAAATGAGACAGAAACGTGAAGTTCAAGCACAGGAAAGGAAATATAAGTACTCAAATAATAATGATGAGAAACAAAAACAAAATACAGAGTTAATGGGAAAGTGACAGGGTCACATGCTTTTATACTCTGAGACCAAAAGAAAGGCAATTCCTTTAGCAATGGGCACAGGGCTCTGTACACAGACAGCAGCTGCTCAATTCATGTGTTGGACTGAATTCCGAGTAGAAAAGGTAAAGTGGTGGGGGAATCCGTGTGCCCTTGGGGAAAATAAGTTATTCCTATACTGACTTGCTTCTGCCTAGAGACACCAATAACCCAGATGTCGGTCTTTACAAATTCGTGAGCAATCCTAACCATGAACTTGATTGTCTTGGCTTTCTGGAACAACAGGTGTGGGCACGGCTGTTTGCAATTCAAACTGGCGCCTAAGCCTGAGGAGAGAATCAAATATCAGAGAGGAGGCCCTTGGGGGTGGACTGCTACCCTGTGAAGACAGAACAGCGTCAGCTCATGTGCCCCAGCAGCCATAGCCTCCACCTGCCTCCACCTTTATGCTGGAAGTTCCGGGTCTGTGTTTCTTGACACATTTAATCCCTCATCTATCATTTACCAACTGGCTACTATAAGCACAGGAACAGGGGCTGGGCGAAGCAGAAGTCCCCAAGAACGCTAGACGAGGAAAAGGGAGAGAGAACGCCTGTCTTAGGTCCCTCGAGGCTCAGAGTGGGGAGAGCAGGTGGTGGTGGTGGGGGGAGGGACAAACAATTCCAAATATGGCTCAGCTTGTGCTCTGGGCCAGATAAGCCTCTGCAGCAGCTGCACCTATTTCGGGCCTGGGGTCTCTCTTCCATGGGCAACAGGTGTGGTGGTGACCTGAAGACCAAAGGTGCTTATTATCTGGGCATCCTGGCATCATTCCAGGGGCAAAAGCCAGCCTTTCAAATAATGGTTGTCAGCCAGAAACAAAAAATTTCCTCCTTCTTTGTTTCCACTGTGGCCCACCAGCCTGTGGGCTATCTGAGCCTGTCTCATCTCCACCCCACAGGCTTGCTCAGAAACCTGCAGGTTTCTGGAAGGGGGTATGTTTGGGACGCGAGCCCCTCTCTGGGTTATACATGTTCTACTCACAATTCCCATTCTGCTCTGTGAGAAACCCCCAGAGCAGAGACAAGTCAGAGAGTCAAAGAGAAGTTGCCCCAAGGCTTAGCATCCGGTGCCTGACCCACCGTTCTGGGAGAGGAATGACAACAGCAGCTACTTGGAAGAACTTGCCTGTGTGCTGCAATGGTTTTAGGCACTCCTGTCATATACCGTAGCCAGTGTCATGCTGCCACCATTCCATGGGGCAACAAGGCCGTAGCCTTCACACATGATGACCCTGTTGGAAAGTAAATGAAAAGGACACGAGTTTTTACCTTTGGAAGTGACTTGATTTCAGTCCCACAGCAAATCGAGACCACAACAGGGTCTTACCTGTAGTGTAATGAGTGATTCATTCATACACACTGATGAAATTTGATGTGGCCACAATTAATCTCCCATGGCCAAGGGTGTGCTGCCCCATGGGGCTCATTCTCACCTTTTGAGAGGTTCCCTGGGACATGGCAGATGAAGAGTCACTCCCTTTGGGAAGATCAAGCTTCAGCCATGAGCTCAGCAGGTCCTGTTGCAATCTGAGGGAACCTTAAATAGTGTCTCCTGCCACCTGTTTCTCCCCCCTTCTTCTGTGACCCCTTAGGAAGGGGTCAGAGGGCAGCATCAGCCAGGCTGCCCCCAAGTCTGGAATCAGTCCTGTCAGCAATGAGGGACCCCCAAACTTCTGAACCCCCCAACAGCTCCACAGCTGGGTTTCGAATTCCTGACTCTGACCCCAGGGACATTTCTGCTGCCTGAGTGGCTGAGTGCTGACACATAGTTAATGCTCATTCGACCTGGGTTCCCGCCCATCCTTCTTCCTTTAAATTCTGTCTTGTTTTGTAATCCTGAATAATCTATTGCTTTTGTTTCAGAATCTGGAATATGGGGTTGAAGATGAACGTGGGCCCCCTTTTTTCTGTGGCTCGAGCGAGCTCTGTAAGGAAATATTTATAGCAGTTCCATGTTTTAAATCATCCTGAGTTCCTGAGATAAAAAGACACTTTGAATATTAATCATTACTCTACAGCAAAAAGAAGAAGCAATTTTGACAGGGCTCTTTCCTGCCGTTCATGGTTCCATTGAAACCCCATGGGGATTTTAAGGCTGGTGATATGAACATGTGGTCATCTACACGGTTCATAAGCCATTTGGCCAGAAGAGAGTATAGGGTTCAACGTCACAATGGAGTCCATTCAAATTAGTTGATACAGCTTAGCTTTATTTCTATTTGAAACACCACTCTGCTCTGTCACTGCTTTGCCCAAACACTGTCAACAGCCCCCTCTGCCTATCAGTTGAGTGCAGAAGCCTCAGACTGACAACCCATCCAATGTCCACATGCCTGTAAATGTGGCTGTCCTTTGCTCTTCCTGCCGGCCACCTCTCCTTAGGGCCACCTCCACCTGTGGAAATCCTAACACACCTCAGGCTCTCTTGTTCTTCCCCACCCAGCAGTGGGTACACATTTTGTACACACTTTGGGGGGCACCTTTTTATTTCTTCTACTCTCCCTAAGGAGAAGTTGTGGTTTACTGTCTTACTTATCTTTGTATCACAGTTCACACACACACACACACACACACACACACGCACACACACGTACACTTTAAAGAGTCACTGGAAGAACAACAAACTAGGAATAAGAAAATCTGCATTCCAGCCTTAACTTTGTTTCCAGTTTCTTTCATCATCTGAGGGAGCTCATTCTCCAGGTTTCAGGCTCCTGACCTGCAAAATGAGAGCGCTGAACTATATCCTAAATCTAGCTGGGCATCAGAACTGCTGCATGCTTTTTTAAAAATATAGAATTTAGGGCCCCACCCCAGAAATTCTGATTTAGTAGGTTGGGTGGAGGGCCTGGGAATCTGCATTCAAAGGCTCCCGGGCGGTTCTCATGCTCTCCCTAAAGATAAACTTTTAGAACAGCTATTTTAAAAAGCAGATTTCTGGGCTCCAAGCCAGATCTTCTACACAGGAATTTCCAGGGAAGAGACCTGGTGACTTGCACAGTTAACAAGCACTCCAGGTGATTTTTTTTTTTAATCCTAAAACTGGTCTGGGAAACATAGGCCTAGGTCTCTGCTACACAAAGTGGCCCAAGGGCCAACCATGTCACGTCACCTAGGAGCTGGTGAGAAATGCAGAGTCTCAGGCCCCCCCCCCCCAGACTACTGAATCAGAATCTGTGTTCTAGCAAGGTCCCCGGGAGCTGGTAGGCACACTCCATTCCCAATGAGTTCCCAGGTGACGCTGAGGCTGCTGGTCTGGGGGACCCCACTTTGGGAACCACTGCCTTGGATGATTTTTCAGAATCTTTTTAGTTCAAAGAGCCTTTCTCCTCCTCCTCCTCCTCCTTCTTTAATTCTCCAAGTGAAGCCTGTCATTTTTTTTCTTGTTAACCTACTTGGACACTCACAAACTCCTATTCACCCCTCCTGAGGGACTAAGGTTCTATGAGTTAACGATCAGTGCAGCTATGGAAGTGCTGAATTGTTTGGCACATACCATGTTTGCTCTAAAAGTTTCAAGAATGAACTGCATCCCTGAGGCTGTTACAGTCATCGGCCCTCTCCCCCTCTTTTTTGTGGGATATGCCTGGTAGGGAGATGCCACTCCTGGACTACCACTTGAGCTCCTGACAGGAGTAGGTTTTGTTTCTCCCAGAGCTGGTTTTCCCACACTAGTCCCTGGAACTAGAGACTTGGTCACAGAAGGTTGAAGAGGACATAGCATAGAAATGCATAGAAATGTGCTATGCTGACCCTTTTATTTCCCACATGAGGATGTAGAGGATAAATGATTGCTTCAAGGTTACCCCCCCTGCCCGCAGCAGTGCTAAGAGTGTAAGAGGAATTACCTGTCTTGGGGTACCCAGCCCAGGAACATCTCCCACTTCCCTACTTCCTGCCTCATTTATTCATTAGTCCCTGCCTCAACTGCTACCCATGTCTGTCTCCCGCCAACATGACAACTGTTCTCTCCTGGACAGCCTCTGGGCATCTCAGTCACTCAGTCTGGCATCCATCTCCTTTCATTCCGTGGCTCTGGAGTTTCCCACTAGGTGGCACCACTGCGCAGCCGTCCCAAGCCCGGGCTAAGGTACTAAAGTTCCCTAGGTGCCAACACTGATGGGTGTGGCTCTGGCCAAGTGCTGTGGAAAGTGGGAGAAGACTCCCCCCTCTGCCTTTTGGCAGAGAAGTCCAGACAGTGCCATTCCATATGGGAGCCAAAACCCACTAACACTACCCCGTGTTAACTTAAAATGTCTATATTTTGTTCACCATGGTTCTTTCGTATGAATTTTGATTGAAAAAATATTGCCTTGAAATATTATTAATTTCAAGGTTTTTTTTGTTGCCCCCTTAAATTTTGCACTCACGCACCTCACCCCAGTCCCAGCTGGGTCAGAGCAACATGGATCATGCCCCAGTGTCTTGAAGCATTACGGAAATAGCTGTTTCTACTGTTACAGGTGGCTCCTTCTCTCTGTGAGGTCCAGATGCTGGGCTGCTGCAGATCTGAGGGTACCCACCATGCCTGGGCATGGAGGCTGTGTCTGGGTCAGTTCACTGTCTCTGGCAGGAGCCCAATTCCTCTCAGGATAGGTTCTGCTCCAGGAGGCCCCTCAGTGTTCCTGTAAATCTACTTCGGCCAGCCCACGTCCCCAGGTCCCCACAGTACTGAACCCTAGAACTGCCACTGTCTGGCCACAAGTCAAAGCCCCCGCAATTGGAGGAGACGAGTCTCCCACCCCCCAACCCCCCGACCAGTGCACCACCCTGCCTTCTAGAGCATTCCCTGGTCCCCTGTATGGTTGGATTTAATTCACTTCCTGAGGAAATCGAATGCCTATCACTTCCTCGTGTGCACTGTTTGTGCTCCTGTTTCTTCATTCCTCTTGCTTTGGGAGGGACCTTTATTTTCTTTCACTTAACGAACTAGTATTTTTTACAACTTCTAGTGACACTTTTGATGCCCGCAGATTTTTTTTTTCTCTTGACCCCAGGTCCCTCTACAGAACACAGTGAAAGAAAATAAAGTGAAACAGGCTGCCCATTGAACCAACGGAAATAGGATAGTCAAAGCACTCTCTCAGTTACTCCCTTTAGAACCACCTGGGAGTTCTTAAAAAGTCCAACGGTCCAGGCCTCACCCACGACCAATTAAATGAGAATCTCTGCTGGTACAGTCCTATCCCCCTCTCCCATCCCCTACCCTCCAGGCATCAGTACTTTGTAAACCCCCTCAGGTTGGCAGATACCCAGCCAAGACTGGGAACCCCAGCACCAAACAGGTTTGGGCTCCTACTGAGTCAAGGCTGCCACCTACAGGCCAGAGCGGATACTGCTACCCACTGGCAGGATCACAGACTGGGGACACATGGACATCGGAGACATTAAGGCTTTAGAACTCATCTTCTAACTACCAGTGATTCTTCTGTATAAACTTCCCAATGACCTCCAGTCTAAGCCCTTCCAAAGATGCCCCACATCCACAGGCCACCATTTTCACTGGTGGGACAGCCCCTGCTGGCTAGCCAAATACTTTGACATGCAGCAGAAATATGCCTTGAGAACTCGGCTCTCTTGGCCCTGTCTGCACACTGGAGACACACACAGAATAAACCTACTCTTCTGGCTCTTCAAGGCTCATAAAACAGCTACCATATTCCTATGAATTCAGGACTCTCCAGGTGAAAGAGCCCCAGTTCCTGTTTCCGGCCCCTCCCTCCCCCCCTTCCTGCTTGTCGTCTTCTGGACATGCTTGACTGGCAATATTCCTTCATCACGGGAGATACTCAGAATTTAGTCTACAATTTAAAATACACACAGAAGTAACATATATTCATTATTAAAATACACTTGTAAATCAAAATAGAAGTGCCTCTGCCCCTTCCCCCATTCCCCTCTCATTCCCACTGTCTGGGATGGGGGGTTGGGGTGGGGCACCATTGGTAACAGGTTGGTGGCGCCCAGAACTGAATGTCATATTCTTGCAGCAAGAATGAGACTTCCTCTTTGAGCCTCGGTTTCTTCATTTGTACCATGTGAATAATTACAGCACCTTTCCTAGAGATTCATAGTATGAGGCAAATAAAAGGCCAATCACAATGCTTGTCACATTTTAACTGTTTAGTAAGTGGTAGTTCTTAAAGGCTAACTGAATTGTCTCAGGCTATTGGTGGAACCAGACAGAGGCATAAAGTACATTACTTTCCCTGATTATTATACTCACATCACAGCAGAACTGGGTTCATGTAGGTTAGTAAAATTAGTCCTAAAGCCCAAACGCTGAGGGCATCTGCTAAGAAGTTGTAAATTAAGGAGGCTCCGAAAGGAATCCTTTTCAGCCAATATGCATTGCATGGAGCTTACCACAAGAGGGCAGCGCAGGGTTACTTATGGAGGGATTGCTTTCCTGGTCAGTCAGTGCAGACCCACCAACACAGCTGCTGTGGAGGCTTCCTCACTTCTGGTCACCTTGGGTTGAGCTTGAGGGTATCCTGTCTGTTAGTCTGTCCACGTCTGAGCTCAGCAGAGTCTCCTGGTATCAGGTCAGCTTTTCTGGTGGTGCCCACCTGCATTTAAGGCCATTTCAATGTCTTCAAGCTGGGATTCTATTCTCATTGTTCACAACAGGACTAACACGTGCACTGTGCTTCTCTCCACTTGCTCACTGGCACCTGTGGCAGATCAATCCTAAATTGGAGCATTTCCCACCGTGCCTAGCCTGAGATCTGTCTCAGTATTTCATCCCAGACAGTCCCTACCAACTGCTCAGACTCAACACCAGAGATTCGATCACTCAGCAGGTATTTACTGTCTGCTACGTGCTAGGCACTCTTAAACAGTCAATAGTATTTTAACTTTTCTTGATAATTTAGGCTTATTGTTATTGACAGTATACTCATGATGACTCAAGAAATACCGAGGCAGGGAAGCCATTTCCTCTGGATTCCATCGCCCATTAAGTTGTATGTGACTTTGTTAGAACTCTGTTGTTCAAGCCACGGAGAGTCTTCTTGAATACCTTATCTTATGACCTTTAACTCTCCTTTTATCCATCATTTCTTTTCTGGTCCTCCCATATGTGCAAAGTTGGACCATTAGTACATCAACTGGGTCAGGCCTGAGGTCTCATGTCTTCTCTTGACCCATGCTCATAATCTAATTCAACTGCGAACTGTGTGTTTTATTCCTTCTCCTGGAGTGATTAAACAGACTGAAATATTCCCTTCTTGTACTGCTATGTTGAGCATCTCATATCATTCAGTCCGCTAAATTCCATCTCAGCGATAAATCCCTCACAAGTATTTTATGAGCTTTCTGGTTTAAGCATGTTAAAAACCCTTTGATTCCTTGTATCCTTCCTCTCCCCTTTCTTAAAATAGTCTATAGCTCTCATGTCAAGGACTTTATTGACTTCTCCTTCTCTAAAATTGTATGATTATAAAAGAACACGTTCCCTTATTTCCCTTGAAGAGCGTGCATAATCAAAACATTCTTGAATGCAAACCTCTAGGCAGGTGGGGCAGAATAGCCCCTAAGGCAACAGGGCACATGTCAGCCAAGTCCAAGGGCATTTGAATGTTTGGCAGGGAGAGAGGACATTTGACATCTGCACTGTCCTGGAAAGTACAGTCTGGGTAAGTATTTTCTTTACCTTTTGGTAAGAATGGGGTGATGGGAAGATTTAGAAATATGCTCCTAATTCAGTTTGAACCTGCAGCAACATGTTCCATACTTTTTTTTTCTTTTCTTTTTTTAGATAAATACCATACCTGTGCAACACCAATCCATCTCTGTTCCTCTGATCTTAGGTTTATATGGAGGCTCACAAACTGTACTAGTGGGGGTGGGAGATGGAGGTGGCATGTAAGAGGATTGTGGCTGACACACATGGAAGCTTACATTTGCATGAGAAAAATGAAGCGTTGGCATCATGCACAGGGCAGGCGGCTGATTCTGTATATTGAGGCTAAGTGGTGATGGTGCCAACTGGAAAATCACAGGCAGCATGGTTATTGGGTACATTTTCAGGGAAAAGGAGACATAATCACAGGGCTCCACATAAAGATTGGCTTCTAATCAACTATAATACAAACTATTGGTCAAGCAAGTAATGATGCAATTTGCCATAGTAATAAGGCTATTACTTTGAAATATGATACCAAAATACGAGGAATACAGTGCAGGTTGAAAAGTCCCCTTGAAGATTCTTCACCCTCCAAAGTATTTTTAGTTCAGTAATTGTAGACAGTGGACAAAAAGCACTACAGCCCTCAAAATGAGATGGCTCCCAAAACATGAGGTCAGCAGATGCCATCTCCGTAAGTCAAGCCTACAAGAAGGATGGGATTAGCTGTCTACAGGACAGCTTTCCAGAAGTAACCCATCTTGTACGGTGATTTGGAGTGACCTTACTGAGGAGATTAAAGTGCCTGTCCCAAATATGTCATTAGCAAGCAGCCTAACTTAACGCAAAAACAATCTGACACTTAGGAAACTGTGTGTTGTAGTAACGAGTGTGTAAATGGCAGCGTGGTGGTCTGCATGAATATTTGAAAAGGAAAGCTGGAAAATGAAAACCTCTCAATGTGTCACCGGGAGGTCCTACAGGCACTCTGGCTCTCCAATGATTGATCCTGACCCTTTACATAAAAATAGCCTTAAGGAATTGGAGGCCAGGCATCAGATAGGCAGAACTTGACAGAAATAGCACATAAGAAAATTCAACTTTTGTTCTGTGCTCACCAAGTAAGCTTCTGATCCCATTCCCCAGGAAGAGACTGCATTGGGACAAGGACTGATCCCATTTCTTGGATCCAGAGAAACTCCCTTTAGAAACGAATACACTGGAATTCAGGTATAAACGTCAGACTCTTGTGTATTTGCTTAGTAACTTCTGACCACTTGTTTAATCCTGGATGCCCTGATAAAATCATGTTCCTGAACTTCAGTCTATCATTCTTTTATTAAACGTTTCTTGAGCAGCTACTCTATACCACACACTGCGGTAGGAACTGGTGAAACCCAGAAAAGGACATTGAACCTCCTCTGCCATTATTGAATCAGTACTTACTTTGCATTTATATTCTATTTCTGGGATCAAAAAATGAATGAATCTTACATCGGGGAGGAATCTCAGACAATCATATATAGTGGTTTTCCATTTTGCCTGCACACAATCAGCTTTTAAAAAATACGGGTGATGTTCACTGTGTTGGGCTGGAGAGGATGCCAGACGTCAGTCTATTTAACATTTGCCCAGGTGATTCAAAGGTGAAGGTAGGGCTGAGAATCCTTTTCTAGTCCAACCCCTATATTTTCTAGGTGGGTAAACCGAGACTCAGGGAACTGAAGGGACGTGCCCAAAGCAACACTCACATAAGTGTAATGCTCATGAAAGTTCGATGACTCAAAGTACTTTAATCCAGACCATGTTTTGGCTCAGGCAATGTCTCCTAAATTTAGTCACCTACATATGATCTGCAAAATATTTGCCATACAAACATGCATATTTATGTACTTAATTATTTTTCTTTAAAAGTAATGTTTTTTTGAACTTAAATGTATTTTAGTCCTTAGCCATACCATTTGTGAACTATGTCTAAAAATGAATAACTATTAAAATGCAACCGATTTAGCAGTCAGCCACTTTAGTGCATGCTGGATATTGTGCCTAGTACACACAGCACACTTTGGGGAACAGTAACAGAGCTGAGTTACTGGCAGCTCTGACAAGTCTCGGGAAGATCTAGGGCAGGTGCTGTGCACCTTTGCAGCAGTTGTTCATACGTGGGGCTGAGGAAACTTCACGTGACCACAGGCGGCAGCTATCCTCATGGAGTCCGTCAGTCCTTGGTGGCACTCAGCTTGGAAGGACTGATTTATGACAGGGTTGGTATGAGGAAGGAGGGGACCTCGACAGTAGGATTTATTTCACCTCTTCCAGAAAGACCACAGGTTACTCCCTACCGACAGACTATTAAAATGCTGCTGCCTATCCGTCCCCTGGAATCCAGTAATGCACACACAATGGGATTGATTTAGTTGGAGGGAAAAATGACCACGACAGGACGCTCATCAAATCCTAGCACTGAAGGGACATCCTTCAATCTGGGTTCACAAAGATTCAGGATTTTAAATTTATTATTCTACTTACAAAGACATTTTCTTTCTTGAATAAACTTGTTGATCTCGATCTCTTGTTTAACATGTGCTAAATGGATGTGCGATATTCTGAGAGAAAGGATGGAAAAAAGAGCGTATTCCCCAGTCTCACCATCAGTTCTGCTTCAGGATGAGTTCGTTCTTTGAGTTCTAACAAATTGCTCATAACCAGGGCTTTGATTAAGAGGTTTCCCAGTATTCAAATTTGGGAGAAAAGTGGTGGAAGGAAGTAGAGAATTCATCCTCAGATGAAATAAAGTGACCTGGAATCATTGAAATCAATCTCCCTGAAGAAAACCGAAGACTACGTTTCTCTCTTTCTCTCTCACTCTTAAAATGTAAAAGATGTTTTAATAATGCAGAGGTTCTACCGCTAGGACAATCCCTGGGAGGGCTCTGATTCACGTGCGCAAGACACAGACGGGATGTTCAATGCAGCACTTTTTACAATAGGGAAAAATTAGAAATGTCTTAAATGTCATTCTATAAGAGAATGAATAAATTGCTGTCATTATACAAGGGAAAGATACACAGCAATGAAAATGAATGAACCAGAGCCACAAGTATCAACTTGGATAAATCTCAAAAAAAGTTGATGAAAAACAGCAAAAAGTAATTATATAGGCCATACTACTTTGGTATAGCTTTAAAATATAAAATAATAGTGCACATTGTTTAGGGATACAAGCAGAAAAGTATAAAACATTGGACAGGAAGATACTCACCAACTTCAGGGAAACAGTTGCTGCTGGGATGAAGGCAGAAGAGAAATATCTGTAGTATTTTTATTATTATTTATTACAATAATCTTTAAAGGTCTGAAGCAAATATGGAAAATGACATTCGTTAAATCTAGATGGTAGGTAATGGATATTTGTTAAATTATTTTTCAGAGTTTTCTGTCAGTTTGAAACTTCATAGTTGAAAAAAAGTTATTCAAGCTATTGAAGCTCTGAATTAAATACACATATATGAATTCATTTGATGGAAACATTTGCTTATGACAAAAAGTCCTTTATGGGCCATCATAAGGGACAAATGCAAAACACAACTTTTATCAGGTGGTCTGACACATGTATAACTGTCGGAAAGGATTTGATAAAGAGTTAAGAAAATAATGTTCAATTAACAAACTTTTATACAATTTAAAAAGTAGTGAATTAAAAGTGTTTCACTTAACGAAACAGCTTTCCTTTTTAAAACCGTGTGGCAAAATTTTTTCTTAAGTTTTCTTTTATGCTTGAATTTACTTTTTAAATGACAAAAGTAATAGACCCTCATTTTAACGATATAGAGACAGTTTAAAAAGTTGCCAAACTCCATCTTTTTTCCAATGCCGCCTCCATCCCACAAATTGACCAAGGTTCACATTTTAATATACACATATCCCTTCACCCCTTTCTCTGTAAAACATTTTAAAATTGTTTTGTGAACTTTTTCAAACCAATTCAATTTTTATAATTGAAAATAATTTATTTTTTTCATTGCCAAACCAATTCATATTCATTTTAGGAAAATATAGAAAATGCAAATGAGCAGAAGCAAGGTGACATAAAAACACTTAAATGGGTGTGCATTTGAATTCATTGTTTGAAAACACATAATGCATATTTAAATACTGGATTTAAATACTGAATTTAAATTTAAATCCTGAATCAAAGGTTTAGGGCAAAGTCCACTTGCCAGCTGCACAAGGCTAGCTCCAGTTACAATAGCTGCTTTCTGTGAGAGGACCCTAATGAGTCTGGGGGAGTCAGCCACAATGGTTTCCATTCAGGCTGGGTGTAATTTGGGTTGGTAAATTGCCAGTTATGCTTTGAGGTTCAAAGTAGGGCTCTAACCTTGTCCCCCAAAGTCAGGGACGGGATGCTCCTGCTTCCTTCCACCAGGCCGCTTGACAGCTGTGGCCCGTTGGTCTCATTCTGCTTCACTTATTTCTTGCTCCCCCCACCCTCTTGTCACTGTCCTTCCTCCTCTGTCCTTCTCTCCACCACCTCCTTTGCCCCACTCCTTTCCTTTCTCCAACTGGCAAAGTGACGATATCACTCGCCTCTTGGGTGTAACTAGAGCCCTTCAGCTGTTCGCGTTTCTGTTTGGAAGGTCATCCCAGCCTTCCCCGGGCTCCTGGGACAGCCAACTTCCCACCAGGTTTCATCTGTCAAAGCAGGAGGCCGACTTAGATTTCCTCATGAGAACTTTGCAAGAGCAATTAAAAGAAGTTATCTTAGGTGCTTTAAAAAATCTCTCCGGAATTGCTCAACCCCTTTCTGAGGCCTGCATTTCCAAATAAAATGTTCAAAGAGTATGGAGAAGAGTGTGGACATTTTAGGCAAGAGCTATCACTAACCTCTACCTGTGAAGAGCTTCAGAAATTGGGAGTGGGACTTGTCTGAGTGAGCGGGGGGGTCCTTTCTTTTCTCTGTCCTCCCTTTCTTCATGCTTTTCTTTCTCTTTCGCTCCCTCTCGCTCTCAGCCTCCCTCCATCCCTCCCTTCCTCCCTTCCGTCCTTTTTTTCTTTCGTAGTTCTACTCAATCTTAAATACTCTTCAAAACAGGTTATTTGGAAATAGGTTAGCACCACCAGCCTTACCCCAAATTATCTGGATAGGCTTTCCCAAGGCAATTTCTGGTGTAAAAAGTCAACAATTCCCATAAAAGGTACACCCCCAAGAGTGACCCCGAGTGTAAACTATGGAATTTGGGTGATGGTGATGTGTCATGTAGGTTAATCAATTGTAACAAATGTACCACTGTGGTGGGGGGTGTTGGTAGTGGGGAGGCTGTGTTTGTATTTGGGGCGGGGGAGTAGGTACACGGGAACTCTCTACTTTCTGCTCAGTTTTGCTGTGAACCTAAAACTGCTCTAAAGAAAGCGTACTAAAAAATGTTTCTTAAAGGCAACCACCACTGCCAGGAGGTGGAAACACACCCTTACCCACTTATACAACACAGCTATTAAACACACAAAGACAAATGGGAAAAGAAACAAGGACTTGACAGACAGTCTCCAGGGTCTAATATAAGCAAGCACCGAGTGATCATCTGGGGACAAGGAGCCTTGGAGAGGGGACACATTCCCTTGCTCGGTGCCAGGGACCTTTGGCATTATCGTTTTACACAGGGAGATGCAGGAATGTCTTCATCATCCGAGACTTGGACTCCCCCTCCTAGATCCCCAGGAGAAAAGAAATCTGAGGACAGAATGAGCCCGCTGTGTCTGTCCTGACGTTAGAAATCTGGCTGAGAGATGGGGTCAAAGCTGTAAATCCCACCAGGGCTGCTCTTAGAAACCAAGTGACAGGGTCATCTGACCTCAATAGATCTATCTGACCCTGGGCTTCTCTACTGACCCTGACCAAGGAAACATTATTAGTAATCTTATTATTCATCAGATATTATTAATCATGTATTATTATGAACTCAACAATTGTTGCGTCCTTACTGTGTGCCAGTCAACATTTGTGGAGTGTGTCACATACATTCTCTTACTTATCCCTTATATGCCTGGTTAAAAAGGTGCTACTCTTATGGCAGAATAGTATTCCACTATGTATATATACCACATCTTCTTTATCCAATCATCTATTATCGAAGGACACTTTGGTTGTTTCCATGTCTTAGTGGTTACCAGAGGGTAAGGCGGGAAGGAGGTGGTACGTAAGGGTAAACGGGATCAAATATATGGTGATGGAAGGAGAACTGACTCTGGGTGGTGAACACACAATGGGATTTATAGATGATGTATTACAGAATTGTACACCTGAAACCTATGTAACTTTACTAACCATTGTCACCCCAATAAACTTTAATTTTTTTTAAAAAAGGTGCTACTTTTATCCATATTTTGTAGATAACGAAACTGAGGTTTAGGGGAAGTTAATACTTTTCTAAAACCACAATTATAGTATGTTTTGGAGCCAAGGGGAAAAAAAACCTCACACACCAAAGCCCACACTCTTACCACTTAAATCCTGCTCTCTCGGTCTCAGTCAGATTATAGATGTAAGGCTGAGTAGAAGAGCCCTTTGGGGTTTACTAGTGGTTGCACCTGTGTCCGAGTATCCAGACCTGGACTAACTGAAGACCCCTGGTCTTTCACCTCCACATAAATCTCCAGATTCTTCTGTGCTCGTTCTCTTTGCCACACCTCATAACCTAGCCACCCTGGACAATTTATTTTTCTCCAGACTTATCAGATTTTCCTGTATGTCCATATGGTGTATGTTGCACACGTGGCTCCACGTGCTGGAATGTGTTCTCTCTCTGGCAAAGCCCCCTTTCAAGAGTTAATTCCAATGTTGTCCCCTGTTCAGTGAAACGTTTCCTAGTCTTGCAAGAATTACTTCTCCTCGCCCCACTGCGCTGTCAATCTGTACCCCAGGCATTGCCCTCTCAGAGAGCCATGGTGAGGCGGTAAAAGGGCTAAGCCAGGAGGTTGGACCCTGCCATTTCATCCTCTGTCTCTTCTTCCCACCCTCATCAGTTCTATATTATTTTTATACACACAATATTAAACTCTGGCCACTCTCCCAGGTCACTGTTGGACTTGATATTTCAAGTTTGGTGAAAACCACTAGGTTATGTGCTAAGAAATAGAGGATCCCAGGTTACCTATTGCTATTCAAAAAGAAAGCTTAGCTGTGAGTTTCCTAACCTTGGATCATGAGTCTCAGGACAGGTTACTAGTACACGTATGTTCTCTCTGCACAGTTAGCGTGTCTGGACCGCTGTGATCAGCGGGACAAGCAGCAGAGTGGGTTTGGAAATAGGTGTGGGATGAGAATACTTTCTAGGAAATGTCACTCGTAAAGCACCACTTTTTATTGTTTAGAAAACTGGGACTCCTTGGTAGGGTGAACTGCTATGTCTTGGTTTCACTGGAAAAACAGCATCAATCAGAGTGCTTCATCCATTTCCCCATCTGAACAAGTGGCCACTATCTCTCTGATTTTACAACCTTACACAGTGGTACTGGGAAGAAGTAGAACAGCAAAAGAATAAATTTCAAAGACGTTTAGAGCATTTTATGCTTCTTAGATTTCCTTTGGAAGCTGAAGTCGGTCTATAGTTCCCACTATTGTTGTTTGAGATGGGGAGGTTTTCTGGAGGTTCATTATTTTAACAAAGCTTTTGATTACGTTCTTTATTCTATACTGATGTTTCTACATCATTGCTTTACGTATGGACAGTCTCCTGGATACGCTAAAAACACCACTCGGCCAGGGATTACTTTGAATTGTTGTAGCATAGCCTTGTCCACCAGAGAATGCAAGAGAAGGGCCAAATGGGGCCCTTGGATTACCACAACAATAAACTGAGCAGCAGGGAAGGTAAAGTGTCCTGCTAAGAGGATGGAATGCTTTATTCACATTCCAAGAGCTATAAAGAGGTGCAAGCTTTGGAATCTTACAGTAGTGAGCGCAGGGTCTGATCATACTGCATTCCCACTGCTGCTTGGGGAAAATTTAATGTATAATGACTTCTGGCCTCCCACCTGTTAAGCCATGTAGCAGGAATCGCCTGAATTTACTGAGCAGCTTCCTAAAGTTCCAAACATTTCCTATGTGAGATCTCACTCATGTGTATAACGTTCCTCCATAAAGGAAGTGAGTGCCCATTGACGGGATGGTAGTAGCAGAGATTAGAAGGGTGTTGGCTCAGCACAGACTGACATTTTGGAAATGAAGGGGTTCTTTTGTTCATTCTGGCTCTTCTGCAAAATTGCTATCAGACCAGAGATAAGTCATTCAGTTACTCAGAGAGCATCCATCCATTCATTCATCAATTTGAGTGTCTAGTGTGTGCCAATCACTGTACTAGTCATGGAAAGCAAGATAGGCACAGAGTCTACCTTCACGGGGACGACAGTATAGCAGTCTTGTTATGTGCTAGATGCTGTAGGAGAAATACAGTAATCTTTGAAAAATGCGTTTTTTAAAGGAAGCCCACACGCCAAGCTTCTTCTTGCCTCAGGGCCTCCTACCGTCTAATGTTCTTTTTCTGAGTTTTGCATGACTAGTACCTTCTATCATTATAGATTTCAACTCAAATGCTTTCTCCTCACAGAAACCTTCCCTGAGCATCTTATCTCATCTTAACCCTCTCTCCTTCTCAGTCACTTTATCACATTATCTGGCTTCATTTTCTTTGCTCTTTGAAATCATTGCATGTATCTGTAAAGTTGTTTATTCGGTTTCACACGCTTGAGTATTATCTCCATGTGAACAGAATCGTGTTTGTACCTCCAGAACCTAAAGGCGTGTGGTAAGTGCTCAACGCACTTTTGCTGAGGGCGTTCCACAGAGAAGTAGCTTATGAGTAGAAGAGATAACATTTTGTAAATACTTGAAGGAAAATGAGGATGGTCAAGTGGGTTGATCAGCCAATGCTACCTGGAAAATTTAGATTGGGATCTAGACCATGATCAGTAAAGGAAAGATAATGTGTGGCTGGGCCATAGGAGGGGGGGTCGAAAGAGCAGGAGCAAAGGATTCAGAAGGAGAAAGGGGCGTTTAGCATGGCTGGAGCCAAGAGTTCCTGGAAGCAAGCAGTGAGTCTGCACAGACAGGCTGGGCAAGCCCACCGAGAGGCTTCAAATCCAGCTGCAGAAATATTCTTCAAGAGGAGAAAGAACTCAATTCTATTCAGTTGCATCCCTCCTGAATGAAGCCCATAGATGTTGGTTGTTGTGATTTTAGAGGAATGACAATCCACATTTCTTAGAAAACGCCTTACAGCATTTAGACTTTTCGCTTCCTATTGAGAATGTAGGTAAATCAATGGGAAGCTAGAGAAAGGATAAATAAATCCATTCATAGTTAACTTTTCTCAAACCTGCTCCAGTGTGAAGAGCAACAGGGAGCTGGGGGTGGGCACAGACACATGGTGGAAAGTGCTTCCCTGGGGTCCTGTGTGGAAGGCCTTCGTGGCAGTGGTATACACAGCACGTTTAAGACCAGCCTTGTTACATAAGGACCACACATCATTTGGCAGCTCAGGGACTTAATAAGAAGTAGGTTACCAAGGAGCTTCACTTTTATGAAGACTGACTTTGCCATTTAAGACAGTTTAAAGTAGACTAAAGTAGAGGGCAAATAAAAACTTTCATTCTGTAACCATTTTGGAATAGCAAAAGGAAAATCGTTCAAAACTTCAGGAGTGAAAAAAACACCCTTTTCTTGCCACTTTCTTCTTTAAAAACATAAATGCAAAAAAAGAAAAATCTACTTTCACAGTCAGATGGGAAACACTGAACAGGGGTCTGTGGGCATGTGGAGGGAGAATGACACTGCAGAACTTAAAAAAAGAACCCGATGATATCTAAAAGCAAATGTGTAACACTTGAAACTTCCTTGACACAGATCAGCTTCTGTTTGTAGCTCAGCAAACCATATGCTGTATTCACTCACTCCTCAAGGATCATCCACTGTTTTCCAAGTATTAAGATGTCAGCGAAAATCTACCTTCTGGGGAAATTTAATCTGCCAGAGAAGAGCTGCTGACGCTCATAAAAATAGCTGTCAGACCTTATGACTCCTCTGGGACACGTACGACGGGACATGAAGGGGTCATGGAGCCCAGAGTAAAAAAGCAAAGTTACTTAGGGTCCTCAAAGATCAGGCAGGCCAGAAACTCTCCACTTGGGGGGCAGAAGCCCTACGGGGTCTATGGGAAGGCTTCAGGGTAGCTAGAAATTCCCTGAAACTGAACAAAAATGTTCGTGTCTTTGTGGAACTTTTAGGGGGGAAAATCTTTCATCAGATTCTCAGGGGTCATGACTAAAAAATGATTAAGAATCATTGAATCAGTATATTATTTCCATAGATATGTTTTTCACTCTCAAATATCATTTTTCATTACTCAGGAAATACTTGAATAGGTAAATATTATAAGAAATTTAAAAAGTATAGATGGGTTTGAAGTCTCTTTCATACTTCCATGCCAGGTCTGTTCCCCACAGGAGTAACATGTGTTCTACCCTTCTAGGCGTTTTCGTAATTACACACTCACAGAGAAAATGTAGAGCATTTGGGTGTATGTTTGTCTTAACTTCAGTGGTACCGTATTTCATATAGATTTCTCCAACTTGCCCCTGCATTCTGCAGTGTCCTGGGGAGAGCTCCACAGGTATGCAGTTACCTCATCCTTCTCACCTACTGTATTGCACTCCACAGTCAGGCTCTACAGATAAACATTTAGGTTGTTTCCAGTTTGCCCCATTACCAAAAACAGCACAATCAATATTTTTGTTTGGGTCTGTTATGCTGTTATGTTATGGTACAAGTATTTCTTTAGGAGAGAGGCTGAGAGGGGAAATTTCTTGGTCTTGAGATATGCATATTTTAAATTTTACATTCCACTGCCAAACTCCCCTCTAAAGAGGTTGTATTGGTTTAGCCTCCTACTGCCACACTAAGTATTATCAACCTTTTTGGTTTTTTATTTTTTTTAAATTATAGTTTGTTGGGCTGATGATTGTTAGTAAAGTTACATAGATTTCAGGTGTACAATTCTGTAATACATTATCTATACCTCACATTGTGTGTTCATCACCCAGAGTCAGTTCTCTTTCCATCACCATATATTAGACCCCGTTTACCCTCTTCTAGAGTCCCACTCCCCCTTCCCCCATTACCCTCTGGTTACCCCTAAACTATTGTCTATGTCTATAAGCTTTTGTTCCTTCATTTGTTTGTCTTGTTCTTTTGTTGTTTTCAGTTTTATATACCACGTATCAGTGAAATCATATGGTTCTCTGCTTTTTCTGTCTGACTCATTTCGCTTAGCATTATCATCTCAAGATCCATCCATGTTGTCACAAATGGTACTGTTTCATCTTTTCTTACTGCCAAATAGTATTCCATATCAATCTTGTTAATTTTCACCAGCCTGAAAGATAAGAAGTGTATCATGTTGTCATTTTCATTTGTACTTCCCTAATTGTGAGGTCGAGCATCTTTTCACATGTTTATTGACTATTTGTATTTCCTTTCAGTGAGTTGCGGGTTGGAAGAGCAACAGTTGTCACACCTTAGCACACATCAGAATCGTCTGGAGGCTTTAAAACACTGCTGGGCCCCACCCCCGGTTTCTGATTCAGAGAGTGAATGTGCATTTCTAACAGATTCCCAGGTGATGCTAATGCTACGGGTCTGAGGACCACACTTTAAAACTACTAAACTAGAGAAAACACCTGGTCCTTGTAACTCTGTATTATTTTGTTTCAGTGATTCTCAGCCCTGAATGCGTATTAGAATCATCTGGAGAGCTTTATAAAAGTATTGGTATCTGAGTTCCTCCCCAGACCAGTTAGGTCAGAGTCCCCTACCCATATGTATTTTTTAAAGATCACCAGGTGAGTCTGATATTCAACCAGGAAGGAGAACCCATGCCGGCTGATGCTAGCACTTTGAAGGAGGCAAGGTCCTTCATTCTACTTCCCTCTCTTAAAGCAGATATCATAGTTGGAGAATGCGTTTGCCTGGGGCCACCTCAAACAGCTCTTGCCCTGTGTTTTACCCAGAGTCACAATCCTGTGAATTTACAGGGGGAAAAAAGTTTCAGTTATACGGTATTTGTTCGAAGTATTTGTTGTTTGTTCTGTTTGAGGACAACCCTATGCGGTGAACATTCAGACCTGAGTTCTTATCCCAATTCTGCCGTTTATCAGTTACAGAAAGCTTTGATTAGTAACTAAGCTTCTGTTTATTCATCTATGAAACAGGCTTCATTACAGCTACCTGACAAGCTTGTATAAATAAAAGGAGGTATGGGAGGTGTCACAGACAGTATAAGTTCTTGAGGGTGGCATTGGGGCCCAGTACTGTAGGAACAAAACAAAACTACACTGTGGGGACAAAGCCCCAGAGAGCAGTTTCCAGGCTCTCTGCCTCACGTGGAGGGGTGCTGGCTCGGGTAGTAGATGGCCGTCGGCTGTGCCTAGTTGGCCGTCAGCTGTAGCCGGTTAGCCAATTGGCCACTGATATAACTGCCACGGCTGCGCTGGTTGGTGAGTCGAGTAGAGTTGGTCGGTTGGCAGGCAGAAAAGCAGACAGCAGGTTGCACGTCGTGTGAATCCAGCCTCCAGTGAGACTATAGTGGTACGACTCCCCTATCTATGGCTCTGTGGGTGTTCCTTTTTGGCCTCACCATGTCCTGTGTTCTTATGTGGGGAGCGGGAGCTGAGACCCTGCAGGCCACCCCGCACGACATACACTCAAATCTCTTTACACCCTGTGACTTGTTTGAGATAGAAATCTGGTTTCTAGATTCACTTCTCACAGATGGAATAATCTTGGAGAGCAATTAGAAGTCTTTTCCAGGCCTCTTAACAAAATCCTCATGCTATTCTTAAAATGTAATCACTCAGGCTGCTTCAAATTTACATAATTGAGTAGGAATTTACATAATTGAGTAGGAATTTACTTAGCAATAAAGGGTTCAATAAAAATAGTTTGGTACTGATAAAGGACAATCAATCAATCAATCAATCAATATTATTGAGTGTCTATTACACGCAAGGCACTGAAAGAGTTCAAAATAAGGGCCCAATGCCACCCTCAAGAACTTATACTGCATTTGGTGAGACTCGAAACTAAAAGACAACCAGCAAAGTCAGATGGGAAATGGTAGGTGAGCTCTAAGGAGTTTCAACAAGGAAAAGAAAAAGATCCCTTTGAATAGGATGGTCAGGAAAATCTTCAAAGACTTTGAAGGAAAGGCAGAGTATTACTAGGTAGAAGGGAGAGACATGTTTCTGATGAGAAATGTGGAGTAAGCAATGGCAATGTCACTGAAGTAATTTCGGGAGCAATGAGTAGACCAGATGGACAAGCTGAATCATGCATGAAGGGGGTGGTGAGAAGCAGAGGTGAAAAGGCCGAGTATGGCTATAGACTGTGCAGAAACTTAAAGTCCAGGGAAGGACTTTGGGTGTCACTTGATAGACTAGATTTTTAGTAGGAGTTCCTTTGTTTTCCTGAAATTGAAGAGAAATATGATTCAAGTGTATTTTTTTTTCATTTTATTATTTGCTTTTAAAAAAATTTAAAGTTTTTGATGGATATAATTGTATGGCACAAAAGATATTCTAGTAAAAAGTCTCCTGCCATGCCTGTCCCTCAGCTGCGTAGTCTGTTATCCCTTTCTTGTATATCCTTCAAGGGAGCACCCACATATATGCATGGTGGATTCCCATTGCTAATGGTAGGTACATATTGTAGAGTCACTGCTGTGAACACTGAGTTCATGGATGCTGAATGAGTGCTCTTAGGGGAAATATGGGGCTCAGGTCCTGTGAGCCTCTGGTCACAACATTTTCATCAATCAATCAGTACATAACCTTATTTTATGTGTTTCTGTTTAAAGATTCCTTATTTAATACACACTGTTGATTCATTAACCTTGAACTCATGGCCAAACAGCACTATAACTCATGCCTGAACAAAACAGACCTAACACACATGTTTTCTCCACGAAGCATATCACAGCCTTCTTGCACTTTGGAACACTTAAACAGAACATTATCATTACACTTGAGGACCATTTTGTGTGAAATAGCAAAGTCACATACACACACATAAAAACCCCATAAAAAAACAAATGAAACAAATGTGTCACCAAAAACATTTGTTGACCGTATGAGAACTGAAATAAGAAGGCAAAGTGTCTGTCACCTTGTTTTCCCTCAGCTGAGAACGTGCAAGTTTGGTGACTCAAATTTTCACCACTCTGAGCATGCCCATGAATGAACACAAAAGTGCATGTGTACTGATTTAGGGGTTACAAATACATTTTAGCAACTAGGCAAATTAGCAAATATAGAATCACTGAATAATGAGGGTTGGCTGTACATACCAGCTTTTAGAGAGATATAATTTTACCCTATTTTCACACAAATTATAAAAGTTGTGATTAAGAAAGATAGATAATAAGTGTAGTGAGGGTGAAGAAATGCACTTAGGAGCAGTCCCCAACCCTGGGGACACCAATGTTCACAGGTGAATCACCAGAAGACTCCGCTCTCCTACCAGGATAGGAGGACGGGGCAGTGGTGGTTCTAATGACTCCTTCCGCACAGGTAATTTGGAAAGGAGAGGAAGTGGGCTGTCAAAGGGAGAGCAGGTGGGCAAATTAAAACCAAGTTGGATCTTGGGCAGATGGCAAGCAAGGAGCAGAAGCAGCTGGTGGGAAAATGAGGTAGGGCATAGCTGTGAACTTGGAAGAATCAAAGGGGTCTGTGGTAGAGCAAAGGGACTAGAAGGATGACCTTGGTGATCCAACTAACATCTAAGAAGAAAACTTGAAGTGTAGACGTTATCTCTCAAGCAAAAAACATTCAAACCCTGGGCTGGTGAGAAGACAATAGAAGAAACTATCTATGAGCTGGTGCTTAAGCAAATTCCAGTAGCCACATCAGCCTTTTTTTTTTTTTTTTTTTTTTAAGGGTCAAGTTCCCAGAGGCCATTTTAGGGGCCATCACTATTATCAGTCATCCCTACGACTCTGTGGAAGAGAGGATATTTGGATTGGAAGTAGAATCTTAGAGTGGGGGAGGATTTTAGAATAATGATTAGATTCAATTCTAATCCAACACTGTCCTCTTCCTGCAGAACCCCTGACAGGAGTGCTTTGCTTAAACACAGTAGGGAAGGAATTAGTTTTCTGACCTCATTGCCCTGCTATCAACTGGATGTTTATGTCCCGCCACCCCCAAATCTTTATGTTGAAACCTATCCCCAGTGTGATGGTACTGAAGGAAGAGCCTTTGGGAGGTGAGTAGGTCATGAGTATGGAGTCCGCGTGAATGGGATTATAAAAGAGACCCACACAGCTCCCTTGCCCTTCCACTATGTGAAGATAGAGTGAAACGATGGCTATGGAAGTGGGTTCTCATCGGACACTGAATCTGCTTGTGTCTTGATTGTGGACTTCCCAGCCTCAAGAACTGTGAGAAATAAGTATCTGTTGCCTATAAGCTACCAATCTGCAGTATTTTTGTCATGGCAGCATGAACTAAGACAGTCTCAATAAGGGTCACTGGAAGTCCAGGGCTATGGTCAAAGGAGACAAGACCAGGGATTACTGTGCTTGTAGAGCTCTGAAGGAGACACCATTTTGCTCTTGAGAACTGATTGCTCTGTGTATACATACAGTGCTCTGGCCTGGCTCATGACTGTGTCTCCCAGGGTCTCCCAATTCCAAAGGCAGTAGGGGCTCCCACAAATCTGCAAGAAGCTGTTATACAAACCGTAACTGCATGTCAAAGGTAGAACAGAACATCCCGGAAAGCTGATGCTATCAGACACCAAGCCTAATAGCTAGGTGGCTTCATTCTCAAAAAATCCAACTTTCTCGATATTTCCAGCCACTGTGGAGAAGCCTCACTGTCTGATACATTGTGGCTACGATCTCCACAGAACTGCCAAAGAACAGATATTACCTTTGGTGAATACTTACCTTGGCATAAGGCAGTGGTTCTGAACTGGGGGCCATTTTGCCACCCAGAAGACATTTGGCAAGGTCTGGGGACATTTTTGTTGTCACACCTCAGAGGAGGGGAAGTGCTCCTTGTGTCTAGTGAGGAAAGGCCAGGGATATTTCTAAACATCTTACAACACATAGGTCTGTCCCCCCGCCCCCCAAAAGAATTACCTTGTTGGTGCGGAGGTTGAGAAACCCTAGAATAGGGAGATCAAAGTTGCTGTGTTTATCCTGCTGCACCATCTTGTTCAAAATGTATTTACAATATATTGGAATGTATTTCGAATATTACTTCAAGTCAGTTTGCTGACAGGCCATGATCCATCAGACTCATGATTTACAGCTCGGAATTTGACATATGATTGGCAATCAAAAGTCCAGACACGGGAATTAATTTTAGAGAATCATACTTTCTGTTACACGGTGTAACATTTCATTTTTAACACTTCTACTGCGGACTCAATATATTTACTTACTCTATCACTGGGTTCTCAAAATTGTTGTTTAACAATGACACTGAGTGAAATTGATTTGAGCTTTTTTGATGTAATCTGCAGTTTCATAGCCTACTGACCCCTCAGCTCCCCAGCCCTGCAGAAGTGAGAGACATGGCTGACTCCTACTTGCAGACATTTCTCTCAGGACGGCTTCAACCCGCTAAGTGGAAGGGTGATAAAGACAGACTGATTACGCTCTGTGAGGGATACATTGGTTGTGCATACATAACACCAGTATATCTGGTGACAAAACCATGCTAGAAAACTCCGTTTTTATTTCCTTCTGAGACTCTAGAATTTGAAAAATGATATTTTGTGCCGTCAATGTGAGTCAGGTGAACATCTACCTATGCATCCTGGACATCAGACTAGGAAGCATGCTTTGCAGTGCGTGTGAATACCCCGGGAATCTTAATAAATACAGATTCTGATTCAGCATCTCGAGGCAGAGCCAAAGAGTCTGGATTTCTGACAAACTCTAAGGTGATGTGATGTTTCTGACCCATGGACCACCTTTGAGTAATACCAGGATATAGGGGATTCTAAGTAGCACTTTGCTAGAATCTGCCTCTATTTAAAAGCCATGGGGTCATAATATTTAGTATTTACAAATCGCTTCTGTCCCCTCACTTCCTTCACTGTGCAGGGAGATAGAAGTCTTTGGGTCTTTGCTCCTGTGAGGGTCTACAAGAAGGGAATGTTTATATTAATTGAAAAGTAGTAGAGAGTGGATATAGGTAATAATCATTAGGTGTCTATTTTGATTTGAAAGGTGGTCCTTGTTCAAAATGAATGTCAAATGTTTGCACTTTAAGCCATAATAACATTTTATAGCAAAACAGTGAAAAGCCCACTGGATCAAGGATCAGTAAAACCCGGTCCCAGTCCTGCCACTGGGTCTCCGTGGAGAGTCAGGAAGCCTGTGTAGACCCCAGCATGAAGGATATGAAGTCCTTATCGACTCTGAAAAGTTTTATTATTAATATTTAAACCATACACATGTCTTGTACATGCTCTTTTGTATGGTATATTTCACAATACTAGCAGTTATTTAAAAGGTCAAGTGGTGTTGTCAGGAAGTTAAAGACTGATGTTCTGTTTTTAGGTTAATATCTTATTTAATCTGTAAATAGAGCCAGTTGCAATTTTCTATAGAACAAGGATGTTCGTATTTGCTAGACATGTAACTCATGCTATGTGTGACTAAAGAGGCTTTAAAATACCTGTATAAATATATGTGTTAAAAATAAGGCAATTTAGCAAGTTATGTGCTTTAAATGTGGAATACAAATCATAATCTGATAGAGATTTAGAATGAAAGCTTTCATAATAGAATTTTAAGGAATTCCAGCCTTTCCTTAGTAGTTTTCGCTTCTGTGGGTTCCCAAGGTAGCCAGGGGTTACAAAGGTCAGTCGTCTAACAAACAGAATTTTTGGAAACTTTTATTACAATGTGATATTTGCTGACATCCTGGCAATAGGCAATGGATTCTCAAGTACACACTGAACGAGTAAACTTTGACAGAGGTTTACATCAGTCAGGACCTGTATACATAAATATATATAGTTGTTATTGCACAAGCCATTCCTATTTACATCTTTTTTCATCACCGTAACAAATCACTAATTATAGCAAATAGGAATATTAGAAAAGACAGGTACAGTGAGTTTCCAAATGTAACCTATACTCTCCGGTTTGGAAGGGCTTGTCTTTGGGTTTCTATGTGGTGACTGAATTCTTGACATCATGTTACGTGTGACTCCTGCCCTTGAGTGTAGCAAAAGTCCCAGATGGATCTGGTGGCTCTACGTCTCTCCTCTCCAGTATCCAGCATTAAGCAAACACCACAATTCAACAAATGATAAGAATTGCCACCCCTCTCCCCCGTCACGATAGGAGCCTATCATTAGAGGGAGCCTTGGATGTTGGTATGATGGTAACACTACTCAAGAGACTAGAAGGAAGGGAAGAAGAACACCGACAAAGATGAGCTCAAAATGTTGGCAGAACTCAGACCTCCATCTCTTTAACTAGAAACCCAGAATAGGTCATAACATTTCCATTGGAGAATTCTTCATTCACTGCTTCTTCCAACATGCAGTTTTTGCTTAGGGGGCAGCTAGGAAAGGACCATCTTTGTTCATCATTATGTCAATCATACTCAAGTACTCATACTCAAATTTGATGTTATTGAAAACTACCCAGTCCTAACCGTATGCTGAATGCTAGTACAGCTGTTTGTAGTTAAGACTAAGGCTGGTGGTGGTCAGAGGAATAGGATAAATGTTGATAACATGGCAATTTTAAGAAGTTGGACAGAAACTCAAAGAATAGTAAACCATTAGAAAGCTAGTTTTCCTTCCCCATCATTGTTAAATTAAATATAGTCACATTTCTCTTTGTCTTTCAAGTCAGAAAGGAATTGATTTATACAAATTAATGTACCCAAATGATTTGAAAACTATGTCCACACAAAAACCTGCATGTGAATATTTATAACAACAGTATGAAATCACCCAAAACTGGAAGCCGCCAAGATGTCCTTCAGTAAGGGGATACATAAACAAACTATGGTGCATCCATACAATGGAGGACTACTACACAATAAAGATAAATGAGCGATCAAGCCACAGAAATACATGCAGGAAACCTAAATACATATTTCTAAGGAAAAGAAACCAATCTGAAAAGGCCGCATACTGTATGATTTGAACTATATGACATTCTATAAAAGGCAAAACTATAGAGATGGTAAAAAGATCAGTGACTACCAGGGGCTCAGGGAGAAGAGGTAGCATGAACAGGTAAAGCACAGGGGTTTTAGGTCAATAAAACTATTCTGTGTCATGTTATAATGGTAGACAACTGACATCATGCATCTGTCAAAACCCATAGAACTTACAGCACAAAGAGCGAACCTTAATGTATGATGCAAATTTAAAAAATCATTTAGACGATTGGGGGATCCCAGTAAGGAAGGCAGACTAAGACAAGAGAATGTAACTATATTACAAATCTATGGAACAATATCACCAAAGCGGGGTGGGGGGAAAGAAAAGGTGGTGATCTAAGTAACTTTGAGAATGAATGGAGTCTGTAAGACTAAAAGCAAAATGACCAGCCTGTAAGCACTGTACTCTAGTTGATAAAATTGTTTCTCACGGGGGTACAGGATAATAATTCTGATGCTGCTTTACAGATACACTGAAATCGAACGATTAAGTGAATGGCCAATGATGGGACCCAGGGTTCTCACTCTTGGCGTGGGAGTTTACAGACAAAGAAAGGAAGGAGGCTAGAATGACCCAATGTTGTAATAAAGTTTATCAAGAGTAACTCATGCTTAGCTTACTACACAGATGGTTACATATATAGATATGTATATATACACAGGTTAGTATTCACCCATATATTTCTTTGCTATGTCAGCTGACAAGGCCTAAAAGAAATGACACCCCAGTAGCAAAAAGCACACTGAAAGCCCAGATATTGATTTCTAATACCATTCCTCCATTAAAGGAACAAGGATTCCTTTAAGAAATGCTGAGTAAAAGATTAGGGAGTGAAATATAGAAGATGGGCCCAGAGTAGCTCGTGGTGCTAGAAAATAAGGAAGTGCTAACAACAACAACAACAACAAACACACACACACACACACACACACACACACACACACACATAATAATGGGAGATACAACTAAAAGAGCTCCCAAGGGCCAAAATTGGAACAATTTGAGCCACAAAATAAAGTAGGATTATAACCCAAAGTATAAAGTAAACATCCATACTTATATAGATAAATTGTTGATTAAATTAACAGATACGGGGGAGAAGAGGCAAATTTATCATGCAGAAGAATTCCAAGTAATTTATGTACATGCTCTGCCCTCAAGTGCAGGGGGGCATAACCCCCGACTCCTTGTGTGTGAGCTGCCCATAGTAACTTCCTTCCAAAGAATACAGATGGAAAAGGGGTAAAAAGAGTAATTTTAGAGTGGAGAACCTGGCAAATACTACTTCAGGCAGATGATCAAAATCAACGTTAATAGGAAATGGTATTTTACCACTGTGATCTTAGCCCCCAAACCAATAATCCCAGTCTAATCGTAACAAAAACATCAGACAATAGAGGGGCACCCATAAAATACCCAACCAGTACTCCTCAAAACTGCCAAAGTCCTCGAAAGCATGGGAACTCTGACAAACTGTCAGAGGAGCCTAAAGAAACATGACAGCTCAACCTAACTGGATGGGATCCTGGAACAAAAAAACGGATATTAGGTAAAAACTAATGAAATCTGAATAAACCATGGACTTCAGTTAATAATAATGTATCAATATTGCTTTATTAATTGTAACAAATGTATCATACTAATATGTTAATAGGGGAAACTGAGCCTGGGGCATATGGGAACTCTCTGTACTAGCTTCTCAGGTTTTCTGTAAATCTAAAGTTTTAAAAAATGAAGTATATTCAAAAAGTAAACTATTGTCTGTGTCTATGAGTTTCCGTTTCTCATTTGTTTGTCTTGTTCTTTTGTTGTTTTTGGTTTATATACCACATAGTTTAGTGGTTGCCAGAGGGTAAGGGGGGTGGGGGGTGGGGGATGGGAGGTGAGGGTAAGGGGGATCGAATATATGGTGATGGAAGAACTGACTCTGGGTGATGAACACACAATGGGATTTATAGATGATGTAATACAGAAGTGTACACCTGAAATCTATGTAATTTTACTAACAATTGTCACCCCAATAAATTTAATAAAAAAATTAAAAAATAAAAGTAAAGTGTGTTCGATTGAAAGCCATAAAAATGGAATTGTTACCACAGAATAAATGGACAAATATTCCTTTTGGGTCCATTGATATGAGGAAGTCCAACCTTCCAATACATTTCTTCACATTCTGCCTTTTGTCCATTAAGACAGTACAGAATGCAAGCTGTATCCAGTTAATAGTAAGTGATGAGTGGCTAATCTCCTTCAGTCCTGTCCCCCCAAATCAGAGGGCCATACAGCATCAATACCATGGTCCTGAAAGCTGTCAATTAGAAGTTATACGCTTCTAAGTTTCTAAAATAGACGACACAAGAGTCGTATGAATTTCAGTGGCGATAACAGGCGGCCAAGACTGACTTATCTCCTGCAACGAGGGTGCTAAGAGAATGTGCTTGTAAATGTAGCATCTCAGCAAGTTTTATGATGATGTCAAGTTTCCACATTTTCAGCAGTTCTTTTGAAACAAATCCTTAAATGCTCTCATAACATGTAAAGGAAAACGAGTGGCAGTTTTATATTCTGTAACGTGTATCTTTAACTAGCAGGTGTTATATTTATTAGGCTTTATGACTTCTCCCAATAAAGGATTAGGGACTGCGAGGCTATTTCAAATTCCTTTAAGAGTATCCAGGTATTCTATTGAAATGGCCAGAAAGGAAAATAAAAATAAACAGGTGGCAAAGAAATAACATAGCAAAGGGGAATGAAATCATGCTTTCCAACCTATCACAATACAGGTAGCAGTTAGGTTCATGTTAGGATTTTAAGTCTCTTAGATTATTAATTCAGGAAAAGAACATTTTTGAAATTACTCTCTTTTCACTAAGAATATATCTTCAAACTCCTTAATATGAAAAAGTATAACCCCATCACGCTCATTGAAAACCCATATTCTTTTGATATATTTTGTTTCATTTAAGGAATGAACTTTGCTGAGCTAAAGAGTTTGTGTTAAAACTAAACAAGGAATCACGTTAAATGTTTTCAAATGGAACAGCTGGCAATTCCTCTCCTATTCAGTTTTCAAACACAGTCAAAGCTGTCTGCAGCCGTTATCACTGCCTGTGGGGTGCTCTGAACAGGAACTGTTTGTGGTGGCTCTTTCCCTGCCTCCACCTCTGCAACCGCAGGGGTTGTCACCTGGATTTGGGATTAAACTTTATCACTACTAAACAAAGCCATCTACTCTTCAAGGGCAGGGTGGCATAAAATATTCATATCTCCTGCAATTGCAACTGGGAGAGACCGAGGATCCAATTATGAAATGCCTTGAGATATAGTGCTCTCCAAGCATTTTTAATAGGCATCTTTAGGCTCATTTTAAAAACTCATTCATCATTCTTTTATTCACTTAAAAAATTTATTACCACTCATTATGTTCCAGGTACTGTTTTAAATGCTGGAAGGAAAAAAAGACCAAAATATATGCCCTCATGGAAGTAAGAACACATACAGATGAACACTCGTAGATTTATCTCATACTTTTTAATAGTGATTAGTATTTCGTTGGATGGGTATTTATGATGTATTAATTCAGTCTCCCACTGATGGGTCTACACATTCTTTTCCACCCTTTTTTCTTATTATAAACATTATATATGCCAGGGGTGACATAAAAATGTATACACATTTTAAGAGACGTTTTCTATGCTCAAGCAGTAGTTCGTCGTAATCAGAAGTGTCTGGATGCTGATGGTAACCACTTTGAGCACCTCTTGTCATTGCAGAAGTCAGACGTGACTTGTGTTCATCTTTTGTTATCAGTATACATTGAGTACTACAATTAGTACAGTTTTTTCCTTTCTTAAAATTACATCTATATATACATATACACACACACATACACACACACACACACACACACACCTATGAAACTAAGTGTACAAGTTAAATTTCTAGAAGTAGCACTACTTGGTAAATAGATTTGTACATTGTAAGTGTTGATAGTTACTCCCAGATTGTCTTCTTAAAGATGCTGCCTCAGTCTATACTACCACCAAGATGAGTGGAGAGTCCCTTCCACAGGCATCTTTAAAAGGCAGCCGAATGAGTGACCACAGAGGACTCTAGCTGTACCAGACCAGGAAGATCATCTAATCCAACCCCCTCAGCAAATGAAAATCCTATTTCTGGGGGAGCAACCAACCTGTTTACTTCAGGGCTGCTATGTGACAAATGTGTCCCCGGCTCAAATTTACAAGTTCCAGATGAAGGTGGTTTGTCATTCAACACAAATCATCTTTCACCAAGCTGATGGTGAGACTCTCAAGGGCAGCAATCTACTTAGCACTTCTGTGCTCAGGACACACCAGGGCACTGTAAACCCCAGAAGAAATAAGGACATTTACCTTTCATTATTAGTAGATATATTTCATTTATTGAACAGAGGTATTTCTCCTTCATATGAATCTATGTCATTGCTTTGGGAAGGTCACAGTGGGAACATTTCAGTTTTGGCTAAGACCCTTAAGTCTTTGGCTAAGACCCTTGTATTATGATGAATTGATTAATAAAGAAGAAATCTCTGCACAAGACATGTTATTCCAGTAAGATGGTTGTCTAATATAAGTACCACTAGTTATTAGCAAAATATACAATACCCATATTCTTGTACTACTATTGGAACACTTGACAAATTAAAATATTCTTTAAGCTGATCAAAAAAAGTGGACTCACTTTGATTTGAAGCAGGACCATGCCTTCAGTTCTCTGACTTAGACTTAAGTGGATGAGACAGAGTCCCTTCATTTTTCTTAGTAGAGTAAATGTTTAGTCACAAGTCAGGAAATTAAGCCCTTGTCTTTCCTGAGACTCAATAAACTGACAGATGCTCTATATCCAATTACTTTTCCAGACACGCTAGCTTTCCTTGGGAACTATTTCAAGGCCATCATTTTCCAGGCTGGTGGGTTTGCTGAAGACTAATGTCACTGCTCCATTCCCCCTTTTCTATCTACCCTGCCACCCCTGACCTCAGCTCCCCTGCCATCCCTGGAGACGACAGTATCAGAAGGTCCTCTTCTTTCATGTTCCAGGGATCACCTCTCATCTTACTTCACTTTCTCTGATTTCTTCCTGTCTGCCTCATCCTCCTCCCCCCCGCACTCTCCAAGCCCTACACTCTCACCACCAGTATCCTCACTACTGCAATCTACTGTGATCTTCTATTCCCACTGGCCTCCTCCCTCTAACTTCTCCAATCTGCTGCCTTAACACCTTCCTCTGTATTTTACTTGGTCTCCAATGACCAGTCACCCTCACACTTTTCCATGAACAGAAACACATTAATAACTTTCTTGAGCTCTCATGTTAGTAACCCACAATTCCGAAACCTACTGTTTCTGTTCCACACAGTGCTAATACAATCCCACAGTTACTGTGGGTGCAAACTTTCCCCCTTGAAATGCTGCATTTCCAATAGTCCATTTGGACAGAGTGGCAGTGTCAAGGACCATTCATTACATTTCAATTACCTTGAATGGAAATTTAAATGAAGGTAAAAAGTTACAAACCTGAAGTGTTGAATTTAAAACACATTGGAAAAGAAAAAGGTAGATTTAAACTACCTTTGATAGAAAAAAAAAATCATTTTTTGAGAATCAAAGAGCAAAATCTTTCCAATATTCAAGTCCCTTTCTTATATTGAAGTTCTTTTCTTATGAAAAGTTAAAAGCTTAGAATGCCAGAACTACTGGCATAAGTGTTTCTTGAGAAGTACAAATTATACCCACGGTGACCATACTGCAATGAGATAGTTACTTAGTAACTTAAGTAAACATATCACATATTCACAAATGGTGTAGCTGGAAACAGTATGGAGTTTCCTTAAAAAATTAAAAATAGAGCTACCAAATGATCCAACAATTTCACTTCTGGGTGTCTATCCAAAAGAAAAGAAATCAAGACCTCGAAGAGGTATTTGCACTCCCATGTTCACAATAGCCAAGATGTGGGAACAGCCTGAATGTCCATTGATGAGAGAATGGATAAAGAAAATGTGAGATTACATACATATATATACACATGCGTGTATTTATGTGTGTGTACATATATATGTCACATATGGCAGGATTTCCTTCTTTTTAAGGCTGAAATATATATATATATGTGTATATATGTGTACATACATATATATGTATATATGTACATATATACATATATACGTATATATGTATATATATGTATATATACGTATATATGTATATATATACATTTGTATGTATATATAGGTATATACACACATATATACACATATATATACATATATATATATTTCAGCCTTAAAAAGAAGGAAATCCTACCATATGTGACAACATGAATGAGCTGGAAGACATCATGCTAAGTGAAATAAGCCAGTCACAAAAGGGCAAATACTGAAAGATTCCCTTATATGAGGAATCTAAAATAGTCAAACTCGGGGCAGCCGGATGGCTCAGTTGGTTGGAGTGCGAGCTCTGAACAACAGAGTTGCCAGTTCAATTCCCACATGAGCCAGTGAGCTGTGCCCTCCACAACTAGATTGAAGACAATGAGCTGCCGCTGAGCTTCCAGAGGGGCGGCTGGATGGCTCAGTTTTTTAGAGCCCGAGCTCTCAACAACAAGGTTGCCAGTTGGATTCCCATATGGGAGGGTGGGCTGCATCCCCTGCAACTAAAGATTGAAAATGGCAACTGGACTTGGAGCTGAGCTGTGCCCTCCACAACTAGACTGAAGGACAACGACTTGGAGCTGATGGGCCCTGGAGGAACACACTGTTCCCCAATGTTCCCCCGTAAAATTAAAAAAAAAAGTCAAACTCATAGAAGCAGAGAGTAAAATGGTGATTGGGGGGAGGGAAATGGCAAGTTGCCATTTGAACAATGCTATATTTAAAACTGTTTTAAAAGGCCTTACAACAATTTTTTTAAAAAGTTGGTGTGCACCAGAGTTCTTTGGCTTCTGTTGATAAAGAGCCACACAAAAGTCAACGTTTGCCATTTTTCTGACAGTGTATGGTAGGATGAGAGCGCGTACTCATGAAGAAATGTACACATACAGACACATGGCCTGACCGATCCCTGGAGCCAGGGCACGGATGGAGGGCAGGGAAGAGGATAGCACCAAATCCCTGGAAGCAGGTGAGCCAGTGACAACCATTCTCCCAATCCTCAGTCCCGGCAGAAGCCAGCTGGGCTTAAGGGAGCCAGGGACACTGGAGGAGTGTCCCTCCACCTCAGCGTGGCCATCTGGTCCCCCTTGTTTGATAAACAACTTCAGCAGAAGTAACCCCCATGAGCTTTCAGCTTCCTATCTTTTCCTCCCCAATCCTGCTCTTTCCCGTTCCAGTCCTCAACTACTTCTACCGTACCCCAGAAAAAAAATAAGTATAAAACTGTAGCTATCCACTGATGTTTTAAAACACAGGTACCATGTCCGTACTCACAAGCCCTACCTTCCATCTACAGAAGCATACTTATGTTGATTGGATTTAATAAAGATGATAGATGATAGATAGATAGGTAGATAGATAGATAGATAGATAGATAGATAGATAGATAGATAGATAGATAATAGACAGATGATAGATAATTAGATCTATATAGATATATAAATAAAAAGGAAAGAATTGGAATAATTAAAGTGAACATATCAATGCTTTATAAAAAATGAAACTAGATACTATTGACATTATTACTAGTATAAAATAAAGTAAAAAGAAAACCTGTTTTCTTCAATAATCATCACCTTTACAAAGGAAAAAAACCTTAAAAAGCTATTAACAGGTTCGTATCCCTCACAGAGCATATATATAAAGTAGTGTCCTGAATCAAATTACTAAGGTACAGTCTCCACTGTTTTGTTATTTAATACTGTGCTGCTTTGCTCATTCACCATTGTTTAATAAAGACCCACATCTTGTCCTTCTCACCAATGTACCATTTCATTTGACAGATTCTGCTGATGTACTAAAGGATGAAAATTATCACTATGAGCAATTCAGATTTTTGCCTAAAGATGTGGTTCTTGGGAGCCAAAATGTTTCTGAAATCAGTTTTCCAGTAGTGAAAGACATAACCAAGAAAACAGTTTACTCTAAAATTGCCATCGTATTATTTCAAAACCAGACTACTTTTTTGTTGTTTTTGGTAGCTTCAGGCCTAAACTGGATTACTTATAAACACAGGTTAGCACGTGGAGGGGCCGCTGGGTTGCTGCCGATGTGGTGTTCTGTTTTTGACTTGCGTGTTAACCTCCTGGTATGCTCAGTGAGTAAAAAGGTATCAAGCTGTAATCTGATCACGTTTACGTTTTCATGTTTATATTACATTTCAATAAATCATTTAAAAATAAACATGCTATCTTCATATAAAGACACAGGACACCTGGATACCTCCACCGACATGATTTACCAGCAGTCCATCTGTTTAAGTTGCAGTAATGGGTGCTGCTTGAAAAACCACGAAAAGGTAAATTCAGGGACCCAATCTTATGCTCTGGAAGTGCACTTTTATTTGTGGGTGCATGTCTGAGGACAGTCAACAATACCCTTTCTTTTTACCCCTGCTGTTTTGAGATACAGTTGGCATATAACTGTATAAGTTTAAGGTGTACAATGTGTTGATTTGACATATATACACACACACACATATATAGCAACATGATTACCACCCTAACGTTAGCTAATATCTCCATCATGTCACATAATTACCAAATTTGTTTTGTGTGTGGGGGGACATCATGTAAGATCTCTTTTGGCAACTTCCAAGTATATAATACAGTATTATTAACTATAATCACCACGCTGTATGTTAGATCTCCAGAATTTATTGGTCTTATAACTGGACTTCTGTACCCTTTGAAAAATACCTTTTTAATAATGCTTGAAAAGACGGGTTTTGCTCTCAGGTAGTGTGGGGGTAGGGCTGTGGCTCAACCTTGCAAAAAAAAAACAAAAAAAACCTGCTCTGTGATCACAGCAATCCCTAACAGACTCCGCTGAGCAGTAACCAGCTGTGCCTGTCCATCTATCCTGCAGTTCAAGTTCAGGGATGTCAGAGCCAGTTGCTGCAACCTATTTACAAAGCCACACACCCACTGTCTCTCTGTCTAAATTCCTTCTCTTCCCTTCCTCCCCCAGAGCATCTCTGCTAGAGCGCTAGATCCCACTTCACCACTGGCTCCTCCCTCTGCCTTCAAACAAGCACATATGCACCATATTGACAAAGGGGGGAAATTACCTTGACTCTATTGACCTTTGTTGTTGCTGTTTTATTAAAGCATCTTTGGCATACAATATTATATTAATTTCAGGTGTACAACATAGTGATGTGACATTTCTATAACTTACGATGTAATCACCACAATAAGTCTAGTCCCCATCTGTCACCATGCCAAATTATTACACTATTACTGACTATATTCCCCTTCACCTTTTTCACCCATCCCTCCACACTCCTCCCCTCTGGCAACTGTCAGTTTGTTCTTTGTTTCTATGAGTCTGTTTTATTTTGTTTGTTCATTTGTTTTGATTTTTTAAAAAATTCCACACATAAGTGAAATCACTTATTTCACTTAAGTCAGACAGAGAAAGACAAATACTGCATGATTTCACTTATATTGACCTTTGAATGGTTTCTCCCCTTGTACGTGATTGCTTGCCTTTGCATCAGCTAAACTTTATTCCCCCTCCTCAATATTCTCTGGTTTCTGGTTGGGTATCTACGCAGTTCCCAGGAAGATGATTCTATTCCTGTTACCTCCAGAGGTAGATAGGGCACGTGGCCTAAGCCACCATGTTTATTTGTTGTTGTTCTTGTTCATATACACTTAAAAACCTACGTGTTCCCTTGCACATTTTTAATTTGACACCCAAAATCTTTCATTATCCGTTTTTAGATGGTTACAAAAGAAGTAATCTTGTGTATATAACTTGTGACATTTTAAAATAAAACTGTTAATTCATCCTTTTACAAGTACACAACCGAATCTAAACACTATGCCAACTGGTTTCCAACATCAAAATAACATGAATGAGGCCAAGTTTCCCATTATTCTTTTTTATTACTTAAAATTGCATTTCTATTTTCTTACTTCCCCAGAATTTGATCATAGTGTAATGTTCTTTTTACTTTTATTAAGCAAGCTATTATTCCTTTGTGCAATAAAATGTATCCATTAGTTGAGATTAATTTCTTATTTCTTGTGACCATAAGATCCTTGATGTTAACTTTTTCTGCATTGAGTTACTATTACAATTATTGCAAGTAAAAATTTTGATTAAAATCTGAATATATGATAGATTTTGACAAATAATAACCAAGTACAAGTAGTAAAATTGAACTAGAAAGGCATTTTTAATGAGATGGATGGGACTGCTTTTATATTTTAATTAGTTCATAAATCCATGGATAAATATTACTAATTTTGAGAAATAGACAGTTTCCAGACTTCATGCTATTGTTATTTTTTTCTTTTGATAGATGTAAGTGCTGAGACCTCATTCACACAAATGATAGAAGAAAGAGAAGGAATTTTATCATAGAAATGAATATTTTATTGTTATGCACGCAAGTTATATGCCTAAAATTATACAGCAGTCTATTGAAAAATTGTTTTTAATGACCAATTGGTAAGTCAGTGTTGTTCTTTAATTTGTTGGAAACAAAGATTTGGAAATTTAATATCTTGCTAATGGACTTATTTACCAGTTAGTCATTCACTCCCTCAAAAGACTTTACCTAGATAGCAAATTACTATTAATTGTAATTATTATTCTTTCACTAAGAGACACTTTATTTTATCTGATATACCCAGAAAGAGTGTGGAAAAATAGGAATAGTGCTAATTTCAATAAACCACTACCAATATTTTAAAATAAAATGTTTATCATATGGTTTAAATGTATTTTATAGAAACCTTAGAACAGCAGATTTCATTCATTCACTGGAATCACAGAAATTGTCTGTCATGTAATCACGTTGACAAATCCAGACCTCATTGTCAAACCTGCAGACAAACAGACTTAGTTTCTATCAGAAAAGTATCTTTTCGTTTTGTAATTCAAACACCAGTGTTACTCATAGCAATCATCTCATCTCACCTCTGAATTCTAGACTGAAAGAGAAGGCACCATTTCCAATCTTTCTCATCTATTCCCCTTTGCTTTGTTGTCACAAAATTCTACCTCTGGAACGATGCTTTCTTTAAGCACAGCTGAGGGAAAGAAGATCTGAGGGCTGTAAATGGAAACTGTCCCACCACCTCCACTTTATATTACACCTGAATTCAGAACATACCACAGTGGGTTTAATATGTGCTTTCTAAGTCATGTTTTGCTCTAAACAGACATATGTATAAGACAGGGAAAATCATAGTGCCTTGGTTAAAGAAGCTTGCCCAACAGCAGCATTTCAAAACTGTCCTTTCTGATTGTACAGTTATATGTTTACAGAAAAATTGAGCGGAAAGTTCAGAGTCCCCTTATGACCTCTTCCCTCCTGCCACAGTTTTCCCTATTTGCATTGGTGTAGTGCATTGGTTAACTATTGATGAACCAATATTAATAGTAACTGAAGTCCACAGTGTACATTAGGGTTCACTTTTTGTGATGTACAGTTCTGTGGGTTTTGACAAATGAATCGTGTCATGCATTTGCCATTACAGTATCATACAGACATTAATTTCTTAACAATCCATCATCCCACCGAGGCTTGAGTTTGAAATGTCTCCTGTCCCACCTAGTTCCTGTTTTAAAAAATTACCCTGAAATTTATGATTAATACCCCTAGGCTTATTGATTACAATCTCAACGATCTAGCATTTTTTCCAGGCTACTCCCATCGTTGTTCCTGGGTTGCTGATGCCATCAGAGAATCATGTTGCCAGAGGGAAGGCTCCATGCAGACCCCCAGAACCATCAGGTACCCTCTGGAGGAAGGCCCAGATTTTCCCTTAAATACCTTAAGCCAGTCTGAGAATGTGAAGGCAGTTTTTGAAGGTGTTAACCTGCTGCCTTCTCAGACCACCGGTGCTCTGATAATAAATGCTTATTTTATTAGCGTTTATAGCTCAACTCCTGTGTCAATCTATTGGCTGAATGGCACAGGCAGCTCAAGCCCTGGACCTGTTGCCATCCAGTTTCAGTATCAGAATAAAGAACAGAGAATCTACAGCCCTGAGAACTGGAGAGACCATCCTGCAGCTGCAGATGCTCAGTGCATCTATTCTGATAAGAGAGAAGGAACTGTAGGGGAGAGACAGCTATGGGCTGGAAGTCACCATTGCTCGGAGCCACAGACACACCAGCCTCCTCTCACAGCCCACCCGGCCCCCACATTTCTGGGCAAACAGAGCCAATGAGACACACAGGCTCTGCATCCGGCTGCAGGGGCAGCATTGGGGATTCAGAAGCTCAGAACTCTATTGCTCTCCACATCCATCCATGGTGGCAGTGACTTGAGACCCAGGCAACCTGCTCACAGAGGAGAAGCCCACTGTCCTGGAAACCCCCCATCATGTGAAAAGCAGGAAGAGCACAAGAAAAAATAAGACACTACAGCATGAGAGAAAACACAATGCTGCAGTGGGAGAGAAAATAAAACATTCCAGCAACACCTACTGGAAAGCAAAAAGCAAAAAAAAAAAAAAGACCTCTTCATATCAACCTGCTGCAACCCACTCCTGTAGATACCCAAGAAGAGAAATAATAATTCATTAATTGCCATAAATAAGTAAGGTAACACGGCAGCTCAGAAATAAAATGAAAAGTCTCCAGAAAATGAACTGAAAGACGTTGAATTATGTGATTTAAGTGACAGAGAATTCAAGATTGCAGTTCTGAAAAAACTCAACAAGATGAAAGAAAACTCAGCCAGGCAGTGTAATGAACTCAGAAACAAAATCAACAAACAAAACGAATATTTTACCAAAGAGATTGAAAATTTTGAAAAGAACCAGATAGAAATTTTGGAGATGAAGAACTCAATAAATGAAATGAAGAATGAAAGAGCCAGCTTAGGAAATATAGCTGACCAGATGGAGAAAAGAATTAGTGATATCGAAGATAGAAATCTGGAAATGACACAGATGGAAGAAGAGAGAGACTTGAAAGTTAAAAGAAATGAAAGAACTCTACAAGAACTTTCTGACTCCATCAAAAAGAGCAGCATAAGAATAATGGGCATACCAGGAGGAGAAGAGAAGGGGAAGAGAACAGAGAGTATATTTAAACAAATTGTCAATGAGAACTTCCCTGAGGAAAGAACTGGATCCTGAAATCCAAGAAACAAACAGAACACCAATCGTATTTTGCCGTGTATAATGCACACCCACATTTTTGGCCCAAACTTTCAGGGGAAAAAAAAAAATCTTTCGTTTTAATTTTTTAATTCAAATTTGTATTTGTTTACATTTAGGTACTTGTTTTTTGTGTTATAAAGGATTTTTAACATTTAGTTTTTAACATATTATGGTACAGGAAATTTTATGTAACAAATAATTACAAAACGCAAGACCAGATACAAGGTACAAGAAATTTTGTGTACCAGTAACAAATTTATGATATTTACCCATCATAGAAGGCCAAGGACTCTTCGTCATTGCAACTTTATTGTAAGTGCAACAAAACTGGTTATTGTATTCCAGGGTATTATTTTGCATATGGATATCGTTATTGATTTCTAGAGCTATACTTTTAACTCATAAGCATAAATAAAATAATTAAAAACATTTATGTAGATACAGAATTAGTACTACCAATGTATAATGCACACCCTTATTTTTCCCCTCACAAATTTGGGCAAAAAAGTAAGCATTATACATGACAAAATATGGTAATTACCTCAATACCAAAGGCCTTCTCCAAGGCATATTATATTGAAGCTGTCAAAAATTAATGACAAAGAAAGAATTCTCAAGGCAGCCAGTGGAAAAAAAAAGCGGTAACCTATAAGAGAAGCCCATTAGATTATCATTAGACTTTTCAGCAGAAACTCTACAAGCCAGGAGGGAGTGGAATCAAGTATTCAAACTATTGAAAAAGAGAAATTATCAACCAAGAATAATATATCTAACAAAGCTATCCTTTAGATATGAAGGAGGAATAAAGACCTTTCCAGATGTAGAGAAACTGAGGGAATTTTCTAACACACGACCTTGCATTACTGGAAATAGTGAAGGAGGTTATTCAACCTGAAACAAACAAACAAACAAAAAATCAAAAGAATACAAAACCATGCAGAACATTACTAACAGATAGACAGAAGCAGGAAATGGCAACCCCACAAAATAGGGCACTATATATTTAAACACAACATAAAGGGTAAAGGAGATAAAAACATTAAAAAAAAAAACAAAAGAAAAAGAAGAAATAAACAACTTGCTACTGGAACTCAGAAATCAACTCACAACATAAATAGGGATAACTTGTGACAACAGAAACATAAAAGGGGAGAGAGTAAAGGTCTGAATCTGCAAAGGGGAATGGAGATAAGAAACATGCTAAAGAAAAAGGACTACTGTATATATGGCATTTTCTTTCACATAACCTTAATGGTAACCACTCAAAAAAAAATCCAGAACAGAGATATATAACATAAAGAAAAGAAGAAACAGAGGGAAAAGTTATAGAATACTACCAGACTAAAATAACAGACAGCAACAAAAAGCCAAAGAAACAATGGAGACACCGAGATACCAGAAAACAAAAGATGAAATGCCTGTAGGAAACCCTCATATATCAATAATCAACCTAAATGTAAATGGACTGAACTCAACAACTGAAAGGCAAAGAGTAGCAGATTGGATCAAAAAACGAAACCCAACCATATGCTGCCTCCAAGAGATACATCTCAGCTACAAGGACAAATATAGACTCAAAGTGAAAGGGTGGCAAATGATACTCCAAGCAAATGGTACCCAGAAAAAATCAGGTGTAGCCATAGTTATAGCAAACAAAAGAGACTTCAGGATAAAAAAGGTAACAAGAGACAAAGATGGACATTTCATGATAATGGAGGCAATACAACAAGAAGACATAACAGTTATCCGTATATATACTCCCAATCAGTGAGCACCAAAATATACAAAACAACTACTAACAAAACTAAAGGCAGAAATTGACCAAAACACAATTATAGTAGAGGACCTAAATACACTGTTTGACAGCTATGGATAGATCATCCAAACAGAAAATCAGTAAGGAAATATTAGCTTTAAATGACACATTAGACCAAATGGACACAATTGACATTTACAGAGCAATTCCTCCTAGAACACCAGACTATGCATTCTTTTCTAGTGCATGTGGAACAGTCTCAAGGGTAGACCATATGTTGGGACATAAAACTAACCTTAGCAAATTTAGGAAGATTGAAATCATACCAAGGATATTCTCTGATCACAAGGCTTTGAAATTGGATATCAGTTGCAAAAAGAATGCAGGAAAAACCACAAATACGTGGAGATTAAACAACATGTTATTAAAGAACGACTGGGTCAAAGAAGAAATAAAAGGAGAGATCAAAATATACATAGAAACAAATGAGAGTAAAAATACAGCCTATCAAAATTATTGGGCTGCAGCAAAAGCAGTAATAGGAGAGAAATTTATATCATTACAGGCCTACGTCAAGAAACAAGAAAAATCCCAAATAAACAACCTAACATTACACCTTGAAGAAACAGAAAAAGAAGAACAAATGAAACCCAAAGTCAGCAGAAGGAAGGAAATAATAAAAATTAGACCAGAATTAAATGACATGGAGAACAAAAAAACAATAGAAAAAATGAATGCAACAAAGAGCTGGTTCTTTGAAAAGATTAATAAAATTGACAAAGCCTTGGCTAGGCTCACTAAAATAAAAAAGAGAAAAGACACAAACAAAATCATAAACAAAAGAGTATAAGTTATGACGGATACCACAGAAATGCAAAGGATCATACAAGAATAATAGGAAGGTTTATATGCTACCAAATTCAATAAGCTAGGAGAAATGGACAAGGCCTTAGAAACATATAGCCTTCTTAGACTGAATCACAAAGACCTGGGAAATTTAAATAGACCAATCAACAGTAAGAAAATTGAATCAGTCATCCAAAACTTCCCAAAAGCAAAAGTCCAGGACCACATGGCTTCACTAGTGAATTCTACCAAACTTTCAAAGAGGATTTAATACCTGTCCTCCTCAAACTCTTCCAGAAACTTGAAGAAGAGGCAATACTTCTAACTCATTTTATGAGCCCAACGTTACTCTGATACCAAAACCTGGTAAAAATAACACAAAAAAAGAAAATTATAGACTAATATCTCTGATGAATACAGATGAAAAATCCTAAACAAAATTCTAGCAAATTGAATACAACAATACATTAAAAAGATTATACACCACAACCAAGTGGGGTTCATCCCAGGGACATAAGGATGACTCAACATATGCAAATCAATCAATGTGATACACCACATAAATAATATAAAAGATAAAATCATATGATTATATCAATAGATGCAGAGAAAGCATTTGACAAGATACAACATCCATTTATAATTAAAACACTTAATAAAATGGGTATAGAAGAAAAACACCTTAACATAATAAAGGCCATATATGACAACCATCAGCTAATATCATAATTAGCAGTGAAAAACTGAAGCCTTTTGCTCGATGTTCAGGAACAAGACAGAGTTGCCCCCTATTGTCACTATTATTCAACATAGTGTTGGAAGTCCTTGCCAGAGCAATCAGGCAAGAGAAAGAAATAAAAGGTATCTGAACTGGGAATGAAGAAGTTAATTGTCACTTTTTGCAGATGACATGATTCTTTATGTAGAAAACCCTAAAGACTCCACCAAAAAGCTATTAGAAACAATAAACAAATACAGTAAAGTTGCTGGCTACAAAATCAATGTAGAAAAATACATTGTATTCCTATATATTAAAAATGAAATTTCAGAAAAAGAAATGAAAAAAAATTCCTTTTGCATTGCAACAAAAAAGAATAATATACCTGGGAATAAACTTAACAAAGGATGTGAAGGATCTATACACTGAAAACTATAAGACATTTTTTAAAAGAAATTGAGGAAGACACAAAGAAATGGAAAGACATTCTGTGTTCATGTATTGGAAGAATCAACGTAGTTAAAATGGCCATATTACCCAAAGTAACATACAGATTTAATACAATCCTCATCAAAATCCCAATGGCATATTTTAAAAGAAATAGAACAAAAAGTCATCAGATTTGTGTGGAATCACAAAAGACCCTTAGTAGCCAAAGCAATCCTAAGAAAAAAGAACAAGGCTGGACATATCACTCCCTGACTTCAGCTTGTACTACAGACAACAATAATCAGAACAGCATGGTATTGGCAGAAAAACAGACACACAGACAAATGGAATAGAATTGAAAACTCAGAAATAAACCCATATATATGGGCAGATAATTTTTGACAAAGGAGCCAAAACATACAATGGATAAAAGACAGCCTCTTCAATAAATGGTGCTGGGAAAATTGGAAAGTTGCACACAAGAAAATGAAAGTAGACTGCTATCTGTCACCATGTGTAACTCAAAGTGCTATCTGTCATCATGTAATTCAAAGTGAATCAAAGACCTAAATGTAAGACCTGAAACAATAAACTGCATGGAAGAAAACATAGGTATTAAACCTATGGACCTTGAGTTCAAAGAGGATTTTAGAATTTGACCTCAAAGGCAAAGGGAGTAAAAGCTAAAACAAATAAATGGAACTATATCAAACTAAAAAGCTTCTGCACAGCAAAAGAAATCATCAACAAAACAAAGAGGCAACTAACTGAATGGGAGAAGATATTTGCAAACAATCTCTCCAGTAAGGGGCTAAATAGAACTTGTACACCTCAACAACCAAGAAAACAAAAAACAATCCAATTAAACAGTGGGCAGAGAACAACCATGTCAGCCTGGAAAAGGACTGTGAGCTCCCGAATGGAATAGAGCCTGGCTGATATCTACACTGAAGCCATGACCCACAGAAACTGTAAGATGATAAACGTGTGCTATTTTAAGCCCCTAAATTTGAGGTACTTTTTTACACAGCATGGGAAACTAATAAACCACCCTAGACTGTCAAAAAAAAAAAAAAAAAGAAAAAGTGGGCAGAGGACCTGAACAGACACTTCTCCCAATAAGACATGTAAATGGCCAACAGATATATAAATAAATGCTCAACTTCACTATCTATTAGGGAAATGCAAATCAAAACCACAATGAGATATCATCTCACACCTGTTAGAATGGCTATTATCAACAAGACAAATAATAACAAGTGTTGGAAAGGCTGTGGGAAACAGGAACCCTCATACACTGTTGGTGGGAATGTAAATTGGTACAGCCACTATGAAAAACAGTATGGAGGTTCCTTTAAAAATTAAGAATAGAATTACCATATGACCCAGCAATCCCTCTCCTGGTTATCTACCCCAAAAATCTGAAAACATTTATCTGTAAAGATATATGTATCCATATGTTCATTGCAGCATTATTTACAGTGGCCAAGACATGGAAACAACCAGAATGTCCTTCGATAGATGATTGAATAAAGAAGATGTGGTACATATACACAATGGAGGACTACTCTACCATAAGAAAAGATGAAATACTGACATTTGCAACAACATGGATGGATCTTGAGATTATTATGTTAAGTGAAATAAGTCACGCAGAAAAAGTCAAGAACTATATGTCTTCACTTGTATGTGGATATAAAACTGAAAGCAACAAAGGAACAAGACAAAAAAAGAAACAAAAAGTCATAGACACAGACAACAGTTTAGTGGTTACCACAGGGTAAAGGAAGAGGTGAAGGGTGGCAGAGAGAATAAAGAGGGACAAATATATGGTGATGGAAGGAGAACTGACTCTGGGTGGTGAGCACACAATGTGTTGTATAGATGATGTATTATAGAAATGCACACTTAAAACCTATCTAATTTTATTAACTATTTTCACCCCCAAGAAAATTAAATAAATAAATAAATAAATAAATAAATATCTTATTAGCTTCTAAATCCAACGTATACTCTTCATCCCTGTCTGCAGTTTACTTCCAGACTTGCTTCTCCAACATACTGCCTTCTTTCCTTTTTCCTTCAAGACCTTCAGTGGCTTCTATTGGTAACTGAACCAAGGTAATGAGTCGTAGTGAATTCAACAGGTTCCCCTTTACCCATGAAAGCTTTTAAGTAACTCTTCCTCCACAAGGGCCATGTATTAAAGGAAATTACCTCTGAATATTTGTAAAAGGGGACCAGACCCCTGTTCCTCCTATACTTTCTCCACCATTTACCCTTGACTGATTTGAAATGTGTACTTTTAAATTCTTTTTGCCATTGGCACAGCGACTCAGTTCTTACGCATTAATGTTTCCTTAGCCCTCTCAATTGTTCTACCTTTTTAAAAACTGTTTTGTTCTAATCTAACATTTCTCCTATGATCATTGTACTCACCTAATTAGAGTTGTCTGAGCTTTTAAACATTATTTTCCAAAAGGGAATCCTTGATGAATTCCAATCCCTTTGAAATCTGATCTTTACAAGAAGCTCTAAATTTGGGTACCACACATTTAAGAGTCTGTATTATCAGATTAATCAGTAGGGAGAATGAATTGTCCCACTGTTTTCAATAGAAGTTCAGGGAGAGAAGGGATCATTTTCTTGACGTGTTAAAAGACCATTCAGTCACGAACAATTTAACTAAAAGGAAAGAATTAATTTGGATTTAAAATACATCATTTTCTCTCATTCCTGAAACACAGACAAGGGATTTGTTCTCTGGCATCAAAACTCAGAATATCATTTTTCTTGATATTGGTCTATTTTATCTTCCATCTTTATCACTTACATTTTTTTGTTGTTTGTTTTTTGTCCAACGCACATGCCCATAGACTAATATGAAGCTTCAGATTCCTATACTATCCTAAACATAAGCCTAAGATTTCAATGCCTCCCTAACTCTTCACTTTATTTGATTGCCAAAGATAATTCAGAGGAAAATTACTGTGAAATTTCCTTTAAAGTTCAGCCCATTTATTGTGTGACTTGCCGCAGAAGTAGACATGGGGATTTTTCAAATCCAATAACCACCAGAGGAAAAAATCTTTTCCATAAAACAGCCTGGTTCTTCAGCAACTACCACACAGACTTTTCCAAGTGAGTCAACCAAATTTCCCCAGAATTCTGATGATATTGAAGGGAAAATTGCCAATGATATAAATTGACATAATCAGACATAAAATAATGGCTTCTGAAAGTTACCAGATATGCATACATACAGGTGAGGTCCACAGTTGAGAATATGACAAAGTAATATAAAACTGCTGTTAAACAGTCATTTTGACTAATAGGAAAACTTCTTGAATTCAGTTCCCCTTCCCTGGCTAAGGTCCAAATTTTTTCCTATGATATAGTACATTATTTCACAACATAGTAATTTTTAGAATTATTATAAAAACTTGAATGATCTCACATCAATAAATGTGCAGTGTCTGAATCCCCAGGTTCTTACTGATCGCTGAGGGTACTTCTCTGACCACCTCTGAGCTACTAGACTGGAAGTGAGTCAGATATTGCAACGTAGGACTATTTGGTGAGGCAGGGAGAAATAGCTGCTGGGCTTTCAAGCTATGCATTTAGGCACCAAAAGTGAATCAAGAAATGAACAGCAAACTTTAAAATTCTGTGACTAGGGACCAGAGGAATGGTGAGATTTGTTGTTAGTAATTGGCAGTTAAGAAAAAACAACGACTCTGAAAGTAAAGATGAAGATGGTGATCTCAGTAGTAATATGAGCTAGGTGTTCTGGCAAAGTCTACACATAACTAGGAGTGTAGGGAAGAAGAGGAGGTATAGTGGACACGAGTTTTTTGTCTTCCCAGAATCTGTTTAGGCAACCAGCCCTCCCCATTCCTGGTTCCCACGATTCAGTGACTAACTCAGCTCCCAGGATTCAGGAGTCTACCAGTCCCTTGGTCACAAGTGATTGGCGTAAGAATAGGGTTGCTAAGTTCAGATAATAAACATACTTACTTAAGTTTGAATTTCAGATAAATAAAAGATTATTTATTATAAGCATGTCACAAATATGGCATGGGACATACTTATACTCAAAAATTATTCTTTGTTTACCTGAAATTAATGTTTAACTGGGAGCTCTGTATTTGATCCAGCAAGCCTACTTTGGATGGAAATGTGACATGAGTCAGGCCAATCAGAATTGGAACTGGGACTCCTGGAAAAAAAGGCTTTCTTTTTTTCTCTGAGCTCTCTAACCATAAGGACGGTGAAAAACCTAGAGCTACCACTGGCTACATTTCCCACCACAAAAGAGGAGACTGCCTAGGTATGAAGACAACACAGAGAAAAGCACAGCCAAGAAATTGAGAAATAGAGATATTCCTGGAGGCATCATTGGAATTCCAAAACTGAGCCAGGCCAGAAGCCAGATTCACTCCCTTAAGTTTCTCAATAGTATGGACCAATACTTTTTGTTTGTTTGTTTACTTACATTAGCTTGATTTGCATTTTGATCACTTGACAAGCAACAGTCTCACTTAAACAGGCTAAATAGCCAGGGCTGGTGGTTTTAAAAGTCTTCTGTGTTGATGGGACCTGCCAAGTATGGCAAGTGCTTGAACTGAAGCAGAACTTGAAAGTCTAGATCTGAGACTAGTCGTGTTTTGGGGATGCTTATAGTTGTTCCTGTAAGAGCAGGAAAAATATGTTTTAGGCAAGATTCTCACGAATTTCATGGTCCTTTAATCCCTGAGCATCTGCTTCTCCTCACTGACTTCATAACCCTACTTTGTCTTGCCCTCCAGCCTTTGGAGGCTTGCTGGCCTCCAACTTCCAACCTGGCTTGGACTTCGTCTTCAATATTGAACTTCTGCTTCAGTACTCTCTGCATGCAAACTGTCTTCTCAACTTGCTTAGGAAGCTTCTTCCCATGTTTTTCTTTGGCTCTGCTTATCCTGGATCATTGTTGTTTTTATAAATCCATCATTGCCCAGAATATGAGTCTGTGAAGAACACTAGCCCCAATTAAGGGACAGAAAAGATATTCTACAGGTCCAAGCATTGAAAATACTACATGTCCCTTCTATATAATTCAAGATAAATGGGAAAATAGAGGCCACCTAATGTAATTGTGCTCCTTTTAGGGGGAAGGATTCACCGAAACCTCTTTGAATCCCAGTTCCGCCCTTACAATTGGGGCAATATTGAGCAAGTTACTTAACCTTTCTGTGCTCTAAGATTATAGGGCAAAAGTCAAGAAAATAATGCTCTCCATGCATCGTAAGGATTAGGGAGAATATTGGACACCAATAGTTTAGTATCTGGTCATTCAGTTATTCAGTAAATGTTAGATACATTTGACTTCAATTTCACAATTTGCTTCAGCTCTAACAGTTTTCCTTCATTTAAGTGATTGTTCCTTGCAGAATGTATATCTGAAAAAGAACTCAGTATCCAGAATGTATGAATTCCTAAATTTAATAAGAAAAAGACAAATAGCTCAATTTTTAAAAATAGACAAAAGATGTGAAAGAGAACTTGCAAGAGAAGATATCCAAGTGGCCAATAAGCATATAGAAATATACTTAACATGATTAGTCATCAGGGAAATGCAAATTAAAACCATAATGACATACTGCTTTATACCTACCAGATAACTAACATTTAAAAAACTAATATTTTCTAGTGTTGGTGAGGATATGGAGAAATTAGAGCTCTCATACCTTGCAGGTGGGCATTTAAATGGTAAAACCACTTTGAAAAGCTGTTTGCCAGTTTATTATAAAGTTAAACATATACCATCCTATGACCTGGTAATTCTCCTCTAAGTATTTACCCAAAATAAATGAAATACAAGTCGATACAAAGACTTTTACACATATGCTCATAGAAGCTTTATCTACAATAGTAAGAAAACTAGAAACAACCCAAATGGCCATCAACAGGAGAATGGATAAACTGTTATATTTTTACATAGATGGATAAATTTCAAAAACATTGTGATGATTTAAGAAGCCAGGCATAGGAGATTATAAACTGAAGGATTCCATTTATATGAAGTCCCAGAAAAAACAAAACTAATTTGTGGTGAAAAAAATCAGAAAGTGACCATGTTTATGTTTGGAATTGACTGGAAAGAGGCATAAGGAAACTTTCTGAGACGGTGAAAATGTTTTATATCTTAATATAGGTGGTAGTTATATAGATGTATGTGTGGGTGAAATTCCATTGATCTGATTAGAGCTCAATTTTTAACAAGTTTAAATATTGTGACATACCCCAAATTCACTTGTATAATATGATAAAAATACCATAGTTCATCAATCCTAAGTAAGGCACTTTTCCCCATTTTATCATTTCTGAAGTCAGGATGTGCCTTAGAATCAATGGCAGGTCAGAGTTTATTGGCAGCATTTTTTTTTCTAGAAATACATAAAATAATGGTACATCTTAAATTCATTGAAAATTGGTAGCTTCTTTCTAATTTGTTTTTATTCTGCAAAATCCTTGCTCAAGTCATCAAAATTAAACTTCTCTCAAAGAGTTCTTATTTCAGTAGTATTCTGAGCACATACTTATCCATTCAGTAATCAAGGAATGCCCCAATTTTATGTCCTACAAAATGACATTAACAACTACTTCTTCCAGTAGTTTGAAAACAAATTTAAATGGCTGCCTGGCCCCAGCCCCACATGGCTCCAGCTTCCAAGGCTGGGCTTCAGCCTCCACTAACAGGCTCAGCCATGTCCCAGTCTTAAGGCCTCATTAAGCCAACAATGGCAGGGGAAACATTAGCACTGCTATGACTCAATCACTCAGCTATTCTTGCCGCCAGTCCCACTCTGTCCTTGTCCTAGTCCTAATGACTAGTTTCACAAAATGGAGAAAGGTGACAAGTGAAATCTTTCGTTTCCCAAAATTATTGTGGAAGACACTTAGCATCTATTCCCAATCTCATTATTCCATGTCATCCTCTACTATAGAGGATGGAAAGCCAAATGCTATTAGGTTGGTGCAAAAGTAATTCCAGTTTAAATGGTTAAAAAGAATTGCAAAAACCACAATTACTTTTGCACCAACCTAATGGTTTTCCAACTTCCCTTGTTACTTGTGGTAGCCACATGACACACTTCTGGCCAACAAAACATATTTTAAAGTCTGCTAATGTGGATGAGGGAAGGAGAGATCTGGGAAAGCCCCTGATTTTTTGCTACTCTGTCTCCCAGTGTTTTGTCTTGAACTTAGATGTGTTGGCCGAAGCCAGAGAATCTCTCTTGCAACAATTAAACAGCAAGGATAAAGAATCACGCACCAAGGAGGGCAGAGAGGAAAAATTGAAACAGCTTTGAAATTGAGTTAAATTTTTTATGAATGTTAATGATATTGTGGCTATTTTTCTGAGTCTTTATCTTTTGGGATACATACTGAAATATTTATAGATTAAATAAACGTCTATAACTTGGGTCAAAATAGCCCAGTGGGGGCTGCTGAGAAATTGGGCAACAAAACCATTTTGAGGAACATTCTACAAAAATACCTGACTCCTCAAGAAGTGTCAAGGTCATGAAAAACATGTGAAAAAGTGAAGACTAAGAGGAGCCTAAAGAGACGGACGACTAAATACAATGTGGTGCCCTGGACTGGATTCTGGACTAGGACACACACATTAGTGGGAAAACTGATGAAATTCTAATGAAGTCTGTGGTTTAGTTAACAGTAATATCACAATATTAATTTCTTACTTTTGACAAATGTACCTTCGTTATGTAAGATGTTGACATTAAGAGAAACTGGGTGAAGGGTATATGAGAACTCTGCACTTTCTTTGCAATTTTCCTGTGAGTCTAAAATTATTCCAAAATAAAATGTTTATTTAAAAAACAAAAATCTAAAAGAAAAGACTTTGGATTCCCAATTATTGAACCACTGAACCAATACCAGCAATAGCCTACCTCCAGATTTCTTGTTATGTAAGAAAAATAAAACACATTTTTAAAAGTAAATATCATTTATCTAGTCTGTTACTTATGGTGAATAAACATAAACTGATAAAATGTGTTAATTGTTGACTCACACAATTAGTTCTTAAAACCCACAGCTGAGAGCAATGGCACTGAGAATATCCAGCGACTGGGGCCAGTACCCTACCCTCAGCGCTGGCAAGCATCTGTCATTTCAGCAGAACTGGCAAGACCAACACTGCACTCCACTCCCATTCCTAGTTTATGTAAGGGAAAGCAGGAAACGAGAGAGAATAAAGTTGTTTTTCTTTGGGAACCAGCCTAAAGCAAACAATTAGTAAGACCCTTAGTGTGACACAAGATAAACACACAAAACAACTGCCTTTTTTTCAACTATATTCATTAACTATAATGAATTAACAAATATAATGAAAAACAAATCTCATGCAAATAGCAACAAAAACTACAAAATATCTAGGAATAAACTACTAAAAATGAGCAAGAAGTATATGAATAAAAGTGTAAAACTTTACAGAACATTACAGAATAAATGAAAAAATAGATTATCATGTTCCTAGATATGAAGATGCTACATTGTAAAGATGTCAGTTCTTCCTAAATTAATCTATAAATTAAATATATTGCCAAAGTTCCAATACAAAGCCTAAGCCTCATATACTATACAAAAATTAACAGAAAGTAGATCATATATCTTAATGTAACACATAAAACAATAACATATTTACAAGATAACAGAGGAGAACTTTTTTGTGATCAAAGAGTTCTTGGACAGGACACTAAAAGCACAATTCACCAAGGAAAAAATAGATAAACTGGACTTTGTCAAAGTGTAAAACTTTTGCACTGTTAAGGGAATAAAAAGACAAGCTACGAACTGAGAAAAATATTTGCAAATCACCCCCAAACAAACAGGGTAACAAACAGATCCAGCTATATAATTTATGGGGCCTAGTGCAGACTGAAGGACCCCTTATTGAAAAGAATTTCAAGACGGTGACAGCAGAACATTAAATGAAGTATGGGGCCCGTATGAACATAGGGACTTATGTGACTGCGCAGGTCACATTCTCATCCCTGTCAACAAAGGGTTTGTATCCAGAATATATAAAGAACTCTCAAAATTCAATAGTAAGGAAACAAACAACCCATTTTAAAAATGAGCAAAAGATTTGAACAGACACTTCACCAAACAGGATCTAAGGATGGCAAATAAGCACGTGAAAGACATTCAACATCATTAACTGTGAGAGAAATGCAAACTAAAGCCATGATGAGATACCACTACACACTGGTCAGAATGACTAAAATAAAAACTACTGACAATACCAAGTGCTGAAGAGGATGTGGCAGAGCAAAACTCTCCCACTGCTGGTGGGAATGCAAAGCAGTACTGCCACTCTGGAAAACAATGTGGTGGTTTTTTACAAAGTTAAATATACACTCACCAGAAAATCCACCAATCCCTCCTCTTGGTATTTACCCAGGAATAATGAAAATTTATGTTCACACAAAAATCTATACATGAGTGTTTAACACAGCTCTATTCCTAGTGGCTCCAAACTGCACACAACCTAAATGCCCTTCACAGAGGAGAATGAATAAGCTGCAGTACATCCACAAAATGGATACCACTTCGCAATAAAAAGAAACAAGCTCAAGAGCTGGGAGGAATCTTGAAGGCGTTCAGCTGAGTGAGAGAACAGTCTCAGAAGGCTGCAGACTACATCATTCCATTTATATAACATTCTCAAAAAGGCAGAACTATAGTGACAGAGAAGAGACAGTGGTTGCCAGGGGTTAGGGTTGGAGAAAGCTGTGACCACAAAGGTGTAGTACAGGGAGTTTTGGGGTGATGAAACTGTTCTGTGTCCTGATTATGGGGGTGTCTATACAAACTTATACATGTGTCACTACTCTTAGAACTCTACGTCACCCCCAAAAGTCAATTTTACTGTACGTTAATTTTTTAAGCTTTCAATGTAACTTTAAATGGAACTTGACAAGCTAATACTAAAGCTCAACCAGAAGAAAAAATGAGCAAGGATAATAAAAACATTTTGAAAAAAAAACACACAAAACATTTTAAGACCTGCCCTACCAATCAGAAAACATCCTATAAGATTATAATTACTGTATAATATGAAAAGTATGGTTGGTACAGACAAATAAATCTGTAGAAAGACAAATTAAGGGAAGAATCAGAAGGAGGTATACATGCAAATTTAGCTTATGATAAAGTTAACATTTTAGACCAATAGGAACAAGATAGACTATGCAATAAATTGTTGCAAACTAATGGATATCTGTTTTTTTAAAGTAACAACTATATCACACTATGTACAAAAATAAAGTTTAGCTGCATTGAAGAACTAATTGTATGAAACAAGATTATAAACGTGCTCTTCAGAAATGTGTGTGTTTGTGTGTGTACAAGAACGTTTGCTGGAGCAAACATTGTCTTCATAAAGAGAGCAAGAGAGAGAAATAGAACACAGAGAAAGAAAGAAATGTCCATCCAAAGTTAAATAATATACAGTTATATTATGGAATAGGTATATCAATATATATTCTGACAGGACAAGATAAAAAATGTAGAGCAAAATGTACAGAATGATTTCTTTTATTAAAGCTGCTCCAAACAGCTACCAAGGAAATGCAGGGGAAAGAGGGAAAGCAGAACATACACATTTTACTCTACATACTTCACTTTTAAAAGTTGATCACTATACATAGCCACGTATTATTTATTGTTAAGAAACTAACTAACTTCACCATCATGTCATCAACAGGAGAAAAGAGGTCTGCAAAAGAGCCATGGAAATCTGGGAAAATGTTCTTCACGCTTGTGAGAGGCTGTCACAAGAGAAGGGACATTTGTGCTCGGGGACTGCCAGATCCCTCTGGCCAGCAGGACTCTGTTCCGGCCAGACCTGTCCCTTTTGCCATCCCACGTCCCAGTTCTCCAGTAAGAAGTACTTCTGGAGCAACGAGAAGACTTCTGGCTAAGATCCAGGGTTAGTGTTTACTGATTTGCATTTTCCGAAACTTTTCACAAGAAAAATACAAGCAAGGAAAAGAAAACCAAGGCAGCACTAAACTGTGAAAGGAATACTCTATCATATGCTCTTATCTGTGACTGGCCTGTCACAGTCACTGTTACTGAGGTTTAGAAAATGAGTAACAACTAGACGCACTGAAGTCACTTGACGAGCACTTCCTGTGGAATTTATAAAAGCGAGCCATTGAAGAACAGCAGCAGTAATAACTTGCACATATATATGTAATAGTTTACACATATACACCCCTACACATAGTAGTATGTATAGTGTTTTGTAATTTACCAAACCCCCTGTACACGACTTGGTATTTGATCCTTAAAAAAGGACAGATATTATTATCTTGACTTTACAGATAGCAAACTAGAAGCTTGGAGAGTTTCCTAGCTGACAATTCTCTCACCAGGTCTCATGACTGTCCCAGGTGGGTGCCTAGGTATCGGTGAGGCACCTGCACCCCCAGAAGGTACACCTCACAGAACACACCAGAGGGAACTTCACAGCTTCGTTAGAAAAACACATAGAAAGTTCCCTCTCATCTCAGCCATGGGAAAAAAGTTTGAAAAACATGGCTCTAAAAAAATACTTATTTACTGGTTATATAAATATTACACATGTACATATTTATACACACATAAAAACTCCTTTTGTTAGAATTGTTGATGCCTCAAATAATAAGAATAGAATTCAAAATTACTTCAACAGAATAAACAATAATACTCTCAAGGTAAATCAAGTCCTGCCTTGTGTTTGAAAGTTTTTCTCAGTCACTTCAATTTACCTGTGAAATACATTGCTACACGGAGGGAATTCCTTTAGCTGGGCCCCTAATCTTAAAGTCTTTGAATATTGCTTGAGTAAATTGGAGCTATACTTGGGAGTAGTGGTGAGTTAATTATCACAAGGTCGTTGAGCAAAATTGTCCTCTTTTGACAATTTGCCACTGGAAGTGAACTAACACAGCTTTCAACACACAATGACAAGAAAAAATATTGCTTAATGTAACATATAGCTTTTTATAAAAACATTTGGTTTTAAGTCAATAGTCCTTGGAACTTGTAAAACACACTTTTTAATATTATAGGAAATCTCTTTGCTCATCTTAACAAAGAGACTTAAAGGGAAATTCATTTCACGTGGAATACCACAGGGTAACTACTGATTTATCTTAAATGTCATATAAATATGTGCTAATCTTTTTCTTCCAACAAGATGTGATGCCGTGTTTCCCCCAAAATAAGACCTAGTCAGACCACCAGCAATAATGTGTCTTGGAGCAAAAATTAATATAAGACCCAGTATATATAATATAATAATATAATATAATATAATATAATATAATATAATATAATATAATATAATATAATATAATATACCGGGTCTTATATTAAAATAGGATGAGGTCTTATATTAACTTTTGCTCCAAAAGACACATTAGAGCCGATGGTCTTGCTAGGTCTTATTTTTTGGGAAACACGGTGGCTAGCTGAGGGCTCATCTTCTTTCGGTTATAATTTCTAGCTAGGGATAAGCCTTAAAAAGTTCTATTTTTTTAAAAAGTTTTGTTGAAGAAGACAAGGCTTAAAATGTTCTAGTTCCATAATAGTTAACACTCACTGTACACTGTACTAAGTGCTTTATCTGTATTATGTCCTTTAGTCCACAACAATATTACTGGGAACAACAGAAGCTAAGTTCCCTCTAGTGTGTTCTGTGAGGTGTACCTTCTGGGGGTGCAGGTGCCTCACTGATACCTAGGCACCCACCTGGGACAGTCATGAGACCTGGTGAGAGAATTGTCAGCTAGGAAACTCTCCAAGCTTCTAGTTTCCTGTCTGTAAAATCAAGATAGTAACATCTATCCTTTTTAAGGATCAAATACAGAGTTGTGTACAGAGGGTTTGGTAAATGGCTCTTGTATTTTTTTTGTCAAAAGTTAAGAATATGGTCAAGGCTACACAACAAGCAGGAAATTAAAGAACCAAGACTTGAATCTTGCAGAGCGCTGTGAATCCAGAGCATGGTTCTTTACCTGAGAACATGAAAAATAAAGTCCTCAATATGGGGTCTAACACTTGAAAAGTGGTAGCTCATAGGTTTAACTTTGTATTTTCTTAATCAGCATTTCATTGAAGAAATATTTATTGTGTCTACCAAGCTCTACGAAATACCCTACTGCTGGTCAGCTATTGCAGTGAATGCGGTTCTTGGAAGTTACATTCTAGTGATGGGGCAAGACAGTAAACTCACAAACAAGTGAACAAATAAATAAAAAAGAACATTGGATAAGGGCTCTGCTGAGTACTAAAAAGAATGAGGAGGGATTCTAGTTACAGGCAATCTTGGAGCTATTCGTGGGTTGGTTTCCAGACCACTGCAATAAAGCAAATATCACAATAGAGAGAGTCACATGAATTTTTCGGTTTCCCAGTGCATATAAAAGTTATATTTACACTATGCTGTAGTCTATTAAGTGTGCAATAGCATGTGTCTTAAAAAACAATGTACATACCTTAATTAAAGAATACTTTATTGCTAGAAAATGCTAACCATCATCTGAGTCTGTTGGAAAAATGGTGCGGATAGACTTGCTTGATGCAAGGTTGCCACAAACCTTCAATTTGTAAAAAGCACAGTGTCTGCAAAATGCAATATCTGCAAAGCTCAATAAAACATGGTATGCCTGTATTTGTCTTCCTGTTCCATCTTCTCTACAGGGTTGCGACAAACCCCAGTGCTGTATAGCAGTAACTGACTTGTTCACCAAAGGAAATTACAGGTATTTTCATATCATATTTCAATACTTGCAGATATTTTAAAATATCATTTACAGACATCCCCACATTAAAAGTATAAAAGTTACAGATCTGTCCCTAGGTCTTATGTGACATGCAAATATATTTACTTCTTTTATTAAGACAACTTTAAAAATATTTTAATAACCATATTCCAGTTTCTTTTGAAATCTTCCATGCTTCGTTGTATGCAATAAAAAACATTATTTTGAGAAGGGTCTATGACACAAAAACTAGCAAGGCACAGGGGCTGTGAAGTGGATTATGCATGGAAGACAGCAGGATGAAGGGCTGGGGATAAAAGTATATTAAGTTTGGGTTGGTTGGGTAGGGCTTTAAAAACCATGGAGAGGATCCACGAGTTTTGGCGGATTAGTTATCTAAGAAATGTAGTTGTCAGCTTCAGTTCTGGCTGAACAGCTACATTAGGGCTTCTCTTTCGTATCAATAAGAATTACATGCCAAGCTTATGAAAACACAGATTTCTGGGTCCCACGTGCAGAGATTCTAATTCAGTAGCTCTGAGATGGGAACCCCAAATCTGCATTTTTAATAATCTCCTGGGTGACGTCAACACAGCCTGTCCACACAGACTTCACTTTGATTATTACTACTGATGTACTTAATGAAACACACAGAAAAATCAAGTTCAGAGACAGCTATACATTGTGTTAATGCTTGCCTGCATTTCTTGTAATGGTGCGAGTATAAAATGGGAAAGAAAAAATTCCCATGACTAAGTAAGTATGTGAAAAACTTAGACGAGTAAAGTCAGATTTATGTTAAAACTGTATCATGCCAAAGTGTACGGTTACTCTTCAGGAGGACATAGCATGAGGTGTGTCCTAAGCTTATGTAACAAAAGAAAATCCTTTGTCATTAGTTGTACTGGTGGTCCAAAGGACACATTTTGAGTGAAGCTTGTCTATGATAACTTTGGAAGAACTCCCCCAGGAAGCGAATAACAGAGATGGTTAAAAGCAGGCTTTCAAAAAAAGACTTTTGCTTGGAAGCCTTTGCCCATAGGTCCTGAGTAGTTCAACCAACATCACAAGATTCAATTGAAGTCTATTTCTGGAAGTTTAATTACTTTATTTTACCTAAATTACTGATTTTCCTGAATGCCAAGCTTAGAATTATTTTTCCTGGTAACACCTGAGAGGGGAGGACAGATCTCAACACTCAGCTACCCCACGATGATCTAAAGCATCCAAGAAAGATGGATGCTGTCATTCCTGCCTTTCTCCTAAATACACGGGGCACTTTTTCCTAAGCACACACATGTGTGCTAGGCATGTAAACACACACCACACTGACATGTATACACACACGGGCATCGAGTCTTCAATCCATTATTTCTTCACATAATTTTTACTTTGAGGACTGTTCAAGATTGGCCAGCTAACATTTTTCCATGACGATATGACATATCTTAGGGGTTTCAATGGTTATTTTTTTTTATACCACTGATCTTTTTATATGTGTGAGCTTATTCTTTTTTCTGATATTTTTAAAATTTTTAAATTACAGTTGGCATACAATATTATATTAGTTTCAGCTATACAACAGAGTGATTAGACATCTATGTATATAACATACAAAGTGATCAGCTTGATAATATTTTTACTGCTCAAAGGGGTAAGAATACAGGATTGAGCCTCCCATTGGACAATCAAAATGGAGCATATGCCTGTGTTCACTGACAGTTCATAAAATGGACAAAGAATGAGAATATCCACTCAAACTTCTATGTCAATTTTTCAGACAGGCAAGAAGAACAACTGGGTCTCCATAGCATTTAGTGCCTTGAAGCTTGGCCTTTGGCTGCATTCCTTTTGAAGCGTGCTTCTCCAGTCATGCCAAGTCTCAGCTTCTGCACAGGACTAGAACTTTGGATGACATTACCATCCTTTCCTTCAAATAAAAAAAGACCTTCTTCCTCAACACCTAAAAATACTCCTCAGCCTTGGAGGACAGCCGTGTTTTCATCAACGCCTGCCACTGGATCAGTTGTTTTGATGGGACAAGCCAACAGCCCAAAGAAGAAGCAGTTTTGAGGAAGCTGATCCACATTTGGGTCTCCTTGAAATGTCCAGCTCACAGAAACAGCAAAAATATTTCCTTGTTCAACCATGGGAATCCCATTCCCACCTCCAACTCACACTCCTTTTTCTTTTCTTTTTTTTTTTTTTTTTTTTTTTTTTTTTGAGATGGGGGATAATCTTGGCAGGACCAAATAAAAAGTATTTTGATTGAATTTTTATTCTTGCAGCTAAGATAAAGAAAACAGAATACTTCTTCTACCTTAAAAAATTGACTTTACAAATCTCATCACAATCAAGTAAAATAAAATTTTCTCAGACAAATGTGAGGTAGATTTTATTTTAAACCGAGTGTGAGATATTTTAATGCTGAGTGGTATAGCAATCTAAATTCAGGGCAGTGTTGCTTTGGTTAATGGGCCCGTATTCAAAGGGCTAACCATTCATTTTATTCAAGTCAAACTCTTGTGTCTAGCATTCAAGGTCCTTTTCCTGTCACATGCTATGAGTGGGCTTGGGAGGACAGCGTCGGAGCTGAGTGGAAGTCATAGCTGTTTCCACCTTCAAGAAGCATCAGTGGGAGGAAGGATCATGGTCAAGGAAGAGGGCAAACAGTTGGGTATCCCAACAGTATGATCGAATGTGGTCAACGGAGGAAGCGATCAAGGGCAGAAGAGAAGTCCAACAGTGGGGAGGCCATTGTGACAAGTGTGGGCGTGAGAGATGGAAAACCAATCAGAGTGCAGAACTGAATGAAAAATAAGGACACCGGGAGGTCAGTGGCCTGGGGATAAAGGCAAAAAGCTCCTGCAACAGGTGCTCTGGTCAGCCTCATTTGCAGTTTTAGGGATAGAACATTTCATTCTTAATGAGTTACTGACTCATTAGAAAGAGCTTCTGACACATCTGGTCTCAATTTGTCTCCCTAGACTTCTCCCTAACACATATGTTCGATTCTGATCAGACAAGACAACTCTCTTTTCTTTCTTAAACAGATTTCAAACTTCCCTCTTCCCATCTTTTTTTTTTTTTTTTTTTTTTTTCTGTTTTCCATTTCTTGCACCTAGGACTTCTTTCTTCCTGGATCTCCACTTGTCAATCCTACCCACTCCTTTATGGACCAACTCAGATGTCATTTCTGTGAAGACTTTCCTGATCCCTCAACCAGATATCATCTCCTCATTAAAGAAATTTACATGTACTCTTACTGTCAGTGTGCTAATTTTGAGGTAATTTAGAGAACAGGGTAGCAAAATGTTAAGAGGGAGCAGCTGCTCCATCCCATCTCCTCTGGGGCTCTTCACTTAAAATGTTCTGCATTCTGGAATAACCTTTGGTATATTTATAATGGTATATTATCTTATCTTCCCCTACAATAGTGGGAGATGTCTGGTTAAGACTAGCAGTTTACTAACTTATTAACAGTCAACCTAAAGGAGTTAGAGCAATTCTGGAATGAACATAGTCAAAGTTACATCTAGTAGGCACTAAAGCAATGGAGAGTAGAGCAGGAAATCTACATCTGCATTCCACTCTGATTTGGCAAACCATTTCACACCCCTCTGAATCATGGTTTCTTCAAATACAAAAGGAGGAGAATTTATCTGTCCTATTCATACCCCAGAGCTTTTGAAAGAAAAAGTGAGATAATGCCCATAGATATTTACAGGCTATAAAATAAAATGCTATGTAAATAGCGGAATTTTTAAAATAGTGTTTATTTATTCTTCAGTTGTTCAACTAACATGTATTGGTGCTTACTATTTAATAAGCAGGATAACAGAGGCCATATACAGCAAATCCTCAAATATCGTCGTTTCGTTCAATGTTGTTTCGTTAGAATGTTGATGAGATGCTGTAAGAACTCAACTGTTATTTATGTCAATTAGCCTGTGGTAAAATTGGTTTTGTTACACACTGTTTTGCTTAAAGTCACAGAACCTATCAATGATGTTAAGTGAGGACTTACTGTACATACTGATTATACTTAATTGCATAATCAAATTAACCTGATACAACTCAGTAATTGAACATCGAGATGTGCAGAAGTAGATGCATTCTTCTCTACATCCACCATTAAGAAATAATTTCTCTTGACTTTCATTCTTTTGTTGCTCTTTTTCCAAACTTCTAGAATATCTATGTCCCTATGTTACCTTCATAGTTAGGAAAACAAAGAACTTTGGTTTCGTCTTCAGGTAGTTTTGCTTCTCCCAAATTTCTCCAGGAAGAGTCACTAAACTCCCTTACCTGCATACAGATTATATGCTTTGTGCTGGTAGAACTGCTGGATGTTAGGCACCAAGGATGGTCCATCTTCCTCTTTCCTAAGTGTTTAATAGGCTGCTTTACATACAATAAGCCTTTGGATTCTTGTATTTTGTACAGCACAGTTCCAGCAACTTCCTGAACAATTCTACCCATGAGTGCTCAAAGATACAAGCTTTCCCTCTCCCATATCTATTTCAAATTAGGATTAAATAATATATTTATTATTTGAAAGTTCAATCTGCAACTACTAAAAAGAGCCACGTGATATATGACCAAACCAAATTTTAAATGGCTTTTGAAATATCCTCATCATCTCTCTCAATAACTTTAAATTATGAGCATTCCCAGAGGCCTCTTGCTAGCCATTTTATCTTTATAAAGAAAATTCTCAGGAAATGTCTATGACTGGACATTTAGAAGTATAGATTTCTACTGATGGGAATTCATACATGTGGGTTACTGTTGCAAAGTACCATTGTTAGACCAGGAAACCAACACGTTCCTACAAGATGACATCAAAACCCATAGTTTTCAATATGCAGATTGATGGACTTGGCATCCAGTCTACGGAAAAAGAGAGCAGTGGCCACTGGAAAACTTACATCTTGGATCTCTATATCTAGGGCTTAATCTCTCTTCTATTTAATTCTGTGGTCATTCTTCTTTCAATTCCATGTGCTCTTTTTTTTTTCTTTCATTTTTAGAGTGATCCCCTTTTGACAAATCATCATTTTTAACTTTTAAAGCAGTAATACACACACGAGGCGCACAATTCAAAAGGTACAAAAGGGTATAGTATAAAATGTCCATCTCCCTTCGACCCTGTTACTAAACATTCATTTCCCCTCTCTGGAGATCACCAGTTAATCAATTTCTTGAGCACCAACTCCCTCGACCAGGCTTTTGTTTCTTCATGGCTATCTTAACGTAATATCTTACACTTGTTTGTCTTTTCCCAAGCCAATCTACCCTTGCTCTATCAAGTAGAATAACTGCAAAAAAAATGCCTGGGTAAGACCTGATCTGAATTTTAATATTGACATATAAATGATATGAACGAGAAGATGCCATTCCACAATGGGGAGCTTATCGAAGATCCTGGCACGTAGTAACTCTCTGTAAATGTTCACTGGGTAATTAAAATGATCAATGAAACAAGCATGTCATGTTATAGGAATGAGAAAGGAAACCACTTCACTGCAACAGAGAGTTCAGAATAATGAAGAAACAAAAATTCATAGACATAGACAATAGTTTAGTGGTTATCAGAGGGTAAGGGGGAAGAGGGGTGGTAGATGAGGGTAAACAGGATCAAATATATGGTTATGGAAGGAGAACTGACTCTGGGTGGTGAACACACAATGTGATATATAGATGATGTAATACAGAATTGTACACCTGAAACCTATGTAACTTTACTAACCATTGTCACCCCAATAAACTTAAAAGAAAAGAAGTAACAAAAGATGGGGTGCCATAGTAATGACAATTGTAAATATCTATTGAATTAATAGTGAGTGTCAGATACTGTTCTAAGCTTCTAAGCATTCTATTATTTAATTTATTCCTCAAAAGCCTTTATAAGCTATCACTTCATTTTCCATTTTCTAAGTCAGAAAACAGAATCTTGGGAAGGTTTAGTAAATTTCCAAGGATACTCAGCTGATATGTAGTCAAAAGTCACATCCAGGATCCAATTTCAGTTGTCAGCGACAGGAATAATTAGGATAAAGAAATCTGGAGCATCTGGAATTTGTAAAGTAGAATCTGGAAGACATTTTCTATATGTTCACATCAATTTAGGGGTTGAAGAGGCTCAAATGGATGCAAAAATATGGCTCCTTTCCTGCAAAGAACTTGTGCACTGTATGTTTTTAAACCTGGTATGACGTTGTTTTGAAGGTGACCTGAGCCACTTCATTAGTGCTCTCTTGGTTTTTCAGTTAGATTATAACCTCCTGAAGACAGGATCAGTGGCTACTGTTCCCTTTGAACCTCCTTGCACTGCACAGACCAGTATTTACTCTTGAATTCCCTCTATTTCTGACTTGTCACTAGACCTAAATGTGACGGATGTCCCAAGGGGTAGGCAACAGAAAGTAGAAAGCCCCTGACTCATTAGAGCAGTGGTCAAAATCATGGTGACATCAAGAAAAATATCCAAAGTGAATGTATATCTTTGCCTTGTTTGCAGAGTGGAAAAGCAAATTATACTGACTGACGTATTCCTTAAGTACTAATTCTCGAATAATATTTACCGATCACAAGTCATGAGCCAAGTGGCATAGGGAACAATTAAGGTGTAAATCTCAACCACTGGGGCTTTGCTTTTTCTTCATTACATTAAAAAAATGACATATTCAAAGTTTCTACCTATACATATGGTATTCACTGACGGAGTTTACAAACTGAGAAAGAAGTATATGTAATCATAAGATGACTTAAAAGTGAAGGGCATTTTGTAAAGATCAGGAAACATAAATATTTAATAAAATATAAAGACAATGCCCATGGGCAGTGGGAATGGAACAAGAGAACATAAAAAATATTGTTTTGGGTGCTAAAAGTGGCTGCTTAGTATAGGGAAACAGAATCACAACTCACCTTAAGGCAAAGCTACCCAGCCAGTGTGTCTTGGCATCAAAAAGTTTACAGATGTGCGATGGAATGCTGCTCTTTTCTGTCTTGGGGTGGCTGGATGGGCAGGGGTTGCCAGAGCCTTAGGAGGTGGTCTCCATCTTTGAGAAGCCTAACCAGGGGTTTCTCAGAGGGTGGTCTGAGCTGAATTAGAGTTTGACAGTGTCCCTTACAATCCCCAAAGAAGGCTGGAAAAACGGTGGCATTTACCATGTACTGAGTGGAACCAGGGAGGGCATTTACTTCAGCAGCCAGCTGACCGTGTGATGCTACCAGCTGTAGGCAAGAGACTCCTAGAGCTGCTGGGAGGACTGGTGTTGCAGGATGCCTAGAATAGGGCATGCAGCCAGAGGGCAGCCAGTCAGCGTAGGGGTTCTGGAAGGCCAAGTAGCAAGTTCTGATGGAGGCAGCTCAGAAAGGCAACTCCAAATCTTGGACTTTGAATATATCAGGCACTTCTGTGTATTTGCGGCTGATGTGCCCTTTTAGTGGTGACCAAACTAGCAATGGGGTGGCTCTATCTCATGGACTTTTTGAAGATTAGAGAGTTCACCATCTTTTGAAATACTTAACATGTTTTCTTATGGCAGAATAGTATTTCATTGTGTATATATACCACATATTGTTTATCCAATCATCTATCAAAGGACACTTTGGTTGTTTCCACGTCTTGGCCACCGTAAGTAAAGCTGCAATGAACATCGGAGCACATGAAATAGTGGCATTTGCAACAACATGGATGGATCTTGAGATTATTATGCTAAGTGAAATAAGTCAGAGAGAAAAAGCCAAGAACCATATGATTTCACTGATAATGTGAAAGCAACAAAGGAACAACACAAACAAACAAAGAAACAAAAACTCATAGACCTAGACAATAGTTTAGTGGTTACCAGGGGGTAAGGGGGAAGGGGGATGGTAGATGAGGGTAAACAGGATCAAATACATGGTTATGGAAGGAGAACTGACTCTGGGTGGTGAACACACAATGTGATATATAGATGATGTATTACAGAATTGTACCCTTGAAACTTATGTAACTTTATTAACCATTGTCACCCCAATAAACTTTAACAACAACAAAAAAAATAGTTGATATGAAAAAGAGTTCAAGTGTATTTAAAATTTATTCTCATTATCCTAGAAGTTTCAACATTATATTTGTCAAAGCAGGAGAAAAATGGGCTGGTGAATTTTTAAAATATAATTTCAACAGTTGTAAAAAAAGAAAAATAGGGCTTTACATTTTTGTCACCTTCTTGTGCAAAGTTTTCCCATGATGATAATTATCAAGAATGCAAACACTGTATGCCATCATTTAAAGAATTTTGACCAGGAAATGTTGTCATTATTTCAAGTAGAAAACAAGATATAAATGAGTTTTGTTTGTGCAATCTAGCTGAAATTTATTTTTAAAAGTTTAAAAAAGATGTTATTTGGAAGTTTTAGACACATTCAGTATTAATGCTGGGTATATTATCTTTATTATATTTATATCACATAAAGAAATGTTCTCACAGAGCACTTTATAGATATAACCCTATCACTTCCACGTTACTTTAGTGTGTTATTCTAACGCATCACGTTTTTCTTGGTGTGCTGACATAAAATATGTTGGGAAATACTCCCTAAAAGCACCTTTTACTACCAGAAACTATTAAGCTTTTCTTATTGCAGGCAAGTCAAATGAGTAGGTAGACAGGAAACTGTGTTGTATAGAGGACAAGCTTGGCAAAAGCAAAACAGTGAGAAAATAAGGATATTCCCCAAACCAGAAGAATATCGGGACAAAGAGAGGACCTTGTTTCTTTTTACATTGTTGAAGGCATAAGGCTTAAATTTGCAGGGCTGGAAAGGAAGGATCAACAGGTGAAAATTAACCCTCACTAATAAAGTATATATTAGTATTTTATTTCTATCATTTAACATGTTAAATATGAAAAGTGACACAAGTAAGCCCAAATGGCACGCCCAGAAAAGCCAAAAGGATTTGAGAGAAGCCAGGTATTCTGGCTGTCCAGCCACTATCTATCCATCAGCCTGAAACTTCCTTCAGATCATCTTCTCAAATTATCCATAGGAGATTTATTCACATACTGAATAAGAAAAATATTTCTAATTATATCCAACCATTCTTAATATGAATGAGAATTATGCGGGGATGCAAGATTGCCAAGACTTTTTTTGCCAAACAATTCCTTTTGACTTAAGAAACAAGAGGCAGCTGCATTGTTTCCATAGCTATCCATATAAAAGAGCCTTTGGAATGAGGCTGACTCGTTCTGCTTTAAAAAGCTCCAAGGTAAGTGGGAACAAGACAGGACTTTTAAGAGGGACACTGGCCACACCGCCAAGTGTCGGCTGCAGCTGCTAGTTCTGGTACTGCATGTCTTACACCCATGCCTTTTGTTGCCTTTTGCTTACAATAGCAAATAATGCTACAAATGGGATTTTGTTGGGTTTGGGTTTGGGTTAACCAAGTGCTTTTCTCTTTCCTTGGACAGAACTGTCTCACTTCCAGGCTGCATCTTCTCATTTGCTAACGAGGTAAGATTTGAACTAACCAGTCCCTGGAGGAGAACAAAGGTGCCTCTGGGATGGACTTGTATCACTTAGCAACCTTTGGAAAAGTGCTTGACTCAGTAAATATCTTAACAACTGTACTTCAGGAGAGGCTCTGGAGAGGGAGAGAGAGGGAGAATTCACCTTTTAGAACAATGCACATAGCCTTACTGAGGACTCAAGCATTGGTGGGGTGACATTTTAGCAAGAGAATAGTTGGTAATAGACTATTACTTTATTTTTGTAGGAAAAAAATATGCACTAAGATTCCCTTGCTAAAAATTACAAATTTGACAAAAATGTATCCTGCTAAACATATCTAACAAATAAGTAAGGAAGTATCTAGGAAAATGTTTCCTTTAAACTTCTTTAAACTCTTTTTGAAAGTTACCTTACCCAGTGCTGAGTGTTGTATGAAACAAAACACTGAAATTTTTGTTATGTATATAATAAAGGTATTAACCTGCCCTGCTACCGTGTTTCCCCGAAAATAAGACCTAGCGGGACACTGAGCTCTTGAATGCATCTTTTGGAGCAAAAATGAATATGAGATCCGGTATTATATTATATTATATTATATTATATTATATTATATTATATTATATTAAGACAGGGTCTATATTATAGTAAAATAAGACCAGGTCTCATATTAATTTTTGCTCCAAAAGACGCATTAGAGCTGTTTGTCCAGCTAGGTCTTACTTTCAGGGAAACATGGTACTACAGACTGCATTCCTAAAGAGAGAGACTGTTGGGTAGCTGATTAAAATGAGTTTCAAGTAATTTGATCATGTAATTGACTGCAGGAGCAATCTTCGCCAAACCTTTTATTCTACTGATACCACTGGCAACCTGCAAATAACGTAGAATGGAATAGTCCAAGCCTGCCTTCGTTAGTAGACAATTTGGAAAGCAAAGGGAGCCCTTCAATATAGAAGAATGAAGATGATGTTTGCTGTGGCTTTTATCCTCATTAATTTAACAGGGTTAAACTGATTAACTGGATTTAATATGCAAAGACATTATGTTAGAAAAAGTCTACTAAGCAACCAATTAAAAAGAGGAAAACAAAAATATAATCTCTCTAAAACCACTGAATGTGAGCACTTCTAGCTGAATATCTAAAGAAGGAAATAAAGTTCTCTTACATCATATGGCAAGAAATGGAATGTTTTTACGTTACAATAAGTGACACTTTATATCTAAATGATAGCCTGAATTATTTCAAATTGCTTTTCAGTCATCATTTAAACCTTTTTTCAAAGCATCTTCACTATATCTCATGGGTTATGGATTAAGAAAGACAGATATTGTGGTCCCCGTTCTAAAGATGGAGACACTGAGGCTCAAAAGATCTAGTGTCTTCCCCAAGGTCACAGGCTCCTTAGCTGTAGGCTGAGACTACAACCCAACTCCCTAATTAGAATGCCAGTCTTGAAGGACAAAAGAAGATAATGGATGCAAAGCCCCAAGTACAGTGTTGAATACACAGTGACCCTTGATGCATTTGAGTCCTGTTGATTATGTTTGTTTCAATACTTATAGCATAGTGTACAGTGGACCTGCCTGGTGGAATTTCCAACAGGGCCCTTGAAATGTCATCAACATAGAAATTTATGGATATACGTGGTAGTCCAGAATCTCTAATGTGAAATGTTTCATCTCTTTTAGGTCCTCTTGGCTCAGCAGCCATGAGTGGAGACCAGGAGATGGCGGTTTTTGGGGAGGCTGCTCCTTACCTCCGGAAGTCTGAAAAGGAGCGCATTGAGGCCCAGAACAGGCCCTTTGATGCCAAGAACTCTGTTTTTGTGGTAGAGCCCAAAGAATCTTTTGTCAAAGGGACTATCCAGAGCAGAGAGCCAGGGAAAGTGACTGTGATGACTGAAGGGGGGGCGGTGAGTAGAGTCCCAGAAGCTCACATTTTATTGATTTTTTTTTGTTTGGTCACTTAATTGACATAAACAGTTTTCTTTCCTTTTTACGGCCAGACTCTGACAGTGAAAGAAGATCAGATCTACCCCATGAACCCTCCCAAATATGACAAGATCGAGGACATGGCCATGATGACCCATCTCCACGAGCCCGCGGTGCTGTACAACCTCAAAGAGCGTTACGCAGCCTGGATGATCTACGTGAGTGCCCCCCGCCCTAAAGTGGTCTTCATCATCATCACCATGGATTCTGCCAGCTCATTGCTTCCACTGCTGGATAAATGGGTCACAAGTAGTGACCCCCTTTGCCTTCACAAGTGGTGTAACTAGTTGAAAGGTTCACTATTGCTGTTGTAAGACACAACCCAACAGCTGGCACTTTGCCCTTTGTCTTCTCATCCAAAGCTGGTCAAGGCCATTGCCCACATCCTGGGTTTGCCACAGATCCCTTGAACAAACCTTGGAGCAGCTACTATTTATGTCTCAGCTGCATCCCTATCTTTTAAACCCGTCCCCTTATTCCCGCAGCAGAATCATATAAAGGGAAAAAATAAGCTCATGTTGTAGCACTTAAAAATAATGTTTTTAAAAGGCAAATTCCACTCATTGTTTGCTCCACCAAAATAGCAGCGTTTTTATCTATGTGTTCTGGTCTCTTCACTGGAATGCCTTGATGAAACCTTTCGAACTGCCCCAGCATGTTGCATGTTCTGTCCTATTGTTTCTGTCTCCGCAATAACACGGACCGTGTTTTTCAACCATCATTCATTTACATGTGTGTCTTGTACATAGACTTAGAGTTCCTCAAGGAATATCACCTCTTGTGTATTTCATTCCTAATGCCTTGCAGAGGCCTGGCACATAGTACACACTCAGTATATGTTTTCTAACTAAATTTATTATGTTACATTGACATTTTTGTGTAGTTGAGCTAGTGCTGATACTCAGCTGCACAACACCTATACAAGCACACCTAGTGTTCAGAGATAGCATCCATTCTTATTTGTTGGTTCCTGTCCTAGTTCAGTTGTTAAAGATTTGAAAATTCCCCTGCTGTAATCAAAATGTATTTGCATCATTTTGTGTTCTGTTTCTTTATAACCTAACCGTAGTTTGCAAATATTTCCCCAGTATTGCTGCATACGTTCATGTTTACCTTTTTAAATGCCTGTATCATATTGTCTTAGGAAGATGTACGATAGTTCACCTAACCATTCCTATATTGTTGGGCTCCTGGGTTGTGTCCAAATTTATGTTTTTATGAATTTGAACTATCTTAATGTTATAAAAAAATACATGCTTATTTCCTAAAATGCAATAAAAATGTGTCACACTACACATAAAAAAAAAAAAAAAAAACTTTTGGAGCTCTTGCTATGTGAAAATCACTGTGACAAATCTCAAGGGGATTAATGAGTTTAAATTGTGGTCCCTTCCCTCAAGGATTTTGCTATCTTGCTGTTGAAACTTCCAACTAGTTTTCATGCTGATGCCTTGAAGAAATGTAGAGTACTTATTTAAAGTGTTCTTTTTAGTTAAAATTCATTTAATAAGTGAATTATACAAATAATAGGAAAGGCCTTTAAATAGTTATTCTTTCTTATTCCCTTGTATAGACCTACTCAGGCCTGTTCTGTGTCACTGTCAACCCCTACAAGTGGCTGCCGGTGTACAACCCTGAGGTGGTGGCCGCCTACCGGGGCAAGAAGAGGAGGCGCCGCCCCACATCTTCTCCATCTCCGACAACGCCTATCAGTTCATGCTGACTGGTGAGTTGAATGCTTTATATGTGCATCTTTTTAGAGCAGAACCGTAGGAGAAAGACACTCTAACCATTTCAGCACTCTTTGAGATGGCCCCCTTCAGTTGAGGCTGGTGTATGTTGAGGCAGATGGTCCAGGAAGGAGAGAGTGTAAAAGATGATTTGCAATCTCTACTGTTACATAATTGCTAATGATCTCTTAAACTTTTGAAGGTCAACAGAGGTTGGCCATAGATAGATAATTTATTTTTGAATGGCTCAGAAACTAAATAAGCTTGAGCAAAAACACTCAACATCCATATGTGTGTGCATCACACACACACACAGAGACATACACACACACACACACCACACAGTCTCTCTCATACACAATCATACATACAAACTGTATTTCCATTACCAAGAGCCAAAAAAACAGGAGTGAAATTTGCCTCTGCAGCCTATCCTCAATATCAGGAATAATGACCAATGAGTAGTCTCTTTATATTAAGGATGGCATAAATGCTACTGCCTTTTCCCAGAACCAACCTGAACACACTCCAGATTTTAAGGTGTATTTGGTACTAAAACAATTATACCATGAATCCTCTTCCTAGAATATGATCGCAGCTAGACCAAGCTAAGGTACTATGCACCTTGGGGAAAGGGCTTAGAGAATTCCTCTTCAAGTAAAGTACAACATCCAAACAAACGTTTACCTTCCCCTAAAAATATGACTAAAGCCATGATAACTTCCAAAGTTACCACCTTTACTGTATTTACTCCTTCTCACATGCTAAATATATCTCCAGTCCCTATTTTTATTACCGCTAATACCTACAACAACTATGTCAGTAACTTGTCATCTAAATCCAATGGAAGACCCAAGTCCACCTTCGATATTTACTTAGTCAAACCACATAAAAAGTCTGGTGTTTCCTTGCAGTGTTCTGTTTAAATGGTTGCATGTATGGGGGTGGGAGAGCCACAGAGAGCAGGAGAAAAAGCTGCTGGAAAAGGTAATAGATCTACAGCCCACCAAACCCTAGGGATTGCTGAAAAATACTAAGCTTGAAAAACACTAAGGTCATTCCATTTTACTTTACTTACCATTTACAATTATGTAAGGAAACGGTAGTAAAAGTCTATAACTTCTCTTTTGTAGACCGAGAGAATCAGTCAATCCTGATCACGTAAGTAGATTTCATACTTTCTTTTCATGGCTGCAATAGCTGCCAGCTTTGGGACCTCATCTGACTTACTTTCTATTTGACAGTGGAGAATCTGGGGCAGGGAAGACTGTGAACACCAAGCGTGTCATCCAGTACTTTGCAACAATTGCAGTCACTGGAGAGAAGAAGAAGGAGGAACCTGGCAAAATGCAGGTGAGTCTGACAGCCAGAGTCAGCATCAAGACTGCCAGGGCTCTCAGGAAGTCTGGAGCCCCAGATGTGAGGACGGCTCTTGCCTTTGCAGGGGACTCTGGAAGATCAGATCATCAGCGCCAACCCCCTCCTGGAGGCCTTTGGCAACGCCAAGACCGTGAGGAATGACAACTCCTCTCGCTTTGTAAGTCTCTTGGCTACTATTATAGACACTGCTCACTGGTAAAAATTTATGGAATGTTTGTGAATACATTTTCTGAATCTTTTTCATTCACATTATATTGCATCATGGTTCTTTCTATTTCCTCTGAGCACACAGTAACATGGATTCAAGTCCAGTCTAAAAAGATATGTAACACTATAGCTGAGTTCTTTCTCATCTATCATTGTCTATAATTATTTACAATTTTAAAATCAAAGATAAAATTCTTTTACTTACAAAATAGGAGTTCCACCTTTTCCTCCCTGATACAAATATTCTCTGAGCTTATTTAATATTAAAGTATTAGCCTTTCAAGTGTTTTGAGTTTCTCAAAAATTTGGTATGATTTAAAAACAAAGTAGTAATATTAGTTTTCCTTTCAAGGGTAAATTCATTAGAATCCACTTTGGCACTACAGGAAAACTGGCTTCTGCTGATATTGAAACATGTACGTACTTGGATATCTTTTGCAATCATTTCTGCTTCTTATGACCTATAAAATTGACCAAATGAAATTTGCATCTCACTTGAATTTCTGCATTTTTCCTGTCTGCTACTTGTTTCCTTCCAGATCTATTAGAGAAGTCTAGAGTTACTTTCCAGCTTAAGGCTGAAAGGAGCTATCATATTTTTTATCAGATCACATCAAACAAGAAGCCAGAACTAATTGGTAAGAAATGTCATAATTCCTTTCAGAATGAGTACACTAGCACCTATCAATTATGATCCAACCTAGTATGCCATGACTGAATTTTGTCAATTTTATACATCATCTTGATTTTGAAAATACCTTTGTAACTTTGGTAAAAATTTATGTGTGTTCGCTATAAAAATTCAAATGAAAACTGAAAATAACGCCTCCAAATTCCATCACTATGAAATAACCACCATGAACGCTTGAATGGATAGCATCCTTGTCATTTTCTGTACATATATATTTACATACAGATGTATATATATACTAACTGGATCATAATTACATGCTCTTCCATAGTCTACTTTTTTCATTGAGCAATAATATATCATGGCTTTTATCAAGTCAGCAAATATAGCTTCACCTTACTGTTTCTAATGGTTGCGTAATATTACACTCTAGAGATAAGCATAATTTACTTAACCATACCCTTTTAAGATATTTAGGTGTTTTTCAATTTGAGATTTTAAATAGTAAACACTGTACTAATTATTGTTACAAATATAACTTTTCCCAATATGTGATCATCTTCTTTGGCATCACACAGGGCCTTAGGGTTTGTCTAGAAATCTCTTGCTTTAATTAAGAGGATAATTCTGCTTACTTTTGCTCTGTTCCATGTCCTCAGAAATGCTTTTGATCACCACCAACCCATATGATTACCCATTTGTCAGTCAAGGGGAGATCAGTGTGGCCAGCATTGATGATCAGGAAGAGCTGATGGCCACAGATGTAAGTAGAATACAAGAAAATCAGAATGATTATGTTGGTTCAGGGTAATGGCTCCTCCAGATGAACATTCAGTTTCCAGTAGAAAAAGCAAAAGAGGATTCAAAGAAGAGCATCAATGTGTCACCTGGAATCACCTGAAAAGATTGGGATGTGCCCCTCCTTTCCCTTAATAGTATTTTAAAGAGCTATCATTTCTGAATTTACTTACACCATTTTTTATAATCTGCTTGCATTAGGTCCACACCACCTCTCAAAATAACAAGTTCCTTAAGTTTACTATCCTTGTTCTGTATCTTAAGTTTCCTTTTGAATCTTCAGAGGGTATACTACTGTAATTCTAACGCTCTGTGCTGGCCTTTGGTTGACCAACTCCCTACACACCCAATCTAGGAAAGTCCTTGTTCCCCTCCCCCGCTACTCCCGCCCCCATCAGTACTGGTAGTTTCCTCACTTCGACTGACAAGTCAGGCAATGGAATGTGAGCTATGGATAGTAAATGTGTGGGTCATAACCTAACAGTTATCCTATTGGTTATATTGGCAGAGTGCTATTGATATTTTGGGCTTCACTAATGATGAAAAAGTCTCCATTTACAAACTCACGGGAGGTGTGATGCATTATGGGAACTTGAAATTCAAGCAAAAGCAGCGTGAGGAGCAAGCAGAGCCAGACGGCACTGAAGGTACCAACTGAATCATCCACCTGAGTTTATGTTTGTTTGAAAATCACATTGTTAACTTGTTGCCGTTGTGTTTTCCTAGGAAGACACTCATTTTTAATAATTGAGTTTTAAAGTATGCATAGATAATACACTATGTGAAACAGACATGTATTTCCTATAATTTCTGAAGTTCTTTAAGGCACACTACCCATAATCCAGGTCTTGAACTTAATGAAAGAAATGGGCAAAAATACTCACAAAGATATTCTAAAAACATTGCACAAAACGCCTGTAGCTTTAAAAAAAAAAAAAAAATTGAAGCAGTGAGTTGCTTAGGGCCATAATGAGATTGTTCTACCCTTTCTTCCTTTTAGTTGCTGACAAGGCAGCCTATCTCCAGGGTCTGAACTCTGCTGACCTGCTTAAAGCCCTCTGCTACCCCAGGGTCAAGGTCGGCAATGAGTACGTCACCAAAGGCCAGACTGTAGAGCAGGTAGGAGCATAATTCAAATTCACCACTGGGGATGCAGGCATTTTACAGTCCTCTGATAACCTCAAGAGCTGTATCTTTGTCTTTTAAGGTGTACAATGCAGTGGGCGCTCTGGCCAAGGCCGTCTATGAGAAGATGTTCCTGTGGATGGTCACCCGTATCAACCAGCAGCTGGACACCAAGCAGCCCCGGCAGTACTTCATCGGGGTCTTGGACATCGCTGGCTTTGAGATCTTTGATGTGAGTTGGGAGCTAGTTGGTAAGGGGATTGTATATTACTAAGGCAATGGAAACATCAATGAGAAAAAAATATGTAAATATGATGACCTTTTCTTAACACTGTCAAAAAGCTATGCTAAGTCTTAAAAGAGTGTGATTGGGCAGCTCCTAATCATCTATTATAGTGGCAATTCCACTTCTATGAGAAATAATGCACTTGATGTCGACTCTTTAATGTTTTACGTGACCCAAAGGGAGTTAGGAATTAGCTTGGTAGAGTGGGGTAGGGGTGGGACTCTAAAAATCCCACAATGCAAAATGAAGTTAACAGAAAAATATCAAAGTAAACCTGTGCAATGTATAATATACTCTGAATATATGGTGGAAAACTCATCCAGAAATACTTAGGAAGATAACAATAGCTGATAAAAGGTTAGTAATTTAGAATCAGCGTTAATAACCTCAATGCAATTAACTCTTAATACTCAATATGATATCATGGGATAAAAACTCATATCTGATTATGAAATACATTTTTCCTGCTTATAGTTTTGAACAAGTTTATCTTTTTCTTTCTAATTCTAAAAGCACAATGGGCGTTGCATAAAATATAGAAAATCAAGGAAAAGGATTCCACATTAATTCCACTCTTTACGTCTAGCTGATGTTAACCCTTTGGCATTTTTTAAAAAATACAAGTGTGTGAAAGAAATACAAGTGTGTTAACATATTATACATAATATTTGGTATCTTGATTGTTTTTTCATTTCAAATTAAAGAAGAACAAGGGTGGCAGTTATCGCTCACTTGCAAGGCTGACCATGATGACTTCCATACAACAGAGACTCCTCCAGCTTCTAATGGGTCACAGATTAGCTCTTGAATGAGTCAACAGAAAATGCAGAAATTAATGGCAAGAAACATGAAATGATTAAGTAGGAACTCAGAAAAATACCTGCGTTCACTTAAACAAGTGCAGCAAAAGTGTATTAACGATTTAGGACTTTGCATAAATGGTAGCAAACATTAGATTTCACAGATAATTTTGATATAGCTATAATCTAAAGGCTATTTGATGTATGTTTTTAAATTAAAAAGTCCTATATTTAAGAACGCTCAATTTGCTAAAGAGAAAAGTAAACATATCTATTTATTTAGTTCAACAGCCTGGAGCAGCTGTGCATCAACTTCACCAACGAGAAACTGCAACAGTTTTTCAACCACCACATGTTCGTGCTGGAGCAGGAGGAGTACAAGAAGGAAGGCATCGAGTGGACGTTCATCGACTTCGGGATGGACCTGGCTGCCTGCATTGAGCTCATCGAGAAGGTCTGTTTTGCACTTCAGAAACCATGTTTTGTGGACAACTAAATTATGCATTGCATCTTATTTGAATTCTATACACAGAGAAAAATGTTCAAATAGAATTATAACTTTGTGTGTGGTCTGCTTTTAGCCTATGGGCATCTTCTCCATCCTGGAAGAGGAGTGCATGTTCCCCAAGGCCACGGACACCTCCTTCAAGAACAAGCTGTATGAACAGCATCTTGGAAAGTCTGCCAATTTCCAGAAGCCGAAGGTGGTCAAAGGCAAGGCTGAGGCCCACTTCTCTCTGATCCACTACGCGGGCACCGTGGATTACAACATCACTGGCTGGCTTGACAAGAACAAGGACCCCCTGAACGAGACCGTGGTTGGGCTGTACCAGAAGTCTTCACTGAAAACTCTAGCGTTCCTCTTCTCTGGGGCTCAAACTGCTGAAGCAGGTAGTACTCAAAAAAATCCAACACTTCCTCTGCATGTTACAAAATGTGATGCTAGATTGAGGCTGGGGATCTCATAGCCCCGGCAGAAGGATTGCTGGGCCAAACCCATTGTGCCTCTACTGAGTTTTGAGGAAGTAGGCTGCAGTGTAATTACACACCCGGAACTGGCAGAGGCCCTAGAGCAAAGGGTCAAAGGAGAACTGTCAGGATCTCAATTAAAGAAAAGCTTGGGCTTCTTTGATTCTCTCCTGCTTTTTTCTCCATATCTGCTGGATATTGAGTATCTGGGGATATTCATGGCAACGGAATGACAAACGTCTACCACTCTAGCTTCTGTAAATGATTTTTGAAATTATAGTGTCCCCAAATGTCCTAATATTGAGTTTGTTTCTATTTGGTGAGGAGAATGCCCTTCCCTTCATTTCCTAGTGTAGAAAAAAAAAATCACAGAAAAGTGGATGCAAGCTTAGTTGGCATATGAGATTCATTCTGTCTCAAATAGAAAGACCAGTAGTGTCAAAAAAATAAATAAATAAAATAAAAAAATAAAAGCTCCACTTCAGCACAGAAATCAACAAATAGGCAAAAAGTAGCCCTGTTGATTTAAAACTATATTTGAATGGTATCTTTTCTTGTTTTTTTTCCAGAGGCAAGCGGAGGTGGTGGTGCCAAGAAAGGTAGCAAGAAGAAGGGCTCTTCTTTCCAGACCGTGTCTGCCCTTTTCAGAGTAAGGAAGAAACTGCTCTTGACGCTTGCCAGTTATTTTGAGAATTTGTTTTTAAAGCACAGAGTCTTCTTTTCAAAAGTCATTTAGGAAAGGACTGACTTCTGTTAATCTAGCTTTGGAGAGAATTATTCCAGAATTATTAGCTCATCTTTCATGCTAAGCCAAATAACAACAAAAAAATATTTTATAGAAAATTTTATAAAACAATACTCTGCCATTCATAATTTCATTGAGTCAGAAAAAGAAGCAATGACATGTACTCAGAGAGAAAAAATCGTCAGTAAGACTAATGAAAATCTAACAGCGAGCTTGTAAGGAACATAATATGGTATACTTGTTCTTAATCCAGTCAATTCTCAATTATAACTGATAGAATTTTTCCTCTTATAGACAATCTTTATGCCCTAAGCATTGATAGAGTTGGAAAGGGAGAACTATATTTATGAGAAAAAGTTCAAATGTGGTGCAGGCTTGCATTTCCTTATTGGAAAACTATGGAATTTAGTAGAAGAAAGTGTGACCATTTAGTATGGGAAGGCAATGGCCCTGATGTACGTGGGTGACTGGGGGTAGAACGGTGCTTGTATACACTAAAAAGAATCATGTATCTGGCTGCTTTATATGTGGAGAAAGTGGAGAAATAAGTACTGAGGCAGAAACTGTATCTCATGAGAAACATATCAAGGTGTTTATTCCCTTAAGTGAAAATGCTCCATACTGGTCATTCAACTCAACCGTAGACACTGATTTCATAGACCTCACCAAAATGCTCATAACCATGTCTAAAGTCTGAGATAACAGGATTTTTCTTGACTTCACAGGAGAATTTGAACAAGCTGATGACCAACCTCAGGAGCACCCACCCACATTTTGTGCGGTGTATCATCCCCAATGAAACAAAAACTCCTGGTAAGAAGTTCTAGAATGAGAGAACAAAGCATGACTGCCATACTTCCTTTTTCACAAACTCTGCAATGAAATAAATATGTATTTCTTAGGGGCCATGGAGCACGAACTTGTGCTGCACCAGCTGAGGTGCAACGGTGTGCTGGAAGGCATCCGTATTTGCAGGAAGGGCTTCCCCAGCAGAATCCTCTACGCAGACTTCAAACAGAGGTCAGACTCTCCTAATTATGGTGTATCTTAAAGTTTAACACACATACATTTAACGCAAGCAAAACAGTTGAGCGAAAATATGCCTCTATTTGTTGTTTTAATTTTCCACACAAAGGTGAAAAATTATAAGCCTCCAAACACCTTTAAAATATAGATATACCACACATTAAACACGCTGCAGGCTTTTCTTTGGATTACTAAGCTCCTGGGTTAGCTCATAGATGTATACATTCACTTCAATAATTATGAGTACTACCATTTTTTGAATGCTTAATATATTTGGATCATCTCAATTAATCCTCATAAAAACTCAGTAGAGGCAAGTCCTACCAATACCTCATTTTATAGATGAATAAACTGAGGCTCAAAGAAATTAAGTTACTTACCCAAAGTCACATGGTAATTAAATGGCTGAATTAGGAACTTTCCCATGCAAGTATAGCTACCAAGAAGTGATTTTATATCCCTTCTTCGGTATCTTCACCTTTTTCTCTCACACACTAGTTTCCTGGAAACATGTCAGCTCCTCTTTCTCCTCCCAGGATAAACCCATCTTGAGAATCAAATAACAGGCAAAGAGGCTGGGTAACAGCTGTAGGAAAATGGTTTTTCCTAAGTCTGGGTCTGGTGGAGTTGACAGAGAACTCCAGTGCTCAAGACCTAAAGCACCCCTACATTTGACGTTAGGTGGTTAGGACAGTTCCTCATGCCTGAAGTGTACTTTCTACCAGATACCTCAAGAAAACTTTACATTCTTGGACTCAGGATCTTAAAAAGCAAATACACCTAGCTAAGATAACATGCTACATTTTATTGGTCATCTACACCTTAATGTGAACAAGATTATAGAATCCTTTCCTGAGAAAACAAAGTCCGATGAGGCAGGAAGGAAACTTACAACTGTGCAGAAAGGTAAAATGGAGTAAAAATAGATGGTCGATACTAAATTGACTATCCATATATACAATGTCCTTCCTGGGAACAAAATATAATAATAGAGCTCATTTAATGTTCTATTAATAGAGCTATTAGTGTCACCAGTAAACCAAGTTTTTAAAAATACTGTGTTTGTTTTAACAGATACAAGGTATTAAACGCCAGTGCTATCCCTGAAGGACAATACATCGATAGCAAGAAGGCTTCTGAGAAGCTCCTTGCGTCCATTGACATTGACCACACCCAGTATAAATTTGGTCACACCAAGGTAATAGTCTCTAAAACCTACCTGATGCTATTTCTATCCCTTTGAAGTTCATGTAAAGTTTCTGATCTGCAACTCTACCCATGCTCAGGTCTTTTTCAAAGCTGGTCTTCTGGGGCTCCTAGAGGAAATGCGAGATGACAAGCTGGCCCAGCTGATTACCCGAACTCAGGCCAGGTGCAGAGGGTTCCTGGCAAGAGTGGAGTACCAGAAGATGGTGGAAAGAAGGTATTCATAGGGACACCTTACTAAACCCCATCTGTCTAGGCTTTTTAGTTCTGAGTGCTGTTATCACCTGACTTTGAACATTTCTGTTCCTATCACAGAGAGTCCATCTTCTGCATCCAGTATAATATCCGTGCTTTCATGAATGTGAAGCACTGGCCCTGGATGAAACTCTTCTTCAAGATCAAGCCCCTACTGAAGAGCGCAGAGACAGAGAAGGAGATGGCCACCATGAAGGAAGAGTTTCAGAAAACCAAAGAAGAACTTGCCAAGTCAGAGGCAAAAAGAAAGGAACTTGAAGAAAAGATGGTGACTCTGTTGAAAGAGAAAAATGACTTACAGCTCCAAGTTCAGTCTGTAAGTAGCGGTATCATCCTGGGTACTGCTCAGCTACCCAGGATGCAAGTGCTAGAAGGCTGGCCACTAGCAATATGAAGTTGGGTGGTCAGTCTGGGAGACTTTCACTGCAAGGAGAAAGTGAAAGCATTGTGATGGTACTGATGTCGTCCTTATATTCCTTCACTGCCCAATAAACACCCCACACCAGCACCTGAGCAATGAGGTAGAACAAATGGCTCTCTTCCATTCTACACAGTTTCATCAAACTACAGCGTTTATGACTTCCTTTCCCTTTGAAGACCGTCCTTGAAAGTGATTTTTAACATGAACTTACCCCAAATAAAATACAAAGGGAAGGATGGCATGGAGAGAGTGATTTTTTTTCTCTGAAACTTCCTTGACCATTTAGATGTCCAGGGATCTTAAAACACAATATGTACAGCTGACAAATGGCAATATTCTACGTCAAGTTTTAGTGAACTATTGTTTGTCACTGATCTCCAAAAGTCAGATTTGCTCTTTCCAATCCATCTCCACTGTCAGTGCCCCGTCCTCATACCCAGATGGCTGCAGCAACACTTAAGTCGCTCTGCATGCTGCCAACTCTCTCCTGCCATCCAACCTGCTCCCTCCTGAGCCAGTCATTTCAGAGCTGCTTCCATCAAGTCTGAAATGTAATCTATAAAAGACTGTCTTTCATTTGAACTGAATTGAATTGATCTGGTATTATTTACTCATCACAAAATCATATTTTTCCAGTTGATTGAGATTGTTCTTTTCTGTCAAGTTTGGGTGGCATAACAACTCCTGATTCTAGATTGCAGAAGGAAAAAGAGCTTTTCTTTTTCTGCCCTCACCTGCTTCAAATCTATCCAATTTTTATTTTATTTTTTATTTTTTTTGTCCCTAGAGAACTACTTAGAATATGTCCTACACCTCTATATTCACTACATGGCGATATGTAGCACATTTTATTCTTTTACATGTTCAAAGACTGCTATGGGGGCTCACTGATAAATGTATATAACAATTTCTCTCTCATTTCCTGTCAACCCCAAACCTTCTCAATTGGAAACATAGCAGGTTGCCAGGAATTTCTTTATTACTTTATGGCTCAACTTGAATTTAGAGCATCATAACCAAATAGTCTTCTAGTACTATAAAGAGCAATAGTTCAGTAGCCGCTGCATCCTGAATTTCTCTTGTTGGAATGCCCTCTCTCTTCCTGTTCCTTCCCCCCAATAAATTGATTTCTACAGAACCGAAACCTACCCATCTGTCAAGGCCCAACTCAAATGCCATTTCATTCACAAAACCATATCTGATACAAGTTCTCTGATCTCTTATGTCACTAAGTACTTTCTGAATTATGGGAGCTCTGGGAGGTGGTAAGCTTTCTAATTTACTGAAGAATACAGTTGGCCATCCATATCCATGTGTTCCTCATCTGTGAATTCAACCAACTGTGGATTGAAAAATTAGAAAAAAATGTTATGTTATTGTTGATGTACTATATAGATAGACCTATGAGGGCTGCATCTGTACTAAACATGTACAGACATTTTTCTTGTCATTATTTCCTAAACAATACAGTACAACAACTATTTACATAGCATTTCCATTGTATTATGTATTATAAGTAATCTAGAGATAATTTAAAGTCTATGGGAGGATGTGTGTAGGTTATATGCAAATACTATGGCATTTTATGTAAGGTACTTGAGCATCTGTGGATTTTGATACCCATGGAGGGTGGGCACCCTGAAACCAATCCCCCAGGGATACCTAGGGACAACTGCATACATTTCTAAAGGACTACGACAATATTTGAAATATTTATTTCCCCACAATGTGGAGTATCTTGCATTGCACACAGCAGATGATTCATTAGAGTTTAAATCCAAAGAACAAATGGCAGAGATTTACACTGTTATCACTGGAAATATTTCATTCTTTCTTCCCAATTTTGATTTTGTTTCCAACTTAAGGAAGCTGATGCCTTAGCTGATGCAGAAGAAAGGTGTGAGCAACTGATCAAAACCAAAATCCAGCTCGAAGCCAAGATCAAAGAGGTGACTGAGAGAGCTGAGGATGAGGAAGAGATCAATGCTGAGCTGACGGCCAAGAAGAGGAAACTGGAGGATGAATGTTCAGAACTGAAGAAAGACATTGATGACCTTGAGCTGACACTGGCCAAGGTTGAAAAGGAGAAACATGCCACAGAGAACAAGGTATGAAACACATACAAAGAAAGTTTATGTTTTTATTATTATTATTGAGTGCAAGCATAAAATTGACTCCACCAAAATATAACATGTAATGCAAAATATTTTTACTACCTAAGGTGAAAAACCTCACAGAAGAGATGGCAGGCCTGGATGAGACCATAGCTAAGCTGACCAAGGAGAAGAAGGCCCTCCAAGAGGCCCACCAGCAGACCCTGGATGACCTGCAGGCAGAAGAGGACAAAGTCAACACCCTGACCAAAGCTAAAACCAAGCTGGAGCAGCAAGTGGATGATGTAAGTCTACGATTATTAAAAAAAAAATTTTTTTTGAAAGGACGCTAAGCAATCCTTTTGACCCAACGTTATTTATGTTTAGCTTGAAGGGTCATTAGAGCAAGAAAAGAAACTTCGCATGGACCTAGAAAGGGCTAAGAGGAAACTTGAAGGTGACCTCAAGTTGGCCCAAGAGTCCATAATGGACATTGAAAATGAAAAACAACAATTTGATGAAAAGCTCAAAAAGTAAGTATGAAAGAATTACTTATTAACTTGCTTCCAGTGGAGGATATGGACTCAATTGTTATTCTTTGCTACTTTTCAAAAAGGAAAGAGTTTGAAATGAGCAATCTGCAAAGCAAGATTGAAGATGAACAGGCCCTCGGGATGCAGCTGCAGAAGAAGATCAAGGAGTTACAGGTAAGTACATGATTTCCATCTGTCTAATTCAACCTGACAAAATTACTAGCACAGAGAAGCTCAGCAGTGCTTTTCACCACTCCTAGGCCCGCATTGAGGAGCTGGAGGAGGAAATCGAGGCCGAGCGGGCCTCTCGGGCCAAAGCAGAGAAGCAGCGCTCTGACCTCTCCCGGGAACTGGAGGAGATCAGCGAGCGGCTGGAAGAAGCTGGTGGGGCAACTTCAGCCCAGATTGAGATGAACAAGAAGAGGGAGGCTGAGTTCCAGAAAATGCGCAGGGACCTGGAGGAGGCCACCCTGCAGCACGAAGCCACCGCGGCCACCCTGAGGAAGAAGCACGCGGACAGCGTCGCTGAGCTCGGGGAGCAGATAGACAACCTGCAGAGGGTCAAGCAGAAGCTGGAGAAGGAGAAGAGCGAGATGAAGATGGAGATCGATGACCTCGCTAGCAATGTAGAAGTAGTCTCTAAAGCCAAGGTACTATAGAGTCTGGGAAATTGTTCTTAGCAATAGCCCTGTATGTACACATCACAGTTTACACAGAGCACTTTACACACATAATGTCATTTGTTCTATGCAGTAATCCAGGAGGTTAGTAAGAAAGATATTAGTATTTGCATTATTTCCACTTAACATATGAAGAAACGGAAATCAAAAAAGTTAAGTACATCGGCCTCATCATACCATTAATAAATAAAAGCTTTTGAACATAGGTTATTTGTGTTTTCTTGGTCTTCAATTGAAGAACACAGGTCTCCAACATTCTCAATTGTCCAATAAGCAAAGTGTCACTCTATATAAAGGCAAGGAAGTATTTATGAATATGCTTCTAGAAAATATACCATACAAGTCTTACAAAATTTCAAATTTAGAACACAATCTTTATATTTTTTTATATTAATATTAAACAGAGCTTCATGATTAGCTTTTTAAAAATCCCAATGTATATTTTCAACTTAGGACAGCAATCATAAAATATAAAGAAAAAATTTCTGGTATATCGTATTACATATAAAAGAATTCATTTTATATGTCAAAATAAATATTTTTCTGTTTCAAAAGATATTGTAGCTAGAGCAAAATTATATTAAAATATCTTCATTTACTCCTTTTACTTTTTCTCACACAGGGAAACCTAGAGAAAATGTGCCGCACTCTAGAGGACCAATTGAGTGAACTGAAATCCAAGGAAGAAGAGCAACAGCGGCTGATCAACGACCTGACTACCCAGAGGGGCCGCTTGCAGACAGAATCTGGTAACTCTCCTCTTCTATAGGGCCTAAGAGTAAAGATGATGAGATTAAAACAACTGATTTAGTGAAGAGAAAGTCTAATAAAACAACTGAGAACACGGATGATTCACTGAACAGCTCAGACGCTCGACCTACTTGCGAGGTCACTTTGGGGACGATGCTGGAGATACAGACTTCAGTAGGACTGGATCAAACTCTACTCCAGAAAGGTCTTGAGTGTCTGGCTACACTGAGGGCGTGCGTGGGGTTAGGAATCACTCCAACATAGGTCCAGGGCTTCTGTTTGAGACCAAGCTTCTTTTTATCTATGTCCCAGTGAACCAAATTTCTGAGTAGGGCGATGGGTAACCCAGTCTCTCAGAAATCTTATGAAACCGGGACTAGGTAGAATTACACATTTTAGCTCCCTTCTTTGACAGTTATCACCCGGTTTTCACAGTATCATATACCCTGAAGGATTAGTTACAGAGAGAACAATAAGAATCTAAGCTGTATTTATTCATTCAGATTAATATGTAAGTTTCACCACAAAAATCAGAAATTTGACATTAAGCATGAAGATTTCAATAGATAATTCTATCATCTGAGCACTCAATTGAAGGGGATGTTAAAAGTTAAAGTTTATTTCTAATATGGGCTTGCAAGTTTTTTCTTCGCTTAAAAAAACATGGTGCCATTTCTTTTGCCTGTCAGGTGAATTTTCACGTCAGCTAGATGAGAAAGAAGCTCTGGTGTCTCAGTTATCAAGGGGAAAACAAGCATTTACTCAACAGATTGAGGAATTAAAGAGGCAACTTGAAGAGGAGACAAAAGTAACTATTATTATAAGACTCATTTTACCCCCATGACTTGAGCCTAACTGGAGTCCATTGCATCAGCTTTTAAAGGGTTTTGAAACTTAATAATTAAACATTAAATATCCAGTAAAATGAAAGTGTACCTATTTCCGCAGGCCAAGAATGCCCTGGCCCACGCCCTGCAGTCCGCCCGCCACGACTGTGACCTGCTGCGGGAACAGTATGAGGAGGAGCAGGAAGCCAAAGGCGAGATGCAGAGGGCGCTGTCCAAGGCCAACAGCGAGGTTGCCCAGTGGAGGACCAAATACGAGACAGACGCCATCCAGCGCACAGAGGAGCTGGAGGAGGCCAAGTATGTGTACAGATATGACAAAATCTGCAGAAAACTTTGCACATTGAATCAGAAAGATACAACCTTTGAAGATTCCGTGAATTAGCCCACAAACATTCATTAATTAGCTCCTATTTGCCAGGCACTGTCAAGCCCTAAGAAGACGTAAATAAAGCAAACACGATCTCTAACCTTCTCACCTAAAATCTAGTTAAGGAAACAAAGACTAACAAACAATTATACAGATAATTAGGCCTTATTGCTGTTGGTCAAGCACACCAAGCTCAGTGCTACTCCCGGCATTGTACTTGCTGCTCCCTCTGTCTGAAATGCTTTCCCCCACATCTCCCTCTAGTTCATTCTCTGATTTCTTTTAGATAACTCAAATGTGACCTCCTGGGAGTACCTGTTCCCGAATATCTAGAATAGTTGCCCACCTCTTACTCGATTTTATTTTTCCTCATTGCACTTATATCAGCAATATGTTATTATGCATTTTCTCACTTGCTTATTGTTTATCACCCTCACTTGTGTGGAAGGTTCACGAGGCAGGGACCTTTCCTGTCCTCTTCACTGCTGTGTACCCAGTGTTTGGTTCATAAAGAGTTCATCAATATTTGTTGAGTGAATGTATAGATATTTTTAATATAAATATTTTTATATGAAGTTTCCAATACTTTTCAGTGTGATGATAGTTCATAATTCTTGTTTTGGCTCATGTCTCTCTACAAATATATATAATCTTCAAGGAAGAAGCTGGCCCAGCGGTTGCAGGATGCAGAGGAACACGTAGAAGCCGTGAATGCCAAGTGTGCCTCCCTGGAGAAGACCAAGCAGCGGTTACAGAATGAGGTCGAGGACCTCATGCTTGATGTGGAGAGAACAAACGCTGCCTGTGCGGCCCTAGACAAAAAGCAGAGGAACTTCGATAAGGTAATTTCTGCAGCAGCCTCTGCTCTCCATTATTTTCTTCCATCCTTTACAGCAGGTAACCACTCTTGGTTTTTCAGATCCTGTCAGAATGGAAACAGAAGTATGAGGAAACCCATGCTGAGCTCGAGGCCTCCCAGAAGGAGTCCCGCTCTCTTGGCACTGAGCTGTTCAAGATGAAGAATGCCTACGAGGAATCCTTGGATCAGCTAGAAACTTTAAAACGGGAGAACAAAAACTTGCAGCGTGCGTCCCTTTCACTTTCAATAGTATTCATGTTTGAAGGAATTTTTCTCTTCTGTCCTCTGTCTGACCAAATCTCTACCTGTCTTTTACCCAAACAACAGAGGAGATTTCTGACCTCACGGAGCAGATAGCTGAAGGAGGCAAACGTATCCATGAACTGGAGAAAATAAAGAAACAAGTGGAACAAGAAAAGTGTGAACTTCAGGCTGCTTTAGAGGAAGCAGAGGTACAGGTCAAATTGTGCATTATAAATAAATTCAGAAAAGAATTAGGCCCATCCACATGGACTGAATAAAAAGATAAATAGCACAACATTTGTGGAAGGAAAGGTGTGCAGAAAAACTTCCAGATGTTCCCATTCCCTGCTAATGTCACCTCTTGCTGTCATTAAGGCATCTCTTGAACACGAAGAGGGAAAGATCCTGCGCATCCAGCTGGAGCTGAACCAGGTCAAGTCTGAAATTGACAGGAAAATTGCTGAAAAGGATGAGGAAATTGACCAGCTAAAGAGAAACCACATCAGAGTCGTGGAGTCGATGCAGAGCATGCTGGATGCTGAGATCAGGAGCAGGAATGATGCCATCAGGATCAAGAAGAAGATGGAGGGAGACCTGAACGAAATGGAAATCCAGCTGAACCACGCCAACCGCATGGCTGCTGAGGCCCTGAGAAACTACAGAAACACCCAAGGCATTCTCAAGGTCAATGGGTTGCAGAGATGGTCCCAGGGCAGTTGGGGTGACTGCAGCCCTGAGAACAAGACATCTCAATGATCGTTCATTCCACAGGATACCCAGATCCATCTGGATGACGCCCTCCGGGGCCAGGAGGACCTGAAGGAACAACTGGCCATGGTGGAGCGCAGAGCCAACCTGCTTCAGGCTGAGATCGAGGAGCTGAGGGCCACTCTGGAGCAGACGGAGAGGAGCAGGAAGATTGCAGAGCAGGAGCTCCTGGATGCCAGTGAGCGCGTCCAGCTCCTGCACACCCAGGTGGGATTCAGCACAAAGAACTCACCTTTAATAAATGCCTATATGTCCCAGAAAATATAAGCTTAAATTTTTATTTGACAGACAGGTTTTATACTTCTGTCATTTTTTCAGTATATTACTGAGAAATGTTTTGCTCTTTTATTTTGCATAAATTAATTTATTCATTGCCTATGCTATTCTAAGGTTACCCATATTATTTTGTGTTAATATCTTTATTGATGCTAGTTATCAATATTGAAATTTTTATTGTGGAGAAATGGAATGTTTAAACATCTGTTATAATTTTATCCCTGTGAATGGTCTGATTGGTAAATGGCAGTTATAAAATTATAGAGTTATTTGGTCTAATTATGAACCATATTCTTGAAGATGCTGAATATTCTATAACATTTCCATTTTATTTAATTATACTACATAACAAAATAATATTGAAGAGCATTTGACTTGCAAGTTTTCAACTGAATTTTTTTTCCTAAAATGGCTGCCACTAAGTTCTCAGGTAACATGATAAAAAATACTTATAACTTATTTTTAATCAGAACACCAGCCTGATCAACACCAAGAAGAAGCTGGAGACAGACATCTCCCAAATCCAGGGAGAGATGGAGGACATTGTCCAGGAAGCTCGCAATGCAGAAGAGAAAGCCAAGAAGGCCATCACTGACGTGAGCACGCTGAGCACTTGTTTTCCTGCTACGGGTATGCGACCCACCATGACCACGTTTCCTTATTATCTTGATTGATTTGCTAATTAGGCGGCCATGATGGCTGAGGAGCTGAAGAAGGAGCAGGACACCAGCGCCCACCTGGAGCGGATGAAGAAGAACCTGGAGCAGACGGTGAAGGACCTGCAGCACCGTCTGGATGAGGCTGAGCAGCTGGCCCTGAAGGGCGGGAAGAAGCAGATCCAGAAACTGGAGGCCAGGGTGGGTGTCTCAATATCTATCTATTTCCATTTGCTCCCAATGCCTTATTGGATCAAAATTCTTAAGAGCCTATTTATTCGCAGGTACGTGAGCTTGAAGGAGAGGTTGAGAATGAACAAAAGCGTAACGTTGAAGCTGTCAAAGGTCTGCGCAAACATGAGAGGCGAGTGAAGGAACTCACTTACCAGGTACTGCAAAATTTTTTATCAGCTAAGCACTCCTCCATATATATGTGAAATACTCATGTGCAATGACACAACGGTCATGTGCTTTAGAAGTAAAACCCTATGGTTTCTATAATCTTTCAGACAGAAGAAGATCGGAAAAATATTCTCAGACTTCAGGATTTGGTAGATAAACTTCAGGCAAAAGTGAAGTCTTACAAGAGACAAGCTGAGGAGGCTGTAAGTATCCTTAAGATAGAAGGGAAGAGAGAAGACTTCTGTTAAAAAAAGCTAGTAAATAATTAGATTTACTACTCCTGTAGTAAATAAGCCATTTGCTTTATAGAAGACTGTGTACTTCTTACAAACTTTTGTGCATTTTATACTTATTGCTTATTATTTGTAATATTAATAGCTTGATTTTAAAGTAAATTTTCAATTCACAAAGAAACCTCAAAAAATTTCAAAGCAGAAATGATACAGGCCACATTCTCTAGCAAGAGTGTGATAAAATTGTAAAGTGATGAGAACTATAAACAAAAATCCCCAAATACTTAATCATTAAAAAAAACAAAAAAACTTTCCTAAATATTTTTGGATTAAATTAGAAACAAACAGATAATTGCTGAATATTTATCAATTAAAATAAAGTTTCAAGTAAGATGCTTCTTTTATAAAGTACAGTCAATGCTGTCATTGGAGGACAATTAATTGCTTCATATGCTTTCATTATGAATCAAAAATAAATGAATAAACTGACATTTCAATAAAGAAATTATAAATAATAATGAAATAATGGAAGTAAGTACTGTTGAAGACAAAGGTAGAAATTGATGAATTAGAGTATACTATTTTCTAATTTGCTGATTTCAATAATATCTGATAATTTCTGGTGAATTAATAAAACAATAGTAATAAAATAAATACCCTTACATCTAGCTCAATCAAGGAAAAAGAAAATACAAATGCTCATTAGGAATTAGAATATGGGTAAACCCTACAAGCAGGTTTATATTTTTTAAAAGTAAAATATAAATCTGTCAACAAAGTTGAAATCTTAAAGAAACTGGGGATTTTTCTAGGAGAATATTAATTACTAAGTTAGCTGAAAAAGTTATTTCAGAATTACTTCTGAAAATGGACGCAGGTTCAGATAGATCTTTCAGAACTTCAAGGAACAGATAATCCCCATGCTATGTAAGCCATTCCAGAGCATGGGAAAAGATGAAAAGCTTTCCAACTCATTTTAAGAATCTCACATGACCCTCATACCAAAACCCATCCAAGAGAGAATGGGGGGAAAAAACTAAAGACAGTTTTACTCATGAGTGTAATTATAGTAAAGATAAATTACTAAGTCACTGAAACCTTTACTTTATTTGGGGGATTGTGCATCAGTAAGAGTTAAATAGGATTAATTCCTACATTGGAAGGACTCCTGAATATTAGGGAATCTGTTAATAGAATCATTACATACAAAGCAGGAGAAAAAAGTAATTGTTTTGAAATGTGATGAAATGATGTATGATAAAATTCAACATTTTTTTCAATTTAAAGAGATTATTAAGAAATTCATCCTTAATATGAATTAAAGAATATCTAACTCGAGAGAATAATCATCTTATAGCAAACCTTAACAAGCATCATTTTAATATTCTTGCCTTCTTCTCTGCTCTTATGTTTTTTCTTGTTCTACTTGTGGTATATATCTTTTAATATGTTTTGGTTGCAAAAATACAGATATAATTATTTATGAGACACCAAGCCCCAAATAAATCATAAAATTAAGTTCAGTGATAAGCAAGACGGTAAGACAATCATGATTCCTGTCGAGTAGTTTAACTTGTCGGTAGATGCCAAGTCCTTTCTTCCCTTAGGCCTAGAGAGTCTAGAAAGATGCACAGTATGGATTCCTTACAATTTCATTTTTATTCTCAGGAGGAACAATCCAATACAAATCTATCTAAATTCCGCAAGCTCCAGCACGAGCTGGAAGAGGCTGAGGAGCGGGCTGACATCGCTGAGTCCCAGGTCAACAAGCTGCGGGTGAAGAGCAGGGAGGTTCACACAAAAATCATAAGTGAAGAGTGATCATGCCCCGATGCTGTGGAATGACTGAAGAGAGGCACAAAATGTGAAGTCTTTGGTCATGTCTATCTGTAATTACTGTCTATTCCACCCTATTGCAAAGGAAATAAAGAGCATAGGGTACTTTGCAAACAATATCCTTAGACTGGTCTTTTCTCTCACTCCTAAAGCAATGTCAAAGCTTAAATAATCTCAAGGCTATCAAACAATCACATTCACCCTGCCACTAATCACATTCACCTTGCCAATCACATTCACCCTGACATTTTATTTTAGGTCTATAGTAATACTTTAAGACTATAAAGTTGTCTCTTGGTAGGGAAGTTCTGATGAACAGAAATCTGGAAGTCATTTGTATTTCTTTCTAAACTTTCCCTGATACTGGGGTATAGTAAGATCTTAGAAAACTCCTGCTTTCCCTAATATGAATCTCATTTTCCAGGTCTATGCAAAGGATGGCACTAGCTATATTGTTACATGGGGATTCAGACTGAGATATATCATTAATTCTCCTTGCTTTTAATAGCTGTTATCAAGAATACAAATCCAAAGTAGTATTATTAGCACATGAACGCTTTCATCATCAATACCAATATACTGTATATTCACAGTATGTGTATTGGGCAATGGCTATGGCATGAAAGAGTGAGATGTGACCCTTCTCTCTGTGAAAGCTGTAAAGTCTGGAGACAAAAAGAATATTATTCTACATATTATAATGTAATATCAACAAGCTGTTTATTAGCCTATATTTCCAGAGTTTATGGCCTCCTGTATATATAATCATGTAAAGAGCCAGAATAAAAGATTAAAAGCATTGATAAAATATGAATCGCAAAATAGATTATTGAAATGTATATTCAACACACATAATGATGAGTTATGAGTCTGATGCAAAAACCAGATATGGTAACAATCTGAATTACTCAGAGAAGTTTTCCTGGAGGATCAAGAATTTTTAAACTGGATCCAGTTGAGATGCATAGCCAAAAATATAACCTTCCTGGACAGCATAAAGGAAAAGCTAACAGGTAACTACCCATCTGAATAGAAAACAAAGGTATATTGGCTTAAATAGCACTGGGAGACAATAATTTAAATTAGATGTGTGAAAGCAGTTTAACAGGTGATTGGATTTCACACTGTCACACTGGCCTTAGGAAGGGTGTGGAATTGCCCTCCTCGCTGCACTGGCCCCTCTTTCACTTTGTTCCCACATCACCTATAAATTATTACGTGCCTCATAACTTGGCAATAGTGATAAAAATAATTATCTTACTTTCTACTTCTTGGAAAACTATCCAGAGCAAAGGCTGTCTTAATATTCCCATCAAATCTTATTGAGAGCATTATTTCATCGTTTTCTCTTCTTGAGAATCATTGCCCACATTTTCCACATGCCTGATAAAGAAAACAAATGTGCAAAAAATAAAATGATGTACCTATGGTAACAAATCATGTTGAGAGTTGGTTAGGGAAGCCCCTCTCAGAAGCACGTCTCCTGTAAGACCCTTCCTGCTGGCTTTCATCTGTTCCAGGTAGAAGAATGTTACCAGCAAACATGCTGGACTGTAAATCAGGTAACCAGGATCTAGATTACTGTGTGATTAGTGAAGATTCTCTTCTAGTCTTTGGATCTCAGTTGCTTTATTAGTAAAACAAGGAATATGGATTAGATGATAATAAAATCGTGTGACCATTACAATCAGTATCTCCAGACATCAGCTTTCATAAGGCAACCTACTTCCATTAAATTGATTGAAATATAAGTACAATAATACAGGAATGGTTGCAAAAAAGGGCATGTTAAGCAAATTTGATGTCAGTTCCTGACAGTCAGTGCTGACATAGAGAGATGCAAAGCCACAGAAACAATAAAACAAATATTTTTAAAATTAAAAATGGGAATAGAAAACAATGATGAGGTATCATTGTGAAATATATACCATGGGTAGCTGATGGGAGAGAAGTCAGAGCTGCTGCATTTTTAGGCAGAAACATTCCCTGTTTTCTAATATTTTCCTATGCTGAATTTCATAGAAGAAATAGGATTTCTCAAGAGACTTGCATTTAAAATAAGGAGAGAAGCTGGACATTGTTCAACTCCGCAAGGCAATGCAGATTTGGAGCAAATTGAAAGTGGGAGTGGTATGATGGGGCAGTGAATAAGAGGAGACTGACTAGAGAAAACAAAAAAGCTATCTTTGGCTGCTCTTCACGAAGCAAATTTTTAAATTAAATTTCCAGGCATTCTTGAAAAATCACAATAATTTCCAAAAAAAAATTTTTTTTTAATTAAAAAAAAATCACATCTTCTTGGGAGGAACCAACAATCTTTTTATACCTCTCTGGTAAAGAGCAGAAACTTCCTTTCCTAGTATAATATCTGCAATTGTGTGGGCAGTTGACAAGACTTCACACAGGCGACTCTGAAACAGAAGAGCAGCAGGCAACAAAGTCCAGGGATTCCAGAACAGAGTTGCCTTTGAAACAACACCTTACATTATTCCAAAGGCAGATCGCTTACAGATTGCCAACAACTCAAATTATTTATAGGAGATTGATTCATATACTTAACCTAATGTGAGAGGGAATATTTCTAATTATATCCAAACATCTTTAATACGAGGAGAATTATGCTTGGAGACCTTCATTGCCAAAAACATGCTTGGCCAAATGGTTTTTTAAGAAAGAGGAGGAGGCTACGTGTTTTCCATATTTGAGCCTATAAAAGTACCCTTGGAATGAGTATGACTTGTCTTTCCTCATAAAGCTTCAAGGTAAGTGTGTGTGAGGACAGGCTCTGAAGGACGGTAAGGGATGTCTGGCTGCCCGCACGCATGCCACACATCCTGGCTCCCATTGCTCCTGGCTGCCCTTCAGTGAAGCACCAACTCACTCGGGAGCAATTTTAATTTGATGTTTCAGTGTTCCCAGTCATTTCCTGCTTCTCAGTTAAGAATTATGCATGCTATTATTGGGGCCTGTTAGAATTTAATTCAGAAGAAATTTGTTCTTTTTCTTACAGTTCTGACCCACTTCAAGGTTGTGTCTCTAAGGTAAGATACTGATTTTTTTTCTCATTCCTCTCAGGGTGCAAAAAGTCTTCTGCTGTGGTTTGGAGAGTGCCCAGGGGGTTATGAAATAAAAGCTTTTCAATTTCATGGCTGATCATGCTTCCCTTGAAAAATTCAAGGGAAAAATTCAAGGGAATTCGAGAGGGACGTTCGAAATGGGTTCTCATTCATTTATAGCCTTTATAATACATGAAAATGCTTTCTCAGAGTCTTTAGGAGTTCTATACATTTTTTTCAATGTCCAACATTGTAGTTTACTTTCAAGTAATAGAATTATAATATGCAATACAACATTTCAATATTATTGTTCATTTATAGAGAAAATGCAAATTTCCTATACTGCAGCTTCTATTCAGCACTATATAATATAAAATTCCCTGAGATGCTGTCTGAATAGATTGAATCCTTGTCTTGGAAAAGTGGCTTAAATCTGCAGGTTGTTTCACAATCTGTAAAATGGAATTTTAAAAAACATGATATGGAAAATGATTGTGAGCATTTTCCGCAAGACAGACATTTTAATTGTGTTGTCTGGACCCATGTAGTTTGAATGGAAAAGTTTGGCCAAGAACTTTAAGTTTTCCTGGAAAAGATATCTTTATTATTATTATAAAATAGGTTACCTATGATCAATATTGACAGGATTAATGGATGTTAAAGTGGCAAGAGACAAATCTTGAAAAATTTTTGTGAAATTTGTATAACATTAGTAATAAAGCAAGAAAATATAAGTAATAACACTTTATATTAAGTCTTTGAGAAATGCTAAAGATAGGTGAAGAAGCCGAGTTTGTCGAAATTATGATACAGGAGCAAGAGAAATTGATGAATAATAGAATATATTTTAGCAAAACAATGCAAAACAAAGCTCCTCACATTTTCGATTTCCCTTACTAGGCAGTCTTTGAAAATCCAAATCTATAATGAAAAGATTTTCACCACATACAAAATAGTTCCTAGAATTTTGGAAACATATTTCATTTTAGAAACATAATTCACAAAGCCAGCTTTGAGCCATTTGCTGTATCTAGCATGTGTTCTAAGAGGTGTGAGGGATGCCACAGAGGAAAAAGTGCTCCCTGCCTGCAAGATGCTTATAATCCAATTGGAAGATAAGAACTATAAGTGAAAGAGGTGGAGAACATCCTGCCATCATCTTAGCTTTGTGTTCTGCATAAACAATAGTCGGCAGCTTATGAAGATCAATGTACATAAAACAAATGAAACTCAGAGAGCAGGTACAATATCATATGGTAGGTGAGCCAGAAACAACGGTCTCTTTCCAAACACATGACTTGACTAAGTCTGTGTCAGCACTGGCAGGGAACACGGAGACTGACATTTCACCTTCAGCCACGCTAGGGAGGTGGGCATACTGTACAGGTCAGTAAATAAAGAATGTTTGCTTGTTTTTTTTAAAGTGAATCTAGTGGTCCAGTTTTAAAATTTCTATAATATCTTTTCTTCATCTGCCAGGAAGAGTCTTCAACTGGGCTGCCATCAATAAGCTGCAGCCATGAGTGGAGACCAGGAAATGGCTGTTTTTGGGGAGGCTGCTCCTTACCTCCGAAAGTCTGAAAAGGAGCGTATTGAGGCCCAGAACAGGCCCTTTGATGCCAAGACATCTGTCTTTGTGGTGGACCCTAAGGAGTCTTTTGTGAAAGCAACAGTGCAGAGCAGGGAAGGGGGGAAGGTGACAGCCAAGACTGAAGCTGGAGCTGTGAGTAAAACATCTGGAGATGATTCAATTGTCTTTCATTTTGGGTTAGATGTGCTGACATTTTTTGATCTGGCCTCTCTTGTTTGACTTGACAGACTGTAACTGTCAAAGAGGACCAAGTCTATCCCATGAACCCTCCGAAATACGACAAGATCGAGGACATGGCCATGATGACCCATCTCCACGAGCCCGCCGTGCTGTACAACCTCAAAGAGCGTTACGCAGCCTGGATGATCTACGTGAGTTCCATCTCATGGCCTTCTGTTCACTTACTAGTCGTTAATATTTTTGAAAAATAGATTATTAAGTTTCTCATAAAATAATATATATTTTTTCTTTTTGGTGCAGACCTACTCAGGCCTGTTCTGTGTCACCGTCAACCCCTACAAGTGGCTGCCGGTGTACAACCCCGAGGTGGTGACTGCCTACCGAGGCAAAAAGCGTCAGGAGGCCCCGCCCCACATCTTCTCCATCTCTGACAACGCCTATCAGTTCATGCTGACTGGTGAGTGGCTCAACTGTCTTGCATATGAATTATTTTGCCACCTCTAATCACATATGTTAAAGCTAAAATGACCTTTAGAAATAATCTAATCCAACCCCCTGGTTGTACGAAAGAGGTGACTAAACCACAGAGCAGTACATTCTGTGAAAGCAGAGACTAAAATTCAGTTCTACTGATTCCACCTCCATGATTTTACCAGACCATGCTACTGCTCCATCCCTATTAAGTTTTTTGTTTAGTCTCCCTGCTTGAAAAGGCATGATTTATTTTATGTATTTAAGAAACAAGAGTAAGATTAAGTAACAACTGAATCATATTGTCTGAATAAAAATGAAAAATATATGTTCAATCATTTTAGTGCCTAAGTTTCTTGTTGATTATAAATTAGATACTTTTAGAAGTCCTGTTATCTCTTAATTCATCAGAGCCCATTTCAGATATAATACCCTTCCTTTGAATGAAGATGGCATTTGGGGGCTATAAGCATATAAACAAAAGTTGTTGTTTTCCCCCCTTAAAAGGATTTTATTCTGATTGAGGCCTCCTTTTCCACCTGATCTTTCTTGGTCTCAATGTCATACTTTTGGGAAGATTGGTCAGAGTTAGGGTTGTGGTCTGTGGCTATGACACAAAGGTGTGTGTGTGTGTGTGTGTGTGTGTGTGTGTGTGTGTCCTATTGCTCCATTTGGAAAGTAAATCTCAACCTTGTCTCTGCTAATATTATTTTAACCTATTAAACTACAGTCCAAACCCTTAGCATATTACGCATTTTTAAGTTATATGCATTAATCAGCAGACAGCATGACATTGAAATCTACAGATGACAACTAGGGAATGTATCTGCCTTTGGAAAATTCTGCTCTTTATTTTAAACCAGGACACACTTCCTGTGGCAGCTTAAGGAATTTAAGATATGACAATATTTTATGTTTCTCTTCCCCAACTAGAGGCTTGAGAATAATACCATATATAACTTTACAATAATGTATTGAAAAACTCCATTGGAAATGACAGTTATGCTCAATTTCCTACGTGTTTTCCTATACAAAGTTTTGTTTGTGTAACTGGTATGCATGCTGACTGTCCAACTGTTTTTCTTGCAGATCGGGAGAATCAGTCTATCCTAATCACGTATGTATTACTCTTCTGAGTCTTACTAGCATTGTACTCTCACTGGGAAAATGACAAACTGATAGAAGAAATTAGTTAATGCCCATATGGTGTGATCAGCCTGAAACTAGATGTTTTCACTGTATTGTAGGATTTAAATAGCATCAAAATATAAACTAATACCAAAAATTGCATCACTTGCTCGTCCAGTCTTGAAAGTTCCACAGGACTTACCTGAGAGTAGGAGATGTAAAACCCCTTCTCTGGGCATGGCCAGAACCTGGTACAGGGCAGCGAGAAACACACAGCCTTCTGAAGGGTGAGCAGTTTGGGAATGTTACCAGTGATTCATTTTTTAAGGCCTCCTTGAAGATGTCTATTTTTCCAAAGACATAAGTTGGGCCTTGTCGTTGGTCTAAGGAAACTGAAGAACGCTTGCATTGTTTCATAGAGCTCTTTTTATGAATTGTTTCATTTACTACCTAGTTATCGAGTGGCTGCCTTTGGGCACCCTCAAGCCCAGGCCTCACCACCTAGAACAGAGCCTGGCATATTTTAAGCACTGGAGAAATATGTGTTACATGAATAATGAATGAGTTTCTCTACTTCTTGTCAGTGCTAAGCAATAGAAGTTATATGAGCTATATGTAGGTTGCAGAGAAAGACCTAGTAGACTCTGACAAAGACATGTCAAAACAGATACATAGTAGTAAATGCTGACGGGAGCAGGCTCATTTGTCACATAGCTTAATTTCTCATGTATGTCTGCTTACTGTTTGACAGTGGGGAATCTGGGGCAGGGAAGACTGTGAACACCAAGCGTGTCATCCAGTACTTTGCAACAATTGCAGTCACTGGAGAGAAGAAGAAGGAGGAAACTGGCAAAATGCAGGTGAGTCTGACAGCCAGAGTCAGCATCAAGACTGCCAGGGCTCTCAGGAAGTCTGGAGTCCCAGATGTGAGGACGGCTCTTGCCTTTGCAGGGGACTCTGGAAGATCAGATCATCAGCGCCAACCCCCTCCTGGAGGCCTTTGGCAACGCCAAGACCGTGAGGAATGACAACTCCTCTCGCTTTGTAAGTCTCTTGGACACAGAAGGGTTTACTCAGCCCTTAAACGCCAGAGAAAGCATGTCTGAATTATCATTTCAATCTCTTCTTTCTTGTATGCTTCAAGTTATGTATATAATGTCATCTTTTTTCTTACAAGGGTAAATTCATCCGGATTCACTTTGGTACCACAGGGAAACTGGCTTCTGCTGATATTGAAACATGTGAGTAACAGAACCTCCTAAATAGAATCCAAGAATGACAAATGATGGTTTGGAGGAACATTTTGCAGCTTCTGCTGAGCCCGGAGCCTGTGAAACACTAGTCTGCTGCCAAACGTGCCCAGGGTTAATGCCAGTCTTGTCCATAGTCCACAGTGTACTTTAGGCACGTCAGTCATGAGCTTATGATTCTGTAGGAACTGCCAGGAGCTGTTGGGCTTGTCTGATGTATTCCAGCCTCCAAATTAATTTTAAATTTTTCTAAGGAAAAACTAACACTGGGGATAAATGAGTTGCCTATGGTTTGACTATATGCAATTACTTCCTCGTCTGAGCCTGGATGAATGTTATTTTAGTAGCCCCTCTATTATAAAGTGAGAAGAGACCCTGGGGAGGGATGAGTTATCAAGAATCAAATATATTCCAAATGTCAAGGATCTCCTGTATGAGAAATGAACATGCCTTGGGCCAGCGTGCTTTAGTTTCTTTCTAGAGATGGCAAGAACAACTGCCATTGTAGAGATGTAATATTTGATACCTCATGGGGACATTCAACTGAAATCTCAAGGGGCCAATGAGATTTAGCTAAATTATCCTAAGTGCCAAAATCACTCCAGGAACTTTATAATTTCCAGCCCCCCCCGACCCTTCCATTCTATGTCTACTTTGCATTGCAGATCTTCTGGAGAAGTCTAGAGTTACTTTCCAGCTGAAGGCAGAAAGAAGTTACCATATTTTTTATCAGATCATGTCTAATAAGAAACCAGATCTAATTGGTAAGAAAGGACTTAAATTTCTAAGCTAGAAGTTAATCATTTTATTAACATTTTCTGATGTAAAACATACCCCCTGAATTCTACGTACCCAGAAATGCTCCTGATCACCACCAACCCATACGACTATGCCTTTGTCAGTCAAGGGGAGATCACAGTCCCCAGCATCGATGACCAGGAAGAGCTGATGGCCACAGATGTAAGTTACTCATGAAGTTTAAGAAAAAAAAAAAAGCATTATGTATGGGAATGACAATAACAACATGTGTCGTTACAGATACAGTATAAATTCTCCTAAACAAATTTGTGTCTTCTGCCCTAATTTTTGTCCTCTCATCTCTCCTGGTAGAGTGCCATTGACATCCTGGGCTTCACTTCTGACGAAAGAGTGTCCATCTACAAGCTCACAGGGGCAGTGATGCATTATGGGAACATGAAGTTCAAGCAAAAGCAGCGTGAGGAGCAGGCAGAGCCAGACGGCACCGAAGGTACCAAATGAAGCTCCATCTGGGTTTAATAAGAGAATATAGGTCAAAAAAGCCCATTCCAAACGCATGGCTCCTGCACAGCTGAGCTTCTGATGAACATACCCAATTTTACCCCCACACACAGTTTCTATAAAGTGATTCATTAATTACTCTGCTCCTGTGAATTATGGGGTGCACAGTAGGTCATGTTGGGTACCTGAATAGTGTCTCATTAATTACTCTGCCCCTATGGATTATGGAGTGCACAGTAGGTCATGTTGGGTACCTGAATTGTGTCTCTGCAGTTGCTGACAAGGCAGCCTACCTCCAGAGTCTGAACTCTGCTGACCTGCTCAAAGCCCTCTGCTACCCCAGGGTCAAGGTCGGCAACGAGTACGTCACCAAAGGCCAGACTGTACAGCAGGTAAGTGCACAACGTCAATGGATCATGCACAGTCCTGGTCTTCACAACATGCCTTTAATAACACCAAAAACGTTACTCTGTCCATGAAGGTGATCAACTCTGTGGGTGCTCTGGCCAAAGCCATCTATGAGAAGATGTTCCTGTGGATGGTCACCCGTATCAACCAGCAGCTGGACACCAAGCAGCCCCGGCAGTACTTCATCGGGGTCTTGGACATCGCTGGCTTTGAGATCTTTGATGTGAGTTAACAGGACCTTTGTAGCAGGAAAGTTTACAGATCTTGCTGCTACAGTAGTCAATATTGGAAAAGGTCTATGAAAAATAGCTGTACTACAAACCAAATAGACACATGAAACAAGACCAAAAGTCTATGAAAGGTCATCAGCTTTGGAATGAGACGGATCTGGACTCAAACTCCACCTCTGTCAATTCCTTCCTGTGTGAACTTGGGAATGGTATCTGACCAAGCATAGGGCAAGTTCAACAAGGACCTATAGGTAGGTCACCTAGCACTCCAAATAACACATTCACTTCTGAGATCATTCTGCCAATTACAAGAATTCTGAATTGAAAGCCCTAAGCACAGACCCCAAGCATATAGTTAGTACTCAGTAAATGACAAAGAAGGTGATGAGGGTGACACTGACAGCAAAGATGACAGTGGGGAAAACAATGACAAATTCAAAGATAAGTTTCAAGATTCCTATTTGCCCTGCACTATCCAGGTACAGAGGTTGGGAATGGCATTGTTAAAAAACTCAGATTCATCTGGCCTAAGAAGGAATACATCCCCTGTAGCTTAGAAAACGAGGGTATCGAAGTCCTCTACCTGACAACATATCTCAGTGTGCATGACCCACAGGTCGCATTTCTACACTTTTTCTGAGTGAATGGATAGACACAGGAGGAATCTTTCTGAGGTTCAGTGACAAGAGCATTTCCAGAAATTCCCAAGCCCACCTTGGGAACAAAAGAATAATCCGGCACCAAGCAGGAACAAGAAGAGCAATTCACATTTCTTTCAAATAAGAAAAGTAACGACAGTGCATACTTACAACCTCTTTGACATTTTTTTAAATAACAGATTTATTGACATGTAATTCACATACCATAAAAATGTATCTACTGAAAGTACTTAATTCAATGGTTTTTAGTATATTCACGGATGTATGCTATCATCATGACAATTGATTTTAGAACGTTGTCATCACCCCAACAAGAAATCCCATCCGCATTAAGCCATCCGCCACTTCCCTTTCCCCCAGCCGCTGATAACCACTCATCTGCTTTTTGTCTCTATGGATTTGTCTATTCTGGACACTTCCCATAAATGAAATCATACAATACGTAGTCCTTTATGACTGGCTTCTTTCACTTAGCATAATGTTTGCAAGGTTCATCCGTGTGGTAGAACCCCTTTGGCGTTTGTGTATGGCGACACAATTCTTAGACAAGAGCACTCCCACTCGTGTTTAGATCTAGGTGTCCTGAATAGTAAAGCAGAGCAGATCTCTTCAAGGTCTAATACTGGTTACAAACACTGCCTCTGGCGTCAAAGCATCTGAACCCCAGCCATGCTCCTGTTACCCTAACTTACTCTGCGTTTTCTTTTATTTCATAACACTTACACCCTGTAGTACAATATAGAACGTGTCTACTTAATGTGTATTATTTATTTTTATCTTGCCAAAAAAAAAAAAGCATTGGAGCCCTTGCCATGCCTCTTACTAGCAGGGTCTTGCACAGGTTACTTATCCTCTCTAATAGTGTTTCTCACCCATGAAATGGGCAAATAGCACCACCTTAAAAAGATGGCTTTGAGGGTCAAATGCAATAATTTGTGCAAAGCACTTAGCACTGTGTCTAGCATATAGTAAATGTCGGACAAATGTTAGTTGTTGAGTTTTTATTCCTATTATTAGTAACAACATACAGATCACAATGGCTCGGAGGTATCAACTTTAGCTGGTTATGCAACATAACCACAAAGTCACAAATGACTAAGAAACCTTGGATCCACAAAAATAGATATTGCAAAAACCATAAAATTGTTTAACTGCACAGGGAAGCATCACGCAGAGCCTGTTTACTCCTGTTTAAGAGATACTTCCAACAAGTGTGGTAACACTTCCTAGCCCCCAGCAGCAAAACAGACACAGGAGGGAGAGAGGGGCTTGTACAGTCAGGATGACGCCGTTGCATCCTCAGAGGGCAGTTAGGAGAGCCAACTAAGAAAAGCCCCTGTCAAAGAGAAGGTTTTATGATAACATGAATGTTAATTTGTATTTTGTGCTGATTGCAGTTCAACAGCCTGGAGCAGCTGTGCATCAACTTCACCAACGAGAAACTGCAACAGTTTTTCAACCACCACATGTTCGTGCTGGAGCAGGAGGAATACAAGAAGGAAGGCATCGAGTGGGAGTTCATCGACTTCGGGATGGACCTGGCTGCCTGCATCGAGCTCATCGAGAAGGTTCGCTTGCTTTTTTCAGATCACAGATTACACTGCTGATCTACGGCATTTAAAAGAAAGTCGCAAAATCTTAGCATTTACTATAGTGAAAGATTGCCACTTGTAAACAAAATCAGGAACACTCCTTTTGCCATCTCTGAGGTAGGTGTTCTGGTACAGGCAACTGAATGTTTTCTATAGACTCCAGACCTCTACCTTTCCCTGCACTTTGCAGTGCAAAGCCGTATATTTAAAGCCATCTTTCCTTACAAAAGAGCACTGACAAGAGTATCTTTTACTTATTATTTCTTTGTCTTCCTTAGATTCATTATTATTGGCATTTGAAATAAAAATTTCTAGTACTTTAAAGCAGAGGCTCTTGAATTTCAGTTGTGCCAAAGACTCACCATAAGTAATAAAATTATGGATTTCCTTAATCTTACCCCTAGAAATACTTTTTGGTAAGTGTGAGGCAGAACCTTGGAATCTGCATTTTTTTATCGTGTGATTCTGCTGCAACTCATTTGTAAGTCACACTTGGAGAAACATTGCTCTAAAGTCTTTGGGGCAAAGACACAAATTCCACCAGAGCACACCCTTTGTTTCTCTCACTCTCCATCACGTCTCAGAGCCGGACACAGAACCTGGATCTTGATAGATACCTGATAAGTGTTTGTTAAATTAAGGACTCAGGCCAAAGGAATGAGTTTTCACTAACTATCAGGAAATACAGGATACATTTATTCAAAGAGGATCGTAATTTTACCCATGATTTCTACAAGCAGACAAAATTAAAATGGCACTTGTTTCCTTTCACTCTCTTAGCCTATGGGCATTTTCTCCATCCTGGAAGAGGAGTGCATGTTCCCCAAGGCCACAGACACCTCCTTCAAGAACAAGCTTTATGAACAGCATCTTGGAAAGTCCAACAACTTCCAGAAGCCCAAGCCTGCCAAAGGCAAGGTTGAGGCCCACTTCTCACTGGTGCATTACGCGGGCACCGTGGATTACAACATCGCCGGCTGGCTGGAGAAGAACAAGGACCCCCTGAACGATACCGTGGTCGGGCTGTACCAGAAGTCTTCAATGAAGACTCTGGCTTACCTCTTCTCTGGGGCAGCAGCAGCTGCTGAAGCAGGTAATTTTCAATAGAATTCATCTTTTACTTAATGTATAAAATGTAAACAGAGAAAACCTGTGCTATGATTGCTTGTGCTTTCTCTGCCCTCCTTAGAGTCTGGTGGAAAGAAAGGTGGCAAGAAGAAGGGTTCTTCCTTCCAGACGGTGTCTGCTCTCTTCAGGGTACACACTTCCTTTTCTCTAATTAGATTCAGGAAATTAAATTTTACTTTATTGGGTAGAGAAGGGGAAGTAGTCTTGCAAGGATTCTAGAACTGGATGTGCCTCAAGGAAATAGGTCAGCAGATAGTGGTAAAACTGAGTGGCAGGGAAGTTTGCCATAGTTTGGAAGAGATGCTTAGTAGAATATAGGAGACACGGCCTCAGGAGGGACGAGAGTGAATTGCAGAAGTCAGTATCAGATGGTAAAATTCAATCTGGGGCCTGGGAAATAAGGTCCTTTGACACTTAAAAGGTTCTACTGGGATAGGATTAAGCAAAACATGAGATTTGCTTGAGACTTTGGGAGCCTCCCAATAATGTAGGTGCTTAGGTGTATATTGGTATATAACTGAAATGAGTAGATTTTGAAAGTTGAGGATAGAATAGTGGTGGGAATTTGGAAACTGAGCTAAAAGAATAAGTAACCAGATGTGATAAGAACTAGCTCTTTTGGGAAAACTTACTTTTCTTTTGACAATTTCATCTGGGATAACTGACACGACTTAAAAAACCAGGATTTCCTTGGAAAACATCTCACACTTGGAAACATGTCTGTCAGTTTTCTGCCAGTTCCCAGAATGAGGCATTAAAAGGCCACTTTCTATGGAACCAGAGGAAGGCCTAGCTCCCTGACTATGACAAGGAATAAGCCTATAATAGGGAAGTGGATACAATTGAAAGTTGGGTAAAGAAAGAAATGGCGATTTGGAGGAAGACATTGAATTACTTGTAAAACCAGACTACATATCTAGGCAAAAAGTGTGGGTAGAGTATTTCCATATATTTAGAATGTTACTCAAATTTATAACATATGCTTCAAATTCAATAGCACTGAACAACCACTTCAACATCTAGTAGAAAAATATGTAAATAATGCACAAAAATGGGAGCTGGAAGACCACTTTGGGAATGTGGAAATTCCAGTGATGACTCTTTGCATATTCAAATCTGGATTCTATTCATTAGAATTGAACAAATGTCATAAATCATAATGATTATGTCTGTAAATATGACTGTCTGAAAAGAGTCCACTTTTAAACCCAGTACTCATATGGTCCCACAGGAGAATTTGAACAAGCTGATGACCAACTTAAGGAGCACTCACCCTCACTTTGTACGGTGTATCATCCCCAATGAAACCAAGACTCCTGGTAAGACATTTCTCATATCCAGACAAGCTCTGGTGTACTGGCTTTAGACCATGAAATGAGGCATGTGTATTCTCCTGTTTAGGGGCCATGGAGCACGAACTTGTGCTGCACCAGCTGAGGTGCAACGGTGTGCTGGAAGGCATCCGTATCTGTAGGAAAGGCTTCCCCAGCAGAATCCTGTATGCAGACTTCAAACAGAGGTCAGATTTTCTCACATGAATTATTTTAAGAGAGTCTTCTTATTTACTTTATTTTTTTCAATGAAAGAATCCTTTATACCTTCTATTAGAATTGATGAGAAGAAGAGAAACAAAATGAATAGCTTCTGTATTGACATGCCAAAAGTTGGATACCCTTTGAATATACAAAGAATAGATAAAAAGATATAATTTCTTGTTTATGTTTGTTAGATTACTCGACAACTATGTTGTTTCTATAGTAAGGCAGGAAGATTTCTTGTTGATGACAACAGCTACATCATTTATTTGTTTGACTTAAATAGATACAAGGTATTAAACGCCAGTGCTATCCCTGAAGGACAATTCATCGATAGCAAGAAGGCTTCTGAGAAGCTCCTTGGGTCCATTGACATTGACCACACCCAGTATAGATTTGGTCACACCAAGGTAATAATCTCTAAAACCTACCTGATGCTATTTCCATCCCTTTGAAGTTCATGTAAAGTTTCTGATCTGTAACTCTACCCATGCTCAGGTCTTTTTCAAAGCTGGTCTTCTGGGGCTCCTAGAGGAAATGCGAGATGACAAGCTGGCCCAGCTGATTACCCGAACTCAGGCCAGGTGCAGAGGGTTCCTGGCAAGAGTGGAGTACCAGAAGATGGTGGAAAGAAGGTATTCATAGGGACATCTTACTAAACCCCATCAGCCTAGGCTTTTTGGTTCTGAGTGCTGTTATCACCTGACTTTGAACATTTCTGTTCCTATCACAGAGAGTCCATCTTCTGCATCCAGTACAATGTCCGTGCTTTCATGAATGTGAAGCACTGGCCCTGGATGAAGCTGTATTTCAAGATCAAGCCCCTCCTCAAGAGTGCGGAAACCGAGAAGGAGATGGCCAACATGAAGGAAGAATTTGAGAAGACCAAAGAAGAGCTGGCTAAATCAGAGGCAAAAAGGAAAGAACTTGAAGAGAAAATGGTGTCTCTGATGCAAGAGAAAAATGACCTACAACTCCAAGTTCAATCTGTGAGTGTCAGAACCCATTTGTTTTAATCTGATGCTAAAATTTCAGTTCAGCAGTTGCTAAGGAAAAGTGTAGATTCCACCTTACTAAGGGATTTATTATCAATCTTCCCTAATTCAAAACTCCTTAGAATGTTCTATAAAATTTCATACACAACATTACTAAAAAGCACTGTGATAGGATTCCTTGCTGTTGAGAAGGCGAAAATAAAAGAAGAATGTTTTTCCTTTTCCCCTATTGTTTCCCCTAGCAGAATATGGGCAGGAAATAAGGTGATCTGTGCTCCCTAAGATTCTCCCTACTGAAAAATGCAAATAAGAGCAGTGAAAAAAGAATAATATTGACAATGAAGAAGGAGGACACTTTGTGATGAAAATGGATCAACTTGAAACCAATATTCTGAACTTTTATGTCTATGGTCCCCTGGTAACTTTCCTCTCAACTCTATCTTTGGAAACTCTCTAGTACCTGAAAGAATAGGATCATTGCAAGGATAATGGCAAGACTTTCTATAAATAGTATAAATTTTTATGCAAAGCATGAGAGATTGAGTTGATGTTCTTGTTCTCAGGTCCCAATAAATACCCAGAGACTTGGGAACAAAAAATTTGATCAAATGTCACAGTCCAACCCATTTTTGTGATCCAAATGACATGAGAATTTCAGTTGCTACGACTGAAATCAACAACAGGAACATTAAAGTTTACTCTATCAGTTTTGGACACATAACTAGAAAATTTAAAGAAAGATCAACTGTAAATACACTGTGACTTTCCTTGTCGTTTATGTAGACCAGGGTTTTCCAAATTGAAGAGAATCAAAGAATAATTGTAGGGGGTATCTAAGCTTGATCCAAGCATATTCCTCTCCTTTGAGTATAAAATGACTCCTTTTTAACATAATTCTATCAACTATCCATTTAATAAATATTTGGTGAAGTTCCAAGCATCAAGGATACAACTCTGAGCAAGAAATATGGTCCCTGCTCTCATAACGATTATAGTCCAACTCCTATCTCTTCTCATGAGAAACATGCTTGCTACTTCTATTAGCACCACTTCTAACATGTTCAGTTTCCCTTAGTTCTTCCAGGTACCTTTTAATTCTCAGCTACTTTGTCACTGTAGGGCATGTGTTCTCTTTAAGTCACTTTTCTGATATTACCTGTCCCTCCTAGCAACCTGGTAGATACCCAACAACTTTGTTTTTCATATACTAAACTTTTCTGGAAATAAATATTAAATGTAGAAAACTGACTGATCAGAAATTATATACCAACACATTAAATATAGATTACCATGTAGGGGAGGAAAAATTTTTCCTCAACCCTATTAGGGTCCCTGGCTGGGTGTGAAAATTAAATTGGCAAAAGATAGATTAACAGGAGAAAAGTAAACAAATTTATTGAATTTTTACATATAAATGGGAGCCTTCACAAGAAAATTAAGACTTGAAGAAGTGACCAGAACAGTAATCTTTTATAACTTTTAGACAAAGAAACAATAAATTTGTGAAGCACTGGCAAGACGAAGGGGCTTGGGCTAGAGGTAGTTAATGGTGAAGAAGTAACTAGGAAGATAGGGTTAGTTGAACAAAGTTTGTTTATACAGTCTTCTCGGCTCCCAAATTCCCATCTCTGGTAATAAGAAAGTTTTCTTTCCTTGTACAGAGAGGGTACCATTTGCATGCGAACTTTATGACCTGTTTCAGGGGAGAAGGGTGAGGAGAGAAGGTCAGAGTGACTTTCCTGCTTCTGCCATTTTCTCAAGCTCCTTCAGCTTAAGATTCTTAGTATGCCAAAGTGCCATATTTGAGGGAGTGTGTCCTGAACCCCATCATTAAAAATATAATGATATCATAATTTTACTAGAAACCATGACGTAAATTCCCTTTTTAAAAAAATCTTCAGTGCTGTAAGTGTCCAATAAATATTTCCTAAATCATGGAAAGCTAATAAAAATTAACCTAAGGCTTTTTAAAACACAATTTACTTGTTTATCTTCAAAATATTAGTAAAAACCTGAAAATGTCCAGAGCACTACAATATAAAAGTGTCTGTTGTCCCTTCTCAGGAAGCAGATGCTTTGGCTGATGCAGAAGAAAGGTGTGACCAGCTGATCAAAACCAAAATCCAACTCGAGGCCAAAATCAAAGAGGTGACTGAGAGAGCTGAGGATGAGGAAGAGATCAATGCTGAGCTGACAGCCAAGAAGAGGAAACTGGAGGACGAATGTTCAGAACTGAAGAAAGACATCGATGACCTTGAGCTGACACTGGCCAAGGTTGAAAAGGAGAAACATGCCACAGAAAATAAGGTATGAATCATATTCTGCTTTACTAAAATAGAAGTTCTACCGTCCAGTAAGCTGCTTTGTAGTAGAGACAATCCCTTCTTTAACCTTCTAGGTGAAAAACCTCACAGAAGAGATGGCAGGCCTGGATGAGACCATAGCTAAGCTGACCAAGGAGAAGAAGGCCCTCCAAGAGGCCCACCAGCAGACCCTGGATGACCTGCAGGCAGAAGAGGACAAAGTCAACACCCTGACCAAAGCTAAAACCAAGCTGGAACAACAAGTAGATGATGTAAGCCTAACATCATGTAAATTTTTTGTTTTAACTTTGCAACAAACTAAGTAAGCGTGAGTTTGCATTCTTATGGTGTAACGAGTACATTTCAAGTGTTTCCAATGAAGATGGGGTATAGGACAATATCCCTGCTACAAGAATTAAGATGGACACACAAGTCAAAAAATAAACAAAGTTAGTTGTAACAAACAATATGGGTGAAAAGAACTAGGGGGAAGGAAGGTAATGTGTTCACCAAGAAAAGCTGTACAAACAAAATGCATCTTTAGCTGGGCTTGAAAGGTGAGAGGCTGTGGGAAGTTATAGAAGAGAAAGTGTGTTCTGAGCAGGAAGCATAAGAAGAGCAAAGAAGCCATAATGACCCATAAGGTTTTCTCTCACAGGAGCAAGGGGGATTCCAAATAAGGAATGTGGAAGGTAAATTTGGCTTTAAACATGATCTGACTTTGAATCGAGAACCCACTGTAAATGTCTGAGTCAGGGAGGAATTGACAAAGACCATGTTTGGAACTAGTGCTAGTGTCCACCCCTTGTGATAAAGCACTGATCACATGGGTTCCAGTGGGAAGACAGAGGGGATGTGATGTCTCCCCAGTAGTTGACTGTAAAAATATGGTAGTGAGATACATTTCACCTTTTAAATGGTGACTCCTTGGATTAGGTAAATAGCAATGAAAATGGAATAGATGGGACAAATTTACCTGATTCTAAGGAAAATCAAAAGCATTTGCTGATTAGATATGAGTTAAATGTTTACAAGCTCAACATGGGACAAAAGGAGGTAACATCCCAGGAACTATATTCATGAATTATTCACTTTTAGCTTGAAGGATCTTTGGAACAAGAAAAGAAAATCCGGATGGATCTAGAAAGAGCAAAGAGGAAACTGGAGGGTGACCTAAAATTGGCCCAAGAATCCACAATGGATGTAGAAAATGACAAACAGCAGCTTGATGAGAAACTCAAAAAGTAAGCAGCAAGGACAAAGATTTAAATCATGGGGAACTTACTATTAATATTTCTGTGACTGACATAAAACGCTTTTCTGATAGAAAAGAGTTTGAAATGAGCAATCTGCAAAGCAAGATTGAGGATGAACAGGCCCTCGGGATGCAGCTGCAGAAGAAGATCAAGGAGTTACAGGTAAGTACATGATTTCCATCTGTCTAATTCAACCTGACAAAATTACTAGCACAGAGAAGCTCAGCTGTGCTTTTCACCACTCCTAGGCCCGCATTGAGGAGCTGGAGGAGGAAATCGAGGCCGAGCGGGCCTCTCGGGCCAAAGCAGAGAAGCAGCGCTCTGACCTCTCCCGGGAACTGGAGGAGATCAGCGAGCGGCTGGAAGAAGCCGGCGGGGCAACTTCAGCCCAGATTGAGATGAACAAGAAGAGGGAGGCTGAGTTCCAGAAAATGCGCAGGGACCTGGAGGAGGCCACCCTGCAGCACGAAGCCACCGCGGCCACCCTGAGGAAGAAGCACGCGGACAGCGTCGCTGAGCTCGGCGAGCAGATAGACAACCTGCAGAGGGTGAAGCAGAAGCTGGAGAAGGAGAAGAGCGAGATGAAGATGGAGATCGATGACCTGGCCAGCAACATGGAGACTGTCTCCAAAGCCAAGGTACCGTCATGCACTAAGTCTCAAAGAGATTTCTGTAAGACAGGTGTGAGTGAGGCTTTCCAGAACCATTAGTAATTGGCAGGAAGAGGCTATGGCAGGACAAGGTAGGAGACTGGTCAGAGGGAGGAGCAACTCAGGTGCGATGGGGCAAAGCGCTCACTGTTAATGGGAAAAGAGCCATACCCAAATGTGCACAGTGAAAACTTAAGCTCTTTCAAATAAAATTAGTATGATTCAACCATACATTTTAAGATTTTCTTAAAACACCTTACCTTGATTAGGCGTTTTTGTTTTTCTCTTAAGCACAAATACATAATTTGCTTCTCCAGAAAATCTCATGAGCTGAATCAAGTATCATTCTCACATCACAGATAAGTTAATTGAGTAAAGGCAGATACACAAAGTGATTTAATAGCAGCATGTTTAGACTATGTGTCTTGTTACTCTTCCCATCACCATCTAAGACTTCTGTTGTTTTTGTGTATTTGTAAAAGTAGTTTATTCTCAAAATAAATGAGTACTGCAGCTCCTATGGAATACTTGGGACTACTGAAAATTTCTGTGGTCCAAACACTCGTGTGAGATGGCTTCTACCACTTTTTGAATGCAGGGAAACCTTGAAAAGATGTGCCGCACTCTAGAAGATCAACTGAGTGAACTTAAGACAAAGGAAGAAGAGCAGCAGCGGCTGATCAACGACCTGACGGCTCAGAGAGCGCGCCTGCAGACAGAATCAGGTGGGCCATTTACCAGTGTTGACCTTGAATGATAAATTTACCTTGGATGCTCAACTTGCTGAAAAACTGCATTGAGTTACCTGAGATCACATATTATCTTCCTGGGAGGCACCTATTCTTATGAACTCATTCTTGACCACTGACTTTTGTTTTGTTTTGTTTTGTTTTGTTGGTTGGTTGGTTGTTTTCTTTTCTCTTTCTTTTTGTTTTTTGGGGGGTTTTGTTGTTGTTGTTTTTTGGTTTGTTTTTGTTGTTGTTGTTTTTTGTTTTTTGGTAATAAAGTGATCCAAAACATTTTAAAGCAGATTTTATTGTAGTAAAAAAGACAACAGTGTAGTGGCTACAAGAGGGTAAGGGGGGAGGGGTGGTAGAAGAGGAAAAGGGGATCAAATATATAGTGATGGAAGGAGAACTGACTCTGGGTGGTGAACACATAATGCAATATATAGACGGTGTATTATAAAATGTGCCCTTGAAACCTATATAATTTTACTAACCAATGTCGCCCCAATAAATATAATAAAAAATTTTAAAAGTTAACAAATAAAAAGTATATCCTCACAGTATTTATTTCCACTTTTCAAAATGATTCTAGTAATTATTTATTACTTTATCCTCATTAGTCTGTGTAACGTTATCCCCATTTTCAATATGACAAACTGTGGCAGTTGTCCAAAAATGCTTATTCCAGTCTTTTTCCTGAAGTCTTGACAATTGCTGGTAGCTACCACAGTGAAGGAGGGAAATATCCAGGACCGTAGTTCAGCCCAGGAACATCCAAGTGAGGTTCCTATTAATAGTATTTTGATTATCCAAATTGGAGCGTCGCTGCATTGACTCCTCCCTCTCCACTTGTCCAGCTTTCTACCACAGTTCAACCTCCCCAAGGGGGAGGTAACACAATGGAAATTGTTTTATGGGTCATCTGGACTATTAAAGTAATAAGCATATCAAAGGGCTGGAGAACCTCTTTACTCTTTCATATTTGTTCAAATATTGTTCTTTCTAGAACAAAGCTCAAAGTAAGGTTATTATTATTATTGTTATACAGGTGGTAAGCACACTTTGTGATAAAAAAAATGTATCCTCAAAGAATAAAAAATTCCTTGTAGTTTCTCTTTCTCAGTACGTGTTTACTCTTAGTATCTTAGTGGTGTGGGAAAAAAAGTGAAAGTTGATTCTTCTTAAATGTTAGAGATAAGGCTTCCAGGTAACCAGTTCAAATACTGGTACGGAAAGGTTTCCTTCTATTTTTAATATAGTGTATTTTCTGAATTATGGTGCTTAAAGAATTGGAGACAAATTTAACGGCCATTTAGTTTAGAAACTGATTAGTTATCCGTAAACCAACTCATTCTAGGGGTAGAAGGATACTTCATTGTTTCTCAATATAAAATTGCTTCCAGAATTTCTGCTTACAGAGAAAGTTGCTCAAAATCTCCTAAATTCTTTGTTTCAATCAACTTTCAGTGGAAGGTAAACTAGTACAACACTATTGCCTTAGACAAAAAACACTGGAATGTTTTTTTGGTTTGATTTATATTACTTTTCACATGTTTCTTCATCAATTTATATTGTGATCAAGTAATCTTAAATATCTCCCAAAATCATTTGTGCCATTCATAAGGATGTAATCTGCCTTAAATTGTCACATATTTCTCAGTTTTTGCATAGATTTTCTCATTAGGATTGAAGTAGATTTTGGTGGTTTGGTGTAATCCATGCTCTCCATCATGTTTCAGACTCAGTCCTCCTTTCCCTGCTCCAGTTTTTAATTAAGAGCTTTAATTTCCAAAGTAAGGTTGAGTTTTCTGTATCTTCGTCATTATATAGGTGAATATTCACGCCAGCTAGATGAAAAGGACTCATTAGTTTCTCAGCTCTCAAGGGGCAAACAAGCATTCACACAACAGATTGAGGAATTGAAAAGGCAGCTTGAAGAGGAGATAAAGGTAAGTGAGCTCTACCAATTGGTGTTGTTTTTGTCATTATCTTTGTTTTTGAGGTTATTTATGTTTTGCTTGCTTCTACAGATTTTTTTCTGGTGGCCTATAGGAGTTTAGGGACTAAATATCACTTCAAAGATATAAAACTAAGTCACTAATCTCTATGTTCTTAGGCCAAGAGTGCTTTAGCCCACGCCCTACAGTCCGCCCGCCACGACTGTGACCTGCTGCGGGAACAGTATGAGGAGGAGCAGGAAGGTAAAGCCGAGCTGCAGAGGGCAATGTCCAAGGCCAACAGTGAGGTTGCCCAGTGGAGGACCAAATACGAGACAGACGCCATCCAGCGCACAGAGGAGCTGGAGGAGGCCAAGTACGCTCTAGACTTAGTTACAATGGAAATGTCTGCATTAATAATCAAAGTATATCTGCTATAAGCACTAAATGGGCTAATGTCCACTGCTCCCAAAACAAATAAAAAACTAGGGAAAAAAATATGCATGAACATAAACTAAGCAAGGAAAACAAATACTCTAGGTTGTCTAAGGAAAGAAATTAAGCTAGAGGGTGGGGAAAGAAAGGACATAAGGCTCTGGGTGGTGAGCACACAGTGTGATATATGATGATGTATTATAGAATTGTATACTTGAAACCTACGTAATTTTACTAACCATGTCACCCCCAATAAGTTTAATTTTTGAAAAAGGGAAAGGACATAAGGCAACAGGGAGCTGAATAATTATTTTTAAGAAGGGGAACTTTTTACATCATTCTAGCTATACAAGTGTAGATAGAATAAGAGTTAATTGTACCCTCCTATGCCTCTGCTCCCTCTCAGCAACTAACAGAAATATTGGTTCAACGTGATAGGTTTAAGTTAGAGAAAAATAATTAGGCTTAAAGCACAGTTCCTCCTTTTGAGATGTGAAAATGTGGTTATGTGGAAAAGAGGGGGGAATAAGAACTATATTATTAAAGAGTAAAAGTAGACATCAAATTCTGTAATAAGAAGGAAACAAATTGTTTTATAAAGGACTAAATATTCAATGCAATAAAAAGTTCAAGGCTGAACTGTAAGAGGGAAAATCTGGACAGGAAGGGAACTGCTTATTCAACAGATAGTTTAAGGAGAGATCTAGATACTTACTCTGTGGCTGCTGTACAACCATATAGTTGGAATTATAGTATTTTGGTGGAAGAGATTCTGAGTGGCTCACTCAAAGCAAAATTTATATTGATTTGGGAAAGCTTTTTTAAATTAAAGCATTAATGAAAAGCTAGGAAAATAAAGAATACAATTAGACAAAATCAAGTATATTTTATTTGAATTCAGTTAATATAATATTTGAGTACTTAATATGTGTGAGAGCCTATAAGAAAACAAAGATTAGCCAAATACAGACTCTACCCTCTAAAGATCAAAATTCATTGGAGACAAGACATAAAAAGATAGTAATTCAAGCTAGTTACTAATATCCTATAAAGGAGTCATAAACCAGTTACCTTAAAGAGTAAAATGGTGGCTTGGGATGTTCATTATCTTCAAGCCAGTCTATGAAGCATGGCAATACTGAAATTTGGGTTGTTTTCAGTATTTGATTGGTAGGAGAGTGGGAATAAGTTAATACACAACCAGGCCTACAAAACAAGATTGAAAAACAAAGTATTATGGAGTCTGACTGTGGAAATCACTCTCTTTTAGTACCCACTTTGAAACACCCGATTCTGCTGATGGCCATTCACGTCTATTGTCCTTGTTTCACTTTTCAGGAAGAAGCTGGCCCAACGGTTGCAGGATGCAGAAGAACACGTAGAAGCCGTGAACGCCAAGTGTGCCTCCCTGGAGAAGACCAAGCAGCGGTTACAGAATGAGGTCGAGGACCTCATGATTGATGTGGAGAGAACAAACGCTGCCTGTGCGGCCCTAGACAAAAAGCAGAGGAACTTCGATAAGGTATTCTGTGCCAGTTTTTGCCTCAGTGTCCAACGTGATTGAAGATAGCCTGCTACTTTCAGTGTGCCTTATGGTATTCCAACCATCTGAGGACTGTTCTCAGTATCTCCTACTCCATGAGTAGTGGAGGGAGGGGGTGTCCTGTGGTTTCTACTCTTCTCATTCATAATTATTTTTCAATCCAAGATCATCTCAACTCTGTTTGAAAGTTGCCAGAACAGTAGTTTCATTCCATCAAACTTTCTCCATTGAATTTCGTGACCATTCCTTGCCCCTCAGGTCCTGTCAGAATGGAAACAGAAGTATGAAGAAACTCATGCTGAACTTGAAGCTTCCCAGAAGGAGTCCCGCTCACTCAGCACAGAGCTGTTCAAGCTTAAGAATGCTTATGAGGAATCCTTAGACCAACTTGAAACCTTCAAGCGGGAAAACAAGAATCTGCAACGTGAGTATATTTTACCTTTTCTTTAACAGAAGCGTTAAAAGAATGTTTTCCCTTACTGAACTAATGTTCATATTTTTTGTTCACTAACAGAGGAGATTTCTGATCTGACGGAGCAGATTGCGGAAGGAGGGAAACGTATCCATGAACTGGAAAAAATAAAGAAGCAAATCGAGCAAGAAAAAGCTGAACTTCAGGCTGCTTTAGAGGAGGCAGAGGTAGACACTTTATTGTACACTCTAAAACAATTAGGAGAGAAATTAGGGTCTATCGCATGCAAAAAGTGGTGAATCAAGAGAAAGGAAAAATAATTTTTACTCTGTGTACTAAGTATGGGATGAAGAGTTGACCGTGCATACAAGTAACATAAATATATGCCAGGAACTATGTCAGACACTGAGAAAGCAAAGATGAGGCCCCTTCTGTCAGGGGCACAATCTAGCTGGGGAAATAGAAGTGTGTAAAATCAACAACATCACATCGTAGAAATTTCTAAAACAATGGATTAAAGATGTGTTGTGTAGAGGGTGGGGGAAAAAAGGACATAAGGCTCTGGGTGGTGAGCACACAATGTGATATATGATGATGTATTATAGAACTGTACACTTGAAACCTACATAAAAAAAAGTAGGAACTAATTCCTATTTCTAGAATACCACACACTCCTATTCCCTGCTAATGTCACCTCTTGCTGTCATTAAGGCATCTCTTGAACATGAAGAGGGAAAGATCCTGCGCATCCAGCTGGAGCTGAACCAGGTCAAGTCTGAAATTGACAGGAAAATTGCTGAAAAGGATGAGGAAATTGACCAGCTAAAGAGAAACCACATCAGAGTCGTGGAGTCAATGCAGAGCACACTGGATGCTGAGATCAGGAGCAGGAATGATGCCATCAGGATCAAGAAGAAGATGGAGGGAGACCTGAATGAAATGGAAATCCAGCTGAACCATGCCAACCGCATGGCTGCTGAGGCCCTGAAGAACTACAGAAACACCCAAGGCATTCTCAAGGTCAATGGGTTGCAGAGATGGTCCCAGGGCAGTTGGGGTGACTGCAGCCCTGAGAACAAGACATCTCAATGATCGTTCATTCCACAGGATACCCAGATCCATCTGGATGACGCCCTCCGGGGCCAGGAGGACCTGAAGGAGCAGCTGGCCATGGTGGAGCGCAGAGCCAACCTGCTGCAGGCTGAGATCGAGGAGCTGCGGGCCACTCTGGAGCAGACGGAGAGGAGCAGGAAAATGGCAGAACAGGAGCTCCTGGATGCCAGTGAGCGCGTCCAGCTCCTGCACACCCAGGTGAGTAGACGAAGAAGAGAATAGTGAAAAATACAGAGGAAGGAAAATCAAATTCTTGCTCATATCTTAGTACTAAAAATGTATTCATCATGGAGGATAAAGTTTAGAACTAGTGTATTTTGTATTAATGATATTTTTGCGTATTTGGACTGTCACATCCTGACTTGATTGTTTTTAAATTAATTATGTCAACTCAGATAATTTATGGAAGAAGAAGAGGTACCAGTTAATGTAATTAACTAGTTTGTGATTTCATTAGAACATCAGGCATCCTAATTTCGCTCTCATGTACTTACTATATCTAAATTTGATATCATAACCAGAACACCAGCCTAATCAACACCAAGAAGAAGCTGGAGACAGACATCTCCCAAATCCAGGGAGAGATGGAGGACATTGTGCAGGAAGCTCGCAACGCAGAAGAGAAAGCCAAGAAGGCCATCACTGATGTGAGCACACTGAGCACTTGTTTTCCTGATATGGGTATGCGACCCACCATGACCACGTTTCCTTATTATCTTGATTTATTTGCTAATTAGGCAGCCATGATGGCTGAGGAGCTGAAGAAGGAGCAGGACACCAGCGCCCACCTGGAGCGGATGAAGAAGAACCTGGAGCAGACGGTGAAGGACCTGCAGCACCGTCTGGATGAGGCTGAGCAGCTGGCCCTGAAGGGCGGGAAGAAGCAGATCCAGAAACTGGAGGCCAGGGTGGGTCTCTGATCAACATATTTCCATCTCATGACAATACAACACATGATTTTGAATATGCAGCACTGCTAGATGATGTAGGGCATACAGAGATGAGAGCTATTCCTTGCTGCCCGAGCGTTCATAAGAGGGGTGATTAGACTAGGGCATCAAAAACTACATACAAAAAAGTAAAAAAGTAAAAAAAATACTACAGGTCATTTGAAGGGTAGACATCCATTAAATGAATGGATAGCAGTAAATGTCTTTCAAATGCCCATCTTCTTGCAGGTACGTGAACTTGAAGCAGAAGTTGAAAGTGAACAGAAGCGCAATGTTGAAACTGTCAAGGGACTTCGCAAACATGAACGAAGAGTAAAGGAACTCACTTACCAAGTAAGGAAAATGGCCTGTCTAGGTTTTCACCCTAGTCTGCAAGGGATCCAAAGTCAAATGTACAACAAAATATGATGCATTTGTTCTTTCAAGAAACTAACTCTTTAAAATATTATTTCAGACTGAGGAAGACCGCAAGAATGTACTAAGGCTCCAGGATCTGGTAGATAAACTGCAAGGAAAGGTGAAAGCTTACAAGAGACAAGCTGAGGAAGCGGTGAGTTCAGAATCCCTTGGGGTGACGGGGCAACCCCAGTTCTCTGAAATGTCCAAGCCAATTCAGTTAAAGCGATGAAAGAAAAGAAAGGTAAAATGAGGAAAGATGAAAGGGAAATGGTTCAATGAAGTTCTGAAGAATGAGAAGAAACTAACCATCTGATGAGCCAGGGGAAAATGTCATAGGAATGGGGAAGAGTGAATGCAAAGCTTTTGAGTGGGGAGACGTTTGGTTCAAGAAGCAGAAGAACAAAGGAGCTTGAAGTAACATGGGCTGAAGAGCAAGGTAGGAAGAGGATCTCAGGGTCTTCTAGGCCCTGATAAGAAGTCTGGCTTTTATTCTAAGTACAGTGAGACACTGGAAAGCCACGGGAGGGTTTTAAGTTGGGTGAGTCATGCCCTGGTTTATATTTGTTAAACACTATTTGGTCTACTATGTGGAGAATGATTGTCGGATAACACAGGTAGGTACAGCGAAACATTTTAGGAGGTTTTTCAGGTGGTCCTGTGGCTTGGATTAGGACAGTAGTGGAGTATAGAGAGAGAAGCTGAGATATTTTGGAAGTGGAAACTACAAAATATGCTAATAGATTACACTTGGGAGGTGAGAGAAAGGAAATCAAAGGTAATTCATCAAATTATGGTTTGAGTAACCAGGTGGGTGGCATATTACTTACTAAAACAGGGATCTAAGGGAGGAACAGATTTTCAGGGCAATAAGAAAACAGGAATGTTGTTTCAGAAACATTGTTTGAAATACCATTATGTACACAAGTGAAGGTGTGTCAAGTAAGCAGTTAATATTAAGTCTGGAGCTCAGAAGATCTCAGTTATGTTCAAACCATGGATTCTTAGCATTTCACCTTATCTCATTTCCCCAGTCTGTAATTCATCTGAAATAATAATAATAATAAAGTCATATCAATTTCCTAAGTATGGAAGTATGAATATACATACCTGTATATCACAAATTAGTTCTTCTGTTCATTTATGGTTTTTGTTTTTCCCCTGGCCTCTAAGGTGTGTGTGTGGGGGGGAGAGAGAGAGAGAGAGAGAGAGAGAGAGAGAGAGAGAGAGAGACTTAGTTAACGTCTCTCTAGTTACTACTTTGTTTATCTGTAAAAGGAAGATCTGAGGTTCTTTTCACATTCTGTTATTTAGTGATTCTAAGTTTTCTTAACGTTCTAAATTTGAATGCCACATTTTGGACGGTTCGAAATGAGCCTTTTAAAAGAGAATGATTACTAGAGACTAAACCAGAACTGGCCTTCTCAAATTCGCTGCTATGTATTCAAACACAATAAGAGACCACTCAGACTATTTTAGGAAACAATCAATTTCTTGTTTAATTTCTAAACTGCCTTAAGTGGCAATAATTTATACTCAAGGCTATTCGTTTGGTATAATATAGATTGCATATTGGCATTTTTAAAAGGTCTGGTTCCATTCTCAGGATTCTGGGGGGGAAAAAGAGGCTGGAAAACTGGCATATTAGGAGTAGCTTGAAGATGTTTAGAAGTTCTAAAAGCAGAACTTTTAGAACATCTTTAAGACAAATGTCACCTATCCTTGTTATCCATGAATTCAAGATACGTGAGAGGAGTTAATACAAATAATAATAATAATAATAATAATAATAATAATAATAAAGTGTAAGAGAATTTTTCTAGGTTTTTAAAAAAGTTTTACTAGAATGAATCACTTTTAAGTAAAAAGCAAATACAAGAACCACTGACCTAAGAAACTAGAAATTTGGAACCATATTTGCTCCTAAATGTATTTTCATTCATTCTCAGGAGGAACAATCCAACGTCAACCTCTCCAGGTTCCGCAAGCTCCAGCACGAGCTGGAAGAGGCTGAGGAGCGGGCTGACATCGCCGAGTCCCAGGTCAACAAGCTGCGGGTGAAAAGCCGGGAGGTTCACACAAAAGTCATAAGTGAAGAGTAATTCATTCTAATGCTGAAAGGTGACCAAAGAAATGCGCAAAATGTGAAGTTCTTTGTCACTCTGTTTTGTACTTACGGTTTTTGCAGATAAAAAATTTATTTGCAAAAAACTTGTGAGTCTCTTTTTTCCCCCCACTGTGTCAATTTACCTTTTTGTACATCAAATACAGAAACAAACATTTTGCTTGTATCTTCTGGAAAAGGATTTAGTCACCAGAAACATAAAGTGGTAGGAAGCAGCCAGGCCAATTCCGGGTAGGTAGTAAGTGCCCTAAAGCATAACTGCCCCTGTGGGAGCAGGTGAAGCTTAGAGGCTGACACACCTTAGGCATTCTGAGCATAGAGTATTTGGAAACCTCACTTGGCAAAACATCAGCTAGTTATCAGAAAAGCAGATTTGTTAATAAAATGAAAAGTCTTGATCCCAAAACCGAGTAAAAACAAAATAAAGCACTAATTACTGACATAAAAGAAAAGAAAAAGTAAAAAATTTAGATTAGACACTCAAAAGTTTTTAAAAAGCAAAACTCTGTGTAACTCACTATAACAATGTGATTAGGGATTAAATTGGGAGTAGGATCCCTTGAGAGGTAAATGCATCCTACAGACTTTCTGGTCATTTTTAAATAGAGAGGCGATTTTTAGGTTTTTGTTACCTACAGATGTTTAGTTGTCTGTTTTACTGAGCCTCGTCCCTTGTTATTACATTAGAATGATAAATAGAAATTAAGAATGAATATATTTTCAGTAATTATTCTTCTCTCTCTTTGGAAACTTCTGTATCTTTTACAAGGCTTCCTCCCGGGACTTCGGATAGGATAGGTCAATTAATACTTTTAAAAAGTCAGTTCCCTACTCTCATTATTTTATCTTTTGGTTACTACACTGTGCCTTTCTATAGTGCTGAGGCAATTATCATGATTATAATGTTTAATGTAGTAATATTACTACTACAGATTTACATGTGTTGAGGGCTTTCTGTTTATCTCATTTTGTAACAGACAAGGATCAAAGAAAATAGCAAGTATCTTATCTAATCAAATGATACAAAGGTCTTACAAGAATCATATAGAACCTATTAAAGAGAAACAAAACAAAATTAAATGGTTTTCATTATTACCCAGTAGGTTAAATTATTTAGCTGCACACCTCTGGACTTCAGCTCCTGGGGAAGATTCCCTCAGGGTTGTTCACTGATTTTCCCTCACTGATTTTCTACTGATCATTGGACTGATTTCTCTAACACTGCACCTTGAGCTGACTTTAAAGCAATTTATAAAGCAGTTTTTAACAATACTTAATATATCATCCAATTTTCTGCCAGAGGTTACAACGTAATAGTCCAATTCCATATTGCCATTTCATTTGGTTATTCACTTAATGAAGACAATGAATAGATACATAGACAAATGCTAAGCAACGAGGTAGGGTCTGATAACTAACCAATCCCAGTTGTACTCTCACCTAACACTGACCCTCCTGGAAAACATGGGATTTCTTATGCCCCTTGGAACTTCCCCCCACCTCTTGGCTTACACTGAAATCCGCCTCTCCCTGAAAACAATGCTTACCTGAAAGGTCTCTTAAGAGGTAACCATTATTTTCTCATGTTTTAAGAATAGTCCTGAGCTAGAAATGAAATCCACCCCCTGTCGATCCCCATTGCCACTTATCGGCTTATAGAAAGGTCTTCCTTCTTTAAGATTCATGCTATTCGGCTATTCTGCATACCTACTGCTATTGCATATTGACTTTCATTCATTAAGATTTTAGCACCTCTTGCCTTTCCACCCAATTCTTTCCATACATCTGGGAGACTTCAACATTCACGTGGATGATTCATCCAATACATTGTCTCCCACGCTCCACTGCCTTCTCTTCCACTCTGCCCCTTCCACAGCCTCACTCCAGAAAATGCCGTCTTCTAAGCCACCAAATCAAGCATCTCTTTCCTGATTTTCTAGCTTGTTGGACTATCCCCAGCATAATAGTTTTCAACACCATAAGCACCTCCAGTATTCTAGCCTTTTACTTTTTCGGTATTCACCATCCCCTATTTTATCTTTATTTCTCTCCCAACTAAGCAAAAATTCACCATCTATCATTTTGTCTACTCTCTTGACAATACCATAAACATCCTTGCCATCTCCTATGCTCTGTCAGACTGGAGTGTAAAAACACTAAACTTGAATGAATCTGAAAATTCACTGCTCTGAACTCCAGAGAAAATGGTACGACTATAAATTTCCTACCACTAACCCCACGGGGCATTCAGTGCTGGAGTTACACTGTCAACTTGCCCAACCACTCTATTGCTCTCTATTGCAAACCTTCTCCACTTGCCTCAAATCTCCACTTTCCCTTTTGCCCCTAGGAAATGATCTCACATCCTGCTTAAAAGAAAAGGAAATGCCATCGGATGGAAATGGACTTACATTTCTACTGCCAAACCATCTTCTTCCTTTCAATGTGGAGGTCTCTTTTCCAAATAGGGCCACTTCCCCTACCTGGCTCTGAATCTCATTCCCTCCTTCCTTCTTAGACTATTTGTACAATAGACCATCCTTTTTTTTCACTTTCATTCCCAATTTCTTCCACTTTACTGGATTCCCTTCCTTCCTTCCTTCCTTCCTTCCTTCCTTCCTTCCTTCCTTCCTTCCTTTCTTCCTTCCTTCCTTCCTTCCTTCCTTTAGGAGGGCACAGCTCACAGTGGCCCATGTGGGGATTGAACCAGCAAACTTGGTGCTATCAGCACCACATTCTAACCAACTGAGCTAACCAGCCACCCCTGGATCCTTTCTTAAGCTCTCCCTTGATCCTATTTTTTTCCCTCTAGTTATTGTCTCACTTCTCTATTTTCCTTGACAACAAAATTTCTCAGAAGAGTCATAGATATAGTCTGTCTCTGCTTTCTCACCTCTCTCCTTTTCCTCCACTCACTCCAATCTGGCTTTCACTCTGTACTCCACCTAAATGGATCTCACTAGGATCCTGTGAATTCCTTGCTAAATCACATGAACAAGTCTAAATCCTTAACTAAATCGGCCTTCCAACTGCATATTATACATCTGGTCATTCTCTCTTATTGGGAATATTCTCTTCCCTTCATTTCCAAAACTCTGCCGTGCCTTGGCTTTCTTTATAGTTCTGCCTCTCCTGCTTCTCTTTTCCTCTCCTTCATCAGCTCATTGGCCTCTGCCTAACTATCAGATATTTTTGTGAACTCAACGTGACGTGGCTCAAGTTTTCACTTTAGGCCCCTCTCTTCTCACTTTACATTTTCTCCCTGGCTGACGTCATCTGCTCCCTGGGCTTCCATTACCATCTGTAACCTACGAATTCCAAATTTATATCCCAACTCTAGCTCTCTGTTCTGAGCTCCAGACTTCATATCGCTACTAAAAAACACTTCAAACTCAACACAAATGAACTCATGATCTTCCCCTCCACTCCTTAAAACCTCTCTTGTATTCCTGTACTGTTCCTCGTTAGAGTAGATGGCAACAGTAACCACTCACTTGCTCAAGCTAAATATTTAGGAAACAGCCTTGAAATCTACCTGTCCTCCTTCACCCATGACCAATCAATGGTCATGTTTTTTCTTCACTACTTTTAAATACACGTATCTTTGAAGATCATCATCTTCTCTCTCTTTTTCTGCCATAGTCCGCATGCAAACTGCCATCATGTATTGCCTGGTCTCTCACACGTCTCTTCTTTCTTTCCACGTCTAAACCATTCTGGTGAAATCTAAACTACAGCCAGAGAGATCTTTTTAAAAACAATAATCTGAGCACATCATTCTCTAGCTTAAAACCATCCCTTTGCTCGTGGCATAAAGACTGAAATCCTGAAGACGACTCTTGCCCTGCTTTCAAACTTCACCGTATGATACTCTCCTTGTCCCTCCTTATGTTTCAAGCTACACTGAACTCCTTCCAGTTCTGGGAATATATTGTGAGTGTTCTCACATCAGGGACTTAGCATATGCTGTTCCCTTGGCTTCAAAGCATCTTTCTCACCCCTCACATTTATACTTGGACTAGATAAGGCCTGCTCATCCTCTAAATCTCAGCTTAAATTTCACTTACTTAAGAAAACCCTCCTAGACCCTCCAAAATAGGTCAGATTTCCCTATTATACGTTCTCTTCACCGATCACTTACTGAATTATAAATAATGTCCTTCTTCTTCATTAAAATGTAAGCTACATGAGTGTAGGGAAGGGGTCTTCTTCATCCCTGTATCCCTCCATTTGGCGTTGTGCTTGAGTAGAGTACATGCTCAATAATTATATTTTGAAAGAATGAATAAATGATGTTTACATACTTTTGAATTTGCTTCCTGCATGCCCTCCAACTTCTTCCACTTGGCAAATGTTTACACATTCTTTAAGTTTCAGCTTAAATGTTACTCCCTTTAACGTTTTATGAGTCAAAGCATCCATTCTTACATGTTCTATGATACCCATGTAGACTTAAATGTTCCTTTTTCATATTTTACTGTCACTGTCATATTCTTCTTGCTCCTATTGCCTCTGACCATAATGCCCATTCACCCTCTTTGTAAGTTCACCCTACTCATCCTTAAAGGCACCAGGCCAAGAAGACTTCACTAGTAGGAGGGAGACTCTCTCTAGAGCAATTACCTACTACTTTCTCCTGTTCAATTACCCTCTCCTGTCTTATCTCTTCCATTGAGTTATTCCCTCCTGTCTTATCTCTCACATTCAGTTATGGCATCTGGTCCATATCTCCTGCTCAGTTACTGTTTCTTGTCATAACTTGCTGTCTAGTTATGTCATCCTTTATTATCTCTCTTGCACATTTATTGTATCTTATCTTATCTCTGTTTCATTTATTGCAACTCGTCTTATCCTTCTTCAACATTTATTGCAACCTCTCTCATCTCTCCCAGTTATTCCATCTTGTTTTGTCTCTCCATTCATTTTGCACCTTGTATTATCTTTCCTGCTCACTTATTGTATCCTGGCTTACCTCTGCAGGTCAGTTATTCCTTCCTGTCTTATCTCTCATGTTCATTTATTGCATCCTGTCCTCTCTCTTTCTCTCTGTCCCTCCTTCACCCTCTCTCATTTATTGTATGTTGTCTTATCCCTCCTTTTTAGTTATTCCATCCTATCTTATCTCTCTTGTTCAGTTTTTATATCTTGTCTCCTCTCTCTCACTCTTCCTCCTTCCTTGCCTCTCATTTATTGCATTGTTTCTTATCTCTCCTCTTCAATTACTGCATCTTGTCCTATGTCTTCTGTTCAGTTATTCCATCCCGTCTTATGTCTCCTGCTCAGTTAATGCACCCTACCTTCTTTCTCCTTTTCGATTATTGCATCTGTCTTATCTCTCCTGTTCAAGGAAAGTTCAGACTTTAGACTGATAAATCATGCTGTCATCATTGACTTAGTCATTATCAATATCTGTACCTTCACAAAAATCTCAATTTCAAGCATCCCATTTTATCTCTGCACAAATTACCAAAGCACAAAAGGAGAAATAAATGATCCGAATAGGCTTAAAACTATTAAACAAATTGAGTCAATAATTAATAAGCTTCTCAAAGAAGCATGATGTCCAGAGAATTCTATTAGTGAATTCTACCAAACATTTAGGAGAAATTATACCAATTCTCCATAATGTCTTCAAGAAAATAGAAGCAAAGAGAACATTTTCTAACTTATTTTATGAAACCAACATGACCCTAATACCAAAACCAGATAAAGACATTATAAGACAGGAAAACTACAAACCAATATATCTCATGAACATAGATGCAAAACTCCCCAACAAAATATTAGCAAATTGAATCTGACAGTCTATAAAAAGAATTACACACCACAACCAAGCAGGGTTTATTCCATTCGATGTCTATCCAATACTTCCTCTTCTTCCAGCTCACCTCCTCCAGATAGTCCATCCCTGTAATTCTTTGACACCACAAAGACCACCTAACCATTGACCCCCACCACTTTTTCATTGTTCTGATATGTTCCCTCATATTCTCATTTCTTCTTCATCCAAGCTTAATTCTCATGGTCCAATATTATAATCACTCACTTGAAAAGATTCTTAACTCCTTTGCCCCTTTCTCCTTATATTTCACTGTTCATCTTTTCTGTGGCCATATCCAAGCAACTAAATTTACTGGAGAAAAGCATACAGACCTACTGAACTGGTCTCACTTTAACTTCATGATTATAACTCAATAGTTGTTGGCAAACCTAGGACATTTCTCACCCTCCAAAATGAACATTTCACGTCTTCCATCTGGATACCCACTACGTCTCTTCCACCACCCTCACTCTTAGCCAATGACCTTGCCTCACCCTTCATTGAGAAAATAGAAACAAGGAAATAGGAATGCCCTGATCTTCCCACCATCAAATCCACCAACTCACCTGTATCTTGCCCTCATTCTCTGTCCTCTTTCCTAATACATGAGGTGTCATTGCTTCCATCAGTGTCCATCCTTGCACTTGGCCTCTGGACTCCAGCCCCTCCTGCCTGTGACCCTGTATCATCCCCTCCTCTCTTGCATCATCAGTTTCCCTAACTCTACAGGATCCTTCTCATCAACACAAATGTGCTTGGCTTCTCCCATCTTTTAACAAACATACCCTTGGCCCCATGGCTACCTCCAGATACCACTTCGTTTATTAGCTACCCTTCTCAACAATCCTTTTGCTCTCTAATCTTCATTATGAAATATAAAACTTCCCCCTAGCTGTTGGGGTTCTCAGATGTCCAAGATATTGTAGGACAGAGACTGCTATGTCCCTTCTGATTCCAAATTCCTAACCCACAGAATTCATGAGCATAATAAAAAGGTTGTTTGGAATAATTTGTTATGCAGCTATAGTATCTGGAACATGGTCCAAACCACTATTATATTCCATCTGCATTGAAGCAATAGCCTGCTATCTACCCTCGGCTTCCCCTTGCTGCCTATAATATACATTCAACACGGGAGTCTGAGTGGCTCTTTTAAATCTCCAGTCAGATTACATCGCTCCACTTCCTAAATTTCCCCTCTGGTTCTCCATCTCATTCAGGTTAAAAGCCAAGGTCCTTCCATGGTTCCACAAGATCCTGTATTACCTGACCCTCCATACCCATCTGCCAGCCTCCACCTTGCCCGTTTTGCTCAGGACATAAGTCTCCTTGCTGCTCCTTGAACAGGTGTGCTCCTGCCTCAGAGACTTTGTGCTTCCTGTTCCATTGGTCTGAAACACTCTAGATAGTCATACTGCTTGCTCTTTCACTTCCCTCAAACTTCTACCTAAATGTCACCATGTTATAGAGGCTTTCCCAGATCACCCACATTGGTACAATACTCCCTTTGCCCTTTACTCTGCTTTAGCACTGGATACTATCTGGCACACCATGTATTGACTTGTATGCTTGAGTATATCCACCCCCACTCACTGAAATGGCTATGAGGGCATGGGCTTTGCCAGTTTTTATAGTAATACCCTGTGCTAGAACAGTGGCTGACACAGTGAACATTCAATAAATCTGTATTGAATAGACAAATGAGGAAATGACTGTACCACCTGTTAGAATGAGAACTCTATAGAGTGTAACAAACAGTTGACTTAAAAATTAATATGCAACTTCTTTTCAGTAGTGATGACCCAGAAATTTGGAGTCACAGAGAAATTTAAAAGAAGACAAACAATAGTCAGACTTTCCAAATCTCAGGGGGGTTTTTGGAGACCATGCTGTCATGCTGGGTACCACAGAAGCTAGGACACGAATATCTTCTCCAGCCTCATTCCCAACTATATTGTTTGAACACAATTTATATAAGAAAAACATAACAACAAAAATAATCTTGTTCATTGACATCTCCTAACCCCATCTCTCTTAAGCTCTTTGCTGCCACTTTGATTCCAAGTATGTTTGGGAGACGTGTCAGCCAGGTAAAGTGTCACCATTGTGGCATTTACCTCCAATTAGGAAATGTCTGCTTCAACAGACCCTGGTGACACGGTTCTAAGTATTTTATATATGTGTCTGTGTGTGTGTAAATTAAATGACATTACATATAAATTACATACCGTCTCCATTTATGATATAGTAATATAATAATCTATAATACATATGTTACTTATATAAATATTACAACCTTGAGATTACTTATGTAATCTAATTCATACAACTCTATAAGGTGAAGCAAATATAAGGTTTTCACCAGATTTATGTTTTCAATTGATTAAGAAGTACAAGATCACAGATGCCTATAATATTTCCAAATCTTGAGGATAATGAGGGAGAAATGCTAGAGAGAAGCTTTTATCTAGACTGCTTAAATATAATATCCAAAATCACTCTCCTTCCCACCCATATCTAATCATAAAGAACCACACAAATACAAGAAGTCTTAGTATTAATTTCCTGCATTTCCTATTTAGACAGTCCTCGGAGAAACAAGTCTAAAGGAAATGTCTCCTCCTGCATTGGTTCTCTTCTTCTTTATCCAAGCTCTGCAAGGTTTTCTGAGCCACTCCTGGTGGTCCACGCCAATCTCCACTACAATATTATTGTTGTGTTTTAGAGCTTTCAAGCTCTGAATGATCAATCTACCTGCAATAGGTCAAAGCTCTGACTGTTAAGAAAAGTAGGCCGAGTCTCATTAGCTATACCTGTATAACTCAGCCTATGTGTCTTGGTCTCATTCACAGTTTCTCCTTTATCTTTCAGCTCCAAGAGTAGTACATGTGTTTGATAACATTTATTATGCCTATAATTTACATGTTAAGTTGCAAAAGAAGTAAAATAAGTGAGTAATCATGAAAATCTTAAATTAGAGAAAAATCAAGATGTTTCTTCTTTCTGGTTTAGAACATAACATTTTTGGTAAATCATTAGACTTCTATGAATTAGTTCCAAGGAGATTTTTAAAAAAAATCTGACCAACTAGTCCACATTATTGAATCAAAAGAAATAAAAAGTATGAACGATTCAATCTGTTATGTGTTAAAGAGAAATTCTAAGTCAATAGGATGTATAAACACTTTAATCACATTCATCAGTAATTTAAGCTAGCAGATGACAGTCAAAAATATCACACCAGATCTTAGGGACATACTTAGACTAGATAGATTTCCTGTCATATTTAGCAACAGCTGTGTAGGTGGCAAAACCACCAGAGCCCAGATTACAAGTATCATGCACATATGTGATGGCCCACTTATCATCTTAATTCACAAAGAGAGCATTGTGGATCCCGTGCCTTTCCTCCCCCCTTAAGTAAAAATATGTAGTACCCACCTCGTTAGAGCTACAGTTAGTCGTGAGGATGTGCCCATGAGCTAGGAATGCATGTTTGTGTCTCCTTCCATTATGCAGTGGAAACATGCACGGAACATCATGTTGTCCCCCATCCTCATGTTGTCCCCCAACAGCATCCTGTTGTCCCCTCAGGGAAAACATATGAGCTGGAGATATCCATGGCAACTCCTCCAGAGAAGGAACAGAGTGTTTATATCTATTCTAAATCCTTATGATTCCACCACTGGTTCGTCACCACTGCCTAATCTAAGAATTGACTTTCTCCTTCATGTTTAGGCGATCAGACTTTAAAAGAATCGACTGCCAGGGTTTCTAAACTCTGGACCTGAGCTAGGAATTTTCTGCCTTAATATCCATCAGTCACTGCTTCCCATCATAGCATCAGATCTAAAATTCACCCCAGCTTCTTAGTGGCTCTAAACACTAACAAATCAATTCATCCTAAACGTCTCACATCAGGCTGATTCTGTCAGACCAATTTTATAGGCAGGAGAGTAAGTGGGAACCTGGCTTTGAATTCTGTGATGAATGATGCAAAAGCAAACCTGGAGAAACACCCTTAGAAGCTCTGAATCCCCATCCCCTATCAAATGCCTATAAAAAAAAAAAAACAACCCCTAGATCATCCTCTATCAAATTATTTATAGGTGACAACAAATATTTCTAATTATATCCATTCACGGCCACAGTCAGTGAATATTGTGCAAAGAGATTGCCAAAAAAAGGTTTTGCCAAGTAGTTTCCCAGATAGGACAGCTGAGGTGGCTGCTGTGTTGGCAGAATGGTCTCTATAAAAGTGGAGTGGAGATGCCTCTGTCCTGTCCGTCCTCAAAATTCTTTAAGGTATGTATACGTGGAAGAACACTTGGCTAGTTTTACATTCCTGATAATTATTAGTCACTTAAGGGAGATGGCTATTGTTTCCCAAATTCTAATTTTTCTTTCCAACATTCCTAAGAATGATATTGTGCACATAGTTACTATTATTTTGTGATTAAATGAGAAAAATAAGATAAAAGAATATGCATTCCCCTGTTTGTTTTTTCTTTCAACAGTAGTTGTCTGCTTTGAGCCTGCCATCTTCTCCATCTGGTAACACAAGAGGTAAGAGTAATCTATTATTACGCTCCTAAGAACAAAGGCATCTCTAAATGTCCATGTCTTAAAGAGCTACCATGTTATTTCTTAATTCAGTATTGGGAATAAGATACAAGGAGCAGCTGCTCTTTAAACATGGCTTCTCATAAAATTTTGACTTTTGAGATCATTTAAGCACACAAAATTTAATGACTCTTCTCTTTTACATGTTGTTAGACCTTCCAAAAGAATGCAATGATCGCATGCAATATTTAATGTGAACTACTACTGCAACTTAACCAATAAGGATATATCAGAGAGATGGAGTGGGAATATCAACACTATGTGATCTGGAAGTCAAAATTTCTAGATGCCAAGCCAGGCTTTTCACTGACTCTAGTTTCCTGGGTCAAGCCAGTTGACATTTATGCATCTTGAAATAGTGTGTTGCAGTGGAATTAGCACTGACTCTGGACTTAGGAGAACAGGGTTCATGTCCGAGCACCACCCCACCACTTTATACCTCTGTGACACTGAATGACCCTGCCACTCTCCTTAGTTGAAGGAGCCTCAGTTCCCTCATCAGTAAAATGAGGAGGCTGTGTTCTAGGTGACTGTTAGGGTCCCTCCAGCTCCTGCCATCTCTGATGTAAGTCGGGGGCTTCCAAGGACTCCTCCCATAGAACAAAAACATTTAAAGGACCTCGCCCAATTCCACGTGTCAGGACCTATACTTTCTGTATTAAGAATATACATAATATACATACATCCATTTAATAATTATTTCATATGAGTTTATATTTAATATATCAGCTTATGCACTTAGAAAAGAACAGGACACACTGTGTAGGAATGTTGCTTGTTGAACTTGAGGCAATTATCACCGTGCAAATGGATTCAAGGACTTGCCGTAACAAGCCTTGAAACACAGAAACAAAATACAATGTAATTAATTGAATTACATTTCTCCTTTGAAGGAAAAAAAAACCCTAATATTAAATTCTAACATCTGTCCCCTGAAACTGTCTAAAAGACTTTTACAAGTATGAACTACATTGATTTCAGAGATATAGTAAACAGCAAATTCCATATCTAACATTGTGTAAGTTGAGAGGAAGTTTAATGCTGATGATAAAAGACCAAGATTCCTGGAAAGCCTATAAAAGGTTGAGGCAGTTGTCATTGTCAACCAAGACATTGTTTTCCACAAACCAGCCCCTCTTCTGCTCCACAAAGGTCACCTTGTTTAACCCTGGTCACTCATCCTCTCCTTGCCATCAGGGCAAGAGGACTTACTTTCTCACAACTAATTTCTCAGTGGGAAAAAAATTAAGTTTATTTTGGCTTGAAACTTTATATTGGCTACCCATTTCAGAAGAGATTTTTAGAGGATTGGTATTTTTAAGATGAGAGGAGGAGGGAAGGAGAGAGGGCGGGAAGAAGGGATGGAGAGAGAGAGAGAGAGAGAGAGAGAGAGAGAGAGAGAGAGACCTACAACAATAAGAATCATAAAAATGATTGGTATGTTACAATCCAGCTAAAAACAAAGGAAAGTATAGACTAAAAATATACAATCGCTACAAAAATTTTATTAAAAATTCATTTTTTTCTCCAAGAAACTTTTAAAGTTATGTTTCGTTTAGACAATATTTCTGATTTTCACAATTTAAGAATTGATAAAACATACTTAATTTCGACTTAGGACAAAGTCGTTTGTTAGATTTTCAGTTTTTGTTGTACTTATTTTTCCCTTTATTTACCTAACACTTGTCAGTTAACTGGGAATTTATTTGTGCTAATTAGATGTTTTCAACCTGGACTATGTCCTCACTGAACAGATGTACCTTTTCAAAAATCCAATTTTAATAATTTTTATGTCTCGTTTATACATCCAACTTTAATAATTTGGGGCAGGAGGAAAATTTGCCTAAATATTTGAGTTTTTAAAGTAGGTCCATTTAGATTGTAAAGCCACTTTTAACAGTTATTTTCCATTTCTTTGTATCATCACTATGTCAAAAAAAAGGGGGGGTGATGTGGAAAAAAGGAAAGAAAAGAAAAGCAAGCAGAAAAAGAAAAGCTTCTAGACACACTTGGGGCATTACAAACGTTGCTGACTGAAACGTCAATTCCTCCATGTTTCTCAGCTCATAGAGAAGACACAATGGAGGCTTTAAAAAGCCAGAAAAATTAAGCTACTAATATGAGGCTTTCGAAGCAATGAACTACTCGTTCAGAAACTTTACATGGTGTACAGGAGTGAGGCATAAAAGCAAGGGTGAGGAAGTAAACATGGCCAATCCAGCAAAGCACGTTAATGTGAGAGCGACAGGAGACTGTCCACCCACACCCTGGGGCATCGTCCAACTCTGTTTCTTCCCTCTAGGTCCACCTGGTGCTGTGCTGCCATCCATAACCGGCAGCCATGAGTAGCGACGCAGAGATGGCTATTTTTGGGGAGGCTGCTCCTTACCTCCGGAAGCCTGAAAAGGAGCGCATTGAGGCCCAAAACAAGCCCTTTGATGCCAAGAACTCTGTCTTTGTGGTGGACCCTAAGGAATCCTACGTGAAAGCGACAGTGCAGAGCAGGGAAGGAGGGAAGGTGACAGCCAAGACTGAAGGTGGAGCTGTGAGTAAAAAAAAAATAAATAAGTAAAAAGGAGGGGGAGGTGTAATTGACCTTTGAACCCTTTTCTACTACTTAGTTGATACACACAGGCTTCTCCTTTTCTTAACAGACTGTCACAGTTAAGGATGATCAAGTCTTCTCCATGAACCCTCCCAAATACGACAAGATCGAGGACATGGCCATGATGACCCATCTCCACGAGCCCGCGGTGCTGTACAACCTCAAAGAGCGTTACGCAGCCTGGATGATCTACGTGAGTGCCCCCTTGGACCTCACTGTTCCATAACTCCAAGTACTCTGTTAGCTAAAACACACTGGACTTTATTTTCAGACTTTGCTACTGCAGTGTTATCTCAAGACCCATCATTTGGTTAGTGTTGTAAATCCTGATGTATTTGAAAATATGTATGTGGAAAGCCATCTCCCTAATCCTGAATTAGCTGAAAAACTGCAGCATTTTGTGCCACGGTGGGTGTTAGAGGGAGGCAGCAAATGAATGAAACCATGAAGCCTTATGGGAACTAATGCAGTACTTAGGTCTCTCTCTCCATAATTCCAAGGCAGATTAATGAGGTGATTACTGATTGAGCAACCATGTCATTTCCTACAGACCTACTCAGGCCTATTCTGTGTCACCGTCAACCCCTACAAGTGGCTGCCGGTGTACAACCCCGAGGTGGTGTCTGCCTACCGAGGCAAAAAGCGCCAGGAGGCCCCGCCCCACATCTTCTCCATCTCTGACAACGCCTATCAGTTCATGCTAACTGGTGAGTGAGTCCACAGTTACAATTTTTATAGCCACTTATAAAATATGTGTATATTGATAACACAGAAGACATAGGGCCAGTATTTGGAGAATAAAATGTTCAGCACGAACATAATAATAGAACTAATAAAATTGGGGAAATATATTTAGAATGAAATGCACCAGGTCCAAAACTATAAGGAACTTTGCTTAGATTTCTATGCTAAAATCCAAATTAATTAATGCAAATTACAGCTCAAAATCAACTAAATGTAGGCATCAACTATGCATTTTAATTATACCTAACATATCATCTCTCCTAAAAAGTAAACTTTGAAATCTCTTAGAGATAAGTTGCCACAATTACTATATAAAACTTCAGATTGGACATTATTCACATCATGACAGCAGTTTGAACTATGAACTAGGACATGAAACTATTATTCATCCATCTACTATTGATAGTTTATTCTCATGGGCAATATGGTGAAATAATGCATTACATATTCTATCACACTAAAGGTATTGGGAGTTTAGCACACTGATTAATTAGCACATCTTTTTGTTTTTACTTAATTACTTATTTTTAAAAAGTATCTTGTGAAGAAAGCAAAGCACCAATTGATACAGTTATAATTTTGGGGTGAGTGGGGGCTTTTTTCGTGTTTTTTTTTTTAATTTATTTTTTAAATTTATGGGGTGACAATTGTTAGTAAAATTACATAGATTTCAGGTGTACAATTCTGTATTACATCATCTATAAATCCCATTGTGTGTTCACCACCCAGAGTCAGTTCTCCTTCCATCACCATAGAGTGGGGGCTTTTAAAAGACAATTTTGAGTTTACAACATCGGTGTTAATCTATGTGCTAAGGTTCTTTTTTTTTTTTTTAAACATTATCTTCAGCTTCAGTTTCTCATTCACAGATCGTGAGAACCAGTCAATCCTGATTACGTATGTACATTTCACGTCTTCTTTTCTGTTGAGTTTTGATCCTTGCAGTGGTTACTACTACAGCCTTAGATTCTGACTTTTTCTTCTGTCTGGACTTGACAGTGGGGAATCTGGGGCAGGGAAGACTGTGAACACCAAGCGTGTCATCCAGTACTTTGCAACAATTGCAGTCACTGGAGAGAAGAAGAAGGAGGAACCTGGCAAAATGCAGGTGAGTCTGACAGCCAGAGTCAGCATCAAGACTGCCAGGGCTCTCAGGAAGTCTGGAGCCCCAGATGTGAGGACGGCTCTTGCCTTTGCAGGGGACTCTGGAAGATCAGATCATCAGCGCCAACCCCCTCCTGGAGGCCTTTGGCAACGCCAAGACCGTGAGGAATGACAACTCCTCTCGCTTTGTAAGTCTCTTGGTCTTCCCTTTCGTGCGAGAATCAGCACTGCCTCTTCTGTAGCAACATCTTTTCTATTTGTTCCATAACTAGAGAAATAGTGTCTGCCTTTTAATATGTACAATAAGTCCTCCTTTGCCTCTTTAAGGGTAAATTCATCAGGATCCATTTTGGCACCACAGGCAAACTGGCTTCTGCAGATATTGAAACATGTAAGTAATAATAAATATTAGTGATTGAGAATCTTTTTCTTTGGGGTACATATTAAAAATCTTGTTCTTAGCTATGTCATGTGAACTTTCCAAACACCTCATTTTCCACTGGGGCCTTTTCTTTTCATCTCACTTTCTAGATCTGCTAGAAAAGTCCCGCGTCACTTTCCAGCTAAAGGCTGAGAGAAGCTACCACATATTTTATCAAATTATGTCCAACAAAAAACCAGAGCTGATTGGTAAGAAATAGCTGCGATTGATTTCTGCCAAGAAACAATACCAGCCCATCTAAGAAGTTCCCTCTGAAGTGTTGTTGATGACTAAAGTAACTCTGTCTGTATTTACTCTTTTCCATGTGCTCAGAACTGCTTCTGATCAGCACCAACCCATACGACTTTGCCTTTGTCAGTCAAGGTGAGATCACAGTCCCCAGCATTGATGACCAGGAAGAGCTGATGGCCACAGATGTAAGTCACAGATCTTTTCCAGTACACAGCACTCTCCTCTATTAGAGTGGATAATCAGAAAGACTGTAACTAGGCAATACTATCTTTCAGGCTTTCCTACCCCTGGGATGAAATTACAAGATATTGCAATGCGACCCTTCCCCCCACACACACGTATTAGAAACTTTAAATGTCTGTAATAAATGTTAGGTCTCTGTCAGTCCTTGGATAATTGGCTTTTTTTTTCTTATTTCATCAGTCATTTTTGGTCAATTTTTGTACTCCAATAGCGATGCTTCCCTTTCATTTTATGCCAGAGTCTACATCCAAGAATCTGAGAAACAGCTATAATATTTTTACATTTTTTGTAATAGAATATGAAATTCCCACAGTTCCTCTATAATCGAATGTGAATATGAACTTTCTTTTGAATATACCTCCGTGGGCTAATAATATAATTCTCTCCTGCCTATGCAGCATAAGAAGAAATGGATTGTCCATCTGAAAAATACTCTTTTGGGGACTCCATGCAGCCTTTACATTTATTATTGAAACTTTAGATTCTCTCCCCTTCCTCTTTTTAAAAATTTTTAAATTAAATTTATTGGGGTGACATTGGTTAGTAGAATTATATAGGTTTCAAGTGTACATTTCTATAATACTTCATCTATATATTGCACTGTGTTCAGAGTCAGTTCTTCCATCACCATATATTTGACCCCCTTTTCCCTCTTTCATCACCCCTTCTCCCCCTTACCTTCTGTAACCACTAAACTGTTGTCTGTATCTATGAGTTTTTGCTTATTTGTGTATCTTGTTTGTTTGTTGCTTTCAGTTTTATATCTCGCATATGAGTGAAATTATATGGGTCTCGATTTTTTCTGACTTATTTTGCTTAATACTTGGATAGGAGACCCCCTCCTCTTTTTTTTAAGGATTATTACTCTGGTTTATTTTCTTTATACATCTTTTGCATTTTCTTTTAAGGTTCTGAATAGTCAAATTTCTTTGATTATTCTTAACTTTTACACCAGTGGGAATATCTCAACATTCCCAAGATAGGATTGAAACTTGCTTGCAAATATACTTTTAAAGTATTATTTTCAAGAAGTCTACAAACTAGTTGTGTGCCTTTATCTTATAAATATCAGCTCTTACTCTCTATAACTTATTACTATATTCATATGTCCAAACGTGATACGGAGTTGAGAAATGCTCCTAGTGACAGAGGTTAGACAAATGTAGCAGTCTTGCTCCAGGACTTCTGTAATAAGGTCTAGGTTCTGTAAATAGGTAGTCAGTGAGCAGAACTGAACGGCAATAATCTGAGGAAAGCGTCTTAGGAGACAAACATGGTAAATAACCATACCTTCTTCTACCTTCTCTGATGCCTGCCCCCACTGCATAAGCCTTTTCAAAGCTTAGCATGAGCAACTATGAAGATAATCAAAATCTGATAGAGGAAAAAGATGCAAAAGTATTTCAATAAAAGGAGAAAAGTCTTTCCACAAATGTCTCTTACCTACATGAATAATTGTCAGGTAAAGTTCACTGCCAGGAGTCTCATGCTCAGCTGAGCTGTGATCTGGTATCAGAGAGGCAGGTGGAGAAAAACTCAGGCCACTGCTGTTGTCCTCACACCCTCTTCCCAACTGCATCCTTCATGCCCATTAGTGTGGGAAGGTAGACTTTGATTATGTGTTGGGTTAGGACAACATAGGAGAAGGAGGAGCAAATAGAGATTTGTGAGGCTGGAGAAAAGAGCAAGGAAACCCATGAGACAATAAGTATGTGTGGCAAGGCCAGGCTCATGTGGAGAGATGATGAAAGCACTGGCTTTGGTATCCAAAACCATGGCTCCGAGTCCTGGCCGAGTGAGTGTGGACAAGTCATCTAACATCTTTGCTGTCCGCATGACTCAACTTTTACTGTCTAAATACCTCTTGGTGTTGCTACGTGGAGCAAGATGTTGATGAATCTGAGTGTCTTTCGAAAATGACAAAGTGTTAGTCAAATATAAGACAATGCGTGATGAGGAAAAAAGTAGGGAGGAGTATCTTGAGGCTTCCATGGCGATAATTGTGAGGTGAGTTAAATCCAACTCTTCCCACAGAGTGCTGTGGACATCCTGGGTTTCAGCTCTGATGAAAAGGGGGCCATTTACAAGCTGACAGGAGCTGTGATGCATTATGGGAACATGAAATTCAAGCAAAAGCAAAGGGAAGAGCAAGCTGAGCCAGATGGCACTGAAGGTACCACACCCTGTGGATATTTTTCAATTAACAGAATTGACATCATCAGCTCCTCAAAGGCATGGACCATGATTTTACTTTCTTTGACTTATTGAATGAAAGGAAACGGTATCAAGGGAAAGAAATGACACGCACACTCACTGCCTGGTGTTTTACATGACTGAGCAGACTTGTGGAGATATGATTTCTGCCCATTCCATTCTTCATTGGCTTATTGCAAGCTAGTATTTGCTATGTGATTAAAACTTTTTTTATTCCAGTGAATAAACTGTGTGCCCACGTGCACTGTGGGAAAAAAAAAAAAAAAACAGATCTGAATTTTCCTATCACTATTTATCTAGACTAGAGTTTCTCATATCATTTTTATCTGTGGTCCACTTTAGCTGTGTTTCAAATATCACACAGAACATCAATTCCCCAAGTCTCAAATTATCATTTTTTTAAAAATGACTGGAATTAGCAATGCTTTTGAAACAATATTAGCAAATGAGTTGATTTTGCCACATTTGTACATACTACTCTTTGAGCAAAACTTTTTTCCTGTGTCATTGTCATTCACACCTTAACTTGTGTAAGCCAGGACCGGTTTCACCATTCTTACCTTGTTCATGCAGTTGCTGACAAGGCAGCCTACCTCCAGGGCCTGAACTCTGCTGACCTGCTCAAAGCCCTCTGCTACCCCAGGGTCAAGGTCGGCAATGAGTACGTCACCAAAGGCCAGACTGTGCAGCAGGTAAAGATGACTTCACACCCTCTGATTCATTTGAACCACAGAAGACTCAAGGGTCCATCACTGTCTTCAATCCAAAAACTAAACTACCGTTGTTCTTGAAGGTGATCAACTCGGTGGGCGCCCTGGCCAAAGCCATGTACGAGAAGATGTTCCTGTGGATGGTCACCCGTATCAACCAGCAGCTGGACACCAAGCAGCCCCGGCAGTACTTCATCGGGGTCTTGGACATTGCTGGCTTTGAGATCTTTGATGTGAGTTAACAGGAACTTTGTAGCAGGAAAGTTTACAGATCTTGCTGCTGCTGTCAATATTGGAAAATAGCTGTCCTACAAACTAACTAGACACATGAAAGAAGACTAAGTTATTTAGAGCATTCAAAAGTATCTTTACAAAAGTACAAAATGGAATTTATGCTAAAGAAGGGTCTTCGAAGAGATACGAAAACTAGTAAATAGGTATAAATAGGAAAAGAGAGTTTTAGTCTTGCAAGTCTAGAAGTCTCAAAAATGATCATGAAAGGTTAAAATAGTCAACATCTATCCTGGATCCAAGCAGATGAGTATAGAAACACTTCCTTAAATTACTCTGAATATTTAAAAGATGTCCTCATTTAACAGTATTTTGCCTCATATCCGTGATTTCAGGCAGTTACATGGAAAGCAAAGTACTGAGAGTCAATTCTCCCTTGTTTAGAATTATTTCATATGTTAAGAAAACAATCTGAGCCTTCGTAATTTAATAAACCAAAATGCCTTAAATTCAGAAGGAGATATTAGTAGTATACAAGTATTAAGTATACAAATACTTAAGTTATGAGTAATTTCTAATGTTTATATTTTCTCTAGTTTAATAGCCTGGAGCAGCTGTGCATCAACTTCACCAACGAGAAACTGCAACAGTTTTTCAACCACCACATGTTCGTGCTGGAGCAGGAGGAATACAAGAAGGAAGGCATCGAGTGGGAGTTCATCGACTTCGGGATGGACCTGGCTGCCTGCATCGAGCTCATCGAGAAGGTCTGTTTGACGTTTCAAGCCTTCAAAACATGAAAAACAAATAGTCCACCTTCCTATGTTTAACTGCACTCCCCATTTTCACAGAACAAGCAGTGATGCCTTATGACATACTTGTGTACTCCAATCAGTTGTGAGGTGCGTCACAGTGATCTGTTCTTAACGAAGAAAGTAATTTGTAGAAAAATGATTACAGCACACACACATACACAGTCACGTTTATCCCTCACTGTTATTTTCCCTCACTGTTATTCCTACATGATTTCATGCACATATGAGAAAGAAATGAAATCACAGCTAGCCTTCTGCGTATTTTAATTAACTCTGGTGAACTCATGATGGTGTATGGTGTATATATCATCGTTCATGTGTGTTAAGGCAGGATATGTCAAGCTATCTTAAAGGTTGGAAGGTTAACTCTTCAATTGTTACAGTCATTAAAACTTTGATGACTACTGAGTAAACTAATAATGACTACTAAATAAACACCGAACCTCTCTATAGCCTTACCTGGAAATGAGCCCTGACTTCTGCATTATCAAGAGGGTAAAGCAATAGTTATATCAGGTCTGAAGATGTTAAAACTCATCAAACAATCATTAAACACCTTCAAAAGTGTAGTGGAAACTCAGCATATACCTGTTGGTATCAATAAGGCATCTCTGTGAATCCTACCATAAGCAGTGGAAAAAGCAAATGCAACTGCCCTGGAGGAAAACTTCAAAAACTAATGTCAAAATTCATAAAAATATGCAAGATGAGAGCGTAAAAGCAGAGTAGGTGTGCCCAGTTGGAGAGAAAGATATTTTAATTCGATGATATAATATCTCTAGTATTCACCAAAACTATACAGTCCTCAAAAAAAGGCATCTCTGTTTTTTTGTAGTATTTCAGTTTCTGGAACACTGAAAATAGTTGGGGAAGATAATTTGTGACTGAAGCAAAATCATCAGTGTAGAATTTTCTACCAGGCTTTCATATCAATTTTGACACTGAAAAGAGTCAATCTGCTTACAAAGCAAAACCAAATTAGCATCACTTAACTCCACAGTGGTGGAGAATACAGCTTGAAGTACAAAGAGTTTTAATGCTACAACATGAGACGAACTTTTCTACTGGGAATGGATCATTTCTAGTCATTATTCATAATCTCTCTTCTCTTTATATTTTTGTCATGTCTAGATTTGCAGTGAAGGAAGTTACACTGTCAGTAGGAAAGAAAGTATTTAGATATATACACTTATGGAATAAAGAATCCAGCTTTCAAATGGTAGCTTTGGAATTTAATTTTCTACTCTGCACATAAAGTTTGTCAAGTGGCACAGATGGGCTTCTTTTTTTTTAATTGAGTTTTCTAGTTAACATATTTCCCATATGTCCTTGGTACATGATTGCTTCACATTTCAGTAGTAGAGAATAGGCTATAAAGTAGTATCATGCCTATTTAATTTCTTATCATGCCAAGTCTTCTTTTGGAACGTTATATTTTCAGGTTTCCACCAAGTACATAAATTACTGGAGCATATTTTTCTGAGGGACTCATCATTGTCCCATTTTTCCTACTCTTAGCCTATGGGCATCTTCTCCATCCTGGAAGAGGAGTGCATGTTCCCCAAGGCCACAGACACCTCCTTCAAGAACAAGCTGTATGAACAGCACCTGGGCAAGTCCAACAACTTCCAGAAGCCCAAGCCTGCCAAAGGCAAGGCTGAGGCCCACTTCTCGCTGGTGCATTACGCGGGCACCGTGGATTACAACATCGCCGGCTGGCTTGACAAGAACAAGGACCCCCTGAACGAGACCGTGCTTGGGCTGTATCAGAAGTCTTCAATGAAGACTCTGGCCCTCCTCTTCGCTGGGGGAGCAGCTGCTGAAGGTCATTTTTAATATCGTGAATATGTTCCTCGAGTCACAAACCAGAAATATACTATTTATCAGGGACAGATATACTTATAGCAAGACCTAACATGAAAATACCGGCCAATATGGATCTAATGAAATGAAGTATATTTAATAAGTGTGCTACCGTCTTACGATCATAGACTTTCAGAAGTAAAATTGACACTATAGATCATTTAGTCTATGGTTTCCTTTCACCAGTAAAGAAACAGAGACTCAGAGAGCCTAAGTGACTTGCTCAGTATCATACAGTTCATTTCTACCATATTAATAGTATTGATTCCTTCAAGGATCCCACTAAGTTGGAGATGAGGAAATTGTTTGTCAGGGCACTAGTGCTTGAGAAATTGAAGTTCTGTTCTTTTACGTTTCCTAACATCAGTAATAGTACAAGTAATAGCAGAAAAATATAGACAAAGAGGAGACAGGACTTCCCTGCAAGTCAGCAGAGGTTCCCCTACCTGACACCAAGCCGGCAACTTTGCCTGTTCTCTGGCGGATGTGTGCACCAAGGAGGCACCACGACTCTGTCTCCTGGGCACTTCCTCCAGGGGAATAGACTTTGCTGATTTGGATTAGAGGAGTCCCATCCCTTCCCCAAGTATACTCTTTTCATACACAGTTCTTCCGTTGTTGGTGTTGTTTTACCGAATGCTTATAATGTGAGCCAATGCTTATATTTTCCAAATCTAGAGTTGAAGGAGGAGAGATATGGAAAGACGAATAGGAACGATAACAGGAATGAGTGCAAATTTAAATTCCCAAAGGAATTTTGGCAGCCCTGATGTCGATGGCTAGTACTTAAAAAAGGCTGTTGCAAATCATTTTAATTATTTTATTTTATTTTTCAGAAAGTGGTGGTGGTGGAAAGAAAGGTGCCAAGAAGAAGGGTTCTTCTTTCCAGACAGTGTCAGCTCTTTTCAGGGTACAGTATATTCTTGAATTCCAAAGGGTTGCTTATGTAAAAAAATTAAATTATCATAACTGTGCAAGAACTTTTAAAGAAATCTATGGTGAAGCTGAAAAAAGTACTTATGCACTAAACAAAATCTGAAAAATATCTCAGGAAAAACAACAAGAAGCGGACCCACAGTGCGTCTCTTCACATCAAACCTGATGATAAATGAGCCGTATCCTCTCTAAGCCCCAAATCTGAAATATCTGGCATTAAACAAATTTCACATGAAATCAAACCCTCTCTGAAAAGCAACCACTGGTTTCAGTTACATCTATTTTGTATGACCAAAGTCTCTATACAAATTTTCACTGATTGGCAGTGATTGAGAAAAATAAACTAAAGTTGACTGTTTTGTGTAACCCATAATTTTCTATCTATACTTCATGTATATGCTTTCTCTTGGCTGTCATTATTTGTTCTTCATTGAGACAGCTCATTAAAACATGAAATGGGAGCACATTAACCACAGGTCATTCATTGTCAGGGACTCGCAAGTCGATGGAACTAGAAACTATTTTCAAATTTTTCATATGGTTTTATAGGAGAATTTAAATAAGCTGATGACCAACTTGAAGAGCACTCACCCCCACTTTGTACGCTGTCTCATTCCCAATGAAACTAAAACCCCTGGTAAGATATTTCTGATACCCAAATAAGACTTCAATGTGACTTTTCCTTAGACTTTTATACAGAAAAAATATCTTCTTTTTAGGGGCCATGGAGCACGAACTTGTGCTGCACCAGCTCAGGTGCAACGGTGTGCTGGAAGGCATCCGTATCTGCAGGAAGGGCTTCCCCAGCAGAATCCTCTATGCAGACTTCAAACAGAGGTTTGTGTCTCATTATTTATTCCTTTCAATTTGCTAGTCTACATCAACATTGCCATATCACTCAAATATTTTTCAACTTTTCCTTGAACACTGAAATGCAATTATTTAAAATGTGATCATAAAAGAAAGGAGTCTTGGTTTATATTATCATAAATGTTTCATCATATCTTTGCAAGTTCTACACAAAGCACTGATTGATTATTTGAATGCATTTGTCACCAAAAAAATCAATCTATAATTTTTTCAATGATAGCTACCAAGAGTTCCACCTCTTTTTAATTCAGTGAAGAAAAACCACACTTTAATATCCTTTTTATTCTGACAGATACAAGGTTCTAAATGCAAGTGCTATCCCAGAGGGTCAGTTCATTGACAGCAAGAAAGCCTCTGAGAAACTTCTAGGGTCTATTGACATTGACCACACCCAGTACAAATTCGGTCATACCAAGGTACTAACAACGTAAATTGCTATCTATCATAATTTCATCCCCTTTGGACTTTCTCATGAATGGAAATAACGTATTAAATTGGTTCTTTGGCAAGGTTTTCTTTAAAGCTGGCCTGTTGGGAACTCTAGAGGAGATGCGAGATGAAAAGCTGGCCCAACTCATCACACGCACTCAAGCCATGTGCAGAGGGTACCTGATGAGGGTGGAGTTCAAGAAGATGATGGAGAGGAGGTAAGGGACCAAGTACAAGTCCTCTTCCATTTTCACAGTTGAATCCAATGCATTCATTACTTTTGTTGAGGGATGGTCACTTTCCACATTCTTTTTCATTTGCATCTTTTTTTGTTTCTTACAGAGAGTCCATCTTCTGCATCCAGTACAATATCCGTGCTTTCATGAATGTGAAGCACTGGCCCTGGATGAAGCTGTATTTCAAGATCAAGCCCCTCCTCAAGAGTGCGGAGACAGAGAAGGAGATGGCCAACATGAAGGAAGAATTTGAGAAGACCAAAGAAGATTTGGCTAAATCGGAGGCAAAAAGGAAAGAACTTGAAGAGAAAATGGTGTCTCTGATGCAAGAGAAAAATGACTTACAGCTTCAAGTTCAATCTGTGAGTATTAAATATTGCATAGTTTAGCCATATCTTACATCATCCAAACAATATCTGACTTGATATGAGAATTTTTTAAATTTAAGGTGTATAAATAAATGGTTTCCACTGAAACATTTGTTGTAATTGTTTACCTTTCAAAAATACTAAGACACAGACCTAAAGAAGCGATAGATGCAAAGTCACAAATTATGCTGCATATGCTCATATGTACATTCATACATCATTTGGCTGTCAGTGAGCAAAATAATAAAAATATCCATCGACATTTTCCTTTCTTTATAGAATCGTCTCTTGGATTAGAATGTTCTCTCCTCAGTAAATATTTTTTGCATAAAATAGAAGTTATATTTTCTTTATTGGGACAGAAAAATGAAAGAAAGCTGAGTCTTAGCATAAATAAGTGACTTTTCCAACGTAGCAAAGGTGCAAATTTTGCCAAAAGGCTCATTTTCCTGATTTAACTTTCCATGCATGGATATTTGTAGATCTGTTATTATATTTTATCAGAAGATTGAAATTACTAACATTTTGTCCTTTTGATTTTAAAAGCTGGCAAGTTAGTTGGCATATGTGTTGACCAAACTGGTTCAGTCATTGAGGTTTCCACCTTTTAATAAATTTTGTGTATTTGCAGATAGAGCTTAGACAAATGAAAATATTTAATTTCTCCCTTTAGGAAGCAGAAGGTTTGGCTGATGCAGAGGAAAGATGTGACCAGCTGATCAAAACCAAAATCCAGCTCGAAGCCAAGATCAAAGAGGTGACTGAGAGAGCTGAGGATGAGGAAGAGATCAATGCTGAGCTGACGGCCAAGAAGAGGAAACTGGAGGATGAATGTTCAGAACTGAAGAAAGACATTGATGACCTTGAGCTGACACTGGCCAAGGTTGAAAAGGAAAAGCATGCCACAGAGAACAAGGTACAAATCATGATTCCTTTCAGAATATTTACAAATGCTAGCTTATTACTGAAGTATTTTAATTGAAAGTTTATCTTAAAACTATTGAATATGAAAGGAAAGTACCATCATAATTATGTCATCTTTTTAGTCTTTACAATTTCTATTTACCTTGACCTTTATCTCCCATAGGTTTTAGCCACATATGCCTGAGTTAGCTTGTAGTTTCTCTTTTCTATCAGGCTGACGTTGCTCTAAGATTATTACCAGGTTTTTCATCAAGATGACAGGATGTCATTAACATTCCTGATATTTGTCCAAATCTAAAGGTGAAAAACCTCACAGAAGAGATGGCAAGCCTGGATGAGACCATAGCTAAGCTGACCAAGGAGAAGAAGGCCCTCCAAGAGGCCCACCAGCAGACCCTGGATGACCTGCAGGCAGAAGAGGACAAAGTCAACACCCTGACCAAAGCTAAAACCAAGCTGGAGCAGCAAGTGGATGACGTAAGTGTGAAAAACACAGTGTTTCCCCTTAAGAGGAAATAAACAATTGTAACGCGTAACCCTAAGTGATGCTCATTAACTTTTAGCTGCTGTTGGAAGCAATAATTAATGTTTTCAGGCTATTTGGTGTATCTTTTTCAATTGCCCTGTGTATCTTTGAAAGCTACTAATATAGAGTCCAGTGCTTAAGAACCGAAGTAAATAAAACGCATTATAAATTTAGCTTGAAGGATCTCTGGAACAAGAAAAGAAACTTCGTATGGATTTAGAAAGAGCCAAGAGAAAACTGGAGGGTGACCTAAAATTGGCCCAAGAATCCACAATGGATGTAGAAAATGACAAACAGCAGCTTGATGAGAAACTCAAAAAGTGAGTGCGATACAATTTAATTGTAACCTGCTTATTACCTGTCATTTCAGATGAAATATATGCTTTAAAGATCTCTAAAATATTACTTCATGGCATATGTAAAAAAAACAACAACAATGATATCTTTCACTATTTTATTTAATGAAAATAGTAGATTATTGACTTGCAAAACATGTACTGCTCACTTCTTCAACACCAGCAGTATAAAGACATTCGATTATAGACAGAAAAGAAGACTGTTGAGAGAATTGACTGTGAGCTAACGTGATGCTCTTCTAACAGGAAAGAGTTTGAAATGAGCAATCTGCAAAGCAAGATTGAAGACGAACAGGCCCTTGCGATGCAGCTGCAGAAGAAGATCAAGGAGTTACAGGTAAGTATATGACATCCACCTTCTCTGGGCATTACACGAAGCAAGGATGCCATGTATTCAGGTTAATATTGATATGTCACCCCCAGGCCCGCACTGAGGAGCTGGAGGAGGAAATCGAGGCCGAGCGGGCCTCTCGGGCCAAAGCAGAGAAGCAGCGCTCTGACCTCTCCCGGGAACTGGAGGAGATCAGCGAGCGGCTGGAAGAAGCTGGTGGGGCAACTTCAGCCCAGATTGAGATGAACAAGAAGAGGGAGGCTGAGTTCCAGAAAATGCGCAGGGACCTGGAGGAGGCCACCCTGCAGCACGAAGCCACCGCAGCCACCCTGAGGAAGAAGCACGCGGACAGCGTCGCTGAGCTCGGCGAGCAGATAGACAACCTGCAGAGGGTCAAGCAGAAGCTGGAGAAGGAGAAGAGCGAGCTGAAGATGGAGATCGATGACCTGGCCAGCAACATGGAGACTGTCTCCAAAGCCAAGGTCTTTCTTGTCCCCTTTTCATCTTTATTTGCAACAATTCAAAACGATCAAATTTATATACAACTACATCTAATCCAACTGTACAAACTTAAGATATTATCTCAAATATTAAGATTATTTCTAATAGACATCACTATATTGAATTGAACCATTTTGGTTTTCACATCTTATTTGTAGAAATCACTTTAAACGTTGCCACTAACATCGTGAGAGAATGTAAATACAGGAAAAACATAAACAAAGTACCTAAAAACCACACTCTACATGATGCAGAATCTAAATGATGCTTATGCTTCGCAGTCATTTCCAATATCATTTTTACAATAATTTATTTATTAATTCAGACAAAATTATGTACCTCTACATCCAAGGCATGTGTAGGGCTTTGAGGTTGTTAGAAAAGTAAATAAAATGGAACTCCTTTCCACAAATACTCACAGCTCTCCAAATCCCAGACTTATGAATCGAAATGTCTCATCTTTTCTGTTTGTGCTTCTCACCACAGGGAAACTTTGAGAAAATGTGCCGCACACTAGAGGACCAGCTTAATGAAATGAAAACAAAGGAAGAGGAACAACAACGCTTAATAAATGAATTGTCAGCCCAGAGGGCACGTTTACATACAGAATCAGGTCAGTAAATAAATGCGACCAGCCTGTGGAGTGGTAAAGAATGAAAGGCAAGCCTCCACCTGTGTATACCTGTCAAACACAAATTACTTCTTGAGCCACATACACCCATTTACCATTGATTTGTTATTCTTTCATCTTTTTATTGTGAGATGGTAAAAAGAATGATTTATAAGGTATCATTGGGGTGGGGGGAGGAATCAAGCTCCCTGAGCAGAGGAAATTTTTGTTGCCTCAGCATTACTCAAAAAAACCCAAACCCTAAAATACCAAAGAAAACGCACACATTTTTGAAAGAGCAGGAAATAACCTTCCCAACGGCCTCAAAGCTCTTGAGTTAGTCTTTCCATTATATGAAATAAGAGGTCTAACGTTATTTAGTTCTTTCAATTATTCTTCACCTAGGTAACAGAACAAAATCACTTATGTTTTGTCTTTCACAGGTGAGTTTTCACGACAGCTAGATGAGAAAGAATCTATGGTTTCTCAGCTATCCCGAGGCAAACAAGCATTTACACAACAGATTGAGGAATTAAAGAGGCAGCTAGAAGAGGAATCTAAGGTGAGAATTCTCCAGTTGATATTTTTAACCACTTGAATTCTGCATCAAGAAGACACTATTGAACTTCACACAGAGAATATGGATGATCAGAACATAAGCTTACATTGCACACTTTTTGGTTGGTTCAGGCCAAGAACGCCCTGGCCCACGCCCTGCAGTCCGCCCGCCACGACTGTGACCTGCTGCGGGAACAGTATGAGGAGGAGCAGGAAGGTAAAGCCGAGCTGCAGAGGGCAATGTCCAAGGCCAACAGTGAGGTTGCCCAGTGGAGGACCAAATACGAGACAGACGCCATCCAGCGCACAGAGGAGCTGGAGGAGGCCAAGTACGGGCTCTTAGTGGGGAGGGGTCAGAAAGAAGTAAATGTTTAAAAACAGCAAAGGAAAAATGAAAGAAAGAGAATATTCCAGACATGGAGACAAGTGAAGGATTTCAGCCCATTTTATTGCAGAGTGGTGGATTGCACCGTATTCTCCTTAAATCCTAGTGCATGTCCATGGAGCGTGGGCACCCTCTCCCCATTCTGATCCACTACAAAAGGATCTTAAATTTATTTTCAGCAAAATGAGTTAATAATTATCAGCATACCCTTTATGAATCAAGTAGAATTAATTTCCTTTAATATGAAGAGAAATGAAGACATTGAGACTACCTGGTACATTATTATGAACATTATAATTAACAGTAATTAGTTTATCCCCACCTGGAGTATTGGAAATTCAGAATAAGACCCTCATACTCTGTCATTATTTAACTAACCACCAGAAAAATGAACTTCTTCACTAATAACACACAGTTTGTGGAATAAAACTCATGGGAGTTACACCTAGAAGGAAAATAACCATTATGTCCCCAGTGAAGGAAGCTTCTCTAAATTTGATTTATCTTAGTAGTTGTTAGAACTAGACAGAATGAGAGATTTTAGCAGGTGGACTATTCTAGATTAGAGTGTGGGTTGGGAGAGGTGAGCTGGTGAAGGGAGCAGTAAAATTGGAGGATATTTGAGAAGTGTAATAATGGAATAATATTTATTGTCTGGGCTGACTAAACCCAGAAAGTTACTGATTAATTGTATGACCTTGAACATGTTACTCTGGGCCAGTTTCCTCATTTGTAAAGAGGACCATACAAGAAAATGTTTAAGGACCCTATTCAATGCTAACATCCTTTGATGATGTGACTCTTGTTCAAGGTTGTCACATCTTCCTCATCCCCATATCCTCACATTTCTCAGTCAGCTAAATCTTTCTCCACCTCTCCACCTCCTCCTCTTCCTCCATTACCACACATACAAACAAATGGCCTCGTAAATATATCTGACAACCCCTGAGATAAAGATAAAAATTCTCTAGGGAAAACAGAATTCTAGAAGAGATAAAGTGGGTGCTGAGAAGACATTTTAGAAAACCTTAACTTATAGACATACGAGCAAAGAATCTTGGGAAAAAATATGTTTTCTTAGTCAGCAGCTTTATAAAGTTGCCTGCAGTAACTTTGATTCTGCTCTTGGTCACTCACACTGACCAACTTTTCAGGAAGAAGCTGGCCCAGCGTCTGCAGGACGCTGAGGAACATGTGGAAGCTGTGAATTCCAAATGTGCTTCTCTAGAAAAGACCAAGCAGCGGCTCCAGAATGAAGTGGAGGACCTCATGATTGATGTGGAGAGATCTAATGCTGCCTGCGCGGCTCTTGACAAGAAACAAAGGAACTTTGACAAGGTAGACCACAGTGACCAGCTTCCTAGGGGGAAACTGGAGTGATTCTAGGTTACAGAGACTTAGTTCTGATGTACTTCCAGGTCCTATCAGAATGGAAACAGAAGTATGAGGAAACTCAGGCTGAACTTGAGGCCTCCCAGAAGGAGTCCCGGTCTCTCAGCACGGAGCTGTTCAAGGTGAAGAATGCCTACGAGGAATCTCTGGATCACCTTGAAACCATAAAGCGAGAGAATAAGAACTTACAGCGTGAGTCTTTGTAATCATTCTATTCCAAAAATGGCAGGGAAGTATCTTTTCAATGTTTCATTTCTCTCAACTGAATTTGGTATTTTATTATTAAACTATAGAGGAGATTTCTGACCTAACCGAGCAAATTGCAGAGGGAGGAAAGCATATCCATGAATTGGAGAAAATAAAGAAACAAATAGATCAAGAGAAGAGTGAATTACAGGCTGCCCTAGAGGAAGCAGAGGTACATGTATTGTTTGCTCACCTGTGCATTATAAATAAGTTGAAAAATTAATAGCAACTGAGATGAATCATGTTGCAAACTTTTAGGGGATAACTCATATGATTCAGTGAGAAATACTGACTTGTACCTTGGGAATGAAGAAGTAATAGGCTGAATTAAGATGTATGAAAATTTATGAGTTTTTTTAATGCCTTCTTGAAATTATCATAACTGAAAAAAAAAGTTCTTTGAACTTTATGCTTAGGTAAACCTAAATGTTGCTTTTTCTAAAGGCATCCCTGGAACATGAAGAGGGCAAAATCCTTCGCATCCAACTTGAGTTAAATCAGGTGAAATCTGAGATTGACCGGAAAATTGCTGAAAAAGATGAAGAAATTGATCAGCTAAAGAGGAACCATCTCAGAGTTGTGGAATCAATGCAGAGCACCCTAGATGCTGAGATCAGGAGCAGGAATGATGCCCTGAGGATCAAGAAGAAGATGGAGGGAGACCTTAATGAAATGGAAATTCAGCTAAACCATGCCAACCGTCAGGCTGCGGAGGCAATAAAGAACCTTAGAAACACACAAGGAATACTGAAGGTACATTGGGATAAACACACATGGTGTCATACAGTCTGAGTATGATTGGTAACTCAATTTTTAATATTTTAGGAGGACCAAATGCCATACATCACCTAAATAATATGGTGATCAGTTGAAATTTTTATGTATACAGCTAAAGAAGAGCTTAATTCCGGAAAGCACAGGATAGAGTTGACTTTGTTGTCTGAAGAGAAGACAAAGTAGTGAGGGGTGAGGAGACAGAGGAAGTGATGAGAGAGTTTTGTTACATGCCACTGCATAAATCACTTCATTTATCTGGACTTCATTTGTTTAAAATACACAAAATAACACCATTAGACTAGCTGATCTCTAAGGATAATCTCCTGATCCAAAATTTTGTAGCTTAAGCCATAGTATTTTCCTATGATTCGGGATCTAAAATAATATAACATCATGTTCTTTTGAGCAGGACTACTACCCTAGGCTACAAAAGATTTGTCATTAAAGGGACTTGCAGATTTTTCCTGTCTAATCATACTCTAAGATATTAATTTAAGATCAATGTGTGTACATGACATTAGATTTGTATTTGCTTTAATTGGAGCATAAGCAGGAGTCATTTTCTTTCTGTGTAGGACACTCAGCTACATTTGGATGATGCCATCAGATCCCAAGATGACCTTAAGGAACAACTGGCAATGGTTGAGCGCAGAGCTAACCTGATGCAGGCTGAGATTGAAGAGCTAAGGGCATCCCTGGAACAGACTGAGAGAAGCAGGAGGGTGGCAGAGCAAGAGCTGCTGGATGCTAATGAGCGTGTGCAACTATTGCACACCCAGGTAAGATTCAGGACTACGGATAAGCAAATGTATTCCCTAAAGATGAAGATAACTTGAGAGGATAAGCTTGTTTGTATAGTAAGGAGTGGTCTTGGCAAGAATCCCTTCCTGGAATTCTGGAAAATGTACATCAATAAGTACATCCTGGGTCCTAGCTTGTTCACAAGTATATTTATGGGCTGGCATAATCATGTTCATTTGAAATAATTTTGAGTTCTAGAAAATTTGTAAAAAAGCACAGAAGACCCCCTAACAATCACCATACATACAAGATAGGTGGACATTTTGTCTTGCAACTCTAAACTGCATTAGATAGCAAATAAAATAGAGAAAGAATAAGCCACCATGTGTGCACACAAAGCTAAATTCATGGGATATAAAAAGAAGCTGTTAAATTCAAACTCATGGAGGTGATCATTACTGCTAGCTAGCATTTGTTGTTTCTAATGGATTCGTTACATAAAAGGTGGTCTATCCTCACAATAGCTCATATGCAGCCATTGTAGTACGTAGAAAGTTAAAAAAGCAACTTAAAAATAATACATAAATCATGATATTTTTTTTTTGTTGTTAAAAATATCTAGGAAACATCCAGAAGGGTAAACAAAAGGGTTATCAGTGGTTATTTCTGGGTAGTAAGAGGACAATAACTATTCTTTGTCTCTTTTTTTGCTAATTTGTATGTTCTACTATTACAATAAACATTATTGTATACTTTTAAAAGTTACAATATAAGTAAATAGCCATCACAGAAATGTTAAAATCACATACTATAAATAATTTTATATCCAAATTAAAATACACCATTTTTCTTACTCAGTATTAGTACCCTTGAATAGATTGAATATTTCAAATATTATCACTTTTCCAAAACATAAAAGATTCTTGGATCATTTTTGTACCATTAATGATGCTAATCTTAAAATATATACTTAAATATATACTTTATACTTAAAATATAGAACCAACAAATATGAATGAACATCTAAAAGTTAATCATCAATTATTCATGAGCTGTGTGGTGCTACACAGTACAGCACTTTACATTTTTTCCTGGGGAAGGGGTAGCGCTTTATGCTTATAAATAGCCACTGATAATTTTCAAATATCTTTGATATCAAAAATTAAATTCTACCTGGAAGAATTCCAGAGAATTTTTATTAACAGAAATATGAGTAGAAAGAAGAGTAGGCATAAACATAAAATCAACTTTTGATTTGGTTTTTATTCTGAACATTTCTTAGATAAATAGTTTATGCCTATATACACTAATAAAATTGATCATGTAAATATTCATAATTAAATGTGCTTTTCTCCTTTTTTATTAATTTAAAACAGAACACCAGCCTGATCAACACCAAGAAGAAGCTGGAGACAGACATCTCCCAAATCCAGGGAGAGATGGAGGACATTGTCCAGGAAGCTCGCAACGCAGAAGAGAAAGCCAAGAAGGCCATCACTGACGTGAGCACGCTGAGCACTTGTTTTCCTGCTACGGGTATGCGACCCACCATGACCACGTTTCCTTATTATCTTGATTGATTTGCTAATTAGGCGGCCATGATGGCTGAGGAGCTGAAGAAAGAGCAGGACACCAGCGCCCACCTGGAGCGGATGAAGAAGAACCTGGAGCAGACGGTGAAGGACCTGCAGCACCGTCTGGATGAGGCTGAGCAGCTGGCCCTGAAGGGCGGGAAGAAGCAGATCCAGAAACTGGAGGCCAGGGTGGGTCTCCATCACTTCACTCGATTCCCAGACTGTTCATGCAGCTCGTTAGAGCCACTTGTTAAACACCTTTGTTGTCTTCCAGGTAAGGGAGCTTGAAAATGAAGTTGATAATGAACAGAAGCGCAATGTTGAGGCTGTGAAGGGTCTTCGCAAACACGAGAGAAGAGTGAAGGAACTCACTTACCAGGTGACCAGCCTTTCCATGTTTTCCCAATTTTATTTTCAAGAAAAGAAAACAAAAATGAGTTGTTTTCAAATATTGACACTATTTATTTGCTACCTTTTTCATTTCAGACTGAGGAGGACCGCAAGAATGTTCTCAGGCTGCAGGACTTGGTGGACAAACTACAAGCCAAAGTTAAAGCGTATAAGAGACAAGCCGAAGAGGCTGTGAGTATCTTGAAAGGTTCAGGAGCAAGTCCAGGTTTTGTGGAGCTTCAACGTTATAGAATTTAAGAGGCTTTTTTTAAGGCAAAGAATATAAAATTGAGAATACAAAATTAGGTATGAAAATGAGTATTTATTTTTGAGAAGGAGAACATTTTACCATGAATTATTAGAGCCTTAGAGATTCAGGTTCATTTCTTCTGAGACCTCTTTAAGCAATTTTCCAGACTTGTTAACACAGAAATGCTTCCTCGTTACAAAGCAATTCTCTCCCTATTGAGAACACTCTGCAACTCCCATCTGGGGGTGCTATATTCCCAGCCCTCATAAGGGCTATGCAAATGAGGGCTCTGAAGTTTAACTTTTATTTAACTTCATGATAAATCCATCTCAGGACATTTCTTTTTCATTTGGCTGCAGTTACGTTTCTTATCCTGTTAATTCTGAAACCTTCCTTAAGGTTCTCTGTGGCCAATTCTACTACTGTGCCTACTTTTTAAAGTTTGTTTCACAGAAACAAGACTGATTCAGATTCCTGCTATGTTGACCTTCCAGTGGTCATTGTAGCATCTTAAGTTTGCCAGGAAGAAAGTTAAGAGAAAGGGATTGGGCAGGGGGTTGTCAGCCCACTCATTCATTGAGGTGAGTGTGTGGGTACATCACCCAACAACAGAAACTTTATACTGTCTCATTCGTGAAGCAAATCCTGTAGCTACTTCTAGTAATACAGGCACTAAGAATCAGAAAACATCAAATGTTCTTATACTCTCAAATGCATTTCTTTCCTCAGGAGGAACAATCCAACGTCAATCTCGCCAAGTTCCGCAAGATCCAGCACGAGCTGGAAGAGGCTGAGGAGCGGGCTGACATCGCCGAGTCGCAGGTCAACAAGCTGCGGGTGAAGAGCCGGGAGGTTCACACAAAAGTCATAAGTGAAGAGTAATTCATTCTAATGCTGAAAGGTGACCAAAGAAATGCGCAAAATGTGAAGTTCTTTGTCACTGTCACTTGTCACTGTAATATCAAGGAAATAAAATCTGCAGATAATTTTGCAATCTAAAAAGACATGGGTCTCTTAATTACAATCTCTATAGTGCTATTGGAACTAATTCATTTACTCAGCACTTGTTGAGCTCCTATTGGTGCAGTCAGAGATGGTGACAAAAATGAATGTGGGCAATGAATGAACTTTTAATAGAAGGCAAATGAAATGAAGTGCTCTGAGAGGATGTAAAGGTGGTGAATGTACCCTCAATTCCATTCATCCAATTTTAATGAATACCAAGTATGTGTGTGTACAGAATTGCGCACCCAAGATATGACTTCATCCCTGCCTTTGAGGAGCTCAAGCCAGTGGGACAGACAGCAATTCAAACAGATTACAGCACAACATACATACTCTGATTGAAGTATGAAAACAAAACGTGACAATAACATAGTGAGCTGCTAACCTGAGGGATCCAGAAAGACTTTTCAAAGAAGACTGTGAGCTACCTCCTAAAAGATGTATAGTTATTAGGTAAAAGAGAAAAGGAGCTGGTCATTAGAAGAAAAGAAAATGAGCATGAAATTTCATAGTTTAAACATAGGTGCCAGCAGCAAAGGGCAGCAGGTGAGGTCAGAGGTAGAAGGGAAAACCTGACTGAGAAGGGTACAGCCTCACAGGCAGAGCTGAGGAATTATAATGAACATACATCAAACTGGTCAAATTCCATGAAGAGGACAGTTGACTCAATTCTGGCAGCGGTACAGAGGATAGAGTACGATAGGAAAGACCAGAGCCTGGAATGACTATTAAGAAGGCTATGAATATGGAGAAATTAGAGATGATAGTGATGGAAATGAACAAAAATTCAGAGTGAAAGCAGAGTTCTAACACTAGTGTAAAGAAAGGACTGGGAGAACACTGAAGAAGTTCAACAGTTTCACTGCATTCAAACCTACCAGTTACTTCGTGGTTATAGATTTTATTTCCTTTTGGGGGAAATTCTTTTCCTCTGAACCACCTCCCTCTCCAAGAAAAATGACAAAACTTTTCAGATAATTATTGCTGTTAACCTTCTAATTTATATACACAGTTCTGCTTACCAAGTAACCTGATCTTTCTAGTACTGTTCATATTTTAAGGTGGAACCAGAAAGGCAATTTATTTCTTAATAGCAAAAAGAATGTGACTGTATTTTATCAGAGCCATTGCCAGAGTGGTTTTTTCTTTGATACTTTTATAAAGCTTACAATTTGGCTTTATTGTGTGGATCTTTAATATATGAGAGTAGAATACCAATTGATTATTTTATAATGGTGGATATACCTTCCTAATGAGGAGGCTGCTTGAGGGAACCTCCTTCCCCAGTGTGGGAATCCTAATTAGTAATAAGAAGCCTCCTTCATGAGAAGAGAATTTAAAGGGGATAGAAAATAGTTATAAGGAATATTTCACCTGGGTCATGATGGAGACTAATGAAATATCCTGCCTAGAATAAGCATTTATTATCAAATTTTAATTAAACTTTGTAGAGTTAACTTATTGACCTCAAAAGCACTGGGCAATTGCTTTATTATTCTGTGTCCTAACTATTTAAATAATTGTTTATGTAGAAAGTTGAGAGTAGATTTAACTATATATGGGTCAGTTATTCTGGGTCACTGATTAAAACAGGAAGGATTTAGAATCACAGCTATTCTGGTTCATACTCTTCCTCACAGATGAGGTTATTTACAGACTTACTTCCGGATCGCTTACAACAAAACCATGCATGATAATCTAGAAATGCGTGTAATACTCTGTCTTTTCTTTAATTGGTATGAGGGATGGCTGAGAAATGGGAACTATTTCTAACCTATTGATGCTGGATATGAGAACCCAAACAGGGTGCATGCGAGAAGGCAGTACGCTGTCTCCAACAACAGCTCTGCATTAGGAACAATGAAGGTAGTTTAAGCCTGATTCCTCCCTAATAAGTAGCATGAAGACTTACTGTGATGGAAAGAATAAGACTGGAAGAAGATTGGGAAATGTTACAAAGGGCAAGGGACTTTTTCTCTGACTTAAAATTATTTAAAATGTATACATAGGGAACTAGGCAGAGATGACCGTGCCCTAGTATCCAACCAGGCATCGTTACACTCTATAATCCCCTAAGAATTTGTAATAAGGCCAGTTTGTTTACTTCCCTATATTCTGAAGACTTAAAGACCATGCTAACTGAAAGTGAATTCTGGGACCATTGACATACTGATACTTGGAAATATCATGAATCTTTTCCCTCAACTCAACTTATACGTGTTCAAATAACCAGGTATCAAGAAAAGAAGAAATCTTAAGATACCTCTACTCTAAAACATTACCTCCCCTTCTATCTTATATCTAAATATCCTACTATTACAGACTGAATCCTTGGCCTCCTGGAAGATGTTCACTTTATTTAATATCTTATTAAGTTGAAAATATGCTAATTTCAACTAATGCCCTAACTAGAATGATTGGCTAACCAACTAAAAAAGCATCTAAACAAAGAGGTCTCTGACAAGTGCCTGAAGGGGAGGCAACTCTAAGGGAGGGAAAAGGGGGAGATAAGAAAATGCATCTACAAAGGCCATTTACACACAATTTTGCTAAAGGCTGATTCTGGGTATTAAGATAGACAGCATTCTTCCTCCTGAGCCTAGAGATTGTGTGAACCTCCACATCAGTGGTTCTCAAATGCAGCATGCATCAGAATCTTATGGAGGGCTTGTTAAAACAGCAATTGTTGGGCTCCACCTCCAGAGTTTCTAATTCAGTAGGTCTGAGTTAAGGACCAAGAATGTGCATTTCTAACAAGTTCCCGGGTTATGCTAACGCTGCTAGTCCAAGGACTATATTCTGAAAACCACAGCTGTATATTATCACCAAATCTTTCACAAAATTATTACATATAATATTATATAGCCCTGTGTTTACATCCCATGTTTCAGCCAAACCTCTACGGGCTTCAGTTTCTTCATCCATAAAATGAGGAAGTTGACCTAAATTATTGCTAAAATCCAATCTAAATGTCTTTGAGTCCAAGTTGGGCAGCACTGTCAGTCATTATAATACAATTTACTGTCTTACATTTGTAGTACTCCTTGTTTTACTTGCAAAATGCTTCCATGTACAATTTGCCAATCACTGGATACTCACAACAATGTGAGATAGGTAGAATCCTTTTGGAAACTGAGCTTCAAAGCGGACAGTGATTTCTCAAAAGTTGGATAACTAATAAATGACAGACCCAAGCCCAGACTAAGATCTTCTACCTCTTCATCCAGGAAGTAATGCACTGTGTTGGATTTCTAGACTAGCCTGACTAATGAAAGGTTCTGATGACATTCTTCCCCTAGAAACAAGGTCAGTAATCTGTCAATTCACTAGGGGACAGGAAAGATCTCTACTCTCACCTGGATATCCCTATGGCTTGCTCCTTCATATCTGCAGGATTCTGGTCATATTACACCTAAAGAGGCCTTCCCTGGATACTCAGTATCAAAATGCCACCCTTTCTCCCTGCCCTGACAATTATACTTCTTATCCCCTTGATTTGCTTTAAATCTGTTCACACAACTAATCGCCACTTGATTATTAATTTATTTGTTTAATGTCTGTCTCCCTCTGCTAAAATATTAGCTCCACAAGGGCAGGACTTTGTTTTGTTCATTGCTAAACATCCAGGGAGTTGAAAATTGCCTATCATGTAACAATTGCTCAAGAAATATTTGGAGAATGCATAATAATTTAATAAGAACTTAATATACGTGCCATGTACAGTGTTAGGTATTTTACATGTATTACCCAAAACTAAATCCTAATGCAGAGGATATTAAGTAATTGGTAGAACCACAACAACAACAACAAAAATCAGTAAGACTTTTGTTTCTAGGAAAATAAAGTTGACCCACTCTTCCCTATTCCTCCCCTAAGTAGAGCTTTTTAGGACATTATACATAAACCTCATATAAGAGATTCTGAAAGGTGGAGAGAAGATGGACCAGAGAGGTAAGTTCCCTGGGTTTTCTTTTTGCCTCATATGCCCCAGTCTTGGAGCTGACAAAGGAGACAACACAGAAACACCAGTGAGTTCAGGGAAAAAAAAGAAAAAAAAAGTTCTCTAGCCAAAGGACAAAGTAATGGGCAGCCTAGCAAGACAGAAAACTTTCAGATAATAATGACTCTACTGTAGCCAAAAACACAGAAAATAATATGGCCCCACCCCATCACCAGCAAAAGCCGAGTGGAAAGCCAGGACTTCCACCCTCGTGAGGCTGTAATCAGGTGCCTCAACATCCCCACTGGGGTGGTGTCAGGGGAGGGCAAGTAGAAAAATGAGACTTGCATGCCTGCTGGCCAGAAATGAGACTCCACAAATGGTTCCAGTAGAAACAACATGAAGATCCTTGACTCCCAACCACCTGGCGGTAAGAAGACACTTCTTGTTCTCTTCAGAAGAGGCCTAGTGAAAACTCAGCACTTTCACAACTGCCCTACGGTAATGAGACCAACACCCCCCCAACTGTGGTGTCAAAGGAGGCCATATGGGGAGACAGAGCTCCAACCTTCACCCAAGAATAATGAGGATACCACCTGTCAGGTGTCAACAGAAGGAAACCGGGACTTGTACCTCCATGTGGCAGTAATGAAGTGGCTCCATCCCATTTCCCATGACAGAGCAGTGTCACAGGAAGCCAGACCAAAGGTTCAAATAAGATCCAGAATCACAGAACATAATACAAAAGTGTCCAGGCTTCAACTGAAAATCACTCTTCATATCAAGATGATCTCACACTGAATGAAGAAGGATAAATGAATGGAAAAAAGCCAAAACCAAGAAGATAAAAATGTTAGAATGATCTGAAAATGATTTTAAAGCAACTGTAGTAAAAATGCTTCAAGGAACATTTATTAAAATGCTTGAAACAAATGTAAAAATATAAAGTCTCAGCAAAGAAATAGAAGATGTAAAAAAGAACAAATGGAAATTTTAGAAATGAAAAATATAACAACTGAAATAAAAAGCTCAGTAAATGGACTCAATGGAAAAATGGAGGGGACAAAGGAAAGAATCAATGAACTGGAACATAGAACAACAGAAATAACCAAATCTGAAAAACTGAAATAAAATGGATGGGGGGAAAATTGTACTGAGTCCGAAGGCTAACGTGCATGTTATAAGAGTGCTGAGAGAAGAGCAGCAAGAGAGCAAAACTGAAAAAGTACTCAAAGAAAAAATGGCTGAATAAATCTAAGTCAGGCATGTAACATAACCTACAGATTCAAAAAGGAGTTTCTCCAAATAGAATAAACTCAAAGAAATCCACGGCAAGACATATCATAAATTTCTAAATATTAGAGGCAAAATAACATATCTTGAAAGCAGCCAGAGAAAAATGACATCTACCTATAGGATGTCATCATTTAAATGACAGAAGATTTTTCACTGGAAACCATGGAGGTTAGAAAGCTATTTTTCGGGTGCTGGGGAAAAAACTGTCAATCAAGAATCTTGGACCCAGAAAAATATATGCTTCAGGAATGAAAAGGAAATCAAGACATTCTCAGATGAATGAAACCTAAGAAAAAAAATATCAGTAGATCTACCCTAAAAAACATCACCGAAGGAGGTTCTTTAAACAGGAAGAAAACCAGAAAGAAAGGAACCTTGGAACATTAAAAAGGAAAAAAACACAGTAATCAAAAATAGAAAATAGATATAAAAGACTTCTCTTCTTGAGTTTTCTAAATTATGTTTAATGATTGAAACAAAAATGTTATCACTATCTGACGTGTTTCTAAATGTATACAGAGGAAATATTTAAAACAATTAATTGTAAAAGGGGGAGAGAAAAGTACTTAAAGGGAGGTAAGGTTTCCATGCTTCACTTGAACTGGTAACATGACAACAAAAGATTTTATATATGTGTGTGTGTGTGTGTGTGTGTGCATTTCTTTGCACAACTACAAAAAATGACATGCAAAGAAATGCACACACACACACACACACACACACACACACACACACACTATAGGAAGAATTAACTCTGGCAAGACAGCCTGAGAAATGTCACTGATCCTTAAAGCCTCTGGAAATGGTCCTAAGGGAAAACAGAAAATAAAGAAACATCTATCAAGAAAATCTATGAAAATTCTGTAAGGAAGATAAGGGTCTGTGATATTTGAATCAATATTACTTCCTCTCTCCCACTTTCCCAGCTCAGAGAAACAGACTGCACTCCAGATTACTAGGCTAAGAACACAGGGTTCCTTCTTTCCCCTGCTCCCAGCCAGAGGACTTTCTTCTCAGGAAAAGCAAAACATCAGTATTTCTCATTTTGCCCCCAGCTACCTGTTTCTCAGGCTAAGTCCTTGACAACCGTGGTCAAGAGATGGGGGCTATATTCTTCTTCCCAGCCATGATTCATGGAATAGAGGCTCTGTCATGGGTCTAGTGTGCTTAGAATGCTGAAGCCTTGATCAAAACTTCACCTGGCTTGAGGAGTGGAGTTTCTATACCAAGAAGGACAAGCCAAGAGGACCTCAGGCTGTTCCCCTCACCCCCACCAAGTGCTCAGCTCTGAGAGTAAGAGTGTCACTCAAAGAGAAGTTTATAATTGTTCCCACCAACATCTCCAGAGCCCTCACTCAGAGATTTTTGCCTGGTGGGGAGAAGCAGGTCAACATATAGAGACCTTCTGTATTTTTCCCACAGGAACTAATTTCATTTGCAACAGAGGGCAGAGAACTTTAAACCTAAGTTCACTCTCAAGGACAGTAGAGTTGTAGTGAAAGGAAGAGATTCATGATGCAGGCTAACCTGTAGGCCAGGTAACATTCAGGAGAGAATCACGGAATAAGATAGCTGGGAGAAGCCCTCCTAAGATGAGAGCAAATATCAAAGACTGACCTCTGGAACTATTCTTTCAAAGGAGCCAGAATTTGATTGGACCCCTCCGTAGAGCCATTTATGCCCAGGGGAATTACTAAAAACAATAAAACAATCAGCCAGTAATGAGTGGAGTTTAACAGCTGGATGCAGTCAAGGAAAGAGAGTAATAGAGCCTTATCAAAACCACTGTCATCCCAAGGCGACTGCAAGCGAGCCAAAGCTGTACTTCCCAGAAGAGCAACATCAGAGGCTTAGGACTGTGGGTGGGAAATCACTTCACTAAGATGAGCCAGCCAGTTAAAAACAAATAAAACTAACAAGCCCTGATAAGGATGGCAGTCCCCATAGCTGCTACAATATAGTATCTAAAATATCTACTTTCCAACTGAAAATGATGAGGCACACAAAGAAACGCTTTTGGCCCACACGCTGAAAAAAAGCAGGCAACAGAAACTGCCTGTGACAGTAACCAGATGTTGGATTTAACAGAAAAAGACATCAAAGTAGCCAATATAAACATGTTCACAGAAGTAATGGAAATCATGATTAAAGAAGTCAAGTAAGGCATGATGACAATTTCACATCAAATAGAGATGATCAATAAAAATAGAAATTATTTGAAAAGAAACAAATGGGACATCAGAAACATGGTGGCATGAGGGGGTCCCCCTTCATCTCTCCCCTTGAAGTTACAACAAGTTGAACAGCTATAACTCAACAAAGGATTCCCTACACAACACACGAACATGTCTGAGAGATCTGCGAATCAAAACATCTGAAGGTGGGGGAGTTGGGGCAAAGAGGGCAGGAGAAAAGGGAGAAGTGCAGAGACAGGGGCCACGTAAACAATGTGGAGCTCACTGCGTCCCCGGAGAGGAGAGGATTGAGGCTGCAGGTACCCTCTCTGTGGCCCTGAACAAGCCTGCCTGAGTGATTAGCATATGATATTGCTGAACCCAGCGATGGGGACAGAGACCTCAGGGCAAAGACTGAATACAGAAGTGTCACAACTGTGGTCTAACAGCCCTCACTGCCAGGCAGAAAACAAAGTCAAGGAGCCTGGCTACCTCCCCTACACCATCTCAGAACTTGTCTCCCCCACATCCTCCCAGTGCCAGAAGAAACTATAGCAGTGTCAGATTAAAGAGCAGAATATCAACAGTCCTGAGAACTAGAGACACAGTTCCTGAGTGGCAGATGCACACTGCAGTTAATTCCAGTTACAAGGGAGGAGATATAGGGGCAAGGCAACTATGGTGTCTCAGTTGCAATTACTTGTCAGAGAGCAAAGACAAAAACACCCCAGCAGCCTCTCCCGCCCCTGCACCCCCTTTCACAGCTGATCCCAGCAGGGACACCCAGGGCTGCTGAGGCTCACAGCTCTGCATCTGGCTGCAGGGGCAGCACTGGGATTTCAGGGTTTCATCGCTCTCCACATTCTCGCACAGGTAGGTATTCTGATATTGAAATGACGTTGGCACAGAGGAGACTTCCCTCACCCCAGGATATCTGCCACCACGAGAAGCCAGAACAGGGCAAGAGAAAATAAAATGCTCCAGTGCTACCTACTGGAAAACAAAAGAAAGACCTCTTCATATCAACCTGCTGCAGAACTCATTCTCACAGATCCCTAGGAAGAAAAATAATTAATCAATTATCATGAATAACCAAGATAACAAGGCAGCTCAGGAAAAAAAAATGAAAAATCTCCAGAAAATAAACTTAAAGACATGGAAATATGTGACTTAAATGACAGAGAAGTAAAGATTGCTGTTCTGAAAAAACTCAATGAGATGCATGAAAACTCAGATAGGCAGTTTAATGAACTCAGAAATAAAATCAACGAACGAAACGAATACTTTACCAAAGAGATTGAAAGGTTAAAAAAGAACCAAATAGAAATTCTGGAGATTAAGAAGTTAATAAAAGATGAAGAATGAAATAGCCAGCTTAAGAAATAGAGCTGACCAGATGGAGGAAATAATGAGTGATATTGAAGACAGAAATCTGGAAATGACACAGATGGAAGGAGAGACTATAAAGCTAAAAGAAATGAAAGAACTCTACAAGAACTACCTGACTTCAACAGAAAGAGCAATATAAGAATAATGGGTATACTAGAAAGAAAAGAGAGGGCATAGAAAGCCTATTCAAACAAAGAGTCAATGAGAACTTCCCAAACCTATGGAAAGAACTGGATCCTCAAATCCAAGGAGCAAACAGAACACCTAATTACCTCAATCCTAAATGGCTTTCTCTAGGGCACATTATAGTGAAACTGTCGAAAATTAATGACAAGGAAAGAATTCTCAAGGCAGCCAGGAAAACAAGACAGTAACATACAAAGGAAAACCCATTAGATTATTATCAGATTTTTCAGCAGAAACTCTACAAGCTAGGAGGGAGTGGCATCAAATATTCAAACTATTGAAAAAGAGAAATTACCAACCAAGAAAAGTATATCCAACAAAGTTATCCTTTAGATATGAAGGAAGAATAAAGACCTTTCCATATATACAGAAGTTGAGAAAATTTCCCACCACAAGGCCTGCATTATAGGAAATACTGAAGGAAGTTATTATACTTTAAACAAAAAGACAAAATGATAAAAAATAGGAGTAAGATTACTAACAGACAGACAGAAGCAGGAAATGGCAACCCTTACACAGAATAGGGCACTATACACGTAAACATAAAATAAAGGGTAAAGGATATAAAAACATTTAAAAGGAGAAGAAGACAATTTGCTTCTGCAACTCAGAAATGAACTCACAGCATATATAGGGTTAATTTATGACAATAAAAAGGGAGGGAGTAAAGGTCTGAACTTGCAAAGGGGAATGGAGATAATATGTATGCTCAAGATAAAGGACTAACGTATACATGAAACTTTCTTTACATAAATTTAATGGTAACCACTCAAACAAAACAAAACAAAACAAAAAACACAGAACTGAGACACATAACGTTAAAAACAAGAAAAAATTCATAGAATGCCACCAAACGAAAATAACAGACAGAAACACGAAGGCAAAGAAACAATGGAGACACTGAGCCACCAGAAAACAAGATAAAATGGCTATAGGAAATCCTCATGTATCAATAATTATCCTAAATGTAAATGGACTGAACCTACCAATAAAAAGGCATAGAGCAGGAGATTGGATCAAAAAACAAAATTTAACCATATGCTGCCCTCAAGAGACACATCTCAGCTGCAAGGACAAATATAGACTCAAAGTCAAGGGTGGAAAACAATACTCCAAGCAAACGGCATCCAGAGAAAAGGGGGTGTGGCCATACTTGTATCTGACAAAACAGACTTCAGGATGAAAAAGGTAACAAGAGACTAAGATGGACATTTCATAATGATAAAGGGGACACTACAACAAGAAGATATAACACTTAATATATATGCTCCCAGTCAGGGAGCACCAAAATATGTAAAGCAACTACTAACAGAACTAAAGGGAGAAACTGATCACAACACAATTATAGTAGAGGACCTAAATATACCATTGACAGCTGTGGATAAATCACCCAAACAGAAAATCAATAAGGAAATATCAGCCTTAAATGACACATGAAACCAATTGGACATAATTGACATTTACAAAGCCCTTCATCCTATAACATCAAACTTTACATTCTTTTCTAGTGCCCCTGGAACATTCTCAAAGGTAGACCATATGTTGGGATACAAAACTAGCTTCAAGAAATTTAAGAAGATTGAATTCATACCAAACATATTCTCTGACAACAACACTTTGAAATTGGATATCAACTGTGACAAGAAAACACAAATATGTGAAGATTAAACAACATGCTACTAAAGAACAACTGAGTCAGAGAAGAAATAAAAGGAGAGATCAAAAGATACAGAGAAACCAATGAGAATGAAAATATAACACATCAAAATTATTGGGATGCAGTGAAAGCAACAATAAGAGGGAAATTTATATCATCACACACCTATCTCAAGAAACAAGAAAAATCCTAAATAAACAACCTAATATTATACCTTAAAGAACTAGAAAAAGAAGAAGTGAAACCCAAAGTCAGCAGAAGGAAGGATATAATAAAAATTAGAGCCGAAATAAATGAAATAGAGAACAAAAAGAAAATAGAAAAGATTAATGTAACAAAGAGCTGGTTCTTTGAAAAGATTAATAAAATTGGCAAACCCCTGACTAGACTCACTAAGGAAAAATAGAGAAAAGAAACAAATAAACAAAATCAGAAATGAAAGAGGAGAAGTTATGACAGATATCACAGAACTACAAAGGATCATACAAGAATACTATACGAATATAAAGAATATGAAGGTCTATATGCTACCAAATTCAACACCTAGAAGAAATGGGCAAGTTCTTAGAAACATATAACCTTCCTAGACTGAATCATGAACAGCTGGAAAATAGACTGATCAACAGTAAGGAAATTGAATCAATCATCCAAAACCTCCCCAAAAGGAAAAGTCCAGCATCAGATGGCTTCACTAGTGAATTCTACCAAACATTCAAAGGTGATTTAATACCTGTTCGCCTCAAACTCTTCCAAAAAAACTGAAGAAAAGGCAATACTTCCTCACTCATTTATGAGGCCAACATTACTCTGATGCCAAAGCATGGTAAGGATGACACCAAAAAAGAAAACTACAGACCAGCACCTCTATAAATACAGATGCAAAAATTCTAAACAAAATAGTAGCAAATTGAATACAATGATACATTAAAAAGATTATACATCATGATCAAGTAGGATTCATTCCACGGGCATAAGGATGGTTCAACATACGCAAATTGATGAATGTGATACACCATATAAACAAAATAAAAGATAAAATCATACGATTACATCAATAGATGCAGAAAGACAAGATACAGCACTTTTTATGATTAAAACACTTAATAAAATGGGTATAGAAGGAAAGTACCTCAACATAATAAAGTCTACATATGACAAAACTTCAGCTAATATACTTAATGGTGAAAAACTGAAAGCTTTTCCTCTAAGATCAGTTACAAGACAGGGATGCCCCCTATCGCCCCTGTTATCCAACATGGTATTGGAAGTCCTAGCCAGAGCAATCAGGCAAGAGAAAGAAATAAAACGCATCTGAATTAGGAATTAAGAAGTTAAATTGACTTTTTTTGCAGATGACGTGATTCTTTATATAGAAAACTCTAAAGACTCTACTAAAAAAACTATTAGAAACAATAAACAAATACAGTAAAGTTGCTGGCTATAAAAATCAGTGTACAAAAATCCATTGTATTCCTATATACTGACAATGAAATCTCAGAGAAAGAAATTAAAAAAAAATTCATTTTGCAATTGCAACAAAAAGAGTAAAATACCTAGGAATAAACTTAACCAAGGATGTGAAAGACCTACTATACACTGAAAACTATAAGACATTTTTAAAAGAAATTAAAGAACACACAGAGAAATGGAAAGACATTCTATGTTCATGGATTGGAAGAATCAACATAGTTAAAATGGCCATATTACCCAAAGCAATATACAGATTTAATACAATCCCCATCAAAATCCCAATGACATTTTTTTTAAGAAATAGAATTTAAAAATCACCAGATTTGTATAGAACCACAAAAGACTCTGAATAGCCAAAGCAATCCTAGAAAAAAGAATAATGCTGGATGTATCACACTCCATGACTTCAGCTTGTACTACAGAGCAACAATAATCAAAACAGTATGGAATTGGCAGAAAAACAGACACACAGACCAATGGAATAGAATTGAAAACCCAGAAATTTACACACATAGATATGGACAGATAATTTTCGACAAAGGAGCTGAAAACATACAATGGAGGAAAGACAGTCTTTTCAATAAATGGTGCTGGGAGAATTGGATAGCCACGTGCAAAAGAATGAAACTAGACTGTTATCTGTCACCATGTACCAAAATTAACAGAAAATGGATCAAAGATCTAAACATAAGACCTGAAACAACAAACTGTATAGAAGAAAACATAGGTACTAAACTTATGGACCTTGGATTCAAAGAGGATTTTATGAATTTTACCTCAAAGGCAAGAAAAGTAAAAGCTAAATATAAATGAATGGGACTATGCCAAACTAAAATCTTCTGCACAGCAAAAGAAACCATCAACAAAATAAAGAGGCAACCAAGCAAATGGGAGAAGATTTTTGCAAACAATGTCTCTGATAAGAAGCTAATATTCAAAATATATAAAGAACTCATACAACTCAACAACAACAACAACAGAAACAACCCAATTAATAAATAGGCAGAGGACCTGAATAGACATTTCTCCAAAGAGGACACACAGATGGCTAATAGACATATGAAGAGGTGCTCAACATTACTAATCATCAGAGAAATGCAAGTAAAAACCACAATGAGCTATCACCTCACACCTATTAGAATGGCCATTATCATCAAGACAAATAATAACAAGAGTTGGAGAGGCTGTAGAGAAAAAGGAACCCTCATACACTGTTGGTGGGAATGCAGACTGGTGCAGCTACTATGGAAGGCAATGAGGAGATTCCTCAAAAAATTAAGAATAGAATTACCATATGACCCAGCAATCAGTCTCCTGGGTATCTACCCAAAAAGTCTGAAAACATTTATCCATAAAGATATATGTGCTCCAATGTTCATTTTAGCTTTATTTACGGCGGCCAAGAGATGGGAACAACCAAAGTGTCTGATAGATAAATGGATAAAGAAGCTGTGGTACATATACACAATGGAATACTATTCCTCCATGAGAAAAGATGAAATAGTGCCATTTGCGATGATATGGATGGAATTTGAGATTATTATGCTAAGCGAAATAAGTCAGACAGAAAAAGTCGAGAACCATGTTATTTCACAGATATAGGGGATAGAAAACTGAAAACAACAAAGGAACAAGACAAAGAAACAAAAACCCATAGACACAGACAATAATTTAGTGGTTACCAGAGGATAAGGGGAAAGAAGGGTGGTAGATGAGGGTAAAGGGGATCAAACACATGGTGATGGAAGGAGAACAGACTCTGGGTGGTGACCACACAATGTGATATACAGAGGATGTATTATAGAAATGTACACCTGAAACCTATGTAACTTTACTAATCATTGTCACCCCAATAAACTTTAATTAAAAAATAAATAAATAAAATGCATATGAAATATAAAGGACCAAAGCTATCTCAATAGCCAAAGCAATCTTGAAAAAGAAGTACAAATTTGGAGGACTTCACAAATTTTTTAACTTATTTTAAAGTGACAGTAATTAAGACAGTGTGGTATTAACATAAGGGTAGAAAAATATAGATAGATGGAACAGAATGGAAAGGAATAGAGAATTTGAAAGTAAATTCATTATATACACAGTCAAATGACTTTTTACTAAATTCCCAATGCAATTCAATATAGAATGAAAAGTCTCTGCAACAAATGATCCTGGATCAATTAGATATCTGTATGGAAAAAAATAATAATTCATACCATATATAGTAATTAACTGAATAGGTATAACAAACCTAAATGTAAATCCTAAAATTATGAATCTTCTAAAAGAAAACGTAGGAGCATATTTTTGTGATCCTGGGCAAAAATTCTTAAACAGAACACAAACACTAAAACAAAAGAAAAAAATTATAAACTTGTTCTCTTCAAAATTAAAACTATCACTCACCAAGACACTTTTGAGGACACAAAAAAGGCGAACAGCAGGATAGGAGAAAATATATGCAATACATATATATGCAACAAATGACTTTATTGTATATGAAGAACACATACAAAAAAATAATAAAAAGAAAACAATCCAATATAAATGAGCAAAAGACTTTGACAGACATTTTCAAAAAGAAGATGTGTGAAGGTCCAGTTGTGGTCAGAACCTGCAGCTAGGGAAAACAACCTTGAGCCCTGTCCCTCAGTCAAAAATAAAATAAAATAAAATAAATAAGTGGACAGAATCATAATCACAGGTGAGATAATCAAGCCCAGAGAAAGTTCTTAAAGTCGCACATGTGCATTTTTAAAAGAGCTGTCCTGTAGTGACTTTTCCTCACTATCATAGTAGAAAACACACCCCTGGATGGAGATTTAAGATGCCAAGGAGGCATGTAGGTACACTGCGCAGGCACAGTGTAGGACCCACCTCAACATACTTTGGAGACAGAAAAAAGAAAGAGGAAGAGGTGGCCCTTAAGACAGAAAAAAAGAAAGAGGAAGAGGTGGCCCTTACCTCCAAGAGCCCATAAAACCACTGTACCTGTAAACCTCTGGGGGCCACAGCCATTCTTTTCTGGAGTGCGTCAAGCTTTGACTTGAATAAACCTTCCTCATTGCAAAACTGTTTCACCCACTCTTTTGATTTCTACCCTGAAAGGGGCAAGGACCCCTGCACTGGTAACACAATAACCAGATTAGAAGATATTCAATATCACTGATCTAGAGGATACAGATTAAAACCACAGGGAGATTCCACTACACATCTATAAAAATGTCTAAAATCATAAAGATTAACAATTACAAATGTTGGTGAGTATGCTGAGTACCTATGCCTCTCATGTATTGCTAGTAAGGATGTAAAATGGTTCAACTATTATCTTTACATTTTTTGGTCATTTCTTATAAATTAAATACACATTTTTATACCTTTTGATATAGCAATTCCACTCTTTTGATGTTTAACCAAAAGAAATGAAAAACATGTCCACAAAAAGACTATCCATTAGCAAGAGAATAGATGAAACAACATGATATATTCTCACAATGGAATACTACTCACCAACAAGAAGAAGAAATTAACTACGTGTAAGAACAGATGAATCTAACTAACATTCCTCTCTGGCATGAGTCTTAAGAAAAGGAGTGTTGTTTCCTTTGGTTCAAGATGAGATAACCACAGAGTTTCACCTTAGAAAAGGTAGGGATGCCTTAAGTGACTGTTATTCCTCTGCTTTTCCTCACTAGAGAGAGAAAATAGAGAAATTGGTAGGGCAAAGAGAATCTTAGGAATTGGAAGCTAATTTTTGGCAAAGACTCTTAGAGCAGAAGGAACATTAGAACCAGTAACTTAATGCTGGCTCTGGGCTTAACTGTAAGGAGACACTGCTGAGAAGAGCATGGAAAAGGGATATAAGTCAGATGTTGGAAGAGCTTTTACTCTCAGTTAAAAGAAATGAGTTGTCACTCAAGAATTGTGTAACAGATATCTCATTGGAGAAGGTTTGGAATATACCAATAAATAGGCGTTAGCAAAATACATCTCACAATTTAGTTTCCTTATATATATATTGCCCATTAAACAAACTCCGTACTTCGGTGTTGATTGTTACTGTAAATACGGTTTTTCATTTACAAGATTATAGCTCAAAGAAAACAAGTGGGAAATGCATTGCGTTGATCCAAATCTCAGATTAAATTGAGCATCAGGTTTCAACCACTGACCATATAATCAGATCACCACCACTTAACATGTGGTCAGTTAATGAATACAAAGTAACTGAATGGACTTTGTTGTTTCCAAAGTTTTGCTGTTAGGATAAATGCTAAATACACAGCCTTGGCATACCTTCTTGTTCCTCTGTGCTTCTGTAAGAAAGAGAGTAAGTAGGGCAATCACTGAGGTTTTAAATTTCAAAAGATACAACAAATTGTGCTGGAATTTTACACTCTTATCCATGGCATATGAGAGCATCCACTCTCTCACAGTACCGTTTGCTACTGTCAAATTGTTTTTTGTCAACCTGAGGGGTGGGTGAAATATACTGGCTGTTATTTGATCTTGCACCTCCTAAGGCTGAGCATGTTTTCAAATTTATTGGCCCTTTGTATTGCCTCTTCCACAAATTGTATATTTATATCTTTTGGCTATTTTTTCTATTTGCATGTATCTCCTTTTCTTCTTCATTTGAAGGATATATATATATATACACACACACACACACACACACACACACACACACACACACCAGAGGGTATCAAAAAACGTATACACATTTTAAGAAAGGATAAAACTGCATTAAAATTGTAATAATTATACCAATAACAAAAGATGAATACAAGTCATGTTTGACTTCTGCAATTACAAAAGCTGCTCAAAGTGGTTACCATCAGCATAATTCTAATATATTATTTTCCTTTCTTAAAATGTGTATACATTTTTTTGGCACCCTCTGTATGTGTGTGTGTGTGCACGTGCATGCGTGTATCTCTTATTTTATAGTTTTGCTTTGTCTTAATGCTAAGAGTTCAATTCGTTGAGAACTTTTTACAAATGGTGTAAGCCAAGGACCTAATTTAATATTTTTTCAAATAATAACTCTCAACCCCATTCATTGAATAGTCTTTCCTTTCCCCCCAGTGATTTGAAATGCTACCTTTATCATATACCAAATTGCCATATATGTAACAGCCAAATTTTGGACTATATTATGGTCTACTGATCTACTTGTCTTCACCTACACTAATTTTATACTGTTTTAATCCACATATTTCTAAAATATGTTTAATGTCAGGTAGAGTGGCTTGTTACTTCATTGTCTGGTAAAAGCTAATACTTGCATTCTTTTACTAAAAATTCTAACATTGCAATTGTCCATCAAGTTATATATCTAACTTTCTATTACTTCCTTTCTTAAAAAAATTAAAGTTTATTAGGGTGACAATGGTCAGTAAAGTTACATAGGTTTCAGGTGTACAATTCTGTAATATAGCATCTATATATCACATTGTGTGTTCACCACCCAGAGTCAGTTCTTCCATCATCATATATTTGATCCCTTTCACCATCATCTACCACCTCCCTCCCCCCATACCCTCTGGTAACCACTAAACTATTGTCTGTGTCTATGAGTTTTTGTTTCTTTATTTGTTTGTCTTGTTCCTTTGTTTTCAGTTTTATATCCCCCATATCAGTGAAATCATATGGTTCTCAACTTTTTTGTCTGAGTTATTTCACTTAGTATAATAATCTCAAATTCCATCCATGTTGTCGCAAATGGCACTATTTCATCTTTTCTTATGGCAGAATAGTATTCCATTGTGTATATATATCACATCTTCTTTATCCAATCATCTATCAAAGGACACTTTGGTCATACAGATGGCCAATAGACATATGAAAAAATGCTCAACATCACTAATCATCAGAGAAATGCAAGTAAAAACCACAATGAGATATCACCTCACCCCAGTCAGAATGGTTATCATCAACAACACAAATAATAACAAGTGTTGGGGAGGCTGTGGAGAAAAAGGAACCCTCATACACTGTTGGTGGGAATGCAGACTGGTGCAGCTGCTATGGAAGGCAGTGTGGAGGTTCCTCAAAAAATTACAAATAGAATTGCCATATGATCCAGCAATCCCTCTCCTGGGTATCTACCCAAAAAATCTGAAAACATTTATCTGTAAAGATATATGTGCTCCGATGTTCATTACAGCTTTATTTACGGTAGCCAAGACATGGTAACCTTTCCATTACTTCCAAATCTCTTCCCTTCCCATGAAAAAATTACCCCCAACCTCAAGAAATTCAGTTTATTTTTAGCTGTCTTGGGGTAAAATAATTTTAAAAGGTTCTCAAACATCTAAAATTATTTCTATTTCACCAGTGGCAAGCACAATTAAGCCTACCATCTTAATACCTCTTGATTTCCTCCCCCTCTTTTCTTTTCCAAGAGCTGTTGGCTTAGTTCAGGTCCTCAACTCTTTCCTAAAATAGGACAACAACTGCTTAACTGAGTTCTTTATCTCTGTCTCACTCCTCTAATTCATCTTCCATGCTGCTACCGTAATTGTGTTTACAACACAGATCTTATGATGTCAGTTCCTTGTAAAAGACTCCAATGATATCTCATGACTCACGGCGATAGAGCTCTTTTATATAATTTTAAGCAGCCAATATTTAAAAAATATGTTCTACATTGCCAGAAAACTATGCTAGATGCTTTACATATATTTCTTGCTGAATATTCACATTAACCCTGTGAAGTGGTAGAAAATTATTATTATTTTCCTTTAACAGATGAAGAAACTGAGGTTTACAGAGGTTAGGTAACTTGCCTAAAACCATACAAAATAATATCTGGCTAGTTACATTGTTAGTAACTAGTTAAATAGTTACATTTAAAACATTTTACACAACATAAAAAGCATGACAGCCAGTTTCTTGCCTCTAAAATTTATCTACTAAAAAAGAGGCTCTCATGATGGATTTTTAAAGCCACTAGTTGAATTTTAAAAGTTTGGTATAAAATACAATAACTAAGAAAGGTTGAAAATAAAGATATGGGAAAAGATAACCTATATATATGCTATCAAAAAGTAAAAGGAAGTATAGCAAAATATTAGCAAAAATAGAATTCAAGGCAAAATAATACTAAAAAAAGGGACAGATATAGTTCATATTTTATTTTTAAAAGATACAATCTACCAGAAAGATATAATGATCACAATTTTCTATGGTCTTAGCAACCATCTTTGAATTATACAAACAAAAATCTGAAATCTCTGAGAACAATCATAGTAGAGGATTTTAACTTACATCTACTAGAAAAATAACAGATCAACTAGACAAAACTAAGAACACAGACAAATAACACAAATAACAAGCTCAATTACAAAGATAAATATAAAATTTTGTGCTCAACAATGAAAGAATATAAATGCTTTTCAAAGATTTAATACATGCATTTTTAATGGAGGTGACAGCACTCTTTAAGAAGTAAAAATTAGATCTGAGGGTGCAAAAAGTCTGAGATAAGTTAAACATATATAACCTAGCAATTCAACCCCTACTTACCTACTCAAGAGAAATAAAAACAAATGCCCACACAATGCCTTATGTGGAATATTCATAACAGTATTCAAAATAGGCAAAAACTAGAAACAATTCAAACATACTTCAAGTGGTGAATGGAAAAACAAAATGTGACACATCTATACAATGGACTTCTACTAAGAAATAAAAATGAACGAACTACTGATACATGCAATAACACTGATGAACTCCAAAACAGGCTAAGGGAGAGAAGCCAGACAGAAAGGACTGTACATTGTAAGATTCCACTTATATTAAATTTCTATAAAAGGCAAAATTATAGAGACAGAAAGCAGATCAGTCATTGCCTGTTGTTTGGGGTTAGACATGGAATTAATTGATTGCAAACAGGCAGAGGGGAATTTTTCGGTTTATGGAAGTATTATAAAACTGGATGTGATGGTTGTGCAATTGCCTAAATTTAATAAAACTCATTTGACAAATTTTAAGACATATAAAATTCTACCTGAATAAAGCTGTTCAAAGAAGAAGGAAGAGTAGGGAGAGGAACAACAACCACCAACTCATGTACAAAGCCACAAAATAAATATAAACTATTTTTAGAACAAGATAAAATTTAAAACTATAGCAAACACACTGGAAACAACCCCAAATTTTGTCTACAGTAGAATGAATAAATTGTCTTAATACCATACAGTGTAATACTGTACAGTAATGAAAATAAATACAGTTATATGCAACTTCATGGAAAAGTCTCACAATAACATTGGGTAAAAGAAGTGATACTGAAGTGTCACACGGGGTGGTAGGCAGGGTCTCTAGTCCCGCTCCCCACATAGGAACGCAGGATATGGTGAGGCCAAAAAGGAACACCCATGGAGCCATAGATAGGGGAGTCATACCACTATATTCTCGCTGGTGGCTGGGTTGAAGACACAGGAAGCAGGATCCACACGATCTGCAACCTGTCTGCTTCTCTGCCAACCAACCAACCCCACTTGCTATCTGTAATCCACTCTTGCTAGCTCAGCCACCATCCTCTTGCTAGCCCCCATTTTTTGCTAGCGTAGCCACAGCAGTTATATTAGTGGCCAATGGCTCACTGGTTACCGCTGACGGCCAACTAGCCACAGCTGATGGCCATCCAATCACAGTTGATGGCCATCTACTACCTGAGCCAGCACCTTTCCACGTGAGGCCAAGAGCCTGGAAACTGCACTCCTGGGGCTGTCCCCACAGAAGAATAAATAAAGTTGTATTCATATGAAGCTCAAAAACAGGAAAGAAATGATATGCATTGTTTTGGATGCATACATATGAAAAAACTATAAAGAAAAGCATAAAAATTATAAAAATTATAGTTACTTTTGTGGAGTGCTAATAATATTCATATGTGGATGTTATCTAAATTGTTTTATTACACTCACACATACAAACACAGACGCAGGAACCACATTCCTCATTCCTATTGGGCCTGCTAGGAAACAAACTGCACACACACACACACACACACACAGACACACAAAATTAACAGCTAAAAGAGAACTTTCATTCCAATGCCCAAGTCTGGAAATTTAAAAAACAAACATGCTGAGAGATCCAAGATGGTAGAGTAGATAAACACTGTACCTGCATCTTTTCATTAACACATTAAATTACAACTAAATTATAGAACAATCAATCTGGAGAACCATCTGAAGTCTAGCTGAACAGAAGTCCTATAACTAAAAATATAAAGAAGCTGCTACATAGAGACTTGTCGGAGAAGTGGAGACATGGAAAGGCCCCAAACCTCCATGTGTTGGTTGAGAATACAGAGGGATATCTTGCCTGCAGAGGTTCCACCCAAAGGAGCAAGGGACTCCAACACCCCACACCGGGCTCCACAACCCCAAGTATAGGTGCCGAGAAGAGGAGCCACCATAACATCAGGCTGTGAAAAACAGTGGGGATTCCGATGGTTTCAGTGGGATGGAAGGCTGCGGGAAACCCAATCAAACCCTTAAAAGGCCCACACACAGACTCACCCATTTGCAGGCACTCACCTTGGGCTCCAGGGGAGGGTCAGTGACTCATGGGACCTGGGAGACATATGGCAGGAGGACTAAAGGCCGATCAGCATTTTCCTGGTGAGGGGTCCTTCTCCCATGCAGCTGGCAGGCAGGCACCATCTTTCCTATGTTGAGCCCATCCCGACAGGCCAAATCTGAATCTGATTGGCCTGATGAGCTTCGAAGCTCCAACCTGCTGACTCACTGGGACTCCACCCCACCCAACTCGCACAACACTGGAGGCACTTTTCTCCACGAGCAGCCAAGCCCTCCCATATTGCATTCTTTCTTAGAAAACGTTCAGAATCCATGCGCCCCAGGCAGGTGGTGGCTGGGCTAAGTGTGCTCTGCAATTTTTGCTGAGTCACTCCAGGCTCAGTACTGGCACCAAACCAGAGTCTAAATTATCCTGGTGACCACAACTCTTCCCACTCTAGTGACTCCATGAGACCCTGCCTCACCCAACTCATGTATTGCAAGAGGCTTTATCAGGGGCTGAACTTTAAGGGAGCTGGCAGGTGGCAGCAGGCCTCTGGGTGTCCTGGCTTTTTGCAGAGTTACCCCAGGCCTGATATTGGTGGCAGCATCCTCATTTCACAGCATAGCCTCTCCTACAGGCCTCCAGGTTTAGCACAAGCAGCGGACAACTGCAGATTACTTTATAGCTTTTACCAGGACGCCCCCAGCCAGTAACAGGCAGTGTCTCACCTGGACCTGCACTGGAGCCCCTCCCAAGGAGTCACAGAACCAACATACTTGGAGGTTGGCTTCAGACCACAGCAGAGCACCACCCAATTAGCCCTACAAGTGGCACAAAGGGTGGTCTCAACAGGTACCAGTGTCCACTGGGGTGAATTTCACTCAGTAAGGTAAGCCTCCTGCACAACAGCCCATAAGCTGTGGACATGGCCAAACCCCACAGCCAGGCAGCCTGAGGGTCAGTCCCAGCCACTGATGTGCCAACAGCAATCAAGGCTCAACTATAACAAAAGAGTACACAAAACCCACACAAGGGGCACTCCTGGAGCACCCAGAGCAGGTGACCAGAGAGACTGTGCAAGGGCCCCAGAGAACACCTATTACATAATGCCACCTGGCCAGATCTACCTAATACATGCAAACAAACACACAGAGGCAGCTAAAATGAAGAAACAAAGAAATGTGTCCCAAATGAAAGAACAGGAGAAAACTCCAGAAGAAGAACTAAACAAAATGGAGGCAAACAATCTACCAGAGACAGAGTTCAAAACAATCGTTATAAGGATGCTCAAGGAACTTAGTGAGAACTTCAACAAAGAAATAGTGAGCATTACAAAAGATAATAATGGAAATTGTAAAAGTGATTTCAAAAGTGAAGAATACAATAACTAAAATGAAGAATGCACTAGAAGGAATTACTAGTAGGCTAGATGAAGCAGAGGATTGAATCAGCGATTTAGAAGACAAGGTAGCATAAAACACCCAATTGGAATAGGAAAAAGGAAAAAGAACTTAAAAAGTGAGAGTAAGCCTTTGAGCCTCTTCTTTTGCTCGGCCCACTCCAAACTCCTTGGAGTGTACTTTTTCTCCTAATAATGCCACCTTGGGCCCTTGAGCCATTCTCTACTGCTCAGGTTTACGCCTATTTCTTTGAAGTGTACTATCCCTTCTAATAAACTGTTTTTCTGCTGCTTTACCTTGGTATCTCGTTCAATCCTTTGCTTGAGATGCCAAGCACCGGGACACTGCAGAGAGAAGGGCCCTCTCCACAGTAACAATTCCACCTGCCTTCAGAGGTATCAAAACCATGTATTTAGGTAATTTCTAGAGAATATGAATATAATCAATAATTTCAAATTTTGAACAATAATTTATCAGTTCAGCTCGCTATAAGACAGCATGTAGATCAGAGTTGAAAAAAAAATAGCTGTTCTTTTTTTAATGATCAGTTTTAGCAATGATTTTAAAAAGTTATTCTTAAACTTTTTTGAGCATTATTTTACTTATTCTGTTTGAACGAATGAAAAGGTACTAAAGCAGGGCCCGGTTGGGACTCCCAAAAAAGAGGCTTTGCAATATCCCTAGCCTCGCCTCTCCCTGCCCCAGAGCTTAACAATTGATCAACCCACTCCCGGAAGTTTGACCTTAAAACGTCCCCTGTCCCAGTTCCCTGCTTTAAATAATTACCCTGAAACTTATGCTTGCTTACTAGTCACAATGCCCCCTGTGCTTGCCGATTACAATCTTCATGACCTAGAATTCTTTCCAGGTTACTGTCATCCCTGCTCCTGTGTTGATGACCACATTGGAGAGCCACATTGCCACAGGGGAGGCTCCATGCAGACCTCCAGAACCATCATGTAGCCTTTGGAGGAAGGCCCAGATTTTCCCTTAAATATCCAGGCTGGTCTGAGAATGTTAAGGCAGTTTTTGGGGGTGTTAACCCGCTGCCTTCTCAAACCATCAGTACTCTGATAATAAATGCTTATTCTATGACCCTGCATCCCCCCCCCAAAAAAAAATGAGAATAGTTTAAGAGACCTCCGGGACAACATCAAGCATAACAAAATTTTCATCATAGGGGCACCAGAAGGAGAAGAGAGAAAGCAAGGGATTGAGAACCTATTTAAAGAAATAATGACTGAAAGTTTTCTAACCTGGCGCAGGAAATAGACATACAAGTCCAGGAAGTGTAGAGAGTCCCAAACAGGAGGAACCCAACAGGCCCACATGAAGACACATTATAATTAGAATGGCAAAGTTTAAAGACAATGAGAAGATCCTAAAAGCTGCCAGAGAGAGGCAGCTAGTAACTTACAAGGGGACTCCAATAAGACTGTCAGCTGATTTCTCAAAAGTAACTTTGCAGGCCAGAAGGGATTGGCCTGAAATATTCAATGTGTTGAAAAGAAAGGACCTACGACCAAGACAACTCTACCCAGCAAGGTTATCATTTAAAATCGAAGCACAGATAAAAACCTTCCCAGACAAGAAAAAGCTAAAGGAGTTCATCAACACCAAACTAGTATTACAAGGAATATTAGAGGGACTTCTTTAAGATGGAAAATATATATATATGAATAATAAATGGCAGTAGCTACATATTTATCAACAATTACTTTCAATGTAAATGGATTAAATGTTCCAATCAAAAGACATAGGAGGGGTGTCCTCTTCCTGACTGGTTTTGGTGACTTAGAGCTGCTGATAGCAAGATGTCTTCAGGAAATGCTAAAATTGGGCACCTTGCCCCCAACTTCAAAGCTACAACTGTTATGCCAGATGGTCAGTTCAAAGATATCAGTCTATCTGAATACAAAGGAAAATATATTGTGTTCTTCTTTTACCCTCTTGACTTTACCTTTGTGTGCCCCACGGAGATCATTGCTTTCAGTGATAGGGCAGAAGAATTTAAGAAACTCAACTGCCAAGTGATTGGTGCTTCTGTGGATTCTCACTTCTGTCACCTGGCATGGATCAACACACCCAAGAAACAAGGAGGACTGGGACCCATGAACATTCCCTTGGTGTCAGACCCCAAGTGCACCATTGCTCAGGACTATGGGGTCCTAAAGGCTGATGAAGGCATCTCGTTCAGGGGCCTGTTTATCATTGATGATAAAGGTATCCTTCGGCAGATCACTGTAAATGACCTCCCTGTTGGCCGCTCTGTGGATGAGACTGAGACTAGGTCAGGCCTTCCAGTTCACTGACAAACATGGAGAAGTGTGCCCAGCTGGTTGGAAGCCTGGCAGTGATACCATCAAGCCTGATGTCCAGAAGAGCAAAGAATATTTCTCTAAGCAGAAACGAGTGCTGGGCTAGCGGATAGCCATGAGAACAAAACCTCTTGTACTACTGTCATGCTTAAAACACAAGTCCTTAGATTTAGCCCAGATGTGGTATGGGATAGACAGGCCTTTATTCCTGTGGAGGAAATGGCCTGAACTTTGCTGTGAGGCAGACCAACTGATGTGCACAGTAGTGAGGCATCACTTTTGATCTTTTGTAGTTTCTATTAAACTGGAACTGAGGGGGGAAAAAGACATAGGAGGGCTGAATGGATATGAAAACAAAACCCTCACATATGCTGCCTACAAGAGACTCACTTCAGATTGAAAGACACACAGAGACAGAAAGTAAAGGATGGAAAAAGTTATTTCATGAAAATGGAAATGAAAAATAAATTTTAAAAAGCTGGGGTAGCAATACTTATACCACATAAAACAGACTTTAAAACAATGGCTATAAGAAGAGAAAATGAAGGACCCAGTAATCCTACTTCAGGGTATTTATCGGAAGAAAACCCAAATGCTACCTCAAGGGGATGTGTGCATCCATATGTCCATTGCAACATTGTTTGCAATAGCCAAGATGTGGAGGCAGCCTGGGTGTCTCGATGGATGAATGGATAAAGAGGATGTGGTATATACAATATATATAATGGAATATTGCTCAGCCATGGAAGGGAATCGGTTTTTGCCATCTGTGGTGGTATGGAAGGACCTGGAGTGTGTTGTGTTGAGTGGAGTATATCAGACAGAAAAAGACACATGCAATGTGATTTTGCTTATGTGTGGAATCTAAGAACCAAATTAACAAACAAAACAGAAACAAACTCACAAATACAGAAAACATTTTGATGATTGCCAGATGGGAGAGGTGTTGGGGGTGTGGAAAGAAGGATAAGGGATTAAGAAGTATAATTTTGTTGTTACAAAGTAGTTATGAGGGTGTAGGGTATAACATAAGGGATATAGTCAATAATATTGTAATAACTATGCATGGTGTCAGATGGATACTAGATTTGTTGGGTGATAGATGGGAGGGTGTTGGGGGCAGGGTGAAAAAGGTGAAGGGAGTAAGAAGTACAAATTGGTAATTACAAAATAGTTATGAAGATGTAAAGTAAAAGCATTGAGAATATAGTCAATGATACGGTAACAACTATATATAGTGCTAGGTGGGTACAAGATTAGTCAGGGGGATCGCTTCTTAAACTATATAAATGTCTAACCACTATGCTGTACACCTGAAATTAATATAAAATAATATTGAATGTCAACTGTGACTAATAAATTTAAAAAGGGGTGGGGAGGGAAAGGAAAATAAGAGGTCCAAGTTTCCAGGCATAAAACAAATAAGTCATGGAGATGTAATGTACAGCATGGGGAATATAGTCAATAATATTGAAATAACATGGTACGGTGTCAGGTTGTTGCTGGACTTATCACTTTTTTAGGTATATAAATGTTGAATAACTATGGTGAACCCCTGAAACTAATATAATATTGTATGTTAGCTATATTTTTAATAAAAATCTCAATAACAAAAAAAAGAAAAGAAAAAGGAAATAAACTAATATGCTCTAGATACTTCTGGGGTTGAAATTGAAATAGAAATTTTAAAATAATATAATTAAAGGACTATTAGGGTATTACATACCAAACTGTGGGATTCAGCCAAAGTAGTAACCAAAGAAAATTTTATAACCACGAATAACCTTGTAAGAACATAAAATGGAAATAAACGAAGTAAGTTTTTAATTCAAGAATCTAGATACAGACAAATAAACTTAAAGAAATAAAAGAAAGGAATGAGTAAGATTGAAAGTAGAATACAATAAAATAGAAAAAAAGGGTTAGTTGGTAAAACTAAATTAATCATCAACACAAGTGACAAAAATTTGGCAAATATGATTTAAAATAAAAAGAACAAAATTGAATTATATAAAGAATAAAAAGGAATGGATGACTACATAGGAGTTTTTAATTGTAAAAGATATGCACAAAAATGTCAAAAAATCTAAAAACTCACAAGAAATAGGCAATTTTCTAAGAAAATACAAATTTTCCATATGGACCACCCCCCCCAAAAAAAAATCAAGTGGGAACTCTGAATAGACTAATCAACAGTCATGACAAAACTTAAATAAGAGTAAAATATTTATCCTCCAAAGAGGCAATAGGCCAAAAGAGTTCATGAAGGAACACTACCAAACCATAATGGAACAGATTATTCACATCATAAACACATTGTTGCAGAAAATAGACACAAATGGAAAGCTACTCATTTTACACTAGCATGATCCTGATATCAAAACTAGAAAAGAGGGCCGGCCCGGTGGCTCAGGTGGTTGGAGCTCCGTGCTTCTAATGCCTAAGGCTGCCGGTTTGATTCCCATATGGGCCAGTGCCAGATGGGTCAGTTGATTGGAGTGCAGGCTGTCAACCACAAGGTTGCCAGTTCAACTCCTCGATTCCTGCAAAGGATGGTGGGCTGTGCCCCCTGCAACTAAGATTGAACATGGCACTTTGAGCTGAGCTGCCGCTGAGCTCCCAGATGGCTCAGTTGGTTGGAGCACATCCTCTCAACCACAAGGTTGCTGGTTTGACTCCCACAAGGGATGGTGGGTTCCACGCCCTGCAACTAACAATGGCAACTGGACGTGGAGCTGAGCTGCACCCTCCACAACCAAGATTGAAAGGACAACAACCTGACTTGGAAAAAAGTCCTGGAAGTACACACTGTTCCCCAGTAAAGTCCTATTCCCCTTCCCCAAAATAAAAAAAAATTTAAAAACTAGAAAACAATAACAGAAGAAAACAGAAGAAAACTTTGACCCAGTCACATATAAACTCAGATGTAGAAATCCCACACAAAAATTAGTAAACTTAAAGCAGCTGGGAAATAAACAATATTATGTCAATAGGTTTCCAGAATGTTAAAAGTGAGAAAACATACCACAAAATTCACTACATTAACTAGTTAGAGGAGAAAAAAATAATAATAATCTCAATAGATGCAGAAAGAAAAAAAATACACACTGATAAAATCCAATGTGTTTTTAGATATAATTCACATACCATAAAATTCACCATTAAAATATACAATTTGGTGGTTTTAGTAGATTCACAGCTAGGTAACCATAACCACAATTTAATTCCAGAACATATTTATTAGTTTCATAATGCTGCTACAAACATTTGTGTACAAGTTTTTATATAAGCAGATGTTTTCAATTTTGGGGGGCATATACAAGTCACCTTTAAATTGCTCCTCCTCACGTTGAACACACTTATCCCATCATTCTTGCCACTTTCTGAAGCAGTTCTGGAAGTCTTCTTTCGTGAGTGTCTTTAGTTGCACCATAGTGGCTGCCTCGATGTCCTGAATTGAGTCAAAACATTTACCTTTCATGGTCATTTTGACTTTGGGGAAGAGCCAGACATCGCATGGTGCCAGATCTGGTGAATAAGGTGGATGGGGGCACACCGTAATGTTTTTATTTGACAGAAATTGCCGTACCAGAAGCGATGTGCAACACAAGCATTGTCATGATGGAGGATCAAACAGTTTGCCCATTTCATGTTAATGTATTGTTTGTGATCCATGATTTATGGCACACTTTAAAACACACCTTCTCTCAACCGTAGCTCACACCCGACTAACTGCACCAAACAAGTTGAAACTTGTCACACACTGTTACTAAGATTCAACTTGCTGCTTCCCGTATTGAAGATTTCTGCCTTTCTGTTGGATGGCACTCAGCAGCAGCCATCCAATACTCACATATTTTTTATCGTAAGTCAGATGGAAAAGAACAAGAAACATGACTTCTCTCATATAGGGGATATAGAACAAAAAGCAACAAATAAAAAACCCAGCTCACAGATACAGACAACAGAATGGTGGTTACCAGAAGGGAAGGGGGGTGAGGGGAGGATGAAGAGGGTAAAGGATGTCACATACAAGGTGACAGAAGGAGACTTGACTTCAGATGGTAAGGACACAATAGAATATATAAATGTTGTATTACAAAGTTGTACATCAGAAATTTATATAATGTTATTAACAAATGTTACCCCAATAACTTTGATACATTAAAAAACTAGAAAAACATAACTTAAGATTTTTATAAAGACTCGGAATAAACAAAAATATATCGTACTTGAAAGACTCACTATTATAAAGGTATCGAATCTCATCAAATTAATCTATTCATTCAATTTAATCTAAATCAAAATCCCAACAGGATTTTCCATATAATCTGATTCTAAAATTCATACAAGAGAGTGCAACAATTGTCAAGACAACTTTGAAATAAATGAATAATTAGGGAAAATCTGCCCTATCAGATATTAAAACATGTGTTATTGGCACAGAAATATGGTACAAAATATGGAATCCAGAAACTGATTACATTCTCTCTCTGTGTCTGTGTCTCTGTCTCTCTCCCTCTCTCTCATACACATAGCTAGATTATAAATCTCAATATTTTCTTTAAAAACATTAGTTTGAAAATATAGAACACATTTATGACCCTGAGTCCTTGAGTTAGGGAAGGGCGTTTTACAATACACACACACACACACACACAAAGCAAAAATATAAAGAAAATATTTTTATAACTTTGATTAGATAAAAATATAAACTTCTATAAGACTGAGATGTAAAGTTAAGACCTTTATTAAGCCAAGAGAAACCTTTAAAACTTGTATAAAAAAATATATGATTACAATTACAACATACAGAATTCTACACAGAAATTTTTACAGGAGTTAATATCGAAATACCCAGGGATGAAGGGAGTGGTTAGGGGCATATATATGAAACAAGACTGACCATGAACTGGTAATTATTAATGTTGGGCGATATGTACAATGGGTTCATTACACCAGTCTCTTTACTTCTGCATATTTTTGAAAATTTTCCATATTTTTGTTTATATGTTAACATGGAAAATGATCCAAGAGTATAGAATGATAAAAGCAAGGTAAATACATAAACTACTTATACTATATTTTAAGTATCTGTATTATAAATTTTCTATGGGACAGTTTTCTTAGGCCAGTTTCACTAATTTATATTTTCCTAAGTATAAATTTGTAAATGCACAGGAAAGGTCTGAAATATTATAAACCAAACTGAGATCGGTGGTTGACTCTAGAGAGAAGGGAGTTACCTGCTTTGTGAGTGTTCATCAAAGGGGAATTTTAGCCTAATCTATAAGGCTTTCATTTTTCATGTAATTAAAATGTAAGAGGTTACACAACTGCATATATTTATCAAAACTCATAGAAATGTAATTGTTCTGCATCCTGTCTGTGGTGGTAGTTACAAAATCGATGCACATGTAAAAACTTACAGAACGATACAACAAAAGAAGTGAATTTTATTATAAAGTTTACATTTTATTTCATAGAAGCAAAGAAACCTCATACAACTGTTGCCTAAAAAGGATGATTTTTTTACTGTGTATAAATTATACCTCAATGTACCTAACCTTTACAAAAAGAAAGATTTTAATTAAAAAGAATGGTTACGATATAATTTGTTTAAAGAATAGGATATACATTACATTAGTGGTACATTAATTTTGAAAGCAGATTATAAGGCATATATTAATATATACTCTATATGTGTATATAGTATGACTCTACTTATATGTCTACATGTTATTTTATTGCTGCATATTGGGATTATAGACATTTTTTCTTTACTGATTTTCTTCTACAATGAATACATATTATTTTCTAATGAAATAATAATTTTTTTCAATATTGAATATGTAGCACTGGCCCAGTGGTGGAAACCCATTGTGGAATCTCCTTGCAAACTGGCTCTGCTGCCCAAGCCCAGATTCCAAGGGTAAGCCTCGGCAGTGACCCAAGGAATGAACTGGGGGGTCCCTATGGTATCAAATAAGGAAAAGTGGTTAGGGCCCTGACAGCGATGCGTTGCCGAGTATCTGATCACCGACTTACCACAGGCATGCACAAAAGAGTTTGCCAAAACGAATATAGCGCTTAGGAACTTACTTTGAGGCCCCACCAGGCACTGTCAAAGATTACCTTCCTAACATACTAGAAAGCATTCTCTGCCGGCAGAATGGCCCTTGTAAAATTATTTATAGGAGATTGGTTGACATACTCAAAATGATATGAATACTTCTAATTATATCCAAACCTGACAAATGTCAGTACAAATTATGCTGAGGGTTCATGTTGCCAAATGTCTTGCCCTAACAAAGAGAAGATAGCTGCAGCATCAGCACATTAGTTCCTATATAAGCATGAGAGATCGCTCCTGCCTTATTGCCACCAAGAACCCAGAGGTAAGTGATGGGGGCCTTGGGACCTGACGGACCCCAGGGGACAGAAAGAGCTTACCCCATGACCCTTCTCTGAGCCTGAAACTGTTCCTCCCAACTCTGACCTTTATTTTCATAGATTTAAGCTTTGAAGCAGGGGAATTTTAATTCTGTAACTATCTTACTGGAAATTCAGAGCTTTGCTAATAATAAAAAAGAAAATAAAAAACGTGTTGTTTTACAGTGTTAGATACTTCTGAACCTGCATTTTCATCTGGAACTCCAGAGGTAAGACTCAGCTTTATTCATTTGTTGATCTAATGAAGCAGGGAACAACACTTAATTGCACACCACTTCTATGTTTTGCAACTATGCAAGTAGGTGGTGCTTCCGAATAGTCTTATAAATGCTAGCAAGTCATTTTTTCAGAATATCTTATTCTCTGAGACGACCCTCACTTGAGTTCCAGGATTAAAGGACCATTAAGGAGAGGATGAATTTTTATAGTGCGTTCTCAGCTGCACTTAGATCTGTCCAGGGCAAGCTGTTCCATGCCAGCTTCCCTCTACTGCAAAGCGATGAATACTTAAACATTGTACCAATATGTTTTAAACACTCTGGGAAAATTCGTATCTAAAAATCTAACACCAACAAACATCTTGTTTAAAACCATAATATTTCAGCTCCTTTTTGATACTTCACTATTATTTGTTTTTAGAAAGATTCATTTAAATTCATTGTTCATTTAAAAGATCACAAGTATTACACGCACAGAGTGTTAAATATATACCTAACTTGGAAGAGATCCTGGCCCTTCCCCGAGTAATTATACCTGAAAGTAAAGGAAAGACTCCGTCAGTCTAACAGACTAATGTTGCAGGGGCACATCTACCAATCACAGGACAATGGCTTACATGCGTGTGATAAACTCTTAAATTTTTGTCTCTCTTTTCTGGATGGAAAGAAAAGAAGCCTGTGGCATTTATGTGGGAAGAAGGGGCCTTCTCTGTGCTGAAGCTCTCATTTCTCTGTGGTTAGGTCTGTTAGCTGACAGTTGAAATCTCTCATGCCAGAAGAAGATTGTCAAAAGAGATTTTGGAATTAAGGCAATGCTAAGTCTCTTGGTAGCAAGACAAATGACTACTAATCCCGAGTACTGAGAATTTATTATGAGGTTCTTTTAATGACCCACTGAGAGATGCAACACCAAATATTAACATCAAGTAGATGTTAAAAATAATTATGTGGTTTATGAGTTAAAAAATGACCATCTAAAAGGCAAAGATATTTTTGATAGCTTTGAAAATATCAACCTTCATTTGCACAAGACAAGCTTCTCTTCCTAACTCTATGATTGCCCTAGCACATAGCAGTTGCAAACATTATGCAAAAGGAAAAGTAGGGATTAAAGAATGACAGTTGCTATAAAACAATCCAGCAACAGTTTTAGCTATTGATACTGTTACAGTTTAGAGATTAAAACCGGCAAGGATTCCATCCTCATTCAACCGTAGGCACACTAGCCCTAAGGATCAACATACAAGCAATTTGGGAAGGGAATTTTCAAAGTCCTGAAAATGAAGACTGAAATGGCAATCTCATTCCACACCAGTCCTGCGTTAGTGCTTCTGTGTTAAACAGGTAACGGCAGCTTGGAAGGATAGTTACAGCCTAGGCGGTAGAGGTTCAACATTCATTTCAAATCCTAACTCACATGTATGACTTCTGGTTTCCTTTTCTCCAGCTCTCTCATTTCTTCCCCAAGGCAGACTCCTCTGCTCAATAAATCACAGCCATGAGTTCAGATGCAGAGATGGCTATTTTTGGCGTAGCCGCCCCCTACCTTCGAAAATCGGAAAAAGAGAGGATTGAGGCCCAAAACAAGCCCTTTGATGCTAAAACATCAGTCTTTGTCACGGAGCCCAAGGAATCCTACGTAAAGAGCATCATACAAAGCAAGGATGGAGGAAAAGTAACTGTAAAGACAGAAAGTGGAGCAGTAAGTAAAAACATAAGGAGAAAATACTCCCCCCCCCTTTTTTTTATCTCCTCACTTTGAGCTGAAGCCTTATCTATTGCTGATACAAGCACCCTTCTAGTCCATTTATAGACACCAGATTTAGAAGGCAAAAGAATTCTCAGTAGTAACCTCATTTCTCACCTTCCCAGCGACCCACAGGACGTTAGCCCACTAGTATCAGCCTGCACCATTTCTCTTCAATTCCCCAGTTCCCAGTCTAACTGCCCACACCTGGGGAGATCAAAGCTAACTTCTCCTATCAGAAGTACTATTTACTGAGTTAAATAATGTATTAATATCCTCCATTACTTCCCCCCAAATAGAAGTTTCTTGAAAGGAATGGCAAGGACAAATTTTAAAAATAACCTTTTAAAACAAGAGTGAAAGGATATAACCGGATAAACCGGGGACAGAAGAAAAAACTCTTTTTAAAAAGGTAGTGTCCTAGCTCATCATAGGAAACAGATTTGCTTAGCACCAAATTCTGAAATGAATATATTTTCATGACTTTATTTAAAGGAGAGTGTCTGCAAGTGTAGTTTTATAACCCAAACCAACAGGCAAACAGAAACCCTACCTCCAACCGTTAATACAAACTGGTCTCTAACTTTACTTGCCAGACTCTAACTGTCAAAGATGACCAAGTCTACCCCATGAACCCTCCGAAATATGACAAGATCGAGGACATGGCCATGATGACCCATCTCCACGAGCCCGCGGTGCTGTACAACCTCAAAGAGCGTTACGCAGCCTGGATGATCTACGTGAGTGCCCTTCCAACGTCTCTTTATTCCATTTAAAGAGTGAAAACAAGATCCACATGTTGCATTGTCTGATTTTCTCAGACCTACTCGGGCCTCTTCTGTGTCACCGTCAACCCCTACAAGTGGCTGCCGGTGTACAACCCCGAGGTGGTGGCTGCCTACCGAGGCAAAAAGCGCCAGGAGGCCCCGCCCCACATCTTCTCCATCTCTGACAACGCCTATCAGTCCATGCTGACTGGTGAGTGAGCGATGCAGCTATTTACAGAAATGTGGCAATAGAATCTTTAATGAATAAACAGACTTTGTCTGGGCCTCGATGATAATAATACACTGCAGCCACGTGGGGCTTCACTGTTTGCAAAGAACTTCCAGAGCCGCAGTGTCGTATGTGCTTCCCAGCAGCCATCTCCATTTTGTAGATGAATAAAGTGACGCTGAGTTCACTGACCTGCCCAAGCTAACCTAGCTAGTCACTGGAAGCCTCGTTGAAACAATTAACAGAACTCTGTAAACTTATCTGTTACTTTCCCATATTTTTCACTTTCTGTTTTGGATAGAAAAAAGTTCAAATAGATTAATTTTAAATATCCACCTCCACAGCAATCAAGGAAAACAGTTACCAGCTATAGCTGGAAAGCTTTGTAAAGCCTTATCTTGAAATGACACAGCTGATATTGCCAGCTTTTTGGGTAGAACAAGAGTAAAAACAAAAAGAAAAGAAAAAGAAAGAAAGCTATGACTTCTCCCAAAGATGCCTCTTTCTCTGAAAATATATTTCTTAATTATTTCAAAATCTGTTATTACTGCCTTATCAAAGTATAAAAAGCTTTGATATGCATTATAGGCCCAAACTCAGCATTAAAACCTTTTATCTTCACACACCAAATGTATTGCTTTTGGAAATATTCTAAATTCCTGAGTTTCCTGTTGGTCCATGGGATTTTGGAAACTGAGAGTGTTTTGTTGCTTTGTTTTTTGTGTCTGTTTTGTTGCACTTGTTTTTTAAATTGTCCTCTAAAGAAGAAGAAAGAAGAAAAAGGAATAAAATAGGAATCTTTTATTACAAATAGGCCAGTAGTTCTGTAAGGATTTCATGCCAGTAAACTGTTCTTTGGTTGTGAACAGAAGCTAACCACCTTCCAAAAAGTATCCAAATGCTGGCTCACTGCAGAGGTTTTAATACTCAGCAGCTGCATTTACACTGCCTCCACCCCTACCAAGGTCCCCACCTCAGCAGCTTTGGAACTGCTCCAAATTCAAGATTGCTTATGACTTCCAAACATGATTTTCATATAAATCCAGGCAAAACTGTGATATTGGACCTGGTTGATGTTAGTTTGGCATTGCCAGAAGAGACTAGAACATTATTATCTATGCTCTCACTAGATGTGATGTGATCTTCATGATTTTTCTTCTATTGGAAAAAGAAATCAATCTGAATATGTTCCAAAATCTGTATCTACTTCCCTGAATAGAACTTTAAAGTTCTCTAAAATCTATATCTACATCTAACTAACATGTAGATTTGTACCCATTTCTCTGAATAATTTTTAAATTTAAGAATTCTCAAAAATCTATAATCTATCAATATAAAATTAGAGCTTTCACAAATCAGAAAGTTGGTATAAATCCAATACATTGATTATATAACCAGTGACAATTTTTGTTTTTATTATTTAAAAATGTATATAAAGTAAAAAGGAAAACCAAAGTAAATGATAGTGCTTTTTATAAAGCATTTTGGGATCCTTCAGCAGAAGAATTCTCTTAAATCCTGAGTATTTTTATAGTAGCAGTATCCATCATGAACTTGATATGCCCGTGAGTCCCAGTTACAATCATTAGTCTATATGGTTCTCTCTGAAAGATTTAATGAATCCATTAGATAAGTAATGGATAACTAGCCAGACAAAATTTGAGAATGCATAAACTCATCATCATGGAAACATATACAGGATATCTTTTCCTTGATTGGGTGGGATTTTTTCCTTTTTGTGTGAGAGAGTAGTTATTTGTGACCTAAGAATAATTTTAGAATAATTCTACTATCAGCTCTGAAGCTAGTTGTACTAATGTGGGATTTTGCTTGTTCATAATAAAAATGAAGTGAATCTGGAAAACAAATTCCTTCAAAAAAAGGTGAATAAGCACAAACATTTACAATTCCAGATCCCTTCCTTGTTTAGTATCACCAGCATCAAATTAATGATATCAAGAACTAGGAGTCCAGTAGCAGAAAAATATATATATTGGAAGTCAAAAGACCTGAGTATCTTTGACCTTAACCAGCTGTGTAATTATGAGAAAAGTTACTTATTCCTCTTCAGGTCTTAGCTTCTTTATCTTTGAAAACTTCAAAATTCTACGATTCTTTTTTGGGGGGTGTTTTTAATTAAATTTATTGGGGTGACATTGGTTAATAAATTTATATAGGTTTCAAGTGTCCAATTCTATAATACATCACCTGTATATTGCATTGTATGTTCACCACCCAAAGTCAAGTCTTCCATCATCATATATTTGACCCACTTTACCCTCTCCTACCTCCCCCGACCCTCCTCTATGATTCTTTTACAGATGAAATTATACGATGCCTGGGATTTTCTCTAAAATAATACAGTGAGATGGATGGGGGTATAGATTATATAAAATTGACCAAATGAGAGTAACTGCTGACGCTGTATGATGGGTACATGAGGGTCTTTTATTATTGTCTCTACTTCTATGTATGCTTGAAATTTTTCATAACAAAAGTTAAAAATTAATAAAGCACAAAAAATAGATGATTCTTTTCCTCTCATTTTCACAAATTTTACTCCCAAAGGTAAGTGCTATTTGGGGGCTCAATACAAAAACAAAATCATAGGGAACATCTCTAAAATGTTAAAAAAAAAAAAAAAAATGGCTGTGTTTGATCTGAACTGATTAAAAAATCTTCATATTGATTGTGGGGATTTTTTTGCTGTTTGTTTCTTTTTTTAATTGATGGTCTTGATTTTTCTTTCACAGATCGAGAGAACCAGTCCATCCTGATCACGTATGTGGTTTGTTTCTTCTTCTCTCATTTGTGGTGATTGTCTTAAATGTTGGCAATGTGAGCTGTAGTTCTGATCTCTTCTCTGGTTTCTGTTTGACAGTGGAGAATCTGGGGCAGGGAAGACTGTGAACACCAAGCGTGTCATCCAGTACTTTGCAACAATTGCAGTCACTGGAGAGAAGAAGAAGGAGGAAACGAGCAAAATGAAGGTGAGTCTGACAGCCAGAGTCAGCATCAAGACTGCCAGGGCTCTCAGGAAGTCTGGAGCCCCAGATGTGAGGACGGCTCTTGCCTTTGCAGGGGACTCTGGAAGATCAGATCATCAGTGCCAACCCCCTCCTGGAGGCCTTTGGCAACGCCAAGACCGTGAGGAATGATAACTCCTCTCGCTTTGTAAGTCTCAGTCACAGAGGGGTCTTCTCTGCCCTTAAGTGTCAGAGTACCCACATCTGAATTATCATTTCAATTGCATCACTGTGTGCTTCAACTTTTAAATACAAAATAATCTTTCTCTTTCCAAGGGTAAATTCATTAGAATCCACTTCGGTACTACAGGGAAGCTGGCTTCTGCAGATATTGAAACATGTGAGTAATAGGACCAATGAAAATCAAAACAGATACACATGATTTCATTGGCAGGGGTATTTTGCAACAGTTGGTATGCATTGAGCCTGCTGCCAGTGTTGCCCGTGAGCCAATGCCACAGCTCATTCTGGAATTCCTGCCTCAGAAGCAACTATGACATTTTTTTCTAGGACATACACTAGGGCTATTTATGCATTCCTACAAATTACCTATAGGTTTACAATACATCACTGTGATTTGCTCTTGATCTGAGCTTTGGGAGGTGTTTGCAAGGAAGCCCCTGACACAGTTGGAGCTGATCTAAGGAAGGAAGGGATGTTAACGATAAATTATAACACAGAGGCCACGGAGCACCCACAGGAAAAGTTTATTTTTTCTAGCGTAGGTATGCTTCAGTCGCTTTAGTCTTCGTTCTTAGATGGTGAGAACCTTTGGGCAGTTGCCGCATGTATTTGGAATTCATATATGTAGCACCAAGAGGATTCATCACCAAATTGAAATCTCAATGGAGCCTATGTAATGTCCCCAATTGTAGCAGAGACACTAAAGCTCACTTAGTATCTCAGCAGCATGAATATTTTTTCTAATTCAATATTTCCCTTTCCTTCCAGATCTTCTAGAAAAGTCTAGAGTTACTTTCCAGCTAAAGGCGGAAAGAAGTTACCACATTTTTTATCAGATTACTTCCAATAAGAAGCCAGAACTGATTGGTAAGAAAGATCTTAAATTCACAGATGAAAGATAATATTTTTATTAACAACTTCTGATGTAAAACATACCCCCTGAATTCTATGTACCCAGAAATGCTCCTGATCACCACCAACCCATACGACTATGCCTTCATCAGTCAAGGGGAGATCACAGTCCCCAGCATTGATGACCAGGAAGAGCTGATGGCCACAGATGTAAGTCACACACACACACACACACACACACACACACACACACTTTTTAAAAAATCCATTATGAATGGGAGTGACAATAGCAACCCACTGTGTGATTACCTTAGTATATAATATAAATCCTCCTAAATAAGTTAGTCTCTTCTGCCCTAACCTTTGTCCTTTCATTTCTCATGGCAGAGTGCCATTGACATCCTGGGCTTTTCTCCTGAAGAGAAAGTGTCCATCTACAAGCTCACAGGGGCAGTGATGCATTATGGGAACATGAAGTTCAAGCAAAAGCAGCGAGAGGAGCAGGCAGAGCCAGATGGCACCGAAGGTACCAAATGAAGCTCCATCTGGATTTGAATTCGAGAATATGGCAAGACAAAAAGCCTATTCTAAACTCACGTCCCCTTTGCAGCTGGACTTCTGAAGTGCTTATACACATTTATACACATTACATGCTTTTCTCATCCCCTTTCCTTCTTCACATCTCCATAGCTCCATCATTTCTATCCAGCCCAAATATGTTCAAGTGAACCCTAATAGACACTTTTAAGGAGATACCTAAAAAAATACAACCCGGGGCCAGATCATTAGGGAGAGAATGAGATGGAACAGTGCGCCTGCTTTACCTTGGCAATGGCGGGCAGATATATAAGATAACTTGGCCTGGTGGCCTAGTTCGGCACTGCCTAGTGGCTGGTAATACAGGATCTGCCCAAACATAGCTGGGGGTGAAGAACGTCCCTAGATATCTGTGTACATGTGTGTTGTCTATATTTAAGCCTGTAGACAGTCTAGGCAGCAAATAAGATGAAAAAGGAATTGAGAAAGAAGAATCATACTCTACGTATAGAAACCTACCACGTAGGTATAGGACCTACCACGGAAGCTAAAGTTATCTGCTCCTTGAAGCCCTTCCTGCCCTTCTCCTCTACATTTTTCAGCAGTTACTTTTGTACCTGACACGTGGCATTTATATTATAGTCACTGACAGAATTTTAGAAAGGCACTCTGAAGTGAAATTTAATTCCCGCATTTTCAGATAAAGAAACTGATCCAACGAGGTGAAATTGGGAGGTGCAAAACTGAGATAAGGATGCAAATATTCTGACTTTTACGTGTCCCTACCAGTGAATACTAAGATTTATTTATCTTATACTTCCAATGACACCTAAGGTGTTTTAAGATCAGGGACTATGGCTTGTACCTTACATAAAGTATTTCTTTTTTTTATTAGTTTCAGGTCAAACAACATAATGATTAGACATAAAGTATTTCCATAAACAGTGAATGTGTTTATTGTTGATGAATTTCTCAAAAGCAACCTACAATAAATCACCAAAGGCCAGTATAACTGATTGACCATTTATTAGCAAGTACATCCTCGAATGCACAGAGAGTGGTCATCTGATCTTCTATAGAATTATTTAAAGGTTTTATTTAAATAATAAAGAAAATGGATTGGAGAAAAATGGCAAGATTAGGTTAAAAGTATATCCACCCTTAAATAACATTTCTTGAATTGTGTCTCTGCAGTTGCTGACAAGGCAGCCTACCTCCAGAATCTGAACTCCGCTGACCTGCTCAAAGCCGTCTGCTACCCCAGGGTCAAGGTCGGCAATGAGTACGTCACCAAAGGCCAGACTGTGCAGCAGGTAAATTCATGACATCAGTGAATCATACACATCCCAGCCCTGTAATAATGCCAGCAAACATTACTCCTTTCATAATGCCTTTAATAACACCAAAAACATTACTCTGTCCATGAAGGTGTACAATGCAATGGGCGCTCTGGCCAAAGCCGTCTATGAAAAGATGTTCCTGTGGATGGTCACCCGTATCAACCAGCAGCTGGACACCAAGCAGCCCCGGCAGTACTTCATCGGGGTCTTGGACATTGCTGGCTTTGAGATCTTTGATGTAAGTTGTCTTCATATTAATAAAAAGTGGGAGGAAGGTAACTTGGACTTTGATATACTAGGTATTATCATTACTCGTTTAAATTTGTGGTTTCTACATTGCTTTCTCCAGCAATGCACCTAGAGTTACCTCCAAAATATCTGGGAGGTAACAGAATGTAGTAATAATAACAGCTAAGATTTATTGAGAATTCAGTGTATTTCTGGCATTACATGAAGCCCTTCAGAATGTTACTTCATTTAATCTTCAAAACAACTCATGAAGGAGTAATTCATATTATTGCTAATTACATGTGGAGAAACTGAGATCAGGAAAATCAAAACACTTGCTGAAGATCCTACGACCATATAAGGCAAAGCCAGGGCAGGAACCCAGATCTGGGCATTTGGTCCATACACAAGGCATCGCCCATGGAGGAGAAAGGGCCTAAAGGTAGAAGTATAGAGACAGTTCAGAGTCTTTCTCTTCCAGGTTCACGTGACACGTACCATTTCCCCTCTGGGGCATCAGCTTCATCATCTATAAAATGAGGATGTAAATTTTTACAAAGACTCTTCCAGATCTTGAATTGTTACACTACATCAGGTCTCTGCTTTCACAGACCTCACAAGGACGATTTGCCAAATGTTTGATATGCATAGAAGATAAATTAGATAAGCTTTCCTTAACAATGTGACAGCCAAAAGTGACAATGTGAACTTTATCTTGAATTGGAGAGTGGGGGGTAGTAAAAGAAGTGAGGTTGTCCAATAAATTACTTTCACCCTTAAATCTGAACTATAAGTCAAAGGATCATGATTGTGCTTTTCATGTATATTACTGTCCATGCAATCTTAGAGGTGGAAGGCGGTAGATTCTACCAGAACTCCTGGTGTGATTGACATCTATGCCTTTAAATAATGCCCAGAATTCATGAAAAGGGTTCATGTCAGAAACAATCATTTTTTTCCTGGAATTTTTGAAGGAACAACAATTAGTCTAAATTTTATTTCATTAGCGATCTTCCACATTTTTTTCAATAACATATTTTTTTCACTAATGAATTTTGCTGCTATAAAAATCCATTTACTGTTGAAATTTTTGTTTTGTGCAGTTCAACAGCCTGGAGCAGCTGTGCATCAACTTCACCAACGAGAAACTGCAACAGTTTTTCAACCACCACATGTTCGTGCTGGAGCAGGAGGAGTACAAGAAGGAAGGCATCGAGTGGACGTTCATCGATTTTGGGATGGACCTGGCTGCCTGCATTGAGCTCATCGAGAAGGTCTGTTTGACTTCTCAAGAAAGGCTGGACTGGAAGGATAACTTTCCCATGTGTCTTAAGCAACGCTAGGAAGTATGACTTTAATCTTCAATAGATTGATTTCAGAGCAAATTAGAAAATTACCATTTAGAAGTAGTTTTCTCTTTTCAATTTTTACATCAGAGGGATCAGAATGTTTGGTTTCATTTTGTTCTAGAACAGTTTTGTTCAATGCGGATTCAAATCCAATTTTAAAGCCGCAAGGAAGGCTTTATTGAGCTGATCTGCTTCTCAAGAGGAACTATCTCATTGGTTCTAAATCTATCTCCATTATGATACAAGATATCAGCATAGAAATAAGTCTCTTTTTTCTAAATAAAAATTAATGCACAGGTAACACAGCTAGGGCTTATATGAAAGGTCATCTGTTTGGAAGTCAAGAAGTCAAGTTGCTTATGCTTCTTAATCTATCTTTAAGGAGATTAAATACACAGACTGTTTTAAATAAGGTTTGAGTTTTTATACTGCTTAATTATTGCCTATAAAGTAAACATCAAAGTTAGTAAGTCCTTTTCATAGCAAAATAAAACTTTGACAATAGATTAATCCACTCAGTAGGAAAAACAGTGTGATAAATACAGACCCTTTTAACAGATTACCCCCCACACGCTGTGCTGACATCTGGAGTTTGTATCCAGCTATTCTTTTAATGAAAATGATGCTGCGGTTTGAATATGAGAAAGAATGGTGGAAAAGTCATTCTGGTGATAGCACTAGAGCTGTGACCCTGTTTTACTGTATAAATATATTTAATTGGGGAATGATCATTGATCCAATGACAGCCCCTTTATCTATATCTTTTGAGAGAAAATAGATTGACACCAATGTCTACTTTTCTGAATTCAGCCAATGGGCATCTTCTCCATCCTGGAAGAGGAGTGCATGTTCCCCAAGGCCACAGACACCTCCTTCAAGAACAAGCTGTACGACCAGCACCTGGGCAAGTCCAACAACTTCCAGAAGCCCAAGGTGGTCAAAGGCAAGGCTGAGGCCCACTTCTCGCTGGTGCATTATGCGGGCACCGTGGATTACAACATCACCGGCTGGCTTGACAAGAACAAGGACCCCCTGAACGATACCGTGGTCGGGCTGTACCAGAAGTCTTCAATGAAGACTCTGGCCAGTCTCTTTTCCACATATTCTAGTGCTGAAGCAGGTACTTTCTGTAGCGTTAATCTAACTTAAACCTATTCCCACAGAATATTCACACACCTTTCTAGCCTCTGGGATTCTACTTTAATTGATGGGTTTTCTTTTTACCTCAGATGGTAGTACAAAGAAAGCTGCTAAGAAGAAGGGCTCTTCTTTCCAGACTGTGTCAGCTCTTTTCAGGGTAAAGTACAAATTTAATTCGAGAAATCTGTTCAGTTTCTATGAATTATCATAATTATTAGAGTCAGAATAAATTAGGACAGAATGGAATGTTAATAGGAATCACTTCAAATACTCAATCTTGTCAGGGTATAGCTAATGCAATACTTGTCCTGTAGGGTCAGGCGCTTTACCCATTATTCCTTATTATGACCATCTACTGCATTCAGGAATGTCAAAATGTCCTTAGAAGCTTTCTTATTATACAATAAGGCTTGTTTTTAAGGAAGCATAGCTGAACCCCCAGACTATCCCTGTGGAAGGTCATATCTTTATTCTGCTAATGTTGCCCTTTGAGAATGTTCCTGAATTCCTCTTTGACAATGAGCCTGAGATACACCCTTTAGGACATCCTCCCACCAAAACACATCTTTGCCCTGTAAAGTGGATTTAATTTTTAGGTACAAAAAGCACCTAAAGCCAAGGCTAGTGATTCAGATGGATGATTAAGCTAAAAAAAAAAAAAAAAAAATCTTGAGATTAAAAGAACAATAATACCTTTACTACAAATACTGTGATTTTCTTAAGTGGCTTAGAACTGGCTCTTCTAAAGAGGAATATACTAAATGTCCGGCCTAATGACTGCTTTGCTTTGTCTGAATGTAAATGGCTAAGTCTCATTCCTTTTCAAACTAAAATGCAGATATAACCTATGACCGAAACAGGAACACTGCCCTGTTCTTTTTCTTTCTCACTAGCAATCTGCATTCAAACGCTTAATAGTACTCTTGTGAATCACCCAACAGATTCTTGTGACATCAACTTATCCTTGTACATACTTTCAAAATGAAAAATTCATTACTTATTTTGTTTATTTCCTAATGGTTAACTGAGATGTGGGGGTGGGGGAGAAACCAACTCTGCCTCCTCAAAGAGTATACCTAAGAAACACTGAGAAATGTTTATTATATGTGAGTTTTCTATGGTTGAGTAAAACATCATCATCTGCCATAACCAATTACTCTATTTCTGGAATAACTCCCCCTATATGCTTCAGGCTGTGGATCGTTCTCAGGTACCCAAGGATATATGGTCTCATGATTTTAGACTGAAAAAAAAAAAAACAATCAAAACAAGAGGTTACAGTTCCCAGAGAATAATAAACTCAAGGGAGGAATGGCAAAAGTTGGAACAATTGCTAACCTAGGTTACCACTGTAAACCACTGCTGTGAAAAGCATTAGCACTGAGAGAGAGACAAAAGAGACCGTAGAGAGAAACTCAATTATTTTCAGATGAGGCTGAGAGAGACAAAAGAGCTTTCATAGAGTCAAGCAATTCATTACTGGCAGAACAAGGGCATAGTCCTTTGTCTTTTGTTTCCCAGTTAGGAACACTTCTGGGCTACTGAATTTTCAGTTTGTTTATAGGACAGATCCTAAGTGTTACAAATTATTACCTTGGACGGCTGCATTTCTTCTCAGTATTTTGGCCTTTCGGTTACTTGGCAGGCTAGAACTCTTGAGACCTTTAAAATACGGTGCAATTGAAGCCTCACAGACATATCTAGTAGTTAAGAGTGTTCATCGGTTCATTCCATATAATTACCAAAAAGAAATCTGAAACACAACTTTCTCATCGAGTCTCTTCTATCTGGTTTTCAAGGAGAATTTAAATAAACTGATGAGCAACCTGAGGAGCACACACCCTCACTTCGTACGGTGCATCATTCCCAACGAAACCAAAACTCCTGGTAAGACAGAAATAACCATGAGATAATCAGACAGGCACAAGTTTGAAAATGCAGTGCCCCATAGTAAGTACTCTGGTATGTTTTTAGGGTCCATGGAGCATCAACTTGTGCTGCACCAGCTGAGGTGCAACGGTGTGCTGGAAGGCATCCGTATCTGCAGGAAGGGCTTCCCCAGCAGAATCCTCTATGGGGACTTTAAACAAAGGTCAGTCTCTCCTTGTAGTTCACTGAATGCTTTGAAAATGCATCACCTTAACTGCTGTTTTCTGTTCATCATATTTCATGGATCCTGCTTAGTAAATATTGCAAAATTAAGAAGCCAAATAACATAGTCTCGGGGCAGGCCATAATAACCAGTTAGAAGAGGTGGCACTTCTTAAAAATACGAAGGAGGCATGCATGAGACAGTGGGAAAGTCACATTGTTTTATTATCTGCACTTACAGGACAGTTGGATTTTTTTTTTTTAATTTTACTTTTTCTCTGAGACTTTTATTGATGTTTCTTTTGGGTGTCACTTGATTTTCATACATGAGCACACATTCCTAATCTTTCTTTCTTTGACTGAAACAGATACAAAGTTCTAAATGCAAGTGCTATCCCAGAGGGACAGTTCATTGACAGCAAGAAGGCTTCTGAGAAACTTCTAGGGTCTATCGACATTGACCACACCCAATATAAATTTGGACATACCAAGGTATAACTGTTATTTATTTACACCTGATTCAAGTACCTTCTGCCTTCCCTGTGTCTCCTGTAGTATGGGGATGATTTGTGACTCTCCCTTTCTCCAGGTTTTCTTCAAAGCTGGCCTTCTGGGTCTTCTGGAAGAAATGAGAGATGACAAATTGGCCCAGATTATAACAAGAACTCAAGCCGTCTGTAGGGGATTCCTAATGAGGGTAGAATATCAGAAGATGTTGCAAAGGAGGTAACAACCTTGCAAGACATCAAGACTGTGAGGTCCCTTAGGGACTGTCAGTCAGCCTTCCTTGTTCATTAACGTTCATTTTGTGGCCAAGATGTGCTTTACACCCACTTCAGAACTCACTCCGACAACACAGCAGCTTTTGCTTACACTTGGATTCCCTCCAACACTTCTTTTCTCCCTCCAATCTCTCTCTTACAGCTTCTCACATACAGCTGCAGGAATGACTTCAGTGAGCACTATTTTCAGCACACCATATCTCAGTTTGGGGTTCCCCATGGTCTCCCATGTCAAATCCAAGTTACCTTGCGTGACTGTCAAAGTCCTCTCTATCCCCCACCTCATCTATCATTTCCAACCACACAGCCTTTTCCAGCCAGGCTAAATTATTTGCTTATCTCCTATTTTCAGGTTTGTACAAGCTCTCTCTCCTCATCCTAATTTATTTATTTAGGAATTCAGAACTTCCCCCTCCTCCTTTCTCTAATTAACCTCAGCCAGCTCTATCTACACAGCACTACTGAATTTCCTGTCCTCACACACACACATTCTGCATTTATTTTCTTCATTAAGTACTTATTTAGGTCTGCATTATAAGTATTCCCAAGTCTTTTGCCTGTGTCTATGATTTGTGTCATGGTATCTGCCTTCTCAGAGTTTTACGGTTCTTATAAATTGGACCTATAAAAATATAATTTCCATTTCAGCAAGCCTGAAGAGACATACACATTGCTATAAAGCAATCAAATCTTGCTGTCTATTGGCACAGTTTGCTGAAGGGATATCTTTTATTACTATTTTACAATTTTATTTTAATAAAACAAATTTTGGAGCTCAGGCCATGCTAACTCCCCTGTAGATATTAAAAATCTAACTGAGCAGGTAAAAATGAGGCATTTGAAAGAATTTGAAAAAAAGCCAGTATATTCTCTGAAGAAGCTAACAAAGGAATTTTACACGGTGTATAATTCGCTGGTGAGTAAAGTAAGAGGAGAAGCTTCAAGGAAGACATGATAAATCATAAGCTCAATTTAGGTGGGCAATTCAGAAAGCAACCTCTACCATTTCATAGTTCACATCCGTATGCCAACAGCCAAGCAGCACAATCAATTTACAAGTGCCACGTCCATTCTCAAATCACTAAGGTTGTGATATCTCAAATGGTCTTGGAATGGACATGAGGCTCAGCCATGTAAAGCACTCCCCCTCGAAAGTCCACTTCTTTGTTAGTTTGATAGGGACTTAAGAACCCAGAATTGTCCAGTATGAGCAGCACACATTAGTAAAGTGTTTATACTGAGGATACTATGAGTATGAAGGTAAGGGCACATGTGCATGCGTGTGCGTGTATGTATGTGTATGTGTGTACCCTGCATATAACATATAGAGAATTTGACATGTCATTTATATCCATATGTAGGAGGTCATTAAGAGGGGAGTTTGTGTGTAATAAAAAAACAAAACCAATAACATTGTCTCTAATATTAGATCAATCTACACTGATATTTTTATGCCATTTCAGAGAAGCCATTTTCTGCATCCAGTATAATATACGTGCTTTCATGAACGTCAAGCACTGGCCCTGGATGAAACTATTCTTCAAGATCAAGCCCCTGCTGAAGAGTGCAGAGACCGAGAAGGAGATGGCCAACATGAAGGAAGAGTTTCAGAAAACCAAAGAAGAACTTGCCAAGTCAGAGGCAAAAAGAAAGGAACTGGAGGAAAAAATGGTCACTCTCTTGAAAGACAAAAATGACCTGCAACTTCAGGTTCAGTCTGTGAGTACTCTGTATTCTAAATATACCATGTTATTGAATACAGTTTTTCTGGAATGCATACATACATTGGATTTACAAATGGCCTTTTCTTGAAAAAGGAAATCTCAAGGTGTGTTTTTTTCCTTTTTTTTTTTTTTTTTTTTTTGGAATTTCACTTAATCTTCAATATTCTCATGAAGGCACAATTACTTCCAAATTACAAATGGAAAAGGGAAGATCAAAGAATGTATTTAACGGTATCACAATTTTAACATGAAGGAAGCAGCTGATAGGCCAGCCCCCAAATCTCATTGTGTCCATTTGCCTTGCCTGCTTCATCCCAGTCTTAAAATATAGTCCTATTTTCTGAATGCAAATGTATGAACTTGTATGCAAATTCAAGACCGTTATTCTTATTTCTGTCTGTATCTCCTTTCCCCAGCCCCTGAGATTTAGCTCAGAAAATTTATTTGTGGTACTCGAACTGAATTACCAGGGTATATGGTAAATGCCCTCTATGATTCTTCCTTTGACACAGATTTAGAGTTCTTAAGGCCTCTATTTATTGGTTCAGGAAGGAGTTGTAATCAGAGTGGGGTTAGGTTTGGCACCTGCACTCTGGCCAAGCACAACGTCCCATTTCCTTGGTCCAACAAGCCCAAAAATGTCATGAAGAAACCTATGAAAAGGAAAGTTTTCCTAAAATGTTGAAGCTATTTTCAACTTTTCCTTCTGATAACTTTACTTATACTTTGGGAAAGTTTTCCCAAAATCATAGGATCACACCTCTTCATCTTAACCTCTTTCATAGGTATTATCATTAGTTTATTGAGTGTATTCACTGTTTAAAAGAGATGCAAAGGAACCTGGGAAGTCCCCACTATCATCCATTTAAGCATTCAAAAACTTAACATATGAACAAGACAAGCACTGAGATATTCAAGAAATTCCCCAGGCAAGAATAATCTAAAAAATTAGTGGCTGAACTAATTTTTATGTGAGTCCTTTAGTCATTTATAAAAACATTATTGAACTATATAGTTTCACAAAATCACATGTTCTTATATATTCTAAAATTTATTTTAAGACTAATAGGTAATTAGTAAAACGGAAAAGAAAATTGCAGACAATTATAGGTCTGTTATGGACTATCAGGAAGCTTTGACGGTATTAAAACAATGCTGCATGGAAATGTATTCATAGGCATACTTTTTTTTTCTTTTTCTTTTCTGTTTTAAATTCAGTCTAGTAACTAGTTGCTTGAGGTGAGTAGGGAATGCTCAAAACCCAAATTAACCAATTTGACTAAGTCATGATCTTTGAATATTACAGCTGAAATGCTCTTAGCAATCATTTATTCCAACTCCCTTAATTATATATGAGATAATTGGACATAAGGGGAATAAAGCAATAAAGGTCATACATATAGCAAATTTGGGACAAGAAACCAGGCTTCCTTTGGTTCCTCCACTCTTCTACACACTGCTTTTTAAAAGTCAATTGCTCCAACCCAATCATTTTGCAGACTGATTTGCTTCTAAAGCTATAGTCGCACTTCTAATGAGCTTCATTTCCCTAGGCCATATAATAATATTCAATTAAGTTTAATTTATATTCATACTGAAAATTCATCAATATTCAGTGAACATTACTATTTCATACAAAGAACAAGTTCAAATTAAGTAACAAATTCTCTAAATATCTCATTGAATCTCCCCACAGGAAGCTGATGCCTTAGCTGATGCAGAAGAAAGGTGTGAGCAACTGATTAAAACCAAAATCCAGCTCGAGGCCAAAATCAAAGAGGTAAATGAGAGAGCTGAGGATGAGGAAGAGGTCAATGCTGAGCTGACGGCCAAGAAGAGGAAACTGGAGGACGAATGTTCAGAACTGAAGAAAGACATCGATGACCTTGAGCTGACACTGGCCAAGGTTGAAAAGGAGAAACACGCCACAGAAAATAAGGTATGAATCATATTCTGCTTTACTAAAATAGAAGTTCTACCATCCAATATGCTGCTTTATAGTAGAGACAATCCCTCTTTAACCTTCTAGGTGAAAAACCTCACAGAAGAGATGGCAAGCCTGGATGAGATCATAGCTAAGCTGACCAGGGAGAAGAAGGCCCTCCAAGAGGCCCACCAGCAGACCCTGGATGACCTGCAGGCAGAAGAGGACAAAGTCAACACCCTGACCAAAGCTAAAACCAAGCTGGAGCAGCAAGTGGATGACGTAAGTGTATTTTTAATAACCATTTGAAAAAAATTGTAATACACTTTCAGTTTTTAACAAATTTTCCTTTCTTATTAGCTTGAAGGGTCTCTAGAACAAGAAAAGAAACTTCGAATGGATCTAGAAAGAGCAAAGAGGAAACTAGAGGGTGACCTAAAATTGGTCCAAGAATCCACAATGGATGTAGAAAATGACAAACAGCAACTTGATGAAAAGCTTAAAAAGTAGGAACTCCAGAAAAAAAATTCTATGTGACATCATCTTTCAATTCATAGGGGTACTAATGTCTTGTTCTTCTGTATAAAGGAAAGAATTTGAAATCAGCCATCTTCTAAGCAAAGTTGAGGATGAGCAAGCAGTAGGAATTCAACTACAGAAGAAGATCAAAGAGTTGCAGGTGAGTCATCTCGCCTCCATTTTTTATGCACCCTAGAGTAACCTGAAATTGAGATGAGTTTATGTTAATGTGCTTGTGTCACCCCCCAGGCCCGCATTGAGGAGCTGGAGGAGGAAATCGAGGCCGAGCGGGCCTCTCGGGCCAAAGCAGAGAAGCAGCGCTCTGACCTCTCCCGGGAACTGGAGGAGATCAGCGAGCGGCTGGAAGAAGCCGGCGGGGCAACTTCAGTCCAGATTGAGATGATCAAGAAGAGGGAGGCTGAGTTCCAGAAAATGCGCAGGGACCTGGAGGAGGCCACCCTGCAGCACGAAGCCACCGCGGCCACCCTGAGGAAGAAGCACGCGGACAGCGTCGCTGAGCTCGGCGAGCAGATAGACAACCTGCAGAGGGTCAAGCAGAAGCTGGAGAAGGAGAAGAGCGAGATGAAGATGGAGATCGATGACCTTAGCAGTAACGCAGAGACCATTGCCAAGGCCAAGGTACCCAATACCGTCTCTAAATGAGGTCCATTGTTCTCTGTCATTAAACATTGTTTGCAGGCAGTTTATAGCACTCATCTATTGTTTTCTGTTCTAATATACTCCATTCTGTTTCATTGTTTTCAACGCTGGCTCTGACCAACTAAGATTATTTCAAAATCCCCTTTAAACGAGTGTCAGTCTTATTTGGATAAATGGATGGGCTCCAACAGTGACTCTTTAGGGACGTCATGCACTCACCACGCTTGAATCCCAGCATGTCCCATAGAGTTGGTGCCAGAACTTGCTACTCACACAACATCAATTTAGTCAATCTAAAAATATTTTAAGCATCAAGCTTTACCTTTTTTTTACTGCATACAACGTCTCATCCTTCACTGCCACGTGTCTCACAGGGAAACCTTGAAAAGATGTGCCGCACTCTAGAAGATCAACTGAGTGAACTTAAGACAAAGGAAGAAGAGCAGCAGCGGCTGATCAACGATCTGACGGCTCAGAGAGCGCGCCTGCAGACGGAAGCAGGTGAAGCCCTTGCTCTGAGTCCTGAAACTTTGTACCAGATAAAAGCAATTCCAGGGGTTCTTAATAAATAGCAATACTCTCATTTTAGAGGAAGATAAACAAACTATCTGAACGTGCTAAGCAGGTCAAAAAGAAAAAGAAAATTAGCAAGAATCAGCAAGCAAATTTACTTGTTACACTCCTATGGCAATTCTGCTCTTTAATCTCCAGTTCTAACTAGTTCTATAATATTTAGAAGTATATATTTCATTCATATATATATATGTATATATATGTATATATATATATATATATATATATATATATATATATATATATATATATATATATATATATATATATACACACATATATATAAAAACTTTAGGATAATTTTTTTAAGGTCATTAACAAAGTTCTTTACTTCTATTATTCTTAGGTGAATATTCCCGACATTTAGATGAGAAAGATGCTTTAGTCTCTCAGCTTTCGAGGAATAAACAAGCATCTACTCAGCAGATTGAGGAGTTGAAACGTCAGCTAGAAGAAGAAACTAAAGTGAGTTTTACCAAATATCTTCTCGGCTAATCAAACCTAAAGCATGTCCACTTAGGTTTCACTTCGGATGTGTAAATTAAATATCACTGAGTAAATGAACTTAAGTCACTGAACTGGTCTTTCCGCAGGCCAAGAATGCCCTGGCCCACGCCCTGCAGTCCTCCCGCCACGACTGTGACCTGCTGCGGGAACAGTATGAGGAGGAGCAGGAAGGTAAAGCCGAGCTGCAGAGGGCGCTGTCCAAGGCCAACAGCGAGGTTGCCCAGTGGAGGACCAAATACGAGACAGACGCCATCCAGCGCACGGAGGAGCTGGAGGAGGCCAAGTATGTACTGTGAACTCTGGGGGAGGAACATGACATGGTTTCTGAGCTGCCCACTCTGTGATGATGTTGGTAACAATAATAGAAGCTAACACTTACTGAGTGCCTACTATGTGTCAAGTACTATATATACTGGTACATTAGTTCATTTAGCTTTCATACCAACATTATTTTGGTATTGTTATTCTTATTCCTATTTACAAATGAGGAAATTGAGGCTGTGAGAGATTAACGAACTAACCCAAGGGCAAATGATTAAAAAATGGGACAGCTGGGATTAGAACCAGACATTCTGACTCCAGAGCCCACCTTAAGTATTGCAGTATAAAGAGATGGCTCTTAAAACTCATGTTAGAGGCCACGTAACATTCAGGATTGGTCTGAAACAAGTAAAGCCTTAGCCTGTACACAGACTAAAGGGGACCTTCAAGTAGATCTTCTCGGGCCTCAGAGCTAAAGACTGTTCTGTACCTTAAGGATGTATAGTTGGTACACAATTAGGAATGAAGAATGTAGGTAATTCACAAGGGAAAAAAACACCTGTTTTTGCTTAAACTGCATGAATCGTCCTGATTTACCCATCATTTTCTTTCTCTGGTGAGACTGTCCAAATATATATGATTAGAAGAAACTGGCTACTTTTCCTTGAGAAAAAATACATTCAATGAAATGGAAAGTCTGCAAAAGCAAATATATATGCTCGATATATTTTTGTTCCATAAAATACCTAGTTAGCCTCGAATCTTTTTTGAAATGAGCTGAGATATATAAACAAATCAATTAAATTGTTCTGGCCACACATTCTCCCCAATCATACTCAATCAGAAGTCCTAAAGATTCTGACTTACTTACACAGTAAGACCCAAATAATGGAGCACTATCAACAGTGGCCTCTAAGAATTCAGTAGCATACCAAGGACCTAAATCCAGTTGTTCACCACTTTGAACCTTTTCATACAGAAAGCAGTTCTGGCTACCAGTTTTGAAAACCACATTACTTGCCATTATGGAAACAGGACTGTAAAGGGGATGAAGAAGGTGAACGTTTGCCCCTGTCCTTGACCGCTCTTATTAACTGCCTAGCTAACTTTTCAGGAGGAAGTTGGCCCAGCGGTTGCAGGATGCAGAGGAACACGTAGAAGCCGTGAACGCCAAGTGTGCCTCCCTGGAGAAGACCAAGCAGCGGCTCCAGAATGAAGTGGAGGACCTCATGCTTGATGTGGAGAGATCTAATGCTGCCTGCGCGGCTCTTGATAAGAAGCAAAGGAACTTTGACAAGGTAGCCCAGCCTACTTAAACTTTATCATTGTTTTACCTAGTCTCCCTTTCTCCTCGCTTCGGCTGATGATTTACTGCTTCTCAGATCCTATCAGAATGGAAACAGAAGTATGAGGAAACTCAGGCTGAACTTGAGGCCTCCCAGAAGGAGTCCCGGTCTCTCAGCACGGAGCTGTTCAAGGTGAAGAATGCCTACGAGGAATCTCTGGATCACCTTGAAACCATAAAGCGAGAGAATAAGAACTTACAGCGTGAGTCCTCTTGAACTTTCCTGCCCCACATGGCCCTGGCTGCACCTTCCCATGTTGCCATCAGCTGACCACTTCCCCCTTGTCTGTTCACTCACAGAGGAGATTTCTGACCTCACTGAGCAGATTGCTGCGGGTGGGAAGCAAATCCATGAACTGGAGAAAATAAAGAAGCAATTGGACCAAGAGAAATGTGACATTCAGACTGCCTTAGAGGAAGCAGAGGTACATGTTGTTAGGTACTGGGGCAGAAAAATCAAAGACAAACATCAGTGAAACACTCAAAGTAGGCAATGATACTGTAAAATAGATATATTATTACAGAACTATTGAGAAGTTGAACTCATATAACCTTTAGGAAGGGTAATTTGGCAACAGTAATCAAAAGCCTTAAAAATGTAAATACTATGACCCATCAATTTTTCTAAGAAACAATCCTGACAAAATAATCTTAAATGGAAGTAAAGCTATTAAGCACAAAGATGTCCGATACAAGAACAAGATTAAAAAAATTATAGAACACCCACATGATGCAATTTTATACAGAGATTAAATATAATTAGTATGGGGAAATATCTATGGTAGACAGTAACTTTTAAAGCAACATACACATTTGAATAAACAATATAACTGTATTATGTATAAATATATATAAGTAGAGAAAAAAACTAGGCAAAAATGGTTCTCTCTGAGTGGGGGCACAACACAAGTTTTTTCTTTGCTTTTATATATCTCCCCATATTCTACAGTGAACATGTATTATGAAATCAGAAAAAATATATCTTTTAAAACTGAAACTTTCTACAACAGGACTTAGAATATCACATATGAGCATTTTAATTTATAAAACAGGTTAAGAGTTCATGTTTACTACACATACGTTTAATCATATAATTTTTGTTAGTACTTATATGAATAATATTTGCATAGCACTTTACAAAGCACCTTTATTACAGAGCTGCCCTATATAATTCATGACTAAATAAACAAAAGAATGATTTACCTAGCAGACTCCTGGAACCATTGCACTGTACTTTGTGAAATTACATAAACTAGTATTAATAAAAGTTTGGCTCACAAGGGAATGTAGTCTAAAGATTCACATTATTTTCCATTATTAATTGATCACTGTGTTGTTAAGGCATCTCTTGAACATGAAGAGGGAAAGATCCTGCGCATCCAGCTGGAGCTGAACCAGGTCAAGTCTGAAATTGACAGGAAAATTGCTGAAAAGGATGAGGAAATTGACCAGCTGAAAAGAAACCACGTTCGAGTTGTGGACTCCATGCAGAGCATGCTGGATGCTGAGATCAGGAGCAGGAATGATGCTCTGAGAGTCAAGAAGAAGATGGAAGGAGATCTGAATGAAATGGAAATCCAGCTGAACCACGCCAACCGCATGGCTGCTGAGGCCCTGAGAAACTACAGAAACACCCAAGGGATCCTGAAGGTAAATGAGTCCACATTTAACCATTCGGATAAGTCAGGTAAGCTACCTGTTTTCTATTCCTCAAAACCATCCATGAAACCACGCTTTTTTTTTTTTTAACGAATTATACAGCTCATAGTATGGAGGTAGCTAAATTAAATACACATAGAACATAATATTATTAAAGAAATGTTATGTGAAAGAACAAACAGAAGCCCAGATTAAGGTATGATATGAGAGGAAATGTAAGACTGGCACCAACAGGCGTTGAGTTTGAGTCTTAGTTTTGACACTTACTAGCTGCCTGATTTTAGGTGGGTTATTTAACCTCTTAGAATCTGTTTCTTCCTCTACAAAATAAGAATGAAACTACCCACCCTCATAGGGTTATTGTGAGGATCAAATGAGACCACGGATATCAAGTCCTGGGTAAAGCATATGGAAAATGCTCCATAAATAATAGCCATTAGTGACTCACACATGAAAAAATAACCAGTTAATGGAATAAACAGAAGAATCTGTCTCCTGGTCATTCTTTCTTACCTGAGCTGGTGACATCACCACTTTCATGATCTTTCAAATGACAGTCCTGTCATTTCCTGTCCTGGCACCAGTACATTCTTCCAGTTCATCTCCAGAGATGTTCATATCCTCTTAAGAGTGTCTAAGGCCATTTTTCTTATTTAACAGGACACCCAGCTCCACCTGGATGACGCCCTCCGGTGCCAGGAGGACCTGAAGGAGCAGCTGGCCATGGTGGAGCGCAGAGCCAACCTGATGCAAGCGGAGGTGGAGGAGCTGCGGGCATCTCTGGAGCAGACGGAGAGGGGCAGGAAGATTGCAGAGCAGGAGCTCCTGGATGCCAGTGAGCGCGTCCAGCTCCTGCACACCCAGGTGAGACCCTCACATCAAATAAATGCTGGTGTATTAGTAAGTGATGAATCGGAATTATAGTGTAAAAGTACTCCATGTTTATAAACATATGTGTATGAAAAAGGATGGGGGATATGCTCTAAAATATTAATTGCAGTTATCTTGAGATGTGGGGTTAAAAGTGTTTTTATGTGTGTGTTCCTATTTGTCTTTTTTAGATTTTCTACCCCTTTCCTCCCAAAAAAGAGGGTATTATCTTTTTGTTTAAAAACAAGGTTTGGTTGTTTATTTTTCAAAGCATCATGTGGACCAAACCTGAATAAAGATATCTGTTGACTCCAGAATCTGAAAAGGCTTCATGCAGTGTTTCCCATGAGGGGCTCTTCAGCATTTGGCCCTTTGTATTTACTGACCCAATGCTTTGCAGGACATTTCGCACCCCTGACTTGTCCAAATATTAAAAGCAGTTGCATTCCCTCATCACTTTGACAATGAAACATATCCACCCCACACATTTCCAAATACCCACTGGGGCAGTAGTGCTTCCTTCTGAAGACCACTGGGTTGACATTTTAAGAAAATGCTTCAATAGGACTTTCAGCAGCCTGAACTAAGGGGCCAAAGCATGAAAGTTCACAGAGAACAGATTGCTTCTCATTGAGAAAATCCCAGTGCCAGGCACTCACAAAAAGAATTTATTCTTTTCAATTGTTACCCCAATAAATTTAATAAAATAAAATTAAAAAAAAAAAGAATTTATTCTTTTCTAATATTTCCAACCTTTTAAGGATAGAATACTAGTGATGTCCAGTTGAAATATAATTGAAAGAGCAATTAATTAATATAGGCATTCTTAAACCTCAGAAGTCATTATGCATAAAGTAGATGGAATTTAGGGCAATTGGTGGGGGGGAGGGGTTCCAGCATTGTAAATAATGATTTTGCACTACAAAATATTTACAGTTTAGTGAAATGTTCCCCTTAGTCCCTTGCATGAGCCAACAAGTCAGATATTTGTAAAACCTCAAGAGGGCAAACTGCAAATCTTACAAATTTCCACTATTTTTAACAGAACACCAGCCTGATCAACACCAAGAAGAAGCTGGAGACAGACATCTCCCAAATCCAGGGAGAGATGGAGGACATTGTCCAGGAAGCTCGCAACGCAGAAGAGAAAGCCAAGAAGGCCATCACTGACGTGAGCACGCTGAGCACTTGTTTTCCTGCTACGGGTATGCGACCCACCATGACCACGTTTCCTTATTATCTTGATTGATTTGCTAATTAGGCGGCCATGATGGCTGAGGAGCTGAAGAAGGAGCAGGACACCAGCGCCCACCTGGAGCGGATGAAGAAGAACCTGGAGCAGACGGTGAAGGACCTGCAGCACCGTCTGGATGAGGCTGAGCAGCTGGCCCTGAAGGGCGGGAAGAAGCAGATCCAGAAACTGGAGGCCAGGGTGGGTGTCTCAATCTCTCTGACTCTGAGAGCAGAAAAGGGGCACTCTCTCTACCTTTCTCTCTTCCTACATATCAGCTCCCATCTTTGTCCTGGGGCTGAGGACATCCATCCAGTATCTTCCAGTAGATCCTGAGCTAATTAATACCCTCCAAGACTGCCTCTATAAGTAAATATCTTTCTTGGATGCAGGTACGTGAGCTGGAAGGAGAGGTTGAAAATGAACAGAAACGCAATGCGGATGCTGTTAAAGGTTTGCGGAAACATGAGAGAAGAATAAAGGAACTCACCTACCAGGTAAGGAAACAGCTTTCTAGACTATCCAGACTTCCTGCCCAGTGGGAAAACCTGGTGGTGATTTATGTGGCATTCACAAAGACACGTGAACTTGACACATACAAGGGGCAAATGACAGAGATGCTGAGCACACACCTACACTAGGCTTGGAAAAATCAGAAAGGCCTTTAGATAATAGCATAAGAGAGGAAAGAATACAGGTTTTAAAGCCAGATAAACTAGGTATAAGCGCTGATTTGGCCTCTCTTATTTTTTGAACTGGGGTAAGTTACTTAACACTCTGAACCTTAGTTTCATCACCTATAAAATAAAATAACAACATCTACTCTCCATGGTAGGAAGATAAGGGTTAGAGAAGTTGTGTATAATTACCTAATACAGTGCCTGCACACACTGGATACAGAACAAGAGTGGTGACTGTCATTACTAGGAAGGAAGCCTCAGAATTGACCAAGTTTACCCCAGGCCCACTGCCGTCATACCAAAGGGACTTATTTTACCACCTATAGTAGGCTTATTTCATTGGGTTGAATGCAGATCGTTTTTTCCAACTTTCAGACTGAGGAGGACCGCAAAAATGTTCTCAGGCTGCAGGACTTGGTGGACAAACTACAGGCAAAGGTGAAATCATACAAGAGACAAGCTGAGGAGGCTGTAAGTATCTTTATGCCTTTGAGGGAAGAAAACTTCTTTTGGGGTAGAAAATGGATAAAGAAAATATGTTAATGAGAAAGAAGGAGACAAAGTAAGAATAGACAACTCACAGGTTGAGATGATTTTATAAATACAAATCTACCCCCAAATCCTAATTACAGAATAAAACTTCAAGAGAAGACATTTTTATTATTGCACAATTTGTAAAGTTTGGAGGGGGGGAGAAAGAAAATTCTACATAACCCACCTTACTTGATAGCTGCAAAGAAGACACAGTAGAAACTCTAAATAACACCATGATAAATACTATTTTCCCTCTAGAAATGCACAAACTCAAGTGTTTTCAAAAGCCAAATATAATGCTTTCACCCCAACTGATTTATTCACTCACTACCAGTATCATCATCGGGGATCATCTCTCCACTTAAGCCATAGCAAATAAGGACATGCTCGTTAGAAGATTCTCCAGCTTTACTTTCCCCTCATTCTTCCAAGTACAATGTAGTAGGCAGGAAGTAAGTAGGAAGTAAAGAAAGGAAAGAAGAGAGAGGCACGAATGGTAATAAGTTCAGCCGATAGAGGCCTACTTTCTTCCTAGCCCCACTTTTTCCTTTCTCTGTATACCAGAGTTAAAATATATGGCAAAAAAAATTTAAAGTGGGATTTCCCCAAAGTTATAATTTGACCTTACATTTTCTCACTAAACTTTTAAGGGAGGGTACCTCGGTCTCTGCTTCCACTCCATACATTAAAAATGGATTTCAAGTATATATAGATTTGATATCATAAGGTTGTCCCTTCCATTTTGAAATGGCTTCTCTCATTCTTTAAAGTAAAAAATGTAATTAAACTTATAAGTTCTGTCCAGATTTGAAGTCAGATATGGTAAACTGACCATAACAAGGAAATATGTGAGTTGAAAAAATAATCCTGTTTGGTGACAAGTGCAAGGAGTACCATAAAACCTAATTCTCACATTTTTATCTCTGTTCTTAGGAGGAACAATCCAACACTAATCTCACGAAATTCCGCAAGATCCAGCACGAGCTGGAAGAGGCTGAGGAGCGGGCTGACATCGCCGAGTCCCAGGTCAACAAGCTGCGGGCGAAGAGCCGTGAAGTTCACACAAAATTCAGCGCAGAGTGAACACATTTGCCCGATGCCGCCAAGTGGCTGACGAAATGCACAAAATGTGCTCTTTTTGGTCACTTGCTTTATGATGTTTACTTTTCTCTTACTGTTGAATAAAAACTACAGTAAACTTCTACATTAAACCAAACTGTCGCTTTTTTATTTCCAAAATTATTGACTGTCAAATACAGTTCTCACCTAGCTATTTTTTTATTTAAAATATTGTATATGGTTTTGCAGAGCATTCAATATTTTGTACCTCCATCACCATCCAGCATCCCCTTTCCCATCCTCCCACGCACACAATTATCTTATGCTGGATGTGATTTTATTAAATCTCTTTAAATTGTTAAAAATCACTGAAGAAAACACCCTTTCAGACAGGACCCATTCATTTAACTACTCCACAAATAGTTACTGAGTGTGTACTATGTGCCAGGCACTGTTCTAAGTTCTGTGGGTATAGCAGTGAACAAAGCATAGTTCCTACTCTCTGGGTGCTTATATTCTATAAGGAGAGAAAGGCAATCAACAAATAAGAAGCTGTAATGTATAAGATGGTAAGTTCTAATGGGAAATATAAAACTTTGGGGGAGGCAGTTACTATTTAGTAGGATAGTCAAGGACGACCTCTCTAATAAGAAAAGACATTTGAGCAGAGACCTAAAGGAAGCAAGAGGGTAAGCCAAAGGAGTATATGAAGGTAGAGCATTTCCAGGCAGAGGGAAGAACAGAAAAAGCAAGGGCCATGAGGCAGGGGCAGGTTGGCATATCAGGGGGACAGAGAGAGGCCAGCAGAACAGGAGAATGAACAAAGTAGTTATAAGTGAGGAACCAGGGGTCCCAGAGCTCATGTAGGGCCTGGGGGCCACATAAAGATTTTTATGTTTACTCTGAGTGACATGCAAAAGCTTTGAGCAGGGGAGTGATATTAACATGCATTTTAAAAGAATTACTTTGGCTGCTGTATTGAAAATAGACTGAAGGAGGCAAAGGTAGAAACGGGGGACCAGTTAGGAGACTACAGTAAAATAAAAGATGAAAAAATGACAGTGACTGAGACCAGAGAAATAGCACTGGGAGATGATGAGAAGTGGATGAATCCTAGATATACAGTGAAGGTCGTATGCATAGGATTTTCTGATAGATTGGATGGGTGGGTGGGAAAGGGAGAGGGAGAAAGGGAGGGAGAGGGGGAGAGAGAGAGAGAGAGAGAGAGATTATGAAAAGAAGAATAGAACAAGAAAGATGATTTGGTGGAATATGAACATGAGGAGTTTGGTCTCCAGAAAGAGAGGAGGCAGTAGAACAAAAATGCAACGTAGACAAAAATTGTGTATTATGCACCCCTCTCCCTCTTTCACTTTCTAGCATCTACTCTCCCCCACTTCCCAACCCTGATCAGTCTCAATTATTTACAGGATAAATTGTACAGGCCACAATCTCCAATATGAATAACAAAGCTTAAAACAAAAATATTTCAAAATACTCTCCGAAATAAAATTTTGGATCAAAGAAGAAACCAAAACTGTAATCACCAAAACTTCTACATGTAAATATAAGAGTAAATTTTTGTGACCTTGGCTTACAGAAAGATTTCTTAGCTACACCAAAAGCACAAACCATGAAAGAAAAAAATTGATAAATTGAACTTCATCAAAATGTAAAGTTTCTGCTCTTTGAAAAACACGGTTAAAGAGAATGAAAAGATAAGTCACAGACTGAAAAGTATTTGCAAATTATATCCCTGATAAAGAATGTTTCTCCAGAATACATAAATAAATGTAACAATTAAAAAATAAAGCAAATCATCCAAATTTTAAAGAGGCAGAAGATGTAAACAAACATTTCACTAAAAGAGATAGACAGATGGCAAATAAACACATTAAAAATGCCCAACACCATGAGTCATTATGAAAACAACAAAACATAATGAGAGAGTTCTGATCAAGATGGTGGAGTAGGTAAACACTGGGCTCACCTTGTCCCATAACCACATCAAAATTACAACTAAACTATGAACAACCATCATTGAGAACTGCCTGAAGTCTAGATGAACAGAAGTCCTATAACTAAGAATATACAAAAGCTGCGTCAAGAATGGTAGGAGGAGCTGATCCAACACCTACATGTGGAGGTTAAAAATCAGGAGAGGTATTTTGGCTGCAGAGGTTCCCTCTGAGGAGCAAGGGGTCCCAGCCCCACACCAGCCTCCCCAACCCAGGGTTCCAGTGCCGAGAAGAGAAGTTCCTGCAACTTCTGACTGTGAAAACCAGTGGAGATTGTGGCTGAGTGAGACAGCTGAAATCCTAAGCATTCCTTTTAAAGGGCCCACACAAGGACTTACTTACTGACAGACTCATTCTCTCTGAGTTCCAGTGCTGGGACCATATGGGGAGGAAGTGAATTGTCTGGCTTCAGGACAAAGGCTGAAGGGGCAGCTTTTTCTCAGACAAAAGTGCTAGCAGAAGCCATTGTTCCTTTGTTGAGCCCTCCCCCCGCCCAGCCTGCATATGCAAGTGGGCACAATATCTGTGTCTCCATTCACCTGGCTAACACTATTCGATTGCCCTGGTGATTCCCTGAGACCCTGTCCCATGCAACATGTAGGCCCATCTAAACCACTTCCAATGACTTTTCCATATAAACAGTCCATCTTGGCTCATACTGCAGACTTTCCTAAAATCTCTCAAAAGTTCACAAACCCCACCTGGCCTCACCAGGCCCTGTACCTCTTGCTACGTAGCCCCAAGACCAGAACTAGAAGCAGCCAGGCTCAGTTGGCAGCTTAGTTTCTCCCAGGCACCTTCAAGCCCAGCACAAGTAACAACCATCTGCAGATCACTTTATAGCTCATACCAAGTGGCCCCAGGCAGGGCACAGGCAGCAGACTGACCTTTACCTGCACCAGAGCCCCTCCCAAGAGGCCCCAGAACTAACACACCTGGTGGTCAGCTTCACACCATACCACAGCACCACCCAACTACTTCCACAAACAACCCACCCAAAAGGCAGACTCAGCAGGCATCAGAGCCCTGCTAAATCAAATCCTGCTCTGTAGGGTCAGCCCCTGCACAATAGCTCCTCCACTGTAGTCAAAGCCAGTCCTCACAACCAGTCAGCATGAGGGTCAATCCCTCCCACTGACATGGCAACAGCAATTAAGGCTCAACTACAATAGGAGGGCACACACAACCCACAAAAGGGGCACACCTGGAGCACCCCACTCAGGTGACCATGAATACTGTGCCATTGGGACACACAGGATAACTACTACATCGGCCACTCTACTAAGACCAGGAAATATAGCAGCTCTAACTAATGCATAGAAACAAACACAGGGATGCAGCCAAAATGAGGAGACAAAGAAGCATGTCCCAAATGAAAGAACAAAGCTCCAAAAAAGAACTAAATAAAATGGAGACAAGCAATCCACCAGATGCAGAGTTCAGAACACTGGTTATAAGGATATGTAATGATCTCAGTGAAAATTTCAACAAAGAAATAGGAAATGCAAAAATGGAGATAGAAAACATAAATAGAACCAGTCAGAAATAAAGAATACAATAACTGAAATAAAGAATAAATTGAAATCAACAGTAGATTAGAGGAAGCAGAGGATTGGCCTAGTGATGTGGAAGATAAAGTAGCAGAAAATACCAAATCAGAATGGCAAAAAAATAAAAACCTGAAATAATGAGGATAGTTTAAGGGGCCTCTGGGACAACATCAAGCATACCCACACTGACATCATAGAGTCACCAGAAGGAGAAAAGAGAGAGCAAGGAATTGAAAACATATTTGAAGGACTAATGATGGATAATAATAATAATTCCCTAAACTGGTGAAGGAAACAGATATATTATACAAGTCCACAAAGCACAGAGAGTCTCAAACAAGATGAACCCAAACAGGCCCACACCAAGACACATCATAATTAAAATGCCAAAGGTTAAAGATAAAGAGAGATGGGGGCGGCCGGATGGCTCATTTGGTTAGAGCACGAACTCTCAACAACAAGGTTGCTGGTTCAATTCCCACCATGGGATGGTGGGCTGCGCCCCCTGCAACTAAAGATTGAAAATGGCAACTGGACTTGGAGCTAAGCTGTGCCCTCCACAACTAGATTGAAGGACAACTACTTGGAACTGATGGGCTCTGGAGAAACACACTGTCCCCCAATATTCCCCAATAAAATTTATTTTTAAAAAAAGATAAAGAAAGAATCTTAAAAGCAGCAAGAGAAAAGCAGTTAGTTACCTACAAGAGAGCTCCCAATTTAAACTGATTTCTCAACAGAAACTTTTCAAGCCAGAAAGGATTGGCTCAAAATATTCAAAGTGATGAAAAGCAAGGACATACAACCAAGATTACTCTTCCCAGCAAAACTATAATTTAGAATCGAAGGACAGACAAAGAGCTTCCAAGACAAGAAAAAGCTAAAGGAGCTCATCGCAACCAAACCAGTATTACAAGAAATGTTACAAGGACTTCTTTAAGAAGAAGAAAAAAGATAAAAAATATGAATAATAAAATGGAAATAAATACATATCTATCAATAATTACTTTAAATGTAAATGGATTAAATGTTCCAATCAAAAGACATAGGGTGGATGAATGGATAAGAAATCAAGATTCTCACATATGCTACCTACAAGAGACTTACATCAGATCAAAAGACACACAAAGACTGAAAATAACGGGACAGAAAAAGATATTTCATGAAAATGGAAATGAAGAAAAAAGCTGGGTAGCAATACTTATACCAGACAAAACAGACTTTAAAACAAAGACTATAGCAAAGAAGGACCCAGTAATTCCATTCTGGGAATTTATCTGAAGAAACCCAAAACACTAATTCAAAAAGACATATGCATCCATAAGTTCACTGCAGCATTATTTACAATAGCCAAGATATGGAAGCAACCTAAGTGTCCATTAATAGATGAAAGGATGAAGAAGAAGTGGTACATATGTACAATGGAATATTACTCAGCCATAAATAATGAAATCTTGCCTTCTGCAACAACATGGATGGACTTAGACACTCAACTACACTAGAAGGGCACACAAAACCCACACAAGAGGCACACACCTGGATACCCAGCTCAGGTGACCATGAAGAGTGTGCCACTGCGACCGACAGGATAACTAAGTATTATGCTAAGTGAAATAAGTCAGACAGAGAAAGACAAATACCGTATGATTTCACTTATATGTGGAATCTAAAAAACAAAATATACAAACAAAACAGAAACAAACTCATAGATACAGAGAACATTTTGATGGTTGCCAGATGGGAGGGGGGTTTAGGGGGTAGGTGTTAAAGGGGAAGGTATTAAGAACTCCAAATTGGTATTATAAAATAGTCATGGGGATATAAAGTACAGCGTAAGGAATATAGTCAATAATATGTTTAATAACTATGTACGGTATCACATGGATGCTAGGTTTATTGGGGTGATCACTTCATAAGTTATATAAATGTCTAGTCACTATGTTGTACACCTGAAATTAATATAATATTGTATGTCAACTGTAATTAAAAAATAAAACAATATTTTAAAATAAAAAAAGCATAATGCGATATCACTATGCACTAATCATAATAGCTAACAGTCCAAGTGTTGACCAAGAGGCGGAGGAACTAGACCTCTCACATCTGCTAGTGACAATGTGAAATGGCACAACCACTTGGAAAGAAGTTGCATCTTCTTAAAAAGTTATGAAATTGTCAATTTGTTCCAGTCATTTCACAAAGAATTGTACACAAATATTCACAGAATATTTATTTATAATAGCCAAAAACTGGAAACAACTCAAAGGTTCATCAACAAGTGAATGAATAAACACAGTATGGTAAATCCATACAGTGGAATGCCACTCAGTGATAAAAAAGAAACTATTAACACACAAAATAAAGATGGGACAAATCTCAAAATAATTATGTTGAGTGAAAGCAGCCGGACCAAAAATTAAAAATAAAAATAAGTGTAGACTCTATTATTCCATTTATATAGAATTTTAGAAAATAAAAATTAATCTATAGTGACAAAACTGACCAGTGGTTGCCTAGGGATGGGGAGGTATAATTTATGGGAGGCACAAAGGGACAGCAGGGGGTGTTACAAAGAAGCAGAAGGAAACTTTGGGGGATGATGGACATGTTTATTATTTTGATTCAGATGATGGTGTCACAGTGTATACACATGTCAGTGCACTTTAAATATGTGTAGTTTATTATATGTCAGTTATACCTCCATAAAGCTGTTTAAAATTTTTCAGTGGAAGAAATACTGCAATTGCAGTGCTTTAGGAAAATAGCAATTAGAATACTGTATGTCAGACTTTAAAGCTGGCATTATAATTTTTTACAGAATTAGATTAATTTTATTATCAGATATTAAGATATTTACTATGTTGATTCTTCCAACTTATGAATATGGTATGTTTCTCCATTATTTAAATCTTTGATTTCTTTCAGCAGTGTTTTGTCGTTTTCAGTATACAAGTCCTATATAGGTTTTGTTAGATTTAAACCTAATTTTTCTTTTTCTTTCTTTCTTTTTGTTTTTATGTGATTGTAAATGGTATTTTATTTATAATTTTGGTGTCCACATGTTCATTGCTAGGATATAGAAATATAAATGATTTTTGTATGTTTATCTTATATCCTGAAACCTTACTGAACTCACTTAATAGTTTTGAGTTTTTTGTAAATTCTTTGGGATTTTCTACATAGACAAAATGTAATCTAGGAAAGCAGCCATTTAAAGTGAATCAAAATTAAAATGAGGTCCAAAATTACATACTAAGTAATGGGGGGGAAGTCTGATTGAGATTTTTATCTTAAAAATGCAGCAAAAGTATTAAAATAACTTTATTCCATTTCACAACATTTAAGTAACTCTGCTAATTGCAGCTCTGCTAATTCTTCGAAAAATGAATGAATCAATAGTGGAGTTGGGAGGAAAGAGACAGTTCCCACAATCTTGTATGATGTGACATCTTTTATTTTTAATTGTTTGCAATGCAATCATAAAGAATGTCCTTCTTTGCAAAAAAAAAAAAAATGTATGATGGTTTCATCGATATTTTTAAGGGTCTTCCTAATCCTTTGATCCTGAACTCATTCTCTTGAAACACTTATTGCATCATCGTCTTTATCAATTTTCAGTTCTTCAGTATTGCTGTATCCACACTGCGCAATGGCTTTGCAAAATTCAAGCAGATTTCTAATACCACTTTCATCAACTTCATTACATTCTGCAACTTATGCAAGATCTGTCATTTTATTTTGCAGTCATGTTGCATTGATTATTGCATATTTACAACATCTGACTATCAGAACAATCATCAGTGAATACTTTATGTTTTCATATGCAACACCATTACTGTGGGGACTCCAAAAACAGGAATTCCACTACTGCAAACCTTAAAACATTCATAGCCTTTGCCCAGAAATTCTATTCTATAAATTTCATAATTAAAGATATGCATAAACATATCTATGCACATGTTTACTAGAATATTTAAAAGAAAAAAATTAGGGCACCCTAAGCGCCCAACAATAGAAAACTGGTTAAATAAATCCTGGTACATTTATAGGATGGAATACTATGTAACTATTAAAAATCATGATGTAAAAGAAGAGTTAATACCATGAGAAAATTTTCATAATTTGTTAAGTTTTAAAGGCAGAACACAAAACCATGCTTAGAGACTGACATCCCAATTGTGTATGTGTTTAGAAACCTGTGTTTTAAAAAATTGTGTATGCATTTATGGAAACACAGGGGAAAAAGGTGTGAAAGGGCTTAAACCAAATTTGGTAGCTAAGAACCTCTAAGCTAAAATATTAGGAGTGATTTTAAAAATTCCTTCAGTATGTTTGATTACATTTTTAATCTCTACAATGTGTATATCACCTTTGGAATTTTTTTAAAGGCTCATATTTTTCCAATAAATAAAAGTAAGCTGCTTCTTAAGAAGATTTCATATCCACTTCTCATCATAGACATGGATATAACTGACAACAGAAAAGTGAAGAGGAGAGGGTCATTTGATGGATGAGACCATTAGCACAGCTGCTAAAAGCTGTTGCCTTTCATCCAAGCTTTCAGTAAGGATTAACATTCCAGAGCTAACACAGCAGCTGTCAGTGAGCAAACAAATTCTGCCTCCTGGCTGTGGCAGAGATTTGGGCACATGTTATACATACCAGTGTCCCCAGGCACCTTCACAGCAGACTTCATAGGTCACATTTTCTTAAGTGGGAAGCAGAAGAATCAGCTGTGGGCAGAGGGAAAGAACCTTACTTAAGGATGGAATTTACCGGCCTGATGCCTCCCAGGGCACCCACGCTGCTGCTTCCGGAACCCACAAGGAAAAAGAAAGCCTCTCCTGTGATGAAGGAGAAAATCATTCTCCTTGGAAAACACACCCAAAACAGGGCTTTTCTTAGATTAGTAAGAAGGTGAACTATTTTCTCAGCTCCTCACAGGAACTGTGGCTCAGCTCTCTCTTGGGGGAACTGAGGTACTACACAGTGCAAGGGCTCAAATTATGAGAAATTTTGTTAAGAGCATGAATGAGAAAGGTAGTAGTACCTTTTGAACAAATGAAGCATAAATTTTTCCAGTAATCTGAAAAATAATTCAATTGATACAGATTTTAGTACTTAAAGTGGATTTAGCATGATATATATGTATATGCAATGTAATAACATGCCTACATATGCATTGAAAATTTTCAAGTGGAATTGGTGACTGAAGAAATTTTTCAAAAATTTCTTTCTGCCCCAGTCACATCAAGAGCCCTGCATTCCAATTCCCTCTCCATGTCCAGTTTCAGCCACCCCATCACAGTTTCACGCAGTTACTCTATGGAATCGCAGAGCTGTAAAAAGTCCTGAGGACCATCAAGGCCTTCCTCACTCACAAACTGGCAAATGCACTTACCAGCCAAGTCCTACCATCGCCTCCAGGCTGACTGGTCCCGCTTTTCTGTCCCTTGGTCTTGCTCCTCCCATGATGCCCTGGGGCACACCAGGAGTGACTCCTCCCCCGCTGGAAAATTGAAACCTTGTTTGTTTCCAGTAGTCAAAGCTCAAGGCTGCTGTCTTTTCCTGCGTGGTCCGCACTGTGATCCACCCACTCACCCCCAACTAAATCCTAAAATGTTTGAGAGACCCACATTTTTATCCCCAATACCTAGAACAGTGTCTTTACAAGTTACTTGTTGAATGGAGAGCAGACACTCAATAAATTCTTTTTTCCTTTTTTGACAGAATGAAGCAAAGCTGAATAGAAACACTGCATAATAGGGCCACCACTCAACACACAATAGAGAAGAATAAAGAAGATGACTTTATAATAACAGCTAACATTTAAAACCCGAAATCCTTACCTTAGTTTGCGAGGTTCCAACCAGCTGGCACCTGGCCACCTCTGCTGCTTCATTCCCTGTTACAGTTTCCCTCACTCCCTCCAGCCCTGCCCTACTGGCCTTTTTCTGTTCCTCTGCAGGTACACTCACCTCCCAAAGCCTTTGCATTTGTTTCCTTTGCCTGGGACACTGATATTCTCTCACTGATATTCTCATGGTTTGCTCCCTCACTTCACTCAGTGCCAGTTCAAATATCACCGCTTCAGAGAAATTTTCCCTGGTTAACCTATTTAGACACCACACAGCCAGTATTTCCTTATCCTGTTTCCTGTTTTTCCTTTCCTTCAGAGCATTTATCACTAATTGACATTAGATATCTGTTTGTTGTCTGTCCCACATAGTCACTAGACTAGAATTTCCATGAGGGCAGAGACTTTGCCTGTTTTGTCTCCCAGCACTTAAAATCCTCCCAGCAGCACTCAGTGAATGTGTGGTGAATTAACAATTGAATGAGGGTTTGCTCATTATGTTGCTGGCTCTGTGCATTACAGCTTCTAAATTAGCACTAGGGCTGAGTTTTGTCACCGTCTTGGCTTGGTGGGAGATCTCTAGCTGTTCCATCTAGCCTCCTCTTGGTCAGATTTGAGAATTTTGCCATCCTATCCCCAACAACATTTCAGGTAGGGTGATGAACTTACCTAGGTTTGCCCAGGGCTCTCCTGATTTTAAAACCGCAAGCCCAAGCAAACTAGGATGATTTCAGGTATCCAGGTTCTATCTTCCTTGTTCTCTTTTATTGTTGTGTGTGGTGGAGGAAGGGGATTGGGGAGTTGATTTAAGAGTGTTCTGAGCCATCTGAACAGGAAAGTGGTCATATGCAGTGAGGACTGGATGGACAGTGGTCAGACTGTTGTCAGCGGGCAGGTCTCACCAAACAGCAACGTAGAACACATGGAAGAACAACATACCATGTGTCCCCGAAAATAAGACCTAGCCGGACCATCAGCTCTAATATGTCTTTTGGATCAAAACTTAATATAAGAACCGGTGTTATTTCAATATAATATAAGACTGGGTATAATATAATATAATACCGGGTCTTATATTAATTATTTCTCCACAAGACACATTAGAGCTGATGGGCCAGTTAGCTCTTATTTTTGGGGAAACACAGTAAAAGATGTTGTCCTGCCTTCCAGGGCCCTCTGGCACTGGCAGCGGTTGGTGCTTTCTCTAGAGAAAGCTCCTGGTTTCTAAATTTCAGACTCTCGACATGGCCCCACCACTCTCCCTTCTCCGAAACTATCATGTCCCTTCCAAATAGAACCCTGCCATGAGTTCATTAACTCAGTTGTCACAAGGACCCATGAGTGAGGTATTGTTATGATCCCCATTTTACCAATGAAGAAACTGAGGCTCCAAAAAGTTAAATAATTTGCCCAAATGCACATAGTTTAAATGGTGAAGTCAGGATTTGAACCCCAGCAGTCTGATTCTCAAGGTCCATTTTCCGTTATTACACTATCATGCAAATTTTAACAATATAAATGTATGTTTTGGCTATGTCCGGTAAAGAAAATGTGTGCGTGTGTGTATATGTGTGTGTCTGTAGGATACATCATTTAAGACCCCAATAGTAGTAACTAAAAGTAATTAGTCATGTTTTTCTTAGTTCTAATGAGGCTGTAAGCAACCAAAGTAACTAAAACACAGCTAATAGAAAAAGGCAACTGACAGAGACCCTAACTCTCAAAGGAATCAGTTAAGGTTATGAGGGCAGGCAGGGAAGTACTCAGTTTACCGAGCAGACCTAGCTGATAGGATTTCTTCTCTGAACGCAATGTTCCCAGGCCATCCACACAACCTCTCCGTGTTGTTTTGGAGAAGGATGCCTGGTTTGTGTGTAACTCTGAGAAGTGTGTATAATTCTGAGAACATTAGTGTCTTACAGGATCTTGCAAAGCCAGAAGCAGCTGTCTTGTAGTGAAAAGACAAACCGGACTTGGAGTCAAAGATGTTTATTCTAGTTCCCACTCTGCCACTTACTGGTTGTATGGCTTGTCACTTAACCATGCCAAACCTCAGTTTTCCCACATGTAGGACTGGTAAATCTATCTCCTCATTGAGATTTAAGAAGAATCAATTTAAATAACTCTCTTGATGATTGATTATCAACTGTTTGCTTTGCAAAATTTCAGTTTATAAATGCCAGCAGTGAAGGAGATTATGTATTGCATTTGAAAAAGTTCTGAACTAGCTCCTTTAGGTTTGAGAATAGAATGGGAAGGGGTCTGTTTCTACCTTTAACGTTATTAGGCAACCTTTCCAGAACCTCAATTTCTGATTCTGTAAAGTTAGATAAAATTCAAGGCCCCCCCCCGTTCCAAAATCTAGTATTCTCACTTAAATCTTTAATTCAATTCAAATATGAATTAGTGTCACCTGAAACTAATTATATATATATATGTGTGTGTGTGTGTCTGTGTATTATATATATACATGTATGTAGAATATATATAGAATATATATAGAATGTATATATATAAAATGAATTAGTGGTTGTAACTATCCTATGACTTTCACCCAGAAATGTCCGTTCCTGGCTAGGGAACTTCCCGCTGCATTTTAAAATTTAATCTGTTATATAAGCTCATAGATAGGTGTAAGGGGTAAGGTATGATCTGCTACCAGCACAATTAATTGCCCTTTCTTTTCAAGTGGCCCTCTGATCACCTTGATCACACTTGTTTCCTAGACCTCTGTTTGGTCCTGCTACTTCCTTCTCTTTCCTGCACCATCCAAGACTACATTTCCTCTGAGTACATCTGATGTAATGATCGGTGGAGAAATTTGCTCCTAGGAAAATCAGGAAAACTTTTCCTCCTCTTTAACATCGGCTCACTGCTTAATCCCTCCCCTTTAAAGCTTCCACCGCCACCATCCTGCTAACGTTAATGTCAGGATCACCTCCCTGACCAATCTATGCCCTGTTCATCGTCCTCTGTTTCTTCATCTTCTGCATAGTGCTCTTCATTGTATCCTCTCTCTTGGAAATATGACCTCACTTGACTTCTTTTGACACTAATGATAAAGTTCCCTTCACTTTAGAATTCACAAAATTATTTTGTAACAAGAATGGAGAAAACCTTCATTCACAGAACTCCTTTCAGGTTTGGGAGAGATGGGATGATGGTAAGAGCATAGTGTTGGGATAAAGATGAGACCCCCCCCCCCCAAAAGGGCAGAGGTGAGTAAAAATAGGTGGTTACTGGACTGTGTAAGGATGCAAATGATCTTCTTTACTTGAGGTCTTATATTTTATTATGTAACCAGATGTGTAGGAATACGGGTCTATGGCAAAGCTATATGGCTCCCCGTTATAGAGGAACAACTGAGTTGCAGTAGGTGTGGGGAAGACAACTTGGGGGAAGAAAGGCAATAAACCATCAGCATCAGTGTGAAGGAAAATGGACTTTGTAGAACTGACATTTCTGATGGAAACTTTCCATACTTTACTCTAACGGATGTGATATAATCCTCTTCTATGTCTCCCCCACAAAATCCTCAGTAAAGTCCACATTGCTCTCTTATGTTTTGGTGCCGATAAGTTATTTGCTGAGGTCTGTGTCCAGGTTGATACAGATCAAAACATACTGTTTGGCACAATCTGGAAACAGCTGCGTGCAGAGACAACCACATCTAGATGGTGTAGATAGTGTCTCATTTGATCCCCACACCATCCTCATGACAGGCAGAAACAGAATTATTTTTCTGATTTTTCAGCTGACAGAAAAATCACCACAGTTGCTGAGAGAGGTGACGTGACTTGCCACAGTTGGTAAATGGCAGAAGTAAAATATGGACCCATTTGGCTCTTCTGGCTCCAACAAGATCTCACACAGGTATTTGCTTACTGGAAAATGACCTTCTTTTTTTCTTCCTTTCTTTGCATCTTCATTTTCTCTTCCCGCTTCCTAAACATACAGCCTTCCTCTGAGAATTCGTCCTTCTTAATGATTTCAAGTGACGCCACTCCCCCCAACACAACCGTCTCTAGCCTTGACTTCGGCTTTAAATTTTTGAACCCTTACCTCTCCCTTCCAGGTGATCATCACCATCCTCTCAACCTCAACATGTCTAAAATCTAAGCTCGCCTTCCCCGGCTTCAGTATTTCCTCTGAGCTGGTTTCATGCTCCTAGTTTCCCAGACTAAAATGAGGGCTGGATGAAAGGCAGGATTCTCTGATTCCTGCTCCCCCTCAAACACAGCAGTCATCAAAGTCCTGTGGATCCTGCCTTTGGGGTGTACCTTGGGTTTTCTCTTTCCTTTTAAATCTCATTTCTATCCTACTTAATCAAGGCCTTCTTTGTCTTATGCCATGATTATTTTTTATACTCAATCCAAGTAGATTTTAATATGTAAATATATATTGAGTGAATTTTAATATATTAATATAATGTGGGATAGGGCCTCAAAAAAATAAAGCTGTAGTTCACAGAGGTCTTTTCACCTCCTGGGATTTAAAGGTTTTCTTTTATTGCTGTGCCTAAATGGGACAATGAGACAGAAAACTTTGAGCCCACACAACACGCTTCTCTTTGAATCTGCAGGATGAATTCAGAGACACCAGGGCACAACCACTGTGAAAGCCAGTCCTCTGATGCTCTGGAGAGTTATAACACAGATTTGAATTCATAGAAGCATCTAGAGATTAATTCTAACCGTCTGTCCATAACTCATCAGAGCCTGTGTAATCATATTGGAAAGTTTTACACCAAGATTTTTTTAAAGTTTTTTTTTATCTTTTATTTATTATTTAAGTGTGTTTTCCCAGGACCCATCAGCTCCAAGTCACGTAGTTGTTTCAGTCTAGTTGTGGAGGGCGCAGCTCACAGTGGCCCATGTGGGGATCGAACCGGCAAGCTTGTTGATAAAGCACCGCACTCTAACCAACTGAGCTAACCGACCGCCCCTACACCAAGATTTTTTAAATAGTTGATAAATGATTCTAAGCCCCCAGGTTCTCCCTTTCCAGTATATCCTATCATGGATATCATATTCCATGATATATATATATATATATATATATATATTCCATGATATATATATATTCCAAGTGACAAGTGTGTGTGTGTGTGTGTATATATGTGTGTGTGTGTGTATGTGTATATATATACACATACACACACACACACTTTTCTGCTCAAAAACCTCAAAAAGTTCCCGATGACCTTAGAATAATGTCCTGTCTCCTTCACTGGGCATTGGAAGCCCCTCACAAACAAGCCTGGCCCATTTCTCCAGCCTTTACCTCTGTACTATCCCCTACCCCACCTCAAACCTTAACTCCAGGCTTGCCCGGTGAACCTTCCTGAAACACACCCTGGGAAGCCTTGTTTCCAAGTGACAATCCCTCATTTCTCTAAGCTTAGAACCTCCTCCGTGTTCCTCTTACCCATGTAAAAGTCTGCCTCCTTTAAGAGAAAGTGGAGGATAGAGGAAAAAGGGAGGCTTTAGAATCAAAAACCCTAGATTTCAATTCTGGCTCTGTTGCTTACCAGCTGTGGGGCCTTTGGCCAACTACTTAACCCTCTTAGGCCTCAGTTTCCCCATTTGGACAATGGGAATAATAATAGTATAAAGCCCTGAGGCTTGTACAAACATAATGAAATATACAAAAATTCTACATAAACTGAAAGGTATTTTTAAAAGGCCATTATTATCTCCACACTAACCTCTTCTCTCCTCCAAAGCAGTATAATCATCATTAATAACAATTCTGATAATATTTTACCCAAACAGCATACTTTATGAGTTTCAAATACCTTGTACTCACATTTAATCCAGTGCATCCCACTCATCTTGGAACTTAGCTTAACCTTGAAAAAGTGAATTATCCTTTTCTTGCCTATATCCTCTCTTTCCTTGTTCATCGTCAGCTCCTTTGGGGCAGTGACCCCATTTCATATTCCCATCCCCCTTCCTCAGCACAGAGCCCTATACCAAGTAGGCACTCAAAAGTGATGTGCTCGCAAAAGTGAAAGGTTATAGGCATAAGATTTAGAGCCAGAGAGTGTTTGCCACTCTGCCACTTACTAGTTTGTGTGGCCCTGGGCAGGTTATGTAAACTCTCAGTGATCCAGTTTCCTCAACTGTCAAATGGGAATGATATTAGCACCTACCTCACAGAACTGTCATGAAACTTCATGTGGCCAATATGGATAAAGCCTGGCAAGTAGTGAGTTCTTAATAAATGTAAACTATTACTATTAAGTGAGACTGCATCTGATTCCACTCTTTTCTGCCTTATCACTTCAGCCCTCTGTCAACACAGATTCCCCATGGCTCATCTTGATTCATTTATTCACCAAGCAAACATTTACTGAGTATCTGCTACATACAAAAAGCTTTTGAATAAAAGCAGTCGTGTTTATGCCTGATATCTCTCTGGTGCTAAGGAACAGAGGCAATGTCTATACGGATTACAGCCTTCAGCTTCCCATCTTGGTTCCTGAAGCAGAGAATGAGATGGTATTCCAACATCAAATCACCAGGTACAAAAAGAAAGGGATCTCCTCAGATCCCTTAATATGCTAATATTTGTGGTGAATCTCTAACATCAGGGGATAAAATTTTCCACTTTCCTAAACTCATTTAACCACAGGACCATTTATTTCATACTTTCTCTCAAAATCAGCATTCTGTGAAATCTACTTTGGAAAATGCTACATGGAAGTCCTATTCCTATCTATTCCTCCGCTGCCCATATTTCATTTTGATCAATGCAACCTTTGGAAATACCTCACTTACATGAGACTATCCCCTGGAGGACTCGATAGAGAATCTTGTTTCAGCAATCATTGATTATGTACGATTTGAACAGGTCAGACTGTATTGCTTAAATGGCTCTAACTTGTACATGTATGGTTGTTCTTACATCAAATATATTTATGTTTTAGAGGGAAAAAAAGTGCCCCACATAACCATATGAATTGTCACAAAGACAATGTATTTAGAACACTCTAGAACTTCACTTGGAACTTACTGATTCTTACTTTAGCCTCATCTTAACTTTGTAATCTGTTTCCCAGTCTACAGCAGATTAGAAAAAAACAAAATCAGGCTATTAGAGGCAACATACTAACTACAGAAAGAATCGCACCGGAGAGGCTAGCCATGAAGGTGAATATATAAAAATTAAATAGTAGACACAAAAATTCATAGCATCTAGGAGCAATTAGTACAGGGCGAAACCCACTAAAAACTAATATTCCTAATGACTTCATTACATCACCTCCCAGATCCTGGAATGATCAAGAAAAAGTTCTATTCGAGATACTAGAGTAAATGAAACAAGATAACGTGTAATACATTTTTAGAAAACTTTCTTTCATCAATGGATTTTTTGACATTGAATCAGTCAATAACACTGGTTATGTTAAACGGTCAATCTTTAATTTTCCGTAAATTTCTGAGAAGAGGCAACACCATCCCATCTCCCACATCAATGTCGGGTAGATGAGATATAGGTACTATCCATGCTATTGATCACTCATTGCTTGACAATTCGTCCTGTGGCTCTGCCCTTTACTGACCTTCTTAGCACACTCTGCCCCAGTTCCACTTAGCCCCTAGGACTCTCTAAGTCTCAAAGATCTGTGTCCAGCATCAAAATCCCTACACAGCTGACTTGGCATTATACAGCCTCTGCTGGTCATTTATCCAAGTAACTTAACAAGAGTGACAGATCAGGACAACGACACATTTGCATCTAAGGAGTAAATGGTGATCCCCAAAATACAGCCAAGTAAGAGTGCTGGGCTGGCAGATTTGGGAGTATAAAGAGCACTGGGGGGTAACACTCTTGAAACTGCTCTGACCACAGCATCTCAAGGTAAGTGAGGTGCTCACAGGTGCCCACTTTTTTGTTCCATGTAGTTGTGATTAAACCTGATCAAGTTATCAGTCAAGGAGGGAAGGCAACACAGTAGCTTTTACTGAAGGCCTACTAAGCATAAGGTCCTATGTTAAAAGCAATATGGGGGACAAGAAAGCAAGACAGATAATTACCTTTCAATAAGCTTTTACAAGGAGTAAAAAGACAAGAATACAAGCAATCATGAGACAAAAATAACTAACCTGCAGAATAAAACTGAATATGATCATAATCCCCACTAATTGTTTAGGTCGGTGTTAAACCAGGCAGTTAGCAATAAACATGCTAATTTGTGATATCTTTTCTGTAATTGCCTTCAACTATTATTTGAAATTTTTATGTTACTTAATTTTTTTTTCCCATGTCAGGATTTCTGGGAGATGATTGAGAGAAGAAATTCTCCCATGCACTTTATCCATCCTATCCGTCATAGTCTGCTTGTTATTGACTAGTTTCCAGACTGGTCTTGCACGGCTTTGCGCTGGGTCATCTCTGATACGTCAGTAGCATCCCTCAGAGGGACTCCAGCTTTGGAAGATTTGTGACTCTTTGATTTCAGGCTGTTTCAACCAGAGTACTGTCCATCATAGATTGACAGGGCTAAGAGGAATCTTGGAGATATCTTCTGGTCCGTCTGTCTCATTTTACAGAAGGAAACCAAAGCCCAAAGAAATTACAACAGCTACTTAACAAAACTGGTATTAGAACACTGAGGGTCTGCCTCCAAGTCTGATTTCTTTTGAGCTAAAGATTCAGAATATAATATGTAATCATTTCATTTTTTCCTGAGAAATTTGTGAGAATTTTAGGGTAAAGCTGGAGACTATTAGAGAGTCAGAAATCTAAGACAGAAGGAGGCAACCAAAATAGTAAACCAAGTGTTCAAATGTGTCCTCCTGCCTAAATGGTATTTCATGACATGTTCTCTGGGTTCCATAAAGTTGGCGCATAGTAAATGGGAAGTTTATTTAAATTAAATTTGATATTGAAAATTTTCAGATTCTCATGGTCCCTTGAGATCATCACATAGGTTATAAACTCCTAAACCTAAGATTCCTTAGTGCTGGATGAGTGTTCAGCTGCCCTACCTGCCTTCATCTTCTCCAGGAAATTTGAGGATATTTAAGTGTCCTCTTCCTCGTCCCCTTAAAGAATGTCTTACCCACAATTCACAGCTTTTCTTCTTTTGCCTACAATTCACAACTATTGGCTCTGAGCATCCAGGTTACAATCTGGCTCATTCTCCTTCCTCCTTTCGTTTTTCCCTGACCCCTCCTAGCCCCCTACTCTCAGCCAGTAACGTCATCTCTCTAAGTCCTCACAGCACTTCATTTAGACACTTACAGAACTTGTCTTATTCTTCTTTGTTCAAAGACTTATTTGAGTATTTCTCTTAACCCTTACTAAATTCAGCATTCCTGTAAGGCAGAGACTGTTTTTTTCCTACTCTGTTCCCCCTTAGGGAGCTGCCATGGTACTTTGCATACACAGAAGATACTCCAAACAAAAAGCATTAATCAAATGTTGTAATTAACCAATTATTTAAAGAATGATGATTTACCCAAAGGGAAAAATGGTAAATTTATTTCCATCCCACACAATCTATGGTGTACCTATTTAAATGTAGCTAAACTTGGAAGAATCACAGTTTTTATTTTTATTTAAACTCTTTGTAGGTCATTTGTTCTTTGCTTTTTATTTCTGAAATAACCCCCAAGAAGACACTTCATTCCTGAAGGACACGGAGCATCACTTTTGGGAAGTAAGAAGGTAAGAGTTACTTTCAGCCTGATTGGGAACGAAATCAGTGAAATTAGCAAATATTGTTTTACACATCCTCATTCTTGCTGCATTCATAAGGAGCTGAAAATGAATTATTGAAGTATTCTTAAGGGAAGATTACAAAATATGCAGATTTTACCAAGAGAGGAATGGTTCCCCAACTTTGCTCATTATGCTGATAAGTATAAAATACAGGGGGCGGCCAGTTAGCTCAGTTGGTTAGAGCATGGTGCTGATAACATCAAGGATGCTGGTTCGATCCCCGCATGGGCCACTGTGAGCTGCGCCCTCCTTAAAAAATACAATGCAGAGCTCTCACATGCAAGCCCAGGTCTTAGTTGGCTCCGAACATGACCTTCAGAAGGTCAAGATTCAGTCTGCACACACAGGTGAACGTTGCTTTTCCTCAAGCAGAGTCTGCACCTCCAAATCCACCCAGCTGTGCCTTTACTCACAAGTAATGCTGAGAGAATAAAGAGAAATCTATTCAAACTTATTCCTAGTGTGGTAATAAAATCCCTTTCCTGATACTACCCTTTCCACTGCAAAATTTGTGTTTGTTAAAGGCAATTCCAGGTGAATTAGGACAAAGAAAACCAGTTAATTGAGTCATGACCACACCATTGTTGACAAGATACAGTTGCTGAGAAATTCCCAGGAGAGGGATGAAAGTCAAGAGCAGTGTCATGCATGGTGCACGGACAGCAACTGGGGGCAGTAAAGGGGGAAGCACTGAGAAGGTGGTGATGGAGGTTAGGTGGACTAGTATGGCCATCTCAATTAGAAGACCCACCAAAGACAGGAGCAGAGTTGATGGTTGAAGGGACACTGCCATGGAGGGTTTGAAGCAAGTCAAGCTCTCAGAACAGAGAAGAGGCTAATGAGGGGACTTTCAGAGGGCACCATGGGTCACACCTAGAGAGTTGGATCAGACCTAACAAGGTGAAGTTTATCAGCCAAGAATAAATAATTTTACCGTTGGGTCCCAGAACACAGTTGCCTAAATCTGAGGAGAAGATTTGACTTAGCAACTGCACGTATGCAGGGGATTGAGGGGCTTTGGTCGACAGTGAGCGGTGAGTCAGCAGTGTGATGAGGCTGCCAAAAGGCAGTCACCACCTCAGTCATTACACCTGGGTCAAGAGAGGTGAGGGCAGATGATGATGGAAGATGACATATGGTTTGGATGTCACACTTTAAGAGATTAACAGGAGTGGGTTCACCATGATGACAGAGGAGATTCAGAAGCACATCATGGAAGAAGCAGATGAAAATGGAGCAGGGGCTATTTAGCATGGAGAACATAAAGCAATGAAAAATGCTGAACAGCCATCAAGTGGGTGAAGAGGTTTACATGTAGGAAAAAGGTTTGAACTCTTCCTGCTGACACCAAAACTGGAATAAGAATCAGTCATGCTGAAATTACAGAAAGCCAGATTTTAGTTTAAAGCAAGACGAACATTTGGCTGTGAAACCTGCCCCAGATGAAGAAGAATTGTCCCTGAAGGTGTTGAGTAGGCTGGACAACTCCTTTGCAAGACTATTGCTGAGACAACTCTTGCATCATCTAAGCAGTAAAGTTAGGAGAGACAGGGTTCTGAGTCATGGTTAGGGCAGTGGACGAAAAGAGAAAAATCTCCACCTCAAAGCTGGTAGCGACTTGAAATCCAGATGGAAAGTCTTGTTTTTCTAAGATGCCTAAAAATATAGTTTGATCATGAGCTACTGTAGTTTTTCCACAATGTTTCTTCTTTTGCCTACAATTCATAACTTGTGGTATATATTCTTATACTACAATCACATATTTTGCAATATCCATTTAACAATAGTACTATTAATTCATTTAATATTTTCACTTACATTGAATTGATTCCTTTTTTTTTTCTTAGCTTTTTTTTTTTTTAAGTTACCCCCTATGCCGTCTATGAAAGTATGGGCCATCAGCATCTGCTAAGACGTTTGTTAGATATTTGGAATCTCAAACCCCACCCCAGACCTGCTGAATCAGAATATATTTTCAACAATACTCCCAGTTGGAGATGACAGTTGAATTAAATGCACACTAAAGTTGAATTAAAATTAAGAAATATTTGCCTAAATCCATTTTGTGTATGACCAATAGGATCATGCCATAGTTTTGGAAAAAGTGGCTGTAGGAAACAAAATAATGCTTTAAACCAGTGGTTCCCACACATCACTGTGTTTAAAGCCCTTGAGAAAAATTCAGATTCCCTGGTCCCAACCCCAGAGATTCTGTTGATTTTGATGTGAATCATTTTCCAACACTTTGGGTACCATGCTTAATACTAAGCCAAGTTAAATAATGTGAGATCGTAACTGTGTCACCTGACAAGATTCCCTCATATTATATAGTGCAACCATTCTCAAAACGTGGCCCTGAGAACTTTTCAGGAAGTCAAAACAGTTTTCATAATAACACCCAAGTGCTAATCCCCTTTTTCACTGTGTTGACCTAATCATGTAAAAGCAAGGATAGATAAAACTTCTGGTGCCTTATTACAAATCAAGGCATGGCACCAAATTGTACCAGTAGTCATTGTAGTCTTCATGTTATACACTGGAAAAACATGTTTGTTTGCCTGTTTGTTTTAATTTAAAAAGATAGCTTCCTTTAAAAATGATTTAAAATTTGCAGCAAGCTATAAAAGTTATTAATTTTATTACAGTTGATCTTTGAACAACATGGGTTTGAACTGTAAGTGTATTTTCTCTTATGATTTCTTTAATAACATTTTCTTTTCTCTAGCTTACTTTATTGTAAGAATACAGTATATAATATATATAATATGTGTTAATTGACTGTTTATCAGTAAGACTTCTGGTCAACAGTAGGTTATGAGTAGTTAAGTTTTGGGGGAGTCAAAATTTATATGCAGATATTTTACTGCATGGGGGTTCAGTACTCTTGACCCCCTCGTTGTTCAAGGGTCAACTCTATATTTTAATTCTTATATACATATCTTTATAATATTCTAGGTGATGAAATGGGAAGTTCGCATAAGGCACTCCAATTGCAAACCAGAGTTGGATAGTTATCTTGAGGAAAAGCACATGTACAGTTGTTTGAGTTGCAATATGAACTAGCCACTTTATTCACAAAGCATCAGTTTTACTTGGAAGAACAACTAGTGGACAAACTATGGTTATTCAGATTTGGGTATTTGGCAGACATTTTCTCAAAACAGAATGAAGTGTTCTTGTCATTTCAAGGAAAACAACTGACAGTATTTGTGACTAGCAATATACTAGAGCTTTCAAGCAAAAATTTGAATTTTGGAAAACTTTTATCTGTCACCACTAGCTTGACAACTTCCTAAAACTTAAAGAATTTTTAAATGAGATCAGTGGTGATATTAATGGTTATGACAGTTTTATATTCTATAATGAAATGTGTCAACATTTGGAAGTTCTGTACAATTCAGTGACCCAATATTTTCCAAATGACTAACATACAATGTTCATACATAAGAAAAAGATCCACTCAAAGTTCAAATGCCGACCAATGGATTTTAATGTAATAGAGTACAAAATAGTTGTGGATATAGTTCCAGATTTCACATTGCAACCAACCTTTATGAAACTCTCACTTGTCAAGTTTTGGTATGATATCTAAGAAGAATATCCACAATTATTTGAAAAGGTGATTAAAATACTATTTTCTTTAACAAATTACATAACTGTGTAAAGCCAATTTTCTATATTTACTTTAACAACAACAAAAAACTTACAGCAACAGACTGAATACAGAAGTAGACATGAAAATCCAGCTGTCTTTTATACCGCAGACATTAAAGAAAGTTGCAAAAATGAAAAACAATGTTACTCTTCTGGTTACTTTTTTTTTTTTGGTTTTGGAAAATATAGTCATTTTCATAAAAAACTTTATGTTAACATGTAATGGATTAGATAGTAGTTTTAAATAAATTGATAAATATTTTTAAATTTTCTCCATTATAATTTAGAATATAGAAAGTATCAGTAGGTATGATTTACATAAAGCAAGTATGGTTAGATTCTCAATTTAAGAATATGAAGGGGTTCTGAGAACACAAACTTTGAGAACTGCTGCTACAATAAAACTCACTTAAACCACAACGCAAGGGACCCCCTTCAGAGAAGGGAGAAGGGGCAGGCCGTATGGATGAATTTTTCCTCATCACCCAGGAGGAAGAAATTTAAACCTGCATTATGGCCACAGGCCAGGGGACCTCTTTGTAGGTGCTATATTGAATTCCAACCTGTCACTATGAAAACTTAACCACGAGACACTGATGGTTCAGCAGACCCAGTGGCCAAAGTAAAATTAAAACACAACTTATCAAAATAGAGCACAGAGGGAAGCGGATGCTTCTCTTTCTGTAAGAACAGAACCCCACAAAATCGCAGGAAGGGATATTGAAGCAGCAGGTCCCAGTGAAGAGCCATTTCACAAAGGGTAAGGTGGGGAAGGGTGACTGCCAAGAGAGAACTGTAAAACGTTCAACTTTCTCACTTTTAATAGGGAATATAAAAGGCGTTGTTAAAAAATATAGACTCTTCTTAAGAAAGGTATGGGAATACATGTGTGTAAAATTAACTCCATCTTATGGTTAATTATAGGAGAAGAAAAGGAAAAGAAAAAAGAGAGAAAGAAAGGGAGCGGGAAGAGATGTGGGGTAAGAAGTATAGGAGTCGGGAAGGGTGGGAAAAGAGGGAACGGGAGAAGCAAAAGCAGATGAGAAGGAATCACAAAACCATACAACCTGCAGGGAACTTTAGAAATGAGCTAGGCTTGCTTCTTCATTTTAAGTGGAAATAGACAGGGGCCCAGAAAAGTTAACTGGTTTGACCAAGTTTCGTGCACTGATTTTAAGCCAGATTTTCCGGCTTTAAGCAGGGAAAATACATAAAGAGGAGGGAGGTGGTTTGAAGAGAGAGTGACAAGAAGGATAAGAGGGAAGGTTGGGGAGGGACGGAGGGAGAGAAAGAGAGAGAGAGAGAGAGAGAGAGAGAGAGAGAGAGAGAGAGAGGCAGAAAGACACCTACCTATACACACCACACTACACACACCACATACACACACACACACGCACACACACACACACTATCCAGGCAGTGAGTTTTAAGGCATGCGTTAATCTAATTAAACACTGCTTGTCACACCCTGACACTGCTACACACAACGAAAGTCTAGAGACCGCTGCACTAGACCCAATACGTTTTAACTCTACTGTACATAGAAGTCACTTGAAGATCTTGTTAAAATGCAGCTTCTGATTCTGTAACCTGGCGGGTCTGAGATTCTGAATTTCTAACAAACTGCTGGGTGATGCTGATGCAACAGGTTCCAGGACCACCCTTGCGGTAGGAAGGCTCTATGCCTGCAGTGTTCAGAGTGTGTTCCCTGGACTAGCAGCATCGCCTAGGAACATGCTAGAAATGTAAATTCTCAGGCCCCACCCCAGACCTACTGAATCAAAAACTCTGATATTGGGCCCTACTGATATGTGTTTTAACAAACGTCCAGGTAATTCTGGTGCATGTTAAGGTTGGGAGGCATTGCACTAGGCCGTGATGCTTCCCATCACTGTTACCGATAATTAGCTAAACAAGTGTGGCAATACTTTCTGCGCAACCCATTACCTTTCACTGTGCTGTCTGAAATTTCTACTAGTAATTATCAACACTTCTGTAATTCTTCTCAGACACCCTTAAGATTTGGTGAGGACACCAAGGTTATGGGGCTCAAACATGCTGTGTAATTAAGGAAAGCCTCCTTTATTGGGCTCACCCTTGACTTCCTCTAATCGGGACTTCCACGCATGGGACTGAACTAAGAGAGATTCCCAAAACCAACACCAGAGATGAAAACAACCCTTCAAACGTGTTTCCTAGAGTAAAATATTCCCTTGAGCTCGTTCCATTTGCCCACTCTAAGTCCCTAGACCTGATCCTAGATTCCCCAGGACCTAGGTAAATCCCAGGACCTCTTGAATCTGGCCCCCTGTCTGAATGGAAATAACCAGGTGGGGCCCTTTAGATTCAGCTCATCCCCAGACTCCAGACTCAGCAGTCCCTCTCTGGTCTTCCCAGCCCACTGCAGTCATGAGCTCTGATGCAGAGATGGCCATTTTTGGAGAAGCAGCTCCCTACCTGCGGAAACCAGAGAAGGAGAGAATCGAAGCTCAAAATCGCCCATTCGATTCTAAGAGAGCCTGCTTTGCAGTGGATGATAAGGAATTATATGTGAAAGGTATGATTCAGAGCAGGGAAGATGACAAAGTCACAGTCAAGACCCTCGATGACCGGGTAAGTGTTGATCTCAGATGTCCTTGATAATAAGGGCATCCTCATTTTCCTTTGGCGTAGAATATTAGAAATTGCATGAGCCGCTAGGAATCTGAAGACACCACAACATTTTTATCTATTCTGTAATGAAGTAGCAGGTGAAAAGTACTATTGCATGCACCTTTGCTCCTGACTTTTTCCTTCTCTAAAGATGCGGGCTTTGAGAGTTTTTGTGATGTTTGCTTTGGAGAAAGGCCAAGGTGAGGGTGGAAGACTTGGACTATTTAAGGGAGAGATTCGTGCTGATCACCACTGGGTAGGATGATTAAATATAGCTCTCCAGGCTGCAGAGAGACTTACAGAGGAAGTTCCGAAGACAATGCCTCGTTTAATGTAGAGAATTACAGTGCACTGTTCAATTCAATATTTACTGGACACCTACCACGTCTAGGTCACAGTGTCTGTCACTTGGCAAATATAAGCAAATCTCAGCATACCTGTTTTCCCAAACTTTACCATCGAGTTAGGAATCAAGATGTGCATGGTAGGTATGACTCTCAGTTCACAAACTCAGGCATACAGAATAGATCTTTCTTTTTTTCTTTTTTTAATTATTGAACTTAATCTCTGATTTCAGCCTCTTTTCACTGGGAAATTATAAATTTAAAAAGTAATTTTTTTTCAACCGTTCTTGAGGTTCCACCCCCCAGGATTGTGCCACATTTTTGAAACCCTACACAGAACCCCACTAGGGTCTCCCTGCCTCCCTGAAAGGTCTGCTAAGAAACAAGTCCCAGTGCCTGAAGCTTCAGGATTCACAAATTTTCCACCTCTCCTGTGCTACCTTGGGTGTTTCTTTCTAATGTAGGGTAGTAAGGCAGAAGAGTCTCCTTTCCTCAAGAGATGTGATATGTACCAACAAATCCCCTTCCTTTTATCTCTTCGGTAAAACTCTCAAAGTTTTCCTAAGGCCTTAGGCTTTGGGAAATCAAAAGCCAGAAAGACTTACAGGCTCTTTCTCTTTTCTGCCCTACTTTCTACTTCTCCTGATTAGTGGAGTGCAGAGCCAGTGGTATGCTTGAATGGGGGAGGAAAGTGGGGAAAACACAGAGAGGGGAAAATTAAGTAATAGTCTCAAAATATTGTTCCGCCATGGACTCTAATGCAAGTGCAAGTGTTTTAACTACGAGAGCAGAGGAGCACAAAATTATGCAAGCCCTGAAAAGACAGGGGAGAGAGGACACAGGTCATGGAAGAGATGGCAGTTGAGCTGAATTTTGAAGATTTCTAGACATCATTTCAATAAAGATATTCCAGAGAAAGGAACCCATGTGAGCTGAGGTATTGAGGTGGAGATGCACAGAATACACTGGAGTAGTTCTTTCCAACCTTCCAACCTTTGTCTCATCTCAGCACTCACAGGAAATGGGGTAAATAGAGGCAATCATGGCCATCCTGAGTCCTAGCTGGCCCCCCTGAGGGCTGGAGAGCTCTAGCACTCGGCACACCTGTGATGCATTCCTGGTGCGCAGAATGGCTGCTGACTGGGGGCATCGGACCTGAATGGGTTATGCAGACTGACCAGAATTAGCCTAATCAAGGATAGTTATTTGTGGATCATCTCTGCGCATGGAAATGATCCATAAATGTATCCATCGTAATGGTGTAAATGTACCACCATCTCTCACTGCCTCCATCACACCAGTAGAGTGCGGTAGGGACCATCAGCTCTCCCACTCATCATGTGCTCTTCCTGTCAATATGCAGACACTCACTCTGAACAGTGACCAGGTGTTCCCCATGAACCCTCCCAAATTTGACAAGATCGAGGACATGGCCATGATGACCCATCTCCACGAGCCCGCGGTGCTGTACAACCTCAAAGAGCGTTATGCAGCCTGGATGATCTATGTGAGTGCCCTTCAGCGTGTCTGTATTCCGTTTATCTCTCTGAGTGAAAACAAGAAGCACATGTTGCATTTTCTGATTTTCTCAGACCTACTCAGGCCTGTTCTGTGTCACTGTCAACCCCTACAAGTGGCTGCCGGTGTACAACCCCGAGGTGGTGTCTGCCTACCGAGGCAAAAAGCGCCAGGAGGCCCCGCCCCACATCTTCTCCATCTCTGACAACGCCTATCAGTTCATGCTGACTGGTGAGTAATTTCTTCAATCCATATTTTTAAAATAGTTTTTAGTTAATTATTCAATTCCTTTAACTGGACTGGTTCTTAGCTAATTATTCGAGCCTTTCACAGGCCTTGGTCATCTGAATGGTGCAATGATCAAAGTAACCTTGGGAGATTCAGATGCTTTCATGATGGAAAGCCAGGGATGCAATATCTTTCATTACCAGTCATGGTACATAGGCCATAGGACACTAAGCACATCTTATTTGGGAGAATGTGGAATACAAGGAGATGCCCTGCCCTCACATTGAAAGAACTCCCAACATGGGCACACTTGGAAGAGAGTCTATATTAGTAGCCATGTAAGAATGCAAAGTTGGAGAAAGGGACGTAGCAGTTTGCCTTCACCTGTTTTCCTTCCCAAATTCGGGCTTCTCTTTCTTCCCACTAAATTTCCAGAATGGCACAGGAAATAGAGATGTGGTAATATTGTCACACCATCATGCCTGATATCACTTCTGTCTGTTTAACTTTCACCTGACATGACTTGGGCCCGATATAAGTAGAAGCACCTGGTGTTCCTTGGATTGTAGATGCATCACCCTGACCTCTACTTTCACCTTCATATGGTGTATTCCCTGTGTGCATCTCTCTCCAAATTTCCCCTTTTGATGAGGACACCTGTCATATTGGATTAGGGGTCTACCTATTCTAGTATGACCTTATCTTAACTAGTTACATCTACAATGGCCCTATTTCCAAATAAGGTCACATCTTTTCATAGAGGGTGTTAGAACTTCAATATAAGAGTTGGGGCTGGATCCTAGATGGTGGAGTAGATAAACACTGTGCCTGAGTTCTTCCATGAACACATTAAAATTACAACTAAATTACAGAAAAATCATCTAAAGTCTAGCCAAACAGAAGTTCTATAATTAAAAATATAAAGAAGAAAAGTTACATCAAAACTGGTAGAAGGGGTGGAGACACAGAATGGGTCCAAATCTCTATGTGGCCATTGAGAATCAGAAGGGATATCTCACCCATGGATTCCCCCCCACCCAAAATAGCAAGGGAACCCCAGCTGCAAACTGACTTCCCCAGCCCAGAGTACTGGTGCTGGGAAGAAGAGCACCCTACAACATCAGACTCTGAAAAATAGGATTCTGACCATCTGGGTGGGATGGAAGCCTGCAGATGTCCTCTTAAAAGGCCCTTGCACAGACTCACTCACTCACAGGCAGGGACAGTAACACAGGGGGTGTCAGAGGCATGCCGAGGGCAGACTGAAGTGTGTAAGACCTGGAGGACAGTTGCCATTTTCCCTGTGAAGGGTCCTCTTCCTATGCAGCCAGCAGATGGGCACTATTTTTCCTGTGCTGAGCCCACAGGGCCAAATGTGGTCTGGTGAGCTACGCTGCTCCACCCTGCTGACTCACTGGGAACCTGACCTATGTGACTCCCACCCCAATGCCTGAAGCATTTTGTTAGGGAGCAGCCAACCAGCCCCACCTGCACTGCACTCTTTCTTGGAAAACTATCAAAGTCCGTGGATGCCAAGCAGGTGGATACTGGCCTCAGTGTGCTCTCAGATTTTTGGTTGAGTAGCTCTAGGCTCAGCACTGGCACCAAACCAGAATCTACATTAACTTGGTGAACGTTACTCCTCCCACTCTAATCAATCCCTGAGACCCTGACTCACCCAACATGTATACCACAACAGGGTTTATCAGTGTCTGAACTTCAAGGGAGCCAGCAGGTGGCAGCAGGCCTCAAAGTGTCTTGGCTTTTTGTGGAGCTACCCCAGGCCCAATACTGGTAGCAGATGTACTCGGCTCACAGCATAGTCTCTTCCACGTGCCTCCAGGTTTAGCACAGGAAGTGAACAACTGCAGATCACTTTGTAGCTCCTACCAGCTAGCCCCCAGCTGGTCACAGACAGTGGGTGACCTGGCCTGCACTGGAGCCCTTCCTAAAGGCCTCAGAACCAACATACTTGGAGATTGGCTCAGATCACAGCAGAGCACCGACCAATTAGCCCCACAAGTGGCATACACAAAAGGTGGCCTCAACAGGCACCAGAGTCCTCTAAGGCAAATCCCACTTAGTGGGGTAAGCCTCCCACACAGCAGCACGTAAGCTGTGGATGTGGCCAAACCCCACAGCCAATCAGCCTGAAAGTGAATCCCACCCACTGATGTGCCAATAGTAATCAAGGCTCAGCTATAGCAGGAGGACACACACAACCCACACAAGAGACACTCCTGGAGCACCCAGAGCCTGTGACCAGGGAGACTGTGCCAAGGCCCACAGGGCACCTACTACATAAGGCCATCCAGCCAAGCCTAGAAAACATAGCAGAACTCTCTAATACGTAGAAACAAACACAGAGACCCAGCCAAAATGAGAAAACAAAGACAAGCATCCCAAATAAAAACAAGAGAAGACTCCAGAAAAGGAACTAAACAAAATGCAGGCAAGGAACTTACTAAAGACAGAGTTCAGAACAATGGTTATAAGGATGCTCAAGGAATTAGTGAGAACTTCAACAAAGAGATAGCAAGTATAAAAAAGGACATAGAAACCGTAAAAAAAGAACCAGTCAGAAGTGAAGAATACAATAACTGAAATGAAGAATGCACTAGAAGGAATCACCAGCAGACTAGATGAAGCAGAGGATCTAATCAATGATTTGGAAGACAAAGTAGCAGAAACCACCCAATTGGAACAGAAAAAAGAATCAAAGCAAAAAAAGTGGGAGAGTTTAAGAGACCTCTGGGACAACATCAAGCATAACAACATTTGCATGATAGGGGTACCAGGAGAAGAGAGAACACAAGAGAGAAATGAATTTGAAGAAATAATGACTGTAAAATTCCCTAACCTGGCAAAAGAAATAGGCATACAAGTCCAGGAAGTGCAGAGAGTTTCAAACAAGATGAATCCAAACAGGGCCACACCAAGGCACATTATAATTAGGTTAAAAGCAAAGAAAGAACCCTTAAAGCAGCAAGAGAAAGGCAACTAGTAACTTACAAGAGAGCTCCCATAAGATTGTCAGATGATTTCTCAACAGAAACTTTGCAGACCAGAGGGGTTGGCACAAAATATTCAACGTGATGAATAGCAAAGACCTACAACCAAGATTACTCCACACAGCAAGGCTCTCATTTAGAATCAAAGGACAGAAAAAGAGTTTCCCAGACAAGAAAAAGCTAAAGGATTTAATCACCACCAAACCAGCATTACAAAGAATCTTACAGAGACTTCTTTAAGACAGAAAAAAAATCAAAATTATGAATAATAAAATGGCAATAGCTACATATTTGTCAACAATTAATTTCAATGTCAATGGATTAAATGCTCCATTCGAAAGACATTGGAGGGCTGAATTTATAAGAAAACAAAACCCTTACATTTGCTGACTACAAGAGACTCACTTCAAATTGAAAGACACACACAGACATAAAGTAAAGGGATGGAAAAAGATATTTCATTAAAATGGAAACAAAACAAAACAAAAGCTGGGGTGCACTACTTATACCAGACAAAATAGACTTTAAAACAAAGGCTATCACAAGAGACAATGAAGGACCCAGTTATCCTACTTCAGGGTATTTATCCAAAGAAATCCAAACACTACTTCAAGGGAACGTGTGCATCCATATATTCATGCAGCATTATTTATAATGGTCAAGATGTGGAGGCAGCCTCGGTGTCTGTTAATGGAAGAATGGATAAAGAGGAGGTGGTACATATGTACAATGGAGTATTGCTTGGCTAGGGAAGGGAATGGGTTCTTGCCATCTGTGGTGGCATGGACGGACCTGGAGGGTATTTTGCTGAGTGAAGTATGTTAGACAGCGAAAGACAGGTGCAATGTGACTTCACTTGTATGTTGAATCTAAAGAACAAAATAAACAAACAAGCAGAACAGAAACAAACTCATTGATACAGAGAACATTTTGATAGTTGCCAAATGGGAGGAGGGTTGGGCAGGTGGGGGAAATAGGGGAAGGGATTAAGAAGTACATATTGCTTGTTACACCGGAGTCATGGGGATGTAGGTTATAGCACAAGGAATACAGTCAATAATATTGCAGTAACTATGTATGATGTCAGATGGGTACTAGATTTATTGGGGTGATAGTTGGGAGGGAGGCTGGGGGACAGAGTGAAAAAGATGAAGGGATTAAGAAATACAAACTGGTAGTTGCAAAATAGTCATGAGGATGTAAATTAAAGCATAGGGAATATAGTCAATGATATGGTAATATCTATGTATAGTGCCACATGGGTACTAGACTAGTCAGGGGGATCATTTCTTAAATTATACAAATGCCTAACCACTATGCTATACACCTGAAATTAATATAAAATAATATTAAATGTCAACTAATTGAAAAATTTTTAAAGGGCAGAAAGGGGAAGGGGAATAAGAGGTTCAAGTCTCCAGGTATAAAACAAATAAGTCATGGGATGTAATGTACAGCATAGGGAATACAGTCAACAATATTGTGATAGTGTGGTACAGTGTCAGATGGTTGCTGCACTTATGGTGATCACGTCTTTAGGTATATAAATGTTGAATAACTATGGTGTATCCCTGAAACTTATATAATATTGTATGTTAACTATATTTTTAATAAAAATCTAAAAAATATACTTAAAAACATATGAGTTGGGGAGAGGGGGAGAGACACAATTCAACCCATAACACTATTGTAAATGGAAAACCATCACTTTCCACAATTAGAAGATAAAGGTAAAAGAAAAATGCAATGAAACAGATCAGTATTCCCAAATTCTAATCAGAAGATGTGACTTTTCACAAGCTCTGAGTCTGAGACTTACTTTCTTCATTAAAAGGAGAAATGGGAAAGTGCTACAGAGAAGTAAAAGATCTATGAACACGAATAACTTTCACACTGTGGGATTCACTGTTCATGTCCCATGCTGCCCACGTTACACATCCCACACTTGGGAAATCTGCACAAATGGTCTCAGAGAAGATTAGACATGCCCAAATCATTGCATTGCTAGTGCAAGGCAAAGCCAGAGCTAGAACTCAGGGACCCTCACCAACCCCAACATTGCCCAGTTTTTATATCCTGTTTTTATTGTTTATTTATTTGGTTTTGCTTCCTTCTGCATTTCTAGATCGAGACAACCAGTCCATCCTCATCACGTGAGTCACCGGTGTTTGCACTGTTATGACTCGGAAGCTCGTGCTGCCCCTTCTACCCTCCTTTACCTCACTTACTTTTAAATCAACAGCGGAGAATCCGGGGCTGGGAAGACGGTGAACACCAAGCGTGTCATCCAGTACTTTGCAACAATTGCCGTCACTGGAGACAAGAAGAAGGAGCAGCAGCCAGGCAAAATGCAGGTGAGACGCAACCTGTACCCAGAGGCTTGCTGGGAGAGGGCAATGCAGGGCTTGTGCTCAGCAGAGATACACTGCAAGAGGTTATGGTCCAAGGGTGCTTATGGGATTCCACCTAGTGGACTCAGGCTCTAGCACCGGCTCCATCAGTAACAGCCGAGTGACCTTGAGCAACTCCACATCCTCCTCTGGAGAAGGAATGGTTTAGGCCCGTGGTTCTCACACTGGAGTGCACATCAGAATCATAAGGAGGGCTTGTATCAACTCCATGGCTGGAACCCAGGCCCAGAATCTCTGACTGAAATTCCTATTCCACATTCACAATCCTGCTATTTTGCATTTCCAACATGTTCCCACTGTTCATGCTCTTGGTCCAGGGATCACACATTGAGAACCACTGGGCTGGGACAGCAGTTTCCAAACTGCTCTGGAGCCACAGGAAAGCAATTATGCAGGGACATGAGGGTGAAAACTCTGTTTTCTATAAGCAGACTTCTGAACAATCATTCTCATAAAATATATTTTGCTACTTAAAACTTTTTTTGAGAATCATTGTTTCTATCCTATGATCTCTTGGGTCACTTTCACTACTCACATTCTATTTATATTTCTGAATCCAATGTCTATATTAGATGGGTCATAATACGTTACATTCTAAAAATCCATGATTTATAATGAAATGTTATCAGACAAGAAAGTCAGTCTGAGAAATCAAAATGGAGCTTGGCATCTGGTGTAGCAGAAAACATTTTCACGCTGTGCTAACAAGACCATCTCTAGGATGGGACTTTGAAGACTCCTCGGGTGGGGTGGGGCTGTGGGTACCTCCAAGCCTCTAACGGTCTACACTGGCCACCAGGCTGGGCTGGTCTACATCTCTCCCTGGACCCTGCCCAGAGCAGCCATACTTTTGAGTCACCATGGGGCTACTTCAGAAGGTATCCAACGTCTTCTCTTTTTTTCTTCTTGTTTATTATTAGGGGACCCTGGAGGATCAGATCATCCAGGCCAACCCCCTGCTGGAGGCTTTTGGCAACGCCAAGACCGTGAGGAATGACAACTCCTCAAGATTTGTAAGTCCCAGTCCAATTTTCAACTATCCCCCCAAACCAAATCTTCTCCTCTAATGCTGGACATGAAAAATTGCCACATAAACTAGAATGTATTTGGCCTTATTCTATCTAAGTGATTCAGCTCAATCTACCCAACTGGGGTATTCTGATACACTTTGAAGACCATGTTGGCTTGTTCGCAGCAGAGGAAGGATTGAGCTGTCCTTCTCTAACTAGTCAACATCACCTCAGAGCATCTGGAAGTCATAGTGATTCAAATTCCACAAGTAGAGAACAATCCCTTTCTGCTAAAATCAGTCTCCCCAGGTGGAAACATTTTAACATGCAGAAGTCCATTGAGCAATATCCATTGACTTCTTAACCACGGAAACCTTAGTGTGAATTAAGTTAGCAGATTTGAACTCCTCACGTCAGGAGGCATTAGGATTTAGGGAAAAGCTGATGAAGGCAGAAGGGCCTACAAATTGGGAATAAGTTGATATTTGAAGATATTGAAGGATATGTTTCGTCCTTCAACATTTCACATAGGATTAGCTCAACCAAAAAGACATTTAGTTTCACATTGGCAAATAAACAAACATCAGCCGGTGGAGCAAGAACCCCAAGGTGAAGCCTTCATGCATGCCTGTAACGCAAAAGTACATCAAAACTTCACACATCACAATATCTGGATGATCTCAAGCTTGCATTCTATTGTTACCTCTCAAATTTAAAATGGTCTTTGATGAAAGCAGATGCATCAATCAAAGACTGCGGCAACACGCCCTGACGTTTCTTTCTTTCCCTTGCTCTTCTGCGCATTGCACATCTGTCTTCCCAGGGCACAACTAAACTCTTCCTTGTAGGGGATCTGGGTGTGTGTTAAACAGCAGAGATGTATTACACGTACTTGGACCAAGTTAGTTACTGCTCTAATCGGGCACCAGCCTATTTTCAGGTACTCCCTATTTTCACTCCCATTTGTTTAGACCATAGGCCTCTCCTCTTGGTCCTGACCCAGATGTCACAATAATTCTGGTCATTCTGTCCACTTTTCACCCTCCAAACAAACGTGTGCGGGCTAAAACTTCCATTGTCTTGCATTAAGCAGATAAAAATACTGACGATGCAATGCTTACAATTCACACATACCTCCATGAACCCTTTGCTAACTCTTTGTAAGCTTCATTCATAAAATATTCAGCATATTTTTGAGTTCTGACTACATGCCAGACTGTGGGTGAATAAGTAAGGCAACATTTTTGCCCTCAAATTTGTTCACAGTGTAGTAGAGACCACGTAAGTAGATAAGGTAAGAAGGGAATGCACACACACACACACACACACACACACACACAGTTTTACCTCTTGCACCCCAAAAAGGGGGTAATCAGACTCTGAGTGGGTCATTTCGGAGCCAGAGAGCCTAGCCTGAACCTGGGAGATAGGTTTGCCTGTAGTAAGCAGTAAGGGAAACAGAGGCAAGAAACCTCCGAAGTAACACCCAGGGGCAAAAAAGAAGTCAGACAGATGGTCCGACCAGGCTATCAAAGGATGTTATGGAGAGTTAGAGAATCCAACTACATGAGAGGAAGATACAAATTAAAGAGAAAGTCAGGAGTGAGGCGGCCCCAAGCAGAGAGCTAGAGAGGGAGCGCGGGGGCATCCCCAGAGCTGCAGGAACAGGGCCTAGCACTTTGGGCACAGCTACCTGAGTGTTGGCTGACCAAGCTTGAGGACTCTGGGTGCCAGGTGAATGGAGAGGAAGGAAGTCCTCACACTTCTGGCATCACTTCCTCCCTGACCCTACACTTCCCACCATCTGTGGTAGCACCTCGCAGAGGCTAGCCACAGTACCATCTAAAGAAAATAACTGGTGTTTGTCAACCTGCCATTGGACAGGGGAAGTTCATTCGAATTCATTTTGGAGCTACAGGAAAACTGGCATCGGCAGACATTGAAACCTGTGAGTCCGAACACTTTATTTGGTACCTTGGTATTTGTCCACAAAGGCATGCATCTCTTTGGAACCTGAAATCACATTATTTTTTTTTTTTTGTTACCTTAGATCTCTTAGAAAAATCCAGAGTGACATTTCAGTTATCCAGTGAAAGAAGCTACCACATTTTTTACCAAATCATGTCAAACAAGAAGCCAGAACTAATTGGTAAGTTCTTAGAACATTGTTCTTATCTTCCGAAGCAGTCACATTGGGAAAAAAACGACGAAGTTGTGCCTATGGCACTAAACGGCTCTTCGTGTTTCACAGACCTGCTTCTGATTTCCACCAATCCCTTTGACTTTCCCTTTGTGAGCCAAGGAGAGGTCACCGTGGCCGGCATTGATGACAGTGAAGAACTGCTGGCAACTGATGTAAGCATTGTGTTTACTTGTTTATTTAAGCATAGAATTATCACGTTTATGAACTGAGAGGCCCCTTAGCGATCTAATGAGAAAACTAGGATCCAGGGCTCTGCAGGATGAGACCCAGGCTCTCAGAGAATTAGCAGATTACACCGCTCCCCGAGTTCTCCCAAACAAGCCTTCTGTTCTCTAGCATTTTAGAGCAAATGTTTGTATGTATAAGGTTTTTAAAGGTTTTGTTGGAAGTTTTCAGCTTACAAAACCATCTGCACGATTCTTTAAGAAAATGTAGAAAACGTGGAAAAGTATAAAGGGGGGAAAACAACCCTGCTATGTGTAGCAGCTACACATTCTTCCTGCTGCCTACCACCTAAGGCTCATATCAGACTCCCAGCTCGGCAGGCCTGGCAGGCCTCTGGCCTTTAGCTCTGGGGAGTGTCAATAATAATAACAATAATAACAATAACAATAACTCAGTTCATTGAGTTATTACACTAACACGTGCTAGGAGCTGAGATAGGTGCCTTCAACTGCACTGTCTCATTTTAGCCTCAAAGACCCTTCTGGGACAGGTACCATTATGGCCCCCACTTCACGAAAGTGGAAATGGTATGTAAGAAAAAATACTTAACTTGCTTGAAGAGTTTGTAAATGACAGAGAGAGTGTTTGAATCCAGGTCTTCCCAACCGCAGAGTGTGCATTTTTAGCTAAAATACATCATCTCTGAGCAATTAATCTCCACCCCTGCTAGCTCCGCCCTCACAGAAGCTGCAAGACCTTCTGGAAAGGGGTCTCTTCCAACATCCAAGGGGCATTGCCCAGTGCCCAGCTTCTTGGCCTTCACTTTGTGACATTTCCAGGTGATGCTGTTTTAAAGCAGGTAGAAAACGTTCATGATCAAATAAACTTCAGTCAACTTCAGTCTAGCATTATACATTTTAACAGATTTCCCCAGCCTTTACTGACTGATGAGTGCAGAAAGCGCAGGTAACGACCGATGCACGGCTGCAGCCCTTGAGGAGTCCCTCCTGCATAATTCTCAACATCTCAGAGTTGTCTCAGGTCCTCCCTGTAGATCCTCTGCTGTCAGGCTCTGCTGTTGTTCCTCCCTCCCATGGGGCCTCTTCTGAGCGATGGGTGAAGGTTAAGTCGAAAGGGATTGCTCCCTCCAAGAGGCTCCCCAGGCAGTAACACTTCTGCCCGGTTCTTTTCAGAGAAAAGTTCTTTCTCTTTTAACTTACAGCGACCCCTCCCTAGTACACAGATATGCATCTACGGGGATGGGATTTGGATTCCGGGGGAGCCATCCTGGCCTCAGAATCTCTCCTCCCTTTGGTCACTTCCTGGCATGAACTCTTCCCCTCACCCCCAAAGGGGGCACCATGCCAAGAGTGCCTCACTCTTCAATACCATCCTGCTGATCCTGACCTACTGGGTCTACCCCACCAGCTCACTAGACATGTCCAGATAGGTTTCAACTCCACCGATGGACATTGCTTAGGCTCAGGCTGCAAACCATGCACATAATCAATATATATACTCCAGAGAAGGATTTTCTAGTTGAAATCTTTGTAGTAGAAGATGGGCCAAGTGGTTATAAAATCAAATCAGCAACTGCTGTAATCTTTGAACACACCAGTGCTAGCAAAAGCCCCAGTCTTATCACATCCTGCCTGTATGATTTTGGGCAGGTTACTTACTCTCTTAGAACCCCAGTTCTTCACCTGGAAATTTGGACAAATCTGTACACCTATAATGTCTTCATAGGGACTTAATGAGATAATACATGGATGGTGCCTAACCCCAAGCCTAACACACAGAGTGGGTCTGCAAAATTTTGTTTCTTTTAGGTTCCTCAAAAAATTAAAAATAGAATTACTATATGACCCAGCAATTCCACTTCTAGGTATTTATGCAAGGAAACCAAGACACTAATTTAAAAAGACATATATACCCCTATTGTCCATTGCAGCATTATTTACAATAGCTAATGTATGGAGGCAATTAAGTGTCCATCAATAGACAAATGGATAAAGAAGTCTTGCATATATACAGTAGAATATTACTTGGAAATAAAAGAAAATGGAATCTTGCCATTTATGACAACATGGATGGACCTAGAGGGTATTATGCTAAGTGAAATAAGTCAGACAGAGAAAGACAAACACCCCATGATTTCACTTATATGTGGAATCTGAAAAACAAAATTATTGAACAAAACAGAAACAAACTCATAGATACAGAGTACATTTTGATGGGAGGGGGTTTGGGAGGATGGGTGAAAAAGGGGAAGGGATTAAGGTGTACAAACTGCCAGTTATAAAAACAGTCCTGGGGATGTAAAATACAGCATAGGGAATAGAGTCAATAATATTAGGATAACTCTGTATGGTGTCAGATGGATACTAGACCTATCGGGGTGATCACTATATAAGTTATATAAATATCTAATCATTATGTTGTATACCTGAAACTAATATAACATTGTATGTCATCTGTAATTGAAAAATTTTTTTAATATATTTTAAGAAAGGAAGCTGGTAAGAGAGTAGATCTTAAAAGCCCTCATCACAGGAAATAAAATTTGTAATTACCGTACAAGTGATGACAGATGTTAACCAAACTTACTGTGATAGTCATTTCATAGTGTATACATCTATCAAATCATTATGTTACACACCTGAAATGAATACAGTGCTATATGTCAATTATATCTCATTAAAAACTGGGGGGGGAAGAAAAGAGGGGAAAAGTTTGCTCCTTTCTCGTTTGAAAAATGGTGGTATTCTCTTCCATGATCTTTCCTTTCAGTTCTAATATTCTACGATGCCATATGGTCTCGATTCTGAACACCACTAAAATTCCTGGATTACGGCGCCAACCTGTCAAGCTGTAGGACACTATTTCTCAGACGCTACCCATGAGATTTTCTTCTCCCAGTATCACACAATGAATGGCTCCCAATGGCCTCATCCAGGAAACAGCCCCCAAATCTACAGACAGTGGGGAAGGATTAAAATCAGTTCTTATCAGATGGAAGAAAACAGATTATTCCCATTTTCTTCCCATAACCTCCACCCACCCACACAAGCACATTAAAGAAATAGTTTTTAACCCCTATCTTACCATACCCCACCAGTCATCCACTTATTTGGACAACCGCTATCCCCCGTGAGACACAAAAATGATGAGGTCTTTGCCAGGGAAAGCTGCATTTGGATCCCTGAGTCCTGCTGTGATACCTGTCCTTTTTTAAATTCTCAGAATGCCATTGACATCCTGGGCTTCAGCTCTGAGGAGAAAGTTGGCATCTACAAGCTCACAGGAGCCGTGATGCATTATGGCAACATGAAGTTCAAGCAGAAGCAGCGAGAGGAGCAGGCAGAGCCAGACGGCACTGAAGGCAAGCACGTTGGGAAGGGGACTGGGTGTTAACTTTCCACCTGTGCTCATGCGTGAGATAAACTTGGTGTTCCTCTCAAGCGCTGCTCTTTGAAAATTGTACAAACGGAATTTGGTTTGTCCAAAGCTCATTGTGCGTGCTCTGGGGAAGTTTAGTCACTCTGCCAAGGAATCCTATATTGGTGAATCCTTGAAAAATAAAAGGCCTAGTTCTCATAAATGAATGATCACCACCCACACTCCTGTCTCTCAACCATCACAGTTTACCTGTTATTTTAAGGTGGACTTTTATGTGAGGATACGGGTAAGTGAGTTTCACTTTCTCTCTGTGCCTATCGTTATTAATATCCATCATACGTGCCTCATCACCCAGACCTAAGATGAAGCCTCTGGTACAGTGGCAGCTACATTTCTTCCTCCCAATGCTTTCCCGTTCACTCTGATATCTGTTGAACTTGACCCTGAACCAAGGCCTGGGATACAAATCTTCCTCCCCATAAGTCTCCTCTGGATGATCTCACCGTCCACCTCTGCCTCATCCCCAAGAGGCCTGGAAACGAGGCAGAGGGCAGTGGGAGGGGTTTACAACAGCAGGACACACCCACCACATGCCCTGCTCCTCAGGCTTCCAGTCTCTCACACTGCATTTTACAAGCTCCATCAGTAAAGTGGGATTTAACTTTCATAGGGCTGGCTTGTCCCCAATAATTCTACCGTTTATAATATCCCCACACTGTGTGAAGCAGTGTGTCTTGAACCCCATATGGTAAAAGGAAACCAGAGCCTTGAATTTAAGGTCTGGAAAACATGTATGACTCTATCACTGTCTGTAACAGCTCACCTGATTAGGTTAGGTTTGCCCAGAATAATCTCTTTTTATTAAGTCAAAGTCAACTGAATAGTAACCTCTTTACAGGAGTAATATCCCATCACATTGATAGGTTACACACGTGCGTGCATAGGAAGGATTATACAGGGTACGTACACCAGGAGGTGCAAATATTGGGGACTGTCTGGGAATCCTGCCTATCCCGGTGGTGCATGCTCTGTGACAGGAGAGAAACTAGTGTCAGAGCAGGAAGCACTTCCGATTGGGGTAATCAGGGAAGGCTTCCTGGGGAGAGGGGGCACTGACGTGGACTTTGATGGATGGGTAGGATTCTGAAAAGTGTGGGTGACAGGGCAGTCTAGCCAGAAGAAACGTCATGAACAAGGGGGCAGAGGAAGGAATGTGATGGGGATTGAGGCGCAGAGAGTTGTCCACGGGCTACAGAAGACGATACGTATAATGGATTTGTAAAAGATGAGAATAAAAAGTGATTATTTGGGCATCAGTTCGGGAAGGCCTCGAGTGCCAGGATAAATGGTTTAGAATGTCTGTGGTAGGCACCAAAAGCCACAGACACTCCAAGTAGCAGGAGAAGTACGTGGGACAGCCTGGAATTAATCCATAAGCAGTCAGGCTCACCAGAGCGTGGAACCTTGAAAAACAATGTGTCAGGCTCCTCAGCAAGAGCAGACCACACTGATCTATATCACAGTGGGGTCCCAGGCTCTCTTCCAGACCTGGCAGCCTTATGCTCAGGGTTTAGGAGCAGGAAGAGCCTGGAAAAGGGGAAGTAGAGGGCTGGGAACCAGGCCTGAGCTCCTCCGATGATGATACCAATCCAAGTTAATATTCTCTGAGCCCTCTCTCTGCACCAGGCCCACTTCACAACAACCCACGCAATGGGGTACTGCCACTACCCCCCAGTTTACAAATGACAAAACTGAGGCATAAGGAAGTGAAACCAAAGTTTGAATCCAGGCACTCTGACTCCAGCGTCCAGGCTCTCTGCCCCTATACTATTCTACAACTCTTGGGAACATTAGAGATGCCAGCTGTTTAGAAGGTGAAATGAGCAGGATCTGGTGCCTGACTGAATGCAGGCATGTCAGAGGTGAGAAGAACGATGTAATCACACCACACTTTCAGGTTTAAGTGAGGAGAAGAATAATGGTACCATCCACCAAAATGAATATAGCAAGAAAAAGGGATTAATTTGAGCAAAGAGTAAAGTACTCATTTGGCCTCTTATTAAGTATTTAATAAATGCTGCCTTGGATTTTTATTAAGTTGTCTCCCTAACCAACAATAAGGTGATGCTCCCAACCAATGAGGAGCTGCCCTGGGAGCAGCATTTCTCTACCTTTTAATGAACTCAATGCAGGGAGCCAGGTTCATCCCAAAGTCAACTGAACTCCCAGGGAACTATAGATTGCTATCATTCAACGACTTTTGACCATCTCCAAACACTGGAGGGCTGAGTCAAGGTTTTGTATTTCTCTCTGCTGAATATCCGACTATTAGCACAGTCTTGCATAAATTAGGAAGGTGCTAACATATATTAATTGTCCAAGTGATGCCGCTTTTACTTATCCACCATTTTGCTATAGAATTAGACCACAATATGACTGTGTAAGTGTATTTTTGAACAAAACATCTGTAGGTCAACCTATAATTAAAGATTGCATCAAGAAGGTAAATTAAAGTTCTTGAACACCTGGATTCCCCAGACTATGTTACAGAAGCTTCATTGGCCAAGTCCAAGCCTGCTACACAAAAGGATTATAGAAAACAATCCTGGGAGAACATAGGGGCCTGACTGGACACTTTAGCAACTGCTGGTTTTGTGTGATGCCATTTCTCTTCTTCCTTTAGTGGCTGACAAAGCTGGATACCTGATGGGTCTGAATTCTGCAGAAATGCTCAAAGGCCTGTGCTGTCCGAGGGTGAAGGTTGGGAATGAATATGTCACTAAAGGGCAAAATGTCCAGCAGGTAATGGAGATGGTCTGAATCCAGTCAACTCAGGTGTTTTGTTGTTTTCACCATCATCTTAAAGCTCTTTGGGTTGCAGGTGTCAGAGCTACAAATGAAACTGGCTTCAGCATTAAGAGGGAATTCATTCTTAGGCCTCAAGGGTAAACCAAGGGGTGCAAAGCACAGAGTGCCACTGGGGGTCATGAGGGCCTGGAGCCAGGAACTGAGGAGCCCTTGGAGCCAGGCAGCCTCTCTCTTGTTCCTTCTCTAGGGCTTCATAGGACATCGTCGCTCTTTTTCTCTGTGTGTCCTCCCTAGCTAGATAAACGTTCTCCACCTCTTCTGCCCACAGCCACCCCATAGCTCCCAAGTTTATATCTCTATGGCTCCAGCCTTACCCTGTGACTGAGGCCAGTGTCTTTTGAGCCCAATTCCAACTTGTTAGGAGAGACACTCTCTTGAACCCAACTTGGATCAAACGTCCACCTCTGGTTCAACTAAGTGTGGCCAGGGGCTAGAGTCATGTGCTATAACCATGGTTCTTAGAAAACTATCTTTGTAAATGGGATAGTTCTCAGAGAAAGGGGAACATCACGAGCTGGGTGAATGCCTCAAGAAATACTTAACGTGAGGTTGTGCTATGTGAAATTGTCAATTTCCAACTACTTTGAACCTTCAAGATGTCGACTTGTATGTCTCAACTTACTACAACCATAAAAACACTAATTTGAGAGTTCAAATTCGAGGTGACCAACTCAGTGGGTGCTCTGGCCAAGTCCATCTACGAGAAGATGTTCCTGTGGATGGTCACCCGTATCAACCAGCAGCTGGACACCAAGCAGCCCCGGCAGTACTTCATCGGGGTCTTGGACATCGCTGGCTTTGAGATCTTTGATGTGAGTTGTTTGGCTAAATGTCTGGCCTAAAAAGACCGCTTCCACTGTGTATCTGCTTTGCTGAATCCCCACTGCATTTTCCAAACCCACTCAAACTGTTTGGTACTTAAAACTCCCAGTTCAACAGCCTGGAGCAGCTGTGCATCAACTTCACCAACGAGAAACTGCAACAGTTTTTCAACCACCACATGTTCGTGCTGGAGCAGGAGGAGTACAAGAAGGAAGGCATCCAGTGGGAGTTCATCGACTTCGGGATGGACCTGGCTGCCTGCATCGAGCTCATCGAGAAGGTAGAGAAATAAATGCCACTCCCAGGTACAGCTCCTTGGTTGGAACCATCATTGCTGCCTCTAACCCCGCTTCCAGGCTGTGAGCCTTTAGATAGCGAGATCCCCTTGTGCATACAGGGTAAGTGTCTGGAAAACACCCAGAATCTGTTCGGTCACCTAAAAAGGTGTATGGGTGGTTAAGATCAGTTTTCCCAAGAATGTGATGAGAACAGAGCAGGTACTGTGGCATTTCATACCTTTCTGACTTGTCCAAAGACCCAAGGAGGAGGGATTATGGAGCAGTAGGGGTGTTGGGGAAATGTTACTATAAAAACAACAGATGACATTAACTTTTTAAAAAGGAATTCCAATAATGTTTTGAGCACTGGTCATGTTGGAATGAGCGTATCTTCCTCAGGTGACTACTGAGAAATCCAGACATTATTGTTTAAAATTTTACTTTATGTCTATGTACATACCTTTACATTTTTGTAAACCTGTTGCTCAAAGTGAGCCACATTTATATGTACATAATTTCATTCCATGTTCTTTTGTTCAACAAATGTGAATTAAGCACATATTATATGTAGCACTGTTCTGTCATCACACCAAACATACCAGGAGCCTTGCTCTCACAGCACTTGCATTCCAGTGTTCCTAGTAACCGAGCAATAGCACCAAGGAGGTTGTCTTTGGTTCCTGCAGATAATGGAGTCGTTGGAATGTTCTGGTATTAAATGCTGAGGTGTAGTCTGTTATCCTCCTTCTAGCCTATGGGCATCTTCTCCATCCTGGAAGAGGAGTGCATGTTTCCCAAGGCCACAGACACTTCCTTCAAGAACAAGCTGTACGACCAGCACCTGGGCAAGTCCAACAACTTCCAGAAGCCCAAGCCTGCCAAAGGCAAGGCTGAGGCCCACTTCTCGCTGGTGCATTACGCGGGCACCGTGGATTACAACATCGCCGGCTGGCTTGACAAGAACAAAGACCCCTTGAATGAGACCGTGGTCGGGCTGTACCAGAAGTCTTCACTGAAACTGCTGTCCTTCCTTTTTTCCAACTATGCTGGTGCAGAAGCAGGTGAAAGTCTTTTTTTTTTTCTCTTAACCTGTGGAAATCTTTGTGGAATTACCCATAACCCAAAGCTGCTTATAAAGAACCAGTAGTCAAACGCAAGCTTTGGGTTGAGCTTGATTTGTTTGTCTGTCTCTGAGCTCCATTTTTGTTTCTCCCAGTCTCCCTTTTCCTTAGACATTGAGGTCTTTGGAGTTAACGAGATTTCTCAGTAGACATGATAACCAATACCACATTCTTTAATAGCTTTTTTAAATTGAGATATAATTCATATGCCATAAACTTCATCTTTTAGAAAATTCAATGGTTTTTATATACAACCATCATCATTATCTAATTCAGGAACATTTTCATTCACATTTGTGAATTAGCAGTCACTTCTCCCTCTCCCATCCCTCAGCCTGACAATGACTAATCTGCTTTCTGTCTCTACGGATTTGCCTATTCTGGACATTTCATATAAATGAAATCATACACTGTAAGGTTTTTTGTGTCTGTCTTCTTTTGCTTACCCTAATGTTTTCAAGGTCTGTCTGTGTTGTGGTACGTATCAGTCCTTCACTTCCTTTTATATATGAGTACGATTCCATTGTATGGATTTTACACATTTTGTCCATCTACTCATTAGTTGATGGAAATTTGGATTGTTTCCATGTCTTGACTATTGTGAATAACGCTGCTATGACCATTTGTATACAAGTTTCTATGTGGAAATACATTGTCAGTTCTCCTGGGTATGTACGTAGGTGTAGAATTGCTGAGTCATATGGTAACTCTGTTTAACTTTTGAGGAACTTCTAGATTGTTTTCCAAGGTGATGGCATAAGCCAGTATCACTTTTTAAGGTTATTTACATACATATTTTTAAATAATTACCAAATAGGGTTTAAAAATCATGGACTATCTTAAACACGTAAATTTAATAAATGTATCTTTAATTTGAAAATACATGCAATGTAATCATTCATTCTATAATTAGATCATTTTAAAAAATTAATACCTAGTGTACTCTGAGCAGTGAAATGTAAAAACTGGGCACAAGTTTAAACTTGAATGTTGAATACCATCCTGTTTGAATCTAATCAATGTTTTTTTGAAAGTGTATTGCATAAATTCACTTAGGGATAACACCAAGACTCTAAATACAAGTCCCTATGTTGGTGTGGATCTGGGGAAGTGGCTTTCCTGCCTCTCTTCCCTACCCCCACCCCCAAACATACATTCATGCTAGATCCTGGGAATAGGAGAGTGGAAAGAGGGGAGTATAGGGGAAACTGAGACATGACATTTCCCCCAGGAGTGAATCTTGATTATGTATCAGAGCCTAAATCTGAAACGGAGCCATTCAGAAAAAGTAGACCCAATATCACTGACTCCAAATTAAGCTGGCAAATTCAGTTGTTTCTTTTGGAAAAGAAAAAAACAAAAAACTCATACAATATTCTTGATAAACTTCAGTTGTATTACTTTTAGTCACTTCCTTATTAAGAGATAAAGGGACTCGGGCCTAAAAGGAGATAACCTCATGAAAGAAGCTACAGTCGTCAGGAGGAATGTCTCAATCTTGTCAACTATTCAGTGGGACTTCATGTCTGATTTCTAAAGGAAAAGATTCTCCTTGGAATCTAACTTATACTCCCAGTTAAATGCCACCCACATCCCACCCCACCCCATTTCCACAGTGACAAAGATGAGTGTTGCTAAATCTGAGTAGTTTGGAGGCATTTAGAACCAAAAGCAAACAACCCTAAGGTCTCTTATGTCAAAAGCAAACCAAAACTTTCGGGGCTGGGAAGAGGTGGTTTAGGAAGCTACCGCTTGTGTCCTCGGGGCTGCATCTGACACCCCCTCTCTGTCTGTCTCCAGGTGACTCTGGGGGAAGCAAGAAGGGCGGGAAGAAGAAGGGCTCCTCTTTCCAGACCGTGTCAGCGGTGTTCAGGGTTCGTATTTTGGCAGCTTCTGTGTTCAGTTGTGTTTTTGCCCAGTGAGATAGCATTTGCTAAGGTAAATGTGCCTGTTCTGGTTTGTGTCCCAGGAAAATTTAAACAAATTGATGACCAACTTAAGGAGCACTCACCCTCACTTTGTACGATGTCTGATTCCCAACGAAACCAAGACTCCTGGTGAGTAAGAATCCGTCAGAACAGGATTCCCTGAAATGTATGCAAAATTCTGTGGGTGCGCATACACTCATGCGTGTGTATGTGCGTGTGTGTTTATACGCCCATGTGTTTCCCCGAGGAAAGCATTATAGTCTTTCTCATTTCTCTAAGAAGTCTATGAAATAGGGCTGCCAGATTTAGCAAATAAAAATACCAGACACCCCATTAAATTTGAAGTCAGATAAACAATGAAACAGGTTCTCGGTGTGACTTGTGCAATATTTAGGATATACTTAGACTAAAAAATTATTCACTGTTAATCTGAAATTCAAATTTGTCTGGGCATCTTTTATTTTATTTGGCACCCCTAATATGAAATCATATCCGAAATATTGTATGTACGTGTGTAGACATGTTAGATGCATAACTCTTATGAGGTTCTTAAAGGGCTCTGTGGTTCCCTTGCCCCCAAGAACCACTAGATTTGGCAAATAATTGTCTCAGGTATTCTATAAGAAAAACAACATCAATAACAACTGTTTTCTGAGCCTATACTGTATGTCAGTCACTTTATCATATTAGCTCTACTGCCTACAACAGTTCTCTGCAAGTTAAGAGCAATGATCTCCATTTTATAGATGAGAAAACCGAGAATGAGACCACGCAGAGAGAACACTGTGTAGTATAGTAGAACTTTAACCACCACCCAGTCCTGGATTCACAAGTATTCTTAGAGCACAGCTGTGTTTCAGGGTCTTTTGTCATAACTAGAAGGACAAACTGTCACACAGAGCTGCAGCTACAAAGTAGCTCACTCCCCGGCCAAGCTGTTCTCTCCCAATCCTGGGGTTCTGGCCCATGAGTCAACGTCCTGCCTCGGCAACACTACAAGTGAGCAGAGCAGTTAGGTGGTCAAGGAAAGAAATCCCAGCTCTACTTGTTCCTACTCATGGAACCTAAGCCAAGTACTTCAGGTTTCTGCTCTATAAACACAAGCAAAAACCTCGTATTCATTCATTCATTTAGTTATTCATTTATTTATTTAATGAGTGCTTATAAAGTGTTTACTCACTTTGTAAATATTAACTCATTTAACCCGCCTTAGAGGGTTGTGAAGATTAAATGAATGAGTGCATATCAAGCATTTAAAACAAGGCAATTATGTGAACAACAGTGAATGTTGGCTGTCAGTTGTAATAATAATAATTATTATTATAAGAATAATATTATATATAATAATAATGAAAATAATCATATGGGAATTATTATTATTGTTACTATTACTTGAAACCAGAAACTTTCATTCTCCAAACAACCTGGTCTACTTTACTTATCGGAATTTATTCTCTGTGGAAGTTAGGTTCTAAAGCCTAAGTTAAAGACAAAAACCAGCTGCGCTGTGTTGACCCCCAATGTCTGGGGCAGGCTGCACTTTCTCTCGGTGATACCAGCACAGCCAATTTCTCCTTCGGTGTAGGAATAGAGGTGTTTCTTTGGTGAGGCATCAGACAACATCGATGGCTTGTATGGCAGTGTTTTGTCATAAAGAAAAGCAATTTCCATTACTGTTGTTGAGTATATATTTGCACAAATCAAATGTGCATGCAACATGACTCTTCTACGAATATAAGGTACATAGCCTGTGAGTATCAGGTAACAGGAGGATAAATTGAACCTCTGTGGGTTCAAACTGTGCCTCCAGGGGCCTCAGCATTTTTGGTCATCCACTGGTGTGCTTTTCCTTTTGGAAGGTACGTTTCGGTGACATCTCTGCCCCTTCCTCTCTGTTTGTGTCTTCTTTGCTCTGGCTTCTCTCAATTTTCTTTTCCATTTCTGGGAATAGACTAACACACTGATACAGGAGCCTGGGTGACTCTTTGGAAGGCACCTAGTAGGACCTCCTCATTTTCTAGAAGACAGAATTGGGACTATGGAGACTCCAGTGCCTCACCCCAGAGCACCCAGAGCTGGGACTGGAATCATGGCCCCTTGATCAGATTGCAAAGCCCCCTGTCCCACCCACCGGCACATGTGGTGCTTTGTAGCTGTTCTCCCGCTCTCCCCCAGGGTTCACAGGTACAGGTTCTCTTCCTGCCAGCTGGAGCCCCTCAGGAACAGGGCTCAGGCTCCAGTCCTCTCACCTCCTCTGTGGCAACCTGGGTCCTGCCAAATGCATGCTGTTGACTGGCCAATGGTTGACTCACTGCTGCCTTAAAATATAAGTTTTCTTATTATTCAGGTATGGTGAGGCCAACAGATCAGGAGATGACTGAAAAGATAGTTATCCATCATGCCCAAAAGGAAAAGGCCCATCATACCACACAGGGCCACGTGGGGAAGCACCAGTGTCGGTCAGAAGGCTGGGGGAATGAGGAGAACCGTGGACAAGAGCCTTTATTGTAGTTTCCATAGGATGGATGGGCAAGGCAGTGTGAGCAGGTTTAAGATCGGCTAGTGTGAATAATTTCAGTGGGTTCTGGGGAGCAGCGGCTCTTCTTATTGTCGGGCACCTGGCCCTGTTGTGATCAGGGCATAGGGATATTGACCCTGAGTGTGAGATTGTGATACAGGTAGTGGTTGGCAGACATGAGCTCTGGGTTGTTTGGTTTGCGTATAAATACTGTGTGTTTGCAGAGAAGTAGTTTATTTCTAGGCATTGGCTAGCTCTGGGAAGGGCAGTCTGTCCCAGGCCAGCAAGGTCCCAAGATGTCAAAGCATCATAAAATACAGGAAATAAAAAACATCATTAGTATAACTGCCCGTGAAGGCCGAGATGACTGGAAAAAGGAGTGGGATGGAAATGATGAATAATTGGGCAATAAAGAGGGAAAAAATCCTGCAGCAAACGTAACATGAGAAAGAGGAGGCAATAGCTCAGGGAACTTTTTAGACGTTTTGCATGTTGGTACAAAGGCAAAGGAGAATTTTTTATGAACCTTCTAGAAACCATCTCAGCCTGAGTTGGTTTGGAGGGACGTAGGGAGAGCACTAAGAGAACTCAACCCAGAATTCTGCAGAACAGGAAGAACGCTGGGAGGGAAGAATGTCCAGCCTCAGCTCTGCTACTCCTTGCAAGGCACTTCACCTGTCTAGTCTCAGCCTCCTTCAGTGTCCTTCCATGTTGTAGGGTGGCTTTGTGGGAACTAGAAAAATTCTCCCCTCTGAGTGTACAAATTGGGCAAGCAGAATGGCAGCGCTAATCTCCCCATCATAAAATGATAGTCTTTAAGTTTTCTTCTGTCTCTAAAATGGTCAATTTTCCTCTAATTACACCTTTTTCTCTCTGCTCCTGGCCCTTGTGGAGCTAGAGGCCTCTGCCGTGTCTGTAACCATGCCTGGTACATCAAACAAAGAACAACAGTAGGACAACAATCTAATACATTTTGTACTGCATGTCAGGGGCTAAGTTCTTTACTCATATTGACCCAGTTAATCCTCAACAGTCTTGTGAAGTAGGTACTGTCGTTATCCTTATTTTACAAATGAGGAAACTGAGGCATAGAAAGTGCGAGTTCACACGACTAGTAAATGGCACAGCTGGGGTCTGAACCCCTCATAATCCTCATCCGAGAAATAATGGGAGCTGGACTAGATGAATTTTAAAGTTCTCTCACATCAGTGATTCTCTGAATTTCTGATGCATTTTCCCCCTTGCTTTTAATCATTTCTTCCTCTAGAGAATCGCTGTCCACTAGAACTTTCAGAAATGATGGGAATGTTCTATATCTGCACTGTCCAGTATGGTAGCCACTAGCCATATGACATGTGGCTAGTGCAACTAAGAAAACAAATCTATCATTTTAATGAATTCAAATTTAAATAGCCATATGTGGTCAACACCCACTGGATCAGACAGTAGTGCAGCTTTAGCAGAATCTTGAAAAACATATAAACATATAATCATCTCTCCTCACAGTAGCCAGGGGAACTTGTGAGCATTCTAGAAGTTTCCATGAGGTTAAATCAAAGCCAGGGTTAGCCCCTCCCCAGCAACTGAAGAAACCCCAAATGAGAAGTCATTCTGTAGCCACAGACCTCTCCTCCAACCCCTCACACAGCCACGAGACAGAATTTTCTCAGTCTGCTTTTGATGTGTGCCCGATCCACGATGGTTACTAAGAGTGACCATGTTGCTTCCCCCACGGAGGTTTGTCTCTCTGGCTTCTCTTCTTCCACCCCAGCTGCAGTGCTCCCTCCGTGCTTTCCACAGCTGGTATTCAACGGTCAGCAGATGATTGCCCTGCATTCAGCCCCCTCCACCCCCGACCACAGCCCTCCTTATTCCCTCTGTGTCTCCTCTACCACGAAAGGCACAGCCTGCAGATTTCATGTCCCTATCCTTGAGTAGAGGCAGAGGGCATCTCAAATTATTAGCGCTAATGGGAAGCCCAAAGGGGACTTCACACTCATTCTGCCCTCCCTTGGCACCTAGCTACAGAGTCGAGGATAAAGATCAATATTTTGGATTTTATTCCCATGGTGATGGGGTGTTAGAGTCGCCTCAAGAGGTTGTGATTGTGTGTACTGTGAGACTGGAGGCAGGCTCCGGCCATTCCCAACCATGGAGTTGGCATTAACCCTTTCCACGCTCCTCTGGGTGTGTCAGAGTGTCTCCGGGTGCCCTGACCATCAAAGAAAACAGTGAAAGAGCCACCGACACACCCCGGGACACTCTCTTCCCAGGCGTGATGGACCACTCGTTGGTCATGCATCAACTGCGCTGTAATGGGGTCCTTGAGGGCATCCGTATCTGCAGGAAAGGATTCCCCAGCCGGATCCTCTATGCGGACTTCAAACAGCGGTAGGTCACCTGTCTTTGTCAGTCTCTCCTTTTCAGGGCACGTCTCGCGTTCCCCACAGGAGCTCCTTGGGCTAGGTGTGTGGTGGGTCCACAGACCCTGCAGGGTGTCACGGGCTTCATCTTTTGCTGTGGGAGGGGGAGATCCCCTGCCCAGAGCGAGTGCTAAGCCTGCCGAAGTGGCTCCAAGGTCACAGCCCAAACCCTCTAACCTGACTGAGACCCTAGACCAGAGGTTCTCAACCTCGGCACTATGGACGTTGGGGGCTAGAGAGTCCTTTATTGTGGAGCTGTGTAGGATTGGGGCAGCATCCCTGACCTCTACCCACAGATGCCAGTAGCAAATCATACTCCTCCCCCTCACCCCTCACGCCCACAAAGGCTGTGAAAATCAAAAATGTCTCCAGACATTGTCAAATGTCCCCTTGGGGGATAAATCACCCCTCTTCCCCCATGAAGACCCACTGTTCTAGACCACGTCTCCTCCCACCTGCTATCTGGGTCCACAAATTCAGGCTTTGTCTGGAGTGGAGGAGGCGAGAGGACCCTCCAAAGGCAGGAGGACTAGAGGTCTGCAGGTCACAACTGATTTCAAGGCTCTGCTGAGTCAGACAGGAACCATTTCCTCTGAAAGCAAAATTCCAGCTGTGCACTCAGCTGGACTTCCTTCTATTATGTTTCTCTCTCTCTCATGCCACAACCTGCTTGTCTAGAAGCAATCCCTAGATTCCCCTTCTGTCCGACTAGCTGCACAATATGCCACTTCCTCCTAAGGATAGAGAGGGAGAATTTCTAGAAGGCCTGGCCTCGGGTATGGGTATTTTCTCAGGGTGAATCCATTCGGGGAATTGAGTCCCTTAACTGAAACCACCAGCCTAGCCTGCACTGCGGCCGATGATGGGGATAATGTAGATGTGAGGCCTGACGCAGCTTCCCAGGGCAGGGCTCTCATGAAGGTGACATCTCAGCTTCCTCTGTGCCAGACCAATTGTCGGTAGACTCGTCACCTAAGCCACAGTGGCTCTCTGGAGTCTGCCTTCCTTCAGCTTCCCACTCCCGCCCCAAGTACAATGACACCACACCTCCTGCCGGAGCCTTTCCCGTGGGAAAAGGGAGGACATGGCCTTTCTGGCCTGGGTCGTTGCAGGATGGCTGGGCTGGGCTCTCTCAGGGCTCTGAGACCCTGGGTCTGAGCAGTGAGAAGCAGGGTGCAGCCCTCAGGAGAGGGTTGTGCAGCCAGAGGCCCTTCTCCCCCTCACACCCAGCTGCCCGCAGGCCCCGGAAGTGACCCACCATGCTCCCTCCTCAGGTACCGGATCCTCAATGCCAGTGCCGTTCCAGAGGGGCAGTTTATTGATAGTAAAAATGCTTCTGAGAAGCTTCTGAACTCCATCGATGTGGACCGGGAGCAGTACAGGTTTGGCAACACCAAGGTGAGAACAGGTGAAGCAGGGACACCCCCAACCCCACGTAACCACAGCCCTGTGCTGCTTTTTAGCTGACTGGAGGAAATGGGTCTCTCTCTCTCTCCCCCGGTCTGGTCGACCTGGCTACCGCTTGCCTAGTAGCCCAGGTAGAGGAATCCCTATATCTGGGTACAGAGAGCTCCATCTCCATGTTGGTTTTCAAGAGTCTAGAGGCTTAACTGGAAGGCGGAGCCTCACCAGCCGTAAAAGAGAGTAATGGGACACATGGTGTCCTGGAGGGAGCAAAGGAAAGACACACTAAAGGAGATGAAAGAGCTGAAGAGAGAGAACACAGAATTCCGTGGACAGTGAGGACTTGAGAAGAATAATGATAACCCATAAAAGTGTCTACCATGTATTGAGCATGTGTGCATTTAAGCTCTGTGACCTGCCCTCTCTACACATTTCACTGATCCTGGCAATAACTTGATGGTGATAAAGGTGGTACTGACCTCAGGAGTTTGTTGGGAGGGTGGGGAAATGGAGGCTCCCAGGAGACAAGAAACTTGCTCATGGTCACATGGATGGTGAGTGGCAAAGGCCGGTTTCTAATCCTGTTCTGATTCCAAAGCTCCACGTCCCAGAAAGGGACAGGCTGGGGCTGGGGGCATCCACCTCTCCAGGGAGGAGCCTGCTGCCACCAAGGGTACCCTGTTTCTTTGGAACATCAAGGGAGCCGAGGACGCTCCCCCAGTGTGGACATGGGTGAATAGGCCTGAGGTGGGACCAGCCTTCTCAGGGGGCAGAGAAGGAGGAGGACACGAAGGCAGATGTCTGAGAATCTGTCCTAATGTGGGCACAATTGAGTCTGAGGTCACTTTCTGGACTCACTTTCTTCCTGCATGTGAGCTCTGTCAGACTATGTCCGTGTGGGTTGGTAGGGCCTGGAACATACTTTGCAACAAGACGTAAGAGGGGCTGCTGCAGAGACCAGAACACTGAGAAGCAGGTCCCGGGAGCCAGAGGGCTGCCAGTCCCAACCCAAGGCTCAAAGGTCAAGGGTTGGGCTTGGGCAGAAACAGGCTCTCGCGAGAGCCCAGTGTTGCACACCTGCTGAGAACACAGCAGGGCTGTCTCTCCTTTAACACAGGTGTTTTTCAAAGCTGGGCTCCTGGGACTGTTGGAGGAGATGAGGGACGAGAAGCTGGTGACTTTGATGACGCGCACGCAGGCCCTGTGCCGGGGGTACCTGATGCGGGTGGAGTTCAAGAAGATGATGGAGAGAAGGTGATGCAGACCCTCACCTCCACCCTACCCTGCCCTTCCTACTTAGGAGCTAACTGTCACTTCCTGATTTTCGTCTTGGGATATTAATGTCCTTGTTCAGCCATTTAACCAACATTTACGGAGCAGGAATTCCATGCTGGGGACTCTGCTCAGCACTGGGGATATAGTGGAAATGAACCTTGCCCTCCAGGAGCTCACAATGAGTGGGACGCAGACAAGTACATGGTGCATTTTAATGCCTGTGACCAGTACAATGTCCGAGTTACATTCAGGGCAGTGGAGGACAATTGAGAATCAGTTCCCAACCTGGCTGGCGGTTGGAGTTGGCATGAAGGGGTCAGCAAGAAAAAAGAACTTTCTGAAATAAGCTTTGCATGGCCTGAGAGAGGGAGAACGGCAAGCAGGTCATAGTGTTTGGAGCAAGGATCGAGAGGCAGGCCGTGAAGGCAGCCCTGTCCCACGTTAATGAGCCCGTATTGGATCGTCTGGTTGATGGGGGAGCTGTGCAAGGTGTACAAGGAGACGACTGAGAGTGTCAGGCTTGCAGCTCAGAGAAGTCACCCGGGCTATCAGGAGAGCAGAACCGAGAGGACGAGAGGCCAAGACCAAGTGGCTGCAAAAGTCCAAATAAAAGATGACAAGGACCTAAATTAGGAAACAGTCAATGGGTAAGAGAGGAAGGGATGGGTTGAAGGAATATTTAAGAGTTTTATTCCTTCAATAATTCGGCAGCATGACTAGCAGCATTGATGGCTGGTTATGTGTGGGAGTTTCAAGGAGAAGGGAATTTGGATGGAAACCCATTCTCCACAGTGTCCTGATACCCTGTGTAGCTCTAACATTGTCGTTGCCGTAACGGGCCGCCAATACGTATTAGTCAAGACCATCTCCCAGGCAACTAGCTTGGTGGGGCGAATGGAAGCCAGCGCAGAAATAAAAAATATCCCAACGAAGGGGCCAGTTTAAAGAAAAGAAAAGTAAGTTTTCTGGTACACATTACTTATGTGATATGAAGCTACAGAGGATGATGAGTTGGGAAACCATGTATGGGTGTCACTGGGACATAGACAACAGTCAAAATGAAGAAAATAGATCAGTTCTACTAGGGCAAGAGTCTGGGAGATGACCAGTGGGCTGAAGACACGTTCCGGTACACAGCTACACTTAAGCAGAAAGAGGGAGATCATGTAGCAAAATACTGTGAAACATAAAAACTGCTTTGTCATGGAAGCTAGGTAAGTGGGAGGTCCACACATGGCCCATGCCTCGCTCACCTCCCAACCTTTGCACGTGCTGTTTCCTCTGCCCCCATTGCAGAACCTGCTCTGGAGCCCATAGGATCTGCACAGCTTAGCTGTACCCCCCTCCCACCCACCTGGGAAAGGTGTAGGTCCATGGGGAGGTGAGGGTGGAAACGAGACCTTGCTGTGGTTCATTAATCCCAGTCCTAATGGATGTACAGGGAGTCCATTTTCTGTATCCAGTACAACATCCGTTCTTTTATGAACGTCAAGCACTGGCCCTGGATGAACCTATTCTTCAAAATCAAACCCCTGCTGAAGAGCGCAGAGGCGGAGAAGGAGATGGCCACCATGAAGGAAGACTTCGAGAAGGCCAAAGATGAACTGGCCAAGTCTGAGACTCGTCGGAAGGAGATGGAGGAGAAAATGGTGTCCCTGCTGCAGGAAAAGAATGACCTCCAGCTGCAGGTCCAGTCTGTAAGTACCTTCTTCTTGAGACTAGAAAAGGAGGAGCAACCTTGAGGCCCCATCAGGTGTCTATTCAAGGGACATTGGTGCCACCCAGTGGTCATACAGAGTATTGCCTCACCACCTTACCAGTAAAAGGAAGACCTGGCCGTGGCTTAGGGGAAGCAGAGCATGTGTCTTCAAAGTCAATTTCTGTTAGCCCTGATTTCTCCCTGTCTTTCATAGCAGAGTTAGATCTATTTTGCTGTAGGTATGAGTGGTATGTGTCATGATAATAAAAGCTGTCAGGAATGCACCAAGTATTTTAAAAATCACGTAAATAAAAATAAACCATAAAATTAAATGATTCAAAGTAGAAGAGTAATTTTCTATACATGATTTTCAGTAACATGCTTATAGTCAAAAGTGCTTTAAAGATATGCATTTTCAATCAAAGAAAGAGAGGAAACAAAGCCATATATACAGTGTGTAACACTCTGGCTGTGTAATAGTATTATTTCAGAGAGTTAAGGCATTTATCATTTGCCCTTTTTAATAAACTCCCTAATACCTTTACCTTTTGCCTGATATGCAAAGCATTTTATCCTCCCCTTTCCACTATCCCAATCAGTATAGTGTGCTTATTAGGAGCACTTTCCCAAGCATAGCGGGCAGCAGAACAACTTTTAGAACCAGATCACTGGGCTTAGATCCCAGATCCTCCATTTGATAGCTGTGTGACCTCGGGCAAGTTACTTATCTTCTTTGTGCCTCCGTTTTCTCATCTGTAAAACGGGCATAATAATTGAACCCACCTCATAGCATTGCTGAAAGGATCAGAGGAGTCCATGCATGTAAAATGCCCAGCACACAGCACATGATCAGTACACACATGCCTAGTCTTGCCAGTATCTTTTCATCCATAACCGTGAAATGTGTGTCCAGTTCTTATGATACTCTTGTATGAGAAGCGATAACCCAATTAAGTTTCAGAACTAATCTCAGTCTGTCCTAAAGACTCATTACAGAGTCTCCTGGGATATGTATTTATTTAATCCCTTATTCCTGTTGACTTGGAATTTTCTGTTCTGTGGCTCAAGGAGGCAGGGCTAAGGAGATGAAGGCAGCACGTTTCTGTTGAAAGTTAGAAGGTAGTAATGTTTTGAAGATGTTAGTTAGCTTTTGATAACATAGAGGAGATGGGTCACTTTTCAGCTGGTGGTGGTAGAAAGAGTGAGACGGCCGGATGTCCAGAATTCCCAGATTGCGGAGGCTTTATAAACTTCATGAATGCCTTTGCTTGAAATTATTTTGGGTGAATTTTTATTAAGTGGATGATGTCCTTCATGGTTAAAAAAAAAAAAGTATGTGGATGATATATAAGCATATGTGCATACTAGACCACTCCTTAAGTCTAGTTCATGGGCTTTTGGGGAGTAAAACTCTGCCCTCCTAGACAACGTTGATCAAAAGGCTGATCAAAACATAATGCTCTGCTTCTTTCAGGAAATGGAAAACCTGATGGATGCTGAGGAGCGGTGTGAGGGGCTCATCAAATGCAAGATTCAACTGGAAGCAAAAGTCAAGGAGCTGAATGAGAGATTGGAAGAGGAGGAAGAAGTAAATTCTGAACTGGTTGCCAAGAAGAGGAACCTGGAAGATAAATGCTCTTCTCTCAAAAGAGACATTGACGACCTGGAGCTGACCCTAGCGAAAGTGGAAAAGGAGAAGCACGCCACAGAGAACAAGGTGGGCAAACCCAAGGGATCCCCACCGTTTCTTGAATGATCCTGACTCCCTCTCCGTAAGGAGGAGACAGCCATGGCAGGACCCCCATTAACCCAACATTGCCATGAAGTAAGAGGCAAGAGTGGGTAGATGGGTGCTTAGGCCACATCAGGTTCTGTCCTCTGCTTTCCTCTCTACCACGCAGGTTTGCTCCATCCTTCTCCTGCCTGCCTGGTACCACAAATTTCCAGTCCCAGCCCTTCCTCCACAAAGCAGGAAGGAAGTCCTATTCATCTTTGTTTCTCACCACACTTGACACAGGAAGAGTAAACAAGAATGCCTACAGGGGCCAGACAGATGAGGGAGGTGGGTGGTGAAGGAGGCAGAAAGCTAGATAGTGGTAAGGACTGCCAGGGAGCTGGGGGTAAAGGGACCCTCCTGCGGTGTTGGTAGACTATAAACTGATGCAGCCTTCGGGAAAGCCATCTGAAAATACTTAGTCGAATTAAGAACCCATATATCCTTCAACTCAGTGTTTCTGCTCCTTGGCATAGACCAGGGAATTTCCCCACCAGGCCGTAAGGGGACATATACAAAGGTGTTCATGGCAGCATTCCTTGTGGCAAGGGAGAGCTGGAGGCAGTACGGGGGTCCACACTGGGAATGGAGAGGTGAGATGTGGATACACACCAGGGAGTACTACACAGCCATCAAGAGCAACAGGTTTGTGCACGCCAAGCAACAAGATAGATATAAAAGACCTAGTGCTGAGTGGGGGGGCGTAGTAAGAAAATGAAATATACAGCATGATACTATATGTAGACTAAAATGACGTGCACACAAAATAGTCAATATTTTACAAAACTAAATGAAGGACACAATAGATGATTCATTTTATAATGGTTGCCAATGAGGTGGAGCAAAAGGTGAGGTTGGCCAGGTGTGAGATGACTCAGTCAGTGTTGGATGGACAACTGGGAGGGGTGGAGCCTGTGGCAACTGTAGAGCTTTCACCCTGTCCACAGTGGCAGCCAGGACTCAGCTCCAGCCAACTGTCGCCAGGTGGGAATGGCAGCTCGAGGTGCTGTGTTCAATCTTAGTTGCAGGGGGCGGAGCCCACCATCCCATTGCCAGAACTTCCAACTTTATCCAAGCCAGAAATCCAGATTTTATGTGAAATCTCATGTGTTTCAAGGTTGATAACTTCTTCTAAAGTTGTAAACCATTATGAGGACTAAAGACAAGGTGTCTGTGGCCAGATTCAGCCTATGGGTAAGGAGTTAGCAATCCCTGATCTGGAAGGATGTTGTACACGGGGAAAGTTCAATTTAAGGCTTTAAAGCTCCGTGTCTGATGCCCTTATCCTGCTTCCTGACAACACAGGACTCCTATTCTGGATTTTCTTGAGAGTATCTCATGCTTCTCCTTCTCCTTCCTGCCTCATTCTAAACCCCAATCAGCCAACCCAATAAACAATGCCCGTGGATGTGTTATGATGAGTATAGATGGATGTGTTGTTCTTCAGAGCCAGCAACTTTGCATTCAACAGTGTCCTTCAATAAAATAAACAACAGCCTTTGCTGGAAACTTCCGGTTTAATTGTTTCAACATCCCATGTATTTTCCCAGGTAAAGAATCTTTCTGAAGAAATGACAGCCCTTGAAGAAAACATTTCCAAATTAAGCAAGGAGAAGAAATCTCTGCAGGATGCCCATCAGCAAACACTGGATGATCTTCAAGTGGAAGAAGACAAAGTCAATGGTCTCATCAAAATAAATGTCAAGCTGGAGCAGCAAGTAGATGACGTGAGGATATTTGACTGCTATGCTCTAACACATGTTGCTTACGGGAGCTCAGGCAAGGCAGAGTCTATACAAGACTCAGGGGTGGAGCGTTCAGACTCTGGAGTCAGAATCACTCCCTTGGCCTCTCAGCCCACTCCAAATACATCTGGAACGCTGAGCGAGCCACCTAAACTCTGAAACCTCAGTTTCCACCTTGTGAAATGGGGATACAGCCAGCTCTGCCTTGGAAGTTCCCCTGGAAAGCTCAGCACGTAGAGAGTGTTAGTAAAACTGTTAGCAGCTAATGTCATCACCATCACCCACATTAGCATCCATCTCTAGGTCCTTTGGGTTCCAAAAGCTCCAGGCCTGTTCTAACATTGTTCAACATGAGTTCCATTTGTGACCGTGAAAATTATCATCCCTTCCCCCTTCACGTTGCATTTTGTTCTTGAGGTAAGAGGCAGGTTCGAAGTGTTCAGGTGTCACTGCCAACTGTGGCTAGAACTTTACCAAGTCGCCTTAATTTTCCTGAGGTCAGAGCAGGTGTGCTCCACCCCTACACCCATCCCCCCTCCATGTGTGCCCAAGCATGTGCCCGCGCATACACACACACACATTCACTGCCTAAGTCTCCCCACAGTTGCTTGGGGAAAATAGGAAAGGAGTGCTCACGTGCTGTCTGGACCTTCACAGGCACAACTGTAGCAGCGCCTGTCCCGAGAAGCCCAAGAGCATGCACCTATGGGCACCATGTTTCTACAGGGAATATGGCCCAGGACAGATCAAGTGGGAATCAGCTGAAAGAGGCACCATAAAGCCCCTGAGGGCTCCAGCCCCCTATGGTAGCCTTTGCTAGAAGACAGTAGAATGAAGAGACAGGGGAGAACTTGCTTGCTCCCTCCCGGGGCCAGAGATGTGCAGTCACACCTTAAGGGAACCCAAGAAAGCAATGGGCTGACAGGCTAGCTCATTTCACCAACAGGGTCTCAACCTTCCCACCCATGTCTTCCCAGCTTGAGGGCTGCTTGGAGCAGGAGAAGAAACTGCGGGCTGACCTGGAGAGAGTGAAGAGGAAGCTGGAAGGAGATCTGAAAATGTCTCAGGAATCCATTATGGATCTAGAAAACGACAAGCAGCAAGTAGAGGAGAAGCTGAAGAAGTAGATATTTCATTTTCATTTTCACCTCTGTGTTTGAGCCCCAAAACCAACTTTCCCCTTGAAAAGGCTTGTATTTCATATTATTTTAAATACACACGTCTATATCTGTTTGCAGGAAGGAGTTTGAAATTAGTCAATTACAAACCAAAATTGACAACGAACAAGTTCACAGTCTGCAGTTACAAAAGAAGATTAAAGAACTGCAGGTGAAAGCGTGGAACCTTCCCGACCCTGGAAGCCCTTTCGCCAGCCCTCCTTTCCCTGTTCCCCTCTATTGTTTCTTTAGCTTCTTCCTTTCCACCTCCCCTTGGAGCTCGAGAGAATGCCATGGCCTTCCTTTTGTTTTTTCAAATTAATAACTTAATTTTCTACATAACACATAAATAGATTTCCTTAAAAATAATTAAAATATTATCAGTAAGTCTGAATATTATTGATAAAGGTGTTTTGATCACCCCCCCTAAGCCCAGTGCCCTCACCATTATCTCAAAAGTCACTACCAGTTTCAGTCGGATGTGAATTCTTCTGGATATTTTGCTATGGATTTATGTATCCAATTAACACCCCAAAAATATATGATATATACTGGGGGTGCCAAAAAAATGTGTACACATTTTAAGATGGTCAACATTACTCAAGCAGTAGTTCATCATGATCAGAAGTGTATGGACGTTAATGGTAACCACTTTGAACACCTCTTGTAATTGCAGAAGTCAAATGTGACTTGTATTCATCTTTTGTTATTAGTATATATTGAGTGTTACAATTTTAATATAGAGTTTTCCTTTCCTTATGTATACATTTTTGGGTCACATATCTATGTTACACACAGGTATGTTTATATATATACATAAAAATATAAAGGAACAAAAACAAAGTATATAAGTATACAGATATAAAAATATTATCACACTGAGACTGTCATTCTGCCGCTTGCTCCTTTCATGTAGCATTGTGTCCTGCAAAGCTGTCCATGGCAGACATGGGTTGACATCTAACTGCTTCATGGACTCCTAGATAGCATGGCTCCCTCACAGTTAATTTGACCATTCCCCTATTGATGGACATCTAGATTGCTGCCAAGTTTTTTTCACCAATTTAATGTTACAATGTATTCTTTACTTTATGATACCTGCATCCTATCCCTCACCACCCTCCCCTACCCAAGGTGAGCTGTTGTCCCCATAACATTCCTGATACAATGACCCTTTCAGGCCCGCACAGAGGAGCTGGAGGAAGAGATTGAAGCAGAACACACACTCAGAGCCAAGATTGAGAAGCAGCGCTCAGATCTGGCCAGAGAACTGGAGGAGATCAGCGAGCGGCTGGAAGAAGCTGGTGGGGCAACTTCAGTCCAGATTGAGATGAACAAGAAGAGGGAGGCTGAGTTCCAGAAACTGCGCAGGGACCTGGAGGAGGCCACCCTGCAGCACGAAGCCACCGCGGCCACCCTGAGGAAGAAGCACGCGGACAGCGTCGCTGAGCTCGGGGAGCAGATAGACAACCTGCAGAGGGTCAAGCAGAAGCTGGAGAAGGAGAAGAGCGAGATGAAGATGGAGATCGATGACCTGGCCAGCAACATCGAAACCATCTCCAAATCGAAGGTACCTGACCCTTTGCATTTGGCAAATGCGAGGCCACCGTATCCACCTGCCCAGTGGGCATGTGTCATTCAATGCCCCAAACTCACTGCATGTTCCAACCTGAAACTTTCCCCACTCCCAGTTCCCCGAATTCAGGCAAGTCAGTCAAGCTTGATGTAATGATCTGCTACGATTCGAGGTCTCGTCATCCTTCCAGAGGCTTTCAGAAAGCTTCCAATCCATCTGGCATTTTCTAGAACTAAACCTGTGGGTGGATTGTACCAACAGGCCTTGCTGGGTATGGTTATCTACACGGAACCGTCTTAGTCCACAATATTAGTCCCTGCGAGGCATAGCCGATAAGAGGTTATAGCTGACAGTGGGGTGGACCCAGGTTTTGTGGCACTTGAAACACATAAAACTTAGGAGGGGAGGGTCTCTTTAAGAAAATATACATAAAATATGAATACAAAGTTAAGCATGTAAGTAAATATTTATTTAGAAGGAGAAAAATAAGTCACAAATTACTGGCACCTCGGAGACTGTGGTTCCTGTCTTCTGAGACCTCTTTAGGCCATTTGTCAGAAATGCCCACCTGGAAATAAATTCTTTCTGTGACTGGCTTCCCCTCCCCACCTGGAACCTACAGTTCCCAGCATAGTGGGGCCCATGCAAATGAGGGCACAGAAGATTCAACTTCACGAGCTTCTGGGTAAACGGGCCTCCGTGCGTGACTTCTAAGCAAAGATTGTACTGTATGCTCCTAGATTCAAGCATTGCCTTTGTTCTGGGGAGCTCAGAGTTGTACTTTGGGCTGCTTAGCTGGGCTGCAGAAAGTGGAGACCCCAGATGTGGGGCCGTGCACTTCCTACAGAAGGTTGCCCAGAAGGTCAGGGTGTCCATGGAGAAAAGGAATGAGAGACATGGATCAGAGAATTAAGTTGGTCTCCGTGGACCCTCTTTCTGTCTTTATTTAGCGTCTGGGTTCACACTGCTCCTTCATTCTTCTGATTTCTTCCTCGCTCCCTGGCTACAAAATCCTTTCTCTTTCTTTATAGTTTATTTTTCTGGCTGTCTCATTTTTTCCTTCCCCTAAGAAGTATGTCTGTATATATTCTTACTCTCCCTCCTTCCTTTTCCCCTCCCTCCCTCCCTTTTTTCCTTTCTCTTTCCCTCTCCCTCTCTCCCTCCCTCCCTCCTTCCTTCCCTCTCTCCTCCCTTTCCCCAACCCCTTTCCCCACTGTAGCAAGCCAAGCCAAAACAGGCTGTAGGTTTGGCTGAGTTACAAGACACCCAGCATCCCCCACGTGCTGCGCCTATAACCCAGCCTCCCTACAACCTCCCCATCTGCACCATCGGTTCATGCTCTCGGGTCTCACTTTTAAATTCCCACAGAAGAAGTACTTTATATTGCTCTATATTTTTTAAGTCATTGTATCCTTTGATTTTTCTCTTTGTTGAGTCCCCCCATCCCTTTTGCAACTCGCCCCAATTTAATTATTTCTTTTTTAAAATTAAAGCTTATTGGGGTGACAATGGTTAGTAAACTTACATAGGTTTCAAGTGTACAATTCTGTAATACATCCTCTATATATCACATTGTGTGTTTACCACCCAGAGTCAGTTCTCCTTCCATCACCATATATTTCATGTCCATAGATTATCTTCTCAAAGATATCCTAAGCTCCTTGAGGACTTGCTTTCAATCTAGTATCCCTGTCTCTTCTGCTACCATCTCACTTTGCAGCCTAAGGACAAATAAGCCTAATATATTTACTTTATGGGATGTGGGGTGGGAGGGAGAGGGAAAAGGTCTATAACATATACAAGATTTTTAAACAAACTTCACAAAAATACAGACCAACTATAGGTCACAGTGGGTGACGCTACATGCCACCATCACCACAGGGAACTTTTGTGTAACTAAATGAAATGCTCACCTGAATCTATTTTTTGCAAACAGACACATCAGAAGGTAATATTATTCACATGGCACTAGAATTACTTGTATTACAAGAAGATCCTGGGGCTCCTTTGAGTGGCATCATCTCAAAGGTTTGTTTACCAATCATCAAATACTTATCTACCAAAAGCTGAGGTTCCAAGCTATGGGGGATTAAGGAGCAATCACAAATAAAAATAAAGCAAACCTGAAATGAGTCTTTTTCTAAACTGACCTTTATGTGTTTCGTATTTTTGTTTTTATTTTATCTGACAAGAAGCTAACCTATCAAACTGTCCAGTTCAATACTGGACACCAGGAACCTATTTTTCTCATAAATGTTGACTTTCTTTTGAAAGAGTAACATGGAAAGAATGTGCCGGACTGTGGAAGACCAATTTAATGAACTCAAAGCCAAGGAAGACCAACAGACACAGTTAATCCAAGATCTGAACATGCAGAAGGCAAGACTGCAGACCCAAAATGGTGAGGATGGGCAGGGCGCTGTGGTCAGGGGCCGTGGGACAGGGCAAGCTGCAGCCTGACGTGGGGGCCACCCTGTTTGGTAGGGGAGCTGAGCCACCACGTGGAAGAGAAAGAGGCTCTGGTCTCACAGCTGACCAAAGGCAAGCAGGCCCTCACCCAGCAGCTGGAGGAGCTTAAGAGGCAACTGGAAGAAGAAACCAAGGTAGGGACACTTCTTCTTGGTATGGCAAAGTCACAGTACCCAAGAAGCTGCTTGGAGGCAGTGCTGCATCCCAAAGTCGGATGCTTCTCTCGGCTTTGGAGTGTGTAGGAACCTAGTCTGGAGGTTAGAAGACCTTGGTATTGGATGTCCTTCCTCAGAGAAGGAAAATTCTTTCAGGGTGCTCCTCCTTCTGGGCTCCTCTGTCCCCCACAGGGTGGTCTGACAAACTCCCCACTCCGGACACGGGCGTCCCCACCCCCATCGCTGCACCAGTTTGCCCATCTCTGGCCCCTGTGTATTCTATCACTCTGCCCAGAAATTCATCCCAGCCCCTAAAAAAGTCCTCCTCTTTCTTCGTCATCACACTTTGTGTGTCACCTGCTACAACACCCAATTGTAGGCTCCCTCCCTCCAAAAAGGCCTCCTGGTTTTAGGGGCACCCTTGGGACATCTGCATAAACATGAACTTTGGGAATATCTAGATATTTATGTTTATTGTCCAGGTCTCCCCACTGATCTGTAAGCTCCTACAGGGCAAGAATAACTTTTCCCCACTGTAGTTGTAAACAGGTAGTACAGTGCACAGTACAGCAGTCCCCACAGTGGGGGCTTAGTGAATGCTGCCGGCGTGTGTTCAAGCAATAGAATGAGAATCCAGGAGTCCACAAAAGTGTGTTTAATTGTAATTTTGAGGCTGGCATGCACTAGCTAAGACTTACAGGGCAATCTTTTGGACTTCTCCCAAGCTCCATGTAAAAAAGAGCCAGTGCTATGTTTCTCTCCCATCTTTCTATTACGTGGTAAGGTTCTTTGGTGGACATGGAGAGCAGGGAGGCGAGGAGAGTGGTGAGGACCAGATCCTCATCAAGTAATGAGGAGGCCATTATAGGAGCCGGGGTGTCCTCGGCCAGGATACAGTAGTGGCTAAGTTTTCCTTCTTGGGCAAAGTTTGTTGTTTATTTGTGTCTTTAAAAAGTATGAAATGTATGAATTACTGCATTTAATTGACAAAACTCTTTATTTGATGGTGGCACCAGAGAGTGTTTTTTGACCATAATGATGAGAGCTAAGCTAAACTGTCTGTCCTGACCAGATAAGAGTGTGTGATGGAGGCCTCTGGGCACGTCCTGCCCTGCTCAGGAAGAGGAGGCAGAGCCGTGGAAATGGCACAGCTCACGTAGAGTTTGCTGGTGTGGGGACACAGCCCACTGTTGACACCAAAAGATGCTTCTGGGTTTTTCATAATCACAGCATTCCATAACATTGCATCAAATAGTGAGAGAATTATTCCCTTTCTAATTTTGTTTCAATTCTTCTGACTACATAAGGACACAGTCTCGATTTGGATACCATCTCTCTAGCACTTTCTTATTTTCCTTGTTAAGACATAGAGAGTAGGTCTCGGGCACAGAGCCACAGCAGCAAAGCACCTAGTTAGAAAGGTGATAACGTTGCTCTTTCCATTGCATTTCTTCTTTTTTTTTTTTTTTTAAGATTTTTATTATTATTGGGGCAGGGGAACAGGACTTTATTGGGGAACAGTGTGTACTTTCAGGACTTTTTCCAAGTCAAGTTGTCCTTTCAATCTTGGTTGTGGAGGGTGCAGCTCAGCTCCAGGTCCAGTAGTTGTTGCTAGTTGCAGGGGGCGCAGCCCACCATCCCTTGCGGGACTCGAGGAAGCGAACCAGCAACCCTGTGATTGAGAGCCCACTGGCCCATGTGGGAATCGAACCGGCAGCCTTCGGAGTTAGGGGCACAGAGCTCCAACCACCTGAGCCATGGGGCCAGCCCCATTGCATTTATTCTTATGCTTACCTGTGTTTGTGGCAAATGTTAATGGTTTCCCATCTACTATAATGTAATAGTTTACTTTTTAAATAAATATATTTAAATACAATAAAGGAGTCAACTTTTAAAAAATTAAGTAAAGAAAACAGGTGATATGCTGTATAGCAATAGCAAAATTTGTGAAGGCAGCGTGGGAATGATACAATTTGGGAAATGCTGGTTTAAGTGAAAATACCTTAACTTGGAAAATGGCCAAACATTTTTGCAATTTGTCACCACTGTAATTCCACAGGCCAAAAACGCCCTGGCCCACGCCCTGCAGTCCTCCCGCCACGACTGTGACCTGCTGCGGGAACAGTATGAGGAGGAGCAGGAAGCCAAAGCCGAGCTGCAGAGGGCGCTGTCCAAGGCCAACAGCGAGGTTGCCCAGTGGAGGACCAAATACGAGTCAGACGCCATCCAGCGCACGGAGGAGCTGGAGGAGGCCAAGTACGGACTCCCAGGTTACAGTAGGAGAGGTGACCCTAACACACAAGCGAAGGAACAGAGACTTCTTCCTAGAGCATCTCTCTTCCCAGGTTTTTGGGGGTTTTAAGCATTCAGATAGGGGGGTCCCTGTCCTTCCTGTGTGGTACTGTCCATTCACCTGGTTTCCTTGGTGCCTCCTTGGTGGCCTGCTTTGCCACTAAGCACTTTGGGATTCTTCAGATGCTACTTAAATCCTCTCCACTCATCAAACCCTAGGTCTTGGTCTTATCAAGTTCCAATCCCTTGTAGACTGTTTGTTTCTCTTCTCATCTGACCCTTCTGAAATAGTCCACCTTTGCCAAGAAAAATAAATCTGGTTCCCTTAGGAAAAAACTGGCCCAGAGGCTCCAGGAAGCAGAGGAAACAACGGAGGCGGTGACCTCCAAGTGTGCTTCCTTGGAGAAAACCAAGCAGAGGCTTCAAGGAGAGGTGGATGACCTGATGCTGGATTTGGAACGGTCCCACACAGCCTGTGCCTCCCTGGACAAGAAGCAGAGGAACTTTGACAAGGTTCTTTCCTAAAGAGCGATTGATCGTAGTGGAAATGAAAGTGACAGTCTTTCACGCCCACATACATGTGTGAAATGCACACACAGTCAGAGCCTCAAGTCGCAGTTTGGGGAGGTTTTGGGATTTGCAATGTCTCTTTACTTTTGTGACAGTCCCTACAAAGGGAATTTTAATTTTGGCTAAAGTTAATTCAGCTTACATTGAGACTAAAACATCTTTAATAAGACAGCAGATCGCTGTAGGGATATCTGAGTTTAGAGCCCCTGGTCTAGAATGAGGCCTCATCTTGTCCCTAAGGATAGAAGGGTAAAACCTTGGCATTCCTGACCATCCCCTGGCCCTGTCTGCTTCTCACATATCCCTTTGTCATCTCCTAGGTCGTTGCAGAATGGAAGCAAAAGCTGGATGAGAGTCAAGCTGAACTGGAAGCAGCTCAGAAAGAGTCCAGGTCACTTAGTACTGAAATCTTCAAGATGCGAAATGCCTACGAGGAGGTAGTGGATCAGTTAGAGACGCTGAAGCGGGAGAATAAAAATCTGCAAGGTGAGTTCTCTCCCCATCACAGGTGTGGGATATTCCCCTTCTCTTCCGGCCACCCCTCCCCCATGTGACCACAGCCACCTCCAAACCCCTCCTCCTTCCCACCGCCCCACAAAATCCTCACATCTACTCAGTTTACCCTGAGCCTGAACCCTCCTGATAGAAGGCACAGTAGCAGCAAAGTCCCATTGTTGAAAATGGAGGGCACAATGGGTTGCAAAGTTCACTGTTAAAGAAAAAAGATTTCCATGGATTGTCTCTATGTGGCTTTGTGTCCTTGGGCATGTCAGTAAATCCCTTAGGACCCCAGACTCCTGACCTTCAAAACTAAACCAGACCCGATGCCCCCTAAAGCCCCTAAAGTCTAGTTCCAAAAGACTGATTCTATGTATTTTCTCCACAGTTCTTTTCTCTGGTCCTCTCTGGACCATTTTGTATATTTTCTGAAGTTTTGGGGCTATAAGTGCTCTTGTCACCTGTCTCTCTGCATAGTTCAGGTGAAGCAACCCACTTGTGTATTGCTGACACCTCACCCAATGGACTTCCCACACTGCACTGTCTCCTATAGAAATGTCATGAATGAATCACCAGTCCTTAAACTGCCTGGCAAATGTCTGTGCTATCAAACGAAACCCACTGCGATAGCCTAATCCAAGCCTGTCCTTTGCAGAAGAGATTTCTGACCTAACCGAGCAGATTGCAGAAGCTGGCAAGAATCTTCAGGAATTGGAGAAGACCAAGAAGCAAGTAGAGCAAGAAAAGTCAGATCTCCAGGCTGCCCTAGAAGAGGCGGAGGCAAGTGTCTTAGATGTGACACGCAGAAGCTCAGGAGGGCAGGACCCTGAAGGCGGGGGAACCAGAACACTCGTTTGGGGGCCCTCCCTTCCAGGGGGCACTGAGGCCCCACCGGGAAGAATATCCAGCCTTCCTGGGGCAAACAGCTGTGTTTCTGCTGCTTCATTTCCTGGTGTCCTCTAGTCAACCATATTTCCCCTTTTAAAAATAAATTTGTTCATTATGTCCTCAATGTCCTCTCAGAAAGCAAGAAATCACTCATCAAAGATCCCAAGAGCTGGCTCAGAAGCCCTCAATTGCACACAATCCTCTTTGGCTACTGGGAATTCTGCATAGTCAAAATAGTGCAGTGTCCTGATGTCACAATCAGCTGTGGCCAGTGCAGGGCGGGTGACTGAGATGGTTCTGGGGAAATTTGCATAAGTCAGGATAACGGAAGAGCAATTGCCCTGTCATTTTAGAGAAGAGATTGGCTCCTGACTTATGGCTCCATATAAACAGACACACTCAATAAAATTTTCATTAATTCTCAAAGATGCTCTATCCCTCTCAAGACATTATTGTTAATAATAAAGTTTTGATTCCACTTTCATTACTTGTAGGGACATTTGGAAGCAAATGGTTTGACCTCTTTGAGTATTGTTCTACTCATCTGTAAAATGGGTATTATTGTCATACACCTGTTATCATAATGGAAATGAAAATACCTGTTCAAGAAGATGGCTATCCTCAGCACTTTCAATCTCTCCTTTGCTTTTATTAGGGTTCCCTGGAACATGAAGAAAGCAAGACTTTGCGTGTCCAACTAGAGCTGAGCCAGGCAAAATCCGAGCTTGACCGCAAGGTCGCTGAGAAGGATGAAGAAATGGAGCAGCTGAAAAGAAACAGCCAGCGAGCAGCGGAGGCCATGCAAAGCATGCTGGATGCTGAGATCCGGAGCCGGAATGACGCGCTGAGGCTGAAGAAGAAGATGGAGGGAGATCTGAATGAGATGGAGGTACAGCTGGGCCACTCCAGCCGCCAGTTGGCAGAGACCCAGAAACACCTGCGCGCCGTCCAGGGTCAGCTCAAGGTGAGGCGTGGCCTCCAGCGGGTCTGGAGGGGCCCTCTGCCTGCCCTGGGTTCGGGCCTCACTGCTGGTTTTCCCTGAAGGACTCCCAGCTGCACCTGGACGACACCCTGAGGAACAATGACGACCTCAAGGAGCAGCTGGCCATTACGGAGCGCAGAAATGGGCTCCTGTTGGAGGAGCTGGAGGAGATGAAGGCGGCCCTGGAGCAGACGGAGCGGACCCGCAGGATGTCCGAGCAGGAGCTGCTGGATGCCAGCGACCGCGTGCAGCTCCTGCACGCCCAGGTGCGCCTGTCCTCCCTGCACCTGAGGTCCACCTGGGGGCAGGGAGGACAGCGGCACGATGGAAAAGAGCACCCGCTGTTCCTCCCACACTCGCGGTCAGGACAGTTCCGTTTAGTTTAGTACTTGGAATAAGTTTGACTCCAGACGGACAGGTTTCTGAGCTTTCTTTCATCTGAAGATAAAAGGTCACGTATGTTGTGGGGAAATCAGAGCAAGGAAGGGTGGGTTGTTGCACAAAGCGGCTGGAAAAGGCTTCATGGAGGAAGTAACATTTAAGCCACAATCTTAGAAAATTAGGATTGTCTTTCCAAAGAATTATTTTTATCCAAGTTTTTAAAAAATTCCTTGTTATGAAAAATGGAGAATATAAGCAAACGAATAGAAGAAAAATACCAAACCTATTGTTAACATTTTGAGATCTTTCGTTCTAAGCCCTTGTCTCTGTGCATAAATATATTTTTTGTAAAAATGTGATCAAAGTGTTTGCAACTTATTTTCATTGAACTGTGTGTCATGAACATATTTCTACATCTTTAATCTTCTATGACTATTTTTAATGACAGAAAAGTAGTCCGTTACTGTTGTGTATTATGGCACTTTTATTTAATCAATTCTTTCTGGTTGGATATTTTACATTGTTTCCCCCCACAATTAAATAGATTGCTATGATGAACTTCTTTATAACTAAGTTTTCACATATATCCATTATTATTTTCCTAATATTCCTGTAAGTGAATAAATTCCTAGAAGTAAAACTTCACGGTCAAAACAGCAAAGACATTTGTAATATATTGTAAACTGATCTTTAATTAGGTTGTCCCAATAATTGATCCCATTGGGAAAGTATGTAAGAGCGCTTTCCTATAAATGCTCAAAGACCTGAGCTATTATTATTTTAATCTTCACCAATTTTATTGTTGAAAATACATCTTAAAAATTTTTATTTCTTTGATTACTAATGAGGCAGAATATTTCATCATATTTTTTTTTTTTTGCCACTTGTATTTCTTCTAGTGTGTCTTATCTATTTGTACTTTTTGCCCTGTTTTCTTATTGATTTGTCTTATGTGTTAAGGAAGGGAATATTTTTTTCAGTGATATACACTGCAAATGTATTTCAGTTTGTCCTCACTCTTGCCATTCCGTTTATGGTATATTTTGATCGTTAGAATTATTTTTCATTTGATATAGTTATATCTATCAATCATTTTCTTGTTCCAATACCTTTCGTTGAATGATCTATTCTTCCTCAAATATTTGAAAGCCTACCTTGATCATTTATTCAATTATTTTATGTGCAATTTTGGGGTCTGTCTCAGGACTTTCAATTTGGTCAAAAAAGAAATGATATCTATAATAGCAAATCCCCCCATGTGAAAAATAAGAAATGAAACATGATTGTGATTTATATCCTTCCCCACCCAACTCTCTCCCTTCCAAGTGTTTTAAGGGTCCAAATATAACTTACACTTCTGGTCTCTAATTTTTCTTGTAGAACACAACCCTGATAAATATCAAGAAAAAACTGGAAGCTGACATAGCCCAGTGCCAAGCAGAGGTGGAGAACTCTGTCCAAGAATCTAAAAATGCAGAGGAGAAGGCCAAGAAAGCTATCACGGACGTGAGCTCTGTTCTTTCTTTTCAGAGATGCCATTGGGAGATATGAAAGGGGCTTCTAAACCAGGGCATGGCAAGTAGGTTTTCTCTCCACAAGACCCACAGGCAGTCTGTTGTGGCTTCCTGGAGAGGTGAAATGAGCAGAGGCAAAGTGGGGAGGAGGGCTAGGCGTGCTCAGTGAGGGCTGAGGGAGGGAGGCGCATGTCAGCATGCACAGTGCCAACCTTAAGAGCATCTCCTGTATGGTCTGGGTAGGGAGGGGCGGATGGCCCACTGACATTTTTTGTGAACTTTACCAGGCGGCCATGATGGCTGAGGAGCTGAAGAAGGAGCAGGACACCAGCGCCCACCTGGAGCGGATGAAGAAGAACCTGGAGCAGACGGTGAAGGACCTGCAGCACCGTCTGGATGAGGCTGAGCAGCTGGCCCTGAAGGGCGGGAAGAAGCAGATCCAGAAACTGGAGAACAGGGTAGAGTGGCTACAGAGGACTCTTACTCTGAAAGTGATATCCAGTTCAGCAGCTTCAGGCAGAATCACAATCCGGAAAGTTAGATGGTGGGAAAGTGGCCACTGACTGAGTGGACTGCAAACTTAGTTTGAGGACTACTTGCAAAACTCCCTGGGAGCAAAATTTCCCACCCATTTCAGTTTTGCTGGCCCTTACTCTCCAACACACACAAATCCACAGATGTGAAATCTGTAGTCTCCCTCCGTCTCCCGCTCCTGGGTCTTATTCCCTTCCCAGGTCTCCTAATCTCTAAACACAATCTGCAATGCAGTATATTTCTCACTGCATCCTAAATGGAGAGTGATTGGCACTTCCTCCAGGCTAGTGCAATTCACCAGGAAAGTCAATGCGTCACACAGGACTGTCCTGCTTTTGCTTCACCTGGGAAGGTATTTTGTAGTTGTTTAGTTTCTTTCCTGATCGTTCCCTTTGTTTTCTGTTACCCTTGTTTTTTCCCTTTAGACCTGTGATGGTTTACTTCATTTGTTGTCAGAATGGGCTCTACTACCAGTTAACATTTTGGAGAAGGGCTCTGCAGAGGGGATTGTCAGAATGTCTCTGTTATAACTGGGAGAGAGGAAATGAAAGAGTGGGAGGGAAAGAGGAGGCAAAGAGAAGGAAACCACTTTTCCCATCAGGAAAGACCCAAATACAGTCATTCTTTATGCCAGTCTCCCAAGGACTGGTCACCAGTACTTATACACTTTAAATGTGAAAGGCTAAAAACTACAAGGCATGAGTAATAAGCAAACACCAGGGAAGTAAGAGCTCACAAAAAAAATTTATTTAAATGCTTATTTTTAATTATTCCCAGCTATTCTATTAAAATGAGCTTAGGCCTGTCCTTCTCATGGATCTCACCCTCAAGGGAGGGCTAGACCCCATGCCACCCTCTGTGATTTCTGGGTTGGCGGGAGCCCTCAGCCAGCCTCCCCCTTGCATGGTGAGGAACCTCGAAAGTCCTCAAATTCCCAGCTGCCCAGTTACTTTGGTTTCATAAACTTTACAGAGGCCTAGAGAGCACTCCCAGGGAAACAGGTGTCTTGTAGAACCTGATGGAAGAAAGCTTCCCAGGACCCATGAGGCAGGGGGTGAGGGATGGGAGTCTCATTTGAAAGAGTGCCCAGAGTTAGCCTGTCCCACTAGTAGATTTCAAAGTTGATCTGGTGAGTCTGCAAGTGCCGAGCCATGCCCTCTCTGTGGTGGCTGGGATTCTGGGTGGCTGGCCGCCACCCCCATTTCTTGGCTCTCTCTGGATTATGGAGTTGGGGCCAGAGTTGGTGAGCTGAGTTCTCGGTAGTATCCTCTCCCTTCAAGACTTCAGGAAAGGTGGCAGCAGCTATGAAATTAACACCTGTGTAGCACTTTATCACTTAAAAAATACTTCCACATCCTTTGTCTAGTTTGATCCCCACATTGGGGTAGCTTGGGCAGGAATGATAATCTCCAGCCTAACTATACAAAAAGTCATGCCCAGGTTCTCTCCATGACCCCTGCTGCCTTACTTGATCAGGAACCAAGGCCACCGTGAAGAGTTGTGCAAGTTTCACTTGTGGGGAGAAGTCGGGGCTGCAGCACAGCCTCGCCATGCTGTGTAACCTGAGAGGAAGGGACATCTTTTGCAAAGCCCGACCCGATAGCCAAGCTGTGTGCGCCTGGGGCTGCCCCTGCCCAAAGAAGGCACCTTGTTCTCATTTGTGCAAAGCCACTATTAAGAAGTCTTGTGAATAAAATGTGGTTTCTGAGCCCTAGGAGGAGACACTTTTGCAAACTATAATTAGAGGATATTGAGTTCACCCTAAAATGACGAACACATGAGTCCGTGAGAGAAGCCTGGGAGATCTGACTTGAATTCTGCATTCTCTTCACCACATCCAGGTGCGGGAGTTGGAAAATGAGCTTGATGCTGAGCAGAAGAGAGGAGCTGAAGCTCTGAAAGGGGCCCACAAATACGAGAGAAAAGTCAAGGAAATGATGTACCAGGTAGAGGTCTCAAAACCTCAGTGAACACTTTGTCTGTCGATCAGACCTTGTCAGACTCAGCGGTGGGTTTGGGGGCCCCTGGCATTGCTGTTCTGTTTGCAGGCTGAAGAAGACCGCAAGAATATCCTTAGGCTCCAGGATCTGGTGGACAAGCTTCAGGCCAAAGTGAAGTCTTACAAGAGACAGGCTGAGGAGGCCGTGAGTACTGGAAATCCCAGAAGCCCACGCCGGCCTGGGTGTCCCCACGCCCTGAGCAGGAGTGCATTCCTGTTTCCTGGAGTCCACAAAACCTGAGGCCTGAGTTTTCACAGGCTATAAACACAAGGATGCTTGCCCTCCTCTCTCCCCTGGTCTGTGTTACACAATCCTGCCTCATCTCCACCTCCTCTGTGCCGCTTGCCTCATCCCACATGGCCTGACCCCCTCGCTCCCTTCACTCTCCTGCAGCCCACCTCTATCTCACCTCACCCACCCCAAAGCATCTTAGCCCACCTGCCAGCCTCGCTTCACCCTGACTCAGATCACCTCAGCACACCCCGCCAGCCCTCCCTGCCCCATGACCTGACCTTAGACACCCCATCCCAGTTCACATCATCCCGCCCACCCCCTCCTCCCTGGTCCCCACCACCTCATCCTTCCCCAGCTCTCCCTAACTCCCACCACTCTAGTCCATCCTTTTTCATCTGCCCTTGATCAAATAGGGGAAACCAACAGGGAGAAAATGGAATCAGCTAAAACCAGCATTTCCCAAAGAATCTTCTGGACACACTAGGTCTGAGGTTATGTTAGCAGGAAACCAGGGCTGGGAGTTGGTGGGGAGGCGTGGGGGGGAGGGGGGCGGTGTTTTCTTTTACAGAAAAGAAATAGTTTGGGAAATGCTGGGTTAAACAAAGCTGAAGTGACTGCTTTCCTTCAAGGATTTCTCAGATTTTGTAGGGCATATGTAATTGACTCTTCAAAGTGGAAGAGGCATTCTAGAATGTAGTATTTCCTACCCTTAATGGACCTGGGAACCTTTTTATTACATGCAGAGCATCCCATAGGACTAGTGTTCTGAAGAACAAAACTGGGGGACTCTGCCCTAGATAAGTGACAGCACATGGCTTCTCTCCTTGTCCTTTTTCTTCCCTGCCCAGGAGGCTGGTTGGTTCCATCCTGATTTCAGGGAGGCAGACCTAAACTGGTTACATGTCGGGAAAGATTCATGTCCCTCGCATTAGTACAGTCACAGTAGGACTGGCCAGCCTGGAAGGTGCCTAGGAGGCCACCGTTGTCAGGAACCCTTGGTTCATGCTGAAATAGACCCATACGATGCCCTGGTCACAGGCAGATGGTGCTGGTGCAAAAATAAGGCAAAGGGGACCTGGGCCATATGTCCTGACACCTCCAAGTGCCTTGGGAAGACTCTGGACTTGAGTCTCATTCAAAGAGCTCCAGTGGGAAAGACAGCATAGAGGAGGTGTGTAAGGGAACAGGGGTGAGGTGCAGAGAGCTCAGCTTTCTGTCCTCTACAGTCAGATCTGGGGCCCAAGCTCTCCTTGTTCTCCAGTTCCCCAGAGGCCTGCAGGGACTGAGGGCCTCAGAGACAGAATAGAGGTTCCTCAGCCTCCTACCCCTCATCTTCTGTTCAGGAGGAGCAGGCCAACACGCAGCTGTCCAGGTGCCGGAAAGTCCAGCACGAGCTAGAGGAGGCTGAGGAGCGGGCCGACATTGCTGAGTCCCAGGTCAACAAGCTGAGAGTCAAGAACCGAGATGTGGGAGGCCAGGTGAGAGCAGACTACTTCTCCAGAAGTCCTGAGCCCAGGACCAAGGGAGGGTGTCTGTGGTGCCTCTTCCCTGATGCTGGTCATCCACTCACAAATGCCACTACTTTAGCCAGGACCCTGTGGTTCTAGGCTCACAGGAGAACAAACAGAGAGGGACCAGAAGCCACACAGCTTATCATTTCATCCCTCCCTGTTGCAGGAGGCTCTGCCCAATAACTAAGGCCAGCCTGCTTTCCAGGGGCTTACCTGCTTTGTTTTTACAATGCCATTCCTTAATATTTGTTTGACGTTGCAGCCTTTCCTGCTGCCCACTTGAAGATGATATTCAGCCTCGCCTTTGTTTGACTCATATCCTGTGTACAAATTTTTTTCTCCCACAGAAGATGGAAGAGTGAGGCCCTCCTGATGCCCGTTGCCATGGGCACCTCCGGGAGAGTGGAGGGAAGATGTTGTGAGAAATAAATTCCTCTAACTACTCAGATACTCAGCTCTACTGTGTTTATTATTGTGGTCCATTTCCCCTTCCATGGGGTGGTTTTTACATCCTTGCCTGACCTCTTATTCCTGTAAAGAAAGTAAGGAATATGAAAGTGGAGACTCCTGGCCGCATGCAGAAAGGTGGAAATCCAGCCAATTGTCAGATAAAGTACCAGCTTCCAAAGCATTTAAAAATAAAGAACCTTTCAGATAACTATAGCACATTTTCTTCCTAGGAACTCACGATTCTTTCAAATTCAGTTACCCATTTTCTCCCTAAATTTTCAGATAGGGAAACTGGGCTCAGATAGACTAAGTACTCTGGCTGTAGTTGTCCATGGCAGGGTGGAGAATAGACCCCAATATCCCAGACTCCCAGACAGGGCTCTTTCCACCAAACATCTCTGATTTTCCACCCCACCCCTCTTGCAGACCATGTCTGCACTGAGACCCACCCACAGCACCCATAACATCTGAGCAGGTGGTAGGTACTCTCAAATGCAGGCACTCCTCGGAGGGCAAGTGTTTTGGGAAAGACTGGATTATGGCTTGCCTATCTTGCAAGCCTTGCTTTTCCTTCTGGCTGGGATCGCTCCTCTCTTCCTACATGGACCCATCCCATGGTGCTCAGGGCCAAAAGGTGAAGGGAACAGTTGGACCTGGGGAGCCATTCACTTCAAAAGTCTGGACTGAGGCTGGGCCCAGGCACTCAAAAAGAACTTGCTAGTTTTAGGGCTCACTCCTGGCCCCTACGATCCCATTGATACTCATTATGTTGATTCACTTACCCTGAAGGGGTGGGAATGTAGCAGGTTGGAATAAGGACAGGGTTGGGAGGCAAGACTAAATTTAAGTCCCAGGCTGATCACTTAATAGCTGTAGCTGTGTGGCCTTGGGTTGGTTACACATATTCTCTGAACCTGAGGTGCCTCAAACGGACCTGTGTGGTCAGGAGCATGGACTGTGGGTTCTAGAAACCTGAATGGAATCCTGATGTCACATGCCAACTGTGTGGCCTTGGGCAAGTTAGTCTCTTCTCTGAGCCCAATTTTCTTGTTCTGTAAAGCAGAAATAACAATAAAAATTACAGCTTCAGTGGAACAGATGGGGGATTTGGGTGACAAGGGTGCAGGGTTTCTTTTGGGGGTAATGAAGATGCTTTAAAATTGATTATGGTGATGGATATATGACTGTGTATAAACTCAAAGCCATCAAATTATATGGTATGTGAATTATATCTCAATAAAATCATTGACTGGTAGTAAGTACTGGCTTACAATGTACTAGGCAACGAGATAAGTACACTATCCTCTAACATCTTGGATCATCCCTTCTCTCTGGCCTTCTAGATTGCCTTTTCCATCTCATCACCAGCCCACACCAAGTGCCTTTGACATGGTGGGGCTGAAAGTTGAGGAGGGCTGGCAGCAGTGATGGTGGCAGGAAATGATTCTGAGGTCAGGTGACCTCAGATGTCTGATGTCACCATTATCATCATCACCACCATCATCACCACCATGGGCACCACCACCACCACCACCATCATCATCATCACCATTGCTAAACTTTAGGAATGAAAAAGTCTATTAACAATGATCTTATTCTCCTCAGTTTCACAGGCAAGGAAACTGAAGCCATTCTCAAAGTCCCCAGATACCAATCCCTAGTCCAACCCTCTTGCCACTCCGCATTGCTCTCCCAAGAAGAGTGATAATGCCACTTCGTATACAAAGAACAATTGTGTACGATGTTAAGCAGTCCCATGTCTGTTTTTCTCCTTTCCATTTCGGTCCCCCAACAAATCCACCAGGAGATCAGACAGGTATTAATACCTTCGTTTTCCAGACGTGTTGCAGACAGGGTACAGCTTACCCAATGCTGAGCAGGGAATTAGAGGGCAGTTCTTCAGAGTTGCCATATAGCACAGAGTCTCACAGCAGTGGGTTTTCCTTCCGTGTGGTGTGTGCTGTACTGGTGAAATCCCTGGGTGCCAACCTGCCTGGGTCCCAGTCCTGCCCCATCACTCACTAGCTTTGTGATTTGAGGCAAATTACTTCACAACTTTAAGTTTCAGCTTCCTCGCATGTGAAATGGTGTATAACAATGTAATTTATAGGGTTGTTTTGAGAGGTAAATAAGAATATGCAAGAAGTGCCCTTGATCTAGAGCCTGGCATATAGTTAGCACTCTGGCAACCTGTTATCATAATGGGGAGGGGGAGACATGACCTCAGGACATAGGTAGAGTGTAAGACAGGGGTCCAGATGGACAACAGTCTGGGGCTTTGGCTGTGTCTCTAAGGGACTTCCTCTGTTTGAGGAGTTAATACACCAGGCAATTGAAGGTTATAAAAAAAAAAAAACACAAAAATTCCTATGGAATCACTCCTCCCTGACAAAAACAGATCTGAATTCCATCGGCTCAAGTACCCCCCAATTTACCTATGGACCCCGAGGAAGAAGCCACCCCCAAGTATCTCTGCACTTACCTGGCCCTCCACATCCCAGCCCTGAGCCCCCAGATCTCTGAGTTAAAAGAGAAAAAAACATTCCTGTACCCTTCACGGTTCATAACAATGTCTTATACCGCATCAAAATCCCAATTATTGGAGGAGGCCGGATGGCTCAGCTGGTTAGAGCGGGAGCTCTGAACAACAAGGTTGCGTGTTCAATTCCCGCATGGGATGGTGGGCTGTGCCCCCCGCAACTAAGGATTGAAAACAGCGACTGGACTTGGAGCTGAGCTGGGCCCTCCACAACTAGATTGAAGGACAACAACTTGGACCCTGGAGAAACACACTGTTCCCCAATAAAATTTTAAAAATAAATAAATAAATAAACAGAAGGCAGAAGCCAGAATTCCATTAAACGTTAGTTTGTAACAGCTGAAGAATAGTGAGAGGAAACAAATATATTATGTTTTCCTATTAAATTAGAAAATAAATTTTAAAAAAAAGAATCTCAATTATTGAATGGAGATGATGAATGAATGAATGAATGAGAACCTTTCACACCTAGACATCAAGTTTGCCCTGATGAGAATAAAATTGGTTTTTCCTGAGGACTGGAAGAAAGAGAAGGGAGTGAACGTGAGATTCCTGTCCTGCGTGTTCTTCCCCAGCATCTGCAAGCCAAATTCCAGCTGGCAGCTGGAAGCCAAATTCAAGCCCTTAGGTCTTTGGTGGGGTACCCCTGGCCCCTCTAAATTGAAGAGGGAGGTAGAGAGGATCTTGCCTGGGATCTCCCACGCCCTGAGATAGAGAGTACACAGGACCAAAGCTCGGGTTCCTGCCTTGGCACATCATACTCCCCAGGAGGCCTAGGTAAGTCAGAGAATGTCTCAGGTTCAGCATGGGGCTGAGAGCTGACTATCTGTCTATACAATGGGGTTGTTGAAAGATTCCTGTGATACTGTGCAGGTTTCCTCAACTATGCAGTACTGCCCAAACTGGAGATGGCATTTTGGTTGTTTTACTAACAATAGTGATAAGAAAACTGATGATGATATTATTGTTGTTGTTATTCAGCAGTGAAACCTAGGCACAAAACTGGACTCTGAGTTCTGGGGACTTGGAGAGCAGAGCCTACCCTGGCCTGCAGGCCCCTTCAAAGCGGAGCTTTGCTGCCACCTCCTGGCTGTGGAAAGACATGCTTTTCATTATGCAAATGACCTAGAGATTACACTCCTAAAGTCTTGACATTAGACAGAGATGTTTGGGAATCATAATCGTCAGGCCCAGGCCCCTGGTTTTGCAGAGGAGAAAATTCAGGTTAGTGATAGGATCGGGTAACCCTCAGGATATAGTGTCAGAACTAGACACCCAGGTCTCCTGGCTCCCAGGCCAGGGTTCCCCCAACTGAATGTCCATAGAAGAAAGAGGGCCCTGCATAATCTCGAGATGGTGGGCTAGGACCAACTGGGCAGATAGAATGGCCCTGGTAACGGAAGGTGGGACCATGGTCAAGGGTCTCCTCCCCAGACCTCATTCTCCTCATCCTAGGATTTTTCTGCCAGGATGGAAGAGAAGGCAGAGCACCTCCACAAACTGCCTCTTGCCCCTAGCAGTGAAAGTGGCCAGAACTAAATGTCTCTGAGATGAAGGTGGCCTATGGCAGCTCCAACAAGCTCAAGATAAAGGATCAGGGTGTCCATTCCACAGAGAGATTCCCAAGGTCAGGACCTGTACCATTTGACCATTCAGACCCCTTCCACCTTTTTTCAGTGCCCCAAGAGATTGACAGCAGTAGGTCTCCTTGCCCTCTGCCTTTTGGTTGGGTCCAGCCAGTGGGGAGTTGAGATAGAAGAACAGAGGGAAGGAGAGTGAGGTCAAGGGTGTTTATTCCCTGTGTCCCTCCCTGCAGTCAAAGGTTCCATTTCCTAGCAGGCATCCCACTTCCCCAGGCCTCTCCACCTCCAGTAACTGGTCCCCTCACCCCATGCCCACGCCTTTGTAGAGTCCCTTCTTTAAACACTCATATGATGCTAATCTAGGTGTGCCATCTATTTCCTGCTGACACCCTAACTTATATGGGACCTCGGCCCCGCACACCTATTTCACTGTTCCATGTCCCCTCCCATGGAGCAGGACCAGACAACCATGCAAAGTAAGAGTGCTACCTCACTGTAGCATGCGAACAATTCCATGTCATAAATCCCATTCAGATAGTTAATGACACATTCAGTTTCATTGTACATTTCAGTTTGGCACAGACCTTCATCAAAATCAAGATTTTACGATTGCTTCCAAGTCCCTTATTTTGTTGAAACCAGAGTCCACACTCATAGCTTTTGAGCCCATGAAGAAGCAGTCATTTCCTCTGAGATCTGCGTAGCTTCAGTGGTGTACTGGAATCAGCTCATACCAGTTCACAAAAGCCAATTGTAATTTTTATGAAATGTTGTGATCTTTTGTGTTTATGAGCACATGAAGAGGGCATGAAGCTCAGAGCCCTTTCTCCACACCTTGCCTACGCATCTCTTCCATCTGGATGTTCCTGAATTAGATCCTTTTATAATAAACTGGTGATCTAGGAGAGGTTGTTTGACATAGGTCCTTATTGACCCTACAGATCATTCATTTAACATGGTAACTGGATCTACAGATACAAGATGGTGCAGTAGATAAACACTGTGCCTGCCTCCTTCCCTGAACACATTAAAATTACAACTAAATTATAGAACAATCAACCTGGAGAACCATTTGAAGTCTAGCAGAACAGAAGTTCTATCAACAAGGATATGTTTTTGTTTTGTTTTTTAAAGCCACATTGAGGCTGGTAGAAGGGGCAGAGACACGGAATGGGCTGGCCCCAAACTTGTGTATGGTGGTGAGCATGGGACAGATATCTCAGTAGCAGAGGTCCACCTCCAGAGGAGCAAGGTACTCCAGCCCCACACCAGGCTCCCCAACCCAGAGTACGGGTTCTGGCAAGAGGAGCTCTCACAACATCTGGCTGTGAAAAACAGTGGGAATTCTGACCATGTAGGTGGGGAGGTAGGTTGCGGGAAACCCAGACATACTCTTAAAGGCCCACACAGAGACTCACTCACTCGCAGGCACTCATCCTGGGCTCCTGTGGAGGGACTGTGACTCAGGGGGCATCTGAGACATACTGGGAGAGACTGAGTTGTGTGGCTTTGAGGCGAGGACTGGAGGGACTGTCACCATTTTCCCTGTGTGAGGTCCTTCCATGCAGCTGACAGGCAGGCGCCATCTTTCCTGTGTTGAATCTGGCCAAATGACCAAATATGAATCTGAATTGATCTGGTGAGCTCTGCTGGGACCCTGACCCACCAAATTCCCCCAACAACAGTGGCACTTTCTTGGGGAGCAGCGAGCCCTGCCCATGTTGAACTCTCTTGGAAAACTATTGGAATCCATGGACCCCAGGTGAGTGGCAACTGGCCTTAGTGTGCTCTGAGACTTTTCCTGAGTAACTCCAGACTCAGCACTGGTGCCACACCAGAGTCTACATTAACCTGGTAAGCATGACTCTTCCCACTCTAGTGAGTCCCTGAAACTTTGCCTCACCCAACTCGTGTACCACATGAGGCTTTATCAGCAGTTGAACCTTAAGGGAGCTGGCAGGTGGCAGCAGGTCTCCAGGTGCCCTGGCTTTTTGTGGAGTTCCCCCAGGTCCGGTACTGGTGGCAGCCATTCTCAGTTCGCGGCATGGCATCTCCCACCATCTTTCAGGTACAGCACAGGCAGTGACTAACCATGGGTTGCTCTGCAGCTTCTACCACGTAGTCCCTGGCTAGTCACAGGCAGTGGCTGACCTGCGTCTGCACCAGAACCTCTCTCAAGAGGCCCCAGAACCAACACACTTGGAGATTAACTTCAGACCACAGAAGAGCACCATCCAATTAGTCCCACAAGTGTCATGTCCAAAGGGCAGTCTCAACAGCACCAGAGCCCCCTGGGACAAATCCCACTCAGTGGAGTAAGCCCTTCACACAGCAGCCCATAAGCTGTGGATATGACAAAACCCCACAGCCAATCAACCAGAGGGTCAATCCCACCCACTGACATGCCAAAGCAAGCAAGTCTCAACTATAACAGGAGGGCACACACAAACCATACAAGGGACACTCCAGCAGCACCTAGCTCAGGTGACCAGGAAGATTGTGCCAGGGCCCCACAGGGCACATAATACATAAGGAGGGGAGACATAGCAGACCTACCTAAACATAGAAATAAACATAGAGATGCAGCCAAAATGAGGAAACAAAGAAACACATCCCAAATGAAAAAAATGTGAAAAACTCCAGAAAAAGAACTAAATGAAATAGAGGCAAGCAAACTACCAGATACAGAGTAGAAAACAATGGTTATAAGGATGCTCAAGGAATTTAGTGGGAACTTCAACAAAGAGATAGTAAGCATAAAAAAGGACATGGAAACCATAAAAGAAGAACCAGTCAGAAATGAATACAATAACTAAAATAAAGAATGCACTAGAAGGAATCACCAACAGATTATATGAAACAGAGGATTGAATCAATGATTTGGAAGACAAGGTGGCAGAAAATACCCCATCAGAAAAGAACAACAACAAAAAAAAAGACAAAAGAAATAAGGAAAGTTTAAGATACCTCTAGGACAACATCAAGTAAAACAACATTTGCATCATAGGGAGGAGAAGAAAGAAAGCAAAGGATTAAGAACATATTTGAAGAAATGATGACTGAAAACTTTTCTAACCTGGCAAAGGAAAAGACATACAAGTCCAGGAAGTGCAGAGGGTCCCAAACAAGATGAACCCAAACAGGCACACACAGAGACATATTGTAATTAAAAGGGCAAAGGTTAAAGACAAAGACAGAATCCTAAAAGCAGCAAGAGAAGAGCAGTTAGAGATCCTACAAGGGATCTCCCATAAGATTGTCAGCTGATTTCTCAACAGAAACTGCAGGCCAGAAGGGATTGGCACGAAATAGTCAATGTGATGAAAAGTAAGGACCTACAACCAAGATTATTCTATCTAGCAAGGCTATCTTTTAAAATTGAAGGACAGATAAAGAGCTTCCCAGACAAGAAAGAGTTCATCACCACCAAATCAGTATTACAAGGAATTTTAGAGGGACTTCTCTAAGATGAAAATAAAAAATAAAAAAATATGAATAATAAATGGCAATAGCTACATGTCTATCACCAATTACTTTCAACGTAAATACATTAAATGCTTCAATTGAAAGACATAGGAGGGCTGACTGGATAAGAAAACAAAACCCTTATATATGGTGCCTACAAGGGACTCACTTCAGATTGAAAGGCACACACAGACTGAAAGTAAAGGGATGAAAAAAAGATATATCATGAAAAAAAAGCTGGGGTGGCAATACCTATACCAGACAAAACAGACTTTAAAACAAAGGCTACAACAAGAGCAAAGAAAGGACCCAGTAATCCCACTTCTGGTTATTTATCTGAAGAAAACCCAAAACACTACTTCAAGGGGACATGTGCATCCATATGTTCATTGCAGCATTGTTTACAGTGGTGAAGATGTGGAGGCAGCCGGGGTGTCTCGATGGATGAATGGATAAAGACGAGGTGTTACAGATATACGAGATATGACAATTAAGTTTGCAAACTCGTCCCAGAAAAAGTTCCACATATCTCATTGCTGAATATCACTATGGTCACCTTCAAAGCACTCCCCTTGGGAAGCTATGCACCGATGCCAGCACCTAGTCTGCCCTTCAAAGCAATTTTGGAATTCTTTTTCTGGAAAGGCCATCAGAGCTGTCATCGTATTACGCTTGATGTCCTGAATGTCATCAAAATGTCTTCCTTTCAATATTTCCTTTATCTTTGAGTAAAGAAAGAAGTCACTGGGGGCCAGATCAGGTGAGTAGGGAGGGTGTTCCAATACAGTTATTTGTTTACTGGCTAAAAACTCCCTCACAGACAGTGCCATGTGAGCTGGTGCATTGTCGTGATGCAAGAGCCATGAATTGTTGGTGAAAAGTTCAGGTCGTCTAAGTTTTTCACACAGCCTTTTCAGTACTTCCAAATGGTAAACTTGGTTAACTGTCCATTTGGTACAAATTCTTAATGAATAATCCCTCTGACATCAATAAAAGGCTAGCAACATCGTTGCAACAAGTTTGTGAACTTAATTGTCAGACCTGGTACAATGGAATATTGCTCAGCCATGGAAGGAAATGGGTTCTTGCCATCTGTGGTGGCATGGATGGACCTGGAGGGTATTATGCTGAGTAGAGTATGTCAGCTAGGGAAAGACAGATGCAATGTGATTTTGCTTATATGTGGAATCTAAAGAACAAAAGAAACAAAACAGAAAAAAAGCTCATAGATATATAGAGAAGATTTTGATAGTTGCCAGATGGGAGGAGGGTTGGGGGTTTAAAAAGTGAAAGGGGTTAATTGTTACAAATTGGCTGTTATGAAGTAGTCATAGGGATGTAGGGTATCGCATAATAAATACAGTCAATAACATTGTAGTAAGTATGTATGGTGTCAGGTGGGCACTAGATTCATTGGCGTGATAGATGGACAGGACTTGCGAGGGCAGGGTGAAAAGGGTGAAGGATGAACTACAAATTGGTAGTTACAAAATGTCATGGGGTTGTAAAGTAAAGCATTGAGAATATAGTCAATAATATGGTAATAACTATGTATAGTGCCAGGTGAGTACTAGACTAGTCAGGGGGGTCATTTCTTAAATTATATAAATGTCTAACCACTATCCTGAACACCTTAAATTAATTAAATTATTGTAAAATAACATTGAATGTCAACTGTAATTGAAAATTTTAAAAGGTGTGGGTAAAGGTGAAGGGGAATAAGAGGTCCAAATTTCCAGGTATAAAATAAATAAGTCACGGGGATGTGATGTACAGCATAGGGAATATAGTTAATAATATTGTGATAATATGGTACAGTGTCAGATGGTTGCTGGACTTATCATGGTGATCACTTCTTTAGGTATAGAAATGTTGTATAACTGTAGTCTATGCATGAAACTAATATAATATTGTATATTAGCTATCTTTTTAATAAAAATCTTTTTTAAAAAAGAAGTTTTGTAAGCCAGTTGTTATACACAAACATTATTAAAAGCTAATTTATATAAACTTACAATGAGATAAATTATATTAAAAACAAAGGGAATAATAATTCAAAACTCATACCTTCCTAATTATTTACTACATTTTGTTATTATTTCTGCTCTTGAGATTGTTTACAAGTAATAAATATGTATGGTGGAAATACCATCTAATGGTCTGCCACTCTCATTCTTGTCCCATCTCCCCATTCAGTGATGTCATGTTGATAGCTTGAAATACACCATGATGAAAATATTCACACCAGAGAAATTGGCAAACACTATGAAACAAGGCTTTTTATTTGTTTGCTCATTAAACATTTACCAGAACACAGCACTAAGTGAAACCAATGAAATCCAAGTAAAAACAAATCTGCAATTCTGTATATAGGGGTATTGGGGCGTGCAGGGCCAAGCCCACCCCCAACCTCCTACCAGTCCTACTAGATCAGCTTATTCAAGGCAACAAGTTAGGAGGACTTCTCAGGGGATTTACACCCTGCAGAGTGCCGGGAAGTGGCAAGGATAGGAAGGAAAGTGCCATCCAAGTCACAATTCCACTGCTATACCCTGGTTATAAGAACTCACTTAGGGCCGGCCTGGTGGCTCAGGCAGTTGGAGCTCCGTGCTCCTAATGCCGAAGTCTGCCGGTTCTATTCCCACATGGGCCAGTGGGCTCTCAACCACAAGGTTGCCGGTTCAATTCCTTGACTCCGCAAGGGATGGTGGGCTCTGCCCCCTGCAACTAACAATGGCAACTTGATCTGGAGCTGAGCTGCACCCTCCACAACTAAGATTGAAAGGACAACAACTTGACTTGGAAAAAAATCCTGGAAGTACACACTGTTCCCCAGTAAAGTCCTGTCCTCCTTCCCCAATAAAAAATAAAATCTTAAAAAAAAAATAAAAAAGAACTCACTTAGCTGTGGTAGAAAGTCAGCTTCACGTGTCTAAGATGATTTATTGGTTCACCCAAATGAAAATTGCAGTGTAGTCAATCTTGAGGCTGACTGGACCCATGGATATGTGGTTGATTCCTTTTCTTTTCTTTTTTTCCCAAGTCAAGTTTCAGTCTTAGTTGTGGAGGGCGCAGCTCAGCTCCAGGTCCAGTTGCCGTTTTCTAGTTGCAGGGGGCACAGCCCACCATCCCTTGCAGGACTCAAGGAGTTGAACCAGCAACCTTGTGGTTGAGAGACCACTGGCCCATGTGGGAATCGAACCGGCAGCCTTCGGAGTTAGGAGCATGGAGCTCCAACCACCTGAGCCACCGGGCCAGCCCGGTTGATCTCTTTTTTCTCTCTTTCTTTCCTCCACAGTTCTTTCTTTCCTCTATTAACTTTATTCCCAGGAAGCCTGCCCCTTTGGGATTATAAAATGGCCAGTTTAGGTCCCATATCTTACCGTCAAATGCTGGCAGCCTGAACAAAAGAGTTTCTCTGTCGTAGGAGTTCCAGCAAAAGTCCCAGGGCTGGTTTTCATTGGCTCTGATTGCCTGGGATGGTTGGGCCCATGGTCAGGAAATGGTAGGAGAGTTTGGATCTTTAATAGGTCAGGTCTGAGTCATGAGGGACCAACCCCACCCAAACTCCAGGAACTGAGAGTTCGAAGGGATGTTTCCACTTCCTCGCACTAGGTCAAGTTTCTCTTCCCAGAACAAGTGGGGGGGGGGGGGTAGGGGGACAGGGAAGCACCAACTATTCACTATGGGGGTTCACTAGCATGTTTCTGTGGGCTTGCTGAGTCGGCTTCTCACTTTGGGAATTGGGCTGGCCTTGCATTCCCAGAGTCAGAGTGTGGACAAATCCACACAACGTCTGTAAACTCCCCGGCACAAAGTGGGCTATCTTGGAATGCCAGTTGGCATTTCCCTTCTTTCCATACTTATTCTCACTTGCCTCTTTCCCACAAAAGAGAAACCATTGTGAATAAAAGATTCTAAAATATAGGATTATGTATGGTATAGCTTTCTTCACTCTCTGTTGAACCAGCTGGCACTCAGACCCAGCAGACACCCCTCATCCTTCAACAAGTCCTAAGAGTCTTACTTCTCGTAACATAACATCATTTCCTCCCCCACAATGACCTGAATTCCATGTAGGGCCTCTCACTGCTGACAGGAGCAGGGAGAAATCATTGCTCAGAAGCACTGCCCTCCCGTCAGAATTTTCCTGTCCCATGAGTCAGGAAGGAGAGGTCTGGGTGGGGCCAGACAAAACATCTGGACCCAGATCAGGACAAGGCTGGGATCTGAACCCAGGGCCAGCCCACAGCAGGCTGGCGGTCCTGCTGAGGCATTGCTCCCTCTGAGGAGCAAGCAGACAACTCATCCTTTGAACAATGAATTCACTGAGGGCCTGTGACATGCCACGAGCAGTTCTAAGCACTCGGAACGCAGGAGTGAAGTAAATAACAAATGTCAGCCGTGCCTTTCTCTCAAAGATATTCCAAATTCACCTCAAATGTCAACTGCTCCTCCAAGTGGTTCCTGATTCTCACCTCCCTTGCTTGCTCTCTCCCATCCCTGTGCAGACACACAACATTTCCTACCCAGGCCCGTTCATTCCCTGGTTTCTCTCCACCACTCAACTGCCAACTCCATCAAGGGACAGTCTCTTCATCACCTTAGAATCCTCTAGCATTGATGAGGCAGTCCCTAGAGGTTTCTGGAAAGAAAGAACATTCATAATGGCATTTTGAAAATAAAATAATTCAAGTGACTCAAGTGCTTAGTACTAGAGGACTGCCTGAGTGCCTTCTGGTAATAACTATAATAACAGCAGCCTTAACTGAGCACTTCTTATGTGCCAGGTATCGTTTCAAGAACTTTACATGATCATCTCATTTAATTCTCACAAAACCTCTATGCTGGAAGGTCTTATTTTATCTCATTTCACAGGTATAGCTGTTAAGAGAGGTTAGGAATTTACCTAATGTCACACAGCTAGTAAGTGTTGGGGCCCGAACCTGCAACCACCATACTAGTCTGGGATTACTTGGAGGGTTTGTATACTTCGAGAGTTATGTATATACTTTAAGAGGCAAAAGCACAAACAACATTTGGCTACATCGAGATGTATATATTAATGTGTTTACTACATAAAGTCAAATGAAAAAAGCCTAAGTTAATATATACATACTGATCATAGCCATATGAAAATCTATGGATGTGTCAGACAAGCCCACAATCCGGGTAATGAAATGGAGTTTCTAATCTCTTTGAGTGTTCATTTCCCTGTAAAGCTCTGTATAAGTTTTTAAACGTATCTAGTCCTGAGTTTTATGCCCTTGAGGCTGGGCACACTACTCACTAATTTGATAGATGAATCCCTGCTGAGATGTGAAGGCCTGCAGCTGGCTTACCTCTACTCCTTCCCAGCAAATGCATCTTACAGGGATCTTCTGAAACAAAGCCTTGGATGAAGGCTGGCTTTGCGGGAGTAGGATGGGCTCTGGGAAGTCCTGTGAGATGGAGGAGGAGAGTTTGGGATGGTGGGGATGGGGGGTCCTTGTGAAGAATGTCACAAAAGTGTCAACTTTGTCATAAAAGCTACTTCCTCTTGGCCTGCTGAGAGAGACAATTCCCCCCAGCCGAGGAAGAACACCTCTCTGCTCTGTGCTATCCTCCCAGGCCCTCCAATACCTGAGGGTGGCTTTAAGGGGCAATGGAGATAGGAAAGCCCAGCTTACTGAGGTTGGATTCAGGTGACGCCAGATGGGCAGGCAGGAGGTTTTGGAGAGGGGAGGTGGGAACAGGAGGCTCACCAAGACATGAGTACAGGTTGAGCAGATACACAGCTCTCGCGTGATACTCCTCCAACCTGAAGAGCTCTCCAGAAGCAGGACTGATCTGAAAATGCCCCTGAGACTGGAGCCAGCCCAGGAAACACTGAAAGAAATAGTTCCAAATGGCAGGAGGAGGTGAAAGAGGTAAAGAGAGAAGAGAAGGTCTGAACTGAGAGGCGGGGAGTGGGTGGTATGCATAGGGGCAGGCTGGATTGGAGGGTAAGGGTGTGGAAACATTGCTACCTAAAGAACAGTTGGGGGAACTGGTCATGTTTAGCCTTGAGAAGAGGCCTGGAAATGCAAGTACAATTCCTAGCTTCAAATATTTAGGTAGACACTCAAGAGGAAAGAGATATTATAGAATGTGCTATGCATTGCTCTAGTCTAGAGCCTTGCTATCCTACATACACACCAGCAACAGAAACCCCTGGGCAGAATCTCAGGCCCCTCCCAGATGTCTTGAATCCAAATGCGCAGCTTAACAAGATCTCCAGGTGACTCGTGAGCACATCACATTTGAGGAGCCCAGATCCGGAGCAATTCTATTCACGATGAGGTCCAGGGTCCAGTGCCCACCTCTAAACTGTTTGTTAATGGTCTCCCATGGGATAAGTACAGAAGTAAGAGTGTTTGGGAGCTTTTCACATAATGTGATACTGCTGTGAATCCAGTGGATCCATACCAGTGAATAGGACACATGGTCAGTATTGCAGAAGTGCTGTTGGGAGTCTGGTATACAGTGTGAGATGGCTACTACGTAGTCCTGCCCAGTAGATCCACATGGGTTGGAGAAAAAAAAATCTCTCACCGCAGTTTGAGAAACTGTATTCCAGATCAGCAGTCCTCAAACTTCAGTGTGTCTCAGAATGACCAGGAGGGCTTGTTAAAGTACAGGCAGCTGAGCCCCACCTCCAGAGGTCTTGATTCACTAGTTCTGGGGAGGAGACTGAGAATCTGCATTTCTAACAAGCTTCCAGATCACGCTGATGCTGCTGGTCTTGGGAACATACAGTGAGAACCACTGCTGTAGAGTAGAAGACGGGTACTGACCGGTGGGTAAGAGTTACAGGACCCAGATTCCTGCTCAATGTAAAGAAGAATGTTCTAACATTATCTAGCACAGGAACAGGTGAGCTCACTATTTACAAAATGATTTAATCCTCCCAATCTCCCTTCGGCCTCCCAATACTCCTGTGAAGTGAATTGTTATATTATTATTTCTATTTTAAAGATGAGGAAACTGACTTGCCCAACGTCAAACAGCAAAGCAAGTCCACATGACCTAGCAGTTCAGATGAAACGTGAAGGGCCTCTCTTCAAGTGATGCTGAAGGGATGCTGGCATTAGGCAGCTTGGGTCTGGGGCTTTTAAGACCTCTCTTACCTTGAAGAAACTGGAATCTCCTCTTCCATGAATTCCAGCCAGCTGCCTTTACTGGAGCTCACATAGATCTGTCATCACAGTTATCTTTCTTCCCCAGAAGTGAATCCCTTAATTGAAAGCCAGCCTCTTGACTACATCTTGAGCCTCAGGCCCTATAGTGGGTGCTGTGGCACACCTCCAAGCCCTCCTTTGAGATAACCAGGCACTTATTACTACCATTGTTGGAACTGTTGATGGCTGATAGCTCTCAGCTAAGTCCTTCCTCAGGAATTGCCCTCCACCCCAGAAAACCACCTCACCCAGGATCATACCCCCTTACCCAGGGCGGTCTGTATCCAATGACTGGACAAAGAGGAGATAAATGACAATCCCCTTGCTCAAAGCTAAAAACCATACCAACTCCAGAGTCCCACCCCTATCACCCCACGCCCATGGAATCAGCTGGGACCTCTGCTGTGACTGCCTCTCAGTTCACTTCTCCCATGACCAACCCTCCTGCCTTCATTTCCCCACGGGTTGTTCAGAAGAACCAATGACATAAAGTTCACAGGTCCCCAACTTACTAGCTATGGTCTTGGGTATAGCAAACCTGTTTTCCCATCTGTGAAATAAAAATAATAAAGTCCATCTCACAGGTCTGTTGTGGGAATTAAAAGAGACAATTCATATGGAGTGATTAAACAAGACCAGGCATACAGTCAGCATTAATAAATGGCAGATATCATCATCATCATCATGACCATCATCACCACCATCACCATCATCTTGAAGGCTTATTGTACTTTGGGAATTATCAAATATTTTTAGGTCCAGTTGAGTTGATATCATACTGTATCAGTTCTCAAAGTGTGTTCCATGGACCTCTGGAAGTCTTGAAGTCCCTTTCAGGGGGTCTGCAAGGTCAAAACCATTTTCATTATAATTTCAAGACATCATTTCCGTTTTTCACTGTGTTGACATTGGTACTGATGGCACAAAAGCAGTGGTAAATTATTGATGCCATAGCCCAAATCAAGGCAGTAGCAACAAACTGTACTACCAAACAATGAGTGGCATCATTGTACTCGTATTCCTCTCTGCCAGGTAGTCTCGGAAAACACGAAATTCAGTTTCACTTAAGTATGTCCTTAAAGAAGCAGTACAAATAATTAATTTTATTAAACCACAATCCTTGAATACATTTTTTAAATATTCTGTGGGATTAAATTGAAAGAATACAAAAGGACTTCTGCAAACTAAAGTATGATGATTTTCTTGAGGAAAAGCACTTGTGCAATTGAGTTACAAGCTACACAAGACACTTTTTTCATGAAACACCATTTTTACTTTATTATAAAGCTGGATTTTACAAACTGCATATTTGGCAGACCATGTCTTGAAAGTGAATGAAGCATGTTTATCACTTAAGGAAAAAAATGATATTTAATAAAAATAATAATAATAATATTTGTGGCCAATGACACAATTTGAGCTTTCAAATGAAAAAATGGAATTTTTGAAAAACTTGTATCTTCTACCATGATAGCGGTTGATAGCTTCCCAATACTTAAAGACATTTCTGATGAGAATGGTGGTGATATTAATAAATGATTTTTATATTATACTGTATATTAAAATGTGTTACCATTTGAAATACCTGCAAAGTCAGTGAACCAATATTTTCCCAATGACCAATGCATGATGTTACAAAATCATCCGTGAGTGAAAGATCCATACAAAGTGCAAGATAGTCCAGTCAACATGGCTGAGTAAATGCTGTGCTTAGCTTCTCTCATGACCACATCAAAATTACAACTAAACTACAGAACAACCATCATTGAGAATTGCCTGAAGTCCAGCTGAAACAAAAGCCTATAACTAAGGACATACAAGGAAGCCACCTCAAGACTGGTAGGAGGAGCAGACATGCGGAATGGGCTGGTCTTGCACCCATGTGTGACCATTAATAATTGGGAGGGGTATCTCAGCTGTGAAGGTCCCCACCCCTGAGGAGCAAGGGGTTCGAGCCTAACACCAGACTCCCCAGCCCAGGGTTTCAGTCCTGGGGAGGGAAGTCCCCATAACTTCTGGTTGTGCAAACCAGCATAGATTGTGGCTGAGTGAGTCAAGGGGCAGCTGCAGTCCTAGGCACTCCTCTTAAAGGACCCGTTCATGGACTTACTTGCTAATGGACTAACTCACTCTGTGCTCCAGCACTAGGGCAGCAGCTGGAAAGGTGCCAGGGACATATGGGGAGAAACTAAGTTGTCTGGCTCCAGAGTAATGTCTGGAGGAGAAGCTTTCTCCTGGATGGAGGAGCTGGCAGAAGCCATTGTTTCTATGTTGAGCCCTCCCCCATCCCAGAGTGCAGATGCAGGTGGCCACCATATCTGAGTCTCCATCAACCAAGCTAACATTGTTTGTTCATCCCACCCTGGTAATTTCCTGAGACCCTGCCCGACCCAACTTTAGACACACCCATGCCACTTCTGGTGGCTTTCCCATATAAACAACCTGTCTTGGCTCATGCTGCAGATTTTCCGAAAATCTCTCAAAGGTTCACAAAACCCAAACAAACAGCATCTGGCTTCAGCATGTCCCACACCTCTGACTGAACATCCCTAAGCCTGGCACTAGTGAAAACCAGCCTGTTTGTGGCTTGGCCTCTTGAGGCACCTCCAAGCCCAGTGTGGGCAGTGACCATCTTCAAATTGCTTTGTGGTTCACACCGGGTGGCCCTGGGCAGGTCACTGGCTGTGGCTGAACTTGACCTGCAGCAGGTTCCCTCTCAGGAGGTCCCAGTGCTGGGACACCTGGTGGCCAGCTTCAAACCCAGCCAGAGCATCATCCAGCTGCCTCCAAGGATGGCACACCCAAAGGACAGGGTGTACAGGCACCAGAGTCCTGCTAAAGCAAACCCTGCTCTGTAGGATCAGCCCCTGCACAGCAGCTCCTCCACTGTAGTCACAGCCAGTCCTCACAACCAATCAGCCTGAAAGTCAATCCCTCTCACCAAGGTTCAACACACAAGGGACACAACTGGAGCACTCAGCCCTGGTGACCAGAGAGACTAAACCACTGGGCCCCATAGGACACCTAATACATAAGGCCATTCTACTAAGACAAGGAGGCATAGCAGCCCTACCTAATACATAGAAAGAAACACAGGGAAGCAGCCAAAATGGGAAGACAAAGAAACATTTCTCAAATAAAGGAACAGAACAAAGCTCCAAAAAAGAACTAAATAAAATGGAGACAAGAAACCTACCAGACACTGAGTTCCAAACACTGGTTATAAGGCTGCTCAGTGATCTCAGGGAGAATTTCAACAAATAGATAGGAAACATAAAAATGAAGATAGAAAACATAAAATAGAACCAATCAGGAATAATCACTACAATAATTGAAATGAAGAATACATAAGAGAAAATCAACAGTAGATTACATGCAGCAGAGGATCAAATCAGTAATTTAGAAGATAAAGTAGCAGGAAACACCCAAACAGAACAACAAAAAGAAGAAATAATCCAAAAAGAAAAAAAACGAAGACAGTTTAAGGGGCCTTTGGGACAATATTAAGCATAACAACATTCACATCATAGGGGTACCAGAGGAGAAGAGAGAGGAGCAAGGAATTGAAAACCTATTTGAAGAAATAATGACTAAAAAGTTTTCTAATCTGGCAAAGGAAATAGACATACAAGCCCAGGAAGTGCAGAGAGTCTCAAGGAGAACCCAGATAGGCCTACACCAAGACACATCATAATTAAAATGCCAAGGTTAAAGATAAAATCTTAAAAACAACAAGAGGAAAATAGTCAGTTACCTACAAGGGAGCTCCCATAAGACTGTCAACTGATTTCTCAACAAAAATTTTGCAGGTCCGAAGGGACTGGTACCAAGTATTGAAAGTGATGAAAAGCAAGGGCCTACAACCAAGATTACTCTACCCAGCAAATCTTTCATTTAGAATCAAAGGACAGATAAAGAGCTTCCCAGACAAGAAAAAGCTAAAGGAAGGAGTTCATTACCACCAAATCAGTATTACAAGGGATGTTAGAGGGACTTAAGATAAAAAATATAAACAAAAGCAGAGGCAGCAGGGGGAGATGGCGGCTGCCATCCCACAGTGGGCCTGGACCTTGGAGCAGCTGCGCCGAGAGCAGCTACCCCAGAAGGACATTATCAAGTTTCTACAGGACCACGGTTCAGATTCGTTTCTTGCAGAATATGAGTTATCAGGAAACATTAAAAATGTGGCCAAGACAGCTAACAAGGTTACATCCTATTTGGTTACAGCCTACAACCATCTTTTTTAAAATACGCATTTCAAGGGTACTGAAAGTATAAGTAAAGTGTCCAAGCAGGTGAAAAATGTGAAGCTTAATGAAGATAAACCCAAAGAAACCAAGTCTGAAGAGACTCTGGATGAGGGTCCACCAAAATACACAAAATCTTTTCTTAAAAAAGGGGATAAAACCAACTACCCCAAAAAGGGAGATGTTGTTCACTGCTGGTATACAGGAACACTACAGAACAGAACTGCTTTTGATACCAATATTCAAACGAGTTGAAAGAAGAATAAAAATGCCAAGCCTTTAAGTTTTAAGGTTGGAATAGACAAAGTTATCAGAGGATGGGATGAAGCACTCTTGACAATGAGGAAAGGAGAAAAGGCTCGACTAGAGATTGAACCAGAATGGGCTTATGGAAAGAAAGGACAGCCTGATGCCAAAATTCCACCAAATGCAAAACTTATTTTTGAAGTGGAATTGGTGGATATTGATTGAAATAACAATGCTTCAGAGCTAAAGACATCAGAAATGGCCTTGAAGAAACTTATGTAAATAATTATACCTGGTTACTGTTGTAAGGGAAAAGTCAACTGAAAGATTCAAGGAGCTAAGTTAGAACTTGTTTACTTGATCCCTCAACTTTTAAAAACCGTAATCCATTCTAAATCCCTGAAGTTTAAAATGTTTTACTACAACTATGTAAAATACTGGTTAAGGAGAACTCATTTTCCTTTTACCTCATGTTGTAAACTAAAAGGCTCAATAAAAATTTATCCAGCATCAAAAAAAAAAAAAAAAAAAAGAACAATAACATGGCAATAACCACATATCTATCAACAATTACTTTCAATGTAAATGGATTAAATACTTCAATCAAAAGACATAGGAGGGCTGAATGGATAAGTAAACAAAACCTGTACATATGCCGCCTACAAGAGACTCACTTCAGATTGAAAGATACACACAGACAGAAAGTAAAGAAATGGAAAAAGATATTTCATGAAAATTGAAATGAAAAAAAAAAAAGCTGGGGTAGCAATACTTATACCAAACAAAATAGACTTTAAAACAAAGGCTATAACAAGAGCCAAAGAAGAACCCGGTAATCTCACCTCTGGGTATTTATCTGAAGAGAACCCAAAACACTACTTCAAGGGGATGTGTGCATCCATATGTTCATTGCAACATTGTTTACAATGACCAAGATGTGGAGGGAACCTGGGTGTCTGTCGGTGGATAAATGGATAAAGAGGAGATGGTACAATGGAATATTGCTCAATCATGAAAGGGAATGGATTCTTATCATCTGTGGTGTCATAGATGGACCTGGGGGTATTGTGCTTAGGAGAGTATGTCAGACAAAGACAGATGCAATGTGATTTCATTTATATGTGGAATCTAAAGAACAAAATAAACAAACACAATAGAAAAAAACTCATAGATACAGAGAACATTTTGATGGTTGCCAGATGAGAGGGGACTTGAGGGTGGATGAAAAGGGGAAGGGGATTAAGAAGTACAAATTGGTTGTTATACAGTAGTCATGGGGATGCAGAGTATAGCATAAGGAATACAGTCAATAATATTTTAATAGCTATGTGTGGTATCAGACACGGGTGCTAGATTTCTTAGGGTGATAAATAGGAGGGACTTGTGGGCAGGTTGAAAAATGTGAAGCGATTAAGAAATACAAATTGGTAGTTACAAAATAGTCATGGAGATGTAAAGTAAAACATAGGGAATATAGTCACTAATATGATAATAACTGTGTATAGTGCCAGATGGGTACTAGACTAGTCAGAGGGATCACTTTTTAAATTATGTAAATGTCTAGCCACTAAGCTGTCCCTCTGAAATTAATATAAAATAATATTCAGTGTAAAAAAAAAAAGCGAAGTACAAGACAGACCAATGGACTTTAATATATCAGAGTCTGAAAAGTTTAATGATATGGTTTTAGATTTTACATTGCAACTAACTTTTAGAAATTTATCAGTTTTCATTTTAGTGAATAGTCAAAAAAGAAATCCACAATTATCTAAAAAGCTACTAAAATATTCCTTCTTTTCCAACCACATATATGTGTAAACCTGAATTTCTTTTAACATAGTTTAGCCAAAAAAAAAGAAAAGAAAAGAAAGAAAAGCTTATTTCAGCAGATTTAATACTGAAGCAGACATGAGAATCAGCTATATTAAGCCAGAAATTAAAGAGATTTACAGACTTGTAAAACAATGCCAATTATTAATTTTTTTATTTTGGAAAATATATTCTAAATAAATTTTTCATAAAAGTAGATTATGTTAATTTGGGGGGTTAATTATTGTTACTCTGAATAAGTTAAATATTTTTAAATTTCTCAGTTTTGTTTCCTAGAACAGTAAATATGAATAGATAGGATCCACATAAATAAAAGTCCTTTGAGGTCCTCATTTTTAATGTATAAAGAGATCTGGAGAACAAAACTTATGAAAATCACTAACATGGAATTTTAACTAAACTTCGAAGGGACCTGTTGTGGCCAAAGCTTTGGAAAGGAAAGGAGATAGCTCCTTCCACTCCTGTCCTAGAACAACCTCAACCTGCCCCCAGTGAGGCAGACACCCCCAGGGCATAATATAGGAAGAGGGAAGAGGAAACCTTCTCTCATTTCCTTTCCTGGAATGTGCCCTGACCAGCCTCGCTGTGAATGTCACACCCTGTCCTCCCAAACAAATGGCTGTGGAGGTTTCCCTATCACGGAAAATGCTGAGAACATCTCAGCCAGCCAGTCAGGAAAAGGAGGCCGCGGAGCTGGAGAACAAGGAGCACTGCTTGTCGTCCACACTTCTGTGTTGATTCTCCTTCTAGCCGACACTCCAATGAACAGCTTTGGATGTTTGAGCTCCCATCCTGGGTGCTTGGGGCTCTATACCTGGGCTTTGTATGTCCTCCATCTCCTCCCCGCCCCCAAGAAACAAGCTCATGGGGCACCTCTCCCAACCACCACTTATCCCACAAGCTTACAAAAATTCCTTTTCCACCCAGGAAATACTGGAGTAAATCACCGGGGGTCACCCCCACTGCCTCAGCATTGCAGAGCCAGGAGAGACCAGACAAACATGTGCTCTACCGGTGACTGTGAATGATTAGTGCAATTCACGAGAGGTGCTCTGAGACTCTGAAAAGAAATAGTGTGGTCAAGATGGTTGTGAGACACTCAGGATCTCATATTTCTTGGCTATGGACACACATGAGAATGAAACATTTAATGAAGAAATGATTCCAAACTTATCCAAATTCTTCCAGAAAACAAAAAAAAGAAGGTATACCACCACCACCACCCCGCTGATTTTATGAGGCCAGAGCAACCTTTGATATAAATAAATACATACTTCATATATATGTATATATGTATATGTCAATCTCAACCATGAACGTGAACATAAATGCAAAAAATTCTAAAAATTATACTAGGAAACTGAATATACAGTATAAGAAAGATTATATATCCTGGGATAAACTTGGGTTTATTCCAGGGTTGTAAATTTGATTTAACATTAGAAAATGAATACTCTACATAAACAAATAATACTCTACATAAACAGATTAAAAAAGAAAAATCATATGATCATTGCAGAAAAAAGACTGATAAAATTCAACATCCATTCACCATTTTTAAAAATGCTCCCTCTTAAACTAGGAGTAAAGGGGAATTTCCATGATCTGATAAAGAGTCTCTAACACAAAGGCTTACAAAAACATCAGGCTTGTTGACAGCTTTTCCTTTGAGATGAGGAATAAGACATGAATACCCACCATCATTATTTCTATTAATCAGAGTCCTACCTAATATAATACAGCAGGAAAAAGAAATTAAAAGTACCAGGATCGGGAAGGAGGAAACAAAATTGCATTTATTTGCTGATGTACATAAAATTTTCCAAGGAATCGATAAATTAAAATCAATAAGAGGGTTTAGCAAGATAGCTATTTTCAAAAACTCAAAATACACTAAATACAATGAGATATCCTTGCTTGTATCCTGTAACAACAACAACCACAACAAAAACACTGTTGGAAAAACTAGTGAAAGCCAAATAAAATCTGGAGTTTATTTATTAATAATGTCTCAATATTAATTTCTTAGTTTTGATAGATGTGCCACAGTTATGCAAGATGTTGACATCAGGGAAAATTGGTGTATACAGGAGCTATCTGTAGTATCTTTGCAGCTTTTCTGTAAATCTAAAATTAATCCAAAACAAAAATATTATTTATAAAAATTTTTTAAATCAAAATACAAAAGTCAATTGTACTTGTGTATACCAGCACTAAACAGGCAGAAAATGATTTTTTTTAAATTATACTACTTATCATTGAATATAAAAAATTCAAGTTCCTAGCAGCAAATAAAACAAAGCATATATAAGACCTGTACAGATAAAATAACTTTATCATTAGAGCTATTTAAAAAGACCTAAAACAAAGATATAGTATGTTTATTGATCACAAGACTCAATAGTATAAAGGTATCAATTCCTCCCAAATTTCTACAGCCTTTTAAATGTCTTCCTTACTCCCTCCCTCCCACCTTCCTTCTATCTCTCTCTCCCTACCCGCCCATCCTCCTGGCCTTTCTTTATTTTGGCAGAAGTTAACAAATTGTTAGTTCTAAATTTTATAAGGCAATGCAAAAAAAATCAAGAATAACACTAGGCAGCCTCAAAGAATAAAGTGGAAAGATTTGTTCTTCCAAAAGGGATCCATGGGGCACTGGGAAGAATGTGTTTTTACAAAGATGTGTTTACTTTTAACGAAAGTAAAAAGAAAATAACTAATATCTATTAAGTGCTAATATGTGCCAGGCACTGGTGCTACGCCTGTTTTGCATATATACTCATTCAATCCTCACAACATTGCAAAGACATAGCCACCATTAGTGCCTCATTTAACATCTTCAGGGAGTAGCAGGCAAAGCCAAGGAATATCAATGAGAACAAGGCCACGGCGAGGCCCACAGTGGAATGCCTGGTCCCCAAAGGGCTCTGGCTGCCAACACATTCCAAGAGATTAAGACACACGCTGAGCTCCCCATCTGAACTCACCTGCTCTACAAAAGTTATCTCCTGAGGTGAACCCAAAGGAACTAACTATTGGAACCACTTGGGGCTTGTTTCAGGTTAAAATCATCAGCCCCAAGCACTTGCAATGTTCAGGAAGTATTAGGAGGAAGGGGGCGGGTGGGTGGAGGGGATGGGGGTGCAGAGAGAAACTTCCTAGTACATTAGGATTGCTCCTGATGCCAAGAACAAATTGGGAATTCCCAGAATATTTCCTTTTGTTTTTTCCTCTTTAGCATTGTGCCCTTCACAGGACCCTTGGCATCTAACAAAAGCTGCCCAAATTCTGTTTTCAAATGTTATGCAAATCAACCCCCCTGCCCATGCCTCCTCTGTAGGACCAGGAAAAAACTAAGCAGTGAGCAGAGAAAGAGAAGGGCTGCTCTGGCTGGGCAGAGCCTTGAAGGCAGCACGTCCTGGGGTCAGGGACTTGGAGAACTATTAGTTTCTCCTCATAGTACAGTGCCTGGGGTGGGGCAGGGAGGCGGGGGGGGGGGGGGGGGAGGCACTGAAGCCCAGATCACCCAACTAATGTCACTCACCTATTCGAATTCCCGAAAGGAGTGGCAAATTAGTTTTGTTTATATACAGGCACACCTCCTGGCACTTATTAACCCAGGGTTACACCACCCGAAGAGACTAACTACTACTACCCAGGACAAAGGAGGAAGGAAGTGACAGCTGGGAGCTCTGGGACTTCATTTTAAGGTCTGTCCTTAGACTTCATCATGTACTGAAAAACTTTGATTGCCCTTGAAACTAAGGAACAAGGGGGAATGGTATATTCCAAAGAATGCGTGTCTTTTCCTTGACAAACAACCCCCACGGGCAATAATAATAATAACAACAACTATTATTTATATTTATTAAGTGCTTACTATATTTTGTAAGATTTTCACTCCCCCTAGAATCCCATGAGGGGGCACGACTGTGCCCATTTTGTAGATGCAGAAATAGAGGTTACATTTTGCCCAAAGCCAGTGTGGAAAAAGGGAGGGAGCCTGCATTTGATCATTTGATCGTGGAAGGGACTCCAGAGCCCAGATTCTTCAACACCTCCTTACGCTGCCTCTCTCATAGCAGGGATGCAAGAGAGGCTGAATATCCCAGCCTCATGTTCTCTGCAGCCCTCAGGTCACTCCCCAGAAGTCACTTAAGCCAGACCATAGGACCCACATGGCCTTTGGGGTCACAAGGGGCTCCCTAAGGGCAGCGGGGGTACCATGTTCACTAGTTCTCTGTCTTACCCAGAGGCCCTTGGGACAGGATATAAGGGCTGCAGTCAGTCCCTGCTTCTCGCTGTTGCATCCACACTCCCACTTGGTGAGCTCTGGGACCCCAAAGCAGGGGCTCAGTGCCCAGAGGCTGGTCCAGCAGAGTTGTGCTTGCGCACAGAAAGCTGTGTGCTGCGATTCAGGCACACCGTGACCTCCCCACCTTCCTACCCCTGGGCCTGGCTTCATCATGGATGTCTCATGGGGACAGTCCCAGCTCCTTCACTCAGGCAGGTGCAAGATACAGAATAGACACTGAAAATCATCCTGCATTTGGGGTGAAAGAATGCTCCCCACCCCTCAATCTCTGTCTCTGTCTGTCTGTCTGTCTGTCTCTCTCTGGGTGTCTCTCTCTTTGTCTCTCTGTCTCTCTCTCTGTCACACACACACACACACACACACACACACACACACACACACACACACACAGGCACACACGCAGAGCTCCCTATTTCCTGCGGACCACAGTGACTTTCCTTATCAGACAGAAGAACAAAGCCTTTTTAAACCTTCGCCTGTACAATCATCTCCAGCCTATTTCCAGGCACTTGTAAGAGTCCCTTTCATTACCACTGGCCCTCTTTCTGTCCTGACAGTGTTTTAAGGCTTTTCTTTTACCACCCTTTTCTCTCTCCACAGCTTGGACACATGCTACTCAGACCCCTGTCGTTCTTTTCTGCTTTGCTCTCCCCTCTTTCTTTCTTCCTTTCATGGTTAAGATTGATCTCTGCCTAGTAGGTTTTGTGAAATTTCCTACTATGATTCTTTCATCTTCAGCCTGCCTCATCTACGGTATTTTAATAGTAGCACCCTGTGGTAGGATCTGTCCCCTTCTCACTCCCCAGATCTGGAAAGTTCCTTTCTGATGCACAGACCTGCCCAATTTCTATGAATATTGGTCCATCAATTTATTTACTTCTTTGTTGACTTTACGCTCCCTGGGACCAGACTGTTAACTCCATGAGGACAGGTTCTCTTCCTGTCACTATACCCCTGAGACCTAGGACAGCACCAAGCACATAGTATGGCTCAGTAAAATCTGCAGAATTGGTTAAATCCACCAATCGAACACCCTTAACTATTCAATTTCATGCCAACATAAATGCATTCACAGAGGCAAGTATAATGGAGTGATTAAGAGAACAGGATGTAATAATGCTGGCTCTGCCACCCACTAGCTGGATGACCTCAGGCAAGACATTTAGACCTCCGTGCCTTAATTTCTTCATCTGTAAAATGGGGTTATCCATAGTACCTACCTCAGGGTTATTGGGAAGAGTAAATGAATCACTATATGTAACACACCTAGAACTGTATCCAGCATGAGATGCGTTTCAGTAAACATAAGCTGGGACCATCATTATGCACTCTGCTCCCAGTGTGTACTAAGGGCCAAAAGATGGGAAGGACCTAATCTGGCACATGAGGCAGCCAGACAAGCTGCTATCAGAGAGGCAGGAATGAGGGGTTATAGGACCTTCGGGATCAGAGCAGTTATCACTACTTGGAGGGATTGGGAAAGAACACAGTGGGTCTTGAGGGTTGACTAGGAGATGGTCAGATTAAAGGTGGAAAAGGGCCTTGCACCATTTGATTGAGGTGTAAAGAGGGAAGCAGAGATAAGGCTGGAAGGATAGCTTAGGACCAAACTGAGACTAGATATAATACATTATACATAGAGTACAATTAAAATAGTATAAAAGAAGCCTTCCACATGTGTTGTTCAGAACTCTGTCCTCAAAATATCCGTAAACCAGAATTTTCCTTTTCTAGACTATTCTCAAGGTCCAGTAGAATTTCCTCTTTTCAAAAGCATAATGGAAGAACACAAGAAAATAGTCTCTTTTTGTGGGCCATTCTCCAAAACTTGTGCCTTTTGAAATTTTTTTTTGATTGGGAAATATTGGGGAACAGTGTGTTTTTCCAGGATGTCGAGTCGTTGTTTTTCAATCTAGTTGTGGTGGGTGCAGCTCACTGGCCCATGTGGGACTCGAACTGGCGACCTTGGTGTTATGAGCATTGCACTCTAACCACTGAGAAAACTGGCCGCCCCTTTTGAACTATTTTTAAGGTATCTATTGACATGACAGGCCTTAAGACTATTATGAAAAAGACCTTAGAAGAAGCAAAGTAAAATATACAGTCAAACCATACGATCAGATCATAAGCCTCATCATTTTTAATTTGCCAAACTTTCTTTCTTTCAAACTAACAACAGCCTCTTAAGGCAAAGTCTCAACAATTCTCTGATTCAATAAATATTTAACGAGTAACTACTATGTTTGTAGGCACTGTTTTGAACCTTGGGAACAAAACACTGAACCAAACATCCAGAAATCTATGTCCTGGTGGAGCTTGACTCTAGGGGAAGATAAATTTTCACTCACTACTGCTATAGTTGTTGTTTTGCAACAACATTCTGGAGTTCTTATAAAGGGATTTAATGCATTAAAACTCAAACCAAGAGGTATTTGGGGTAGGAGAAATTGGGAAAACTCAAGTAGGAAGATAGCCAGAGGAATCCTTTCATCAACCCATTCCCCAAGTTTCTGGCTTCCCACACCCCTGGTTCTTTCCAAAGTCAGTCTCTAAGATTCATAGTCCCTCCTTCTTGTGCCTTACCACCATCCTTCAGCCAAGAACTGGCAGACCATACCAGTTCAGGAATGTGTTCAGCTACAAGTATCAGAGAGCTCGACAACAAAGCTTTAAACAATGCAACATGTTTTGGAAGTGGCCTTCCAAACCACTTCTGGCAGCTCAACTGTGTCATCCTGGCTCTTTCTATCTTCCTCGTCTTCCATTCTTAGTGTATTGGCTTTTCTTCCACATACTTGTAGCATCATGGTCCCAGGATGGCTACCCCTGTTCTAGACATCACTTATACATTCAAGAATGGGAAAAGGAGGGAAAGGTGACATCAGTGAGCTCTCAATTTGTCTCTTTTATTAAAAAGGAAAAATTTCCCAGAAACCCCAAGTAGACTTCCTCTTCTTATCATTGCCCCAAGCCAAGGCACATGGCCACATCTAGCTCAAGGGAGACTGGGAAATTTTGTAATCGGATTTCCTTCTTCCATAATTGGAGGCAATAAGAGAAAAAGAAGGGGGCCAGGAATGGCTTGTGTAGGCAAACAACAATGTCTTCCAGAAAGGTCTTCACAGAGAAACCACAAGACATCAGACTGAGAGCTGCTCAAGCCATATTAGGCTGGAAAATTTTTTCAAGCTGAGAAAAGGGGACACATTTCAGGCTCACCTCAAATATTGTGAGTTAGGCCAGAACGAGGCACATCTTAGGGAAAACCCTAAGCTGAAAAGACCCTCTGCTGGAGGAAAAGCCCTTGTATTCAGATGCGTGGCTCCCACTTCTGCAGCATAGCGAGAATTCCATACCATCTGTATGAAATACAGATAGTGGGTTATATTGTAGAGGAGGCAAAAATTAAAGATATGTTATTAATATGGCTTTATCAGTTGTTGGGATTAAAAGCTAGAGGAGGGGGCAACTCCCACCTCATCGTGATAACATAAGCTCATCAATTTAGGACAAGATTTTTGTCAGGAATAAAGATGGGACTGAGGAGTCAAGTCCACTTTCCCATCAAGAATATCCTTTCTCTAGCCAGCTGAATTGTATCCTTTACCCAAGTTATGTAAACACTTGCTACTACCATTACAATGGGTCCAAATATCTCATTTATACTGACTCATTGGGGTTTTGGGCTCCGACACACAGGAAGCTGGAAAATGACAATTCAGTCAAAACAGAAGTTTGGCATGATACAGTAAAAGAGAAAATAAAAAAACCCAAAGTTTTGTGTATGTCTCTGCACACGTGTTTGTGAGAAAACACATCCACATGTAATGTTAAAAGGCTACACTGGGAGATCAAAGATGGCGGAGTAGATAAACACTGTGTCTGCTTCATTCCATGAACAAATTAAAATTACAACTAAATTATAGAACAATCAACCTGGAGAACCAGCAGAAGTCTGGTGGAACAGAAATTTTGTAACTAAGGATATGAAATAGTCACATTGAGACTGGTAGGAGAGGCAAAGACACAGAACTGGCTAACCCCAAACCTCCCTGTGGTGGTTGAGAACCAGGAGGGATATCTCAGCCACAGAAGTTCACCCTAGAAGAGTGAGGGACCCCGGCCCCACACCAACCTCTCCAGCCCAGAGTACTGATGCCAGGAAGAGGAGCCCCCGCAACATCTAGCTGTGAAAAACAGTGAGGTTTCCAACCTTCCAGGTAGGATGAAGGTGGTAGGAAACTCAGGCGTCCTCTTAAAGGACCCACACACATTCTCTCACTTCCAGGCACTCACCCTGGGCTCCAGCGGAGGGACAGTCATTCAGGGGGTGCAGAGACATACGGGGGACAGACTGAGTTGTGTGGCTTTGAGATGAGGGCTGGAAGACAGTTAGCATTTTCCCTATGAGAGGTCCTTCTCCCATGCAGCCAGCAGGCTGGCCCCATCTTTCCTTTGTTGAGCCCTACCCCTACGCTTATGCCCAAATAAGAATAAGATTGGTCTGGTGAGCTCTGCAGCGCCACCCTTTTGACTCACTGGGCCCCTGCCCCAAACTCCCAACACTGAAGGCATTTTCTCCAAGAGCAGCAAGGCCCAGTTGCATGGCATTCTTTCTTGAAAACCTATCAGAGTCTGAGAGACCCAGGCAGGATACAACTGGCCCTTGTGTGCTCTGAGACTTTTGCTGAGTAATTTCAGGCTCAGTACTGGCACCAAACCAAGTCTATGTTAACATGTTAACCACAACTCTTCCCACTCTAGTGATTCCCTGAGACCGTGCATCACCCAACTTGCATACAACACAACTTGCTTTATCAGGGGCTGAACCTTAAAGCAGCTGGCAGGGGCAGCAGGCCTCAGGGTGTCCTGGCAATTTGTGCACAACCCCAGGCCTGGTATTGGTGGCAGACTCTTCCACCAGGTTCACAGTGTGGCCTAACCTATGCACCTGCAGGGTTAGCACAGGCAGCAAAAAAACATAGATCACTTTGTAGCTCTTACCAGCTAGTTCCAGCTGGTCAAAGGCAGTGGGTGACCTGGGCCTGCACTGGAGCCCCTCCTAAGAGACCCCAGAACCAACATACTTGGAGGTTGGCTTCAGACCACAGCAGAGCACTGCCCAATTAGCCCCACAAGTGGTACACTCAAAGGGCAGTCTGAACAGGCACCAGAGTCTACCAGGGTGAATCCCACCCAGTGGGATAAACCCCCACACAGCAGCCTATAAGTTGTGGATGTAGCAAAACTCCACAACCAGTCAGCCTGAGGGTCAATTCCACCCACTGATGTGCCATAGCAGCCAAGGCTCAACTATAACAGGATGGCACACACAACCCACACAAGGGCACTCCTGGAGCACCCAGAGCAGGTGACCAGCGAGACAGTGCCACTAGGCCCCACAGGATACCTATGACATAAGGCCACCTGACCAAGACTGGGGAATGTAGCAGATCTACCTAATACATAGAAATAAGCACAGAGATACAGCCAAAATGAGGAAACAAAAACATACGTACCAAATGAAAACATAGGAGAAAACTCCAGAAAAAGAACTAAATGAAAAGGAGGCAAGCAACCTACCAGATAGAGTTCAAAACAATGGTTATAAGGATGCTCAAGGAACTTAGTGAAAACTTCAACAAAGAAATAACAAGCATAAAAATGGACATAGAAACCATAAAAAAAATCAGAAGTGAAGAATACAATGACTGAAATGAAAAATGTACTAGAAAGAATCACCAGCAAACGAGATGAAGCAGAGGATTGAATCAATGATTTGGAAGACAAGGTAGCAGAAAACACCCAATTGGAACAGCAAAAAGAAAAAGAATCTTAAAACATGAAGAGAATTTAAGAGACCTCTGGGACAACATCAAGAGTAACAACATTCACATCATGGGGTACCAGAAGGAGAAGAGAGAAAGTAAGGAGAACCTATTAGAAGAAATAATGACTGAAAACTTTCCTAACCTGGTGAAGGAAACAGACATACAAGTCCAGGGAGCACGGAGAATCCCAAACAAGATGAACCCAAACAGACCCACACCTAGACACATTCTAATTAAAATGGCAAAAGTTAAAGTCAGAGAGAATCCTAAAAGCAGCAAGAGAAAGGCAACTAGCAACTTACAAGGGAGCTCCCATAAGACTGTCATCTGATTTTTCAACAGAAACTTTGCAAGCCAGAAGGGATTGGTACAACATATTTAACATGATGAAAACTGAGACATACAACCAAGATTACCCATCAAAGTTATCATTTATAATCAAAGGACAGATAAAGAGCTTTCCAAACAAGAAAAAGCTAAAGGAGTTCATCACCACCCAACCAGTATTATGAGGAATGTTAGATGGACTTCTTTAAGATTGGGGGAAGAAATCAAAATTATGAATAATTAAATGGCAATAGCTACATATCTATCAACAATTACTTTCAATGTAAATGAATTAAATGCTCCAAACAAAAGATATAGGAGGGCTGAATGGATTTAAAAAAAAAAAAAAAAAAAGACCCTTACATATGCTGCCTACAAGAAACTCACTTCAGATTGAAAGACACACACAGACTGAAAGGAATGGAAAAAGATATTTCATGAAAATGGAAGTGAAAAAAAACAAACACACAAACAAACAAAATAAGCTATGGTAGTGATACTTATACCAGACAAAACAGACCTCATAACAAAGGCTATAACAAGAGACAAACAAGGACTCAGTAATCCCACTTCAGGGTATTTATCTGAAGAAATCCAAATGCTACTTTGAGAAGATGTGTGCATCCATATGTTCATTGCAACATTGTTTGCAATGGCCAAGATGTGGAGGCAGTGTATCCAATGGATGAATGGATAAAGAGGAGGTGGTACATATATACCATATATACAATGGAGTATTGCTCAACCATGGAGGAGAATGGGTTCTTGTCTCCTGTGGCATCATGGATGGACCTGGAGGGTATTGTGCTGAGTGGAGTATGTCAGACAGAGAAAGACAGATGCAATGAAATATTGCTTATATGTGGAATCTGAGAAACAAAATTAACAGATAAAACAGAAACAAACTCGTAGATAAGGACAACATCTTGATGGCTGCCAGATGGGAGGGGGGTTAGAGATGAGTTTAAAAAGGGGACAGGATTAAGAAGTACAAACTGGTTGTTACACAGTAATGATGGGGATGTAGGGTATAGCATAAGGAATATAATCAATGATATTTTAATAAGTATGTATGGTGTCAGATGGGTACTAGATTTGTTGGGGTGATAGATGGGAGGGAGTTGGGGGCATGGTGAAAATGGTGAAGGGAGTACGAAGGACAAACTGATAGTTACAAAATAGTCATGGTGATGTAAGATAAAATAAAGGGAATATAGTCAATAATATGGTAATAACTATGTATAGTGCCAGGTGAGAACTAGTCAGGGAGATCATTTCTTAGATTATACAAATGTCTCACCACTATGCTGTGCACCTGAAATTAACATAAAATAATATTCAATGTCAACTGTAATTGAAAAATTCAAAAAGGGGGGAAAAGGTGAAAGGGAATAAGATGCTCAAATCTCCAGGTATGAAACAAATCATTCATGGGGATATAACGTACAGCATAGGGAACATAGTCAATAATATAATGATAGCATTATATGATATCAGATGGTTGCTGGACTTATCACGATGATCACCTCTTTAGACATATAAATGTTGAATAACTATAGTGTACACCTGAAACTAATATAATTTTGTATGTTAGCTATATTTTAATAAAAATCTTTAAAAAAAAATAAAAGGCCACACTGGACTGATTACATCTTAAGCCAAGGTCTGTCCTTGTATCTCTTACCACATTCAAATGTTTTAATTCAGCAAGTGATTTTGCATATCACAGTGTTTTTCTCTCATGTTGGCAAGTTAAACCAAGTTGTTTTGTGAAGAGAACACAACTCATCATTACACTGCTGTTTGGGGATGTTCTCAGTAAAATGAGCCCCAGCCTCTATTCACCCATCCACCTATCTATTCATCTGTTCATCTATCTATTCATCTACCTACCCATTCACCCATTCATTCATCCAACACTCCTTCATTTCCTTGGGGCTTTCACTATCATCCTTTCTTCTTTGCCTAGCAGAGATGCACTTTCACCCTATTAAGACTTCATTTTTCTTTTTTTTTTTTTTTAATTAAAGTTTATTGGGGTGACGATTGTTAGTAAAGTTACGTAGATTTCAGGTGTACGATTCTGTATTACATCATCTATGTATCACATTGTGTGCTCACCACCCAGAGTCAGTTCTCTTTCTATCACCATATATTTCATCCCCTTTACCCTCATCTACCACCTTGCTCCCTGCTTAACCTCTGGTTACCACTAAACTATTGTCTGTAAGACTTCATTTTTCACAGGAATGCCTTTCTTCTCCCTTCTCCATTTTAGGAAATCCCACTGATCTTTCAAATCCAGGGTCAATTCTGTTTTATAAGCTCTTTCATGGACGTCCACTGTAAGCCCTCGATCTTATCTTCCATCTTAATTGTTATGGTACTTATGTTTTGTATCTCTCTTTCTTTATGTAATAAATTACTGCCTTCAATATCTCTTTACTGTTGTAGTGCATTGCTCTTGTCTCTTGCGACTGAACTATTCTGCATTTTTTATCTCCCCAAGTAAATTGTACACTCTGTGAAGAGAGACTGTGGTTTTTATGTCTTTGCAAGCTCCCTCCACAGCTGGCCTTTTGTATAACATTATGCAAATTGCAGGCACTTAAAAAACGTACTTTGATTGGGTGTGCAGTTCCCTAGTCTGTGAAGTGGGGATAATATTGGTGTTAAAGGAATACCGTGAGGATTCATTGAGATGGTATATATCCAAGAACTTCTTAAACTAAGACCTAAAGACGTTATTATTGATGGTAATATTGCTTTATGTTTAATGAAAATGAATAAAAGTAATAGCCATATGCTAGGTTCTTGTTCATCTAAATGAAATAAGAATACATTCAATAAACATTTCATTAGTACTCACAGAAAGATTAGGTCCTGTGCAAAACGGATAGAACATAGTCCCTGCCTTCAAGGAGCTCTTATTTTAGCCAAGGAGCAGAAACAAGAGTGCCTGTCACTGTGTGTGAGGGTGCAGAGAGCACCATAACACAGATACAAAGTACTCAGAGACTGAAGGAACTCTTTCATTTTGCCTGGAGGATTAGGAGAAATTTTAAAGAAGAGTTGTCGCTTGAGCTGACCCGGAAAGGTGAGTAGACATCCCATAGATGGAGAAAGAGGAACAGAACATTCTAGGGAGGAAACAGCATAGAAGTGCAGGGTGTGTTGGAGAAGAGGAAGCAGGATTGTCTGATTGCAACCTAAGGATTTTGTGAACCCCCTTAGGGAATGTGGACTTGATTGCAAAGGCAATGCAAAACCACAGAGGACGGAAATTATTAGATTTGTATTTCAGCTAAATGGCTATCAGTGACAATGCTTTCCATGGCAAATAACAGAAACCCAATTAAAAGTGCCTTGAACAATAAGGGCATTTATTATCTCACCTAACTGGAAATTTAGGGGTAGGCAGGCTGCAGGCATAGTAGAATCAGCTCCCCAAAGGCCTATGATCATTCCATGTCTCCACTCTGCAAACACAAATTACTTTATTCTTGGGGTGGTTGCACATTCAGGCACGACCAGATCCTAAAACATCCTTCCAGCAGATACCCCTCTCCACGTCTTATTGGTCACATGGCCCTGTCAGAGGATAGGGGCAGTTGACATGGCTGGCCTAGACCAATCATCTGAGATGAAATGACATTGGAGAGTCAAACATGCTGTGCACCACAAAGACACTGGCTACCCGCATGCAGATGGGCCCACAGGGGAGACTGAAGACATGGAGACCAATTGAAAAAATAGTGCAAGATTACTGGCATACGGTAGTGAGACTTGGACCAGAGATGTGGCTGTGGGCATGAAGGAGGAGGATAAAGTGAAGACACATCTTGCATGTGAAAAAGAACTTGGCAACTCATCGTAAGTGAAGTGACAAACCAGGAGGTGAGAACGCTCTAAGCTTTGAATCTTTGGTGACAGTGTGAATCTTAGGTGACAGGTCCTGTTGCCTGAGCTGGGTGTCTGGGTGGTAGCTTGGCATGGCCCCACAAGACCTGCCTGACAAAGACTGAAAGCATGAGAGAGGACTCACCCAACTTCTCTCTTTTCCCAAGAATTGGCACTGCGTAGCAGTTGAAGGGCTGACGCTAATGTCATGCTACCTGTTTCCCATCACTTATGAGCTGAGAACTTGAGTAAGCCTCTATTTCCTCATCTGCAAAATGGGTATAATAATGCATAGCTCATAGGGTTGTTGTGTCAAGGGCTAAATATAGTACCCAGCATATAAAAGACATCGTGGTATAATACATAAGGGTTCTAGCCCTAGTTAGGTCACTCACTGTATGACCTCAGTTCAATTACTGCACCTCTCTGAACCTCAATTTACTCATCCGTGAGGTGGGGGTAATACCAGCTTATGGAGTTTCTAAGAGAATTGGATTAGAAAAATACGTCAGGTGCTAACATGCAGCGTTGGTGGGTTTTGACTGCCCAAATGAGAGGAAGAGTCCTGTTGTAATTAGTAAAGTAGAAAATCCTGACCCTCCTCTCCTAGCCTCCCCCAAAGCTCAGGCATGGCCGGCGATCCAGATTTCATCAGTCAGATGCACACGCTCCTATGTTTTGAACAAGGGTGGGGAGGGCAATGGAAGCTAGGAAAGAATAGGGTGGGGTTAGGGGTGACAGTGAAGTGCAAATGGCAATGGTGCCAGCATTGGTGCCCAGTGTCCAAACCAGAGCAGTCAACCATGCAAGCTCTGGCCCTCTGGAATTAAATGGTGCTGGCAGCAGGTTTTTGTTTTGTTTGTTTTGTTTTGTTTTTTACTGAACTAGTTCTGTGGTATGCTTTTTGCTGTTCTCTGACTGCAAAGCCCCATTTTGTTCCTACTTATTTGTTCCATCTGGTTATCTAATCTTTCTGAGACTTCTGTGAACTACCTAATAGCTTCAATTTTTTCTTTTCTGCTTTAATCTGCTTCAGTAATTTTCTGTGATTATAAGTAGGAGTCCTGACTCCACATGGAGTAGGAAGGTCATACTGGTGCCTTCCCCCTTTTGACTCCCTTATTCTCAGCTTCTTTCTGTCCACCCGGGTTTTGTTCTGATTACATCATGTTCTGATGGGGGGAAGAAAACCTCTCCCATGCAAAGAAAACATGGAGTCACTCCATTCTATAATCATTTGCTTCACTATTTCCCGTGGAAGCTCATTCCACAGGAAAGCAAACCTGGGGGGGGGGGGTGGAGAGGGAGTGAGCAGCAGAGCAATTTTTTAAATTGCCCTCAATTTTTAAAACAAAAGGTGTCTTGAGGGCAAACATAAACTTGTTCACCAAACCCCAAAACGTGACCCTAGGGAACATCTGTGAATGCTTAGAAGTAGAATTCGAGGGACAAAGAAACAGAAGTACTCATTTACATGGTAATGGTCTTTTGGATTTCACAAACTGATGGGCCTAATTAAGTACCCAGAAGACGCAGAGCATAACAAAATATATGGGTTCATGAAAGCTTTGCTTAATTCATGGGTAATAAAATCATATCAGATGGTCAAGAGGACCCTGAGGAGTCTAAGAAGTACATCCTTAACATTCTTGAATGAAAATTGCCGCTGGCTGCCGCAAAGCACTCTAAGTATGGCTCTGAGATAGAGTATTGGGCTGACTGGTTACTGAGGGGCCACAGAACTCAGCCTACAGTGCCCCCCAGTCCAATGTAGGAATCCCCCCACAGCAGCATAAGCAGGTAGTTATCAGTCACCGGCCATTCAGCCTCTGCTTAAAATCCTTCAGTGATGAAGCAAATGGTTGGCCCAGTAGAATGATGTATTGGCTTTGGTTGTCTTCATCCCTCGGATTCAGGATTCATTCTCCCTTCTTATGGAAGCATCTCTCTCTCTCTCTCTCTCTCTCGCTCTCGCTCTCGCTCTCGCTCTCGCTCTCGCTCTCGCTCTCGCTCTTGCTCTCGCTCTCTCTCCCCCCCCCTTCTCTCTCTCTGAAATGATCTCTTGTCCATTGTATGAGACCTTAGGGGGACTGTCACTGAAAATGTCCTGCCTTCCCTTGGCCAAGCCAGGCTTATTCGATTCTCACTCCATGAACTTTAGATCTTGAATGTAGTGGTGCTGCCAAGACCTTTAAAAAGAAGGGGGTGCAATTTATTCCAACAGTATTATCTTGATGAGTTGTCCCTTCTATCTAGAATCCTAGACATCTCTTGCTTCCTTCATTTTTCCGAGTCTGTTTTCCCAGGCTTATCTCTATAAGATGCCCCAAAACCTCAAATAATTTTTTCCTGTTTGTGTTCATTGACTCTATTTTTTGCAACCAAAGAACCACAACTGGTCTAACTCATTATAGCAATAGTAACAATCCCTAGTTATTAGAAAGTTCTTCCTTATAGCAAACCCAATTCTTCTTCCATGTAACTTCTAGCTGTTTCTGTTTTCTGGAGCAACTTTGAACCAATGTTCTACATACGATGGGCATTCAAACTTTGGAGGACAGTATGTTTTCCTTCAGTCATCTGTTTTCTGGGATAAATAGCTGTGATTTCTCAACAATTACTTGTAGAACATAATTCCAAATCCATCAACATCATGGGTCCTCTGAACACTTAAAATGTGACCTCCGTCAGGGGAACATGAAGGCTATAATGGGGTCATTTCTCTCAACGTCTTCACTCATTACATAAATGGACACTTTCTTTTTTTAGCACCAACATGACATTGTTGGATTATATTAGATGTATTTTCAACTAAAACTAATTTTTAAAACTCTTTCTTCTTCATCATGTGAGCAGCACATAATCTTTGAACATTAGAAAATACAAAATAAACAACAGCTAAGTTTTTAAAAACTCTCACAACCCACCACCCATAAATATATTCTTATAAAATCTTCCAAACTATTTTCTATGTTTATTATACTGTCTCTTCTATTGGTTGTGTAATAGTCCAATGTATGTTATATGCTTAACTAGTACTCTCTGGATGGATTCCTTACAGTTTTGCTTTGTTCTTGCTATGATAAACAATGCTTTTATAAATATTGCTATACATCCATCTTTGTATGTTTCTCTGAGGATTTCTTATTTTTCCAGCTTTATTGAGATGTAAGTGACATATAACATTGTATAAGTTTAAGGTGTACACCATGCTGATTGGATACATTTACATGCTGCAATATGATTACTGCCTTAGATAACACTTCACATAACTATTATCTCTTTTTTGTGGGGAGAACACTTAAAATCTTCTTTCAGCAACTTTCAAGTATGTAATATAGTATTATGAGCTATAACCATGGTGCTCTACATTAGATCCCCAGAACTTGTTAATCTTATAACTGGAAGTTTGTACCCTTTGACCAATATCTCCCCATTTTCTCCACGCTCAGTCCCTGGTAACCACCATTCTATGTTTCTCTGAATTTGACTTTTTTAGATTCCACATATAAGTGAGATCAAACGGTATTTGTCTTTCTCTGTCTGATTTATTTCACTTAGCATACTTCTTAATATTTTCTACAAGTTGAATTGCTAGGTCAAAGGATATGTATTTTCTTTGCGGCTTTTAATTATCTATCACCTAATTGCCATCCAGAAACCAATTTAAATTCCCAATGGCAGATTATAAACGGTTTTAAGACTCCTGGAATTTTCACATGAAAACCTGCCTAGCCAGGTGGCTCCCATCCTATAGTAGTAATTGACTCTTAGTTAAATGAAATACTGTATTTATACTTCCTTAATTTTTTTAAATTGGCTGTAGTGTCTCTTTTCCACCTGTTGAGATTATTACATTAGAGACTCAGCCTTGATCCTGAGAGTCTTGAGATTCAGTCAAGTGTGGGATTATTCATTCATTCTGGTTTTGCATCACCTGCAAGTCTGACTAATGTCTCTGCTATGTTTTCATCCAAATTACAAATAACATTGTTTAGTAGAATAGAGCCAAGAGCTGGGCCCCATGGCAATCTACTAGGTGTGTCTTCAGCCGGAGAGATAATCATCTACACACCTACCTCTCAGCTCTGGCGGCAGTTTACATCTCACCCTGTCTTTCTCAGACCCACCCACAATCCAGCAACTAATGAGGTGATGGTTGACAGAAGGATGGGGCTTCAAATTACAATCAGTGTTTGTTCTGGCTGGTCAATACCCAGGGTGTGTCAGTAGTTAAATATTACTAGTATCATCCTGGCATCCACGTACCCACGTCCAACATGAAACAGAGGTTAATGGTTTGTCGTATTTGTCTCAGATATCTTTTTTTTAGGAAATAAGATATCTCAAATATAGCTAAAGCCCCACTCCCATCCCCCTCTCACCCCCAAAAGAAGTACTATGCAATTCCTTTGCATTTTGTACTTTTAGTCCACTTACATGTATCCATGAACAATGCATATCTGATCTTTTTATGTGAAAATTTTGCATAAGTAGTATTACATGTATGTGTCTTCCTAAGACTCCTCAATATTGTTTTTGAAGTGTATCCACCTTGATATATATAGATACAATTCATTTATTTTAACTGCTTTATAATATCCATTTTTTAAAGCAAATCCCCTGCTAAAGGACTATTGGACTATTTCCACAAAGGCCATTGCAATGGATAACCTTGAGCACAAGCCCTGTGTACATACCCCAGAGTTCCCCGAAGACGGTCACGTAGTGGAATTGCTGGGTCATGGGGTATGAGCATCTTCAACTCTGGGTTACCCACTTGCTCTGCAAGGCAGTCTACCAGTTAGTTCCATCGTTTCTTCCTAGCAGCACTGCATGAGTTCCTTTTTCCCACATCCTCACTAACATTTGGTATTGTCAGACGAACAGTTGCCAAACTCTGGGGTATGAAATAGTTCTTCGATATTTTAATTTGTATTTCCCTGGATATCAGTCACAGTGGGCATCTTTTCATAAGTTTATTGGTGATTTTGTTTCTTCACCTATGAGTTGTGTGTTCCCACCTGGAAACCAGCTTCCAAGATGGCCCCAGTGATCACATCCTTGTACTGTCCCCTTCCACATTGTACAGGGGGTCGTCTATGAAACTCTGGCAGCAGAGATGGCATGTCACTTCTGAGATTATGTTATACGAGACACTGCAGCTTCTATCTCGGTTATTCTCTTTCTTTTGGATCACTCAGTTTGGGAGAAACCAACTACCATATTGTGAGCAGCCGTATCCCACATGGCAAGGAACTGAGGAGTCCTGCCAACAGCCAGTAAGAAACCGAAGCCCCCAGAAAACAGCTGCATGAATGAATTTGGAAGTGAATACAGGTGACTGAAGCCTCAGGGACATCATCAGCTAGAGCCACCGAGCTAAAATAATCCTGAATTCCTGACTCTCTGAAGATAATAAATATTTGTTATTTTAAACTGCTAAGTTTGGGGTAATTTTTATGTAGCAACAAATAACTAAAACATTTTTGAGACATTTTTCTATTGGGTTGTTTTTCTCTTTCTTACTGATCTAAAGAAATTGTTTTAAATATTCTAGGCAAGGGCGGCCGGGCGGCTCAGTGGTTAGAGTGCAGTGTTCATAACACCAAGGTCGCCGGTTCGATTCCTGCAGGGGCCAGGGAGCTGTGCCCTCCACAACTAGATTGAAAACAACAACTTGACTTGGAGCTGATGGGTCCTGGAAAAACACACTGTTGCCCAATATTCCCCAATTTAAAATATATATATATTCTTGACACTAATCTTTTGTTAGTGATATAGGTACAAATGTCTTCTCCCAAACTTTGGTTTGTCTTTTCACTTTATTTAGGGTGCTTTTTGATAACAAAGGTTTAACATTTAATATAACAAAGTCACCATTTCTTTTCCATTACAGTTTAAGCTCTTCGTGTTCGACTTAAAAAATCCTTTACTGCCTCAGTGATAAAAAGACAGTCTTCTATGTTTTTATTTAAATGTTTTAAAATTTATCTTTGTACTTTTAGTTCTTTAATCAGCTTGGAAATAGTTGTTGAATTGAATCGGCCAAAACTGCTCTCCTAATACTTTTTGTTTATAATTTATTGTTAAAGAAGTTTGTTATGCATTTTTCAGTTTGAAGACTGGTTCTTGGTTCTGACAAAGACCAGAGCAAAATAATTATCAAGCAATGCTGCTGTCTCTGCAGTCATCTGACACAGTGACCTTATCCCACCTTGCTTCTCTGATTGCTCCAAACATTGGGATAGTTTGTAGACACCAGCCACACCTTTCTGTGGGTCAGCATCCGAACCCCTTCTCTATGTCTTGAGCCCTCCTCATCCCCATAAGTCTTGGTACAGAGCAGAGCTGATCATGGCTGACACAGTTTCTCAGCTCTCTGGCATCAAGGATGCGCACACATCACCCAGGATCTGCCAGACAAATTCGTCTTGGACTTTGAATGCAAAGGTTTATCAGCAGTAATGGAGCAGTGCTTTTCCAACCTTCATGACCTTAAGAATCACCTTGAGGTCCTGTTGAAATGCAGATGGCTAAGTCCAACCCCAGAGCATCTGATTCTGTAGGTCTGAGGTGGTGTACGATAATTTGCATTTGTAACACCTCCCAAGTGGTGCTGAAGCTGCTGATTCCAGGACCACACTTTGAGTAGCACTAGAGCAGCCTCTCTGGAGATGATGGTGGTTCCTAGGAGAGAGATTGGGTTACCAGGGTTGCAAGCACCCCATGTCAGCAGGGGAAGCTGGGCCAGTTCTGTGCTGGGATTTGGAGCATCGTTTCTCACTAGGTAGCTGCTGACATTGGTTCTCCAGCCCTCCTGGCGATTCTGTGAGCTACCCTGTATCCTATAACTAGATTGTCTTACTGCTTAAATGAGCCAGAGTTCATTTCTATTGCTTGCAACTGAGAATGCAGACTGATCCAGCACCCACTCTGTTGTCTTTAAAACTATACATGCTTATTATAAACATATTTGGAAAATACAGGAAGCTCAAAGAAACAAATTCACAATCGTCTTTAATCCCACCTCCAGAGACAACTACTATGAACGTTTTGTTTTATCACTTTCAGTCTTTCTCTATACACACACACTTTTTATATATTTGAGATTATACTGAACATACTATTGTGTAACTCCCCTTTTTTCATTCCAACAATATAACTAAACATTTCTCCCATCAAAAAGTATTGCACAATATGTTTTGCAATAGGGATAGGGCATTCCAACATATGATATACTGTAATTTATTCAACTAACCCCAGCTATTTGACATGTAGGTAGATTCAAATTATTTGCTATTGTAAATAACACTGCCAACTTCTGATTCACAATGGCATGTGGTGAGTAATTCCTACTACAGCCTCTCTAAATTCCCCAAAATTCATTCATTCGACAAATATTTCTTGTGTGTCTACCATATGGCATGCACTGGTCTAGCTGCTAAGGATAAAGAAATGAACAAAATAGACAAAAATACCTGCCTTCATTGTAGCTTACATTTCAGTGGGGTGAATAGTAATAATACCACATGTCCCTAATATATACACAACATACAATATATAAGTAATATACCAATAATAAAATAATAATGATGGCAGCAACTACTTATTAAATGTTTGCCATCTGTCAAGCATTATGCTAAGCCTGTTCTGTGCAATAAATCCTCAGATGCTATTGTCATCTCCGTTTTTCAGAAAAGGATACCGACACTCATTTTCTCCTGCCTCACCATTAATTATGGCAGATCTAGTGCTGAATTGGTTAAATCTGACCCCTCCCCAAAGCCTATGATGGGAGCAAGAGGAAGATGCCACGTCATAGAGCAGTGCAATCCCAAGTGAGAGCCTATTTTATTCAAGGCAGTGGACCAGGACCTATGTTTATCAAGCCTCGCTTCAGTTTTAGACTGGGAAGGAAATGGGACCCAGCCCCCATGAGACCACAGGGAATTTGCTTTCTACCTGTTGACAAGCATCAGATCATATTTTGTTCAAGAGCAAATTAAGAGAACAAAACCAGTGTGGGGTTTATGAAAAAATACAGGAGGGGGAAAAAAGCAGCGGCACGATAAGAAGACCCAGAACAAGAGCAAACCGCTGATAACCAACCATCCATTGCTGGATCAATAAGATGTCGAAAAACTTTTTTGCATCCACCATAGGGTTGAGGAAGACATGGCCTTTCTGAAATATGAAGTCTTAGAGAGAAAACAAACTCAGATGAAAAAGCAATAAACTGAGATAAATAAGGGTAGTATTAAAAGGGTGATAAAGGAGGAATGTAGGGAGACTAAAAACAAAAGCAAGTTAGAATTCACAACTCCCTTCACAAGTGGTAAAATGGACATTACAAAAACATCTGAATCAGCTGGAACCATGTATCATTGAAAACCTGAAGCAGTAAGCAACTGGAACTCTTGCACATTCCTTACTGGAAACAATTTGACAATATCTAGTAGTACAGAACATGTACATGCAGACTCCCAGGCAGATACTCTTGGACAATGGTTCCAAAGCTTGTTCAACATCAGAACTAGCTGCTTTCTAAAGTCCAGATGCCCAAGTCAGATTCCGTACCGATTAAATCCGAATTTCTTGGGGCTGTGAGCCACCCATTGGTAGTTTTTAAAGATCCCTGCCTGATTCAATTTGTAACCAAGTTTGGGAATGACTGCTCTAGAGAAATCCTTGTGTGTGTGCACTGGATGACATCTACTAGAATGTTCACAGCAGCATTGTTTATAATTGCAAGAATCCAAAAATTTCCCATTGTCCAAGGGCAGAATTGATGCAATGTGATGTATTCGCACAATGAAATACTACAGCACAGTGAAAATTAATTGCAGACACACCCATCGATATGAATAAATTTCACAAACATAATGTTGGGGAGGGAAGGGAAACAATTCACAGAAGATCATATGCAACTTGCTTGCATTCACATAAGGGGGAAATTGCATAACTAGACAATACACTGTAGAAGGATACATAGTTTGTTGTAAACTATAAAGAAATGCAAGGGAATAAGAACCACAAACTACAGGATAGTGATTAGCAGAGAGGAGGATGAAGCTACTAAGATACTGGTGTTGTTTTGTTTCTTAAACCAATGGTGGTAGTTTATATCTTATACATACGCTATGGATATTGTTTCATATTGTCAATGTAAGAATGTCCAAACCTGTAGAGAATTTTTATAAGAGTTTATTTGAGCCAAACTGATGACATATGCCAGAGAGCACAATTTCAAATGCTCTGGAGAATAACAGTTTTGCAGCTTCTTTGATGCATTTGAAATTAAGGTAGAGATTTAGGAAGATTGGAGAAAGCAAGGTGAGGATTGGGTTACAGGACAGTTAATGAGATTACTGCTCTCTGGAGGGTTAATATCCTTTGAGGGGTATTACTTCTGGTATTTCAAAGGTGTGTTAACCTGGATGCACAAGAACAATGGGCAGGGTTGGCTTAAAAACTCTCATTAAAGAAGTTATATGCCTGGGGCATGACTACCCACCATGACTTGCCAGTTAGGAATTTATGACCAATCAGCCTGTGAAGTTACTTTCCATAGAACCCTTTTTTGTTATCCACAACATGCTTTAATTATCTAATTAAATGTTTTAAAGGAATTTTAAAATAAAAAAGTGAAGAGTTAGTTGTAGGGATCAGTTTTAAGAATTTTTCCAAAATTCAGAGGAAAAGAACAAAGAAACAAAAAATGATGAAATAAAAGTGTCGCTATCGAGGACACTGTATGGCCGGCCATAACTATACCTTTTCTGATTATAATGCAAAAAAATTGGAAACAGTTTTTTTTTTTTAATTCCACGGCTTAAATATTAATGTATGTCATCTCAGATGAGGATAAGAACTTCTGGAACCAGAAAGCATAAATAAAAAGATTTCTAGATCTGAAATACCAACAAATGTAAAACAACATCAAGATTATATGTATTGGATCAAATTCATTGATTCTTTGCTGCTGGCCTTGAATATTTCCTTAAGCAAATTCTTGGAAGTAGAATTACTGACACATAATAGATGTTCAAAAAATAGTTGTTAAAATCATGAATGGGGCTGGCCCTGTGGCTCAGGCGGTTGGAACTCCTTGCTCCTAACCCCAAAAGCTGCCGGTTCGCCAGTGGGCTCTGAACAACAAGGTTGCCGGTTCGACTCCTCAAATTCCGCAAGGGCACCTCGAACTGGGATGGCACTGAGCTCCCAGATGTCTCAGTCAGTTGGAGTGTGTCCTCTCAACCAGAGGGTTGCCAGTTCGACTCCCGCAAGGGATGGTGGGCTGTGCCCCCTGCAACTGAAAACGGCAACTGGACCTGGGGATGGGCTGCGCCCTCCACAACTAAGATTGAAAGGACAACAACTTGACTTGGAAAAAGTCTTGGAAGTACACACTTTTCTCCAATAAAGTCCTGTTAAAAAAAATAATTTTTTTAAAAAAAGCATGAACGTACAGAGAAAATTCTGTAAGAGTAAACATTCATACAGAAGAAAATTCTTAAAACCATATGTCAGAGTTTACTTTTTATCTTTTTTCTTTTTGTGTTATTTTGTTTTTTAAATTTATCTTTTGCTTTTTTATTTTCTTGTTTTTGGTCGGAAGTTATATTTGAGGGCGGATGGATGGCTCAGTTGGTTAGAGCGTGAGCTCTGGGCAACAGGGCTGCCGGTCCGATTCCCACATGGGCCATTGAGCTGCGCTCTCCGCAACTAGAATGAAGTCAATGAGCTGCCGCTCAGCTCCTGGGGGGACAGATGGCTCAGTTGGTTGGAGCGCGGGCTCTCAACCACAGGGTTGCCTATTGGACACCCATTCAAGGGATGGTGGGCTGCACCCCCTGCAACTAAGACTGAAAGGACAACAACTTGACTTGGAAAAGTCCTGGAAGTACACACTGTTCCCAATAAAATATTTAAAATAAAAAAAAAAGAACTTACTTTTGAATGAAGGACTAAAAGGGGATTTTTATCTCCCTTTTTACTTGTCTATTTTTTTTCCTTTTCTACAATTAATACATGTTACTTGAGTAATGAAAACAAAATGTAATTTTATAAGTAGATGTATAAGGGTAATTGCAGCAAAGACACTTCCTGGATCTTTCCTGGAAAATTTAATGCATGATGAAAACAACTTGGCTAAATTCTAAAAGATGAAATTAAAAGAGCTTGAGTCCCAGCCAGATCCTCACAACCCATGACCTCATCATGGGAGCCAGCCTCCATCAACACCTACCTCCTGGTAGTCTCACCCTTATGTAGCTCCCCTCCTACATCGTGTAAGAGTTGGACTGTGAGACCACAGAATATCACAGAAGAGATGGTATGTCACTGCTGAGATTAGGTTATAAAAGACACTTCCATCTTGGTCATTCTCCCTTTTTTGGATCAGTTGCTCTGAGGAAAGCCATGTCCATATTGTGAGCAGCCCTATGGAGAGGCCTGTGTGGCAAGGAACTAAAGCCTCTTGCCAACGGGCATGAGCCATCTTGGAAGGAGCTCCTCCAGCCCCAGTCAAACCTTCAGATGATGCAGCCCCAGATGCAGCTTCAGATGATGAGATCCTGAGTGAAACTACATGACAGAACTTAAACCAGAACCTACCAGTTAAGCCACACATGGATTCCAGACTATCAGAAACTGTGTGAGATAATATTCGTTTTGTTTTAAGCTGCTGAGTTCTGGGGTAATTTGATCTGCAGCAATAGATGACTAACTAATAAACCTTTCTAAACTAGTTTAGTGGCTTTAGCACCAGGAAGAGATAAGGAAAAGGGTAAAGGGACAAAAGGGGACAAGAGAACATCTTTCGGAGGGAGCAGATTTCCTAATGAAGTAATTATATCTTCAACCATTCCCCACATCCCATGTAGTATGGAGACTCTTGACCTGTCTTCCCAAGTTGGGAGACTGCACAGAAGTGCCCGTGAGGTAGACGAGTGACTCTAGAACCTGGAGCGTGTACTCCCTCCTTTTCTGGAGTTAACTTACTGGCATTTGGCAACTCACAGAGAGGCCCAGCATAGTGCTATTACAAAGTGTTGTGGGGTGACACACCTGGGCACAGAGGGGATGGTGGCTCCTCCTCTTGGATTTCATAAAAGGAGACCCAGGAAAGTCCCACCCTCCTGGATAAAGGTAGACTGACTCAGGAGAGCGATCCCAGTTGACCAAGTGTTCTGCTGTGTTTGAAATGGCTGAGGCTCCGAGAGCTTGACCACCTGTCTTCAAGGGTCCACCCAGCCTAGGACCTTGGACAGAGACAGACTGCCTGGGCCTTCACCTATATACCAAGCATGGCATAGCAGCTGAATCCTACCTAGAACCCCACATAGGTGGATCCAGCCAACCATGCAGCTACCGACAGACCCTAAGAGCCTAGTCAAACAGAGAAGCATGGCCTGGCAGAGAAAGGAAAGGTCTGACTTCTCCACTTCCCACAAGGGGGCTCTTGGAACAGGCATGGAGGGCTGCGAGGAGGAAAGGAATGGGTACCAACAGACAACATTGTCTTCTGTTTCCCAAGCCCAGGGCAAGGGCTCTGAACTGGATGGTGGTAGAAAATAACAATATGTGAATGTGAGAGAATGTTTCCTCGAAATGAAACTATTTTAAGTTGGAAGTGGCCAAACACAGCTGATATTTATAAGATTGGGCTAACTTCAGTCTTTCCACGGCTGAGCATAAACAGGGGATTTTTAGAGACAAGGACGTAAGTTATAAAAATAAAGCCGACCTCTTGTTGGTACATGGCTAAGTGGTGTCTAGTCAATTAAATCTTCTAAATAAATGAGCAATGAGACCTGAGGCATATATTCTACTTCCTCTTGAATGTTAAGCTGGTCAAGTCCCCTGTCAGGCACACTGCACTCTTTCAAGACCTTCCATAATTATAAATACAGTTATTTTTTAATTGTTTAGAATCTCCTGCTCCTTGTAAATACTATTCCTTCTTCGACTCTAGACCAGCTGTCCGATGGAAATTCCTGTGACGATGGAAACGTCCTGTATCTGCACTGTCCAATATAATAGCCACTCACCACACTGAACTACTTCTAAACTGCCTACTGAGCACTTGAAAAGTAACCAGTGCAACGGTGGGAATGACTTTTACGTTTTATTTCGTTTTAATTAGTTTACATGTAAATGGCCATATGTAGTTAGTGTTAGCACATTGGACAATGCAGTTTGAGATGGAGTTGTACCTATTTCTTTCTACTGAACTTTTGGAAATCTGGTTTCCTAAACTTGGGGCACATCTTGGTTTGGTTGTTTTCTACAGCAAACTCCCAAAAGGCAGGTTCAAGCTTTCTGACTCTTCCATACCACCCACCAATTCTTTCTGATGTGTTCTCAGAACCAAATTTAGAATAGCATTTATAATCATGTTCACAGCGGGAAAATTTGACACAGACTGGATATCGGATCATTTTAAGGAATTACTAAAATTGCATGCTGAAATATTTACAGACAGAAGGATGTGATGTTTGTGCTTTGCTTTAGTTAATGGACTGGGGGAGTGGATGGAGGGAAGAAGACTGGTTGATAACTGTTGAAGCTGTGTGAGGGGTTCATGGGCAGCCTTTACATTAGTCTCTCCACTTTACATGCTTGTAAAGTTTTTTAACAAAAAAATTAAGAGTCTTTAACAACATGGGAAAGTACTCATATTATCAAGTGGAATGGGGAAAAAGCAAGATACAAAATGATAAATATACAATAAAATGAGGAATTTATAGGACTAGAAGGAAATATGGAATGAATGTAGTGCAGTGGTTAGAATCCAGATGGCTGAGTTCGAATTCTAGCTGTAACACCGACTTGGCTTGGGGAAATTTTTCAGCTTTACTAAACCTCAGTCTCCTCATCTACAAAATGAGGATCTTACTAGAATGCACATCTTAAAATTGCTGTGGTGATTAAACGAGCCTATTTATGAAATACTTAGCCAGCACCTGGCACACAATATGAGTCCCAACTTATATCTGGGCAAGTGGTTGTTGTTGCACCACCATATTATCCAATTTTCCACAAAAGAGATGTCTTCTTTTTCTGATTCAAGGAGGAAAACGATTTTTTAAAAAAATAAAGAAACAGCTTGTTCCATTGTTACTTTTGTGTTCCGAGAAAATGTTAACAAAGTAAGTTAATAGTTTATCAGATGTTCTAAATTTTAGCAAAAGGAGAATTTCCGCTTATGTCTGGGTATGTGGAATTCCCCATGAAAACCCAGTTTCATGCTTTGTGATACGTATTAGGAAAGCACCCTCTGGACGGTTCCTCTGGTCTGGGGGACGGGGGGTGGGTAGAGTGGGGTCTTGCTTCTGTGATTCTCCTCATTATTTCTGGCCCAAAAGCTCTCCACCGTCCCCTGATGGACAGACCTTCTTTGCAGATGATGCTACATAATTTTCCCTTTCTTCAGATTTGCATCTTTAAATAACATATATCAATCCATCGTCACTTTCTAGTTATGAATCTTCTTCAACTGGTGCTTATGAAATTATATTTTTCTTCTTCCAATAGCATGAAAATTTTTCCTCATCCATTCCCTATACCCTTTGCCTTTGGAAATAGACAATGTAAGACCATAAATAAGGCTCTGGTCCAGTTGTCTTTATTTTTCACTCAAGAATAATAGCGTTATCTCTGTCATCCTGTTTCTGTCTTTATCACAGATGCTGTTTTCCATTTTCTTCTCAACTATCAGTGGTAGTAAGTCAACTGAAACTACAATAAACAAGAGAGATAACAAGGGAAGGAGGGAGGATATTGGCTCACAGAATGAAAAGTTGAAGGGGTAGGGTTAGCTTCAGACATGGCTAACTCCAGGTGTTCTCATATTTTCAGGAATTTGTCTCTCTCCATCATTAGGCTCTGCTTTCTGCTGTGTTGATTTCATTGTCAGTCTCATCAAGGCAGGGTGGCATTCAGCAGCTCCAAGCTTATAAACTATCACTTAGCCACTCTGATAAAGAAAGAAAGCATACCTTTTCCCCAATCATTTGAACAAAGTCCTAGACACAGTTCTCCTCAGTCCAGATTGGGTCATGCGGTCACCTCTGAACCAGTCATTGAGATTTTGATAGACCTTCTGGAGCCAAAGGATGGCGTCAACGCTCTTTGGTCACATAGAGTGTGAGTAGAAGATGGATGGTTTCCCTTCAAAGATAAGGAGGCTGTTAAAAGAAGATAGCAAATGGATGCTGAGCAAACAAAAAGAACAGCTGTCCACTCTGCATCCCATTACAATCTTTTTAATGCCCTTTGATGCCATTCGGAAATCTCCTGCCAAACACATTCTTCCTTGTCTTTGTGGCACTCTGTCCTTTGTCGTTTCCTCATATTCTGGTATCTTGGGCTCTTTCCCAGGAAATGAAATCCTCTTCAACACCATCAACATCACCAGCTGTTCACTCCCAGTGTTCTCTCCTTTCTCTTCCAAAGTCACAGCCGTTAGATGGGTGAAAAGATGGAATGCCACCTGTATTTTCAAATCCTTCAAAGTCCTTATCAGAACTTTAAAACTTCCAGAGATATATCTCAGATTTCTTTTGATGGCACCATTTATCTGCACGTGAATCAGAAGAAGCAGGCGATGGCTGGAGATTCCATGCAAATATTCCATCACATGGTATTTCTGGGCTCCAGTAACACAGTACCCCTCCAAGAACACAGCTGGTCTCAGAAGGGAGTCACCTCATTCAGGGAATGCACCAGGATTTTTTTTTCCCACCCAGTTGTGGTCATTTCTTCAATGTGTATACACTAAAGTACCTGGCATGGTGCTGAGGACACTCTAAGATATTTAATGATGCATGTCCTGTTTGCATTCTTGCTCTATAAGTATCCTTAAAAAGTATCCTTAAAAAGTATTCTTGGTCCGGCCCCGTGGCTCGGGCGGTTAGAGCTCCGTGCTCCTAACTCCGAAGGCTGCCAGTTCGATTCCCACATTGGGCCAGTGGGCTCTCAACCACAAGGTTGCCAGTTCAATTCTTCGAGTCCCGCAAGGGATGGCGGGCTGCGCCCCCTACAACTAGCAACGGCAACTGGACCTGGAACTGAGCTGCGCCCTCCACAACTAAGATTGAAAGGACAACAACTTGACTTAGAAAGAAGTCCTGGAAGTACACACTGTTCCCCAATAAAGTCCTGTTCCCCTTCCCCAATAAAATCTTTTAACAAACAAACAAAAGTATTCTTTTGGGGGCACCTGGTTAGATCAGTTGGTTACAGCGCGGTGCTCTTAACAACAAGGTTGCTGGTTTGATCCCCACTTGGGCCACTGTGAGCTGTGCCCTCCACAACTAGATTGAAACAACTACTTGACTTGAATCTGATGGGTCCTGGAAAAACACACTTAAATAAATAAAAGGGTTTTTTTTAAGTTTTTTTTTTTTTTAAGTTTTTTTTTTTTTTTAAATAAAAGTAACTAAGCTGAAGATGCAATCTAGAAGGGAATAAATACTGGGGACTTTGTAATGTGTTTTTCAAACTCACTGGTGGGTATGTGAGTGTTCATTGTATTTATTACTCAATAGTCTTGTGAAATACTTTATAAGTTAAAAAGTTTGCTGGTTGCAAATGAAGTTGACAAACCAAAAAGCTAATCTGATCATGTGACTCCCCACCTTGGTTCCCCACAGCCAACAAGATGACATGCAAGCTCCTTGCCTGTCACACAAGGCCCACGATATGGCCCCGTCGTCCTCCTTCCCACTTGTTATGGAATGAATGTGGGTGTCTCCCAGCCCTTTAGAATTTATATGTTGAAGCTCTTCACTCCCAATGAGACTATTTTTGGAGGTGGGGACTTTGGCAGCTGATTAAGGGTCAACGAGTTCATGAAGGGGGGGCCCCCATGACTGGTAGTACTGTCCCTGGGAGAAGCGGAAGAGAAAACAGAGCTTTCTCTCTGTCATGTGAGGACACAGTGAGACTCTGCAAGCCAGCAAGAGAGGTCTCACCAGCAACTGAATCTACAGGCACCTGGGTGTTAGACTTCCTACCCAGCCTCCTGAACTGTGAGAAATAAGTGTCTATTGTTGAAACCACCCAATCTGAGGTATTTTATTATAGCAGCCTGAGCTAAGACACCACCCTCCCTCCCACAGCCATCACTTCAGGCATCTTGAATTACTCCCAATTCCCTGAATGTGTCATCTTCTATCTCAGCTGGGTGCTTTGGAGTCTGTCTTCTCTCCCTTTTGTCACATGGCGAAATCCTATTTATTCATTGTATTGGGTAGAGCAGGCTAACAAAGAGATCCCAGAATGCAGTGGATTAAAAAATAGAAGTTTCTTTTTGCTCACATGGCAGTTCTGAGATGAGCAGTCCAGGTGACTGGGAAGCTCTGCTCTAGCGGTCCTTAAGAAACCCAGATTCCTTTCAGTCATTGCTCTGCCAGCCTCCATGCCCTCATGGTCATCTGTAGGACTGCAGCTGGTTCACCACCACATGCAGATACCACGTGCAAGAAGGAGAATGCACACTGGGTTGTTTCGAAGTCCAGACCCAGAAGTGGTCCACATCATTTCCACTCATTCTACTGGTAATAACTTAGTCACATGATCACAACTAACTGCTGGGAATGCTGGGAAATGTAGTCTCTAGTTAAGCATCCAGGTGGCTGCCTATACTTCTCTTATAATGGAAGAATGAATTTCAACAAATTGAAGTTCAGACCTTGGGTCTTCTGGATAGCCTTCTCTGTCCCCTAATCTCTCTGTCTAGGTTAGATCTCCCTCTTGCAAACACTTAGTGCATTATATAGCAGTTATCGCAGTGGTTGTTTCTCTCTCGACTTTACCCAACCCCCTGCCCACAACTAGACTATGAGCACATTGGGTGTGGCCCTGTATCCTCAATGCCTGGCACTTACTAGACATTGAATACAGTTTGAGTAAAAGTAGGGAGGACCCGTTACTTAATTTGCAGGGCCCAATACAAACAAAAATGTAGGACTTCTTTTTTTTTTTTTTTTAAGATTTTATTGGGGAAGGGAACAGGACTTTTATTGGGGAAGAGTGTGTACTTCCAGGCCTTTTTTCCAAGTCAAGTTGTTCTATCAATCTTAGTTGTGGAGGGTGCCGTTCAGCTTCAAGTTGTTGTCCTTTCAGTCTTAGTTGTGGAGGGCACAGCTTAGCTCCAGGTCCAGTTGCTGTTGCTAGTTGCAGGGGGCACAGCCCACCATCCATTGCGGGAGTTGAACCGGCAATCTTGTGGTTGAGAGGATGCACTTCAACTAACTGAGCCATCTGGGAGCTCAGCGGCAGCTCAGCTCAAGGTGCCGTGTTCAATCTTAGTTGCAGGAGGCAGAGCCCACCATCCCTTGCGGGACTCGAGGAGTTGGACTGGCAACCTTGTGGTTGAGAGCCCACTGGCCCATGTGGGAATCGAACCGGCAGCCTTCGCAGTTAGGAGCGTGGAGCTCCAACCGCCTGAGCCATCGGGCTGGCCCAATGTAGGACTTCTTGTTCAAAAATGAGTAAGACTTTTAAGAAGACGACAGAAGGGCATTAAACCAAACATGGGTCCTTCTGAATGCAGATCCCTTGCACCGGCACAGCTCACACCCCCATGAAGCCAGCCCTGAAAGTGAATAAATAAATGAATTGAATAGCCTAAATCATCCTTCATAAGAAAAGCCACATATCTGGCATGTACTCTTATGCCATTAAGTAGAGAGAAATCAAATCATGCTTGTGAATATGTAAGAAGTAAATCTTTGCTGTCCCTAAAGGCTAAACTTAATAGAGGTCATGTTGATGCTGAGGGCATATCCCGTTTCCCACTGCCTTGTCACTTGGGGGGAGGGAACGGGGGACACAGCAGCAGCTGGTGGGCTGCGAGCTCCCTAACAATCCAGATGCATAGCATCTCGCCTTCCTCTCACCTCCTACAGGGTCTCCTTTCAGCAAGTCATCGCAGCAGCAGCGGTAGTCACATGGTAATTTTTTTTACAGCCTCAGAGACTCCTGGGGTTGGGGAGACCTTAGAAGTCATTGCCAAACAGTTCTCTAGCATCTGCTCAAACACCTCCAGTGACAGGGAACTTCCTACCTCCCCGGCCAGCTCCTTCTGTTTTTGACAGCTCCGTGGATGGAGTTCTTCCTCAAGTTGAGCCAAAACCTCCTTCCTCCTGACTTCCACCCGCTGGCTTGGAGCCACACAGAGGAATTGTAATATGGCTCCCATGCCCTTCAGGTGTTTAAAGGGCTCTGATGTTCACCTGAAAGCAGAGATGGCCAACAAGCAGCACAGGTGGAATACAGGCCACAGATGTATTGTGCTTGGCCTAGGAAAGGTCGAATATTTTTTTTGGTTGGTTGCCAACAATGAAAAATCTGGAGGGCTCATGTAAAATGTGAAATCCAAGCCTCTAAAACTTGGAAGCTCTGGCAACATGATCCCACAGTCCTACTTGTCACTAAGGATGCTAAAGAATGGATATTGGGTAGGCAACTGCCACTCTCCAGCACAGCCTGCTGCTTTGGTACTTGCTATCCACGCATACGCATTTCACTTACTGTCACAACCCTGACATTGACAAAAATGTTAATGTGCCCCATCTCCCTACCATAGGCATAGCCTGCATTGCAACCCCAAGTTTTTAAATTAGTTTCAGGGAAAGTTATTTAAAGAGGGATGAGTCCCTCTTCACCTTGTTTTCTTCCTGCTCAGAATGTAGAGGTGTTAACTGGTTCTCCAGTACCTACCTTGTGACCATGACACAACCTTGAGGATAGATGCCACATGTAGAGATGTTGAAACAGATAGCAATATCCTGGTTCTTAAATATCACTCAAAAAGCATAAGCAATAAAATAAAAAAATCAATTAGACTTGAGCAAAATTAAAAACTTTTGTGCTTCAAAAAAACTCTCAAGAAAGTGAAAAGACAACCCACAGAATGGGGGAAATATTGCAAATCATTTTCCTGATAAAGGACTTCTACCCAGAATATATGAAAAAGTATTACAACGCAATTAAAAATATTTTTTAAAACCCAATTTTAAAAATGTGAATTGACGTTTCCCCAAAGAAGATATACCGATGGCCAATAACCACATGAAAAGATGTTCAACATCATTAGCCAACAGGGAAATGCAAATCAAAACCATAAAAAGATACCACTTCATACCCACTAGAATGGCTAGAATAAAAAATAACAAGTGTTGGCAAGTATGCGGAAAAATTGGAACCCTTGTGCATTGCTGGTGGAAATGTAAAATGGTGCAGCTGCTGTGGCAACCAGTTTGACTATTCCTTAAAAAGTTAAACATAGAATTACCATATGATCCAGCAATTCCACTCCTAGGTGTATATCCAAAAGAAAGAAAGGCAGAGACTCAAACAGATACTTTTATACCAATGTTCATAGAAGTATTATTCACAACAACCGAAAGGTAGAAGATGAATGGATAAATAACATGTGGTATATACGTACAATGGAATATTATTCAACAATGAAAAAAGATGACATACTGATACATGCTACAACATGGATAAAACTAGAAAACATTATATTAAGTGAAAGAAGCCAGTCATGAAAGACCACATATTGTATGATTCCATTTACATAAAATGTCCAGAATAGGCAAATCTATAGAAACATAATGGAGATTACTGGTTGCCAGGGAATGGGAAAAGAGACGTCAAAGGGAGTAACTGCTAATGGACACAGGATTTCTTTAGGTATTGATAAAAATGTTCTAAATTTAGACTGTGGTGATGGTTACTCAACTCTGTAAATATACTAAAAATCATTAGATTGCATACTTTAAGTGGGTGAATTTTATGATATGTAAATTATATCTCAATAAATCTGTTTTTAAAATAGACAGGCTGGTGAAAAGAACACGCATCTATCTGCACCAATTTCAACAATTATTAATTTGAGGCCAGTTTCTTGGAGCTACTCTCACGTGCTCTTCCCCCACTCCCATATTATCTTGAAGCAGATCCCAGACATCTCGTAAGCCAGAATTTAAAGCCAGAAAAATCCCATGGTGTGGTTAGCTGGTTGCATTGTTCCTAGCTGTGTGGCATCCAAACTTGGCTCTTCAGACTTCTTGGGCATGTTGCAAATGGTATAATACCTCATAATAAATCCTTTTCTGCTTAAATTTTTCTGCAACTAAGAATCTCAACTGTTGTATCCACAATTGAGATTGACCTTTAGTGCGTAGTCATCCACAGAAGGTGTTTTGATGGAGCTGTGGTATCTAAAAAATAGTGTCAGAGAATTTTCCATCCTAATGAAAACCTCCTGGGAAGCCCAGAAGCCTTCTGGAGACCATGTGTAAATTTAAGGCTGTTCATAGGTGAGGATGGATTGGAGGAGGGGGCATTCCGTCCTAGGGGAAACCCCAGTAATAAAGAACAGATGCCTATTCATAAGATTGAACATGGTTCTCTATTGTCTTGGATTCTGACTCCCTTGGATTCTGAGTCCCTGAAGAGGAACCTGCCTCCTTCCCTGAATAGTCGTGGGTGAAATCATCATCCCTCCTGCCCTTGGGAGTTGGCTGTCTCATCATCTCTTGTCATATCCTCAGCAATGGACTGACCTACCAGCTCCTCCTGGTACCTTGAATAAGCTAGGTAGGCTCTCGTTCACATCTTCACCCTGCCAGGTTCTTAATGTAAACTAGGATCAGCAGTCTTAGGAAGCCCTGGGCTTGGGTCCCAAGGGGCCTGTGTTCAATTCCCAGTTCTGACTCTTGTGAACTGCAGCAACCGTCAGCAGCATACTTGGCCTTTCTCTCTCTCTTCTCTCTCTCTATCTCTTACACACACACACACACACACACACACACACAGAGTGATGAAGCAAGTTCCCATGTTAAAAGCTATCGTATGGAAAGGCCCATATGGCAAGGAACTGAGGCGGGGTGGGGGGGTTCCCTCCAGCCAGCAGTCATCGAGGAACTCAGTCTTGAGTCCAACAGGCTGTAAAGAACAGAATCTCCTGCCAATGATCAGTGACTGGGCTTCGAAGCAGACCTTTTCCCAACTGCACCTAAGGTGACGTTGGCCCTGGCCAACATTTTGGTTGAAGCCCGTGGGACACCCTGAGCCAGAGGATCCAGCCAAGCCTCACTGGGATGCCTGACTTCACAGCAACTGGAGTCACAAAATTTCAGAGCACTTGTGACGCTCAGTAGGTAACTGATGCAACCTCTGCCTTGCCGTCTCCCCGAGGTGTAACCTTCGTCTGTGCCTTACCCTGCCAGCACCAGATTGAAGGTCTCTACTAAAAGCTCCTCAGGAAAGATTGAACATCTTTACACAAAGATACATTAGAGCATAGCCCAGGGCGATTATGCTGCCAATAGTGGGAAATGGGCTTATTCTTTTAGAAAGTACATTGTCAACCAGGGGCAATTTTGCCAACAAGGCGGTAACAACTGGGTCATGGGAGGTAAAAGAATTGCATCCTTTTTATGTAGAAAGCACAGATATGTGTACAATACTCAAACAGATACACAATATATCTGCTATTAAAATTGCATGGGATAGGGAAGGGGTGATAAAGAAACAAAGGTTGAGCAAACATTGTGTCAGGATGACAAATCTGGCCGCCCCGTGCTGGTTGGAGTGCTGTGGGAGAGAATGAGAGCAGAAGCATTTGAAAGCAGTACAATAAATAAAGAAGGAACTATTAAAAAAGCTTCCAGAAGCCCCGTTAGGGGTCTGCTTCTCCTGGGGGTGCTTTGGCCCCCTGCATTTCCACCGTCATGGAACTTAGCGCACTGATTTTAATTTCCTTGTCAGTGAATGTGTGGAGGGCACGGACTGAGCCACCACAGCCTTGACACACAAAAGGAAGTCAGAGAAAGTCCTTTGTCCACAGTGTGCCTTGGGCTGTCTCTCTCCAGGCTCCAGGATACTCAGTCGGTACAAGTGGCCCTGCCCCACTCCAGGCGCCACCCTGGACAGCTCCGCTCTGCTCTGCCCTGGTACACAGGCGGTTGCTTCTCAGCTCCAGACTGGTTTGGGAAAGAGCTTCTCCTCCTCACCGTTCTGGGGTCATGCAAAGTTAAAGATGCTTCTTTGCGGTTCACATATGACCTTCCTCAGGGAAGAGCCACTGTGCTGCACCCAGAAACTTCAGGCCCTATCGCTGAGCCCAGCTCCTCAGGCCAGACTCCGATTCTCTTTCCACAGCCCCCTGGTCTGTGCCGAGGGTCTTCCTTCCGGTGGCCTGCCCGCCCAGTTCACTAGACTCTCCTGGGTAGAACTAAACCCCAGTTGTCCCATAGCTTGTTGTCCTGTCTCAAGATAATTTCTCAGCCCCTGTGTTAAGTGATGGGTGCAAATCAACCCTAGGATGAGTCAGGGACTCTGATCTCAGTCCTGGTGACTCTGACCGTGAAGCTTCCATTCCCCAATGACCACCACAATTTGAACATGTAATTCTGGACAATCTAAAAGAGCTGATTACTTCTGGGTACTGCTTCATGGACAGGTTCATCACTGAGACAGATAAGTATAGGTAGACAATCAAACAACCGCATGACAACTAACGCACGGGAGCTTGAGGTGGGAATCAGGACAAATAAGACCTTAGAGGTGAGCGAGCATCCACCTTTGTCCTTGTCTGAAGACTCAGTCTGCCCTGACTCAGATCAAATAGCTTGGCCCCGGCACTCACTGGTTGTGTAGCCTTGGGCAAGTGTATTCATTTCTCTGTGCCTCAATTTCCACATCAATAAAACAAGGATAATAGTGGTACCTCTTCAAAAGGTGGTTGAGAGGATAGACTAGGTGATTACATGTAAAACACTTAAAACATGTTTAGCCAACAAAGGAACAAGACAAACAAATAAAGAAACCGTAACTCATAGACACAGACAACAGTTTAGTGATTCCCAGAGGGTAAGGGGGGAAGGGGATGGTAGAAGAGGGTAAAAGGGGATCCAATATATGGTAATGGAAGAATGGATTCTGGGTGCAATATATAGATGATGTATTATAGAATTATATACTTGAAACCTATGTAGTTTTGTTGACCATTGTAACCCCAATAGATTTTAATTAAAAAAAAAAATGCTGCCTATCATACAGTAAGTGCTCAATAAATGGGTCCTATCATGTCAAGCACTCTCACACATCCCGAAGTCATTCTTCTCACCCTTCTTCCTTGCTGTTAGAAGTGGCTTCCCATGTTAGCTTTCAGAAATGCTGGAAATTCATTTCCCAGCAAAAGATAGCCATGGGCCAGTTCTGGCCAATGAGAAGGAAAGAGAAATCTGTGGGAGTCGTCTAAGAAATGTTTCCTCCTTGATAAGAGAGACGTGCCAAAAGATTCCTCTCTTTCCATGCTTTCGGTGCTTTGGGGTAAAGATGTGATGCTTGGAGCTGAAGCAGCCTTGTTGCCACTGTGAGGGAAGAGTCACATGGATTGCAGAGACTTATACTCAATGCCTTGATATCACTGATAACTGATATCAGTAATCCTACCCTTCTTTCTGCCTTCTGTTTACCTAGGACAAATTCAACACCTCTCATTTTAAAGCTATTATAAGTTTTAGTTTCTGTTACTTATAACCAAAGTATTGTATGTGTTTAAAAAGTAGCTTAAGTAATATTCTAAGCTAAGAAATCCTTACAACATAACACAGCCTGTGGCAGAAGTATTGTTCCCGCTTCACAGGTGAAGAAGCTGAAAGCAATGTGACAGGAGTTTTGAAGATATGTAACCTAATTTAATCCTCATAAAAAGCCCTTAAGGTAGGTTTTATCTCTATGTACAGATTTCGTCACAAGTGTAAAAAGTTAAATAATGCCAATTTGACACAATTAATAAACAGAAGAGTCAGGACTTGAATCCAGGTCTCCCAAATCTAAATACAATGTTCTTCCCAAAGTTCTTTGGTGGTATTGCTCAGCACCAAAACCCTTATGGGCATTTTACTCCACTGCCAATGTTGAACGAGTAAAAATTTGGTAACCCTAATTCAGGTCATGTCAACCTGAACATAATTATGTTCATTGCTTAGAACGTGCACTTGCTAACTAAATATTAGCCATAATAAAAAAGAATGGAGGTGACAGCTGGATGAAATTCACAGTCCAAGACCCACGTGCCAATGTATATTTTTGTCTTTAGGCTCTCAGAGAATTTATAGTCCCGATCCACACTTCAATTGGTAATTGCCCAGCGTCTGTTCTTTTTAAATCTGTATTATTTTTTATTCTCTCCCAGATGTTGGGTTGAGCCCCATTGATTTCAGGATTTCAGTGAGAGGTTCAGCTGCCGGGTTTGGGAAGTGTCCATGTTTTGTATCTTTCCAGTCCTTCAACTTGAATTTATGATGAGGTTTTGATGAATAGTACCCTCTCCCCGCCCTGCCCTCTTTGCATGTGTCTGAGTCTGCGATATCTTTGGTCTAATTATGCGGATGTGTCTCTTGTTGGAAAATTTATGTGATAACTGTTGCCAAGAACTAGGACCAGGGGTGTGTAGTCTAAACATCCTTGACTCCACTCTCTGCAGTGTATCCATAATGCAGCCGGGGAGACCAGGTAGCTTGTTAATTTAGGGCTCTAGCAGGTTGAGAAATTGAGAAAGTGTCAGCCCTGCAGTGAATTGCAGACATATCAGGGGAATCAGAGATGTGGAAAGCCAATCAAGATTATGATTGGCAGAGGGAGGGGACAGGTATAGGAATAGATGGGTGAGAAAAGATGGGACCTTACAGCCTGAGCCTTTGTCACTGTCTAATAAACTTGGTTAAGTTCACTCACTTCTTGGCTTTCCAACTTGATTTTAAGTTCCCTGAAGTCAAGAGCTATTCTAGTGAGATCTCTTACTGTATAACAAATCACTCCAATATTCAGTGGCTTAAAGTAAAAATCATCATTTTATTATCTCTCATCATTTCTGCGGGTCGGGAATTCAGGAAGCTTTCAGGTGGGCAGTGCTGGCCTTGGTCTCATGCGATTGCAATCAGACAGTGGCAGGAGCAGCTGGGGGCTGGCTGGGCATCTTGCTTCCAAGAGCTTCAGGGCCTCTCCATGTTGGGGACATTGGCCTTTCTCACAGCGTGGCGGCCTCAGGGCAGTGGCACCTCTCATATCTGAACACTTCGGAAGCGAGTTTTCCATACAGATGGCAGCTGTATGGTTTGTTCTTCCATCCTCTGTTGATCAAAACAGGTACAAATCCCACCTAATTTCAAGAAAAGGAGACATAGACGCACCTTTTGATGGAAGGAATGTCAAGGTTACATTGTAAGAAGAGCTCCTGGGATGAGAGAGAGGCCGATTGGAGCAAGTGCCATCACAGTACCCTAGCCTTTCATATCTGCTTATTGAGTATTTCTTTTCTCCCTCTCCCACAGGGCCTGTCACTGAGCTGACATTACCGTAAGTGCTCAATGGATGCTGACGACTTCATGCAATTCCATGCAACAAACTATTTATGCAGTACCTGCTCTTCATTCATTTTGCAGATTGCTCACTGAGCACAACCTAGCCCTGGTCGCTGTGTCAGGCATAGGACACTGGAGTAGGCACAATTACCTGCTCTCATGGACACTATTGCTTACAGAGAGAGGCCAGCGGTTACTGAATTATCAAAGAAATACAATGGGATAAATTGTGAAGGGGGGATTGAAGGCATGGAGTTAGAAGTTGACTATTTACCAGGGCAGAAAGTGAATGGCTCACATTTCAGGGTGGGCATGGCCAGAGAGGGCTTCCCTGAGGAATCTGCTTGAGGAGGGAGATTAAGAGCCATGTGCCCGGTGCAGCCACTCAAGGAAAGCCAGGGAGGCCTGGCCTTGGTGGGCAGAGTGCACAGGCCTGGCAGGCTGGGGCTCGTGGAGGTGACTCATGAGAATGTTACCGTCTTCCTCATGGGGGACTGTGGGGTCCGTCAGGGCTCAGCCTGGAAAGTGGAAGCCACTCAAGGTATTTAGGGGACCAAACAGTTTATTAGAGGGAAATAGATGTGTGGGAAGGAAGGTCCTTTAGGAAATGCCCAAGTGTGAGGGTTACAGGGGATGGCGTCACCAACCTTCTCAGCAGCTGGCAGCACGGGAAGTGGGTAAGCTCAGGAAGGTGAAGGGAAAAAGGAACGTCGCTGCGGGATGAGTCCAGTGCTGCTGGTCAGTGATGCTTCCTGTTGCTCTTTTCTCTTCCAAATCTCACGCCAATGCCTCTCACTGGCACATCCTGGAAAGGGAACCATACTGACCAGGGATTCCGGGACAGGATGGACCAGGCAGAAGCTCCCTCTCTGTGTCCCCACAAGTAGAACTGTGCCCAGAGCCCGCACTACGGTGAGGTGAGGGAGGATCCTAGCCTGCAGAATTTAAGGAGGAGCCCTCAAGCCTCCCCTGCATTTGCACAACCCGGAGAGCACTGCCTCCCAAAAGTTTGTTCCCCAGTCCCAGTCCTGTGTCAGGTGGATTTGGAACTACATCCTGATTTGGAGAAGCAACTGTAGCAAAAGCCTCTGGGTCAAGGAAGCTCTCTGGAGAGAGCGATGTCTGAGAGAGGTCTGGCCAGGTGGAGGGAGGAAGTCTTCTGAGGAAAGAGAATAGAATGCAGAACCTCCCAGAGACCTGACAGGGCCTGGCTCATTAGCAGGACTGAATGATTGCTGACTGTTCCCTTAGTCTCACTGGGGTCTGGCATTTGCTCATGCCTTCTAACTGATATGATACAGAACTGGTATTCTCCTGGGTGGTGAGTGACTCACTGGAACCATAGAAACATGAAGAACAGGGGTGGGGACTACCCCTCTGTGGAAAAGTGGAGGGAGACCTATCAGTTCCAGTGGATAATGGCTCAGGCAACAGCTGGTGAGGCTGCACCCAGGGTCCCTCTGTCTGTGTGGAAAATTGGGAGAAATGAAGAAGGAAACAGGCTTCTGTACACAGTTGCGGGACATTAATTCTCTATGGTAGCAACCACTTCCAATCTCCTCTGCTAACACCACCCCAGTCTAAGGCACCCTAAACTGCCACCTGAATTGTAACAACAGCCTCCTAATGGGACCTCCTGCTTCTGTCCCCGTGCCCTACAACCTACACAGCAGCCAGAACAATCTAGTTAAATGTAGATAAGATTATGTCCCTAGCCTCCTTCCTATTTACTCGGAATAAAAGCCAATGTCCTGTAAGTTGCCTGTAAGTCCTGCATGGTCTGACCTCCCTGTCTTCATAGGCATCATAATTGACTTTATTAAGTAGCTGTTTCGCCCCACCCCCTCTAGACTGGAAACTCCACAAGGGCAGGGATGTTTGCTTGTTTTGTAAACTGCTCTTTTTCTTTAACATGATGCTGGTCAAGTAAATTAGAGCCATGGATCTCTAATTTATAGTCTCTGCCTTTGTGTAAAGAGCAGTGGCCAGGTTTTGAATGCACCCTAAGAGAAGACAAGGCCCTGAGAAGGGGTGTGGAGTGGGCATCTAGATGGGGACACCAACCGCCCTTGTTGACATCCTCGGTGACGGCCACTAGGCGGCGCTCACGGACTCCTTCCCTCTGATCGCACGTGGTCACTCCATTCCTATGGAGGAAACGCATTGAAGTCAGGCGCAGACAGGAGGCATATCTGGTGTGACAAGCAAAGTGGTCCAAGGCTCTTGGATTCATGTGGCCAGGTCGCTTCAGACTTCTCTTGGGATTTCTCTTGCACCCTCCCTATGGTGGGATTTCTCTGGTTGGATTCCTGCCTCTCAAACCCTAGGTGCCCCAATGCACCGGGGCAGTGACCACCTGCAAAAGCAAAGCAGAAGCAGAGCGAGACCAGGAATGGGAGGAAAGGACAGGAAGGCTCAAGCTGGAATTATGACCAGGAGCTTCCGTGTACACATCGGAGTGATGGAATATCTGCTCTGTGGACCAATATCAGGGGACGAGCCAATTGTCAAGAATAGCTAGACTTGGGAGCCTAGCCCTTCTGTCTCATGAGGAAGTTGGTATCTCCATTTCTGTCTATGAGGACAAGAGACCCAGAGAAGTGACAAACCCAAGACCACACAGTTATGAGTTGTGGGATTTGATTCAAACCAGGGCTATCTAATGCAAGGGCCCACGTTCTGTCCACCCTGTGGTTCCATCCCCAAAGAATGTGTAAGTGAATCATAAAAGAATCAGATTTGGAGGACCAGAAGGGCCCTTTAGAGTCACATTTAAGCTTCTCTCTCTCTCTTTTCTTTTTTTGGTTTTATTTTTGACACCTTTCTTTATTGCTTCTGACTATCGGTCACCAGTGAAACGTCCTGTGAACAAAACCAGCAAGGTGTCCCTCCCCTCAAGTCTCTGACCAGCTCTGACTGGAACTCCATCTCTCTGAAACCTATGACCCCGGCCTCTGTCTGACTTCATTCTCTTTCCTTGAGGAGGTCTGTGCTGCGTTTGACTAAAGACTTCATCTTCTCTAGCAATGCGTGCATCTTTTATTTAAAAGGACTTCATTTAGGGAAAAGACACTATACTGAGATTTGAATCAGGATCAGTAAGAAACAAGAGCAAAACTAATGGGAATCCATTCTTGTGAACCCGACGCAACATTTCTCATTCACCCTAGTGAGCCCTAAGAAGAGCAGTGTCAAAGAAGGGTTGTCAGGCCACACCTTTGGGTGTGCTTTGAACAAGCTTCCCTGCCCAGGTTCCGAGGGCTTTGCTCTGAGAATGAGCTAAACACGCCTCTGGCTTCCTCTTCTCGCCAGCTGCAGGCTCGCACGCCTCTCTCTCAGAGCTTTCCAGCTCCTTTGGTCTGCTCTTGTCTGCTAGGCCAAAGGAGACATCACGTGCTGGTGACACTGGAATCAGAGCAATTACAGGCCAGTGCAGATGTGCAGAGGGTGGGTGGTGGGCGTGGGGGTGGGGAGCAGGCCTGGTCTGATCAAAGCTCTCCCACTCGCCTCATTGGCACACTTTAACTCAACTTGCTGCATTACATGAGTTGATAAACCCTCCTTCCAGAAAAAGTCCCCAGAGAAAGCGCTGGCTGTGAATATAATAATCATATTGAGCGAGAAGTTGTTACAGCACCTTTCCTTGAAACGCGATAATCCCATTTCTAATTTACTGATTATGCAATAAGAAAATGTCTTCGGTAATTTCATAAGAAGAGCACATTAGCCTACTTATAGATTGCATGCTTCCTCATGAAACCATGAATAATATCGGTTTCCTTTGATAAATGGAACCCATAAGAAAATCAAGAATAATTACTTTGTTTATTAACATGCGGTGATTAACATTTCAAAAGCAATTTAAATAAATACAGTGCAAATCTGAGATGGGGCCCCAAGGTAGCGATCTGTTTGAAGTAAAGCAACGCTCATTGGAACCTGGGCAATTTTAAATCGTGTTTTCTAAGGTGCTGTCTGTCGCCAACTTATGTACTCGTTAATCAAACCATATCTAAGAATCTCAGGTTATGCTGAATGAGTGGGTCCAGGGTTGCTCCCACAAGTATTTCTTCTCCAAAGGCAGCAGAAAGGGGGCGACAATTGTCCTTCCCCCTGTACATCCTATTCCTCCAGTGACTTCAGTAAGAAAGGTGGGAGCAGAGGGCAAAATCTATTCCACAACAAGGGGTGGATGCCCCTGGGTATTATTCTTAACCTGCTCTGTGCTTTCCAAATTTCCTGTGCTGTGGTGATAGGCTGAATAATAGCCCCACCACCGAAAAATAAAAAAGATATCTACATCTTAATCCCTGGTCTTTGTGAATATGTTACCTTGTTTGGCAAAAAAAAAAGAAGAGGAAGAAGAAGGAGGAGGAGGATGAGGGATGAGAAAAAAGGGGAAAAAAAAAAAGACTTTGCAGATGTGATTAAATGAAGGATCTTGAGATGGGGAGAGTATTCTGGGTTATCCTAGTAGGCCCTAAATGCCATCACATGTATTCTTATCAATAGGAAGCAGAGGGAGATTTCACTACACACAGATGAGGAAGACACAATGTGACCAGAGATGCAGAGATCGGAGGGATACAGCCATAGCCGGGGAACATGCACAGCCAGCAGGGAAGCGGGAAGAGGCAAGGAACAGATTCTCCCCTACAGCCTTTGGAGGAAGCACAGCCCTGATAACACACTGACTTCAGCCCAGTAAAACTGACTTCGGACTTCTGACCTTCCTATCTGTCAGACAATAAATGTGTGTTTTTGTTAGCCACCAAGCTTGTAGTAATTTGTTACAGCAGCCACAGGAGACTTTCATGACTTTTGTCAAGTCTGCATACCAGTAGCATAATTGTCTACTAACATTTTTCTTTTAAATCAATTCTGAGCTAACATAGCTATCTACTTTCACTTTGTGCTAGTACTATGATTCATGAAATCACAAGCATGATACACCCGAAAAATAGTCAGCTTATCATTTTAAATTCTCATCTCTGTGTCCCCTATAATTATCTAATGAAACACCAGACCACCAGGGAAAGTGACCCTCACTTTGTGACACGCTGACCCAGCGTCACACAGCTTGGGAAGAATCCATGGTACATGTGGGCTTTCAAAACTGCTCTGTTAAGTTCAAACTTCACTTGAAAATGATAAGAAAAAGAAAGAATCAGCCCCTTTAAAAATAGAAACCATTTCTCCTGCAAATTTCCACAGAACCAGATTTCAAAATGCAGAATTTAGCAGAATCTTAAATGATCTTGGTAGAGTTACTAACATATTGATAAGGACCCTTAAAGGGGAAGGAGGGAGCAATAGAGTGCACTAGCAGAGAGCAGGATCCAATCGCAGAATCTAGCTAACAATAGTCTTGTTTTCCCTGCCTGAGCCAGACTTGCAGGTCTCCATGTTTTTGTCTCTCTTCTCTGCCTCAGGACAGAGGGACACATGCATAAAGCAGGAATGACTATGAAAGAGAAAGTGCAAGGATTTTTTAATGCTGAGGAATAATGAGGTGGTAGAATTGATAAAGCCTCCAATTGGAGAAGAATAAGTATTAATAAGTTTCCCATGACTCCAACAGGGGAATGGGCAAAGCAGCAAACTTTCATCCCAAAAGTTGGAACTGCCAAAATGGGCACAGATGTGGAGGTCTCTAGCTCCAAAAAGAAAGCCAGGCGAGTCCTGACAAGCAATGGGTACTAACAATTAAATTCTAGAAGGAGCCAGTCCTAGATTCGCACTTACAGTTCCCATTTCTTTAAATATTGTTTTTATCACATGGCATCGGGCATGTAGGAAGTGCTTCAAACATGTTTGATGGAAAAACTGATAAATGAATAGATTCTCTCTTTTAGTTTGTACCTTGCTTCTACTGTTGAGACAAGTAATTTGATAACAAAATTTTACTTTTTAATTCCAACAGGTGTCTAGTTTGGATCATAAGCCTATGATCTAAGGCTCCACCAGCCAAACCTGGAGAAAATCAAAGCCTCTGACCTTACCTAAGTCAGTGGTCACATGTGCCGTCCTGTACCTCTGTGCCTCAGCACGAATCTGTCCCATCTTCTGATTGCCAGTATCACCCCAAGGCTCCAAGAGGAACTCTCTCCCTCCAGATTCACTCAAATGCGGACTCAGGGCTGTGGTAGACTCCTGTGATTTGTACCTTCCCAGCATCGTTCTTCATTTTTCTGGAACTAGTATCCAGGATCTCTCTTTTGGAAGACTTATTTGAAATTGTTCTGTGGAGCCAAGCCAATCCTCTTTGGTTCTAGGAGTGGCCATATATCATGCATTTGGCCAATCAACACATCCCATCTCCTTGGACAAAGTGAATATTGGCGGGGAGGGAGAGGAGTTCAAAGACAGTCAGGCTCAGAACATTTTTTTCAAATGCTGGAAGAAAGAATCTCCATACCTGGGCTAAAGTTGAGTCAATAAGACTGAAGCTGCTGGGTGCCATGGTAATGACAGAGCTTTATGAGATAAAGTTGATACTGAGTTATATCAAAGCAGAAGAAAGCAGAGCTAAGATATAGAGAGATGTCATGACATTGTTGGAAACCCTGGATCCAGCCATGCCTGAACCTCATGTTCCTGTACCATTTATTTATATCAGTCGATATATTATTGTTTTTTCTTTTTTCAGTTGGATTTTCTGTTACTTACACTTAAAAGTATCCTGATAAATTGAGACTGAGATACAAGCTGCACTTTTGTAGGAACAGTACATGTACCTCTGTTAGAGAGGCACATTACAAAAAGGTATGTCTGCCTGCTTTGGCTGGAGCATGGTCAGACTATCAGAGTTCAGCCTAGATTGCTATCCCCACTTGCCCTGTCTGCTGGGTTTCCTGTACAGGTATTAACCTGCACAAGCATACTTGGCAATCCTATGACTCAGAAAGGATTTTCTCCTTGTTGCACCCAGCCTCCAAGATGGCCTCCTATCTTCAACTCCTGGTATTCACAGCCTTTTATTGTCCATTCCAACCCCGCATGGAGCTGACTGTGTAACCAGTAAGATAGTATAGAAATAAGTTGAGTAACTTCGGAAGCTGGTCATAAAAGATACTGCAGGTCTTGGATCACTCTCTCTGGGGGAAGACAGCTGCCATGTCGTGAGGACACTCAAGCAGCCCTACAGAGAGGGACCACAAGTTGAAGAACTGAAGGCCCCTGCCAACAGCCACCACTAGCTCTCCAGCCACATGAGTGCACCATCTTGGAAGTGGTTCCTTCAGCCCCAGTCAAACCTTCAGATGATGTAGCCCATACTGACACCTTGACTGCAACCTCCTGAGAGACACCAAGCCAGAAGAGCCAAGCTCAGCTGCTCTCTATTTCCTGACCTACAGAAACCCTGAGATAATAATTATTGTTGTTGGGGAGATCCAAGATGGCAGAGTAGATAAACACTGTGCCTGCTTCCTTCTGTGAACACATTATAATTACAACTAAACTATAGAACAGTCAAGCTGAAGAATCATCTGAAGTCTAGCTGAACAGAAGTTTTGTAACTAGGGACATAAAGAAGAAGCCATGTCGAGACTGGTAGGAGGGGTGGAGATGTGAAACGCGCTAGCCCCAAACCACCATGTGGTGGTTGAGAACAAGGAGGGATATCTCGGCTGTAGAGTTTCCCCCACAGAGGAGTAAGGGACCCCAGCCACAAACCAGACTCCCCAGTCCAGAGCACTGGTACAGGAAAAGGAGCCCCTCACATCTAGTTGCAAAAACCAATGGGGGGCCAGCCCGGTGGCTCAGGCGGTTAGATTCCCACATGGGCCAGTGGGCTCTCAACCACAAGGTTGCCGGTTCAACTCCTTGAGTCCCACAAGGGATGGTGGGCAGCAGCCCCTGCAACTAAGATTGAACATAGCACCTTGAGCTGAGCTGCCGCTGAGCTCCCGGATGGCTCAGTTGGTTGGAGCGCATCCTCTCAACCACAAAGTTGCCGGTTCAACTCCTGCAAGGGATGGTGGGCTGCGCCCCTCACAACTAGCAACGGCAGCTGGACCTGGAACTGAGCTGCGCCCTCCACAACTAAGACTGAAAGGACAACAACTTGAAGCTAAACGGCACCCTCCACAACTAAGATTGAAAGGACAATAACTTGACTTGGAAAAGAAAAAAAGTCCTGGAAGTACACACTGTTCCCCAATAAAGTCCTGTTCCCCTTCCCCAATAAAATCTTAAAAAAAAAAAAAAAAAGAGAGAGAAGAGAAGAAAAGAAAACACACACACACATTGAAAGTAAAGGGAAGGAAAAAGACATTTCATGAAAATGGAAACAAAAAAAAATAGTTATGGTAGCAATACTTATACCAGACAAAAATCAACTTTGACATGAAGACTATAAGAAGAGACAAAGAAGGACCCAGTAATCCCACTTCAGGGTATTTAGCTGAAGAAACCCAAACGTTACTTCAGGGGGATGTGCGCATCCATATGTTCATTGCAGTGTTGTTTACAATGGCCAAGATGTGGAGGCAATCTAAGTGTCTGTCGATGGACGAATGGATAAGAGGAGATGGTACAGATATACAATGGAATATTGCTAGCCATGAAAGGGAGTGGGTTCTTGTCATCTGTGGCATCATGGATGGACCTGGAGGGTATTGTGCTGAGTGGAGTGTCAGACAAAGACAGATGCAATGAGATTTTTGCTTATATGTGGAATCTGAAGAACAAAATAAACAACCCTCCCCCCCACAAAAAAAAAAAAAAAACAGAAACAAACTCATAGATAGAGAAAACATTTTGGTGGTTGCCAGATGGGAGTGGGGTTGGGAGTGAGTGAAAATGGGGAATGGATTAAGAAGTACAAATTGGGGCTGGCCAGGTGGCTCAGGTGGTTGGAGCACAGTGCTCCTAACGCGAAGGTCACTGGTTCGATTCCCACATGTACCAGTGAGCTGCGCCCTCTATAGCTAAGATTGTGAACAACAGTTCTCCCTGGAGCTGGGCTGCCTTGGGCTACCATGAGCAGCCCGCAGCGGGCATGAGCTTCTATGAAGGGAGGCGACCCCGAAGGGGTGGCGCAAGGCCCGTAATACTAGCATGGCTCAGGGAGCTGTGTCCTACACAACTAGACTGAGAAACAACGGCTTGAACCGGAGTGGCGGGGGAGGGGAGGCGGAAGAAGGGAAAAAAAGAAATTATTAAAAAAAAAAAAAAAAAAAAAAAGTACAAATTGATTGTTACAAAGTAGTCATGGGAGTGTAAGATATAGCATAAGAAATATAGTCAATAATATTGTGATAACTACGTATGGTGTCAAGTAGATACTAGATTTTTGGGGATGATAGATATGGTAGAGGGTTAGGGGCATGGTGAAAAGGGTGAAGGGAGTAAGAAGTACAAACTGGTAGTTACAGAATAGTCATGAGGATGTAAATTAAAGCACAGGGAATATAGTCAATAATAGGGTAATAACTATGTTTAGTGCCACGTGGGTACTAGACTAGTCAGGGGGATCATTTCTTAAATTATACAAATGTCTAACCACTATGTTATACACCTGAAATTAATATAAAATAATACTGAATGTCAACTGTAATTGAAAAATTAAAAAGGGGGGAACGGTGAAGGGGTATAGTAAATCTAATTTCTAGGTATTAAACAAATAAGTCATGGGGATGTAATGTCCAGCATAGGGAATACAGTCAATAATATTATGATAGCGTGGTACAGTGTCAGATGGTTGCTGGACTTATCATGGTGATCACTTCTTTAGGTATAAAAATGCTGAACAACTATGGTGTACACCTGAAATTAATATAATACTGTATGTTAACTATATTTTAGTAAAAGTCTTTTAAAAAACGTAAGTATAATATAAAGAAAAAACTAATGGAAAAGCAGTGGGGGAATTTGTATCATAAATCTTCTCATCGTACATTAAATCTTTAATATAAAATAAATAAATAAAATGTCTAGTAGCTACATTTAAAAAAAGTAGAAAGAAAGGTGAAAGCAATTTTAATGGTATATTGTATTTAATGTAGTATATTAAATACTTCATCATTTCAGAATAAAAATTATTAAGGAGAAAGAAAATAATTATTGTTGTGTTAAGCCCCTACATTTTGCAGTAATTTGTTCCACAACAATAGACAGCGAGTGCACTCTTCCTCATTAGTCTTCTCTTCCCAGATACATCTCTTTTCATGGCTAGCTTCCCTGATTTCTTTATGACCCACTCCCTGCTCCACACAGACCTTCAATCTCATCCTCTTTCTTCAGTTGCAGTTTCCTCTGTAAAAGTCATCCTTTAGTGCCGCCCTCACACTTCCTCTCCGTTCTCTCTATTCCTGCCATCCTCCTCCACCTGAAGAAATAGTTATTTCTTCTTCATATGTCCCCAGTCATTTTCCTCTCAAGGAACATCATGACAACAATTATGGTTGATAATCCTTGCTGTAAGAAAGTAGATTTCTTTATGTATCCCAATAGACTGGGAAATTCTCGGTTTCTTTTGAGGCTGCTGGCCTCTCCTTTGCCCCATCTTCCCAAAGCACAGAGAGGGAAAATCTCCCACATCCAGTTCCTGTGGAGCAGTCCAGGCAGTTTGAAAAGCCCAGTGAATTCTGATTTTTCACAGGGCTTTTGCAGCGGCAGAAGGGGCCTGGGGAGCAGTGTGCCCTGATGGATCGTCATGGTAACACACTCCCTGGTGGGTCCTGGGCTGCACTCCCAGGCAGGGGAAGTGGCTCCCAAGTGTGTGTCCCTCACAGCGTGGGCATCCGAAGGCAAAGCTGCCCAGGAAACAGAAGAGGCTGAGGCACCAAGGCTTAGCAGGGGTCCCATCCTGAGAGGCAGGCAGCCAGGTGGGTAAAAGCCAGCGAGTCCAGCACTAGAGAACGGGTAAGCTTGACCCAGGGCCTAATGAGAACGACCCACATGGGCAGATCTTTACCCTCCCTGTGCTGTTTTTACTCCCTGATGATGTGGTCAGTTAGGGGCTGCAGGCAACACCTGCCTCTGAAAATGAAGGTTAGCAAACCCCGTCATTCACTATGTCAGTGGTTCCCAAACTTGGCTGCATACTGGCCTCACTTGGAGAGCTTTAAAAAATGCTGATGCCTGGCTCCCACTCCCAGACAGTCTCATTTAACGGGTAAGGAGTATAACCTGGCCATCAGGATTTTTAAAATCTCTAGGTGATTCTAATGTGTAGCAAAGAGTGGGAAACATTACACTATGCCAAGGGTCTCAGCCAGGGCTGTGCATGAGAACCCTCCTGGAGAATTTAAGAATACACCACCTCAAGCAAAATCTCCTGAGTTGATCCCATGTGTCTGAATTTGTCACAAGCTCCCAGTGATTCTGGTGAGCTGCTGGCATTTCGTATCATGAATCCAGCATAACACAGACAAAGCTTAGCTTTGTAGAGTGAATGGCCAATAAGAAATGCGGGAGGAAGGGGGTGGATTGGTGGCTTCCATAGGTCTCACTTTACCTCTTGGGAGTAGGTCTGGATGGGGGGGGGTGTTACATTCTAACTGATGTTAAAATTGTTATTTGTATACACCAAAAATGATCTGGCATTGTTATTGTTGTATGGTTCAATCTAACACTAACTCGTTAGAAGACAATGATTTCAAGAAGCTTCTGTATAATTTCCAAGGTGGGGCTGGTGGGAGTGGGAGGGTCTGAGTCCAAAATCCTAAGTAGCACCAAAGGGATATCTGTATGTGATATACATGAAATTATAGCACCTGCTAGAGTTATCTTCCTGATGTTAATTCTTGATCCTGTCCCGTGACCTGCATACGAGTAGAACTGGATTCCCCATCGTAGCAGGCACAGCCTTTTGCTCAGAGCTTCAGCACCCGACTCCCTGCTCAGGAGGCCAGCACGTCCTGCACCATAAGAAGAGCTATGAGGAGTGCGTTGGTGGAAAGTAGAACTCATCATGGGCTAAAGTGTCTGGATCCCCTACCTAACCTGATGATGGGCCACAGGTACAAAATCTGTGCTCATTGTTCCTTTGCTTATTATGAATATCTAATTTCCTTTATTAATCTTTTTAAAATTTAGATTACAGAACTAATGTGAGCTCATTGTAACTAATGAAACCATGCCAAGATTTATAACGAAAGGGCAATCTCCTCCCACCGTACCCCCAAGTGACTGATGTTAACAGCCACCTCACTTAATAGTTTGCCCACTAATCAAAACAGTTCCTTTTGCTTGTAGATACTTGAAATAACTTGAAGTAACTGAACTGCTGTGGATGAAGATGGCCATAGACTGAATATGTCCCCCCCCCCCCAAATTCATGTGTTGAAACCTAAAGCCTAACGTGATTGTATTAGGAGGTATGGCCTTTTGGAGGTGATTAGGTCATGCGGGTAGACCCTTCTTGAAGGGAACTAGTGCCCTTATGAAAGAGACCCCAGAGAGCTCTCTTGTCCCTTCTGCCATGTGAAGCCATAGAGAGAAGGCAGCCATCTATGAATCAGGAAGCGGGTCCTCACCAGACACAGAATCTGCTAACACCTTGATCTTGGACCTTAGCCTCCAGAACTATAAGAAATAAATTTCTGTGTCCAAGCCACTCAGTCTATAGTATTCTATTATAGCGAATGGAATAAGACAACCATCATTCAAAAAAGGGTAACACAGTGTCTTGACTTTTAAAATGGAAGGACTCAGGGTCACTGCCCTTCTTACAATACTTTACATTTGTTTTATAGTTCAGAAGCCGCCTTTCAATGCATGCCTACTGTGGCTTCTCCGACAGGCCTGTAAGATTAGTAGAGCAGACAACTGTGTTTCCTGTTGCACGGACAGGAACCGGAGGCTCTTGCTAGGAGGGGCAGAGCCCAGCTGGCATCCACGTCACCTGTTTTTTTAAGCTTAGGTTGAATTTACTCACTCAACTCTGTCTCCACTGTCTACACTGCTGCTCGGTATTCAATGACCGTTCATTACCATTGTCTTAGGGGCTCTTGAGGTGTGTGTGCAAAATAGCTCTGGGCTAAGATTCTTTTAATTTTCTTGAGTCTTTTTTAGTGATTCTCCCTGAGCCTTACCCAGTGTCAAATTGTCAGCTGGTGCTTCCTTCTGCTTTCAAGATACCTTGGTCTACATACCATGAACTGAAAAACTAGATAGGAAAAACTAGTTTTCTTAGAATTGTTTGAAAACTGGGAGTGAGTAGGCTCAAACTGAGACTCTAAAGGACTTTCATAACAGTTAAGTGTCTGGAGTAGGCTCAGGTGCATATATTTCCTTTATTCATTATGGAAAATTTCAAACTGTTAACCTAAAACTAGGCCCTTCAAAGTGAGAGGCAACACGCATTTGTTTGAGATCAAAATACAGCTATTCAGGACCCACTGATTCAGGCAGAAGCCCATGTAGTGTTCTGATTTGGAGACAGCGGAAAGGGGTATTTATGAGAAAGGGAACAGGAACAGTTATATCGAAAGAAGGAAGGCATTTCTATAGGTGCAGATAAGCTAACATAGCCACGCTAATTCTAAAGAATGTTTTAATTTTTGGTCTGGTAGCCATAATATCTGCCTTCTTGTTATCTTCACAAACAGTTCTTTGGGGCACAATGTTGCTTAAGGCCCAGTCTAAAGGTTATTTGCCCTGTTTCAACATTCCAACAATTTGAAGCATTAGACATGCAAGGCAGTTCCTCTGGGACAGCAGCTCTGGCTCCATTTTAAAGTGGCTCCGTTATTTATTTATCTTGACAAAACCTATACAAAAGTAAAATAGTATAATGAACCTCCATTATAATTTGGGCAATTAACAACATGGTACACATTTCTTGCTTTGCTTGTTCAAAATCCCTTTTGCTGAGTTCTCGATTCCAGAAATATCTGGATATCCCTGTGCCATTACCGCCAACGGTGGATACTCAGAGAGGACCCCCGTCACGAGATGCTCGTTAGCACCGGCCACTTTGAAGGGCAGTTTGCTACAAGGCTCTCATGAAGCCTTTCTGCCCACTCTTCGGGCTGCCCCACAGGTCCACACTGACTAGTTCATGCTCCTCGGGCTCTGACCTCCTGGTGACAGGAAGGGAAGTCTGACAGGGCAATCCTGCTGGGTAGGTCAAGAGGAATGTAAACCCACGTGCATGCTACTTCCTCTCGGAAGTTGTTATGGGAGGCTCTGGAAGGACTTTTTATTAGTCTAGAGAGTAAATAAGCATTACTTCCACCTCCTTAGCATATGGGGCCTGGAAGTTTCCATAGTCCACTCTCTGGCTTCTTAAATCCCCAGAGTGAGTTCTCTTTTGGTCTGTGATTAGCCCTGTGAGCACTGGATAGAGTTGGACCCTTGACCGAGAACATTCCCCAAATGGCCTTGGTGGATCCTTTCTGTGGTATCATGGAAAAGGTGCCATGGCCCCTATCCTGCGGCTGAGGAAACAGAGGTTTAGAGAGGTGAAGCCGCATGTCCTAGACGTGTAATTAGTAAGCAGGAAAGTTGGGACTCAGATGAGCCTGATAATTCGAGGCTTCATTAATAAATGGAGAGCTAATTATAGTCATTGAAGAAATTGTTCCTTTTCTGCTGTGATTAATTCCGATTTTATTTTTAGTCTTTAAAAGAATGGAGACTCGTGGTGAGGTTTTGTTCAGAGCAAGAAACGTGCTATCCTGACCGTCTTCCTTGGGCTGTCCCTTTTCCCAGGAGAAAGCCAACAACCGGCAGCCAGCTCATCAGTGCGCATTTTCTCAAAGCTCAAGAGTCGCCAGGGATTTGTGGCAGCCTAAACTACTTTGAATGAGCCCTGGAGAACTATTTTCACACCTTGATAAGAGGGGCACCACCGACAAATGAAAACCCCAGCTTCAGCCACAATTTTGGGGAAAGAAATTAGAGTCAGGTTTGTTTTGGGGGCAAACGAAGTAGGCTGAGATACTAAACAAAAGGCAGTCCTGGGAGGGAGAGAGGGAGGGAGGGAGGGAGGGAGGGAGGGAGGAGGAGGAGGGAGGGAGGAGGGAGGAGGAGGGAGGGAGGGAAGGGGCAGAGGAGGCGGGGGGGGGGGGCGGGGGGGGCAGGGAGAGAGAGAGAGAGAGAGAGAGAGAGAGAGAGAGAGAGAATCTTAAACTTCTTTTCTAAGCTTCCAGAGAGCCGAGCCCACTTTGGGCAGATTTTTCCATGCTTTAGATATGTTAATAGGGTCATCAAGTTGGAGGTAGTTTCTGGCCCTGGAGACTTTCTGTCTCTTTAAGGTGGCTTTGCATATCTCTGCTTGGCTCCTAGGGGGACATTTTGTTATTTACTCCCAAAAGGCATTCTCAGTTCCATACTTTACTGCTGCAGCTGGGGACAAGTGGGGAAAAAGGCAGAAACTCCTTTCGCCACCCAACCGGCAAGTCTAAGGAAAAGACGGACTTTGGTCTCTAAGTGTTATTTTTGGTCCCACAACTCATTTCATTTCTCTGAGGCCCTCCTTTTCTTCTCTCTTCCCCCGTCTCTTTTCTTCCCTCCGTGTTTCTTTTGCAAATGAAACCTCTAGGTTTCATGAGTGAAGCAAAGTTGGATTGGGGTCTCTGGCTGCACAGAGAGTGTGTGAGGAGATGAGGGCTTGGCTGGGAGAAAGATGGGCTTGCTTTCCTCTTCTCTCTTTCCTCTCTCATCCCTTCCCATCTCTCTTCTATTCCATTCCCTTTTTCTTCTTCTATATTCTCTGTCTGCCCTATTTCCTCTCCTCATTTATCTATTAGGAGCTCTGCCTCCCAATATTCTGTCTGCCTCTGCTTTGCTTCCACTCCCCCACCATCTTTTTCAATGGTGGTGTGCCTGGCCAAATAAGATGCAAATGTAAACCCCACCTGCTTATAAATACAATGCTTTCTGGTGGCACAAATACTTTCTGAAAACATATGGCAACCTTGGTGTTTAGGATGGTCTGCTCTAGAACGCAGTCTGAGGACTCCAGGCAGAATAATCTGAGAGTTTTGCTAAAAACAGATTCCTGGGTCCCACTGCAAACCTCTTCAATCAGAATCTCTGGGGGTGAGCCCCGGAATAGTCATCATTTTTAGCATGCTCTGTGGGTGACTCTTACACACATTTCAATTTTAGAACCTTTAGCTGGACCTCTTGCTCAGGCTCTAGATAGAATTGGGGAGGGGATGGATTGAGAGTTCTTAACACTTTCTCTTCCTCGAGAGCCCAATGTCAGATTTCTCCAAGACTCCAAGGGGAGAACTGGTTCCATTTATCTTCTCCGAAGTCATGATTCCAAAATGCTGATTTTCGCACACTAACTTTTCCCCCCTTCCCACTGTCTTCTTGAAGCCGTCTCTCAAGATCACTGCTTTCCAAGAAGTGCACAAAAGTCCCACTATAATGCGGGAAGACAATTTCAAACCTCTACTTGTACATACTCTATATTGTAATATAACTTTCAAAATTCTCATTTGGTGTATTATAAGATTCTTATTAGCTTAGTGGTTCATGTATTTAATTGATAAATAATAGAAATACATGTATTTGGGAATTTTACTGATAGAGGTGCACAGTCAAAACAGTTGGGAGAGTATCACTCTACAATCTAGACAATTCAGCTCTCAAAACTCATTCTAGAAAAAGTGCTACATAGTGATATTCACTGCTGAATATCATTACAATCACCTTCGAAGTACTCCCCTTGGGAAGCTATGCACCAACACCAATGCCTACTCTACCGTTCAAAGCAATTTTGGAACTCTTTTTCTGTAATGGCCATCAGAGCTGTCACCGTCTTACCCTTGATGTCCTGAATGTCATCAAAATGTCTTCCTTTCAATATTTCCTTTTTCTTTGGGTAAAGAAAGAAGTCACTGAGGGCCAGATCAGGTGAGTAGGGAGGGTGTTCCAATACAGTTGTTTACTGGCTAAAAACTCCCTCACAGACAGTGCCATGTGAGCTGGTGCATTGTCGTGATGCAAGAGCCACGAATTGTTGGCGAAAAGTTCAGGTCGTCTAACTTTTTCACGCAGCCTTTTCAGCACTTCCTGGTAGTAAACTTGGTGAATTGTTTGTCCAGTTGGTACAAATTCATGATGAATAATCCCTCTGATATAAAAAAAAACAGGTTAGCAACATTGTTGCAACAAGTTCGCAAACTTAATTGTCAGACTTCGTATGTCTTTGAGGTCAGGGACTATATTATTTTCTTTAATAAATTGTATTGAAATATAGCATCCAGACAGAAAAGTGCACAAATAGGTATACAGCTTGGAGAATAGCCCTGTGTAACTAGTACTCAGTTCAAGAAGTTGAATATTACCAGCATCCCAGATACCCCCACATGCCCTTTCCCAAAATAACCGGTCTCCTGGCCTCTAGGAATTTCATATAAAATGGAACCACGCGATATGTGCTGTGCCCTTGGCTTCTTTTGCTCAACATCATAAATGTGTATGATCCACTTATGTGTAGCAATAGTCTGTTCATTTTCAAAGCGTAGCATTATCCACTGTAGAAATATGTCATCATTTACCCACTGTACCATTGAGGGACATTCGGCTGTTTTCAGTGTGGGGCTATTATGAATAGTGCTATGAACATTGTAGATGTCTTTCAGTGAACCTATGAACACATCTCAGTCTGGGTTATACCTAGGAGTGGAATTGAGGAGTCATAGAGGATGCTATGTTCAGCCTTGCTAAATATCAAGTTTTCCAATGGGCTTCCATCAGCAGTGTGAGAGTTCCAGTACATCACATTCTCACCAATTTGTGCTATTTTCCGTTTTGTGTTTACACTTATGACCTGGTGAGTATATATTGTTACTTCCTTATGATTTTAATTTGCTTTTTTTTTTAGATTTTTTTTGGGGGAAGGGGAACAGGACTTTATTGGGGAACAGTGTGTATTTCCAGGACTTTTTCCAAGTCAAGTTGTTGTCCTTTCAATCTTAGTTGTGGAGGGTGCAGCTCAGCTCCAGGTCCAGTTGCTGTTGTTAGTTGCATGGGGCGCAGCCCACCATCCCTTGCCGGAGTCAAGGAATCCAACCAGCAACCTTGTGGTTGAGAGCCCACTGGCCCATGTGGGTATTGAAGCGGCAGCCTTCGGCGTTAGGAGCATGGAGCTCCAACCACCTGAGCCACCAGGCCGGCCCCTTAATTTGCTTTTCTTGACGATTAATGAAGTTAATTTTTTAATGTTATTGGCCATTTGAATACCTTCTTTTGTGAAATGCCTGTTGTTTTGCCCTTTTTTCTATTATGTCATCCATCTTTTTCTTATGGATCTATAGGAATTCTTTATAGATGCTGCCATGTTTGTCTCTATCCCCAGGCCCAGCACATTGTCCATTTTACAGTATGTGCTTAATAGCTCTTAGGTTGATGTTGAATGAACTAGTACACATGGTGGGGGGAAATACCCTTGTCAAATGAATGAGGCCTTTATATATTTTTTGTTTATTTTTTGGTTTATGTTAAAAGCTTAATTGAAGTATAATTTACATACCAAAAGTTTACTTGTTTTAAGTGTACAATTCAGTGATTTCCTGAGTTGTGCAACCCAACTTTAGAACATTGTCCTCACCCCAAAAAGAAAGCTTGTGTATTTATTTACTCTCTATTCCCAACTCCAGCCCCAGGCAACTGTTAATCTATTTACTGTCTCTTATAGATTTGCCTTTTCTGGACATTTTATCTACATGCAGTCATCCAATGTGTAGCCTTTTGTGTCTGAATTCTTTCACTTATAATGTCTTTGAAGTTCATCCATGTTGTAGCATGTGTCCATTCCTTTTCATGGTTGAGTGAATATTCCACATCTTGTCTATCTATTCATCAATTGATGGACATGTGGATTATTCCACTTTTTGGTTATTATAAATAATGCTTTTATGAACATTCACTACAAGTTTTTATGTAGCCATTCATTTTCTTTTCTGTTAGGAATTGCTGGGTCATATGGCAAATTTATGTTTAACCTTTTAAGAAACTGAAACCCTCATAGTATTTATCTGCCATCCAAAGGCTGATGATGGAAAGGCATATAAGGCTGTCCTGGATAGAAAAGAAATCTCTGCCAGCACATAGTTATCTAATGCACAGTGTCGAGAGAATGCTAAGAAAGAGAGACTGAAGGCTACTCTTAGGAATATACAGTCTAATCCAGATGTTCTAACACGTGTTTATAGAGTAACTTGGCAATATGGAAAATCAGAATAGAAACCAAGGGTCCAGACAATTTGTGCAGAATGAATTCAGGAAGTATTGAATGCCTACTTTTTGCAAAACTCAGTGCTAAGCTTTAAGAGGGATAGATGGAAATTTAAAATAAACACACTATCCCTCCGCTGAGTTACTAAGAGCTTAATCAGTAAAATAAGACTTAGTTATCAAAGAAGGTAAATAATTAAAGAGTCAAATAAAAGTTCAAGATAGTAATAGAAGATCAGGGAGGAGGAAGACAAAAAAGGAAAAATAGGTAAGAGAGAAACTCATCTTTCCTCCAAGATCTTGTGAGAAAACAGAAACACAGAGTGTGTTCCTTAAAAATTTTTGGCATTCCAAAGATGTAAGAGTTTCCACTTCTATTATTGTCTGGAAATCTCAGTTCAAAAAGAAGTGTTAGATAATAAATAACCAGCACCATTGGACAAGATATATAATAATAATTGCTAATATTTGAGTAATTAATATGCCTGGCATTGCTCTAAATAATTTACATTTTTACTCATTTAATACTCTTAATAACTCTATGATATAAATACTACTATTATTTTCTTCCAGTGATGAGGAAAATGAATCTCAGAGAGGTTAAGTAAATTGCCTAAGGGCACACAGCTAGCAAGTGGTGGAACTGAGGTTTGGCTATTGGGAGTCCAGAGCCTACACATTTAACCATCTCAAGTCCCATATTCCAGCTACTGGACTCAGTCTCCTATCACAGATGGGGGAATAGACCCAAAGATGTTAGGAGATTTGTCTAAGGTTACTTTATTGATGAGCGATCAGGGACAGGAGTTCCACGGACTGCTAGTCCAGTCTTACTTCTACCAAGACTGACTTTGCGTATCACCAAAGAGCCCTTCCTTAAGATACTATTTATGGATGAGCTACAAGGATACACATTTCCTGACCAGCAGAATGGACTAGCCTGATTCTGCTGCCGACCGACCATATGATGGTGGGCAAGTCATACCCTCTGAGCCGTTTCTCTACCTATAAACTGGGGGCAATAACCATACCAGCTCATAGGATTACAGGAACGAAACAGAGGAATTGAAGAAATTGACAGCCATTATCAATTTTGGTGCAGCAGAACTGGGGTGGGCGATTTGGAGCTGAAGCGAATGGGATACTGTGTAGGTTGAGAGATCTCAAGTCCAAACTGGATCACAAGTTGCTCACAGGCACCATGGAGGATTATGGGTGGCAGGAAGGCTCTGGACCAGCTCTCCCATTGGAGCTGGGCCCTATCATCAGATATGAACCCTGAGGTCAGACTGCTAACAGTCACATATTCCCGATACAGGGAATTTTAGTCCTTTCTAAGACTTGATTAGGTCAATTGCCTGTAGTGACTGTTTTCTATAACAAATTTTGCAGCTCTGCATTAAGGGAGTCTTAGTAATGACTGTTGTTAAGAGTTTGTTCCCCATGCTTTTAGCCAAGTAAGGTTTTGTGAATTTGCAATCGATGACATATTATAAACAATCTGCATTTGTCAGCTTGCCAATGGCCAGAGGCCAAACTGAGGCTACTCAGGTGAGATGGCTTACATGCAGAATATGGCTCAACAGTGATTCTCCAAGCTAGGGTGGGCCCGGGCACAAGCATATTTTAAAGTTGTTCAGGTGATTCTAATGTGCAGCCAGGATTGAGAACCACTGATTCAAAGCATAGGAAGACATACAAGATCTTAAGGCTCTTGTAGCCCAGCCTGATTAGTTTTATAAAGGACATCTAGGCAAACAGTGAGAGATGAGCTCCAGGGAGGTATTGTGGAGGGCCTGCAATACCCAGGCTGAGAAATCTCTACTTAATTTAATAGGCAATAGGGAGCCATAGAAGGTTATTCAGCAGGATGTAAGGGTAGGCAGTTAGAAGTATACAGAGAGATTAAAGTGTCCAGCTATTTACGGTTTAGGAGATGGGCTTTAACTTTTCCTATGGAGTAGGCTAATAAAGAAACCTAGCTTTCTTTTACTTCTATACCCTCAGCACCCAGGTCCACTGGTCCCTGGAGAGCAGGGACTTGTCCAAATGATCTTTATTGGTACTGGGCACATTGCGTGGAACGTGGCAGCCTCCTACGAATGTTTGTTGACTGAGTGTAGACGCTTCAGCCTCCAATCTCAATTTCAGGAAAGAACTGGTACCCTGGGCCAGCCTCCCCTTGCAGGCAAGGCGGGGGTGGGGTGGGGGGCTGTTCCTCTCACCTTTCCCCTTTCCCTCATTTATCCTCACGGGGTCTGCTTCCACTTCTACCAACTCCAACTTCGTCGCCTCCCCGGTCGGTCCCTCCTGTGTAACACGCTGCCACCGGGCTTCCCGGCTCAGGCGCCAAGCTTCAAACTTGTCTTTCATCCATTGTTCAGTTTCCGGTGAGTCAAGTTCAACCCCAGGTTCAACTCCTACCGTGACGGCCACAAACACATTCCCTTACGGGTACATCGGAGGGGGTGCTCACAGCCATCGGCCACCAGACCTACAAAACAGACCTACAATAGAGGGGCGTTTCTATTCCAGTGGCCCTCTGGGTGGGAGTGTGAATGGGAGACCCCTCCCGAGTGACCTGCCCCCTAGGCGAGAGGGAGCCCAGCCCTCAGCGGGCGTGGCCGCTCTGGTCCGGCCCCTGCCCCGCCCCCTCGCCGCGGTGGGAGTCTCCGCTCGGCCACCCGGCAGCCAACCTCCTCTCCACGTACGCCGGGCCACTCCCTCGCCGCGGAGCCCGGCCGAGGGTGATGCTCCAGATCCCACCTCCCCGGGGAGCTGCGCATTTCCGCACGCCAGGGCCGCTCCGGCCGGCCCTCTCGGCGGCAGCCCGCGTTCCTCGTACCCGGGAAGTTGTCTCCCGAGCCTGCGGCGCCTGGGTCTCCTCCCCCCGAGCCCCGCCCCCCCCGCCCGGAGCTGGGATCTGAGAGCTGCCCGGTCCGGGGGCGTCGCCGTTTGCTCTCAGAAGCCCGCGAGCCTCCGCTTCCCTGCGTGGAGCGCACGTCCCCCGCCTGGCCGGGGACCCCTGTACACCCCCGAGACGGCGCGTGCCCAGAGCGCGGGAGCCCGGGGCGCCGGGCGCCTTGGACATCGCGGAGCCGCTGCCCAACCCGCGGGGCTCGGCAGGGATGCAGGCTGCGCTGTGAGCCCGGGCGCTAAGGCCATGTCCGGCGCCCGCTGCCGGACCCTGTACCCCTTCTCCGGGGAGCGGCACGGCCAGGGGCTGCGCTTCGCCGCGGGCGAGCTGATCACGCTGCTGCAGGTCCCGGACGGCGGTTGGTGGGAAGGCGAGAAGGAGGATGGGCTCCGCGGCTGGTTCCCAGCGAGCTACGTGCAGTTGTTGGAGGTAAGGGGCGAGGGCCGGGAACTGGGAGACCCGTGGCTCCGGTCCTTGGCGCTCTTGCAGACCTGTTGCCCGCATCGGGGATGCCCGAGCCATCACTCTCCGAGGGGCGCCCCGGGGGCAGCCGCTGCTAGTCGAACCCGTAGTTCCGCGCACCTGGGGCGGAGAAGGCAGCGGGAGCCCCTCAGGGCATGGGCAGCGCCAGGATCGCCCCCTGAGCGCCCCCCGTGCGGGGCCTCCAGAGCACATCGTGGAGCCCTGAGGAAGCGAGAACTTGTTGCCTGTGTGAGTTCTGGAGCTGGCGGGCTCCTTCCCGACAGTGTCAGGGGCCGGCGAAGGGCTGCGAAGTCCGGCGGTCTATGGGAGACGCATCAGTGATCGGAAAAGAGGCACCGATTTGGCCGCGCAGCCCCGTGTCACCACCCCTGAGTCCGGAACCTGCCAGCCGGTGGACCGTCTTGCTGTCCCGGGTTAGGCTGCTTGGCCGCTTTGGGGCCGCCCACTTGCTGGTCAGCTGAGCCTGGCTGGCCACCAGCCTGAACCCCGTCAGCAGGCTTGACCCAAGGATGCCGCAGCCCCCAGCCAGCGCCCCCCGCCCCTCCAGAACCTGAAAGTGGCTCGTTTCTGGGCGTCTGGCCTGGCCCCAGGTCTACAGGGGACCTGATGAGCCAAGTCGGCTGGCTGTTTATTGTCTGGGTGACAGTTGGGAGGCCTCTCTGCCCTCTAATCGCTGAGCTCATGATCACAGCCTAAGTGGGATCCGAAGTTTCTAAAGTCCTGTGTGTGGGGGGTAGGTCGGGGGTGTGGGGGTGGGGGTGGGGGATGTCCTTACAGGACATCTCCTTTAGTAAAAGGCTGCCTGACCCAGGACTGTAAAGATTAAATGAGCAGTTACCCACAGGTATACAGAACCGTACTGGTAAAACGCTGCCCAGATCATGGAAACTGAACTTGTTTATAATTTAACCCCTGACCAACTTCACAAAGAACAAAATAATTGCAAATTTTGACCAAAATGCTCCGTGTAATTCAAAGAAATGCAGGAAGGAAGGAAGGAAAGGAGGAAGGGGAAGGAAAGAAAAAGAGGAAGGAAGGAAGGAAAGAAGGAAGGAAGGAAGGAAGGAAGGAAGGAAGGAAGGAAGGAAGGAAGGAAGATGATTATAGGGTGAGTTTGCCTGAGAAGTATCCTGTGGAAATATGATCAAAAATAGAGCCTGGCCTCGTAGAAGTACATTAAGTTTCTTTCAGGTCCAGAGGAAAACAACAAAATCCCTCCTAAATGAATTATGTAGTAGCATTTGAGCAAAGTTTAGGCTGGAAGGAGCTTTCATGGGCTGGCAGCAGAGTATGTTCCCTAACCTTCTTGGTTCTGTATTTTTAGAACCTGTGAGTTTGGGAGAGGCTCACGTGTGTTCCTCAGCTTTCCCAGTTCCTTTCCTGAGATTTGGATGTGAAAGAAAGCAAGTGTATTTTTTCTTATGAAGACCTGGCACCTCCTTTTTTTCTAGCTCCGAAGCCCTGAGGGAGACTCCTGTTTTAGAGTTCCTCTGGTGGCCACACTTTTCGAGGAAATACCAATGTGGAAATTTGGCTGTGGGATGTCTGTCTGGTGAGGAGCGTCCCTGGCTGGAATCAGCCAGCTGTATTTTGGGTGGGGGTGAAGCTGGTGGGTTTGTAGGCTGTGTTAGCAAGAATGGAGTGGCTTTGCATTTCTCTGTAAGGGAAAGGGAGTGTGGACCAGACCCAGGGACAAGCAGAATGATTAGCTGGGACAATCTTGGGTGTGTCAGTCACATTCCATGGCATAGACATAGTTAGGAAATCTCTGGTGCCTAAGGGGCATTCAGACAACTCCCACCTGGTGACCTGTGACAGAAGTGTCATCCGTGTGAGCAGCTATGCTGAGAGGACCTTCCTTTTGTTGAGTGCCTACTAGGTGCTAGGCATGGGACATACATTGTCATCAATTCCCCTGACAACTCTGTGTAGGAAAAGGTACCATCCCGATTTTACAGTCAGGCAAACTGAATATGAGAGGTGAAGGAAATTGCCCCAGGAGTAATGCTTGTATCTTTGATTAGCAGCTCAGATGCTTCAACATTGCTCCTGTGCCCATGTCTCTTTTGAACATGACAGCCTGGGCTTAACTGTGCTAAAAGGCCAGTAGATCCATGTGGGAAAGGGTAAGTGCAGCTCCCGAGGTCAGCATGGTGGTGACAGCCTCCTGTTAGGGATGCTGGTGCTAAAATGAGGGCAGCTGCTCCTTCCCACTTGGAGCATCTCTCCTGCTAACCCTGAAGTTTGATTTCACTCAGAGCCAGCTGTTTTTTCCACAGGTGGAGGCAGGGTGGGGCTGCTGTGCCCTGAGCCCTGGGACTCTTTTCAGGGCCAAAGCTGATGCAGTTTCTGCAGAGAGGATCATAGGTCAGGCCCTTTGTGTCTGTGAACCTCATCCATGAGCAGGCTGGACCTTAAGGCTGAGGGCTGGGCAGGGATGGAGGCTATGCAAGTAGAGTCCCTTGGGATGGATTGAGTCCTCAAATCCAGAATCACTTAGTGGTGAATGCAGCACTCCCATGGGAGTCACTGGTGGTAGATTGGTCAGCATCTGGAAACATGAGTCTGGAGGACAACCAGCCAGGTGTTCATCAAGGCTGAGAGGGCAGAGACCAGGAGGCTAGAGAAGGGGCCCCTGATCCTGGAGGTGGTAAACCTCATGCAGTGCCTGGCACTGAGCTTGCTGGGGGCATGGAGTTCAGAAGGCCTGGGGAGCTGCTGGGCACAACCAGCCTCCTGGGAGAGGAGTGGGGTGGTGGCTGCACAGCTGGGCATGGCACCTCCACTGTAACCCCCACGCCAGTGTACCTTTTGCTTTTGGGTGGAACGAGTGATACCAGGAAACACCATCTTGATGGAAGACGGTGTTAGGGGTGGAGAAGCAGTATGTGCAAAATGGACACTCCCCAAGGATTTTGTCCTTGTTCATATGAGAAAAGGGGCACTGAGAGCCCCGACTTTGTAGGAAGCATACCCCATGGAGGGGAGTTGGGAGCTAAGTCTGAGAGGGCTGACAGATCTGCCCTGGTGGCTAGCCAGTCCTTGGGGAGAGGCCCGTTTGGTGGATTTTGATGCTGGTTACTGGGGAAATCTCTGGTCAAGACTCGGGGCAGCCTCTATGAAAACCTCAGCCCAAGCAGAGAAGCGTGGAGGGTCCTGGTGGGATCAAGGATTGGCCCCAAGGATCCTGGCTCTTCAAGGGATGGGGAAGCCTGCCAGCGGGAGGGAACCAGCTTCTCCCAGGAAAGGAGGAGGCTTAATAGAAAAGACCCACAGCTGCTGCCTATGAGATATAAAGGCCCTTAGATAAAAGCAGCCAGTAGAAGCTTTCTTGAGGGTCTCTTTAGCCATGAAGAAGAGTTGAAAACGCATATAATATTTGAGAGACATGACCGAGGAGGAGCTGTGATAAAGGAGACCTGAGATGGGGTTGGAGTCTGCAGAAGCACATTCTGTGGGCTCCAAGCCAGGCCTGAGATCACCTCCATAGACTTGGAGGCCCTACAGGGGAGATTTCCACCAGACTTCTAGGAGGTACATGGAGGCTGAGAAACAGCTTCTGGAAAAGGTAGATGGAGAAAAGAGCCCAGATCTCCATCCCCAGGGAGGATCTGGAGAGTCAGACATGGTCCAATGGTTGGACAGGTCCATAGCTGGATCGCCTAACCCTGGCCCAGGAATTTCTTGTGGCCTGTTCTTACCTGGAATGGAGAGCAGAAATCGGGGACCTGGAAGATACTGTAAGGCATCTGGAAAAACTACCAGAGCTTTTGGAAAATAATTCTGGGGGTTAATAAGATTGGAATGCGAATACAACAGAGTTTTCCTTGACCTATGTGCTGTTCTTAGAATCCATGATCTGGCTGGAAGGTGTGGACCTCAGATGCTAACAGTATGATGTTGTTTGTCAGTGGAACTAGACAGTTGCAGAGGGTCACCCTTGAACTTGATCTCCTTCTCTCTACCTTCTGTTCTCCCATTTTGGGTTCATGTGATTACTGCAGGAGTTTATAAGGTGTGGCTGTGGGAGAGAGATGTAGAGCTGCTGTGCTATGGATAATTAAGGAATGCTGTCTTATCTATTGCTATGTAACAAGCCACCCCAAAACTTCGTGTCTCAAAACAGCCATTTATTATCTCACATATTTCTGAGTTGACAGGGCTCAGCTGGATTGTTCTTCTGCTGGTCTGCCTGGGCGTCTCCCATGCATCTGTAGGCAGATGGTGACTGGGACTAGAGTCCTGGGAGCTCACCTGGGCTGGAACCTTCAAAACGGCCTCTTCACTCCACATGTCTGGCGCCTTGATATTCTCCCACGTGACCTTCCTCTCCAACTGGTGTTTTGTCTTTCAGGGCCTTTGCCTATGGCTTTTCTCTTCAGCAGGGCAATGGGAGCTTTTATACGGTAGCTGGCTTCCAAGAATGCAAAAGTGCAAATTGTCAGGCCTTCTTAAGGCTTAGGCTCAGAACTAGCACATCACTTCTGGCACATTCTATCGGTAAAGTGAGTCACGGGACCAGTCCAAATTCCATGTGGGAGGGAAGTGCACACAGGTGTGGGTAATAGGGAGACCAGGGCCATCTTGCAGACTAGCTACCTCAGAAGGGTAGAGAGAATATACCTGGGACAGATGTTCCATTACAGGGGAAGCAGCGCCAGGCCAGACCGAAGAGAGAGCCCCCAGCGGGAGGTGAAATGCAGGAGACTTGGCAGTTCTTCTAGGAAATTCTCCATTGTTATCCTTGGAGGATATATATATTTTTCAAGATGCCAGGGATTTCTTTATAAAGGTCACACGATAAATGATGCAGCTGAATTTGAAACTGGATTTTCCTGTCCCTAAATCCTGGGTCTGTCCACTGCCATTGACATACCAGTCCAGCATTTTGAGGTCAGAGCTTTTGGTGCTGGTTATTAATAGGCAGTGTTATCTGAGCTGTCAGACATCTAGTAGATGCTTAATATGTTACACAAATTGATTTTAATACATGGCATTTCTGTAATGTGAAAATTTCCTAAAATGGGTGTGGCTTTGTTCATTATGCCAGTAATTTTTAAGGTGGTCATCAGCTCTGTTCACAAAAGGTGTAATTAGGGCTGGTGGTTCGCGGAGTATGTAATTGTGATGGAAAAGACTAAGGTGCTGCTTTCAGCAACTTCACTACGTCATCTTGCCCTTTGACTTGGGGGCTGTGGCCTATAGTTGTAGCTCCTGCTGTTTGCAAATCTGCCTTTTGCCCACCCCCCTGTCCACCTCTGCTCTGGAGGAGCCTTCCCGCGACCCCTTCACTGCTGTGTGCTGGTCTGGTCAGGTGACCTCATCACAGGACTTGAAAGCAGTATGCAGGGCTTATGGATTCTATGGATTGGGGCATCTTCACAAACGTTCCCTTAGCAACAAGTCGGCAGAAATCCCTGACATCTGTTAACCACCGCGTGAACCCCTGCCGTCCATTACTACCTAGAAACATGAATGAGACGCTGACCTTCTTGTACTCTTCTCAGCCTGAAAAAGCCCAGCTTTTATCTGCTAGTCTGGTCTACTTCATCTGTGAGCATGGATGCTGGTCCCCACTTTGCTGATGAAAGGAAATTTTTGGTAAACCAGGAAGCCTTGTATACATGTAGAGTATTAGGGTTTTTTATCAGGCCACTCCAGGGGACATTGTTTTCCCAGCTTGCTCCTTTATTACTCACAGCAGCAAGGCGACACATGACAGGCTTTCTAACAGAATGTCAGGACTGATCCCCTTGTACTTAATTGCAAAATTATTATATACCTCTCTCCCTGCAGTGGCAAGTCTTCTGGCGTGGTGTTTGTACCTATGGAGAGAAGTAGAAATGGTGGCCAGCGGGTGGGTCTGGCTGGTTGTTTGGTAAACCTGAGCATGGGGTGACGTTTTGGAGGTTTAGTTGTACCAGCTGTATGGATTGTGTGAGGTTTCTGTGGACACATAAGAGGACTCACCCACCTCCTCCTTTCACACTTAGTGTCTTCCCTGTCTACCATCTGATAAAGGTTTGTTTTTTTAGGTTAACTTCCTGGTTCACTGTATTTGCCTCACTTCTTGAGCTGGAATCTAGACTTGATCCCCAGGTACTCAAATTTCACATGTCCAAACTAAACGCAACCTCTCTCCTCTCTTTGCTGCCTTCTGCCCCCACCCTCCATGCTGGAGTGAATGTCACCCCATCTATTTGTCCACCACATCGCCCGACACCTGCCCCCTCTTCCCTTCCTCTCCCATTCGTTAGGACAGCAAGCCTTGTCTGTTCTCCCTCAGAAACATTTCTCAGAGCCTTCTCTTTCTTAACTTGTGTCGGCAAACTTTTTCCGTAAAGGTCCAGGAAACATTTCAGGCTTTGTAGACCAAGAGGCCAAATCGAGTTACAGCTGTGTCACTGTGATTTGCAGTGCGCCAGAGGCAGTGAGAAGCCGTGAGAGCGGGCATATGGTCTCTGTCACAGCTCCTCAGCTCTGTCCTTGGAGCACGAAAGCAGGCACAGCTGATCCTCAAATGAATGGGCGTGGTTGTGTTCCGATAAAACTTTATTTATGGACACTGAAATTTTAATTTATTCTAATTTTTGTGTGCCCTGAAGTATTACTCGTCTTTTGTTTTGTTTTCAACCACTTAAAGATGTCAAAGCCATTCTTAGCTTATGGGCTAGATGTAGTTTGCCAGTCCCTGTTCAAAAGTTGGTCCTTCATTCATTCATTGATTCAGCAATCCCTAATGGAGTGCCTTCAGTGGGCTGCAAGCGCTGTTGTAGGTGCTGGTGGTGAAGCAGTGAAAGAAGCAGGAAAGGAGCTTACCTTTTGGGGACTTGGTAAGCTAGCAAAAAATAAAAGGTAATTTCAAAGTAGTGAGGGGCCAGTAAAACAAGGTGCTGTAATGGAGAGGGGGTGCTGCAGGAAGGGGGTTCGATAAGACTCAGGGAAGCCTTCTCTAAGGAGATGGTATTTGAGCAGAGACCTGAATGATGCACAGGAGCCAGCCTTGTGAGTATCTGGGGAGAAATGATTTGAGGCAGAAGACACTACAAATGCAAATAACCCTGAAGAGGGGTGTATGTATGATGTATTTGAGAGAACCAGAATATTCCAGAATGGTTAGAGAGTGATGAACAAGGGCAGGAGATGTTGGGGCGGGACAGAGAGGGAGGCAGGTTAGTTGAATAGAGCTCCCTGGTATCACCCTCCAATATGTGTAACTTTATTTTTCTATAAGAATTTAATTTATATTTCGAGCCCCTACTCTGCATGTTGGAAGAAATGTACTGTCACATAATTTGGGCTTTCTTGCCCAGATTTGCATTTATGTTCTGGGGAACTTAATAAAAACATCATTCCAAGGGTCCAGCTGCTCCTCAATGTCGTTTGGGCATCTGCTGAGTCGTCCTCCCCCGGAGTGGGTCTCCCTTGTCTATCCATGCAATTGCCAGAGACAGTCTCCTGTCTGAAGGTTCCTTCCATCTGGAGCTCTCTCCTCTCATCAGCAATTTTTGGGAGGACATATCATTCTCTGACATTGTCTAAGGCTCGTGTGCTGGTAAATGTTTAATAACCAGCTCTGTGGGGTGTAGGGTGGAAGATCAAGAGAGGGAAGTCCTGATTTGTAGCTTTTGCCAGTTTCTGGGCTATAAATACTTCACTGTGGCTGATTTCAAGCTACTAATGATTTTGTTTTCATTGAATATATCATTGGTAAAGTTAAGATATACAGTGTGTTGATTTGATACATGTGATATGGTTGCCATTGTAGTGCTATTTAGCACCTCTATCACCTAACATCGTTATCCTTTCTCTTTAGTGGTTGGTAGATAGTTTTCTAAGTGCAACAGAAAGCCTTTGGTTTGATTGAAGTGTGGAGAATGGATTTGAAGAGGGCTGGAAGGGAAGCCAGGAGACCAGTCAGGAAGCAGGGAGCAGGGTGGTGGAAGTGAGATGGTGAGAAGTGGATGGATTTGAAATGTATTTGCTGATGGAGCCAAAAGGACTTGATGTATGGACTGTGGTGGGGCGGGAGTGGGGAACAAGGGGTCTCACCTCCTGCAGATCAGTTGTGATGCACTTTTCCCTACTGGATTTTCCTCATCTGTGAATCATTCGTTCTGCTACCAGAGACATCTTCCTTAAAAAATGACGTAAAAAGCAAATAAAAATTGGGGAACTGTCAGTATCTTTAATGCTGAAGTGCTTTTATGCATTTAAAAAACACACAAATGAATACATCAGTATAAGAATGGGCAAAGCACTTGGATAGATGCTTTATAATAAAAGATATACAAAGTCATCAGCATATTCAGTGTCACTAGTGATCAAAGAATTGCAATTTTTTTTTAGAAGATGACTTTAATGAAAACTCAAAAAAAAAAAAAAAAAAAAAAAGAAAAGAATGAGTATTGGAAAAGCTGTGGAAAAATTGTCGTATGCTCCCTGGAGGGTAATTTGGCTATATACCTTAAAAGCCTTAACAGCGAACATGCCCTTTGATCCAGCAATTCCACTTCTAAAAATTTGGACTCGGAAGCATCTCTGATAGATGAACTGTAAGTGTCAGAAAGCCTGTGGCAGCACTGTTTCTAATAGAATGCAAACGGACCACAGCCTAACTGCCCACCAGGAAGAACTAGTTAAAATAAGGTTTACCTGTTCTTAACGCAAGGGCAGACGTCACTATAATGAAGCTGAATTTTAAAAATGAAAACTTTTGGTCAATGATGCTAAGTGTTTTCATGAAGTTAGCATAGTTCAGATGTCACCTATGATGAGACAAAAGATGGTGTGTTCAGGAGTGAATTGCTTTTTAAGAGCAGGGACTGTGTGTACCATGCATTCTGCAAGTATCCTTTTGTAGAAAGAACAGGTTGAAGAAATACTTGCTGGCCCAGGGCCACGTTCTTTTAAATATCCTCAGTAACAGCAAATCTTTGTCTTTTGAGGGGTGGATTTGATTTTTTGGGAAACAGCCAAAATTCATTTGGAGCCAAGTCTGGTGTGTCTGTATGTGTGACTGTCTATCACCTTGTTGCAAAAAGAATTTAAAGCCGCTTACCAAAAATCATATGGCACAATAAGATAAAAGCATAAATATGTGAGGAAATCTAGGGAAAGGAGAAAATAAGATGACTGTTGGGGTGAAGTGAGGAGAGAAAATGGCAATTAAGTAATGATGTTCAGGGTTTAACAAGAGACCCTACTGTCAAGTAATAATGTGTTTGTGCAGTTCTCAACGGGAAGTAACAGAAATGTTCTAGAAATGGCGGCATTGTGAGCCTATGTGCTGTATGAGTCAGCATGGGTCAGGATATGCTGCCATAACAACCTTCAAATTGCGATGGTTAAAACAACATAGTTTCACTTCTTCCTCGTCTGTTGCAAGTTGGTTTGGGGCTGTAAGACCCCCCAGGACCCAGGATGATTGAGTAACCACCATCTGGAATCTTGCTGGTGATTGTGATAAACAGCACTTGGTTCTTAAAGTTCCTTCCTGGAATGGCATAGGACATTGTGCTCATATTTCATTGACTAAAGCATGGCCACACCCGACTTGAAGTCAGTGGGGAAAATGCAGTCCTACCATGTGCCAGGAAGGAGAAAAAGAGCAAGCTGAATATATGTGGGCACCTCTGTTGACCACCACATGTGCTCTCACTTGGGGAATGCCCCCATGTCTGGTTTATTCCAGTCTTAGTATTTTATGGCCATAACTAGAGAAGTACTTCTCAGACTGATTTCAGTGCTTCTAGAGCAAGGCTTCTTAAAACGAATGCCTTAGATCTTGTTGGATGCAGATTCTGACTCAGTAGGTCTGGGATGAGGCCTGAGATCCTGCATATCTGACAAGCTTCTATTGCTGCAAGTACTTAAAGCCACAGTGCAGGCCTCAGCAGGTGCCCTTGGCTCCTGAGAGCCAGGATGAACTCTTACGTTCTCTCAAATCAGCTCTCCCCTCTCCCAAGCTATCTTTGTATCTACACTACTGGGCATACTAGTAGATAGTTGGCCCAGACTTCCTAGGATTTTTTCGTTGTGGTAAATACATCTGCCACAACCTCTGGTTCCACAAAAAACACATATTTATATTTGATCACCTACTATGTGCCCTGCTTTCCTTAAGGCTCAGAGGATACAGCCAAGACATGGAGCTGAAATTAGCAGCTCTTCTTCGGAAGCCCTTGGGGATGTACTGTCCTCTCCAGGGTGACTGGCAGGTGACCTTCCTAAAAGACTTCAGTTTCACACTTGTTCTGTTAGAATGAAAGTCCTTCCAGGCATTTAGCATCCATTGTTCTTTCCCGGATGCCTTAATTTCGCCTCCCTTCTCATTTGCTTGTCAAATACACGGAGAACTCCAGATTAGTCAACAAAGTTAGTTAAATTGTAAAAACTCTTTAGAGATGATACTTCCAAAATTCTACAGAAACTGAGCCCTTGTCCTAATTTAATCATGACAGAGGATCCCCTTATTTTAGCAGTGGCTCATGGAAGACTGTCATTGAGGCATTTGTTTTTGATACGAAATTATATTGATACGTAATATAGTTTTGAAACAGAAATAGGAACTTTGCATCTACTGTTCTCATTTAGCAAGTGTTTTATTGCTAGATAGCTACAAGCCTTTGTTGTGCTTCGAGGGAAAAAGAAAACTTTGTTGAGTTTTTGATAATCCAGGACATACTCGATACAAACTCTAATCTGGTACTCAGCCTAATATTTTCATATTATTAAAGAAGGTTTTGAATACCTGGGCCTGTCTTCTGGTGTGGGCACATAGAACCTTCTGGAACAACATTACCACATTCCTGAAGGGCGTTAGACGTGGCTCTTCTCAGACATTACTGTGCATGCAGATTACATGGGGCTCTTGTTAAAATGCAGATTCTGATTCAGTAGGTTTGGGGTGAGGCCCAAGACTGCATTATCTTACTGTCTCCCACGTGATGCTGAGACTATGGGTTTGTGGGCCACAATTTGAGTAGCAAAGCATTTGAGTACCCTAAGGAGTTTTTAAGTTTGCAAGTCATAATTAAATCCTGGAATTAGATTGGATTTAGTTTTGTTTTTTTTAAGTGGATGATATGAGGCTATACATGGTCATGGAAAGAACACAGGTTTTGGAATTAGACCTCTCTTTGAGTCTCTTTAATCTGAGGACAGAGATATGGAGGTGGTAAAAATGCAGGATGGGGAGAGTGGCGGCTGGTGTTCTTATGTGCCCTCCTGGGGCCAGGACCAGGAGCTGGCTATGGAGGAAGAAAGGCAGCGTGATGGGTGACACGAACATGGCCGGCTCAGGGTCTTCACTTCAGTATGAACAAGATGGCAGAGCGAGCACTAGGCATGGACTTGCCAGCTACCAGCAGTGTGAGGAAAGGCATGCAGCAGGGACATAGCCTCCACATCTCGAGACACTTTATCGGTTCCAAGGGATGCTGGATGCCTTGTGTGGTTTGGTTTGTGGGCTGGAACATGAGCCTTGCAGCTGACCCTGATGTGGATTGCTTACACCATGTTCAAGGCAAGTTGCAGAATGTTTCTCAGTTTCATAGGGCTCCAGTGAGGGTAGCTGGTGCCTTGTATACACTCTGTTAATGGAGTTTGCATCCCACACGTTCTGGGGATCATGCCAAGTTGAATGCTGAGAGCTGCCAGTTACCTGGGGCTTCTATTGAGGGGTTGCTGTGGTGGGAGAAACCGTTTTCCGTGGGCCCCTCTGGGGTCACAGTGCTAGACTGGTTGCAGCATTGTGGTCAAGGCCTTCTGACCTGTGGGCACAGATCACCTGGGGGTCTTACTAAATGCAGATTCAGAAGGTCTGGGGTGGGCCTGAGAATCTGCATGTCTAACAAGCTCCCAGGAGATGCTGCTGCTGCTGGTGTTGGGCCCATACTCTGAGCAGCAAGATTGTAGAGCATTGTTGGTGGGTTTTCAGGACACAGGTACTACTGGTTAAAGCAAGTAAAGCCGGTCAGTTGTAGTTTATTTGGAACTGCTGCATGATGGTTGCTGCTGCTCAGGCTGGGCTAATTAGTCTTAACTGCAATTTTTTTTTTTTCCCCCCAACCTGGGTCTGATGGGCCTCCGGCTGTTTGATGCTCCTTGTCAGGAGGCACAGGCTGTTTGTTGGGAGAGGTGAAATGCAGGAGGTGGCAAAAGGGCTTAAGCATGTCTTTTCGTCTTTGCCTGATCCTGGAGCAAAGGAAAGGTTTATTTCAAGGGGCTGGGTAGAAATTCTCCTTTGATTTACTTTATTTATTTACTTACTTTTATTAAGGTATAGTTGACATACAATATTGTATTAGTTTCAGGTGTACAACATAGTGATTTGACATTTATATGCCTTACGATGTGATCACCACAATAGGTCTAGTAACCATCTGTCATCCTACCAAGTTATTTCGATAATATTGACTTTTTTCCCTATGCTGTATACATTACATGCCTGTGACATTTTTTCCCCCACTTATATGTGGAATCTAAAAAACAAAACAAAACAAAACAAATGAACAAATGAAACAGAAACAGACTCATAGATACAGAGAACAAACTGATGGTTGCCAGAGGGGAGAGGGGAGGGAGGAGGGGTTGGGTAAAAAACGGTGAAGGGGAAACAAGAGGTACAAACCTTCAGTTATAAGGAAATTCTCTTTTTGTAAAGTGTTGCTGTAGAGCTCAGAAGCTAATGTTCTGGGGCTGGAAATGGAGGTGGTGTAAGCAGGCATCTCCCGCAGCCCCTTGGTGGAACCCTCAGGCCTGCACTGCTCTGCGACTGACCTCTCGCTTCTCCTGCCTGGTACTGCCCTGGCCCCTAACGGCCGTGGCCATCTCTTTTATCCCTCGGCTGGCGATGTCCATTCTCCATAGCATCACCGTAGTGATTTTTCTAGCCAGTTTGATCTCAGAGCTCCTGTTGAAGACCTTACACAGGGTTTTCATTGCATTTATAATATAGTACGCCTTAGCTTTGCTTATGAGGAGGCCCTTTCTGACCTGGCCTCTGTTTACCTCCCAAGCTGTGTTTTTAGCCATTTCTTCACATGTGAAATGCTATCAACCACATGGGACTACCTAATTCTGGGGTGCAACTCTGCTTTCTCTTGCTGTGTCCTAGCACATGCTGTTTCTTCCCTCTGAAGTAACCTTCCTCCCCCTTCTCTTTTAATCTCACTCCCTTTTCTCTGTATTGAGATAGAATGCACATACCATTGAAAGTGTGCGATTCAGTGATCTTTTTGGTATATTCATGAAGTTGTGCAGCTAATAATACCACGATCAATTTTAGAACACTTTCATTGGCCCCTTCCCGTTAGAAGTCACTCTGCATTTCCCCTCCAATCACTCCGGCCTTAGGCACCCACTAATTTATGTTCTGTCTCTATATTTGCCTATGCTAGACATTTCATGTAAATGGAATCATATAATTTGTAGCCTTTTGTAACTGGCTTCTATCATTTAGCATGGTTGCAAGGTTCATCCATGTTCTAGTATGTATCAGTACCTCATTCATTTTTATGGCTGAGTTAATACTCCATTGTATGGATATGCCACATTTTATTTATCCATTCATCCATTGGTGAACATTTGGGTTGTTTCTCTTTTTTTGGCCATTAAAAGTATTGCTCCTATGAACATTTGTGTACAAATTTTTGTGCGGATATATGTTTTCATTTCTCTTGGGAATATACTGTGTTTCCCTGAAAATAAGACCTAGCCGGACAGTCAGCTCTAATGTGTCTTTTGGAGCAAAAATTAATATAAGACCCGGTCTTATAGTAAAAATAATATAATATAATAAATATAATATAATACCGAGTCTTATATTAATTTTTGCTCCAAAAGACGCATTAGAGCTGACTGTCCGGCTCGGTCTTATTTTCAGGAAAACACGGTACTTAGGCGTGGAATTGCTGGGTTATATGGTAACTCTGTGTTTAACACTTTGGGAAACTGCCAGATTGTTTTCCAAAGTGGCTGCACCATTTTGCAATGCCATCAGCTATGTATGAGAGTTCCAATTTCTCCACATCCTCACCAACATTTGTTATTATACAAGTATGTCTTTTTTATTACAGCCATCCTAGTGGATGTGAAGGGGTGTCTCATTGTGGTTTTGGTATGCACTTCTCGGGTGATTAATCACGGGGAGCATCTTTTTCATGTGCTTATAAGTGGGTTGTACATTTTCTTTGGAGAACTATCTATTCAATTCTTTGCACATTTTTAATTGGGTTACTCATTTTTTTCCTTGGTCTCTTTTTCTTTTCCTTTTTAGCTGGATTAACTTGGTCTCATTTCTTGGCTTTGGTGTTAATCTCCTAGGAAGATTGTGCAGACATAGCCTCTCCTGCATCCTTCTACACCTCTTAGCACTCGCCCCATTGTATCGGGATTGTTTACTGCTCTAACTACATTGTCGATTTTTTGAGGTCAAGGATTGGGTTGCTAACCTTTCTAGACTCAGCCCTCAGTGCACAAGCAGGCATAGCCACTTGATAAAAAAAATGGAGGACCATACTTCAGTGATTTCAATTACGGTGCTGATGAATGTAAGGTTTGCCACCCATGATAGTTATTTGGCTTCATATACGAAAACAACAATAAAAGAGTTTGCAGAGTGACATTCTTACAGAATCTCTGATCCCCAACCAGGCATCGGTCACCTACAGACTCTGGGTTAACAAGACAGGTTGGGGAAGAAGGTGTGTGCTACTCAGAGCAGAAGCTTCTTGCCGTGGGAGCAAATAACTAGGATTCCACGAAGTAGGATTGTCACCATGTAGATACAGGGCAGTCAACCATTATTATTTCCTGCTGGAGAGGAAAACAGCTGATGAGGAAATTGACCTGCGTTGGGGCTGTTTGATTACTGGGTCACTCCTAGAATCCTAGAATGGGAGTGTTCTCAGTTTGAGGCCAGTCTGGTAAGAATGGTATAGAGAGCTAATCAGACCTGGATTTGGGTGCTGGCCATATGAGATTTTTGACACATTGGTTACCTGACCTTGGACCTCAGTTTCCATATCTTTAAAATGGGGATAGTAAGGCCCACATCAGAGGATCACTGTGAAAGTTAGAATTGTGTCTTTTAAAGTAAATGCTCCACAGAGAGCCTGGTGTCAGTGCTCAGTATGTGTTGGTGGCCTTCACGGTTACATGTTCCTTATTTCCCACACATCACTCAAGGGTGCTGGGCATTATTGGCTTTTTCTTAGTAAAAGAACTCGGCTTCCCTGAGAGTGACTCCAGACCTCTTGGTCACCATTTCTGGTTGTGACCTTGTCTTTGTGGCTCTTGTCCTTTCCACTCAGTTTCCATCTTGGGTCTTCCAAGTCTCTTTGTCTCAGGTTTAGCATTATAATTGAAGATGTGTTTGCCCCAGGAAGTCATAGCCCTTCTGTGGATGGGTCTTCAGCTTTGTCTTGGTGTATTTAGACCACAAAGTTGAACCAGAAATTCCTTTGTGGAAACATCAGTGTTGTCTGAATCTCCTCCCATCCGGATGGTTCCTAGGTGTGACCAAGATGAGAATCTTAACTACAGGTAGTAATTACGGGGAATCTTATCTTGGTGCACGTGGCAGGTAAACCAGCCTGCAAACACAGATTTTTTTCTGTGGAAGATTGCATCCAGAGGCCCCTGAGACATCTCCCTTCCCATGGGCCAGTTACTGCTCAGAGTGCCCACTTCTCATTTAGGATCCTAGGACCTGTGGATATTTTCAAGTTGACGTGTTTTTGTGACATGGCACAGGGGACGTTGATTCTTTCTTTCAGCCAGCCAGCTGCTGAATGTTTGAGCACCGTTGTAGGCTCTTTGGGGGTAGGAGGGTACCACGATCCAGTAGTGGGAAACTCTGCTGTGCCCTAGTTCCCATCTGCCCTGGCCCTATAATCTGATCCTATGGTGCTGCGCATTTTCCGAAGGGGTCTGTTTGCTACCCTGGCCTTGGGATCAGAGAGACAGTGAGCTGGGGTTTGTGGGTGTTCATAGGGAGAGGAGGCGTAGGAGGCCTGATCTGTGTGTGTCGTTAAGGAGCCCTGTGGTGGGTGTGGCCACAGAGATCCCGCCAAACTTTAGAATTTCAAATGGACTTCCTTTGTGTCACCGGGAGAAAATAGCCAGAATGAAAACGTACTAGCTAGGCTTCCTCCTCTGTGCAAAGTCATCCCAGCATATTTGGAGGGTGGGGAGCCTGGCCATTAGGGGAGATGTTCGGAATGGGGGTTGGCGAAGGCACTACCAGGCACTCCAGGCGGACAGCAGAGCTAGCTCTGGCCTGAGCCTTTGCTCCTGATTAGGCCCCTCAGCCCGTTCATGCTGGAGCGTGAATGGGAATCAGGGGAGTCCGAGCTCGCCTGAAGGCTCGGTGTCTCCCAGACCTGTTGTCCACTGATGCTGCCTTCACGTGCTCTTCTGGCTGCACACACCTCCTGTGACTGTGGTATGGGTCCTTGATTACTCTGGATCCTTTTCAGAGTGACTCCAGGGGACTCCTCCTGGAAGCCCTAGTGCTCTGTGGGACAGTTTGAAAAGCCCAGTATTGTGTGAAGCTGGAGGCTCAGATCCTCTCTGTCCATCAACATTGCTCGTGGGGGTGCCAAACGTGAGTTCCATTCTGGTTTGTTTGTGAATCACTTGCCAGGGGGTGGTTGGGGCGCTTTGTTCCTCTGGCTGGCTGGTCTGCTTTATTATTCTTAGTCTTGGGGAAATGATTTCTCTGAGAAGCAGTAGAAGGTGTAATTTACGCTTCACTGAAAATCAGCAAGACTATATATATTCAGTTAGAACTACAAGTCTCTTGCAAATGAGGACCGATGTGAGATATGGGCAAGTTGGAAAGGGTTACAATGCAGACATGCAGCTGGCATGATTAATAATCACAGAGTCACCTGTACATGGTTTATGGGGGAAGGAAGAGCAATAGCTGCTCTTGGAAGGCTGTACTCCTAGTGAGAGGGCTGGAGGGAGGTCGTTTGAAGGTGCTGGACATCCCCCTGGGAGTGGACAAGTTTTCCGTTAACCCCGTCCTTGGTAAATATTTCTTGTATTTCCACTGAGCCAGGGACCCCAGGTTTAGGGCTGGTGTTTCTACTCTCGCCCTAGACTCACAGAGCTACCCATGGTATCCTCCTAAAACCTGGGTCCCCTAGAGTCATCTACTCTCCTTTGCCCCCGGTGTCACAGTGCTCCTTGTCAGGGCTAACGGGCCTCCACAAACTGCGCCTGGCCTCCTCACTTGTCCTGGCACACAGCTTTGTGCCTTTGTGCCTTAACACAGCTGCTGCTTCTGTCTGAGTCCCTTCTCCCACATGCCTGTCTAGGGAATGATAATCCTCATCCAGACCCAGGCCAAGTATGGCCTTTGATCTCTCTCCATTCTTCCTCTGGTTTCTGTAGGGCCCCCCACTGTGAAGGCACATACCACACTGGACCACAATGACTTGTTTATATGACTGCTTCCCTGCACTGTGCTCCTCACTCCTCCGGGGCAGGAAACCTGCTTCGTAAATCTCTGTAAGTGCCCTGGCCTGGCGCAGTACTTGGCAGCTCTGAAGTCTGGCTCAGTACGTATTTGATGGCTGGTTGGATGAATGGTTGAATTAAAGAGGATAAAGAGAGAGCTTGCCTTAGAGAATTAGGCACATCTTGCTCTGATTTTGGGTCAAGGCTTAACCAGCCTTTCTCCGAAATGGCGTGAATGGCCTTGTCCTGAGGTGAAGCTTGGGCTCATAGAAGACCAAGGTTGGAAGAGGTGTTTCCAGGTCAGCTCAGAAAGCCAAACATCAAAGGAAGGCCACTGGATCCTGGAGAGCAAGGCCTTTTGGGCTATAGGACAGGACGCTCAAGGTGAAAGATGAGCAAGTGTCACATGGACTGGTCCTGTCTCCCCATCCTGCTTCTCAGTGGGGCTGCTACAGGAACGTGGGTGTAGCTGAAGACTGGACAGCCATCAGGAGCCCTGGGTTCTCATTGCAGGACCTCCTACTTTACACACATTTTGGTTCTTTGACCTTGTAAAGTTCATTTAAAATCTCTGACCTGCAGTTTCTTCATCTGTCCAAAAGAGAGGTGACGACCATTCTTCTGCTGCTTCATACATTGACTAGAAGGATTTTCAAGGTGACAGTGGATGTGAGCACACTTTAAAATTCAGGAGTGAGCTGGTGACAAGTACAAGGCCTTTTGTGAGAGGCTGTGCAGGAAGTAGGGGGAAGGCTGGCCTCATGAACCTTGCTGTCTGACTCTGTCTGGCGGCCTTGCCCCAACCGCTCAACCCTATGTTGTGGTCCTTTCCCCACTAGACCCTTTGAACTTGCGTCTGAGGCCTCCTTAAAAAAGCTGTTGAAATTCTTGGCCCAGACAAGCTTTAACCATTTAGAGTAAGAACTCAGTCAGCCTACTCACCTCTTTGTCCCTCCCACTGGCCTTTAGTTGAGCCCCTCTGAGGCACCACATGTGTTATAGGCCCCTGGGATGCAGCTGAGAATGAGAGAGAATGGACAAGACTCCTGGATCCCTGTGGTAAGAGGGCTCAACATCCATGGGGCACCAGGTGAGTGGCCAGGGAATATGCCCAGCGCAGTGGCCCTAGGATGCAGTCCAGGGTGATGGGAGCAATGGGGACCTGTGATGGGCTGAATTGTGCCCCCCACCTTATATAACCTCATATAACCCATGAGGTTATATGGATATCCTTATAAGGAGCGGAGGTGAGGACACAGACACACACAGATGGAAGACCACATAAAAACACAAGGAGAAGGCAGCCATTTGCAAGCCAGGGAGAAGGGGCCTCAGAAGAAACCAACCCTACTGACACCTTGATCTCGAACTTTTAGCTTCCAGAACTTAAGAAAAATAGATTACTGTTGTTTAGGCCCCTTAGCCCGTGGTACTTTGTTCTGGCAGCCTGAGCAGATGGATCCAAAGCCTTTAACCCAGATTTGGGTAGCAGACTTACTTGCGTAGCTCTGTGGGGGATCAAAACCTTGGAAGAAAATAGGAATTCTGTGCTTGTCCCTGTTTTTCTCCTTAACACGTGTCCCTAGTGAACACGAAGTATGTTCCATTATTGTGTTGTCTCCCTCATTAGAACGTGAGCCCCACGAGGGCAGAGCTATGTGTCTGGTTTGTTTCCTGTAGGGTCCCCAGGACTGAGCACAGCTGAAGGCCCTCTAAAGGATTGGAACATGTCTGTTGGATGAATTCTGTTTGAAACAATGGCCTGAAGTCAAATTCCTTACTCCAGGTGGAAATCCAGAATTTTTAATTAAAATAGCTGGTTTTTCGCATTCAGTTCTCTGCTTAGAGTTCACCCTGCAAGGTGACTTACTATTGTTTCTACAGACTGTGTCCCGTACAGCAGCTCTCTAATCTCTACCCAGCCACCAAATGTGATTAAAATGTGCTAAAAATCAGAGAAGAAAGGTTCATTTATTAGTTGTTGTTTACACTTGGTGGACTGAGCCCCAGGTTATATTAAACTAGGTCATACCAGCCAGTGACTTTGAACATTGTTACCCTCTGGAGGGTTAACTCAATGAGGCCAGGCATTTGATCACTGCAGTGTTCCTAATACCAGTGACAGCAGCTGATCCAGAGTTGGGTTTGTATTTGGTGAGTGAATGAGTCCGTCAATATACAGGACCGATAAGTAAATGCTGAGCGTTTCCTGGTGGGATCAGCTGGTCTTTCTGTAGGGATGCCAGCCCCGTGCCTCAAAGTCATTTTCCCTTCTACTCGCTGCTCTGTTTTCTGTTCCAGGCTGCTGGTGGCCCTTTGTCCACAGCCCCCGATCAAGGCCTCCTATTACCTCTTTCGTTTAAGAGGAATGGCAGAGCTCTCCTGGTCTAATTTGGGGAAACTCATAACTTGCCTAAGAATTTCTGGCTACTTCCCATTCCCCCCACTTTGTGTCCAATTTTCTCCTCATTTTTCTCTCCATCTCTCCCCCCTCCCGTCCCCCTCGCGCACTTTTAAAATTGTGGTAAAACTCACATAACATAAAATTCACAGTTTTAACCATTTTAAACTAGAATTCAGTGACATTTAATACATTTACAATGTTGTGCAACCCTCACCGCTATCCAGTTCCAGAACTTTTTCATCACCCCAAAAAGAAACTACATATCCCTTAAGCAGTTACTCCCCATTTCCCTCTCCCCAGCCCCTGCCAACCACTGATCTGTTTTCTGTTTCTATGGATTTGCCTATTCTGGACATTTCATATAAATGGAATCGAACAATATGTGACCTTTTGTGTCTGGTTTCTTTGACTTCGCATGATGTGTTCATAGTGCATCAGTGTTGTAGCGTGTGTTAGGACTTCATTCCTTTTTATGGCTGAATAACTTTCCATTGGGGATACATATCTGCTTATCCATTCCTCGGTTGGTGGACATTTGAACTGTTTCCATGCTTTTTCCATGTTTTGACTATTGGAAATCGTACCCTCTGCTTTTGCTGTCTCTAGTTCTGCCTCCAAGTGCTCTTCCGTCTTAGTTGAGGCTGCATGGTTTACTGGCAGTGGAAACAGCACTGCTTGTGAAATCCGGAGGCAGGTTCACGGTCCTAGCTCTCACTCCACCTGTGAGATTTTGTCAAGCCTCAGTTTGCTCATTTCTGAGATAGATATAAAATTCTCTGCCTTCGTTACTCAGCCCTGCAGAATGTTGGCACAGATCATAGGATGTGAGTTGAAGCCCTTCCTAAACTGAAAGTCAGATGTCAAATGATATTTATGTTCCTCATTTCCCTTTGATTTTTTTTTCTCGCTTTCTGTTTTTTCCTCTGCTTCCTCTTCTCCTTTTGCTAATGGGCTTCCTTTGAATCCCCTTTTCCTTTCTTCTCCGTTCCTCTTTCTACAGCTGCCCTGGGGACATAGTAGGTAGTTTTCTATACAGTGTGGGGAAAGTGTGGGCATCCTTCAGAAAGGCCGGACAAGTTGACAAGGGAGGTGGTTGGCAGCATTGGCGAGGTGATGGGGTGAAGTCAGCCATGGCTAAATCTGAGGGGGGAGTACGAGGCCTGCGATGGCCCTGCCATTCCATCTGCTTTGGCTTTGAAGACTTAGTTTACTGACAGCTTTGAGGAAGTAGCCAGAATGATGGATACTTAGGCAGATATTAGAATCCAAACAAGCAGACCCAAGGGACATGGGGAGGAAAGCAGCAGATGGAGGTGTATGCTTTTCTTGGCATGTTGCTTTGCAAGTGCTAAATCTTCTGCAGTCCTGTGTGTGTTGTTTTCCCAGCTGAAGTTTAAGCTTCTTGAAGGCAAGGGCAATGACATTTATTTATTTCTCCCCATTGTGCTTGCTCATGGTGCCCCTCAGAGAGTTCTGAACATAAATGGTTTTGAATGTATGTGATGACTTAGTTTGTTTAGGCCTATAATGGTTACAGGTGGCTTTCACAGCGGACTTTTCATTTATCTTCTTAGCCTTGCAAGGTGGATTCCATTTCTCAAATAAAGAAACTTAAGGCTCAGAGAGGTTACAAAACTTGCTCAGGACACACAGCCAGGACACAAAGAGGTGCAGCAGGCCTCCTTACTTGGAACCAGTGCTTTCCACTGCTTCCCCCTCCCTCACAGAGACTTTGCAGCAGATAGGAACCATGTGGTGGCACTGACTTAGGAAGATGGGAAATGAATCTTGTGCAGTTGGACCTTGTTCATTTCAGAGATTTTTTTTTTTTTTTAAACATCTTAGTATTTTCAAGTCCAGAAATTCTATAGAAGTTGCAGGTGGCTTTTCCTGTTACTCAATCAGTATAGATTCCTCTTTTCTCTCCAAACTTCAGAGAAGCTTCAAGGAAAGCCGATCCCCTGCTAAATTGGTGTGTTCCTCATTTGCTACCAGAGGGTCTCATTTAAGGAACTATTGTCATTGTTGGTGACAGGAGCAGAGCCAGCTCACAATGACAGTGTAGCTTGGAATCAGGTTCCTGGTTCACTGCCGATGTTCTGTGTTGGAGCAAGTTACTGAAAAGTCTGGCTCCTACTGGGTCTGGCAGGAGGGACGGGTGTGTTGGATGAGTAAGCCCAAGGAAAGCTTGCCTGGAGGAAATTCGGTCAAGATGTTCGTTTTTAACACCTCTGGGTCTCTTCCAAATCAGAAGAGGAAAAGAGTCTGATTAAGGGATGAAGGAAGTTTTAGAGTTTTCCATGAATGGAGGTCAGAGCTTGATGGATCCTAGGTTCTTCGAGGCTTAGGTGAAGCTGTGGAGAGAAAAATGGGTGTCTGGCAGTGAGGAGCGGCTCTTGCCCTTGGCTGGAACCTCGACAAATTGCTGAACTTAGAAAGCATCTGATACCAGTGGTGTCTGTTGACTCAGCCACGGGAAGTGCTCACTAGCCTTTGAGTTCAGGGACCTGTGGTGGCATTATGTGTGCAGGAGATCTGGCAATTAAGTTCGTGGACTTGTTGCAACGATGTTGCTAACCATTTTTTGATATCAGAGGGATGATTCATTATGAATTTGTACCAACTGACAAGCAATTAACCAAGTTTACTATTTGGAAGTGCTGAAAAGGCTGCCTGAAAAAGTTAGATGACCTGAACTTTTCGACAACAATTCATGGCTCTTGCATCATGACACTGCACCAGCTCACACGGCACCGTCTGTGAGGGAGTTTTTAGCCAGTAAACAAGTGATTGTATTGGAACACCCTCCTACTCACCTGATCTGGCCCCCAATGACTTCTTTCTTTACTCAAAGATAAAGGAAATATTGAAAGGCAGGCATTTTGATAACATTCAGGACTTCAACGGTAATACGATGACAGCTCTGATGGCCATTTGAGAAAAAGAGTTCCAGAATTGCTTTGAAGGGTGGACTAGGTGCTGGCGTAGGTGCATAACTTCCCAAGGGGAGTTCTTTGAAGGTGACTGTAGTGACATTCAGCAATGAGGTATGCAGCACTTTTTCTAGGATGAGTTCGCAAACTTAATTGTCAGACCTGGTATTAGCACTGCTAAAGTTTGTGTTTGCATTTCCCTTACTACCGCCCAGGCCTCACTAGCAGTCCTAGCCACAAATAGTTTTGGGAAGGAGATTGAGGAAAGACTTTTTTAATAATTAATTTTTAATCCCACAGTGTATGTATTAGACCATACATATGCAATGGGGAGGACGTCATTGGTTCTTGGATGGAAAAACATCCTGGGTCTCACAATGGCTTGTAGCCTCCAAAGGTCATGGTACACAAACAGATCCACAGAAGAGCTGTGCTATTAAAATTTCATGGTGGTGGGAAGTGATTAGGAAAGATCATGAAAAAAATGTTAAGAAACCCGAATTAGATTAAAGCCCCCTTTGACGTCCTTTCCAGCCCTCTGTGGAAACATATTCTGATTTGTGGGTTTAGTTCTTGTTTCACATACATAATCAGAATGTATTATTTTTTAATGTCTTTTTTTTTTTTCACTCAATAGTATATTTTGAAAATATTTTCTTGTTAGTGCATATACATCAATGGTCATTTATAAATTCTGTATGGTATTCCAGGTATGGATGTAGCATGGTTTATTTTATATTTTGTATTGATAGGTATCTAGTGTTTCTAGTTTTCTTTTTTTCCTTTTTAGAGTTTTCTAAGGTTTTTTGTTTGTTTTCGCTATCAAAAGTATCACTGCAGTGTTTATTTTTCACACATGCCAGTGTTTAATACTCTTTCTCGGGGGTAGCAGAAGAAGAGGATTTCCTGGGTGACGAGGTCCTCGAAACAGGCTGAAATTTTAGGAATGGGAGGTGGAGAAGGGGAAGGCATCTAACGTTTGCTGCACACCCAACTTACTTCAGACTCTGTAACAGGCCTTGGGGCACATCTCCTTAATCTTTATGACAACTCCTGAAGACAGATGTGTTTTTTCATGTCCTACTCTAGCTATGAGAATACTGAAGTTTAGAGAAGTGAAGTAACTTGTCTAAGGTCACATGGCAGGTGGTAGAAGAGTGTAGACCTGGAACTGGGTCTCTGTCCTAACGTGTGAGATGGCAAGTGAGAGTGACCCTGTGGGTCCTTTGGGGGTCCTTTGGGTCCTCTGACTGGCTGTGCCTGGGGGGCTGCCCAGGACAGAGCTCATGGTAGGCTGGGCCCTGGCTTTATCAACATGCTAGTCTTTTTAAAATTCAGTGAAGGGTTCCTTATTTTTCCAAGAATGAGAGTGCTCAAAGTTGTTTTTATCATCCTGTGCCTTCACTGACTAAGCAGAATAGGCAAAAATTTTCTTTCAAAAAATTAGTTCACCGTATATGAGTTCACTAAAATTACTGTGAGAGAGGTATTTTTATTTCTTTCAACTTTGTTCTAATCTGTGTAGTCCTTTTAAAGCATTTCTTATACCGAGACATTTTTATTTCCTTAAACCTTGTCCTTATGTTTTTCTATCTAAAACATTTTTTTTCCATGTTCATTTTTTTATTATTTATTTTTAAAAACTAGGGTAAAATATACATAACATAAAAATGACCATCTTCATCTTTTTAAAATGTACAGTTCAGTGGCAGTAAGTACATTCACATTGTTTTGCTACCGTCACCACCAAACCACCATCTAGCTCCAGACGTTTTCATCCTGCAAAACTGAAACTTGGTGCCTATTACAGAACAGCTGCCCTCTCCGCCTCCCCGCAGCCCCTGGCAACTACCATTCTACTTTTGGTCTCTATGAATTTGACTCCTCTAGGTACCTCATATAAGTGCAGTCATGCAGTATTTGTCCTTTTGTGATGGTCTTGTCTCACTTTATACCTGTCTAGGAAAGCAATGTGACCAATGGTCAGTGACATGAAAAGATTAAACTTTTAAAAAATGACCCACAGCCCAAACTGGGACCTTTGCAATTCCTTTTTTTCTTCTTCTTGTTTAAAAAATCAGAAGATGTGAGCTCCCCTAGAGTGCTTGTCAAGAGTGAGTGGGAGGGGGATCCGGAAAACTTGATGGATAAATTCAGTTCTTCAAGTAAATTTAGGAAACGACAGCCAGGAGCAATTCACACCATTCATAAAAAATGCAGCTCTCTCGCAGAGAGAGAGAGGATTCATGTGGTTCCTGCCTTCCCTCTCCCCCCCAAGTCTGCCAAGCCCTCTGAACACAGAGTGTGTGATTCTAACACTGGGCAGCTCCTGCTTCCCCAGGCCCAGCTGCCAGAGCAGGGATGGTCCTGGGCCAAGTCACCGCTCTCAGTTGCATCTCCAGAGGGGCCCAGCATGTGCCTGAGGATGTTAGTGCTGGCAGAGAGAGAGAGCCCGTGGAAGGATTCTGCGGGCATACTGGGAAGACGTGTCGTGCGGTGGATTGGCAGATCGACATTTTGTCTTTGGCTCCCTCATCTGTCATTGGATGTTTTGGGCTAGGGCTGGAGGGCATGTTTGACTTACAGTTAATACTTCATCAGTGAGTGGAAGGACTGAGATCTGTTGAGATTAACTGCTGAGCGGTCAGCTGAAATGTGTGGGAATGTGCGCCTGCAGGAAGCTCAAGTTCAAAGCCTGTGACCTTCCTTCCCAGGGACGCGGTAGCATTCTGTGCTAATGCTTGAGTTAGGGGACTAGGATGACACCTACTGTGGTAGATTATCTGTTAGTTGTTTTCTAATTTTTCTTGTTCTGGTAATAGCACCTCAGTTTTCCTTTGGAGAACCAAAGGCGCAGTGGATTCATAGAAAGCAAATGGTTTGGCTTGAGCTGGTGCTGCCTCTGAACTCTAAGGGTAGTTGCATGACCCAGGCTTGACCTGACTCTCCCTGGATAGCCATCCAGGAATGAGCATGTGACCCAAACTGGTTCTGTAAGATTCCTCCCTCTCTAGGGCCTTTTGCTGTACAGTTTGGGAAGGAGATGCTGTTGTTAAGCTAGTGGGATTATAAACTTGGAGCTGCCATGACTATCTTTGTTAATACTTGGGGAACATCTGAGAATGAAGCTACTAGCATGAAAGAAAACAGAGCTCAGATAACATTGTGTGAGCACCTGGCTCCATCAGTACCTGAAGGCAGTACATTCCTGAACTTCTAAGTTAGATAAGCCAATAAATACTGCTACCTCTCCATTTTGTGTGTCTGTGTGCATGTATGGTTGTGTGAGTATCTAACACAATTTGGTTTAGATTCTGTGGCTGACAACCTATTGCGTCCTGTCTAAAAGATCTACATCATGAACTTCCCATATCATAGAGGGAAGCACCATATTGTGAATACTGATGTGATTTGCTGGTGGTAAGGATAGACCTGTGAAATCTTAGAGCGATTGCTGACGCTCGATATGCAGTGGAGAGACTGCTAAATGAGGAGCTGGGGTTCACAGGTTGTAGGGTGCCTTGAGGCTCACAGGTTGGGTAACTTGGGCAAGTCTCTTAACCTTTCTGAGCTGTAGCTCCCAACACCTAAAAAATGGGGCATTAAACTAGTTGTTCTTTGAAGGCTCTTTCAACTGTATATGATCCTGTAACAGTTTTACTTAATATTCATGGTTTAAATGGATAGTTGGAATAGGTATAAAACCCCAAAGCAAACAAATAAAAATACCCCCAAACTCTAGATCACTGCAAATTGCTTGAAGAGCCATCCTTTTTTTTCATCATGAACTTTTAAATTGAAGTACGACTTACATACCAAAAATTGCTCAAATCGTTAAATGTATAGTTCGATTAATTTTCACAAACTGAGAACACTCATGTAATGACCATCAGACCAGGACATGGAACCTCACCCCAGAAATCCTCTTTTCTTCAAGTCAGACCCTCCTTCAAAGGTGACCATGATCTTGGCTTTATATCATGTATTAGTTTTGCCCATTTTTGAATTTTACTTAACACTTTGTAAGTGGGCATTTTCCCGCCAAATCGCATCGTAACGCGGGGCTTTTTTGATATTTTCTCGCCAAAATTAGACTTTCCGTAAAATATTCATATCTTTCGATCTATTTGATATTTTTCTATGAAACTTTCAGTGTTTTAGTTTAAAAAGAGGTCTCTATTTATTTACTTTGCAAAATTTTTGCTGGTTCCAACTAGAGGCGATATGACGAGTTTACTCGTTTCCCGCAAAAAATGTGTTAAATGGAAGCATAGAGTAGGTGTTTATTTTTTATTGGGAGGAGGGTGTCTGGCTTCTTTCACTCAACACCATATTTGTGAGATTCACCCACATTTTTGGGAACAGTGGTTCATTCTCATTGCTATATAGTGTGTCACTATGAATATGCCACCAATTATTTATCCTTCTCTTGGACACTTGGGTTGTTTCACACTAATGTGAATAATGCTACTACAAACATTCTTGTACATGTTTTTGGTGGACAAAGCCCTCGTTTGTGTTGGGTATATACCCAGCAGTAGGATTGCTGAGTCATAGAGTATACACATGGTCAACTTTCTTAAATACTGTGAAATAATTTTTTTCATTACCATCAGCAATGCCTGTGTTCCCGTAGTTCTCCATCCTTGTCTGAGCTTGCTATAGTTGGTCTTGTTCATTTTAGTCGGTTAGGTGAGTGTGTAGGGGTCTCACATTGTGTGTGTGTATGTGTGTGTGTATGTGTATATGTGTTTTAGCTTCACCTTTTTAATGAAAAAAATTCAACATTTTATTAGGCAGAATTGTAAATCTGCAGAAAAGTTGCAAGAATTTTATAGTGCACTCTCCTGTGCCATCATCTAGATTCTGCCATTAGTATTTTATTATGCTTGCCTTATCCCATATCTACCCTCTATCCATCCATCAATCTTTTTTTTTGAAGCACTTCAAAGTAAGCTGAGAACCTCAGTACACTTCACCTTAAACACTTCAGCATACCTACATTAACCACAGTATAATGTTCACAGTTATTTTATTCTTTTGAGCTTTAATTTATATTCACTTGAGTGCACATTTCTTAAGTGTCAGTTGTTGAGTTTTGACAAATGCCTACACTTGTGCAGCCCCAAACCCTATCAAGTTATGGAACATGACCATCACCACAAGCCCCTTCCGTGTTAATCCCTGCTCCCACTCCACCAGAAGCAACCATTGCTCTAATTTTTTTTTCCCTACTCTAGAATTATACTGTGGTCTTAATTTGCATCTTCCTTATGACTAATGATGCTGAGTACCTTTTAATATGCTTATTGGCCATTTGGGTTTCCTCTCTTGTAACACGTCTGAAGATGATTTTAAAAATTTTGGGGGGTGGATGAAGGAGAGTCCAGTTGATTGGTGGTGGTGGTGTGGGGGGGACCAAGAGTATATTCCTGTGACAATATTATTCCAAAGCCTCTGCCATTCATTGAAGGTGAACTCTCACATTCTGTAAGACTTCCCAACAAGGAAATGCTTATTTGTTAAAAACTCATCTGAAAATCGGGTAGAACAGTGACATTTTTAAGCATGTCACTTGAAGTCTTATCTTCTAATCATTTCCAGTTCTTTAACTATGTTTCCGATGCGTGTTAGTCTAGCTGGAGATCTCAAAATCATTATTAGCAGGTTGATAAAGAGATTTGACCAGCAGCTGCCAGAGGAAGTGTGACTCTGAGCTCCCATCTGCATTTCACACTTGTTCTTATAGTGAAAGGACAGGGTGCTGGTTGGTGCAACGCCAGATGTTTTCAGGGCAGGTAACAGGAATGGATCTTTTAAAAAATTATTTCCCTGTTTGGCTACAAGGTTGGCAAGTCTTACATTGCAGGAGGATTTCAGGCCGTGCCCCCAGGCATGTCGTAGGCCACGGACTCAGGGTTTGCTGCGTGTTTGTAAGCTATGGATGTTTCCTCCTTCTTCCTGGGTCCTCTCTCTCTAATCCTGCCTCTGGGCACATGTAGCCTTGCCATGAAGAGTGGGCTGGGTGAGGGGAGAAGTGAGGTCCCTCACCTCCTCCTCGAGCTTTCTGATTCTTATCAGATGTTGTTTTGTGAAGGAGCTACTGGTAAGAGAAGGTGGTTACCAAAATGTCCCAAATTGCTTATTCTCTGTGGCAATTGTGTCTGAATTCCACCATCAGGGTGTACCTCCATAAAGGTCTGGAGAGAGAAAAAACATAATTGTGGAGGTAGTGGGGACTTCAAAGAAGAGACTGTTTACAGAGCTGTGGGTGGGGTCGGAGATGGTGAAGCATGTCCAGGGGAGGCAAGGGGAGGGAGCAACGACAGAAAACTAGAGAGAGATTTGGAGCTGGAGGGATGGACTGGTGGAAAGAAGTCACAGCCAGCCCACAGAGAGGGGGCTGGTAAAAGTCCACGACCTCACTCTTCCTGAATTCTCATCTCCTACCTGTCTTTCCCATGGGCTGAACCCACCTGGAAGCCAGTGGACAAGGAGTCCTTAGATGCAGTCCTTCCAGGGCAGCCTCCTGGTGCACAGAGCAGGCAGGAGAAGGGCTAAATGCAGATCCAGCCGTGCACGGGGAGAGTAACCAGCCTGGAGGCGTTTCCAGACCTTTGTGCCGTGTTTAGTGCAAAACTATTTGCTCTGGAGGGATATATTAAAATCCCTCTTGGTGAATTTGGAAGGGAGCTTTGCCCTAGGAACTGATAGGAAATCAAATGCAGAAACATGGGGTGTGGCTCTTGAACATGGAGATCCTTCCTCTGCTGGGCTTTCAGTCAGGAAACAGTGGGAGAGGGGCGCTGATGGGCTGTGGCCCCAAGGGGCAGGGAGGGACAGAGGCACCTGGGAGGAGCTGTGGGTTGAGGAGGATGGGGGAGCCAGAATGAGCTCTCGTGTGGGGATGGGGCGGCGGGAGGGCACCTGAGAAGTCTGCTTACTAGGGAACTGTTACCAAGTACCAAACAGAGATGGAAAGGGGAGGATTGTGGCAGAGCAAAGGATGTACCAAACAAGAAGGAAAAGGCGCCTTGGAGTTGGAGAAGAAGCGGGTGAGAGCTAGAAAACTCAGTCTCTGAGCTGGCTCATGGAACAAGAAGGGAAGTACAAGGGCCAAGGGCAGAGAAGGCTGGGGAATGGGTTGAGCTTAAGCCAGTTGCTGGTGGGAGGAGAGGGTATTCCCTTGGAACTTGATTCCTGGTGACAACCTCATCTGTGCTTGTGCAGGATAGTGGTTCAGAGTGTGGACTCTGGAGCCAGAGTCCTGGTTCTTCTGCCACTTTCTTAGCTGTAAAGCTGTGGGCAGATTACTTAACTTCTCTGTGTCTCAGATTTCTCATCTGGAAATGGGAGTGTTATAATATCTATTGCATAGGGTTGTACTGAGGTTCAAACGAGTATATAGACACAAATTTTAAAAATAATGCCCAGCACAGAGTAACCAGGCAATCAAAGTTATCTATTAATATGATTGTTATATTAAAAATACCTATTGCTTGGGCCCCAGGAATTAAGCCAGTGTCCATCCTCTGGAGGTTGGGCCTAGGCATGAGCAGATTTTTAAAGCTTCCTGAGTGTTCCTAGTATGTACTTGAGAACCACTGCGTCACGGTTTAACCTGCAGGTTTTCTGGAAAGGACTAAGTAGAGTAGTTTTGGGGTCAGGGTGGGAGGATGCGAAGAGTGGTACTACCAGGGAAGAGAAAATGGGAGGAAAGGCATGATCCAAATTGATCCTTGAGTTAGCAGTAGGAAATGAGCCAAGGAAATGGGCTTGAGTTAGCTTCTGTTTGGAGGCTGGCATTTGTTCCAGAGGCAGCTGGTTGAAGCTCACCAGTCATTTACACATTAGCATGAATAAGTTTGAGGACCTTCGGGTACTGAATAGGGCAAAGTTGGAGGAGAGCGTGAGGACATGAGTCTCAGAAGGCAGAGTATTAGGGGAAGGGAGGTAGAGGAATTAGAAAACTTTTTGCTTAAATGTTTTGTTTCTGATCTTGAAGAGTTACTGGCCAGTAGGATTGAGGGGTGGAGGTTTCCGTGAAGCATTGTGGAGATGGGTTCTCCGTAGGTGTTGTGTTTGTGTGTGGTGGGGCCAGGGTTGGGGTTGATAGTGGCTTCACTGTCATGAAACGTTTCTCCAGGGCAGGATTCCCTAGAACACAATGCGACGAACATCTCGTGTCAACTATAATGCAGATGTTTTCTAACTGGCTTGGAGCTTCACCAGTGGGCAGCATAATATGGTCAGTAAGAGCACAGGGAACCTGGATCCCAGCTTGGTCCTTCTGGCCTGTGACAAGCCACACAAACCTCTTAATGCATCAGTTTTCTCATCAGTAAAATGGGCATAATAATGGGACTCATTTCATAGAACTGTCGGAAGAATGAAGTAAAGGAGTTAATATATGTAAATAATTTAGAACAGTGGTTCATAGATTTTCTTTTTCAATTTTTATTTTTTTTTCTACTGATGTCTTATGGGAACCTTCTGAAGAAGTCTAACAAATGAGCACTCGTGCACCTTGGCTTGGCCTGTCTGGCCCTCCTGCCATCTCCCTGCGTTCTGCAAAGCCCTCCTCCAGGAAGTCTTACCTGATCATCCAGCTCTCAGAGCGTCTCCTTCCTTGGGAGGTAGCACCTATGAGGTACCTGTAATATACCGCCCTGAATTGGCAGTTTTAAAACATATATGGTAAGGTAGAGAGATAATTGACGGCAGGGACCATATCTATTTCTTCGGTGATTTTTCATATGGTCTCTTGTCCCCTGTGCAGTGATGTGTGAAGCAGCAAGATTTGGGAACTGTATGTACTTGGGTCTCTCTCGGCTCTGTGACCTTGAATGAGTCACTGGTTCTAGGTGGGCCTTATTTTGTCATGTGTAAAACGAACCCAATAATACTGGGAGCTGTAAGGGTTAAGAGAGCAATGTATGTGAAATCAATTCTTCACTGGGAAGTGGTATTATAGGAACTCAGGGTACTGTTATTAATCCTCCTGTGTGCCCCTAGAATGCCTTAGCTAGTGCTGAGCACATAATAGTTTCCCATTAAAATCCTCCTGGGGAGTTGATGCCTTTCCAGAGTGAATTGCTATAGCATCTGCCTCTCATGATGTCCTTCTCTCATCTTTCGGGGGAACTCTCCCTACCCCACAGCCCAGTATCCTAAAATTCTATGTGATGGTTCTGGTGGGGCTTTGTCAACCAAGATAGGTTGCCAAGCTGGGAGGAAGTTACTAATGAATTGTCCCCTAATTAGGGAGAGTCCACCTGCACAGAATGGCCAGTCAGAAGTGAGAGATGGCGCCTTGTTAATGTTAGGTGAGTGCCTGGAACCAGTCTCACCCCTGAACCAGTTATAGGAACTCATAAGTCACCTCGCCCCTTCTTTTGGCTTAAACTTGTGGATTGGATTTCTTCCTCTTACAAGTGAAAATCCTGACTCTCTTTTCCTTCCATCCTGGAAGGCAGCTGTGATCTCTCTTGTCCCATTAGCAAAAGGGAAAGAGAGAGTGTTATAAGTCAAAAGTCGAAACTGGGAGATTTTATTTAAAACGTATCTACAGTATCATCCTATAATCTATAATGTAGCTATAATGGTAGCATATTTAATGTGTTACCCTTAAATGATACTTAAGAAGGCAAAATATCACAAGGAACAATGAAAATATGTTAGTTTTGCAATTAGAAAACAATCTTTAAAATAAGTTTTACATCAGGAAGAGTGCTTGTAAGTCACGTCTGGGGAAACTCAGAACCATCTTGAATTTCATTTCCTTATTTATCAAACACTTGTAGTGTACTTGCTATGTGCCAGGCATGTCCTAATTCTTTTCATCCTAACAGCAACTTCATGAGGTAGGGTCTGGTATTATTCCCATTTTATAGGTGAGGAAACTGAGGCACAGAAGTAAAGTGACTTCTCTACAGTCACACGGTGGCTCCTGGGTTTAAACCCAGCATCGTCTCCCTCAACTCTGAATAACTACAATATGCTGCCATTCACAGTCATTTATTGAACAACTGCTATCTGAAAGGATAAATTATTTTTAAAAGGCACATTACCTAACTAAATTGCATTCAGTTACTCATTTCTTTTTCCCTTGAGGACTTAACCAGGTAAGGGAAAGAAATAGAAGAGAAGAAACACAGAGAATAAAGAGGGAATGGGAGAGGGAAAGGGAGAAAGGGAAAGGAAAAGTTTGCATGCAAAAGAGTGCATGGGGTTATGAGGTTGAGGGGAAGATGGAATCAGCTGTAATGTCACACCTGATTTTCTCAGGAATTAGTGAATAACTCTTACTAGGCTGCCCTCTTAATTATTTGGTTAACCAGTAGTCATAGCTCTTTGTTTTTATAATGATTTTAAAATTGAGATATAATTCACATGACACAGAATTAAATAGTGACTACACTGAGTTGTACACTTTAATTGTATAACTCAGTGTATAGTCACTATTTAATTCTAGAACATTCCTACCACTCCAAAAAGAAACCCTGGACCCATTAACAGTCACTCCCTTCCCACCGCCCCCACCCCCGGCAACCATTAATCTACTCTCTATCTCTGTGGATTTGCCTGTTCTAGGCATTTCATATAAATGAAATCATACAATACGTGGCTTTTAGTGTTTGGCTTCTTTCACTTAGCCTAATGTTTTCAAGGTGCGTCCATGTTGTAGCATGTGTCAGTACCTCATTCCATTTTATGGCTGAGTAATATTCCATTGTATAGATAGAACATACTTTATCTATTCATCAGTTGCTGGCCAGTTGGGTTGTTTTTACTTTTGGACTGTTGTGAATGACACTGCTATAAGTTTTTGTGTGGACACGATTTCATTTCTCTTGGATATATACCTAGGAGTTGTAACATGGTGACCATATACTTAATTCTTTGAGGAACTGCCAAACTATTTCTAGCCCTCTAACCTCTAATCCTTGAATGTCATTTATGGGTGGTTGCACAAATATAACTTGGTGTCTGCGTTCTTTGGCTGCAGTATCCTAAAATTCTATGAGATGGGATATGGTATGCCCTTTAAAAAACAAAAAAAATGGACCCTCTTCTGTTGAAGGTGACATGCCATGCAACAACCTTCTGGAACAGAAAGTGGGCTTGTGGGTTCACACAGACCAGCCTTCCATGCCACCTGGGGATGCAACTTCCTGAGGGAGGACCCCCTGTCATGCGGGAGACCCTGCTCGCTGCGCCATTTGTCGTGGGGGGCGTCCGGCGGGGTCTCTGCTTCCGCTCCCCACATAAGAACGCAGGATATGGTGAGGCCAAAAAGTAACACCCACGGAGCCATAAGTAGGGAGTCATATCACTATATTCTCGCTGGTGGCATCTGCCTCTCTGCAATCCACTCTTGCTAGCTCAGCACCATCTTCTTGCTAGCCCCCATTTTATGCTTGCGTAGCCACAGCAGTTATATTAGTGGCCAATGGCTCACTGGTTATAGCTGATGGCCAACTAGCCACAGCTGATGGCCATGCAATCACAGTTGATGGCCATTTACTACCTGAGCCAGCACCTTTCCATGTGAGGCCGAGAGCCTGGAAACTGGGGCTCTGTCCCCGCACCCCTCCACCCCCATGGTGAGTCTTGACCAGCAGTAAAGGGTCATTTGAGGGATAGGGGTGGAGAAAGGTCTAGGTTAATCTAAACCAACAGAGCAATTCCTCACCCCACGAAAGTGACCCCAACACCAAAATGCAACCAAGAAATTAAAAAACACAAAACACAAATGATCCCGGTTCGCCCTTTTCCCAAGCTCTTCAGTGAGCAATGCCTGTATAGGCAATAATTAAGGCATGGATGAGCTTTCCGTTTTATCAGATGTTCTCACGTGTAATACAGGATGGATTCTCGCAGCAGCTCCGTGAGCTTGGGCAAGCAGTTATTTCTCCCATGATCCCAATTTTACACCCGAGGACACAGGAGCCTTGGAATTTGTGATTTGCTCCAAGTTAGGAGGTGCCGTTAGTAAAGGACAGATGCAGCATTCAGACCTCTTGACTTGGAGTTTTGTACTCATTTATTATGAGCTCTTGGCAGTGTTCACACTCATTTAAAAATCTAGATAAAGGTACTCTGATTTTTTTTTTTTTTTTTAAGTATCATGTTAGTAAGAGAGTTCGAGCGTGGCTTCGAGAAACTTCAATTAAATCATGGTTGAATCTTTGGCTGGTCCTAGAGTTTCACTTTGAGCTGTTAAGAGGAAATAGAATGATGTTCCTGTTGCTTTAAATAGCTAGTAGTAAATTCCAAACTGGTAGATAGGCTCAGCTGAGGGATCGAAAACGGTTTATAGGAACATTTGGGATGTTTCCTTTTGTCTGAGTGTTTTAAAAATCAACTTAATTGAGGTTGTCTGAGGGTGTTTGCAAATTTCAGAGAAGCAGCTGTGTATTTATACTTCATTGTGGTTAAACAAATGGACACATACATTCCTCTTCCCCTCAAAACCCCAAACCCCACTGCTGGGGTTTTGCCCGGAAGTGTGAAAACACCTATTTATTCATTAGCTGAAAACCAGGCACATAGTGGATCTTGTGCAAATATGATGAACAAAATACTTCAAAATGGTTTAAAGCTAACTGGGTAGGTTCAGATAAATGTTTTGCTATTTCACGTGTAAAAAAAAAATAGTAAAAGTAAAACAGATGACTAAGCATTTGAAGAGGACTTTCTGTCTTCCTACTGGCTTATAAAAATTCTTGATTAACTAGGTAGATCTCAACTGAGCATGCCCAAAGGAACACAGATTCTAAAATAGTGAGTCCTAAAAGAAGGCATTTGTGTTGTCTAACTACAGAAAACGAGTACTCTTTAAGCTGTTAAGCCTTGGCTGTGATGTAGCTTGTTATACAGAGGTGGTCAGTTTCCAGCCATGGTGCAGCTAAGCTGAGTGGGCCTCGCAGTCACCTGGAGGGCCTGGGGGTCGGCTGGCCCTGAGGGCCATGGGTGCTACTTAACCTTAGTGCTGTATCTGACAGACCCCCAGGGGCTGGGCGGGGCTTGCACCTCTGGTTCTATGGCCTTGAAGGTTTCTTCCAAGCCTCTGTTGCCTCTTCCCTTAACTAACTTTTCTAATGATGGTATTGAGGGGCCCTCTCAGTCTTACACTCTGCCCGAGCTTTTCCCCGGGCACTGTTCATTTAGATTAACCTGGGTATGACTTGCTCCAGAGGATTCTGGGAGTTCTCTTCTTTCTGTATGCCCTTCCCTGGGCTTCTCTGATATACAGACATTGTTTTCTTTCCTTTGGGTGTGCATTTGAGCACTCCTTACCAGGACTGTCCCCAGACACCAGGGTGTTTGCAGCCTTGAGCTGAGCCTGGCTCTCTACCAGCGGTGGACTGGGGGTTTCTGTTGGTCTTCCACCCTTGTCTGGGGAACCAGCCTTTCTCAGACTATCTCACGGGGCCCAGCCATAGTTTGCAACTCCTTTTCAGGAACTGGCTATGTCTTTCCAGAAAACGTTTGTGATCTTTGGTACAAAGTGGCTCCTGTCATGTGCTTCCCCTCTTCTTCACCCAGTTGTCACTCTTTGATTAGGAATTTGGTGTCCAGAGGATTCTGGTCAAATGGCAGGCAGGAGCTATTGATCTGGCCATTCGTGTCTGCTATGTCATTCTCTTCTGGCATAAAGAAATACTATACTTTCTCTTAGAAATCCAGTGTCCATAGATATTACTTTCTGAGACCTTTTCTTGTCTCTGCAGAGACATATTAGAGGTTCTGCAGAGATGGACCATTTCGGGCTGATCTCACAACTTTGAATAGAATTCACTCTGGCCTGATAGACCCAGACCCCCAAAAGTACATCTTGAGGTTTCATGCTCTGATCTGCGTCATTCACTTGGGGATGATGTCCCTGGGCCTGGCAGTACCCATAAGAGGTAGGGGTTCATTTGTCTTCCTGAGCACTTTTTGGCGAGCATTTTACCACCTGTGGTCAGGACACCCTTCTGACCCTGTTTTAAGGACAGTAGGAGTGCAGGTGGGCACAGTAACAGATTCCTCAGCTTCAAACAGGACCCCAAAATGGAACCAATCACCAGCCTCCTCTTGCCCCTTTGGAGTCTATGGAGCGAGGAGACTCTCCTGTGATCACACCTTGAGCAGGCTGCTGGTCTACCACTGTTTACGCCCCGTCTACTTTCTTCAAGCTGGCTGGAGCCCCGACTGTAATCAGCCCTGGGTCAGGTCAGGATAAAGATGGGGGCTGGGTCTACCTGAGCTCCCCTTTGTTGCCTCCTTTTTCTTCCATGCTCACCAGCTCCAACAGCACCCCCCTTTGCCCATGAAGTCCAGCCAACACTGTATTAGTCAGCTTGGGCTGCCAGAACAAAACGCCACAGACTAGGGGGCTTAAACAACAGCCATTTATTTTCTCCCAGTGCTAGAGGCTGGAAGTTCAAGATCAAAGTGTCAGCAGAGTTGGTTTTTATCTGAGGCCTCTCTCCTTGGCTTGTAGATAGTGTCTTCTCGGTGTATCTGCACATGGTCTTCCCTCTTTGTGTATCTGTATCCTAATCTCCTCTTCTTATATGGACACTAGTCAAATTGGATTAGGGCCCGCCCCAGTGACTTTATTTTACCTGAATGACCTCTTTAAAGACCCTGTCTCCAAATGCAGTCATATCCTTAGATACTGGGGGTTAGGACTTCAACATATGAATTTTGGGGGCAACACGATTCAGCTTGTATCACACACTGTTATTCTTTTTTTTTTTAAATTAAATTTATTGGGGTGACAATTGTTAGTAAAATTACATAGATTTCAGGTGTACAATTCTGTATTACATCATCTATAAATCCCATTGTGTGTTCATCACCCAGAGTCAGTTCTCCTTCCATCACCATATATTCTATCCCCCTTACCTTCATCTCCCACCCCCCACCCACACACTGTTATTCTTGTCTGAACCCCCGTGAGTTCAGCCTGTGCCTGCATACAGAGCTGTGTGGCTTGATCAAGATTGCATGGAATTCGAAACAAATAATAAAATTTATGTAAGTTTGGAATATATTGGGGACATCTGAGAATCTTTTTCTATAAGATTGTGATTGATTTTAGTGCTCTCATGTTATGTTTTCTCTTTTTAAACCTTTAAAAATATGTAGTTACTTACTATATATTTACTACATAGTCTGTTTTATAGACTTTATTCTATGTGTTTCTTCAGATAATTTGAAAGATTTACAATCTACTTTTAGTTTTAGTAGTTACCTTCATAAGGACTATACAACTTTATAATATACTCTATCCCCCTTTTTTTTAAATTTACTTACTGACTCACCACTATGAGCTATGAAATAATTATTCTGATGAGTGAAAATCTTAACGGACATAATTAACATTTATTATACTTTATTAAAAAACAATTTTTTTTAAACCTCTCCACAACCCTGCGTTGTAAAGTATCATGGTACACTTTTTAAAGGTGAAGAATTCAGAGAAAACTTGCCCAGGGCCACTTGGATTAGCACTGGAATTTGACCTGGGGTCTGATTCTGAAGCTCCGCCCCTAACCCTGTCCTGTTAGGCCTGCACGTTTGGGGTAACCGGCAGCCCTGCTTCCACTCCCTCCTTTTTATTTCTTTGAAGCTGGGTTCTCCAGAGGGGAGAATTCAGAGCTGTACATCTTAGGTGCTTGGACCTGCCCTGGGGGTGTCAGCAAGGTTTGTTTAGGGCAGTGTTTGTTTAGGGCTGCCCTGGCTCTCATTCAAACAGTGGCTCTAAAGTCCCCTTGATGTGGTCTGTGAGCAGCCTCCTGAGGCTGGAAATTCCAGAGGTGAGTCAGGGCCAGGGCCCTGGGGCGGCTCCCTGGTCTCCAGAAGCAGCCTTTCCTTGGCTCTCAGATGGGCCTCGCTGGGTGGGTGCAGGTTGGGGTGTGGTCAGCTCAGCAGCCAGCAGTACTGATGGAGACCCCTCTGTGTGTGTCCACCCCTGTTTGGGGGACCTATTGAGACACAGCAGGGTGGTGACCATCCCGGGGCCCTTCATCTTTAGCACTTGTGTCAGTAGTACCGTGGACATTGAAGGGACTCGGAAATTCGTTTTACTTCAGTGTGGTGGCATAGAGGGGCAGAGTGGCAGACTCTCGGCTCTTTACTACCCCAGCCTTCAATGCCCATCTCCAACTTGTCTAGAGGACATTACCCTGTCCTCTGGGGAGTGCCTTAGCAGTAGTATCAGCCAGGCACTCCCCAGAGGACAGGAGGAGACGTACACATAGATGTAGATGTATGTACTTACACAAAGACATACACGCGTGCAGACATAGGCACACATGCACAGAGACATAGTCACGTGTAGACAGGCACGTTGACAGACATACATGCAATGTACAGACATGTACACAGGCACACATACACATAGACACGTACATGCATAAATGTATACATTTCTAAGGAGGCTTTCTAGGGCCTGGTCTTATGTCACTGTGGGGCTGGTTAAACAGTCTCTGTTAGGCTGTGGTCTCCGTATCTGATGCTGGAGCTTGAAAGCCACAGAGCAGGCTGAGTCGGGAAGGGAATATCATGAGCTGAAACTCCTCAAGGATAGTCGTTGCCTCTGACCTTGGTGGCGTGGGGGTCCTGCAGAAGCCAGGCCCTTCGTCACGAAGTGAACCACACACACCTGGCCCAGGAGTTGAAGAAGCTGAGGGGGATGTGAGGGAGGGTGGGGCAGCTGTGGCCCAGCCACTGCTTCATGCCAGTGAGGGAGTCAGCACATCAGCAAGAGTGTGCATGGCTGCTGCCTCCCAAGAATCTTCCTATGGTCCACGCTAACCAGAACATACCAGAAAATGAATTCTGGGAGCTGCAGTTCAGTGTCGCCAAGTTGACACATTAGAAATCCATCACACCACCAGAAGGCTGGGTGAGCTGGTGGGAAGACAGCAGGTTTGGGAGTCAGAACGATGTAAATTTAGGGAAATTTCCTGATTGGTGCCTCTTGCACGAAAGGGGATTAATAGCACATATCTCCTCTTTATAGAGGGTCATTAATAGGATGGATTAAATGGAATTAAAGATGTCAGGTGTCTCACTCTGCTCCTGGACCTGGGGTAAGAAATCTCAGACCTTGCACAGTTTTTGACTTTATCCTGGAACATAATATTGCCATCCAATTTTAGTTTCACTCTATCCCTTCAATAAATGGCTTCTTCACATAGGGCATATATATCCCCTGCATTAAATTCATTCCTAGGAAATTGAAATTTCTTCTTGTTATAGTGTGTGAAATTTAATTATGTTTTCAAATTGGTTATTTATGTTTAAACATTGATTTTGTGTGTGCGTGTGTGTGTGTGTGTGTGTGTGTGTATTATGATATATGGTTCCAGAAGGATGTTAATAAATAGTCATGTTCTGTCTTTAATGGGAATTTCTCTGGGGTTTCCTCATAACTGATACTGGCTGTTGGTTTCAGATAGCACGTATATTTTCTATTTAGGATTTTAATATCCCCTTTATGTGTGTTTTTCTGTGTCCTCATGGAGAGTATAAGATTAGGCCCTAATACCGAGAAGAGGTACTTTTGAAGCCACAAATAGATGTGGAATTTTTTCCAGTGATGCCTTGTCAGCGTCTCTCAAGATAATCATATTTTTTCGTTTTTGAAATATTAATGTGATTAACGATATTAATAGATTTTTCTAGCAGGACAGAACGTTGAAATCAAAGGCGATCAGTAGAAAGAGCATAGGACAGAGTATCTAGAAACCAGGATTCGTTTAGCTCTGGTGTGGTTCTTGATTAAAGATTTGACCTTGGATGAGCCAGCATGTTTCACTATTCCTTGAATAACATGCCACATCCTGGTTTCCTTATCTGTGAAATGGGCATAGTTACGCTTCCTGTCCCTTCTTACTAATGAGTTGGAAGGACAGCGATGAATCAATAGTGCCTTCTACATGAACTTAAATGGTTTCCCATCTATGAAAGCGCCACGAAAACAATGTCAGATGAAGGGGTATCATGATCCTGCTCATTGTACCATCATCAACCAAAAATCCATGTGTTCATTCACTCGTTCATCCAACAAGTATTTATTGAGCAACTGCAATGTGCTAGGAATTGTTCCCGACACTGGGAATACAGCAGCACAGTTACATTCCAATAATCTCTCTCTCTCTCTCTCTCTCTCATTCTCTCTCCCCCCCCCCTCTCCCTCCCTCTCTCTCTCCCTCTGTCACACACACACACTTTCACATGTCAGCTAAGTGACACATACTATGAAGATGTATAAAGCAGGGGGAGAGCGTGGAGAGTGAGGCCGTTTGAGGGGAAGCTTACTTTAGTGGGGTGTTCAGGGAAGACCTCTCGGGTGACATTTGAGCAGAGAACTAACTGAAGAGAGGGAATGGGCTGGATGGAGGTCTGGGGGAGGAATGCTCTCAGCAGAAGAACAGTGAGTGCCAAGTCCCTGAGGAACAGCAGTGATGCCATGTGACTTGAGTTGGGTGAACAAGTAGGAGGAAAGGGAAAGGATTTGAAGTCTGAGAGGTTGAGGAGGGTCAGATAATGCAGTACCGCGTGGGCCGTCACAGCAACTCTTTTTTTTGTTTGTTTAAAGTGTGAAGGGAAGCCATTGGGGGATTGTGAACTGTGAGTGACACGATCGAGTTTCCCATCGTAAATTGATCACTAGCTGCCTGTGGAGAATAGATTGAAGTGGGTTATGAGTCAAGGCAGAGAGACCTGAAGGGATAGGTGGCTCTGTCTGGGATGATGGCAGCAGAGGGGGTGAGAAGTACCAGATTTGAGGTCCAGTGGAAGGAGATGCTGACAGGATTTGCTGATGGATTGCAAGTCTCATCTTAGAGACAGCTACTTGACTTTTCCTGTGAGAAGAAAATTTCAGCTCCCCTTCTACGGTCTGGGGCAATCTGGCCTGCATTTTCCACGGCACCATTGAGCTGAAACTCCTCAAGGACAGTCTGAAGTTGCCTCTGAGTTGGGAGAAACTCTAAGGACCCCCAGCAACTCTCCAAACCTCTGGCTGGATGGAGAGATGAAAATAACTACGGGGTTTGGATGTCCCCGGGAGAAATTCTGTTCTGTGGCCAAGCCCAGAAACACACTTTTGGGTTGATCTGATCCACAGAAGAGGGAGCTACCCACACAGCCCAGCCTCCCCGTGGGTCATCGGCCATTCGCTCGGACAGGAAGATGAGCAAGTTGGCTCAACAACACCCTGTTCCAGTCGACGTTAGTCATGGGACACTTTGCCACGGGTGACATCGTGATTAATTAATAAAAGACAGACAACATTTGGGAGGCATTTGTTTTAATTTGGGACGTCTAGGCCTCCTTCAGACAGCCCTTTGTGCTGTTGCAGCCTGAACCCACCCCTGTGCTCCAGTGGGGCCAAGTTGCTAATTTATGTCCTTGCTCTTTAAATGCTCCCCCCCAACTCTGAACAGGAAAAAGTCTCATCTTTCCCTAACTATTACGGCTTGAAGTCTTCCCCACTGTTTTCTGCTCATGTTGCTTCCTTTGATCTTCCGCTGAAAATTAATTTCCTTCCCAGAGCTTCGCTATCCAGCTCTGAGCAGTGCAGCCCCCTCTCCTTTGGCCAGCAGGCGCCCCATCATCACGCCCCTGGTTCTGAAGCCTGGGGATGTCCGCACTGCATTTTGTGGGCTCACTGGGCACCGAGCTCAGAAGGAGGTACCAGAGCAGTGGATGGAGAGGAAAGAAAAAGAAAGCATTGTGCCTGCACAGCCGGCCATTTCCCTCCATGTGGAGCGAGGAAAGCACATGTTAAAAACAATATGAAAAGGTAAAATCTGAAACATAAACAAACGTAAATCAGCAGAGCGAGCGTGTTGGGGCATTTGTAGCTGCTCCCCCACCCTTATTCGTTTAGGAGAACTCCCTCTGGCGGGCTCAGTCCCTGGCCTTCATTGTAGGAACCAGTCTGAGCAATGGGCAGAGGGACAAAATTAGATCTGGAAGGCTCTTCAGGAGGAAGAGAGAATGGACTAATCTTGAAGATGTGTGTGTGTGTGTGTGTGTGTGTGTGGGGGGGGTCTGTCTTCTGTCTGTCTTCTGTGGAAGGATGCCTACAGGAGAGAAATGCCCAAGCCGTGGGGGCTGGGTGGCCGGGGTGCCGGAGGAATTTCAAGTCCTTTGGAGAAAGGGAGGAAAGAGATTTGGGCAGCCATTGCTGCCTGTGAGTCAGATTGAAAGGGAGGATAAGGTTTTCAGTTCTGCTCTGTGTTATGAATGAAGCTTCCCCCCACCACACACCACCTTTTAAGAGACTTTTGTTAAAAAATCAAATTGCTTTTGAAGTAAGTTTGGTTTTCCTGAGTGATGTTTCTTCAAACATGATACCATGTGGAGACTGAGCCACAGCGGTGTAGACAAAGACATAGATGATGAGTGACAATCGCCTGTGTGTGTACACATGTGTTTACATGTATACGTGTGTGCAGGGTGGTAGGGGGTTGTAGAGCAGGGATTCAGAATTGCTGGGTTACATGGTAACTAACTACGTAACTAACCAAATTGGAGGAACTGCCAGACTATTTTCTAAAGTTGTTCTGCAGTTTTACATTCCACCTGTATGAAGTTCTAATTTCTCTACATCCTCACCAACACTTCATTGTCCCTCGATTCTAGCCATCCCAGTGGGCGTGAACACCCATCTCACTGTAGTTTTGATTTGCATTTCCCTGAAGGCTAATAATGTGGAGCATCTTTCATGTGCTTATTGGCTGTTCTTATATCTTCTTTGGAGAAAGATCTTTTCGGAGTCTTTGCCCATGTTTCCAAAAATTGGGTTAAATCATAAATGTTTTCTTATCCAGTGTAAGTGTTCCTTATATATTCCAGAGAAAAGTCCCTAATTAGATATATGATTTGCAAAAATTTTCTTCCATTCTTTGGGTTCTCTTTTTCACTTTCTTGATGGTTTCCTTTGACGCACAAAAGTTTTTAATTTTGGTGTCTATTTTATATATTTTTTTCTTTTGCCACTTGTACTTTTATCGTCATACTGAAGAAACTATTGCCTAATCCCAGGTCATGAAGATTTACGCCTACATTTTCTTCCAAAAGTTGTATAGTTTTAGCTCTTACATTTACAACTTGAGCAGTTTTGAGTTAAGTCTTGTAAATGGTGTGAGAAAGGGGACCAGCTTTATTCTTTTGCATGTGAATATCTGTTGTCCTGGCACTATTTGTTAAAAAGACTGTTCTTTCCCCATGTTATGGAGTCTTGGCACTTTTGTCATCAAAACTTCTTTTAACTGTGTTATTTACTTAAGTCAGTGGGTGGGGAAACATCTTGTCATGTGTCTACTGACCCACAGGGAGAAATCAAATCAATCAAGGATCATTTACATGAAGAGATGCTTTCATTTGGGATTTTAAACAAGATTTCAATTAAAACTTTTGCTGAAAATGAAAATAGGCAACAAACAATGCTGTTGAATAAATATAAGTAACGAAATACTGAGTTTTATATTCTGGCCCAGTTACAGCTGAGCGGGGGAGGCACTTGGCCTCAGTTTGCTCTGGAATTCAATGGTCTGTGGATTGAAAATCAGCTGAACGCACCAAGTGTGGGAGCCCGGACTGTGGGTCTGTGAGCACAGGCTCCTCCTGTTCTCCCCCAGCCCCCACTCTCCCCTAATGACTCCTCGGCAGCAGGAGGTCAGTGTAGGGACAGCGGGCAGAAGGAGCAGTCATCTGTGGGACACTCCACACGTTGTTTCTTGGCCTTGATTTAGGAAGGGGATTAGGGAATTGTTTCCTCTAGAAGCCTCCACCGCAGAATGGAATCCTGGAGCGCTGCGGCCTCTGCCTCCCACGTGTGGGTTAGGCGGTGGAGCCGCCCCGGAACCTCGGGTGTGGGCCAGGAGGATGCATGCATGGCCTTGTGTGTGACTTGGGGCCCCAGCCCGGGCAGGGCTGTGTGCTGGGCTCCCTGGAAACTGAACCCGGAGCCCCTGCCGGCCCTGCTGCTCCTGGGAGTCCACCCAAGCTGAATGCTGGAGAGCAGAGGATTAGCTAAGCCCCAGATGTTTAGAGCCCTGACTCAGGGTTTGCGTGTGCTCTGTCGAGAGCTTATGTGGCCCCAGAGGTGGTCCTGGAATTGGCTCAGATCTTTGCATGATTCTGGTGTTTAATCAGCATTTCCAGGGAGAGGACTGGGGTTCCAAGATTTACTCAGAGCTTTTTGCCCTGGTCCACCCAGCCTGGTTGTTGGAACTTGCCCCATTTCAGGGATTTAGGGGTTTGGAGATGGGGGCTTGTGTCTTGGAGGGGAATGCAGTCAGAGCTCTGGATTAGGGGCATTCTTTGCCTAGGTTCAGCATTTCCCTGGTTCAGGTTAGTGTCTTTAAAATCAAAGTTCTTAAAATCAAAGTAAGCATTGTGTCCTCCGGCCTTGAGTCTTTCTCTCTGTGAGTGCACAGTTGAAATGCTTTCAGGGAGTTGGGTGGAGCTGTTGACGATGAGAGTTCTGGAGCAAAGAAAAAGTGAACATTCCATGCAGTCCCCCCAGCCCAGGTCTCCTCCAGACAGACCATGGAGCCAGTGAGCAAAGCCCCAGCCCCTGCTCTGTCAGCCCCCAGCTGGCCCAACTTCACACTGCAGGCTGTGCAAAAGTGGGAGGGCTACTTGGTGGTCCCTGGAAGCCAGGAGTTCCCCTGATGCGAGCCAGAGCTGGGTCCAGGAGGGACTCATGGAGGCACTGCTGCCTTCTTCCTGGGTACCCCCGAGTCACTGCTTAGTAATTAACCCCAACATTCAGAGCAGAGCCGGTACCCACAATCACAGAATGTTGTATCATCTCCAGTGGGTGGTGACCAAGGCAGACACCAGGGGCCAGGTAGGTCACTAATATCCAAGGAATTAATGTGGAACTGGAAACAGGCAGCATCAGCCAATCATGGGTACCATAAGCCTAGCTGGAAATGTGAAATCTTCCCATCTTGTAATGTTGGTAATTGACTCAAATCAAAAATAACAGCAAACAATGCAGTGTGCTGGCCAAAACACAGCGGGGCCTGGATCTAGCCTTCAGGTGGCATTCATCTCCCTGCACACATGCGCCACTCCGGTAAGCAGCCTGCACACACCCCCGTTTCTAGACTCCTAGCTCTGGTGCTGTGTCGGGTCAACCATGTCATTCATTACTCTCTAGTTGAGGAAATGGAGACTCAATAAGGTTAAAGATCACTCAGCTTAGTAAAGGGCAGAGCTGGGATTTGAACCCAGAACCGACTGGCAGGGCTGTTGCTAGATTAGCAAGCAGCTTTTCTGGTCTTTTGTGGACTTTCAGGAACAGGAGGAGATCTTGAGGGTGTGTGTTCACATGTGCTCATATGTGCTCGTGTGTGCTCATGTGTGCATGTGAATTCTCCCTCCCTCTTCTTATACTCATTCATTATTCATGGGTTTCCTCTCTGAGAACGCCAAGGAATTCCCCAGAAGGAAGAGAGCTGGAACAAATATTTCTCCCTGTCTAAGAATCGGCTTGCTCTCTGCAGGAAAGTCTCTGCTGGTGAGTTGGTGTCCAGTGAACTCAAACAGTGCTGCTAGGCTCAGCCCCTACTGTGCCTGCCTTGCAGATCAGGGGGCCACTCCAAGATGATGAACCAGGTGACACATGAGTCTAGCCGGCAGACTGGCAGCTCCCACAGTGGTCAGACCCTGGGAGCTCACAGAGTCCACCATGTCCAGTTTCCTCTGGCTCTGTGGTAGGGATTGGGAATGGGAGGGGTGGGTGTCTGAGGGTGGGTGGAATAGGAGGGAAGTGTTAATAAATAAAACAGGGTGGAGGGCTTCTAGAAGATTTACTAGCTAAATATTTTCCGGATGTTTTCATAGTTCTTTAAGACTGATCCAGAGGGAAGGCTAAACAGAACTCCATCTAACTGCTCCAGTGGTTCCCACCCTGAGCAGACCCCTCACACTCTGGCCTCATTCCCAGCACCACCCTGACCCCACCCACCCCCAGTTTGTCCTGTCACCATTTACTCCCCTCTTTCATCCTATTGGGAAAGAAAGAACAACCTCCTTGCTTCCTTGTTTTTAATCATATTATATGTACAGTTGTGCAATCTGTTTTTTTCTTTAAACTAAATGTTTATTGCCTATCTTCCTGAGTCAGTAAGTATATCTAAAGCATTATCTTTAGTGTTTGCTATTAGTTCATTGCATGGATGAACTATTTATTATTTAAATCCCCTATCGATGGACACTGAGGTTGCTTCCTTCCTTTTTTTTTTCCTTCTATTATCAGAATCACTGAAGCTGATGTTCCCTGTGATTGCATCTTTTTGCACTGCGATTACTTTCCTGGAAAGAAGGGTGTGGTGCCAATTTTACAGCCCTTGGGAATGCCTGATGTCCCATTCCCTGGCCAAGACTGGGATTTGTAGGCCTAAAGGGAGTTCTTAATGAGATTTGTTGCTACCTGCAAATAGTGCTGTCTCTGCCAGTGGGGGCTCATGCCTGTTTGTGGGGTACATAGGGTATTTGGGATTTGGTAAGGAACTGTCATGGAGGTTGTGTTTCCTCTAGGGCTTTGTTCTGTGGGTCTCATTCAGGACCTGGATGTGTGGCCCGAGCCCTACAGTGTAAGTGAGGGCCTGTCTGCCCCAGACCGTCCATTTCCTTGTTCACCTTTGGACTGGCCTTTCCTTGTCGGAGGCTTGTACAGGGCCCCGCCATGAAGGGCCGGTTGGAGCCCGGAGCCGTGCGGAGAGCCCTCTTGGACACAGTGACCGCTCTGTTTCCTCCTCCATCTCACCAGGGGCCTCCATTCACTGCAAGGAGAGTCACGCATTCCCCCTTGAGATAAGAATAGAGCCTGACTGTGCCCCAGGACAGAGTCCAGCTTCTTCAACTGGCCCTCTGAGGCCTGGCAAGGGCTCCCAGATGGTACTGGCATGAGTGGGCCCTGGCTGCGTGCCCCGCCGGCCACTTGTGCATTGTGTGGCTGGGACACTGGGTACAGTGTACATGGGTGGACCCTGCTCCCCCTCCCCACACTGTCTCCAGGCTGTGCTCAGGATGGAGGGGCTTGGCCTAGAATCTGCTGTCCCAGGGCTCTGCTGTGCCCCTTCCCTTCCCTGGGGCCTCAGACTCCACCTTCAAACTTTGAGAACTCCCATGAGCAGCCATACCTGTCTATTCCAGGAAGAAGGGAAGAGAGCTTTTGCTTGGAGGGGGTAGCCAGCTCCAGGAGAGGGCCAGCGGCCTTGAAGGCAGCAGCCTGCGGACCCCAGTGGCCTATTTCTGCAACCGCAAGGGACAAGAAACAGGAACCAGCAGGGGCCACAGATTTTGTGAGTGATGACTGGGTGCTGGGGTTTCCACCCTTCGCTCCACCTGTGTCTGAGGAGGGAGCTGGACCAGTCATGCATCAATTCTACAGCAGGACGGATCAGGCACTAGTATTAACCAGCCCGCGGGAGCAGTGTGTTTCCGGCTCTCCTTCTGATCATTGCAGGTGACCCCTACTGTACTTTCTAGCTTTCAGATTCTAAGGTGAGGCTTCTCAAAGTGTGGTCCCTGGACCAGCAGCCTCTGCACCAGCATCATCTGGGAACTTGCTAGAGATGCTCCCCACACTCAGACCTGCTCCATCAGAAACGGAGACCCCCTCCCCTCCATCTGTATTTAACGAGCTCTCCTCCAGGGAATCCTGCCCTCATTCCAAAGCTTCCAGGACCACTGCTCTAAATAGGGTGTTTGAAAAACAGCTTTCAATGCTTTCCAGAGTCTGACAGGTAACTCAGATGAGTGGTGAGGGCCCCCGGCGACCTGGAGGGCATGTGCCCCATCTAAAGGCACTCAAATCAAGAGATATAAAAATATTTGTTTGTGTGAACATGGAGACTCCCATTTAGCCTTAAAAAAATAAATCTTCAACCTGCACATGTTCACCTATTTCAGTTCTATAACCGTGTGAGGTAGCATTTTAGGTATATGGGTGAAAAAAAAGAAGGCTTGTGGTAAATGATTTGTTGGTGCGGTGGAGATGTGATTGGGAGCTGGGGGCTTTCCACCCTCCCTTTTGTGTTAAACCATCAAATATCAGCCCTAAGGTAGGGGGTGGGGCTGCCCCTTCTGGTGGGGAGCTCCTGGTGAGCCAGGCCCCACGTGGCTCCTTGCCTGGTCTGAGAAAAGGAGCATGTTTTTTAACAGGGCCACACACATAAACCTAAGTGTTTGGGACTGTGCCTTGAGTGAAGGACATCTGCGTCCTCATCTCAACGTGTGTGTGCCTAGGAGGGAGGGGAAGACGTAGGTGGATAAAAGATGCTGGAGAAAGCGCCATTTATGCGCAAGTCTTCAGTGAGCAGACAGGGTGAATGAAAACACAGTGGCTGACTGTTTTTGAGGCTTTAGGAGTTTCCGAAGCACCATCCTCTGGGTGTGTCTGGGAGAGCAGTACCACGACTGTTTACAGATGATGAGAAAGCACGCTCGGGGGAGTCCTGCAGCAATACGTCAGTTGTGTCCCCGGACGTTCTTCTCTCTCCTCCTTGCCACCTCCGAGGGCTAGGGTGCTGACATCATTACGAAAGTAGGGCTTTGACTAGTGCTGTATGAGTGTGGACTTTGCATGGCTGGCTTCGCGGTCATATCTCAGTGCCACGGCCGTGGGTGAGAGGTAAGGAAGGCTGTCACCACATGCTTTTGGAGGCTTTTTGTCAGGTGCCACAGAGCTCCAGGCAGCCATGGACCTACCACCCCCGTGACAACTCGCCGCAGTGGTTTCTGAGATGACTGTGCTGGGCTTGGGGGAGGTCTTTGCTGGGGTGCCCATGGCACCTGGGATTCATCTGGGCTTCTGACACTTAGTCGGGAGGAATGGGTTTGGAGGAGCAGATGAGAGAAGTTGATGAGGAATACGTAAGCAATCCTGTGGTATAAGGTTAGATCTTCAATACCTCTGTACCTGTATTTATCATACTTTCTCAACCAATAAATGGGCCTATTGCCTCGTAGGTGGATAGAACATTTTAACTCAGATTTAGCGATTCAAAAAAATTTAATAATAATAGACAGCATTTACTATTTTTCAGGCAGCATTCTAAACACTCATTTAATCCTCACAGCAAGCCTATAAATATTGCCAGGCCCATTTTACATAGGGGAAACCTCAGTCACAGAGAAGTTAAATCATTTCTTCAGTGTCATCCAGCCACTAACAGGGTTTGGACCCAGGCCATTTCTCTCCAGAGCCCCTGATCTAAACCACTACATGTTCCTTCCTTCTGTATCCCCATCCCATAGAGAGGACGGAAGGACCCCTCCAGCCTCTGCAGTTCTGTCACTACTGTCATCCTAGATGTATCTGCACACCCGGTTTGAATAACTAGTTGGTTCTGCACTTTGGGGTCCCAGCAAGCCTTTGCTTTCATGTGGCCATTGTGAACGGGAGGAAAGGATGAGAGTGGGAGGAATAGTCGGGAAGAGGCATCCATAGCCTCCTGTCTCTCCGTGCCTCCTTCCTCCACTCCCAGCAGCCTGCCTGTGAAGCTGTTGAGGTGTGAAGGGCGCAGAACAGCCTTGCTGAGACTCATCCTGTGCTTTGAAGACCTTCCACTCCTGGTCTGGGATTGAGTCCTGGTCTAGCTGAACCACTGGGGGAGACACAGTATTGGGAAGGGAAGGAAAAGCAGTAGTGCCCCATCTTCTCAAGTCCCCACAACTCTGTGGGGAGATGAGATTGGAAGAGTTTATGGTAGGGCCTAGGGAGGTGGATGGCAGCTGGACCAGTGCCTGGTAGCTGTTCTTTTCATTGGTGTCTGTGTTGTCCCCTGGGGCTTGAGGCCAGCATTGGTCCAGCTGGCTCACAGCTGGATGTGGGGTGGGAAGAAATGAAAGGTCCAGAGGCCAAGAGACTGTCAGGGGTGAGCACCAAAGGTCGGCCTTGACTTTCCTCCAAACAGGAAGAGCCTTTGTGCTTGACTCACTTGTAGTCATCTGGTGGTTAGTGCTGCTAAGAGAGTTCCCAGTTGTACTCAGAGGTGTGAGTTTGGTCTCCTAGGTGTGACATCCTCCTCTGCTTATCCTCTGCCCCTAGGCTGTTGTGGCCCCAGGAGTGAGCACAGCCAGGCAGGAGGAAGCAAAGCCTGCCCAACAGAGATGCTCAGATCAGAGGAGATGGCAGCCTGCCTGGCCCACTCAATATTGTGGTTGGCGCTTCTTGAGAAGATGTTGGGTCTAAAGGATGGAACAGATGTGGTAGTTGATAAGGCCCTACCACCAGTAGGTGCTTTGGGATAGCAACCTGGCAAGGTGTTAAGGGCGTTCTGTGGGCAGCTTCCACGGAAAACACTGAGCTGTGGTTTCTGATAGCTGAGAAGAGAGCATTGTTAACTGACCCAGGTCGTAGTGGTGATGGTGGTTGGGGGAGGAAACATGAAGTAGGAGGAACGACGTGGGCAAGGCCCTTGACCAAGAATCAGACCCTCTCCAGAGACACCTGCATGCAGCACTTTGTTCCGGTGTGTTTTGTGTTTTTTTTTTTTTTTAAAGATTTTATTGGGGAAGGGGAACAGGACTTTATTGGGGAACAGTGTGTGCTTCCAGGACTTTTTCTTTTTTTTTCCAAGTCAAGTTGTTGTTCTTTCAATCTTAGTTGTGGAGAGTGCTGTTCCGCTTCAAGTTGTTGTCCTTTCAGTCTTAGTTGTGGAGGGCGCAACTCAGCTCCAGGTCCAGTAGCCGTTGCTAGTTGCAGGGGGCACAGCCCACCATTCCTTGCTTGTGGTTGAGAGGACGTGCTCCAACCAACTGAGCCATCCGGGAGCTCAGCGGCAGCTCAGCTCAAGGTGCTGTGTTCAATCTTAGTTGCAGGGGGCGCTGGCCACCATCCCTTGCAGGAGTCGAGGAATTGAACTGGCAACCTTGTGGTTGAGAGCCCACTGGCCCATGTGGGAATCGAACCTGCAGCCTTCAGAGTTAGGAGCACGGAGCTCTAACCGCCTGAGCCACCGGGCCGGCCCCTTGTGTTTCATTTTGATTGGCACGCTGGCAGGAGTCTGATGAGACAGTGAGTTTCTGCTCATTCATAACCCTTCTAGAACTAGTTGTCTTAACTTCTGTCTCCCTGCATAAGATGTAAGCTTTAGGAGAGTAGGCAGCACCTGGGCAGGCCTATGGTGAATGAACATTCAGTAACTATTTGATGAAGTAAGTTGATGAATGAATAGCAGAAGGAAGGAAGTGAGCAAACAAGCTAGAAAGATCTTCAACTGTGACTTAGAAACAATTGTAATATCTTTTTTTTCTTTTTTTTAATTTATTGGGGTGACAATTGTTAGTAAAATTACATAGATTTCAGGTGTACACTTCTGTATTATTACATCATCTATAAATCCCATTGTGTGTTCACCACCCAGAGTCAGTTCTCCTTCCATCACCATATATTTGATCTCCCTTACCCTCAATTGTAATATCTTGAGCTATTTAAAATTGCCACGCCCCCTATCTACCCTAAACTCCTGATTCCCCTTACTTTACTTTTTGTTTTTCCCTCCGTCACCTTTTAATATTCGTTATGGTCCACGTACTTATTATTTTTATTGTCTGCTCCCCCCCAATTGCCGCCCCCATTGTGAAATGAATGGTACAGGTTTTATTTCCTTCTGTTTCATTCACTGACGTGCTCCAAAGGTTTAGAAGCAGTGCCTGGCAGTTGGTAGGTGCTCACTACATATTTGTCAAATGAATGAATGGATGAAAGTGCCCAGGAAGCACTCACCTTGTGCCATCTGTCCCTGGGAACCTGCTGGCAGTACACACGGCATTTGAACAGGTTGCCTGTTGTGCTAGTATCCCGTAGGTGGGGAAGCCCTGCATCCCCTGAGAGGTGCCCACACAGCCTGGCCGCCTGCCCTTGACGCTGCTTTGTCCTCAGGATTTACTGGGCACCTGAAATAGGGCCATGCTGAAACTGCACAGCTCTCAGACATAGAAGGCTTTTCCAGACTCCATGGCGGGGCAGTGAGGGCCCCAGGGCAAGCTGGAGAGCCCACCAGGTAGGAGTGGAGCTGTTTGCAGCTAAGGGATTTTGGAGCTCTGGTAGGACTGCATTCCTGAATCCCGCCCTGCTCCCCTTCCTTTCCCCACAATCAGTTCCTACCCTATGGGCTGTGAGAAGTGGAAAAATGCCTGGTTGAGCAATTGAGGGCTAAGGCGCAATCCCTGTTTACTCAGCTTCTATCTTCTTGTTTTGCAACTAGTGTCCGATTCACAGACTTAATCCAGGGTAGTCACGGCCGTCTCCACACCTTGTGCACTTCCATTACTCTCAGGGTACAGTCCGGACCCAAATTCTCGGCTCCAGGCTTAGGCAACAGCCCAGACCTCTGACAGCCTCCCCTGTGAGAGCCTTCAGCTGTGGATCCGTGCGTCCATTTCTAATCCTTGCTCACAGTTTTGCTTTTGACCTCCTGACTCATATATTCAGTTGCTTACTTGACATCTCCATTCATCCTATCTAAAACGTCACACCTGGTCTTTCCTCCCAGGTCTGGGCCACCCACAGCTTTTCCTACTCCGTAAATGGCAAGTCTGTCTTTCCAGCTGCTTGGGTCAAAATCCTCAACTCCGCCTTTTCTCTCTCTCTTCAGTTTGTCAGGGGAGTATGTTGACACCTCCTTCCAAATAGAATTTTGAAAAACCCAACCACTTCTCACCACCCTCCACTGCCGTCATCTTGGTCTGAGCCACAACCACCCTCATTGTACCCTTGGACGATTGCAGTCGCCTCCTGACTGGCTAGACTCCAGTCTGTCGTTTTTACATAGTAAGGCTGATCGAGTCCTGCGTCTCCTCAGATCATTCCGATGGGTCCCTGCGAAGAAGCCTCAAAGTAGCTGACAAGGAGCTACCTGATCAGGCCCCATTACAGCCCCGACCACAGGTCACACCTCCCCCTCATCTCATTCATTCCTCTCCTGCAAACGGGCTTCCGGAGAGTGGGGGTGCCCTGGGCAGAGTGGGGCTCAAGTAGCTGGTTTGCTCACAATTACTGGGTGCTCAATAATAGCGATCGACAGGAAGTATCACTGCGCCCTGAGAGGGAAGCTGCTTACAGGAGACACCTTATAAAGGGACTGAAATGGACTTAGAGGACACAGGCACAAAGGACAGCGTAGGAAGAGAGGGCAATTCTGGGCCAAGGAACCATTTGTTCATTCACTCATTCATTGAACAAATATTGAGTGCCTGGTGTATAAGAGTGCCTCTTATACACCAGACACAGTTTTAGGTGCTGGGGTGCTCCAGGGGTGCCCCAAGTCAATGAAACAAAGACCTGTGCTCCAGTGGAACTTAACATTCTTGTGAGTGCAGACACACAACCCACAACTGGCCTGATAGACAGGTGAATGATCCAGTTTTGTGAGAAGGGGATAAGTGCTGGAGAAAATAGAAAAAGTGGTACAGGATAAAGAGCTGAGATGGCAGAGGGAGCAAGAGACTGAAAGGAGATGAAGGAATGGATTAGCTTCTGTTGGTTGCTGGACCAAATTACCACAAACTAAGCAGCTAAAATTACAACACTGAGATATATGCCCTTACAGTCCTGGGGTTCAGAAGGCGGAAATGGGTATAACTGGGCTCAAGTCAATGTGTTGGCAGGGCTGATTCCTTCTAGAGGCCCTAGGAGAAAACCGGCTTCCTTGCCTCTTGCAGCTTCTACAGGCTACCTGCTTTCCTTAGCTCGTGACCCCTTCCTAGCATCTCTCAATCTCTTGTTTCTGTTGTCACATCTCCTACCCCTGGCCCTCCTGCCTCCCTCTTGTAAGGACACTTGTCATCACATTGGGCCCACCTGGATAATCCAGGAGCATCTCCTTCTCTCAAGATCACACCTGCAAAGTCCCATTTGCCATGTAAAGTGACAGTCACAGGCTCTGAGGATTAGGACAGGGACATCTTTGGGGGACCATTACTCAGCTCACTTCAGGGAGTTAGCTATGTTGGCTGCAAAGGCCCTAACAAGGAAGTGTGCCCAGGGCATCTGAAGGGACACCCCTCCATGAGTTCTCTGGAGTAAGTCCCACAGCAGCCAGGTACTCGAATGGGAATTAGTTTTGTTTCGTGTGTTTCTTACAGAGCGTTGTCAGACACTAAGGGACCCAGTTGATCTGTAAAGCCAACCTCTTATTTCATCAGAGCAAGATGAAGATGACCTTGAGAGGGAGGGTCTTGCTCAAAGTTAGTACTTATCATGGTCATTTCTAGAGCCCCCAGGGCTCAGACCTCCGGGTGCTTCCGTTCTCAGCTGGATTGTCTGTTTGGGGGCTCCTACTCCCCACTGCCACACCCAGGGGCAGCAGGGCCTTGCTCGTAGCAGGTACGTAGAACTTGGAAGTTGGGAATCATTCTTGGTAGAGCAGGGGGTGGGTGAGGCAAGGTCTTAAAGGAAGGTAGTAGGTTCTCCCCAGGGACTCGGGGAAGATAAGGGGTTCTTCGTGTCGTCAGCAGCTTGTGTGGAGAAGGTGGTGTTTGGAAGAAGGGAAGGAAGAAAAGAACGAGCAGTGAGGATGGGTGCCTACAATGGGTACCTCAGGCTTGGGGACCCTAGAAAGGTAGGCACGTGCCCAGGGAGGAGCAGAGAAGGATAAGGGAGGCCTTCTTCCTGGAGGGCCGGAGGTCTGCTTCCCCAGGATGCAGCTGCGGGCTGTAAGGGTGACCAGTGGGCTGTTAGGAAGACTCCTTCCTGCTGTCTTCTCTGGGGAGGACACATTTTGAAACACTTCCTGAGTTGGAGAGGGGAGGTGACATCTTGCCCCCGTCCCTGCAGACTACTGATGAAGTGTGGCTAGTGATGAACCTACAGCTGTGTTTTTGCACCACTCCCCCTGCCTGTACACCCGCCAGTCCTGCTGGGGGCTCCCCTCCCTCCTGGCTCCTCCCTCCCTGGTCCTCCTGCTGCTGGCCGGTGACTCACTCAGCTCTTGTGCAACAGCCCAGGCTCTCACTCTCTGAGAATAGCTGTTTTCCTCCGTGCCATAAGCTCCTCTCCTGATTTATGTCTCTTTATTTGGGTTAATGCTTTCCACATTTAGGTCTGAAGATTAGTGTGTGGCTGGCTCATTGCTGCAACCACCAAAACCCCAGTGCCCAGCTGGGGTCTGGCATGGACAAGGCTTGCAGACAGCTATTCAGGGACTGAGGGACAGAGGGCCATTTGGAGTTACACCTGGAGGCTGTCCTGTCTCCAGCTGGCCGCGCCAGCCTCCCTGCCTCCACGAGGGAGGCTGAGGGGTGAACACAGCCGCCACTCCTGCCTTGCCTGGGACTGTCCTCATGCTTGTTTCCTGTGAAGGGCACACATCTTGGAGTATTTTGAAGAGGTGATTGCCCCAAGCCTGTGACTTCCCACTGAAGAAGCCTCGTCCTGGGGAAGTGAGAGGCACCAGTTGTAGGGTGTGGAAAAACATTATCTCTGTGGCGTTAAAAGCCACCACACAACACGGTGTGTGTGGTTTTTTCCTTCTTCTTTTTAGAACAATAATATTACCTTTGTTGCTATGGCATTTTTGTGGGGGTGGCTAATTGGACCCAGACCTGATACAGGCTGATGTCCGGTGTCCATAGTGATTATCAGATGACAGCCATGGGACTTGCTTTCATTTCTTCCCTAGAGTGAGAGGCTGGCAGGGGATCATTTGCTTGTGCCTGCGGGGCACCCTGCCTTCAAAGGACCACAGGGATGTGGTGGCACTCTGGTCGGAAACAGGACCCAGAAATCAGGATTTAGGCAGGGGGAGGACAATCCCCAGTCATTTCCAAGGCTGATTGACAGCCTAGATTTGCTGAGGTCCAGGGGTTTGGGAACTCCTCCTCTGAGGCTCCAGACCATAGGGGAAGGGACACCTGCAGCTGGGAGAGGGAACAGAGGCAGCCATGGCACCCCCGGGAGCTCACGGCTGCTATTCAGCTAGTATCCTGGGCTCACTCCCTTGGCAGGTGCTGTCTTCCCATTGAGATCGTAGCATCAGTGCAGAAGAGTGCGGATGGGGTATGTTTTAATCTCGTTGACTATGCATACCCAGAAGTGTGTCTTCTCTTTGCTAGTTTTATCCTTAGTCAGTAGGTAATATATAGATACTTGATATCTGACCTGATATTTGAAAGGTACCAAGGAATATCGTGTGAAAAGTTGGCCTCCCTTCACTTCTGTCTTCTCCCCGTCAATTCCCTTCCCCAGAGGCAAACAAGTTACCAGTTTCCTGTGGAGACTTCCAGAAATAATGCAGGCATTTACAAATATATGGGTGCCTTTATTTTCCTTCACACAGGTGGTATTTTCTTTCTTTTGCACCTTGCTGCTGCTGTTTTTTTCTTCTTCTTTTAAACATATAAAGATATATTGTGGAGTTTAGTCACTTGTAAGTGCTTCCTCATTCTTTTTAATGCCTTCTGAACTCATTTCACTGATAGGCATACAGGTTGCTTCGAATCTTTTCCTGTTATCTTTACCTGTTGAGGATATCCTTATATGTTCATTCCACCCATGGGCAAGTATCTTTGAAGGATCAATTCCTGGAGTTGAAAGGCTGGAGCAAAGAGTGTAAGTGTTTGTAATCTTGATAGAAAGTGCCAGATAGCCTCCAACCAAGCAGATTAGCTTACCTGTCCACCAGCAATGTCTAGGAGTGCCCATTTCCCCATAGCCTCGCCAGGACCGTGTACTTTCAAATTTTTTAATTTTATGTATGGAAAAGATTTGTGTCTTTGCTTTCAGTTGATTTCCTCTCCCCATCTCTCCCCCACAATTGCTAACTCCCATGGGGGCAGTGATTGGTGGGGGGTCTCTCCAAGCTCCCGAGAGCCCCAGGGTCTGTCCTGCAGACCCTTCCCAGAGCAGTGGTCTGGCCCTTCTGTGGGCTGGCAGATTGCTTTACATGCTTTCAGCTCTCAAGGGAGACCTCCTTTTTGACATATGAATTTTCTGCTCATGATAACATCACTAGATTCCATTTCATGCGTGCTGCTTCCTTATCTTTTCCTACTTCTTCCTCTCTCTAATCTCCACCGTCCCCCACTAGACTCCCAGCATAAGTCCTATCTCAGTTTCGTCACTGCTACTTCTGCTTTTTACTTTCCAAAGAGAGTGTCTTTTCAGTGAAAAGTCAGGCTTCGGCAAATCTCTCTGGATACCATTCCTAGCTGTGTGTCTTAATACACATGCTCAAGAAGGAATTCCAGGGTAGATTAGGGTGTGGTGGCTGTGTTTCTCTCCCTCTGAGTTTTTCTAGTCAGAGGGCTGGAGGTGGAGTTGGAGCCAGAATGCTTGGAAAGATGCGATAAGCCAGCACAATCAGGTAGAATGTTCTGTGATGATGGAAATGTTCTATATTTGTGCCACCTGGTCAATACAGCAGCCACTAACATGTGGCACTTGAGATATGGCTAGTGTGACTGAGGAATTGGGTCTTCAATTTTATCTTTCATTAAGTTATATTTAAATAGTTACATGTGCCTAGTGGTTACCATATTGGAGACAGCACCGCTCTAAGCTGTGAACTTTTCAGGATGAGACTAAAAATCTAAGAAGCAGAGTACATTTGGCCTGTGTTTCCTCAAGTCAAAATACAGCAGCACTTCTTCCCCAAGGTATCCAAGCTCGCTGACCTGTCTGTTTTTGGAGCTCATGTGTTTTTTGGAGCTCATGTGTATTGGAAACACAGTTGGGGTTAGGCTACCAGCCCCATTAGGGAGGACCCCAAATTTTAACTTGGAATATTGGCCTTCCTTGAAGAATTTTGACATCCATAGCAGTCACTGAGTTAAGCATTGTGGGCACAGAAGTACAAAGCAAGCCAGCCCTGTCCAAGGGAAGCATCTTGTGCTGTGCTTCAATACAGGAGTTAAATACAACACATGAGTTTGGGAAATCATGATTCTTGTACACTTAGAACTCTACCTTGTTGAAATGGATTAAGAAATACAAATTGCGAGTTACAAGAATAGTCACAGGGATGTAAAGTAGACCATAGGGAATGTAGTCAATATATTGTAATAGTTATGTATGGTGTCAGATGGGTGCAAGACTTATTGGGGTGATCAATTCGTAAGGTATAGAAATGTCTAATCACTATGTTGTACACCTGAAACTAATATTGTATGTCTACTGTCATTGAAAATTAAATTTTAAAAAAATGATGCATTAAAAAAAATACATATATATGTATATAAAAGAAAAGTAAAAAAAATGATGCATTCAAAAAATATATATATATAAAATTAAATTAAAAAACAAACTTTATACCTTATAGCATTAAGAAGAGGAGGTGGGGGTGGCCCGGTGGCTCAGTTGGTTAGAGCACGAGCTCTCAACAAGGTTACTGGTTCAATTCCCACATGGGATGGTGGGCTGCAACTGGATTTGGAGCTGAGCTGCGCCTTCCACAACTAGATTGAAGGACAATGACTTGGAGCTGATGGGCCTTGAAAAAACACACTGTTCCCCACTATTTCCCAATTAAAAAAAAAGAAAAAAAGAAGAGGAGGTGTATTCATTTCCTATTGCTGCTGTAATGAATTGACATAAACTTAGTAGCTTAAAGCTACACATTTATTCTCTCATAGTCCTAAAGGTTCTCAGTCTGAAATGAGTGTTGTGAGGCTAAAACCAAGGTGTCGCAGGGCTGGCTCCTGCTGGAGGCTCTGTGTGTGGGGGTGGAAATCTGTTCTTTTTCTTTTCTGTCTTCTACAGACTCCTTCCTTGGTTCATGGCTGCATGTCATATTGCCTGTTCTCCCCGCCATTTCTGTCCCCACATAGGCTCGTTCCCTCCTTGCTCTTCTCTCTCCCTCTTGTAAGGACCCTACTGAATGTATTTAGGCCCCACCCTGATAATCCAACATAACCTCCCCATCTCAAATTCTTAACTTCATGATGCCTGCACAATCCCTTTTGTCATATAAATTAACATTTGCAGGTTCCCAGAATTAGGATGTGGATATGTTTGGGGGCCATTTTCAGCCTATCATGGGGAGTAACTTTCAATACTTGATGAAGAGCAAGTTTGTGTGACAGAAGGTTGTTAACCAAGTTGGTCACTTCCCAGGTGTTCTGAATCGGTGGAAATGGCAGAACTTGAGCAGCTCGTGTTGCAGGTCTGATGCTCTAAAGCAGTGGATCTCAAATTTGCTGGGTTTCTGAGTCGCCTAGAGAATGTGGAAAAAGAACAGAGGCCCGGACCCTAGCCTACTTCAATGAGCCTGGACCTATGTGTTCCTTATTAGCTTTCCAGATGATTCTGATCTCAACGAAATTTGAGAACCATTGCTCTTAGGAAAATCACACGGATTATCTGTTTGTGTTTATGTGGGAGGTGGAACTTCTTGTCTTCTGTGAGTAAGTGCCGAAGCAGGGCTGCAGACAGGAAGTGCTGGAGAAGACCGAGGAGGGGCCAATGTCTGCAGAGGAACTGCCACCTGGGCCACACCTGAAGGCAAGAGAAGGTGTGGCTCCACCAAGAAGCAGAGAGAGTGCTACAAGCAGAGGGAAAGACCTTACTAGCAGCCCTGAGGTAGGAACAAGTGTGCCACATTTGGGGACATGGAGGTCATTTGGAGACAGAAGGGGCAGGGGTACGGGATTGATTTGACAAGAGGAATATTATTAGCAAGGTTAATGTGCTTATGTTTCTAGGGTTGACTGGAGGGCAGAGGCAGGTTTCTGTTTAGGGTGGAGCGGATGAAGGCCAGAACTGGGTGGTGACAGGGAAAATAGAGAAATGATGCTGGTTGTGAGAGATGTAAGAGGAAATATGAGCATGACATGGGTCTAACAGTCATTTAATACTAATTGAGCAGAGTGTGTTGGGAGTTCTACTCCACGGGCACAGGAGGTGGAGCTGGAATGTGGTGGCGAGCAAGACGGACAAGGTCCCTGATCACATAAGTATACTTTGGGGTGAGGTGGCGTGGTGGAGTTAGGCAATAAGCCGGCAAACACAAATAAACAAGGAAAGCATTAGCTGTGGAGAGTTAAATCAGTTCCTGTGATTGTGAATAACCAGCTGGTGGCTTCTTTAGATTGGGTGTTCAGGGAAGGGCTGTCCGAGGAGGTGACGTTTAAGCTGATGTCTAGATCCAGCCATGGGAAGAGGTGGGGGAAAGGCATAGGAGACAGCAAGTGCAAAGGCCGTAAGGAAGGACAAAACTTGCCCCATCTAAGGAATAGCCAGAATAGCACCATCCAGAGCTTTCTGCCATGATGGAAGTGTTCTATAGCTAAACTAGGCATGTGGCCACCAGCCACGTGTGACAACTGAGCGCTTGAATTGTGGCTAGTAAGACTTAGGAACTGAATTCTACATTTTATTTTAGTTTTATCTGACTTAAATTTAACTTTAAATAGTCATACATAGCTAGTATCTACTGCTATTGAACAGCACAGAGCTAGGAGGTTGGTGTGGCTGGAGAGAGTAGCATAAAATGACACAGATGAGGTAGCTAGAAGGCAGATTTTAGTGCTTTGTAAATTAGGCTAAACAGTTTGGTTTCTTTTTTCTAAGAGGAATGCAAGGTCTTTGGATGATTTTACTTAAAGGGTGACATAATCTGATTAATGTTTTATAAGTTCACTCTGGTTGCCATGTGGAGAATGAATTGTAACGGATGAAAAGTGGAAGAAGGTGACCAGTTAGATCACTGTCATAATATAGAGGAGTGTTGGTGGTGCCTTGGGAACTGGTGGCAGTAGTGGACACAGAGAAACGTGGGTGGATTCTGGACGAGCTTTGATGGTAGAACTGACTGTCGTGGAGACGGACCGGATGAGGAAGGCAGGAGAACTTGATCAGCCTAGGTTAGGATGGATTGTGGTGCCATTTGCTAAAATGAGGCGTGGAGAGCAGGTTTTATTTGATTTGTTTTTGGAAGTGAGGAAGATGGATTCATTTTTGGATTTGTTAGAGATTCCTGCTGAGCACCCATGTAGAGCAGCCAGGGGGACATGGGGAAAGGTCAGGACTAGAGATATGAATTTAGGGTCATCAGGAAGTAGAAGGTGTATAAAGCCATGGGACAGGGTCAGGCCACTAAAGAGAGCGAATAGATAGAAAAGTGGGGTAAAGGCAGGAGATTGCTGCAGCATTTAAGAATGGACATAGGAGGACGATCCAGAAAAGAGACTACTTGAGAACACATGTGCGATGCCGTGGAAACCAGGAGAAGTCATAGTTTCCAGAAGGAGTGAATGTTGAATGTTGGTGACTGGCCACAGACTCTAGGGAGAGTCCAAGGTGTCCTTGAATTTAGTAACGGCATGGAGGTTGCTGGTGACATTGGGAGAGCAGGCTCAGTGGAGTGGGTAGGAGAGCATTAGAGGTAAGAAAGTAGAGGTCATGACTATAAGCAACTCTTGGTAAAAAAATACCTGCTGTGATGAGAAGCACAGGCATAGGCAGGGCCTGGAGGACTACGTCAAAGGGCATTTCTCTCTCTCTCTCAACTAGGTGTTATGTGCTGATAGGTGGAAAGCAGGCAGGCCACTGTAACGGGAGGAAGGCTGAGCATGTGGGCACTGATGTGGGTAGGATGGCATTGGGGCAGTGGGTTGATGAACAGTTACTGTCAGATTCTCCTGCCTTCAGTGAAGTGTGAGGCAAGGCCATTATCTGAGAAAGAGTCTGAAATAGTTGTTTTGAAGGTGGAAAACAAATCTAAGGTGTAACTATAGCAGGGTTACTAGATGGCTTAAACTGTGCTTCTCAAACTTGAATGTGCAAATGAATCACCTGGGGATTTGTTAAAATGCAGATTCTGCATTTCTAGCAAGCTCCCGGGTGAGGCTGATGCTGCTGTCCTTGGATCCCCCTTTGAGTATTAAGACTCCACAGAACTTCTGCAATGGGAAGCTTAGGAAGACACACAATTTCTTAACATGTCCAGGAGATGCCTAAAGTATTTGTCCATTGAACTTACATTTAGAGCAGAGTAGCAAGAATTGAGTGCCTATTTGAGATTTGTGGCCATCCATTTAAAGCAGGTCTTCTCGATGTTAGGATTATCTTGGGAACTTAAAAAAAAAGGCCTGGGGACTTTGATTTTGATTGAAATTCTGAATTAATTGGTGTAGGGTAGATCCCAGGTACTCTCCTTCTTAAAAGCTCCACTGGTGATTCTAATCCAGGCTTGAGAAGCTCTGGTTTAAAATACCAGGTCAAGGGGATGACCGTGGGTGTTGGTGGCCAAATTGGGGTAGAGGCAGGATGGCTCTTAGGATGTGTGGGCTTTGGTCTATATAAACGATTTGAATCACCCCAAGTCAGCATGCCAAGGCTATTCTAGGTGCCCAGTCTTGCATAGTCCCATCAAAGAAAACCGTGTCAGACAGCTGGAGCAATCTCCTCACCAGGTTGTCCTTCTGGAATCTTCACATGGTTCTGAGATGACCCTATCTGTACACAGTTCAGAGCTCCTTGGGGCATCTGGTCTACCTCATGTTTGGGGTTCATGGGTGGGGGACCCATTTGGGCATGGGGAGGAGGTTGCTCAGATGGTTCTGCCAATCCCTGCTGGTCCCAGGCCCCTTAGAAAATTTCAAAAAAGGCACTCAAATGGTGGGGTCCCTTGAGCCCTGAAACCTGGTCATGGACAAGGGTGACGGAACAAAAAGGTTGAAAAACTGAGAGCCCATCTTATAAGATGTACCCTCTCATCCAGTTGCCAAAACTCACGACAGGAATCATGATGGAAGTGAGGGACTAAAACATCTCTTCATGTGGCAAGGAACTAATGCCTCTGCAGCCAGCTGGGGGACCTGAGGTCTGTGAACAGCCCCATGAATGAACTTGGAAGCAGATTCTTCTGCAATTGAGCCTTGAGATGACTACAGCCCTGGTGAGAAACCCTGGATAAGGCTCAAGGTTTGGATAAGCTGTACGCAGATTCCTGGCCCATAGAAACTGAGATGATAAGTATCTGCTGTGTGGAGCCACTAAGTTTTGCGCTAACTCGTTATGCAACAATATGTAACTAATAGAGGAGACATCATCAGAAGTCTCCACCTTTTGGCTTTCGTTTCCTTTCCTCTGTGTTGGCTTCATCTTTTACCTTAGCAACTTCCTCAGAAAGATTCTTGGTAATTCCAAAATGAAAGAAAAAAAGAAAGTCAGTGAGCAGTTTTCATTTTCAAGCATCACCTGTTTGCTAGAAATGCAGAATCTGCATTTTAACAAATCCCCAGATGATTCATTTGCGCATCCATTTTCAAGTGGAGCCTGGGGTGACATGGTTGGGAGGTGGGATCAACCCCATCTTAACCATATGGACTGAGAAAGGAGCAAGAATAGTACCCGAAGGAAAATCAAGGTCAGTTGATTCTAGAGGGAGGAGAATGGGAATCTACCCCAAATGGTAACTGATGAGATAGGGAAGTGATGGAATCCTTGATGTTAGCCTGGATGAGATTTGAGAGAACTCATCCAGCTCTCAGGCAAAGAGGGAAGCTAAATGGTTAGTGTCACAGAACTCAATGGAAATGTCTCAAGGTATGAAGGCAAAGGTGCAAGGAGCAGGGGGAATGAGGGCTGAGAAAGGCCTGTGGGAAGCAGTGTTCCTGTTTTAACTGTGAGAGAGAGTGTGTGCCCGTATCCATGCAGACATTAAGGGAACATGATGGTGAGTACCCCAAAGCAGGCAAATAGAGACCATTCTTTTGAGTAGTGTTAGGGCAGGGTTTTGTCATCTGCGCTAATAGGAGACAAGGTTGCAGGTTGGGCTAGAAATATAATGAAATTAATCACAAAAGGCAAGGCTGCAAACAACCCAATATAAATCACTCTGGCAATATCCGGTGAACCTGAGTAATTCCACCAAGCCTTCTTTTAACCAAAAGTTGGTTTCCTCCTTTAGCCTTTAGAACTAAAAAGGAAGAGAATAAGCAGATCCCAACCTCCTCTTCTCTCTTCCCTTTCCTTGTCTCCCATGTAGGTGCTAAGGAGCTGGGGTAACACACTAAGGATATTCCTCAGGCTCAGCAGGAGAGAAGAGTGCTGGCCCTTCACTGTCCCTGTCATATACCTTTTGCTATGAAATGGAGGCTGACAGTTTCCAGTGAGTTGGGAGGAAGTTAGCTTATCATGCTGTCACATCTGGGGTGTGTGAGGTTTGTGAGAGTATAGCTCTGGGGAGAAAGACTGGGCAGAGGGCACTATATGGGCTGGCACACTTAGGTGACCCACCCGGAACAACTGATACTACAAAAGTCTCCGAGATGCAGTTTTCTTTGCGAAATCAAGTGCTGTGTATGTGGGCATGTTTGCACTGTCTGCCCTGCCTGGGATGATGGCTGTCTTCCTTATTGCAGTGTGTCTCCACCTCACTGACAGTAGAGGAATCAGCTCGTGCTTGACCATGCAACTTGGCTGCTGAAGTAAGACTACTGGGGGGAAAACACATTGGAGGAGGCATTAAGAAACACAGTTAGTTTGTGGAGAGGCCTCAGCGGCAGGGTAGGAAGGAGACGTCTGCCAAATCTACCCCAGGGCCGTAGAAAGATGCCTCTCTCAAATCACTTGACACTGTGACGGTGTTTCACTGACCAGAAAGGTTTACAAAGTCCCTGCTTGCTCAGGCTTCAGCGTTGATGGTGGAAAGCTATCACGGCTTTCTGCATCGCCAGGCCCTGTGGAACCTGTTCCCTGGAGCTCCAGAGGAATGCATCCTGACTTTGCAATAGGCTGGTAGCACAAGTGCTGTTTGGTAAACAGGGGCGTGGCAGAGGGAAGGTTGGACGGGTGTGTCCCTAGCTCCTTCTGCTTTTTCCAGTGACTCAGACTGTGATGCTGGAAGGGGCCTCAGAGATAGATCATGAAATCCAGCGGGCTTGTTTCACAAGCACAAGGAAGCAAGGCTTACAGAAGGGCCTTGGGAGCAGTCAGTGGACACTGGGTACCCGTGTCTTGCCTTCACATCCACGACCACAACTCTGCCCCTCAATTAACCTTTTTTGATATTTTATACTCAGGAGGAGGTGAGTGCTTGGTATGGGGGTAGGTGGGGTGAGGGGGGGTGGCACGTGTGGCTCCCACAGCCCTGAGCGGACCCTCATACCTTCTCCAATCCCACCTTTGACTCTTCCTCTGCCATCTTGGTCACTGGAACAAGAAGGCCTGCCCCAGCTTAGGGAAACAAAGGCTTCCTCCCTACTTGGTGACTCAATCACCCTATCTTCCCATTAGGGTCATTCTGTGTAGTGGAATACAGAGTAAATATCTGAGAGAAAAGTCACTAAAGGGCAAAATGAAAGAGGGGAAAGGGCAAAGGGCAGCCCCATCTGCCTGGGGTGGATGGGGAGTTGCGGTTAGAAGAGTTTTTGCAGCAGTTGAGGAAGCGCCTTCTGCTTTCCTGGCCAGGCTAGCCCTGGGGGCAGGTCCCGGTGCATTTCCTTCTTCCACCTCCCCAGATTCCTACTCTGATCGTTCAGGTGCTCTGGCTGCCCAGGGGAGGAGAAAGAGGAGCTAGTTTGGGGTGCCCCACGACCTCTTGGGCAAAAGGAGGTGGATCCCTATGCACATTTTTCCCTGGAATGAGGGCCAAATGTGTACCTGCTGTGTCTACCTGCAGAGTCGGCCAAAGGCTGGGAGTCCAAGTGAGTTACAGTTCTGAGGTCATGCGATTGTGAAAACTTGAAAAAGAAAGCAGCCTGGAAGGGAGCCCACAAGCTTGCTCAGGCCGGGCTTGTCACTCGCACTCAGGCCCCTCCTTCACCTGATTTACATGCCCGGCTTGTTCTGGATGTCCTGGGAGCATGGCCTGTAAGGTCTCGACCTGGTCCATCCTCTAGTGCCTGAGCACCTGAGGTGGGAGAGTCTCACTTTTGCTATGCTCCTTCCTCCCATTCCTTTAAGAAAGTATTTATGAGGATCTCTTGGGTAGGACGCGGAGAGGATAGTGAATAACCACTGCCATTTAAATTTGTAGTCTTGTAGGGGAGGCCAGTTGTAAACAGGTAACTGTAGTAAACCTATTGAGAACGTTACAGGGGCTTAGAAGAGGACTTCACAGAGGAGAAGGCGTCTACTGTGAAAGGAGAGGATGCCCAGAGGCTACAGAAGGAAGGGCAGCGAAGACCAGGGACCAGCATGAGCCAAAGCACAGAGGCCCAAAGGGGTACTTGGGAATTAACTAAGGAAACTTGCCTGAATAGTGTTTATTTTATTTTGATTTAGGAAATGTGTGATCTGGCTTAGCTGAGGGGTGGGGTGAGGGGTTGAGATTCTGAGGGAAGGAGGGAAGTTGTCACCTCTGAGGGACCTTTCTATTGCAAATGTGAAACACCAGCTCAGTGTTGCTTAAGCAAAGAAGGGAATGTTTGGACTCTCCAAGAGGCTCCAAAGATGTCAGGAGAGGGTCTTTCTCACTTCCGCTGCCTTGGCCTCCCACTAGTTTTGCTCGCCCCGGGTTGGAGATCGGCAGCTTCACACTGGCTCCCCACTGCTTTGGGGCATCAGCAAGGGAGCTGCTTTTTTTTACCAAGTACCAAGATGAAGCTTCATGGAATCAGGTGGCCTTTCAGAACAGCGCTGTGGTCATGGGGATGGAATGTGCTCATGGGCTGGTGAACGGGTCCTGGCCCTGGGTCTGGGCGGTGGGTAGTGTGCCCACACCTGAGAATGCAGAGGTGTGGCTCCCCACAGGAAAAAGGAGGTGCTAGCGCTAAAAGAAGGGACTGGGGCAGAATCTACAGATGTTCACCACTGGTTCACCAAAATGTTGAAGGATTTATCGATTTTATTTTGCATGCTGTGCAGGACCCATCAGAAGTCGTTTTGTACAGGTGAATACCGTCAAGGCAAACAGAAGAGGGATGGGGGGAGGGGCGAGAAAACTTGCAGATACTTTGGTGGTTGAATAGATAGGATTTGGGAGATCCCCTCCTTACCTTTCTCCCAAATGTGGTACTTTTCTTCTTCTTTTACTAATTCTATGAGCTGGGCCATCACTGACATCTGGATAGTAGGAACTGCAGCCGGAAACGAATACCCAGGGAATGCCTCCTAAGGACTTAGTTCAAACTTACATTTAAGATAAACAGCCTTATAAAACTCATGGTCTTAAAAGCCCACTTTGGAAGGGATTGAGTATGGGGAATTTGATGAATGGAAAAATCAAAGATGTTGGATTTGGGGTTTGGGCTTCTGGGGGCTAGGAACATAAATATAAATATTAACACATGTATGGCGGGGAGTGGTTTGGGAATGAATGGAATTTGGCTTTGGGGGTGTTGAATTTGAGGTGTTTGTTAGTGGCCTGTGTGTCTGCGGAAGAACATGGTTTATCACATGAGTTGGGCCTGAGTGGGAACTGGGGACTGACCCACAAGGACGCACATGAGGGACTGCAAGAGGCTGCTCTAGGAGTCATTGCCTTAGGTTGGAGATGAGCAGCTTGTCGCGCTGCCCTCACGGCTTAGATTCCACTCTTGAAAGCAGACAATAAAAAACTATGATGTGGTATCAGGCGAGTGAGGCTAGTACAGTCAGTACTGCTTTCCTCTCTCAGCAGAGGTGCTGTTTTAGATGAGGTTGGTAAGAAGGGTCTTTGGTCACTAACATTTGAACAGAGACCCTAATAAAATAGGGAGGAAGCCTGTGGGTATCTGAGGGAAGAGTGGTCTGGGGGGAGGGAAGAGTGAATGTACATGGGCCAAGCGGTGGACGTGCACTTGGCCTCTCCACTGCGTCTGGAATGGAGGAGGGAGGAGGAGAGATGGGAGGACGTTCAGGTCACTGTGGACACGGGCTTTTCCTTAGAGGAAGGTGGGGATCCACTGGAGAGGTTTGATTTGAAGCATGATATGATTTTTTTTTTAAATTGTGATAAAATTTACCTAACGTAAAATGAACGATTTTAAAGTGTACAGTTCACTGGCAATTTGTTACAGTTATAATATTATGTGACCGCCACCACTGTCTAGTTCCCACACATTTTCATCACCCCTAAAGGAGACCTTGTACCCACGAAACAGTCACTGCCCATCCCCCCCCCTCCCCCGGCCCTCTCTGGCAATCACTAGTCTGCTTTTGATCTCTGTGGATTGTCTATTGTGGCATGATTTTTGACAGGTCTTTTAGAAGACTCACTCTGGCTGCTGGGTAGAGAATGAATGGGAGGTGGTAGCCTTAGTAAAAACCAAGAGAGCAGTTGGGTTCTTGCTGCTCCAGGTGAGAGAGATGGTTGGCCCATGCCATGGCTAAAGGTAGAGGGAATAGAAGAAGATGGTGAGTAGGGTTTGGATTCAGGATGTGTGCTATCACTACCACGTAAGGCCTCTGAAAGACTTGGTTTCCACATTACATTTGACAGCGGAACCACTTTTTTCAAGTAGCTATTCAACATGCTGAAGTGTTCCAGAAGACACCACATAGTGGAAAGAGTGCTGGATTGAACTCGTAAGAATCCACTTTTGAGTTTTAAGACTTCGGGCCAGTCTCACTTCACATCTGGGCACTCCAAATCCTCATCCAGAAACTGAGGATGTTAACCAGCTTCAAGATCCCACAATTCAGTGATTTTGTGCCTAAGGATAAATCACCATCATTTGCGCAAATGCTGCAGCATCTTAGGGAAATTGGGTGTCTTTGTGTCTGCCTACCTGGATTTCTCCGCACCCCCACTAAGCTATGAAAGCCAAGAGCAGGTTGTAAGTAGGGCTGACATAATCGAGTTGGAAAGGGGACCTAAGTTCATATAGACCAATTGAGTTTCCATGCAAGTTAGCTGACTTGGAAGAGTCAAGTGCAGGAAACCTGTCTCATTGGCCTCATGCGGATTTCAAGGGACACCCCTATTGTGGGGGTGTAATGTACTTGTGTCTCTGTGGGTTGTGAGGTGTATTGCTATTGTAGAGATCGTTTAATAATTATGAAGTTTGTGAGAGATTTATGTTTGTGTAGAAATCAGACCAAACTCAAGGTTATCCCTGTAACCACACACTCTCTTGTTTGTAATGCATTCTGGTGTGTGTTCTTTACTCTTTCTATGCTGTAATGTAAGAGTCTCTCTTTTTGTTTGAAGCAAAAGTGATAAAATGCAGGTGGCTAAAAGCAAAATCCAATTGTACTGAACGGTTTAGAATGCAAAGCAACATACTTACTCCCCACTCCTCCCTTTCCAGCCACATTTTATTTTTAGTTCTCCTGGGGGTTATTTCCAAAATTTTAAAATAAAATGCTTAGATATTTCAAGATTTATTAACTTTAACATTATCTATTGTTTCCGTGTTATGTAAAATGAGGAATCGTTTACACTGTGTCCTGCCTCCCCTCCTTACATTTCTTCCCAAATGTGAAAGTTTGCTTCTTATTTTTACTTCTCCTATGAGCCAGGCCGTCTCTGATACCTGGGTGGTAGGAATTGCAGCTGGAAACTGATATCCAGCGATTACTTTTTAAGGACTTGGTCCAAACCAAGTGTTAAAATTAACAGTGTTATGAAACTTATGGTCCTTAAAGACTTTCTTTTTTTTTTTTTAACTGTGTGATCTTCTCTTTCTATGAACGCTTGGGAGGAATGTCTTCTGGTGTTAGGGCGGGAATGGTTGTGCTTCCTCTGAGCAGGTGGCTTATTTTATCTTAAAGACACCGAAGAGCATTTAGCTAAACATTTTTGCCTCCGTGTACTGGCTGCAAAGCTCTGTGCCAAATTTGGGGCCCACCTCTTGTGCTGGAAGATTGCATGGAAGAGGTTCCTGACCTCACACAGACTTTGTCTTATTTTTTCTGCTCCTATTTCCTCTTCATTTAATGTTGCACTCTAGGTATCTGGATCAGGGAAGACGTAGCATGGGGACTTTCACTATTCACTAATCCTCTTCGTTACTCCTGATTATCACAGAGACTGGCGCTTCACTTTCCAGCTCCTGAAATAGGACCTGCTGAATTTGACGTCCCTTCTCTGTGTTTTGTGCCCACATTGCACTTTCCCCTCCCCAAGCCGCCACTCCAGAAATAGGATGGCGTGGCAATTTGCCCTGTGTAATTAAAGATGATTTATTTCTCTGTTAGAGACACGAGGCCATGTGAGGGTTTACCTTGAATCTGTCCCGAGTGCTGGGCTGAACTTGTAAAAAGATGTTTGATAATTAGTGGCGTGTAGAGTCGCCCTCCAGTCCGGGCCTGCACAGCTTTAATGAGTAGAACTTCTTGTTGGGACACTTGGGTCCCCTTGTTCTGAACCTCTCCACGCCTCAGCTTAGGGGCTCAGAATAGTGGGATGTTAATGCCAAAAAGGATGCTGACAAGCAGCCAGGCTGCCTGGGGTCTTGTACCCACCCCTCCTTCGCTCCTTGGGACCCTGACCCATCTCCTCAAGAGCCTTCACAGAGCCACCGTTTTGCTGGCTCACTAATCATTTTTTTTTTTTTTTTAAAGCAGCACAAGCCTCTTCCCCGCCTCCCCCCACACACCGCACTGAAATTGCCCCTGGTGCAGTTGTCCGGTCACAGCCTGGTTGAAGCTCCAACAGCCCTTTTACAGGGAGGATTGTCTCCTCCTGCTTGGTATCAGCGCCTCAGGTGTTATTCCCTCCCTCCCTCCCTCTCGCCCTTCTTCCTGAATACACCCCCTAATAGGCTGATGCCTTTTGTTATTTTCAGTTCCTTTTTAAATAGAGGATTCTAAGGGCCCCATGGATTTCAGGACTGAGAAGAGCCTCTGATTTCAGCACTGCTTCGATTTCTCTGCGGTAAAGAGGACCGACCGCAGTGTCTGATCTGCCCCTGGACCCCGCTGCACCCTTCGTTTCAGAGCTCAGCGCTGGCTGGCTGGCTGCATTCTGAGACTTGGAGGCATGCTGAGTCAGTCCTCTTTGTAATGACGAAGGCTTCCAAACTGTTTGAGGAAATTGTTCAGAAAGCCCTCTTCATTCATTCAGTGTGATTCAGTGAACCTTTATTGAATTTCTGCAGTGAGTGAAGCATGCGTGTTGGGTGCCGGGTGCCATGTAGACACCAGTGTAGACACTTGGCCTCTGCATCCCAGGGGCTCCCACACTCCTTGCCCAGTTGGAGTAAAGCACATGCCGTGCTTTAGCAGAAACCTTTTATGTGACAAGTGCTGTTGAGGTGGTGTTGATGAGGAGTGCCCTTCGGACATCCTGGTCCAGTTCTTCGTTAATAGCTGTGATACATTCCTATGAGCTGTGGTACATTCCAGTTCTTCTTTGGGGCTTAGCAGAGATTGGAGTAGTGAACCCATGTGTTGCTCTTGTGTACTGCCCTCTTGGGAGGCCAGGTCGAACTCACTCTGAAATCTGGGCAGGTAAGGTGTCTCCTTACTTTTGACTCTCCTTCTATGATGGTTTCCCCCTTAGGTTTCCCCCTTGGGTTTCCCCCATGCACACCCAAATCTCTTGATGACTCTCAAGAAACTAAGTAGGAACCACAGGGTTTCCTTTTGTTTAGAGGGCAAGAGACCCCTTTCATGTAAACACTGGGTTTTACGGCTCCTTAGTAGTATCTGCTAGTACTCTGTGGAGGTCCTTTGTTAAACTGATAAACTTATTTAGTAACTTGGAAGCCTCTCAGGGTTTTCCAGGTTGGTCTGGTGGTATCCTTGTAGCTTCTAGGCCTCCTCTTCTTAGAGGGGCCTCTGGCACTGGGATCTCTCCTGTGTCTGTGCTACAGCCCCCACCTCGTCTCTCTTAGGGGTCTTTACGTAGCTGTGATACATTCCTATGAGCTTGTGGCTGTGTAGTATCTCTTCTAAGACTCCTTTCCTTCCCCTCTGGAAATGTGTGCAACTGAACCCAAGTCAATCTGAGCTTATACCTGCCCCACAGCAGGCTCTCTTAAGATTATTTCTTTCACATTCTACCCTTCAAGATTTATTAACTAACTTTGGTCTACAATCAGAATTCCTGGGGCAGCCGGTTGGCTTAGTTGGCTAGAGCGCGGTGCCACTGTGAGCTGCGCCCTCCCCAACTAGATTGAAACAGCTACTTGACTTGGAGCTGATGGATCCGGAAAAACGCAACTTAAAAAATAATAATAAAAAAATAAAATCAGAATTCTTTACCTACCATCAGTTCTTACTGATTTCAACAGCTTGTGCAATCCAAGTTTATTCCCTTTTTGTGTCATGTTTAGTTCCCGCCCCTTGGCTTTACCTCAAACTCTGTTACCATCCCTTGTGTACGTTTAGAGATCCCAGAACAAACCCAGGTCCCTGAACATGGTTTGATGGCAGGGACTGTGGCAGGTATTGCATGCAAATGCTGTGCAAAAGCAAAGATGTGATCCCTGCTCTCAGAGCCTCAGAGGGACACAGACAGATCCTGTGTATCCTCCCAGGTACAATCAGTGTGAGAGTCCACACATTCTAGGCTGTTTAGCTAATGACTTTGGATTGGGCTAGTGCAATGCCAAAAATGTGAGTCATTCAGTTACAGGTATGGATGATAGTGAGCATGCTCCGTTGCCATGGGAACGTGAACATGTATTCATCTCAAAGCAGAAAGAATTCACTTACGCCTCTGGTATGTGGATGTTTCCACACCATTCCCTGGGCACATCTGTTCTCCCTAAGGCTGCAGTGTGCTCCTCACCCCTATCTGCCCCCCCCCATTCATCATCACTCTCTTCTGGGTGGGTGTCCTGGTCCAGAGTACATATTGCCCCCCTCACTACTTTGTAAGTGCAGCCAACATCCATTCATGCCTCTGATGCCTCATTTGAAGTTTCAGTGACCTAATTATGAAGTAGGGGAAGCAGAGAGCTCAATATTTTCTTGAGGCGAGGCAGTCTGATATAACCAGCAGTGGGCTCTAAAGTTGGACAGTTTTAGCTCAAGTTCCCTCTCTGTCATCTATGAGCTCTGTAACCTTGAAAAAATATTTTTCTTCCTCGTCAGTGTCTTCATAGGTAAATTGGGGTAATCCCTACTTTACCAGGCTGTGGGAAGGATGTCAAGTTGAAGCGTGTCTAAGACCTTGGCGTATCACTCAATAAATGAGCATTCTCTTTCATTCTGTCTCCCAGCAGCCACTGAGGTATTAGTGTTGAGGGTCCTGAGAAGTTAGCCAGGTGGCTGACACGGCCAGGGACAGCTGCCTAGGATTCAGAACTGTGGGCTGGGGGTCCGGTCTACTTTGTGCCGGTTGGGTGATGTGTCACACAGAGTTCTGTGGTTGCAAACATCAGAAACTGATTCTGGCTGAGGTAAGCAAAGTGGAATTTAATGCGAAGATATTGGAAGGTCACAGAATGGGCAGGAGGCTGCAAACAGATAGACACCAAGGTGCTGAGCTGAGTGAGGCCAGGAGGTAGGGATAATGGGCACAGTCTTAGGGCACAAGCAGTGTGGTGTGATGGTTGTGCTTGGTTATGTTGCATGAACTCCACCCATGTCTGCAAGTGTCAGCAGAGAGCATTTGGAGGCAAGCATGTGTCACACACCTTTGCCCTGCGAAAAAGGAACACCCTGGGATTCCTTTGGATTTGTAGTGGAAGGGCTGGCACCTGGATTAATAGCTTCACAGCGGAAGTGCCAAGTGGGAGAGAGAGAATTCCCTAAAAAACGTGGCATACTATTGGGATGGGTATAGGACACTAGGCAGCTTAACAACAATGTCTGCTGCGATGCTCTTGGATAAATCTCACTTTGGGCTTCTTTTCTGAAAATGAGAGACTTGAAACTAGATAATCTCAAAGAACCCTTTGGTTTCTAATAGGACTACTCTAATGATGAAAGAAACAGCTCTTCCACTGGAAAGAAACATGAATTAGCATTATTAGTCTTCTGAATTTTTCATTCTCCCCCTTAAACCTCTCGCTCCCCAATATATGTAATTAATAAGCAATGTTTTCTAAAATCCGCTTAATTTTTAATAAAGTCTGTCTACAGAAATGATAGCAAATGTGTCTACCATTCATATTCTTAAAATCACCTTTACTGAGCTGTAACTTACCATAAAGTAAAATTCACCCATTTTAAGTGTACAGGTCAATGACTTGACAAATGTATACACCTATCTAACTACCACTCTCATCAAAGTATAGGACATCGTTCCAGAAAGTTCTCCCTTGACCGTTTGCACTTAGTTTCTCTCCTCTCCTCCCACTCATCTCCTCGGGTCACCTCTGATTTCTGTCCTATAGATTGGTTTTGCCTATTGTAGGATTTCATAGAAATGGATCATGTGATATATACTCTTGGCTTCTTTTGTATAGGATAATGTCTGAGATTTGTTCAGATATTGTTGTATCAGTGGTTCATTTCTTTCTATTGCTAAGTAGAATTCCATTAGTTGAATATACTCTAATTTGCTTATCCATTTGTCAGTTGATAGACACTTGAGTCGTTTCCAGTTTTTAGCTGTTACGAATAATCCTGCTGGGAACATTTGTATACGAGTCTTTCAAACATGCTCTCATTTCTCTTGTATAAATACCTAGGAGTGAAATTGCTGGATCATAGGATAAGTGTATGTTTAACTTCATAAGAAATGGCAAAAGTATTTTCTGAAGTGGTTACTACACTTTACTCATCACTCACAGCCATGTATAAGCTTACAATTGTTTAGCGCCTTGCCAACTTTTTCTTTTTCTAAGCCATTCTAGTGAGTATGAAGTAGTTTCTCACTGTGCTTTTAACTGGCATTTTCCTGAGGATTAAAGATGTTGAACATTTTTCATGTGCTTATCACCATCTCTGGATTCGACAAGTATTATTAGCATTTGCCAAATGTCAGTCAGAAATAACACATTACTTGGCATTAAAAATTCTTGTGTGCCCCTTTAATTCTATTTCCTTTCTTCTTCTCTTCCTGGAGGTCACCACTGTGTTCGGTGGATGGTGTATCTTTTTCACAAGCATGTTTAAAAATTGTGTTAGCATGTATGAATCAAAAATAGTATTCACTAATTTTTTTGTTACATTTCTGTGCTTTTAAACTCACACTAAATGTGTCATACTGTATTTATCGTTTTGCAATTTGCTTTTTTTCACACATTATGTTTTTGAGGTTTATCTGCGTTGATACATGTAGAAATGGTTTTACCTGCTGTGTAGTTTTGTAGCATGTTCGTTTATCCCTATTGGTGGACATTTTAGGTTATTATAGACATGCTGCAGTGTTTATCCTTATGTACATATAGTATCATATATATACAGAGGGTGCCAAGAAAACGTATACACATTTTAAGAAAGGAAAACTGAATTAAAATTGTAATGCTTAATATATACCGATAACAAAAGATGAATACAAGTCACGTGTGACTTCTGCAATTACAAGAGGTGCTCAAAGTGGTTACCATCAGCATCCAGACACTTCTGATTACGGTGAACTACTGCTTGAGCAACGTTGACCAAAGTGTCCACTTGAATACATTTTTTTTGGCACCCCCGGTATATATCTACTGCCACCCACAGGGCAGTAGAATTTTTATTCCCCTTGCCAGCATGTCAGACTTGTCTTTACCATCTGAGGGTGTGAGATAGTGCACCTTGGATTTAACTCTGCACTTCCTTCATTGCTAGTTGAGGTTGTGTGTTTGTGGTTTGAATCTTTTCCCCTGTGCATTTCCTATTCATACTCTGCTCAGTTTTATACTGTGTTGTGTTTTAATTATTGCTTTATCCTCTTTTTTAAAAATAAAATTTTGTTGGGGAACAGTGTGTTTCTCCAGGGCTCGTCAACTCCAAGTCATTGTCCTTCAATCTAGCTGTGGAGGGTGCAGCTCAGCTCTAAATCCAATCTTTAGTTGAAGGGGGCACAGCCCACCATACCGTGTGGGAATCCAACCGGCAACCTTGTTGTTGAGAGCTCACGCCCTAACCAACTGAGCCATCCGGCCGCCCCTCTGGCAGCTCAGAGGCAGCTCGTTGTCTTCAATCTACTTGTGGAGGGCGCAGCTCACTGGCCCGTGTGGGAATTGAACTGGCAACCCTGTTGTTCAGAGCTCGCTCTCTAACCAACTGAACCATCCGACTGCCCCTCTTCTCTCTTCTTTTTATGGTGTATTTTGTCGTATGGAAGTTTTTAACTAATCTAATCAAATTTATTCTGTTACTTTATGCATTGTATTTTTTATGTCTTGTTTCAGAAAACTTATACTGTGGTCATAAGGTGGTCTAAACTACTTTCTAAATGTTTTAAAGTTTTGTGTTTAACATTCAGATCTTTGTTCTACCTGTAATTTCCTTCCATTGCTTGCTCTAAGGTCGGGGCCCAATTCTACTTTTTTTTGTAAGTCACCCATCATCCCATTGCTGTTTATTTTGTTAAAAATCTATCCTCTCTTCACTGATTTGATAGACCTCTTTGTCATCGAATGTTTTCATACATATGTGGTTTCTTTCTGGGCTCTTCTATTTCATTGGTCTATTCATCTGCTATTTTAATTGTTATAACTTTATTAGAAGTCCTACTCTCTGACGAGAAAAGTCCTCATTCTTTCTCAAACTTGCCTTGGCTGTTCATGGCCCTTTACTATTTTGTGTGAATTCTTGATCAGCTGTTTGAATTCTGTGAACAACTTTATCAGGATTTTGTTGGAACGGCACTGCATTTTGAGATTAATTTGGAGAGAAAAGGCTCTTTAGTGGTGTAGAGCCTCCCATCTGGAAACAAATTGTATCTGCCCATTTATTTAGGTCTTTAGTCTCTCTCAGTACAGTTTCATACTTTTCTTCATACAGGTCTTGTACTCTTCAGTTACATTTACTCATAGCAAACTTACGGTTTTGTCGCTCTTGTGAATGGCACCTTTAATTTTTTTCTTTTTAAATTAGATGTTATTTTTTATCAAAGTAATAGAATTTTAAAAAGTAGTGCATTCCCCTACCTTACTCCATCCCCAAATCCTTCTCCTTAAAGGTCACCACTTTTAACTCTAGGGCTCTATCCTCATTTTTGTAAATAATATAGTTATACTGTTATTTCCTATCCCCCACCCACCTCCCAGCATCACACATTGCCTACTGAACTTATTATAGAAAGTTAGACCTGGATGACCTGCCATCATTCTACCCCTCCATCCCCCCTTTCCTCACCTCCCAAAATAGTGACACCATGAGGTTGGGTTATATCAGAGTCTGGGGTTTACATGAGTATGCCTGTGTAAATTAATTACAGCTGAGCTATTTATTGGTTTCTTCTTCTTTGGTAAGGCAATTTTTTATTTTCCCTAGTTAATTAAAAAAAGTGGAAATAAATAAAAACAAAAACAGTTGTTTTTAATTTGCCGGTGTTGTTTGTCTCTGGTACCAGTTCTTCCCCCAGACTCTTCACCAGACCTGTAAAGTTCCCCTGAATACTGTCAACACATGAAGTAATCTATCAGGGCTGGGGTTTTTTTCACTGGCAATAGGAGAATATATTTGCTCTGGTTTGGTCTGTCTCTCTTCCAGTTGATGGTCAGTTGTCATCTTGGGATCTTCCTTTACCATCATCCCGTTACTTTCCTTCTCTTCTGCTTTTGGCCATTTCTTGGATCTCACATTTTCCTCTTTGTTGGTTTTCTCCCTTGTTTTGTTGGAGCACCCCTTTATTAACTTGCTGGGAAGGAAGTGGGTCTGATCTTAAACTTGCAGTATGTAATCCTTTGCCTAATTGCCCCATTTTCATGAAGACTTGTCACCCTGTCCTCTAGGTGTCTCTGAGTCCAGGAGCTCTGAACTTGTTTCCCTAGAGAGTTGGTCTGACACTTCCTGCCTTGAGGGGTAGGGGGAATCACTTAGAGGCCAAGGGTAGAGAATGATCTAAGAAGCAATCCCTTGCCTCCTTTTTAAATGTCCATTTTGTAGCTATCCTGTGCCTGTGAGTCTTCCTGGGCCGCTCCTATGTACTGCCTTGTAAATGGGCTAGTTTTTTATTGATATATCCCTCTGAAGGTATAAAGACTCAGTTTTTTCCTCTATGCTAAGTCATTACCATTTATCCGTTTGTTTTCCATTGTCCAAAATTTTGTGGCTATGTCTCATTTATTGTCAGTTCTTCTTTCTTTTTTTCCCCCTTTTTTCTTTTCTTTTCTTTCTTTTTTCTTTTCTTTTTACCTCTTTGTGGCTTCATACCTATTTTTTTTCTTTCCAGTCATTTTGAATAGGATTTCAGGAAAGCATGGAGATAAACAACCTATTCTTAGTCATCCATTTTAACCGTAAATAGATTTTGTTATTGTTGATGATATTTAGGAATACTGCTCTTTTTATAAATAGATCTTGAACTGTCTTATTTATTCTGATAGTTTATAGAATTTCTTGGATTTTTTTGGTAGATATATGAAGATGTCAGCAGTTTCTTTCTTTGCAATCCTTATAGTTTTATTTCTTGACTGCGGTGTGGGATCTTTAGGACAGTGTTGAAAACAAACAGTGGTCATGAATAACCTTGTTTTAGTTCTGATTTTAAGTGAAAAACTTCCAGTGTTTTCCATTCAGTATGAAGTTTATTCTAATTTTTGATAGTTAATATTTATCAGACTAAGAAAATTATGTACTAGTCCTAGTTTTCAAGTTTTAGTCACAAATCGATGCTGGTTTTTGTCAGATGCTGTTTCTGCATCTAGATTATCCTATTTTTTTTCTTACAATCATTTTTTTAATAATTAATTTTTTAAAAATTGGGGCATATTGGGGAACAGTGTGTTTCTCCAGGGCCCATCAGCTCCAAGTCGTTGCCCTTCAATCTAGTTGTGGAGGGTGCAGCTCAGCTCCATGTCCAGTGACTGTTTTCAATCTTAGTTGCAAGGGGTGCAGTCCACCATCCCACACGGGAATTGAACCGGCAACGTTGTCGTTAAGAGCTCGTGCTGTAACCAACTGAGCCATCCGGCCGCCCCCTCTTATGATCTTTTAATGTGGTGGTTTAATGAATGAGTTTTCTGATGGTTTAATATCTGGATTTGCTAATGTGTATTTAGGATTTTTACACCTATGCCCTGTGAGGTTAGGAGGTAGGCTTTAAAATTTTTCTTATATTGTTTTTCTTTGAAGGTCAGTATCAGGGTATTTTAAAAAGAACTGAGTGTTCTCTCTGTTTCTGGAATAGATTGTATAAGTGTTATCCTTTCCTTCAAGGTTTGAGAAAACTTGCCAATTAAACCTCATAGACCCATTATAGTTTTTTTCAGATTGATTTTAGGCTATTGGATCAATTTTTTTGAAGGTTATAGATCTATTCAAGTTTTCTATTTCTTCTTGAGTCAATTTGGAATATTTTATTTTTGGGGAAAATGATCAGTGACAGGAGATAGCAAATAACCAGGTGTTTCCAAGACTTGTGGAAAAATAGCACCTTCAGCTGATTCATGCTGTACCAACACCTCGAAGGTAGGAGGGAGGAGATCGAAGTCAGAGCTTTCCAGCATTTTGTATTATTCAGAAGGAGAAAAGAGCTATTGATTAACTTTATGCTTGAACTCAAGTGTCCATGGTAAAAGTGTCAGTGTAACCAACTAAGTAGTCGACGTAGACCCTATAAATGCTAAGTTTGTGGGGGGTGGGAGGGAGAATAAAGAAAATGCAATCAATCCAATAGAAAGCAAGACAGGAGGGAGCAGTAAAAACAAAGAGAAAAGCCTGATAAAATGAAAGGATGTCATGATGGTGCGTTTTAGGCAGCACCTCCTCCAAAGAGGGCTTCCTGAATGGACCCCCCCGTTTTATTCCCTTAGCAGTACACACGTTCTTCACTCTGCACTGTGACTGCCTGTCTACTATCTTTCTTACAGGAGGCAAATTCTTCCCGGGACTGGGCTTGGGTCATTTCTCTGCCTGACATATAGCAGATACCCAAAAAATGTTTGAATGCGTAACGAACAAGTAAATAAATAAATGAACAGATGGGCAAATAAATCCTGAAACGTTACTCTTATCAATTTCAGTGGCTTTGGGGAGACATTTTAATCTGTGATGGCCTTGGTTGATGATGCATGAGTTAGGGAACTGAGGAAGTACCTGCAGCCTTGGATTCAACTGGAGAAAAGAGTCAGTGGAGCTGCCGAAACTGAAACTGCCTATAAATTCCCGAACTGCCTTTGTAACTGTTAAGAGCTGATGAGTACACGGTAGTGCCCTGAGATTTACCTTGAGCAGGTAAAATAGCCTTTATACTGCAAGTGAGTGCTTCTCAAGCACGTAACACTCGGCACAATTCACCAGGGCGCTTATCAGCACGGAGATTCGGATGCAGGAGGTCTGGGGCGGGGCCTGGATGCTACGTTTCTAACAAGCTCAGTACTGCTCGTCCATGGACCATGCTGTATGTAATCAGGCTTTAGGCTGTCACTGACACTGAGGCTCTCCCCAGATGCTTTGGGGACAATAAAAAAGTGGCCCTGTACTTGGAGAATAGGCTCAAATGGAAACTGTTCTAATTTCCAGGATCGTTACCAGTGAATGTGAAAGACCCAAGCCCATGCTGGCCGGGGAGGGGTACCCCTTGGCCTCAAACTGCGTGACAGCAACAGGCCCATCCCAAGTTCTGCACAGGGCCTCTGGGGTGGCATGAGTTCTCCAAGCTCCCTACACACAGTGATCACACTCTTCCTCATTTTCCTGTTTCTCAGGCTGAGCCATGCGGCCTGTTGGAACCTGTTGCACGCACACTGGGAAACCCTTGTCTTTGTGAATCACATGTTGCTTGTCGCTGTTCTCTGGCCCCGCCACACTCTGTCTGTGCAATCAAAATCTCATTTCCTTGCCTTGTTCCTACAAGCATTCACCTTGCTGTCACTCTGGTCCCCAGGAGGGGAGGCATCCTCTTCGGTCTCCGTTGTGTTGCCTGCCCTGGGCAAGACAGAGGCAGCCTCGCTCTGCACACTTGGAATTATGACACAGGCTGGAGAGCGATGACATCCTGACACCCACGTTTTTCTTAATTTTTAGCGCCCATTTTTAGACAAATGGCACAAATCCAGTGGGCAGTGTCCCAAAGTGCAGATACATCACTAATGCACCAGTCCTGAGGCCGGACAGGCCACAGGCACCGGCTCATCCCCACACCTCTTTGCCCAGCTCCCCCGTCACATCTTGAAATTGTGCTGGCAAGTGGTCCATTCTATTCTTTTCCTTATGTTCCTCTCGATTGCTGCGGAGGGTAGGCTTGTAAACAGAAGGATCATTCTGTCAGTAAGTGATGGAACCTGGGGTTGCTCTGGGCGTGGTCTGGCTCCAGGGTTTTACAGAAAATATATTTTAAGCCAGAGGAACCTCTTACACAGCAGGAAAATCTGAAACTTGAATGCCTTTCAGGGCTGTTCCGAGACCTCGGGCCGGGGAAGCCTGCCTAAGTGCTTCTCCAGCACACTCCTGGACCGCAGTAAGCTGTGTCCTTTTCCTTTTCCTAGGAAGAGGAGAGGTGATGCAGCCCCGAGAGAAGGCCAGGGGGGCCTCGCGAGCTCTCATCATCTCCGGAAAGGCTGTGGAATGGACTCTGTTTAAAGCAGGGGCTGCTGGCAGGGGTCTGTGCTGGTTTTGTGTCCTGTGGCTCCAGCCTTTCCTTATTTCTGACTTTGGCTGAACAAGCTGTTGGAACAGAGTTTCTGGGCCAGGCAGGTAACAGTACTTGTGAGGCAGTTGGAGGTGTTTTCCTTAGGGCAATGCAGACATCAGTTCAGCCCTGCTGGCTGCACATTAGAATTACCTCGCAAGTTCAAAAGGCCGCTGAGGTCCAGGTCCCTCCTCAGATATCCTGTTTAATGGGTCGGGGGATTCCTGGGCATTAGGGTGATTTGAAAGTTCCCTGGTGATTGTCAGGGGCAGCCAGCGTTGAAAACCACTGTATTAGAGAATGGTGGGGGAAGGTGGCAGCGTTCCTTCTCATCCCCTCAATGGGAACTTCAGTATGTAACCTTGATTTTATAAGAAACAATTGAAATTTTTATGTTTTTCCACGGGAAATTGCCTGGTTTTTATATGTAGCAAATTAAGTCAAACATTTTTCAAATGTCTGTGGGCCAAGCAAAGCAAGGGGGCTGGATTCAGCCCACGGTCCAGTTTGTGGCCACTGGTCTATATATTGGGTCCCTCGTTCTCTGACACGAACTCCAGTTGGGCTGGTTCCACCTGTCTGGCAGTGCTCTGCACACGAGGGTGCATGAGCTGGCCTTCATATACCCTGTCTTCCACCCTTTTCCTATTCTTGCTCTTGGTCCCAGACTTATAGCCCAGCTCTGTAACAATAGGTTACTGAGCACAGACCCTGGGTGACTTGTATTATCCCGTAACAACCCTATGGGGTATGTATTATTTTGGGTCCCGTTTCTCAAGTGAAAAGTCACTTGGCCAAGGGGATGGTAGAGTCACGACTCGAACCTGGGTCTGTTTGCCTCATAAACCCAAGCCCTCAGCTACCCCCCTGCCTTTCTCTACTTAGATTTCTTGGTGACCTTCTGGCCTGTTGCTCAGGAATACCCCACCAAATGGCCTTTGAGTACGACCCTCTGACTCTGATTAGGTGACTTCTCAGAGCCTGTGGTTGGGCCAGACTGGAGGGGTCTGTGGTGTTGGGTAGGATGGGGAAATGGGAATTTGGAACGTAGACCCCAGTTTTAAAGAACTGGCACTTTCTGACTTCTGTATGCCCTCAGCGCCCCCATACCCACCCCCACTTTCTAGATTATGACATGCCCATGAGAGAGCTTCTGGCCCTCTCTCCCTGGCCTCCTCTTGGTTTTGGAACTGGGCTGAAGGGATGACGTCTTTGTTGGTATTTTTTTTTCTCTTGAAGGTCAGGCCAGTAGCCTGGCCAGCTGAGTGGAACCTATGGAAGCAGAGAGTAGGAATGAAGTACAGGCTGGGGGCCGTAGAGACAGCTCATGAAGGCTGATGGCTGCTGAGTCTGGGGAACAAATGAGAGCGAAGAGGGAGGAAGGAGCTGGAACACGCCTCAGGGTACGGGATGGGGCATGGAGTACATAGGAAATGGGAACCCCTGCTTCCCTGCTGCCTGATTAGTGAGCCAGATGGGGCAGGTCTGTGTTGTGCAGATGGTACAGTGTAGCAGTTCCCAAGAGACAATGCAAAGATAGGTTTAGAGGATGTATGGGCAAGGTTTTCAGTACCAAGGAGTCACGAAAGGGAGAAAGGTTTTCCTTTTGCAGTTTTATGTAATGCTTCTCGTTCTGTTAAGCAGAAAGTTTCCAGTGGTGCTGGGTAGTGCTGGGTGAGAACGGGCCTCAGTGGGTTGTGGTATCCAGCTAGGATTGAATAAAGTTGTTTGGTTTTCATTGTGGTTATTTTTGTGCTCACCTTATATTTCTGGCAAATGTTACTAGTTTTCCATTCAGAGAATACTGTAACATTTTCTGAGAAATAAGGGTGTTGGTTTTTTTCTTTAAGTGAAAAAGTGAGTCAACAAAAAATACTAAGTAAACAAGAGAACAAGTAGTATGATATTACGTTGAGTGGTCAGTGAAAGACAGGCTCCCAGGAAAAGGTGGGTATAGAGGTTAAAGGTCAAATAGGCCAGAGTTCAAACTCATTAACAGGGGGACCATGGGCAAGTCATTTCACACCTCGAAGCCATATTTGACTCCACCGTAAGTCGTGAATAATATTAAATGAGCATCAATATTAATATTCATTTAATATTAAATTAAATGTATGTCATGTGCTTGGCCAAATGTCTGACACAGAGTAATAGTAAGTGGTGGTTGTTATTATATGAAGTATTTCAGCTTGATATTCTACACTCGGAAGCTGGTCTTCCTGGGGAAAAAGTGCTGACAGTGAGCACAGGCCAGCGGTGGACTAGCATACTTTGTCAGGGAGTGAGCTCCCTGTCAGCACAAGTGTTCTAGAGCCTTGTCACCTGTCTAGGATTTGGTGGGAGGAATCTGCTGCCGAATGGGCCGGACAGCAGGGGAGGTCCCGTCTAATGCACGTTCTATAGCCAGTGTGCAGAACCAGTGAACACAGAAGGCCTGAGAGCGCTCCCCTTACAAAGCCTTGCTTGCACTATTGGCCCTTGGCTGGCGTCTGGGAACTTGAATTTAGGGAGGGTTCCCACCATTCCCTAAATGATAAGGTTAAACTGTTCATACAAATAATAATGTTTATAGTGAACACTCGCTTTCCTTTTGGGGTCTGCAGTTTGGGTACATGTAGGCAGAGGGTGCCTACAGGACCAGCGCCCAGTGAAAGCCCTGGGCACTGAGTCCCTGAGCTTCCCTGGTAGACGACACTTCTTACCTGTGTCACCGCTCATTGCTGGAGGAATCAAGCTTGTCCTGCGTGACTGCACTGGGAGAGGACTGCTGGAAGCTTATACCCGGTTTCTTCAGAACCTCGCCCAGGCACCTTTTCCCATTATTGATTTTGCTTTGTTTCCTTTTGCTGTAATAAATCATGGCCTTAAGCAGGATTACATGTTGAGTCCTGGGACTTTTCCTAGTGAATCACCAAATGCAGGGGTGATCCTGGGAATAGGAGCCAGGTCTCTCTCTGCCTTCAGCTCAGCGGAGACGCAGGGCTCTGTCAGCCCTTTGAGCGAAAGGTCTCCTAGTGTCAGACTGAGGGAAGGAGGGTTAGAGGGCTGAGGCTGCTTCTGGGAAGAGCTAGCCTGTCAAGTACAGATGGGGAGTGGCCCCCTCTTAAGGGTTCTGGTGTGATCTCACTGAGCGTCTCACAAAATAGATTAAGAGCTTAGGGAGGCACAAGTGGGTGTTTTTTGTGCAGCCTCCGCCTCAGCTGTGACTCGTGCTAAATCTCTAAATTACAGCCCCAAACTAGTTCTTGGAGAAGTGATCATGGTGATGTCCATTGGTCTGGCATCAATAGTGTCAGAAACACCACCCCCAGGCTCTTTACAAAATGTGATGTGACCACACCCCAGGGGTCAATGTCAAGATTAAGGAATGTTGGTATCAACTGCCCTCCGAGGGATCCAGCTCAGTGACAAAATCAATGTCTACTACTTTGGATCTCTTTTCAGACATCAGGAGATAGTTTCTTATTTCTGATCACAGCCACCTGGAACTAGGGTAGGACCGGGCATGCAAAGTGTCTCAAAGAACCATCATGGTTAGAGGGTCATATCGGCAGACAGTGCCCTGGGTTCAGTGTGGGTCTCCAGGGAGGTATTTAGCCTCCTACTGGCCTTTTTGTCTGATGCCCCCAGGCCCGTGGGGGTGAGGGGAGGTAGCACAGAGGTAAGCTGAGAGAGGTGGGGCACTTATCTGTTCCGAGGAGTGAAGGGAGTTGAGATGAAAGAGGAGGCAGAGGAGACTCCACTGACATGGGCTAGAGGCTTGGAATTACCTAGATTTCATCACATTTTATAAAGGATGGCAAACTCTGCCATGGGAGAAGAAGCTGTCACTTCGCCAGCAGTGTAAGCAAGTGCAGGCCAATTTTAAATACTTTCTGTATATTAACTCATTTAATCCTTGTAAGAGGCATTATTATTTATTATTATTTCCATGGTCACAGGAATCCCAATGTGTCCAAAGAGTTTGGAGAGCTCTGCCCAGGCAGAGCTGGATTTGAACCCAGGTAGTCTGGCTCCCTGGTCCTTCCTTCCTCTTCACCACTACACTGTAAGACTTGATGACCTAGAAATGGTCCCTTCTGACTCCAATATTCAGTGACCCCCGAGCAGCCAGTCAAAGCAGGTCAAGGCCACCTTGCAGAATGAACACGACATTACAGGCTTTATATACTAGTTACATGGTCTTTCCTAATAGACCTTAAAATAAATACGTAACTATTTTTAAATGAGGTTCTTAGGGCTTTCGCGTATACCACCTCCGGGATCATTTGGTGCTGCTCACGCTGTGAGAGAACCTCTGTGCTTTGGGAAACCCCAGTGTACTGCATTGCTTCATGGTCCAGCTCTGCAGACCACACCGGAAGCTTAGAAGTCCGGTTTTGCTCACGATGTTTCCCTAGAGCTATTTGTGCATGTGCTGACACAGCACTTCCCCGTAGCAGACGTGTGGCTTGGGGATGTGGTCAGAGAGGAGGGACTTTCTCCTAGCTGCATGAGTCCTCTGTGGGGGTGGCAGCTGCAGTCACCCAACTTGGATCCAGGTCCACCTTGACACCCTGGTAGGCATGGCCAGCCGCTGTTCTCCCAATGGTGGGGGTTGGGGAATACCGCCTGTGCCCCTGCACAGGTGAGCACCTGCCTCGGCAGGTTCTAGTTACCTCCAGCTGGTGGCCCTTCACCTTCCTTCTCTCCCATGCCTCTGGCGTGGACCACCCCTGAGCCCCCTTTACAGTAGCTGCAGGTCAGAATCAGCTGCGTTGTAAGAAAGTCTCAGCTGGACCTGGCTTCCTGTCATCCTCTCAGGCTCTCCCTCAATCCCCTGTCCCCGTCCCTTTCCTTCCAGTACAGAGGGTGCCTCTCCACCCTACCCTACCTCACAGCTCTCCTGGTCACTTGGGGTAATGTGGGGAGGTATTCTAATCATTCTCATCTTACTCTGAGATCAAGTTGCATTTTACCCCCCAAGCAGACAGACAGGCCCCTGACTCCAGCTCCACAAATATCCCTGAGCAGACCTCCTGCTGGGGCTGCCAGCCCTGCTCAGCTGTGCTTGGCACGCTGCTCTCTTGTGTATTTCCTACTCTGAGCCCATTTTTCCGACACTCCTGTTATTTCTTCTCGCAGTGCCATGCAAACTGCCTGGTTGGTCCCTGTGATTCTGTGGAGCCCCAGCCAACCAGACTTTGCAGGGCACTGGTATTAGAAAACTTTCCTGAGGTATACTGGACCCGATCTCTGAAAGAGGATGTGGCTGGAAGGCCTAAGAAAGAGACTGACAACTCCAAAATTAAACGGAATTTGTTAAGGGAACTTACGGACAGAAGCAGAGTCTTGGGTGGCAGCAAGATGGTAGATCTTTGAACAGAAAGGGGCACGGGGGCTTGATATATATAGCCTCCAGGAATATAGGTGGCTTGTAGCTGGTGGCATGTGCTTGTTAAAAGCTATATATTCCAAAGCAATAAACAACTAAATCAGCCTACTTATATACAGAAGAACATTCCTTTCAGGCAATAAGGACCCATCCCTCCCAGGGTGAACTGGCTGTCACTGAGAACAACTTGCCTTTTAAGATGGCGTACGTCATGCCAAGCACCAGGAACCATTTTGCCTAACAATTGGAGGAAGAAACAGTGACATGTCTCATCTACATCCACGTAATGGTCTGACTTGGCCAGAATATTATCTTCTTTGGAAAAGGGGTCTTTGCAGATATGATTAAATTATGGATTTTGGGATGAGAGTGTCCTGGATTTTCCAGCTGGGTCCTAAATACATTCCAAGTGTCCTTATAAAAGGGAGGCAGAGGGAGATTTTACTACACACAGAAGACAAGGGGTGTGATCAGGGAGGCAGAGACGAGTCACACAGCCACATATAAGGCGTGCTGGCAGCCCCCAGGAGCTGGACGAGACAAGGACCCTATTCTCCCCTACACCCTCCAGAGGGAACGTGGCCTTGCCAACACCTTGATTTCAGTTCAGTGATACAGATCTTGGATTTCTGGCTTCCAGAACTGTAAGAGAAGGTGTTTCTGTTGTTTTATGCCACCAAGTTTGTGGTAACTTTTGTCAGTGGCCATAGGAAACTAATACGGGGGGTGTTTGGAAATGCAGATATCTTCGGGAGAGGAGCTTACCGGCAGGCTGAAGACAGGGGCTGACTCTCCAGCCTCTACTTTATGTCCTTTAGGCTTTTTTTGCCATTGGTATTATACCCTGGCCTTTAGGAAGGGACCACTAGGACTCTTTCTAATGCATGTTACAGAAATCCCGCTCAAGCTGGCTTCAAACAAAAAAGGAATTGAGAGGTTGGTGTAACTGAAACATTCTCAGGTGTCAGCGTCAGACATGGTTTGATCCAGGGGTTTCACAGTGTCATCATAGTGTGATGTGTCTCTTTGCCTTCCTCCCTCTGTTCCTCACCAGCCCCCTTTCTTCTGCATTGGCTCCATTCTTAGGGAGGTTTGCCCTGTAAGGTGTCAGCAGCTTCAGGCTTGCATAATACGACTTCCTTTCCCCCATAATTCCAACCAGAGTCCAAGGATGGAGCCTCAGATGACTGATCTGGGTCACCTGCTCATCCCTTACCTAGTCACTATGGCTAGGAGGATGGACTATGCTCGTTGGAAAGGTGGGGGCCTTCTGCCCCACAAACCACGATGACTGAGAGTGGGGGTAAAGATGCTTCCCTGAAGGAAAATCAGGGCACTCTCACCAGAAGCAGGGGAGCCTGTGGCTGTGGGGCAGGCACACGCAGCAGACAGCTGCCACAAGCATCTTCCAGCTCCTGGGGGCTGCCAGCATTCCTTGGCTTGTGGCTGCATGACTGCAGTCTCTGCCTCCCTGGTCATACTTCCTATCTGTGTGTAGTAAATTCCCCCTCTGCCTCCCTTTTATCAGGACCCTTGGGACTGCGCTTAGGACCCAGCTGGATAATCCAGGATAATCTCCCCATGTCAAAATCTTTAGTTTAATTATATCTGCAAAGATCCTCCCCCACCCATTCCCCAATTAGATAATATTCACTGCCAGTCTAGTGGTTCCTGAGGCTGGTAAAACACCTTTGGAGCCCAGGGTGGTTTGCAAGCCACCGTATCACCCATGATGTGCTTGGAAGTGCCAGATGATGCCATTGACTATTGTGGCCTTTGCTCTGCCACAAGAATCCCAAGTGTGAAAACCAGACCTGCAGCCCCACACAGCGTGAAGCAGCTGACTCAGGAAGTCCCAGAGGTAGGGATGAGTGAGAGGGCCGAGAAGCTGCAGCCCAGCTGCCACTGCTGGGCCCTTGTGTTTGAATATCCCATTATCAAAGCATCTTTCTGGTGAGCGCTGTGTTTGGGAGATGGAAAAGGGAAGTCAGGTGAGCACACCTGCGATGGGGCTCTCTTTGGCATCTGTCTTTAGAGGGAGGTGACTCACTGAGGGCATAGAGCAACAAAGGAACTGCTGTGGCTGCATGAAGAAAAGCCCTTCCTCTGCCCCTTGTCTGCCCCTTGTAAATGGGAGCCCTGGGCCCAGGTGTCCGAAGGCGCAGTTGGCCAAGGATAATGACCAGCTGTTGAACTGTGCTGGGCGTGGGTCAGGAAGCTGTCACGGTGAGCAGGTTAAAGGAGAGGTGATGCAGTAGGAGGCCCGGAGCCAGCTGTGCAAACTCTGCCCTCCTTCTGTGTCACTGTTAAGGGCATGACCTGGGGCTTGGCCCCCTGACGAATCCTCAGTACCATCTGGGGTCCACTGCCAGTGCTGCCACTTACTGGCTGTAAATGCGCCCACACACCTGGGCCCAGCTACTAACTGTGTGAACCTCAGTTTCTTCCCATGTAATGAGTATAATTACAGAACCTCCCTCACAGAGGGGTGGTGAAAACTGACTGGGTAAATGTACGAAAACTGATGAGCATAATGAGGCACATTATAAATGTCACATATGTGTTTACTGCTGCGGTTGTAATTTTCTGGAAATGGAGACAATTTAAGGTTACCTGCCTCCAACACTGGTGTGAATATTAAATGAGATAATGCACGTAAGTGTTTAGAGCGGGGCGTTACCATTTTCCCCTCATTGGAGGTAAGCTCCCTGTGGGCAGGGCCTTTCTGTCTTGCTGGCTGCTGCCGTTTCTGGTTCCAGGAGGGTGTTTAGCACACCTTAGGGGCACGGCCATGTGAACAAAGGCACTGTGCTCAGCAGGCAACGTCGAGACACAGGTGGTCCTAAGCCCTAAAGTATCTCAGACATCTTGTCCGGGCTTCGCTAGAGCCATCGCTTCTATGCTTTGGAGTAGAGATGTGGCCTTGGCAGAAAATGCTGGATAATTGCAACAGAGAAGTTAAATAAGCTCCTCGCGGTACCCAGCACTGATTGTGGAACAGCAGGGGCTTGCCTGGGGCTGAGGGCACAGGGACACATGCGTGCGTATGTACACACTTGCGTGGGTGCGCTAGGTGCCGCTGCAGCTCTGCTCATCATTTTAATGGAGGGGGGAAGGAGCTGGGACTCCTTTTATCAGAATAACAAAAAGTGGTGTTAGCAGGCCCTGCCTGCTTGTCGCTCCAGGGGAGTCCCAGTGAAACCACAGAGCCACCCTCTGCTGCCCCTCTCGACTCACTCTGAGGAACTCAGGCAGTAAATGGGACCACAGGGCGGGGTGGACGGACCTTTGCTTGGGGACCATCTTTTGTAGGATGGCCCCCTGCTATCAGTAGGGCTGGACAGGGCCTTCTGAGCAGCCATCTCCTCCCCCAGGCAGCCCCAGCTGCTGCACACCTCACCCACAGAGCTCAGGGTTCTCTTGGGTACCCAAAGGAGCTGAGGGGCAAGAGGGCATCTGGTGTGGGGACTGAGAGCTGCAGGTCCTTAGGAAAGTTCATCTGCTGGTGGTCACTGAACATTCCTGAGGGAGGAGACGGAATGGGGAGGTAAGCAGCTATGCTGGCTAATTCAGGGATTCCTGAGACCAGAAAGCGACCCAGTAGCAAAGCAGAAGTAGCCGGTTATTTGAACTTATTCACATAAAGACATTTAAGTGATCTGTGCTCATTGTGTTCATGTGTCTTCTATACACAAAATGCATTTTACATGTTTTTAGCATCTGTGTATATTTTCTGAGTATTGAAAAAGAATCATTTGAGGATGATTCCAGAACAGTGATAGAATCTACTTTAAAATATTTCACAGAATGGTAAAAATAAATAAATAAATAAAAAATTTCTCCTTCGTTGTGGGTCAAAGCTTCTTTTCTGTGATCTCCAAAAGTCTTATAGTTGTCGTCTCCGTTGAAATGGACCAAGAGTCAGTGTCACCAGGAACCACCAAAGACCTTGTCAGTGTTAGTCTGTACCAGGGTTTCTCAGCCTTGGCACTATTGACATTTGGGGCTGGATAATTCTTTGTTGTGGGCGGGTGGTCCTATGCGTTATAGGATGTTTAGTAGTACCCCTGACCTCTAGTCACCAGATGCCAGTAGTTCCCTAGGGTAGGCACAGTAATGGCTACCCCTACCCCCAAAAGAATTCATGTCCTCGCCCCTGAAACCTGTGAGTTGGGTTACATGTCAAGGGGGAATTGAGGTTGCATATAGAATTAAGGTTGTACATCAGATGCCTTAGCGAGGGGAAGCTTATCCTGGACTATCCAGTGGGCCCGATATAATCACAAGAGTCCCATAAGTGGAAGAGGAAGATAGAAGAAAGAACCAGAGAGATGGCAGTGTGAAGGGGACTCAACCCACCGTTGCTGGCTTTGAGGATGGAGGAAGGGTCCACAAGCCAAGGAATGTAGGCAGCCTCTAGATGCTGAAGAACACAAGAAAACAGATTCTCTTCTAGAGCCTCCACAGGGAACACAGCCCTGCTGACACCTCGATTTTAGCTCAGTGGGACCTATTTCTGAACTGGAGCACTCCCAGATAATAACTTTGTGTTGTCTGAAGCCACTGAGTTTGTGGTAATTTGATACAGCAGCAGTAGGGAACTGATTTACCTGCTCACCTCTCCCATACCCACTGTGACAACCAGGACATGTCTCCAGACATTTCCATTTGTCCTCTGTGGGGCAAAGTCACCCCTGGTTCAGAGCACTGGCTGTGTGCAAGGCCGTACTGTTTGTCTAGGAACTGGGAAAGGAAACAGTTTCTCTGTTCTGTAATGAGAATCAGGGTGGGAGTGGGCACACCCTGTGTGGCTGGCTCTATGAAGAAGGAACCAGGGGTATAAAAGGGGATGGGTGCCACAGCTGCTACTCCCCACTCTCCTCCCAGAGGCTCCTGGAGCTGTCACACTGTCATTAAGGGCACAGGATTCCTGTCGGTGCTTGTGCATATTTGAATGAAACTAGAAAAGAAGCTGAACTATTTTCAACTGCACCATAAAAGAGAATATAAAAACTCAATAAAACACAAATGTCAGCCGAAGCAGCATTGTAGGCAGAGACCTCAGCAAGGAGGGTCAACACGCCAGGCGCTGCTGGCACTGTTTGTAGGAGTCATGGGTGGGGAGGAGAGGCTGGGAGCCCAGCCCACACTGGGGGCCACCAAGCCTGGGCTCTGGGCCAAACGCACAGCCCCCTGGTTTCTGGACCCAACCCCGATGCTGTAATTCTGTTTATTTTGCTGAATATGAAATCCATATGGTTCTGATTTCTTCCTTGTGATCCATCATCTCTGTGTGGCTTCAGAGCCAGAAACCATGCAAAGCAGCTTTGAAGTTGTTGTTCTGGGGCAAGTAGGAAGTTGAGCTATTCTAGGGTTCATCGCGGCAAATCTGGGGTTCCCATTGGATTCGAGAAGCGCTCCAGGAGGTGAGAGGGGGAAGTGGACTGGCACAGTCGGTTCTGGTATTGACCCAGGAGCCAGGCTGGGTCAGAGGACTGAATGGATTTGCGCAGCCGAGGGCCCCTTACTGGTCTCCAGCCTAGGTCACAAAGACTCTTTGTTCCAGATGTCCTGGCTGAAACAACAGGTGGTTTCCATGTCACTGGCTGCCACAGGGTGGTCAGATGGAGTCTCGGCCTTGGCTCGTCCCTGCAGGGCAATAGCTGGCCATGTTTGGGGGCAGACTAAGGCAGAGGTCAGGAGAGAAGAAGGAAAAAGGAAGTCAGTGAACAAGGAGGATATAGAGGAAGACATTGCCTGTGTCTGTGGTTTTTGATATTAAAGGGCCAGATCCTTCCGTGATGGGCTGGCCTCTCCAGATCTAACTGGGATTTGGAGGACAGTGGTCCCCAATTTCAACATGTATTAGAATCAGTCCTCTGGAGGGTTTGTTCAAACCTATTGCAGAGTTCCTGATTCAGAAGGGCTGGAGTGAGGCCTGAGAGTTTGTACTTTCAAACAAACTCCCAGGTGATGCTGATATGTCTGGTCCAAGGTTGAGAACCATTGGTCTTGAACAAAAAGAACATTTTTGTACTACTAATAACTAATAGTTCTCAGGGCTTACAGTTTATGTGTGAGGTCCCCCTTTTGATGGACTAATCCAATGGGGGAGATTCTGTCATCATCTGTGATTTTTTTTTCCCCTCCAAGGTGAAAGTAGCATTTATTTTATTTTTTAGATTGTCATACAGTAAAATTGACTTTTGGGGGTGTACAGTTCTTTGAATTTTAGCACATATTAGAGATTTATGTAATTGTCACCTCAACCAAGCTATAGAACAGTTCCAAGATCCTGTCTCATGCTTTCCCTCTGTATTCACACCTGCCCCCCCAACCCCTCATGTGACATCCACGCGTACAGTTTTGTCTTTTTGAGAATATTGTATAAATGGAATCATATTGTGTAACCTTTTGAGATGGGCTTCTTAACATAATATATGTTGGATGGAGGTGGATGGAGGTTGTTGCACGTATTAATTGTTCATTCCTTTTTCTCTATTGGTAAGTAGTATTCCATTGTATGAATGTACCATTGTTTGTTCATTTGTTCCTGTTCATGATTGTTTGGGTGGTTTCCAGTTTGGGGTTATGAGGAATAAAGCTTCTTTGAACATTCGTGTATAAGGCTCTGTGGACATGTGTTTTCCTTTTTCTTGGGTAAATACAGAGGATGGGATCGCCGGGTCATGCTAAGTGTATGTTTATAGGAAACTGCCAAACTGCTCTCCAGAGTGGCTGCCCCATTTTGCATTCCCAGCAGCCTTGGGGAGAGTTCCCGTTGCTCTGCATCCTTGTCAGCACTTGGTGTTGTCAGTCTTTTTAATTTTAGTCGTTCTAGATCATGCTTGATGCTAAGACATGTAAATGAGTCTCAGAAAGGCTCAGAGAGTTGTCCAAGGCCTCCAGCCTCTTGGTGGCTCCTTGAACACTGGAATCCAGACCTTTTGACCTGAAGGCTGTAAACATTCTGGGCAGTAGCTGCTGTGTGGGCTTGGGGGCTCCAGCAACATCATGGCACATGCCGCAGGGCTAGGACTTATGCCCAGGGATGAGAGAAACAAGAGGAAAGTAGGAAAAGGAGGTGGCAGAGGAGAAAAGATGCACATGCTAAAATTACAGAGGTGGAAGGCGCTAAGCTACTTTTCCATTCCTCCTGTTCCCCCCTTATTTTAAGGTTGAGGCTCAGAGAGTTGAAGCAAGCAGCCTGCAGAATGTCACCCAGCTTACTGGTGCCTTCTTGACTCTTTGCCTATTGTGGGCAGTGATAGAAGCCACCTTTGTTTCCAGAAGCACCCTTGGTAATAGCACCAGGGCCACAGGCTGCTTCCCCTCGGGGCTGGCGGAATAGAGCTTTTGCAAATTGACATACCTGGTCCAGATCGTCACACTTCCTCAGTGTCTTGGCCTCAGGTCTGCTCCAGGCAAGAGTTGGCTTTAGGAAGGAACTTGTGCAGGGGGCCATGGCCACAGCTGAAACCAGAGCAGTGACTTAATGGGGAGGAGGAGGTTCATGGAAGGGAAGGTTCCTTCTCTGGAGGCTGTCCCACCCACCCTAGGGGGACGGGGCGCAGCTGCCCTGGAAGACTGTGGACATGCTTTCCCGATTGCAGCATACTTCTCTTTCATTTTGAATATCATTTGTTTTGTTGCCATGGCAACATCAAGTCTCTATTTTAATGCTAACCTGCGTGGCTGCAACTTTCTATATATAAATGCTGCTTTGCACAGTGAATTAGCTGATGCCACGGGGAAGCAGGGGATGTGGAGACGGTGGCAGAAAATGACCAGCGTGTCAGATTTGCAAGAGGAGGGACTGCGGGGCTGAGGTGAGTTGGAACCAGGGACCGTGCTGTCATCTTCAGGGCAGGTACTCGGAGCTCATTGGAGTGAAGGCCGGCCGCTCCTGCAGGAGGGAACCCTTCCTTGGGCAGCCTCCTGCTGGTCAGGGGCTTGGATCTGCTTTAGGGGACTTCAGTTTCCCCACACGTCCCACTCCTCATTTCTTCAGTGAGTCTGGGCTGCATGGGGTCCCGAGGCTCTCGAAAGAAGAGCAGGCCACTCAGGCAGGAGTGGTATCTGAGGTAAGCCCAGTGTGAAGTTTTTCTTGTTTCCTTGGACTTATCTCAGTTCCCTGGTCTGGATATTAATCTCCTGGTTTGTGTTTTCTTCATTCCTGAGTATGACAGTCCCTGTCGGGCCAAATGCCTCCCGATGCTGTGGGTAGAATTCCCAGGAGTAGCCTGGAAGGGACCTTGGGTATCAGCAGGTTCAGCTCCCTTGGGCTCTAGATAAGGGAGAAGCCCAGAGAGGTTCCCTGCTCTGCCAGATGTCACACAGCAAGTCCGGCAGAAAGAGGGACGGGAACTAGGTCCACAAGGGATCTCCTGGCTCACGCACGTGTGCTGTGTGTGTGCACGTTCTGTCGTTGGGTCAGGGCAGCTTGTGGGTGTACACGACAGAGTTACAGGGGCTGCAAAGAAGGCGGCACATTCAGGGTGTCGCAAGTTGGGGGCAATGAACAGGCTTATATAACAGGCTTAAAAGCCATCTGGGCTTTTGGAAAGAGCATGGAAATCGGAGTCTAGAAAGCTGGGATTCGTGTGGATTCAGCCACTTCCTGTGTAACAATTCTGTCAACTTTTCTGAGGCTCCATTTCCCCACGTAAGTCCTAGGTGTGGGAATCTTTCCCCCTGACATGTTGTGGACAGTCAAGTCATGGCCTGTGTGAACCTATCAGGCCCGACTGGGGGCAATGGCGTCTGAGGGCAGCGCCATTTGGAAACCATAAGGCATCCACACAGCTCCGTTCCCCGTGGCAGCGCGAGGGTACCGCCAGCAACAGAGGAGTTCTCTGAAGATTGGGTTTCTTAGTGTGTTATGAAACACAGTGCAAGTTTACTGTCATGTGTTGAAAGTTTCATTCAGGCTTCCTCTCCTATCGCATCATTTGACAAATATTTTAAGTGCATTGTATCCAAAGGCTTGGACCCTGTTCTTAACAAAAGAAAATTGATTGATTATCTCAGTGCTTGTGAGTGGTATACAGTCTGCAGGGCCTGGGAGATTCATCTCTGCCTGGGTAGGTCAAGAAAAGTAGAGCGAAGGATTCCCTTATAGGAATTTGTTTCTTACAAAGGGAGGTAAAGGAGGGGAGTCTAATGAAGGAGATCCGGACCCGGTAAAGCAGTGCTTTTGAACGTTGAGTCACGAGCCACACCATATATATAGGTAATCTGTGTTAACCAGCATAAATGCAAAATGGGAGATCCCAGCATGCATTGCATGTGGTAAGGTGATTATTGTGATGTGAACATTTTGCTTTGTGTGTATATTGCGTTGTGAAGTAAAATGTGCTTTTTACTGTGGGTCACACTTTCAAAAAAAAAAAAGTATGAAAACTGCTGGCCTTGAGCAGTGACCAAATGAACTGGAAGTCTTTCCTGCAGGTGGCTGTGGATTTCCTTTCCAAGGAAAGCCTGGGAGGAGAAGGGTTCTCAGTGGGGGAGAGCCCCCTGCAAGCCTCATTTTGAGGAGCTGATGTGGTACCCCTTGTAGCACAGACAGGGACAAACAGGCCAGCTGGGAAGCCTGAGGTCTGGGGACTGGAGGTGGCAGCCCTCCTCCCAGGTTCTGAGGTCAGGAGGATTGCTCCCTGTGGGTCGATTGAGAAGGACGCCTGTGATTCTTGCAGCCACTGCCCCGCTCACCCTGCACTTTTCCCAGTAGCCTCAGAACACACTTTCCCATGGCCCAGAGCCCTGAAGGTTTGGATTCTGCACTCCTCCAGGAGAGATAATCCAACCTTCCCACCTGGCGCGTTCCAAGGTGCTGGCTTCCAGCTGCTCAGTCTTGCCACCTCATGGTAGTCTGCTCACTGTGGCAACGGTGTCATTTCACCTTTAGACCCCACAGATGTGTGGCTGCCCTGCCCGAGGCTGCTGTGTCTGGCTCACTTTCTCCTCGGCCCCAGAATCCCTGCTCATCTCTCAGGCTGCTTGGTGTACGGCTTTGCCTCTAGACCCCCGTCTCTGCCCCTGTCCCCAGCTGGTGGTATATGCCTCACTGCTTAAGCTGTTTCATTCAGCTTCCTCGCACGTCTCCTCCCCTTCTGAACCTTCTCATCAGCTGATGGGGTACCACTTTTCCATAGACAGAGTAGGACAGGTTTTCCAAGGTCCCTTCTGCCCCAGAAACCTTCTCCTGTGCTTCTCTTTCAAGAAAGATTACTGGGATGGGGCATCTAGCTCTGGGGTAAGAAGAGGGAGTTGGCCACACGTTGGCAGCCCTTGGAAAGTGTGCATCGATACTGCAGAAGCTGGCATCCAGCTGTACCCACCAGGAGATGTTGGTAGTTAAAGGTCTTAGCAAAACGATGTAAGAGGTAGAAGTGCTAATTCATATATTCAGTCTAGGATGGCGGTATTCAGTTCTTTAAAACTAGGGAACTCTCTCTTCAAATGACTGCTTATGCAAATACCCAACAATTAAAACCAGGAGTTGCACACTGGTGGCTAATGGGCAAAATCAAGAGCAAAACTTGGGGGGTTTTTGGTTGTGGTTGTTGTTTTTTCATTTTTTTGCCCGTGAATGAAATGTTTTCAGCTAGATATTTTGAGTTGGTTGCCAACATCTAGAAAATCAGCAGATTCACATTAAAAATTCAGATTTCCAGCTTCTTTTGCAAAAATTGGTAGCTTTGGCAACACTGAGTCTGTTCCCGCATGGCAACCATATGCTGATGGTGGGTTTTCTAGTTTGCCTCAGTCCCCACCCATCTCTGCTGTTCTTCAGCACTGAGACCCTTATAGTGGAACAGTTGCCATTATTCATTAGATTTGTGATGTTTTTCGTTCGGTTAGGGAAATGTGCGCTATAGCCATCATCTATGTCTATGAAAAGAGGGAACATAAGATGGCCATGTTTTCCCAGAAGATGTTTAAGAGTCTCTTTCTGAAAGTAAATTTATCAGTCTCCCAAAAATTAGTCTTCTAGGAACAGAGGTAGAACAAACTCATTGATGTCCCCTTGAAACCGGTGGTTCTCAAAGTATGATGCCTGAACCAGCAGCAGCATCTCTTGGGAACTTGTTACAAATGCAGGTCGTTGGATGCCACCTAGACCTACTGAATCAGACTTGGAGGGCGGGACTCAGCAGTCCGTGTTCTGATACAGCAGGAAGAGCTGAAAGCTGAGAACCACTGCTCTGAGGCTCAGAGCATAGATGGGATGCCAGCACCTGCTATGGTCCCTTTCTATCCTTTTAAGGGGAGGGAATGTGGGGGTCCCTAGCTGAAGAAAAGGAGTCAAGGGTTCCACCCACTCCCTTTGGGCAGAGGATAGAGTTCTGTGTGTGCTTCAAGGACCAGAGGAGTTCTGCCAGCTACGGGATCTCAGCAAATCCCAGTTCCTTTTTGTCCAGCCATTGGCTATTCAGCACTTCCATCTGTGGGTGCCATTAGTGCAGCCATGGTGAACAACCTTGTAGGGGGCCTTCAACTGTCCTGGAGAGACAGAGGGTCACCAGGCCGGCTTCCCATGGGAGAAGCAGTGTGTGAGCCTAGCAGACAAGACTAAGGAATTGAATCACATCAAGAGACATCAGGGTGGCTGCTCAAGCTTATCAAAGATGACCAGACATTCATGGGCTGGTAGTTCTTAGGTGAATATATATGACAGTTCTTTAAAAACATATGGGTAAAAGCCAATCACATAGGAACATTTCAAGTCTAGCACTGCTGTTGTCATAGGTGATCGCTTTTCTTCTGTCCGCTTTCTCTCTGGGTAATGGCTTTAACTGTTTAGTGGACAGTCTAAGCGAGCCAAGGGAGTACATTTTTTCCGAATGTGTTCACTTGGAGTGCCCTAGCCCCGTGAGAGGCTTGTTTCAGACACTGACCAAGCCATTGGTAGCCTTTTCCCTCTGGCTCGTTCTGTTTATTTGTGATTTGGGGGCCACTGAAGGCAGTTCAGTATGTAAGAACCCCTCCTAGAGTAAAATAAACAAATGGGCAGTGCTTCTCCCTCTACTTTCCTGTCTCCCTCACTTCTTCTACCCTCACCTTGGTGCCCAGGTGATCCCGGGCAAGTAAGAAACACCTTTCTAAGTGGACTGTCACATCCTATGCAGGGACTGGGGGACTCCATCTATTTAGCACATATTTCTTGGGTATATTTTCTGTGTCTGGTGACAGATTTGAGTAGAACAGTGTTCCTGTTCGTAGGGAGCTCAGACCACGGGGGTGAGGACTGTTTATCGTAGGCCACATAAACAATTGCAGCTGTGGAGGTGAACAGTGGACCAGCCCACGTGGGAGGGAGGCAGGTTGATGCGGGGGCTGCATCTCCCAGGAGACAGCAAGCAGTGAGGAGCCTGGCCGCTGGACAGAGCAAGGTGGGTCCCTGTCCCTGCTGGAGCATTGAACCCAGGCTTCCAAATTTCATCCTAGAGGGGAGCTGAGCTTCCATGCTGTCTCGACTTATTGCTTCATATGGATGGGCGGGGGCTGCCTGCTGGATGGAGCTCTTGGTTTTGGCAACTTAAACACAAAATTGCTCCGTTACTTGGCTTGTGGGGCTCAGTTGATATTCTTCTCAGGTGTCATTTTACCTGTGGGTGCTGGTCAGGGGTCTTTGCTGTAGAATGCCTATCTTGGCACTTTTGTTCTCTCCCCTGGCACGTGTCTCCAGTTAATAGGCTCCCTACTAACAATCAGCTATTACCTTCTACTCTGTGAAATTGATAAGTAGGGGCTTGGCTGATCACGGCTTCAATTGTACCTTCTCCCTGGAGTATTTATGTTTGGACAGAGGATTCCGGGACACACTGCAGAGAAGCCCCGGGTACAATGGGGTAGTGACATGAGGAGGTGTTGTGCTAGCTAGCCTTGGACGTAGGACACTGGGTTCAAATGGGTTCTCTGTCTTGTTAGTTGTAACACGTTGGTTTATTCGATTATAAAATGAAAATAAGAATACTTTCTCCTGATGTTCTTGTAAGGGTTAAATAAATTACAATATGTACCAGGTACTGGCCTGCAATAGACAGTGCTTCAGCAACTACCGTGTTTCCCCGAAAATAAGACCTAGCCAGACAATCTGCTCTAATGCGTCTTTTGGAGAAAAAATTAACCTAAGACTCGGTCTTATTTTAATAGAACACCAGGTCTCATAATATGATATGATATGATATAATATAATATAAAATACTGGGTCTTACATTAATTTTTGCTCCAAAAGACACATTAGGGCTGATGGTCTGGCTAGGTCTTATTTTCGGGGAAACAGGGTAGAATAAGAAAAATGATATCTAGTGGTGAAGTGTAGGCAGTGTGGTCAACCTTGTAGATGTGCAATGCAGGGAAAACGACAGCTGACCTTTTGTCCTGTCTATTACCCAACCAGTCTCATTTTTAGGAGCTTGAAGTGTGTGTGTGTGGGGTGTTGTCTGGGCTATCCTTGGTGATGGCAACAGAGATCAAATGAAGGTGCACGTGGGTCACTCCAGGAAGGCGGTCAGGGCCTTGTTTGGGTTGGTTTGCAGCTCTTGTCCAGGGCTGTGTTGGTCTCTCGGGCTGGTTTGTGGGGGGGTTGCCAGCTTTCCAGCAGCCCCCGTGGATGTTGGACGTTCTCGGCTGCGTGGGTTTTACTGGCTCCTTCTGATGTCCTCTAAATTCCAGTCTTGTCCACCAAGCGTAGTAATTCCACATGTCCTTTCTCTTGTTCCTTCTATGGGCTCGGTCAATTGTCAGAAAAGTTAGAATGTGTCATTCTGGAGAGGTTAGCCTGGGCTGTTGGGAAAACTTAGGCAGTGCAACATGAGTGACGTGTGTTGCTGACCTCAGCTGATGAATTTCCTCAAAGGCTGCTCAGTGATTTAACGGAATGGGAAGTATGGGGCAAAGCTAATATTACCGAATATCTACCGTCATCTTGGGCCTCAGATCTTTACAAGAATTCTAGAAGCTGGGTTTGGGGACAAGCAAATGGATGTCTGTGGGCAATTGAGTGATTTATGGGGCAGTATCTTCTGTTTCTTATACATGTCCATACTCCAACGCATCCATGCAGATCTTGTTTTAGGAATCCCTGTCACAGGGTGGAGGTTGTGGTTTCTAGAAGTTTCTGGAATCTTCCATGTCCCCTTGTTGGAATGGAGCTTTGCATGTCAATGACTGGAAAAAAACAGGCAGAAGACGATTTGCCAAAGGGAAAATCAACTGCGTTTGTGCCTTTGCTCCTCTTGTGTGCACAGATGTTTCCTCTCTGGGTCCCCTCCCTTCACGGGGCTCACTGGCCCCACAAGCATGGGAAGTGGCTCCGGGTGAGTGAGCAGAGCCAGACCCAATGGAGAGGGTGGCCTTGCACAGAGCACTGTTGGGGCCAGCGAAGGATCCATACGGGGTGGGGCTCTGGCTTCAGCTGTGCCATCTGATCAGAGCTAGTCATCTGGCCATGATGGCAACATCAGCACCAAGGGTTAGGGCAGCCAAAGAGTGAGAAGGAGGGGCCTTTGCGTTGGACTGGGGAGCCGTGGTGCCTAATCCTGTCTGTCTCTGGACCTCTGCTTCCCAATCTGTAAAGTGACTACATGATCTCTAAGGTGCCTTCTGTCTATAATGTTGAGAATGTTTTTTTTTTACTGTTGCTCATGTTGTTTTAATTCAGTTCGTTTTCTTAAAAGTAAAACCCCCATCATTTGCAAGATAGTATCATGAATCCTAATCTGATAAACAATATTCACTTTAGGGGCTATGTCAAGGGGGATCGTATTAGCAAAAATTATTTAAATGTTTTAAGTAAGGCTATATCAGTATAATGGAATAAAGATTTTTAAAATGCATTAAATTAATATATTTATTATAGAAAACTTGAAAAATAAAGTAGAAACAATAAAAATTTAGCATTCTTTTCCTTTTTATGCTGTCTATATTTGTGTACGTAATTGGGATCATATGGTATATTTGGAATTGTATATGCTGATTTCTGGGGGAGGGCAGTGTTTTTCTGAGTGTAAAAGTGATTTTATAAACATATTTAAAAATAAATAAAAATGTAAAACAATAAAATTAATAGTACAATTAAAACAGCTAGAGGAATCTCACAATACAAAGATAACCTTTGTTAATATTTTTGTGTATTTCCTTTTGCTTAGTTTGGGGTGGGGAGAGCATTATTTTCCATAGTTGAGATCATGCTGCATACTCTGACATCTAAAGCAGGAACAACTCTTAGAAGGTGATATAAAAGAGGGTTTTGATGACAGAAAACATTGGCCACTGGGTGGTTTATTAGTCTTCACTGTTTTAAGGGGGTTCATTCAATATGTTTTAAATATGCAGAAAATCAACATTCCCTGGCAACCAAGTGGCCACTTTGGTGCTTTACACAGTGCAACGTTGCTTGGGCGGAGGGAGGAAACAAAGAGTTTTTGTTTGGTGACTCGCCCAGCAGTGTCCCCAAAGCCTCAATAGTTCCCCCATTGTCGGCATGTGCTTGCCCAGAAAAGGCAGCCTCAGTTACAAGTGCTCCTCACACGTGGCTGGAGGCTTCATCTGTACTGGCCTTGAAGGATGTTGCAGGAGAAACATGTATCCTGGTTCCAGGATGGGAGGGAAGCAGAAGAGAAAACGCTAGGGCACCTAGCTTTACCCCTGAGCTGGACAACCCACCAGATGGCACACGGTTGGTTGGACTTCTGAGTTGGAGGGTCTGCACTGAGTGAGAAATGACTCACGGATGCATTCATATGGTTACTTCCCCATTGTCATCGAAATAATTTTGCTTTATCTCTCAGTGCCCGGAGAGTAAGTGGGTGGCATCTTCACTTGCATATCTAAGAGAAACTTCCTTCCTGTTTCTTGCACATGAAATACTGATACAACTTGGTTGGATATGGACGTCTTGGATCTCGAAACTCATATGTGCAGCTCAGTTTGTCCCACCATTCAACAAATATTGATGGAACGCCGTTAGTAATGAACAAAACAATGAACATGTCCCGTGAAACTGACGTTAGTGGGATTTCTCTTCTAGCATTTGTAATACTTTCAGAAGGATGCTGCCAGACCTTGGGAGTAGTGAGCAAAACGGGCTCTGCCTCCTGGGGCTTTTATTCTAGTGGGAAGTATTCTCTAGGCTTTAGTAGGAGTAGAGGAAAAGTCTGAGGAAAAACTGATTTCCTAGGAAACTTTTCTCTTTGCCTGTTTGCATGCATGATTTTTATTATCTTTTATTATTTTGCAACTGATTGTTGATTTTAATCCATAGTTCTGGTCTTTTCTAATGGAGCACTTCTTAAACACACACTGCTTCTTTATTTCCTTGCTTTTTTTATTTTGCAATTTAGGGAGTTCCTTTTCAGTATGCCCTGTGCTTTATTGAATTCACTTTTTATATTTTTATTGTCTCACAACTACTAATGTGGATTTAAATGAGCAATTTTTGGTAATCCTTACCTCATCTGTTTTCTTCTTTGTGTCATTCTTTCTACTTTGGCTGTTTTTTCCATTATGAATTTCTGTTCCTCTTTCAAAGAGGTCACAACTTTTTGCATTCTAGCAGTTTTCTGGCATTTTCTTCTGAATTATTTTCTGAGATGTGCTCTTCATTTGAGCCTTCAGGGTGGTGTTTCTTCACCTTTATTCCATGTTTCCCCCAACCCCTCCTTTCTTTACTCATTCTTGAACAAGACAGGATCTATATAGATCTGCCTGTATCAGCAGGAAGAATATATGTATAAAATCAACATTCCCTGGCAACCAAAGTGGCCACTTTGGTGCTTTACACAGTGCGACGTTGCCTGGGCGGAGGGAGGAAACAAAGAGTTTTTGTTTGGTGATTTTCCCAGCAGTTTTCTTTGGTATCTCACTTGGACATTGTTAACTTCAGATTTCTTCTTATATATATATAGTCAGCTGCTGGCCTTGGCACTGTGCGCTTGGGGGAAGGTTGACTCCCCTTCACAGTTACTTGCCAGTAGGCTCAGTGATGCACACATCTCCCAACCCAGTTGCTGTTTTCAAATTGGCTCTCACCTGGTGCACTGCTGTTTTACTGCCTGGCCCTCTGGATATTCCAAATTGATGAAGGGCCTTGGAGCCAACCATGTTGAGTGCAGGAAACTGGCTGCTAGTCACCTCACGGGAGCCATTGGCCTGGTGGGTCTGGGGCCAGGCACTACCCTCAGGCCCATCCTTTTTCTTGCTTTCTTCTATAATGGCGTCTATCTTAATATCTTACCCCCCCCCCCCCCCGTGAGGGTGTGTCCTTATGCTCATGGCCTCTTGTGTGTGTGAAGATCATATTTCTACCACGACCACCTCTCTTGCACATTCCTCTTTCTGGGATTAGCAGGGGAAACATCCTTTCTGCAGTCCGTGAACACTTTCTTTGGTCTCTCACTTGGACATTGTTAACTTCAGATTTCTTCTTATGACCCCTTCTTCATTTGCTTTCTGTGACTCTGATGCTGAAAACTCACATCCATTCCTTCCCGGACACGGTGCCCCTGAGTGTGAGGCATGGACTGGATTGGAGTGTTCTTGCCTTCGAGAGTCCTGGAGAGGGGCCCCAGGGTCTGCGTGCACTGATGGAGGACATCGGGGAGGGAGGGAGGGATGGATGGGGCCGAAAGAGTATCAGGGAGAATTCATTCTCCCACCACATAAGGGAGAACTCACCTCAAGGTCCAGCTCTCCATCCTTTCTTTATGAACTCTAAACTGACCCTTAGGATTTCATTGCCACCTCCATGCAGCTGCTCCAGCTCCATGTGCCAAAGGCCAGACTTGCCCTAGTTGCCCACCGGTCACTTTGAACTTGGGTATGTAGCCAGTAAACTGTACCACATCCCCCTAAACTGGCTCCCACCACAGCTGGATCTCTCTGGGTTACTGTTCTAGTTCTCTTGTTCCTTTCAGAATCAGCTTCTACTTCTCTCCCATTTCCCTCATCGGTCACTCAGGCGTATTCTCCTTCTGACTTGATGTCCCCCCGCTCTGGTCATGCCCTTTCTTTTCATTCCTGCTGTCAGATAAATTCTGTATCTTCTGAGAAGCCTTCCTTGACCACCGCAGCTGAAAGTGATCTTCCTTTGAATTCTGAAAGCTCTTATTGTCTGTCAGCTTATTATTTGGCACTTATTATAGACTGCCTTGTCTAATTATTCCTTTTTCCCCCCACTTGTGTTTGTGCCTTGTCTTCCAAATTTTAGAAGTGCAGTCCTTTGTATTATACTTGCCTGCATCGTCCACAGCATTCAGGAAAGGGTAGTTAGTAACTATTAGGTGAATCATCGATCACGTGGCCATGGGTTACGTATTGGGTGGGGGTGTCTCAGATCCTGCAGCCTGGAGACCGCATGGGCTGCTCAACAATTTTTCCCTTCACGACTGTGAAGCATTTAGAAAACGTGAGTCATCGCCATACCCAGATGTTCTTTCTTATTAATGATCATTATGAGACAACATGATTTGTCCTATAGCAGACAAGGGCCTACAGCGAATGTGGCCTATTTTGGTTGACAGTTTTCAACTCAACTGAAACAAAGAATAATAACAAGAGGGTTGGTCACATCTGACTCCATTAAACTCAGGAACATGCTGCTCAGCGGAAATGATTGTCAATCTCTTTGCTTTTGGATCATGGGTTTCTTACTGTTTCTCTTCTGCCCACATGGCCCCATATGTAGAAACCTACCTGTTTGCAGAGACCCAAAAGGGCAGAACAATTCATGCTTTTCATAGCAACTTTAATGATACAGGACTATCAATCAAGCAAAACTAAAGTGACTTCTGCTTTCAGAAGCCAGAGGAACCCCAAACAGTAAACCCATTAGAATGCATTTGCAAGCCGTCCACACCCTGACATATTAACTGGTGAAGCCTAAAGAATGTCTGCAGGATTGGTTCTGCTTAGCTCAGGTCAGAGCAGATTAGCCTCCTGGTTTATAATGGCCCAGAGAGGTCCCTTGCCTTTGGCTGGCGGCCACACTGGGATCTGCGATGACTAGGATTTCTGTGTGTTGTCTGTAGTGGTGCATTATCGGGCGTGATTGTGTGATGATGCAGTGTCAAGGCTGAATGGCCTTAACACTGTCCCCTCTTGGCTGTTGTAAAACCAAGAATTTATGGGTTGTGAAAGCTTCTGTGGCCACTTTAATTCCACAAAACCTGAAGGACTGGAGGTGAAGGTCTTGTGCTTTTATCTCCTCATGGGTGGGACCCTGTTTCCAGGAGCAGAGACAGACCTTGCTCCTATCTGTGTATTCCAGTGGCATGGCTGACCTCAAAGGTCGGGGTGTGGATATGCCATCTGGCCCCTCTTCTCACACCACAGAGAGAAGATGCAAATAACTCAGCTGCTGGCCAACCCCTCACCTCTGGATAACAGGCTCACTTTCTTCTCTTGTGGCTGGGTTGGGACTGTTTTACAAATGTAGATGTAAGCATTGCATTTTTGTTGTTTTTATAATGGGAGAGAAAAAGAAAGGGGGAGAGGGGTGGATTCCCTAACCAGCTCCCTGTTTCTAGTCTTTTCTTGGCATTTGATCGTTTTATTCCCTGGAGTCCTGATGTCAAGAGTGCAGTGCTGGTGGTGTTTTCTCCCTGGCTTAAAACCCATCCATGGTTTCTTCTTGCTTATAAAAGAGAGCCTGAATTTCTTAGCCTTGGTGTTCTCATGGCCTTTCATGATCTGACTCCTTCCTTAGCTACTACTTTTTCACCTTCCATGGCTCTTTTTTTTTAACTAAAGTTTATTGGGCTGACAATTGTTAGTGAAGTTACATAGGTTTCAGGTGTACAGTTCTGTATTACATCACCTATATATCACATTGTGTGTTCACCACCCAGAGGCAGTTCTCTTCCCATCACCGTATATTTGATTCTTTCCTTCCACGCTTCTTAAACTCTGATGGAAGTGGTCCATCCACTTTTCCCCATACCTTCGCACACCACTTTCCTGGGCCTTTCCTCATGCTGGCCACACATAGAGTATCAACCCCTAAAGTTGTTCATGCTGCCCACACTTCCTGATCTATCCCAAGAACCTTTATTTTCTCCTCTACTAAATGGGACAATGATAGAAATTCCTTTGTTGGTTAGTTAGGTGGATTAAGTGACATAAGATGTGAAGTCCTTGGTGTGCTTGGCCCAGAGCGAGTGCTCAGTAAGGGATTGTGGTCGTCATTCCTGCAGCTGATTGGAGCCTAACAATCAGAGAGGGGAAGTAGCGTCCCCCAGACAACCACACTAGTGGCTTTGAGAAGGATGAGTTGAGACCTGCCATCCAGGGTGGAAGGGCAAGACCAGAAAGGAGGAACGTAGATGCAGAAGGCAGGGAGTTGATGTGCCCAGATGGCCATTCAACTCCACAGGGCCCCTGAGAGTGCCATACTCTACTCCTAAGAGGAGAAACCTGTGACTGACATTAAGATGCTGGCCGTGCTGCCTCAGTGTCCCTGAGATTGGACACAAAACAGGTCACAGAGAGCCCTGCTGTAGATGCCCCAGGCTCATTTCCTAGTCAGCTTTCTCACTGCGTTCAGCAAGAGGCTGGGGTAGGTACACGTTCACCTTCCCTGGAGATTCTGCCCCTGTGTGTCTCATAATGTGGCTCATGTGTCACACTGGCCAGGGTTCCTTGATCTAAAGTATCTTTTGTGTGTGTGTGTTTGGTGAAATATACATAACATAAAATGTACCATTTTAACCATTTTCAGTAGCATTAAGTACATTTACACTGTTGTGCAATCATCAATCTCCACCTTCCATCTTCAAAACTTTTTCCTCTTGTAAAACTGAAACTCTGTACTGGTGAAACAATAACTTCCTATTTCCCCTTACCCCAGTCCCTGCCGACCACCATTCTACTTTGTATTTCTAAGAATCTGATTATTGTAGGAACCTCATATAAGTGGAATCATACAGTGTTTGCCCTTTTGTGACTGCCCTGTTTCACTTAGCATAATGTCCTCAAGGTTCATTCATGTTGTAACATGTGTCAGAATTTCCTTCCTTTTTAAGGCTGAATAATATCCCGTTGTCTGTATACACCACGTTTTGTTTATATGTTCATCCATCAGTAGACACTTGGGATGTTTCTAAGTTTCGGCTGTTGTGACTAATGCTACTATATACAAGGGTGTACAAATACCTGTTAGAGTCCCTGCTTTCAATTCTCTTGGGTATTTACCCAGAAATGGAATTGGATCACCTGGTAATTCTATGCTTAACTTTTTGAGGAATTGCCACACCGTTTCCATAGCAGCTGTACCACTTTACATTCCCACCAGCAGTGCACAGGGTTCCAATTTTTCCACCTCCTCGTCAACACTTGCTTTTTCTGGTTTTCTGAGGGAAGCCATCCCAGTGTGTGTGAGGCGATACCTCCTTGTGGCTTGCAGTCCCCTAACGATTAGTGACGTGGAGCATCTTACCGTGGGCTTTGGCCATTTGTAGATCTTCTCTGGAGAATTGTCCTCTGCCTTTTTTTAATTGGGCTATATGTTTCCTTGTTGAGTGTAAACACTTTTCGTGTCCAGGACACTGCAGCTGCTGTTCTTCAGCCATTGTTGATGGTAACAATAACAACAACTAGCTTTTATTCCGCATGTACAGCCCCTTCAACTATGCTAAGTGTTTACAAGGATTCTACCCCCTTTAATTCCCATAACAACCTTTTGAGAAAGATATTGTGGTCATCTGCATTTTACCCTCGAAGAATCCGCAGTTTAGAGGCCTTGCTCCCGTAGCACAGCAGGTGAAGCAATACGGGCGTGACCCGGGTCTGACTTGGTCTCTAGATGTTCATACAGATCTCCTGGCCTCATCCAATGTCTTCGTGAGGAAACAGTTCATCCATACCAGCGTTTGAGGGAAGAAGTGATATTTTATAGCAAACCACCCAGGCCTTGGGAACGTGGTCCCTCCAGAAAATCACATTGACCTTTAGATAGAGAATCACTTCCTAAAATCCCAAAGGTTTGCCTAGGAAGGAAACACAGAAATGTATGGCATTTTAAGTGCGAAACCCTCAGCTGCTCCCAAAAGCTTTCTAAACAGAGTGAAATGACATATTCACCAAGGATCCAAGTCCCTGCTTAAATTCATTTCGTTGGTGGATGCGGTATTGTTCTCAGGGTCCAATCCTTTCTTCCCTTGCAACTAACAGCTTTGTGATTGTCAGGCCCTTTTCATCTGAGATGCACAGCATTGCTCCCTTTCGCCTGCTGTTCGTCAAGATTTGGAGGGGCTGAGGGCAGGCTGAAGGCAGGGGACCCTTGTCTTGTCCCTCTGGGGGCACTAGCTTTCCAGCCTGGGAAGGTCAAACACAAAGGTTCTTTGGGGGAGCATTCTCTGTTCCTTTTATGTTGGGTTTTATCTGGCCTTGGGTTCACACAGCTGGGGCTGGGGCCAGGGCCAGAGCCGTGACTTAGGGTTGGGAAGAAGTTGGTGGAACATTCCCCAGCAGGGCTTGGGCAGACCCAGGGAGTCCCGCCTAAAATACAGTGGACAAAGGCGCTCTTGTCCACTGGCCTGGGGGTGGGAGGCATCTGGTCAGTGACACAAGCTTGGCTATTGTATGTTGTGACCTCAGCCAACTTTTTTTAGCCGAGAGAGGAGAAAAAGAGAGAAAGTTGTAAAAAAAAAGGGGGGAAAAAAAGGAAAGAAAGAAAGCTTCAAGAAACTTTGCATCTGGAAAGTCCAGCATGCGTTGTTGATTTCCCCACAAGAGCTGGAGCAGATTTGGAAGGAACTGTGCAATGTCGTGGGTTCTTTGTGAAAGAATAGCAATGAGAAAAGCCACAGGAACATCCCTCAGGGTGCCCAGAGCACTGACCCTGGGGTAGCTGCTTCCTCAGCCTCATTTCCCGCAGAGGGTGCCGTGGAAAGGAAGCTGGCGGGGACCTGGGTCTGAGTCTAGAGACTTCAGAGACTCACCCCTGAGTTAGCAGCCCCCAAAGAAGATTAGCTGTCCTCTGATGGTAAGAATCAATTCTGCTTGCTGGCAGATGTATGTGCTCAGCTTGTGTTTCTTCTGCATGTTTCTACAATGACTTTGACATTTTACAGAGGCAATTCTGACAACCGTCTGCGATGTGGGCTCTAACTTCTGAGTTTAGAAAGTCTGGGGGCCCTGAATGCTGGGGGGCACGTTTAAGCAGGGAGATGAGAATACTGGGCCGTTGTGTGAGAAATCAGGAGGAGAGGAAGGGAGGAGGAAAAAGAATTTAAAAGGAATGTTTGTGGCGGGAAGGGGAGTCTTGGCTGTCCTGGTTACCTGAGAAGCAGAGTGGTGACACGGATTTCTGTTGTGGGGATTGGAGCCCATGTGTTGCCTCCCTCATTTAACTTTTCCAAAATTTGAAACTTGGCTTCTCCCTACCTACCCATCTACCACCCCATGGCCTAGTTCTGGCTAGGACATGGTGGAGGGAAAGCTCATTAGGGGACACAGCTCCCCAGAAGGTAGTTGAGTATCTGCCCAGTACACCCAGTATCTTATCTACATGGTGGTTCCTGGCTGGGCTGGATGCTTCTGTCCAGTTTGGTGGTGGCAGTAATGGCCACAATAAAACTAATGGACACTCTCCTGAGACTTAGGGGTAGACTAGCCTTATTCCGCCAACCGCCCTTCTTTGGAAAGAGGGCCCTCTCATCAGTCTAGAGTTTAGTGACCACTCTCTCAAGTCTGAGGGAGGTCCAGTTTCTATGGAAAGGTTAGCCTGTGTCTGTACGTACCTTCCTCCAGGATGCTCTCTCCCACTGGCTGGGTCAGGTACCATCTCTGATTTTGGCCTGACTTCTGATAGCCTGAGCCTGTGCCCGAAGACAGAGGGTGCTTATTACCTAGGAGCACTGTCTAATGGGCCGGCTGACCTCCTAGGAAAATTCACAGCAGGGCTTCTCAAAGGTTAGGGTGCATCTGAATTATCCAGTGACCTTTAAAATGCAATGTGTGCCTCTAGGGTGGGGCCTGGGACTCGGCATTTCTAATCAGCTCCCAGAGGATGCCCATCATGCCAGTGCAGGGACCACACGTGAAGAATGACTGCTATGAAGACCCCAGGCCAATCAATCTAGTTCTGACAGACTTAAGCTGCCCAGGACCTGACTGCAGAGTGCTGAGGACTGTGGCTGGTCTGGCAGGTTTATGGGGAAGAAGGGACTAACAGAGAAGATGGGCACTAGGGACATTCAGGGGGCGGGCAAGGGCCTGGGCGAAGCTCTTACTGGCAGAGTAAGGCAGCAGCTGGAGCGTGTGGGGTGCAAGCCGTCGGCGGGGTGTGCCCAAACTTAAGTAGACTTTGTGTTTGGGGTGCATGTGAGTGGTGAACAGAAGTGCTAGCTGCTAGCAGGCCCAGAACATTTCCACTGGTGCCTGCCTTTGGTGTGGGGTGAATTCGAACATTGGATGCAGGGAAGCCCAGGATGCCAGGACAGAAATCTGATTGCTGGGCAAATAGAGCTCAACTGAGTATGGTCCTGGGAATGACAGGGAAGGAGCAGGCAGATTCAGGGCCATCAGGACGGAACTGACCACCACGTACCAGGATGAGAGGTGGGAGCACAGAACTCCATGGTGGGGAGGCAGACCCCAGGGCTTCGAGGCGGGCAGCGTTCCGGGGATAGTCTGCTGCCTGTGAATCCCGTGTCTACATTTGAATGTGACTTTGCTTGGAGACCATCTGGTCCAACTTCTGTATTTTCAAGATGAGGCAATTGAGGCCAACCAGCAGAAATGAAGTAGGTTGCTCAAGATCTAACAGCAAGACAGCAGCAGTGTAAGCCTGGCACTCAGGCCTGCCAGTTCATATCCTGCGTTCCTTGCATGGGGCCACAGAGAGGTTGGAGGTCCCAGACCTCGATACTAGTAAGGCCCTGGGCTCTCACCGTTTGTCTAGTTTTATATGCACCAGTAACAGAGGCTCCAGAAGTGTCAGCTGAATGGGGTTGGTAGGAATTGTACCCCTAAGGACTCAAGGAAACGATTCCAGCACCTGTTAGCCTGTCTCCTTCTGGTGCTCATGGTTCAGAACCAATTCGGGCTCACAGGAAACCAGGTCTCCGAGTCAGACATTTTTTATTGGAACCACTTGGAGCACAGGCATTAGCACCGCAGAGGAACTAAAATGAGTCTGTCTGGTGCGACTCGCTGCCCTGGTGTTCTTTTGGTGCCCTTTGTCCTGCAACTGCCAACCACAAAGCCGGACCAGCTGGATCTCAGCCCCGGCAGGCCGTCAGAGGCACCCACCTTTGTGCCCTAATGAGCTCTGGCTTCCTTTCTCTAAAAGAGCACCAACTCCCTGAGGAAGCCTGCTTTTGCCCCCAGGGCATCTGTGGGCAGCTGCTGTTCACTTGCCCTTGATGTCCTGGCAGGCTGCTTTGCATGAGGCACCGAGCCCATCCATGACTGCCTGAACAAGCAACTTCCAACTCCCTCCTTCACTTCTTCGCTCCCCTTTGAATGAAACAAAGTGCTTGGTAAATTCGGTTACGGGTTTTCTTCAGAGGTGTAACAACTTCAGAATGTGCCAGAAACACTGGCATAGGGCATTTTGGGGTTTTGTACCTTAATATTAAAGGAAGGCTGAGGAGGGGGCTTCACTAGTATTTTTTTCTGTTTGCCCCCTCCTAATACCAAGTGTTGGCAAAACTCTCTTGTTCCCAGGCTTTTCCTTCTGCAAAGGGAATTTGCCCAGGAATCATCTAGAGGAGCCCTCACCCTATAAGGAGATCCCTAGGGAGGTGACCTATTGTGGGTGACAGATCTTCAGAATGTCCTTCAAAACTATCTTCGAGGGCCGGATAATTGATTCATTATTATGGATATAAATTAATAGAGAAAATCGAGCATGTATTTTGAGATCCTTTAGGACTATGGGAAGTGCTCATGTCGAGCCCAGCTTCTTCCTCTGACGCATAGGGACATTTCAGCCCTAAAGAGGCTAGAACAGTGGCTTGTGGCAAAGAGGGGGAGAGTAACTGTTCAGCTTCTTCATACGGGTCTGAAGTATAATGCCCACAATTTAATATCCTGTTTTGGGCATGTTTTGAATGATTTCAAAATTTTGTTAAATCTCTTCACTTTAAGGGTGTCTCAGACAACATTCCTTTCCCTCCAGTTGTATTGGATTTGGGTGAGTAAACGAAACCATATCTCTAGACCCAAAGAGCTCAAAAGAGTTGGGGCAGACATCACACACACACACACACACACACACACACACACACACACGTAATGTTTTATGAACGTTTGTGTTCCTGTCAGGAGGTCTTTGTCATGTCTTGTGTTTATGTGGTTGCTCCTTTTGCTTATGCTGGTCATTTAAATGCCTTGAAATTTCCCTTGTGGTGGTTTTGGTTTCTGTTATGAAAGAAGTTCCTCGGGTGCTAGAATCCCAGTTTTTTTGCAGTCTGGAAGTCCCTGGTTTTACAGATGAGGAAACAGAGGCCCAGAGAAGCAAAAAGGACTGTAAATTACAGCTTGTCTGGGGACACAGCCTCTTTATGCCTAGGCCTGTGTGACTTCTACTAATGCTTCTGTAGCTCTGAGGTGGAGATAGGGTATTTGGCGCATGTGACTTTCACCTGCCAAGGAAGTGGTAAGGGGTAGGGGGAAAGGGGTCAGCCTTCCTTAACAGCCCGCTGGGAAGTTGAGTGTGTGAATAAAATGTTAATCCCAAGCCTGTGAACAGAATCCCTCAGGTTTTGCTGCTCAGGAGCCAGAAGCCAGCACAGGCTGATGGGAGCACTGCTTTGCCCTTTATAGCTGGGAAGCAACAGGAACAGGTAGGCCTTAGAAAGGGGACAAAACTCAGGGGCTTCCTCTGGGGTTCCCCACTAGACTCCAAGGTGAGAAAGCAGCTGCACCTTCCCATCTGATTCCTGGAGCTGTTCTCCGTATTTCAGGAGCACCTGTGGGAACCTCCTTCCCTGAGTGGCCTTAAACACAGCCACGAAGACTTGGGGCACCTCCTCCAAACCCCTGTACATGGCAGGAGTGACTGTGATATTTGGTGGCACAGTTGTGCTGGTTGGCCAATGCTGAGATTCTCCCAAGAGATGGGTGTCTGTCAGGTCCCTGTCATGCTTTTTGGTGCCCCTGGGCAGAAGCCGTCAGCACAGCACCAGCCATCTCAGATACAAAAAGTTTGCTGACATCCAGAGTTCCTGTCTCCTTCAGAACCCTATTAATTGGCCCTTCTATCTCTAGCTGTGTGGCAGGTGCAACGGTAATAAAAGTTTTTCTTCCCGTGTCGGTGAAGTGAAGGCTCATGCAGGAATGTGTGTAAGGCCCGCACGGAAGCCACTTCTCCATGATCTATTTCTTCCTACCCTCTGCTGCATGACCCGCAGACACTTCAAGGCCGTGAAATGGCTTCTGAACCAGGAAGAGCCTCACAACTCATCCTTGCAATTCCCAGTATCATTTGCAAATCTTTTCATCCATGCTTGCCTCACTGAAGACCCCATGTTTTTCCAGTTTAGTGGTTTTTCCTGGGAGGGTTGACTTCCTGCATCCTTGCATGGACGACTTTGTAATTGTGTTAATCAAAATTCCTGGGCAACCAGATCACTCCATTCCATTTTAGGGTCAGAAAATGGAGTTTATTGTTCTGTGTCCTCTCCCTGCCCAGTCCTGACAAACGGGCCCAGTGAGTTGATTGGCCGTCAGGGGGGCATTGGGGGCTTGCAGATGGATATTCAGGGTGGCCTGGGACCTTCGCTGTGTCTTGAAGTAGCTAGACACATCTGCAGTTCTTGAAGTGGTTTAGCCTCCAGGCCCACAGCTAGCAGCTTTGTGGGTTCTGGGAGAAAATTCCTATGGCACTAAAGTCCACCACTCGTCATGGGCACCCGTGACAGCCACAGTGCAAGGGTTCCTCTAACAGCTTTGTGGACGGAGGACAGTGAAGGTAGCTAATGCAGGCAAGGAAGAGCATGGCAGGTGCTCCCTGGGAACGAGCTGGGGAGCCCAGTGAGTCACCCTGTGGGCACCTGTAGATAGCATCCAGGGAGGCTTCTCACAGGGGTGGAGGTCTGGCATGAGCAAGCAGGGGATTCAAGCCAGTGAGATTACTGCTGGGAATGTGTCTCCATCCATCCATCCATCCATCCACCCTGAGCAGTGAGACCTGAGGACACTTGGGTTGGACCAGGGTTTGGAAGAGTCCTGGGGACGTTTGCAGTGAAGGGTTTAAAGCCTGGTTTGGAAAGTTCCTTTAATGGACTCAAAGAAACATCCCTGCTGACCAGGTGATTTCTAATAAGGGGTTTGAGTACACACCTGGAAGTTTCTGGTAAAACCTCTGAGGAGCGAGTCACATTTACTGAGAAATTCTGCAGATAGAGACATGGAAGGAAGAAAGGCGTCTTGTTGGTAAAAAGCTGGAGATGAGCCTCATGTGCTTGACCCCCTTTTCAGACAGGGGTTCCAACCAGAGTGGCTCAAGGGGAAGCAGAAACGCTCAGACTCAGCATGGAAAGTAGCTGGACAGTTGTCTAAGTGCTGAGAGAGGTTTTGGCTTTTGGAATGCTCTGAGGACATCCAAAGGCAAAGCTTTATACGAATGAGGTCTTCAGGAAGCCCTGGGCTTCCTACTGAGTTTTCCCTCTGCAGGCAAAGTGCGTTGGTCCCCCCCTGTCCACCTTAATGGATTCGGGGCTCAGGACTCCCTGTGGAAGCTGATTACTCATGTGGCCAATAAAAGGTGGCTGGAGGTCAGACTCAACAACACCTGGGTCCAGTAAAGAGTCTGTGGTCTCCAAGGACCCTTCCGTTCTGTCATGTTCTCTGTGGCTGGAAACCCGTCTTTCTCCAGAAAAGAGACAAGAGCAGATATTAGATACCAGAGGATAGGAGCAAATTGGGCAGGTTCTTGGTAGGCTTGGCAGGAGGGAGAGGAAGGGGATGTTTCTTTGTTGGGATGGAAAGGAAGAATGGGGTTCTGGTTTTGGTTCTCTAGGTGTCCTCACTTTTCTCCTCCTTCCTCTTTGTCTTTTCTATTATCATGTGGAATTTGTGATCCAGGTTATTATTTCATTTTTTTTTTTTTTTTTTTTACTTACTCTGTATATTGAGAGTAGTGATACATACGTACATATGTGCTGTAACTAGATTTATAATATTTACACATTTTTAAAGCTGATTTCATGGTCAGCCTTGATTTTATTTTACCTTGACTGCTTCATTCTTCACCTATAATTATCTTAACTTTCCAGGCATTTGGAATATATCTTTTAAGCACTTTTTCTAAGGACGGCACACGAGTGAACCTTTATCTGTAGAGGGATACATTTTGATCACCTTCACTGTGGTAAGACAGCTCGACCACATAGGAAGGTCTCACATTTTCTACAAAACAATCCAGAGGTGTCTTTTGAAATATGATTACAGAGAAGTCTGTCACCTGCTTTATTAGTGCTCCTTCGTGGGAGACACCCTCCTCCCACTTAAACAGTGATAAGACCTTATCCTCTTCTTCGCTGTGTAAATATATTGTTAGGGTGTGTCAGCTTGTTGGGCTTTAAAAATCCGCTTTGCCTTGGGCAGTGTTGGGCCTTGCACAAATATGTTTTCTTTTAGCTGAGAGAAGTTTTTTTCCCACCTTATCTATCGTTCCTGGTAGTTTCTTTTCTGTTAGAGCTTTTGTTCTAGTCTCTTAGGGAACTCCTAGCACCCATATATATCTTGGCTTGCTTTTCTGTACCTCTGTTTTCATTTTTTTTTCTCATTTCTTTTGCATTCTGGGAAAACATTCTTAAATTTGTTTTGTCCATAACTAATTTTTTTGCACTACAAATTCTATACGTTATTATTGCAGCCAATACGGATGTTTCTTCTGTTACAACCTTTTAAATTCCCCTACAATTTGATCATTTCCTGTCCCTTTTTTATATCATTTTCTTTGTCAAACCAATTTGCTTTTTGAATTAGTTTGTTCTCTCCTTATGATGTTTTATCTGATGCTATATCTGAAAGATATATAGATGCTATATCTTTCTGCCCTCTATTAAGGTTGCTTAATGGTTTCCTGGAATTTTTCTTTTGTATGTATTATATGCGGTCATCATTAGAAGTTTGTGCTTCTCCTGAGGCATCTGGACACCCTCATTTTCTGCAGTTAAAGAAACACTGTTATCTTGTTTCGCCCACCTCCCATTGCTCAATGTTGAACAGTCCATTCCATCAGATCCATTAAGAGCTGGGATTTGTTCACAAATGGGGCACACATGTTGCTTGGACTGCCATTCTCTGTCTACTTGTTTGGCGAAAAAGCTTCCTCAAATCTGTTTAAAGCCCAGTTTCTACGGCAATTCCCATTATCCATCCCTCCATCCCTCCCTCCCTCCCTCCTTCCCTCCCTCCCTCCCTCCATCCCTCCATCCCTCCATCCCTCCATCCCTCCATCCCTCCATCCATCCATCCATCCATCCATCCATCCATCCATCCATCCATCCATCCATCCAATGTTCCGGGTACTATGCTGAGACTAAAGCTAGGAATGAGGTGAACATGGCCCTGCCTTCCTGAATCTAACAGTCTGTTTCTCTGTTGCATGGCCTCTCCTCCTCCCTCTGGCCGGGTCTCCAAATCTCTCACCATTGAAAGAACATAATGATGCTACTTGGGTCCATCTTTTCCTTACCCGCCTATAAAGTTTGTAGGGATTACATTTCTCAGAATGCACCGTGCCATTGCCATAGTCCCCAGCTTCCTCCCCAGGTATTTTCTGTGAGTTGCTCTCTCTGAATGGATAGAGAAAGGCTGCCAGAGCTGGAGAGAATAGTACATCCACCGGTGAGGCAGAGGAGAGGTGCCCATTATCCTTGTAGACACAGATCCTGAGGCTGGTGGCATCACTGTAGGACGTGGTGCCCTGCTTCATGCTTTGTGTCTTTACCTGTTGCCAGAGGACATCATCTATCCTTGGGTAGCTGTTTCCAGCTTTGTGTAGGAGTCTCTCCACTCTAAATAGGTGTCCAGCAGAAAGGTGTGGAGCGGACTCTCCAGTCTCTGGCCCAGCTGGGTCTGGGTCTTCTTGGTGGCTCCCTTGCAGCCCCTGTCACTGATTGGTTGACTCCCTGTGAGTGACAGTGGAGGCCCCTCCTGGCTGCTGGGTCTGGGACTGCTCAGGGAGCACTACTAGCAAGGACCTGGTTCCCAGGGACTGAGGCCTTCCAGGCCCACCCCGCCATGCCCTGACAGCTTCTGGGTGTCCAGCTGGCTATGCGTTTGGGAAAGCCGAACTTGCTGGAGAATTCGTTATGGAAGAGCCTTCAAGTAGTGCCAATCACGGCACCGGGCTCATTAGCAGTCATTGCCATGGTAACGGGTCTGCCAGAAAGTGGCTTGTTAGGCTGACAACTTCAGACATGTTATATATAGATCTGGGTGTGCAGAGAGTGGGGGTGTGGGGCCCTGCGGATATGCCTTTCTTTAGCACTCCTATTGCTTCTGGGCTTGGGGAGTGAGAAGACAGGGAATGGGAGGACCTTAAAACTGTCTGATCTGGCTGCTAAAACAGGTACCTGACGACCACCAGTTAACATCAGCAAGTAACATTTGCTCACATCTGCAGAAGGTAAGAATCAGGTGTTCCCAGAAGCCCCCAGAGGGGGAAGGAGTCCCAGGTTGAACTTGAAAAAAGAGTGGTGATGGCTGTGGGGAGCAAAGAGTGGGGGTTCATACTGACTGGAGGCCACAGAGACAAGATGGAATCTCTCTTAAAATAGTTTATTTGAAGGGTTTGGGCTAGGGGCTAGGATCCTTTTCATTAATAAGGAGCTGTGCAGCTAAACACTGTCTTTTTATAAATTGTGCTTATTAAAATTTTATGTTTCCAGTTTTGATTTCAGAAGGGATGTCTTCTCTCGGTTGCTCCCTCTAAGGCTGCAAACCAATTTCTTCTGAATTCAGTGAGTGTAAGACTCACCTAGGATACATGTTAAAAGGTGGCCCCCAGGCTCCAGGTTGATTTGGTGGTTGGATCAGGACCCTGGAATCTGCACTGTGACCCCCATGTCAGGTGACTGACAGGGTGGCACAGGGACCACACTGAGAAACATTGCTGTAGGGGGATTTGTTTTCATCTCTGGGTAACTTCCCTTTGCTTGCTTGCTCATTTCTTCTCCCCAAGGGGAATCAGTAGCCATCATTAACAGGACAATTTTTTTTGGTTGTGTTATTTTAAATAAGGAGATAATGAAGTACAGCCGGGGAACGTGATTGCTTGGATGTGGGTGGTGATATTTCTGTACATCTCCTGGGAAAGCATGTGCACACTTGGCTGGAGACTGCTCCAGGCAGGAGAATCAGGCCTGAGTTGTCATCCTCCTTGGGTGGGAGCTGGGATGTCAGGTGGTGCAGGTGAAGAAATGGAGCTTGTTATGGAGAGCTGGGGAAAGACCGACCGAGGGTAGCCTGGATGTAGGTAACTGGATGGACGTGTCTAGAACAAAGCTGATATTTTAAAGTTCGGTTTTATCATTTAATTAGCTGTGCAATGTGGGGAAAGTTGTTAAATTTTCTGAGTCCTAGATTCCTCATTTTAAAATGGGGGGAGAATGGCATCTATGTGGCAGGCTTGTTGCAAAGATTCGAGATGATGTGTTAAGTGCCTGACCCAGTCCTTGGTGTACTTGCAGACATTTAGTGAGTGGTCAAAGTCATTATCGATGGGCAGAAATAGAATCTGAGTGCAGACATATCTTGAGTACCTATTAGGCTAGGGTTCTGAAGTGGTGTGGAAACCTCTTGATAAAATAGAGTGAGGCTGTATGCACACATGCATCCATTTTGGGGGCAGAAGATCTAATTTTCCTCAAATTCTCAGAGGATGAGTTTCCATATGTAGTTGAGCAAGTTGCTTACTGAATAAGGGGACCCAGATGACGGGGCCCAGGGAGCCTGACACCCAGCCTTGCACTCTGGGTGGATGGTCCATCCAGGGGAAGAAGGGGCAGGGTTTTATAACTCCCACAAAGTCATATTGTGCATTAGGTTAAGAATTTCTGAGTTGAGAAAACCATCTTCATCTCTGCCCACTCCCTCTGACCTTGTTCCTTGTAGGTAGGACCTGTGTCAGCCCTGCTTCTAGATCCTATTCCCATGGGAAAGAGCTGACAGAATGGAGGGGGGGAGAAGCCACAGGACTAAGGAAGGGAAGGGAAGGATTTGACTTGGCAGGAAGCTAATTAGAAGAATAAGTTGGTAGAGACCTTAATTATTGGGTAGTTGCTCATGCTGTATCCTCTTGGTGGCTGTGGAGCAGTTCTCCCAGGACGCCTGCACCTCCACGGGCAAAGTGGTGAGGTAATGTTGGTGGTTTGGAGGTTGTAAATGAGAGCCTGCAGGTTGAGAGGCTAACTTCTGCCTTGTTTATGTCTTTCCAAAAGTTTTTTTATTGTGGTAAAATACACCTAACATAAAATTTATCTTCCATGACTTTTACACATTCACAGTTTTGTGTAACTACCACCACTGTCTAGTTCCAAAACATTTTTATCACCCCCAAAAGAAAACCCTGTACTTACCCACCCACCCTCCCCAGCCCCTGGCAACCACTAGTAATTGGCTTTCTGTATATGTGGATTTTCCTATTCTGGACATTTCACGTAAGTGGAATCATACAGTACGTGGCCTTTTGTGTCTAGCTTATTTCACGTGGCGTGATTTCAAGGATCATCCATGTTGTAGCTTGTATTAGTACTTTGTCCCTTTTGATGGCTACCTATTTTTTGTATGGATTCACCACATTGTGTTTGTCCATTCCTCGGTTAATGGACACTTGGGTTGTTTCTATCTTTTGGCTATTGTGGATAATGCTAGAACAGGGTGTATAAGTGTCTGAGAGTATTTTCAATTCCCTTGAGTATGTACACAGTTGTCTCCACATCTTTTGACTCCTGACTTGTTTCAGTCTAGCCAACAGGAATAACTTCTTTCTGTGAGACGGGAAAGGCAAGGAGGCTGCCTTGGGGGAATGGAGGAAAAGCACAGTCAGATGGCAAGCAGAGCGGGGACTGATGGCTGTTCTGGAGGGGGATGCGGACACCACTTTTGCCACGCTGGCCAAGTTAGGAAATTGGCCTAGGTGCCCTCCTCCCTTCATTCGGCACTTCTTGGCACCTCTTGGCTCAGTATCATGGGTGCCTCCCTGCAGGCACCTTTTATAGTATTCAAGATGGCGGGTCCTGCATTTTCTAGCTGGGGAGACTTCAGAGCAGTAATCAAATGGTCATCAGAGTTCTCAAATGTAAACCAGAGCCTTTTCTGACCCCACAGGGTTATTTAGATAAATTAACTACAGTCGTTCTAAAGAGAAAAGCACCATGCAGCAGGTGTTGTTGCTACGTCACAGGTAGGGCACAGAGAGTCAAAGGTTCAGTCCAGTCACTCAGCCGGCCCAGCTAAGGAGCGTTCTCTTCATCGCCCAGCCTTCTCACCAGGATGTGGTCCTCAGTGTCTTAGTGTGTTAATCTCCCCAGCAGGCCTGTGTTTGTCTTTTAAGTCAGGTCGCCTTGGAAACAGAAACCTGGGAGATGTGACTGTTAATAGTGACAGTTCAGCCGCAATGATGGTGAGGTTGGGGTGAACTTGACACCACAGTGGAGGCTGCATGAAGCCTGGTCTTACTCGGCACCTAGGTGGCCCCCCTTATACTGGAAGCCCCCATTTATTGAGCATTCTTAGTGACCGGAACTTTCCCAGGTGCTGAGTTTGTTGTTATTACTCTCCACAGTGTCTTCCACAACTGGGATAACATCCTCCTCCGTTTTATAGATGTGGAAATAGACACAGCTGGTTGAGTCATTTCCCTGGGTCGCGGGAGTACTAAGTGGCCAAGTCAGGTTTGAGCCCGAAGCCAGAGGCCTGTGTTCACTGTGCTTTCGGGTCCCTCTGTCCCCTGCAACCCGTTTCTGGCCATGTCAATCTCAGACACTCACTTAATACCCTTTAACAATTTCCCATGTCCTCCCTGGTTATTTGGACAAACACCAGTCTGGCCTTCCCATCTTAGACGCTATAAGTTGCCTGACTCAAGCAGAAGCAACCTGGTTGTAGAATATTTCTTTCTTCAGCCAAGCCCCCTGACCTCCATCTTCCTATTTTACTCCCAACCCCACTCAGACAAAATGTGTATCTCCTGTATGTGGGTTATTACACACACACACACACACACACACACACACGCACACGCACACGCACACACACTACTCAACAGAAAGCTATATTTGTCTTGCATGTGTTTTGACCACCTGCCAATCTGGGAGCGGCCAGAGCAGTGTCTGGAGGCCCAAGTAAACATGCTCATGTGCCTGCTAGTGAGAAGGCTGCCCGCCTGCTGTCCATCTCCCTGGCACCTGGCAGTTTAAAAGCCAGGCTTTCACACTGAATCAAAGAGCTGCTGCAGGTTAACAGGTGTGGGAGACAGAAGCATTCAGGGCATAAGGGGAAGGTTTTTAATTAAATAGTAAAACTTCATAATGAAACATATACTGCAGCTACACAGAGGGCCACCGGGAGGCCATGTTTACTTGAAGTCCCAGGAGCATCTAGGATCGATCCCATCCTGCAGGGGCACACAGGGCACCTTAGGAAGCAGAAGCACGTGGCTTTGCAGTCTGCAGACAGCTGAGAGCAGTCGGGGAGCTGAGTGTCTACTGCTCACTTTCAATCTGTTATCTTGTTCTCTTATGCTGTGGTCATCAGTGACCAAAAACTACCTTGTGGGCATGGCTGGGGGTTGCTGAGGACATTTAGAGCTGATTCGTTTTAATATTTCTGAACAGGGTCCAGCTTTGCTGAGAAATTCATGGCTCCTCTCCTCCTGTGGCTAGAATCCTGTCTTTGGTCAATTGACTTTCTTCACAAGGCACAGAAATTATGTGAGCTAATTTGAACCTTCTTTCCTTACATTCAAATGTTCTTTAGCTAACAACTTTTATTTTTGTGTTTATTGAAGAGAATTTAGATGGAAGAGATAAATACAAAGAAGGGAATAAAAGCTTCCTGTAATTCCACCACTGGAAATCAATTCTGTTTTAGCATCTGTGTCTATACTTAGCTTCTCTGTGTTCTATATATTTTCCTCCATTTTTTTTTTTTTTTAAGGAAAGTACTACTGTGTATGGTTAAAATAATTAAACTGCACATAAGTGCGTGTGATGAAAGGACAGTCTTCGTTTTGTCTCAGATTCCCAGTTCTCTTTGAGTGATTCGGACACTTGAGAAAACCCCACCTCGCTCTTCATCGATTCTGGGCATTATTATAGATGGTTTTACATCTTGCTCTGCTGAGACTTGTATTAATTACTTCTGGTAGGTTCTCACAGCAGGCCCTGGGGCTTATCTGCTGCTCTGCTCGGTGGTCCCAGGATTTCAGGCTTCACATTCCACAGCTGGAGTGCGTAGAGTGATGGACCCCCAGGAAGTGGAGCACCCCAGTGAGAGTTTTCTAGGGGCTATGACGAGAAACTCGAGCTCTGTTAACTGACTGGCACTTCCCTCTGTCCTCTAGGGGAGGCTGTCCTGCTGCGGTGGCTCTGAAAAGGCAAGCACTCCTCACACCTCACACTCAGGCAACTGCCAAAATCACACACGTGTGGCCTGTGACCTCCCTTAGGGAGTCCTGTGGGCAATCCCCCCGGCCCCCAACATGGAGCTATTCCAGGGTGACTTCATCTGCCTCTGACTTCCTGGTTGAAAAACAGTTACTGCAGAAATGCCAAATGTGTGTGACCTTTTCTTTTCTCCTCAACAGAAGCCTGGAATGGTCCCCCCTCCGCCAGGAGAAGAAAGCCAGACTGTTGTCCTTCCACCTGGCTGGCAAAGCTACCTGTCCCCTCAGGGGCGGCGTTACTATGTCAACACGACCACCAATGGTGAGTCCCAGCCTGGGAAGCATTCTCACCAGCCCCCAGGTTTCTGTCTCTCTGGAGGAGCAAGTTTTCTCCTCCCTCCTCCACCTCTTGGTTTTCAGACTTTTTCTTCAGAAATCTACCTCAGAGTCTGTTTTGTGCCCAGAGCTTCGTGCTAGGGACCTGAAGCTGGATTGGGAAGGCTGCCCTTCAAGGTTGGGGTCATCTTCAGACCCTCACAACCTGAGCATGTTTGTTGAACCCAACCTCACAGTGTGGAACTGTGTTTTCCGAATTGGGATCTCGAACAGTTCTGTGGTCAACAGCTGGTTTAAATCAAGTTGAACAGGTTTAGCTACTGCATGGTTTCTGGACATTTTGAATGTATTAAATGATGCAGGATCTCCCAAACAGGCATTGCAAGTGTCGTTTTCCTACCTTCACAGCATATCTTTCTTTTCCCTGAATTGTCTCACTGGCTGGCATTTCTTGGTATGTTCTTTGGGGAATGCTGGGGCTGCTTATGGATTATTTATTCTAACAGATTATACAGTTTCCATATGCGTTTCTGTGTTAGGACCGCATCTCCATGCCCCCAATTACTAGGGACTTCCTGAGCCTTCACAATGACTCCAGGATCACAGGATGTAGACGGGAGGGTAACTGGCAAGAAGGGGGGAGAAAGTTTATGAAAGAGCCTGTAGGGGCAGCTGGTTAGCTCAGTTGGTTAGAGAGCAGGTGCTCTTAACGACAAGGTTGCCGGTTCGATCCCCGCATGGGCCACTATGAGCTGTGCCCTCCACAACTAGATTGAAACAACTACTTGACTTGGAGCTGATGGGTCCTGGAAAAACACACTTAAAATAAGTAAGTAAGTAAGTAAGTAAATAAATAAATAAATAAATAAATAAATAAATAAAAGGAGTTTTGATGGGTTCCTATAACAAGTGAGCAGAGTCGTGCTGCTGACTGGTCATGGGCAGGGCAGAGCAAAACCAGCAAACAGCTCTGTCTCTTGACCTCCAGGACTCCCCAAGGATATCGCTGTGAGAGAACAAAGGATAGAAATACAGAAAGTTAGATTTGGTAGAAATCACAGATGTTTGTGCCAAGTCAGAACCTGAAATTTTACCTAAATCCACCTGTTGGCTCAGTCGTGGTTCTCACTTCCCTCATCTGTGTCTACCTGACTTATGGCCACCTCGTCCCACCTGATGGGATCCTTAATATGGCTGATGATTAGGAGCCTGCACTTGAAGGTGTCCTGGTGACAGCAGAGCCAGGTGCTGTTTAGAGGGAGCAACAGAGAAAGCAGCTGACAGCTGCCACTCGGGCGGTTGGTTTGTTCATATGCCCTGGCAACCTGGCCTTCCACGGGCCCCAAGTGGGTGTTCCAGTTGAATAGGTAAGCGGGGTTTCTAGGAAAAGGGAAGTAGGACTATTTCTGACCATTCTATTCTTCAGCTTCCTCAAAACAAACACATGAGCAGCTTTGTACTGTTATCAGACTTTGAAGTTTCAGAGGAAAATGTTTTATGTGCAACTCCCCAACTGCAAAATGCAGAAATTGGACCATATGATCCTGAGCTCATCAAGAATTTGGATCCATGCCAGGGTGGGGGTAAAAGTGGCTTTCTAAAATCAGCATTTTTTTGTGTGTGTGTGTGTTTTAAATTAGAAAATAATATATTCTCAGTAAAAAGAAATTTAGTAAGTTGGAAAAGTGTTTAAAATAAAAATACCTGGTTCCAGTCCCTGGAGCTATTTATCACACATATTCTTCTAGATATTCATATTCTCTCACCTTCTAAACATATGCATGGTTATTCTTTCTAATAAATTGGAAAATACTATCCATATTGTTCTATAATTTGCTCTGACAGTCTATGATGGGCATCTTTCTATATTTGTATGTTTCAGCCTAACTAATTTAAAAAAAAAAAGCTGTGTAATAGTCCATCGCTAGTGTATGCTATCATTAGTTTAACTAGCCCCTCTTTATTAAGGGGATATTTAAGTCCCATTTTACATTAACAGACAGTGTCTGGCAGCGTTTTTTTTTTGAGGTCCTGGCTTTAGCATATGCTACTAGGTCAGGACTTTTTGTGGTCCTGGGATATAGCGATCCCAAGAGAATCTAGGCCAGGGTTCAGCAAACTTTTTATGTAAAGGGCCAGGTAGTAAACCATTTAGTCTTTGAGGTGCATATGGTCTCTGTCACAGCTACTCAACTCTACCACTGTCGTTTGAAAGCAGCCATAGACAATACATAAACCAATGGGTGTAGCTGTGTTCCAATTAAACTTTATGTATGGACACTGAAATGTGATTTTCAAATAACTTCCGCATGTCATGCAATAGTCTTCTTCTTTTTTAAACTTTTATTTATTTTTAAGGGTATTTTTCCGGGACCCATCAGCTCCAAGTCAAGTAGTTGTTTCAATCTAGTTGTGGAGGGCGCAGCCCACAGTGGCCCATGTGGGGATTGAATCATCAACCCTGTTAAGAGCACCGCGCTCTAACCGACTGAGCTAACCAGCCACCCCGAAATAGTCTTCTTTTTCAACTATTTAAAAATGTAAACAATGATCTTAGTTCAGGAGTTCACGCGCTGTATGATAGGGTGGGCTGGGGTTGGCTTGCAGGCCATGCTGGCTGCCGACCCCTGCTCCAGTCGCTCTGTCATCTGCAGTATGACTGGCCCTATTTGCCCGTCCCCTCCTCTGATACACTGCTGATAATCCTGGTTCCTTGGTCTTGCATTGTAGAACACATGCCAATTTTATTCATTCACTGTTTAATTCCTTCTTTATCTGTTTGACTGAATCATTGATTCAACAAACACTTATGGGGCCTCAAATATAGTCTAGGCAGAGTATTGGATGCTGGGGTTATAATAATAAAGAAGCAGTCCCTGCCCTCAAAATGCTTCATCTTATAGTGGAAACCGATTCTGAGTGAGTATGTGCTTGATTACAATCCTGACCAGGGCTGTTAAGGAGAAGCCCAGGGTGTTTTGGGAGCATGTTCAAGTGAGACACTGGGAAGTCAGGGGAGGCTTCCTGGAGAAGGAGGTACCTTTCAGCTCACATGGGAAGGATGAAGGAGTTGCCAATGGGAAATGCTTTCTTGATAGCAAGGAGTTAATCATGTTTGCAAGGATCATGCAGCCCATGGCCATCATGTTAAGGATTTCCCTCCTTAGTCTAAGGAAATAGGAAGCCTGGCTGTCTTCTCTGGAATCTTTTCTTAGACACGTTTTGTTTGGCTGCTGGGCTGCTTTCTAAATTTTTGAATATGACCGCCTCTCTTCAGGGAAGGACCTATCAGAATAGCCGCTGGCTCTTCTCACACCTGCATTTATCTGACCTCCTGAATCCTGGAGCCATCTGAGTTTGTCTCCTAACAGCGGGGCCCACTGTGTCCACCTTTCTCCCCAACTCTTACGGCTCTTCCGCCTGTGACTCCGGCCAGAGCCATGCACCATTGCCCAGGAAGCCGATGCCAGCAGTACCCTGCTCTAAGCCGCCACGAGCCAGTCCTCTCTTCTGTCCACTTTTTTCCCAAATATATACTTCTAGTCTCCTTAATCCCTAATCATTTCTTTTGCAGCGTGCGCTCGGGCACAATAGGTGTTCTGTCCTCGTTTTTTATACCACATACAAATACAACTAGTTTACAGACCAATTTACATTTGTATTACCTTGCTCTGGCTAATCTGCTTATTTTCAAATCCATTTAGGATTTTATGGATAGGGATTGTCCCATTGCTCAGCTAGGCTGGGGATACAAAATCCAATGAAAGGCCATCTCCGCCTTCAAAGACCTCAGATCTAATGGAGTCAGAGACACATAGAGACTAATAAGCATTGCGGGTGTTTGTGTTGAATTCTGGGGGGCTCAAGGAAGGGAGGCATCAACTTTATGCAGGTATCAAACAAGTCTTTGAAGAGGCAGCCCTTGACTCAGGGATTCCATGCTGAGGTGTCTGCATGAGCAAAGGAGAGGCAGCAAGGAAAGGCTGATGTATTTGGTAAGGAACAGAGAGGTGAGAGGGGGGTGAGGGGTCTGACCCATTAAAGACCCCCTGAGGCACTTTGAGGAGTTGGGACTTTGCCCTGTGGACAGTGGCAAGCTCTGGTAGGATGCTGAGCGGTGGCATGACATGATCAGAATATTGTGGCAAGATTACTTGTGCAGCAGAGTGAAAGGTTTAAAGACAGTAAGCATGGAGCCTGGCAGCCTAAATGAGAAGAGAAGTAATGAGGTCAACTCCACGTCTATAGCTGTGACTGGAGAAGAGGTAAATCTGTCACACAGGATGTGGCAGGTCAGGGAAAGAAGACCGCTTAGATTCCTCTGAGTTTTCTGCCTTGTGTGCCAGAGCCATGCAGTGAGAACAGGTGCACGAGGGAGGCACAGGTTTGGAAGAAAGAAGATGAATCCAGTATATGGTTCCTTGGGGGACGTTCAGGGAGAGATGGCTAGCATATGTTTGGATGGATGGGTCTGTGACTCAGGGGACATCTGGGCTAGGGATGGGAATCTGAGGCGCTGTGGGTGTGTGGCTTGGCAAGCAGAGGCAGAATGGATCTCACCTCTACATGCCCCCTCGGCCCGGACTGTTGTGCAGTGACCAACCTGCACAACCATGGGTGGTGACCCAGAATTTGCATTTTATCACCAGAGAAATGAAGTCAGAATGCAGGGGACCGCTCAGGGCAAGCCTCCAGGAGAGAGCGCTGCAGAACAACCTTTTAGGGAGGGGCGAAGGAGACTTTGAAAGAATTGTCAGAGATATGAGGAACCTAGGAGGAGGTAATGGAATAAAAGGCAAGGGAGAAAAGATTGTCAGGGAGGGGCAGTCAGAGACATACTGAAATATAGATCAGATTTATGTTAGGGGTGATAGGCTAAATCATTGGGGAAAACATAGATTATTTAATAAATAGTGTTGGGCCAAATGGCTAATAGGAAGTTTCAGTGGGTAAGTTAATGTAATAATGTTGTTCACAGACACTCAGTAAGGCCGGCAAACATGCTTTATGAGACTTTGGGAAGTCCCCATCTCCCCTTATCTCCCATGTTTATGGCTCTCCAGAGCGTTTTGCTATGCAGGGTGACCCTGAGCTCTGGCCCCAGGAACCATAGGGGTTCTGTTATCAGGAAATTTCTTGTTCTCTACTATTTCAGAAAATCCTTCATTCCCACCAAAAGTTGACTCATCGAGCCAAAAATTGGGGTTGTATTTAGTTCTTGGATAGTGAGCTATTATCAATAGCCTGTCGTGCCCAGGGACCTACACTGGTATTAAGGGGGGGACCTCTTACTTGCACAACAGATAATTACATTTCAAGAGATCTAGCACAATGTCATTTGTTCCATTTATAATTGGAAGGCCAGATATGCACATTTAATCACTTAACAGTGATATGGTTATAGGTATTCAGGTCTTCTTTTTTGAGAGATGCTGACTTTTTAGGCATTTTTAGGATATATTTTACCATTTGGACATTGAAAGGGTATTTCAAGCCAGTAATGAAGGCCAAGAGTCGTTCTGTTTAATATATGAATCACTATTTTACCTGTTATGCATTAGTCTTGGTACACTTTAAATCCAATAGTTGCGTTTATTTTATCTATGTTTTTGATTTCTAAAGAAAGAAGATCATTTGCAGGGGAGGGGCAGGAAGGGGGGGTAATGCCATAGCTCTCTTTCTCTAGAAAGCAAAGCCTGAGGCAAGGATTAAGTATTAACACCTTATTTAGGAAGTGTAAGCTCAGTGCAGCGAGTGGGTGAGAAAGGGAAGGGAGACAGAGGAAGATGCCTCATGTGCTGGCTACTGTTGAGAGTGAACTGTGGAAACCCAGTGAGTGGGTCCCTTAGCAGGTGTGTTCACTTCTCTGAAAGGCTTGCAAAGAGGAGCTGTATCTTTGAGTAGTCCATAAGAAAGCAGAGGTGTTTGATCTGCTTACCCCCCTCTCCTCTCCTATTTCCCATTGGTCAAGCTTCTCCCCTTGGAGAGCTATTTCCTCCACACTTTTGGGCTGTGTCATCTGACCCTCAGCATCCTTTCAGGAAGGTTGACTCCACCCCCACATAGTGATGCTTCATCCAAGGCCATGGTGAGGGTCAATGGGGCATGAGTGAGGTAGCAACCGAAATAGGAAGAAACCGTTGATGGGAATGTGAGGAAGAGCGCAGTGCCTGTGTCCCAGTGCAGATTCCCGTAGAATTTGTGTGCTGCACTTCTCTCTCCAAAGTCAGACCTTGATGACTTGATCGTTCATAGGGTTTCAGTGGCCAGTGACGTTTACTCATCCGAGGGGGGAACCTTCCAAATCGCTTAACACAGGAGTTGGCAGAGTACGTACAGCCCATGGGCCAAATTCAGCTTGTAGCCTATTTTTGCAAGTAAAATGGTTTTTTTTTTGGAACACACTCTGTTCTTTTCTTTACATAGGGTCTAATGTTGCTTTTGCGTGATAATGGCAGAGTTGCGTAGAGACCATGTGGCTCATAAAGCCAAAAATATTTACTGTCTGGCTCTTGAAAGACAAAATTTGATGATCCCTGGACCAATACAACCATTCGTTTTACACGTGAGGAAACAGAGTCCCCCATGTGATAAAGAGACTTACTCAAAGTCACCTGGCCATTCATATGCCAGGATACTTGTGGGTCCCCAGTCTTTTAATCTTTAATTTTTTGCCTCAGTATTCAGGACTGTGGGCACGGGGGTGGGGTTGGGTTGGGGGTGGTGGTAACTTAATTGGCAGTAAGGACAGCCTAGTTAATGGATTAGTAGGAAAAAAAAATCTGAAATAACATTTATTTTTAAGGGAAACATAACGATTTTGTTAGCGCATCTGCTGAAACCCAGGAAAGCTGGGAATTGTTTTTAAGCTCTTTTGACAAACAATCCATATGTGTAAATGTTTTATTATGTTTGTGAGTGAAACTTGGAGGACAAAACCAGGATTTGAGCTGTTGGATTTATTTGCCAAATAGTTGGTTGTTTTCTTGATTTTGTGTTTTAATTTTTCTTTAAATGAGTAGATTCCCATTTAACTTTATTACACTAGGAGCTAATGTGAGTTCTGGATAAGTTTTCCAGTAGGACACTTTTAAAAGCATTCTTTGAGCTTTTCTTTTTTACAAATAATTGTATATTTGCCTAACTCTCGGGATAGAACAGCCCTGATAATTCCCTGTTAATAAAAGTTGCTCTGAGAAACTTCTATACCCCAAAACATAGATTTGTTTTCTCCTGTCCGTCTGTGTTGAACAAATGTGAGACTGAAAAGATGCTTTCATTCGGCACATTTGGTTGATTGAAAGTGTGTGTGTGTGTGTGTGTGTGTACATTTTGGCTTTATTTTTTTCTTTAACGGATTTTTAGTGAAAGGCTGTTAGACCTTAAAGCTTACTATATAATCTGCTTCTGTGTTTCTGTGTGGGTTCCTCCCCGCTCCACTCCCCCTCCCACCCCGCCCCAGAGAATCCACTTTAATTTGTAGTGTTAAGTTAGTACTTAAGTGCACAACACATCCCCCATTTCTCAGCAGTTTTTAAGACCGGTAATCTCTTGGAATTTTCGCAGATGCCAAGTGGGTTAGAGAGTCATTCACACTGCCAGTAAATTGAAGACTCATAAAAATCAAAAGACAAAGGAGACAAAAAGGATTTTGTTTGCTGTATTCTAGGAAGTTGAGTTACTTTGAAAAAGACTGCTTTTGGTAAACAATGTAAAAACTTGCTTCATTGGCTGTTGGATAGAGGCACTGATGAGCAGCAAATGGTTCAGATATGGAAGTGAAACAAAGAATGTGGAATGTGACCCAGCAGTTCTACTCCTTGGTATATATATACCCAAGAGAACTGAAAATATGTCCACCAAAAACCCTGTATACGAATATTTATTGCAGCATTCTTCATAATGGCCAGAAACAACCTAAATGTCCATCAACTGATGGACAAACGAAATGTGTTCTATCCATACAATGGGATATTATTCAGCCATAGAAAGGAAGGAAGTACTAATGGACACGTGTTACGACATGGATGGACTTGAAAACATCATACTGAGTGCAAGAAGCCAGGCAAAAAGCCACGTATTGTAGGATTCCATTGATAGGAAATGCCTAGAATGGGCAAATCCATAGACACAGAAAGTAGGTAAGTGGTTTGCAGGGACTGGGGAAGGGGTGGATGGGAGTGACTGCTAATAGATAGGGGATCTTTTTGAGGTAAAGAAAATGCTCTAAAATTAGATAGTGGTGACAGTTGCATGAGTGTGGAATGTACTAAAAACCATTGTATTGTATGCTTTTAGAGAATTTATGTTGTATGAATTATATCACAATAAAATAGTTAATAAAAACAAGCATGTTGGGGACTTTGGCAAGTTGGTTACTTTCTTGGTGTCATTCAGAAACAGTTCTGTAGATGCCTTGGTTGGGGATTCCTTCTGCCTGGTTCCCAAACTTTGGTGGGTATCAGGAGCATCTAAGGAGTTTGTTAAAAAATACGAATACCCGGGTCCCACCACTGACCTAGTGAGTCAGAATCTGCTGTTTAAAAAGAGTGAACATTTCTGCTTTGTATTTTTAAGTGTTTTCTAATAGTCACTACCTATTTATAACTTGGCAAGGAGACTTACTATAGTAACAAGATTGATGAAGGCATAGTCAGTGGATCTAATATTAGGAAGTTGAGTCAATTTAAATCTGACTTTCTCTTATGGAAATACAATGAGAAAACACTTTTCTTCAAACAAGTAAATGTGCATTATAGTCCCATCGTTAAAGGTTATATAACCATAAGCTATTATGGTAAAGTAGAATCTCATGGAAGACAAACTATTTGATTTTACGGTGGCAAGATAGAGAAAGCGTATAAAATACCCAATGTTTGTATTTTTATGTTTGCTTTTATACGGCTAATGTTTATATTTTTAAGTGTTGTCAGGATAGCTGATTTGTGCATATAGTCGTCCCTCGATATCTGTGGGGGATTGGTCCCAGGACCCCTGCTGATCCCCAAATCCTCAGATGCTCAAGTCCCTTATATAAAATAGCATAGTATTTGCATATAAACTATGCACATTCTCCCATATACTTTAAATCACCTTGTTACGGAACTCAAGGGGTTTGCCACTTGGGGTGTTCTATCCAAGAGCGAGACAAGACGTGGCTGTCTCAGGTATTTTTATTTACTTGCAGCAAATATAGGAGAGGGGAATCACATCCAAAGCTCTGTCTTCAGGAAGGGAGGCTTAGCCATTGCTTATATACTCTAGTTGCTTAATTACATGTTGATTTCTTTTTGGCAGTTGGCTAAACTTATTCTGATTAACTGCATGTTGATTTCTTCTTTGCAGTTGGCTACTTACCAGGTTGAGTTGCATCAAACTTATCTGGTGAGAGCTGCGCCTGCAAAATACTGTGCTACATTTTAACAGTTAGCAAGAATTGCATTTAGTAAGAACCATGCAGACCTTGAGACCCTTGTCCTATCTAACAATCTCTAGATTACTTATAACACCTAATGTGATGTAAATGCTTTGTAAACAGTTGTTGTACTGTATTGTTTAGGGAATAATGACAAGAAAAAAAAAAGCCTGTACATGTTTAGTACAGAAGCACCCATCATAGACCTAACTACACAGTACACGTCAGCAACAATGTAACTTTAAAAATATGTCTTCAACCAACAGTTGATTGAATCCACAGATACAGAACCTGTGGATACCTACCAACTATAGTTTCTGGTCTTTATTCTTGTATGTATAATAGGAGGTAACAGTAGGTCTCATGCTTTCAAAGCTTTTGAGTCAATAGCCCAGTTTTTTTTTTTTTTTAATCTCAGCATTTCATGCAATTTTAAAAACACTTATGGACTCTAGTTTCAACTTTGTTTCTTGCTAAGTCTAAGTCAGAGAATTTGGGGCTTATACTGTTTTCATTTTCCTATTTTGCACAACACTCTGACATCTGGACAAAATAAACACCATCCTTACCTTCAAGCAACTGAGAATCTAGTGAAACAGTTCAGGCCTTAGAAATGAGGAGTTGTCAAGTTTCTTCTTTCACGTTTCTCTTCTCCAGAGATTTTTACTTTTGCTTTGGTTAGGAAGTGTGTGCCAGCGGATGGTCACTGTCCTCTCACCATTCATTCATCATACTGCACAGCCCAGTGGCCCACCCGATTCCAGTGGGGTCTGAATGTATTCAACGGCCAATTCCTATCAAGGGGTAGTCATTAGATCAACCACTATTCATTAATTAAAAGCCAAAAAATAGATGACTATGAGTTGTATACCCACAAGGAATGACATTTGCTTGGTTTGAGCTCTTTAAAAACAGTGATGGTCTATGATGACTAAATTTCGAGGGAAGTGGCATTATAGCACCTCTGTGTGCGATGGCAGGAGGTGTGCTAGTCACAGCGGAGTCAGGACCTCCAGGTCCTGGTGAGCTGTCCTGCAAAGACGCAGGTAGAGTACAGTAAATGTCACACACTAGATTGTCTTGAGGCCAGAGGCTGTCCACAGAGGTATTTAATTCCTTGTACACAGTGCTTGAAAATGTTCAATTAGCTGCCAACATTGAAAAATTGCGAGGTCTTTCATCCACTTCTTTTGAAAAGTCACAGGGTGTGGCCAAACTGGACCCACCTTCCTGCCCGAACACAGCTGGGTGGAGGGGAGAAGGTTGCCATTATCCCCATTTTTTGTTATATTCAGTCGGCTTCATGCATACATTTTATGTATCCAGTTGTTGGTGGGTATTGAGTTTGCCCTGTGTTCAAACACAGCCTCGTGGATTTGCACCAAGCATTGCCGGGGAGAATTGGCATTAGACACAAAGTCGGGAAGATATAAATGCACCTGGAAATTGGAGATTATGAAAGGGGACGAGGCACGAGAATGAAAGATCTAGGGATAAATGACTGACTGGTCAACAGTTATGAAGCATCAGTTTCAAGAGAAGGACCTTTAAATTCTCCCCACACTTTGCCTTAGTCCTGGAGCCTTGATGGGCAGGAAGCATTGCCTCTTGGAGCATATGTGTGTGTTGGGGAGTGGGCAATGGAAGCAGGAAATTGGGGTCCACAGGGAAGGGCGGTCTGGACAGATAGAACCAGTGTATCTGTTTAAAGGGTTAAGTCCTATGGAGTCAGTACAGACACAACCATGCAACATGGAAATTATCCGTAGGTTATATTCTGATGAGTGAGTGGGCAATGACCATGTGCATTGATTATCAAGCAACAAGTGGTTGCTAAATGCTTTCTCTGTGCCCAGCTCTAATTATCCACATGGATGGCTTCATGCAGGGGTGGAGTGGGTGAACATAATGCAAATGGCTGCATGTTTGCAAAGGCTGAATGCTTCCTGAAGTGGAAAGGAGATTGTTCAATGGGACTTTCCTTGTGGTTGGAGTCACTTTTCTTTCCTGCCTGAATAGATTTCTGCCGGGAAACCAGGAATCTGTAGCACCAACATGCTCATCACCCCTCATTGTTTGGCAATGTGCCTCCATATGATGTAAAGCTGGCATGATTGCCCGAAGATCAGATCTTTATTATGGGAGGAAGATCTTGGAGTAGGGTAACAGCATTTTTGTTATTTCAGTCCACGTTGGATTCCAAAGTAGGCAGTGCCAAGAGGCGTGGGAGGAGAACAGGGTGAGATGTTAGTCATGCAAGACGCCTGTGTTTACTGTATGTCACTCCCTGGTTGCCGTGTGCTGGTCTGTGTGCAGGGCCACGGAGACCCTACTCTGAAGGGTCCTGGCGTCCTTGGACAGATCGTAAGATGGGCCTGTACACAGCAGGCCTCCCGGACATTGCTGTTGAGTGAAGCTCCTGCCCTCTTGCCAGCTGTGGGAACTGCCTGACTGCATGCGCAGAGAGAGGCTCAGCCCAAGAGGAAATAGCTCCCGTACCGGGTGAGAGTGGGGGAATTATCAGGTGGTCTGGCACAGGGATGGACGGTGGGAAAAATATGCTGGAGGGGGTCCTGCCCCCCACCCCAGGCATTAACCCTTTAGTGGCCATTTCGCGGTCCTAGTAGGGGGTGCTGGTGTCGGGGCTCTTGGGGTAGGAGGTCGGAGCAAAGCAGTGTTGCAACTGGCACAGAAAATTTTCATCATTTTCACAAGCAGTCTGAGTGTTTTCATGTGCTCTGCCTGGATGCCCTCTGGGACCTGCAGTAGAGCTGGGGCTTAGCTGTCCTCTGGTCCCTGATGGTCAGTCTCCTTGCTGCCCTTCTGGGCCCTGCCGCAAACCAGACCCTCTGCTGCTGAATCCCCGGACGCCTCTGTCATTTATTCATCAAGACATTCTTGCCCCAGATCTACTCCATGTGTTAACTCAACCCCCACCCCGGCATCCCAGTGTCCCCATATGCTTCCTGCTATGGGTTGAGCTGTGCCCCTCTGCCACCAAAGATGTTGAAGTCCTAACCCCACAGTACTTGTGAATGTGACCTTGGATGTAGGGTCTTTGCAGCTGATCAAGTTAAGATGAGGTCATACGAGACCATGGTGTGCCCTGATCCAACACGTGGGGTCCTTACATAAAGCGGAATTTGGACAGAGAGACAGGCACAGAGGGATGAAGATATGAAGACAGGGAGAACACCATCCATCAACCACGGAATGGCTAAGGCTACCAGAAACCAGGAGACAGGCCTGGAACAGAGTCTCCCTCACATTCTTCAGAAGGAACCAACCCTGCTAACCTTGACCTCAGACTTGTAGCTTCCAGAACTGTGACATAATGCAGTTCTATTGTTTAAGCTATCTAGCTTGTGGTATTTGGGGGCAGCGCCAGGAAACCAGTATACTTCCCATGCCCCAGCATAACATGCCACTAGTGGTCTCTTTGGACACTGCTAAGCCAAGCAAGTGGTATTATGTCCTCCATGATGCCCTGGAGAAGCACAATCTGTCACCTACATCTCCCGTGTAAGGCTCAGGTAGCACTAACAGCAGGAAAGGTGGCCTGCTTTCCTGTTGCATTGTCAGCCTATATCAGTGAATGTGGGCATAGGCTCTGGCTTAAAATAGCTGCCTGGGTCCCAGAATTCTGGTGGTTCCGGAAGTCAGTGTAGAAAAGCTTTTAGACAGTACCGAAAAGAGACACATAAAGCAATAGATTTCCAGATCCTTCTGATCCTTCTCTTGACTTCTCTTGAGTATCCCGGAGAGGACGTGGCTGGAGATCATGCCCGTTGCTCTGCTCGTGTCTGGGTTAGTCCGTTCCTCCCTGCATCCCACTGTCTGGAAGTCTCGACTCCCCCATCTCTAAAAGGAGGATTGGGCTGGTTTTGAAAGCCCTTTCAAGCTCTTTATTTTCCTCAAGGAACAGACCTAGTGGCCGTGCAGACAGGGCCCAGCTCTCTGCTGCCACTTCTCTGTCCCTCGTTCCTGCTGGCTGGGGTGCCCTCCACTCCCATTCAGGTGTGGGGGAGGTTTTTGTTTGCAGTGATTCTTTCTGAGCATGGGATTAGGGAGGACTTTTATTTTCTCTTTTTCTCTTCGGTGTTTTCCAGTGTTTCTCCCTGGATCTGTATTAACTTTTACACGTAGGATAAAAATAATTTCTCTGAAATAGAGGAGAGGACGGGAGCTGAGCTCTAATGCCTTCTCTTGTTTCCCCTTCCCCAGCATAACATCCCGTCCTCGTCTGCCCTTCTAAAGAAGTGGCCTGTGTTCTGAGGTTTCTTCCAGGGCTGAGCTGCACAGACGGGAGCCTGAAAGGGCCCTGGTCATTTTTGTATGGTAGGAGACCCCCCACCCCCCAGCCTCTTTGCCACAGATAAAGTCTTCCCTTGCTTTTTGCTGCTGATAAATAAACATGGAGGACACTACAGAAAAGGGCACAGTCTTGGGGAACAAAGCAGAAAGGGCCGGGGAGCACTCAGTGCTTTGGGACACCACATCCCTACCTGCCCAGCTGGCTCACCTCGTGCACACCAAGAGTGAATTCTTATTACCAGGCATGCAAATACAAAATCTTAGCTCGCGGGCTTTAGAGCAGGAGAAGAAACCCTCAAGAGGATTCCATGACACCCTAACTATTTGTGGTCCTGGTAGATCTCTTCTTTGCTCTTAGAACATCTGTCCTGTTAGGTTCAGTTTTCTTTTTCTGGATCTCTCGGGCCAACTTAAATAGTCGCTGCAGTTTTCAGGAAGAAATGGCATAAGCAGTGAGTGCTTTCAAGTCAGGAGGAATTTGTGAGTTGTTTAAATTGTTGTGCCTTAAAAAAAAAAAAAAAATTTTTTTAATGGCCCTACCTCCAACACCTGGACTGTTGCAGAGACTTCTGCCCTTCCTCGTCTTCCTCTAGACCTGTGGTTCTCAAAGAGGGGTTCCCGGAGAGCAGCATCACCACCACCTGGAAACTTGTTAGAAATGCCCTCCCTAGATCTCCTGAGTCAGAAACTCTGGGACTGGGGCCCTGGGATCTGCTTCCATCAGCCCTGCAGGTGATGCTGTAATGCTGTGAAGTTAGGGCAGCGTGACTCAATTTAAGCCCATCTTGAAGGCGGCCCCTGCGTGTAGCATTCCAGCATTTCCCTAAATGGATGGGACTTCCAGGCTTCCTTGCAGAGAGGTTATATCAACCTACTCATGCCCTTTCCCGAGGAACCTTACTTCATTCAACTCTAAAATGCTACCTCTTTTCTTCCCCATTTTGTGTGGTCTCGTCTATCTTGAATGCCATTTCTGGATGTTTGAGAATAGCTTATTTCACCCAGAATTTCTATACATTTTGCTGTGTTGGTTCACGATAAGGATTCTCCTACATGCCTGAAGGCGCTGCTGGGGCCCTTTGTGGAGGGGGCTGCCTGGCCTTCCTCAGGAATCCAGCAGCTTGGACGTGGTTTTGTGGCTGCACCTCAGAGAGATGATTACTTATTTTTACTTCCCAAAATAACCATAGCTCTTTCTGACAGTTTCCTCCGTCTTGTGAAAAGCAACACTCTTAGTGATTTCGAGCATTATTTCTAAATGTAAAGTCACACCTTTTACTGGAAAGTCTTCTAACTATGGATCAGCAATGCAGAGCGATTGAAGTCCGTAAATGCCGAGTTTCTCAGGAAACAAATAGAAAGGTGATGAGTGAGTGGAAAATACCACTTCCTGGGAAGAGAAGCTTCTGAACAGTTGAGTGGTATGACTTTTCCATGCAGAGATTATGGACAACCTACTTGGGGCATGTGAAGAAGCCACAGTCAGCATGTTCACAGAAGTGTATGGCAGATGCGGATGTAATGGCCTCTGGGCTGGTGCTGGCCATTTGTAGGGCATTGTAGTTCCGTGGGTGACCGTGGGCAGGGGTTGTCTTGTTATGGGAATAGAGGCCCATTCAACTAGCTTATGAAAACGGACATTTTAGAGGGTATGGGGCATCTCATAGCAGCCCCGGCTTCGGGACTAGAAAATCAGGTGCTGAGTTGAGCGTCCTGTCTCTGGGACCTTGTGATGTCTAATGCCTCCCTTCTTTCTCTGGGTTTACGTCATATATTTGTTTTCTCTGCAGACTTGTCCTTTTTCTGTAGCAGCCATTTAGCAGAAAATGGTCACTGACAGTGAGAGGGAGATACTCTGCCCCCCTGACCCCCCCAAGACATGTTGTGTACGATACTCTCAGTGGCCCAGCAGGCACTCCCCTGTGATCGGGGTCTGCACAGGAAGTGCTCTGGGGTTTGGACAGTTCCTAGAGAAGAGCCTTTATCATGTATAGCAGGTGACTGTACTTGTTTAATGATGTTTTATAATTCTGAGTGTGATTTTTCTAAACTCTATTTTTCTAGAGAGTTTAGCCAATCTTTACCTTCTATGATTTCTGCCCTTTTTTTGGCAGGGGGAAGCAAACAGGACTTTATTGGGGAACAGTGTGTACTTCCAGGACTTTTTTCCAAGTCAAGTTGTTGTCCTTTCAATCTTAGTTGTGGAGGGTGCCGTTCAGCTTCAAGTTGTTGTCCTTTCAGTCTTAGTTGTGGAGGGCGCAGCTCAGCTCCAGGTCAAGTTGCCATTGTTAATTGCAAGGGGGCACAGCCCTCCATCCCTTGAGGGAGTCGAACTGGCAACCTTGTGGTTGAGAGGACGCGCTCCAACCAACTGAGCCATCTGGGAGCTCAGCCGCAGCTCAGCTCAAGGTGCCGTGTTCAGTCTTAGTTGCAGGGAGCAGAGCCCACCATCCTTTGCGGGAGTTGAGGAATTGAACTGGCAACCTTGTGGTTGAGAGCGCACTGGCCCATGTGGGAATCGAACCATCAGCCTTCGGAGTTAGGAGCGTGGAACTCTAACCACGTGAACCACCGGGCCAGCCCCGATTTCTGCCTTTTGAGGTTACGCTTTAAAAAGGCCTTTGCCAGCAAAAGAAGGTAATATTTCTTCTAACATTCATGGACCGTTTTTTTTTTTATTTCCCCTCCCTTAATTTTAATTCAGATAGCATTTAATTTCGGAAAATATGTGAGAAATAGATCTATCTTTCTAACAGCACTTACTGACTGATCAGCTTTTCACCATCACCCTGAAAAGTGCCTCTTTATACTAAACCAGTCTGCCAGGGTTTGTTTCTTGGTTTTCTTTTTCTGTCGATTTTTCTCTTTATTCCTGCACCAGCACTGTACAGTTTTGTCTCTCTTTCATGGGAAGTTCTCATGTTCTTGGTAAACCATTGAAATGGGATGCACCATAAAAATAGAGTCTTTCTGCTTTGGTTTCATTTTTAAGAATTAACCAGCATCACATTCTTGTGTGGTCTTTAAATGCACCTGAGAGCCTTTGTACACTGGTCACGTGGCAGTGTGCTTTGGGAATGCTGTGCATGACACTCCCAGATGTACCTCATTCACTGCAACAGCTGCACAGAATGCTATCCTGCTAACACAGCATAATCAGTCCCTCATTGGTGGGCATTCATGGTGTTTCTCCAGAGTATTTTTTCCCTCTAACAAAAAATGCTCCAAAACATGTCTTTATACTTATGTCATTGTACACCTAGAACTGTCGTTCGGTCAAGGAGAATGTGCATTGGGGATGTTAATAGCTATCTTCACACTGCCTTTCAGAGACATTCCCAGACTGCTTTTCAGCTTTGCAAACTAGGAATTATCAGTCTTGAAAGATGTTATATATCCAATGGGTAAAAAAACAGTGTCTTGGTGTCGTCTTAGTTTGTGCTTCTCCAATTTTGAGCGAGACTGAGCAGCTTTTATTTATTGGTCATTTGTAATCATTTTTCTTGTGAACCGCCCATGTGTGGTCTTCGCTCTTTTTAGATTGGGTTGCTTGCTTGATTTGTTATTCATGCTATGGGAAGCACACTTGTAATTCATGCTTTGTGAGGGGTACCGGGTCTCTGCCTGCTCTCCCTGGCCCTTCTCTGTCTTTCCATCCGTTTCTGTCTTTTTATCTACACCCACACACATTCACACACTCATTTTTCAAATCAGCCAGCCATTGGCTGTGCAATCAAACTGAGTTCTAACAGTTGCTTTGCGCCGAGTCTTCATTCATCATTGCTTACTAAATGCCTGCTGTATTTGGTGCCCGGGAGACGGCATCGCCACCCCCTGGAAACTTGTTAGAAATGCCCTCCCTAGACCTCCTGAATCAGAAACTCTGGGACTGGGGCCCTGTGATCTGCTTTCATCAGCCCTGCAGGTGATGCTGTAGTGCTGTGAAGTTAGGGCAGCGCAACTCAATTTAAGCCCATCTTGAAGGCTGCCCCTGCGTGTAGCATTCGGAGCTGGGTTTAGAGCCGTTGTGGAATCCCCCACAGTAGGGGAATCTGGGTGAAGCCTCACCAGCAAGAATGTCTTCAGCCAAGCTGTTCTTCCTTGTGTCACTAGATCATTCAGGAATTATATCCGTCCCCACAGGATCTTCAACCAGCTTGGAGGACTACGGCTCCAGAGCTGGGGGTGGGAGGTGGTTGCCTGTGTACCCCTGGCCCCGACCCTACCTACGTGAGACACCCCCAGATCCCACAGCGTCTCAGCTCTTGGTGGAGGTCGTGTTTCCTGTGCCAACTGCAAAGACACCCGGATGGTCCCTGTGCCACTCATGGCACACTCGGTAGCTCCTGCTGCTCCTTCTGGAAGGACTTAGGGAAGAGCAACCTTATCTGACTTCTGGAGGAGTGACAGGCCGGACGGGAAGAGGCAATATTCACAAGTGATACATCTAGGGCACCAGATGTGCTGAGGGCATGTGGTAGCTTAGTTCAGGAAGCCTGCTCAGAGGCAGGTCCTGGCACAATAGCAGCCATTGGATCATGTCACTTCTCTGCTTAGAGCTCTGCAATGGCTGTGCCTACATGCAAAATAAAAGCCAGAGTCCTTACCATGATCTTTAAGACTCTATAGAGTTTTGATTCTCAAAGCTGGGTGTGCACCAGAACATCTGCAGGGCTGGTTGTTACAGATCACGGGGTCCACCCGTAGAGCTTCTGATTCAGGAATTGGGTAGGGCCGGGAACGTGTATGTCTAACAAGTTTCCATGTGAAGCTGAGGCTGCTGGCCTGGGGACTCCACTTTGGGAACCGCTGCCCTGGATAATTCAGTCTGGTCCCTGATACCTCTGACCTTTTCTGCTTCTGCCTATATCCTCTTCAGCCATGCCGCCCTCCTGGCTTCTGTTTGAAGATAAAAGACACGTGCCCACCTCACTGCCTTTGTGCTTGGAATTCTCTTCCCTCAGATACATGCATGGCTTGCTCCCCCCACTGCCGTCACACACGTTCTTATGAGTCCCTCGCACTTTCTGCCAGGACTGGGCTGTGTGACCAGCTGAATCTGGCAGTCATGGTGGAGTGTCCCTTCTGAGGCTAGGTTATATAATAAAAGACATGGCTTCTGCCCTCTCATCTCATTCCTTCTGGGGGAAGTTAGCTGCCACGGTGTGAGCGGCCGTGTGACAAGGAACTTTGGCTCCTGCCAGCATCCATGTGGATATACCATCTTAGAAGTAAGTGGCTTCTCCAGCCGAGTCAAACCCTCAGGTGATGCAATAGATAATATACTGACTGCGGCCTCATAGGGTGCCTGAGCCACAACCCCCCCGCTCAGCCGCTCCTGGATCCCGACTCACTCTGCCCACGTGATCAGAAATGCTTGTTGATATAAGCTGCTAAGTTTGGGGTCATTCGTGATGGCAGCAATAGATACTTAATAATAAACGTGCCTTTCTCAGTGAGGCCTTCCTTAGCCGCCTGACCAAAATTACACCCCTTTCTGACAATGCTTTTTATCCCCCTTCCCTGCTTTATTCTCTTTTGTGCATACCACTATCTAACCTGATATGTTTGACTTATTATTTATCTCCTGCCATGATTTCCTCCCACCAGTCCCATTAGAAAAACTTTAAATTTTCATCCATCAAAAATTTTCTATATTGATTTTCAAAAATAGAATAGCATGGTGACTACTACTACTGGAATGTAGGTTGAAGGAGGCAGAGGGAGTTTAACCTGTCAAAGTCCGTGCAGTATCCTCAGTGCCCAGGACAGTGCCAGACATAGACTAGGCCTTCAAATATAATAATAATTAATAAATAACAATATAAAAAATAATATATTAATACTATAATTAATAATTTAATGTATTAAATATCTATCATAGTTTAGATTCTATTTCTAGCATTAAAATAAATATTATGTTAAATTACTATAATAATGTTAATTTTGAAGGTGGTCCTCAAATCGAGAGTGGCATATAGATTAAAACAACACAGTTTGGCTGCAGAGCCCCAGCAGAGCTCAGAGGTGTGGCCGGCACGTGCTGGTCTTTGCTATCAGACTGAGCTTCAGCTCTACTGTTTCTCACTGATGCTTCGGTTTCTCCCATCAAAAATTAGAAACAATAGCACCCATTTCATAGATATTTTGTGGCCACTGAAGGTGACACCCAATGTTGGGGGACTTGGGGTGGGCCAGGCACAAATGGCTGTTCAGAGAGGAGTAGTTCCTCTTCTGCTGAGAGTCCATGGTTAGAGGCCCAATTTCATTTAATTTGGGGAAGGGGTTCGGGATGTCTCTAGCCAGAGACCCCTAACTGGAAGGTGACTGCAAAGCCAGGGGCTGAGGAAACACTGGTATGTAGGAGGGGACCAGAGCCTCTTCTGCTCAGTGTCCCAAGGGAGAGCTGAGAAGGACCCCCAGATGCTGATGGGCTCCCACGGCTCGCTGCAGCTTGCATTCTGATGGGGCCGGCCCCACTCCTGGCCTGGGGCATGGGGACTGCTGTGATTCTCCTGGGACTTGCCTTCCTGGTGGGGGTAAAGGACATGGCCAAGCAGAACAGGGCAGCCTGGTGGCAATCCAGCTTCCAGGGGAGGAAGGACAGTGGCGGAAGAAGGCGCAGCAGGGCTGCCTGCCATCTGTCTGCTTAGGGAAACCTGAGCAGAGTAGCAGACCCTGTTGGTGAGGAAAATAGCTGCCAAGAGAGAAGCCACATTTGGGGCCACCACCAGACAAGGAAAAGGAAGAGAGGCAAAGAGGAGACTTCAGGAATCTCAGATTCTAGCCAGGATAGGAAAGCCCAATTCCCCCTGGGCTGGTACCTGTGGTTATTTCACCTCATACCCACTGGGGCAGCAGAGAGCAACCACACAGCCAAGGAAATGGACCAATCAAGAGCAGCTGTCCACTGGTGGGTGGGGTCAGGGAGATCAGGGGAATATGTGGGGCGGAGACTTACTGGTGGGCAAATCACCATCACCAGTGGCCGACATCCAGGGGCTCCTTGTGGTTTTCGCACTGGAAGCCAATACCTCTAGTACACGCAGGGTTAGGTCTTAACAAGGGGGAAATGAAGTCTAGAAGTGACTTTAAAATTAGTAACTCCTGCCTCATTTACTGTTTTATTATTAGTATTCCCATTGTTGTTGTTATTACTAAATTGGTGCCAAAGTAATTGCAATTTAAAAGGTTAAAAATAATTGCAAAAACCACAATTGCTTTTGCACCAACCTAATATTAAGTTGGCACATCTGTGGTCTGAAACCCAGATTTACATCACTTTCCACCCTTAAAGTGTACTCTCTCTTTAAAAGATTTAGTTTGCCAGGCGCAGCCACTGTAATCCACTGATGGGGAAATAAAAATTTCTGACTTGTACCGTCACAGTTTGATCCATGATCAGTTCATGTGTGTGTGTTTGGCTTCCCTGGTTTCAGCAGAAGTCCGAATTAAGCTGGAATTGCCTTTAGGAAAAAAATGTGTTTCTCATGAATTGCGTTGGATGGGCAGAGGCTCTCTGGGAGCACAGCATTGTCACTTCTTCCACTCTGACCTCACTGCGCCCCCAGAGACTTTGGAACCTGCATGGCAGCGACTCTGTTAGGAATCTGCATGGTCACCTGGAATGATGTAGAACTCTAGGGATGGAACCCCAGAGAATGCAAAAGGACCTCAATCCAGAGTAACATGACCTCCAAGCTGTCACTTCAGATTTGCTTTCGCTCGGTCAAGGAACCTGGTGTGCTATAAATAGATCAGCAAGTTTTTTATTGGAAAAGACCTGCCTGGAAATGGCTTCTTCCTCCCTCTGGGTGGTATGGTCATCTGGGTTGATTTTTCCTGCTGCTAGTGAGGTCAGTCAGCCAGAGCCCTGGTGGCTCTCTCCAGATGTCCGCCTGGCCTGCCCTGGCTCCATTCCTGCTCCAGGCTCTCGGGGCTTTGTATTTTGGATTGGTCAGAGCAGGCCAAGACTGGGAGACAGGAGGGACGAATCCTTCAGGAAGCTGCATTGTCCCTGCTGGAGCCCTGGTGGACGCTGTATAGAGAGATACAATACTTATGGGGAAAAGGGACTCCAGCTTCTGGGAGGCCTATGAGTGACACAGGCCCGCGAGTGTAGGGCAGTTTTAGAAGTCCAGTTCCCAGCAAACTGGGAACTGACAGAAAGAGCTGCTGGTTCTTCTTTCGAAATAAGGTCAGTGGTATTAGCCACCAAAGAGGTGGAAGCTACACCACAAAGGAGATGGTTCTCTGGGGGAACTTGACTACTTCTAGGAGAATGGAACTGTCTGTTTATCCCTAGAGAGTAGAAGGACGCGTCAGATGGGGATCTACATTGAGCCATCAGTGTCCATCCTTCTGTTTGCCTGTCTGCCCTCAAGCGAGGTGCTATGTTTGAAAGGGGGAGCCAACCACAGATTCTGCCCTCAAGATAAGATAGATGTCAAGATTAAAATCTGTGCTAAGAGGTGGGGCAAAGTGCTGATTCCCTGGAAGGAGCTGGATGGAATGTGTATGTTGTGGGACGGGGAGCAGGGATTCTTAGGCCAGGCTGTCAGACAAATCTGAGACAGATTTACGTGCAGGAGGTTCAGTAGGGGGTGTGGTCTTGGGAGCAGCCCCCCAGTGAAGGGAAGGAAGCAACATTGCAGTACAGTTACAAGAAAGGCCTTAGCCAGCCCAGTGGGCAACTCTCAGCTGGATGGCCCTTTGAAATTGTTCACCTTGAGGCAAGGGGATTGGTGGGTCTTTATCTCCCTTCTTCCCCCCCATCTCTGTCTTGACCGCCATTTGGATATGCAGCACCTCCTACTCCCCTACCCCAGGCATAACCTTGGGCAACGCAGCTCCTTTGGCCAAGGGCAGTACTCCAAGGAGTCCGCGATGAGCCTCTCCAGCTGGGGGCATCTGGGTGATGTAGTACAGTGTCCCCTCTAGAGAGTTTGGGGTTTGACAGCAAAGGAAAAAAGCAATCTAGGAAGGCTGCATGGTGGAAGAGGCGTTTTAGTTGCGATTTGATGGACAAAATTCTGACATCCAAGCAAAGGCATGTTCCAAGACCAGCAAGTGGAGTTAACTAGATGTCAATAGGAAGTCAATCTGGACAGACTGGGGTGCCTTGCTAGGAGGTGGGGCGGGGGCTACAAAGTTTGGACTTTCTTCTGTGCACCATGTTGGAAATAAGCTAGCAAGGGTTTTTTGCTAGTGCGTGGCCTGCAGTGAGAGTGGGGCTCCAGGGGAGCAGTCTGCTAGCTGTGTGTGGACTGATTTTAAGTGGGAGAGACAGGAAGCAGGGAGACCACTTAGGAGTGAGGTGGAGAAGAGGTGAGGAGGTGAGAGATGTGATGGAGGGGTGCCCCCAGGCCCCAGGAACTGATTGGATGTGGGTGGTGGGACGTGGGGGGAGCTGGTGAAGCTGTGGAGGTTGTGCCCTAGGAGCGCCAGGGGCCAGGTTAGAGAGGAGAAGCTGAGCTGGACCCTGTGCAAGTGGGGGTGACAGTGACAGTGTGGCCTCCAAGTAGAGCCGATCCAGCAGGCAGAGGCCTCTGGAAACCGGCTGAGGCTGTGTGGCGTGTCTGCTTCCTGGGAGAGCCTATCTCACTTCTTATGAAGGCTGTTTTCTCATCTAAGTTCCACTACATTTACTCATCCAGCTTGGCTTATCTGTTTGTTTTATTTATCGCCGATAAAGGCACTTACTGTGTACTGATGTCATCCTAAACACTTTACACAGGTTAACCCATTTCAGGCTAACATAACTCTATTTAGGTACCATTTTTATCCTCATTTTAGAGTTAAAAGAAAGCCAAGATACAGGGTCAGCTACTTCCAAAGGTCAGCTTATGTGCAGCAGGCCTGGAATGCTTTCCACTGCACTTGGCCTCCGAGTAGGAGTGGTCTTCCTGGTAGATTCTCAGAGTCTTGGTGTCTGAGTGCCAGCCGGCCACGTCCCTCCTCCCTCGGGGAGGCCACTGGGCCTGCTCTTCCGCCCGTTCCTCATGAAAGACCCCACTGCTCTCGTTCCTGGTCAAATCCTCCCTGCCGCTTCCCTCACTTGCCCTCCGTTCTGTTTTCTGTCCCTTAAGACATGAAGGGATCATATTACTACCTAACTTCTAGAGCCATAAGCACCTTAAACCTTAAAAATGGGTCTTAAGGTTTTAAGACCATCAATCAAAGCTGGAGGGCAGGAGTGGTAGGGCCTTAAAAACCAGTTAGCCCAACCCCTTCCTTGTGGATGAAGACTGGAAGGACCAGAGAGGTAGAGCGACTTGCCCTGGGCTTCCCAGCAACTTAGAGGCAGAGGTGAAGCAAAAACCCAGTTCTCTTGTATTCTAATTGAGAGAAGCCATTGAAAGCATTTTGCTTGTTTTTATTTTTAATATTTGAAACAACTGAATTTTCAGTAATATAATTTTTTGATTAAGATTACACTCATACATTCGGCTAACTTTAAAAATAACTTTATGCTAAGAGCTTGTATGTGTGCATTTGGCCTGAATACAGCGACTGCCTTGGGTGGATGTCATTATTGATCTCATTTACAGTGGAGGAAACTGAGGCACCGAGAGGACAATTAGCTTGGCCAAGGTTATACTTTACACGGGTGGTAAGAGGCAGAGCTGGGATTCAAACCCAGGTCGTCTGCTTCTAGACTCATTGTTGTTAATAGACTCTAACCTCTGTACTCTCCAGTCCCTTTTCGTGATTTTAGAAAGCTACTCACAAAAGTCGATAATGTGAAAAGAATGTACAGTATGATTTTGTTTTGTTTTAAAGTTGTATATATGACTAGAAAACAAATCAACATGTAGATACCAAAGCGTTGGTAGTGCCAAGTTGTGGGATTATGGGTGATAGTTTTTTTCTTCTTTGTGCTTTTCTGTGTTATCCAGTTGTTTATAGTGAGAAAGTATTATTCTTTTCATCACTAGATAATTTTATGAGTAGTCTCTGCTCACGGTGGTGAAATAGGTAAGGTAGTGTTTAGGAGACAATGATACAGCTGTAGTACTAGGCTTATTTCTGGCTGGACTGCATGGCTGGGCATCAGAAGAGGTAGCCAGTCAGATGCAGCAATTATAATTCAAACAAGACACAGAACTGTAGAACCGGGAAGGACTTTGGAAGTCCTTTGGAGGTCCTTTGGAGCGACCATGTCTGTATGACCCCCGGGCCAGTGCCCCTTCCTCTGTGCTTTCAGGGATAGTGGTATTTGGGGAGAAATGCCCAGTTGTCAGCTAGGGTTCCAGGACTAGCGACAGAAGCGTTGCAGGGGGTGCATGAACTGGTAGCCTCAGGGGATAAGAGAGGGAGGGGCACTAGGGGAACGGTTCAGTGGCTCCCAACCAGGAGGCTACAGCTGTTCAGAGAAGGGTCCCTGGCAAAGAGAAGATCTGTCATCATGGGAGGTGGGAAGGGTGTGGGAGCAAAGCACAGGCTCCTGAGTCCTGGGGTTAGGGAGCAAGGTGACCGGCCATGACTATTGTTTTAAGCTCTGACCATCTAGTTCTGTCCTATGACCTTCTTTGGTTCTACCCTATGAAATTCTGAAAACGATTTTGTTTCTTTCTTTGACCAGAGACCACCTGGGAGCGTCCCAGCAGTTCTCCTGGGATTCCAGCCAGCCCAGGCCTTCTCAGGAGCGCTCTGCCTCCAACAGGTACTGTCCACTCACTACATTGGGGCTACTGGGAAGGGCTACGTTGCAAAGGCCAAGACTCTGGATCCTGGGTTCTGACACCTGGCTGGTGATCTTATGGACGAAACCCGGGGAGGGTTCTGGAGGGGTAGGAGGCCCCATTACCCTGCAGGATGGTATCTCCCTGGCAGCGCCTGCAGCAATCTGGTGGCTCCCGCTCACTCCCACCCTGGTGCTTAGAGAAAGGAGTCGGCTGGGTGAGGTGAGGCATCAGAGTTCTTACCTGTCTGCAGGGACCCAAATCAGGGGCAGAATGCCTCCACACTGTTCCCAAAGGCATCAAGGTGGAAAAGTGGAAGGGAGGCAGATTTTTCTAGGGCAACGTCCAAACAGAACATTCTGGAAAGCAAATAGGATTCCTTGTGAGGATATGTGTTCTCCATCTGCAAAGGTAATCAAGGGGAGGTGGTCAAGGTAGCTATTACTGTAATAGGTAGGAGGTTTGTTACTCTTAGGAGACATTGGGTTCTGAGATCTCAGGACGGTGAGTTGTGAGTCACACCACTGGGAGAACAGCTTGTGACTTTTTGTGGTTTAGCCCTGTTTTAAATGCCACCTCCGAGAAGCCTTCCCTGACCACTCAATTTAGAGCCCCTTGCCCATGACTCTGCGTTCCAGCAGCGTGCTGTTTCATTGCCCTTGGAGAACGTCTCCCTGTTGGCTGTCGTTCTTCATGTTCAACTGCACGCTTCCTGAGGATAGGGACTTGGTCTCTGTTTTTCTCTTGTTGAATCTTCAGTCCCTAAACAGAGCGTGGCCTCACGGGTGAGTGAATTCATGAATGTCTCCACAGTCATATGGTGTGTAAACCCCATTTTCCGGTTTTCGACTTTAGTTGTCAACCTGGATGGTTGTGGTTACAGCTTGGAATTGAAATGTAAATAGCTTTGAAAATGTGCCGGTGCTGGTAGCTGGACAGAAGCGGGAGGCACTTAGGAGGGGAGGGCAGAAGCAGCTTATCTGTAGGGGAGGGGAGCCGGGAACTTCCTTAACCTTCATGGAACACAACGTCATCAAAGGTTTAATAGGTGAACATCCCAGGTGAACAAAGGAAGAGCTAAAATAATAAAATAATAATAATAAAAAATAACTAGACTCTTAAACCCTGGATCAGGGAAAAGGGAGGGTGGACACTGGAGGAGTGGGCCAGGCCCCAGCTTTCATTAGCAGGAGTCTTTAGACATTTTCTACCACCGATTCGTTAAGAAATCAAAGCATGATCAAAGGACAGATTTAGGGATATGAAGATCGCCAGAACAGACAGAAGAACTCAAAACCGAATTGGTGGAAAAACCAACCTCTGGAGGATCCACTGAGGCATGGGAGAGGGGATGAGTGGGCCTTTCCTACTGAAAGTTCTTCTAGGCTTTTGACTTTTTTCAATTTCTATTTTGATTTTTTTACTTAAATTTTTACTTAAATTAAAGGAACTCCCTTGATGGGGAGGGAATTGGGGCATTTACTCTTGACTTCCTAGGGAGAGGTGAGTGCTACGTTATTGGACCAAGTCCCCAGAAATGGACTCATTCAGCTTTCCTACATGTTGTATGACAGTAGGCAGTTCTGGGCTCACTGCCTTCTGTTTTGTTGTTGTTTTTTTTGTGTGTGTGTTTTTTTTGTCATTGTTGTTGTATTTTTTGTTTGTTTTATAGAAATGCCAGTGTGAATAATGTGAGGTGTGGCCCTCTATCCCGGCTGATTCCAGGCCAGCCAGACACTAGAAAGTAATTCAGCTGTCTTTTCTGACTCGAGTGGTCCATGAACTAGGGCTGGACAGGGATAGAGGGAGGGGCTGCGTGGGCACGTGGGCATGACGGGTATGAACGGCCATGGCCTGCTCTGCAGAGCTGGTCAGGGCGTTTACACTCTGAGTCAGTGGGGTCACCTCTCCAAAGCCTGCTGTCCCTGGCACCATCCCCAGGCAGTGTTCTATCCCTTCCACTGTTTGTGGGTGCCGTCCCCCAGAAGGAGGGCTGGGAGGATCTGGATCAGAGCCCCAGGCCCGATGCCTAGGCATGACAGATTCCTGACAAGCACAGGAAGAGGTCGCTCTGCCTAGCACTGAACTGGGTGCTAGGGCCTTAAGTGGGGGCAAGGAAGGTGGGGAGATGGTAGGGAGGGTCACATCCACCGATGAGAACTGGCAAGGTGGCCAAGGCGTTCGAATGTGTGGACACTGACTTTCCCTCCTCTGCCTCATGTCAGGGGCCTAGAGAACCTGTTTCCCAAGTCTGTGGGTACCTAGCCCCATCAGGTTCTCTGCCAAAAAGGACTTTGTAGTTAAACACAGTTGGAAACCCTGCCCACTCTACTCCCCTTTGGAGATTCAATGTGCACATCAGCGTTGTGAAGGCTCAGAGAAGGCCTGAAAGGAAGACACCTGCCTAATTTGGTGCTTGTGCCCTTTCGTTTGTTTGCAGCATACATACATACAGCAGTGCCCCCACATCCACGGGGGCTATGTTCCAAGACCCCCAGTGGATGCCTACAACCGCGAACCCTATAAATGCTGTTTTTTCCTGTACATATGTACATACCTATGATACAGTTTAATTTATAAATTAGGCACAGTAACAGATTCACAACAAGCCTAAGAATAAAATAGAACAAGTATAATAATATACTGTAATAAAAGTGATGTGAATGTGACATTATTGACTCTAACAGGTGACTTGAGCACAAGCACTGAGTTACTGAGACAGCCCATCTGATAACAGGGATGATGACTAAGTGGCCAGTGGGCGGGAGCGTGTCCAGCTTGGTCAAAGGGGATGATTGACGTCCTGGGTGGGCTGTCGCGGGCCGGCATGGGACAGCGTGAGGTTTCCTCATGCTGCTCAGAACGGCATGCAATGTAAAACTTATGAATCGTTTATTTCTGGAGTTTTCCATTTAATATTTTTGCACCGCAGTTCACCACAGGTAACTAAAACGATGGAAAGTGAAACTGTGGATAAGGAGAGGAGGGAACCACTGTGCATACTTGTTAAGTTTCTCTCACCCTAGTGCCGTGGTTCTCAACTCTGGGGTGATTGATTTTGCCTACAAGGGGCCATTTGGCAATGTCTGTCATTTTTGGCAGTCACCACGGAGGGAGCTGCTACCGGCATGCAGTTGGTAGAGCCCAGGGATGTTGCAAACGTCCTACAATGCACAGCCCCTACCACAAAGCATTATCCAGCCCCAAATGTCAGGAGTGCCACAGTTGAGCAGCTCTGTTATAGGGTGACTCAGATAATCAGTTCAGCACTGCCCAAGGGTCCCCGGGTAGCAGACCATGGCCTATCGACAGGAGAAGCAGCAGTAAAACCTGCAAACCTCTAGTTCTTTGCTTCTAAGACCCACCTTTCATTTTTTTACCCACATTTTAATATCTGGGAAATCAGAGGCATCCTGTCATTGGTGTACCCCAGTTTAATTGGAAGCATCTTTTTTTTTCTTTCTCAGTGGTACTTAAAATAAGGGTGTCTCGAACAGGCAACAATATCTTAGATTTGTGAAATTACAACGTGCGTTAGACTGGAGCCTCGGGTACCTTGCTTCCCCGTGCCAGGCCTCACTTGGTCCATTCATAAATTGAGGGTCTGGCTACTCCTCCGCAGTTGTGATTCGTGCTGCTCTCTCCTCTGGGGCATAAACACACGTCATCTGTCCATCCATCCTCTGGGGCGCAAGGGAAGAAAACCCACCAATGATGCTCGAGCAGGATCTGGGATACGTTGACATCTTTCCTCGTTTCTGAACCTGAACCCATCACTGAAGAATAAAATAATAGTGGCTTTGGTATCTCTCTCTACAGGGGAGCACTAGGTGTTTTGCCATCTTTTTTCTTATTCAGTTTTACAAGCAACTTGCAGGAGATAGAATTGTATTGTGGGGAGAGAAATAGACTCAGTGAGGACACGAGGTTGCTTTAAAACATGACCATCCCCATCCTCACGCTCCTGGGGTGGTTGACTCCTCTTCTGGAGACCACTCAGTGCTGGATCTCAGCCCCTTTTGTTTGGCTCATGTTTTTACAAAGCAACAGTGATGGAGTTTTAAACCTTTGCATTCCACAAATATGCCAGATGCTGTTCTCAGTACTGGGGATATAGCCACACACAAGCCAGACCTGTGTGGTCCCTGTTCCCACAAACCTACATTCTAGTTGCACACATGAACTATGTCAGATTTTCTACATTCAGGCACACATGAAATACGTCAGATTTTTCTTGTATCTTCCAATGCAAGGAATTAAAATAGGGCAGAGGGACAGAGTAGACAGGGAGGGAAGAGCTCAGTGAGGAAGTGACAGTTCAGGTCAACCTTTAAAGGCAATGAGAAGATGGGTATGTGTGTGGGGTGGTGGTGAAATATTCCAGGCTAGGGAAGAGCTAGTGCAAAGGCACTGGGGAAGGAGTGACTTTGGGATGTTTGAGAACAGAAAGCAGGTCAGTGTGGCCAGAAGGTGGGGGACAAGAGGGAGAGTGGCAGGTGATGAGGGGGAGGAGAGATGGTTGGCAGAGCCTGCTGGGTGTCCTAAGGCATAGGAAGGTGATGGGATTTCATTCTGAATGTGATCAGTATAGCAGTGAAAGCAAAACTCGGCAGAGATGTCTTGTCTTCATGAGAAGATATTGCCTTGAAGCAGCCAGGGAGCTGATGGCTCTGTCGAGACGGCTCCTCATTAGCCGGGATGGGTGTTGGGGTGGTTACCTGCAAGGTGGGTGGGGGTTCAGGGCAGTGTGGAAACTCCACCACGTTTATTGACCACACACATCCCATTTGGTTGCTCCTGAAGGAGAACATGGAAAATCAGGTCAAGAAGAATGTCAGTGGGAACCACAAAGTAACCCAGCCAAGCCAAGCTGAGGCAGCCTCCCCTTCTTGGAGGCGGATTGTGGGAGTGGGGGAGTGAAAAAGTCATTGGGGTTTGGTTTTACTTGTGAGTTGTACCTTCGTGAGCTTCTGGAGAGGGTTTGAAAGGCCACCCACGGATAAGGCTGGCTTTTTCTTCTTAGTGCAGGTTTGTTGGGTGCTGGAAGCACAGCCAGCCAGGTTACCCACTGGGGAGAGATCTGGGAGCTTGCCCAGTGCCCCCGACACACTGGATTTCACTTTTTGAATATTGGGTGCTAGTAGGGTCAGTGCTGGGCTCGGGACATTCCCTGCTGGCTTCCTTCATCACCAGAGTTATGTTTATTTGGTAGCTTTACTAGAGACATTTAATGCCAGGCCTCCTGGGCGAGTAACATTTAAACCCAAACAGAATACCTAAGGCATTCATTATTCAGTAACTGCCGCAAATGTTAAAAATCATCTTTGAGCTGGTTTAATATGCAGTGTGGAAGGAATGATTTGTAGAGAGAGAGATACTAACAGGCAGCGGAATAGAAAATGGGAGTGAAAATGAAGTTTTGGACATTTCACGTGTGAGTCACTGGGTGGAGTGAAGGACTGACTAGAGCCGTGCTGTCCAGTAGAACTTTCCACGAGAACGGACATGTTCTATGTCTGCACTGTCCAATATGGTAGCCACTGGCCTCAAGTGCTTCAATGGGTACTGGACATGTGACCAGTGTTCCTGAGGAACTGAATTTAATTTCATTCGACTTAATTCAGTCACTTTTTGGGAAATAATTTTGCATTTACAGAAACATTGTACAGACAGTACGGAGAGTTCTTGTATACCTTTTACTCAGTTTCCCCTAATGTTAACACCCTACCATAACCATGGCACATTTGTCAAAACTGAGCAATGAATATTGACCATTACTATGAATGAAACTAGATTTTCTTTGATTTCACCTTTTTTCCAGTATTTTTTTTCCGTCCTAGAATCCAATCCTGGATGCCACATTGCATTTAGATTTCATTTAAGTTTAATTTTTTAGAATTTAAGGAGCCACCTCTGCCTAGCGGTTACCTCACCAGACTCGGCAGATGTGGAGAGTGAATGCCTTCCTGAGCTTCTGGGCCTGGGACAGGCATTGAGCCCACACTTGTGTTTTTCTTAGGGATGGAGGAAATCTGTCATTGTTGTCCCTGGGAGTTGGAGCTTGTTTTGTCAGGAAGCCTGGGTTCAGATTCTGGCTTTGCCCCGTCTTGGAGCTGGAGCCCACTGAGGGTTCATCCTCAGGCCTCCAGCAGCTTCAGGGAAGCCAGATCGGAGGGAAGTGACAGAGTTCCTGTGCGGAGCTGGGAGAGCCTGCCTTTGAGCCTGTGGAGCCAGCTAGGAGTATGTGCAGACAGACTGTGTGCTTCTCCTGAGAGAGGCCTCCAGGAAAGGGGCTCCAGAGCCCAGGGTCTCAGCCACATCACACCTTCTTTTCCAGACTACGAAGCCCTGAACAGCTCTCCGCTCCCAGGCCAGGAGCAAAGCGGGACCTTCAGTCATTGCAGAATTAGCAAGTTGCCACGCCCAGAGCAGCTCTGCAGCCCTCAGCCTGACCTTACCACTGATTTCAAGGGAGGCCATGGCACCCCCAGGTGGAAGGGGCTTGCATGTTCCTTTAGAAACAGTGGTCCCGGTGGACCTTACAAAGTCCTCTTTAACCTTTGATGGCGAGGAGAAAAGCCACAGGTTTTCAACCATTCATCCTCTCGTGGAGGGTGTATTGTGAGTTCTATTTGGGGGAATACAATTTACATCTTAGACAAACAAGGGACGCAGTGAGGACGAGGTGGCCAGATAGGTATTTCCAGACCAGATGGCTATAACTAAAACTGCACCTCTAAACAAACCAGAGTAGACACTGCTTACTCCTGAGAAGGTGAGTGTGATGCTGGAAGAGCAACTTCTAAGGCTTTGGGGGTGGGGGCAGGGAAGGGGTCAGCTAGGCAGGGAGGAAGGAGGGAACAAGGCTTCTGGGCACCCAGGAAAGAAGTTCCTGTGTTTATTCCAGAGACATGGGAGATTGAGCCGAACCTAAAGGAGGCAGGAGGGGCGTGTCCAGAGCTGCTTTTCTTGTTTGAAAGAGTATGTCTACTCTTTGGGGTTCTTTAGGGAGCAGGAACCTGGACAGCGTAACTTGGGGGATGGAACTTTCTATGAGGGATTGGAGCTGGGAAGTGGAAGCAGAGCTACCAGGAGGGTGAATTCTGGGCAGCAGAATTGCTGGCTCTTCTGTGTTGCTTCCCTTCTCTCGGCAGTTCTTCCCGTGCTTTCCCATTTTTATCTACTTCCCTCTCCCCCAGACCTCTCAAGACCTTGTTCTCCTTTCTACCCAAATTGTGTCCCCTCCTGTCACACATCTCTCGGGCCCTCTCCCTGTCTCTCTGTGTAACTTCCCACAAAGAGGAATGAAATGTGTGCATGTGTGTGTTTCTATCTGTATCTGAAGTTACTAAAGTTACTAGATGAAACTTTTTGTTCCCTTTTCATATCTTAAAAACAGCTTGATTTGGCATTTTACGTTTTTTTCTTATTGCCGCAAGCTGAATTATGTTCCTTACAGTTATGAGTAATCCTTGATCAATTTTATTTTATTTTTTTGCCCCTGGAAGCCGACGGCCTCAAAAGCACCCACTTCTGGCCTCATTCATTTTGTATCTAGCCCTTGGGAGGCTAGGAGCCCAGAGGACTGGGAAAGACAATTAAGAATGCTTGTGGGTGAGCTGTGACTGTTCAGATCTCCACTGATCCTTCTCTGAATGTGCCTGCGACTGTGAGGGTGAAATGCAGCAAGACGGTGTCAGAGGAAAGCTGCTGTGTGGGGAAAAATGATTGAATGGAAAATAATTTTTTCTTTCCCAGTAATTGTTTTGACATGAGCAGTAATTAGCCAACCGCTAACCAGAACTGAAGTGAGAACAAGAGACTGGATTAGGGGCAAAATGCCCCTGCATTAGACAGTTCCTGGAGGCTGTTAGCGTGGCGGGCCGTGAGCCTGGGGGATGCTGGAAGCAGAAGAAAGAGCAATATACTCAGGGTGCACGTTTGAGGTGCTGTGAAGAGAGTAAGTACAGGGCCAGAAGGGCAGCCTCTGCCATCAAGGAGTTGGGGACAACCTTCGTTTACAGGGACCCAACACCCTCAAAGGTAGTGACTGATTCCAAACTAAGACCTGCTCAGGTAAGAAACTACATATTTTGTTTTCATAGTCAAACTGAAGCGTGGTTCTGTTTTCTGTTGTTGTTGGTAGATTTTAGGATTAGGGTAATTGTTGGCTTTGTTATACTGGGACGCTAACCACATGTTTCTATGCTAAGGTGCAGTTTATGCCTAGGTATGTCTTTGTTGAGAGTTTAAACAAATTTGCCCATACAACCATCTGGGTCCAGTGCCGTTTGGAGCGAGGTCATTTTGTAAAGGTTTTCCTCATTTTGGTGTTTCTAGTATCCTTTGAAACTATTTTGATAATTTGAGCCTGTTTTGTATTTATTCGCATAGAATTACAAATCATATGCTATTGCATTAAAAAAAAATCTGTACTATATTGGTTGTGCTTATCTTTCCTTTCTAATTCCCAATTCTGCATTTGTGTTCTTTCATTCTCAAATTATGCAAACTGATGTGCTTTTTGAATTGTGATTCCCACCCCCGCACCACCCCATACAAAGAGGAACAGCCAGGGTTGCTATGTTATCTTGTCTCCTAAGTCATTAATTTCTACTGCCATATTTATATCTCTTTCTCATGTTTTCCTTGGGTTTATTTTATTGGCTTTTGAATTTTTTAAAATCAAATGTTTAACCCATTTTTATTTCTCCTTGGCTTTGGCAATGAAATAATTAAGGCTATCGATTTTTCTCCAAATATAATTCAGACCTCGTCCCACTTGTTTTTGATATGCCCTTCCTCATTATCTTCTAAATATTGTGTAATTATTGTTTAAAATTCCTCTTTGACCTGAGATTATTTAAGAAAGCATTTTCTTAAATTTCCAAGCATTTGGGAGTGGGGGGGAGGGATCTTGTATATTTGTTCTTTTATTATTAATATCTGCTTCTATTGCTTTCTGGTCAAAGAACATGGCTTGTGTTATTTATGCCCTTTGCAATTTATTGATACTTTATTTGTGGCTTAAATAGGCCCAACTTTTATTTTTTTATTTTTCTTAATGTTCCATGGCTTCTTGGTAAAATATATTATTATTATCTTTGTTCGTTAGGGTATCATGTTTCATACATCTAGTCCAATCAGCCTTTTAAATTAAATTACCAACGTTCTCCACATCCGCATTTTGGTCCACTCATCAGTCGTAGACGGAAAGCAGTGTATTAAGGTTTCCTACTGTTCTCTTTAGATTCCCCGGCATTTATGTTTTTTTCTATTTCAGTGCTCTGCTGCTTGATATGTAAAATTTCTCGAATGTTATGCCTTCATTGTGAGTTATATTTAACATAAGTCTGATGCCCTTGCTGGCATAGCTGATGCTGATACCAGTAGATTGTCTCTGCCCCGCCCCGACATGGCGTTCTCTGAAGCCCTTGGAATCCTGGCCCCCTCTCTTTACCTGGAGGGGCTCATGGATAATACCAGCATTTGGCCAGCTGCCTGAAGCGCGTGAGTGTAGATCAGGACCAGGGCTGGCCACATGGGGTTAATTTGTTATTTCTTGTTGCTTCCCAAGGCACTGCACTGGGGGCCAGCTCTGTGCCCAGTTTTCTCTTGTCTTGGTGTGTTTGTGCTCACCCTTCTTCCAGAGCACCAGGCCAGGCCTGCAGATCAGGGAGCACCCCAGCTACCTGCAGGAATCTGCTGAGTGTGACCCCGCTTGCAGGTGGCCCTGGACTTTTCACTGCAAGCAATGGAAGATGGGGGGCACCCCACAGCATGAGAAAGGCTCTCCATGGGTGGCCTTCCTCACTCATTGCTTGCCACCCGCCCTTGCCACTCCACATGAGTCGGTGTTACTGACTTGCAGTCATTCTCCCCTTTGCTTCCTGCCTCACTGCAGAGCTCTCTCAACAAGAACCGTGAGTTGGCCATCAGCTTGTGCATCTTTCTCCAGCTCGATCTGCACAGTATATATGTTGTGGCGATTCCTCCAAGCCTGAGCATGAGGAAGGCATGCTTTCCTGGTGTCCAGAGATCATGCAGGCTTGGGGTGCAAGGCGTCTAGATTTAAGGAACAGAAACCGTGACCCTCCCTCTCTCCATCCCTCCCCTCTTTTTTCATTAAGTCCTTGATAACTTACAGAGCCCTTTTGCAAGGATTGTCTCATTTGATTTTCATACTAACAAAGTAGGTTTGGAGACTGGGTAGAATTATCCCCATTTTACAGACACAGAAGCTGAGCTTTACGGAGGGGGAACCATTCCTTAAGCTCATGTTACTGTACCCGTGAGAGAGCAGGCAGCTGTACCTCTGGGAACTGGGATTGCATGGGCTGCAGTGTGCATTTGTGATGTCAGGAGCATGCAGTGGTGTTGGGGGCTTTACATCATCTATGATGGGAATATTTATGGCACAGAAATTGGCAAATGCTACAAACCAGGGCTCCTTACCCCCAACCTCCCTTGGAGAACAAGTCTACCACCAGCTCACGTTAGTCACATTGGGAGCATGAGTGACTGTCATAGGGGTACAATTTTAGAGGCTTGACTTTTTTGGGGGGAGACCCACTCAAGAAGGATGGTATATGATCACCTGGCTATTAATTGGCAAAGCCAAATGTCATGAAAACCAGTAAACACGGTCCTCATTCCGTTACACCCACATCACACTGCTGTAAGGGTGAAGGTAGAAAGGTGCTCAGAGCGAAGTTTATCAGCAGGGGTTTGCAGGAAGGTGCTGGCAGGGCTTCCTGACTCCAGAGCAAGAGAGATTGGACCCTTGATCAGCACCCATGACCATCACTGATGTGGCATTTTCAGTGATGGTCATTGGACTGCCATTACCTGACCTCCTGTAAGCACACTCCTTTACTTCTCTGGTTCAAAAAGAAACTCGTTCCCCCAAGAGTTCAGTAATTGGGTGCTGGGGATTAGAGAGATGCTCTCAACCCATTTCCAGCTCCGCAAATCATGGTAAGATCCTGAGAGACGGTCCTAGCTGCACAAGACCTCTCAGAACCAGGCAGTGAGGTGGGAGAAGGGGCAGCAATTGCAGAAAGTCAGAGAAGCCCCTCTGTGGCCAGTACGGCATCTGAGCAATGTTTCTGTACCCACAGTGAATGGATACCACGCATCAGGGACCCCAGCACACCCTCCTGAGACTGCCCACATGAGTGTCCGAAAATCCGCCGGTGATCCCCAGGTAAGGGGTCCTGTTATGGGAGGTAGGGGGAGGCATTTGTGCAGCTCCAAGTAGGTATCATTAAGATGGGTACATCGTGGGGGTCCAGATGGCTACAGCCCACTTCTGCCCCGAGTAGAAAGTGGTTGGTCTATCTGGGTCATTTCAATGTACCTTGATAAGGGGAGAGTGGGTGATGTGGTTTGTTTGGTTTTCTCTAGAAGTTGAGAGGGGTTTGGAGTGGGGAGATGGTGATGGGATGATACTGTTGTTACGGTGGAGGGTTCCATCCTGCTGTCTGGATTCCCGATACTTAGAGTCTAGGTTTCCCATGACTTTAAGAACATGGAGGGGCCAGTCCATTTTCCTTTTCTACACACCCCCTTCTCACCCCCAGACTTCACCCAGGATGGAATTTCGTAAAATGTTTGACCACATTTAATAATCGAGCAGAGAGACAGTGATGGGATGGAGAGATGGGAGTGTGTTTTAAGATTCCCAAACTGCTTTTGTATTCGTCCTCTCAGTTGACCATTGTGCAAACGCATGAGGTAGGTGTCAGTACCATTCCTGGGTTACAGATGGGGTCCCTGAGGCCCAGACCTGTTGTTGAGTGACTCGTGCAGGTGGACATAATTGCTATAATTCTCAGACTGGACTTGATGCCAAGCCCGTGGTTCTCGGTTGCATTCAGCTGCAACGGGGCACTGAGGGCTAGTCTTATTTAATCTGTCCGCAAATGGTCAAGATGTTCCCAGTGAAGCCTCCAAATGCCACCATCCCTTTCCAGGAATTACAATGCCAGGCCCCACAGTGCTGCCGCCGCTGCTACAACAGCTGCTTGTTATCAACCACAGCGGATAGTACGTGCAAGGCACGGAAAGAAAGACCTTGGGATCTGTTACTACAGTCGGCTAAAATGTGACACTCAGCTTTCATGCAGGCAAGAGTGCCAATTTCCAGAAACATAATTATTGTCTTAGGAAGCTGAGTGCTAGGCTCAGGTTCAGTTCAGTTAATATTCAGGGAAAGAATTTGGACATCTGTGTGGGCCGTGGCTCCCTACATTTGGATGGACTTGAGAATCACTGGGCCTCCGGTTAGAGGGTCGATTCTGATTCAGGAGGTCTAGGAAGGAGCCCGAGGCTCAGTTTCCCACCAGCACCCAGGTGATGCTGCTGACTGGGGGATGTGTCTTGCGCAGTGAGGATGTAAGCCCAGCTGATGGTGCACAGTGTGTGTGTGTGTGTGTGTGTGTGTGTGTGTGTGTGTGTCCCTTGCTCCCCTGCTTGTGGCACCCGTCACAGCCCTGGCCTTGTGTGTTTCCTGCTGAGCCCCCAGATAGCCTTCCCAACACAGCCCCGTCAGTCTGTTTGAAATAAAGCTTATTTACCACCCAAACGCAGAATGTTTTCTGAAAACATCAGCCTAAGTTCTGCTGTGGTTTGTCAACAACTGAAAAAGCTGGTGCTGCCCTGGGCATCATCAGGGAGAATATTGGAAACAGCCCCTCCCCACCATCATTTCCCTTCCTTTCCTAATAGAACATGGCTCTCCCCACCCACGAAATACTATGAAGTTGTTACTCAAAGTATATACTGATAGAACCTTTTCAGAAGTCATTTGACGGTGTGTGCCATAGTCCTTTGCCCCAGGAATCTCCCTTCCAGCATCTGTTCTTGGCATATACTCAGGGATTCGGATTTATGTGTGAAGCTGCTCACTCAAGCAGTATTTACAGCACTGCAACATTGGACCCAACCTAACTGTCCAGCAACAGGGGATGGGTAAATTGGATTATGGCACCGAACATCCAGCCAGCCAGTGATATCATGCAGCCAATAAATAGTATTCGTCTGAAGAAAATTTAATGACTTAGGAAAATGCTGAGAACATAATATTGAGTGGGAAAGGCAGAACACAGATTGCATTTGTAGGTAGTCTTATTTGGGAAGAGGAATTCTACACGTGTGTGAAGACAAATAAGAGGAAAATAAACCAGGACATTGATGGTGGTTCAATCTGATGATTCTCAATCAGGGGACATTTGGCCATGTTTGGGGGATATTTGGATTATCACAGCTGGGGAGGGGGTACTGCTGGCTTCTAATGAGTAAGGTCCAGGGATATGACTAACCATCCCACAAGGCGCAGAACAGCCCTCATCACCAAATAATTATCCAGCTCGGAAAGATGAACTGTGCTGAGGTTGAGCGACCTTAGTCTAAGGTAATTTTTTTTTAATGCTTTTCAAATTTCTTAAAATGGACACATTTTTCTTTTATAGAAGGATACAATGAGCATTATTTTAAAAAAAGAATTTAGAAGAGAGGCACGGGAATTGGGGATGACCAGCAGAGAAGGTCAGCTCTGGAGAGCCAGGCCTGGGCAAGCAGCGACTGCTTCAGGGCAGGTGGAGTTGAGTATATTCTTTTTGGATGGTAACATTGAGAGTTGAGGTGTCATCCAAGTACCAAAAATAAGTAATGCAGTGTGTGGAGAGAGCAAATGCGCGTTTGTTCACGGGTTTCCAGAACTGGAAGGTAATGTTGTTCTCTGAGGCTGTGAAAGGGTTTGTGAGCCTACAGAGCTGCTATCCACAGAGGTGCTAGAGGCCAATCATGGAAATAGAATACGAAGGTTTGATATTTACAGTGCTGCCAGCAGATGATACCCAAAGCATACACAGTTCTCTGGGGTCTGCATGGTATTTACTCACGCTATCCCAGGCTGTCAGGTAGAATTAATAACAGTTATGACTTAATATTGGAAGGAAGAAGGAATGAGCACATGAACATAGGGCCATTTGAGATGCAGGGTGGGGATCTATAAGTGGCTCGTTCAAACCCCGGCTGTGTTCTTTTTCTGCTACTTGGTAGCTGCCCCTCCTTGAACAAATGAATCAGGAAAATTAGGAATCAGGAATGTTGGAGGTGGTGGGGGTGGGAGCATACCTAATCTTCATGGAAACCATGCGTGTGTCCCCACTGTGCCCTGTCATGGCTGGGTGTCCAGCAGCCCCTGCAGTGCTTGCCTCTCCTGACAGCCCTGGGAGACCTTCACGGGTGGGCCCAGGTGATGGTGATGTGGTGCCACCCAGTGGCGGTTTTTAAGTCTGCAGCCCTGTTCCAGCTTCCTGGGTACCGGATAAATGGGGCCCACCTGTTTGGGGGGACAGGGGAATCAAAGGCTGTTAGTCTTGCTGGCCTTTGTAGAAGCACGTCCTAGCCTGTCCCCTACACACCTGCCTGTCTGGTGCTGTGGTGGTGGGGTCCCTCTCTGATCCCTGAACAGGGATAAGGGAGGGCAAGGGACCTGCCCACAAATGCCCAGGTCCTTTTGTGACCCACCTTTCAATTGTTCTGGCTTCCGTTGAACTTCCCCCCAGGAAGACACAGGAGAGGGGAAAGGGAGGGGGACTGAGGGTGGGAAACCTAAGGGACCCACTGGAGAATGGAGTTTGAGGTAGAGAAAGGTGACATGCTGAGTTCATTTACTTAATGCCCCCCCACCCCAACTCAACAATACCTGTTCTGCTGCACGTCTTCTTCTTTGCACTTAGTCACAGACTGATTGAGTCCCTGCCTTGATGGAGGTTTAGAACCAGTGCTGGAGAAAGACATGAGAACATGATTATTTCATTTTAGCAGTGATAAGAGATGGAGGAAGTGTGTGCTACAAGGACCTAGCTGGGTGGTGGTGAGTAGTCGTGGAAATGTCAGGGACAGACGCCTTAAGAAAAGGTACATAAGCTAAGACTGGAAAGATCAGCAAGGGTGTGACTTGGCAAACAGGTGGGGGGAACAGTTCCAGGTGGAGGGAACAGAACACGTGTATGCTTAGAGGCAAGAAGGAGAGCAGTGATTTCAAAGAACCCATTAGAAGCTGAGTAGGGCTGTAGTTTGCGAAATTAGCAAGTGTAGGGTGGATGGAAGATGAAGCCGGAGGTGTCTGCACAGGCCTATTGTAAGGAGTTTGGATTTTGTCCTAATAGTACTGGCAAGCCATTGAGCGGTTTCATAGTGGATCCAACCTGCTGAGGAAGTAGTACCCAGACTAGTCACAGGGCAGGGAGACAGGGTAAAGAAGACATGCAGGGGCGGGAGGGTGCTTGCTAAACCAGTTGTGAATGACCACCCCCGCCACCCCACCCCACCCCCTTCACCCCCCTGCAGTCTACCAAGGACTGCCTCATGTACCAACACCAGCCTCGGTCCATCTGTCCTCAGCTCACAGTGGCCTAGGAGGCCCAGGCGAGGTTAGGAAACCAGGCTGGGGTGTCACTTAAAAAAGGGAAGGAGAACCACTTTAAAATCATTGGTACAGGCAGTTAAAAAGAAAGAAACTTATTATGGACATTTGCAAACATTTATAAAAGTAGAAGAAATGCTATAATAAAGGACCATGGACCAATCATTTAACTCCAGCGACAATTCCGCCAGTCTTGTTTCATTTATATTCCCATTCCTTCCCCCGACTCCCACTAGATTATTTTAAAGCAAATTCCTGACATATTGTTTTAAATGTAAACATTTCCTAATGTATGTATTTCTAAAGGGGAAGACATAACCACAATACCATTAGCACACTTAAGAAAACATTAATTTAGTAATATCATTTAATATATATATATATAATCCATGTTCAAACTCCCCAATTGTCCTCAGAATGTCTTTTACAGCTGCTTTTCTCCCCAGTCCAGGATCCATTCAAGTTTCACACATGGATACGTTGGTTGCTGTATCTCTTTAGTTTCTCTCTCTCTCCTTTTGAAACATCTGTGTTGAGGTATGATTCACATAGCATATAATTCACCTGTTTAAATTGTACAGTGCAGTGGTTTTTAGTGTGGTCACAAAGTTGTGCCACCATCACAATCAATTCTGGGACATTTTCATCACCCCAAAAAGAATCCCCCTAAGCCTTAGGCAACACTAATCTACTTTCTGTCTATACGTTTGCCTTTTCTGGATATTTCATAAAATGGAATCATACCATATGTGGTCTTTTGTGTTTGGCTTCTTTCACGTAGTATAGTGTTTCAAGGTCCATTAATATTGTAGCATGTATCCGTCCTTCATTCCTTTTTTTTTTATAGCCAAATAATATTCCATTGCATGGATTTACTGTTTCATCTAAATTATCCTTTTAGTCTCTTTTAATCGAGACTATATTTTCTACCCATTTGTTCTTTTGTCTTTCCTCACATTGATGTTTTTGGGGAAGAGTCTAGGTCAGTTGTCTTGTAGAAGGACCTACATTCTTGGTCTAATTGTTTTCTTATGCAGGTTACACAGTTTTGCAGAGAATAGCTCCTGGGGCTGGTTGAGTACTTCCCATTATGTATGTGTGGAGACCCACACTCAGGGTTACCACCCTGCTGGCTGATGCTGAGGCTGAGCTCTCGGTTAACGTGGTGACGACCAGATTTCTCCTTTACCACGGGTACCTTTCCCCTCTGTCACTTCTCCATAATCTGTAGGCTGATAGGGTAAGACCACGCACATGCCCTGTTCCCTAACGGGCTTTTCACTCAGCACTTTGAGCATCATTGATGATTGTGGCCTGAATCCATTTTGACGTTTTGGTTTGCAAATGGTGATTTTCTAATTCCATATACATTTTTATTTGGCATTTTTTTTCGGTAAAGAAACGTTGCCCTCCCTGCCCTACCACCACTTTTGGAGTTAATCATTTGTAGTCATTTTTCATATTCATGCTCAAATTGTCCCAAATTAGGAAGGACTGACGCCCACACTTACCATTCCCCCTGCAATGTCATTACCTGCAACCCTATCCTGACCCCTGGGTCCTGCCTCATTCCACAGAGCCTTGGACACAGTGATTCCAAAGTAAGTGTTTGTGGATGATGGAGATCTTTTTTGACCCCTGCAGAGACACCTGGAAAACAAGAGATTGTCCCGGGTCTCAAAGTGGAGAGATGGCAGAGACAGAGAAGAGTTATTCCGGCTTGGGTTCCAGTATCCTCCTTTAATTGCCTTGTGACCCTGGACAAATAAGTTGGTCTCTGCCAGCTTCAGTTTCACCATGTGTAAAACGGACATGATGCCACCGACCTTGCTGGGGTTGTGAGGATTAAATGAGATGAGGTCACATGCCTACCCTGGTGTCTGCTGCCTAAGCAGAAGCATCCAGGGGCTCTCGCAGAGCTTGCCCCCTCCGGTAGTTACCCTCCTCATCCTTCCCCTTCTCATCACTGACAGCATCGGCATAGACTCGTGGGCTCTCAGCAGAGGTGCTGGAGCACTGGCTGCCCTTCCTGGTGTGCTGGAGTGGGAGCATGGTGGGGCTGGTGGTGATGTGTGTGAGTGACAGGGAGACTCCTGTAAACTGCAGAATCCATCCCAGAGGCTCTCTCTCTTCCCCCTTCTCCCTCCGGGGCTTGTACAGTTGACCCTTGAACAATGCGGGGATTAGGGGTGCCGACCCCCTGTGCAGTTAAATCCACGGATGACTTTTGACTCCCCCAAATTTAACTATACTCCCTCGGTAGCCATGGGGGATTGGTTCCAGGACCCCTTGTGGGTACCAAAATCCACAGATATGCAAGCCCCTTATATACAAGGCATGGATCAATGCATACAGCCCACTCTCTGCATCTCTGGATTCCCAGCCACGGATCGAATATATTGTTTTTAGTCCGCTGATGGTTGAATCCTATGATGTGAAACCTAGGATGCAAAGGACCGACTGTATCTTTAGTGAAAAAAATCCATGTATAAGTGGACCCAGTACAGTTGAAGCCCACGTTGTTTAAGGGTCAGCTGTATTTGCTTGGCCAGTGAGTGAACCTTTGAGAGAGCTCTGCACCGGTCTCGTCTCCTTGGAGAATGGGACCTGGGTTCATGCCATGCAGCGTCTGTCTGCCTTCCTCCAGGATTTGGCAAGTGCCCTGACTTTGGCAAGTGCCCTGGGGCAGAGCTGATAACTTGGGAGGTTCCAGTGTAGGTAAGCTGGATGAGCTGATGAGTTAAAAGCATTTACAGAAGCTGTACCTGGTCACAAGCATGACGTTGCCCCAGATCCTGTTAGGGCTGCTGGATGTAGGGAGCCTCTATGACATGACAGAACATAGATCAGTGTGTCTCCAAGGGAGGTCCCCAGACTCTTTATCAGAGGTGCTAGCTCCCCTGAGTCCTGCTGAATCAAAAGCTCTGGGAGGTGCAACCTGACTCGATTTAGGGCAAATTTCTCAGATAATTCTGAGACTCCAAAACTTGAGGACCATTGGTAACATAGTGAAAACAAGGCTCAAAGAAGTCCTATTAATTGGCACATTTTCTTGTCTGTGACATGGATGATCTATGAGGTCCTCTTTATCTAGAGCTCTTAGGACGTTGGTTTTCATTTGTTGACTCTACTTACCAGGCAAAGTAGGTCTAGGTGGGACTAAGGGCATGAGGAGACCCAGCAGGGACTCAGTCAAGCTCCCGGGGTTGCCTAATTAGCACATGGGGCTGTCCCCATCCCCAGACATTTTTCCTGCCCTGTGGAGCGGGGCTGTGTTAGCCTGGCGGGTGTGTGTGTGTGTGTGTGTGTGTGTGTGTGTGTGTGGCGGGGGTGGGGGGAAGGGTGCTAGGTCCCTGAGGTTCACTGGAGAAGTCCTTCCATGCTTTTCCTGGGCTTTTATCTATAAAGTCTTGACAGCCACTTCCTTGCATTCCACTAGAGGAAGAAGGATTCACAACAGCCACACAGTTTTCACAGGCGAACCTGCTTCCCAGGCCGTTGTGTGGCTCAGTTCAGGAGTGGACATCACCTGTGCTGCCTAAGGACCCTACTGAATCCCTCATGTAACTGCTACTAGTGGGACAATGCAGACCAGAACTGACCTTCCCCATTGGGTTCACAGGCTCTTATGACCAATATGGCATTTTCAGCTGGCCGTCCTTAATTTTCTGTGCCAGAACCATCCTGGGACTGGGGCAAGCTGCTGCTGAGGACCTGTGGGCTCCGAGGTCCTTGGGACAGTGGTTTTCTTGCCAGCGACAGGAAGACATAAAAAGGCAATCCAAAGTCTAAATGAAAGCTGAAATGCGCTCTTGGCTGAGGAATCCCTCCCTGCTTTCGGGGTTGGAGAGCAGGAGGCACAGAGGTGGCTGAGTGCCCCAGTGCGCATGACACACATATAGGGTTTGATGTGTCTGACCCGAGGGTTCAGATTAAGATGTCATGTTCTGAATCCTCAGTGGCAGGAGGTGGTGGCCGGCAATCTGCCTTAACTCTCTGCTCCCCAGTGGGTTCTGCAGGTTCAGGAAGCAAGCAGCAAGCAGAATCACTCACCAGCAGAGGGCAGCTGAGGGGTTAACTCCCATATCACAGATTGGGGACCGAGGAGGCCAGCCTGGTTTGGAGCAGTTCCCTCAGAGCCGGTGCTGGAGGCTTCCCCTACTTCGTTCGCCTTCAAGCTCCGCACAGGAGCAGCGTGCAGTCAGGGGAACTCCTGCCTGCCCTCTCCCAGAATATGGTGACTTAGGAGTTAACGGCAGGCTGAGCATCTCGAACTTCCTCAGCACGCGGCTTGTAACCAGTCCCACCCCCTTCAGGGAACCCGAATGAAAAAAAGAGTGTCCAATATGGAGAACAGCTTTGATGATGCTTCTTGTGTCTCTCCCCAGAACCTGGGATGCTCCTCACCAGGCAAAAAGCACAGCAAGGAAAACACCATCACGGTAAGTGCCTCCCACAGAGCGCTCACAGGTTGGGCGGCAAGCTGGGGCTTTCGGCCAGGGCTGTTGCCATGACAACGCGGACCAAGTGGGGATGCCCAGCCTGGAATCTGGGAAGTCCCGAAGCTTGGATGTAGCCGAGGTTACCTCCTGGACCCCCTCTTCTGTTGATCTCATATCTCACTTTTCTCTCTGGAGGAATGAGTGGAAGGATGGCAGAAGCCATTTTTGCAGGGCGGGCAGGAGTGGGTTGAGGGGGGTGGACTGTGCTCTGTGCAAGTGACGTGACGTGTAAATTATAGCCGCAGCAGTGTTGCTTTTGTACAAGGTAACTTCTGGAAGCTGTCAAAGTTAAAGGCAAGAGAAAGCACCCTAAGAATAGAGTTCTGGAAGTTCCCCAGAGGAGGCAGGCAGCTCCTGCCTAGACTGGCCACACTGCCTCCCAGGGCTCTTCCAAAAGGCCACCAAGTCCCCACGTGCAGGCTGAGAAGGACTCCTCCCCCCCCACCCCCCACACACACCCATCAGCCCTGTCCCTGGGGAAAGTGGGCACTGGACGTCAGTGTCCTCTCTAAGTGGGCGGATGAGCTGTCCAGCTGCTCAAACAGCCAAGGACGTGGACATGTGAGAAGTGTGGTCCTAGGCTTGCCATTTGGCCACAAGCACAGCAGAGCTGGGAATAGGGACTTGCTTGTTCGGGCTCCGTCACACGCAGTTCTGAGCATTTCTGGCCACCCCCACGGAGCTGAATCCAAGAGTGGGTGCACTTCCCTGGCTCATGCAGGCTGAAAATCCTGCTATGGAGGAAAAAGAGGGTTAAGCAAACGATGACAATGACAATAATTGCTGCCACTTTTGTGTGCATTTATTATGCACAAGTGGTATTCCGAGTGGCTCATTTAGCTCTCCTTTCACTGTGTGTGTAGTGTAGGTGATAGAACCGATGACATATGGTGATTATGAACCTGGGCTTTGAAGCCAAAGTGTCAGTTGCAGCACCTGTCAGCCGTTAACAACCTGGGGCAAGTTTCTCTGCCTTTTTGTGTCTCAGTGTCCACATCTATATAATGAGATTTCTGTGCCCTAGGGACAGTGTAAGGACTGAGTCTACACAGAAAGCACTTATAACAGAGGTGGCACACAGGAAATGCTCCATGCACACTCATTTTCTCTTCACCCTGTTTGCAGATGAGGAAACTGAGGCACAGAGCCACACCCCACCCAGGGCCACACAGCTGGGGACCATCAGGATTCCAGACCTGTGTTCCTTCCCCCCCACCCCCACCCCCCAGCAATACATCCGGTGGAAGTTGCCTCCTGAGGGCAGGCCAGGGTGACTCAGCCCCACGGGACAGGCTCAGCAGCAGCTTCCTTGTTTTACTGGAGCTGACGGGCCGGACAGGCCATGGGTAGACTTCCCGAGGGCACAATCCTCATCTTCAAATTGCCACAAAATGCCCCAGAGTGCTAGAGCAAAGCAGGAGCTTCCCAGAGTCCCCTGAAATAGGGGAAAGAGGGAGAAGAACATAAGGGGGGGGGGGCTGGTATGTTAGAATTAGAGGAGATAAGTGAAAAAGAAATGAAAAGTGAAACGCAGAGAGTGAGGCCTCCCAAAATTACCTGAAAGACCTTTGGTGATGGCCCAGGCCATCTTTGAACCAGAGCTGTGCCTTGTCTTTGAACCAGAGCTTCGGGCTCTGTCAGAGTGGGCCAAGTATGGCCCAGGATCTTCTCAGACAGCACACTTTGTCCATCTCTAGGTATCTTCCCTCTTCCTTACTGCTGACCGAAATCAGTGCTTCTCACTAGCTAGCCTGCAAAGTGTAGTCAGTATCTGAAGCCTCTGCGATACTTGTTTCAAATGCAGGATTCTTCAATGGACTCTCTGACGTATAGTCCATTGTCTCTGGGGCCGGGCTTGTGTGGTAACCAGTCCCCCCCAGGGTTTTAAGTAAGCACTCCAGCCCTGGGAAGTATTTGCTGTGGAAACTGAGCATGGGAGGGACTGGCCAACGGTAGAATGAGTGAGGGGCAGAGCCCCAGACTTGACCAAGGCCTGCTGGCTGCCCACCCAGGTGCCCCACGTCTCCAGGCTGGAGATGGGCTAAGACCTTTGTCTGCTGCCCTTTCCTTTCCACATGACACTGCTCACTGCGCCCAGCCCCTGCTTCTGGGTTCTGATCCTACAGAGCTGCTCTATAGTGTGATGCTGCAGGGCCACTTGGGGGAGGGAAGCAAGGAGTCCAGGCTCCCAGGAGGCTGGGGCACAGCTGACCACTCCAGCGTGTGGGGTTGGGGTGAGCACTTCCCACACTGTCTGATCCCATAGAAATTTGCGGGCCTAGGAAGGAAAGGGTGGTGCATCCAGGTGCCAGCCTGGGTCTTGGTGGGGCAAGGAGTGAGGACTGAGATTGACTCTGACACTCCAGCTTCTTCACCCCCCCCAGTGCCTGGAGCGAGGTTTGAAAGGACAGACAAGTGCAGTGGAGCTGTGGGCCTGGCTGGCAATGGAGGGAGCTGCTTGGTCAGAATGGTGGACGCTAATGGCAATTCACAGCTCTCGGCATAAACATGATATGTCCGAATTTAGACAATTCCTGAAAAATGACAACAAAGCCACTCAGCCATACTCCTGTCCTGGAAAGAGGAATCCAGGGACTGTTGTGGCCTGCTGGGGTCCCTGGAACCCTGTGTGAGAGTTCACGGGCTGGAAGGGTGTCCTTGGTGTCATTTCTTTCCTGCTTCATTCTACAGACCCAGCTCTGACATTTTCCTCTCCTGTGCCCTCCCAGATCAGCCTCCCTCCAGGAGAAAATTCAAGGCCTGCTTCGTTGTGAAACCATCTTCTCTTTGAACAGGCGGCTGGCCAAATAGGTGGGCGAGGAGCTGTGGCCTCTGCCCTCCAGCACAGCCTCTGTGCTGGTCTGGGGCCAAGACCTGGGTGGAAGGGGACGGGGCTGTGCTCAGGGCCGCCCCATGTCAGGCCCCTGGGGTGGGTCACACTTCTGTTCAGTGGCTCTCGTGCCATGGCCAGGTTTCTTAGTGGTGACTACAACCCCCGCGGAATTCCCCAAATTCTGGGGGGCAGACCTGTGATTCTGGCTGCCCCTCTGCAGGATGGCTCTGGAAGAACCTCAGCTGCACAGTGAGCACCATGCCATCTCGTTGGGAAGGGGGTGCATTTACTCCATTTATCTGAGGGTTAGAGCAAACAGAGCTGGTGTCAGAGTGACGATGCTGCTGGTTGCAGATGGTGATCTCAGGGCATGAGGGTGGGATTGGCTCCTGGAACTTTCCCTAAACAGTGCATAGCCTCCCTCTCCTGCCCCCTGTCAAGGATCCCTTCCAACTTGAGCCCCTGCCTTGGGTGGGGGCAAGACATGTGTCCTTGGGGTGGACGCCTCAGCATGTTGGAAAGGCAGTGTGACATGGGTTAAGTGCCAGATTGCCAGGCTGCAGACTCTAACTCCACCGCTACACACAAGCTGTGTGATCTTGTGTGAGTTACTTAACCTCTCTGTGCTCTAGTTTCCTCATCTGTACAATGGGGATAACAGTAAGCTGTGAGGATTAAATGAGGTAATACATGTGAAGCATTTAGAACAGAGGCTGGCACGTTATGAGCTCTTGTCAGAGCAGAAGGTGATTCCTTACCACGTCCCCTGTGATTGTCGGGTGGAGGATAGGGATCGGGGCTCTTGCTGTGCCCAGGAGGCCCTAGGAGAGGATAAGCTGTGTCCCAGAAGTGCAGAGGTGGTGGTAATCACCTGGACAGTGTCACTCAGGAGGGGATGGGAATCCATACGTGGAGGTTTCCATGGGGTAAGGCGTCTCCCACCTTCTCTTCCCTCTGGAGTTTGGAGCCATGCTGGATGGAGCCCAGGGTTGCCTCTCCGTTGCCCGCCCTTCTAATCCAGAGATGTGTGAGCCTTGACTTTGAGGCCTAAGGCCATAGAAGTACAGGGCAATGGTAAGAGTGGTGGCCCAGGAAACTGACTCTAGACCCTGCTGTGCCACTGTTTAGCTGCATGGTAGTGGACAAGGGACTTAACCTCTCAGTGCCTCAGTTTCCTTGTCTGTGCATGAGCTTGCACTAGGTCGTTGCAAGTGGACATTTCAGCTCTAAATGCTCAGGACATCAGCACACCCCACCGCTCTCACCATCCCGCTCCCCTGCCACAGCCTCTCTCTCCCCCAATTGAGCCCTCCACCCCCCACCGTGTTTCCTGTCCCAGTGAATTGAAGCACTCCTGTCCACCCAGTCAACTCAGGGGTTCTGAGCCTCAGCACTACTGACATTTGGGGTTGGATAACTGTCCTTAGTGAGGGGGTCTGTCCTGTGCAGTGTGGGATATTTACCACCGGATGCCAGTAGCAAATCCACCACCCACCCAGTTGTGACAAATGAAAATGTCTCCAGATTGACAAATGTCCCTGGGGTGGAGGAGACAAAGTCACCCCTGGTGGACAGTCATTGAGTTAACTTCATGGTGCTCTGCAGTCTGTCTGCAATGTCGACCCCACATTTTTCTGCTTGTCCACTTTACTGCACTGCTCTGAGCCACCTTCACACTTCCTGGTCGCTGCGGGGCCTCCCCGGTGGCTTAAGTCGGCTGCATTTGTCCTCCACACCAGCGGGAGTGCTCGCAACCCGCTCACATCACTCCCATGCCAGGTGCTTCTGTGGCTCCCACTCCTGCAAGACCCCCTCCTGCCTCAGTGTTGTCTGCTCTCTGACTCAGCCCCAGCCCACAGCAGCGCCCTCCATAACTGCGTAGTTCGTCCTCAGACCCCCAGGCTCTTTTATCCCTACAACACTCTTCACCTCCCACCCCGTACCCTCCCGACTGCCTCACCTAAATATTCTCTCCCAGCTTCCTCCCCTTCCTATAGCCTCAACACCCCATGCTTACCCCACTGGTTGATGTATCCCAAAGTATTGCAATTGCTTATTTACTTGTTTGCCTTCCTCATGAGGCTGTAAAACCACTAAAGGCAGTCATTGCACCAAGCCTCTTGCCTCCAGTCATTGCACCAAGAAACATCTACTGAGCACCCGTCAAGTGCTTGGCTGTGCCAGGTACTAGGGAAACAACAGGAACCGATGGTCTTCCTCCCCTCGTGGCACAGTCTGGCAAGGAAGAGATGCTAAATAAACAGTCACGAGAAGTGTAATTACACATGTGCGTGTGCAAAGTGCTGGGAAGATCTAGTGTAGTGCATGGCACCAAGTAGCCATTCAACGAATGTTTGCATGGAAAGTGGACGAGCAGGTATTCACTGGGTAGCTTGGGAGGTGAGGGATTGAGCTCTGCTGTCAGCTCTTCTGGATTCGTACTTAGCTTCTGTGACCCTCCATTTCCTCATATAAAATGAGGCCAGTGTTACCCAGCGCATGGGGTTGCTGGGAAGATGAAGTGAGAATGCATGCAAAACTCTTGGCAGGGTGCCTGAGGAAGGGCTGCCCGGGAATTCCACCCATCTTTACAACCACCTCCTGGAAGGCAGCAAGGTGTAGTTCTCGAGGTGACCACCAGGGGGTGCCAGGCTCTGTGAGGATTCTGGGAAATCCCTGTGGGAGACCTGGGAGTGAGAGATCCCCCAACCGTAGTCCATAGAGGTAAGGACAGTTACTCTGGGGCCCTGCTTAGGCCATCCAAGGGCCAATATTCTCACAAAGTGGCATAAGCCACAAGGGGGATGAAGCATTATCTTCTCCCATCCCCTCTCCCCCAACCCAACTAGCTCTCCTTCAGTGGTTGGTACTGGGCCACTTGCAGGACCCCTTGCCTTGGAGACCCCCTGACAGGTCACTTATACCACGCTGAGTGCCTTCGACCTCCTAGTTCCATGATTCTCAATGCCTAATGTCATAGTTAATTTATCATTAAGTTCGGTTGCAATTTTCATGGACGACATTATTAAGCCAAATAAAGATGGACTGTGATCACCATTTTTTGTTGAAACAAGACTAGCTGGAACATGAAATGAAGACTGTGAAACTTTGGAATCCGTCCCTTATTTCCGTGATTGCTGCAAACGAGCCCCATGCCACAGTGGGTCATCAGAGCCCCGAAGGAGACTCACCTCTGGACATACTTTGGGGTGTCAGCCCGAAAAGCGGGGTTGGGAGACCATTGCCTGATGTCAGTGTTTGAGAGGAGGGGCCTCCTTTCCTTGGCTAGACTTCTCCAATGTTCTCCTCGCAGGACTGTACCCAGGGCAGCCCGGAGGCCTCGATTTACCTCCAGCTGCCCTCAGGCCCCTGAACCAGAGGTCGTGGCTAAGGGCCATGGGCCTGAATCAGCTGTCAGAGGAGTTGGTTTGACTTACACAGACAGCCTTATTGTTGACATTGTTACAGTTCTTAACTTTGAATTAATTTGCCAACATTTCAAAATTGAGACACTTCACATAAAAATGCCAATCTTTCGCTTCTCTTGTGTTATCACCTAACCTGACAACATCAGACTCCTCATTCTGACTTGATAACAGGTGGTGGGAGCTAAGAGGAATCTGCCCCTTAGATGGATCTCCATACACCCCCACCCCTTCCCGAAGCAGAAGCTGGTCACCCTCCCCACGCTCGAGCTGCCGTTTCTGTGACACGCAAGCACCTCACTTGTTGCATGAACTGCCTGGCATTGGAGTTTGTGGCCTCTGTCCAAAACTGGGGGTTTTTTCTGCACTGTTCTTGCCTTGACCACATGATGGCTCCTACTTCAGCAGATGCTGAGGCTGCGATGAAGGGTTAAAGACTGACAGGGCTCAGGCCTTGCCTCCCTGAGGCTCTGCGGCTTCCACAAAGAACCAAATTATCCAGCTCCATAGGAGGGGATCGGGGCTTGAAGTGACATCCTCAGGAGCAGTGGCAAAGGCACTTCCACCAAGCGGTGAAAACCAGGGGTACCAGGAACATGCTCAGGAAGAAAAGTCTGAGACAGATCCTACAGATTTCTACACTGCACTCTTCTGGGCTAGGGCCAGCCCCCAAAGTGCACATGGATTATAATTTTAACCACTTTTTGTTCATAGAATACATTATGAAATAAAATGCACAAAGTAACCCTGTCACCCTGACCCTGAGCCACATAATTCCTTTCCTTGGAAGCAAATGATATTGTCAGCTTCCAGAAGTATTCTGTATGTAAATAACCAAATGTGTATGCATCCCCCCCTTTTTTACACAAATGGTGGCGTACAGTAAGTACTGTTGTACACCTTGCTCCCGCCCTTCCCCCTTAGTCTGTCCTGACACACCTTTCTTATCCATCCATAAGAACTTTGTTGCTGTGTCTATCACCATGGGTACAATTTCCATAGGTGCCTGTCTCGTTCTTTGTTTAACCATTCCCCAGCTGATGGACAGTGGAGTTATGTCCAGCCTTATGCTACTACCAACAGTGCTGTGTGGTGAAGAACCGTGCCCATATGTCACTGCACACATGTGCAGATATATCTGTAGGCTAGACTCTTGGGAGTATAAGCACTGGGTCAGAGGTTGTGGGTGTTTACAATTTTGATGGATCCGGTTATTCCGCCCTCCAGAGGGTTTGTACCAAAGCCAGCCCCTGTGGGGCGGGTGTGAGTGCCGGTTGCCCCTCATTTGAAATGTTGGCTGCTGGAGCCTCTCAGGATCCCAGTGCATGTTCTATCAAGCAGATCCTGAAGGGAGGCCTGGTAGTGCTGCATCCAGGAGCAAAACCTTCCCAGCTTCTCCCAACCCTCCAGCCAAGTCATTTTCTTTCCTGTTCTGTGCCCTACAGATAAACTGTGTGACATTCCCTCATCCAGACACAATGCCAGAGCAGCAACTGCTGAAACCAACTGAGTGGAGCTATTGTGACTATTTCTGGGTAAGTGGTGCCTCGATTTCCCCCACACTGTGGCCCCAAGGCCCAGAAGTCAATACTCAGGAGGGGCATGAAGGGCCACAAGGTCAAAGAAGGCAGGGGCCTCTCGTGGCCCCTAAAGGGCTGGCAGTAGATTTAGCATCCGAGGCAGGAACTTAAGACCCTCTTGGAGTCCAGATCATTCCATAAATCTGAGAATTTCTAGGGTTTTCATTCGTGGCAACAGAGAAACCCCAGCCAGAAAGCAGGTAAGCTGGAGGGTCATGTTTTTTGCTGCTCAGTGAAGGCAGGAGACTAGAATCAGCTTCAGTAAAGGAATCTGAGCTCCAGACCTGCTCTGTCACTCTTGTACGTGACCTGGGACAAGGGCTTCACCTACTGGCGCTGCCCCCCCCCTCCCCCCCCCCGCCGTTTCCATCAAAATTGAGGAGGCTGGGCACAAGGAGAGCTCCTGCTTTAACAACTCTGTGGTTTCAGAACTTTTGCATATTGTTTAATGGGTACAGAGCTGCAGTTTTGCAAGATAAAAAAAGTTCTGGAGCTGTGGTGGTGATGGTTGTGCTGCAATGCGAACGTGCTTAATTCCACTGAAGTGCACACTTAAAAATGGTTAAGATGGTAAATTTTGTTATGAGCATTTTTCCACAATTAAATAAATATCTTTTGACAAACGCATAGTTCACCTCCTCAGAAACCCTGGGAAGAGTCCTGGGCATTTGCATTTTAAAGTCAGCATGACTTTCAAAATGATGTTGCCCATTCTGGAATCAGATAGTGGTGATGGTCGCACAACCTTGTCAGTACATTGAAAACCACTGACCTGTATACACTTAAAACAAAACAAAACAAAAACACAAAAAACCTTTTGCAAAGACCCTGAAGAACATAAATAAATAAAATAAAAATGTTTTTTCACCACTATTTAGAATGGATCCTCTACACTTTTAAAATTTGCTAACCAAGTATTACCCTAGGTAAAAGTGCTTCTTTCTTTCTACCAAATCACTTGTGCTTTAGAAGACATTCAATGATTCCTGTTGCCTCCTAGCAGGGCCAGTTCCTGTCAGCCCAGCTGTGTTTCTTTGGCCCAGCTGTGTTTCTTCCAGATCCTCTGAGATCTGTGCAGAGGCAGCAAATATTATAAATAGGGCTCTGGCTTTGGCATCTGACAGACCTGGTGAGGGGTGAGCTCAGAAGTGAGGGTGAGCAGGGCTTAGAGTGTGCAAGACTTCGCGAGCCCTGCTCTGCTGACACAGCCATTGGAGCCCATTGCTTCAGGCTGCTTTTTCCCAGGGTGGATGACTTGCTCGGCGTATCCATCCTCTGTGGGGGAAGGTGGGGCTCAGTATTTTGGATCATTTTTCTTTTGCTTTTTAATCAAGATGTAGCATTCATTCGTAGCACAAATCCTAAAGGTACTTGGAGAAACTTTTAAATGGCCAGAGCAGCCCCATTGTGACATGGTGTACCCCATATGGTGGTGATTTCCCTGTCACGAGAGGTATTACAGTGTGGCTCAGAGGCCTTGGGTCAGGGCAGCTGAGGAAAGGATCCCTCGTTGGGAGGGAGCTGGGAGGGCCCATAAAACCTTCATCTACTTGACAATGGTAAGTGGGGTTCTCTCCAGGCATCAGCAACCCCTTACCATTCCCTTCCTAAAATGTCTGTTCTGGAAGGGATCTTGAGTATACAACTCACTCCTATCTCAAGGGTGAGGGTGGGGGTGGGGGTGGGAGGACACAGCCTAGGATTGGAAGGACCTGACCTTGTCACCCAGTGGCTGAGCTGACCCTGGGTCAGGATTCTCACTGACACACCTACATTCCTCTGGGATGTCAAAGGACATTGTTTTGACTCCTTCCATTAAGTATCAAAGCATTTGACCCTGGATTCCTGGTGGGGAATGGCTGTGATGGAAGAGGTGCCAGCCAGGGCCTGGGGAGGCTCTGAGACTTGTTCTCCAGCAGCCATGGCTGTGAGGGCAGATGCCAAATGTCATGCTGGGGGTGCCAGGCAGGAGGTGGGGCAGGGGGAGAGCAGGAAAGAGGTAGGCAAACATCCTTGAGGAAGTACAGCCAAAACAAAGCCAAAGCACTTAATTTTGAAAATTTAAGAGTCTTTGCTTGCAAAATGAATTGGATACTAAGTTTCCATTTTATTGACTTGGCCATCTTCTCTGACTCCTGATTTTTATTGAAAAATACCTAAGAGTAGATACTATTTATTGAGTACTTAATATATGCTGAGCACCGTGCTAAGCCGTTTTCACATGTCATTTATCCCAAAGTGACCATATGCAGTAGGTGCCATCATTTCTCCAGTTTCACAGATGAAGCAACTCAGTCTTGGAGTGAGTGAAGAACTTGCCTGAGGTCCCCCAGCTGGGATGTCAAGCCTGGCAGCCTGCCCTTTTCCACTCTGGCTTCCCTTCCATCCAGTTTCTCCCCAGAAGCCACTGTGATCTTTTATGAATGTGCCTTGGAGGATGTCACTTCCTGGCCGGTGCAAGAAGTTAACAGGAAATGGGATGGCACAGGGTTAGGGGCACGTGTCCCCAAGGTCACAGACTGTGCCAGCTTACAGTCAGGATGCCAAGACTCCCCAGAGGGTCCAGCCGGCCACAGCAGCTGCCTGGTTGAAAGTAATAGGACATTGGGGATCAGAAAGTAAAAGGACCTGTGGTCTTGGCCACATGCCCTTCCTCCCTCCTCTTCTTTGAGCCAAGACTGGGCGCCCATCCTCCCTCTCAGGCTGAGGTCGGAGTTACCAGGCGCATTAGGGGCCCTTCTGGGGTCTGTCTTCCCTATCCTCCATTCCCCATGGCTCTAGCCATCACCTACTCTTTCATGCTTCTGTTTCCTTTCTAGGCTGATAAGAAGGACCCTCAAGGCAACGGTACAGTGGCTGGGTTTGAACTGCTGCTTCAGAAACAACTGAAGGGCAAACAGATGCAGAAGGAGATGTCAGAATTCATCCGGGAGAGGTGAGGCCTGGGCCCTCCCAGTTCCGGGACGGGTGGCACACCCACGCTGGCCCCTTTGCCCGAGAGGAGTCAGCATCGGGAATGAGCACTGCTCACCCAGGACTGGGCTTGGGTAGCACCACAGGGAGCGTGAGACTGGAGTCACAGACTCATGGCCCTCAGGACACATCTGGCCAGCAAATGTGTTGCTTTGGCCGATACAGCGTTTTTAAAGATTTGAACCAACATTTTTTTTTAATTGGTAGTTTTTTACATTAAAATCTGGATATCTAGCATCTCTGGAGAAAGCAATAAGTCCGGGAACAGTGGCTCTGCATCCCTCACAAAACAGTTGGCTGGAGCTGAGGAGTAGCGGCCCCTGGAGAGGGAGCATGTGTTCCCAGGTTGCCACAGTCCCCACCATTCCCTACTGTCTCCCCACACAGACTGCTTGGCTCCTATACTTACCTCCGGGGCCCTCACTGGAAGCACTGTTCCTTATCATAACAAAAAAGGAGAATGTTACCTTTCAGTTCATCATTGAACCAAAACTGTGTCCCGGGCCTAGGCGTACAGAACCCCCGACCCTGCCAATCCCATCCCTGCCTCAAGGTGCTCAGTCTAATGGGAGAGTTAGAGAAGGTGATTATGATAAGTGCAGGGATTATAATAGTGGTTTATATGAACATAGATGAAGAGATAAGAAGTTCAGCCTGATCGAAATAGGAAAAGCTACGAGAGAAGAAGTTCCTTTTCTACGTCCTTCTCTCCAAGTTCGGAGAACCCGTTAAGCACACACTGACATACCCACACACCTGCATCTCTACCACCCCCAGATGCACCTACCCTGCCCCCCCAAAAGTGTGCACTCGTGTGTATACACAACTTTCTACCTGGAGTTCCAGAGCACACTGGAAATATTTATAGCAAATTGCAATATATTTAAAAATACTTCTTTTTTAGTTGTAACAACAATAATCAAGTTATAATTATTTGGCCTTAAAGCATCTCTTTTCCTTAAGAGGCCCATTTTCTATTTATGTAATGAAATCTTTATGACCCATTAAACAGGTAGGGAATTGAGAGGTTATATAGCTCAGGTGCAAGAAAACCGTAGTATCAAACAGGCCACTAGGAAAATGGTTGTTTGTGAAAGCCGAAGTTTGAACACATTTATGGTTTATGCTTTCATAAAAATGTCATGTTTGCAAATAAATGGAACTCTGGTCTTCTGTAAGAAGTGCAGGCTCCTGCAGTTTTTCTCAGTCCACTTGGGATCTCAGACGGAGAGCCTTTCAGAGCCGGGAGAGGCAAGAGCTGAGGTTCAGAGTGGGGAGCGTGCCAGGCCAGGGGGCAGGTATCTGGTGGTTTCTGGGGCCTCAGCATAAGGAAGCCAGGCAGAGGGGGAGGTGATGCAGGCCCTGGCTCTGGAGGTGACGCCCTGGGAGCATACCATGCCTGATACGTGTGGTTGGCACTGTGGAGCCCTTGGAGGTTTGAAGTTCAGAGTGTGACATGGTTAGATCCGCTTTCCAGAGAGATCTCTTGGCCATAGGCTGGAGACTTCAGGCTGGCTGTCCCTGTCATCCTGAGGACGTTGGGGGCTCAAGGCAGAGTGAATGAAGAAGAAGCAATGGAGGCAGGAGATAGACACGGGAGGACCTAGAGACCAGCCAGAGATGATATTGAAAGCAAAGCAGAGAAGGACAAGGTTGCGGATCTCTCAGTGAAATAATTATTTGTGGGCTAAATCGTGAAATAATTATTACTCAAAATGCTGCCATGGGGCTTGGTCAGGCTGCCATCTCTACATCATCACCCCCCTTGGGCAGCAGCTTCTGAGCGGCCGGGAAGCAGATGCTGTAGCTCCGGGAGAGACTCTGCATATTTACTATTTGCCAAGTGATGGACCAAGGGCTTTCTGAGGCCGGCTCTGATGTCACAAGGACAGCTCCTCCATGTCCCACAAGGCCCCTGAGGCAGCGGACAATACCCCTGACAACACATTGAACACAGATGTGCCAGATAATACAGAACACTCCCCGAGAGTTGCCTTGAAAGTGTGTCAAGGGCCTGCCTGCTGGAAGCAAAATCCAAGGCAACTTCCCTCTCTGGGGAGATTGGTTTCCATGGAAATACTTGTGCCCTGCAGGCTTGACACTTAGAGGCATTGCGGGGCTGGGAGACCTAGGGAAAGGTTCTATTTCTGCTTCTGAGGGGCCGACACCACCTTGGAGCATCTAAACCCAGAGCACTGGGGCTGGAAGGGAGTGGAAGACAGCCCTGCGTGTCCCTGTGTCCCTGTGGTCCAGCACAAGTTATATTCATTTCAGGGTCTCCCATGTGTCCAGCTCTGTGTTAGGAGCTATGCAAATGACAGCTCATCTTCACAGCCTAGAGAGATCAGTGAGACTATCCCATTTGCAGTTGAGGAGAGGGAGGTTCAGACAATTTTGTTCATTCATTCATTCATTCATTCATTCAACAAATATTTATTAAGTACTCACCATGTGTCAGACAGACAGGCAAGAACCACATACTCTCAGAGCTTATGGTTCAATGCGTTCCTTTACACAGTTAATAAGTGGCAGGGCTGCAGGTCAGACCCACAGTCTAGCACTGGAGAGCTGACGTGTTGGCGTTTCTCCCTTTGCAGGATAAAGATTGAAGAAGACTATGCCAAGAACTTAGCTAAGCTTTCTCAGAACTCCTTGGCCGCACAGGAAGAAGGGTGAGTGGGGAGGACAGCGAGGGGAGTGGGGAGGAAGAAGGGACACTCAGGAGGGGGGATTCCTTTTCACCAAGCACTGCTTACTGCCATGGCCCCGTGGTGGGGAAGTCTCCACAGGCCTGGCCCAAGGTGGGCGGCCATGACTCCGCATGTGGGCATGTATGCTCAGGGTTGGCACATCCACACTGTCGTCTCTCTCATGGCCAGGGGCCTCATGCCATATGCTGGAGTATGTCAGGACCCCTCTGCCCTGTCCCCTGGTAGCTGGGCACCAGCCCTCAGACAGCCACTCCCACTCTCCTTTCTCTGAGGGCTGGCTGGTAGGAAACGGTGTGAGAGGATTCTGCACCTGGCCCCTTCTTTAGCATTCTCTGCTATGGGCCAGAGGCCTAGGCTCCCCTACCCCTCTAGTGGTGACATTCCAGACCTTGGGTGGGCGCTGGGCTGGGAGAGCCCCACCCCGCCAGCCACAGAAGGATCCCTAATGGAGGGAAGACTGCAGCCATCTCTGTTCTGTCTTGTTAACCAAGTTTCAGCCTGCTGGTGTGAACGTAAAATGGTGCAGCTACTGTAGAAAGCAGTTTGGCAGTGCCTCAAAAAACTAAACATAGAATGACTGTATGACCCAGCAATTCCACACATAGGTTTATACCCAAAAGAATTGAAAACGGATACTCAAACAAATAAATGTGCACAAATGTTCCGAGCAGCTCGATTCACAATAGCCAAAAGGTAGAAACAACCCAAATGTCCATCAAGGGATAACTGGATACAGAAATTGTGCTGTATCCACATTGGCTGTGAGGATGTGTGATGGCATAGTATTCATCCCTGAAAAGGAATGAGGTACCCATCCATGCTACATGTGGATGAAGTGAAAGGGGCAAGACACAAAGGTTGCATATTGTATGATTCCATTTATGTGAAACGTCCAGAATAGATAGATCTGTAGAGACGGAATGAAGATTTGTGGCAGCCTGGGGTTGAAGGAAAAGAGGGATTTGGGTGGTGGTGGGGGTGGTAACTGCTTAACGGTCATGGGGTTTCTTTTGGTGGGGGTATGTGTTCCTCTACCTGGGCTGCTGTAACAGTGCCATAGACTGGGTGGTGGCTGAAACAACAGAAGTTTAACTTCTCACATTTCTAGAGGCTGGGCGTCCAAGATCAAGCTGCCAGCAGGGTAGGTGTCTGGTGAGAATGCTCCTTTTGCGTTGCAGGCAGCCTCCTTCTCGCCATGGCCTTTCCTTTCTTTGCTAAATAGAGAGAGCAAGGTCTCCAGAGTCTCCTTATAAGGACACGAATCCTTTCGGATCAGGGCCCTACCCTTATGACCTCATTTAACCTTAATTACTGTTATAGAGGGCCCATCTCCAAATAACAGTCACATTGGGGGGTTAGGGCTTCAACGTAGGAATTTGGGCAGGATACAAACATTCAGTCCATAACAGGGTGATAAAAATAGTTCAGAAGTAGATAGAAGTGGTGGTTGCACAACATGGTGAATGTACTAAATGCCACTCGATTGTTCTCATTCAAATGATTGATTTTATGTTATGTGAATTTCACCTTTATAATAAAAGCCAAGGCTCCAGAAGTTAGAGCTGGAAGGTCCCCGAGGTCCTCTGTCTAGTCCGACCCCCCTCCAGTGCAATGTCTGAACCCCTCTTGTGAGGAGAAGTGAGCCCCAGAGGAAGGAAGACATTCTGTTGTGGGATGGCTGTGGTTGTCAGAGGGCTGTGATGTTAAACAAGTCCAGATCTGCGTGCATGGCTTGACATCTCTCAGGGGACAGGGCTTTGCCAACCAAATGAGGCTTTGATTAAGGCCTCTGCATGGGCTTGCTGTGCAGCCAACAGGCCTCCTCTGAATGGTTTTCACCAACCCACTGGCCACAGGCCACAGGGTGGCCCTGCAGGGCCAGTGTCTTCTTCCACGGACGTAAATGAGGTTACCTCCGGCCCCCTTCTGCTCCATGCACTGGGCCTGAGACAGGGCAGGAAGGGGGCTCGTGGCGGAGTCACCCCTCCCACTTGGGCCGGGCGCTTTTCTAGGTATCGCCATGCCTTGTGACTGCAGTGCTGCCCCAGCGTCTTCCTGCTTCCAACTCCTCGGCCTAGGCTGCTGCCAAGGACAGTCCGTCCTGCCAACATGCATAGCATATGTTCCCAGCAGAACGAGTCGGGCCTGTACCACCAAGCTGTACACACATATACCTACAAACACGGGGCAACTCAACACACTCACATCCGTGTGTAACACTCACCTCCAACACGGGCACAAACACATGCCCCGTTGCCATTGCACTCACACACTAACCCCACGCACACTCTTCCTTCCAGCAGGCACTGTTGGGATGTGTGTGTGTGGGGGGGGAGGGTGAATACATGGGTCCCCTATTCACAATGTGCTGCAATGCCGTTTTGCATTTATACACAGCTTTCAACATTAGCCCGGTCCACCTTGAAACTAAGCGCAGTGCTGGAGCCTAGAAATTTGGGGCAGCCTAGGAAGGTGCTGATGGGGAGACTTGAGCTGCTTTTGCAACTCGAGTGCTGTGTCCAAATTAGATTCCATAGGATATGTGCACATTGGTAAATAAAAAGAATCAGGTTATTTATTTTGCCTTCAATTTTTCTCTCCTGTGTGGAAACGAAATGGGATTTTGGTCTTTTCTGGTTGGTAATTGTGACGGTGACATGCATTCTGATCTGGCATGCCTCAGACTCTTGATTGGAATAGAACTATATCTCAGATTTCATTTATTTTCATTAACTCATCAAATGAAAAAATCTCTCTTCAAATGGAAGAATTTCTAAATTGCCTTTTTTCTAAATTGTCATGTGGCTCCAAGGGGACAGGAATATTGGGGGCCGGGGCCGGGAGGGTTTGCATGGATATATTAGCTCAGACAGGCTAGTTGATTGATGTCCTTACATCTGTGAATGCCTAGCCTAGAGGTGGGGCTGAGGGCATTGTCCTAAGTGTGTAACTGCTTCCTTCTGTCCTCCCAATAGCCCTCAGATGACATTCCCAGGCCACTACAATAGTCACTGGGCCACTTAATGACCACATGCTCTGCTGATGGTGGACTTGCAAATTCTCGGTCCTACCCGGGGCCTTTTGGCTTGTGGGCTTTTATTTCACCTTTGCAGGCTCATATGTATAGCTCAGCTGCAGGGATGAACCCCTCTCCATCACCCTTTTATCAAGTCCCCACTCCTCCTAAGACTGTTTCTGTATGCTGTGTATAGCGTTGACTTTCACTTCAGGTCTGTGACCCATCTTGTGATAATCTGTGTATGGCATGAGGTCAAGGTGAAGATTCCTTGTGTTCTCTATGGATATACAGTTGTGTCGGCACCATTTGTTAAAAGACTGTCCATCCTACGTTGAGATAATTTGGCATCCGTGTTGCACTTCAATCACCCGCTCCTGTGAGTCTGTTTCTGGACCTGTTCCCATATCTATATGACGACCATGTCTGATTCTACCCCCTCCTTCCCCTGTCCTGGACATCCTACCCACCTGCCAAAACAGGTGATGAGCCAGGCCACCCAGAGCTGCCATAGCACAGTTCCCTGAAACTCAGACCCTTGAGGCCGAGACACATGTCAGCAGCTTGGGTTGCTCCGTTTATCACTCCATCTCTTCTCTGGTGGGCTCCCCAGCCGGGATCACCCGAGGGGAACTTTCTTTGCTTCCAGACTCTGAGATAAAATCCGTCAGTCATTTCCCATAAACACCCACCTCAGCCTGAGCCAGCACCACAACCAGACAGGCCTGGACTGTGATCAAAGGGATCCGTTATGTTCTGTTGGGTAATTCTCAACTGCTGGCTTCTCTGCTTGAGACTCAGAAGCCTCACAGCATGCTATCTTTTAATCAGCTTTTGCCACTGGAGTTTAATGAATTCTCCGGAGGAAGTGGCTTTTTGATGAAGTGAAGTCAACTGAACATTCAGGGTGGAGTGGTCTGGAACAAGGTCTCAGGGGGATCATTTGGGATGTTGGCAAAGTTAAACAGTTGTAAATAACAACAGTATGTCCTGGGGGCCTACATTCCAAAGTCCTGGGGACTTCAGGAGATAGTTTCTGCTTGAAGCATCTTGCAGTGAAAGTGATTGAGCTTAGAGGACTGCCATTTTCTAGTAAGCTGTGTGCAACACGAGGGCTCACAATCCAGAATCAGTACCAGTGGAGGGCCACAATCCTGCTGATGAGGATGGAGAGCCTTCTCTGCTGTGTGGGCATCCCTAGGAGGCCCCTAGACCCAAATGGTCCTCCTTTGCCCCCTGCCCACCCTGGCAACGTCAGGCTGTTGGAGGTTTGCCTGCAAACAGGGCTGTGTGGTACTTTCCATTTGACAAGGCTGTTCCCCAAGAAGGCACCTGTCCCCTCTCCATGATTTACCAGCAGGCGTTTGTGCCCCTTGTCAACAAACCAGGGAGGGGCGATGGGGAGAGTGGTTGGCTAGGTACCACGGCCCTCACTGCAGCTGCATCCCGCCTTCCTTGCATCTCCCCAGTCCTGCATTTCTGGGTATTTCCCTAGCTCCTCGGCTGTCTGCTACAGTCTGTTCCCTCAGCTCGGTTTGGGATGGCTCATCTGGCCCATGGGTTGAAATGCAATGCTCAAGTTTGCTTTGTGCCTGGCCTCTGCCTCATGCAAACCCATGGTCTCGGGTATTATGTGCGTCCCCAAGACTCAGGGTCGAGAGCCACTGTCCCGCCTCAGGAAGGGCTGTGGTGTCAGACATAATGTCGCTGTGGCTGTCTCCGAGTCTGACATTCTCCTTCGTGTTGCAGCTCCCTGGGAGAAGCATGGGCACAGGTGAAGAAGAGCCTTGCAGATGAGGCAGAAGTTCATCTCAAGTTCTCTGCCAAGGTAACCCCTCCCCACGGCCTGTCTGGGTTGGTCTTAAACAAGGTGTGCTGTTAAATGTGGAACAGCTGTCCTCTCAATGTATAGTGTTGGCCAATTGCTGTGACGGTAAATTTCAAGAGTCAGGAATCTATGCACAGTAGCACACTATTGGACAATGTTTCCACCACACCAATACAATAGTATCAATAACCAGAAATATCCACCAAGAGCATGGATGTTAGCAAAATGTAGTTAGGAAGTGATGCATGCTGAGTATTTAGTACCCTTGTTTTTAACGTAATGTATTAATTGAAAATTTAGGTCCGTTAATTTTTAATACTGGCTATCTTTAGCAACCAGCTCACACAATTCCTACAAATTTAACACTCGGCTCTGGTGAGCCAGTACAAGCTGCCCCAGCATACCTCTGTGAGATGAGGGTGGATTCCCCCGCAGCTCCTCAGGTGGGCTTTTGAGTGATAAAAACCTGCCATCATGTTGCGCGGGTTTTGAAAGAATGTACTTCATGTTCTGCTGCTTCTTGGTATCAGGAGAGACTAGACTACGCCAAAGAGAGATTTGTTTTGCTTTGTTACAAAATTTCAGACTAGGTAACTGACCCTTCTTTCATTTGGTTCTCAAGACTCTAGCACTATGGCTTTGAGGACAGTGATGTTTCTGTCCTGTTCACTCTGCCCTCAGCACTCAGGGTGGTGCCTGGTACATGGTGGATTATCAGTAAATATTTTCTGAAGTAATGCATGAATGGGACCCTCTGACTATCTCCTCTTGGCCCCCTACTCTTTTCAGGCCTATTTTCTCTCAAGATTTCTCCATGTTTCCAAATGACCTTTCCCTACTCCCTGGCTCATATCTACCAATTCCCTCAGGCTCTTAGCTACTTTTCAGGGGAAAAATAAACCAGGTATCTAAATGAAATAATTCACACTAAAGTGTGCAGGATGTGGGGCTACCCACTAGCATGCTTACCTTTTAAGGAAGAGACACCCCTGAGAGCGGCTCCATTTCCGGTGACCTTTGCTTCCGGGTGCCCACACTCTTCCCTCCACCCTCCCACCATCACCAATAAGACACGACAGCCTGAGCGGGCACTTGGACAAAGTGCTTAACCTCTCCAAGCCCCCATTTTTCAATTAGGAGGCACACTACCTCCTTTACTGTTTGCAGGTAGTATCCCCCCAAAGATGGCTGCTCCTTCTTGGGGCTTCCACACTCAATGCTCACAGGTTCTGTCTCTTTTCTAGTACTTTCCCCAGGGCATTTGCAAAGCTGGGCTTTGGGATCCCCACGGAATGTGTTCTGTTGGAGGACAGGAGTCTGGCTTTGTACCAGGCCTCCCCACACCCCCTCATTATGATTCCCTGTACACAGAAGGCAGAATGAATGACTTCAATGGCTGAGACACGTGAAGGAGTTTTATAAGGAGCTGGGATGGAAGGAAGGAACAGTGCTATTACCATCTCCCCACTTCTAAAGGATGTTAGTGCCCAAAGAGTGAGTTGATACCCAGAGAGGTGTGAGTGAGAATTCCTGGCTCACAAATAGCGCACTAACCTCTAATACAAGCACTTCTCAAGGAAATTGCCACTCACGCTCTGGTAGAGAAGCTCTGAATTAGGCTCTTTTCTGCCTCGCACACAGAGCAGCAAGTTATTTTTAAGCTGCAGATCATGGGTAGAGTACCCTCGGGGTCTCCCTTCCATCCTAGCCCTCGGCAGCTCTGTCCTCTGCAAGGTAGAAACCTCCATGACTGGGGAGATGAATGGGAAGGCTGCCATTGTGCTGGGTGGGGCTGGGAGCCCGGTCTGCATGAGCCCCTGAAAGGGCTCCTGCTGGGTCCCCAGGAATCCTGATGGCATTTACCTTCCATCAGTAGGACCCTTGGTTCTAGATGGTTTATAGAGCACCCAGGTGACAAAACATGCTCCAGTGCTCTCTTTTCCTCTACTATTTCCTGTCACTATTACTCCTGCACCAACACTTCTGGCCACCAAACAGTTTTCCCCACACTGATCAATTCTGACACCAGCTGGGTGTCCTGCAATATAATTCAATTGTGACACTAACAGCCTGGAGTCAGCACAGACCCCACAGGTTAAGGGCTCAGCCCCACAAGACTGCCCCCCACTTCAGATGCCAGTGGCGAGTCGTGGGTCCCCAGGTTACCTACCTTTCTGTTGACTTAGCTACAAATTGGGGGTTCTCACAGCCCCCTTTCTCAGGTTTCATAATTTGTAAGAATGACTCAGGAACTCAGGAAACACTTAGGTTTGCTGGTTTGTTATCTATTAAAGGATACGATGGATGATGCAGATGCAGGGATACACAGGGCAAGGTCTGGAAGGGTCCTGAGCCCCAGAGCTCCGTCGCTGTGGAGCTGGGGTGCATCACCTTCCTGGCACATGGATGTGTTCACCAACCTGGAAGCTCTCTGAACATTGTAGTTTACAATTTTTATGGAGGCTTCATCACGTAGACATGATCCATTATTTACTCAATCTCCAGGCCCTCTTTCCTCCCCAGAGGTGGAGGAGTGGGGCTGAAAGTTCCAAGCTTCAAATCATGGTTTGGTCTTTGCGGGGACCCGCGCCCATCCTGAAGCTATTCAGGAGCCCACCAAGAGTCACCTCATTCAAACAAAAGCCACTCCAGTCACCCAGGAAATTCCCAGGGATTTAGGAGTTCTGTGACAGGAACTGGGGTCAACGACCAAATATTAAAACAAAAGATGCTTCTAGCACGTTTATCGCTTAGGAAATTACAAAGGTTTAGGAGCTCTAGCCAGGAGCCACGGACAAAACCCAACGTATGTATTTGTTATTATATCACAGTCATATAAACGTTCTAGATGGTGACGTGCAGGATGTAAGTCATCTCACTTGATTTTATCAACCACCCTACAAGACAGCATCTCCGTTTGACAAATGGGAAGGGGCAGAGAGGTTAAATCATAGCCTATGGTCTCATGGCCTAGAGGGCTCAGCTACAGAAGAAGCGATGGAGAGGACTGAGGGACAGGGAGACTTGACCCCCAGACCTCTTCCCCAGGCAGACTGGTGGCATTTAAACCATAAAACCCTGTTTTGAGGCGCACTCTGCCCTCTCTAAGGGGCTGTCCAGGGTGGTGCAGCTGGCCCTCCAAATGGACATGACGTTTTAAGTCAGGGCTGACGTCACCATTCAGCTAATGGAAGGCATAGGAATGTCATGTAAAACAGGTTGGTTTTTGTTTTGTTTTGTTTTATTAGAACCTCTGCTGCTTCCAGCCTGTGGTCCGTTTTGGTGGCCTCAGGCGATCGCAGTAGCAGCCTAGTGGTTGTAAGGCTATTCTTTGAAAAGAAAGGGGCTCCAAGGATTTATTCACTGTGGATAATATGGTTCCATGTGCATGAAACCCATTTTAACCTCTCCTCTAAAAGGCTCATTGAAATTCTACTCTTCTGTGTCAGGGCTCTTTAAGAAATGCAATTTTGTTATGGCCATGTTTCAGGCTAAAAAGAAGTAAGATTGCTATGTACTCGTACAAAGGAAGTTACACCTGGCTCTAGCTGAAGAAGGGAGAATAGAAAAATTCTTTCTGATGGGAGAAAAATCTAATCATGCAGTGAGAGGCCATGCATTCCTCCAGTCAGAAGATTTTGGGGGAGAGCGTGGGAGTCAGGAGACATGAGTTTTACTTCCGTTTTATCAGTAACAAGCTTTCTGACCTTAGGCAAGTCACTAGCACCTCTGAGCTTCCATTTGAAATTTATTTGACTGCAACGTGCAGTAATACATTTTATGTGGCTACCCAGGACACACAGGTATCCACACCCAGTATCCACATATAGCTACACGTGCACGTCCATGGCCAACACACACATTTCATGAAACAGTACTTTACCTTTCTGCCTAAAACGCACTCTGATATTTTCCTCATGTCTGGTCTATTCCCATCAAAAAGCCGGTCCTCCTGAACCAGCTTTTTGGTCCTAAACTGATTTCACAGCTCTTAGCAACCCACTCTTTGAAAAGCACTGGACCAGGTAGTCCCTGAAATTTCCCCTTCATGTGACTCTTAATTCTCTTCTGATGTGTGAGGTGAAAGGAGGAAGAGGCTAAGCGTGCAGCAGTTCCAAAAAGGCAAACTAAATGGCTCCAACAGCCTGTCCCACCCAAGACAGGCCAGCTCAAGAGTTCATGAGGATAAGCTTCTGGAAGGACTTCTGACTTCCCGTGAAACAAAAATACTTAAAAGTTAACAGTTAGTATAAAACGATACCCAGTTAACTTTTTTTTAAAGAAAAGAAATTACGTTTTTTAAACGTACTTAAAATACAGAGGGAGAATCCATGGGGTTGACTCACTCCTGACAGTGCGTAGCACTGTGTTTCCAGAATGCTATTTGGGGAAAGCATTTTGGTGTGTAGGCAGGCTGACGGAGCCTGGGGCTGGGTCCCTGGAATGTTGAGAAGCCCCTCCTGGGCACCTTAAAGTCTAGAGATCAACTCGCTTTCCAGGTCCTCAGAAATAGACCCCAGAGTTACTGAGTCAACAGGCAGAGTGAGTTAACCCTCATACATGCCCAGGCAGCTAAGTTATGCAGCTCCGTCTCCCCAGCAAACATCTCATCTGTGTGGAAAAGGGGGAAAGGGGTTTGCCTGCCCTGCCCTCCGTAGCTCTCAAGTTTGTAGCATCTTACAAACTGCCACCAGATGGGGGTGTTTACCTATACAAGGAGACTTTCAAGGGCTCAGAAAAATAACAGACATTTACAACTAACATACGAAGGTGAGGGGCATTTGGATGGCCCACTCCCTATTGAGCCTTAAAGGTCATCCAACAAAACTTGTTTTGTCACCCAGCGCATCAGGCATTGAATTGAAGATTTTGTCATTCTCCCCAGCAGGGAAAGGGCACTCGGCCCGCGCTGGCTCCAGCCAGATGCTGCAGACTTCTTGATGGCTAAGCCAGCACGGCTCCTGCCCTCTTGGAACTCACAGTCACGTGTAGTTGATTGTGTAGAACTAGGAACACCTAAGTCCTCCAGGTCTCCAGAGAAAAGATCAGGTCACGAGAGCCTGCTGAGGAGGAAGACAAGAGAAGTCACAGGATCCCCAAGTGGGTGGGTGTGGGGTCATCTGTCCAGGGAACTTCAGCTGTGCTTCCTTCCCTGAGGTACTTCTGGGACAGGTAGAGGCCAAAGGACCCAGGAAAGCCTTGTTGGTGGGGTCCCAGAAGGGCAAGTCAGGAGGGCATAGGAGGCTGAGGTGGGTAGGGACTCTGAGAGGCTGAGTCAGGGGGCCTCTAGGCGGCTCACTGGCTTTGACCACAACAGGTCCACATTGATCTGTTTTCCTATCAAATACATCTCATGTTCACACCAAACCAAAAAAAGTTTTAAGTAAAAGTTCTTCAAAAGGGAGTGGAAGGGGAAAGAGGGAAGGAATAGAAGAAAAGGAAAAAAAACTTGGAAATACAAGGTCACCCAGCTCTTCTCAGAGCAACACGCTTTCTCGGGCGCACGTATTATGAGGCTGGTTCCCTGTGGTGGGATGGGAAGTGTACCAGTCTCTGCAGACCAGTGAGGTGAGAACCCCCCTGAGCAAAGCCCACCAGAGGGACCTGTAAGTTCCCACCACACTTCAGGTGGTTCCCACCACAGATTTCCTTGAGCTTTGGACCATGTCCAGATCACCTTCGTAATCTCTTCACCCAGCACATAGCAGATATTCAATAAATAGAATCGACCTGAGATCACCTAATTAGCATCCACACGGCGTTTGTGTGCCAAGGTCTTACAGACAGAGAGGGTGGCTTGGTTTCTGCCCCCAGAAAGCTCCCAGTTTGGAAAGTATGGGAGATGGACACCTAAGCAGAGCCCGCCAAGAAGCTGTGGGAGCTTAGAGGAGGAAGGAGGTAGCTGACAAAGGACTTGGAAAGCTCCAGACTCTAACCCGTCCAACCATCGGTGTGAACGCTGGGGCCTGGCGTGATTTCCTAAACCACAACCTGACAAGCAGCCACTCGTTTCTACCCTTCCTGTGAGAGGGGCCAGGCCACCATCTCAGGCTGCATCCTTACATGAAGAGGTGGGAGAATGCCCCCTCCTACCTCCACTTGCTTGCAGCTGATGTCCTGGGGTCCTCAGTGTGTCTCCCCCCAACTCTCCTTGACAGCTTCACAGCGAGGTAGAGAAGCCCCTGATGAACTTTCGTGAGAACTTCAAGAAAGACATGAAAAAGTGTGACCACCACATCGCTGACCTCCGCAAGCAACTCGCCAGCCGCTACGCGGCAGTGGAGAAGGTGGGGGGGCCCAGAATTCTGGGTGGGCGGGAGGTGGGGGCTGCTGGAAGAGGGTGGGCTATGAACTAGCAGGGGCTGTGTGTGCCAGGGTGGCATGGGTGGGTGGAGGCACTCCAGCCCACACTTGAGGGACCTACCTGTCTCCGCAGCCAAAGGGCAGATAGGAGCTACTTCCCCATGGAGCTTGGACCACTGCTTGGAGGGCCAGTGGGATCAGGCTCTATAGGGTACACCTGCCATGGGAGATGTAGTGGGCTCCATCAGGCACATGACATGAGAGGTACACCCATGTTTTTGTGGGACATGGAGCCTGGATGTGCTGTCTGACCACAGAAGGCCCCTTTGTGTGGGCCTTGCCTGGCAGATTCCTTCCTGACTGAATTACTCCCCTGCCAGAGGCCTGAGAGGTCTGAGCTCGGTGGGAGCTGATGGCCAGCTCTGGAGGGAGGAGAGCTCTCCCCAGGGGCTGACTCCAGTGCCGTAGGAAGGGTTTAGGAGAAGGGCATGTTCAGCTGCAGGTACCTGCCAGCTGCCACCACCAAACTGCCACCAAAGGGCCTGTCCTGCCCCAGAATGGTGTGACTGGTGCTGCCATCTGCTAAGCACTGGTGCCAGGTAACATAGATGACCTGTGGTTCCTTCCATCCTGGAAAGACTGTGATTTTAGGACTGCCTGGCCCTCAGTACGTGCACATGTCCCAATGAAAATGTGGTCCGAGAGGCTTGCTGTAGGCCAGGTCAGGATGCAGCTGAAAGAGGTGAGGGTGAGAAGACATGCTGCAGCCTCTGCTGAGGAACGCTAGTCTAGCTGCTTCTCCTCTCGGAGCCAAGTGGCGTCATCCACAAAAACAAATGAAAGGACTCTTCCCTAGAAAAGGGAAGGCTGGGCCACATGAGCCGTGGGGCCCTCGTCGCTCTGAGCCCTGTGAACAGCTTCTCCGTGTCCTTGGCCCCCAGGCCCGGAAAGCCCTCACGGAACGGCAGAGAGACCTGGAGATGAAGACCCAGCAGCTGGAGATCAAGCTGAGCAACAAGACAGAGGAGGACATCAAAAAGGCGAGGAGGAAGTCCACACAGGCTGGTGAGTGCGGGGAACCATGGCCCACCTGTCCTCGCCTGGGGAAGGCAACACAGCAAGGAGAGGGCTGGGGGATGAGGTCCCAGGAAGGTACAGCGCCCATGGTAAGGCTGGCGGGTGGGGCTGTGGAGCGGAGAGCAGGCTAAGCTGTCTCCAGGCCATGGTGGTGACTGGGCTTCTCCCACTCTCCCCAGCGAGGGCTCTTTCCTGCCCAGGCCCTGGCTGTCTGACCAGTAGGTGGTAACTCCTCCATGCACCCAGAATTCAGGGGTCCTGGCCCTGTGTAGAGCCCCTCGGAGAAGTACAAACCCCACCCACCCAGGGGGTGATACTCCAGAGATTCACCTTTGGTGATGGGCTCCTGCCCCAGCCAGACGCTGACATTTTGTTCCACAAAATAACCATATGTCAGATTCTCCCTAAAAGATGCCTCCAGTGAGTTGGTTTCTGCTTCCACCTAGTGGTAAAAATTAGCTAATGTCCAAAGAAGGGGGAGAAAAGCCAGTTAAGAACTACTAGGTTGGTGCAAAAGTAATTGCGGTTTAAAAGGTTAAAAACAACTGCAAAAACCGCAATTACTTTTGCACCAACCTAATAGTAGAAAACTTACCAAATATTTCTTTAAAAAAAAAAAGACCAGTTTCACTGCATGCAAGGACAATACATATTGCATTTTGGGATTGAAATGTGTGCTGTAGGATTAAGATGGTCTGTAGGTCCCTTTCACCTCAACTTCTGATGAACCGTTCATTATAGAATGAAGCAGCCACCATATGGACATTTTGAAATAACATGGTATAAATATAAGTCAGTAACAAAATAATAGAATATAAACATAACGTTTGATATAAAGATCATATAACACACAGTGATAAATGACTGGATCCAGAAACAGAAGGCATAATATACTTGTTGGAAGTGGGAAGGGAAACAGGTTGAGGAGAGGCATATTTAAATTCATTTAATTTATTAAATTATTAAATAAAATTATATTGCAAAATCAATATCTTTGCTTGGGAAAAATTTTTAATCAGCACATAAGCATATAAAATCTTAATTTGCCAGATATAATCACTGTCAATACTTCCTAGTGTTTTAATTTTTTAAAGCTTTTAAATATTTATATTTAAATGTATACACATTAGATCATGTTGTACTCTCTGTTCTGAACTTATATTTTAATTGATAACTCATAGAGATAGCTACATTCCATTACCAATACATTTAATCATCCATCTATTCATGTCCATCAGACATTTTTAATGTCTGAAGAGTTTCCAAGGATGATTGTTATCCAGATTTATTTCATCGTTTCCCTAATTGATTTTTGTAGGACTTTCAGATTGTTTCGGAGCATTTGGCAATGCCAACAATGCTATGTCTTTGTAAATGTGTCTGTGTGTGAGACTAAATCTTCATTTTGATTGATATTTCCAAACTGCTTTCCAGAGAGCTATGCCCACCAGTAACAGTGATAAATGCCTGTTCCCTAAACTCTTGTCAATGCTGTGTGTGTTATCAACTTGTGACATTATAGCTCTCTGGTGAAAAATAATTATCTTGTTGTTAATTTAATTTACTTTTTTTTTTCATTGAACTTGAGCATTTTAAAAATAGACTTACAAGTCATCTGTGACTTTTTTCTGTGAACTGAATAATGCATATCCTTTCCCCATTTTCTAGTGGCTGGTCGTTTTATTGATTGATTAATACGGATTATTTATGTGTTAGGAAAAATATTCTTTTGTCTTTGAGTTGCAGATACTTTTCCTAGGTTGTTGTTTATCTTTTAATTTGGTGCTTTTGCCTTTTGGTGGGGCTTTTTGGGGCTTGTTTCTTGTTATTTTTTTGTATAGTGACCTTTTCCCTTATGAGTTCAGGTTTTGTGACTGACAGACTTAGAAAGACCTTTCCCTTTTTAAATCACTTTTTCCTTTCCTTTTTTTTTTTTTTTTTTTTGGCCTCAGGTTAAAAAAAAAAGTTAAATATGTAGGCCACAAGACACTTATTTTTCCTCACACCCATGCCTTAACCATATTCCCTAAGTTCTGATTTGCAGGGTTTTCATTCTCATATTGTAGATATTTTGTTATTTGTGATTTGATTTCATCTTTGAGCCAAATTTAAAATACAATCTTTTCATGAGTTCAGATTTTGTGCTATTGTTTTCTAATCTTGATATTTGTTTCTCACTTTATTGCAGTCATCAGATAATATAGTTTCTTATCCCGATAGCTTGGAATTATTTGTGATGAAAATGACTAGTCCTTAGACCCAACTCTAAAAAATACCACCTTTCTGTGTGCCAGGCACCAGGCTACATACGTGCCTTAGAGCGTTCTCTCTCTTAATCTTCATAGTCTTTCTGTAGGGAGGTTGTTTTGTTTTGTTTTAACTGGGAACAGTTTGTTTTTCTAGGACCCATCAGCTCCAAGTCAAGCCATTGTTTTCACTCTAGTTGTAGAGGGTGCAGTTCACTGGCCCATGTGGGACTCGAACCAGCGATATTGGTGTTATGAGCACTGCGCTCTAACCAACTGAGCCAACCGGCTGCCCAGGAAGTATATTTTTTTAATACCCTTTCACAGGTGAGGAAACTGATTGCAAACAGGATGAGAAACATCCCCAAGGCCTAAGTTATGGAGTGTGTGGCCCAGAATTCTTTCTTCTCTTATTCCAAAGACTTGACTTGTCACCATTTTGCTGGACAGCCTATTACCCCAAAAATGCCATCTTTTCTTTCCTTCTGCTCCCTTTCCTCCCCCTCCATTATCTTTTCCAAGACTACTGGAAGGGAGGGCAGCTGGATCCTCACATGGCTTGACTTTATTTTGTCTCATCATTCTCATCACTGTAGCTCGTGTTTCAGTTTGCTGATTCTGGGTCAGTGTCCGTTCCAAGCACTTTACATATTTTGATGTATTTAATCTTCACCATGACTCTGAAGGTACCATTATTATCCCCATCGTACAGATGAGGAAAGTGAAGTAGGCAAGTTCATTGACTTGTTCAAGGTTGCATGGCTAGTAAACAGTGGAGCTGATGTGACAGCCCAGGTATTCTGGTTCCAGAATCCATGTACTGTTCAGAAGGGTTCGATTTCAAACCCTTGCGCTGCAGAGAGAAGACACACCTTCCTTCACCTCCCCTATTTCCTGATGTTGTGGAACTTACCAAAGCATGTTCTCAAAATCAGGATTGACAAATAGGGCTTTGGGAATTTTATGTTGGTTGTATCTTTATAGGACAACATGCTAAGTCCATGCTGGGTTAGGCACGGGGTCTTGGTGGGCATGCATTTGTAGTGAAGTATCAACTTTCTTCCCTCCAGTTCCAGTCCAGTTGGGATCAAGGGCCCAGTCCTTGGCCTTGAACCAAGAACAAAATGAACGAAGGCCTTGATTTGGGTTCCGCTACTCAAGGGTCGTCTCCTAGCCAGTGGTGTGGTTCAGGGGGAAGGGGGCTACTGTTCAGGCCCTGGATCATGTTTTCTTTCACTTTCATATGAGAATACATATGAACAAGGTGATGTTATAGGAATAACTTTGAATCTGCTCCAGTTACTAGATTTAAAGAGTAAATCAGGTAGCTTTGGTTGGCTCATGAGTTTTTTCCGTCAAGAGCAAAGACCCTGATGCTCTCTGGAACCGTGCGATGATCTAACCTACATTTAGACCAAGAGGTGCGTTCCGGAGCTGCTTCTCTGTAATGTGCCCGCGGATGACCTAAGGATCTTATACAAATGCGGTTTCTGGTTCACCACGTAACAGGCACATCCTGAGATCTGCATTTCTAGCGAGCTCCCAGGGCAAACTGATGCTGCTGTTCTAGGAACTGTGTTTTGTGTAGCAGGATTCTGGGGTGCTGGTACCTTCGTAATGTTTGCAATTACTTTATAGTTCGTTTTCTTTCTAATTACAAAATGTTTCAAACGTACATATGATTACAGAAAACAATGTACTAGTCATCAAGATGGAATAGTTGTTTGTTTCAGATCTCTTTCTTATGAAATGAAATGCTATAAAAAGAGCTCATTTCCTCCTACCCATCCTTTCTCTGTTTCCCAACATAAGCGCTATCCTGATATTGGTGTGTAACACTCTAGTTCATGTTTTCATACCATTACTACACATGGATGAGCCATAAACCATCAGACACATTATTTTGTGTTTCAGAATGGCATCCTGACACATGCGTGTAAACACACACACACACACACACACACACTCACACACACACACACACAGCCATAATTTGAAAATTTTTCTTCTTTTACTCTTAACTAGTACCAAGTTGCTTGTGACATGTTTTAACCAAGAAAGACTCTCCAATGTGAAATGAAATGGCCATCTTTAGAGAGGAAGCATTTCTTGGACTCATGATAGGGGTTGTAGGTCCTAGGAGTAACCCACCATTCACCCCCACCCCACACACACACACACTTAGAAACCCCCATCCTGAATTCTTGGGATTTGGGGTCAAGTGCAGATGGGCACTCTGAAGCTGGTCTGTTGTGGTGCTGCGTTGTCCCCTCTCTTTGTTGTGTTTTCCCCTCCCACCCACTTTCCAATGGCCTCCATGACCCCAAGGAGAGGAGAGGGCATGGCTGTGGGGTGCACGTGGGAGAGGGCAGCTATGGCAAGGACAGGGCAGAACGTGATTGTGGTATTGGTCTTTTCCAGGAGATGACCTCATGCGCTGTGTGGACCTCTACAACCAGGCCCAGTCCAAGTGGTTTGAAGAGATGGTGACCACCACATTGGTGAGTGCCCAGAAATGGGTATGTATGTCAGTCTGGGGACTGGCGCTCAGGACACCCTGGATCAATGCAGGCAGGCATATAGGTCCTGGAGTGGAGGTGACTATAGAGAAGGGCATTAGATCTGCTCTAGTGTTGGGGTCAAGACCTTGACTCTGGGCTAGTCTCCATTCATTCAAGTCCTTGCTCTGGCACTTCCTATGTGTGTGAATGAACCCAGGCAAGGGGTGAGTCTTGCTATATCCTCCTTGGCTGTCCCCTGAGGAATCAGGTTCAACTGAGGATGCCCTCAATCAAGTGGACAGTGGCCCCTTTTGGACAAATAGCCAAGTTGTAGGAAGTGTGACCCTCCTACCCCCAGATGAGTCACAGGTCCTAGAAAGGAGATCCGTGCAAGGTGCGTAAATGGTGAGATTGGGGAGCTGTGTAGGAAGAATTGGGGCGGGGGAGGCCCATGACCAAGGGGTGTGAGGAATAGACAAGACCCTCTTTTTGCCTTCCTGAGTTTCTCTCGTGAATGGGGCCGCATCTCCTCCTCAGTCAGTACCTGTTGCAGTGAAATGTAGTTGGTACTTGGCGCTGTTGGGCCAGATGAGAAAGAAGGCATCATGCCAGGTGCTTATCGCATTGTCCCACTGCCCGAAACCACCCCCATCCATGCAGCACAGAATGGTGACCCGGTTTTCCTCCTGGTTAATCTCCTAATTAAGCCCTCTGCTTTACTCCCTCTCTGGTTAATCACCTAGGCAGTGACCTAGTTGCCCACAGAATAACAGCCTGATCCCCTAAATTCCAAAGATGCAGCACCCCCTAGAAACCAAAGGACAAACCCTTTCCACTCTTCCCTCTGACAGGGGCCACCCCACTCCCACCCCCCCACCCCGCCTCCCCTGGCCTGGTCTGTCCCTCAGCACTAGGGGTTGACAGAGAAGAGAGATTGCCCAGCAGAGGCCCAAGGACAAAGCCCCAGGAGTTTGGGGCACAGACACTCCCTCATGTGTCCCATTTCTCCACCCCATTGGGGAACTGGAGCTGGGGCTGCACTGGTGCAGAACCATGATTAAGACCACGACAGACCCTGGTTCAAACCCCACTTCTCCCATAATTCCATGGCGCTTTGGGAAAATGACGTTACCTTTTTGGGTTTATTCCCTTGTTTGCAAAGCGGATATGAACAGAACCTATGTCTTAAAATTATTGTAAGGACAGTTAAGTAATACGTGTAAAGCTCTTAGCACCCACTGTGCCTGCAGGACAGGATTCAGAAAATAATAGCTGCTGTGTTATCATTATCTTCACCTGCACCTCTAGATACAGAGTGAGTTCTTTGTCATATCCCAGAGGCTCAGACGGGATCGGGTCTAAGCAGGTGGCAGCTTGTGTTCTGCGTAGAGGGTGGTCTGAGAACTGTCTGGTGAGAAGGTCCCCAAGTTGAGGAGACATGCTCAGAGGTCTCTGGTCCTTTCCTCCTGTGCAGGAGCTGGAGCGGCTGGAGGTGGAGAGGGTGGAGATGATCCGGCAACATCTGTGCCAGTACACACAGCTGCGGCATGAAACGGACATGTTCAACCAAAGCGTGAGTTCCCCTTCCCCAGGCTGAGGCCAGCAGGACCCCAGGGGTACCCCAGGCCAAAGAGAGCAACTGCCACTGTGCCATGGCAGGTTAAGTAAGTGGTCACTACAAATAAATCTGTCCTGAAGATGGGCAGTGGGCAGGTTCTCGGGCCTGCGGGCGACCTCTTGGGATGGATTGTAGATTGTCCTGGATGCCCCTGTGAACCCATCTGAAATGCATGAAATAGATGCAACACACATGAACTGTTACCCTGAGGAGAAATTAGCGCATCATAGTTAAAATACCTAAAAACATTATTGCCTACCCCAGGGAATTTCTTACCACCAGCATCCCCTCAAGAACTTCTAGAAATATGCAGAATGTCTAAAGCTGAAATTCTATTTGTCCTATTCTGTGGTGGTAAATGGGAGAACAAATGGAGGAACTGGTCACAGACCTGGAGACATTTCTGCCCTTTCATCCAGCCCTGAGGTCTGCAGGGTAAAGTGCACTGAGTGAGAAGCAAGGTGGGAAGGAGAGGTCCAGGCTCCCTGCTGGCACTGCCCTGTGCACGTCTGTCCCTCCCATGGGCTTCCCCTGAGGCCCTACATCCCTCTGTAGAAGCTGCTTTGACAGGCGCAAAGGCCTGAGCAGAATGGCTCAGAGGCAATGTCCCTGGCTTGGCTGCTGCCTCTGACAGTGTCTCCTCTTCTCCGTCCCTTGCAGACAGTCGAGCCTGTGGACCAACTGCTTCGAAAAGTGGACCCAGCCAAAGACAGGGAGCTGTGGGTTAGAGAGCACAAGACAGGCAACATCCGCCCTGTGGACATGGAGATCTAGAAGGGCGCGTGCGGCCCCGGGGGTCCTGCCAAGGAGAGGGGCTGAGGGACCAATGGAGAGGAGGTGGTGGTTCCCATCATGGGGCCTGCTGCTGAGTGGAGCTGCCTCCCACCCACTCTCCTGGTCCACTGAGGAGAGGGGAGGGTGTGCTGATTCCCCAAGAAACTGGTTTTTCCAGGACAGCCTGGATGGCCCTGCTGGGAGCTCCCCAGTGTTCCCAGGCCAGGAAGATGGATTCACAGCCCTGCTCTTGTCTCTGAGGCCGAAGCCCCCCCAACTGCCGTGCCGTGCTTGCCGCTCCGAGAACAAACTGAGGCTGGAACTTTATGATCCCTGCTGAGCAACATATGGGTCACCTCCCCACCCAGAGCCAGCTATGTCACATGTGTGCGCCCCTGGAAGCCCCAAAGCCCTTCCTCCAGCTGGCCCCCTTGTCTCCAGGGCTTTGAAGTGTCAGGGGAGGGACGTCTCTGTCTCCAAGCCAAGTGTCAGGATCAGAATTGTGGATAGAAGTCACCATTCATCTGAACAGCCCACGCTCAGAATCCTTTGCAGTCCTCTATTTTTCCCATTGCATTCTGGGAGCCCACATCCTGCTCTTCTCTGTCACGTTTCATCATCAAGGGTCTTGGGAAGAAGGCTTGGCTCCTGTTTTCCCAGACTGACCCTGCCTGGAGAGGTCAGGATGGAACTACCTCATTCAGCAAATTAGCCCTGAGTCAGAGCGTTGAATTGTGTTTCCTATTAGAGCAGGCATCTTCTGTAAAGTCTCCTCTCTGGACATCCCAATGCACCCAACCTTCAGACACTCCCTCTCCCTACCCCACCCGCTCCCATGCCCTTAATGGGGCTGGGTCCGTCCTGTGTGGGAGATGGGTTGGGGCAAGTCTTTGTCATCCCCCAGATGCTCCACCTGCTTCTGCATGGCTGGATCGGAACTGCTGTCCCTTGTATGGTTTTCTCTCACTGGTGGTCCCTGTGCAGGCACTGAAGACTCATGTGGCCACAGTAAGTTGTCACCTACTAGGCAGTGTCCTACCACCTTGGCTTCTTAGCTCCTTTTGCACATTCCAGAGCCTTCCACCGAGCCCTGGCTTGTTGCTGGTACCATCGTCCCCTTTCTCCATCTCCTGATTCCTGGAAAAGCCTAGTCTGAGTGTGACTTAGACAGCTTTCAGGGCTGCCATCGGGTCCTTGCTTATCACTTACTCCCTTTCCAAACCATGTTCTCTATCATGCTAAGTCTTGAGAATCAGTTTGAAGGGGCCAGAATAATAAAAGGGACCTGAAGGAGGTCACACAGCTAGCCAAGGGGCCAATTCTAGCCTGGAACCCATGCCCTAAGAACCCATCTTTCTTAGTTAATCTTTCCCATCGATTACTTCAAATTTACAGGACCCATATACTTCACAGGAGGGCAGAATTCTAAGAGCACAGCTCACTGGTGTTTCTCACAATCTTCCATGTCGGTAACTGATGACTTATTAATCTTGAATCTTTTGCACTTCTTTCATTGTCAGAATTACTCTCTCTTAGTTTGTGGTAGAAAGATGTCAAATATATACTAAAGCAAATCAAATTTTGTCAGTTTTCTTTTCTTACTTAAAGCATCCCAGTCAAAAAGGTCAATGTGAGGGAAGACCTTAACCAACTTGAAGGTCATTAGAATGGATTTGTCCATGGCATGGAGAACCACTGCTTCCAGATTTGAAGTTTGGCCATGGTACCAGCTACCAATTTTAAGATATGATTTTTTGGTTTCTTTACTGAACATGGGTGCTAGTAGTAATCGCTTAGTAAACTAATTTGTGGATGATTTTGAAATATTCAAAGCCAATAGCCTTGTTATTAACACAGATATTTTGAGTGGATATGGCTCGTTGATTTTTGTCTTCTCATTCCCATCTGAGGATTCCCTGGGACAGACGGAGCTCTTGCCTTTTCCAAAGTAGCCCGAGTTGGCCCATTGTGGGCCAGTCTGTTTTCTGAAGTTGTTCTTTCCCTCTCAGTCCCTCACCTCAGTCTCGATAGCTTCCTCACATACTCCTTTGTTCATTCGTCAAGTATTTAGCTAAGGCCAAGCATTGTGCTAAGATCTGAGGGCAAGATGTGGCCCTGTGAGCAGGGAAGTCCACAATCTCTTATTTTGTATAGACTTATCTTTTCTCCGGGCTGTCTTACATACAAGTACTCTGTGCAGAATTTAGGTTTTCAGAGATGCTCTTATGTTGTGCTGATAGATCTACATTTATTCATTCATTCTTTTACTCAGCAGATACTTGGCACACAAGACAGGCACGCTCCCCCGTCCCCTCTATTTTCCATGTAGATGGGACTATGTAGACCTTTCTGGAGAAGGAGAACATGGCATCCCTTCCACATTTAACCCACTGTGAGCCTGTAATTACAATATAAGCGACCACCACGCAGCATTTGCACACTGGGTCAAAGGTAGATAGCATCAAGGATTCAATCACCTGGTCACGAGACTCTCACAGCCCATACCCAACTCGAATTTCCAAGATTTTGTTTTTGTTTTAAATAACTCTCCTTACTTTACAAAGAGGAAGAATGAAGCCCAAGTGTGGCCAGTAAGTGCTGTGAGATGAACACAGGGAATGAGGAGCAGGGCTGGAGCCGAGAGTCCAGGCCCTCGGTCCTTGTTAACAGGGCCCCCCACTGGGTCAAGTTCAGGATGAAGTCTAGAGTATCTAAAAGTGCACTCTGGGTAGGTTGTTGTGTTGTTGTTTTTGTTTACGTTTCAGTGTTTAGGTTATAAGAGGATTTGGCTGGGTTTGTTCAGAGTGGGTGAGTCTGGGTTATTCTTGAGCACATCCATTGTTCCATGTTTGAAATCAGGTGAGACCTTTCTACTGGCCTCCACCTGGGAGACACAGATGCACTTAGTTTTGTCTGTGAAAACCTGATTTTAAGAAAAATATATCTCTAAGACACGTGGTGTTCCCAGTGAGCTGGTTGCCACAACAACCTCCAAGAAAAGCCACTGTTCCTCTCTAGTTTTTCTAGTGCTTTGGATCAGTATTGCAAAGCACTGGCCAGCTGAACCACAGGGATGGCTGTCCTGAGGTTCTGCCAGCGGACTCACCTTGGGCCTTCTTTCCACCTCCACCCAATGCCTGTTGGGCAAGAAGGGCTTCTGCAGTACGAGGCGCTTTGCTCGTTGGGGCTGGCCAGTGGCTGAAGCAAACAGAAAGTGTGCACACTCGTAAACCAGGGGTTTGTTTCTATTCCCTTTGTGAAACCAATTACTAGATTTAGTGGGTGGGTGCATACAAATCTTGCCTGAGCCAAAGTCCCTTCTTGGAAATACAAGCCATTAAATTCAAAGGACGTCAAAGACCTCGGCTTGTTTAAATGATTTGACTTCCAGCTGTGAGCGGCCTTGACAAGGAGAGTTTACACAGGATTCTGCCGTCCCGCTGGTTACTATGTAGGTAGGGAAAGCACTTTGCAAATGTTAAGTGGGGTACAGGTCAGTCGCATGCTTACTTAGCCAGCACACGATTTTATTCCCCTAACCCAGCCCACCCCTACAAGACACACTGCCTTTTCTTTTTCCAGGTTTATTGAAGTATTTAACATACAGTGTAGGGGTTTATAGACACAGTAAAATTCACCTTTTTGAAGTATTCAGTTCTGTGAATTTGACAAATGTGTAAAACCTCGTAACAACCACCCAAATAAACATAGTATTTCCATCACTGCAAAAATTCTCCCAGACCCCTCTGTAGTCAATCTATTCCTCCCACCCCCGGCCCCTGGTAACCACTGATTGATTTTCTGACCCATAGTTTTGTCTTTTCTTGAACATCCTATAAATGGAGTCACACTGCGTAGCTTTTGAGTGGCTTTTCTACCCAGCTGAGTGTGGTTGGGTCACCCATGTAGTTGTGTGTCCATAATTTCTTCCCTTGCGTTGCCGCGCAGTGTTCCGTTGCATGGGTGTACCACACTGCTTCCTTGCTGCTAAAGTGAGTTGTCTGCCCCAGAAGTTCCTGTTCTGGGGTCTTCAGCTTGTTTGCATGGCTGCTTCTAGCCTGCTTCCTATGGCTCACAAGCCTACTCCAAACGCCAGCTGTGCCCACGGGCAGTTCTTGGGGCTCACACTTGCCTTTTTGATTCATGTTAGGATTTGACAACGCAGAAAGCTGCAAGGATTTGGGGAAGAGGGTGAGCAGGGCTCAGTTGCCTTCCACTGCTGCTGTGCCCTCAACTAGCAGATCTACTTCCTCCTGGGAACCCTCATGTCAGCTCACTGAGTCTTTGGCATTCACTGAGCACTTGGGATGTGGAAGGCACATGGATGAGAAGGCAGGAGGTGACCTTGGGCTTATCACGACCCTTTCCTGGGTCTCTTGGTTCATCTGCAAACTGAAAGTATTTGTTCTGGAAGGTCACTTAGGCCTCCTCCGGTTACTGCATTATCTCCTCCCCTTCTCATTTCCAATTTTATACCCTATGCACATGGTCATACCGACTCTGGGTCCCATCAGCACAGTTGTGCGTGGTGGTGCCTGAAATCCTCATGAGAGGGATACCCTGGCATGTCTCCTTGGAGACACAAATGAAGCTAAAATTAAGAGCTGTTGAGAATGAGGCAGCTCCTCTTAGGACCCCCCATGGTGACGACTCCCCCAAGCCGTGTCTTGATCATGCCCTGTTCAGGTTGAGCTCTGGAAGGCAACCAGGCACCTCTCCAAGCAAAACCTGAGTCCTGGCCAGGTGAAGGTCAGGAATGGGAGCCCAGGCCCACAGGGTCCCGTGGCGGGGAGCCAAGGATCTATGCTGCTGGGATGATTCTGGGCTGAATTTTGCCAGGGGGGACTCTCATCATTCCCCCCCCACCCAGGAGTTTTATTCCTGTCAGGTCTTTTCCAAAGGTGAGGGACCCAATTACTGTTTTAGCAGGTTTGACTAAGAATAAGACCTGTGACAAAAAAGCAATGTTCCATTTTCCCTCTAGATGGGAGGGTGAGGCTCTTTCAGGAACCTTCGTTGGGAGGTGCCACTGAGGGCGAGGGGTTGTGACCACCCTCGATCTCTCTGCTATTCAGGAGACATTGACTCTTTGTGTTTCAGGGACATTTCTAAGGGGATTGCAGTGGTGGAATGCAAAGGGTCTGGCACATGGGTGCTCTAATGGGGTGGGTGTGACACGGACGGAGAGGGAAAACGTATGTACCAGGGCAAGAGCACTGGACCGACCCCATTCTGCTGTCTCATTTGTCTCATAACCTGAAGTCACATCCCCTCCCAGCACCTCTGTGGACTCATCTGTCAAGTGGAGACTCTCCTCTTCCAGCATCACATGCAGCAGACCGGTTTTCAGGAGCTGTGGCCTCCAGGCAGCCATGTGGACCCAGGGAGAGACATCCAAAGGGACACCAGCCACCCTTGGTGACCAGCCCCAAATTGACATCTCTGCCCTTCCCTGGGGAAGGAGAACATGGGATGGGAGGTGGGGGTCGACCTTCACAGACACGAGCACATCAGCAAATCCTATGAAAGTGGAATTTTCTAACAAAATAAACTTGCTTGTTTGGTCTGTTTTCTGTAACTTTTGCTAAATACTTTATACATTTTTAATGTTAAAAAGCTGTGTCTCCTGCCAGCATTCCTCATCCCGGTATGAATGTGTTTACTCCACATTGTATATCCTTCCACCCTCTGGCTGCCTAGATCAGTAAATAAAATTGATGTAATATAATTTATAAGTAACACTGTTGAAACTCTGATCCCTATGGAGGCTATTATCCGCCCTTGCCAACCCCTCCCCACTCCCCGTAATAGCATTTGTGTGTATTAATGCTGAAGAATTAAATGTTTAAAGGGTTTAAATTTTGAAGGCGTTTGCTATATATAATTGTTCTGCATTATTATAAAGCGTTTTCAGGAAGTTAAATGCTCTCCTATTTTTTTCCTTTGGCTGTGTGTACACTTGAGATGCTTTGATTCATCCCATGTGAAATAAACTGTCCAGAGACACTGGGTCCCACTGGGCGACCCTCCTTCCTGGAGGGCTGCCACACTCCTTTGTACAAACGGTCTCAGTGTTCCTCCCAGGCTCCCAGGATTGGTGATAATTTTACTCCTGATGACTTAGCAGAGGGACAAAGGGCACCTGGGCATTGATCCCCAGGTGGGTGCCATGCTGCCAGACCCACACACCTGACCCAGGCCTCAGTCCCCTCCCCTGGTGACTTCTGTCCCTATGGACAGAAGGGGCTCCTGGCTATTGCTTTTTTCCTCAGTCATCCATCCATTCCTGCCTGCTTGCCTGTAATAATTATTGAGCACCTACTATAGGTCAGACACTGCTCTAGGTACTGGGAACACAGTGAATGAAACAGATAGATTCCTGCCCTCATGAGCTTATGATAACAGACAAAAACAATAGACATAAAAAAATTACACATTGTGGGTGTGGAAGGTATTAAGAGTTACAGAGAAAGAAAAAGGGCAGAGTGTGAGGGTGGGTAAGTTGCTATATTAAATAGGAAAGTCAGGGTGGCCTCATTGAGAATGTGGCATTAGATCAAAGACAGAGAATGTGGCCTGGTTAAAGGCCCAGGGTGGAGTTGGGGTGGGGTGGGGAGGGCTGCTTGTGGCTAGAGCAGAGGGGTGGTGGGGAGGGGCACCTTCTGCGGGGCTTTGACAGTGATGGAAGGCCTTTGCCTTTGTTTGAGTCGGGGTCTGAGCCTAGGAGCAAACGGCCTGGCTTCATTGCTACAGGGCTCGCTGCAGACCTATAAGGGACAAGGCAGAAGCAGGAAGCCAAAGATGCAGTAACGCAGAAGCTATGCGAAGAATGCGGACAGCAGCAGAACGCTTCCCACCTGGTTCCAGCTCCTTCCTCCTTGCCCTTGGAAAGGGCAGGACAGGTTGAGGGGGTGGAGAGGTGGAGATGGGGAGAATGGTCAGGTTCTGAATGTACTCTGAAGGTGGAGCCAACACAATTTCTGACAGACTGGAGTGGGGTTGTGGGAGAAAGAAAGGTGCTGAGGATTTCAGTCTAAGCACCCAAAAGGATGGGTTGCCATTCAGTGCAATGGGACAGCTGTAGGAGGAGCATTCTTTCCTAGTCTCTGCCCCCCACCCACCCTCTCCATGCCCCCTTTGCCCTCTCGGTGCAGACTTGTGTGCAGGCTCCAGTTCCAGGTCAGAAGAAGAAGGGTCATCTTGTCTTTCAGCTCATGGCAGGGGAAGGCAGAGGAATGGGGGTGAGGGCTGCGGGGCTGGGCCCCGACTAACAGCCAAGACAGAGCTCCTGGCTTGGGGTATGGCCAGGCCAGCCTCTGGGAAGAGCCTGCTTCTTTCAGTCAAGGCAGGACCGGGAGGGAAGACACAAACTGAGACTCCGACCGAAGACGAGGCCTTCTCCCCAATGGTCTTTGGGGTTTGGGGAGAGTTTATGGGCCCCAGCTCAGACTTAACAAATCCACTCACAATACATCATCTCCAACAACTTGTTTGGCTAAGGAGCATAAACAGTCCCTTTGACAGAAGATGTTTATGCAGGTTTTCAAACAAACCTCCAGGTCATGACTTTTGTCTCAGCAGCATCAACACAGCTGCCTGTGGTTCCGTCCCACGGTTGGGCCCCCCCCACCCTGCCCACCCATGCCGGGCACGGCAACCTGAAGACTGTGGACAGCACCAGGCTGCTTCCGACCTGGTTCCAGCTCCTTCCAAGGGCAAGGCAGGTTGGTGGGTTTCTGGCTGCTTTCTGCATTAACCTGGGGCCCTGTTTCCTTGCCCACGGCCTTGTCCATTTTTATGGCAACCCCAGCTCCTCATCCACAGAAATGGAGCATTTTGGCCCCTGGACTCAGGCCTCCTTGAGAAAGGAGTTGTAATGTAATGAAAAGAGCCATGAACAGGGAGCTGGGCAGAGCTGGGCTTTCCTCCCGGCTTTGCCATTCAGCAGCCGTGTGATCCTAGCCGGAAGCATGCCTTTTGGAGCTCCGTTTCTTCCCTATAACATTGGCCTCGCCTCACCTGCAGGCTTGCTGCGGACAGGCCTGGCACCCAGGGGCACTTCTAATGGCCTCCCACACCTGGTTCGGAGGCAACAGGTGAAGCCTCTGGCCCCGTTTTCATGGCCTGGGTTTTGTTTGTTTGCTGGTTTTTGAGTTGGGTGACTGTCCTATTTCTCACTGCTGTTGAGAACAAATGCCTTGCTACAGAATAGTGAAAGTCTAGAAGAAGAGAAAGGGCACCTATTAAGAAATAATATGCTCTCACAAACTGAAGGGGAAGTACACACACACACACACACACACACACACACACCCTAACATTAAGGCCTCCTGAGAAATGCTCTGGAACCACAGCGGGCGAGGTCAGCGCCTGAACTTCTCAGTCCTTCCCAAGCAACATCAGGGCGGGCCTGGCAAGTGGCTTTCTCCCAGGAATGGGGACCTGCTGTCCCCTGCTAGTATTAACCTGTTATAAAATAGGGTGCAAACCCCAACTCACCTGCCTAGACATTGTGGGGTTTGTTCTTTGTAGTTACCACCCCTGGGCAAAGAGGAGACAGTTTCCCATCCAATTTGGTCATTTGAGGGTTCCAGGCATGTCCCCTCTGGCATGCTCTGCCAAGCCAGGGCACCACGGACCTTTCCTTTGGGTGATGAGAATTCAGTTACCAAATATACTCACCAGCGTTCTTCCTTGTGTCTTGTACATGCTCCTGAGCTGACGGCAGGGACGGGAAGGCTTCCTCTGCAGAGCTCTCTGCCTCCCATTTACCTCTCCACTCCCTCAACAAGCCTGGGTTTCTGTCTGCAAGCTCTGGACACCAGGCTGGGTAGCAAACTGACAATGTGCGGGCTGACACTGAGCCACAGACACGTTGTATTTGGCCCACACCGTGTTTTTGAAATTTATGAATTAACAACCAAAGTTTAAAAGTTTGGAAATTTTGTCTAACAATCTGATTTATGGATGCCTCGTGGATAATCGAAAAATTTAGTAACACGGGGCCATAATCCCATACGACCACACGGAAATGGATCGAACACTGGCAGCCTCTTCCATGTGTGACACTGGCCTCACCTCTCCCTATTATCTCCCTGCTCCAGCTGCTTCCCTCCCTCTGCTTGCCAGCCCCTGTAGGCAGTTTAATTTTTGATCCCTGTCATAGGTGAATAATAACAAAAACTAACATGTATGTAGCACTTGCTATGTGTCAGGCTCTAGTCTTAGTGTGTTGCTCATATTATCTCTAGCCTCACAATAACAATGAGGTCGATTGCTATTATTATGCCCGTCCACTCAAGGAATATTCACTGAGGGCCAGGCACCATTCTGGCAATGGAGATGCAGCTGGGAACAAAAGAGACAGATCCTGGCTTCCATGGAGCTTTCATTCTGATGAGGGTACAACCAGCACATGGAATGAAAAACAGTAGTCAGAAGGTGTATGGGGGAGGGAGCAAAACAAAGCAGGATAAACAGCCTGGGGTGTGCTGACTGTCGTGAGTGGGACGTGCTATTGTAAATAGAATGGACAGTACATGCCTTGCTGAGGTGACATTTAAGGAAAGCCACGAAGAAGGTGAAAGAATGGGAGAACAGCATTCTAGGCAGAGAGGGGTGAAAAAACATGCCTGGGGTCACACAGCTAGCAAATCGCAAAGCTGGGATTTGAAGCCCGGGCTGGCTCCAGAGCCTGGCTCCTAACCCCTGCACTGTAGAGCTCAGTGAAAGAGCCACCCACCAGACCTCAGAGTTAGGCGGGAGGCCATACCGTGAACATAGTTGCTCTTACAGAGCTCGAGTTTGGGAGAGGGTAAGGGAAGGCTTTGGCCCAAGGCTTGGGCTCTCAAATTTCTGACCGCCTGTCCTGTCCTGTCCTCCCAGAAGGCCAAGATGGATTGACCACTTGAGGTCAGCTCTTTATTTTAATCCCAGAAGGGTTCTGGGAGCCCCCACCCCACCCCCCATGAGCTCCCAGCCCCTCCTCCCTCCAAGTACTGGGGTGAACCTGCTGCAAATCCTCCTAATCCAGCAACATCTCAACATCCATCCATCGCCAGCAGCACCGAGCGCGGGCACGCGGAGACCACGTCGCTCCCACCCGTCCAGCAGCGACTGCCGGGCAGGGCCCACGCCCCCTCACCCATGGGAAACAGCAAAAGCGGGTCCCTGTCCAAGGACATCCTGGAGGAGCTGCAGCTGAACACCAAGTTCACGGCGGAGGAGCTGCGTGCCTGGTACCAGTCCTTCCGGAAGGAGTGCCCCAGCGGCCGCATCACGCGGCAGCAGTTCCAGAGCATCTACGCCAAGTTCTTCCCCGACTCTGACCCCAAGGCCTACGCTGAGCACGTGTTCCGCAGCTTCGATGCCAACAGCGACGGCACCCTGGACTTCAAGGAGTACGTCATCGCCCTCCACATGACCACCGCGGGCAGGCCCAACCAGAAGCTGGAGTGGGCCTTCTCCCTGTACGACGTGGACGGCAATGGGGCCATCAGCAAGAACGAAGTGCTCGAGATTGTCATGGTCAGTCTCCACCTCCCCTGTGATGGCTGGGTGGGCCTGGGGTCACCCAGGGTCAGGGCCTCCCTGCTGCGGATACTGCTGCTGGTGCACTGCACTGGGGGCGAGGCTGGGGGCGGGCTGGGGGCGGGGCTGGAGGGTGGAGTGGGGGGTCCATTGTGACTCAATTGCTCTGAGACCTTGGTGAGGAGGGGGTCTCTCATATACCGATATTAATGGAAAGCTGGGCACTTTCCCACAGCTTCATTTTTCTCCTGAAGAAGAATCTGGGAATTGCCTGCTTACATTTCTTCTTTCCTTCCTTTTTCCTTCCTCCTCCCTCCCGCCCTCCCTCCCTCCTTCCTTTTTTCATTAAAATGTCCTTCAAAACTTTCACCAGTACATATTCAAATTCTTTCACAATTCATTTTAAATACTCGACATGTTTCAAATACAGTAGAAAAAGGCCAGAGTGGAGGACGTGAAATCTGGGTGCCAGCTCTGATTGTTTACGTAACATGGGGCAGGTCACTTCACCCTGCCCGCCTCAGCTTTCTCATCCGTCCTGTGTTCTAGCCCGAACCACGGGCTCCTCAGGCTCCTTGGAAGCCAGTGCTTCCCAACATGCATTCTCCTCTCTGTCCATATTGGTCCAGTATCAGGTCATTTGTTGTGAAGATTTTAGGTGTCTTGAAAATAGTTTTATTTAATACATAAATAATTCATGAAATTTAGAAACAGATGCAAAAGAAAATTGAAATTACCTTTACTTACATCATCTAGAGAAAATTACTGTCAACATGTTGGTATATACCTTTCTAGTCTTTTATCTGTATATTTAAAATAATTTTAGAAATATAATATATTCCTATATGATTTTATCCTCTTTTCAATTACTGTTTAGTTATTAATGTTTTCCATATTTTTATTTAATGATTCTCATATTTTGGGGCAATTAGGATGTTTCCATTTTTTCCTATTATATCATTTGTATTTCCCTTTGATCTTTTTTATCCCTCTACTCCATGCCACTTGCTTTTTTTCTCTAATTCCATTCTTGTTAAGAGGGAGAACATTTATCATATTTTATATAATTTTTTTATGCATTTATAATTCTGCTTTCACTTGAGCAGTTCTTCCGCCCTTATTAGGAGAAACCATAAATGAAATTGCCAAACATGCATCTTACGGTTGGTCAGTGGACTCTGCTTGGATCTCCCATTAAGGGCAGGCGTGTGTGGAAACCACACTGGCATCTGGACAGGGCCTTCAGATCAATCCCCCCTGGATTGGCGGGGAGCCTGGGATGGAGACACGTCCTCAGAACCACCTAAAGGATGCCAGGCTCAGCAGAGGCCTACAAGTTGGTGTCCTTTGAGGAAAAGGAGGAGGAAGTGGAGGAGGGGGAGAAGGGAAAGAAGGAAGAAAGAAAGGGAAGGGTGAGGTGGGGAGGGGAGGGGAAGGGAAGAGAGAGGGGGAGCATCCATGGCTGAGGCTGTGCAAGGTGGTACCGAGGCTCTGTTATTCACCAGATCACAAAGTCACTGACCTGGGAGTCAAGAGTTACAGGTCCTCATCCCAGCTATGCCACCAACTAGCTGCATGGCCTTGGAAAAACCATATAACCTCCCAGGGCCTGGGGTGAGCATTTGATGGTTCTTTCTCAGTTTTTTCACAAGACCCTGACAGTCTGTCTTTGGTGTTAGAAGCAGAGTGGGGCAGGCAGCCAGCCACTCCCAGTGTTTAGCCATCAGGCCTGCACATCGTTCCCATGGCTCAGGACAGAGAGAAGAGTTAAGGGAGCCACCTACCCTTCAGTTGCTGGGCACTTGCCAGCCAAGGCTGCTGCCCCAAGCTGCTCGGTTTGATTTCCTTGCTCCTTTTGTTATAGCACAGGGCGGGATGGGGAGCTAAAAGGGTACTTCTAAAAGCTAGTGACCTTCCCTCCAGGCTAATTTCATGGGCATTACTGTCCCTGCCTGGCCGTGTTCCCAGGTATCTCCAAGGTGCTCTCTCAGCTCCCACCCAACACACTGCCTGCACCCCGGGCCTGCCTCAAGAGGTGAGGGTGCAGGCTGGAACAGGCTCGGGGGCCATGACCTTGAGTGTCCTCTCTGGGCCTGGCCAGCCCTGGAGTTACTGAGCTGGAAGTAACCTGGAGCTGGAAGGGTACATGGAGATCCCCTTGTCCCTTTCCCTGATCGCAGGTCCAGAGGTTCTTCCTCCTTTGCCGCACATCGCACATCCGGGTCCTTGATTAGTAAGAGCAGAGGGAAGTGAGAAGGATCCTTGAGTCTAATGCTAAGCCTTTCTCTGGTTCCTTCCCTGAGCAGAAGGGTAAATGAGGGGCTTCTTGTGCCCTGGGGAGACCTTCGGGAAGTTCTTGTTGACACCTCCCCTGTCCCTTCCCCCTCCACTGGAATGTTTTCCAAGGCATACGAACAGGAGGCGGGTGAGGTAATGTAAGTATGGAGGTTCTAGAATCAACTGCCTGGGTTAGAATCTCCTGCTTCTAGCTGGCTGACTTTTAGCAAGTTAGTTTTCTCAGTTTCTTCATCTGTAAAATAAGGCCTGGTATACCTACCTCATAAAGTGTGTACGAAGGTTACCTGTAAAAATGCTTAGAAAAATGGCACATGTTAAGTGCTCAACAAATGTTAGCCATTATTACCATAAGCCAACCTGGCTGGGAAACCTGGGTATCACGTGGACTCTGAAAGCCATTAGATATTCTAAAACTTCTGGGAGGTAGGGTTCAAGGTAGTGGTTCCCAAACTGCAACATCAGGAGCTTTTTATTCTTTGTTTTCTTTTTTTTTTTTTTTTAAGTGAGGTGAAAGTAATATGTTTACATAGTTAGGAAATTCAACCAGTTCAGAAAGGAACAAAATAAGAAGCGAAAGCCTTCTCCACCCCTCCCCCACATTCCCTGTCCCATCTGAAGATCTCAAAAATGCAGATGCCCGGCCGCCTGCCAAGAATTGTGATTGCGTAGGGCAGGATGAAGCCTGGGTATCTGCATTTTCACCTCTGCCGTGGAGGATGCCTGGTCAGCGACGTGGGCCTCCCCAGGGCCGCCAGCCCCTACTGCTCCCCACATGTGTTGTTACTCTCGATTTGCTGCAGGCGATTTTCAAAATGATCAGTCCTGAGGACGTGAAACACCTTCCAGATGATGAAAATACCCCTGAGAAGCGAGCTGAGAAGATCTGGGGCTTCTTTGGAAAGAAAGATGATGGTGAATGCCTCCTCCCTCACTACCGAGACCCGACAAGATTTATCCTACTGAGTGCCAGTGCCCAGGCAGGACAGGGGACACCTTATCCCATCATGCACCTGTGCAGGGCTGGTTGAAGGGCCTCTGGGGGGAATGGGCAGAACAGTCAGCAAACGCAGTGCTGGGGCCTGTCTGGGGCTGACACTGCTGATGGGAAGGGTGCCACACTCTATGGCTTATACAACTCTGTCTTGGCCTGAGAGTCTATGGGGGAGAAGGAAAGCTAGAAATGGAGTGCTTTTGAAGAGCAACATCTTTGGTTATAACAGAGTTAGCCCATATTGAAGGAATAGTAAAAAGCAAAGGCAACAGCTTGTTAGCAGTTTGTGTGCAGACGGAGAGTTTAGAGGAATTGCAAACCGCTTTCTGTTTAAGCGAAGTGCCAGTGTGTAGACATGTCAGTTTATTGTTTTTAAAAACGCTTTCTGGACGTTGAGGACAGGGCAAACTTCAGCTCAGCCTACATCTGAATTAGCATCGATCCCACGCACGGGGGATCTCAATTTATATGGTTTTACTTCGGAAGTTAGTTTAGGTTTCCCCAGAAGCACCGCCAGATGGGATTAGATTTAAATTAGATTGCAAGAGATTTGTTGAGGAAAAAGCCTATGAGAGGAAATGGAGAAGGATCTAGAAGAGGCTGGGAAGGCTCAGACTGCAAAGTGAATGGGGTGCTTGTGGGCAGAGAGGAAGGTTGGGTCAAAAAAGTCTCAGACTGCAGTGCTGTTCTAAGAAAGTGTTGGCAAAGTGGATGGGGTGTCCTTCAGCCCCCTTCTCAAGTTGCTGACCTGTCTTGGTATCCTGCCTTGTCCAGTCTTAGGCTGGGAGCAGCCCAAGGAGTGTGTTCTTACATTGAAAGAGGTGATGGATTCCAGAATTGGAGCTGCTAGAGCATGACGCTTACGGCCATCTTGGGAAGGGTACGGTAGAGGAGCTGATGTCACGTGGCCACAGGGGCCAGGATGATGAAAGTGAGAGAAGTACACGGTTGCCCTACTAAACAAGAAGGTCATTGACAGCTAGCGCCAGAACTAGGGCGAGGCAAGTGAGGTGCCTGGCACAACATTTAAGGAGGCACTCATTCTTAGATACACACCTGGGCTGCACAGTCCTGAAAGGGAGCGCCTCCTTAAATTTTGCAGGGTAGGCGCCTCCCTTGCTTCACCCTAGTCCTAGCCCTGATGTCACCTCCCCTTTAGGCACCTTTTCTCCTCCTCATTCGCACAGATCCTAGCTGTTTAAGATGACTCCCTGTGGCACCTCACCCCATTTGCTCTTTAACCCCCTTCATAACATCCCCGTGGGTCTGCCATGTGCTGAGTCACTTGTTCTGCTACTTGTGAACTTGAAAACTGACCCAGGTGAACATCACAAGAGGTGGTGGTGTCAGGCGGCTGACGTGTTACTCTTGCCAGGTGAAGTGTGTGTTTTCACGCAGCCCACCTGGAGACAACACCTCACTCCAGAACTGGGCTCTGATGGCAGTTTTAGCCCCCTGTAAGGCTGACAGGACAGCTGGGACTTTACAACCCAAGTTTCACCACTCAGACCTACACAGGGAACCAGCCTGGACCCCGATCCAGGAGGGATTAAGGATGTTCCTAAGGCTTAAGTACCATTCAGTTCAGCCAAGCCTTGTTGAGCACCGAGCTACGTGCAGGCAACTAGGAGAATAATCATGAGCTGAAAGAGCACCGTTCTCATTTCAGACTTATTTCTACAGGTGACTGTCTTCCCCGCCAGACAAGGAGTTTCCTGAGGCCAGGGACTTTATCTCATTCCCTTCTGTACCACACCGTGCCCTCTGCCTCCTGCAGTGACCCCAGCCCCAAGCACAGTGGCCCTGGCACAGAAGAAGGGCTGGCTCAGTGAGGCATTTAAGTGCATAGAACTGAATAGTAGGTGGGGGCAAGGCTCTCTCAGAGTCTCAGATGGGGAGGTAGATGGGGGATGCAGAGATGCAGAGGAAAGAATCATGGAGGAGTTGTCAGCCGGGAATTGTAGGGTTGCCCAGGTGTTAGGGCGGGCAGAGAGGACTCTCCATAAGCCAGGCTCTGCCTGGCACCACATCGGACCCTTCACTTTTAACTCCCTGCTCCCTGGTGGATGCTGTTCCCTGCTTCTGTGCTGAGGCTCTATTTGCTTTGCTCAGTCCCCTAGAAATCCCCCCAGAACTTGAGGCTTGAGACCGGGGGTAACATTCAAAATATGTAATAACCAGCCAGACAGAGGCGTTGGCCAGTCAGAAGAGACACACAGCACTGGAATGCATCCTGGACCCCTCGCCATTCTTGTCACTAACCCTCTCGTTGCTGGTTCATGGGGAGATCCAGGGGCCAGGAGGAAGATTTGGGTGTCTAGGGCAGGGGTGGGGGGTACCCTTGGGACTGAGACTCAGCATTTTCATAATAGATACATCTGCATGGGGCATGCTGGCCCATATCAGCTTTGTCGAAGCGTGGAACAGCCAATCCTGACTGTAGTATTGTTTCCCCATATACAGATAAACTTACAGAGGAAGAGTTCATCGAGAGGACCCTGGCCAATAGGGAAATTCTGCGACTGATCCAATTTGAGCCTCAAAAAGTGAAGGAAAGATTAAATGAAAAGGAAAAGAACCCTTGATGCCAACTGCTTAGCTCTCCTGCTGCCCCTCACTGCTCAGACACACTCACACACACATGTGCACACACATACACACCCCAGGGGCCAAGAGAGAGGCCTCCAAACCCACAGCACATTAAACACACAGCAAAGCTCCCTGCCAAACGGAAGTGTCTTTGGCAATCCACCGGTTCCTTCTTCTCTACCATGTTTCCCCAAAAATAAGACAGAGTCTTATATTAATTTTTGCTCCAAAAGACGTATTAGGGCGTATTTTCAGGGGATGTCTTATTTTTTCATGTACAACAATCTACATTTATTCAAATGCAGTCATGTCATCTTCTTCTGGAAAATCGTTGTAACGTACTACTAAATGCGTCCATCTGGCTGACGATCTTAACTGGGGCTTATTTTCAGGGTAGGTCTTATTTTTCGGGGAAACACAGTATGTCTTTAGAATCCCTCCCATTATACCTCCCCGCATGCTCTCCCTTGCCCGCCAGCCCATGCCTCCCACGATAATCCCAGGATTAGGTCACCGGAGTCCTAAATATCACCCCCATGTAAGCTCCTTTGTGGATTGCTGGGTAAGCAGGTTCAAATAAATGCAAGAGAAGCTTGGTACACAGCTGCCTGGTCGTTCTTGAACTGGAAAAGGAAATGATTGCTGTTGGCTCAGCCTCAAAGACAGGGATGTGTTGCCACTGCAGCCACAAGCCAGGGTGCTGGCACTGTGGTGGTGAAGGAGATGGATTCGGCCCCGCCCTTGCAGGGCGCAGGGTGCAGAGGGGACTACCGACCTTGAAGAAGCCATCACAAGTGGGGAGGTTACCATGGAGACTTGCAAAGCACTGTGGGAAGATGTCACGGAGGGGCTGCCTTGTCCAGAAGATCAGGGAAGTTGTTCTTGATGAAGAGACATTTGAATTAAGACCCAGTGCACTGTGGTGGGGGAAAGGGTGGGGAAGCATTTTGTCTCAGCAGAGACCCGAAGGCAGGAATGAGCATTTCCTGTGAGAAGGCCAGTGTAGCCAGGAAGCAGAGGGAGGAAGGAGAGCCAATTGTGAGTTAAGCCTGAATGGTAGGCAGGGGCCAGACCACGCCAGACCTTCCCTGCAGTCCATGGAAAGTCTTGGGTGTTACCGTGGGGGGAGTGAATACCATTGTGGGGTTTGGAGTAAGAGGGATCTGTGTTTAGAGAACCCCATGGCGGGGTAGAAATAAATCAGAGGGGGCACAACGGGTGACAGGGCAGCTGGAGGTGATACTTTTATAGTCACCCAGGCAGCCTGGGCCAGGGGATAGAATGGGACCGCTCTGGAGATATTTGGGAGGCAGAATCTACCTTTCTGGTTGTAGGCAGAGGAGGGAGAAACAAGGATGGCAGCCAGGTAGGTGGCTTAGGTGCTGGGTGAATAGTGATGCCATCTGCTGAGATGGGAAACAGGGACAGTTGCTGCTTTCGGGATAACAACAACTTCAGTATTAATATTGTGAGAGGCGAAGACAAATGTGCTGGAGGCCCCTCATTTTAGAGACAGGAAAAGGAGGTCCAGAGATGCAAGCAGCTGGCCTGGGGCAGCCAGCTAATGAGCAGAGAGCCAGGCCAGGACTGCCCACTGGCCCACACTGACTTTCCAGAGCTCCAGGGCCCGCAACACTTCAAAAATCACTCCACATGTGGGTTCTCAAAATCATAGGAGTCATTGTTTTGAAGGCCCATTTATTCTCCAGCCTGAAGTTCCAAGATAAGGTCAAAAAAATACCTAGATGTCATGGACACTTGACCAACCTATGTGCAATCCCTTGAAGCAGGGGTGTCTCCTCTTGCTGGTGTTGGGTGTGATCCCCCCACAAGCTTTAGCCAAATCAATGGCACAATCAACACCACCATAAAGTACTGCTCTTTGTGTGAACTTGAAAGTAATTCTAACACTTAGATATGGAGCATTTCCTATAAGCCAGACATCCTGCTAGATGCTCGGCATTATTTCATTGACGGAGGTGCTGTTATCTCCGTAGTATAGATGGGGACACTGAGACCACAAAGAGAGAATAGGATTTGGTACTTAAACCAGAGTCCCTTTGCTTGCACCAGGCTGCCTCACAGTTTTGACCTGGACATAACAGGATACAGAATTCTGGGACCCCACAATGCGGAGCAGGAAGGGAGAGGGGGCTGTACAGCATCTGGTCCAGTGGTTCTGGGAGGAGGAGAGTTGTTATTAGAATTACCTGCCCAAGGCACCGCTCTGGTATCAGACATGGTGGGCCACCCAGGAGCCAACTCATGGGGAGAAGAAGGACCCTGGGTCCAGCCCAGGGTGGTCTCAGGATAGAACCAAAGGGCTCAATGCCTCACTCCAGGGCTCCTTCTCGACCCCACACACCACCTCCATGAGTGAATCTGGTTGGTTAGGATGTGAAGTTGGGGGCTTTTCACTTCACTCTGAGGTCAGAGCATCCATGTCATTGGATAAAAAGGATAGATGCTGCATAATAACCTTGCAGGTCCATGGTTCAATGAGAGACATACTGGGGCCACTGGATCTTCTGGGCAGTGGGAAACCCAAGAGTGGTAATCTAATGAGCACATCTTAGGTTAGCTCGGGCTGACAAGGCTTCCTGGGCTGGGGCTCTATACCGCTCTAGGGCACTCTGTGGGGCAGATGCTTAGAGAACCCAGAAGCAGTGTAAAGTCCAACTTAACTGAAGAGAAGAGAAAGAGATAGAGGTGGTGATGAGCTATGTCATCGAGACCCTTCCAGATACAAGGGCTAGAAGACCCAATATGAATTGTTACTGCACAAATAAAAATGTATTGACTCATGCAAATTCCAGGAGTAGCACTAGTTTGAGGTCTGGCTCAGTCCATGGTCCCCAACAGTGTCTTAGGGCTCGTTCTCCACCTCCTGGGTCTGCTTTCTGCTGTGCTGGCTCCATTCTCAGGCAGGCTTTACCCCACGCTGGCAAGATGGCCACCAGCAGATCCAGGCTAACTTCATGGTTCTAATTTCGGCAGAAAAGAGAAACACCTTCCTGTTGTGAGTCCTAGCCAAAGTCCCAGGGCTGACTGTAATTGGCTCTGATTGGTTATTTGCCCATCCTTGATCCAATATTTGGTGCCAGGAGGGTGTCATACTCTGATTGGCCAAACAAATTTTCATGTCCATCCTTGGGGCTGAGGATGGAGTTGGGACAACTCAAACTTTATGGACCGAGAGTAGGAGATGTGTGGTTTCCAAGGGGAAAATTTGGGGGCTACTACTATAAGAAGGGTGAATTAAAAAAATAGATGTCTACTATGGAGACTTTGGGAAGTCACTTCACCTCTGAATTTCTGCTTCCTCGTGTACATGTCAACTCAAGAGCAGAAATAGATCTCATCAAGAACAATAAGCCAAACTGCCCTAGCCCTATTGCCAACTGCTCTCACGGGACCCCAGAATCTTGTGAAGTGTCCCTTAGATATTTCTTAGCATCCCCAGGAGGTGGCCCCTACAGATTCACCAATAGGTCCCTTAGTGCCAGAAACAACACACCAAATTCTGGGCATGAGAAACCTTCAGCTCCAGTGAGAAACAAATGTGAAATCAACAACATACACATCAAATTAAATAAACTTGTTATTTTAATCATTGGCAGGACAAGAGCCAGCAGTGTGTGTGTGCCACTCTTTTTGTGGAGTGAGGGCAGAAGTACATATTTACAAACGCTGTGAAAATAAAAAAGCTTCCTTCTCTTATTAATGACGGGGTCCTGGATAACCGTCCCATGACAGCATCTAATGCTGCTGAGACATTTCTGCCTCGTCTCATTCAATGCCTGTGTACTGAGCACCTACTCTGAACCAGCTGTGCTGGGTACAAGCTCGGAATATGACGTAGCCTCAGCTTTCTAGGAGCTGATAGGCTGATGAGAAAAATCAGGGACATTTGCAGAAAGGCAACATTAGAAGGATGTATGATTTAACGATTGAATTATGGAGAATCTGGACACCAACAAATAAGCCTTTGCTTCATTCTTCACTTGCCCAATTCCTTTGCTTCAGTCTCTCCTTTTGCAAAGCAGAGGCAGGCCTAGCGCGAGAGCGAGAAGGGCACTTGCCTCAGAGGCGAAATTTAAGGGGTAGGGGCATGGGAAAACCTCTGTAATCAAAATAAATAATATTTCGTGCAATAGTTTAAAAATAAAAATTAATATTAAAAAGTTCATAATGAGCAAAGTATGAAAATGTTAAATAAAGCCATGATCAGACCACGCGCTCGCGTGAGCTGGCCTCACTTGCCTCCCCCTCGTCCCAGCCCCAGTTCCAAATAAAACATTATTTGTATAAATGGCCCATGGGCTATAGTTTACAGATTTCATTTTTTAAAATATTGCATTAAAATATCACTGATCTTGACTACTGACGGTTTTTTTAGTACTCTCTTAAATTGTGCACCCGTACTTGCTTCTAATCCCAGTCCTACTGCAAAGTATCCTTGAACATAAGGTTGCCAGGTAAAATCCAGGATGCACAGTTAAAACTGATTTATACATAAAGTATTGTTCCAGGGGATAGACTTATACAACAAGGTTATTTGTTTATCTGGAATTCAAATTGAATTGAGCATCAGGTATTTTTATTTGCTAAATCTGGCAAAGCTACTTGTGAAGTATCATATCATCACCCCCCCTAATATAACGCAGTATTTTGTTCTATGGCAACATACCCCATCCACATACACATACATTTTACACACTATACAAGCGACACTCCTGGGTATTAACACCCTCTTTCCATAGGATGTTCCTCCCTTGACCTTCTGTCAGCCTCTTGCCTTATAGTTTAGCCACTGAGCCTGACCCTGATTGCCTGGGCTCCCCTCAGCCTCCAGAAGCACCCTCCACTCAGGGGCTGGAGCACAGCTCAGATTCCCCATTGGCAAAATGGGTCCCACAGGCCTGGCCATCTTAGTATGTCCCTCAGCATGTCCAGAATAGCCACATCCTATCACTTTACCTGGGCCCTTCCAGCGTTCAGCATGCATTTCCAGAGGGGAGTGGAATTCTTATCAGCGGGGACTAGGGTCAGGGAGGGTAGTGGACAAATCTCCCAGAGCAGGAGGTGTAGCCACCCATGTGTCAATGGCCAACCAAAAATGGTAGAGAATGCGAGGGCGAGCAAGGCTTAAAGAAGCCAAGCTCAGAAAGGCAGGTGGAGCCAGAAAGGAGAGGAAAGGACCAATGGTGACTTTCAGAGGGGCCCTGGGAGCTGGGGCCAAACCTCAGAGGAAGGATGGGATTGTTACAGATCAAAGAGAACTGCTGACCATGGATGAAGAATTGAGATGGAAAGAGGGAGGAAAGACTGGACAAGAGAAGAAGAGGAGAGAAGAAGGAACGGGGTGGGATCTGGTGGGCAGTGTGTTCCACACTGTCGGAGGAGGGCAGGCATGTCACAGCTGAATCGCTGACTGCAGAACACCACCACCTTCACCCCACCATTGGCCAGCTCAGGGGGCCTTCTAGCTCCCGCACACCTTGCACTTGCATCAGAATTACCTGGGATGCTTGTTACACAACTCCCAGCACTGGCCATCATCCCAGACGAAATCTCTTAGAATCTCTGCCATGAGTTGGATTCTGCATTTAAACCCCTTCCCAGGTGGTCCTTTTATACCCTAAGCCCAGCTTCAGACGGAAACCTTATGCTGTGCAGGGTAAAGGCCTCTGTTTCATAGCAGACATCTTCCTGTATCTTGGGGCTCCATTCACTTGAATTTGGGGCCAGCCCTAGAGGCTGGTGGTCATTCTTGAAAACACACCGGTGGGGGTTATTAGGATGACAATGGCAGGCAGAAGTGGTGGGTGTTTACGCAGCCTCTTTCATACACAGCATGAAGAACCTCAAGATAGACTTCAAGTCAGAGAGGGCCTGGTGCATGGGGAGAGTAATGACTTGACCCTCCAACATCCGTCCGGCTTGGCCTCCTTCCCCCACACCTGTCTCAGGAGTCCCCAAGGAGAAGAGCCAGAGGCAGAGCGTCTTGCCTAGATTTCACTCTCCTCAAGAATCTCCTCCATGGTGTGGGCCAGGGTGAAGTCTCCCTCGCTGCTCTCGGACAGGCTCCTGCCCCAGCGCCAGGCTGTATGGCCCTGGTGGGGCCGGGCGCCCCGCGCTCCGAGGCTCTGCACGGACAGCTGCAGGATCTGCCCACTGCCAGGTGAGGGTCGCGGCTTCTGCAGTGTCCTGGTGCTATTTCCTTTGGAAAGCTTCTTGGGACAGTTCCCTAGGACTCGTATGTTCTTTTCAAGGACCCAGGCTCTGCAGCCCAAGTGGTGGGCTAGCAGGAAGCGGACCCAGTGCTTCCGCAGCTCGGCCTTCACCTGCCAGGTGAGAAGAGGGCAGCTTACTGTCTCGGATTCATTTGGTTATGGGTCCACTCAGCAAATATTTATTGAGTGGCTACTTAGTGCCACCCCTGGGAAACTTACTTTCTAACTGTGTAGATAAACAAAGAGAAGCAAATACACGTGAGCATAGGAAATGGTAGTGACATTGTGAGGTCATTCCACTGGCTCCTAAGGTCAGAGGAAAACTGTTTTGGCCTCTGCCCCGGCCTCATTTCAAGCCTCTTTCCAGAGGAGCAGAGAGCTGATTGGGGCTATGCTATAATATTAATAGTAAAAATAATCACAGTTACCACATATTAGGCCTTTACCCTGGGCTCAGCATGCCCAGAGGAACAGTAGAAGGTAGGTACGGTTATTATTCCCATTTTACAGATGAATAAACTGAGTCATAGAGACCTGACTAACTCAGAGCTCCATAGTGGGTGAGTCACAGCTTGAAACCAAATGTTTGGACTCCAAACTTCAAGCTTGTTCGATCACGCTAACACTCTCAGCAGGTCTCCCCTGGGGCCAGGATTGGGTTCCGAGCTCCCTTACACTCATCCCCACTCCTTTTCCCATTCCTCTAAGCTGCCTCCTGCTCTGTCCACTGGAAGTTCACAGTCCAGATTTGTCCCAATGCATGCCAGTCACTGCACACTCCCCCATAGCACCGTCACATACACAGAAACTTCTGGGGGCAGTAGGATGCCAGCCCAGCCCCACAGAGAGCTAGAATGGCAGCATGGCAAACGTACCTCTCCATTGGCAAAGCAATACTGCAAGGCCACAAGTAGTCCCTGCAACGAAAGGAAGAGTTGGCATGAAGTTTGACTCAGTAGAAAATGTGTCTGAGAGTGACTTGCAAAGTCCAAAGTCCTGCCCTGATCCTAGCAGCTCCCAGGAGAGGCAGGCAACCACACTGCTTGCACTAACTAGAGTTAGCAATGCTGGTTCACTTGGATTTCCATGAGGTCTCTTCTTATTTTGACACCCACCATGCTTATCAGCCTAGGTGTTTGCTCAGGTTCTCATAGGTCAACGATGATTAAATCCCAAAGATCCTACATCCTTCATTCTGCTATACAAAAACTGCAAGGCCACTGTCCTAGTTCTACTTGTCCGTAGTGGACATTGGCTGATGTACTTTTTCCTCACTTGCATCCTTTCCTTTTGGAAACTGACCCTCTCCTACTCTCTAGGCTCCCGGCAGTGGTCGCCATGATCTAGGATGGCCATCACCCCAATAATCAATCCAAATGGTCATGTGGCCCAGTAGGGCCAATCTGACTTCTTTTCACTAGGAAAGAAGAGAGGTCACACTTTCTTTCTTGCATTTGCCGGGTTTATAGTTAAAGTAAGTCTGGAGATACTTCTGGACATCTCCCCAATTCCATGGAGAGAGCCTGTCTGAGGATGAAGCCAAAAGAGAGAAAAGCTGAGGCTGGAGATGGCGAGAGACATAATTCTGTTGATATTGTTTGAGTACCTGCATTCAGCTAAGTCTGCACGATCCTAACATTTTCGTTTATGTGAGATAATAAACACCACTTATCAAAATATTTCTTTTGAAAAGGTAGATAATTTCACATCAGTCATTTGACATCACACTTAGATTAAAATAAAATTTAACCACAGGAGGCACTCAGGTGATCTGGGCTCTGTGTCTGCGTCGCTGACTTCATCTTGTACCACGATTCTATATATTCCTGGCTTCTTCCAGCATCTCAACCTCATGTATGAGTTATCTGTTGCTGTATAACCTAGTGGACCAATGAAATAAAGATTTATCATCTCACATACTTTCTATGGGCCAAGACTGGCAGTGGCTTAGCAGGGTATTGTGGCTTAGGGTCATTTTTTCAGGTTGCTGTCCAGATGTTGGTTGGAACTTCAGTCCTCTGAAGGCTTGACTTGCTTCCACGGTCATGGCTCATATGGCTGGCAAGTTGGTGCTGGGTGTTGGTAGGAGGTCTCCATAGAGCCAGTTGACATGGCCGCTGGCTTCCCCCAGAGCGGGGATATCCAAGGGAGCAAGGCCCTCGAAAGTGACATACCTTCATGTTCACAATTCTTTAATGGTAACACAGGTCAACCTTATTCAGTGTGAGAGGGGACGACACACAGCCTTGCATCCTGGGAGACAAAGATCATTGGGAGCCATATTGGAAACAGCTGATTTCTTCCTTTAGTCCCTTCACACTTTTTGTTTTCCGAACGATTCTTCCTTCAAATCTCTGCTTAACTGGCTTCTCAAAATTCAAGTCTTAGTTCAAATATCACCTGAAAGAGAGGTCTTTCCTAGCTACTCAATTTTGGGTGGCTATTCCAATCACTATCACAGTACTCTATTTATATTTTTCACAACACCAGAATTATATTATTTATTTGTCAACTTGGTTCTTACCAATCCCTCTCCTCCCACCCTCAAACAAGACTAGCATTTTTATTTAGTCTTTTCACTGCCATATCCCCAGCACCTTAAACAAATGCCTGACACATAATGGGAGCTCAACGATATTTGTTGAATGAATAAATGAGTGAGTGAATGAATGAATGAGTTGGGCTTCTGTCACTTACAACTAAAAGAGTCTTGCCTTAAACAATGTCAGACCACTTCTAAAATATGACCAGACAGTTTCTTTCTGTTCTTGTCCTAGTTATTTAAGTTGTGGATACAAGGGTTGCAATGAAAACCATAGGCCACCTTTACATGGTATTTTCAATTACAAAGTATCAGTGTTGGGGAAGAGTCAATAAAGGGATCATCTCTTGATGTTGGAAATGTTTTCTGGATTTACTGCTTCATTGCCAGAGGTCTGGAACCACATATGCTTCAGTTAATGCTTGTTTCCACTGTTTTTCCAGACTCCTATGCTTCCTGATTTGTTAAAGTCACATGTGATAACATGCGTGCCATGGCTTTCCCTGTGACGTGAGGGTCTGTGGGACTTAGGGTGTGTATATGATATAGTGAAGCTGGATATGTGAACAGGACTCAAGTACTCGAGTGTTTATGGGAAGACTCTCATAAAGTGCCAGAACTCACAAGTAAAAAACACGTTCCAACTAAAGGGTGAAGGTCACGGCACAGGCTGACACTCCCATTTCTCTTAATAATATTTCTCTCACCCCTATTGCTGGCAAGGGAGGTTCAGTATTGGGAAAAATGATGACATTGAAAAGGAATTATAAAATGGTGCCCTGGAGGAAGACTTTTACCCTCTTCCTTATAGAAGCAGGAGGTCTCCAGGCTGGCTATCACAACATAAATCAAATGCTTGGATTCTCCTCACCAATATGGAATTTTCCTTCTCTCATGCAACTAGCTATTCCAAGGCTATAGCTCCTAACAGGGGCATGGTGGTACCAGTTGATTATTTTCACACATGCATTCTCATTGGGGGTTCACAGGTGCCTTGTATAGTTGGCAGGGCCAGTACTATTTGCCTCTGAGCACATAATATTAGAAGGGTGGCTTAGAGCATGCCAGAATTCTCATAAATGAGTTGGCAAAAATAGGATTCCACATCACAAATATATCTTTCACTCCCTCAGGTTCTTGGTTCACTGTTTAAGGAATATCTTGGAGTCTGGTTACCTCTCATTCTAGATAAAGCAAGTGTGAAGGGAGAGGTCCGACAGAACACATATCGGCACCACTTGGCCATCTCTCCAGAGATCCCTTGATTGCAGGGAGCTGGAGGAAATCACTAAGCAATAAGCTCTGTGAAGAGTGAAGGACCCCCCCCCCAAAGCAGCAAGAAAAGAAAGTTGCTAGATCCAATGTTGATCCCTGCTGATTCACTAAAATATGACCCACTAAATGTGCAACCACACATCTGCCCATTCACGCTCTCACCTCTGCCTGGTGGGATGGAGGGGAACAGTGCAGCGGTATTCAAAAGGTGGGAGGCTGCTGGCCATGCACAAATATGTCCCTCTAAGCATGTTTTCTGGCTCAGTCTGCAGAGACTCTCCAATTGCTCACGTTCCTCAGCGTTGCATGGTGGTGAGCAGAGCTGTCTGGCTGTAGGACTAAATGATTCAGTGTGGTAGCTAGTCTCCAGAGATGGCCCCAATGACTCCGTCCCTCCCTGTAGGCATATGCTACTCCTCACATCAAGAGGTGGGCCTTATTTTCCCCTTGAATCTGGGATGACCTTGTGACTCTCTCTACCAATACAATATGGTAGAAGTGACATTCTGAGACTTCTGAGCCTACGCCTCAAGGAAGTTGGAAGTTTCTACTTTCTCCCTCTTAGAACATTTGTACTTGGGATGCTCCAAGAGTCCAGCTGCTGTGCTGGGAAATGTTCAAAATAAATGGAGAAGCCACATAGATGAGAACTGAGGCTCTCTAACTGATAGCCTCAGCTGAGCTCAGTCAATAGCCATGTGAATGAGCCGTCTTGGATGGTCCAGCCCAATCGTGCCTTCAGATGTTTGCAGCCCCAGCCAAAAATTACATGTATCAAAAGGACCGCCCCACTGAGTCCAGATAGCACAGCTCACAGAACCATTAAATATAATGACATGGCTACTGCTTTAAGCCATAAAGTTTTGGGGTAGTTTGTTACAAGGGAATAGATGACCAAAACATCAGAGGAGTGTGATAGGCTAGAATTCCTTCTCAGAAATCGGTTCCAAAAAGCTCCTCATGAGTGTCTGATCGTTGGCTGACTTTGGGTGTATGACATCAGCTGATTAAGGGCTCACGTAACAGGTCGAGTCCTCAGGGAAAAAAAGGCCACCAAATACTACAGATATAGCAGCTGCAGCTTTTTGTTGTTGTTTTCTAATGTGGGATTATCTTTTAAAGATTAAGACCAAATAACATAGGAAACCCAAATTACTAAACCTTAGCTTTTGAAATCCTCCAAAAGATTGATGTAAATTTAACATGGTTTCATAATGAAAAGTTACTGATTGGTTCTTTGTCCCAGTTCAAAGCCACACACAAGTCAGCTCTAACAGGAGCAAAATAGAGCCATTGTCCAACTGCCCAGACCATACCTCAGGCTCTGTTGCCTTGACCTTTGGTGAGTGTGCAGTGGACACTGTCCCTACTCTGTCCACAGAATCACAGCACCTGAACCTGTCTGGTGGCAGTGGCTTTAAGACTCTGATATAGGGAACTTGGTGACTCCCAGTTCTGACCTTCACAGGGCACCTGAGGGACACATGGCATAGTGGTTACAAGCAAGGGCTTAACCTCTGCATACAAATCTCACTTCTGGCGCTTATTAGTTATGCAAATTCTCTTCTCTCAGTTCCTTCATCTTTTTTTTTTTTTTTTAAGATTGTATTGGGGAAGGAGAACAGGAATTTATTGGGGAAGAGTGTGTACTTCCAGGCCTTTTGTTTCCAAGTCAACTTGTTGTCCTTTCAGTCTTAGTTGAGGAGGGCGCAGCTCAGCTCCAGGTCCAGTTGCCGTTTTCTAGTTGCAGGGGACACAGCCCACCATCCCTTGCGGGAGTCCAACTGGCAACCTTGTGGTTGAGAGCCCAGTGGCCCATGTGGGAATCGAACCGGCAGCCTTCGGAGTTAGGAGCATGGAGCTCCAACTGCCTGAGGCACCGGGCCGGCCCTCAGTTCCTTCATCTTTAAAATGATGTAATAACTTCTCCCTCAGAGTGATATGAGGATTCAACGAGACTAAAAGTGTTTGGGGGTAAACAGATATTTTCTAGTGTACCATTTTAATTCCTCTGCTGGTATTCTTACTATATTTTTTTGAGTTATTTTCTTAGTGTTTGTTCCAGAGATTATAACATGCATCGTAATTTACCACAATCTTGTTCATATTAGTATAACAATTCTGGTAAATTATGGAAACTTTCCTTTAATACAAGTCTATTTTTTCCTTGCTCTTCTATGCTTTTATTGTCATAATATATTAGATCTTTATATAATACAGCTTATAATAATAATAATAACCATACAGTTTATGATATTTTATGTCTTTAAAATCAGTTGAAGGAAAGAGAAAATATATACATTTATACCTTTCATATTTACCTATATGTTTACCTTTTCTAGTGTTTTTTATTTCTTCGTGTGGATTTGAATTATCAACTGCTGTCATTGTCTTCCATCCTGATGGGTTTCCTTCAATACTTCTCTTAAGTTTGCTAGCAATGAATTTTCTTAGACCTTGTTTATGTATGTCTTTATTTCGCCTTAATCTTGAAACATAATCTTGCTGACTATAGAATCCTTGATTGAATTTTTTCAGCAGTTTGATTATGTCATTCCAATTTTGATTGCATCATACCACTTTTTGATTACGTCATACCGTTTTCTGTCCTCCATTGTTTCTGATCATATCAGATGTTAATTGTGTTCTCAGTTCCCATATGTAATAAGTCATTTTTCTCTTATTGCTTTTAGGATTTTTCTCTTTGTGTTTGACTCCCAACAGTTTAACTATAATGTTTCTAGATGTGAATCTCTGTTTTTTCCTATTTGGAGCTCATTGAGCTTCCTGGATGTGTAAATTAATGTTTTTCATCAAATTTGGGGAGTCTGCAACCACTATTTCTCCAAATTATTTTTTTACCCCTTCCTATCTCCCTTCTCCTTCTGGGACTGTCACATGTGTATGTTGATTTTCTTGATGGCATTCCACAAATCTCCGAATCTCTGTTATTTTTCTTCATTCTTTGTTTTTATTCTGTTTCTCAGACTGGATAATCTCAATGACCTATTTCCATCTTCATTCTGCCTCCTCAGTCTGATATTGGGCCTCTCTGCCCCAACTAGGATCACAATTTCTGGCTGTGACATTGTCTTTCCTTGTTCCTTTGCCACTGAGATCCCTACTGTACCTGACAATGGCCGGGGTCTGGGCTTTTTCTGCTTTCTGATCTATATCAAGTCAGTCCCTTTCTGCAGTGAAGCTGCTAGTTGTCACTAGAATTTCCTCACGAATGGAGAAGGCGTTGGAGGACAAGAACAGTCTCAGGAAAAACATACAATACAAACTCCCACTATTCTTACTGAGGTTCAGTAATTTTTCGTGAATAAACTCTTCTCACTTTTGCATGACTTTGGTTGATTTCCAGGATCTTGAAATAGATGTTATTGACAATTTTGTCAAATTTTATTGTTGCTTTTTGCAGAGAGGTTTTGCCAAGCTCCTCTCTTCATTCTGGAAATCCTGCTCCTATACTAGCATTTTAAGATTATTAATTCCAAGATTATCACTCTGTGGAATCTTTGCTGCGTCCACACTGTTTGTGGTAGTCTTTTGCATTAGTGGTCTTTGCTAATGAGTCATGCCTCCCAGTTTTCATGCCCTCATGCACTCTCCTCCTCTTCAATCCAGGCTGGGTCTGTGACTTACTTTAAATAGTAGAATGCAGTGGTAGTAGTATTCTTGTGCGAGTTCCAGGCCTGGGCATTTAGAAGGCCTGGAAGCTCCTGCTTTTGTGCTCTTGGGAGCCCTGAACTGCCATGTAAGAAGTTCATGCTAAAGAGGCCATGGGAAGAGAACGTGCAGTGAGTGAGAGGCCCTAAGACTCTATGGAACTGAGGAATGTAGTTGACAGTGAGAAATGAAGCCCCAGACATTTGACCCAAATAAAGCCACTCCAGCCAGCCCCCGCCATTTGAGCCTTTCCAGCTTAGGCACCAAACATATGGGTGGAGAAGTCATCTTGAAAGTTGGAGCCCAGCAAGCATCACATGTAGCAGAGCTGAGCCATTCTTGCTATGTCCTATCTGGATTTCTGACCCCCAGAATCATGAGAAATAATAAAAATTATTGTCATTTTGAGCTACTGAATAATAAATAACAATTCAAGCAATGGATAATCAGAATACCTAGGTGAATTAACCACAGCTGGCTTCCTGTTTCTTGTTTCAGCCCCCACACATCTGTCAAGGTTCAAGAGCCTCCTGGTCTTGACTCATTAGTCCCTACTCAAGTTGCGTTGTGCTCTAAATATGTCACGTGAGGCACACATACCTTCATTTTGCACCATGCTCTGTAGAGAACCCAGCAAAAATAGACACTTAATAAAAGGCTTCATGTTGCCATTCAGTTAATATGATCATGAGTCACACCAACTATTATAGCCCAGCTCACAGACCACTTTTCCCTTCTTAGTCACCATGTCATGCTGGCAGGAGCAAGGCCACACTTCTGTCTACATAGTGTCCTAAGGCCAAAGAGCCTCCCTGATAAAGCCTACAGATTCTATTTCCATCTGTGGGCTTTCTCAATTTTGATCCTGTTTGGATCAAAGGCATTTTATTTTCTTCAAAAGCCAAAGCCTCGTGGTTCAGATGCTTACTTACATGGAAGGAGCTCAGAGTCAACTGAATGAAGAGTCGAATAAGTTTTGAAAATCCTTGAACTTGATCGTCAGTGATGAAAGAGAAGAGAATCTCGTGAACCCCCAATAAAGGGATGAGAACCAGCGTCGATTTTGCCAATCTGAAAATGACAACCAAATAACCGTCAGGAGGGCCACTTTGGGAATGGGCAACATTTCCTCCTCTTCTATGCATGTCTTTATTGCAGGTCTTACTACCTTAATAAATAGTTGATTTTCCAGTTTGCTTCCTTGGCTACACATTGAATGCCTTATGGGTCAGTGTGGGCTTGTTCTCTGATGGATCCAATACCTGGCTCATGGCAGATGCTCAGAAACCATGAATGAGTGAGTGAATGAATGAATTTCCCCATATAGATTATGATACACCCACCAGATCTTAACATTTTGCCTGATGGATAGATTTCCACGCACAGGGCTGTCACCCTGGGGCACTACATCTTTACCGCGTTTGAGAAATGTCCTATTACCTGGTTAGCAGGTGCCTCTATGTCTCTCTTTATTCAGGACTTCCAATGTCAGTGCTTTACTGAGTCTGAGAAGGGGAAATAAATACCTTGCCCAGGGTGACACAGCCACTAAGTGGCAAATTCCTGCCTGGAAGTGAGGCTTCTGACTTCCACACAGGTCCTGCATACTCCATGCAAGGTTTCACTATCAGCCCCTGTGCTATCCCTCACCTCTGGTGATGGCGAGGGCTGCAGGAAATGAGAAACTGATGCTCCTCATAAAAAATGTTGTGTGGAAGCTCCCGGTTGTATATACTATACACAAAAAAGATGACATTCTTTTATACCACCCACGTGAAAGCGCACAGCTGGGGCCCAAACATCCCGTATCACATACTGGTGGTTCCCAAACATGGCTGACTATTTGACTATTAGAGTTCCTTACAGAGCTTTATGTACATACATACATACATACATACATACATACATACACACACACACATCCTCCTGAGGCCCAGTGATGACCCTCTGAATTAAAACCTCTGAAACCTGGGCCCCAGGAAAGTGAATTTTTAAGGAATTCCTCCTGAGATTCTGATAAGTAGCCATATTTGGGAACAACTGCTCTTTACCATTGAGCTGCTTCTTGATTTAAAACTATTAGGTTGGTGCAAAAGTAACTGCGGTTTAAAAGGTTAAAAACAATTGCGAAAAATGCAATTACTTTTGCACCAACCTAATACCTATATTAGCAACGATGACTCATATTCAGGGCACAAACAAAGCTACTGTCTTATACACATTGGGGAAAAAAGAGCTAAATTGTAATGATTTTTTTAGCTCAAGTCACTTTCTTAAAGGGACAGACTAAGAGGTTTCTCCAAAACGCCATGGAATTAGAGACGTAGAAACATGCAGGGTCATCAACAGTGTCTTCAGGACGGTTTAACACTATCCAAGAAAAAGCGACGCTTACTATGAATCCTATGTCTGTGAGAGCCATTCTAATGCAATGTTATCAAGGAAACAAAACTCCAAACCTTTGTGTCCTAACAGAACCCAAAGCCAGTAAGAGCTGAGCGGGAGTTACCACGAAGGAGGGACTCCACCTGGGCATGTGGGTTGCGGTGTGTCCCACGGCCTTGACTGTCCAAGAGAGGCCAAGGAGAGATTATTTCAAGAGGGTTTTTGTATTGGTGTCTTAATTTCCAGAAGTGTTTTGAAACCCTCTAGCTCAGAGGTTGCAAAGTGGCGACCTGAGTTGTCTTGACCCACAAACATTTTCTGCTTATGCTAGGAAGTGATTTTTGTTATTGGAGCCAATTTTAAATGATAAGGCAATTTTGAGTAAAGATGTCCAGATTTCCAGCTTCTTTTGAAAAATGGGGAGATCTGGCAACACTGGGTCCAAATTCTTGCTTGGCAATAGTCGGCTACAGCTTGATGGTGGATGTCCCTCTAGTGGGAACATGCGCTCTCCAACTCCCAACCAGCTTGCTGAGCCCTTGCAAGTATTTGAGTTTGTGACACTTGCTCTGAGTTATCTGGATTTTAAGGAAACATACTTACATTCTTACATGTGACCCGTGTCTTACCATCAACTTATCTTGGGGCCTTGCTATGGCATTATTATTATTATTATTATTATTGGTATTATGAACTCCTTTTTAATGACAACAGATGGTAAATTTATACAAATTACAGGCTAGAATATAATGAATACAAAATCCATCCAGATAATGGTTAAAAAACTATCATTTAACAAAAGTAAATCTGAATCAGTGGCTAAAGAACTCAAGCCCCCCATTTTGACAGTTAGTGCATCTAAAGCCTGTCCCTAGTCACAGCTCTATTCAAGACTATAGCATGTCAATGGCTAGTGATTAAAACTTTCTAACACTTTTAAGCATTAATGTCAAGAGACATTTCATAACAGATTCACTATGCAAAACTCAAACAAGAATACGTGAATGTTCTTTGCAAACTGCAAGGTGCTGTGAAGATGTTGTTAGCTGTTACTATTATTACTAGTCAGTGAGATTTCACTGAATTTGAGAAAAAGGAAGATTAGTCTGTGTAACTGACAAATATGACTTGCAGAACATCTTAAAAGGAATGCAGATATTACTTTCAAGTGCACATAGCAACAAAACAGGCAACGAAAGCATGGCCAGGAGTGATGGTAAGTTCACTAATTCCAAACCATTTTTTTTTAAATTCCAAACCATTTAAATAAATATATAAAGGATTAAGCTATTCCTGTTACATGTAATGTTTAGCGTTAAGTTCCCAAAGTCCCTAAAAATTATTTTCTCGGGTGACCCTTTCTCCCTGCAAAAAAAAAAAAAAATCAAATCTTGTCAAGTTATTAATGTGCTGCTTCTGCCCAGCTCTTGCAAACTTTGTCTTAAATATAAGAGCTGAGTCTGAATTAATTGGCATTATGTTTTTGAAATCAACTGTTAATTTCAGAATAATTTTATATCTGTACAAAAGGACCAAGATAGTACAGAGTTCCCAGACGTCCTTTGCTCCATTTCCTCTAATGTTAAACTCTTATATAACAAGGGTACATACGTCAAAACTGAAAAACCGATATTGTACGTGATTATACTCCAGACTTTATTCAAATTTTACCAGTTCTTCCACTAATGTTCTTTTTACATTCCAGGATCCAACCCAAGAGCCCACATTTAGTATGGGATGATTTTTAAAGAATGAGCACCTTTTTAATGAAGTTTGGGGCCATTTTAGTAACTATCAACTCTTAGCATGGGTGTCAAAAGGGACTGCCAACTCCTCACCTCACTCTACCTTTTCCTTGGACAAAGTACTATTTGTGTCCCTGTTCAGATTAATATCCATGAATATCTATATCAGTTTACTCTTATGAACTATGTTTATACATATTTTTCATTTATAATCATTTGTTTATTTAAATGGCTGAGTTTATTGCAGTCGTTTAGCTATTCAGCAAATATTTATTGAGCATCTGTTCTGGCCACATGAGAAAGTACAGTGGGAGGGAAGGGGCTGGGGTCAAAGGAAGCAGAGTACCTTAACACAAATTGAGGTACTCTCAATTTGTTGAGGGGTCTCAACACAAATCCCAGCAGGGACAGTACCTGGGGCCTGGGTTCAAATTCCAGCACTGCCAACTGCTGGCAATGTGACCTTGGGCAAACTATTTAACATCTTTATATGTAAAAATGAGGATTATACTACTAATAATATAATATAAAATATTGAAACAATAAAGTGTTATTGATAATAATACCAGGCAGTGTCATTGTAAGAATGAAATAACATGTGGCAAATTCACAGAATAAATGATATCTGATACATGATAAATGATCACTAAAATTTAGCTATTCCTATTTTTAAAGAAGCCATCCCTGCCCTCAAGTTGCTTACAATCTCAATGATTGGATCAATTTTTCTTCCATTTGTGACATTTTCATCTTTGGTTGCTCAGAACCAGAAAGTCCTTTCAGAAAGAGCTCTGGGGTTAGCATGTTAAGAAATGATTTGCCTTTATAAATTCATTAAGAGCTCTGCCCTACACACTGCACGGACAGTTAAGACCTTTTATCTAGAGCAAGTGAGCCGCCTTGGTGCTGGAACCACAAAGAACAGAGAGCTCCATCCACGCTGAGGGTCTGTGGTGTCAATCACATTCCAGGGCCATTGCTCTCCCTCAAGCTTGGCCAGCTGTCCCTCTCCAGGCCAGACAGATGGTCCGGTGACAGTTTCTTCCTCTTCAGTTGTGGAAGCCCAGGGGCGAGGGCTAGGACTACAGAAGGTTCTCCAGTTCCTAGCTACTTGCCTTTTTGGCAAGGCCTAAATGTGCTTAATTTAAACTTTCCTAAAATAGACTCCTGGAAGGGGACCAAATCTTGAGAGCACTGTTCTGAAAGTTCTCAAAATCTGGGAAAGTTGGAGACATGCCTGTTCTTACCAGAGTTTGGACAAAAATGCACTAGATCCATTGTCCCCTCCTCCTTACCCTAGCAGAGGGCTCTAATGGAAAACAAACATGGAGGGGGGTGTGGAAGAGGAGACCCTCCCAATCTGGAAGGGCACAGTGTGAGCTGGGGGTGCTGATGACCCATGGAGGTGACTGGAAGCAGCCCTCCCAGAACTTGGAAATAGGGGAGGTTGCACTGCTTGGAGAGAAAAATGAGCAAGTGCATTCATCGCTGCTGTAGGACTCACCAGGGAGTAAAATAAGGTGGCCTGGGTGTGTTCTGAGAGACAAGGCCCTGATGTTTTGCTAGTTAATAAGCACTTGCAAATCAATTGTGCTGTGCTCTGCATGGAGAAAGAGTCAGTGTCCTGTGGGGTGGCCTGCAGGGCCTCTGGTCCCGCTCCCCACATAAGAACGCAGGACATGGTGAGGCCAAAAAGGAACACCCACGGAGCCAAAGATAGGGGAGTCATACCACTGTATTCTCTCTGGCAGCGGGGCGAGACACACGCAGTAGTAGTAGCCTCAGATCTGCAGTCTGCTATTCACTTCTCTGCCTGCCAACCAACCAACCAATCAACGCAGCCCCACAGTTACATCAGTAGCCAGTTGGCTAACCGGCCAGCCAATCACAGTTGATGGTCATTCACTACCCGAGCCAGCACCTCCCCACGCAAGGCGGAGAGCCTGGAAACTGCTCTCTGGGACTTTGTCCCTATAGTCAATAAACAGAAAGCAGATGGCCAACTAAAATGGCAGTAAGTATCACAAAGGAGCAGGAAGTTCTCAGTACGTATCCAGCCCTACCTGTGGAAACTCTGGGAAATGAACCTCCCTCACTCACCAGGCAGGTGGCACCACAGGGCAGTGGTGGTTTCTCAGGCCACTGTCAAGGATCCTTCATCACCAGTCACTCTACTTGACAACGTGATCACCAACAACATTCTGGTGACCACTTTGTATTTCTGGATCTTCTGGTGTCAATTTTATGAGGACTGAAGTTACTAGAAGGAACCCCCGCCCCACCCACACCTTCCACAGTCTCTAAGAATGAATACTTTTATAGTCTGGTTTACACATTAGTCTCTTGTGAGTTAAGTTGGCACCAGTCAGCCCTTCAAAGTCAGCCTCTTTGGAACACTCGGAGTTCCCCAATACAGTCCCCAGGTGGTGGCGAACTTGCCAAGATGAGGTGTCTCAGCTTGGGAGGCATCCAGGTAAGCATGTACCCAGGTTCCTCTTTTCAAGTTATTCCTCATACAAATATGGGGGAAAGGAAAAAGAAGTTTGCAGACACATTGCGTATGTCAGGCAGGTTACTCTTTTTCTCCCCTAAATAGCCATCTTAAATCATTGCTCAGCCATGAGGGATTCCCCAGTATCTTGATTTACTCTTCCCTAGATCACTGGGGTGTGCACACACGCTCCGGGGCTCTGCAAGGTGATCCATTTGTATTGGAAGAAAATATATTAAAAGGTAGAAGTGCTATATATATTGTTTGTACCTGTACTTTATACTTTTCTGTTTTTTGGTGTATGTTATAACGTATATATTAGTTCAGCAGACCATGTGTACATATGATGAGCGTCCGTCTCAAAATTTCTTTATTGATAGAGATGCATGATCAGAAAAGTTTGGAAACCACTATCTTGGATAAATCAAATGTTATCCCTTGGAAAATGGATATAAAGGCTGTTTAGAAATACATTTTCCGTGGCCTCACCAGAAAATTTCATACCTTATTCTCTAGAGCATCTATTCTAGTGGTCTCCTACTCTGGCTGTGTATCAGAATCTCCTGGAGATTTTGACTTGTAAGTAGTCTACGTGGTAGGGCTCCATCCCTTACCCTGAGTCAGAATACCAAGTGGAGGGCTCACCAGTGTGAGCTTTTGGCTGCTGTCAGGAGATGCTCAGGAGTGGCCAGGATGGGAAGCTATTATAAGAGCTGCTGTGGGTCTGGAGCATTGGGAGACCAAGTGGTACATGGTGGGCTTTGGGGGCACAAAGTAAAAGGGTTTAAGCTCTCAGTCTGCATGGATAGTGGTGCCTTGGCATCTGTCTGCATCCTGTTTCTGTCTTCTGGGTGTGCTGTTCTCTGCTGGGTTTCCAGGGTACCTGGGTTTCCCCCACATCTGGTTAGTGAGAGGACAGCCCTTCCAGAATAGACTCACACAGGGTAGACTACAGCAGCTCTACTCTTCACCTTGGACCTCTCCCCTCAGAGAGTGGTAAGAGAGGCTAAGCCTTGGGAACAGGGCCTAAGAAACTGTCAGCCACTTGGGGGCTCGGTCACAGGCCGCATGAAAGACAGCGAGGCTCCTTGTGATCTAGGCCAGCCCAAATGGCCCATGGCTAAGGATATTTGCAAAATATTTGGGCCAACTACAGTATATTTTTGCCCAGTCTGGAACTGTGCATGTTTATCCTTCTGACCTCCTGGAGGGAGCGAGGGTTTTAAGCAGATAAAATTTGGGGTCTGGAACCTGGGCAAATACCACCCACCACATCTGATTAGATTGGGACACCTGTATCTGTGACCTCCTTTTATCCTCATAACAAGCAGGAGGTGAGTCTGGTGTGGCACTCCTACTTGACACATCAGAAAACAGGCCCAGAAAGGCCGGTCAACTTGCCCAAGGTCAGTCGGTGAGCCTGGGGTCATGGCCAGCATCAGCCTTCCTAACTTGCTTTCCACACCAACATCCCAGTCCTTGGCAAGTTAGAATGTGTGCCCCTTGCAGACAGGACCCACATCATATTTACCTTTTGTTCTAAGCACAATGTCGGGCATATTGTAGGTATTCATTAAATGTTAGATCAATGGAAAAACTACCTTCCCAGCACACCTGGGTCAGGCCCCATTCTGGCCTTAGAGAGAGTGAGAAACAGAGCTATAGCTCTTCTCACTCACACCCCTGCCTCTGTCCTGCCATGTGGACTAAAAGACCTACCCTTAGAGCTACTCTTTTGGGTTAAAACACTCCTTTTCCAAGAGCCTGCTGAAGTAAACACATCCCACAGATAACAAAGACTAACTGAAAAAGGAAAGACGGATCCATTTATGTCATTCATGGATTCATCTGTTCATTCATTCATTTGTATTTACAGCATTGCACATCTCCATAAAGACTTCTAATCTGATAGAGTGAACTGGGATTATGGTCACTGGAAAGCAAGATGGACACAGCAAAGGCAAGTCACAAAGAAAGGATGACGGTCTGAAGAATGTATTTCCTTGGACTCCAAAAGTTTGTGGTCTCATTTTTCAAGGTCTCAAAAATACCAAATATTCTCTTATGAGTTATGAATATGTCTTTTATTTTGTTATCTCAAATTCCTCCCGAAGGAAGGCAACTATCTAACTTCCTGCACATGCCTCTTTCCTTTCCCTGTAAACCACTCATTCTTAGGAGCATTTTAGTTTCCTCCTGGGGGAATGTGTGTGCCCTTGATTACTCACCACTTACTTTATCTTCGTGGGGCCAGAAGGTCCTCACCATTGGCAAAAGCTTTACATGATCCTACGACCCTTCTTCAGAGGGACTCTCCCTGATACCCTTGTCTTAAAAGATAAACATACTAAGGCAACTCATGCTCCCCTTCCCAGGACATTAGCCAGAACTAGAAAGGGTCAAACAATCTTAAACTATTGGGTACTGACCTCAGACCACTCACCTGTATTTATAATCTCTGAAGCACATTTGATGGGCTTTGAGCTTAGAAATGAGAAGCTTGAGAATTTTCAGGAAGATGAAGAAATTGACCTTGAAAAAAAGCAGATATGGGTAAGTGATGGACTCCATATGGCAATGAATATCGAGGTCACCCTGGGCCTCACCATCAGATCCTTGTCCATATAAAGCAGGGGTGATTTGGCAGCCAGCCAGCCAGGTAGTAAGTGCTTGTAGTGCTCCCCACTCTCCCTAAGGTCATTTCAACTGAGAGCCTGGAAAGGATCCTGAAATGTCATTTAGTTTATTCTTCTGCCTCAGAAATTTTCATCACTACTGCCATCTGGGAAAGGCAGATGGACTCTTACATTATTATTATTAACTAACATTTATTGGGTACTTACCATGCCAGGCATTGGGCTAGCGTTCCATACATTATTTTATTTAATCCTCACAACAACACTCTGAGGAAGCCACACCATTTTTATGCCATGGTACAATGAGAAAATAGAGGCGCAGAGGGGACAAGTACAATTCTCAAGGTTACAAAGTTAGCTGGTAATTAAATCCAGATTTATCTGATTACAACCTTCCCTTCATTTAAACAGAATGCCACACTGCCTCCCTTCTGTAAAGAACGCCAACCTATTAGTGTCTAACTTGAGGTCCTGTTGCCGCCACGGAATTCCTGGAAAGCACATGTTCTCCACTCCCCAGACTACTTTCCACAATGGTCATGGACGGGGAAAATTCAGCTCTTCATTGTCAGCATTGGCAGAAATTTTAAAATGTGTCTTCAAAGTCTGTGACATCCCTCCCTTCAAAAGGCAGAGGCTAATTTCCCCCTTCCCTCTAGAATGCGAGCTAGATTTCGTTATTTGCTTCTAATGAAAAAAATATGGTGAAAGTAATGCTATGTGACTTCTAAGTATAGATCCTCAAAAAGATGGCTTCCATCTGTTTCTTTCTCCCTCTCTCTCTCTCCCCTCTTCCACTTTCTCCCATTGCTCACTCTGGGGAAAGCCAACTGCCATGTTGTGAGAACACTCAAGCAACCAATCGAGAGATCCACATGGGGGACTTGAATCCTTCTGCCAATAACCAGCACCGCTTGCCAGCCATGTGTGTCAGCCGCCTTGGAAACTGATCTTCTAGCCCTAGTCAAGTCTTCAGATGGCTGCAGCCCTGGCCAACATCTTGACAGCCACCTCATGCGCCAACATGAGAGGTAGAAGAGAGAGTGGTTGAGTGTGGTAGGGGTTGGAGAATGAGAACAAGGCTGGTGAGAAGTGATACTGAGGAAAGAGGGAGGACCACTTCCTGCAGTGCCTTTCCTGGTCATACTAAGGAGCTTGGGTTACCTTCTGAAAGCAATGGAGAACCAGTGATGGATTTTAAGCAGGCAATTGACCTGATCAGATATGTATCTCTGCATTTCAGAAAGGTCATTTTAGTAGGAATGTGGAGGGTGGTTTGGATAAAGGCAAGACTGGAGGAGGGGAGACAAGTTGCAGAGTTCCTGGGGTTGGATGATGGAGAAGTGGAGTAAAGCAACAGCCCTCGTACGTCAGTGATGGAGATGGATTCAAAATCATTAGGGAATTGAGTCAAATGACGTTTGTTACTTGTTGGATGTGGGGTTCAAAGATGACCCCAAAGTTTATCGGTAGATCTCAAATGTGTGGTAGTGCCATTCACCAAGAGAGTGACCACATGGAGGAGGAAGAGCGTGGGAGAGAGAAAGGGGAGGAGTCCAGCAACTTTGGATGCAAAAGATGTCCCAAAGCAGTGAGTTATTTATTTCTGGACCTGAGCAGAGAGGTCCTAGTTAGAGCATGGGGCCAATGGAGTAGGCAAGAATGTCTAGGGACAATGTGTAGACAGGGAGAAAAAGAGGGTTAAGAGAACCACCTTGTAACAAAGGGAAAGGTGGAGGAAGTAGAGACAACAAAGGAGATCGAGGAAGGGTAGCGAGTGCAGTTGGAGTGAATACAAGGAAATGGTATCCTGGTAGTTCATGACAGGAAGAATTTTAAGAAGGTTTAAATGCTACACAAAATTTAAGAAAATAAGACAGCATTTAGCAATAAGGAGCTCACCAAGAAAAGCTGCAATTCAGAAGGAAGCACAAGCCAGACTGCAGTACTTTGTTTTATGAATGAAACACCAAAGGCGGGAGATAGCCGGTGCAGACCACGTGTAAGAGGCTTGGCTGAGAAATGAAGCAGAATGACATAACAGTAGTTGACAAGGGATGCAGAATAGAAATAATGTCTCCCCATTTTTATTTGCAGGGATGGAAAAGGGTTTCACCATTGTTTTTAAAATGAAAAAGGCTTAAGCATGCCTCTATGCAACGGAGAAAGAGCTGATAGAGGCAGCGATCAGACGACAATGGAGTAGTCTCTACAGACATTAAGCCAACACAGTGCTAATGTTTCTGTCCAGAAACAAAACCCTTTACATATTGAAACACAAGCTGCAGAATACACATATACCTGTTATAACTTGCCTTGATGGCCTCAGGAGAATCAATGAGTAAAGTTAAAGGCTAGGGTTTTAGGCAAGAGGCTATTTATCCAATCTGCAAGCCAACAGGAATGATACAGATGCCCAGCCAAAGAATATTTAGTAACAGAACACTTAAACACAAAGTGTAACCAAGCAATTTATCCCTTTTAATGGGATATCTGTTTTTCATCACAAAGAGAAAACCTTGTGTCCTTGGCTTAGTGATTTGTTGAACTTGGGTATTTTTCTTACATAGTAAGCTTCACAGGAAGAAAGGCACATATTTCAACCAACTAATTTCAGTCAGAACTGTCTCCTAAGAAATGAAGGGTTCTAATAAACAGCATGTTGAGTCGCTGTTCTTTGTGTCTTCCAGAGACCAAACAGTAGAAAATAGGCGTCAACAAATGGGCCATTAGGAGGAAACATTTCTTGACTGCCATGGAATGAAACATCAGCCTGGTTTACCACGGAGCCCTGTTCTAGGCTTCCCGGAAGACGAAAGTCAGCAATCACATTTGGATGGTGCTATTCATCATTTGTGCACAAGCAGGAAAGGGGTTGAATGAAGAAATTTTTCAAGTACCCAGTCAACTCCTCTTGGAGTCTGAGACCAGAAGGGCGTTGCTTAGGACCCCAAACATATATGGCTCCCTTTACACCCTAAATGGTACAGAAGGCATTGTCAGATGTAATATTCTTGGTGATACTTCTTTGGTACCCCAGCTCCTGTGATCAGATCTGTGCCTACAGGTTGGCAGAGGTGATTGCCAGTATGGTGGGGGTTCATCTATCCCCAAACTCCTCTGACCTGCTAAATACCTACCTTTAGAACTACTCCATTGGGTTAAAACACTCTATCCCCAAGAGCACTGCTGGAAGGGTAAGGAGTGATTAGGAAAGAAGGGAAGGAGCTCTTTCTCTAGTTCTCATTCATTCATACATTTTTTACAAAAATGAAGAATTCAATAAATACCTATAATCTGACTTACTTTCATCATGGAAAGCAGATGATGAGATGCAGCAAAGTTAAGTTTTGATGAGGTGGGAAAATCCAGGGTATGGGGAAATTCCCACTGTAACTCTTCAGAGGAGGGGAGTATGTAGTGAGGAGATGTCTTGGGAAACCCAAGCAATAGAAATACACTGAGTTCCTGGTGAGGAAGAGGCCCTAAAAAGGGACAAAACCAGTGAAGACTAACTTTACTAATTTCTCAACTTTGTCAGGTTCTGGGCTTGTCAGAGAAGATTCAATAAGAGTGAATGAAGGTGAGGAGAAGTCAAGGTGGTGCAATAAATAAACGCTATGCCTGCCACCTCTTATGACCACATTAAAATCACAACTGAATTATAGAACAAACAACCTCTAGAATCATCTGAACACTAGCAGAACAGTATCCCTATAACTAAGGATATAAACAAAAGGCTACATCAATAATGGTAGGAGGGGCAGAGATGCGAAATGTGCTGACCCCAAACCCACAGGTAGTGGTTGAGCAGTGGGAGGGACACCTTGGTGGTGGAGGTGCCCCCTGAAGAGTGAGGGCTCCCAGCCCCACACCACATTCCCCAGCCCAGGAGTCCTGTGTCAGAAAGAGGAGTACTCACAACATCTGGCTGTGAAAATCAGCAAGGATTCCGTCAGTCCCAGTAAGACAGAAGGTAGCTGGAAACCCAGACATCCGCTTAAAGGGCCTGCATACAGACTGATTTGATTGCAAGCACTTACCCTAGGCTCTGGCAGAAGGGCAGCAACTCAAGAGGTGCCAGGGACACACAGAGAAAGACTGAGTTTGTGGCTTCAGGGCAAGGGCTACATGTGGAGCCCACCTCACATGTAGCCTACAAGTGGATGCGATCTTTCCTGTGTTGAGCCCTACCCTGCAAGGCCAAATCTGAGACGGCATTGGCTGGGTGAACTCCCTGGAACTCCGCCTCGCCCAGCTAGTTTGGAATCACTGGGGGTACTGTCAGCCCGTGGGCCACCAGCCCGGCCCTGCAAACTATGGAAGCCTCGGCATACTGGGAAACTTTCGGTCAGCCACTACTTGCACTGCACCCTTTTTTGGATGGCTGTTGGAGATATGCAGGCCCCAGGTGAGTGGGGGCTGCCCGCTGTGTTCTCTGAGTGTTTTGCAAAGTGGCCACAGGCTCAGCAGTGGCACAAGAACTGAGCCTGTGTTAACTTTGTGAAAACCACCAGTCGCACCCCTACTGACTCCCCCATCCCACCCAACTCAGGCAGCATCGCTGGGGGCACTGTCAGCACTAGGTTAACCAGCCTGGCCTGTGCACCTAAGGAGGCTCTTTCAGCAGCTGAGCCTTAAGAGCAGCCAGCAGGTGGCAACAGGCTTAGGGTTCTTTTGCTAAGCTGCCCCAGGCCTGATAATGGTGGCAGCCAGCCTCAGTTCACAGGCCACTCCCACACACCTCCCGGTTCAGCACAGGCACAACCAGCCACATATAGCTTTGCAGCTCCTACTAGGTAGCCCCAGGCCAGTCATAGCAAGGCTGAAATTAGCCTGCATGAAGCCCCTTCCAAGAGGTACCAGAACTAACATACCCAGAGGCCAGCTTTAGACCACATGAGAGTACTGCCTGACTAGCCCTACTAGTGGCACAGTGAAAGGGTGGTCTCAACAAGCACAAGAGCCCACTAGGGCAAATCCCTCTCTGAGACAGAGTTGAAAACACTGGTTATAAGAATGCTTAAGGAACTTAGTGAGAACTTCAGCAAAGAGAAAGTAAGCACAAAGTAGGATATAGAAACCATAAAAAAAGTCAAAAATAAAGAATACAATAACTGAAATGAAGAATACAGTAGAAGGAATCAGCAGCAGATTAGATGAAGCAGAGGATCGAATCAGCGATGTAGAAGACAAAGTAGCAGAAAACACCCAATTTGAAAACAACAATAACAAAAAAGAATTTTTAAAAAGGTAGTTTAAGAGACGTCTGGTATCAGGCATAAAAACATTCACATCATAGGAGTACCAGAAAAAAAAAAGAGGGAGCAAAGGATCAAGAACCTATCTGAAAAAATAATGACTGAAAACTTACCTAACTTGGCAAAGGAAATAGACTTACAAATCCAGAAAGTGCAGAGACTCTCAAATAAGATGAACACAAGCAGGCCCACACCAATCACAATTAAAATGGCAAAGGTTAAAGACAAAGGGAGAATCTCAAAATCAGCAAGAGAAAGACAATTAGTTACTTACAAGGGAGCTTCCAGAGACTGTCAGCTGATTTTTCAACAGAAACTTTGCAGGCCAGAATGGAGTGGCAAGAAATATTCAAAGTGATGAAAAGCAAGGCTCTACAACCAAGACTAATCTATACAGCAAGACTATCATTTAAAATTGAAGGATAGATAAAGTGCTTTGCAGACAAGAAAAAGCTAAAGGAATTCATTACCAACAAGCCAGTATTATAAGAAATGTTAAAGGGACTTCTTTAAGAAGAAGAAGGGGGAGGGGCAGCCAGATGGCTCAGTTAGTTAGAGGGTGAGTTCTGAACAACAGAGTTGTCGGTTTGATTCCCATATGGGCCAGTGAGCTGCACCCTCCACAACTGGATTGAAGACAACAAGCTGCCGCTGAGCTTCCGGAGGGGCAGGCGGATGGCTCAGTTGGTCAGTATTGTTAAGAGTGCAAGCTCTTAACAATAAGGTTGCTGGTTCAATTCCCACATGGGATGATGGACTGTGCCCCCTACAACTAAGATTGAAAACGGCGACTGGACTTGGAGATGAGCTGCGCTCTCCACAACTAGATTGAAAGACAATGACTTGGAGCTGATGGGCCCTGGAGAAACACACTGTTCCCCAATATTCCCCAATAAAAAAATAAATAAACAAAAGAAGAAGAGGGAAAACAAACAAATAAAAGAAGATAAAAAACGTGAATAATAAAATGTCAGTAACTATGTACCTGTAAATAATCATTTTAAATGTAAATGGATTAAATGCTCCAATCAAAAGACAGGGTAACTGAATGGATAAGAAAACAAGACCCATACATATACTGTCTACAAGAGACCCATCTCAGATGGAAAGATACACATAGACTGAAAGTAAAGAGGTGAAAAAAGATATTTTATGCAAATGGAAATTTTTTAAAAAACTGAGGTAGCAATACTTATATCAGACAAAATAGAATTTAAAATGAAGAGTATAAGAGGCAAAGAAGGACATTACATAATGATAAAGGGATCAATCCAACAAGAAGACATAACCCTAGTAAACATCTATGCACCCAACATAGGAGCACCTAAATATATAAAACAAATATTGACTAACATAAAGAGAGGGATCGACAATCATATAAAGGGACTTTAACACCCCATTGACACCAATGGACAGATCTTTCAGACAGAAAATCAGCAAGGAAACAGTGGCCTTAAATAACACACTAGACCAGATGGATTTAATTGATATTTTTAGGGCATTCTACCACAAAGCAGCAGAACATACATTCTTTTCAAGTGTACATTTTTCATAATAGATCACATATTAGGCCACAAAAGTAGTCTCAATAAGTTCAGGAAGATTGAGTCATATCAATCATCCTCTCTGACCATACTGGTATGAAACTAGAAATCAATTACAAAAAAAAAAAAAAAAAAAAAAAAAACCCTAAAAAAACACATGGAGGCTAAATAACATGCTACTAAACAATGAATTGATTAACAATGAGATCAAGGAAGAGCTCAGAAGATACCTTAAGACAAATGAAAATAAAAACATAATGGTCCCAAATCTATGGGATACAGAGAAAGCAGTCCTAAGATGGAAATTCATAGCAATGCAGGCCTACCTCAAGAATCAAGAAAATCCTCAAATAAACAATCTAATTTTACACCTAAGGGAACTGAAAAAAACAAAAACAAAACCATCAACAAACAAAGCTGAAAGTGAGTAGAAGAAAGGAAATAATAAAGATCAGAGTGGAGATAAACAAAATAGAGGATTAAAACAATGCAAAAGTTCAGTGAAACTAAGAGGTGGTTCTTTGAAAAGATAAACAAAATTGATAAACTTTTAATGAGACTCATAAAAAAAAAGAAGAGAATGGACCCAAATAAATAAAATTAGATATGGAAGAGGAGATGTGACAACTGACAGCACAGAAATGCAAAGGATTATAGGAAAATGTTATGAACATTTACATGCCAACAAATTGGACAATCTAGAAGAAATAGATAAAATCTTAGAAACATACAATCTTCCAAGACTGAATTAAGAAGAAACAGAAAATCTGAACCAACCAATTACTACAAATGAAATTGAATTGGTAATCAACAAGCTCCCAACAAACAAAAGTTGTGGACCAGATGGCTTCACAGGTGAATCTTACCAAACATTCAAAAAAGAATTAACACCTATTTTCCTCAAACTATTCCAAAAAATCCAAGAGGAGGGAAGGCTCCCAAACTCATTTTATGAGGCCACCATTACCTTGATTCCAAAACCAGACAAAGACATTACCAAAAAAAGAAAACTACAGGCCAATATCCCTGGAGAACACAGATGCAAAAAATTTCAACAAATATTAGCAAGCTGAATTCAGCAATACATTGAAAAGATCATGCACCACAATCAAGTGGGATTTATTCCTGGTATACAAGGTTGGTTCAATATCCACACATCAATTAATGTGATACACTGCATAAACAAAATGAAAGATAAAAACCATTTGATCATATCCACAGATGCAGGAAAAACATTTGACAAAATCCAGTCCCCATTTAACATAAAAACTTTCAACAAAGTGAGAATAGAGGGAACATATCTCAACATAATAAAGGCCATATATGATAAACCCACAGCTAACATCATACTCAATGGGGCAAGGCTCATAATACCAGCATGGGCCAGGGAGCTGTGTCCTACACAACTGGGCTGAAAAACAATGGCTTGAACCAGAGTCGGAAAGAGGGGAGGTGGAAGAAAGGGGGGGGAAAAAAGAAAGAAGAACAAAGCTGGAGGTATCATGCTACCTGATATCAAACTATACTACAAGGCCGTAGTAATCCAAAAAGCATGATATTGACATAAAAACAGACATATAGATCAATGGAACAGAATAACGAGCCCCAAAATAAACCCATGCCTACCTATATGGTCATTTAATCTATGACAAAAGAAGCAAGAATATACAATGGGGTAAAAACAGTCTATTCAATAAATAGTGCTGGGGAAACTGAACAGATACATGTAAAACAGGAAACTGGACAACCTTCTTACTCCATATACAAGAATAAACTCAAAATGGAATAAAGATTTAAATGCAAGATTCAAAACTATCAGAGGAGCATTCCAGGCAGAGGGACAAGGTGCGTAAAATATGAGGGGAGTGAAACACCAAGATGGATTTAGGAAACTGTGAATTTTTCCATATAAACACAGCATGGGTGCTTGTGGTGAGATTGCTAGGCAGGGAATGACAATTCTTACCACACTAAGGAGTTTAGAACAAGCCTGAGGGCCATAAGGAGCCATGAAAAAGTTGCAGACAGAACAGAGACTTAGTCAAATTTTGCTCAAGGAAGACCACTCTCATTGCAATACAGAGGATGGATTTCCAGGGGCAAGAATGAAAAAAAGGAGACCAAATAGGAGGGTTTTGAAGAAGTCTGCACAAGAAATCCCAAGAGGCTGCAGAAGAGTGGGATTAAGGAAAAGGAGACAGCTTGGAGAGATCTTTAGAGGAAGAATTGATAAGACTTGAAGTCTAAGTGGATATTGCAAGGAAGAAGGTTTCTGGCTTGGATGGCTGCTAGATGGATGGTGACACTTTGTGAGTGACACTGGGTGGGGCAAGAAGAGGAGGAGAAAGTATGGATGGGAGGATGAGTGAGCTAAAGTGACTGTGTCCATTTCTGTGGAGCTGGCCATGACTGGAGTTGTAGAAGCAACAGCATGTGAAGGTTATTTTGTGCAAGATGAGAAGATAAAGCAAATTCCCTTGTCCTCGTAGGACAGAATGTGGCTCCAGGAACTAAAAAACACCAGAAGAAACTAGCACAGAGATCATTCAGCCATGGATGGCCAAGCAGCAAGATCCAGAGCAGTGGTTCCAGCCTTGGCCATCCATTCGAATCCCTTAGAAGCTTTTAAAACTGCAACTTCCTAGGTCCTACCTCCAGAATTTCTGATGTAATCCTTGAACATGGGTATGAGCCACTGTGAAGTTTCGAATACACAGCCAGCTTTGAGACCCACTGGTGTGTGGACAAAGAGCTTCACAGACTATCCTGAGCACCTGAAGCCTGGGAATCTTGACACAATGCAGATTCTGATTCAGCAGGTCTGGAGCGGGGCCTGAGAACCTGGATTTATAACAAGCACTCAGGTGACTATACTTTCAGCAGTAAGAGTGTAAAAAAATGTTCTCAATTCTTGCTGCATATTAGGACCCCAGGGCTACATCTGAGATCAATGAAATTCAAATCCCTGGGGGTGAAACCCAAGCAAAAAACACCCAAGTGATTCCAAGAGCAACCAAGATTGAGAACCATTGATGAAGCCTCTAGAAGACTGCAGGATAAATTAGGGGTCCAGCTGGAGTGAGCCTGAGTTCCACCCTAGGGAGAGCCTGCTGGCCTCCATCCTGATTTACTCTGTCTGGTTAGTGAGAACCTTCCAGTGTCCAGTGTGGGTCACAATTGTTCACTGAATAAGTTTATGGAGAGCCTGCGCTATGGCTGGGCTGAAAGCTTGGATGAATAGAACATGAGGCTTACAGTCACAGAGACAGGTTTTAGACAACTGCTTACAATCAGGGGCTGTATCAAAAGTCTGTACAGGATTCTGGAAGGGCATAAAAGAGTGTGACCATTTCTACTTATGTGAGGTGGGTGTTCAGGTACAGTGGCCAGGCGGACAAGGTGGCAGAGAGAAGGAGCTCAAATCCAAGGAGTATCTGAAGCAAAGTACTAACGCAGGAAAAGCCTGCAGCAGTCAGTACTCCAGGCACCTGGGCTGGAGGCTAGAAATATTTGTGGGGCAGCAGCACAGTGTTGTGGTTAAAGGTCTCAATGCCATCCAGTCAGACCCTTTGGGCTGAGATCTGGTGACCCCACTTACTGGCTCTGTGACTTTAGCCAAGTAACTTCTTATCTTCTCAGTGTCCTCACCAATAAGAGAAACAAAATTGGCACCTACCTCTGGGGTTTGTTGGGAAGATTAAATGAGTATATATACACAAAGTATTTAGAATGATGCTGGGATGTAGGAGTCACTCAATAAATGTTACTGGACAGACATGGAGGTGCCTGGCCAGGAGGTGGGTGCTGGGATCACAGCTGGGCAGTGTGGATGGAGAGGAGAAGATTGTGGACAAGTGAGAGACAGGGTGGGGGTGAGGCAGGGTTCATGATGCCACACTTCGGATGTACGGGGTCAGGTTTCACTTTGAGCACTCAGCCTCAGTTATGCATGGAAGGACCAGAGGGGAGATAACCAGGAGCACACGTGCCACCACTCAGGGTAGATGTGATGCAGGCCTCACAGTCATCAAGAGCATCTCTGCACTCGGTTTTCCTGCCATTTTTCCAAATGTTTTGCCCTCCCCGTCACACCCGGGTCTGGGCAGAGTTGCCTTCTATCATGGAAAAATATTGACATTCTATAAAAACAAGCTTTTTCTTTCATACAACCACAAACATATTATTTACATAAAATGGCAAACATTGAATGCCCGACAATCCCTCGGAAAAGAGAGTGGACAGAGCATGGATGGCAGTGCCTGGCTGGTGCGCATCCAGAAGGGATGACCCTATGTCTAGATGGAAAGACTTCCTTCCTTCGGGATCTTGTTAATTCTTCCAACAGTATGCTAACTCCCTGTCCCTTCCCCCAGCTTAATGGGCAGATTTCATTCTCACACACTATTGTCTAAAGGAGTTTTAAGACTCTGGGTCAAGCAGTCCCTTCCCAGCCCCCAAATTCTGGGGCACGTGGAATAAAGGCCCTTCCTTCTCAGGACCTCAGAGTAATGTTATCTCCTGAATCTAACCCCCATCACAGCTTTGGGTTATATTTATTATATGTTTTGCTTCTCTAAAAGAATCTTCCTTAGTCTCTCCTCCCCCCGCACCTCCCCCCCGCCCCAACGCCGCTAATGGTGTTAAAATCCAAGTCAATAGCTTTGCTCTCCCTGGGCTGATCCATGACTAAAGTTGCCTGTATCCCCAGGACCTTGTACACATCACAGCCATTCAGTGCAGGGTCACTGAGCTGACTACAGGTTTTTATACATAGTTTCAAGACCCAAAGAGAAGGAGGCTGTTAGTATAACCCTGAATTTAGGTCTTGAACTGGAACAAGAGAATTTCCTAACTTGTTCCTTCTCATTCAGCAGACCTTACTTACAGCTCAGCATCTCCTTCTCAAGGGACCTGGCCCAGGCTCATTCTGAGCCAGAGGATTAGGTGGAGGCAGGAGGGGGGTGGGGGTGAAGGCAGGGGTGGAGTCCTCCGCAGCTGCTGAGCTCAGAGAGAAAAAAGGGTGGGTGGGATGGTCCTTACCGCCACACAAAGCAGCATGGGTCCTCGGATGATCCACCAGATTTTCTTATTCCTGTTGGTTCCCCAGCACCTACAACAAAGAGCAGGCAGTAGAAGAAGACTTAGAATTGAGGTAAGGTCCAATGTAAAAGCATCATGCCCTCTGGAAGAAGGATACTCACACTCAAGATTCACTTTCCACCCATCGTTCTCCTGAGAAGTGGGAGAGAAGGGGGAGAACTCAAATCCCTTCCTGTTTGTATGGTACTCCTGACTTTTCTTACAATTAAGGTGCTCTTCAGTGCTAACAGCTTGGTGTGTATCCTTACACACTTTTCTTCATGTTCATATAAATATAAATTTTTAGTTACATAGGGGACATTTTGGTGGTGATTATTTGGAGGACAAAAATGGGATCGCATAATATATGTTATTCAGCAACAGGCTTAACAACCTGCTGTTGAGATTCAGCCCTAGAAACCAAAAGCTATAGAACTAATCCATTTTCTCAGTCGTCTCATAATATTCCACAATACAGGTATGCTGCAACTTGTTCATTGATTCCCTGTTGATGGATGTTCAGGGTTTTTTGTTTGGCTAGAGGTTTTTCGGTTTTATTTTATAAACTGAGATATAATTGGCATATATCATTATATTTATACAGGTACAACATAATGACTCAATATACACATATACTGTGAAATGATCATCACAGTAAGTTTAGTGAACATCCATCACCACACGTAGTCATGCAGTTTTCCTTGTGATGAGAAATTTTAAGACTCACCCTCTTGGCAACTCTCAAATATACAATATAGTATTATTAACTACAGTCACCATGCTGTACATTACTTCTCCAGGACTTACTTATTTATAACTGTAAGTTTGTACCTTTTCATCACTTCCACCCATTTTGTTTTGCTTTTTCTCCCCCTCACTGTGAATGACAATGCAATAACCATTCTTGCACCTATATCCTTACATATGTATGCACCAAATTTTTATGCTAATTTTGTGCTAATTGGCATATGTAAGTAAATTAGTAAGCTAATTACTATAAGCATAAGTTTTCATTATTTTAATCTACATTCCTAAGTATATTCTAGATGGCCAAAATGGAAGGGAGTGGATAGTCTCTTCAGGAAATGATATGTATATATGTGTAGGTATACACATACCTTGTATTCACAGGTATGCCTAAATACAAAATATCCTTGTATTTAGGCATACCTGTGAATTACCGGCTCATGGAAGTGAGAAAACAGGTAGGTTAGTACCTACCCTGTGTTCTCCAACTGTGCCCGGGCGATACTCCACGGTACAACAAACAGCAATGGGAAGGCTGGGGAGAGACGAGGGAAAGGTAGTTAGGAGCTGATTGGCCAAACCTGCCTGCCTCCCACCCCAGCCTAATGGGCAAAGCACACACAGCTGATTAAAACTTATAAAAGCCCAAACATCATAGAATTGCAGACTGAAAACTGGAGACCTAGGGTGGCACAGAGCCCATCCATTGTTTTACTGTCAGACAAACCAGGAAGTGGAGAGGAGAACGGACTTGCCACATGTCATAAACAGCTTAGAGTAAATTCAAAGATATTAACCAAAACCTTCTGAATTGTAGACCAAGCTTATTTCTTCTGTATCCTATAGTCTCAAATTATCCAAAAGGTTGTGACAACAGGGATTCCAGACATCATCATAAAGACTGAGTTAGTGTTATGGTTTGTGTACCCCCCAGATTAACATGTTGAAGTCCTAACCCCCAACATGATGATATTTGGAGATGAGCCCTTTGGAGGCAACTGGGTTTGGAAGAGGTCGGGGTGGGGTGGGGGTGCCATCATGATGGGATTAATGTCCTTATGAAAAGAGGCCATAGAGCCGCTTTCTCTCTCTTGTACTCTCTCTCTCCCTCTACCATGCGAGGTCCCAGCGAGAACACAGCTATCTGACAGTCAGGGAGCGGGCTCTCACCGTGCTGGCATCCTGATCTCAGACTTGCCAGCCTACGCAACTGTGAGAGGTAAATGTCTGTTGTATAAGCCATGTCGTCTATGGTCTTTTGTTACGACAGCCACAGCAGACCAATATAGTTGGGGACAGAGTAGGACAAATGTCATCTGATGCTAACAAAAACCTTCTCAATTTTGGAATGTGTGCATTGGGTCTATGGCACTTGTGTGTGCATACATGTCTGTGTCGTGAACACACACACACACACACACACACAGACACACACACCTCTCTTCAGAGTCACTTGTCATTGAAGAATTCTGTCCTAGAAGCCTCCCTCCAGTTAGGTCTCTAACTCTGACCAAAGGCTCCATTGGGCTTCCACATTATGAAGGGTCCCCAGGGAAAGAGGCCGGGGGTTCAGGTCACTCACCCCACCCCACCAGCAGGTATCTGGGCCAGAGCCGCCTCTCAGGATGCACTATGGGCTCCAGCAGCGTGTGGAGGTAAAGGCCTTCCACCAGAAGCCATGAGTAATTAGCAGCCACGAAGTAGTGCAGGAGAACCTGGGCTGAGCGGCAGGAGGCGGACATCTGCACAGAACAGAGCACTTGAAGGTGAGTTTCTGCGTTCCTCGGACCTGGGCCCCAAGAGGGTGGAGAAGGGCCTCCCTACGTACAATACCTCCCTCTTTGCTTCCCTTTCTCCCAAATCCTTGCTGATCATCTCAGAGAGGTTGACAACAATATCAAAATGTGAAGGAGGGCTTCACGTAGGTTTCAAAGCCCAGCCTCTTCCTTGACATCATAAATATTTTTAGACCAACAAAACCAGAGAGAATTTATCATCAGCAACTTCCCTTAAGGAAACACTAAACAGTATGTTCTTTGATCTTAGTTCAAATAAGCTAGAAGTCAATAACCAAAAAATCTTCATTTGGACTAAAGATGAGGAAATGAACTTGAAATGAACTTCTTAATAACCCCTGAATCAAAGGAGAAATGATAATAGAAATTAGAACTTATTTCTGAATTGAATGAAAGGAAAATTCTGCATATCAAAATTTGTGCTATGCAGTTAATACCCCCCTTAGAATGAAATTTATAGCCTTAAATGCATTAATTTAAAAAGAGAAAGGCTGAAAATCAATTATCTTAAATATCATGTCAGAAAATAAAACAGCAAATTAGACCCAAAGAAAGTACATGGAAAAAATAATAGAGATGAAAGCAGAAATTAATGAAATCGAGAATATAAAATAAAGAGAATAAATAATGCCAAAAATTTGTTCTTTGAAAAATCCAACAAAACTGAGAAACTTCTGGCAAGGATGATTAAGGGAGGAAAAAGAGAGTGAAGGTACAAATACTCAGTATCAGGAATCAAAAAAGGAACACCACCATAGATGAAATAGATCTTAAAAAGACCTTAAGAGACTATGAACAATATTATGCCAGTAAATTTCAAATGTTATATGAGGTAGACAAATTCCTAGAAAAACACAAGTTACCTAGTGACATGAGAAGAAACAGAAAATCTGAATGTAAGAGTCATAAATAATCCATAATAAAAAGCTTCTCAATAAAGAAAACTCTGGGCCCAAATGATTTCATTGGTAAAATCTATCAAACATTTAAGGAAGAAGTAATACCCATCTTAAATAAATTCTTCCAGAGAATAGAGAAAGAGGGAACAAGTCTTATTTGCTTTGAGAGATTAGCATAAACTTTATCCAAAAACTTAACAAAGGCATTGCAAGAAAAGAAAATTATTCATGAATGTAGATGAGAAAATGCTAAATAAAACACAGTATTAACAAATAGAATCCAGCGATATAGGAGGAAGAATAATATATCAGAACCTACTTGGGTTTATTCCAGGAATGCAAGTTTAATTTAACAGGTTACTACATTCATTATGAACAGGATAAAAGAAACATCATCTCAACTGATGCAGATTTCAGTGTGGAAAAGCTTTGATGCTTATGGAAAATAGCAATAATATAAAAGGTTGATCTGGTTCAATCTTTTTTTTTACAGATGAAGAAATTTCCCAAGCAAGGACCGTTGAGTAACCCCACAGTGAACTCTTCTGATGCTGGTTTCCTTCACCTGCCCTATTCTTGTGAGGGTTTTTTGTTTTTAAAGTCGGCTGATGCATCTCTAACTACCCCTTTGTACCTCTCTTCCCCTCCCCAGCCCCACCTTCCTGCTCTAATGACCTGTTCTGACCCACCGGGTGGGAAGCCAATAGGAAGGAAGGACGCACCTCGGACACGTAGGATATCCACTCTTTCTCATTGTCGGGCCTCTTGGAGTAAGACTTGTAGAAGATGATGTCCTTCACCAGCACAGCCACAGCTCTCAGGATGAAAGAAGCAAACAAATTCATGTGGATGTAGTTGCGTGTGCAGTGGAGTTTCCTGTGCAAGGAGAAAACCGAGTGACCTCCCTCAGGAAAGAATGGCTCAAACTAACAAGTGTGTGTCTGAAACGCTTGTGTATCTACCACTGAAGGGCAGAGGTTTGTCATGAAGGCTGCAGAGCTGGATGGCTGGGTTATGTGATCTTACTCTTCTGTGCTTCATTCTCCTCCTGGGGTAATAATACCTAAAATCTATACAACATGTTCAACATGCCGGGCTATATTTCAAACCATTCACAGGTAGAGGTACTTACGGGTATCTTTACTCCTTACAACCACTGAAGGAGTAGATACATTATTATCCTGCTTTTACAAATGGGGTAATTGAGGCAGAAAGGTAAAGTGCCCTGTCCAAAGTCCCAGAGCAGTAAATGGCAGGTTGGGACCCAGAAATTCTGAAGCCCAAATATGACTCTCTGGGGCTCTACTGACTGTGAGAACATGATCACTTACTTCAAAGGGTTGCGGTGAGAACTCAATTAGTTAACGGGTGAAAAGTGCTCACACAGTACCTGGCACATAGTAAGTGCCCAGAAAATGTCAGCTCCCGTTACCTCTCCCCCACCCACCTGGAGCTTCCTGCAGGCTCTTTTTTGTACCAGTGGATGTAAAACTGTGCTGTCTCTGTAGCTGAAAGGACCTTCTTCCATCACTCTGCTCTTACCCTGCCTGGGCCCCTGTGCAGCACATTTCTAGTCCTGCCTTGCTTTAGAGCTATTATATTTTAAATTCTGAATAAAGATTTGAAGCAGGTCCTTCTGTTTTATGATTTATGCATCGTTCTCCCTAACTAAACTGGGATTACTCAAGGGCAGCGACTGGGTGTTTCTCCTCCCAGTGCCTGAGGCACTATGCACACTTGATTGACTGAGGCTCTGCTAGTTACTTCCTGCAGGGTTGGGCAGTTATTTTCTCCTCTCTTGTTTATGAGACTTTGAGAAGGTGAGCAGAGGAGGTCGCCGAAAGCAGTGGAAACAGGCTGTGCAATTCTCCCATTGTTCGAGAAGTTCTCTCCCCATGGGGTAGATGATCATGACGCTGCTCCAGGAGCCATAGATCGTCCTGGGATTGAGGGGCAGGTAGGGCCAGACCTGGGGCTAAAAGAGCCCAGTGGGGGAGCTGCTCTGGAAATGGCACCCAGGTCTCCATGGCCCCGTCCAGGTCTCCTGCTTCCGTGCTGAGTGCTCATTCTGCCACATTATATACTCAGTTATGTTCCTGACCGAGAGACAGCCTCGAAGGGCTCCCTAGTGGGTCTATAAATATCTCATTTGGGTGATTTCTAAAAAAGTGATTTAGTAAAATGTCCCCAGGCTTTGGATTCTGAGAGTATTAGGGAGAGAAAATGCTCAGGCTCTATGCTTCCTGATTGTCGTCCTGGCTCCTTCACTCACCAGCTGTGTGATCTTGGGCAAGTTGCTTGATCTCTCCATATTTTAGTTAACTCACTTATAAAATGGGGGTAATAATAACGCTAATCTCCTAGGATGAAAATTAATCTTTATTCTGATTAGGATGAGACTTAATTACTTAATGCACGTAACGTGCTTAGACCAGTGCCTGGCTCTGAGAAAGGACTCAAATGATTGACAGCTAATTGGAATCGCAGGGCCCTAGATTGAAATCCCAGCTCTACCACTCACTAATTTGCTTTGGGGGAAGTTTCTTAATCTCTTCTGTAAAAACAATGTCTCTGGTAGAGTTATGGTGAGAATGGGCTGTGGTAGTAATGGGTGTGATTAGAAATTTAGAGCAGGGCCTGGCACACGGGAGCTTATCTAATCCAGAAGAAGCAAAAGCAGATATAGGACTCCCAGATTCCAATTCTCACTGTGCTTTGTGACCTGGGGTGACTCAGTGCCTCTCACAGGACTCTGATATCCTTTATCCCTTCATCTGCCAAATAGGATGGATGGACCGGGGACTCTTCCAGCTCTGATGAGCTGTGACATCATCTAGCCCAGTCTTCTACTGCCTTCAAGAGGTAGCCAATGAGCAAATTCCAGGGTACATGCCTGGACACCCACCAGCAGAAGTTCCACTCACCGAAGAAACAAGAGGAGGGTGAGAGCCAGGAGGAGGGAGACAATTGAGAGGGAGTACCCCACGGTGTATAACATCTGCAAGGTCGACAGCAAGGCATGGTGTTCCACCTGAACACAGAGGAAGAGACATGACCACCAAGCTAGGCACCTATGGTCTCCCAGCTCCATGCCCATGACCTCCAAGGCTCTAGGCATGCATCCCCAGCCCAGCATTGGTGCACCTAGATTCACAATAATATAGAAAAAGTGTGCCCAGGACAAAAGTGTGTCTTGGAAACGAGCACAGATTCTTTGGTCTTGGGCATGCTGTCCCTAGAGTGTAGGGGTCCCTCTCTCTGGAAGATGGGGCCAGGTTTCCAACTGGATGTCTCCTCCTAAAATAACTTTTCATAGATGACCTCTTAGACAAAAACCTAATGAAACACTGGAATATTTTCTCAGAGTCCCAGGATAGCCTGATTATGAAGAGAGAATAATTTACTGAAAATTGTGTTTTATTAAGTGTGGTTCTCCAATGGAATCTCATTTCCTCATTTAATTCCTCCTGCATTCGAGGTGTGATCAAATAATACATTGAGTATTTAAATAAAAAAGTTTATTACTGTAAAACACACATTGTCATTAATCCCCCTCACATCGAACACATTTATCTCATCGTTCTTGCCACTTTCTGAATCAGTTCTGGAAGTCCTCTTTCGTGAGTGTCTTTAGTTGCGCTGTCATGGCTGCCTCGATGTCCTGAATCGATTCAAAACGTTTAGCTTTCATGGACATTTTGACTTCGGGGAAGAGCCAGAAGTCACACGGTGCCAGATACGGTGAATAAGGTGGATGAGGACACACCGTAATGTTTTTATTTGACAGAAATTGTCTACCAGAAGCAAAGTGTGACATGTAGCCTTTCCATTATGATCACAAAATATGGTAAATGCTGCTGCTGAGTGCCATCCAATGGAAAGGCATGGATCTTCAATATGGGAAGTGGTGTGTGGAACCTTAGTAACAGTGTGTGACAAGTTTCAACTTGTTTAGTGTAGTCAGTAGGGTGAGAGCTATGGTTGAGAGAAGGTGTGTTTTAAAGTGTGCCGTAAATCATCCTCCATTAAGACAATGCTTCTTGTCACACATCGCTTCTGGTATATGGCAATTTCTTTCCAATAAAAATGTTACGGTGTGTCCTCATCCACCTTATTCACCAGGTCTGGCACCATGCCGCTTCTGTCTCTTCCCCAAAGTCAAAACGTCCATGAAAGGTAAACTTTTTGACTCGATTCAGGATATTGGTGCAGCCAGGACAGCACAACTGAAGATACTCATGAAAGAGGACTTCCAGAACTGCTTCAGAAAGTGGCAAGAATGATAGGATAAATGTGTTCAAACTAAGAGGGAATATTTTGAGGGAGATTAATGGCAATGTGTCTTTTACTGTAATATTTTTTTATTTAAACATTCATCATAGTTTTTTTATCCCACCGTGTATCACCATCAAGATTATGTTTCTAAATAAATTTTTGTAGAAGAAACCACAGTAAAAAAATTTCTTACTAAATTATGTCTTAAACTTCTCTGCATAAGTTTTATCAACTCTACTGAAGTAAAAGTGGTATACAGTAAACTGCACATATTTAAAGTATAAACCTTGATGAATTTGAACATGAATATATCTGTGATTTTGTTTCCACATTCAAAATAATGAACATTTCCATTACCTCCCCAAAGGTTCCTTATGATACTTTGTGATACATTTCTTCTCACTACCCCCTGCCAACCTATGCTGAAGCAAATACTGTTCTGCTTTCTGTCATTAGAGATTAGCTTGCATTTTATAAAATTTTGTATAAATGGAATGTTGTTTCTTGCTTGTTTGTTTTTAAAGATTTTATTGGGGAAGGGGAACAGGACTTTATTGGGGAACAGTGTGAACTTCCAGGACTTTTTTTTCCAAGTCAAGTTGTTATCCTTTCAGTCTTAGTTGTGGAGGGCGCAGCTCAGCTCCAGGTCCAGTTGCGGTTGCTAGTTGCAGTGGGCAGAGCCCACCATCCCTTGCGGGACTCAAGGAATTGAACTGGCAACCTTGTGGTTGAGAGCCCACTGGCCCATGTGGGAATTGAACCGGCAGCCTTCAGAGTTAGGTGCATGGAGCTCTAACCGCCTGAGCCACCGGGCCGGCCCTATAAATGGAATGTTTTGATATGTACTCTTGTTTTGTCAGACTTATTTTCCTCAGAATAATTATTTTGAGATTCATGCATGTCATAGAATGTATCAATAGTTCATTCTCCTTTTATTGCTGAATAGTATTCCATTGTGAATATACCACAATTTCTTTATCCACTCACCTATTAATGGACATGTGGATTGTTTTCAAAGTTTGGCATTCATAAATAAAGCTGATATGAAAATTTCTGTTCAAGTTTTTATGTGGACATAGGTTTTCATTTCTCTGAGATAAATATCCAGAAATAAAATGGTGGGATAAATATCCAGAAATAAAATGGTGGGGTAGTTTGGTATACGTTTTAACTTCTTAAGAAACTGCCAAACTATTTTCTAAATAAGTTATATCAATTACATTCCCACCAGCAGTATATGAGAGTTCCAGCTGCTCTAGAGTCTACTAACACTTCATACAATCAGTCTTTTAAATTTTAGTCATTCTAATTGGTTTGTAATAGTATCTTATTTTTCAATTAGCATTTCTATAATGAATAATGATGTTGAGAATCATTTCATGTACTTATTTCCCATCTGTATATCTTATTTGGTAAAGTATCTGTTCAAATATTTGGGTACCTTTTAAATTGGATTGTCTTAATTTTAAATTGTAAATGTTCTTTATATATTCTAGATATAAATCTCTTGTCAAGGGTGTGTTTTGCAAACACTTTCTCCCATTCCGTGGCTTGCCTTTTTATATTTTTAACAGTGTTTTTAGAAGAGCAGAGGTTTCTTTTTATTTTGGTAAAGTCCAATTTATCAAATTTTTTTTTACACTTTATGCTTTTTGTGTCCTATTTTAAAATATTTTCCTAACCCAAGGACCTTAAGATTTTCAGCTCTGTTTTTCCTAGAAGTTTAATAGATTGGGCTTTTGCATTTAGATCTATGATCCATTTTTAGTTAATTTTTATTCATGGTGTGAGGCAAGGATTAAAGTTGTTTTTTTGCATCCAATTGTTCTGGCACCCTTTGTTGGTAAGATTATTCTTTCCTCATTGTATTGCCTTGGCACTTTTGTCAAAAATCAATTGCCTTTATATGTGTGGGTCTGTTTCTGGATTCTCTATTCTGCTCTGTTGTGCTATATATTTATCTTTATGCCAATACTGCAATGTCTTGATTACTACAGCTTTATAGTAATTCTTGAAACCAGTTAATGTTAGTCTTCCACTTTTTTTTTTCAAGACTGTTTTGGCTATTCTATATATTTCTGTTTCCATATAAATTTTAGAATCAGCTTGTCAATTTCTACAATAATTCTACTGGGATTTTGATGGGGATTGCATTCAAACTATAAATCAATTTAGAGCCCATGAACATAGTATATCCCTCCATTTAGTTAGGTTTTCTTTCATTTATTTTCACAATGCTTTCTAGTTTTTAGTATACAGGTCCTGCTTGTCTTTTGTCAGATTTATCCCTGTGTGTTTCATATTTTTAATGCTGCTATAAATAGTATTGTTTTCTTAATTTCAATTTTCAATTGCTCATTGTTAGTATATAGGAGTAAATTGATTTTTATATATGATCTGTATTCTGAAATCTTGCTAAGTTCACTTATTAGTATCAGCAGTGTTTTGTGTAGATTCCTTGAGATTTCCTATAGACGATCATGTCTGTGAATAACATTTTTACTTGTTCTTTTCCCAACTCTATATTTTTTATTTATTTTCTTGCATTATTGCTCTGGCTAGGACCTCCAATACAATTTTGAACAGAAATAAAAAGAGTGAACTACTACCTTGTTAAAGATTTTAGGGGAAAGCATTCACTCTTCCACCAATTTTTAAAAGATGCCTTTTTGCATGAATTTATTCTGACTGCTGTAATAAATTATCACAATCTTGGTGGCTTAAACACAAGGTGATTTATTGTTGTAAAGTTCTGGATCAAAAGTCCAAAATCAATGTTACTGGGCTGAAATAAAAGTGTTGGCTGGCCAGCATTCCTTCTGAATGCTACTCCTGTGGGGTATTAATTCACTGGCACATCTGGCCTGCCTTTTAGCAGACAAAGTGGGCTCAAGAACCAGAGAACCAACAAAGAAATGCACATACTAGTGGTAAGAAGCTAGACTGTTGTGTACTGAATTGGTTAGGGCAAGGGGAAATGGTTGGGCACCCATAGCACCTGGGATAGTTGGTTTAATTGTACTCCTTTAGGAAAGTTTCTTAAACCGTCTATATATTCAGGACTCTACCAAAACCTGACTACTTTCCTAGAGGTCCCAGAACACCCAGATAGTCTCCAGCTCACTCTCACGACCAACAGGTAAATCTGAAATCACTTAAACACCTTTATGAAATGCTTTATTATCAGTGTGTAATATGCACCCACCAAGGAAATGGGCATTCTCAAACACTGCTAAGGGATGGCAAAATAGTACAACCCCTATGGAAGGGAATTTGTCAATATCTGACAAAATTATGTATGTATCTACCTTTAATCCAGAAATCCCATTTCTAGGAATCTTCCAAAAGATCAACCACCACAAACATGAACCAACATACACATACAAGGTTATTCAAAGCAATGGCATTAGTAATGAATGTTGGAAATAATCCAAATGGGCATAGGAGAGTGACTGAATAAAGTATAGTAGATATACAAGGTGGAGAACTATGCAGCTGTAAGGGGAAAGAAGAGAGAGAGAGAGAGAGAGAGAGAGAGAGAGAGAGAGAGAGAGAGAGAGAGAGAGAGAGAAATGTTCCTAGGAACTGATATAGAGCAATTTCCTGGACATGTTGTTAAGTGAAAAAGCAAGATGCAGAATAGGGCATCTGGTATCCTGCCTTTTGTATAAGAAAAATGGGGAAATAACCTATTTATATACTTGCTTAGTTTTGCAAAAATAAACGTAAGATGTATATTATAATTTGATAAAAAGTAAAGATAAAGAAAAGAGAGAAAAAATAAACCAAAAAATGATAAAAATGATTATCTATAAGGAGCAGGTAGAAATAGGGCAGAGACAGTGATAGAAATGAGATTTCATTGAGGATACTTTTTTGTATAGTTTTGGCTTTAAAACCCTGTCAATATTTTATTCACTAAAAAATAGAATTAAAAGAATGAAAAAGGCAAGCCCTTAGCACTAATAAAAACAAATGAATAAAATTGTTTATTTGTAACATGACCATTTTATAATTATTTCAAATAATTATGAACACAGTACTCTGAACATGGGATATAATCTAAGGATAAAGAGCTGCAAAGAAATCTGAAATTTTGTCAGGTAGATTTATATTTTAATATTTTAAGGTTGAAATTATTTTGCGTGTACTGTAGGAAAAGGTAAATAAATATGAAAATGTTATTAGGAAGCAAAATTTTCACTGAAAGAGGAAAGATACATAATGCAAAATAATAGGAGACAAGGAAAAGTCCTAAATGTGAACTTTAAATCAGAATTATCAGTATGAAGTGAAATCTTGATTGTAGAGAATATTTTATTCCTAAGTCTGTACACTGAAAGGTCCTAGGATCTAGTAGTGGCAATGAGAACACCTAGCGCTTAGATCTTGATTTCTACTACCGTTCCTCCACTTGAAGAAGCCAGGACTCTTTGAAGATATAGCTGATCTGGGCTTGGAACAGGGAAAATACAAGATGAGCTTGGACTAGTTTCTTGTGTCAAAATATAAGGAACTGCTACAAGACAAATGGGATTATACCAGAAGTACACAAAAGTCAGTTTGAAGAGATTTCACTAACTAAATCTACAAAACGTTGAGCATCAAAAAGAATAATAAGTATAAGTGAATAAAGCAATCTGTAAGTCCATACTGATACTCACAAAAGGAGGGTAGAGGGAGGCGGTCTTTCAGAAGACTGCCAGCTACGAAATGTAGAAGGAATGATAGAACTTGAATCAATTCAAGCAAGCATCGTTAATGAAGATTAAAACACTGATGAAGGTTTGTGACGGAACAAGATAAACACATGGTTCTAAAGTATCACCCCACCAATTACTGGCCAAATACAAGAGAATAACTGTACCTTTACCACGGAGAGATCTGGCTGTTGCTACCTTGACCAAGTGATCAAACATAACATCATTATAGTGTGACACCTGACATTTTGAGCTCCTGGTATGATGCTATACAATATACACAGCACCTGCAAGGATTACCTTGAATCTTGTCAAGCCTCTAAACCTAACTTTCAGCTTACAGGAAATACAGAAGATGGGGGAGCACATGGATGACAACCTGAGGAAACAGTCAAACAAATGCAGGTAGTGTGACATTCTACAATAAAGTTCTTCTGGTCTCTTCTAATGTTGAAATCCAATGTTGAGGGGTGGCAGAGTCAGGGGGCGTGGCATGGAAGGACTGTTCTAGATTAAAAGATACAAAGTGATCTCAAACTAAATGTAATGTGTGAACCTGGATGAGATCCTGGTCCAGGGAAGAAAAGCTATAAAAATTGAGGGGAACAACTGGAGAAATTTGAATATGGATGAAAAATTCACTGATATGATGAAATTACTGCTAACTTTACTTAGTTGAAACAATGGTATTATAATAATGTGGAATGATGTCCTTAATCTTTGGAAATACCCGATGAATATTTAGGGGTGAAATTTCACGATGTCTGCAAATTATTTTCAAATATTTCAGAAAGAGACAGAAAGCAAATAAGGCAAAATGCTCATACATTTTGAATCTAGAGAGCAGATCTATGAGTGTTTATTTTATTATTCTTTTAACTTTTCTATATGTTTGGATATTTCAAAATAAAATATTAGGAAAAAACAGATATATATCAATTGATATATATTATGTTATATTTAAAATTAAAATTTACCATTAAAATTATACATATTCTAATTCTATATCAATGAAATTCTGTATTTGAGAATAGAAAGCACTTTTTTAAAGGCAAAGAAAACAACTTAAAGTAAGGCAAGATAATTTATTTGAACCCCACTAAACACAATTCTGTACCAAGAAATCTAAACATATTTGTTAACAGTTATTCATGGGCACACATATACATACACACACACTTACATACACATATACATATGCACACACATACACAATTTCCTTAAAAAGTACCATTTAAAGTGCATAAAGACCCCCAGTGTTTTGTCAGTTGGAAGAACATAACATTTTTTGTTTACCAGAACTCTGAAGGGCAAAGATTTACTAATACTAGCCTTTTTTGGGCAAAAGTTCAACCCTCTATTAGAAACACAGGTAAACATGGCTAGAAGTTGTTGGGGTTTTTTAAGTATTTGAATTCTTGGAAATACAGCCACTTGCAGAAGGGATGAGGCAATGCCCTTGTTTTGACTTTTCTAAAGAGAGAACTCTTTATTCCCTGTCTTGGAAAGTGCAGTTTTCAAATCTTGTTCTGCTGTCCTTGTCTGCCGACTTGGGCCACTGCAGACCGAAGCTCGGAAACAGCAGCAGACCCCACACACCTGCTGGTGAATTCCTCCTTAAAGGCTCAGTTCCCAGCCTCAGAGGCACACTAGAGTCACCCGGAAACTTTAGCACCAGTATGGATGCCTAGGCCCCACGACAGACCCACTCACTCAGAATTTGTGAAATCACTCATTCAGTATTTATTAAGTGCCCACTGTATGCAAAGGCTTTTGTGCATCCCAGCACCTGGCCAGGGGGTGGTGCATATTCAGATATAACTATGATTTTGTCATTGTTCCCAAGCACCTCAGTCCAGGAAGGAAGATGAGAAATACATTCAGTTTGCCTAATTCAAGGTGTGTAATTAGTATGAATCTGGTGTCCTGATGAAAGTCAAATTCTTGAGAGTAGCTGAATCCAATCCAGACACAGGTATCATTTTAGTGCCTTTAACAGGTGTGACCTGTCACATGGTAAAGCTGGATAAGAACACAGAGTTCTGTCAACTCAAATCAAGTAATAAAGTGAAAAAGAGGTTTAGAACAAAGGCCCTGCAGATGTAGAGGAAGCAATGGGAGGCTCTTCATTCCTGATGGGAAGATATGACAGTCTTAGGAAAGCCAAGGGCCTGCCAGCTCCCACTGGGCTCTGAGGGAACTGAGCCACACATGGGTGGTCAAACACACAGCAAAGTTAAAGGAATTTTACAAAGAGCACCTGCGTAGCCACCACCTACATTCTACTGTCAACACTTGACTTGGTGTCACCCCATAGCCATCCTTTTATTGATCCCTCATATAGAGACTTTTTAAATTATTTGCACAATCTGTATGTAATTGGTATAACTACTTTGAAAGTACAGCATATTAGGGGATTAGAATTAGTATTGTGACGTCAATGTGAAATATGTCAATAAGTATTTGACTTTAAGTTTAAATTGAAAACTTAATGAAAATAGTATTGACTTATTCAAAAAAAATTAAGACTCACTGGATAAGTTTGACACATTCAATGAACTAGAATTATTTAAGAATTAAAGATTTGCTTGTTCCTGCAACTATTTAATATATTTAAAGCATCTAATATCTTAAATGTATTAATGGGAAATCATTTCACATTTCACACTGCATTGAAATAACTAGTTTGTAAGTGGCACCAAAAATTATTCAAAGACCTCCTTAATAGTATTAAAATTTATATATATATGTGTATATATATGTGTGTGTGTGTGTATATATGTATATATATATATATATATATAATCTTTTAACAGAAAATTAATATTTTTATTTTTGTAAGTCAAATAAAATATTATATATTTTTAAAATAAACCCAAAGAAGCCACTTCAGAAAAGCCACCTTCAGACACAAAAACCACATTGACAAGTGGACTGTGATCACTGTTTGTTGGGACCAGGAAAAACATTCTGAGGAGATAAAATGCAGTAATCATAATTATCGAGTGGCTAGTGGGTGCCAGGACCTGGGTGGTTCACTCTGCATCCATTGCCCCATCAAACCTCACACCAGCCTGTGCGAGGTTGGCACTGTCAACCCCACTTCAGGGAGGTTTGGAGAGAAGTTGTAGGCTTAAGTCACACGATTATTGTTTCTAGAACTGAACTCCTTACCTCTCCCCATCCCCAACCTTTATTAAAATATCTTTACCATCTGATGGAAAAATGTTAAAATGACTTAAGAAAGCTAAAGAATTTCAAAATCGAGCTAAATTATGAAAGGAGTGAGCCACAGCTTGGGAGCAGGAGACGGGATGTGGTTTGCAGTCTCAAGTAAGGGCAAAGAATTCGGTAGTGAAATATCTAGAACCCAGGAAAGATGAAAGGGCAAGGACTCTTCCCTGTGTCAGTGCAGGGAATTTCAAAGCTTCTCATGGGCCCAAGCCAATCTGAGATTTTTATAGCCTTTGACTCTACCCTCTCACCCCACTCCAAGCCTCTGATCATACTGTCTCCTTGCTCCGTAATCTATAAATCTAGCCTCCCTCCTGCTCTCTCCACCCCTACGGTCGGGCGTTCTCGCCACTTCTGGGCTGAATTACTGCAATGGCTTCTCCTTGCTCTCTGCCTCCAGTCTGGCCCCACTCCTGACCTCTCTCCAACTTGCCAGAGCGGTTCTTTCAAAGCATATTCAGAGTTATGTCTCTCCCTACTTGTCGGTGCAAAGTCCTAACTCTTTAAGGTGGTATCTCTCACGAATGATCTCCACCGTGTCCCTACGCCGGTGAGACTCAGAGCTTGTTGAAGGCAACGTCTATACCTTCTCACTGTTTCTCCCCAGTGGCTAGTGCAAAAATCTACCACACTACATGTGTGTCTGAATAAAAGAAACCAAGATGTGGCCCTAGATATCTGTCTGATTCCCAAATTCCTTTTCCTCTGTCCATGCTGCCTTTTGCACTTCACTTTGAAGGAAGGTGGGCCGGGTTTGTACAAACAGGAGATCTTTGAGGGAGGAGAGCCGTACCTGAGGGGACTGCAAAATAGGATCCTGGAAAGAAAATGTGTGCAGAGATGTCTGAAGTATAGATTTGTTTGTTCACCCAACTAACATTTGGCTGAGCAGCTATGATGATTTATTGCCCAGTGACTGTGCTGGGTCCTGGTGACAGAACAGTCTGTTCTACATATGGCATGCTGACTATGGGTCAGGGTCTCTCAGAAGAATTGTGTGTCTGTTAATTCTTTGTATCCTCACAGAGATCACATGCAATAAATATGACCCCCACAGGATGGATGAAGAAGCAGGGTCGTATAGAGGTGAAGGGTCTGGGTATGAAGAGCTAGGAAGCAAAGAGTCTGGGAGGAAGTCGGGCTGTCTGGCCTTTGACCTTCACCTTGGAACCCCTGTGCTTACTTAGTGTGTGTTCTCTTAGGCGCTCACATCTCCTGCTACCATTCAGTCCACATTCTAAGCAAACACAGGAGCATGTCGGAGAGTGACAGGAGCTGTAAAGGGGCTACATCGGGGTGGTGGGGAGAGTGGTAGAAAGTGACTGTTTGACAGCCACTCTTGATGGGGTGGCCACAGAAGACTTCGCTTTGAAGGAGACATTGAACTGAAACCTGAATGACAAGAAGGAGAAGCTGCAGAAGAGCTGGAGAGAGGTGTTCCAGGCAGAGGCAACAGCAAGCGAGAAGGCTAGGACCAAAGCTGAAAGGACGACTTCCCTCAGGGGTTCACATTTCACCCTAGCATTAGAAGAAATTCAGTGGCTGGCAGAAGTGGTGCTGTTTTGTGTGACCCAGGACTTGCCCTTAGGGAGTCTAGGGCAGACAAGCTGGGGGAAAGCTTTCTGTGTGGCCCCAAAAGCCAGCCTGCCATGTGGGGGCTCTGACAGAGAGTGTTTTGGGCCCTGGGGCGCATTATCACCGAGCCAGGCAGACTCACGTTTTCTTTGAAGCTGTGGTTCTCAGCGCATTCTGAGTCATCCTGCCAAATATCTGTGGAGTTCTTCAGCAGCTGCCAAGTGCCCTGAGCCAAGCAGTGTCTGTAGGCCCTTCCTGTGTTCTCTGAAAGTAAACACAGCTCTGGGGGAAAGGTCAGAACACACAGCCCGCTCCCTGAGCATGTGGTAAGGCCCTAGTCCTTACTGCAAAGCTGTGGAAAATCCCAGGGAAAAGGGATTTTCACTTCCCCTTTTGGGGGCTCATTAACATCCCTACTGTTTATTTGGGACAGAAAGAAAAACACGAAAGCCTCTACATTTCATAACAAATCATGATCCACTAATGGCTTCCGTGTTTATCAAAATCTCTGAAGCTAGAACAGCCCCTGGTGACTTAGAGATGTAACAGCCCTCCACGGGGCAGGCCAGCTGGGAGATGGCTACTGGGTGGGGCTGCTGGTACTTGCTGGGTGGGGCATCTCTACCTGATGCTCAAGAGGTGGTGCCATGAAGAAGAGAAAGTGGTAGGCGAAGCCTGCTCTGCCATGTACAAGCTTTGTGGCCTTGGGCCTGGCTCTCCCACTCTTTGGGCCTTCCAGTTTCTTTATTAAAGCTGGGGATATAATGATACTGACCCTCCACAGTTTGGGAGAGGATTAAATGAAAGTGTGTTTGTGCAAATGATGGTCAAAGTATTCTTTCCATGGTAATGGCCATTGGTGACTCAGTCACATCTCTTCCTCTTACCTGGATGACAAGGGACTGGATTTGCAAATGAAAAATGAAAATTTGTTGGAAATTCCTACTCCTGACCTTGCATGTAGTGGGCCAAAAATAACTATTTGCTAAATTTAATTAATGGATCCCCACATCGTACTTCCACGTACCCACCTGACAGCTTTGTTAGGGTGGCTAATATCTCAAACAACACCCTCCCCCCCCCATCAAACTCTTCATCTTCTCCTCAAGCCTGCTCCATGCACATATTTTCCTGCCTCAGTGGATGGCAAACCCATCTTACCAGTTTTCTGGCCCCAAACCTTGGAGCCATCCTTGGTTTTTTTCTGTCTCTCATACCCTTCATCAGCTAATCTTGTCATCTCTACCTTCAGATATATCCAGAATCTGAGCACTGCTTTTTAGTTCCTTCTACCACCCTAACTGGAACCACCCATATCTCTCACCTGGATTATTGTGAACACCTTCAGTACTTGTGTCCTTTCTCTACGGTTAACGCAGCAGTCAGAGTGCGCTGAATAAAATGTCGGCCACATTACGTCATGCCTCACCCCAAATCATCAAAGGGCTCTCTGAAAACAAGTCAGGGTCTCCCGCAAAGCCCTGTAAGTTCTGGCCCCAGGGCTCTCTGAGCTAACCTCCCATTGCTTCTCTTCCCCCTTCACTCCAGCGACATTGGTCTGCTTGCTTTTTATGGCGTACACCAGACATAATGCCCAAATAGTGTACAATTTGCACACACTGACTCCTTCTCTTCCCCTATTGGCTAAATCCCTTACCTCCTTTAAGTTTTCACTAACACATCACCTTGTCACCAAGCCTCATCTCCCAATGTATAACAGCAACTCACTACCCTTACTCCAACCCTCCCACCCCTCCCCCCATCTTGTTTAAAATACATCCCATTCAAACACTCTATACGTTACTTATTTATGACGTTTTTTGATTATTGTCTGTCTCTGCTGCTAGAATGTGAGCCCCCAGGAGAGGAATTTTATTCTGCTTGGTCATTAAAATATCCTAAGCACTTAAAATAATGCTCGGCACACAGTAGGTGTTCAATAAATGTTTGTTGAATGAGTGAATGACAATAATATCACCTGACATTTGTGTTCTTCATGCCAGCCGTAAGGCTCTGTGCTGGGCATGCAAAGGTGAAGGAGGCACAGCTCCAAGTCTAGTGGGGGGAGGGAACGTGCAAATAAAGGTGTCATAAGGTGAATGCTAAGATGGAAGACTGCACAGGTACGTAAGAGGCCTCAGAAATGCAGGGGGCCATTGCCCTTGGGGGAGTAGTAAGAGAAATTTTCTAGAAGAATGAAGTTTCAAGCTGAGGATTAAAGTTGGGTTTATATGTTATTGCAGCCTATGTAGACAGAAAAGTGTGGACAAAGGCACTGGACAGGAATAGCTAGGCAGGGGTAGGAGCCTGGGAGTTATTTACTTGGCTGAAGTGGAGGTGAGAGAAAATGCTACAGAGGTCAGCAGGGGCAGGTGATAGAAGGTCTTGAGCACCATTGAGATGTGTCGGTGATGGGCCAACATAATCCAATGTGCGTTTTAGAAAGCTTTGTGGAGGTGGCTGGAAGGGGGCCAGCCTGAGGCAGGGGACCAGTGATGAGCTGAGGAGCAATGGCTGAGAGTGATAAAGAGCAGTCGGGGAAATGGAGGGGAAGACGGACCAGGGGACGTGGCTACCAACCAGGGGAGGGCTGAGTATCAGTGGGGTCAGGTGGAATTCGACAATGTTTTTCTCCTCCATTTCCCACTCCTCTCTGTCCCTCAATTCTCACTTCACCTGATGATAAGTCCTAACTGTTCTACCTCCAATATTTTTTTAACTCTTTCCCCTTCTCTCCAACCTGTTCCCTCGGCCTGAATCCACATTTGCATAATCTCTTTTTCTGGACCACTACAGTAGCTTCCAAACTTGCATCCCTGATCCCCCTCCCTGCCTCCGCCTAACAGCCACAGGCTACCAACGTCACCTCCCGACACCACAAATCTCGTCATGTCCTTCTCATGCCCTAATGCCTTCAGCAGCTCCACAGAATCTTTCTCTACAGAGGAAAGTTTAAAACCCTTCGTGTAATATACAACTTCCTAAGCAATCAGGCCCCAACCTCATACTCAGCGTGATATGTCATGATAGCGGATGTCCAGCAGTACACAAGCTCCCTTCTCGTATTACATTGCTCCCCTCTCTAATCTTATCTCACAAGAATGCTTCTGCATCCCTTCTTCTCTACTGGCTCCACATTCTCCTTTCACTTCAGGGACCCATTTAGATTCTAAAGCTTTAATGTACCAAAGGTTGAGTGGAAAAGCAACTTCCTGTCTTTTGTGAAACTCACTCCCCTTCGTATATTCTAAAAGCCCAGCACCCATTCTGTTTCTAAAAAAGGCTTAACTCTACTTCTTTGTAAGTTTGGGTGTTTGGTCACGTTTTCTCTTGCAGTGAAATGGACCCCTATTTTCAGCTCTTGGGAAGGAACAGAGGTACGGTGGAGCTGGGCACGGGTGATCTAGTCCACATGCCATTGAGGAGTCCACAAACATTTGGGGCCTCAGAGACCTGAAGGAGTCCAAGGGGCTCGAGCTCAGCCTCAGCCTCAGCTCCCATTTACAAAGCACCTACTGTGTGGCTGCCTTGGTGCATGCCTTCTCATTTATTCCTCAAGATGACCTTAAGAGTTAGCTATTATTCACTTCTATTTTACAAGAAAACCACTATGGAGGGCCCTGGCAATTGGCCAGAAGTCTGAGTATAGAATAGAGGGATGGGGTCTAACCTCTGGGCTCCTGATTCCACGTTCAGTGCTCTTTCTTCCTCCCTGATCTGACCTTGCAGGTCCAGCAAGCTGACTGGTATCTTCCCTTTCCCCTTCCCTTGAACCTCACATCTTCACATCTCCTAATTGCACTGGATCTCACCAGAAGACGGTTTCATAAAATATGTCAATAGCTCTCCCATCCAGAAATGCATCTTCCTTCAAAACTCTCTCTTTGCACTAGAGGCCTCAAAAAATTGAAACCAAATTTTAACTGACGTGACCATTTCTTGGGCTGAAGTTAAATAAAAAATGCCACCATGTCGCCTCCTTAGAAACCCATTTTCACTTTGTTTTCCCTGGAGCTTTGTAACTGCTTATGTTTCTTGAGAATAGTTTCACCTGGTCTTAGATATCATCCCAAAGTCCTGAACAATAGTCACTTCCTTTAAGCAAGATCAGGGACACCTGAGTGGTGAAATTCTTGATCCAACTCCCATGGGGTTAAAAACACCAGTTCAATAATATCTCCTTCCAATGCTATTACAAGGGGAGTTTTGAAGTCTTTCCTCGTTATCTGACAAGTCAAAGTTGCATAAAGGTGAATGTCCCAGTCTTTCTCCCCCATCTTTTTCTCCTTTCCATGGTGGTGATAATTCTTACCCTCACTGCAGCAAATTCTTTGGAAGCCAGACCTAGACTCTATCATCATCACAGAAAAGAAGAGTCATGTTCATGGAACATCCAGGCACAGAAGAAGCAGGAAGACAAGAGGAGAAGCAGAGAGAAGAAGAAACATGTATTAATGACAGCTTAGAAGGAGAACTTTTGCGGAAGAAGACTTGAGAAAAGCACTTGTCAGGAGCCCTCTCTCTAACCGTTCCCTGGTTGGTCACGTAGGAGGGACCAGCCTTCAAGGAAACTGTCAGAAATTGATCAAATAAGACGTATTACCTTCACGCCACCAAGGTAAGTATGAAGGGCAGGGAACGGAGACGTTTCCTGGAGGGGAATGAGGCCAGCACACATACTGATCAAAGGTCCCGTTACAAAATATACCTGTGGAGAGAAGCAGGGACAAATGAACAGCACTATTGAAGCATTGGGTCTACTGATGGAGGCACAGGCCCCAGGAGCCCAGAGCCCTCCTTCCTGGCATTGGAAGCTGGAGAAACCTGTGTAAGGGACCAGCATGGGTGTCCCAGATGGGTCAAGAATGAGGAACAATGTGGGGAGAACAGGAATGCTTAATCCATCCCCAAGCACTGTGGCTTTGTCAATGTATACATGATGCTGATTTGGGTTTACTTTACATGAACTGAACTCTCACAGAAACTCACAGACACTTGGAGGTTCAGCCAGCACTTTATGTTCCATAATTAGATAATTGTCAAACCTTCATCAATTGGATCCTGGAGCACCCTTACCATGAAATGTGCAAAACAACCCATGGATATAAGGGTACCTGCAGAATGAAAGTTCTTTGTCATGTGTACTTGGCACAAGCACTATCTGGTCACGTTTCTCTCTTTGAAGACTATTCTAATGATCATTATGAAATACTGGAGCCATCTCCAGCTCAGGGAGTGATTTACACCCTAGTGCTTGGCGATGAGAAGCTACTGACATAAGCCGCAGCCTTACAGGCTTCCCAGACTCAAACGAAGGGTTTCAGGCTGAATCCCAAATGTCCATATTGCAGGCTCCTCACTGCTGGAAGCCAAGCATCATTCCCCACCATCTGCTCCCTACTAGGCTAGAACTCAGGGTGAACAGCCAGGTTATTTCATCAAGACCCTATAAATACAGATCTGCTAGGTAATACACTCGTTTGGGGCACCTTTCGGACCTGGCTGCCAGGTGTCAGCACCCGGTCTGTGTGAGGTGCATCTGGCTGAGCTGCTCAAAGCCTGGCTCCAGGTAGAAAACCTGTCCACTTTGATCTTAGAGAACAGGATTCCCCAAAGCGAGAGATGTTCTTGTAACAGATCAAACATTGATTGCTGCCTGCCTGGCCTGAAGGAATAGTTACAAGGAGACTGGTATGGCTTGAATGCTGTCACTGCTTTTGGGTCAGGAAAAGAAAGGGTTTATAGTCAACCTTCGGGCCCCTGAATGGAATGATCTGAAAGAAGCTGGCAGAACGAAGAGGGGGCAGCTTTCATCCATAGTCCCCAGTGCACCGAGACAGTGAGCCAATGCTCCTTATTATTTTTTTTTTTTTATTGCTATTTCTATTTTTCAAAGGAGGACTCTAGATGTCCCTAAAGAGGCAGCATGTGGGTAAAGGAGGCCACGGACGGATCAAACTATTAAAAAATTTGCTAGAATGCTCTACACTTAGTACAGACCTGGATAAGAAAAACGTTATGACTCAGTTTCAGTTAATACTATGAGAGACTCAGGACCACTCGCCCCCCTCACCTACCAACCCCCACCACTCCGCTTACCACACACTCGGTTGCTCATGTCATGTGATTAAGTGGTGAGTGTGCTATGACAGATGGCTTTTATGAAAGATGGCCACACGCTTATGTATCACATCTCACATGTTCTTTTACAAGGAGAGGAGGTGGTCTATCGCCCCTGCCCTCGAATCTGGGTAGGGCTTTAGAACTGTCTGACCCAGCTGAGCATGGCAGAAGTGGCTTCTGAGGCTAGGTCATAAAAGGCAACCTGGCCTCTGCTCAATGCGAGCCCTTGGAACCCAGCCACTGTGCTGTGAGGAAGCCCAGGCCATATGGAGAGGCCATGTGGACATTTTCTGGGCAACAGTCCCAGCTCAACTCTCAGCTGAGAGTGAGCATCCACCAGCAGACATGGTTGTGAACAACCCTGCAGATGATTTCAGCCCCCAGCCTTTGAGTCTTCCAACTAAACTGCAGATATCGTAGAGCGGAAACAAGTCATCCCCTGCTCTGTCTGAATTCCTGACCCACAGAAACTGTGAGAGATAATAAATGATTATTTTTGTTTTAAGCTACTAAGCTTTGGGGCTATTGGTTACCCAACCATAGATAACTAATATAGGTGCTTACCAGAAGGTTCCTTGAGTAAGTCTCTCAGGCACTTCTGTTTGTACTGAGCCCACTTCCGAGTTGTCTCCTCAAGGAGAGATCCTGTAACCTGAGCAGAAAAAAGCTGTGTTTGAGAGGCCCAGTTAGCTGTAGGCACAGGGGTGGCCTTGTTCTCATTTCACACCATGATTCTCAGACCTTTCAACTGAAGTGTCCATAATTGCCTGCTCCAAGAAACAGAATTTCTTTTGCACCTTATGTTCTATTTAAAAGATACATATAGGATTTTTGGTCAAGATGGCGGAGTAGGTAAATACTGACCACATCAAAATTACAACTAAACTACAGAACAACCATCATTGAGAATCACCTGAAGTCTAGCTGAACAGAAGTCCTACAACTAAGGACATACAGAAGAAGCCACCTCGAGGCTGGTAGGAGGGGCAGAGACTCAAAACAGGCCAGTTGCACATCCGCATGTGGCAGTTAAAAACTGGGAGGGATATCTTGGTTGTGGATGTTCCCCCAGGGGAGCAAGGGGTCCTAGCCCCACACCAGACTTCCCAGACCAGGGTTCCATTGCCGGGGAGAGAAGTCCCCATAACTTCTGGCTGTGAAAACCAGAGGAGATTGTGGCTGGGTGAGATGGAGGGTGGCTAGTGGCTAGAGTCCCAGGTGTCTCTCTTAAAGGGCCTACACATGGACTTCCTTACTGATGGAATCACAAGCTCTGAGCTCCAGCACTGGGGCAGCAGCTTGAAAGGCACTAGGGACATATGGGGAGTAACTGAATTGTCTGGCTTCAGGAAGAGGGCTGGAGGGGCAGCTTTCTCCCAGACAGAAGTGCAAGCAGAAGCCATAGTTCCTTTGTTGAGCCTTCCCCACTCCAGGCGTGCAGACACAGGCAGCCACCATATTTGAGTCTCCATTAACCTGGCTAACATCATTTGCCCTGCCCTGGTGATTCTCTGACACCCTCTCCCACCCAATCTTCAAGCCCACACAACATACTTCTGGTGGCTTTTCCATACAAACAGCCTCTCTTGGCTCATGCTGTAGATATTCCTAAAATTTCTCGAAGGTCCACAAACCCCAAACAAGCAACATCTAGCCTCTGCATGCCCCATACTTCTTGCTATGCAGCCCCAAGCCTGGCACTAGTAGCAGCCAGCCTCAGTTCACAACTTAGCCTCTCTCAAGCACCTCCAAGCCCAGTGTGGGTGGCAGTCACCTGAGAAATTGCTTTGTGGCTCATTCCATGTGGCCCATGGCAGACACAAACTTCAGCTGAACTTGGCCTTTGGTGAAGTACCTCCCAGGAGGCCCCAGGGCTGACACACCTGGTGGCCATCTTCAGACTGAGCTGGAGCACCATCCAGCTGCCTCTGCAGATGACACACTCAAAGGGCAGACTGGGAAGGCACCAGAGCCCTGCACAATCGCTCCTCTGCTGTAGTTATGGCCAGTCCTCACAACCCATCAGCCTGAGGATCAATCCCTCCATTGACATGCCAACAGCAACCAAGGCTCAACTACAACAGATGGGCACACACAACCCACACAAGAAATACACCACTCCATAATCTAATCATATTGATTTAAATGCAAATATGAAAGATTTTTTACAAAATCTTCAAGTGAGGTTGACATTTTAAGAGGATACAATATGCTAGTCTTGAGGTTTCACACACTACCAGATGAATAGTTGCATGCTTCTAAGACCATGTGGATCTCAAAGAGAGGAGCAGCACACTAAGAGGGCTCAATCATGTATCAAAGAAGGACCAGAGGAATTGCAGGGACCTGCACCGTCCTGCCCAGGTGCCTGTGGGTCAGAGTCAACGGCATTGAGCAGACAGATACTCTGCTACTGTACTGAAGCTTTGGGACTTTTTTCTTTCTAATGTTATCTATTCCATCCCATAAAACCTTGGATACACAGGTGTGCTTTTTGGGCTTTCTAGACAACTGAGTTGTCTAACAACTTCTAATTGTGTATTTGTACCACTTCTTTTGGCTTTAAAAAGGCTTTTTTCCCTTCAGTTTACTCACCATTATTGAGTACCTATTGTGTGCCAGGTTTTGCATTAGGGAGGAATTGAAGGGGACACAAAAATGAACAAGACACATTCTCTTCCCTAAAGGACTGAGAATCTCCTAAAGATAAGGCGATTACAGTTGATCCTTGAACAACCCGAGGGGTTAGGGGTGTTGACACCCCCCCCATAGTAAAAAATCCATGTACAAATGTTGACTCTCCCAAAACTTAGTTGTCCCCCAGGATACACAGGGGACTGGTTCTAGGACCCCTTGCAGATACCAAACTCTGGATGCTCAATTCCCCTATATAAAATCATGTAGATCGATGCATACAGTTGGCCCTTGACATCTGTGGACTCTCAACCATGGATCGAAACAGTACAGTTATTTATTGAAAACAATTCACATATAAGTGGACCCACGCAGTTCAAACCCATGTTGCTCAAGGGTCAGCTGTGCATAATTAGCTGGCATACAAAGTCAAGGGACATTCTGACCCTGTCATCCTCTGCTTCCAAACAGGCTCTTCCCCCAGTGGCTCAGTATGGGCACCACTGTCCTCATAGTCACAAACCAGAAACCAGCAGTTGTCCTTGGCTCCTCCCTCTCATTCACCCCCACATCCATCTAGGCACCAGATTCTGTTCCCTTAAATTTCTCTCTTGTCCAACCCTGCCTCCCATTTCCTCCATCTCTGTCTTGGTGCCACAATCCCCACTCCATACTGTTCCAGAGTGATAAGTCCGACAGCAGACTGAGCACAGGGCTTTCCTGCCTGAAGTCTTCTCGTGGCCTTGTCAACTTGAGATTTAACATCTCAGCCACCCAGTCCCAAGTCTCTCAACTCTAGTCATCCTCCTCCATGACTGCACATTTTTGCACTTCCCACTGGTACTTCCCTGCCACCCTCGTCTTCACCTGTCTCACTCTCTATTCATCTGTCAAGATGCAGCTCAAACCTACTGACCCCTGTCATGCTTGACCACTTCTCTCACTGAAGTCTTGCGCTAGTAACCCTTCTCCTCAGTGCCCTGTGACCCCACACACTACTGATTCCTATGGCACATCACATACTGTCATGGTGGGTGAGATAAGCCTTTCATCTCCGAACACAAACCATTAGCACAGGGCTGGAGTTATTGTCCTCATTCTCTCTCATTTCCCAGCTAAAGACACAGGCACAGTTGTGGGCGGAGTGGGGGAAGGGCGACATGAACACGAGAGGTGTTAAATATGTGATCTGGGCTAAGATTGCCCAGTTAATTAGTTGGATTTGAGGCTTTATCTCCTCTCGCAAGGGGTAACAAATTCAGATGCTTTCTTGGGCCAAGTAGAAAACCTGAAAGAATGAGGTAAGACAGGTATAATAAGAGAGAGTAGAGGAGTCTATTGTAAATTGGGGAGATGTTACACCGACAGCCATTCAAATACACACACACACACATATATGCACACACATGCGTGTGCTCACACACACACACACACACACACACACACACTTAGCCAAAACAAAACAACCAAACAAAAGAATTCTTATGAGCTTACCAGGTAGCTAGTTTTCACCTCATGAGTAATTGGTGCAATCTACCCTCCCACTCCTCTGCCCAGCACGCTCCCTCCCCCCCCCAATACTATGACATTCATAGTGGGGTCTGTGAGTAGTTCCTTTGCATATCTTTTCAGAAAATCACACAGCCAAGTTTTTGAAGAAAATGTAGTATGGTCATCATTAGACTAGGAGGTCCCAAACTTTCTCAATTCATGGTGCGGTGTCTTTAGTATCTCAATAATTATTCCACAGCACCCCTAGGCCAAAAGAAGTATCTAAAGTCCCACTTATTAAGTAGGCAGGTCTAAATAACTTAACAAGTATTTACATCCTAACAACTTAGTGCCTACTGGGGCTCACACAACTTCTCAAATCTAAGACTCAGATTGGACACCGCCATCTTTGTTCCACATTGATTTCTGTGCATTACTTGCTTTTTATCACAGCAACTGTGCAAAGCAGCTATATCACAGCAGCTTTGCAAAGATGTGACATTATCTTTGAATGAAGCTTGATGTAATGTTGAAACCATGAAGTACCTTGAGCTACTAATTCGCACAGTGTCTGGCAGACGTCACGGATCACTGCTTCCCCCCCAAAATGAAAATATCTTACTGAACCCCTGTGACTTCCCAGCAGTGCCCTGGGGCAACTTAGCACAACATTTGGGAACCATGGAATTAGCCAGTAAAATATAATGATGATGAAATAATTAGCATTTATCCCTTGGTTTCAGTTTCCGATGAGTCTGAAATCTCCGTTAATAACATATCTCTCTGAGTTACGGTGCAAGAGGCAAGATGAAAGTTTGTTAACACATTAGGATGTTTAAAGAAATAAACATCCTGATGGGACCATAACTGACTCTATATTATTTTTTACAAATTCAGCAGATAAGTTGATAAATCATAAGCTGCCAGAATCTCCCAAGTCACAAAAGTAAGACACTTTCTTGAATAAAATGTTGTATGTGTTCTCAGGTACCTCACTTGGGCGCCCTCCTGGCTGAGGAAGAGACAGTAAAATTTGTCATATTCATGAGTTGTCCATAAACTAACATTTTTTTATGTCCCTGCTGTGTGGCATGACTAATGGCCATGGTCAAAAGCAGAAAAAAACAAAACAAAACAAAACAGAAACCCCTACTAAACACTGAATTTGGTCAGTCTAGGAGAGCCAGACAAATTCAGACTCTCTTCCCAGGTAATTGTCTTAAAGGCACCAAAAACTCAAGAGGCAAATCCAAGTTCAGTCACAGCCAGATCCAAACACAGTAGTGAGGAAAGAGATACACAAATGAATGTTTTCTAACTGGAGAAGTCCAGCTTGATCCTGATTCTTTTTCTCTTGCTCAGGCAACCAGCATTAATGACTAACTTGGCTGAGAAGAGATTAAAGAAAAGTGGAAAAAAGCCTTCTGTTGATTTATTTTAAATAAATCTTCTAATATTATTTTTATAGAAAGAATACACTTCACTGTAAATAAAATTAAAATTACAGATAAATAAAAAGGACAGAAGATGAAATCACAACCTTATTAATCAGAAATTATCATCTCCTTCCAGACTCTTCTCTCTTCACACATGAATTTGCTTTTTTTCTTTTCTTTAAGCCAAAAGGAAATCATATTGTTCTGTAGCCTCTTTTTCACTAGAAAATATATTGTGAATATGTTTCCATTTCAAGAATGATTCTTCTAAAACACTATTTTAATAGCTACATAATTTTCCATGGATGAATGTGATATAATTTATTTTTTAAATCTCTAGCTGAGGGCATCTGCGTTGTTTTAGATGTTTGATCATAAAAGTGATGCTGTAATAAAAATATTCATAGTTAAACATTTGAGCACATCTTAACTGGGAGAAATATTTTGAATTGGAATTTCTGGGTCATAGACGATATGATACATTTTTAAAGGGGTGAATAATATACCACCTAACTATCTATCCTTGCCAAAAAAATTTTTTAATTTAAAAATATGTACCTTTTTTACACTCTCATCAGCAATGTATGAATGAACCACAAATTCACCTCTTAAACAGCCTTACAGAGTATTTTTTTAATGCCAAACCAACTGCTAATTAACTTAAATGAGTTGTGGGGAGGGAGGAGGAAGAATGAGGCCCTAGCGATATTTCCCTGCTTGAATTTAGAAATGAAACTATCCCTGAGAATTTCTCATTAAATGAATTTTATGAAGACTTCCTGCCAAAAACACACCACGGTCCTTTATAATCCATGTGGGGAAAGTGTCTATGAGCAAAATTCATCATAAAAGTCTACACAAAGCCTTGTAATATAAACATTTGGAGAAAGATACGGGGTTTAAGACAGAGAACCAACAGGAGGGTCATCAGAACTATAGACACACACTGCAGGACAGACATAGTGAAAACAAACTGCGTGGCAGAGCGGGGAGGGAACAGCCTAACAGGCACATTATTGATTATTAAAATACCAGAGTGAAAGGGCCAAGGCGTGGCTTTGTCAGTGTCATAAGCCAGCCTGAGCCACTGCAGATTCTGCTGCTTTAACATATAAATATTCGTATGTCAACACCTTCCGAGGAATGCTAGGGAAGAAAGAACTCAGTTCCTCAAATACCCTGAGAAATGCAGTGGCTCCACTGCTTACGAGCTACGTGATTGCTGGTAATCATTTAACCCCTGTAAATCTTAAGTTCCCCATCTGTAAAATGGGTTCAGTAATAATTATTTTCTCAGAGGCTTGTGGGTTTTAAGCAAGGTGATTTATGATGCAACACTAAGTGCTGCAGCAGTCGTTGGCACCCAATAGCCTATCAATACATGATTGTGGATAGAAGGTGAACAATACTAGACAATTAGCTGAATATATTCAGTTTTCATATAAGATAGAGAATTGAAGCAAGGGTGAGAGATCTGTGTCAACTTTTCCAGCACTGGCCCTGCCACTAACCGATTAAGTCCTGGGGTAGGAGGCAGGCTAGGGTCACCTGCCCCTCAGAAATGTTCTGGTCACTCACCAAGAGGCTGCCACCATGGCAAGAATTTCATGGAACCGTTGATGGGGTTCACCTCTGCAACCTGCAGTGAGGACTCGAAGGCAGTCTCTGAGAGAATTTGGATGCAGGAAATTCAGTAGGGGTTTTCTGCCTGTTTGGTTCTGGGCTAGCACCAAAGAAAGCCCGATAGGGTGAATACTTATGAGATCTGGCATCTCAGTCCTCCCTCTGTGGGGTCAGGGGTGATTTAGAATTCTGAGGCTGCAACCAGAGACTGACTCTGCCCATGGACCAAAGGAAGAAAAGAACATTCTTCAAGGAATTTTCTCCACTCAGATGAATGGAGATGGGGTCCCTTCACATCACAGCCCATTATAAAAATGGAAACTTGAAAAAGGATGGAGCAAAGGACCCATCTCCTTAGATAAGAATAAGACAAGCTACCAGAAGGCCCAACTAAAGAGAATGGTTACATACATTAGAATATGTTCTCAAAGACCTTAAACCTTATGCCACGGAGTTACATTTACTGATATAGAAAAATGTTCAACCTCCCCAGACTCAGTTTTGTCATCTGTAAAATGGGATTAACAGAACTCCCCTCAGGGGTTGCTGCGAGCATGAAATGAGATCACACAAGACCTTGTGTCTAATAAGTGTTCAATAAAAATGTTAGCCTGTGTTATTAGGGTATTTTGTTAAGAAAGAGCAGATTGCAAGATAATATTTATAATAAAAGCCTATGTTTGTTTTTTTTAAAAACTGTATGTAAATAAATGGCAAAAAAAAAAAAAATGTCTGGAAGTATAAGCCACAGAATGTGAATGAGGGTGATTATTGCGTGGTGGTAGTGCAGTGAGTTACAGTTTGTATTTATACTTCTTTGGATTTTATAAGTTTACTTTTGAAATAATAAGCAGAAAGAAAGAAAAGAAGAAAGGAAGGAAGGAAAGTAGTGACAGTAGGAAGGAAGGAAAGGAGGAAAGGAAGGAAGGAAGAAGAGAAGGAAGAAGGAAAGAAACAAAAAAAGGAACTATCCAATCAACCTAAATATCAAACATGAGAGAATGACAGAAGCAGACAGAGGATATATACAACAACTTTAAATGCTATTTACAGAGTTTACGCTGACATGGGGAAATGCTTAGAATATGATGTAAAGGGGAAACCAGGATACAAAATGTTTTATGCATCATCATTTTAGTTGTGTAAAAAAAATGCAGAGAAAATGGATTTGAGGAAACTATGCCAAAATATTAACAGTGAATCCCTCTGAACGCTAGGATTATGGTTGATTGCTATTGTCTTAATACTGTTCTCTATTTTCCAAATTGCCTACGAGAGGCCTAAATTGCTTCTATAATCAGAAAATATGTACAACTGATAATAATAACAATAATAATAACAAAAACTGTTCTTACTTGCTTGATGGAAACCAGAAGCAGCAAAGCAAGGAGGGGCCCCGCAGGGGACTGGAGAGAGCACTTCCGGCGGGAGAGGAGAGGCCTGGCGCCCCTGGCAGCAGGGATCCGGGTGGGCAGCACACCGACCCCAGGCCACGGCCCCACGCTCCTGCTCCCAGGCCCTTTCCTGCTGGGTTCCCGCCTCATCTTCCTCGCTGGACTTTCACAAGTGCGGACACATTTGTCTAACAGTCCAAGATGTACCACAGGCAGCCTCCTTTTGCATTCCTCTTTGTACAGCGAGGAAATGTTTGCACAAATCCTCTCCACACCGCGCCAAGAGCGTCTGGACCGGTCTAGACCAATCTACTGAATCTCCAAAGTTTCTCATCAACAGTAGCTCAGCCCCACCCCGGCCCCCACAAAGGCAGGGCGATTTTTCCCAGACCTTCCCCAAGTCAGCTGTGTTTTCTGGGACATCCTCAAGCAGAGGCCAAGGAGAAAAAGCAAGACGATCAGTAGGTTCCACCCCTGAGTCCCAGCTCAAGACACAAGACCAGGGTGCAACAGGCTCTGCTTCGAGCGCTCAGGCTCAGCTGGCCCGAGAGGATGGGCTTTGAGCCAGTTCTGAGGTGGGTGTCTTCATGAGGGGTGCATTTCTTACTAAGGCATTAAGATTGTCCAGGCCAGGCTGAGCCCAGCCGCCAAGGTTGTCCAGGCCTCCGCTGGACCCTGTTTATGCTAAGACTTCAAGAGAAACAGTTGCCCAGCTCAGGAGAGAGCAGCTCCTAACCCAGGGTCTGAAGCAAAAACCCCGTCAGTGACTTGAATTCTGTCTGCATACCAGCAAAACAACATGCTGAAAAGTCAAAACAACATGCTGAGAAGCCAAATATGCACTCTTCTTCATTGCCCACTTGTTCTGAACGTGTCAGTCAGCCCACCTGGAAGATCCTTTTATGGAATTCATGATCCATCACTTACTATTAATAACTACCACGTTTGTACTTTCTCACCACAATTCACATTTACAAAACCTTTCCACCCTGGGTCCTGTTTCATTCATCCTCACAGTAACCCTGTGGCGGTGTGATTATTTCTCCACTTGACAGTTGAGAAACTGAGATTCAGAGAGGTTAGATTGCTAGCCCAAGGGCACACAGCAAGTTAGTGACACAGCCAGGATACTATCCTGGGTCTTCTGACCAGAGTCACCTGACCAGAGCTACTTGATAAGGTGCCATATCTTGCCCTAACTCTCCAGAAGAGTTCCTTTTTTCCTAGCAGTTTCATCACTGTGCCTCTCAAAGGCCCGTCTTACCCCACTTCTTTCTATCCAGCTCCCAGCATCCCTTTCCAAGTCTTCCAGCCTCATGCACTGGAGGCCAGGTGGAAAGTATCCTAATTGGATAAAATGCAGGTCAGCAAGAGATAAAAAAGACATTTATGAAGCAGTGGTTCATAAATGTCTTGGGTTTTTTTTGTTTTTGTTTTTGCTTTCCATTCAAGTTGAACCATAGGAGCTCATCTTGGTTAACTTATCTGAATGAATTCTGAACAGCTGGGGAAAAACAGGTGAGCATCACTTAATAGAAATCCTTGGAAGTCTTAAAAATCCCATGTGGCAAAATTTTTAACCTTTAGCAGTGAATGTTCATAATGAACAAAGGCCTCCCAAAATCGAATCTTGTAATGATGTGACCTCTGCAGTCAAGGTGGTCATCTCTTTGGGACAGCAGAGAGCAAGATAAAGTGACATAGAGAGAGAATAATGCCCAAGTGACGGGCTCCAATTCTTTTGATATGGCCATAAAGCTATTCTGTAAAAGCACATTTAAGTTATCTTCTAAATTGCATGCTGGCAAAGAAAACGCCTGCTTGCTAAGAATATTCTGTCTAATCTCTTTCAACTTTTCTCCAGAAGCATCCTTTTTCTGAAGGGATAGGAGTCGGGGCCGCACAGGACTTCCCCCTCCGTTGGATGGATGCCATCTAGTGATAAAACAGGGTACCTCCTCTTCCCACAAGATGGCACAGGGCTCCAAGCAAATGGTCCCGGCTCATGGGCTACTAACAGCACTTAACACTGTTTCTCAGCCTTCGTCGGCAGCAAAGTACAGACAGAGTGGCATTAACCCAAGTGACACTGCCCTTTTCTCCTATCTGCCCAGGCTGGTAGATTCTCGGTTATATCTGGGAGTCTTCAAAAGGTGTCTCACATGTAATCAAGAACGTGTGTGTTTCAGCTGCCAGGTGGAATTTTCTGCTACTCTCCTGCCCTCACTGCTTCATAAATGTCTTCTGACCAAGAAGCACCTTAAGTCTCCTTGGCATCACCATTCCTGCTGTGCCCCCTTGACAAAGGCATGAGTGATGTGTCAGGGGCTCTGCTTGCCAGCTCCAGAGGCCCCAGGATAGTGTCGAATTCTGGCCTTACGTGGAGTGCAAACACCCTCCCCTGTTCTGCAGAGCTCGTGGGCCCTGAAGCAGGCTGCCTGTGCCTCGAGTCTCCCAGAGGCCCCGGAACAGGAAGTTGTCCTTGGCGGTCCTTCTCTGTAGGGCTGGGCAGGGACCAGGCTGTGCAGGCCTTGAGATTCCCCAAATCCAACACTGAAAACCCTGCTCAAGGCAAAAGGCAAGAGTGGGGAGACTTTACCCAGACACCCACTCAAATTACCCCTGCTCTTCCATCAGAAACCAAAACCCTCCACAGTAGCTAAAAGATAGAAACAAGCCAAATGACCGTCAGGTGAATGGACACAAAATGTAGTCTATCCACATGGTGGGGTAGTATTCAGCCTTCAAAAAGGAAAGAAATTCTGACACATGTACATGCAGATGAACCTTGAGGACATTATGCTAAGTGAAATAAGCCAGTCACAAAGAAGTAAATTCCACTTATACCTGCAGGGCTCAAATTCATAGAGACAGAGAACAGAATGGTGGTTTCCAGAGGCTGGGGGAGGGAGGCTGGGATGTTAGTGTTGAATGGGACAGAGTCTCAGTTTTGCAAGATGAAGAATTCTGGAGATCGGTTGCACAATGTGAATGCACGTAACTCTGCACTTAGAAATGGTTAAGATAGTAAATTTTATGTTATGCCTATTTCACCACAATTACAAAAAAAGAAAAAGAAAACCAATGCCCTCCTCAGCATCTACATCCTGGGGAGGACTGTGATGGGAGCATGTTCCAGCTCTGTGCTTTCTCATGTGGCCTCCTCAGACCTCAGACGTTCACATGGACGTCACAGGCTGGAGTGCACCGATTCCCCAGGGGGGAGGGGGAGACAGAAGACTGTAAGGATGCCAGATGGCAGGGCTGTGGTGGGTGGGTGCCATGAGGAGGACGGGGAGGAGGGGCCCCCTGCTCATCCTGACACTGCACACCTCATGCAGCCATGGACAGGGCCTGGCGGCAGTGGGGGACAACCTTCCTCCCCATCTGCCTCGCCCTCGCCTTCTCCCTCACTGCCGTGGGCAGCAGCCACTGGTATGAGGGGACCCGGAAGGTGGCAAAGCCACTGTGCCGGGACCACCCGGGAGAACTGCCCTGCATTCACTTCACCAGGGACAGCAGGAGGGACAACGGGAGCCAGGCTGTCCAGTACATTTGGGAGACGGGGGACGACAAGTTCATCCAGCGCAGGTTCCACGTGGGGCTCTGGCAGTCCTGTGAGGAGAGCCTCAGCAGCACAGGTGAGTGCGGCCTGCAGGGTCTCGGGGTGACAGGTGCAGGTGGCCAGGGGCAGCAGCTCTGTAGCCAGGCTGCCTGGGTTTGAATCCCAGCGCTGCCACTGTCTACCTATATGTATCCTTGAGTAAGTCCCTTCACCTCTCTGAGTCTCTGTTTTCTCATCTATAAAATAGGAACAATTGCAGTTCTCATCTCTAGTGTCACTATTAAGATAAAGATGAAATGACCTGATTCACATAAAGCACTGGCAACAGTGCCTGATACAGCGTCAGCCTTTATTAAACCTTCACTTTTACCATTTGCTGGGGTCACCCAATCCCTGGAGAACAAAGAGTGGCCTCACCCAACCCTAAACTGCATCCCTGCACTTTTAAGGGGTCTTAGAATGGAAGGTTCTCTTAGATAACAGGCTTTGAACATCATTGATGGGAAGGGAACCCCTTTATGGAAGAACTCTCAGAAGTAAACCCCTTAACAAGTTTGACCTTTATCTCAAGCAATCCTTGAAATAACCTAGAAAAGTAAATATTATTTCCTCAGCTCGCAAATGAGGAAACGGAGTCTCAGAGAGTTTCAAGTCACGCAGCCGCAAGTCCGTTTCTTCCCCATTATATTACTCAGTGCCAATTCATCACCATCTTTTGAACTTCTGTGGCTTTGGTAGGTTGGTGATGAGGGAAATGGTGAAGGAAGAGGAGAGAGAAGAGGGAAGGGAGGGGTGAGTATTTGGAGCTCATCTTTCAGAAAAGAGTGTTTTTACCTCATAAAGAACTGAAGAGAGAAGACTTGGACTCCTCAGTGTTAGGCAGCCTGGCTGCAAACCCCAGGCAATGCTCGGGGCCAGAATGTTCTTCCTTTCCTGCTGGAAAAAAACAAACCCTGAAGGTGGAAAAGAAAGGACCCCTCTCCATCCCCATCTTTTTCTTGACGTCAGGTTTGTTACATTAGGTTTTTGTACAGCTTTTAAATGTTCCTGGAGTCCCTAATTGCCTTTTGTTTTCTCATACTCATAACATTAGTTGTTTATTCCTGAGGTGTAAGTAAAAGGCAACAAGAAGGAACCTTCTGAGGTGCTGTGTACCCCTCCCCATCCCTACCCCAATGGTCATTGCGGAGGGGCGGTGCCAAGCCTTACCCTCCCGTATGCCCATCTCAGTGTCCATGACCTTGGCTTTAAGTGTGGTGCAGACACTGCAGCGTTACCTGGGACTAAGGCTACTGGAGGGACTTTCCACACCCTTCTTCTGTGCAGAGTAAACTTTCTTCCTGTAAGTCCACTCTCTCTATCCTCATGGACAGACACAGGAGGCTCATGCATCCCTGGAGGGTCCCCAAGACAGTCTCAGATTTTTGGTTTGGAAAATATGGTCACCATACCCATAGGCAAATTGCTGTGGAACTTCCACGCCCCTTCCAAGCCCCACCTGAAGAATGCCTGCTTTTATTTCTACAGCTGCATATAAGTGTCACACCAGTTACCAAATGTTGGTGTGCATGGCAATCACCCAGGGATTTTTTTTAAATTCCAGATGCCCAGCCCTGGAGATTCTGATTCAACAGGTCTGGGATGGGGTCTAAAAAACCCCATTTCTTTAAAAAAATTTTTTACCAATGGTAATATTTGCACATAGATAAGACATTGAATTGTTTTTGAAAGGCTTATAAGAAAAACTAACAGTCTCTTGCTCCTTCCTGCCCTATAACCTAGTCCCACCCTTCATGGGAAACCACTTTTAGCTTAGTTGTTTCTTCTAGTATTTGCCTCTATGTTTCCAAAAAATATGCGACATTGCTGTCTTCATGTTAGATAGACATCATCTATTGACTTCCTGTTATAATAGATAAGGATAAATCTCTCACACCACCACATCCCATGTCTGCTGTGCCATCCTCTTCACATAGTTATATTGCTTTTATATTTAAATCAATAAACCAACAATTTATTTAGACTGTGTAAATATTGGTTGTTACAGAATCGAGGAGGTGTTATCATTGCCTTAAATCTCTTGTACAGCTGCTTGTTTTTCCTGGAATTTCTAATTGCATTTTCTTTCCCCATCCTCATAGCATTGTTTTGCATTCCCCTCAGCTCTCTTTTCTAGCTGGTGTTATCTGTATTTATGCTGAGCTCCCCCATGTCCCAGGGTACAGCAAAGCCTCCTGGAAAGAGGGGACTCAGAGCAGTGTAGAATGAATTCACTACAAACGATTTCCACATCAGCCACAAGACTAGGAGAATGAAGGGATACAAAGGCAAGTGAGCCACAGTGGTGAGAGCTGAGATAAAACTAAACCAAGAAAAAATATGACAATGGTTGTAACAAAGACTCATACGTAATATGGGGATGGAAAAGAAGAAGAGGTTATTTACAGCTCTGGGCATGGGGAAGGCTCCATAAAGGAGGTGGTCACTATGCAGGCCTCAAAGCAGGACTGTGATTTTAATTGAAAGTGACTGGGTATGAGGATATTCCAGGCAGACGGAACAGAGTGAGCAAAGGTCTGAGGCAGGACAGCCCAGGTGTTTGCATCAGAGTACAAAACAGGGGAGACGAGGAAGACTCATTACAGAAGAACTTAACTCACATGGCTCTTCACCTGAAGCAGCGTCTCCTCCCCTGCAACATAAGGTCATGGTCACTCCAGGACAAGGAACCGAATGGGACAACATTCCCCAGAATGAAAAAGCCTACTTGGAGAAAAATTAGAAGACTAATTAGAGAAAATAAAATTGATACTATTTGTAATGTCAGGGAGGCGAGGCCAGAGTAGAACCTGAACTTGAGGACAAGAGTTAGAATATTAGGTGGATGGGAACGGCCTTCCCATTCCCCAGTGACAAGGGGACTGGCAGAAGGGACTGTGCATGGCCTGGGCTTGAGGAAAGGGTGGGATTGGAAACCTCATCGCTTAAGCAACAGTAAAGGCACGAAATTCAGGGTGGATCAGAAGCAGCTGCAGACTATCTATCTGTATGTGGTGGGTGCCTCATATATTTACACGAACACTATGCAGACAGATGATAAATTGTCCTGGACTTTCTGATAAAACATTGTTATGCATGTGGGAGGAGTGGGGGCTTTCTCAACCTGAAACAGGGCTGAAAGCACCGTTAAGGGGCTGTGTAAAAATCTTTCAGGCTTCTTCCTCTAGAGACAGGCGTCCCCTTGGTGCTTTCATCAACCTATGGAGTGTTTACCACACACACACTGCCTTCTCATGGATCACACCACTGAAAGGTTCATATATTGTCAGGAGCACACGCTGAGGTTTAAAAAGTGTTGATGTTCTCAGTATTCCTGGATAAAGCCAAGGGAAAATAAAGGATGTATTTTTGACCACTTTCTGATTTATGTGCATCTTGCATACTTGATGTCAAGCCAGAAAGAGACTTTAATGCGTGCCTTGCTGGGTTTTCTCAAAGATTGCTCCACAGAGAGGCCTGTTGAGCTATTCCTTGTAAAATTAAATCAAAAGAGTTTTCATACTCAAACAACTTTGGAAAATGCCACCTATTACATTTTCTTCTTGGAAATTCACACGAGCACATTAAAATCTCTGACAAGTCCCATAATAAAGAAGCCTGTTTAATATTACATATCCCAGTGTTTCCCAAAATTAGTTGACCATAGAAAAAAAGCGTTTCTGTGGAATAAGGATGACTATTCTGTAAGATTAGTGTTCAGTGGAACACTCTTTGGAAAGGGCTGATCTAGAACAACAGACACATTTTACAGATGGTAAAACTGAGTTCTAGAGGTACAAGTGTCCCCACTGAAGACCATGCAGCTCGATATTGGCAGAGCTAGACATGGGACTCAAACTTCTAAACTCTCAGCCCAGACTTCCCATTACCCCACAATACCCAAAACTTAACTGAAGGACAATTGTCTTATTATTGTGTCCATCAATCTAAAAAAAACCTCTGCTTACACTTTTAAATATTTCCTAATGTAATAAGGTCATCCAAATAAACCAAGGTCTCTAAATAGTGTCATCTCTTTTAAGAAGGAGAAAAGGACATCTCCAGAGCAACTTTCTTCTCCCCAGAGAAATACCATCAACTTCATATGCTATAAGATACCCCTAAAGTAAAAAGTTTAGAATTAAATTTTTACTAAATAATAGCAAACATATAAGGGAATAAAACAAAAGGCATACATCAGAGATTGCAAATAAATGCCTACAGGAGGTGGTAACAAAGTGAATGAAGCAGGGCTAGCCTGCAGTACCAATGACGAAATCTTCTCACCTAAAGGGGGCAGCCTCTTTCTTGCTCAGCTCAGCTTTATGGTCACGTGGGCTTGTGAACTCAAATGTTGTCAAATCCTTTGATTTTTCAAGGGAAGTAATATATCGGGATTTCCACATGAAATCTCCCAGTATCTTGAAAACATTGCATAGGCTCAAGAAAGCCTGTCTGCAGTAGAATGTAGCCTGGGGCCCCCGGCTGTAGATTATTCCACACAAACATCTGCTGTTTTGCCTAGTTTATCTCAAATGCCTGCGAGATTTGGAGGTAAATGGGAAGGCACCCAAACAGTACTTTGGAGAGGAGGTCAGAATGGGTGAGGGGAGCTAAGGAGAACTGGAAGTAAGGACTCCAGACTGGGGAGGATACTCCTGGACTCCCAGGAGAGGGTCCTCGTGGTATCTGACTGCTGCTGCCCCCTGAGGCCTCACTGGATGTTTTCCCTCTGAATCAGCTCCATCACCAACACCTAAAAGTTGACCCTCCCAGGATCCTTTACCTGGAGTGAGGTTTTAGGACAGCCTCTGCACAAGTCACCTTGAACAGCTCTGCACTTCCTTCCTAATACCTAACGTGCCTTTCAGGGGAGGCAGCACCTTTGGATTCTACCCTCTGAAACGAGATTTGAAATGAAAATTCCTGGTTCAGGCAGCACTTAGACAAAATGCCCTTTTCCTTAGCCAAATGACTTAGTCAACAATTTCTGATTCTGATTCTCTGCTGTTCTGCTAAACTCAGAAAGTTCAAAGATGGGGGGCCTGGGAGCCCCATAAGGGGTGGGGGAAACAAACAGAGAACGGATGCCAGAGGCAATCACTGGGGACTTGGACACCATTTCCTAGCTGGCTGGCTGCACCGCTTGGCTGGCCAAGCACCGTCGAGCAATGTGGCACCCGCCGCTCTGGCTTCACAGGATTTATAAAGGTTTTTCCTTTTAATCCTGCTGGCCTCATTCAAAAGGAACACCACTTCTGAGGATTGAGATTGATCAAGAGATCACCACGGTCTGACTCTTTTCACCCAGGCTAAACTCACCCTGCTAAGCCATTGTGAATTCTCTTTGTCTCCTTGGTTAGCCAACACCATCTCTTTGTCCTGCCTTTGGCTCTGGACCTGGCCTTCGCTTTATTCCTGAGAGAAAAGGCAGCCTCTTCAGCAGACGAGACAGACCCTTACCAGTCCATATACTGTGTAGAAAAACAGCAGGTGGGAAGGCAGAAAAAGGTGCTGGATCTCAGGTGGGAAAACCCAGGTTCACGTCCTGACTCTACCAACCTGTTTCAGCCTGGCTTCCAAATGTGCAAAATAGGGGTGTTTGTATTTGCCTCTATCAATAATTAGACACACAGACAAGTGTGAGGCAGTTCACAAAATACTTTCACGTCGGAGGACTTTTATTCTAACCACTTCACAGATGAAGAAAGCGTGGCTCAGAGAGGTCAGGAAGCTTCCTATGATTACTGATTGTGGCAGAACCAGGCACCAGAGCCAGGCCTGGATTTGAGTGCCACGTTCTGTCCCTGATGTCCATCTGTTGCTCTCACTGCTGCCCTGAGCAGGGGATGTAGTGAGGAGCTGATGACATGACATGGAAAAAGGGCCTCCTCTGCCTCACAGAGCTTTGTGAAAGAGAGCAAGTGTGAGCGCTGAGATTTCCCCAATGCTGTGGAGGCCTCCCTGGTAGAACCGGGGGACCAGGATAAATTTTCGTCGCTGTGACCATAATACCACTGCTGCTGCCCAAACCAGTGAACCATCCAGGGAAAACGTCCAATTGCATCAATCCCAACCTGACTTACATAAAAAGCTGCGAGGTCCCTGCGGCTGGATTAGCAGCCCCGTCCCTGACTCTGTGGCCCTCAGCCCCAGGTGGTACATTTACCTCCTTCAGACCACTTGTGGTGGACAGTTATGTGATACACAAGTTCCTGATGCACAAGCAAGTCAGAAAGTATCCCAGCAGAGCAACCCAACCAAACGGCTGCATCATAAACCCAGATGTGGTTCCTCTTCTTCCCACAGCCCAGCAGAAGTGCCGTGTAGGAATGCAAAAACACCAGGGCACTTGGAATGTCAGGAAGATGAGCTGGCAAATCTTCAGGTTTATGGCCTTTAGGCACGTACCACATGCACTGTGTACCTGTTCACACATATGGTCCTTCCCGTGAGAGCCTGATGAGGTAGAAGGTGACTGCCTCATCAGAAGGCCGGTGCTAAAGAAGCCAAAAGGTGGGCTCTGGGGTGGGGGGTCAGGTGGATGGAGGGAGGACCTCAGAAGAAGAGGAATTTAGACTTGAGGCTGGAGGAAATAGGGAGCCACTGTATGTTCCTGAATAGAAAAGTTACGTGGAATTTTCTCTTATAAAAGAAAAGTATTTTCTGAAGTCTAAAGATTTTCCCCAAAGTTATTTCTGTCCCTAAAAACTTCCAGAAAAGATAGGTGATCTCAGGGTACCTACAATCTAGAAATAAATAATGATTCATGCTAACCGTGTGCAAAAATAATGCAACGAGATCGTTTTATTCGAATAAGGCTTAAATGCATATTAACTGTGAGAGAAGCTTTTTTATCTATTATCTCGTCTGATTTTCAAAGCAAGGTTAATGTGGGGACTATGGAACCAGTTTTATTTAGAGATAGGAAAACCATTCCATTGAAGAGTTGATGACCTATGCCCTCTTGCTTTGGATCTTGCTCTGTTTTAGCTGCTACCAGCCCAAACTGAGAGCAGCTCCCTTTGTCTCGGCCATCTTTGTGTCCCCTGGCAGTTACCCTAAAGCTTGCTGGATTGCATTAAATCAGTGATGTGGCAGGATAGAATTGGGCTTGGCCTCTATGGGCCTGAGTTCTAATGCTGAAACTGTCTCTATCTGTGCTGTCTTGTACCATCCATTTTCCTCAGAGGTCCCTGGGCCCACTCCTCGATACCACGCAGGGAAGAACCAGGTGATTTCCCAGGCTCCTCCCACTCTATAGTCTGTGATTCAATTTGGGGCTGAAGTATTTATTAATGGAGAGAGAGTGGGGACCCGTCTGGGACAGGACCTCAGAGGATAATTGCTATGGCCTCAATCCTCCATCTGTCACTCACCCCCCAATCCAGAATTTAGTTACATCCATACACAAGTAGCTACTTACGGACTTAGCTTTTTCAAAGGAACTGCACATCTAAGGCAGCAACACAAGCTTTTCCAGACAGTGTGTGCAACATGAAAGATGATCCAGGCAAAGCACACCACACACATACACACCCCCTTGCCCGGCAATGCAAAATAAGTCTGGTGGTGGCTTCTGCCCAGTACCGGGTGCACACACAATAACTTCTCCCTTTCCTTTCATGCTCCAGAAAGTGTGATGGAATGCAAGCAGCTAGGGCACTTAGTGACAGAGATAGTTCTGAATCTGCTCTAATTCATTTACAAAAATCGTTACAAACTTTGTTGTTTTCCCTTTAACCAGAAACAAATTATTGGAGACTCATCATAATGGATGGTGTTTGGGAAGCTGAGAACCACTGGTCTAAGCCTAGCAGTATCAGACCAGATGGGTTAGTTCTGCTGCAGTAACAAACAACCCTTAAATCCTAGTTGTTTAAACCAACAAATTTATTTCTAACTCATTCTGTATGTACTTTTCAGGTTGGCAAGGGGTGTCTCCTCACTGCAGCCATTAGGGGACCTAGGCTGATGGAGACTCCATCTGGATATGTGGTTCTGTGACCACAGAGGCAGGGGAATGAGAATCAGATGGAAAATGCCTTGGCTCTGAAAGCTTATGACCAGCAGTGACCCACCTCACTTCCACTCCCAATTCATCGGCCATAGAGAAGTCATATAGGCAAGCCTGAATTCACTAGGATGTGATTGTATTAAGCTCTCACAGGGAAAGGCACCACATGTCTGTGAACGATACAACAGTCTGCCACACACCCCAAGCCTTGTTCAAAATGACCGACGACACACTGAAGGGGCTAGGGACACAGTTGGCCGCTAATCACAAAGGCTAACACTACTTAATGTACACATTCTCTTTATCTTCTAGGTGAAGAGTGTAGGAGTTTCCAGAGTATAATACCAGCTGAAGAACAAGGTGAGTACCTTACTCATGTTCTGTCTTACAGCTCTCCTCACAATCCAGAAAATTGCTATTGTTTTTGTTGGGGTGAGGGAAATGGTGAGAGAGTTACTTACGGTTTTTCCATGAACTTGAGTCCAAAAGCTAGAACCACTGGCTCTCTTCATGTGATCTGGTGGTGTTGGAAAATGTTATACAAACAACTTTGCTTATTTGCCTTGAGGGAGGGGAAGCCTGGATTTGTAGTGTTTGCCAATTTCCATGGTGTAAATACTCCCACCTTGGCTAATTTCAAGCTATCAATCTGAGGTGAATGCAGAGCTGGGAAGAGATGCGCTCTGGCACACCACTGCCCATAGCACTCTTTCTTCTCTAAGACACTCATCCAACCTGTCCTTACTTTCTTAGTATATGTTTTCCCAGCTAGAATAGAGGTTTTGTAAAGGCCTGGATCACTTCTGTTTCATTCATTGCTGCGTCTCCAGCACCTAATTTGCCTCACAGGAGGCCTTTTACAAATATTAGCTTCCGTTCGGGTCCCCTTTATCTGTTCACCTCCACATCCAACACAGTTCCTTGAAGCTGTAGGTGGGATCCCATCCAGGGGGTAAGTAACTGGTTCACACAGGAACAAGTGAGGCTTTGACATCTCTAACCGGGGCTCTTAATACTCTCAGAGTCTTCCTTGTGTAGGTTTGTCTAGCTTCTTCTTTAAAACGACAAATGTCTTGTGGTGGAATCAAAACAAGAAGTTAATGTTTGAACTGGGGAATGGAGACCCTAGTATCGCTCACGTAATCACGTCAGAGTTTTGCTTTAGTTCTTTTTCTTTTTTCTAGTTTTCTTCCCGCTAAAGACAGTCTTTATAAACTCATCCTTCAAGCCCTAGGAGCCCCCTTTCATTGCCAGCTTTCCAAAATTCAGCAGAGGTATCTGTGGTTTTTCACCCTGTGGTGTTTGTTGTTTTTTGTTTTTGTTTTAGAAGTGAAGTAAATCAAAAGATTGAATATCCTAATACTTCTGATTTCTAAATGCCCAGCATCTGTCATCCCTATATCTTGCAGGTGTGCTGTGGCTGTCTGTGGGAGCTGAGGTCCTAAATATCCTTCTGATGTTGACAAGTGCCATCCTCCTGGGCTCCAGAATGAGTTATCGCAGTGCTGGGGTCGACTGGTTCAAGGTGGATGCGTCTGTAGCCATCCTCATGGTGCTTGCAGGTACTCCCCCCATTAGCATCATTAGAAAAGCCACGTTCCACACAGCTGGCCCCAGAGGAAATTGGCAGAGCTTCAGGCTGGCTCTTTCCTGTCAGTGGCCAGCTCAGCAAGATAGCTGCTCCACTGGAGAAGTCACTGAGTTATCCCATTGGGAGAAGCAATGATGCTTTGGGTGCGTGATGAAAAGAAAAGGGATAGGCATAGATGGTGAAAAAAAAATGTATCAATGTGTCTTTATCACAACCCTAGGAAGGAAGTACACTGTCTCTGAGACTAGAAGGTGCCTAATTTAGTACAATGGTTAGGCATGAGTCCGGGCAGAAATACTGCCTGGGTTCAGACCTCTGTTACTTAATGGTTTTGTGACCCTGGGCAAGTTACCTAACTTCTCTAAGCTAGATATCTCAAAAATCTATGGTGATGACTAAATAAGAATGCATCTAGTATATAGTAAGTACTCAATAAATGGCAGCTTGTTAAAAATTATTATCCAAGTTTGGTGTAAATATCCCAGAAGAATAAAGAGCTCCTTTTTTTGGTCTTACTTCTATATTCTCCAAGCAACATTTAGAGCAACTTAATTTGGTCTCCTGAGTGGGCCTTTTACCAAGAAAAGAACCCTGAACAATGACTCCCTTCATTTCTCTGGCTGGACACACAAGGCTCTGTTGATAGGCCTCAGTCCAGTTGATAGATCATTTCTGTGCTTGATAAGTATAATGCATCGTTTCCAAGCCTTATCATCAGGGAATAGGATGACAAATCCAATCTCTGGAATTTCATAGCAAAGAGCCAGGCCTCTTTGGAGGCTCTTGGAGACTCCTCCCCACGTCCTGGCGTCCCTCAAAGTCCCTTAAGGTCATGAGTAGGCCTCCTTCTGGATGTCTCTTTAGTTTCAACTGTGCGAATGAGACGTCAAGTGGAATGTTTAAAGATTTGTAAGTGTAGGTGCATTATAAGGACTTGAGACATTCCCATTAATATATAAATAATTGCTCCTACCAATTAAAACTAATTTCTATTTGGAGCACTAAAGCCGATCCACAGTTGGCCCCTGTCCGTGGGAGGAATGACATGGCAAAGGGACACACATCACTGTGTAGATTCGTGAGTATAATAAGAAATTAGTGTATATATGAAACATGAAGACTTCTTGGAAGGGCTCAAGAAGGATGCTGGTGGGGTCCTTCTACCCAACTCATGCCAGGTGGGGAAATTGCATTCTTAACTCAAAGCTCACAAAGCTCTCCTTGTGCAGGGCTGCTAGGTATGGTGGCACACATGATGTACACAACCATTTTTCAAATCACCGTGAACCTTGGGCCAGAAGACTGGAGGCCTCAGACGTGGGGCTATGGCTGGTCATACTGGTGAGTTATTGCCCAGGGAGCTCAAGGTCTGATGGACCAGTGAGGGTATACGCAGGTTTTGTAGGACCACTGATTTTGGTCATAGCTCTGGCACCTGCTACATTTGTGACTGCAGATTACTTTCTTAAACTCTCTGTAGCCCAACTTCCTTATCTGTATTCTGATGATACCTGTCTCAGATGTTTTCATAGACATTTAAAGAGGTTATATTTCTAAAATGTTTGGCACAGAGAAAAGTCCTCAAGAAATGGAGACATTGCTGTTATTACATTTTTAAACACAGCTTAGGGAAAAATGTCCTGAGCTACAACTCCGAATAAATACTTCAATGAGGGAGACCCAGCCTCTGTTTCTAATGAAAAGACAAGACTGTGACATGGCAGTTCTGTCTCTAACAGAAAGACTCAGCCTCGTCATACAAGACCACGGGGGTTCTCTTTGATGTGGACCTCTGAACCATAGGTGCGTCTTAAAAATATATCTACATATGCTTACATTTTCACCCTGTGTAACAACCTGTGTTAGCTTCCTCTTTGTAAAATAAATAACACTGTCAGGGCTTACTCCCACATGCTACTATTCCAGGGTTTGGTGAACATGTCTGTGTTCCTGTTGTCCACAAGCTTCTTGATTGTCAAGCCATATTTAAGAATGATTGGAAGCTCCGGAGAGCAGTTGGAACTTAGTTACTCGTAGACTTTTTTTTTGTAATTGATTGGATATGGAGCCATCTATTTTACCTGGGAATTCCACCCCACGAAAACATACACAAATGTCAGTGTGTAGAGGTTCTTTCTCAACCACCACTTTGCTGGGTTCTGTTGAAAGATGAAACATGTAGACCATTATCTCAGAAGGCAAATAAGCTTGCAGAGGATAGGGATATAAAAATGCCAATCTCCATTGCCAGTGTCCTGGCTAGAACCAACAACAATAATACCAAAACATAACACCTACATGGAGTAGATGCTATGCTGAGTACTTCTCAAGCAGTAACTCTTTGAATTCCTCACAACCACCCTGTGGGCAGTGTTACTGTTATTCCGGTTTTGCAAATGAGGAAACTGACACAGAGAAGTGAAGTCACCAGCTCAAAGTTGCACAGTTAATAAGAGATGGGTGCAAACCCCAGGTGCAAATTCAGCGCAATGACTCCAGAATTCGCTCTCTTAAGCAGCAGGCTACAACACATCGGCTGGTCTCTGAAACTTGTGATCCAAGATCCAGGCCCAAATTGGGTAGAACTGGGAGCTGGTTTGTCACCAGACTGACCCCCAGCAGGAAGCCCTGGAACACAGCCCCTCTGCTTTTTTCTAACTGTGCCTTTCATTGACAGTCTCGCCTGGGGTTCTTTCGCCCTCTGCATGGCGGTGTCGGTCATGGCCATGAGCAGATACACAGCAGCCCGCCTGGAATTCACAGAGAAGCAGAGGATACAGAAGGGCAGTCAACACTCTCAACACAACTTTCCGGAACCCAAGCCTTCGGAAAGAGCTCGGGAAAGAGAAGCTGCTCCCAGCCTGGAGGGGCATGCCCTCATGAGTTTATCTGAGTACCTGCCACCAGGTGCCCCAGTCAAGGTGTCCATGTGCTAGCCAGTGCTTGTGGCTGCTGGCTATGCACAGGCAGACAAGCCAGGCACTTAAGTCTACCAATGAACATCTGTGGGGTAGGCTTCAGAATGCTGTGGTCCAGGTAAACCTTCTACCCACCATCTCATCCTTCCCTAAAGAGCTTTAGCTTCAGCCTCTGATTCCTGTTAAAATGCCAGCATCTTCAAGTGAGATAACACAGAATATATCAGCCATTGACACTCTAGTATAAATTAACATCTCAGGCTTTCCTGACAGTGAGTTTAATAAGGATAACAAAGAAAAAAGGAACATGTGAGCACTAAGACAAGCTGAAGAAAGGGGAAAGAAAGACTTTAACTGCAAAGAATGTAAAATGTGTTGCCCATACAGCTTTGTTGACAGAAGAGTCCAGATGTTTTTTCCCTTAACTGACACACACAAATTGATAGTATGTATGACTATCCCATACTTTCTTTTTAATTTTAATCAAGAAGACATGAATTTCAAAATAAATTTTTTGTCATTTTAAAAATATTTTTTGTTTGAAATTTTGTAATTTCTATCTATAGTAAAATCAGTTTGGAAAGATAATCAAATGATAAAACAAAATGAGAACAGTCAAATGGAATGACATCTTATCACAGTTAAGTGGAACAAATATTTAAATTGTGCTTAAATTGCGAGGCACTCTTGCTTCTAAAAATAAACACTGCTAAACATGCCAGCCTTGTTTGCCGCAGGGTTCCCTAATGTGTTCAGTTACAATATTGTATAAATTTATCTTATATTTCAAATTAACCATGTTATAGAAGCCACAGGTTAGACACGTAAGTTAGGTTTTTGAAAATAAAATGGACTGCCAAATTCTAACAAACCCAAATATATTCTTGCTCAGATTCACTTTAAAAATGTACTTGCATGTTTAGTGAACACATCATTTCTGGGAGAAAAAAAAACACCCTAATGTTTCAAATAAAATTACTCAATCTGCTTATACTGAACTGTAATATTATACTGTCATACGAGTAGAATCAGGGAAAATTCAGCTGACTTCTTGATGTCTGGGCACTAGTCAAGTACCTGCCTAACAGATGCTGGTCTCATGGAATTCTGTATTCTGTTGAATGAAGTGTATTTGAAGAGATATATAAAATGGAATTTTCCGGAATTAGCTCAATACAGAGAAGGCTGGGGTTTCCTGGGCCATTTCCTCACCTAGAGCAGAAGGGTTTGTACCCAGCAGCCTGTGCTCTCCACAGGGTGCATATTCTTTTATATGATTCACGACCCCTGTGTATCTGTGCAAGTAGATCCTGTAGTCACAAAATCGGGTCACAGTCTGACCCTAGAGAGAAGGAAATGCCCTGGAAATGTTTCCAAAGAGACGCTTGCTTAGTTCTCTCCCCAAAAAAAAAAAAAAAGAGAAGAAAAGAAAAGAAAAAAGCATATCTGTAGAGAATGTGGCTGAAGGTGACAAGGAAGAAAAGAATTTTCTGGAGCCACGTGAGAGAAGTTGACCTCATCAAATGGCACAGGTGGCACCTGGAGAAAGGAGCCAGTGATCAATTAGACACTGGGACAGGGCAGAGGCTCAGGTCAAAACCGAGGTTTGCTACATCCTCTGAGCTCCTAAGGCACTTTAACAATTTTGAAATATCGATTTTGTGAAAGTTTAACATATGTAGAGAAAAGTACACAAACCCTAAGTGTACAGCTTAATGAATTTTCAGGCAGGGAGCATAGCTGTGCAACTTCCCAGATCAAGAAACAAAACCAAGGCATCTCATTTTCATTTATCTTGGCTATAAGAGAGACCCAGGTGTATTTTAATTCCTTGTATATTGAAATAATTTCTTTATATAGCTGTTCCCCTCTTATAGATTATAAATTATTTCTATATGACAAGAACTATTCTCTGTACACCCCTCATCTAGAGCAATGATTGGCAAATGGAATCCTCCCCCCCACACACAGATATATCTGGAAGTATATATATATATGTGTGTGTGTGTGTGTGTGTGTGTGTGTATACAGAGGGTACCAAAAAAAGTATACACATTTTAAGAAAGGAGAAAACTGTATTAAAATTGTAATAATATATACCGATAACAAAAGATGAATACAAGTCATGTGTATACATTTTTTTTTTGGCACCCCCGGTATATAGAGATTCTATCTAGCAAATGAGTATATATCCACTCTATCAAATAGACTTTTCTTTTTTTATTTTTTTTTAGCATCTTGTGGAAAGTAATATAGCTTGTGATTAAGGGCATGGACTCCAGAGCCAGGCTGCCTGAATGTAAATCCTAGCTCCTCACCTAGACCTTGGACAAATCACTTTTCTCTCTATACCTCAGTTTTCTCATCTATAAAATGAGAGAATAATCCTATCTATTTTAAGGGTTGTGAGGGCTGAGTGCATTAGTATATATGAAGATCTTAGAACAATGCCTGCTACAGTGGAAGAATTAATTGCTAATATCTGCCATGTGCAAAGCACTGTATCAGGTCCCATAAGTATATAAGGAAACAAGATAGAGTCTGAGCCCTTGCCAATGAGGGAACAATAGTGAAATCTTAGTGACTGTGTCCAAGAGAAAGCCAGGGTCAAATGAATGCAAATCCACCAACCATTTAGCTTGGAAGCCATCCATCCTTAACTAATCATTCAGTAAATTTTATCAGGTATTTACAATGTTCCAGGCAAAACCCCATTTCTCCTAGAAGTAAGGAGTCAATCTTCTTCCTTTTCTGGTATCAGCAAAATGCCTGTTTGGGGTCAGTTAACAAAATGGTCCATGTCTACTGTCTACTTATTGTACTGACAGACAAGGTAGTTTCCAGAGTGTCAGTTGTTCTGAATAACAAATCCATCACCAGGAGGAACCAGCTCTGGAGCTCCATGATCTTCCCTGACCAGCCTCAGGGAACTCAGGAGGCAAGGGGTGCACGTGTCCTCTGACACAATGGGTGACAAAAACAGGTGGCAGCTGACTCAAGGTGGTTGGGCAAGAACAAAGAGTTTATAGACAAACTGAGAAAGTGGCCGTCTGATACCAGTAAGCCAACTATTTTTCCAGAATTAGTGAATTTAGCTCTAAACTGGCTCAATTGGCTCAGAGTCTTTTTCACTGATTGCTTTCTTGGAATTGATGACTTGGCTGCATTTCTGTCACCACACAAACCTCCTTGGGAAACCATAGCTGAGTAGTCTGGGCAGAAAGGGATTTCTTTGAAGACCAAAATAAGGTTAGTAGGCCTACCTAGTGAGACTAGTCATATTTGCTCCTGTAAACGTTTTCCATTCATTCAACACCTGTGTATGTAAAGCACTGTGTGGGTGTCATGGAGATACAAGCATGACTAAGACCGTACCCCTGCCCTCAAGGGGCCAACTATAAAAACAACATAGGGAGATCCAAGATGGTGGAGTAGATAAACACTGTGCTTGCCTCAGCCCATGAACACATCAAAATTACAACTAAGTTATAGAATCTGGAGAACCACATGAAGTCCTGTTGAACAGAAGTCTGGTAACTAAGGATATAAAGAAGAAGCCACGATGAGACTGATAAGGTGGTTGAGACGCAAAATGGGCTGGTCGCACACCCACGTATGGCAGTTGAAATTAGGAGAGATATGTCAGCCACAGAGGTTCCCCACAAAGGAGCAAGGGACCCCAGCCCTCCACACCAGGGTCCCCAGTACAGAGTACTGGTGCTGGGAAGAGGAGCCCCCTTAACTTCTGGCTGTGAGAAACAGTGGTGATTCCCACCGTCCAGGTGGGATGGAACGCTGCAGGGAAACACAGCCATCCTCTTAAAGGGACTCACCACACAGGCACTCACCCTGAGCTCCAGCAGAGGGATGGTGACTCTGGGGGCATGGGAGCCACATGGGGAAAGACAGAGTTGTGTAACTTCAGGGTGAGGACTGGAGAGACAGTCCCCATTTTCCCTGTGTGTGGCCCTCATCCATGCAGCTGGAATGTGGGCATCATCTTTCCTGTATTGAGCCCACCTTCACAGGCCCAATCTGAATCTGATTGGCCTGGTGACTCCACTGCTCCACCTTGCTGACTCACTGGGGCCCTGCCTCACCCGACTTGCTTACCGCAGGAGGCTTTATCAGCGGCTGAACCTTACAGGAGCCTGCAGGTGGAAGCAGGCCTGGGAGTGTCCTGGCTTTTTGCGGTGATTCCCCAGACCTGGTACTGGTGGCAGCTGTCCTCGATTAGCATGGCCTCTCCCACATGCCTCCAGGTCCAGCACAGGCAGTGACCAAGCATGGATCTTTTTGTAGCTCCTACCAGGTAGTCCCTGGCCACTCACAGGCAATGGGTGACATGGACCTGCCCCAGAGACCCTCCCAAGAGTGCCCAGAACCAACATATTTGGAGGTTGGCTTCAGACCACAACAGAGAACTGTCCAATTAGCTCCACAAGTGGCATGTCCAAAAGGCAATCTCAACAGACACCAGAGCCCACTGGGGCAAATCCCACTCAGTGGACTAAGCCCCCTGCACCGCAATCCATAAGCTGTGGATGTGGCCAAACCCCACAGCCAGTCAGCCTGAGAATCAATACCACCCACTGACATGCCAACAGCAGTCAGGCTCAAATGTAAGAGAAGGACACACACAACACACACAGGGACACTTCTGGAGCACCCGGCTCAGGTGACCAGGGAGATTGTGCCACTGGGCCCCACAGGACCCCTACTACATAAGGCCACCCAGCAAGACTTGGAGACATAGCAGCCCTACCTAATACATAGAAACAAACAGAGAGGCAGCCAAAATGAGGAAACAAAGAAATACGTCCCAAATGAAACAACAAGAAAAAGTTTGGAAAAAGAACTAAATGAAAGGGAGGCAAGCAACCTACCAGAGACAAAGAGTTCAAAACAACGGTTATAAGGATGCTCAAGGAACTCAATGAGAACTTCAACAAAGAGATGGTAAGCATAAAAGGGACATAGAAACCACAAAAAAAGAACCAGTCAGAAGTGAAGAATACAGTAACTGAAATGAAGAATGCACTAGAAGTAACCACCAACAGACTAGATGAAGCCATTTGGAAGACAAGGTAGCAGAAAACACCCAATTGGAACAGCAAAAGGAAAAAAGAATTTTAAAATGAGGGCAGTTTAAGGGGCCTCTGTGACAACATCAAGCACAACAACATTTTCATTATAGGGACACCAGGAAGAGAAGAGAGAGCAAAGAATTAAAAACGTATTTGGAGAAATAATGTTGGAAAACGTTCTTAACCTGGCCAAGAAAATAGACACACAAGCCCAGGAAGTGCAGAGAGTCCCAAAAAAGATGAACCCAAACAGGCCCACACAGAGACACATTATAATTAAAATGGCAAAGGTTAAAGACAAACAGAGAATCCTAAAAGCAGCAAGAGAAAAGTAGTTAGTTACCTACAAGGGAGCTCCAAAAAGACTTCCAGCTGATTTCTCAACAGAAATTTTGCAGGCCAGAAGGGACTGGCAGGAAACATTCAACGTGATGAAAAACAAGGACCTACAAAGAAGTGTATTCTACCCAGCAAAGCTATCATTTAGAATCAAAAGACAGATGAAGAGCTTCCCAGAGAAGAAAAAGCTAAAGGAATTCATCTCCACCAAACCTAACCAGTATTACAAGGAACGCTAGAGGGACTTCTCTAAGACAGAAGAAAAGAAAAAATCAAAATTTTAAATAATAAAATGGCAATTGGTATATATCTATCAACAATGACTTTCAATGTAAATGGATTAAATGCTCCAATCAAAAGACATAGGAGGGCTGAATGGATAAGGAAACAAAACCTTTACTTATGCTGCCTACAGGAGACTCACTTCAGATGGAAAGATACACAGAGACAGAAAGTAAAGGGATGGAAAAAGTTATTTCATGAAGATGGAAATGAAAAAAACAACAAAAAATGCTGAGTTAGTTAGCAATACTTATACCAGACAAAAATAGACTTTAAAACAAAGACTATAACAAAAGACAAAGAAAGACCCAGTGATCCCACTTTTGGGTATTTATCTGAAGAAATCCAAAATGTTACTTGGAGGAGATGTGTGCAACCATATGTTCATTGCAGCATTGTTTACAATGGCCAAGGTGTGGAGGCAGCGTGGGTGTCTGTCGATGGATGAATGGATAAAGAGGAGGTGGTACATATATAATGGAATATTGCTCTGCCATGAAAGGGAATGTGTTCTTGCCATTGGACCTGGAGGATATTGTGTTGAGTGGAGTATATGAGACAGAGAAAGACAGATGCAATGTAATTTCACTTATATGTGGGATCTACAGAACAAAATAAACAGAACAGGAACAAACTTATAGATACAGAGATCATTTTGATAGTTGCCAGATGGGAAAGGAGTTGGGAGAGTGGGTGAAAAAGAGGAAAGGATTAAGAAGCACAAATTGGTTGTTACAAAGTAGTCATGGGGATATAAAGTAAAGCATAGCAAATATAGTCAATAATGTGGTAGTAACTATGTATAGTGCCAGGTGGGCACTAGACTAGTCAGGGGATCACTTCTTAAATTATGTAAATGTATAACCATATGCTGTACACCTGAAATTAATATAAAATAATATTAAAAGTCAACTCTAACTGAAAAATTGAAAGGGGGGGGAGGTGAAAGGCAGTAAGTGGTCCAAATTTTCAGATATAAAACAAATAAGTCATGGGGATGCAATGTACAGCATAGAGAAAATTGTCAATAATATTGTGCGAGCGTGGTACAGTGTCAGATGGTTGCTGGACTTATCATGGTGATCACTTCTTTAGCTATATAAATGTTGAATAATGATTATATATACCTGAAACTAATATAATATTGTATATTAACTCTATTTTTAATAAAAATCTTTTTAAAAAGAAACAATTTATTGCTGTGTAGCAAGAGGGAGGTTGGGGGATGTTAGAAAACAGCCAAAGTCAAAGGTAATTTCTATCACTTAGTATCGTTCAGGGTCTCTGCTCCCGCTCCCTGCACAAGAACGCAGGATATGGTGAGGCCAAAAAGGAACAGCAACGGAGCCATAGATAGGGGTTCGCACCACTATATTCTTGCTGGTGGCTGGGTTGGAGATACAGGAAGCAGGAGCCACACGATCCGCAATCTGCCATCTGCTTCTCTGCCAATCAACCAACCAAACCCCAGTGTAGCCATGGCAGTTATATTGGTGGGTAATGGCTAACTGGTTACAGCTGATGGCCAACTAGTCACAACTGATGGCCATCTACCACCCAAGCCAGCACCTTTCCACGTGGGGCCAAGAGCCTGGAAACTGCTCTCTGGGACTCTGTCCCCACACTTAGATAGTTGACAGACAATATTATTCACCCTTGTTAAATCAACTGTGCTGCATATGAAAGACAGAATAGCAAGGTGAGGCATGAAAAACTAGGTTTTGGGGATTTTTAAAAAATTATCACATGAAGCAGGAGAGAGACATCTTTCACACAATGAAAACATGGAAGAAATGAAGACAGCAATTTGAAAATAGGAGAATTTGTGAGGCCAGATGAGATCATAAGGATGTCAGACAAAATCCATCTGCTTCTCTCTTTCTCTATTTCTTTTTTCGTTTTTATTTTCTTTCTTTCTTTCTTTCTTTCTTTCTTTCTTTCTTTCTTTCTTTCTTTTTTTTTTTTTAAAGATTTTATTGGGGAAGGGGAACAGAACTTTATTAGGGAACAGTGTGTACTTCCAGGACTTTTTTCCAAGTCAAGTTGTCCTTTCAACCTTAGTTGTGGAGGGTGCCGTTCAGCTTCAAGTTGTTGTCCTTTCAGTCTTAGTTGTGGAGGGCGCAGCTCAGCTCCAGGTCCAGTTGCCGTTTTCTAGTTGCCGGGGGCACAGCCCACCATCCCTTGCGGGAGTCCAACCAGCAACCTTGTGGTTGAGAGCCCGTGCTCCAACCGAGCCATCCAGGAGGCAGCTTGGCTCAAGGTGCCGTGTTAGGTCTTAGTTGCAGGGGGCAGAGCCCACCATCCATTGCGGGACTCGAGGAATTGAACCGGCAACTTTGTGGTTGAGAGCCCACTGGCCCATGTGGAAATCGAACCGGCAGCCTTCAGAGTTAGGAGCATGGAGCTCCAACCGCCTGAGCCACCAGGCTGGTCCTCTTGTTTCTTTTCAATCAAGAGAGTTTTCAATATATACAAAATAATGCAACAGACATGCATGCACCCATCAGTCAGATTTAACAGAAGTAAAGGCTTTGTCATGCTTGCCACAGAGCTCTCTTAGAAAAGACAAGAAACAAAATGTAAGAGATACAATTAATACCTCACACCCCCCTCCCCATCTCTTCCTGCTTACTCTCTCCCAAGGAGTAACCACCATCTGGGAGTTATTTCTTTGTACAGCTGTGCACATTTACTATACGTAGATATATCCACAAACTAGATATGAAAGTGTCACGTACAGCTTTACATTTTATATAAATGGCGTCATCTTATATTGGGACTGTCTTTTCCACGGAGGTCAAATTTTTTATTGTGGAAAAATACACATAACATCTTGCAAAACTGAAGTTCCATAGTTCCTAAAAAATAACTCCCCATTTCCCCCTCCCCCAGCCCCTGGCAACCATCTTCTACTTTTCGTCTCTATGAATCTGACTACTCAAGGTACCTCATATAAGTGGAATTATACAGTGTTTGTCGTTCTGTGACTGCCCTATTTCACTTAGCGTAATGTCCTCAAGGTTCATCCATGTCGTAGCATATGTCAGAATGTCCTCCCTTTTTAAGGCTAAATATTCCAGACAATTTATTTAGATGTCAGGCTAGTCCTAACGACCCGCCATCCTGCCCCACCCTTGCCTCCTCCACTACAACAGCCCTGCCCCCTGTGCGTGAGTGCCTCTGTGGATCAGGAACACCCACCCTTCCAAAGGGAGGTCAGGCGTGGAAGAAGCTTCATGCAGCAAAACAAGTGCCGGTCCTGGTCAGAGAGAAGACCCAAGCTAACAGGACCATTTCAGCCCAGAGGATTTGCATTGGGGGGGCGGGGGTGGGGGGAGAGCGAGGAGATGATATTGACCCAACAGTTTACTGTTTATAAAAGTACATGCACACACATTACCTGACTTAGCCCTGGCGTCCTTCATCTCTGAACCCTGTTCAGGGTGCTCAGGAATGGGTTCTGACATGCACTGAGCGGGGGCAACAAGGAGAACCAACGCAGACTAGGGAAAAATTGCCAGGCAGAAGAGGGAAACTGAAACCATCAGTCTTGGAGATGGGTCAGACCCATTTTGGGTATTGCAGACACATCACTTCTTATATTTCAATTCTCCACAATGGCGCAGTAAGGAAGGTAATCGCGTTCTCATTGCCATTTCTGGATGATGGCTGTGAGAGTCAGAAGGTCTACATGTGTGCCTGAGGCTGCACAGCAGTCAGGAGCAGAACCAAGATTCAGATTCAGAGCTGAACAAATCCAATCCTCTTCTCTCCTCTTCCCTCCCTAAGGCTTTCAAAGGGCAGGGCCCTGGGGCACTTTATGGGAGAAGCAAAATGGTTTTAAATGCTGGGAGGAAGCTGTTCAGGGAACACATTTCTCTGATTCAGAGATGGATTAGGACAGTTTGAAGTTACACTCAGCTTGAAGCTAGGCTTGGTTCCAAGCATGGCTTCTGCTTGGAACCAAAGAGATTGAAGAGGTTCCAGAGCAGAAGGCAAGGTGGGACTTGCTGGTTTACACTGTGGCTTTCCCAGGTTTTCCAGGATTGTCCCCAACCCTATATATGCATTCATGCTGTCAGTCTAACTTCTCAATTCTTAGACTAGAAAATAGTATTATTTCAGGGTTAGGTAAATCTTCATGCTTCTTTCCTACGTAGTGCGGTAAAGTAGACAGAGATTTGGAGGAAGAATCTCTGTAGACCAAGGAATGTGTTTTAGGTTGGAATATTCCTTGTCTGTGGTGATTAAATTGAAAGAAAAACAAACCCCCACCACCTTTAGTAGATCTGAGTTTTCACTGGTACAACTAAAGCTCCTCTGACAACTCTGAGTCCAAACATAATTCCACACCAGAGGACGCACTGCCCTGTCTTGCCTCTTCCCCACCATTAGGGCCATCAGGCAAAGGTGGAGGTTCCTAGTGGAATTCAACCAGCAACGAGGAACTTGTTGGATGGTGGCTCTGAGCGTTTTTCAGACCTGGTGAGGCCATCGTCCAGATATCAAGGTATGCGGAAGACTGTGCTTTCAAAGCACAAGGTGTAGGTAGCTTGGGTGAATCATGAACCACTTTGCAGACCTGGCTCATGACTACTGACAGTAAGTCTGAGGAGAACAAAAACCCCATGATAATCATCACACAGACATTCCTGTCGATGACACCAATGACTCCACATTACTTAAGCCGAGGTCACTTTTCAGATTTTACCTTACTTGACCAATCGGCATCATTGGCCACAAATGATCATCTCCCCCCTTCAAACGCTGCCTTCATTTGACCCCTGGACACTGCTCTCTTGAGTCTTCCCCACCAGACTGTCACACCTTTTCAGTCTCCTTTGCTGATTCCTCTTCAAGTCCCCAATGTCTAAATGTTGGAGTACCGAAGATCAGTCCTCAAATATTCCCCTGTCTACATTCATCTCTTAGGTGACCTCATCTTATTGCATGTCTGGAAATGCCACCTACCTGTGATAACTCCCAAATGTGTATCCTGAGCCTAAACTTCTCCCCTGGACATATCTCCAGACAGGTATATGCAACTTTCTAGCTAACGCCTTCACTTCGATTCAACAGCGTTTTCAAAATTAATATAGACAAAATGGAACTCCCAATGCACCTGTCCACCCCAATGTTTGCTTACTGCAGTCTTCCCCATCTCAAAAAATAAACAAATAAAAAGTATAACTCTATCCGATTCTTTCCTCAGGTCAAAATCTTGGAGTAAAGAAATCTTACTTCTCTCTTTCCTCCATTCCCTTCTGTCCAACCCATAAGCAAATCCTGTCTGCCATACCTTCAAAATATGTCTGAAGCCAGCACTTCTCATCACCTTGATTGATCCTCAGTCAAGCCAAATCAAAGCCATCATCACTGCTTACCTGAATTACTATTGCAAAAGTTTCCAACTGGTCTCCCTACTTCCATCCTGTCCCCTTACAATCTATTCCCAGTACAACAGGAGTAAATGAAAGTCAGCTCATGTCTTTTCTCTCCTCAGAAACTTTCAAGGATTACCATCTTATTTAAAGTCAAAGTCAAAGTTCTAACTATGTTCTACAATATAAGTGGGCCCTCGACGGTATCTCTAACCTGATCTATTCCTCTCCCCACCCCAGTCACTCTGCTCCCATGCACTTCCCTCTTTGCTAATCCTTGAGAATACCTAGCACACTCTGCTTCAGGGCCTTTGCACTTGCTGGTCCCTTTGCCTAGAACTTCTGTCCCCCATATAACCTCATCACTTCCTTCAGGCTTCTGTTTAAGTGCCATCTTTAACCAAGATTTTCCCCATCACCCTACATAAAGTAAGAGTGACTTATTCTCAGTTTACCTACTCTCCTCTCCTGTGATGCATCTGTGATGCATCACCCATATTCCTCTTCCATGAGGGACTTGTTACCCGAGGGGCTGGGAGTGCAGTCAGTGAATAACCAGCTATCAGCCCATTCAGTTAGGGTCACCTAAGTTAGGGAGATCTGACCTTGGACCTAAGCAGGTAGAGAAGGCCCTACGTAGTACACTGCATTCACACTCCACAATACCTACCTGCGCTGAGTGTCTGCCCTCGCTTTCTGTTAAAGGGAAAAGATGGGGCTGGTTTGCCGATGAGCCAGTCTAGCACACTGGCATCATCTGGAAAAGGACAGTCCCACTGAAGAGTGGCTCTGATGCACAGTGGAGAAGGAAAACAGTAACTTGAGCAGTACCTGTTGTCCACTTGTTTTGGAAGGGAAGGTGGCTTGAGTTGCAGATCTACACAGACATATTGGCAGTTGGCTAATGGGTTGGCCAACTAGTCAGAGATTATGGGGGGGAAAAATTAGTGACAAGGAAATTTGGGGAATTGGTTGTGAACATTCCTCTTGTAATGATACAAAGTATGAAGATATTTGGTCCGTTGAGAATGTCCTCCAGAGATAAACACTGCAGAGGAGCTCCTATTAATCAGGTGAGCAAGATACCCACGCAGTTACTGTTGGTTGGCCTCTCTTCCCAGCCTGCCCCATGTTTGCTCAAAGCAACCGTGGCGTCAGAAACTGAAAAGAGAGTCATCAAAGGGTTTCCTCCTGCTTTGACCCTTTATCACTGGCAGTATCAGTGATTCTCTGTGACTGCAGAACTGCTGATGCCCACCCCACCCAAGTTCCAGCTCTTCCTTAGCAACAGTAACTCTTTTTCTATCCCTTGTCCCTAGAAGTGGTAACAATTCCCATTTTTGCTGGCATCTGGACGTCTCTCCACCCCTTGTGTGTTTCCTTAAGCCGTCCATCGCCTGTAAGGGGTCCCTCCATTAAAGTCTCTCCATTTGAATCATCCAGGGTGATTTTGTTTCCTGCCGCACATAACTGATTCCCTGCTTTTTGTTCTTCTCTTACAGGATTTATCACCTTCTGACACACTATAGAATTACTTCCTTGTGGATTCATTGCTCATGTCCTAACACAAGAGGTTAAAAATCTCCATAAGGGCAGGTACTATTATTTCATTCACTGCTGTGTCCCTCAGACTTGGAACACTGCCCAGCTCAAAGAATCTTTGAAAGACATTTATGGACAGCTTGAATCATCTTCTGGAAACATTAAGCTGAAATCTGGGGTTGTTTACTAGTCTTTAGGTGGAATGCTGCCCAATGATTCACTGCTCTCAGCAGCATAGAAAACCACATCTATAAGGTCTGCATGCCTGCCTGGAAGACGTGGCTGAGTTGTTAAGACTCGTGGGCATGGGTAACCACCGGCAGCTGCATCTACTTAAATAAGGATGCAGCTTACAAAGTATGAAGATATTTCGTCCGTTGAGAATGTCCTCCAGAGATAAACACTGCAGAGGAGCTCCTATTAATCAGGTGAGCAAGATACCCATGCAGTTACCGTTGGTTGGCCTCTCTTCCCAGCCTGCCCCATGTTTGCTCAAAGCAACCGTGGCGTCAGAAACTGAAAAGAAAGTCATCAAAGTGTTTCCTCCTGCTTTGACCCTTTATCACTGGCAGTATCAGTGCCATCAACACTACAGGAGACCCTGATACTGCCTCTTTTGTAAAGGATCTTCTACCTTTGTGGGGCATATTTTCAAATAGAGAACTTGTGAATTGTCCAATCATAGCAGTGGTCATGTTTGCACAGTATAACTAATGAACTTCTGTATTGACCAAGCCAACCTTGGCATGGAGACATTATAACATGAATAATTTTTTAAGTTTCTCAATGTGAGCTGTTCCTCCAAAAAGTGCTCTTTGGAAGGTTCCTAATGCATAATTTTAATGAATTAAAAATACCTCCATCCCTACCTGTGGGTATGGAGTGAAATACCAAGGACTAAACTCAAACAATCGTTGACACTAAGACAGTGGGATAAACTTTACCTTTACCTCTTCATTTTACTTTTTTCAGCCAATGTCTTCAGACCTGAAGGTCATCAGAGCCAAAATTTCTTATTCTGTCAAGAAAAAGGCCCAATAAATTCACATTAAAACAGTGCTCATGTCACCCAAAGCCATGTGTATTGGCAGCAGCACTATTTATAATAACCCCATACCAAAAACCACCCAAATACTCACTCTGAGAAGAATACATTTAAAATGTGAGGTGTATTCACACAATGAAAATGAAAGATCTCCAACTTCACGCAACAGTCTGTATGTATCACAAATGTATTGTTCAGCAAAATAGTAATAACTTGTGACTCTATTTAAATCAATGTTTTAAAGCTCAGGTAAAACTAATATATGCTTTTAAAAGTTAGGAAGCCGTTATACTTAAGGGCTAGAAAGAGCCATGGGGCGGGGAGCACGCCGCTGATGGTCTGTCTCTTGATCTGGGTGCTGGTTACAGGAATATGTTCAGTTTATCAAGACTCGGGAAGTTCTACACTTATGTGCACCTTTCTATGTCCGTTATAGGTCAATAAAAAGTTGGAATTTCTTTTCATGTTCCTGGTTGTTCTTCATTTCTAAGGAGGAAATAGAGTTTCCCCATTCCCACCCCTGGGCACTGCTTCTTGCACAATTCCTGGTCAGCCCAATGACCCTTACCACACAACTTAGGATGTCATGTGATCAGTCTCTTGGTTTTGTTTGTTTGTTTGTTTGTTTTAAGGAGGGCACAGCTCACAGTAGCCCATGCGGGGAGCAAACCAGCAACGTTGGTGTTGTTAGCACCACGCTCTAACCAACTGGGCTAACCGGCCACCCTCTCAGTCTCCTGGTTTTTGATGGTATGAGTATTTGAATTGGATTTTAGCTATTTATGTCCCTCCATTTCTAAACCTTCTGAGTTCTCTTATATAATCAAAATATTTAACACTTGGGATAAATTCTTGATATTCTTAATCATGAAAGATAATAATAGTTGTCTTCTTGTGAGACAGGGTCTATGCCTGTATCTAATATGCAGTATCTTATGTTGGTTGTCCTCCCAACAGTCCTGCAAGATGAGATTGTTATGCCCATTTCACAGATGAGGACACTAAGTCTGAAAAATGTGGAATACCGTGACTAATGAGAAACACTCCCCAAACTCTGCTCTTTCTAATAGCTCATGTCACACCTCCAAGTGGTTCATTCTGCAATAGGTTCCATTCTGTTTAACAGTTCTTCTAAGCCTTTCATCCCCACCAGAAAGGGAGGCCAGATGCTCGCCGGAGCTACCTGAAAGCTACCTGATACAAGGGTTACAGGAAGTGAGGGCACCGATGTCTGTGCTGAAGTCCCAGGTCCTGATCCCTAATGCCCAGCCGCACACTGCAGAGGAAACCTCTAATACTCAGGCAAGCCAGAGAGCTTTAACAGTCCTGGCAAGAGCTCTGAAATCAGACCCGGCCAGCATGTGTTCCTGAATATCAGAATAGGCACTATATTTACCCTGAAAAGCCCTTTAGTGCACTGAGAGCTAAAAATAGTCATTAGGGCCCAAGCAAGTGGCCTTAACACACGGATTTCCTTCCAAACATGCAGATCCATTTTAATCAAATTTGTAATTAACCTTTGGAAGGGTGGGACCCTGGATTCGGTTTGCTTTCGGCGACACCGTGAGTAATTTCCTATTCATTGGACATTTGGGGATTAACAGGGTGTCCAGCTCGAAAGCAGCCGGCAGGGCTTGCACAGAGCCCAGCTCCCTGCAGAGGACACTCAGGGCTTGGTGCATGAGTGACGGTGCCCTGCAGCCTTGGGGCTTCCCCCGTCCCAGTGTCTTGATCAGGGTCTCTTTGCAAAGCCAATTCCTTTTTACCATTTTCCCCAGAACAAGATGGGAGTCACGGCTGTGCTCATCCTGCCCTTGCTGCTTTTGGGAATCAGCGGCCTTCTCTTCATCTACCAAGAGGTGTCCAGGCTGTGGTCCAAGTCAGCCGTGCAGAACAAAGTGGTGGTGATCACTGATGCCATCTCAGGACTGGGCAAGGGTAAGCTGGCTTCACCCCCACTTGTGCCCACTCCTGCCCTGAGGGAGGAGCAATGGCAGGGTGGCATGTGGCCGAGCCTGCTAGGTGGGAGGCAGTTAAGGCTGCATTCTTTCCGAGTGTCTGTCATTAATCAGCAAGTATCTCCTCTTTTGGAGGCTGCAGCTTCCTCACCTGAGAAATGAAGGCACTGGAATATCTGGGGTTGAAAACTCACAGCCTAAGTGGTCTGCAGGTGTGATTTGTTTTGCCTTCATAGGAGCTCCAGAAAATTTGAAATGCAAAGCCCCTGGCTGGGGCATGAGCCATAACTGTACCAGTTACAAGACCAGACTTGGGAGCTGGGTTCCGTTCCTGGCTCCGCTACTTACTAGCTGGTGGCTTCACTTCTCCGCCTTGGATTGCTCACCTGTAAAGTGAGGGTGCTAGTAATCTCTGCCTCACAATGTTGTTGTGAGGAATAAATGAACTAACAGATGGAAAGCTCTTAGAACGTGCCTGGAGCTATAAGGGCACTCCTCAAGTGTGAGCAACGGTAACAATGATGAGCAAATGTAGGCAGAACATGCATAAGCCAGTGTGCCACACACCCACTGGGCCCTATTGTGTCACACTTGACCTAATTCTCTCAACCATATCACCCCCTGGCCTTGATGGCGTTTACGTTGGCAGCCCCTGAATTAGATGGTCACAGAGGGCCCTTCTGCTGGTTTTATCTGTGACATGAGGGGTAGTAAATATCCTTAGGTTTGTAAGATTCTGATTCTATCATTCCTAACCATGATAGTGCAGCCCCCTCTGTTACATAGTTTGGGTGTAATTTTTGCTGCTGTTTTTGTTATTTTTAATCAAACATAAAACACACACAGCCAAACATCCATTACGTCACTTAGCAAGTGTCTATTGAGTTCACTACGAGCATATGTCCTGAGTATTGAGAGGAGCACTGCCCCTTCCCAAAAGTCCTTCTGGGGGGCTGGGGGCCTCCTGTCATAGTGCCACCATCATGAAGACACTTACAAACTTCTGTCTGGGAATTCTCTCAGAGCCTCAATCTCCTGGGCATCTTAATGACATCCAGTCTGCATGCTTTGAGAGTGGGTTCCATTTAAGTGGGTGATCAACTTGGGTTCACCATGTAAGATAAAAAAAAACAAAGTATAAGGCAGATAAACTAGGTTCTCTGTGTGGCCTCTATGTGGGTCCCAGAAGAAATTCCCAAAGAGGATATCCTGCATCGTTACACTCAGTACTTACAAGGGAGGGGAGCACAAACTCCATCTTCTACAGAGACAAGGCAGGTACTCACATTTGTCAACCAGACCAGACACAAGACAACAGAGAGTGTAGTGGTTGCCCTGGGGAATTGGAGTAGAGACACCCACCTAGAAACATGCAGAGTCAAAGTATTTGGGGAAACCTTGTTCTTCACGTGGAGCATTTCCAGCTAGCATCAGGCCAGCTGCCAACATGGGACCATCTCAACATGAAGTCTTTCCTGACCACCTTGCTGGCCCCTGAGGAACTGGCCTCTGGGCTCCTCACAGAAACACACCACTGGTGCACTTCTCATGCTGTGCTATATCTCTGTGTTTCTCAGTTGGTTTGCTAGATAAAAGCTCCCCTATGGTGGAGCTTATGTTTTTTTCACCCTGTGTTGTCCCCGCCACCTAGCTCAAAGCTTGGCATATAGTAAATACTCAAAAACTGTTTATTTAATGACTAGCCTCTAAAAGTGACCATCTGACGAGGGAAGGCACTCATTTGGATAAGTATGTTGTGTATTTGTTTTATTGATTTCTAACTAGATTCCAGTATGATCAGAGAACATGCTCTGTATGATTTCAACTCTTTTAAATTTGTTGAGGTGTGTTTTATGGCCCAGGATAGGAATGATCTTGGTGAATGATCCATGGGTGCTTGAAAACAATCTGCATTCTTCTGGTTTCAGGTGAAGTGTTCTATAAATGTTGATTAGATCCTGTTGGTTGAAGAGATTGTTTGGTTTTATATTCTTCCTGATTTTCTGTCTTACTAAGTAGTACTACTGGTCTATATGTTGCTCAGAGATGTGTATTCATTTTAGTAGTCTTATTTATTTTTTTAAATTTCATTTGGTTGTACTCACACTTTGTACAAATCAGTGACTCAGGAAATACATCTCAGGAGCTAAATGGCATTTTCAGAAGACAGTGGTCTAGTCTCTCTCATGCATACCGTCAGTGTTTTTGTTTTTTATTGTATCTTATGGACCCACCCTGGGAAGAAATGCAAAGTAGAAAAAATAAAGCCCAAGTATTTAGAAGTAACTTGAGAAGCTGGGTGTATGTGACCTTACGTAAATGCCTAACCAGAACACGCTGCTCTCCACAGTGATTCCAGGTTCAAGCTGCTCCATTTCTCAGGTTCAAGGCAAGACAAATGGGAGGGGCATTGTGCAGATGACACAGGCTATGCATTGCCCACAGCACACCCCTGGTCCCATGGAACCTGACCAAACGCAGTGGGTAGCAGCAAGGAGCCCAGTGTCAAGTTGTTTACTAGGGAAACCAAATAGCCAAAGATCAAGACATCTGACCTGTACCCCAAACCCATACATTCAGCCAAGTTGGAAGTTGGGTCACCTTGTATCCACTGTCTCTGCAGCAAGAGTAACTCTCAAAATTCTTAACCACTGTACTTCAGAGAACACAACCCTGCCTGTGTCTCGTCACCTCTAGGATACAGTTATTCTCCTTTAAACATTTCTGAAATCGAGCTGATTTTCTTTCAATCAACAGTATGCCTTTCAATCTTACAGTATTCACAGGCCATCCTTTTGCATTTTAACATCTCTGAAATCAGAAAGCATCTTATGGTAGATGGCATTTTAGATTTGAGGAAATATGGGAGTCGGGCTCAATTTATGTTTGCTGCATGAAAAAGAAAAAGCCTGTTGCCCACATGCTTAGCACAAGATACATGCTGTGCTGAGTTGAGCTAATAAAGAATAAAAATAAGAACACCAGGGTATACCTAATGCCTGGTACTAGCGAAAACGACTTATGTGTTTGGGAGAGTGCCTCCAGTCCTGCCGGACAAAAGCAGTGATTGCACCACTGAGCTTCTGCCTTCCCTGGGCCCGGGGAAAGACAAAGTGTTAGCAGAGAAGAGAGGACATGGGGTCATGGTAAGAACACTCCTGGCTGCCTCTCCAAAAAAGGCCAACAGCAGAGGTTTGGTCTGGCTCTTGGCCACGGGCCCTTCACTTAACCCAATGCTTGGCTTGAAAATATGTGCCCATGATCATGTGAGGGAGGGAGAGTATTGGCAGATGACAATACACCCCCAATGTGCTCCTTTCTCAGAAGTGGGCATGGGCCCACTTTCTGTGAAGGGGGTTTGTTCTGCTTGCTCAGTCGTGGCTCGGCCCCAGTTTTGGGGGTCTACTCCACATAGGTCCTCTCTTTTAGAGTCCCACTGCCCTTCTGAGAGGTCCTCTTGGGCAGAGTTCAAAAGAGCTCCCAACCAACTCAAGCCCTACCTCTGGTCCACTGTGGTTGTGCAGTAGGGTCTTTAACAATGTAGACCGATCCCCACGGGGCAGCCGCAGCTCTCCTCTCCTCTGCTCTGGGGACAGTTGGCCCACAGTCTCTCCCATTAGATTTCTCAAGTGTGACTCAGACATCCAGTTGGACTCAAAGCTGCAAGGAACTCATAGCATGCTGTTCAAATGGTCCCGCTGGCACCCTTCTCTCTAAGATGCAGATAATGGGCAATACTCACATACCAGTTCTCTCCCCAAAAATCCTTCTGCCAAATCCTCCCCTTTCTCCCCTATTCCTTGATCCTTTTGTATTCTATTTTGGGGTAAAGAGCTCCATAAAACAGGGTTTTAGTTAAGTCCTTTCAGTTAATTCCAAAATCTGCATCTTGGACTGTCAACTAACTTTGGAATTTTATATCTATTCGATCTTATGACTCAGTCAAACTTCCAATTTAAAATCCTGTTAAATATACATACCATGTTTCCCAGAAAAAAAGACCTAGCCGGACAATCAGTTCTAATGCATCTTTTGGAGCAAAAATTAATATAAGACCTGGTCTTATTTTACTATAATACAAGACTGGGTCTATAATATAATATAACAAAATATAATATAACATAATGTAATATACCAGGTCTTATATTAATTTTTGCTCCTAAGGACGCATTAGAGCTGATTGTCCAGCTAGGTCTTATTTTCAGGGAAACACGGTATGTACAATTTAACATCCACTTATACACACACACAGAGTCAAGTGTTATGGCATTGTATTAGACACTGTTTTTAATTTGTTTTTTATAACTTATTATATCATATACATCTTTCCATTTCAGTAGACTCATTTCTGCAACAACAGTTTTAAAGCCTTCAAAATATTTGACATACAGATTTACTATGATTTATTTAACTAATCTCGTATAATATTGGACATTTGTAATCAACTCCAACTCTTTACTGGTACCTAGATATTATTATGGCACCAGGAGAAACAATATTATAACTATGTCCATGCAGTAATTCTAAATTATTTTCTTAGGATAAATACCCATAAATGAAATAACTGGGTCAAAGTCCATACTTACTTTAAAGAATTCTGTCAAATTTTTCTTCCAAAAGATTTTGGCAACTTACACTACCACAAGCAGTGAACTTGTGACTATTACCAATTTTGGTTTTGATTGTCTGATAGACTAAAATTAGTGACATGTTTGAATCTGTATGTCTGTATTATTGGCATTGAACTTTCATTTTCTGTATACTAGCTCTTTGTGCTTCTTTTATGAATTGCTACTCATCTCACTAGCCAAGTTCTTTATTAGGTCTTTATCTTTTTTTCTTATTGATTTGTAAGAGTTCTTCATAGATCAAATAAATTAACCCTCTTCTGACTATGTATTATAAATAGGTTTCCTCAGTTTATCTTGTTCTTAATTTTTATTTATGTTTTCTGCTGTAAGGAAGCTTCTTTTAAAGATAAAAATCTATAAATCATTTCTGTTATGATTTCTTCCTTCAGAGTAATGCTTAAAAGATCTTTCCCCAAAGCGGGGTTATATTTTCATCTCTCCTTTCTTCTAGTTCTTTTATGGCTCTGTTTTTACATTTAATTATTTAATACATTTTGGTATATTGCATCTAGAATTTTCCCCTCCCAAATAGTTACCCAGTAGTCCAAATATCACTTTCTAAATAATATGCTCTTTTCACATGGATTCAAGTACTAACTTTATCATATACTGAATTCTTATGAATACTTGGCTCTATTTTTAATCACTATTTCTATCTACACTTGAACCAATGTCTGCTTTAATTTCTGTGGCTTTATAATGTATTTTAATAACTGGTAGCATTATTCCATTTAAATGTTCTCTGCTTTTCTAGCATATTTATTATTCCAAATAAAGTTTGTAAATTATTCCAAATGAAGTTTAAGATTTTTCTGTCGCTGCACCAAATTCACTGGGAGATGGATTGACATCTTTATTGAATTTTGCCATCCAGAATCCTTATGCTTCTTTCTCAATAAAACACCTAGATTTAGAGAAATCTTCCACTTTCTGTGGTCGTCAATTCAAGGCGATGTTGTTAACACAGTTATTTCTTGATTCACCTTTCCCTCAGTCAGCAAAACTGACCACAGCTTCCCTCCTCCCGGGTCTCTCAGTCACACTCACTACACCTGTTTCTACACCGCACTGAGACCGCCTGTCTTTGGAACCCTCTACTTTTCTTCTGTGTTGGCTCCTCTTACTTTCACTCCTACTCCTATCTGGCTCAGACTGCATGGTTCAGCGCTTTAATTGCTCTCTTGCCAGTACCACAATTTCCCTGCCCACAATGTCCACTGATCCAACCCCAGACAACGGTTGTATCTCACTGCCCCCCTTCTCTCTACCTGCACCAGGCTGCTGAGCCTTGCAGGAGAAAATCACACAACCATAAGATCACTTTCAGCCATTGCACTCAGAATATCGAGCCTCCAGTGGGCACCCAGTGCTGCCCAGCTATCCTTCAGCTCCTGGGTCAGTCCAGACCTGCCACTGCTTGGTGTAAAATGGGAGAGTAACAAGTACCCTTCCTGCCCCACCCCCACTCTCCCATAGTAGGTGGTGGTGGTGCCCTTCCCAGGTCCCTGTACCTGGCCATTTCATCCATTCCCCAGGTGCTGTGAGTGTTGGCTGCCACGGCTCACAGACTTGCCCTCTGCCAGAGGACATTGACTTGCCCAGGATTTACAAACCCTTTGCACCCGCAACCAGAGGGAGGGAGCACACCGTCATTTGACACAGGTGTACAAACAGCTGGTCCTCTTGCCTCCAGGTAGGATAGCTCTGCAGTTGGGTTTATAATCCAGAGGCTTCCTTGGATCCAGCCAAGGCTAGACTTTACCTGAGACCACATCCTTGCCTGGCACCTACTCCGTGCCCTTATTCTTTGATAGATTTTCTCTGAAGAGCACTTCCTCAGTAAATCCTGACCACCTGAATCCCTGTCTCTGATTCTGCTTCTAGGGAACCCAATCTCAGATACTACCTCATAGGGTTATTGTGAGAATTAAATGAGCTAATATTTTTAAGTGTCTTTCAATATTCCCTAGAACAAGTAAACTGTCAAAATATGTTAGCTTTTATTGTTCTTAAATATCTGTTATTGCTACAAAAGAATGCTGTGTTTCTATCAGCCATTACCCAGTTGAGAAGTTCTGTATTGGGTGAGTTGGGGATTAGTTCAGAGTGAAATTAACTACACAGTAGGCAGGTTTACTTTTTTAACAAAAATAACCCTGGCTGGAATATCTATCTATAGAGAAAACGTAAAAGAAACTGATGCTATTTGGTCTGAAATACACTGACTGTTTCTGATATCTTGAGCTTGAGATATATTTGGGGCTGTGGTCCTGGCGGGCTAGGTGGGCAGGGTCATCTTGTCCTGTGTAAGGAAGCATGTTCTAATAATAAGAAGTATCCAATGAAGGAAGGGCTGTTGCACCCACTACAAGTTTCCCTTCACAGGAGGCAAACCATGCTGATGCTAGAAATGAAAAAAAAAAAAAAAAAAAAATCCAGCCCAGGGAGGAGGTTGAATGAAATGACTTCTAAAAGATCTCATGGCCTTAATACTTTTGGATTCTTTGAATTCTTGAATTTGTAAGACAGAAGGGCTCACCACTGGTGGTTCCATCTACACAGTGTGCCCTGCCCTCTTTTCCTCTTCCCACAGAGTGTGCCCGGGTGTTCCATACAGGCGGGGCCAGGCTAGTGCTGTGCGGAAAGAACTGGGAGAGGCTAGAGAATCTGTATGATTCCTTGATCAGCGTGGCTGACCCCAGCAAGGTAAGGCCTTCCGACAGGCAGCTTGGGTAACACTTGGGCAGCCTTAGCCTTTATTGATTGTTAAAGAGCAGCTCTTTGGGCAAGTGGGTGAATGTGGTGATTGCTTTGGGGGAATGTAAGGCAGTGATCTCACTAAGCTTGACACGGGCATGTCTTTCCATCGTCATAAGGGGTCGACTCATTTTGATCTCTCACCACGCCAAAAATTTATTCTCTAGCTGCTGACCTCCCCACCCCCTATTGTATTTAAGTCAGACCCAAAGAGGATCCAGAGATAGGGTGGATCACAGGTATAATACCCCAAAAGATATTTCTTTCAAAGAAATCAGGGAAATGAAGTCCCCTTCTAAGCAGTCACCTGGGAGGTGAACACATTCCAATGCCACTGCAGTTTCCAAAGCATTTCTGGAGCGTTGTCTAGGAAATTGTCTTCAGAGCTTTCTTCAAAAATAACATTTTTAAAATTTTTGCCCTGATGTTGAATTTGGGTTTGGGAATAGCCAAAAATAACTTAGAACTAAGTGTGGTATTTGAGAAATGGAGCAAACAGGACAACATAGCTCTCTCCAAAGTATGTTTCTTGGGATGTTATTAGGTACTGAGTAAATATGAAGCTGAGGTCAATCGTGTGAGAAACACTGGGTTAAGCCAAGCTTGTCTGGTTGGTTTCTTTACCGCATGACTTTTCAGTCTTTGATATGCTAATGTGCATTTTCTATCTCTAAGAACATGTACTAGTCTGTGTTTCTCAAGTAAATTTGACCAGAGAACTCTCTTTTCAAGGGCATATCTCAGGACTAGTGTTTGTCAAACACTGAGGTTGCGTTTACCACATGGTATCATCAATTTTCCCATCCCTCCCCTCCCCCCTCTAAACCACAACAGGGCCTTGATAACAGCAAGTGTCTAGAGCTGAACACAATGCTTGTCACATAGATGGTGCTCTGATCTTGTGTTGAGTGTATGATTTTGGTCAAAAACAAAATGTGGTTACAAAGCTACACATGGCTTGTAAGCTGGTTTGGAAAGCAATTTCCAAAAAGCTCAGACATGTTTTAAATAATGACCTCACCACTGGAATCAGTACACAGCCTCTACTGTGAAGGGCAATGTTCACTTGGATTTATTAGTTGTGGCCCCATGGCCAAAATTCAGACTTACAACTGCATATTTGCGTGTTTGGATTTTTGTTATTGCTGCTGCTTTTGTCCCCAAGAATGGATGCTCCATCTATTTCCTTCCACCCGGAGTCATTTCTGCTTCTTCCTCCTCATTTTTTTGGTAATCATTCCATGTGCTCTGAATTTCAAAATAGGTGGCTCTTAGATTGAGGGACACCAGGGTCTGAAAGAGGGAGGTATTCGCACATGTGCCTTGACTATCTCATTGGTTCAGCAGACATTCACTCCAAAACTGGTCCTCTTAGACCTGTCAGACATCAGCTGTGTCCAGGATGTGGCCAAAGAGGTCCTGGATTGCTACGGCTGTGTGGACATCCTCCTCAACAATGCCAGCGTGAAGATCAAGGGGCCTGCCCAGAAGATTTCTCTGGAGCAGGACAAAAAGATCATGGATGCCAATTACTTTGGGCCCATCACCTTGACCAAAGGTCTCGTGAGTTTGACTTCCCTGTGGATTTCTGGGCTACCAGATGCAGAGAGGGCTCTTTCCTGCAGCCAGACAGGGATCCAATTATGGATGAAGTCTCCAGACCCCCTCCGTAAAATCTCTACTTATTTGATGAAAGCTTTCAACATTCTGACTATAAATGTTGATTAAAGAAAAGGGATTTTGACAGTATCTTACTGGTATATTCTAACCTCCTTCCCTGTGAGACCCACTCCCCAAGCCCTTCCCTTCACTCCCCTCTTCTTACTTATATCCATGACTCCTTTCCAATACCATTCCTCATCTCTGGACTATGTTTTCATGCTTTGCATATATTTTGATATATCAGCCTTGTGGTTATATGGTGCTAACTGTGACATTTGGCCAAAGGTAGAGATTCTCTCCTCAGTAATGAAGAAGAAAACAATTTGTCCCCAAAGTACTAGAGATCCAGAATACTATCCATCCCTTTGCAAGAAACAAGGAAGGCAGGGATCTCTTTTAAAGGTAAAATGGTGGTTCCTCTTTAGACATCTTTCATGACCAAGTTCAAATGTAAGTCTAAAGCCCAGGGCATTGGGGCTGGAGAGGACATTTAATGGAACCAAGAGTTGAAGCCCCCCCACCCCCACAAAAAAATTTTATCAAAGCAGAACCACAAGAGGGAGAGAGAATATAAGCACGGAGAATTTCTACATTTAGGAAGTGGGATGCCTGAGAGGCTGAGAAAGCATGATTTTAGAGCCTCCTTCTCTACAGCCAGAATCTCCATGATAATGGGTACCATGACAGATAAAGGAAAACAATATTTCAGGCAGAAAGATGATTTCCAAGAGCTTCTAAATTTATGCCCCAGAGATAACAGTTTCCTGTGCCCAGTCTCTGCAGACACACCGAGCATGCCAGCCAAGCTGTGTCGTTCAACCAACTTCTGAGTGTTCAGGGTTCACTGACATCAAAGTGGGAAATGTAAAAAGTGGATTGGAAAAGGCCAGGACTGGTTTATCTTCCTGGCTTGGCCTCTAACTAGCCAAGGGGCTTGAGTCTACTCACTAGTTCTGAGTTTCAGTTCATCTCCAACATGCAGGAGCTGGATTTAATTAACCATTCTGAAAGTTGAGTCTTTTGATTTCTTGCCACATCCTTATTCCACTTGTGCTATTAGTTACCTCATATCTGAATTTTCTCATTTTTAAATTAATTTATTTTAGGGGGAAATCTTTAATACCACCATAAATTAACCCCCACCCCCACGCCCATCTCTCTCAATAAATAGAAGAAAATCTGGGAGTAGTTCTCCCAAGACAGGGGGCTAAGGTCTTTTTTTTCTTTATTAAAAGATTAACACATGTAAGAGAGATGTTAAAGATGTATTAGAACCAACATGAGATTTCCTACTAGAAGTGATAGGAGAATTGAAAAGGGATTCTCTCTGTTGAAATCTGTGTCACTTCATGCATGTGGGTGGGTCATTTAAAATCATCCAGCAACTCACCAGTTGAGCCCAGCCACTCTTAGGAAAACTGGATAAATGATGGGTGGGATCCGTTTCATATTCAACCCATTACCAAGGAGGTAGAACACCACTGTGTGCGGAAGGGGACCCGGGGGAGGGGTCTGCCTGATGCTGCCTGACTTGGTCTCAGATTTTTGTCCTGTGCTTTCCAGCCCTGCTTCCCAACATGATCTCCCGGAGGACAGGCCAAATTGTGTTAATAAATAACATCCAAGGGAAGCTTGGAATCCCCTTCCGTACAGCTTGTAAGTAGCCAAGACGAAATTGTTTTGTATTATGTTACATGTCTTATAAGATATGACTTGTTTTGTTGAGGGCTAGGCATGTGGTTACGTGGAAGGGGGCAGGGGAGGGGGAGGAGGAGAGCCAGAGATGAAATGGTCTGTTGGTTTTCTTATCATCCCTTCAGTTCCTATATTTGAGCACCTATGGCATGCAGGTGACCATGGGAGAAAGACATGTCACTGAGATGAGAAAGATAAGGTCCCTTGCCCCTGGAAAGTCATGTCTCACACATGGTCAAGACATGCTCTGGCTGAACATGATCAATGCCAGGTGAAGACCACATTCCTGACATGGGTGTCCCAGCTCCATTGCCCCTTCCTTCAGAAAGACACCCTTGAAGGACAGGAAAGAGTACAGCTGGGAATGATGAGGTGGGTGCACATCACAAAATGGGAGCGTGATGGAGAGGTTCTGAGGCAGGAAGAAGGAGAAAAGAAAAGGGGCAGAATTCCAGGAGAGGTGAGAGAGAGAATTCCAAAGGTGAGAGTCCTTTGAAAAGTCTGAGGAGAAGAGGGACTTCTCAGTGTATATTCATGAGATCCAGTTGGGAAAATTCTATAGAGATGTCCATCTCTCATGGTAGGATCTGGAAGGATAGGGGGCATGCATTATATGTTTCTTTATGGCTCACAGTACCATGAACACAATAGGAGCTTGGTAAATGTCTGGTGGGGAGAAGGGTGGAAGGGAAGCAGGAAGAAAGGGAGGAAAAATGGGTGGGTCTCTGTATTAGTTTGGTTGGGCTCCCATAACAAAAGACCATGAACCCGATGGCTTAAACAACAGAACTATTTTCTGATAGTTCTCGAGGCTGGAAGTCCAAGATCAAGTTATCAGCAGGGTTGGTTTCTCCTGAAGCCTCTCTTCTTGGCTCCTGTGTCTTCACATGGTCTTTCCTCCGTGCATGTGCACCCCTGGTGCCTTTCTTGTGTCCAAATTTCCTCTTCTTATAAGGACACCCGTCAGATTGGATTAGAGCCCACCCTAATGACCTCACTTTAGATTAACCACTTCTTCAAAGGTCCTTATCTTCAAATATAGTCACATGCTGAGATACTGGGATTAAGACTTCCACATAGGAATTTGGGGGTGGGGGAACAGAGGGCACAAGTCAGACCATAATATCCCTCAATAGTGTTTTACTGTCCTTTTCCCATTTGCATTAGTTAGATTAAGCCTAAAGTGCTGTAAGACTGTGATATAAAATGAAACCTTTTATTACTCCTCAATATAACAGTCTCAATGGGAGGGTCTAGGTCAGTGGGCACCTCCGCTCCTCACAGTCACTCAGGGACCGAGGGTCATGCCAAGCCATTGCTTTGGCATCATTTTCCACGTGGTGAAAGCTGTCTCCCCCCACATCTGGGTTCTGGTTGACAAGACGAGGGCAGAGAGTATCAGGCTTACTCAATGTCTGAAGCCCCAGGCCAGGGGTTAGCACACACCACCTGCTCATACCCTGTTGGTGAGAACTCAGTCACATGTTTACACCTAGCTGCAAGGGATGCTGGGGACACAGTCTACGTGTAAGCCCTGTAGAGAGAGAAGAATGGAACTTGGTCCACACACAGAAGAAGTCTGTGCTATGTCTCTCATTTCCCTCTCTTCCTAGACCATGAATGGATCTCACCACTATTCCTTCTGCTTGTAAACTCTCCGTGCCTGTTATTTTCAGAAACATGATTAGTTTCATTTTCCTCGCTCCATGCCTTCATTCATTATACAAATAGGAATCCATTGCCTAAAACCAGGTGCCGAGGGCACAGGCAGCAGTGACATGATATGCTGTAGCACACCATTGCCATGGTCCCTTTGGTCAATAACCATCATGAAACCAATGGACTGGTTTTCTTGGAGCATTTCCAAAACACAACACTGAGGGCAGAGAATTCTAACAAGGCTCTATCTATCCTGCCAGCTGTGCATGGTCTGGCTTCTCTGCAACTGAGATATTAAGGGTGCAGGTTTCCCACGTAAATGTCAGAACTACAGAGAGGCCACCCTGGGCTGATCCCAAGTTCTCTCCTTCCTTCAGGTCTGACTTCTGACCTAGGGGCTGGCCTGTGAGTGATTGGGGTCATCTGACTTCATGGGTGGGTCTCCTTGTACATCCCCAAAAATGCAGCATCCCTGGTGGCCATAGCACCATCCAAGTGGGGAGACTGGGGGCTCTGAGGCTCCGGCCAGACACACAGGCTTGGAGGTGGGCACATCCTGTCTCAGTACACACCTGTCTCCTGCACTAACCACACCTCATGGAAATCACTACTGCTGCTCTGTGGGTCCACAAGGGCAAGGCTACCTCAATCCACTTGTCTCCAGCTCCTCCCCCAGGGCCTGGCCTAGAGCATGGGTTTTGCTGTTGAGTGATTGAAAGAATCAACAAGTTGGTGAATGAATGAACAACAAGCTAATTAAGATATTTTGGGGGGTGGGTAGGGGGTTAACCTATATTAGCATATTATTTACATATCACACAATTCACCCATTTAAAGTGTACAGTTCAATGGCTTTTAGTATATTCACAGAGCTGTGCATCCATCAGAACAATTATAGAACATTTTCACTACCCCCAAAGAAAACCTCATACCCTTTAGCCATCACCCTCTGAGCCCCACCGCAATTCCCCCCAGCCTTAGGCAACCATTAATCTGCTTTCTGTCTCTATAGATTTGCCTGTTCTGGATATTTCATATAGATGGAATCATACAATATGTGGTCCTTTCTGGCTGGTTTCTTTCACTTAGCCTAATATTATAAGGTTAATTCGTATTGTAACATGTGTCAGAACCTCATTCCTTCTTATGGCTGATATTCAATTGTATGGATATACCCTTTTCATTTACCCACTCATCAGTTGATACACTGGTTGTTTCCACTTTGGGGCCATTATGAATAATGCTGCTGTGGACATTCACGTACAAGTTTTTGTGTGGACGTATGTTTTCCTTTCTCTTGGGTACAAACACAAGAGTGGAATTGCTGGGTCGTGTGGTGACTCCATGTTTCAACGTTTGAGGAACTGCCAGACTGTTTTCCAGAGCAGCTTCCCTATTTTACAGACTTCCTAGAAAGGAATGAGAACTCACTCTTGTGCCAGGCATTTTATACACATGTTCTCATTTGAGCTTCACAACAAGGGTGATATTATCCACATTTTAAAAATAAGAAAACTGAGCCTCGGAAAGGTAAAGTGATTTGCCCGAGGCCACACCGTGGGCAAGTGTAAACTGGATTCAACCCCAGCTCTGCCCCTGTCCACCCCTTCACGAGGCTTCTCTGTCCTCACCTATCAGTGAGGGGCGGGGGCTCGGCGACTTCTGAGACCTCTTTCGGCCGTAGGAAGGTGTGTGTAGGCATCTTGTCTCCAATGCTCCTACCGGGAAGCACCCACCTCTGGCTGGTTTCTCTTCCAGACGCGGCCTCCAAGCACGCCGCACTGGGCTTCTTTGACTGCCTCCGGGCAGAAGTGGAGGAATATGACGTTGTTGTCAGCACTGTGAGCCCGACTTTCATCCGGTCGTATTGCGTTCACCCAGGCCAAGGAAACTGGGAGGCCTCCATTTGGAAATGTGAGCTCTCAGAGGGAAGCCAGGGGGATCGGGGCTGGGGAGGGCTCCTGGGGTGGCCTCTAGGACAGCCTGGTTTCATTGGGCCCAGGGGGCTGTTCCTGAAGCATGAGATGGGGCATGGGGGAGAGGGGTAGTGGGGCCCCTGCATGCATCTAATGGCAGGGAGGGGACCCCAAAATTTCAGTACCGAGGCACCAGATGGAGAGAATCCTAGCCTGCAACCAGTAGACCAAGGCCCCGCTGGGCTCAGGCCCTTTGACTTGGGCCACGTTGATGGTTTGTCCCTGGGCCTGTGGCCCATTTGGAATAGCCAGGATTTCATCTTTGAGAGCGACCTGCTCCTTCTTTCCCTAGAAGGCGGCCTAGAGGCTGAGAGTCTGGTGCCAGACTGCTTGTGTTTGAAGCTTGCCTCTGTCACATCTTAAACGTTTGAACGCAAGCAATTCCCTTAATTTCTGTGCCTCCGTTTACCCTTTAGAAAGTGAGGGATGGTGGTAATATGTACCTCATAGACTCACTGGGAAGACTGAAGGTTTCGGCTCATAGAGGGTTTAGAATAGCAACCAGCACATAGCGAGTGCTCTTTAAATGCACCTTATTATTCTCCTAGAAGGCTCTAAACAGAGAGCTGCTACACCCTGCCCGTTAGGGAATCAAGATGACCCATGATGTGGGCAGGTGGTTCCAAGAAGCTCTTGCCAAGCACAGCTGCACAACAACGATCAACAACAGCCCCTAAATTCACATGGCACCTTCTTATTTTCTAAGGTCTTGGTCATCCCTTCTAAACACCCCGCAAAATTAATAGGGCAGGAAGCCACGCCCACCTTACAGGGAAAGAAGGTGCAGAGGGATAACGCGTCTCTCCAGGGCTCACAGCCAGAGGAAGGCCGTGACTCCAGGCTTGACGTACAGACCGCTGGGCACGCAGAGGGGTGTGACAAGCTTGCTCTTGCTGAGGCTCTCATCCCTGCCCCTCCTGGGGCTCTTTAGTTTTTTTCAGGAAGCTGACCTACGGGGTACATCCGGTGGACCTGGCAGAGGAGGTGATGCGCACCGTGAGACGGAAGAAGCAAGAGGTCTTCATGGCCAACCCCGTTCCCAAGGCCGCTGTGTACCTCCGCACCTTCTGCCCAGAGTTCTTCTTTGCCGTGGTGGCCTGTGGGGTGAAGGACAAGCTCAACGTGCCAGAGGAGGGTTAATTAAGTGCAGGAGGGCGAGTGGGTCACCCTGATGGGAATAAAAGCTTTCCTGGCAGGTGCTGGTTCTTCTGTCCTCTCAGCTCTGGGGGCCCACACAAGCCACCTGCTGACCCGTGCTCCTCAGTGGGAGATGTTTACCATCCTGACAGGATGGCCCAGAGGCAGGACCAGTCACTACAGGGTCTCAGGGTGTCTCCACTTGACATACTTAGGACATACTTCCAGAACCTTCTCGACTCTGTAGGGTGACAACTGAGCAGAAAAACAGGAACCAGAATGGATCCACCCCCACCTACCTACCAACCCCTCCCTCTGCCTCCACCCCACGACACACACACACACACACACACACACACACACACACACACACACAGGCCATTAGCTTGCTCAGCAACTCACTCATAAAACCACCTCCAGTTTATATAAGGGTGACCTGCCCACATCAGCCTCCAACAACAGAAGCAGGACGGCAACCCTACAGGCAGTACTGCCAAATAGAACTTTCTGCAACGATGGAAATACTCCTTAATCTGTATTGTCCAGCACGGCAGCCAATAGCCACATGTAGCTGCTGATCACTTGAAATGTGGCCTGTGCAACTCAGAAACTGAATTTTTAATTTTGTTGAATTTTAAGTAATTTGAATTTTAATAGTCACATGTGGCTAGCGGCTCCCAGATTGGCTGCAGAGCAGAGCTGTAATTTTCAGTCCTGTTAGCACATCAGAATGAGCCCCTTCCCTAGGTTTAATTGGTCAAAGAGAAGCCTAGGCATAGCTGCTTTTAAAAGGTTTCTCAGTTGGTTCTAAGAGGCAACAAATCTTCAGAACTTCTGTCCCAGAGTATATACCTCATTCGAGCCTTTGCTTACATTCTCAAAAGCAAAACTCATTTAAAACTGCCATCCTTGTTATTGGTGCCTGTTTCTCTTCGTTTTTCTTATATAAAACAGTTAATGAATCTTGGGATCTTGGAAAGTGTAGAGGTACACTTTTTGCACTAATATTGTAACTGCTGATTCAAACTTTTCTAATACTTATAGGTGAAAGAGGACTCAAAATCTTCCGTGAACCAGCACTGCTTTACAAAACTAACATGTATGTGGTACACATATGCTCATGCATAAACTTTAATTTAAAGCAAAATGCCCAGGATCACGTGATTACCTTGGAACCTGGCCTACCCCCAGGATAGTCAGAATGTGGCACCAGAATTTAGGGGGTCAGCTAAGCAGCAGGAGAGAAGGTCTAGAAGCAGCAAGATAAGCTTCTATCTTTTGAGAGATTTTGTTACTGTTGTTGGAGGAGCAGGGCGCTATGGGGATGCTCAGGCTAGAATCACTGGAGGGCAGGTGGGGGCTTTGGGGTGAATGGGAGGGAACAACAGCAACAAAAATATGGCTGAAACTTGATTGATGGTCAGAGACAGAGATGGCAGCCTCAGGACAAGTAGGGCTGGAGCCAGAGCCACAGGCAGCCAGTCCTGAGGATGCACCAGGGCTGGGCTCCAGGCCAAGCTTGGCCATGACCGTGATCCAGGCCATGGGGTCCTGACCTAGTCCCTCTAGGGCTCTGCCTCCTCTCAGGTGAGCTCACTGGAATGAGTCCAAGGGGATGATCCTTTGGTGGGGTCCAGGGTGGCTGGGCAGGGAGGGACTGCATCATGGAAGCATCCACACTGGCACTGAGCCACATTCTGGAAGAACGAGAACTCCCACCGTAAGGGAAGACCTCAGACCTCCCGGGAGTCACTGAAAGAAGCCATGTGGAGCAACGGAGCAAGAAGAACAAGAAGAAGGACCTGCCCTCAGTGGAGCTGCTCCACTGTTCTCCTGCTGGTTGGGTACCCTGCAGCTGAGGGTGGACCCAGCCTCAGGAGGACTGACTGCCCCACACACCAAATGCCCTGAAGTTCAATTTCCTGTCCGTGCACTTCAGTCTCCGTCTTGACTGGATGCCCTTTATCGCCTTTCAGATGTTCCCCTGTCCACTCAGGCTCTGTTGTCCTCTCAGGATGGGGTTGCCCTCTCCTGATCAGATGAGGGCTCTGATGCCCTCACTAGTTTAGTAAACAAAAATCCACAACCCTGGGCTCCGAACAGAGGGAAAAATTTTTTTAAGTTGAGAAGGGAAAGTGTCATGCAATATGAGGAATGGCCACGAGATGTCACTGTGGCTCCAAATTTATTTATTCATTTATTTATCCAAATGGGTTTTTATTTTTTAATTTTTATTAAACTTATTGGGATAACATTAGTTAGTAAAATTATATAGTTTCAAGTGTGCAGTTCTACAATACATTTATATATTGCATTGTGTGTTCACCACCCAAAGTCAAATCTCTTTCCCTCACCGTGTATTTGACCCCCTTTCCCTCTTCTACCACCCTCCTTCCCCCTTACCCTCTGGTAACCACTAAACTGTTGTCTGTATCAATGAGTTTTCGTTTGTTTCTCTTGATCATTTGTTGCCTTCAGTTTTATCCCACATGTGAATGAAATATGGTTCTTGACTTTTTCTGTCTTATTTTAGCATGATAACCTCAAGCTCCATCCATGTTGTCGCAAATGTCAGTATTTCCTCTTTTGTTATGGCCGAGCAATATCCCATTGTATATTTGTACCACGTCTTCTTTATCCAATCATCTATCAAAGGACTGGCCACCTTGAATAATGCTGCAGTGAACATAGGGGTATGTATATCTTTATGGGTGAATGTTTTCAGATTTTATGGGTAGATACCAAATGCGTAGTTACTGTTTGTACAGATACATAAAAGTGATTCCCATTTTAAAAAACATACTAAAAACATACATTAACCACAAAAAGTATTCACTCTGGAAAGACAACGAGCATGGTTATTGTCAAAATAGCAGGAAACAGAAGAAGCCAACATACGTAAATCATGACAAGTGAACATCTCAGTTTTGACAAAAATAAGTTCTATTCTTACATTAATGCTTTATTACCAGCTTGTATATGACATCCTCCAACCTTGTTTACATTTACTATGAAATTTCTATTAGCACATGTAACAAAAGGCACTCAATTCAGAGGCTGTCAAGTCCTTAGCGTAAGTAGGAAATATGATCCCCAACTAAAATTTGAATATAAATGATTCTAAAGATCAGAGAATATGAAAATGTTTAAAGTATAATATATGTTACATAAGTAATTTTATGACCTAATAATAAAGTTGTAGAGAATATCAAAGAAAAGACCATATAAGGCAAAGGAATACACTCAGAATCAAACTGATTTTCTCCCCCCCCCCCCACCTCATTCAGGTTCATTTAAAAGTCTGAAGCTCATTTTTCTGTTGTTAAAATCCTAGGATAACTAAATAAAAAGCAAAATAAAAAAAGCATAAAAATGCTTAAGTTAAATAAAACGTTTCCTCAGCTTAGTCTCCAAGGCCATGAAAAACATAATTAATGATTAAAAAAACGACATATTGGAAGGATATTAGGAGGAAGAATCATGAGGAGCAGCTGAAAAAATTAAGGACATCTTTAAAACACACCAATTGAAAGAGGATTTATTATTGGCCTTTCAAATTATTCCCTTAGCATTCTTCTAAACAAATATATAGATGGATAACTGAGGTTCATTAGCATTAGGTAGGATCAAAATTTAACCTAAAAGTTAAATCTATATGTGTTTGGTTGCAGAGAAATGTGAGATTTATCTATAGCGGTTTTCTATTGATGTTAAATTAAAATCATTGAGTTGATATCTTTATAACAAAAATGGTTTGACAGATATTTTCTTGGCTTTAAAATGTTTTTTTCTTATATGTATAGAAATGTAATGAGGATAAGAACAGTCTTCTGTATTATCTACACAGTGTTTAAGGCCTTTGTCATTCATAGCTAGTCACCTTAGATGTGACTATCATAGGGCCATTAAAGCTGGCCAAAAACATTTTCAAAGTGCTAATGTGTCCTACTGATGAGATCCTCAGTTTTCTGGATTTTCGGGATGGCAATTATTTTCAGTTCTTTTCTCCAGTGATATATACGAAGTCAGACAATTAAGTTCGTGAACTCATCCTAGAAAAAGTGCTACATACTTCACTGCTGAATATCACTACAGTCACCTTCGAAGTACAGTAGTACCTCAGTTTTCAAACATCTCTGTTGACGAACATTTTGGTTTATGAATTCCGTAAACTGGAAGTAAATGCTTCGGTTTTCGAACACGACTCAGAAGTCGAATATGTTACACGGCTTCCGCTGAGTGCAAGATCCTGAGGCCTAGCTGTCGGCTGTTTTCAAATGTTTCAGAGCTCGTGGATTACATTAGAAAACTGAGGTACCGCTGTACTCCCCTTGGGAAGCTATGCACCCGTGCCAGCGCCTAGACCACCCTCCAAAGCAATTCTGGAACTCTTTTTCTGGAATGGCCATCAGAGCTGTCGTTGTATTGCCCTTGATGTCCTGAATGTCATCAAAATGTCTTCCTGTCAATATTTCCTTTATCTTTGGGTAAAGAAAGAAGTCATTGGGGACCAGATCAGGTGAGTAGGGAGGGTGTTCCAATACAGTTATTAGTTTACTGGCTGAAAACTCCCTCACAGACAGTGCCGTGTGAGCTGGTGCATTGTCGTGATGCAAGAGCCATGAATTGTTGGTGAAAAGTTCAGGTCGTCTAACTTTTTCACGCAGCCTTTTCAGCACTTCCACATAGTAAACTTGGTTAGCTGTTTGTCCAGTTGGTACAGATTCATAATGACTAATCCCTCTGATACAAAAGAAGGTTAGCAACATCATTGCAACAAGTTTGTGAACTTAATTGTCAGACAGGAGATTACAGCAGAACACATATAAAGGGAAGATGAGAAGCCTGCTGCCCAAGTTCATCACTACTAGTTCCTGATCTTTTGTTTTACTTACTACATATTAGTTTTCCACTACTATCAAAAGAGGCCAAACATACTCTAAGTGCTATGCTTCTTCGAGGTTATAAACTGACAGATCCACTATATGGCTAATTCAGTGTACTGCATTTGAAAATGACATTTTGATTGGTGTAAGTTACAAGCAGGACAAAGCCAAAGTTAAAACTGTCCACCACCAGCAGGATTCACCATCTTTGGCAAGTTTTCCACCACACGGTACTTCCCTCTAATTCTTCTTCATTGATTTCCTGAGGCCCCACCTCACTGTTCTATCCTATGCATAGTAACCCACTGCTGTTTATACGCAGAAGACAGCCATTCTCAAGGTACTAGAGAATCTTGTTCAATAATTCTTGCAGAAGCTAAATCACTGATAATATACTGTAACCTTAAATGTCTGAATACTGACACAAAGGGTTTTCCTTGCTCAGTTTCAAGGAAGGTCATACTTTCACAGAATCTTTTCTCCTTTCAGAAAACCAGACATCAATGTTTCAGTCAAAAGCTGTTTAAAGATCCACTCCAAGAAGGCACAAATTGAAGGAACACCCACGTTTTTGGAGCTGTGCATACATCCATCTCCACTTGCGTCACAAATAAGTCTGATGAACCAATGAGCTCTTTCATGACATTTATACCTAGTTCTTTAAAAAGTTCAACATTCTGGTGAGTTACCAAATTGTTTAGAAGCCATTCAAGGCCTTTGTTCTTTACAGAATCTAATCCATAGGTCCCTGCTGATGTGTAATAGCCACATACAGTTTTCACAGTTTCCTCCATTGACTCACCACTCTCTGCTGCCAAAATGGCAGTAACCATACAGTGACCCAAATGCGACCTGCAGTTTGGTCAGTTTGGTCAATATTTTGGTCAGGACTCTCCAGTTCAATAATATTCATGCTGGATTCTTTCCAAGAACCACTGAACATATAGGAGAAAAGTAGCCAGACTGACATAAATATATTTTATATAAGCTCCACTCTTCTCTTAGAGCACAGATCTTAATGTCACTATTTTCTCCATTCAAAAATAATGTTTAATAAATATATTTGGATGTACTCTTTAATTTTTTCCTTCCAGGGGTGTGGAGGAACCGCTGCTGCTCTTCAGCCCCTCCTCTTCATCCTTGTCTGTCTGGGAGTCCGGTGACAGCAGCAGAGAGCCCCGCTGCTCCGCTTGCTCTTGCAGTAACAAAAGCCTTGACTGGCCAGTCGCTGGCCTCCGGGCTGAGCCCCCGTCACAGGACCCGGTTCGAGCTGGCCCCGGGTGGCGCAGCACTCGGCTGCTCAGCAAGCCCGTGGGCCACGGCTCCCCGGGATTTCAGGGACCGCACCCCAGCAGACCTGGCTTCCTGCCATGGCCCGGCCCCCGCCGCGGGCCTCCACCCGGCCCCAGTGTCTGCATCGCCACCTTCTCACGTGCAGCCACAACCGCTGCAGCGGATGCTACCGGCTGTATGCTGCGCCAGACGGCTGCCTCTATCAGCTCTGCGTATGGGGACTTCAGGACTTTGCTCCCTCCCTCCGAACCTATTAGGTTGGTGCAAAAGTAATTGCGGTTTTTGCAATTATCTTTAACTTTTTAAACCGCAATTACTTTTGCACCCACCTAATGAGTAGTTTATAGTTACTTTTTCTCCACTGAAACACCGTAGAGTTTAGTAGTAATAATCCCACAAAATTATATGTAATTCATCATCTCCCATGAGCACTCTCCTCCAAGATCTCATCTGCTCTTCACATCAACTTTGATTCACTGCAAGGGCTGACAAATCCATTTTACAGGTGAGAAAACCAAGGGTGATGATGCTCTGTGATATTCTAGGCAGACCTAGAGCAACCTAAGGATCGTGAACCCCTGTGACACAGGACTGGATTCCACAGGCCAGTGACTGTCCCAGACCACAGGGTGACACTACTCCATGTGGAAGAGATGGAGGTTGTTTTCTGGTCCCCCACCCCCCAATATCTACACAATTTTTAAATAGGAAAAAGTGGGAAAGCATAAAGCAGCAGAGAGAAAAGCAATCACATACCCTGGCAAGTACTGCTAACACGTGGGCACTTCTCCGAAGAGCACAGAATCCTGAGAGTTGAGAGCACACCTGCTTGGAGCCAGGGGGCCACCCAAAGTCTGGCTGTGGGAAGACAGCTCAAGTAGACACACACTGCTGGGCACAGCCAATGCCAGTGTCAGGGACAGTCTCTGTTTGTCTCTCTAGACACTGTTACCTCTCCATCTGAGTGCCCCAGGAGGCTGGCCTTGGTGGACTACGGCAGTCGGCACGCTCATCTCGACAACTGATTGGGTTCAGCCATTGGCAGTTGGCTGGAAGGAAGAGAATGAGGCCCAAGTACTTAGTCCCCTAGCGTGTCTCCCCGCCAGTTTGCTGTAGCTTGATTGCAATCCACCGCTGAAAGCCTCAGCTCCTGTCAGGCAGCTGTGCCCTTAGGTTACACTCTGGAACTGCTCCTTTCCTTTGCCCCTTCAGACATCAGGGTGTTCATGGCTCCTGGCTGTTGTTAGTCCTGGGTGCTTCATCATCTTGTTGGTTTCCCTTCACCTTGACCACACCTCCATCACTAGTCCCTTCCTTAAACTCTTCTGGATACCCCCCGCCCCGTATGGGTTGAATCGTGTCCCTCACAAAGAAATATGTTGAAGTTTTAACCCCCAGTACCTTAGAAATATGACCTTATTTGGAAATAGGGTCATTCCAGATGTAGTTAACATGAGGTGATACTGGAGTAGGATGGAACCTCAATTCAATGTGACGGGTGTCCTTATAAAAAGAGAGCCATGTGAAGACAGAGACACACAGGGAGAATCCATGTAATGACCAAGGTAGAGAGATTGGAGTTATGCAACTGCAAGCCAAGAAATGCCAAGGGTTGCTAGCAAACCACCAAAAACTAGAGGGCAGGGCCCTGCAAATCCCTTCATTTCAGACTTCTAGCTTCCAGAACTGTGAGACAATACCCTTCTGTTGTTTTAAGTCATCCAGTTTGTGGCAATTTGTTACAGCAGCCCTAGGAAACTAATACACCCCATCTGAGTGCATATCTGTTTCCAGCCTGGGTCTTGACTGACATAGCTAATACCCAGAAGAACTGTGAAACTCCTTTGGGAAAAGTCAAGGACCAGAGGAAATGGAGCCAATCTGCCCATGAGACACAAGCATCCTTCTAGGAGCATTTACTGAGCCCACATTAATAGCCGGCCAGCTTTGTATGTCATCAGAGTATTAAGCAGCTCTTAATCAAAGAGCCCTACATGTTCCAGAATTGCTAGTGGGAATTTCAGACACCAAAATAAACAACTCTAGGGTTGAACTATTATCTCCAGAATATTCCAAGCAAATCTGCTCTGTGACATGTGTCTGACTACAGATCAGCAGAGTATTTGGCTGTAAGGGCAGGGCTCACAGGAGGCAAGTTTTGCTGTGGATAGAGGGTCAGAAACACCAAGCGCCTGGTACCCTGAAGGAGGAGGGTCCAGTCAGCATGGTAGGCCACGTGTAATATAAGGGTATGGACCCTAGGTCAGTGGCCCAGCACTCCCAATCATAAAGATGTGGTCTGCTCGACCAAGAAAGACCCCACCAGCTGTGAGCCTGTCTCCCTTACCCTTCCTGAAAGCAGATGGGATGCCTCACCAGAGTGAATTGGTAGGTTAGTGGAGACACACCATGAGCCAATCAAAGTGGACCATGGGCCACCCTGGTTGTTTTAGGCCTCTTGCACTTACCACCTATCTGCCCCCATGGCTGATCATTTGAATCCTTAAGACGTCAGATGCTATGTCAGTTATGACTTTGGGGGCTATAAGTGGAAGAAACCCAACTCAAACATTTGTTCACCCAAGTAACTGGAAATCCCTATTTCAGGCATAGTTTGATCCAGGGATTCAAATGGTGTCACCAGGATTCAGTATTGTTTTTTCCCTGAATCTTTCAGCAACATGTTCCATTGGGTGGGCTTCACTCTAAACAAGCTCTCCCATCATCACGACAGGATGGACACCAAGAGCCCCAGGCTCATATCCTATCTGCTTAGAAGCCAAGTAGAAAGATTCCTTTCCCCCATAGTTCCAACTAAAGTACTGACACACACTGGGCCATGTGCCCATCTTGAAACAACCACCATGTCTGTGATTGCCCAGGCCTGCGTCATGTGCCCATTCTAGAGCAGGAGAGGTGGGGCAGCTCTGTCTGATCAACAAGAACAGAGTGGGGAAGGGGTGGTTTCCCAGAATAAAACTAAGATGCACTCACAAGAAGAAAGGGAGAACACATATTGCAGGCAAAACAGACTTTCTTTTTAGATGCTTATGTCTGGAAAAGACAAGGAAAGTAACACATACACTCAACATTTGTAACCTACCTGCTACCTTAACAGATACTTTCATAGTTTACCTTATGCTCCCAGAAAGCTTCCAAGATCAATATTAATAGTTCCATTTCCACTGGTGAGGAAAATGGAGTTCAGAAAACTGGTGAGGTATAATTAAGCACAAATCATGTAACTGGTCAATGGCAGAGCTGGGATTTGTGGGTGGCGATGGCTGGAGTACTCGCAGATTAAGGCAATCAATCATTCGTCAGTCCTTTCCATGTTAGAACTGGGTGAGTTTTCCAAATGCGGATCAGTCCTTTCCCCCTGGTCAATAGCGGTACTGGAGGAACTCTAAATTGCAAAGTAAGTCAAGGAGATTCCATTACGAAGGCTGAGCTTTAGTAGGGAAGTTTGGTCTGGAGTAGGTAGTGCCCTGTTGGTCCAAAGGGGAATGTCCAGATATGTAAACAACAAAGGAATCTGGAAAATTTGGCAGATACTTTTGGTGCCTTGTGACATATCCCCTCCTTGTTCCCAATTTCAGCTGCAGTTATAGTGGCAGTCTCACATGCATGTCACCTCACCTCTCCACTTTTCTGTCTCAGGGCTTTCTCTAAAGCATGATGTTCCTTTAGCCCTCACAGGTGCAGTCCAGATCACAGAAGAGTGAATATTAACCCCATGGGCAACCCTCAACCAACAGAGGACAGGAATTGGCAGGCAATGACCCAACCTCTCATTTTTTGGAGGGGCAAATCTGAGGCACAATCTATATGGTTCCTCACAGGGTCTATCACAGGATGGAGCCTAGCTGCTCACGGGGCCATCAGTTCTACTGGCTCTTTCTCCTGCCCCGTCTCTCTCCCCCTGCTCCCTGCTTTCTGGGATCACCTTCCCCATAACTATGTCTCCCCATTTCTTGTCTCGGGCTCTGCCTTCGGGCAAACCCCAGCAAAGACCGAAGACTTTTTGGAGGTGGCACCATTTGATATTTGATGTGGACCAACCTCTTAGAAATCATTAGTGGGCAAGACACTGAAACCCACTCGAATGTAATTAAAAAGGGAATTAAAAGAATAATGGAAATCTCTCAAAAACAAAGCATCAGTGTTCTTGGAGACTGGAATATTTGGGGACTCCTCGTTCTCGCTCTCACTCTCTCACATATTCTCTCTCTCTCTCTCTCTCTCTCTCTCTCTCTCTCTCTCTCTCTCTCTCATCTTGTCTGATTCTTTTGTGTGACTGCCCCAGCCCCACTTTCCCCTTCTCTTTACAGGCCGTCTTCCTACTCAGGATTTTTGGTCCCACGCAACTCTGGATTGCATGTCCTTGTCTTGCTGAGATGTCAAATCAAACTCTAGATCTACAGAATCGCATAGCTTGATTCTCCAGAGCAAGTTGTCTCTCAAATGCCCCTCACTCCATTACAATTTCCTGGGAAAAAGCTGGTCCAGCTTAAGTCAAGTGTACACCCATTATTCACTCATCTCTTGGGCTGTCCCCTTCCAGTTCATGTGGCTGAGCTGGACTCTCCAAGAAAGGGGTGAGAGAGAGGAAGTAATGACTACTCGGAAGTGGGACAGAGCCAGGTTTCAGAAAGACTCAGCTGGGCCACGTGTGTGATACCAATCAGAATGGCTGCATTGAGTTGGGAGATGTCGTAGGGGGAGACTGCTGCAATAATCAAGGGATTACTAGACATGCTCAGGTGGAAGGTAGGGTAGAGACAGATGCAAGAGATGTAGCAAAGGTGCCACTGGCAACTGACTCAGAGTGAAGGATAAGAGAGAAATAGAGGTCAAAGATGACTGGGAGGTTTTACTGGGGCACCGGAGGGTCAGCCAGAGGAGAGGATGCTGAAGTCTGTGAAATACTGAGTTTTAAGAAGGATATTCCAAGTAGTCTATATTCACCCGAATCAAATAAATCAATCTGCTTCCTTGGGTGGTAGATAGTTGGAGCGTTCTTTCTTATTCATAGTGAGAATTGGTTGTTTATTATATACGATTAAATTCTGATCAAATTGACTTGTATTTCACACCCAAATTTACCTAGTCATCTAAGGCTTTGTAGAAGTGAAGTGAAATATGACAACAGATTGCAATGATGAAGAAAAGATAATTTGGTCAAATAGAAAATCATTTCCAGCTTAGATATAACCATTCATAAAAGAAGGAGGGACAACTAATGACTTTAGACTAAAATAAATGGCTTTAAATTAAAACAAAATTAAAAATACAGAGCAGAAAAAGTTTAAAGGACTTGAAGTTCAAAAATAAGCAAAATTAATCAACCTACTATTTAGACATAATACATATGTGATGAAAGTCTACAGAAAACAAGAGTATAATTAGGAGAAATCAGAAGAATAGTAACCTCTGCAAATGGGTAAGAGTGCGAATGTGACCAAGAGGCACTGGGGCTTATGATATACTCGTAAAGTTGGTATTTCGTAAGCTGGGTGGTAGGTACACAAGTGATTGCTTTATTATTATTCTTTAAACTGCATATGTGATCTATACTTTCATATTTATGAGATATCATTTTTACAAGTTGAAAAAAGACAATGGCCTTGTTTATAGCATATACATAAATAGCTGTTGTGTTCACTCTCATAAGAGTATGGCAGCTACACCTTCCTGGACAAAGAGAACCACTGGGAAGGACTTAGGACGTTCGATCAGTTGGAATCTAAAAGCAGTTGAGGAGAGAGAGTTCAAATCCGAAGCCTCTCATTCTTCTTTAAATTATGAAAGTTTGCAGGATAATGGCCAGACAGAGCCGCAAAAGTTCCAGCTCCACAACTTCCTGTCTGTGAGATGTGGGACACATCGCGTGGCTTTTACAAGCATAAGTGTCATTGGTTAAATGGTGGCAAAGCTAGTGCTTATTTTGCAGCACCATTTGGGGGATAAATGAAGTGCCTGAATATCTGAAGGAAAAAGGACATTCAGATGACAAGTGTTCAGCCACCACTTCTTCAGCAGCGAAGTGCTGTTCTGTTAGCATCCGTCGAGTGGGAAACTAGCCCTGAACCATACAAGTCAAATATAAGGGTCATGTAAGTAAACATGAGAAAGAGAGCGCCGAAGCAAGTGCACCAGCAATGGGGACAGAGAGCCTTTACAGCCCCACTGATTTCCACTCCCAAGCTCTGGGAGTGGAAGTCTTGTTTTAATCTTCTTCTGGGGGAATAGATGACAGTGAATTAGTGAAAAGACTCAAAGAAAAGTAGCAAGTAATGAGCAAACACAAAACAATGACACTGACTGGCACATGTCCTAAGAATAACTTTTATGATTTATTCCTTTGATTTTAAATCGCACTGAGTGAGAACCTACCATGTGCCAGATGCTACAGATGTTGTAAAGATAAATAAGGCTCAAGCTATGGTCTCAAAAATATCCCAACTGCCTACATAAGTGTGCCCACTCATTTTATTATTTTACAACCAAATTTCCTATTCCTTTAATTGCTGTTTATAATTAGCTAATTAAATTAATACATGTTTATTATGTTGAAGTCCTGTACAGAAAACTATAATATTTAGAATGAAACCCCAACCCCCTACTAGAATTCTCACCCTCAGGTGTATAATTATGGTGGAAAAAAATACTGCCAAGTCAATTGGTATATGGATTTCCAGTTTTTTTTAATCATCATACTATATCACACTGTTCTATGATCGTTTTTCCTCTTAGGAGTTTATCTTGGATATCTTCACCATGTGTATACACAGAGATCCACTTCTTTCTCTTGTTAGAGTTGACAGGCTGAAAATCCCTTTAAATATCAATTTATAAGGGTAATTCATCCAAAAATGGGGGAAAATAACACAACAGAAGGTTACAACATGAAAAGTATAATTCTTAATCTAATCTCTCAACTCACAATCCCAGCCCGAGAGGTATCTACAATTTTTTGTAAACTATTTGATTAAAGTATAAGATACACATAGGGGAAAGTACCCAGATCTTAAGTGGGAAAGGTCCATGGGTTTTCATAAAGGAAGACACCTGGTAACCACTACCCAGACAAAAACAAACACACAGAAAAAAATGGAACATTACCAGTACCCCCAAAATGTCCATTAACATTTTACCTGTTTCTTTCCATTTATTTTTAAGTAATAAAAATTGATATTAAACATTTTTAAGTAAAACAGATACAGACTATACAAAGTCAGGTTGTGACTACCTTTAAGTATAATGAAAAGCTGCAGACCCTGCCCCATCCCTTCCCTCTGATTTCCACATCTCAGAAGTACCCACTCTCGCCTCTTTGAAGATTCCTTAGTATTTTGAGTTTTACAACTGTGTATACCCTACCTAAATCATCATTTCATGTCACGTGAGATATGCCAAATCCCATAAGCAGAATGACATCTCTTTAAAATTCAAAGTGAACTTGATTACCGTAATTAAGACAGTGCTGTATGGGTGAAAGGAAAAAAACAGACTGGAGAATCCAGAAATAGAACCACACAATATGGCCAATTAGTTTTGAACAAACGTGCAAAAGCAATTTGATGGAGAAAGGGTAGTCTTTTCAACAAATGGTGCTGAAAGATTTGAACTCCATTTGCAAACAAATGAGCTTCAATCTAAATATCATACTCTATACAAAATTAACTCAAAATGAATCATAGATCTACATATGTAAAACTATAAAACTTTTCATTATAAGAAACCATAGGAGAAATATGGGGGGACCAAGGATTAGGCAAAAAGTTTTTAGACATGACAAAAAGTAAGAGGCATAATAGAAAAAATTATAAATTGGACTTCATCAAAATTAAAAACATTTACTCTGTAAATGACGCTTTTAAGAAAATGAAAAGACAAACTCTACAGGCTGGACAAAAATATTTGCAAATCACATATCCCACAAAGGATTTGTATCCAGAATATGTAAAGAACCTTCAAAACTCAACATTAAGGAAACAACTAAACAATGGACAAAAGACTTGAACAGATACTGAATCAAAGAGTATATATATATATATATGCTATGGATAGCAAATAAACACATGAAAAACTGTTCCTCATCAAAATGCAAATGTTCATCATCATAGAAATGCAAATTAAAACGGCAGTGAAATACGAATACATACCTAGTAGAATGACTAAAATTAAAAATACTGACAATACCAAGGGTTTAGAGCAACTGGACCATTCATATATTGCAGGTGGGACTGCAAAATGGTACAGCCACTCTGCAAAACATCTTGGTAGTTTCAGACAAAACTAAATGATACACACACAATGTGACCCAATACCCCCAAACCTGGCTATTTGCCCTAGAACGTATGCTCACACCAGAATCAGTACATGAATGTTTATAGCAGCTCTATTTATAATCACCCAAGTCTGGAAAAAATCCAAATTTCTTCAACAGGTGAATGATTAAACAAACTGTAGCTTTTCTATATAATGAAATACTATTCAGCAATAAAAAAGAGCTAACTATTGGCACATGTACTAGATTGAATGAATCACAAAGGCATTATAATGAGTTTAAAAAAGCTAGTCTCAAAAGATTACATGTTGTACGAATCCAGGTATATGATATTCTCAAAAAGATAAACCTATAGAAAAGAAATCAGTGATTGCCAGGAGTTGGGGAGCATTTGGGGGGAGGAAAGAAAGGATACAGCGGGAAAGCATCCTTAAGCCAAAGATGGATTCTTTTTCACATTATCCCTTTATGAAGGGCTAACACAAGGGAGATTTTTGGGGTGACTGGAATTGTTCTGTATCTTAATTGTGCTGGTGATTACCTCTTGTAATTGTAGAAGTCAAACGTGACTTGTATTCATCTTTTGTTATCGGTATATATTGAATATTACAATTTTAATAGTGTTTTCCTTTCTTAATGTGTATATAAATGGTTAAAATGCATAGAGACATACCTATAAAATTTAATTTTACTGAATGATAATTCTTAAATTTTAAAAAGTGATGCCAAAGTTCAAGCTAATGAATAACTATTATAAGCAACAGTCAATATGACCCAATTTGCATGATTTTACTACTGTATTTCATTAACTCTAAGGTGCCATTGATTTTTTAAATTTTCTCTCAAGGAAATAACACAGCATTGTGTCAAACACGATGCTAATATGCCATCAATTGTGAGACACCCCAATTTCAGAGATGCAAAATTGGGAACACATGCACGCCTGGAATCAATGAAATACATTATTTCCTTTAAGGAAGACTATTGCGCAGTCATCTATGGAGAAACATGGTACTTAGGATTTCCCTCTACGACTACAGCCCGCTCCTTCTACTGTTCATGATAAATAAAGCCATCTCAAACAAAGTTATACTCTCGTTGAATACGCCTCTTTTCCCTCTTTCAGCCAGACAGAGTAATAGCAGTTGGAAGGTTAGCAGGTCATATATTTAGGACTGTCACTCACCCTTCTCTGATACGTAACTCCCGCTGACTCCTCCCTAGAGAAAGAACAGGGAAGACTATTAAAACTCTGGTTTGGTGATGTGAAGGCAAGGAGAGGACTGAGGTCCATTCTAAACCTGTGGTTCTCTGGAGCCAGTCAGGAGCCTGGATGGCCTAGTGGCTAAGACCATCTGCTCCAGAGACAGCCAAGACCTGAACCTGGCTGGGCCTCTTACGCGTGTGTCATCTTGGGCAAGTTATCTGGCCTCTCTAAACCAATGTCCACCTTCTCATCTTTTTTTTTTTTTTTTTTAATTGTGGTAAGAACAGAACACTTAATTTGTTAAGAACACTTACGTTTGTTAACACATTTTTAAGCGTACTATACAGAATTGTTGAATACAGGCACAATGCTGGACAGCAGATCTCTAAAGATTATTCATCTTGTCTAATTGAAACTTTATGCCCATTGATTAGCAACTCCCTATTTTTCCTCTCCCCCCACCACTCCTGCCTCTGGCAACCACCATTCCACTTTTTGATTCTATGAATTTGACTAGTTTAGATACTTCCCATAAGAAAATGATAGTATTTGTTGCTTAGGTACTAAGGCAGGGATTCAACATTGATGACTGTAAAGTACAACAAATGAAACTATTATAAGAGTGAAAGAAGGTGTTTGCTTCTACAAAACTCTTGCCAAAAAGTGTCCCAGAAGGATCTAGGTGGGTATGATGGTTAATCTTGGACCTTGGCGTGCCCAAATATTTGGTCAAATATTATTCTGGGTGTTTCGGTGAAGGTGTTTGGGATGAGATTTACATTTAAATTGGTGGACTTTGAGTAAAGCAGATCATCCTCCATGATGTGGGCTCATGCAATCAGTTGAAGGCCTAAACAGAAGAAACAAAAGGGAATTCTCCAGAGACGGCCTTCAGACTTCATCTGCAACATCAGCTCTTTGTGGTTCACCGCAGACCGCCTTTAGACTTGCTAAGCTCCACAACGGTGTGAGCCAATTCCTTAAAATCAATCTCTTCCTATATACTGGGAGTGCCAAAAAAATGTACACAAGTGGACACTTTGATCAGTGTTGCTCAAGCAGTAGTTCGCTGTAATCAGAAGTGTCTGGATGCTGATGGTAACCACTTTGAGCACCTCTTGTAATTGCAGAAGTCAAATGTGACTTGTATTCATCTTTTGTTATCGGTATATGTTGAATATTACAATTTTAATAGTGTTTTCCTTTCTTAAAATGTGTATACAGTTTTTTGGCACCCTCTGTAGATACACATCCAGTTGGTTCTGTTTCTCTGGAGAATGCTGACTAATACAGCAGAAAAGCATCCATAAGTAAGCCAAAGATATGTTCTTTTTCACATTATCCCTTTAGTCATAATATATAGCAATATTTTCCCAAAGCATGCCCAAAAGGAGAAAGTAAGATCTGTGTGACATAAAGCACCAGTTAAAGATAAAGAGGTAAAAAAGAAGAAAGAAGGTCTAAATGTTAAATCTTAGCGTAAGTGAGAGCTGTTCAAGGTCTGCAAAGCCTAACTTCTTACGAACGTGGAGAACTGCATATGACAGCCTGGGGCCACTCCTCAGTGAGGCAGCCCATTTGACGCTGAGCAGTGAAAACTAATAGAAAGTATGTCCTTTCAAGAAGCCAGGATCTGTCTTCAGTTCAGAGGCAACTCAGAAGAAACAGAATCCCTCTTCAGTATGGCATTCGTTCAACATTTGAAGACTCCCCTCCCAATTGCTGAATCTCCTCACCAGGCTTTCTTTATAATCCCCAACTTCTTCAACCCTTTCCCACAGGACAACATGGTTTCATGATTTCCAGCCGCCTCGCCACCCATTTTTTGGATATGGTAGCAATTTGCTAATGTTCCTCTTAAAACAAGGCTCCAAGAGTTCAACACTCATTTCAAATGTAGTTTCACTAGCCCAGAATATATAAGGATGCTTTTGCCTATGCAAAGTTGTGTTTATATAATTGATTTTTTAAACCTAAAACTAAGACTAAATACATTTATCCACATCACATTTCACCTTTGAGATTATTTCAACTTGTAATTGTTAAAGAGAAAAAATAGCTACAAAAATTAGTAAGCAGACCATCTATGCCACCATCAAGCTATGGGTAAAAGTAAGCCAGAAATGAAAAGTAAATTGGTTTGAGGAGATCCAAGATGGCAGGGTAGATAAACACCGTGCCTGCTTCTTTCCATGAACATGTTAAAATTACAAATAAATTATAGAACAATCAACCTGGAGAACCACCTGAAATCTAGCTGAACAGAAGTTTTATAATTAAGGATATAAAGAAGAGGCCACACTGAGTCTGGCAGTAGGGGCAGAGACACGGAACAGGCCCCACACCTGCATGTGGTGGATGAAAATCAGGAGGGATATCTCAGCTGTGGAGGTTCCCTCTGGAGGAGCTAGGGACCCTACCCCCACACTGACCTCCCCATCCCAGAGTACTGGTGCCAAGAAGAGGGGTCCCCACAACATTTGGCTTTGAAAAAACAGTGGGGATTCCAACAGTCTGAGTGGGATGGAAGGCTGCCAGAAACCCAGGCATTCTCTTAAACAGCCCATGAACAGACTCATTCACTTGCAGGAACTCACCTTGGGCTCCACTGTGAGGATGGTGACTTGGGGAGCTTTGGAGGCATACGGGGGACAGACTGAAGTGTGTGGCTTCAGTGCAAGGGCTGGAGGACAGTTGCCATTTTCCTTGTGTGGGGTCTTGCTCCCATGGAGCTGGCAGGTGTTGAGCCCGCCCTGTGTTGAGCCCGCCCCCTACGCTTACGGCCAAATCTGAATCTGATTGGCCTGGTGAGCTCCACTGCTCCACTCTACTGACTCACTGAGACTCCGCCCCACCCAACTCCCCCAACACTGGCGGCACTTTCTCTGTGAGCAGCCAGTTCTGCCAGCATTGCACTCTTTTTAAAAAAACTATCAGAGTCCACAGGACCCAGGCAGGTAGCAACTGGCCTCAGTGTGCTCAGAGACTTTTGCTGAGTACCTCCAGGTTCAGCACTGGCACCAAACCAGAATTTTCATCAACCTGGTGACCACAACTTGTTCTACTCTAGTGATTCCCTGAGACCCTGCCTCACCCAACTTGCATACAGCATAAGGTTTTATCAGTGTTTGAAACTTAAGGGAGCCAACAGTTGTCAGCCAGCCCTGGGTATCCTGGCTTTTTGCTGAGCTACACCAGGCCTGATACTGGTGGCAGATGACCTTGATTCCCACACACCTCCAGGTTTACCACAGGCAGCAAACAACTGCAGATCATTTTTCAGCTCCCACCAGGTAGTCCCCAACCAGTCACAGGCAGTGAGTGACCTGGGCCATACTGGCACACCTCCCAAGAGACCCCAGAACCAACTGCAGATCACAGCAGAGCACCTCCCAATTAGCCCCAAAGCAGCACACACAAAAGGTGGTCTCAACAGGCAGCAGGGCTCACTAGGGAAAATCTTACTTAGTGGGGTAAGCCCTCTGCACAGCAACCCGTAAGCTGTGGATGTGGCCAAACCCCACAGCCAATCAGCCTGAGGATCAATCCCCTCCATTGATGTACCAATAGAAATCAAATGTCAACTATAACAGAAGAGCACACACAACCCACACAAGGGACACTCCTGGAACACCTGGAGCAGTTGACCAGGCAGACGGTGCCAGGGCCCTGCAGGTCACCTACTACGTAAGGCCACCCGACCAAGAATAGGAGACATAGCAAATCTACCTAATACATAAAGTCAAACACAGAGAGGCAGCCAAAATGAGGAAACAAAGAAATACATTCCAAATAAAACAACAGGAGAAAACTCCAGGAAAAGAACTAAACGAAATGAGGATAGGCAACCTACCATATGCAGAGTTCAAAACAATGGTTCAAAACAAAACAGAGTTCAAAACAAAAGAATGCTCAAGGAACTTAGTGAGAACTTCAACAAAGAGATAGCAAGCATAAAAAAGGACACAGAAACCACAAAAAAGAACCAGTCAGAAGTGAAGAACACAATAACTGAAATGAGGAATGCAGAAGGAATCACCAGCAGACTAGATGAAGCAGAGGATCGAATCAGTGATTTGGAAGAAAAGGTAGCAGAAAACACCCAACCAGAACAGCAAAAAGAAAAAAGAATCCCAAAAAATAAAATAAAAATGAGGATAGTTTAAGAGACCTCTGGGAAAACACCAAGCAAAATGAAATTTTCATCATAGGGGTACCAGAAGGAGAAGAGAGAAAGCAAGGGATTGAGAACCTATTTAAAGAAATAATGACTGACAGTGTAGATGCCTGACCACTATGTTGTACACCTGAAGCTAAATAATATTGTATGTATTGTATGTCAACTACAATTTAACATATATATATATATATATATATATATAGAGAGAGAGAGAGAGAGAGAGAGAGAGAGAGAGACAGAGACAGAGACAGAGACAGAGACAGAGAGAGAAAGAGACAGAGAGAGACAGAGTCATGGGATATGGAGTTCAGCATAGGGAATAGAGTCAATGGAATTGTAATAGATATGTATGATATCAGAGGGGCAATAGATTGGGGGAGGGAGGTTATCACTAGGTGAGGGGTGAAATGTCTACATTGTTTTGTACACCTGAAACTAAAAAAAAAAGAAAAAAGAAAAACAAGAAATAATGACTGAAACAATTTCCAACCTGGAGAAGGAAATAGACATAACAAGCCCAGGAAGCACAGAGCCCCAAACAAGATGAACCCAAACAGGCCCACACCAAGACACATCATAATTAAAATGCCAAAGTTTAAAGACAGAGAGAATCATAAAAGCAGCAAGAGAAAGGCAATTAGTACCTTATAGGGGAGCTCCCATAAGATTGTCAGCTGATTTCTCAATGGAAACTTTGCAGGCCAGAAGGGATATGCACAAAATATTCAACGTGATGAAAAGCAAGGACCTGCAACTAAGATTATTCTGCCCAGCAAGGCTATCATTTAAAATAGAAGGACAGATAAAGCGCTTCCCAGACAAGAAAAAGCTAAAGGAGTTCATCACCACCAAACCAGTATTGCAAGAAATGTTAGAGGGACTTAAGATGGAAGAAAAAGAAAAAAGATCAAAATTATGAATAATAAAATGGCAATAGGTACATATCTATCAACAATTACTTTCAATGGAAATGGAGATGGATTAAATGTTCCAATAAAAGACATAGGAGGGCTGAATGGGTAAGAAAACAAAACCCTTACATATGCTGCCTACAAGAGACACACTTCAGATTGAAAGACACGCACAGATGGAAAGTAAAGAGATAGAAAAAAACATCACATGAAAATGGAAACAGGAAAAAAAAAAGCTGTGGTAGCAATACTTATACCAACAAAACAGACTTTAAAACAAAGGCTATGACAAAGAAGGACCAGTAATACCACTTGTGGGTATTTATCCAAAGAAACCCAAAACATTACTTTAGGAGGACGTTTGCATCCATATGTTTATTGCAGCACTGTTTACAATGGCCAAGATGTGGAGGCAGCCTGGGTGTCTGTCAATGGATGAATGGATAAAGAGGAGGTCGTACATATATACAATGGAATATTGCTCAACCAGGGTAGGGAATGGGTTCTTGTCATCTGCAGCAGCATGGATGGACCTGGAGGGAATTGTGCCGAGTGGAGTATGTCAGACAAAGACAGGAGCCATGTGATTTCGCTTATATGTGGAATCTAAAGAACAAATAAACAAACAAAACAGAAACATACTTATACATACAGAGAACGTTTTGATGGTTGCCAGATGGGAGGGGGGTTGGGGATGTGGGTGAAAAAAGGGGAAGGAATTAAGAAGTACAAATTCACTGTTACAAAGTAGTTATGGGGATGAAGGGTATTGCATAAAGAGTATAGTCACTAATATTGTAATAACTACGAGGTTGGTAAATTAAGTTTGTGAACTCATCCTAGAAAAAGTGCTACATGCCTCATTGTTGAATATCACTACAGTCACCTTCGAAGTACTCCCCTTGGGAAGCTATGCACCAACACCAGAGCCTAGTTCACCCTTCAAAGCAATTTTGGAACTCTTTTTCTGGAATGGCCATCAGAGCTGTCATCATATTACCCTTGATGTCCTGAATGTCATCAAAATGTCTTGCTTTCAATATTTCTTTTATCTTCGGGTAAAGAAAGAAGTCACTGGGGTCCAGATCAGGTGAGTAGGGAGGGTGTTCCAATACAGTTATTTGTTTACTGACTAAAAACTCCCTCACAGACAGTGCAGTGCGAGCTGGTGCAAGAGCCATGAATTGTTGGCCAAAAGTTCAGGTCATTGGACTTCTTCACACAACATTTTCAGCACTTCCAAATAGTAAACTTGGTTAACTACTTGTCCAGTTGGTACAAATTCATAATCCCTCTGATATCAGAAAAGATTAGCAACATCGTTGCAACAAGTTCGAGAACTTAATTGTCAGACCTTGTATGTATGGTGTCAGAGGGGTACTAGATTTGTTGGGGTGATAGATGGGAGGCATTTGGGGGGCAGGGTGGGAAAAGGTGAAGGTATTAAGAAGTACAAATTGGTAGTTACAAAATAGTCATGGGGATGTAAAGTATAGGGAACATAGTAATATGTTAATAACTATGTACATTGCCGGGCGGAGGGTACCACGCTAGTCAGAGGAATCACTTCTTAACTTATATAAATGTCTAAACACTATGCTGTACACCTGAAATTAATATAAAATAATACTGAAAAAATAAATAACCGAAAAAAAAAAGAAAGTAAAATGGTTTGAGCCCTATACTTGATTTGTCCTTACTTGATGCCTGTAGTTATTGGGACTATGACCAAGACAATCAATTCTCCTTTTCTAAAACTGTCAATATTTTCTTCCTTTTTCCATTCTGTCCCAGAATTATTGACCCTCCATTCTATTCTCCTAGTCCCCCATATCGTCCTGTGACAGTCATCTCTCAGCTGAATCACATTTCATGTTACTGAGGACTACGGCCAAGGCAGATAACCACGCCATTTTCCTAGCTGTGAGCTGGGTTGAATCGGACAAGATGCACTCCCAAGTCCTTTCTAATTTTACAGTCCTTTCAATCTGTGGTATCTTAGGTTTCAGACTCTGTTTGACAAGCTCTCCTTCCCACCCTCCCAAATTTCTCCAGCACCAAATCTACTCACTGGTCAGAAATCTCCGCTGCCCTCTTGGTTCCCACAAGGATCCTCGAGCCGAATCTGAGCAGGTTGTGGGTCAGGAGTTTTGTTTCTTTTCTTCTTTTTGGCCATCTGAGAATAACCACAAGATATGCTTTAAAGTGAATTATTACAGGCATACTAAAGTTCTGAAGAGAACTGATTTAATAAATCTACTTATGTATTTGGAATACCAGCTTGAATCCAATCAATAAAACAGTTTAAGAGAGTTTGGGGAAGGTAGGGAGGATTCAGTAATGCATCTTTGGGTCTCCACAATGATAAAAAACTAGTTCGAATGAATATTTTATATCTCAATAACCCAAGTTAGAGTGAGAAAAAGTTACACTACTTTACGGATGAAGCTCAAAGAGGCAGCCTACTAGGAGACAAAGAAGTGTATGATTCCATTTATATAAAATTCTAGAAAATGCAAACGTATCAATAGTGACCTAGTGAGAGAAAGAAGATTGGTGATTGCTTGGGGATGGAGGGAGAGAGCTGGGGCACCGGGTGGGGGGAAGAAGAAATTACAAAGGGACATGAGGAAACTTTTGGGGCTGCTAATATGTTTACTCTCCTGATGGGGATGATAATTTCATATCTATAGATAGATGCCAAAACATACCAAATTATACATGTGAAGTTTATTATATTATAAAGTTCCATAAAGCTGTCTATAAACAAAAATTTGTTAAATCTTTAGGTGAATGCTTGATAAGAACTTGGGCATTCATAGCTCCAGAATAATAATCCACAGGTGACTTCTGGCTGCAAGGGAGGGAATGGAATGTAGTTTGGAGTCATCTGTCTTCACCTTCACTGAGCGATCAATGTCTGCAAGTTATTAGGCAGGTCAACCAGACATGATGTATCTTATGACAGACGCAATACAGAATACCCAACATCGCCTAACCCTAAGCCTAAGCCTAAGCCTAAGCCTAACCCTAACCCTAACCCTAAGCCTAACCCTAACCCTAAGCCTAACCCTAACCCTAACCCTTACCCTAACCCCACTATTAAGTGGATTTGTAATAACCAAATTTGTGATGCTGTTTATAAGTGACCTTATGCCTATTGAGAATAAGCTCCTTTAAAAAAAAATAAGTTGTTCACAACCCTTTAAAAAAGTGCATTAGTCATCCACTTTAAAATAGGGCTTTTGATAATGAGAATACTAATTCTGACGGCTTTAAGCAAAACACATAAGATTAAGGAGAGTGTACCTCAGGGTTTCTCAGCCTTGGCACTACTGGCTTTGGAGCCTAGATCATTCTTTGCTGTGGAGGGTGGTCCTATCCATTGTAGAATGGTTAGCAACATCCTTGGCCTCTACTCACTAGATGACAGAGGCACCAGATGCCCACCCCCAAGTTGACAACCAAAAATGTCCCCAGATACTGCCGAATGTCCCCAGGGGAGCAAGATCACAATCTCACCCCACGCAGGTTGAGAATGACTGTTGTACAAGGAAGTTAGTAGAACTTGGCTACCTCCAAGACATCTACCTCACTTACCCTCGTGATGTTAGCTCTCCCCAGGCCCAAAGCTCTAGAAAAAGAGAACAACATGATATTCTCAGTCATTTCCATCTTTTAGGAATGAACTAGGGGCTGAGGGGAAGGCCTGGTCTTGCCTTCTTTCCTGCATCATGGACTCATCCCCCCACCCCTCTCAGCCCAGCTGGATGGTTGCCTGCTGCCTGAAGCTTTTCCCAGCTACGTGTTCTCCATTGCCAATCTAATCCCACCCACCCACAAATTTGAAAGGAACTAAGAAAAAATGGTGTCACAAAAGTCCAAAGAAAGAACTTTCCAGAAAGAAATAATGACACACAGTGTTAAGTGGTGTAAAGAAGTAGAATAGGTTTGGGATGGAAAGGAAAGCATTATGTTTGGCATTTACAGGAAGCCATCAGATAAGCCATTGAGGAAATCACTGATGATTTAGCGAGGGCATTTTCACAGCCTTGGGCATGGATAACGGATTGCAGTGGTTTGAAGGGTGAAAAGACGGTGAGGGAAGAGGGAGGATGACCAAGGCAGAGAAGTGGACGGCAGGATGAGTCAAACCTTGTCTTCATAGCTCCCAATCTACTCACCTTGCCCCCCTAGCATGCGCTAGAGTCCTGGATCCAAACCTCACGATGCCGTGTGTGAGCACATGACTCTTCCTCTTCCAGCAATGAGCCATCTGTATGGAGCAGCAACATGCCAGTGACTCACAGAGACTGGCTCCCTCCTACTGAGGTGGAGAGGAGCTTAGTACATCATCACTGATTTATGTATGACCCCTGGAGACTTAAAGTAAACTCTATTTCTTGTCCCTTGTTCCAGAATTCCACAAGCCTCTCTCTATCTCAATGGGTTCCTTCCTGTATGCTCCTCCAGGCAGATTTCACACACATATTTGTCATTCAAATAAGCAAAATAAATCCTGTCCCACCACTGCAACTTATCGCACCAGACAAAATTCTCAGAAAGAGAACCTCAAGATTCCCTGCAGAAGAATTTGGAAAAGTTTAACTGTGAGTGAAGAATGTCTACAGAGAGGTTTGAAATGGAACCTACAGTGATCGCATCATTTCCCAGCTGTTTTGGATATCACTGCTTTTTTTTCTTCCAAGCACATATCACACTAAGGAAGTGTTTACTTGGGTTTTTTGTCTGTCTCCCTGACTAAAATGTAAGCTTCATGAGAGCAAAGACTTTATCTCTCTGATCAACGGAATACCCTCAAAGCCTAGAACAGTGTCTGATACATGGTATATAGTCAACAAATGTTAATTGGGTAGGTGGATGGTGGGTGGGTGGATGGATGGATGGATGGATGGATGGATGGATGGATGGAGATGAGCCTATCTGTCTCTATCTCTTGGCCTAATTGTGTAACCCTACCGAAGTAAAGATCCACCCAGTTTCCCATTATAATCTGATTCCATCCTAATTGACCTGAGTTTTCAATGTTTAAGCAAGGAAAATATGTAGACTCACTTTTTTATCTTCTGTTCCACATGCCTTCTCACTAGGAAACAAGGAAATAGATCCATCGGAATATTTCCTTATGTTGATCAGTCATAAGCAATTCAGAATGAGAAGCTACCTTCTCTGCTCTAACGAATTACTTAAACCTGAGGTTTCTTGATGAGAAGACCTTAGTCCCAGATTACCCTGATTCTGTAGGCAATGAGATGGGGTCCCTGGAGGGTAGAGAATACCTCAGAGCCATTCTGTTTCCCATGTCTGGCTTGGCACTGCCTAGCTGTCAGGAAGTGAAATAACTATGGCCATTCCTAGTGGTTCTTTCCAACGGAAAGGGGTCCAGGTCCATCTCATCCCATGTATATTTAATAAGGACATGTTCATTTAGACATTGATGCATTTCAAGGGTTTACATAATGGATAACCTGAGGTGTACATAAATATCCTCCACCTGTGCTCTGTCCACAATGTAAATTCTTTGAAAATACCAGGCCAGCTAAGTATCCTTGTAAAAATGAGAAGGCTTCCAATTCTTTTTTAAAAAGCTATGCAAAAAATTGATCTGGCTAAAAATTTGTACTGGTCTCTAGTAACTAAATGGGCCCTGGCTCCCCAGGGGCCCTATAATTTTCTTTCAGCTCAGCCACAAAGGCTTGCCCCTCCTTCCTTTAAAGCCTGTTCTTCACACCTCAGTTCTACCAAGTTCTTCCTGATTAGCTGTACTTCCCGCTCAGAGACTCAATGTGTTCCTGCAAATCCAAACTGAAAGCCAGTAAGGCAAAACCTAGCCCCCTATGCATCTCATTCTAACTGTGCATGGACCGTGATGGTGGTTTGATCTGTCCTTGGAGGGAAACGCTGACAGGGCACGGAAAGACTTGGCAGGAGGAAACGGTGGAACTTGGCAAAGTGATATGGAATCACCAGAGGAGCCGAAGTCCTCCTGCTCGGCCGTAACTCCTCCTCCTGCTCTTCAGTGAGGTGCTAAACTCTTCCTGACTCCTTTCACGAGAATACAAGAATTATTTTCCCATTAGGCCACAATTATTCCTTTTTAATTCTTCCACTGCATATAATAGGATCCAACAGACAATGACATTGTATATATTCCACAGAGGGTGGCAAAGAAAAAAAGTACACACATTTTAAGAAAGAAAAAAACTGTATTTAAATTGTAATACTGAATATATACCGATAACAAAAGATGAATACAAGTCACATTTAACTTCTGCAATTACAAGAGGTGCTCAAAGTGGTTACCATCAGCATCCAGACACTTCTGATTACGGCAAACAATTGCTTGAGCAACATTGACCAAAGTGGCCACTTGTATACATTTTTTGGCACCCCCGGTATATATATTTTTTTATTTTTTTTATTTTTTATTTTTAATGACTTAAATATTTTTAGACTATTTTTTGCTAAAGTTTTCCAGGGTCCCCAAAGTGCCCCCTTCGGTCATCTGAGTATTTCTGAAGAGGTTTGTTTACTTACTAAGAAGCCAAGGTCTTGACTGTCTTCCTCTGGACACTAGGGCAGATGTTCTCCAAAGGAGATTTGGCTTTTCTCACCTCCAAGGGCAGTGACTCATGGTATGCACTCTGCAGCTTCCTGAAAGCAGTCAGCCTCCTTCCTCCTTGACAGACCTTCCAGCATCCGTAGAAGTAACTTAGGATACCAGGGGACCTAGCTTCTAGCATGGAAAAGGTGAGAAGGAATAAGCAACAGGAATCACATGGGGAAAAATATCTTCTCTGGTATTTTTAAATTGAGCTATTTCTTATACACAGTAAAGCACACAAACCTTAAGCTTAATGACATTTTATAAGTGTATATGTGTAACCATGACACAGGTCAAATTACAGAACATTTCCATCACCCCGAATGTTTCCTGATACCTAGTCAATTCCTATTTCCCAGAAGTAATCATCATTTTGACGTCTACCACCCATAGGTAATTTTTACTTGTTCTTGAATTTCATATAAATGGAATCATACAACATATACATTTTTGTGTTTTGCTTCTCTTGATCATACAATTACTTCATGAGTTATTCCATTTGTTGCATATATCTGTAGTTTGGTTTTTTTTGTTTGTTTGGTTGGTTGGTTTTTGGTTTGGGTTTTGTTGCAAGGTACTCCATTAAATGAATGTTTCACAATTTATTTATTCACTCTAGGGATATTTTCTGTTGACCTGTACTTGCATTTCCTCAACTCATCATCTACTGCGTCTCTTCTGCTGTTAAATCCATCCACTGAGTTCTTCATTTCTGATACTACATTTTTGTTTCATTTTTAGAATTCCCACTTGACTATTTTTTTTTAAAGATTCTGGTTTTGTGGTGAAATTCTCCGCTCTTTCAATTTTCTTGAATTAATTAGAGTTGTTTTAAAGTCCTTGTCTGCTCATCCTAATATCTTAATGGAAAGTACATTTTATATGTTCTCGTTTACACAAGTTTCATGTAGCTTCCAGTTCAAAGAAATACAATTCTAACCTGAAACTGCTAAGCATGGGCGCCAAGAGAAGTTCCAACAGAGCATTCTGGTTCCCTCACAAATGATCTATGGTTTCCTTCAGAGGTGAAATAACCCACCAAGTTCCTTAAATAAACCAATTCATGTCAGGTCACTGTGCTGGCTATATGAGGTCTAACAATTAAGTTCGTGAACTTGGTATAACGATGTTGCTAAACGTTTTGATATCAGAGGGATTATTCATTATGAATTTGTACCAACTGGACAAACAGTTAACCAAGTTTACTATTTGGAAGTGCTGAAAATGCTGCATGAAAAAGTTAGACGACCTGAGCTTTTCACCAACAATTCATGGCTCTTGCATCACGACAATGCACCAGCTCACACGGCACTGTCTGTGAGGGAGTTTTTAGCCAGTAAACAAATAGCTGTATTGGAACACCCTCTCTACTCACTTGATCTGGCCCCCAATGACTTCCTTCTTTACCGGAAGATAAAAGAAATATTGAAAGGAAGACATTTTGATGACATTCAGGACATCAAGGGTAATACGATGACAGCTCTGATGGCCATTCCAGAAAAAGAGTTCCAAAATTGCTTTGAAGGGTGGACCAGGCTCTGGCGTCAGTGCATAGCTTCCCAAGGGGAGTACTTAGAAGGTGCCCGCAGTGATATTCAGCAATGCAGCACTTTTTCTAGAATGAGTTCACGAACTTAATTGTCACACCTCGTATAATGTTTGAGAACATCCTAAGGTCATCCCAAGGCTCCTATGCACCTGTTCAGAAAGGAAATGGCTATAGTTTTCCAAGAGCAGGTTAGAATTCAATGTCAAAATATTTCATTGTGCCTGTGACCACCGTCCTGCCTCCAGTTCAACTCTTTCCCCAGGGCTTTATAACTGAAGGCTCTCTGTCCTTTCAGCAAATGCTTCCAGTAAGAATACTCCCTACCTGGTTCAGATCTTTCCTTCAGTTTTGGGTGTGATTCATGTATCTTGGTTTTCTAAAATAGAAAAAGAATAATAGATTACAAAATAGAAATATTCCTGAAATATAGCTTTTATTATGTTGCTTCCTTGATCCAAAATATTCAATGGCTCCTTAGTACTCATCCTGGCATTCACAAACCTCTCTTTCAGTCTTGTATTTAATTAACTTCTTACACAAACCTGCTGCTCGGACTAAGCTAGCCTGTTCCTGAAACATTCCTGGTTTCATACAATGGTTTACACTGTAACAATACACCCCTTCCCCCCAATCAGGAATGCTTCCTCTCCTCATCTATAAACTCCTTGTTTATGGGCTCCTGAAAGACACAATGTCTCATTCATCTCTGAAATCCCAGCAAGTAACATAATGACCAGTACACAGTGGACACTCCAAATATGAAATCTCTACCATTGGGGATGTATAAACACAGACTTCATCTTATTCTTTACTGAAAATGATTCTAAAATCTCAAATTCTGAATTCCCCTCCCTTCCCCTTGATCACTAGGTAATCATTGAATCGCCATGTCTGATGGAAGTTATGTTCTAAAGCCAGTCCAAATTCCAACCATGGAGAATTGTCAAATTTCCCCTTGAAAAATCCTGCAAGTCACCCATAAAAAAAGAATGTTGATCATTTAAGTATACTATGCCTTCTTTCAGTAAGCCCCAAACACCCAAAGCAGCCAGCTTTCCCTGACATTAGACAAAATGGCAATTTCTCAGTTGGGAAACATAGAAGCTACTTGGCTTGTTTGCAGAAGCCATGCTGTATGAAAAATGCATTTTAGTTCAGTTCTTATGTGCTGGTTTTGTTTTCTTTCCTGGGGATGCAGAGTTGATTTTCTACAAATTATGCAAAGGATGAACCCCACTGTGGTTACCAGCTTACACCACCGCCCCTCCACCTCCCTCAGAACCTGTTCTGCAACTCAGGGGGATCTCGGATCTAGTGCTTAATTTATTGGCTCCGCTTCTGCTTTTCTTGTCTTTCTTTGAAAGCTTTTCAACAGTCCCTTTTTAATAAAAAGTTTCCATCTTCACTCCCACGAGTAAATATATGAAAATTCTGGTCTTCATCTGCCCCTTCCTAACTTTTCCCAAGGTCATTTAGTTGCCTTTCATCTTTTTCCAGTCTGAAAGGTATCACTTGTTTCAAACATTTTTGTGTGTTTTGGTCAAATATATTTTATGCATTTTCTATTCTTTCCCTTACCTATTTTATTATTTGCCTCTTATTTATAAAACTGCACTTCAAATAGTGTTTATTAGAGATCTCTATCTCTACCTCTATACAGATGTAGATATCGCCCAAATATTTTTCTTAGCTTGCTTCTGATATAGAGAAATTTTAAAATTTGTATGCAATCAAGTATTTGTCTTTTTCTTTGCTTTTCCTGCTAGACTTCCCCTGGTACAAGTCACTATATGTTCTTCTAGTTCTTTTATCACTTCAATTTTTAGAAACAATTATTTTGATATATAACTTGTTATTTCTATCCAATCTATCTCAGCATGTTTTTGAAGATGAATTAGAAAAAAAAAATCATATTAAAACATTATCTAGTCATTATTTGCCCAAGTAGGCTTACCTGGCTGAAGCTCCTTTGAAGAGCAATTCATATGAGAACAAAAGCATATCTGTAATTCAAGATTGTTGACTGACAAGGATGCTACTGACTAAGGATTAAAAGATATATATATATATATATATATATATATATATATATATATATATATATATCTATATATATATATATATATATATATATGACATTAGAAGAAGCAGAATGTGGAATCAATAAGGATTACTGTAATACTTACTTAACCCTTTCTTCTAATATGCACTGTACTGGACAAGAAAATTTTGCCTCCCCTTCCCTGTGCTGAGGCTTCTTACCTTCCTCTTACAGGCCATCACAACAGGTAAGACCAAAATGGCCTTGGGTACCCTCCAAAGATGCGTGAAGAGTGAAGGGAGCTAGTGGACCGAGGAGGTTCCCACAGAGGCCTGTTGATGTCATCGGCCTTCTGGTTCCGGAACGAGAAGATGCATCACTAACGCTCACTGCTTCCAAGTCTGAGCCGGTTACATGAAAGGACATAAGCTGCTGGCTCATTACACTGCCCCTCCTGGCTTCTTCCTCTCTGATCGCCCTTAGAAAATCAGAGACCACAGAGTCTCCCAAATGACCATACAGAGGGAAGGGTTCAAGCTCAGCCATAAAAACAATCTTTTTTAATCCAACTTCCCACGGCTTCTGCTTTTCTTGTCTTTTTCACGTCAGATCATTTGCTCTTGGAAAGACTTTCACACACGTTTGTGGAAAGACTACTGAACTAGATTCCCAAACCTGAACTTGGGGTTTATTGAGCTACTGCTGAAGGGCATTGGTTTCTCAGTCCTAGTCATGCCACTAACTAGCTCCCTGACTTGGTCCTTTCACCCTGTAAGCCTCAGGCTCCCCATCTGTGTTACATTGTTCCCCTCTGTGTATTCTTTGTTCACTTTGCCAGCATCTACCATTATTGCCACTTGGTCTGAAGGTTACGCCTGCTGAGAGCACAGACATGAAAACCCAAACCACCCCATGCGACAACTGCTATAATGGGAGTATGGTTCCCCAAGGAAGTGGACAGCTTGAGTCTCGCCAGGGTCTAGGGAGCACAACAGGGCAGTGGGGAAGTTGGGGATGAAGCCTTGAAGAATGAGCAAATGTACTTCCCAGGGCACCAAATACTACTCGGTTCTTGTAAAATAAGGCACCGCTTAATTACAGCACCTTCCACTTTCAGACTGTATGTATTCACTCAGGTGTTGTGGAAACAGGTCCAGTCTAGTTCAAAAGGTGTCTGAAAGGAAAGCCTATTTTCACAAGGAATGAGAACATGAATAGTTAAACAAAATAACTCCTTTCGTTGTAGAGAGAGAGAGTGTGCCCACCTTTCGCTGGATTTTCTGTAACTCACAATTGGAGATCATTATAAATAAAGGCGATGGATGCATGGGTGATGACAATAAGTAATTCTGAAATCATGTGAAGCTTGCTTAACTGTAAGTTCACACGAGTTCTTACAGCCTGAGAAAAGGATTACTCAACCCACTGAAAAATGCTTTATGTTTATTGGTGAGTACGTACCCTGGACTCAGCAGACCAAGGTGTGTTTGAAGGCAGGTAACAACACAGGGAGTGCCGTGAGTCCAGATAAGCTGTCAGCAGAGCATTTGAGAGGTGTATGGGTTGAACTGTGTCCCCCTAAAATTCATATGTGAGGCCCTAACCCTCAGGACCTCAGAATGTGGCTGCATTTAGAGCTAGGGCCTTGAAAGAGGTGATTAAGTTAAAATAAAGCCATTAGGGTGGGCCCTGATCCAATGTGACTGGTGTCCTTCCAAGAAAAGGAAGAGACACCAAGGACACGCTCAGAGGAAAGGCTGTGTGAGGATGTGGAGAGAATGCAAGCCAGGAGAGGTCTCAGGAAAACCAACCCTGCCAACACCTTGACTTGGGACTTCTAGCGTCCAGAACTGTGAGAAAATACATTTCTGTTGTTTCCGCCACTCAGTCTGTGGTATTTTGCTATGGCAGGCCCAACCGTCAGATACAACAATGTATTTGTCCTGTGTTTGGAGAACCCTGAGAAGGGACCATCCAGCTCAAACCACTAAGATAAGTTAAGAAGCTCAGTAACAATTCAACCCTTGTTTAACTTGGTGTGTTTTTGTTTGTTTTGTTGTTTTTTTATGAAAGGTATTGAATTAATTTATCTTTGTTAAAGTGTGTGTGTGTGTGTGTTTCAATATGGGTGCCTGCAGAAGTCTCATTCAAAGGGCTGTGCAGCTGTTATGTGAGACCCACCGTGGTCTTATTGTAAGTATCTTAGGTAAGGCAAAAACCTAGTGAGAAAATAAAAAGCTTCTTTAGAACTAGCCTGGAAGCTCAAGAACTTAAAAATTACAACACCACAATATGGGCTCAGGTCTGGAAGTTAACAGTAACTCCAGGGGTTACTCTTACCCTAAAGAATTTTGTACATTTGTATTTCAACTAAATACTCTGCTATTTCCATCTTCCTCCCACCCACCCACTCCCCAGTGGATGCTTGGATTGATGAGTGGATGATAGATGAGATAGGAAAGAGGGAGGGATGGAGGGACAGAGAGAGAGGGAAGGGAGGGAAGGGAGAGAGGGAGGGAAGAAAACCAGCTCCTCTCTCATCCTCCCGTCCCATATCTTTGAGTAAAAAGCACCTGTTTGTGGCTAATGAGTCCTGGATGCTGAAATGGTTGCTGGGTTCAGTGTTTCCACTTACCTTCCCCATGGGTCCTGGAAGTATCTCCGGTCTAAATAAGGAAAAGAAAAGACCCAAAAGAATTTGTTTTCTAAGGAAGCAAGACAGCTCTGGGGATGGTAGCTCTTGTCAGCTCTGGGGACTCCTTTTCTTTCAGGGTCCTGAGGGCAAGGCCTGTCTCCCCCTGCCTGCACCCCTATCTCTCCCTCAGCCAACACACACCCTTCCCCCACCCCCGAACTAGTGGGAAAGAGCTCCTTCAAGGTATGGTGTTGGGAGAGCAGGCTCTGGAACAGGGAGAGATTCCACAAAGCAGGTGTGTTGGGAGAGGAAACAGATCTGTCTCTGAAAGAAAACTGAGCCTTTCCCAGGGGTTCCTTGATCAAACCAGTAACACCACTCTCATCAGGGGACCCCTTACCTCCAAGTAATGGTGAGGCCACTCCTGTCCCCGGAGTCAAACCTGTACCGCCTCTCCACTGGAAGGTTAAAAAAAAGAAACAAACAAACAAACAAACAAACAAACAAACAAATTCAGCCCCATGTCCCTTCTGAAAGAAGGACTATGAGCCTAGAGGACTGTAAAAATGAATGCCCACCTGAGGGAAATGTTCCTGGAACGTGAGTATTTGGGGACATGTTCAAAACATTGGGAAACTTAATGTCAACTTATTTTTAAATGGCATGTTACCTCTTTGAAATAAAATGCAATATGTTTTTTCTTCGAGCTCAAGTAATGAGGACAATTGTTAATATACTACGGAGTGTGCAGAAAGTCTGGAAATACAGGAGAAAGCATGTATTTATTATCCTTTTCCCAGATGACGGTCTGAGATGGTCATTACCTTTACTTTATTTACCATTCTCTCTACCCTGATTAATCATTCTTCACCAGCACCTGACATAATCAAGTGTGAAAAGGGTCGGTAAACCATAAGGCGATATATAAGCAAGATTACTATTTCCAATAGTGACTGTTACCGATGTAGTGATGATGGCAGCTACGTGCCTTTTCTGCAGAACTGGTAGGAGGAACCCACCTGAAGTAATTTGCTAGCAGATAAGGAGCTTCCAGGCTGAAGGAAGTGCACGGTGGCGGCAGACTTGCTCGTGAGCACCTATCATGAGTCCTATGCTACACACTCCCAGAAATATCTGAAAACCACATGATAGAAATTTGCAGTACTGTGAGAGCCATTGGAGTTTGGATGATTTTCATTGATGCTGCATTTGTATCTCCGCCAGGGAGTACTTAGGAAATCGGAATTACACTAACAAGTCATTTCTACTTCTATTACAATGGAACGACATCACCCATGCATTTAATTTATATACATGTAATTTATGAGAAATCAATTATGGTGGATCGGCACAAATAATAATACCAAGACAAGGATGAAACAGCCAGTGCATGCTGATAACGACTGTAGGAATACATTGTGGATTATTTTAAGGGTTTTCCAACACTGAGAAAGAACTAGAAGGCATTGTTTAGGTGGCCACGTAGGTAATGATGGCTATGAAGACATCCTTCAAGGAGAAATGAAATTACTTTAGAGTCTTGAGAAGATCTGACTGAAAAAAAACTTAGAGGAACTAATAAAAACTTCTAGGATTTTATAACACCAAATTTTGTGCCCTGCCTTTTGTGTGTGACATAAAGTAACTACAATTTTGTCTCTGACTGTCGAATATAATTCCCAATAAGATGTGATTCTTCCACTGTACAACCACTAAAGAAATGGAATCCTTCCCAGATACTGCAAGTGTGTTTTGAATTTAGGGAATTTCATAGGCGCTCACAAGTGATATTTGGAATAGCGTGAGAGCAGCATGATTTCTTGATGGAAAAGGAAGAGTGGATATAAACCTGTCAGGAATCTTTATGAACCAAGATTCATGAAATCCGTTGCCTCTGACTCAGCAACAGCTATTTTGGAGAAAAATGAACAGGTAAGCTCACCCTTCACCTGCAATCCTTCATTTTTAATGACATGTTTATATTTGGCTTATCTGAATTTAAATCACAAAGATGCTTTTGAGCTTTGGACTTCTCACAATAGCTGTGCACTAAATATTTGCTGGACACTCATTTTCACTTACTACTATAGTAAGCTTCCATCAAAAAGATAGAAATGTGATATTTAAGACAACATTTAAGAAATAGCATTGTTGTTTCAATGAGGGATGAAATCTGTGCATGTAAGACCAGCTGGAGTCTTTTGAATTGTTTGAAAAACGCCCTACTGTAAAAGCTAGAGCCACTATAGCCAAATGGAAAAACCTGTGAATGCTGCGTTCATTCATTCATTCATTCATTCATTCATTCATTCATTCATTCATTCATTCAACAAGTATTTTCTGGGCCTCCACTCAGGGCTATTTTCCAAGCTCCTACTGTAGAAAAGGTGCTTAGCAAGGACTTCTTGGAGAGGGTGATATTTGAGACCTTCCTGAATGATGAGAAGAAGCCAGTGATGTGAAGGGAAAGAGTCTCCAGGCAGAGGAGCAAAGGCCAGTGTGGCTGGAGCCTAGAGTAGAGACGTGAAAGATGGTGGCTGTCCGTGTGAGGCCCTCCCAGTGGAAGGTGTAACGCAGGAGAGTGGTGAGCCAGTTCGCATGTTTGAAAGCTCATTCTGGATGCTTTGTAAAGTGATCGTAAGAGGTCAAGAGTTGAGGGGGCACTCTTACCACACTTTGCTCCCCAATTGTAACTGGCACTCGAACATAGTGCTCAGTATGAATCTCTTAAGCTCATTACCGTGCCTCACACTTATACAGAACTTCCCATTTGAAAAGGTACAAAGGTCGGACAATTAAGTTCACAAACTCATCCTAGAAAAAGTGCTGCATATCTCATTGCTGAATATCACTATGGTCACCTTCGAAGTACTCCCCTTGGGAAGCTATGCACCGATGCCAGTGCCTAGTCCACCCTTCAAAGCAATTTTGGAACTTTTTTTCTGGAATGGCCATCAGAGCTGTCATCGTATTATACTTGATGTCCTGAATGTCATCCAAATGTCTTCCTTTCAATATTTCCTTTATCTTCAGGTAAAGAAAGAAGTCATTGGGGGTCAGATCAGGTGAGTAGGGAGGGTGTTCCAATACAGTTATTGGTTTACTGGCTAAAAACTCTCTCACAGACAGTGCCATGTGAGCTGGTGCATTGTCATGATGCAAGAGCCATGAATTGTTGGCAAAAAGTTCAGGTCATCTAACTTTTTCATGCAGTCTTTTCAGCACTTCCAAATAGTAAACTTGGTGAACTGTTTGTCCAGTTGATACAAATTCATAATGAATAAACCTTCTGGTATAAAAAAAGGTTAGCAACATCATTGCAACAAAGTTCGTGAACTTAATTGTCAGACCTCGTATGTTGATATTGTCTTATTCGATTCTCATAGCATTCCTGTGAGGGACACAAGACAAATATTAACCCCACCTAAAGAGGTGAAATGTCACATAACTAGAAAGTGTCTCACCCAGGTGCCCTGATCTCTAATCTAAGTCTCCCTCCCATTGTCTACCCATCAAAATCAAATTAACATGTTTTTCATAGCATTAGCCCATATTGATGAGGAACAAATAGGCTAAGGTTAAAACAAGTTAGGAAAATATCCCAATACGTTCTAATTGCGTGTAGCTGGATTGACCAGATATACATATAAACCTCAAGGTATAAAAATATGTGGGCTTTCACAAGACAAGGGGAAGTGACCAGACGGGGACTTGTGTAGGTCATGAAACCTAGTGTTAGGGGGTGGGAGAGGTGGATGGAGTTTTGCAGGATATAGAGAATATTAGACTGAAAGGAACTGTAGAGACAAGTCAGTACTATTTTATAGATGAGCAACTCCAGGTCCAAAAAGAAAAAAAAAAATGACATGCTGAGATAAATTTGATGAGAGGATGAAAGGCAAGTGGCTGGGCTGGGGTAAAAAAACACCTCAGGATGAAAACCGTAAATAATTCCATCTAAATCTGTAAGGGAAACAGGGAGACTAGAGGGCAAAAATGAGTCTATAAATAAATCAGATAAAGGACAGCAAGGGTGGAAAAATGGCAAACTCACTGTGGGTGGCAGTCACTGTTTCCATAGTGATGCCTGCTGGCAAGCACAGTCTCCTTTGATGAGGGTCAGGGGCATTCGGTGGACACCCACTCCTGGGCATCAGCCTCCGGAACCACAGCCGTCTTATCCTCCGTTCTCCAGCAGCCCCCAGTTCCTGCTTCTTGTCCACTCTTTCTATTGAATTATTTTTTTCCTGACCCACATTCGTCAGCTTGTTGCCTTGGTTCCGTCCTTTGCATGCCCCGTCTTTATCATTTGTCTTTCCCTTCTGCCTGATCATTCTGGAGGGGCAGAAATTTATAGAAAATATTTGAACGAGGGACTCCCCATTAGTTGTCAAATAAGGTCGAAGGGACTTAGGCACGCGTATAGATTCACACTGTGTTCAAATAGTTTATGTCCACTGTAATGTGACTAGTGCTCCCTGGGTGTGACCCAGAGGACCTGCCAGCCGTCCACTCAGGGTAGAACCTATCTGAAAGAAACTAGGATTTAGGTTAATGTCAAAATGATTTCATGAGCACCACTCTGAATTTTTTTTTACAGAATTGCCTGTTGACGTGTCAAAATGTAAGGTCCGAACGTGCCCTGGGTAGGAGATGCTAGGGCTCAGCCATGGACAAGAATAAATACATCCCCTCCACGGGCTGAACGACAGACGAAGTTCAAGACTCGCTAAAAATGGGGTGGGTGAACTTAGGTGCATTTCCCAGAAGGTTGTGAAATGGAAGGTTTGTTTTAAACCTCTGTCATCAATTATATGTCAGCAACGGTATTTACCAGCTTCCTGTGAATGCATCTCACATGTTCTCTAAGGATCTACCTGATATCAGCTTGTGATACACTAAATCCACAAGCCCCACACCAACTTGTTCCAAGAACTGGAAGGGCTTTCAGTGCTGAGAGCACGACTAACTTGAATCTTCTACTGACAGTTCGGAGTCTTGGTAATAGTTATAACTAATGTTTGCTAATGAGCTCACTTAATATGCTCAATAACCCTATGAATCAGGTCCTATTATTATTTCCACTCCACAGATGAGGAGAGCAAGGCACAGAGGAGCTTAAGTAACTTGCCCCAACTCAAAGAGCTAGGCAGTGGCAGAGAAGGCTTTGAACCCAGGCAGTCTGGCTCCAGAGTCTGGTCCCTTAATGACCGTATGATGCAATAACTAACGACTCAGGGCTGGAGAGTTGAGAGAGGACATGGTCCAATATCAACCTACAGATGAGGAAAGACCAGACAGATGAAGTGATTTCACTAAAGTCATTCAGCTACGTAATGACAGTCTCTACGCAGGTTCTTGCCTTCCTCTGGCAAGATGAGTCAGATGGACGTCATTAAGTCAGGCGTGAGGCTACCCAAAGGTCATGCCAACCAGGACCTCAGAAATCCTTTTCTTCAGATCCAAAGGTTAGACAGAAGGAGCTGAGGGTCTGTGCCACACAATCCCAGATTAGGCACCCCAACAAGTCCAGAGAAACTTGATTCCATGGGGTTCCACCTAGGTCTTTCGAGGGTGTTCAGACCACATTCACTACATATACAGAATTATTTCTCAGATCCAGTCCTTCAGCCCTCCCAAAATCTTGTGTTCTCCACACAAGAGTTCCACCCGAAGTGCCCTGATCCGAGGGGTATAATTACCCTTGATTTCCATCCTCCATCCTCTGGAGTCATAGAGCCTCGATCTTTACCCTTGACCACACCCTGTCTCTGCCCAATCCTCTGTCCCAGGCTCTATTGTGGTGTCATCATGATGTCACACCAAGTCTGGCCTTTCAGGGTATTAGGGGACCACAAGGGCTATGTAGATGGAAAATTAATCTATGGCACAATAAAATATATTGTAGGTAGGGAGGACATTATAGAATTGAGCAATAGAAGAACAAAAATGGATCATTGCTAGAGACTATCTGTAATTCTCTTTTGCCCAGTTTTAAAGCTGGCAGGGAAAAATTAGGGCAAGTCACACCTAGCATTTGTCTGACCACTCCGGTGTTTCTTTGGTGGCGTTACTTTGCCGTAGGCTGGTGTCAATCTAAAGAAAGCTTCTTCTGCACAACACAGAGACCAGGATTTGGAAGTGAGTATGAGTAACTCGTTCCTCCCATTAATGCAGTATTTACACACAGCTTCTTTCTTTTTTATTTTTATGTTTTTAATTTATTTTTTAAATTCATTGGGGTGACAATTGTTAGTAAAATTACATAGATTTCAGGTGTACAATTCTGTATTACATCATCTATAAATCCCATTGTGTGTTCACCACCCAGAGTCAGTTCTCCTTCCATCACCATATATTTGATCCCCCTTACCCTCATCTCCCACCCCCCACCCCCCTTACCCTCTGGGAACCACTAAACTATTGTCTGAACACACAGCTTCTTAACTTACTCAGAGTAGGGTTCTCATTAGAGACACTTTCTTTTTTTTGTTGTTTTCTTTTTAATATATGCATTCAGGTAGAATGCTGAGGGGGAGGGGGATATGTTTGAAGAACTGAGAAAGCTTGCAGGAACCCATCAATAAATAGTAAATGCCTCAAAATTTGTCCAGTTTACCTTGATTGTCACTTCCAAAAGAGGGTGCTACCACTCTATTTCCCTCTGAAACTTTCCATACTTGCCAGAAAGTAAGAAAACAAAGTTTGAGGAACAGAGAGAAATACCCCTAAAAGCAGAAACATTACATTGAGATTCACCCTGGAAAGATCAAGTTTAAAATTACATCTGGCTCGAAGCCACGGCTACAGCTCGAAGGGAGGACCATGGAGATGCTGGTAACACTTCCCTCGCCACGCGGGGAAAACTAGTCTTCGAAGGGCAGGTTGCTGACCTGGCTAACACAACCCAGATTCAACGGCGGTGAGAAAGAAATGAAATTTGGACCTTGGGAGTGGGGGGAGGTAGGGGTTGGAACGAGTAACTGTTCCCTGCAGGCCAGTCTGGTGCTCAGACTTTTAGACTCATTGTAAGTTGCTACTGCAACACAAGAGCAAAGTGTGTGACTGGTCTTTGGTGCAGCATGGCAGTATTAAAGACTGATGCTAAACCTCACACACACACAAAAACGTGGAAAGCAATTCGAAGACACTGATAAAAGGGCAAGAATCCAGACTTCAGGAGACAGGACGAGTGGTGTGGCTATCTCCTGTGTTTCTGCCCACCCACCACTTAGCATGTCCCCAAGCAGAGCCCAGACCTTGCCATGAGTGACAGATCAGTGACATAAGCAACAAGGTCTTTAATGGCTGTGTGCGACTTAAGTAGAAATGCTACTGGATAGGGCTGCTGTTCAAATGAGGACCTTGATTTTGGGGGCAATAGAAGCCCCAACTGGCCAAGCCCAGGTAATGGCGATCAGCCATCAAAGGTAAAGCCGATAGTCATGTCATCAGATCTCCAGGGATGGTATGACATGCGAGATGCTAACTGTGGTGTGGGCTTGCCAGTAAACAAATGAACAGGTAGGCCACCCAGGTCTTAATTACGTGGAATACACAAAAATTCTCCAGCTGTGGGAAACTAAAACCCTGACTTGCATTAAAGAGTCTTAACTTTTTATCCAATTCTCTGACTTGAGTCAGTTCACAAATCCAAACCACCTTAAATGAGAGGATAATTGGGTCCCACTGTGGAAGAATCCTCCTGATACCATGTCTGCCCCATAATTCTCTCTCCCAGCCATTCCCAAAAGGAATGGCTGCCATCTGCCTGGGCTGACACTACCCCCCAGGGACGCAGTCCACCGCCAGCCTTTGTCATTCTGCATAGTGGTGTGTGATGGCCTGCTGATAAGTGGAGTTCTAGCCCAATTTTGCATATTGGGAGGCCCAGTGGAAACGGGGCCCTTTCTGGGGATATTTCAACATTCTGAGTGTTTAATGGCCTGTTTGGCCTCAGCAAGTCGCAGAATGCCCTTTGGTTCCCCCGGCCAAGTCTCATGTGACCCTGTTGGCTTATTTCATAATCCCTCTGCTGCCCTACACTACCTTAGTTATGTTTACTAGTTATTTGTCTCTTCCAACTAGAATAGAAGTGGCTTGAAAGCTGGAACCATGCCAACCTTATACACTGTTACATTCCCAGAGCCTGAAGAGCAGTTATTCTATAGTATACCCTCAAATGTTCCTAGGGTAAATTACGGTAAATCAGTCTGTCACTGGAGCAGTCCCTCCCCATCAACAGAGTCAATCAAAAGCAAAACTGCATCCCTGGAATAGTCAGAAATTAGAGCACAGGACTTAAAGCGTGCTGTGTCCTGTCACCCCTCCACCAGCTCCCCAGTGGGTGCAAAAGGCTCGTGGGACTTGGAGAACAGCTGCATCTATCAAAAACTTAATCAAGTAGTGAGTGCAATTACAGGGGCTTCTCAGATGGAGTCTCCTTGCTGGAATAAACAACCATCGCTCCTGGCACTCGGGAGAAAGCTGGTGATCTGGCAAATGCATCTTTCTCTGTTTTGATGAACAGAGAACACCAGACGCCGTTTGGTTTCAACTGGCAGGGTGTGTCGTATACCGTCAGAGGGGTGGCCTTACTATTTCTAGTCATTCAGAGCATGAAACCCAGAGCTAGGTTCAAATCCTGGCTCTGCTACTTACCACCTGTGTGACTTTAGGCAAATTACTTCACCTCTCTGTGCCTCAGTTTCCGCATCTATAAAACGGAGAGAAAAGTACCTACCTCAAAAAACTATTATGAACTAAACGAGCTGATACTGTAAAGTGTTTAGAAGAGCATCTTGCACACAGTAAGTGCTATAAAAATGGTAGCTAGCTGTAACCATTAAGGGTTCACCTTTGCAGCTCCAATACATAATCAAGTCAGCAGTTGCTTGATTAACTCACCAGCCCTCAGGACATCATGCTGGTGCTGGTTCACTAGAGGTGACATCCTGCTGACGTGATCTGGAAAGCAGGATGCAGCTAGCACATACCTCTCCATTTGTTCCCAGAACTGTAATTATGTAACTCCTGTAGATTAGGAACTCTTCTCCTCTCGTCTTCCTACCTTCCTCCTCCAACCCGGTGGGCCCTTGGAGCTTCTGACACCACCAGTAGGACCTCCCAGCCTAAGATTGTGGACTTGCAAACACTTCCTTCTACTAGAGGAAGAGAGCGGGAATGGAGAATAAAGGAAGGGCGCCCCAGACCTGGAGGACGCTTTAGGAGTCAGGAGTGAGCTCTTATTACCAGACCAGTGACCACGCCTCAGGAGCACGGCTTGGTTCAGGAAGAGTACTTTGACTTGCAGAGAAATGGGAGGCACGTTCTGCCCCACTGAGCTAGCCCAATCACTGGCTATGCTCCTATCGGCCTCAATGGCTTTTAACCTTCCACAAACTCCAATTCACAAATTTCCAGGGGCATCTTTGAGATTGGAAAAGAGCATCCAAGTATTTCTGCCATGCTTCCTCCATAAGCATCATATGACCAGGTGCCTGCAGCCTCACTCTGATGCATGGCCAAGGTTGAAACCAGGCACCAGTCCTGGCAGAAATCTGACCCAATCCTTTCCCCTGTTCTGTTCTCACAGACTTCCTAGCCAGGCCACTCTACAGGGGGAAACAGCCTCAGGGAAGGAGATACCAGGGGGCCTCAAGCATCCTTGTTGAAGACCCCAAAGGGTCGATATTCCCACCAGTGTTCATGTGTAACTGACTCTCTACAAACCTCCAAGTTCAGAGCCTAGTGCAAATACTCCAATTTGTGGTGCATTATGGAAAATACTGGGGCGGGCGTATGGCTCAGTTGGTTAGAGCATGAGCTCTTAACAACAAAGTTGCCAGTTCGATTCCCACATGGGCCAGTGAACTGCGCCTTCCACAACTAGATTGAAAACAACGAGTTGAGTTTGGAGCTGAGCTGCTGGTGGGCAACCAGTTGGCTCAGTGGTTAGAGTGAGGTGCTCATAACACCAAGGTCACCGGTTCGATTCCCACGTGGTCCAGTGAGAAGGAACGGCTTGAGCTTGGAGCTGAGCTGCTGGTGGACGGCTGGTTGGCTCAGTGGTTAGAGCATGGTGCTCATAACACCAAAGTCGCGGGTTAAATTCCCACATGGGCCAGTGAGATGCACACTCCACATCTAGATTGAAAACAATGACCTGACTTGGAGCTGAGTTTCTCCCCACAACTAGATTGAAAAAACGACTTCACATCCTGGAAAAACACACTGTTCCCCAATATTCCCCAATAATAAAAAAATTTTAAAAAAGAAAGAAAATATTGTTAATACTAGGGACCCGCTCATGATATCCAAGGGTATTCTAAAAGTTGAGGCCTTATAGGGGAGAAGCTTGGGGGTGCATGTCTGAGTCACACCCCAAGCCCTTAGAGGACAAAGACAGTGAGGCCGCACTTCGGAAGAGCATGGGAGCTAAATATGACAAATGAGAGTCAACTGAAGAGCAAGACCCAGATAGAGCAGGAAGACCCCGAGACTCCCATCACCCAAGCGGGCATGGAGGGCATGGACAATCATATCTTCCACACTGCCTGAGAGCACATCAACCAAGACTGGAAGAGAACCTGGACTTCTTTTGAAATGCAAACCCACAGGTCTATCTACTGGCATACGTACGCCCTCTGGTGAGTCAGGAGCCTGGGTCCTCCTGCTCTCTCTCTGTTATCTTAGTTCTTGCTGTCTTAGAACTCTTGCTCAAAAGTAAGCAGTCTTTCTCAGTGAGGGAAAAAAATAGCAGCGACATACCAATGAGTCACGCAGCATGTATGAGGGAAAACTGAATTTTTGGAATTGAGTGTCTTCAACAAGTGGTTCCCATCAGAAAGGAACTACTTCTAGAAAATGGACTATTTAAATACAGATCCACCAGTAACCTCAACTGTCAAGCTCCGGGCCTGGGGTCAGGCTTAGCAGTTTCCCAGGAAGTAGTGACAAGATATTTGTTAGAACAGCTACTGAAGAGCGTGCAAAGTTCTAGGAAATGGGACAGTCAGATAGGCTCAGCCTCTTACATCCTCACAAGTACGAAAGAGATCTCGAGAGAGAGACCGGAGGAGTTTCTACTTCTTATAAAACAGCAAGGGGGCGGCCAGATAGCTCACTTGGTTAAAGCGCGAACTCTGAACAGGGTTGCTGTTCGATTCCCACATGGGCCAGTGAGCTGTGCCCTCTGCAACTAGATTGAAGACAATGAGCTGCCGCTGAGCTGCCGGAGGGGTGGCCAGATGGCTCAGTTGGTTAGAGTGCAGGCTCTCAACAACAAGGTTGCCGGTTCAATTCCCACATGGGATGGTGAGCTGCCCCCTATCCTGCAACTAAAGATTGAAAATGGCGACTGGACTGCGCCCTCCACAACTAGACTGAAGGACAACGACTTGGAGCTGATGGGCCCTGGAGAAACACACTGTTCTCCAACATTCCCCAATAAAGTTTATTAAAAAAATGAAAGAAAGAAAAAAAAACCCAGCACGTCATTTTAATTAAAAGCATTTTAAAATTTCAGAAACAAATAACAACTGTCTGATATCAACAGCAATGAGTCAAGCTGACGCAGCAGGAGCAAAACAAGATCGTTTATCAAACTTGAATAATTCAGATAGCCATTTGTGTGTTTCACTGATGGGCTTTTATTAAAATTGTACATAGATCCCACAGTTAAATTTTTTTTTAAAAAAAGAACTTTTTTCCTAGTATCAAAATAGTTACCTTTTTTAAATACCTTGAAAATCTTTAACACAATTATTTTATATATTAAATATTCTCCTAAAATCTTAATCCTCTCTCTCTTCTAGAATCTTGCATTACTGTCACTACCACTTTTTTTTTGACATCTTTAGTGTTTTATCCCAGAGAAGCATTAAAAGGGAAAGAAGATTTTCCTGTAAAGTCAGCTACCGTGTTTCCCCGAAAATAACCTAGCCGGACCATCAGCTCTAATTGCGTCTTCTAGAGCAAAAATTAATGTAATCTAAGACCTGGTATTATATTATATTATACAAGGTATTATATTATATTATATTAGACCGAGTATTATATTAATTTTTGCTCCAAAAGATGCTTTAGAGCTGATGGTCCGGCTAGGTCTTATTTTCAGGGAAACATGGTATTTAAATTAAACATTTTGTAACACTAGGAGAGGCCAATAACAATATTTGATTTGATATTTAAGATTTGTATTAACTAGGCTTCCCTACAGAGTTATGTTGTAAGGTCTGCCCACATCCAATTGCTCTTCCGTGCAGGTACTCAGGTCCTGGAATTCAAAAACAGTTCTTGCCCAGAAATAGTAATGCTGACCCAATAGCACCCTCTGGTGTCTTGCAGGTATAAAAGCAGCCAACAATACAGGAAGGTATGTGGATATGAGGTGTTAGAAATCTATTATAGATAACGAGACCAAAAAATTTTCATTTTTCAGGGGTCACAAGACAACTGGCTTCCCCAAATCCCACTCTCAACACAGGCTACCTATAGCTGCTCCGTCTCGAGTTGAGAAAATGCCAGTTTCACACAATACTGGAACCCACCATCAAAAGCTGGACTCTGGTAATGTTTTCGTTCGACCTAAGGAAAGAGTGTGGTATTTCACTTTTTGCAAGGTGCTGAAAGAAGTCTGTTCCCCAGGAACACTCCTTTGTGACATGCTCAAGGCACTGGCCCTCGTGGGCCTGCTGGCCTTTCGAGGGAGGTGGAGAGAGCTGGGCGCAGACTGAACAGCACCCTCCAGGCGGCTGGTCGGGCCCCTGGCCAGGCTGTCTTGAATCCTCAGGGAAGGGGACGAGCCTTGATCCTGCTCATTCACAGCTGGGCTCAGCTTGCTGCTCCCCAGGGAGGCTGGGGACACCTGGGGGCCCACCGCAGCCCTGTCATACTTCTTGTTCTCTTTCTTCCAAAACATAGACCTCAAAAGGGTAAGGGTCCCCTGAGAGAATCTGTCGGTCTCAGAGTCCCTTTCTTCTGCCTTAGCCCTGAACTTGGCTAAGGGATTTCGGCGACTGTCTACACTGTTTCTAGATAATGCTGCAGCTCGTGAAGCCTCCTTGGGGGAGGGTGCTCTGCTACTGCTCCCCACCTGGCCACTTCCCTTCCAGTTGGTGGTCTTCTGACCCTCTGGCTGGGCTCGTTTCTCATTGTCCATTGAGGGCATCACCGTGAGGGGCAGCTCAAACTGCTTGGGAAGCCTGATATCCTGTCTTGTGTTTTCCTTCAATTTCCTTGCTGTGTTTAGACCGTCTGAGATTCCAGGGCCTGCACCATGGCTGGGGTGGCCCAAAGGGCAGGGCACGTCGGCCAGTACTCTCTCACTGGCTCGTCCACTATCTTCACTCTTAGCAGAGAGGGTGGCATTTGACCTTGTCACCACTGACTTCTCATCCCCGCCAGCAGTGCCTGTCAACAGCGGCACGATGGACTGGCTCGTGGATCGAGGTCTCCGTCTGGACTCCAAGTACTCCACCAACTCGACAGATGCGACAACTGGTTTCTCCCTGTGTCCAAAAGACCACCGGAGGGGCATGGTCTTGAAGGTCCCCTGCTTGGCTCGGGAAGGGGTGGGCGCCTTCATGCTGATGCTTCTGCCTTTTATACTTCGTACCAAAGTCCTGGACTCCAGCCCTCCTGAAAGAGACACCAAGAGCATCAGTGCCCAAATATGCCTCCAGCTGCAGGGCCAGTCATTTCACAGGCATTGATTGAGCCCCTCTGATGAAGCTGGCACTGTGCTGGCCTTTCAGGACACAGTAGTGACTAAGACACTATGGTTCCTTCCCTTGGGAGCGTCATGTTTTCACCCACTATTCCACTGAATCCATTTACAATTCTGAAACCACGGGGCACACCAGTGCCAAAGAAGATAGCTGGATTATAGGCAGCTACGTGCCCAGGCCGTGCAGACTCCTGATTAAGCCCAGTCTAGTCCTAGGATTTAACGTCACTTTCATTCATCTTTAAATAGTCCCATGAAACAGAATGCTCAGCAAAATTCTGCTTATTGGACCTGCTTTTCCAGGTCTAATTAGATGCATGTACCTTTCAAACGCAAGAATCTCGACATCCTACCCTGGGCTAAAAAGAACTGAATTGTGTGTCTGATTTTATCAGAGCTGCCACATATGCCTCCATAGGGTGTTTTGTAACATCTGCATATAGATGGAAAGATGTTTTTGATGTATACTGTCAAACGATGAATAGAGTCTAGAAAAACTTAGCATAACCCAACTTGCAAAAAAAAAAAAAAAAAATATATATATATATATATATATATGTATATATGTGTGTGTTGATGTGTGTATGCATGTATAATGCATGCAGGTCAAAACACACAAACAAGTATGGAGAAACTAACACTAAAATGACAAGGTGCAGAGGGGGCAATGGAGGTGCTGTCTAAGACTGATTTTCCTCTCAATTCTTTTATGTATCTCCACATTCCCAAAGGAAACATCCATAAAACCAGGGCTGTGTAGTTTTTCTTAAGAAACACTCATTCAGTTATAAAAACAATTCCATTTACAATAGCATCAAAAAGAATAAAATAATTAGGAATTAACCAAGGAAGTGAAAGACTTGTACACTGAAAGCTACAACACATTGCTAAAAGGAATTAAAGACAACCTACATAAATGGAAACACATCCCATGTTCAAGGATTGGAAGCCTTAATATTGTTAAAATGCCAATAGTACCCACGGTGATCTGTAGGGTTAATGCAATCGCTATCAAAATGCCAATGAACTTTTTTGCAGAAATAGAAAAATTCATCCCCAAATTCATATGGAATCTCAAGGGACCCTGAATGGCCAGTCACAAAAAGACAAACACTGTATGATTCCACTTTATGAAGTACCTAGAACAGTCACAATCAGAGAGACAGAGAGTATAAAGGGGATTACCGGGGGCTGGGGGGAGAGGGCAATATGGAGTCAGTGTTTCATTGGCACAGAGTTTCAGATTCACAAGACGAATAGTTATGGGCATGGACGGTGGTGATGGCTGCACAACAATCTGCCTGTATTTAATGTTACCAAACTGTACGTTTAAAAATGGTGAAGATGAGAAACTCTGTCGTGTGTATTTTACCACAATAAAAAAAGTTTAAAAAAAAGAACGCTCGGTCACGAGTCATTGTACCATTAAGATGCCCTGACTTACAAGATGCCTGTAATCCCTGAGAAAGAAACCTTCCACTGAAACACACAACATGGTACAAGGACAGTCACACACATTTATAGAGAGATCCTAGGTCAATTATGCAAGCGTGCTACCCACAGCTGTCCACGCTCATCCTGGAGCATGAGAACTCCAAAACCGAGTAAAAACCACGGCCACCAGAAGCCCCCATAAAGACTAGCACACCCACTCACACATGCTGTATGGAGAGGCACCAGGGACTCTCAGGGCCACAGGTGAGAGGGCTCTGGGAGGTCAGAGGTCAAGGGGTCACAGTGTAGCCAGGAGGGAAAGTGCAACACACCTCAGCCAGGCTTCCCAGGAAGAAATGATGGGAAGGCGAAGGAGTAAAATGCCCATTGATGACAGGAGGAGTTTGACCGCATCTCACAGGTTCCTTGAGAATTTCACCTTTTAGATTTTTCACAGGTAATATTTGGGTATTTTTTTCTTTGAAGCACTTCTTCAGATTAGCCAGCAATAGACACAATTGCACCCAAAATACTTTGCGATTTCAGTTTTGATTTGACACCGTTGCTCCGCCATTAAATTCCCATACCTCAGAGGAAAAAAATTTTAAAATTCTGGGGTCTGAGAGGTGTGTGAAGTTTTTTTCCTCTTCCACAGCCTTGACAAGGGCAGAAAGAGAAGCTTTGTATTAAGAGGACAAAGCTATGATGACTTTTGGTCTTTCAAAACAACACAGCCCGTAGCCCTGGCAGGTGGTGAGATGGGTTGGCAGGGGCCCTAACACACCAACCTTCCATTCTTCCTGGTATGAAAGGGCCTGAGGCCAGGCCCACATCACCCTGCGGCTCCATTTCATGGCAACCACAGATGTCCACGCAACCCCTTTCTCCTCTTTCTCAAGACGGCAGTGGGAAAGCACCTTTGCTATCTTTATTCTATTTCATTCTATTTACTGGACTCTAACAGGATCTGACAGACAGCCAAAGCTTTAGATCAATGGAGAAATAAATGGCATAAGGACAGAGGGAACAGGAAATGCAGTGCTTACTATCAAATATCTTGCTTCTGAGGTAGGGGGGCTAAGTCCCAGTGCTCTTCCCGCGGAGATGCTGGGGGCCAGAGACAGAGGTTCAGAGACCCCCACCCCCCAAACACCTCTGTGTTTCTCTCCTGTGGAATCTCTGGCCTTGCTCATGCCCAGTCTGGCTTGAGAACCAGAAAGGGCCTGGCGTCTTAAGCCACCTTGAGGATGTGAACAGTTAAGTTCTTCCTGAAGGTCCTATGAGCTCCAGAGCCCCCCAAATTCACAAGAAGCCTCGTCACACTGGTGGTGCCTGTACCACTGGGGGCACAGCCCCCACCGACCTCCCGTCCCACACAGTGGCTCTGGAGCCAGCAGATGCTGTCCTGAGAAATGCCACATCTGTTCCTATGTGACTTTTTATCCTCAGCTAATGAGATGGGGCATCCATCCAACCTCACAACGTGTGCCATGAGCAGGGGGCAGGCAGGGGCTTCTCCTCACCATCCTTAGCCCACCTGCAGCAGGACAAGACTTTTCCTAGTCCAGCGCTTTCAGTCTCTCCAAGGGTTGTAACCTAGGCATTCAATAAATATTTAATAGGAGCCTACTGTGTACCAAGGACAGTTTTCAGTGCTGGGGATACAGCTGTGTAAAAAATTACAAAGTGCTTGTCTGCTATGGGATTTGACAAAAAACAAAAATATACAATATCATGGAATGGAATGATAAAGAGTTATGAGGAAGAATGAGGGGGAGGGGAAATACAGGGTCGTCAGCAAGTGATGAGTGAGGAGAGACCTGAGTGAGAGACGGAGGAAGCCACATGGAGATCTGGGAAAACAGGCTCCAGCAAGAGGGAGCAGCAAGTGCAAAGGCCCTGAGGCACAGGGAAGCTTGGTGGGTCAAGGAAACAGGAAAGAGAGCACCATGGTTGGAGCCAAGGAAAAAAAGGGTCCCCACTAGGATCTTCATCTTCTAACCCAAATCTGTATTTAGAGACATCTCTGTGTCTTTTTGCAGAGTGCAACCTGGGGCAAGCCTGACCCCCAAACATTTCTCTGGTCCCCAAGAAGGTAAGGAGAAACTACATAGATGAGCAAAGCCTCTCCACCTCTGAGAGTAAGCCAGCAGGATGAGGCTGGTGAGGAAAAAGGCTGCCTCAGAACTCAAGGCCACTGCCCCTTCCATCACTCTAAGAATCATCACGACTCAAAAGAGGGTGGAGGGGAGCCCCACTGGGCAGAAACAGAAAAATAACAACACATATAAGCGGGTCCAGCAAGCAAAGGATAAGAATATGCAACCATCAGAACAGCCCTGTAATGAAATAGAGCCACTGGAGTAAAACAAACAACTTAAAATTAAAGCCCTCAAGGAGATTCAAATAGAGAACAACAGGGAACTGGAAAATATAAATTTCAGGTTTTTAAACTCAGTAAGTGACTCGAAGGCATCCAAGGTCACTGTTGAGACTCAAATTAGTGGCTTGAAATTTATGAAAATTCCATAATCATGGAAGCAATGTCTCCGACCATAGAGCAAAATGACAGAGACAGAAATCACAGGAAAAAGCTAGGAGACATAAAGGACAAATCCAGGAGACCCACTAGGCAAACAATAGGAACTTTAAAAGTAGGTGAGACAATAATTAAACAAAGAACAAACATTTCCCTAAAGAAAAGCCTGCATCTGTAGAAGGAAAGGCCTCCCCGAGATTTACGTAGGGCTGATGAACAGAACACATACCAAGGCATATTCTGGTAGAATTTCTGAACTCCAGTGTCAAAGACAGAATCTCAAAAGCTTCCAGACAGAAAGAACAAGTGATTCTCATGTGAAAAAGAATGGGCTTCTCATCAGCACCCAGAGGCCTGGTAGACTGTGGGAAAACATCTGAGAGAAAAGGATTGCAACCCAAGAATCCTCCAACCAGCCAAGCTGCCATTCACTCCCAGTGAAAGAAAATATTTGTGGCTATGCAAAGAGTTAGAGAACATAACACACATACCTTAAAGGAACTCTGACCAAACCCTAATGAATCAGAACTGAGACCTCAGAATAGAGGGTCACGGAAAGAAGACAGACAGCGGTGCTCAGTGGACCCTGCAATCCATGTACCATCCACCCATGTGGGGGACAAATGGTCTTAGAATGTGTAACACAACGGTAAGTAAGTGTGCTTGGGACAGGAAAAGTGCTGCAAGAAGAATTAGAATTGGTCTGGAAGAGTATTAAACTGGCTCAGAAAAATCCAAGAGTTGGGGATTGAGAGGGTGAAGAGTTCCTAAAACAGACCAGAGGGAACACATAAAAGCATTTCAAAGCTCTTATCTGGAGGGGAATGACATGGAAGCATTATGTAGGTCTCATCTTATTGGAGGGAGGAGAGAAGGCAGTGAGGAAATAGAATGACTTACAGGAAAGAGTCGGCTTCTCATATCCACATAATAACAGGGAAATGAATTTAACTATAAATATTTGGAAAGATAAAACAATTAGCAAGATGGAAAAGAACAGCAGAACTTTCAAAGTGAACAAGGGGGACAAAAAGGGAACAAATAGCAACACGATCAAATCAGTAAAAATAAGAAAAAAAAAGAAAAACAATAGAAAAAAATTTAAATGAATTAAAATCAAATTCTGTAGTTGTTACATTAAATATGAATAGACTGAACTCTCCCATCATAAGATAGGCTCTGAATTTCTGACATTAAAAAAAAAGCAACATACTTTTCACCAGAAACCACTTAAAACTTTTAACTCTCCAAGAAAGACTCAAAAAGCAAAAGAGAAGAGCAAAATAGTATCAGGAAAATGCAAACACAAAGAAAGGAGGAAGTGGTTGAAATTATTAACCTTAAAAAAAAGTAGATTTTAAGACTAAAAGCATTAAGCAAGATAAAGAGAAACATTATAATGAGAAGAAACACAATTTATAAATTGGATCTAATAGTCATCAGCTTACAGACACCTATTAACAAAGCAGCTAACAATGCACAACAAAAATGGTTAAGGTTCCTGGAGTACTTGATTAAAAGTACAGCTATCCAGGAAGGTGCCTGTGTACCTCCTTCCTAGCCAGGCGGTCCCAGATAAGGTCAATTTAAAGACAGAGGGGGATTGAATACAACAATCAACTCACCTAATTTATAGCAGTGATGTCAAGTTCACATCCCTCAAATAGACAATATACAAGATTTTATATGTACACAGAACATTTGTAAAATAATACTCATGTACTTATTCAATCACAAAAAGAGAATGTTTGAAAACCACATTCTTGGCTCCCAGTCCACAAAATTAGCAATAAAGGTGAGCAAAAAATCTTACATACTTGAAACTCCCAGATAACCTTTAGATCAAAGAAGAAATCAGAACTGAAATAACATACTATCTGGAAATCACTGAAAAAGAGAAAAACAAAACCTCTGAGGCCCAGTAAAAACCACAGAAGAAATATATCATCGGAGCACTCATATGACTGAAAACCTGAGGACGCTTAAGTCCCAGGGCCCTTACTCCAGGGGGCTTCTGAGAAAAACCCCAGCAATGTTTCCACATGATCATGTTTTTATAAAAGTTGCAAAAGTAAGGTGTTCTTATATCTTTTCCTTGTATAACCTCTCCTGACACCTGTCCTCAATTATATAAGGTACAGTCCTGACACAACTTCAATCTATCCATTTTAGTTTAAAATGCCTTTATTATTATAATGTCCCATAACCAGAGCTACTGGAAGGATGAAGTTCCCAAGCTATCAGTGTAGTATGCTACAGAGGACAGCTGGCACTTGGGAGGGACACTTCTATATTCAACGGCACCATCCCTGGGAATGGCAGGACATTGAGCATCCCTGCCCCCTTGGGGACTAAATGCCAGTGGTCCCCTCTACTCCTTCTGACAGTAAAAATGTTCACCCACATACCCACGGGGAGAGGAGGTCATACCAACCACTACTGAAGACCCACAGGCTAGATTTTGATCTTGCCCCGGTTTAGTACTAACAAGACGATAAGGCTGGATTTTCAACCATCTTGGAGCTTCTCAAACAGGTTTCAAAATCTATTGTGATTTTATTCAAACCCCAAGAGGGAAAGCTCCCTTTGAAAGCAAGGGGCTTGTCGTGTCCAAACAGAATAAGTTCAAGTTTGGAATTTATGTCTAAAGGCCACAGATCCAGGACTCTGGCAGCCAGAGGGAGTGGGGTCTAGCTGCAGCCTTGCCGGTTTCCAGGGGGTGCGCTTGTGACCGGTTACTTCCAAGACTCAGCTTTCTCCCTGTAAAAGGGCTACTGATTTCACCTCTCCCGGAGATTTTGATGACTGGATGAGATAAATAAAATGCGTGCAAGGGTCTGGAGGCCAGTTATTCTTAAATATTATTTCACCTCCCACCCCAGCCCTCTCTCTGTCTCTCTGGGGAGTTTTCTGGAGCTATGCCTTCCCCTGTCCAAGTAACATGTTGAAAAGTTTGGCCATCATTTGAAGTTGCCTCCTTTTGGGGGAGTCAAACATATTTCTCGCTGGGAAATGGCCTGAAAAATGGCCCGGGGTCCTACGCCACTGGACGGAACTGGGATGAATTTATGAGCTCGTCAGAGGCTCACGCTGATGGGGATGGCAAGAAGCTTGGGAAAGAATGCCTTTTTTTTCTATAGACACTACTCTGAATGTTCAGTCATGAAAATGTGAAGGGAAAAGAAATGCCCCCACAGGACATACTGCATTAAATAGGCTGCCTACACAGAAACCTTTTTAAGGAAATCAGACAAATGCAACATGCACGTAGAGGTGCTCTGATCAGCATTTTTCTAATAGTGAAATATTGGCAGCCAAAATTCCAAACATTGAAAAACAATGAACCAAATGTGATACATAAACCATTATCCACCAGAAAGTTGGATTCCATGATAATCTAAAGCCATTGGCAGCTTTCAGATTCTGTCACATTTATTCATTCATGAATATGGAACCAGAGCCTGGTACACACCAGGTTACTGCATTGGCTACTTTTATACAATAGTAACAAAGTAGAAAGAAATAAACAGCTGCTGAAAAACACATACACTGTGCCCCAGCAATTCCACTCCCAGGTATATACCCAACAGAAACATGGACATGTGCACAAACAAAAGACATGAACAAAATGTTCACAGCATACTACTGGTAATGGCACAAACCAGAAACAACCCCAACATCTAACCACAATGGAATAAACAAGCAAAATGTAATCTACTCTCCCAACGTGGGAGACTGATGAGGGAAGTGGTGCAGCCACCCAGGTGGACATGACACAGAAGGGCGAGTCAGTACACAGTGCACTTAACACAGATGTTTCAGAGCCAACCCGTCATGTATGCTTCACAGCAAAACTAGCATGCATTTTTGGAGTATCCACAAATAACATGAGAAACCATAAATCTATAACAACCCAAGGTGCTTCCCCTGATGCTGAAGGAAAACTCCAGGCCAGACTAAGCCAGACTGCTATTGATTCAAGCCAATCTGTGAACCCACGGGAAAAAGAGCTGGTTCTCCATGTCCCATCTATCATGCTTTCTTTCCCAAATCCCTGATTTTGCTCTTTTTAATTGACAATAGTCAGCAGTCAAGAGAGAACTTTCTCTCTCTCTCTCTCTCTCTCTCTCTCTCTCTCTCTCTCTCCCCAAAGGCCTCCCATCTGCCCTATCTAAGGAGGGCCCCCCTGCATCCTTTCTCCGCCACCCTGGCCTGGATATCTTCTTCTATGATTTACCTCTTTGCCCTTATCCCTGCTTTATACCCACATCCTTGCTCACTTGTGTACATGTGGTCCTCCCCATTAGACAGTAAGCTCCAGGGAGCAGAGGAAGAATGTACCTGACACTGGAGTGGACAGGGGAGGACAGGCAGGCGAGGACTAGATCACGGAAGCCCCGACGTGAGAGATGCATAAACCTCTCATAAACCACTTTACACCCAAGGCCGTGAAACAGCTGCACTTTCGTAAAGATGAGGAGCAACAGTCATTATAGAAAATGAAAATAAAATCAGCAAATTTCACCCACTTGATAAAAACATACCCTTTTCCTGCCTGGAGAGGCTGTTTGTGAAAATGGGAGGGTCGGGCACCGGGGGCCGGGAGGGGCCGGGGGCAGAGCTCCAAGACACCAGGCTTCCCCTCACGCTGCCATTATTGCTCCCGAGCCTCAGGAGCCAGTGGTCAGATAAGGAGGAGCTAGTGGAACCTGCGGAGGAAGCAGAGAGAGGCACGGCTGGACCCAGCTCCATCCTTCTGGGATCCCCCAGGAGCCTCCGGTGGTTAGACTGCCATCCCCGAGCCCTGGAACTACAGGACCAGAATGGAATTATATATACGACAGTTAAGGACCAGAGGAGAAACCTGCAATTGATGCACCAAGCTGCAAAATTTAGGGAAAGGCATTTGGGCAGAGAAAGGAAAATACACTGATGAGTATTGAAATGCTTGTCACCAAGTACGGTTTTCTAAACATGGTATGTTTTTCATTCTTTCTACATCTATCTTCTGTAAAAGGAAGGCAATCTTTGCATTAGTGTTGATTTAGACTTCCTGGCCTTTGGGTTTTATTCGGCCATTTTCCAACAATTGTTGGAGAGCAAATCTGAGTAATTGTAAAAGAAATGCTCTTTCTTCCCAAAGAACAAGATGGCTAGTATACAAAGCAAAGTAAGTCACTTAAAAAGGTCACCTTTATCCATATTTTCCTCCAGACTTCCAAGCAAGTTTGAGATTATCTAATAAACACATCACTGGGAAGTGGTTAAACGGTTACCTTTCCTAGGAAGGCCCTGCAACCCTCGCAACTGACCCTCCCTTTCCAGCAGGACTAACGCAGGTTTACATTACACAAGCTTAATTAAAATCTGGCTTGATGTGAGTGAGACTGGGATTATGGAATTTCCACACCACCAAGAGTCACCTGCCAGATACAAAATAGTCCTTCCCCCTTTCTTGGATTTCAACATGACCACTCCAAACCCTTACAGACGGGATTCCAGCACAGAGTGTTCAAATCTCTAGCAGCAGCCATGCTTCCTCTTCCAGATCCTTGCCTACTCCTTCTGGTCCCTGATGTCTGACGAGGCATCTTCGTAGTGCTTACAGTGACTTCCCAATTCCCCCGTGCCCTGTAATGACCTGTCATGACCTACCTCTCATGGAGCTGCTGGCTGACCAGGACGGGATGCTGTTCCGTTTCTGATAAAAGAGGATGTAAGCCCCTCGGGTAATGACCTCATCTTCTAGGAGCGAGTCCACCGTGCTGTCGTCGTAACTGTACCACTGGCCATCCAGAGAGTTCCGGCAGTAGGCTGCAAAGGTCCAAACCCAAGTCCCATTATTGGAGCCCCCCAAAAGGCAGGAAGACATACCCCACGGGCATAGCTCATAAACGGACATGTTTGTAACAGAATGAGAAACATTGGTCCATTTTTGGCCAGGAATGAATTTTGTGCAGAAAGGATCAACCACTTACACTCCCTGATAAAGTGTGCTGCTACTTTAAGCTGACTCCTTATGGTGTAGCCTTTACTCAGGCAAAAAAAAATCTCCAAAAAAAGGGAGCCCCAAGTTATTTAGCCAGATAATGTCCACATTCACCCCATTTCTTCTAAGAAGTTTCACAATGCACACCTCTACTGCCGTACGTAATGAAAATGTGCCGTTGGATTATAGTACACTTCTTTCCTACCTAAAAATTGAAGTCACACATTTCAGAAAATGCCCATAAATAAGATTCTCACCACCTTCCAAACAATTAAAACACACCTCTGGGAATGGTATCATAACCCACTAACCTGGAGTCAACCAACTTTTTCTCTAATGGACGAGACAGAAACTCTGTTAGGCTTTGCAGGTCACATATGGCACATACCGTCTCTGCTATATATTCCTGTTCTTCGTTTTCGGCACTTTTTAAAATGTGAAAACCATTTTTTACTCATGGGCTGTACAAAAACAGGTACTGGAGTGGATTTGGCCCACAAACCATAGGTTCTGACTCCTGCACCAATGAAAGCCAGGCACCGAGGAGCTTATCTCTGCTCTTCCCTTTCCCTCCCACCCCACGCCCAGTCCAGAAGCTAGAACTACTGATTCTACTTCCAAAAATGTCTCTTGCATACCTTGATTGTCATCACCTGAGCCCCAGAACCCTCCTCCTAACTGAAAGTACAGCTTCCACTCTTGTTCTCTTTTTTCACAGAGCAGAGCTACTACCTCAACTTGTAAACTACATTATGTCTGTACTCCTCCACCTAAAACCTTTCAATGGCTTCCCACCGCCCTCTGGAAAAACTACACACTCTTGTCCATGGCTTACGGTGCCTTCCCATCCAGCCGCAACTTACCCCTGCATCACTACACTGCAGCCCTGACAGGTTTTCATCAGTTCTCACACACACCAATATTCTGCCTCAGGGCCTTTGTACGTGCTACCAGCGCTTCCCTTTATTCACATAGCCAGTTCTACCTCATCTTTCAGCTCTTGACCTAAAGGTAACATTCTCAGACAGGCCTTATCTCTATCACAGACACAATTAATCAATCACCTTTTCATAATGCCAGGTCATGAAAGTGGTAAAGTGACAGCATCTTTTTATTGTCTGCGTCTGAAATTAGACTAAAGTCCCATAAGGGCCGGGCTCATATCTGTCTTGTTTATCACTAAAGCTCCAGCACCTAGCACAGAGTCTGGCACAGAATGAGTACTTCACAAACATTTGTCCGATGAATGAATGAGGGATGACTGTGGATTTCTATACACTCCAGTGCCTTCCAAATTGTGGCTACATTAGTGCACTAGAAACAGTGCACTTCTCAAAAAAATGAAATATTTTAAAGCATTTTTTACATGAAATAATTTATGTTATTCTAGAATAGAACAGACCAAAGTATATGATTATGAATAACTGAACAAGTCCCCAGCTATTTGTTTCTGTCCTTCCAGTTATCTATTTCTTTCAAGATCCTCTAAGAGATGACAATTAAATGTACCCCATAGAAATAAAAAATGTGGTAAGTGCGAGTCCAGATCTGATAAGTAAGAGTCTTTGTGTTGAATCACAGATGAGGATAAATGAGGACATACTCAGTCTGTAACTAACTTTATATTCTGACCACCAACTTGGCTCAAGTCTACGGCTTAGACCAGGCACCCCCACTCTCTAGCAGGTACCCGTTGTGCAGAGGGTGAGGGATCAGCTCATGTCGAGTGCCCAAGTGAGCTCAGCGTTCGTTCCAGGAGCACCGGGCATCCTGAAGCCCAGGCCACAGCCACGATGACACATGGCCACGGCAGCCACAGGCAGAGAGGCAAAGCTCACCTGTGTAATGCCCACCTTGCAGACTGCCGTGGTGGTTGCAGACGGCGTACAAGTCGTACAGGAAGTCCAGCGGGTAGCTGGTGGGCAGGCAGGCCGGCTGCTTCCAGGAAGGCCAGGGGTCTGGCCCGGGCTTGGGACCAGCGCTTCTCTGGGCCACATGGGGAGCCATGTTAAGGCCGCAGAGTGGAAACTTCACCAGCGTGGAGAGCTTGTTTCTTCTCTCGCCCACTTGACAGAACCTTTTGAGGTGGATGATGAGTATATCAGGCAGGGTCCACAGACTCAGCTTCACTGTGCCCTGCTGGAGGACTTTGCAGTGGGGGCACTTCCACGCATCATCCTGGGCCAGCTAGAAAGAAAGCCACCAGGACTGTGAGGCCCACGGCCATCGGCCAACCCACCAAAAGGCAACCAGCCCCCTTCCAGTCCGGGGAGTGGACCCCCCACGGCGGGACCTGCTCCTCCTTTGTGTAGAACTGAAAACATTCATCCAAGGTACAGCTGTGCTGCTGGTGGGCCTGCTGCTGCCGCCACACACTGTCCGCATCCTGGACCCGCTCCTCTGGGAGGCTCCCAAATAGGCTGCAGAGAAGAAACGCATGGCACTCAGGGTGTCTCACCTTCAAGAGGGGTTTCTCCTAAGTCTCTGCTCACAGCCCACAGGGTGGACGGCATCTGCCAGGTGAGACGAAGGAGAGCCACTGGGCACCTCAGCACTTGCTCCATTTTACTGGAATTCTCGGCTCCCCCACCAGCTGCCTGAGGGACCATGTCGTTGGCTTATCTGTCTTTGTTTCCTCGTCCTAGTGCAGGGCCCAGCATCTAATAGGAGATTAATAAATACTTACTGGACTGAACAGTGGCCTTTTCCAAAGAAGGGCTGATACACTCTGTGTTACAGAAGCAGCCAAGTTTAGTGATTAAGAGCATGGACTCAAGCCAGTCAGCCTGGGTTCAAATCCTGGCTCTGCCATGCATGAGCTGTGTGACACTGAGCAATTATTTAACCTCTCTGTGCCTCAGTTTCCACATCTGAAAAAGTGAATTATAGTGGTACCAACTCCATAGAATGTGATGAAGATTATACAAATTGTAAATATGTGACGTGCTCAGTGCAGTGACTGGCAGAGGGGGAGTGGGTAAGCGTCACATAACAGTTTATTACTACGACTATTGTTACCGCTACTAACACTACCCATCACCACCATTATTACTATTACAGGCATAGCTCGCTTTATTGCGCTTTGCTTAATGTATTGCTTTCCATAGATGTTATGTTTTTTTCAAATTGAAGGCAAGACCCTCCACCAGCCAAAAGATCACACAAGTCACTTTATGGTGGTCTGGAACCAAATCTCCAATGTCCCCCAGATATGCCTGTACTATCATTGTGGTTTACACACAGACGATTGTCATTCCAGTTTCTCAGAGGCATGGATCACACGGCATCAAGGAAGTATACATCCTGTCTTAGAGTCATACGGGGAAAACTGGGCACAGGAAGATTTCTTTGCACAGGCAGGTCCTATGTCTCCCCTGCGGGAGCCAAAATCTGCTGAACTCACCGCTCCTTGACACAGCTATCCCACTCTATGGCCAGTTTGACATGTGGGGGGCCTCCTGGCCTCCTGAGGTGCAAAGCCCTGAGGAGAGAATAAGGAACCCATCAGAAAGCATGGAGCCTCCTTCTCACATCTCTGCAGGGTCCAACCCCAGCACTGACGTTCCAAACAGAAATGCCCAAAACTAAGTGTAAACTGACGTCAGTTATCTGGGGAGCTGCTGTTGCTGAAGCGTCGTCCTAAGCTACCTCTGAACACGCTCCACTCACTCCCTTGGGAGCTTGTGTTCTCCGAGGATACTGGTTATTGCAAGGACACAGGTCAACTCTCCCATTGCAGCCTCAGCACCTCTGCAATGTCTAGAAGGCAGCTCCACTTGAACGTCCTACACAAATGCCCAATTCTGACAATGCCTAAAATGAGCTGCTAACTTTCCTCCACACAGTGTGAAAGGAACACCCTCTAGTCCACCTCCACAGCCTAAAAGGTCTTCCCTGTCAGACCCTCAAACACCCAGAAACTCTCAAATGTGACTGAGCCTACAGCTCTTCCCAGCCCTACTAGGGCTGAGCCCATTTCAGAAAAGGTTGGTTGGTGATTATTAATACAGAAGAGAGCGGAGGACATGAGGTTCTGTCCCCAAATCAACAGGACATACACAAGTGACAGGAAAATCTGCACCTAAGAGTGCTTAGAATGTGTCGTGAGAAAAACAGTGCAGATGGCACGAGTCCCTGTCGCCAGGATGATTCAAAAACAGGATTTGAGCTCATGGAAGGTACAGAATCTGGTGGCTCATCACGGACAGGTCTGGAGTGCAGTCGTGGCACCATCCTGAGGAACAAGAGCCAAGAAGGAGCAAGGAAAAAGGTGTGTCTGGGAGATGCCCACTTAGCTTAGCGAGCCCTGTTGATTGCGGACAAATAATGACCAGCCTCCCTCACCTTTCTTTAAAGTGAGGGGAATGAAGCTATGGGCATGTACTGTCTCCCTCTTCACCTCCTCACTCTCCCCAAAAAAGAGAAGCACCTCATCTGGTTGGTGGGACTAGGGGGGAGGTCATCAATTCAGCCCCTCTTGGTTACTCCTCTCTATGGCCTACAGACTAGCAGGCTGGCATTCTCTCTTATCTATACCTCGAGGTTCCTGGAAACAGCTCCATCTCTGCAGGTGGAAGACTGGGACATATATTCGATTCAGAGAAGATGCACATTTGTAGCCTTAGATCTAAGCCTCTTTCTTTTGGACCCTCAAATTCCTCGTTTCCATAATGCAGAAGGCCTGCAATTAGGGAGCTCTGCCTTAGTAGGGGCAGGGGCATTTAATTCTGGGGAACCGATTCAAAAGCTCATATTGGACTCATAGCTGAGCCGCATCCTTTAATCAGTAAAGAATCATCTAATAAACCTAATATTTTGATCTCTTTCTGCCTCAATCCTCAGTCTACTTTTCCACTGGAGTCTCCAGTTGGGGGTGGAAAAGGAGAGTTGGTATCTTTAGGCTTTAAGACTGTTACACAAAACCCCTTAGGCTACAAAAAAAGAGAGAGGCATGAGTGCAACCTGAAGGTCGCTCCTTACATGGAAACAATCATTCAGGAGACAGCACCATCTTTCCTCCTGATTATGGCCTTCACTCAAACAGGAAAGAGGACATTGTTTGGATTTATGGCAGGATGAGATTCCAAGCAACATTATGGACATAACTCCCTGAGGGAGTTAAGAGTATAATGGGAGAGACACTCAAAGAGATCACTGTAATGTGTCAAGGGGTTGATGGGGTCTCAGAGGAAGTGCGCCCAGGTTGCTCTGGGGACCAGAGAAGACATCCTGCCTAGGATGAGCAGGAGTTGGCCAGGTGAATGGTGAGTGGTGAGGGGAAAGCGTCAAAGGGTTGTACAGGCAGAGGGCTCAGCAGGAACAAAGGGTAGGGTGTGTGCTAGAATGACAAGCAGAGGCTCCATGAGGGGCAGGCCACATGGTGAAAGAGAGGGGCCAGACCAAGGAGGAGGGAGGGCTTGGATATGTGGACTTTGTCCCATGGGCCACCTGAAGGGTTTTAAACAGACAGGTATGAAGCAGATGAATGACAGGGGCGCTGGTCTGGAGGCCAGTATGTCAGAGCGGAGGCTCCCAGGGCATCCAGCTAAGAGCTGATAAGGGCCTGAACTCAGGCAATGGTGGGAAACATGGAGAGGAAGGAACAGGTCTGAGGAAACATCAGCATTCTGAGTAAGACTTGATGATGGATTGATTGTAGGAAACAGCAAGAAGGAGGAATGAAGGATGATTCCAGGTCACCAGCCTGGGTTACTGAGTAGACAGCCGGTGGTCACCATTCAGACACAGAAGACAGGAAGAGGGAAGGCTTACGCAAGAAGAGCTCAGATTGGCAAACGTTTAGTTTTCATGTCTATGTGACAGTTAAGTAGGCTGAGCAGGTCTGTATCTCAGAGAAAAATCTGGGCTGGAGAGCTAGATCAGGGAGATCTGGACCTAAAGCAATAGGTAGCATTAAGGCAAGATCACCCAGGGATGGAACATGGAGGAAGCATGCAGTGGGCCAGGGTAGGACGCTGAGGACCCCAGAGAGGGAGAGGAACACTTCAAGGAAACAAAGAAACTTCCAGGAGATATATAAAATGTGGTCTATACATACAATAGGATATTATTATTCAGCCTTAAAAGGGAAGGAAATTCTGAAACATGCTACAATACAGATGAATCTTGAGGTCATTACCCTCAGTGAATACAAATACAGTATGATTCCACTTCTATGAGGAACCTAGCGTAGTCAAATTCACAGGGACAGAAAGTAGAGTGGTGGTTGCCAGGGACTGGAGAAGGGGAATAGGGAGTTAGTGTTTACTGGGTAGAATTTCAGTTTGGGAAGATGAAAACGTTCTGGAGATGGATGGTGGTGATTGTTGCACAGCACTGTGAATGTACTTAGCACGATGGAACTGTGCACTGAAAAATAGTTAAGATGGTAAACTTTATGTTACATGTAGTTTGCCACAATTAAAAAAAAAGAAAGAAATTTCTAGGAGAACAAGAACATGCTGGCATAGGAAAGCCAAGAGTAGAGGGCTCTGTGAAGGAGGCAAGAGATGGACCATATCAGATGCTGGGAGGAGCTACCTGAGTGAGGTGGGGGTGGGGGTGGGGTGGAGGCCCAACTGCAGTGACATGTTGGATGGACGGAAGATGTGACCAGAAGCGTTATGGCCTCAAGGGAAGGTTTCCTTTAGTATGGCCAACTTACTGTGCACCTAGACTTTTCCAGTGCTTCTCAAACTACCTAGTGGCAGACCCGTTTCTTGATTTGTTTCCTAACCCTTACAGACTAACACTTTTGTAAAATATCATCAAAATGTAACGAGGGAGAGGGGAAGGGAAGACATTAAAAAACACAAGTTCAGTTTTTAAATAAACTATTATATTCTTCATATTTTAAATTGTTCTGTCATATTGCTTTAATACTTCTAAATGCTTCCTCTCAAGTTCCTATTATGGACTGGTGACAATCAGCAGATAGACTGACACCAGTCTGTAGGGCACACTTTGAGAAGCACGGTTCTCTTCTCCAAGACAGAGTGCTGAGAGGGGGCCCTTCTCGGAGTCCCCCACCCCACTGCTGGGCTCCCTCTTCTATCAGACCCACACAGGACCTGGTTGACATTTCTGCTGCCTTCCTAACTCTGTAAAGTAGCTGTTAGCCAAAGAGAATGCAAATGGAGAGTAGGGCACAGAACCTTCTGGATTGCCTACCCTGATTCCTGGTCTCTTTATAAAGGGAGGGCCCTTCTCTACTACAATTCTGATATCAATTCAGATTCTGACATGAATTTTGATGTGTGTTTTTTTCCCCACACCACTAAGCAATTAACTCAATTCTGACGACATCTACCTAGAGACAGCATCAGATCCCACAGGTTAAGGGCTCACACCTACAAGACTGTCCCCACCCACTTCAGACCCCAATAGAAAGTCTAGGTTATCACCTGTGCTCTGACCAACCAGCTTTAGATTGGAGGGTCCAAGGATCCCCTCCTTGGATTCAATTAATTTGCTACAGTGACTCACAGGACTCAGAGAAAGAACAGTTTACTAACTAGATCACTCTTAGGCTGGTGCAAAAGTTATTGTGGTTTAAAAGGTTAAAAACAATTGCAAAAATCGCAATTACTTTTGCACCAACGTAATAGTGTATCATAAAACAATATAAGTCAGGAACAGACAGGTGGGAGAGATGCATAGGGCCAGGCACGTGGGCAGGGGAGCGGAGCTTCCGTGCTTTCTCCAAGTACCACCCTCCCAGCACCTCCACGTGTTCGTCAGCCTGGGAGCTCCCCAAACAATGTCCTTTTGGGTTTTTATGGAGGCTTCATTACGTAGGCACAAATGATTAAATCATGGACCAGTGGTGATAGATTCAACCTCCAGCCCGTTGGCCACTAACCAGCTGTATGAGTATGAGCAAGTTAACTAACCTCCAGGAACTTCAATGTCTCCTCGTCTTTAAAGTGGCCATGACAGTACCTCTCTAGACATTAGCGCTGCAAGCACAGAATGTAAATAAGGACCTAACATGGCGGCTGGCACTAGAGAGGTAAGTGACTGAAAGTAATGAAGATTGTAATCAATTTTATGGCTGTATAGCCTCAAATGAGAATGTATGCATTCTCTTACCAAATCTGGAACATCCCCTTACCTGTCAACTGCCCAGTGACAGAGGGGTCGACTGTCCCGTGGGGATAAGTAGCTGCAAGTCAGGGACTGCCCCACAACCCGGATGGAGAACAGCGACCCTGGGTTCTGCCAAGACAACAGAGGAGGTGGGTCATCATGCATGTTGATTTAAATTAGACTCTTACGTGCAAATAAATTACTCAAAAAATGTAATTCTTTTCGTTAATAGTCTATTTTGAATATTCCTTTAATAATTAGTATTTAAAACCTAGAGATGTAAAGCCTTCACTTTTTTTTGGATGATATACACTATATCTTTTAATATAGTGATCTAATAACACTGTTTAACACATTAAATTTTCCAAAAGGATGAACATGTTTTTAAATAACTCATGTGTCATTGGAGCAGATGCTGACATGGTGGATGTAAAAATAAGTCAATTACGTTAATGAGTCATTAATAGGTCATTTAACTTACTTTAAGATAATTATCACCAAATTGCCAAAAATGAGCCACTAATCTAAAAGCAACTTAGTGTATATTTTACATACCAAATACTAAGTAAATACTTCAAAATAAGCCACATAAAGAAATACCAACTATGTTTTTATTCTAAGATGTATATTTTTTCATACTCTAACTTTTCTAAAATTGAAGTGAGTCTTAAATAGCATTATTGACAATAATCAAAAAGTAGAAGCAATCCAAGTAAAAAATCAGCAGATGAATGGATAAACAAAATATGAAAAATATACACTATGGCATATTAATCAGCCTTAAAAAAGGAAGAAAATTTTGTCACATGCTATAACATAAATGGACCTTGAAAATATTTTGTGAAATAAACCAGACACAGAAGAGAGCAAAGAGTGTATGATTCCATTTATATGAGCTATACCTAGAGTAGGCAAATTCATACACAGAATGTACAACGCAGATTTACCAAACGCTATGGGTGGGGAGATGGGGAATTGTTTAATGAGTATAATATTTGTAGGGATGATGAAAAATTGGGGGGTATAGTAGTAATGGTTATGCAACATTGACTATAATTAATGTATACTTATGAATCGTTAAAACAAATAAATGTTATGTATATTTTACCACAAATGAAAAAAAAATCAATAGACTCTCTAAATAAAGGAAATACAGTTCTTAAAATTGTCACTGATGAACTGGGCTACAATTAGAAAAAAAAATAACATTTTTTTTCCAAGCTCTGACAAAGGTAAAAGGCAGACATCTCCACTTAAAGAACACTGATGAAATATAGGTTGAATTCAGATAGGGGAACAGGAGGAACACTTTATAATTCCAGAAAAGAGGAACAGCGCATGGGGAGACAGCGTGACCCAAAACATACTCAGAGAGTAGCGAGTTGACTCCTTTGGCTGTGGCAACTGATGTGCAGAGGGGACAATGGGACAGAAGGTAATGTGACCACGAACTTGGTTGTAGAGGGCCTCATGTGTTGAGTTCAGGAAGTGTGTATGCTTAGCTGGACTGAGTTGACCAGCAGCTTGCTTCAACAAAGACAAACCCAATGGCTGGAAGCAAGCTGACTTCAGAGGCTCTGACTAGGGCTGGCCATGGAAAGGTATACAGTAGATCCTCACTTAAGGTCCTCAATAGGTTCTTGCAAACTGCAACTTCCAGTGAAATGATATATGACAAAACCAATTTTACCACAGGATAATGGAAAAAACAAGAGTTAAGTTCCTACAACATATTTCTGATCACAAAAACATCACCAAACTTCTGGAAAAAAAAAAAGACCCAAAACACTTCGAATATTAAACGTTGAAATAAAGGTGAGCCACACACACATTTAAGAAAGACAAATAAAAACAAGAGATTGATTTTCCAGTTCAGAGTCATGGGTGGCTGGAGCCTATTCTGGCAGCTCAGGGTGCAAGGTGAGCACCCACCCTGGACAAGATGCCCTTCCATCACAGGGTACACTCACACCCACACCCACATTCACTCAGAACAGGGCAATTTAGACACCCAATTCACCTCATGTGCACATCTCTGGGACATGGGAGAAAACCCACAGACATGGGGAGAACGTGCAGACTCCACACTGATATTGGCCCTAGACTGAAATCAATTTTTTTTCTCACCAATGAGAAGCAATGTTATTCAAGGACCTGCTGTATTTTCCAAGGAGAAGTTAGCTCAATCTGGGAGTAAAACTCTTTTTCCTGGCACCCATAATGGAGCTTTGATGTTTTGATGGCAACATAACACAATCAAGGGCCCTACACTGCATGGAGGCAGCTCACCCTGCCTGGACACAAAGTTTAGAAAGTGACTGTAAAAATGTCTTGGCAATGATAAATCTCTTTTTTTAATAATTCATTCAAATTGAGCCTGTCCAGGAAATTGGTCATTTTTGTGAGAGATACAGTCCTGTCCTCTAGTCTGGGCTAGGGAAATTCATTTTAGAACCTCCAATACATGTTCACACTTTCAGTCTCAAGTTCAGTGTTGTGAATTCTGAATGTATTCTTTTCAAATGATTGCCCTGTTTTGCCAGGAGTGAATATAGTGCTGAAAGCATTATGGGTTAAATGGATGGGCTAGCCTGGGAACCTCACAATCATTTAGAATACATTATTCCTACAGAAAATCATGCCCACCGCACATATACCAATGGCTCTGTGGAAAAACATCCATAGCTGAGTTGGAGGTTACCTGTATTAGAATTTTGCTGGCCCCATTAATTGCTTGATTGGTTTCTAAAGTCAAAATGACTACAGAGGTGCAGAGGCAAAAGTGCACATGTAACCAGGTAGAGAATAAGGACAGCTGAGTTCAATGTTCACATGAAAGTGGCTTCATTCACTTTCAAGAATCAGGAGCACAGGGTTTGGGGGAAGGCTAAAGCTATTCCTAGAGATTCTGACCTACTTAGAGAGAAGTTTGTGTTTCTAATTTGAACAAGGTGGCAGATCGGCTGGGCAGAAGAGACAGCAAAATCCCTTAGGAACGAAGGGAAAGTATTCAACAGAGTGATATTTGGTGTAAATCCTGAATCAAATGTATGGTTTTCCCTGAGCATGAAGGAACATGAAGTATGAAGAATTACCTCTGCAATAAGTTTGGTACATCCCCCAAATGAAAAACTCTAAGAGAACAGCTGGGGAAAACAAAATTCCAATGCTACTGACCTGTGCCTAAAAATGTCAACATCTTCTGTGCCAGGCAGGCATCAGAATAGTTTCTGATACTACGGGGGCTAAAAGGAAGGGTTTTAGAATAGGTTGTTTTTATTTGAAAACTAGCAATCTGAGAATAAATAAATGAGCAAGGCAAAACGGTGTTTTCCCTTGAGTTTCCCATCTTAGTTTTTGAAAAACTGGACAAAATCATTTTAATATCTAGGTTTTCATATTTGGACATAAACATCAATTTTAATATTCTACAGAAATCATATCTCAAGTCTCTTGAATTTTTTGATTTAAATATAGAAGTTACAATTTATCACAATATGCTATCCTCTAGGAAGAACTATAGTAAGCCATAAATATGCAAAATTGAGAATAATGTAAATCCCACTCTATTCCAATGGTGTTTTGTAAGAGTGAAAGAGAAAAAAAAAAAGCTCTGTCCATAAAAGGTGTTTTGTAATGCCACCAAGAGTAAAACGTTACAGGCCACAAATTGTTTATTTCCTTGCACATAAATCAAAGTTGTTTTAGCAAACAACATGTACACTCATTAACAGAAAATTCTTGTCTCTCCTGAGCTATTCCTAGTTTCCCACCCTCATCTCCAGCCCCACAACACACACACACACACACACACACACACACACACACACACACACACACACTGACCTGCACGGGGGCCTCACTCTTCATGAGATATCGGACCTTACTGAGAATGCACTGCTGGAGCTGGACCCAGGAAATGGTTCTATCTTCCTTTATCAGAAACGGTGGCCCAAACCTGAAAATCCAAGGCCATCAGGTTATTTCAGTAAAGGAAAAACCAACAATACCCAACAGTCAGGAGCATTTGCTCTATTCATACCCTCCTTTCCACTGGATAAGACCTAAGTACCAAGCACAATACAAAATTGTCCGTCAGAGAACCTTGTTGCAAATGCAGACATTTACTGGGGTGTAAACAGAGGCCCACAGATGCAAAGCCAAAGAGAGACCTTGCAACACAAAAAGATGGCTCCGAATGCTCAGCCGGCAGGGAAACACTCTTCCCCACAGTACAGTGGAGTAAGAGAACATTGGAGCCAGAGGAAAGCAAGGTAGAGATGAACCCAGAGGGAACCCACTCAAGCTGACACTGTTTTTGTGCATCAGGAGTAACCTCATAACTGGGGACTTTTTCATATCCCCATCTGATGAACACACAGGAGTGAGCTTGTAGCACCAAGAACCATCAATGTGGCTATGGCCGTCAGTCTCAGCTCATCCATGGGAACTAGTGGACAAATCACTGACCACTGAGTGTTCCACTGCCACACTACGCAAGGTTACATGAAGATCTCGTGGGATAAGAATGTGAAACTGTTGCATCAACTTTGCTACAACGGCACACATCTGAGGAGGTGTGTCTGGATGGGCAAGGGTACTCTGTTGTGTGGACAGATGCATTTATTCACCTTATCTTCTCCTGTGAGGCATTCGGGTTGCTTCCAATTTTTTATTTAAACAATGCTTGCTTCTAACAGGAGCTACATATATTCTTATACGTACACCTTTGTGTATGACCAATTGTTCCTTTAAAATTCCAGAAGTGGAAACATAAGACGGAAGTTATGTATTTCCCAGCCGCCCTCCAGAAAAGCCACACCGATTTGTCTGACAGTCAGGCACCTGTACTGTTCCCTTGACACTTGCCCAGAATGAGTGTTACCAGTTTTCAAAAGTTCTTTAACAATCTGAGAGGTTAAGAATAGCACGTTGCTATTGCAACCAAAATTTCTTCTACTACTATATGAAGCTGAATATTTTAACCTAAGCTTGTATTTCTTCTGTGAACTAATATTAATCTCTGTGGCTTGTTTTACTAAATGAGTATTTCTCTCAATAATTTGAGAGCTAGGTTTTGTGTGACGGACACTCATCCTTTATCTGTCACACGATATAAATATTTTTCCTCATTTGTGCTTTGCCTTTCAAATTTGCTTTTAGTTTAAAATTACAAATATATTTAAAACACTCGCCTTTTCCTCTATAGCCCCTGCCTTAGGTGTTAAAATAGCCCCCCACCCAAAGACATAAATAGCCCCCTACATTATATTCAAGTTATTTTATGGTTTCCTTTCCTACAATTACCTCTCTAATCGATCCAGAATTTATACAAGTGAATTTATGGTGGGACTAAAAATTTGATTATATTAAATTAAGAAAGAACTCAATTAGCCCAGACTTTTTGATTTGAGTAATTCATTCACTCTCTAGTAATATAAAATATGTCATTTTATCATATAATAAATATTTAAATACATTTTGGCCTATTCTGTTCCATCGATTTAAGTGTCTATTCTTCTGCCTTTATCACAATACTTTAATAATTAAAACTGTTCTGTTTTAATAGAGCAATTCTTCTTCCTCCTTCTTCCCTCCCCCAATATTTTCTGGCTATTCTTACAAGCTTATTATTCCAGATAAATTTTACAAACATTTTATGAATCTAAAAATGTTTGATTGGAGTTGTATCTTTTAAAAAATTTATTTGGTTTATATAAGGAAACTACACTTTTGTATATTTGTTATGTAACCAATCACTTTCCTGAATTTTTTCATTAGTTCTAATCACTTTCATGTTCTTGGTTCTCTGGACATTGATATAACCTGCAGATAGTGGTAATTTTATCTCCTCTTATGACCAGTTTCTTTTTCCTTGTCTTACCGCCGAGGCCTTACAACACCGTATAAAATAATAGTGGTGAGAGCAATAAAAATTGTTCCTGAAATTAATAGGAAAGCTTCCAATATTTAATTGTTAAGGATGATGTTTACCGTCTGCTTAAGGCAGTTATTCCTGATCTTTTGATCAGGAAGTACCCCATTCCTTCTCTTAGTTGATTAATCTTGAGGATGCATGTTTCATTTTACCAAATTAGAATTATTTAGACAGAATTCCAAGTACATGTCTACACATCTCAGACATTATGTAAGAAGGATAAAGTTAAACATACCTGCTAGCCTGCTGCCCTGACCCCACCAAGTTACAGAAGAGGATTAGCACCTTGTTCTCACTATGGACGGGCAGGGAAAATCGCTGATCCTTACAGGCTGCCAAGTGTGGGGAGACCGACAGACCAGCTGGACGAGCTAAAGAGAGAGAATTATGTTTGTTATTCTTAATGAAGCTGCTTCACTGGGTCAGGACCCTGGCTTCTCTAGGTCTTCTTCCTCTTTGAGCATCTCTTAACCACCCTTGGGAGACACTAGAACACTTAGAGGAAGAGATATAAGGTTCATGGCACGAATGCCATCTGGCATCTGGAACATGAAGATCATATAAATAGTGAATATGTGTTGTGTTCAGCCAATAATTTTAAAATAAGGGCAGGGATTTTAATTAACACTCTTCAAAGCCAATCTGAAAAATACTCCAAAATGATTTTGGTTGCTTGTATGCAACCAAAATCAGAGAGCCATAGGGCATCCACTCTCTTAGAAAGCCAACATAAAAAGCACACAGAGAAGGTAACAATCTTTACCCTTGAGGAAGTAGAGGAATTGGACTTTTTTCAATTTCTAATCATTTCTGAAAATTTGACTTTTAAGGCACAGATGTGTCACCTCTGATTGAATTTGAAACGGTGGTTTGTTTCATGGATTTACAATATAATCAGGACCAGTCAATGTCCTGTTCCAGATTCCTTGCCCAGAGTCTCTCTGTTGACCCAGAGCAACTGCAGACATCTGGTTCCCACAGCCTGCCACCTAGACCTGTGCCCAGGATTCATCTGGGGTATATGGTAACACTGGCACCTAAATATGGGCCTTCTTGCCTGGCTAATTGGGCCAAAATCTATACTGACCTGCAAAGAAAGACTGTTAGAAACTGACCGTCTTAGCCAATCTAAAGTTTGGTAAAGGCAAGCATCAGGAAGGGGGACTGGTAACAAAAAGTCATTTAATAACTTCTTTGGCCATCTATTGATCCTGTCTGTAAAAATTTTACTATAAGCACAGACCTTGAACCACAGGCATCTAAAAACAAAGATTACCCCAGCATCTATTCTGATTAGTGAGTGTCAAAGTATGGTCTCAGGACCAGTAGCATCGAAATCACCTGGGCACTCTTTATACTTGCAAATTCTCAGGCCCTTCCCCTGACCTACTGAATCAGAAACGTTGTGGATAGGACTCAGAAATCTGCTTAAACAAGTCCTCCAAGTGACTGATATTCACTAAGGTTTTGAAAACCACTGTATTAATTGAATATTTTTTCAATAATCAACCACCTGCACACAAATATCAGAGAAAATAAGCTTGATAGTTCCGAGTACTGAAATCAAATGTCTTATGCCTTAGCACACAATGAGTACCCTCTCAAACCTATAACTCAGAATATTTAAGTAAAAGTATGCAAGCACTATTGTACCTGAGAGTATCTCCTGGCCAGGTGGTGGAGGGGCTTGGAAGGCATACACATTATCTCCCTCTGCAATACTGTTCAGGTCTTCTTCATCAAAGAAAGACCGCTGGAGTCCACTGGGATACAGTTCAACCAAGATCACCTGGAATGAGAAGGATCATTTTTCCTCTTGATTTCTCAAAGAGAACTTAACAAATAAAAAATCTAAGGGTAAAAGGATTAAGAATACAAATTGGCAGTTACAAAATAGTCATGGGGATGTAAAGCACAGCATGGGGAATACAGTCAATATTGTAATAGCTATATATGGCATCAGACAGGACTAGACCTATGGAAGGATCACCTCATAAGTTGTGTAAATGTTTAAACAGTATGCCATATTCATGAAACTAATGTAATATTGAATGTCAACAGTAATTCAATTTTTTTTAATTTTAAAAACTAATAAAATAAAGTAAAAGTGACTAATAGGCTTAAACCTCTCTTTTACCCTTGCCCTCCTTCTAACTAGTGAGAATATTATTTATTTTAGTACTGAAACACAGTAGGTATAACAATTAGATTGGCTACAGACATCTCAACTGCAACAATAGAATATCAAACTGCCTTATAGAAGGGTGGGGGGGAAGAAAGTTGAAAATCTAAAGTTTAATACCCAGCTAAACCATCACACAAGATGAACATAAAACAAAGTCTTCTTCAGATAAACAAAAAGTGAGAGTGTTTACTACTAACAGATCTCCACCGAAAGAACTTCCAATAGAATTACCAACTTTTTTCACATTGTGTCATATATGAAAAATATTTTTGTGGAACACTGAGGTAAGCAGAAGAAGCTGGTTTTATAGTGGAAAATAGGGGTGACTGCCTTGAAGGTTCTGGCTGCCCCAGACCCAACTTTGTCACCTCAAGGGCTGAAGGAATCAACATCTTAGCACACATAAACCATTGAAGGCTCACTGTCTGAGAAATTCTCTTGTAAAGGATACATTTCAGGGTTAAAAACAAACAAACTGAATCAAAAAGGAAAACTTGAGATGTGAGAAGAAATAATAAACCAAAGAAAATAGTAAACATTGATAAATGGTAAATATATGCATATTATATAAACCTATAATAACAAACTAAACTACTACTACAACCAGGGAGAAAGAGGAGGAGGGATTAAAATACTGGACAACAATAGCCATCTATAATAATATCTAAATGAAAAAGATATAAAGAAAATTAAAACATGCCAAGATCCTGTTGTTTTTTGGGGCAAATTAACGTAAGGTTTTGTTACTTATGCATGTTGACAGTTTGTGATAAACAGTAACAGCATAGAAATATAATTATATGACCCAAACCTGAAAAGATGGAATAAAGAAAAATTGCTCAATCCAAAAGAAGCAGTAAAGAAAAATAAAATACACAAAAAGGAGTAAAGGAGGGGGAAAAGAAACAAAGGAAAAGCAGAGGAAATAGAAAGCATAAAATAAGATGATATAAATAAGTCCAAATATATCTATGATCATGGATAATGTAAATTGGATAAGACTGCCTGTTTAAACAAAATCTCAAAATAGACTAGGTTCCAATCAAAGTGTCCATCCCCTGCACTTTAGGAATCCCAAGTGATACATATCTCGCTGAACAAACATATCACAGCTCTCAAAGTCCTGACAGTCCTTTTACTCTCTTAATTATTCAAACTCTACCTCTTTCAGACTTCACCATTTTGATCTTTTATTACTGCCATTTTTTCCCCCAAGATTTTCACCTACTGTCCTACTCTCTCTCTCTCTCTCTTACTCTCTCAATAGATCCCTATAGGACACTTTGAGTTTACAAAGCAAGATATACACATTTTCCTCCACTCGAGACCCTCATAAAAATGGTGGTAGAGGTCAGCGGGACTGATTGGGTGGGGGCAGGTAGAAGCCCACTGGAATGATAGAAAGATTCAAGTAATCATGGTGGTTTACATGGATGTATATGCATGTAAAAAAATTCAACAAATTTTAACCTTAAGACAGTACACTTTATTGTATGTGTAGTATCCCTTAATAAAAAAGTTAAAAATATTATTTAACTTGAACAAAATCCCATGAGGTCATCAGGGAAGTATAAAATTTCCATTTTGTAGTTAAAGAAACAGAGGACCAATTATTTTGTTAAAGATCAAAAAACTAGAAAGTGACTGACTCACAATTAGAACCCCATTCTGAGCCCTTCCCACCATGCCATATTGCTTTTTCTCACCATCATCTCTATCCTGCACTTTTATGGGGCCCCTCTTACACATTCTGTCCTCCGAAGTCACAGCGAATCCAATTTCTTTACCAAGACTCCTTTAAAAAACCACTAGAGCATAGCCATCCCATTTTCCCCTAGATCTCCCCTCTCATGTTACATATCCTCAGTTGCCTCAGTGGTTCCTCATATTTCATTCACTGTCCCTTCAGTATACCGGTCTATATGCTCATGAGTGAAAACACTGAATAGTGGCTCAGGCTCTGAAATCAAGTCATCTGTATTCACATCCTGGCTCAGCCACTTAACAGCTCTGTGACCCTAGGCAAGTCACTCATCTTCTCAATGCCTCTTCTTTGCTCTCTGGTAAAATGAGGATAACTATAATATCTACTTCACAGGATGGTTATAAGGATTAACTCAGCTATGCACATACCGTGCATAGAATAGTGCCCAGCCCTTACTAAGCACTACTGAGGGACACCTACTGTTGCAATTACTATGATGGTGCTCATCATCACATTCTTGGAAGACAAAGCTGGTGTCTTTCTCTGATTATTCTCTGCAAACGCCAGGAGAGGTCAAGGCTGAGTCATCACGGACACCAGAGACTACTAATCAAACACAACTCATGAGTCACACTAGAGGAACCTGGGAACCAGAATTTAGCCTAAACTAGAGAACCAGAAATTAGCCTATTTAGCATTTTGTCATCCAGTGACAAGGCCGCATGCAATTCCATCATACCTCATCTGCAGGGACTTGGCCTTCGTCTGCCACCATTTTTCTCAGGGCTGCCACTGTGCTGAGAATTGGCACGGCAAGGCCAACCCGCAGGAACCGCTGGCTCTTAGAGGGGAAAACCAAGGTGACACTCAAGAACCTGAAAAATAGGAAGGAGTCCACAACATTAAAGGACGGACATGGACTGTGGCCAACACCATTGACAGTGGGTGTTCACGTTCAGCATTTAGGCTCATCTCTGCTTCCAGGTCCGGTCACTGCATTTTAGGTACACTGTCACAAGGTGGCAGTGGAGAGCCAATTCTCTGAGGGTCTTTGCTGAGTTAAAAAGAAAAGGTATTTGATTAAGAATCAAAATAAAGTCTACGTCTCAAGGTTCTGTTTGTTAAATAGATAATCTTAATCAAAAACAAACTTTAAGTTTGAGAAGTAAAGCAGTCAAGCATCTTCTTCAGTAGGATTCAACACTACTGATGATGCCTTCCTTTCCTTACTAAAATTCTCCCTTGGTAATGGGACATACCAACCCCTCTAATCCCACCTCCTACTCTCCCCACCCACATACCAGGCCTCATTCCTCCCGCTCCTGTTTCTGCTGTTCTATAGTGCAGTAATTATTCACACAGCTAATTAATAGAGCTGGGATTTGAACACAGGCAGTCTGGCCCCCGAGTTAGTCGTCCTAACCAATATGCTATGCTGCGTCAAGCCAGGAATCTTAACTCACACCTACCAGTAGACATCCTCTGATGGTATCACTGGTGATAGGATAAGCCAGTGTTACATGTGTGGCATAGACTATCAGTAACACAGGAATTCAGAGCAGAAAGGGAGATTAAGTTGTCAGGAAAGGCTTTATGAGGCTGTCATGTCTTCCGCTGCATCCTCAAGATGGAGGATGTCAACAGAGGGCAAGAGAGATGGTATTTGTGGAAGTGAGGAACACAAGGAAGAAATGCCACCATCCCAATGACAGTGAAGGACACCATCTAGGAGCTCACTAAACTTCCATGATGGAGACATTGGCCAGTTGCCTTACAGTCACCACCAAAGCCTGGGCTTCTGGAAGGCTGGCACCATGTACTTCTTACTGTTTTTTATAAAGCCGGGCCTCACCATGATTGTTACCCAATCCTATCTGCTCTTTTCTTTTTTTCTCATCTGCTCCAACAACCCTTTCCCTTTTCCTTTGCTCCTTGGATAATCATTTTCCTACATCTTCATAAACAGGAGAAAGGATTTGGAAATACAGCAGGGATAAATAGATGGTGACAGACTTTTTTCCCGTTTGCCCATCTGACCAAGTGGTACTGATTGGCCCATGACAGCTTCTGAATGGGCCAAAGACATAAACCTGGTGCTGATAAACAATAGCATTGTTTGTAATTACTTTTTCAGTTAAAGATGGGACACCGTAACCTTTCACTTTGTCATATTCCGTAACTGAATGTTACCCAGCTATAAGGCTGGTTTCTAGAGAACTACTGGCTGAGAAGCAAAGGAGAGAAAATTGCAGCTGCAAGGCCAGAAGGGTCCCAATAAAAAGTAGGAATAGGGGGCCGGCCCGGTGGCTCAGGCAGTTAGAGCTCCGTGCTCCTAACTCCGAAGGTTGCCGGTTCCATTCCCACATGGGCCAGTGGGCTCTCAACCACAAGGTTGCCAGTTCAATTCCTCACGTCCTGCAAGCGATGGTGCAACTAAGATTGAACACGGCACCTTGAGCTGAGCTGCCTCCCGGATGGCTCAGTTGGTTGGAGTGCATCCTCTCAACCACAAGGTTGCCAGTTCGACTCCCACAAGGGATGGTGGGCTGCACCCCCTGCAACAAGCAACAGCAACTGGACCTGGAGCTGAGCTGCGCCCTCCGCAACTAAGACTGAAAGAACAACTTGAAACTGAATGGCACCCTCCACAACTAAGATTGAAAGGACAACAACTTGACTTGGAAAAAAGTCCTGGAAGTACACACTGTTCCCCAATAAAGTCCTGTTCCCCTTCCCCAATAAAAATCTTTAAAAAAAGAAAGAAAAGTAGAGCTAGAAGTCAAGTTCACTGGCATGATGCTCACATACCTCGTCTGGCGCAAAGGGATAGGCAGTGACACACATAGAAAAGGATCGAAGGTGTTGCTCTGTTTCAGGCAGTGGGGACAAGTCAAGGAAGATCTGTGAGGACAAAGAATAGAAATTTAAGTTTAATTACATTTAAACAGTTTGGCAGTTGCTACTGAAAAGTTTAATATAGAATTACCATTGTAATTCTACTCCTACGTATATACTCCAGAAATTGAAAACAGGTATTCCAACAAATACCTGTACACAAACAAATGTTCACAGCAGCATCATTCACAATAGTCAAAGGGTGAAACCACCCAAATGGTCACCAATGGATGAATGGGTAAACAAAATGTAGTGTATACACACAATGGATTATTATTCAGCCATGATGTCCTGACACACGCTACAACATGGCTGAAATTCAAAAACATTATGCTATGTGAAGGAAGTCAAACACAAAAGGCCACATATTTTATAATTTCACTGATAGGAAATACCCAGAATATATTCCAAAATATAAGGGATTTCTGGATAAGAAATCCTTTATCCTAAAATGTACATTAACTTCCTTGGGAATATGGAACTGTACCCCACAAGCAGTCTATGCTTGCCCCACAAAATAGCCCGAGGGTCAGTCAGCAAGGAAACCGGAGCTGCTATCAGAACCAGGTTTTCTGACTTTGCCTGACTGTTGAACAGACAAAACAGAAAAAAAAAATAAATAAAATAAACAGGGACAAGCAAGATACCCTGACGTTTTCCGGGTGCTGCCCAAGGCGACCCTCAGGGATCTGCTCACAGAAAGTCAGTTTGCCTGGATGCAAGTTAAGAGAACAGCAACCATGATTTTAGAAACCAGACCCGAGTATTTAATGTTCAACCCCTCTCACTGCCTCTGATAAATTTCCCTGTGGGAAAACCATGGTAATGTTTTGGTAAAAAAAAAAAATGGTGTTCAGACATCAAGATCCAGCCAGCAGGGGGACCCAACGCTGTGGGGGGTCTCCTCTGCCACCCTGTTTCTCTTCCAATCCTTCTCCCATCTTCACCTATTGAGTACCTGAACATAACAGAGGCTTGAAGGATGTATTTTTGTCCTTAGGAAATTTCCAAATCCCTATTTCACATTTAAGCGAACAAATGAAAAGGAATATTTTTCTTTGACTTAATTCTTTTTTTTCTTTCTTTAAACCTACTAAAACTAAGTTAGGCTGCATTTTTCTTATAGAGTTGCATCATCTTAAACTGGAACAGGGCTCAGGGAGAGGCCTTTATATTGAGCCACGAATCTCTGTCAGGGAGCCAGAGACGTGTAGTTTGGAAAAAAACATACCAGGGTCTAATTTTATATTTAAAGAATGAAGAAAACATGATTTTCACAATAACTACAGAAAGGAAGTGAAGTACACCTGTTTCTGAAAGGATGAGAAATGAGGACAGAGTGAGTGGGACCAACAAATCAGGAAGAGAGAGGGGCAGCATCACTTTTACAGAAACCTCTGGAAGTTACTAGGCTCCAGCTATCTCACATGTTGCCTGCGAGCTGCTTTAGTCCTCGCCATCCCTTCCAGAGCATTCGCAGTTCTGTCCTATTGTCCCCCAAACACTCACAGAGCAAAGGGACAGAAAATCACCCCACTGCCCTTCAATCACCCATCTCCCTAAGGTGGTCATTCTCCCTGTCTCCTTGCTTCTGTTACCAAGCCCACCTAATCAGCGGCTACTGAACCTCAGCACTTCTCTTCGCGTTCCATCGGTTACAAACACCCAGAAATAAGACCCAGGCTTTGACACTGCACATGTCGTCACTCTGATCTCTCACTGCTGCCAAATACACATTTCACACCTCAACCCTGGCCAGCTTCACCTGCTTACTGGACAGTGGAACTGACATCTACGCCACCAGAAGCAAGATGTCGCCTCTCCAAGATCTGTTCTGAGAAAGCCTTCTAAAGCATACTCTGCTTAAAAGGGAACGCTGCCTATGATGGGGACCAGATTAGACTTTCTGTGAATAAAGCTATGAATAACACACAGAAATAAACAAATACATGCACGCCCATGCGTATGTACACGCACTCCCTCCTCTAGGCAAAACTCCAATAGAGCAACAATCTTGGTTATTAAACTTGCAGGTGTTTTAGGTTGTGGTCATAATCATATAGCAGCTAATTATTTTTCCTCTAGTCCATATCTCCAGCACCCTAATACTATTGCTCTTTCCCCGTTCCAGCCAAAGTCAAACACTCAGCCCCCTAAAAGCGGGGGAGGGAAGATGGAGGAGGGAGAAAGTCAATGAACAGGGTCCTCTCAGTTAACCCATAATACCTCTTCCGGCTTTCAATTTTATAAAGAAGGCTGATACCAGGGCAACTCTGCATTCCAGGCAAGCCCTCCCAAGTGGAGAAAAGGCTGAGGAGGGCCCCGCCGGCAGCACCACTCAGAGGCACCAGCGTGGAGCTGGCTGTCACTGACGGCTACAGAAAATCACTTCTCAGACCTCAAAAGTCCTAGCCTGACGGGCATCCCTAGCAATTATTTTTTCTTTACTATACATTATTAGGCACAAAGCAGATATTTTTAGCTGTCATCAGTACTTTTTTATTTATTTTTTTTTTAGCATGAACAACTCGCTTCTTACTCATCTTCCTATAATAATCTACCCAAAGGGCACTGGCAGTCCTTAATATCTGATTGGCTCAAATGTCAATCCCTCAGGAATCCTCTCCTGACTCGCCCTGTACCCGTCAGGCACTTTGTGATATTGTGATTTTAATAAGAAATACATATTTGCTCTCCACACCTGCTCCTGGCACAGAGCTCCCAAATCCCGTGACATTTCCTAAGTCATAAGAGCAAAAATAAAGGTGAAAGGAATATCTTTTATTATTTGTAACAAGCCCCTTACTACCACACCTGAGTGATGTTATTGAGGTGATGTTTGGAAAGTTGGTAGATAACCACAGGACGGGGCTGGTTGCCAGGGCAAACAACCATGTGATTAGAGGGTTGGAACTTTCAGCTCCCCTCCCCCACACCTCCTGAGAAAGGGCAGGGAGCTAGAGGTTGGGTTTATCACTAGTGGCCAGTTATTTAGTCAATCACACCTATGTAACGATGCCTCCATAAAAACCCTAGCAGAAGGGGTTTGGAGAGCTCCCAGGTTGATGGACACGAAGTGCTGGGAGGGTAACTTGCCCCGAGAGGACACGGAAACTCTGCTCCCCTTTCCACACCCCTTGCCCTGTGCATCTCTTCCATCTGACTGTACCTGAGTTGTATTCTTTTGTAATAAACCAGTAAACGGCTAAGTAAACTGTTTTCCTGAGTTCTGAGCTGCTCTAGCAAACTATGGAACCTGAGGAAGGGGTCATGGGAACCTCCAATTGACAGCCAGTAGGTCAGAAGCCCATGTGACAACCAGGGACTTGTAAATTGGTGTCTGGTGGGGAAACAGTCTTGCGGGACTGAGTCCTTCACCCGTGGGGTCTGATGCTATCTCCAGGTAGAGCGTGTCAGAGTTGAATTGCAGGACACTCAGTGTCTGCAGAGAATTGCAGAATTGCTTGGTATGGGGAAAACACCCACACTTCTGGTGTCAGAAGTACTGTAAGTTTGGTAGTAATAAAGAGTAGTGTAAGAAAACAAGAGTTTTTTCCTCTTTCATAGCTGTAACGTGCACTTCAAAGCACCGTCAATTTTGCCTTCAAAGCACTCACCAGACATAACTATATAAAAACCCAGGAGCCACCCGGTCTTCTCATCTCTCCCACAGCCCCTCCACCCCACACCCTTAAACTCATTAGCAAGTTCTGTTGACTGCACCCAAAACATGTTCCCCACCCGTCCACGTCTCTCCATCTCCACCACTGCCGCCAGGAGCCCAGCCACCATCGTTCACCGCTGGGACGACTGCAAGACATCAGCTGCCGCTTTGGCTTCCAGTCTTGCCTCCCTTCATTGCCCATAACCATCAGCATCACCTCTTAAATTGGTAACGAGACCACACCCTGCTTTAAATTTTGCAATGGCTTCCTGTGTCCTTTAGACTAAACCCCACACTTGGACTGGACACCTGCACCTCTCCAGTCTCACCTCCCCACCCCCCACCCCTAACTACTTGGCAATTCTGTTCCTTGAACTTGCCAAGATCATTCCCACCTCAGGCCCTTTGTCTCTGCTATTTCTTCTGCCTGGAATACCCTGTCCCCAAGTATTTGAATGGCTGACTCCTTGTCACTCAGTTCTCAGCTCAAATGTCCCCTCTGAAAAGAAGCCTTCCCTGACCACCTTATCTCAGGTTGGCTGCCTCCTCCACCTCCCAGGTTACACCTTATCACTTCATTTAACACTGTGGTAAGTCGTTTGTTGACGTGTTTTATCATCTAACACCTCCCCAGTAGAATGTGAGCTCCATGAGAACAGGCACTGGGTCTTGTTCGCAGCTCAATTCCCAGCACCTAGAAGAGAAGCTGGCACATAGTAGGCATGAATGAACTACCTAGAGAATAAATGGATATATTTAATTAATATTTCTCTCTCATGGGCAAGGAATTATTATGTTCTTCATTATAACCAGGGGACTAAGCACAATATCAGATGCTCAGATATTTGAAAGAAGAGTAAGAACAGAGTATGTGTGGACAAGAGAGGAAGAGGGCAGAGAGAATGGAGTGAGCGGAGAAGTAAGTGAATTTATTGTACAAGGACACCAATGAGTGGTACCTCGCGGCAATTACTGGCGACCCTTACCTGCTCTCGAACACGCCCTCACCTTGTACTCTCTTTTCCCTCCTTCTGTGTGTTCTTCTTTCTCCTTGATTCTTTCCCTGTCTCATTTTTGTTTCAAACAGTTGTGCTTTGGGCATCTGAAGATAGACAGATGCTCTATAAGTAGCTTTCATGGCTGAAAAGGTCAGTAGCCATGAAATCTAAGTTTCCTCTATGCATACTTTATAGCACATCACCACACCTCTCAGGAAGTAAGTGGGTCTCTCTTCATGTACAACAATGAAGTATGGGATCGTTTAGAAGAGATTTTAATTACCCAATACACTAAGCAGTCGAGAGCAGGAGTGGAGTGCCCCCTGGTCATTCTGGCTGTCTCTGCAGGGTCCTCCCCCTGCCTCCCTCCCCAGTGGGGTCGGGATGGGGAGAACTTTCTCAAGTGCTATGGATTTTCCACTCCAGTGGAAAACAGCTTTGGCATCTTTGCAAAGTGTTTCAGAGGCTATTTGGTCTTCCTTAAAAAAAAGAGAAAGAAAAAAATAATCACCTCAAAGACAGGGATCATGTCCAATTTATTTTATTGGCGATTACTGAATATAATATAAATCCTACATCAGGACAGTTTCTGGGCAATTTTAAGTGATTTCCTCCTTCCCAAACAAAGAATACAAATGCCCAAAAATTAACTGTTAATTTATTTGAAATGAATAAGAGAAAAAGAAACAAAAGAGGAGGCCCATGAAAAATACAGCAGAGCAAAGGAAAGGGAAGAGTGTCCAGAAGACTCAGAGAAAAGCACACCTTTGAAAATGATTTAATGCAACATGCGGAAGAAAAACAAGATTTTAAAAACAGTTTGATATCCATAATAGAAAACAAGAGGGCAGAGCTTCTGCACAACTGAAGTAGCAGCAGAATATCACAAGAAAAGAACAAGGTAAGATGCAAAAGCAACCAAAGAGAACGAATCACAAAGAGCACAAAAGCAGGACTTAGGCTTCTGGGCTCAAAGGTCAAACCCTGGTTCCACCAATTACTATGTGTCCTCATGAAAAGCCCACCCTCCCAGCTTGTTACTCATCTCCTGGGGCTCTTGAAAGGATTAAATTTTGGACACAGCATGTCACTTAGAGGAGGTTCTCTGTAACAAAGGCTCCCTCTAAATCCTAATCACTGTGCTTATTCCACTTCTAAGTGAGAATTTCATTCTTGTTGAAGACGTTCCCACCCATTCAATCCCATTTATCCCTGAGTTTATCAAAAGGCACACCTCCTCCGAGAAGTCTTGGATTTCTCCCCTCTCTGACCTCTCACTGCAATTAGTGCTTTCATTAAAACACCGCAATATTTCAAAATATTCTGCCTTATATGAATCTCTGAACTGTCAGATATAAAGCCTAAAGAGAACTTTTCTGAAGTCGAAGGCTGTGCGAGTGCATATTTTTCATATTCTCCAGAATGCTGGAAAATCTTGAACTCATAATAACTTGTTAAACTGGGCTCTCTAGCTATAAAGAATAAAGAGGAAAAGTCTCACCAGCTTCCCAATGACTGCCTGCTGGGCAGTTCCACCTCCACAATCTAGAGAACCATCCTCGCATCACCCCTCTCAAGGAGAGATGGAATGCCCAGAAACCAGTAAGAAGGAAAAGAAGAAATACTAAAGGTCGGAGGCCATAGGAGTGAGTGGTTAAATGGGATTTCTACTGGGGGAGAGAGAGTGTTTGTGGTTTTTGCTGTATTGTAATCTCAGGGCAAACCTGGCCATAGGAGGCTGGTTACCAGCATATACGTTCACTGAACTCATTCTTACCTATATTGTGCTTGAAAGTGGCTTTGCACAAAACTTTGACCTAGAGAAAGCTGAGCCGATGGTGACAGGAGGTTCTCAGAGGTTTTACTGGCTTCAGGCTGAAGCTGCAAAATAATGAGGAAAGGAAGCAAATTAGACACACCTCCCATCAGTCCACTGCTTCCAGACCACGGAGCCTTAGCTTCCTCCGGGGCCTACATCACCCCTTTCTGGGCTTGGACTCTGCAGAACCTGGACCTCCAATGTTGCCTGTACCATAATTCACTACTCCTTCAGTCTCTCGACTTCCCAAATTCTCTGCGAAGGAGAATGTGTTGAAAGAGCAGAACTGAAGCATGAACCTTGGTGAACACTCACACGTACTCACCCCGCCTCAACGACTGCCTCTGGATTGACTACGCTGTTCTTTATCTCCATCCTGCTGGGCCTCGTGTGTCTACATGCCTCCTGTACATGATACTTGGGTGCGCTGCCATGACTTCAAACACTTCCCACCAAATCTTCCCAACTCCTACCTACTGAACTGTTTCTATCCACATTCGCCAGTCTTCACACGACCACCATCTTTCTCAGACAAACCACTTTAGAATAACACATAAGCCTCCTTCACTCCACACATTAGTCCTATTGTAGCCTTCTCTGCATTCCCCTATGTATTAGTTTCCTGTTGCTATTGTTGCAAATTACCACAAGCTGGAGGCTTAAAACAACAGGTATGTATTCTCTCACAGTTCTTGACACCAGGCATCCAAAATCAGTATCACTAGCCCAAAAGCAAGGTATTGGCAAGGCCGCACTCCCTCTGGACACTCCTTGCCTCTTCTAACTACTGGTGGTGACAGGAATCCGTGGTTTGTGGCCACATGACTCCAGTCTTCAAGGCCAGTATCTTCAAAGATCCAGGAAAAAGGAACACACGTGAAGTGTTTGAGCTGAAGTGTATTGATGTCTTAATTTTAATTTAAGATGCATCAAAAAAATAAGACGAGGGGAAAAAAGGATAGAATGATGAATGGACAGAGGGATGGATCGGTGGATAAACATGTGATTAAAGCAATTTAAATAAATAAATAAATAAAAATAAAATAAAATAAAAAATAAAGCAATTTTAGTAAAATACAAATTACAGAATCTAGGTGGTAGGTAGGTGGTGTTCATTGTATAATTAACTCAACTTTTCCATATGTTTGAAACCTTCCATAATAAAACAGTGGGACAAATATTCAGAATGGTCACTCTTACTTGTCCTACAATTAATATTTTATTAAGCCCAAATTTGACCAGAATACAGGCTGTGCAAAGGGAAGTAGAAAACAGGGCTGGAGAGAAAGTCTGGAGCCACACTGGGTGGGGCCTTCAGTATCTTAAAGACCAGCTGGTTCAGTCAACAGCATAACACCAGGGTTAAAAGTAAGACTCTGGAGTCAGACTGTCTGGGTTCAAATCCCTGCACTGGCACTTAGCTGGTGGGGTTACTCAACCTCTGATCCAGCTAAGTAACTCACCTAATCTCTATGCTCCAAGGTTTCCCAGCCATAATAAAGGGATACTGAAGGATAATACCTATCTGATAGGGATCTTTTGAGATTAAAAGAGTTCCTATATATAAAACACTTAAACAGTAGTTACTGTGCCAGCCACTGTTCTAAGTGTTTGTCGGTGTTGTTACACAATGGGGAGTATCTGATGGGTTTTGAAACTAGTGGTAGTTACATTCACAGAGAGATGCTTTCACTTGACAGACATGCACAGGATGAAGGAAGGTAAGTCTGGAGTTAGGACACAGGTTAGGAGGCTCAAAGGCCCAGGTCCCAACAGGGTAAACTAGAGTAGGTGCTGGGAAAATGAAGAGGGAAATACTCAGACACCCTTGTGTGTATGCGGCTCATAACTGAGCACCAGGGGAGCAGGAGGAGATACACAGGACCAACTCCAAGCTTCCAGTCTGGTGCCTGGAGGACGAATGCCTGTTCCACTGACAGAAGAGTCAAAAGAAGAGGGTCAGGGAAGGGTATGCCGAGTTTGAAGCTTATCCACATCCAACAGCAAACAGACGAAGGGCTCAGAGGAAAGAGAACTTGGATGTAGGACAGACAAGGGTATTTCTGGCTGCCCAGGATTCACTCCTCTTCTTTGGTAGAGCACCCCTTTGGCAACATTGAATCCAGCCCAGGGGAGGTGGGGAAGGCTCTTCAATCAGGAGTCCTGCTATCCCTTACCAAAGGACAGGCACGACCCAAGCTACGCCAATGAGATGTTCCTGCCTTACGTGGGAATGGGAATCCTGAGCAGAGTGACCCAAAGGCTGAAAACAGTGATTCTAACAGTAGCGTCCAGGCCAGCGCAGTTCCTGCCACTGAGACGGCCCCACCCTAGAGCTGTCTGGTTCTCGGAGGTTCCAAGCCTGGTTCTTCAGCCTTCCCTTTGATCGTGCATGCTGTCCCTTCGCCTTCTCATAAGTTCCCTTCTTTGAGTCAGCTGAAGACCTCACAATGATAGAGGCTGCTTCTGTAGCACATTGGGAGCAGCAGCGGATGGGATCACCCAGGGATGGGGTATGGAAAGAGGACATCCTGAACGCGGCTGGGGTGAGAAGCCCCCGAGGGTCAGTCACAAAGCAGGGACTGTCAGATCAGACCAGGCTGGCTCTACTCTGCTAGCCAAGTGACCCTGGACATCTCTCTGAGCCTCGTTCCACATCTAAAAGGAACAGGAGTATCACAACCACCCCATGGGGCCGTCATTAAAATAAAAAATGATGTGTGTATCCTGCCTGGCACATAGTAGGTGCTTAATAAATGCTAGCTTCCTGGTCCTCTCCCCAGTCTCATCCCTTTCTTCATTCTGCAAGAGTGCCGCTTTCTGTAAGATAAACTGCCAAAAAAGATTGCTTCTGTGGTACTCTCTATAGGATAGTAAAAATATGCCCTTTTTGTGAGATGAAAACATTTGAGAATCATTACAGCTACAGCGAAGAAAGTAGTCCTTATGTTTTCTATTCCAGTTTCAATAAATCTAGCTAGATGGCTTTCATATGTTTTGAAACAGAAATAACCTCAAAAAGAAAAATTGTTCACTTACGCAAAGGGATAGTCCCTTTCCTTCTTGGAAAGGGAAAATGAAGGTTCGTGCCAAATAATCCCCACAGCCCTGCTCCTGCCCTTCAAGTGTTGGCAGCCAGACCTCCACAGGTGGCCCAATTATCTGAGAGCAAATTTCAGAAGAGCCTTTGAGCCCAGACAGAGAAAAATATCTTTTCTGGTTTCAATCAGGTCAAATTAAGAGCCAGGCAAGCTTCTCTCTGGCCAACAACCACTTCTGTTCTTGAACACGCTTGGCCCATTAAAGAAGCAGAAAGTAACCAGCATGGCCAAGAATGCTGAGTGAGAGGAAGAGGGGCCTATTGTCAGGCTGCGTGGTTGGCAGGCCCCCGCAGGTAGGGCCCTGTCAGCCATATAGGAGTCTGGATTTTGTTCTAAGTGCCACAGGGAGCCACCGGAGGGATTTAAGCAGAAGAGTGACATCAGCTTATTTCCTTTCTGAAAAGATCGCTCTGGCTACAGTGTGGACAGCATTTAGTAGTGGGGCATACTGGAAATTGGAAGACCAATTGTGGCTCTTGAAGTTGTTATGAAGAATTATTGGCAGACCTCTTGGCTTAAATAAACTCAATGTCATCTTAAAGAAAGGTTTGGGAGTGGTGCACCATAGTTGGGAGCCACCACTCTCACTGGAAGGGAGAAGTACTTTTGCCCTCCAGGGGACAGTTGGCAATATTTGGAGACATTTTTTGGCTATTAATCACAACTGGAGGTGCCACTGGCATCTACTGGGGTGCTACAAATGCTATAATGGGTGTTACATCTACTGGGGTGCTACAAATGCTACAATGCCCCCACAACAAAGAATTGCCGGGTCCCAAATGTCGAAAGTGCTAAGGTTAAGAAACCCTATTCTAGAGTTGCATTTCCTAGATGGATCCTGGCTCTCCCACTTACTTGCTATATGACTTGGGGCAAGTGACTAAACCTCTCTGTGAGCCCTGTGCCTTTTCCTGCCACTAAGGGACGAAGAAGAAGATTGAAAGGCAATTTAGAAGGCTGATGGTCCTTCCACTTTCCAGGTAGGAAGAGCTGCCTGGCACAGACAGAGAGCAAGAGGGGAAAGCAGGACAGAAGTCCTTTCCTATGAAACCAGCAGAAAGAGGCGGCACAGGTTTCCTCTCACCCCTGGTGGGGAACTGAGAAGGCACGAGACACTCATGATAAGAAAAGGGATCCAGCCTGCTGGCTTTGAAATGGACAGACTCAGGTTCAATTCTATTTCCCCCAAGTAGAAATTGAGTGACCTTGGGCAACTTACTTAACCTTTTAGGTAGGTCCAAAAGTAATTGAGGTTTTTGCAATTATTTTTACCCTTTTAAACCGCAATTACTTTTGCACCAACTTAATAAAGTCCCATTAACTATAAAATGTGAGCTATCCTTACAAATATTAAAACATGATAACTACTGAATTGATTCAACCATTCAAGAGTTTATTGAGTGTCTCCTGTGTTATCAGTAATAAATCATGAAAAACATCAAGTTAGATGCATCGCACATAAATATTCGATAAACAGTATCTTTTCTTCTTTTTTTAAATATATCCTTCTGATTTCAAAATGTGTTCTCTCTAACATTATGGAATACACAGTATAGTGGACGTGTTTATCGGCTCAGCATTCCTTTCTTTGGGGAAGCAACCCAGCCAGCACCTAAAAAAGTTCTCCTTGGCCTTATGATTGGATGGAGTTCACCCTCCCCCGCCCCAACACACACACACACACACACACACACACACACACACACACACACATGTGACCCAGGTGTGCCCAATCAGAATATGGCATTCTGCTGGCCATCTACCCAGCAATGGGCATGTGAAGCACTCTGGGACAATCACACTCTTCCCTGGGCATTTTCCTGGGATCCCAAGTATTAAAGACCATGTGAGCATTGCAGGGGACCTTGTTGCCCCCATGTGAGCAGAGCTAGTCTGAGAATGAAGCCAGAGACAAGAGATAGAGAGCCAAAGACCTGGTACCATCCTCTGAGTCCTTGGATCTAGCCTTACCTGAAGCTGGTCTAACCCTTGGACCTGCACAGTATAAAAGCCAATAAATGCCTTTTCCTTAAGTTGAGTCAAGTTAAATTGATGTCACTTGCAATTAAAAGGGCCTGAATAAAATAAACAGGAAATTACTATACATAAAAGAAAAATCACCCATAATCTCACAAGCCAGAGAAACCACCATAACCTTTGAATGGGTGGTCCACCCAGGTTCCGCTATGGTGATGTTTTTGCTTTGTTGCATTTGTGTGTTTTGTGGATGACTGGGGTGGTTCTTCTTAAAATAAGAAAATAGACTTTCAAGCCAGACCCTCTTGGACTTGAATACTGACTCTGTCCCTTCTCTAACTGTGTTGCTTTGGGAAGGTTACCCGACCTCTCTGATTCTTGGTTTACAGATATATAAAATGGAGAAAATAACCCTAGCACCACTCCATAAATGATACTTGTTACTCATACTGTGTATAACGCTCCGAGATGTGAGCCAAGGAGTACTCTGTACAAGCATTACTTCCTTTGTTTCATGCATCTGGCAACTTGCTATATTGGGCAAGAGGACTGTTTTTGCAGCTCCATCAAACTCTTAGCTTTTAGTTACATTATGTTGTTGTTTAAAATGGGTCTATTTTTATTGAGACATATATAGTTCTGTTCGCCTTTTCTTAAAGTTGCAACTTGTCATTTTAAAAGAGAAAGAAACAAAGATAAGAGCTGGCTATGTGGACAAGTTAAAAATAATGACTCAGCTTCCTAAGCCATTCATTCTTTTTCTTTTTTAATAAAAATTGTATACATTTAAGGTATATAGTATGATGATCTGATATACACATACATAGAGAGATGATTACCACCATTCAACTTATATATCCATCTCTTCACATAGTTTACCTTTTTGGTGTGTAGTGAGAACACCTGAGATCTACTCTTAGAAAATGTCCAGTATTATTAACCACAGTCGTTATGCTGTACATTAGATCTGTAGACTTAACTCATCCTACATGACTGCCACGGCCATCATCCTTTATTCCTCTAGAATGATGGGCTTCAAGTAAATAATGAAAGGAGGGGAAGATGACAGTTGCAAGACATAAAGACTTCCAAAGGGTTTTTTAATTGACTCGTGAGACGGATGGTAATAAAGTGTCCAAATGTAAAACAAACAAACAAAAAACTGCGAAAGCAGTTCTTGTAGCTGCATCTGGAACAGTTTTGAGACACAGCAAAAGGAATGCATGACTGATTGATTTCCAAAGCTTATGGTACATTTTTTAAATTACAGCAGCTTATTCATGGATGCTGTTCTAATAACTTCGCTCACTCATGGTATAACTCCCTTGCTTTCACTTTCTTAAGTGAGAGATAAAAAGATAGCATTAAAGAAGAACCCACCATCGATCTTTATTTAGCAAAGCCCATAGAGAACAGAGCTGACGTATCAATTAAATGTGGCCACTACAAATGATTGCAGTGTTTTCTTACTCCCAAAGGTTTGAAGTTCCATCAAAATCTGGGAACGCTAAGTGAGTGCACACATGTAAAGATGCACATATCCATCCTATGTCTTTAGGGGCAAAAATGGGAATTGTTACTCTGTAGGATATGTCACTGACAAAGCCATGGTAGAGTTAAAACGTCACCATCTGAAAATCATAAGCAATGGTGGTCATGGCCTCAGATGACCACACAAATGCACAGAATGTTGACAAAAATGAGATTTTTCCAATTTTAAGCCAAAAGGAAACACTATTCACTATATCACTGGGATTAGAGAAGAAGGAAACGCAGCGGGAGGAAATGCATTGTCTACAACAAACAGAGTTAAGAGAAAGAAGAGAAAAGACCAGGGAACAGCGCTGTGTATACAGGAGCCAGAATACACAGGAATCTAAGAATCTGAATTTGAAGATTCAGTTTTGAGGAGTTGGGAGGGAAGAAAAGAAAATCAAATACAGTGTGTTGTTTTGAGCGTGACCGACCTTCTCGGACCCTGGCCCTAGGTATAAGCCTTCCAAGTCCTCATGCACGCGATCCAGCAACCAGAGCAGGAACTCCAGGGCGTCATGCTGGGAATTGCCTTGGAACTGAGAGCCGTACTTGGAAACAGCATTCTGAAAAGAAAACCAGAGGGTCAATTCAGCCCTTCCAATAACCAAATAAGGGCCTATAAGCTCCAGGTCTACCAGTGGTCACTCTTCAGCCCAGACCTGGGATGACAACACAGAAACAGTATGGAGTGAGAAATGGTCTTTCCTGCTAATGCCTGCCCTTTTGGGGCAGTGTCCCAGATGCTACAAGGGTTTTCTGTATAGGTGAAGGTATCTTTTTATCCAGAAAGACTACTGATGTCTGTTCTGGCCTTTGAAAACCCATAGGGTTGTCTCTGTTGAATATTTTGATTCTGTTGACCATCCATCCTCCCTGAAGCTCTTGTCCCTTGATTGCTCAGGCACATGCTCCCTGGCCCCCTTCCTTCCATCTATTTCCACACCGTTTGCCTCTGTTCATCCCGCAGCGGAGGCAGCTTCTTGCCTTACCCTCCCCCTCAGTGATTTCATTCACTCCCACAGCATCAACTCTCTCTCTTTGCAAATGACCACCCGGCGTGGTGAAGCGGACTTCCTTAACCACCAGGCATGACGCTCCTTCATGGACTCTTCTACTGTGTGTGAAACCCAAGTGCAAACTTCGCTTTCTGTGGTTAGACCACAAAATGTTTGATCATTTTCAACCTTCATTCTTTTAATAAATATTCACTGAGTGCCTACCGCGTGCCAGGCACCATTCTCCAGATTGAGGACACAACAGTGAACAACACAAACAGGACTCCCTGCCCTCCAGACACTTAGATTCCCTGCGCCTCCCGCACGGTCCTGTTCAATTGTGTAACAACTTTTGTCATTTTCTGTATAAATGCGTATTGCAGCTTTTTAAAAGTTATGTCAAAAGGCACTATATATATACACATACTTTTGAAAAGGAATTCAAAAGACAGGAATGAAGAGTCTTCCTTGTACTTGGCCCCTATCCCTGTAGACCCCTCCCCAGAGACAGGTCAACTGTCAGTTTCTTAAGCATCTTTCCAGGGACTTTTTTTTTAAATTCATGTGCAAGCATGAGCATCTGCGTGTAAGTGAATCCCCTTGTCTGTGTGTGTGCACAGTACATATGGTTGTTTATGCCACCCTGAGACTGCAGAGCCAGGCATCAGGCCTCGTGGCACCCAGGCCAATTCTCCGCTCACGCCCGCCAAAGGGAGCAGTCTGAGCAAGGAGGCGGACCCAGGCGGCCTCACCACTGCCAATCAAACCCGATGGCCTGGGCTTTATTCTTTTCCTTTCGTTTACTCTTCTCTTGGAATTTAAAGGAAACTTCAGGATGAGATGAAGCAAAATCCAGGATTTAATTAATTGAAATGCTAGTTCTGAGTCTACCATGTTTCCCCGAAAATAAGACAGGATCTTATATTAATTTTTGCTCCAAAAGATGCAATGTCAGGACGAATGTCATCCTGAAATCATGCTAGGGTTTATTTTCTGGTTGGGTCTTATTTTTGGGGAAACACGGTATGTTTTAATCACACTTGTCTGGTTCACTGGAGGGTCTAGTTCTCCCAGGCTTCTCTGCACGTAGTAAGACTGCCAGATTTAGTGAACAAAATGAATAAGCAATAAACAATGAGCAACGTTCATAGTACAAGTTTGTCCCATGCAATATCTCGGATACATTTATACTAGAAAGTTGTTGTTTATCTGAAATTCAAATTTAACTGGGCATCATGTATTTTACCTGACCACCCTACTCCCCAGGTACCCTAAAACCTCTATCCTTAGTACCAATATTCGTTCCTGGCAGAGCAGCCAGCCCCACCAAAGTGAAATCTCGAAAATCAGCTCTTCCTCTTAAGGTCAGTTTCCCCCTTCAGATTCTCTCTCACACCCACTTCAGTCAGTTGCCAAGCATTCTGGATTCTGCCCCGCCCCTTCAGGAGAGTTCCATTCCCACTGCTGCGTCTGAAGTACTGCTACCCAGATGACAATACCTGCCCATAAAGGAGCCCAGCCCTGACAATCTGCCCCTGCCAGCCCACTGCCTGCATGGCAGGACAGACTCATTTTCCTACAGCCCCAGTGGATAACGCCACGCCCCTACTCCAAACTCTTCCTGATTTAACTCACTCCCTAACAGTCCAAACCCCTTCTCCGGTCTGGCCCATCCAGGTATCTCACCACTTTTCTCATGTGTTTCAAAGCTCCAGCCACTCAGGTGGCCCCAAACATACTTCCCTACTTCAAAAATCTATATATACCTTTATTGTTTCTTCCTTCCGAGTGACCATTCCTCTCCTGTTAATCATGCTAATCCTTCAAGACTGACACGCTTTTCATGGCAGCCTGGCTACACAACCTTTCCAGAAAGAATTTGACACCTTCAAGCTGATAGACAAAACAGGGCCTTAAAAATGTCCTTGGATATAAACAGTACAGTTGACGCTTGAACAACACAAGTTGGAATTGCACCGGTCCACTTATACACAAATTTTTAAAAATAAATACTGTTAGTGTATTTTCTCTCATGATTTTCTTTTCTCTAGCTTACTTGATTGTAAGAATACAGTATATAATACATATAACACAAAATATGTGTTAATGGACAGTTTGTGTTACCGGTGGTTTCTGGTCCACAGGAGGCTATTAATAGTTAAGATTTGGGGGTGTCAAAAGTTATACTCAATTTCTGGCTGCACAGGGTTGGGGGGAGTGTCAGTGCCCCTAACCCCAGCATTGTTCAAGGGTTAACTGTAATTGGGGGATTTAGATTAAGGAATGAGAGATACAAGCAAAGCTATTTCTAAGTATCAAAATTATCAGGGAAAAACTTGTGGCACATTCATATTAGATGGCCTTAAAAATTATGCTTGAGGAAATACTAACGAGAAAAGAAGTGATCCTGTCATTGAAAAAAATGCAAACATATCTATCTGAGATTGTTTTGTATATATTTGTAGATAGACAAAGACCAGAAAATATAAGGCAAAATATTAATAAATGGTTATCATAGAAGGATAGGACCATAGGTGGTTTATTTCATTCTCATTTGTACATTGCAAAAAAATTTTTTTTATAGTGAATATTGTTCTTTATTGGTCTTTTTCCAATTGTAACAGTATCTGGCAGGTGTTTTCCAGAAGATTTTTTATAATGTAACCTATCGATTCCTACAGAGGACATTCCCATAGAAAGTCTATTGAAATGTGACTAGAAATGCATTAAAGCTAAATTTTAACTTGGGAGGCAAATGCGGAAATATTTGGTATTTCTACCCTACAACATAGCATCACTCCATCCATGTGTGTGTCTTCTCTCAAACACTTATAATTTTTAACATATTTCTTATTAAAATTATTCCTAGTTATTTCATACTTCTGGTTGTTTTCACGAATGAAATCTAATTTTTATAGTGTTCTAAATGACTATTGCTTTTTCTTTTTATCTTGTATCTGACCTCATTAGTGATAGTGATAATTATAAAATATGGATTTCTAGGGCTATTTGGTAATTTTCTTTCTGTTCAATATTTTTGACTCCATTTCCATTTTATGTCTTACTGTTTTGTCAAGAACTGCCAAAACATAAGTGTGATGAAAGCATCCTGTGTTTTAAAAAGCAATTCCTCTAGTACGTCACTTGAGGCATACTCTGTGCCTAAAATCATAGGTGTAAAATGGATCTTTAAGCACGTAAGCTAAGATAAATCCTAGACGGCTGAAATCCTTAATGTAACCATAGAAAAACTAGAAACACATAAAATAGAATATTTATCAACGGTGTAATACAAATAAATCTAAAACTTCCAGTATTGAGATAGGGAGAGAAGAAAGTTTGGAGAAAACATTTGCAGGAAATACAACAAGGATTGAAGAACTTATAGAAACAAGTAAAAATAACATTAAGACGAAGGCAGATTGGATAGACAAATGACATAAGTAGACGATTCCAAGAGCAGTCTTACAACTAGCAAGAAGTGTGGAAAAATCCTATACCTCCTAATCAAAAAAATAACAGAAATCATAAAAACAAAGTAAAATGATGTTTTTCAGGGCCCGAGGAGTGGGGGAATGGCACAGGTGTTTAAAGGAACAAACATGCAACTCATAAATAAATAAGACTTGGAGACCTAACACACAGTACAAAACTGTATTATAAACATTAAACTTCCTAAGAGACTAGATTTTAATTGCTCCTAACCCTAGAAGAAATGATAATTATGTGACAGGATAGAGATGGTAGCTAACACTCCTATGGCCATCATATTGTAACATAAATGTATCAATGCACAGTATGTACATTGTATGATGTACAGTAATCCCCCCTTATCCTCGTTTTTGCTTTGCACACTTTCAGTTACATGAAGTCAACCAAGGTCCGAAAACATTAAATGGAAAATTCCAGAAATGAACAATTCATAACTTTTAAATTGTGCTCCGTTCTGAGTAGCACGATGAAATCTCACACTGTCCCACTCCATCTTGCCCAGGATGTGAATCATCCCTTTGTCCAGTGTCTCCAAGCTGCATATGCTCCCTGCCCATTAGTCACTTAGTAGCCGTCTCAGTTATCAGATCGACTGGCTCAGTTCTTGTGTTCAAGGCACCCTTATGGTAGCCTCAGGTTCTGTCACAATGCCTATGTCACTCACCTCACTTCACCTCATCACAGAGGCATCTTATCATCTTACATCATCAAGAGAAGGGTGAGTACAGTACAGTAAGATATTTTGAGAGATCACATTCACATAACTTTTATTACAGTATATTGTTAAAGTGATTCTCTTTTATTATTAGTTGCTCTTAATCGCTTAACTGTGCCTAATTTGTAAACTAAAGTTTATCAGAGGTATGCATATATATAGGAAAAAACGGTATTTACAGGGTTCAGTGCTACCTGCAGTTTCAGGTATCCACTGGGGGTCTTGGAATGTATCCCCGTGGATAAGGAGAGAACTACTATACACCTTAAACTTACACAATGTTTTATGTCAAATATAACTCTATTTTTAAAAATGGGTGTATTTCACTGAACATAATTTACAATAAAGTTGATTTAAAAACCAAAAAACAAAAATAGCAAAATATTAATCTTTGCTTTGACCATGTAATTTCACTTCAAGGAATTAAGCTTATGGAAATGAGCAGAGCTGAGGACAATGATTTAAATACAAGAATTTTCAATACAGTGTGATAACTGGAAAACTGCCTAAATGTCTCCATAGGGATTGGTTCATTTAATAAAATATTATGCAATCATTACAAATTAAATTCTGTAGACTATTTGAATGACCAGGAGAAAGTCTTATGATAATAGGTTTTTTTTAAAAAAGCAGGATATGAAATTGGAATTTTGAAATGTTTGTATGTACTTTGAAACACATCAATGTGTATGATGATTATCTCCAGAGATGGTTACCTCTAGTGGAGTTCCAGATCTTTTTTTTACATTTTTGCACTTTCCAATTTTTTTATAGTATACACATATTTAATTACATCATTAGAAAAGCAAAATATTATAGATAATATCATGAACAGGATATTTTAAATGTATGTAATCATTTGTTGTTAAAACAAAGAGTAGCCTACTGTCTGTAGGAAGCTGGGTGACTCAGGGCTCAGGAAAGGGGAGCACTGCACCCCCATCCTGGAGTGCAGGTCTGGGGATGGATAGCTCACTCCAGCGTGCTGGCACCTTCTCAATTTAACTCCCTCTGCCTGAAGCTAAAAATCCCTCCTGAGGACCAAACTCCTTTCCAAAACCTTACATGGCTTGTCCCCAACCAATTCTCCAGTCTTTCCTCCCCGCCCCAGGTTACACAGACTCTTATTAATTCTTTCAACCGTTCATTTATTCTGCCTAGCTCCTCAGCCCCACCCACCTCAGTGATTGGCACCTTCAGTCCCAAGGCCTGGAATGCACTTTCACATATTCCAATGTCCTTAGTTGACCCTTTCTGCTCCAAAACTCAACTCAATGATTAACCTCTCCAGGGTAACCTTCCTGCCCCTCTCCACTGTACCTCTTCCAATCAAATCACATCCTCTGGGCAGAATTACCACAGCTCCTTGTATTTTTATTTTCTAGCACTTGTCACAAACTCTAATCATGTGCCTGTGATTATTTCATTACCCTCCATCTCTCCCACTGGACTGTAAGATCCTGGGGAGCAGCCCCGGAATCAGGTTTTATACTAATCATTCATGCATTTCATGTGCCTGTTACAGTGTCTGGACACTCAAGCAATAGTTGTTGGATGAATGAATATTTATGTCTTCACCTGTAAAATTGGAGGAACTCACCTAGATTTCAATCAGCAAGGTTTAAAACCCGATTGCCCTCAAGGCTGGCTACCCAGAAAGTCCCAGGAAAACCCAGGGCACATCACCCTCATTAACATATTAACAACTCGATTACCCTTCCATTCCCCAAGGCTCACTGGGAGCTTCCAGATCCTAGGGGATTCAGAGCAGGCAGATAGGAAATCCTGGTGAGTCACAGAGGGTGATTAGTAATTTGGAAGGTTTTTTTTTTTTTCAAGCTACTCTCACCTCTCCGGTCCCTGAAGTAACTGGATGAGACAGCATCCAGCATGAGAAAAGTACAAAGATTTACCTCCCTCCCTCCTAGGTCTCTCCAGGTAAAGAAGTGTAATGACAGAATAATGAAAAGTTCCTTGGGGCCAGGCACTGTTTTAAATGCTGTACATATAACTCATTTAATCTTCACAACAAGGCTATACTGTAAAAGGTAAGGTGCCATCCTGGTCCCATTTTACAGATGAGGAAAATTGAGGCACAGCGAGTTTTGGAAACTTGCTCAAGGTCACAAAGCTCCATTGACCTTGCTCTTAACCACTATCCCATAGTGCCTCTCATATTTTAAAAGCAAATGTTGCCAAAAAGCTATATTAACGACGCCCATTTCACCCACGGATTCCTGCAGCACAGCACTTCACTAGTGGAAGCAGGAGAGAGGAAGGTGGGGCTTGGCATCCTCGTGGGTCACATGGCAAGGATAGCTTTCTCAGGCTGAAACTCAGAGCGGTCGGTGATGCTTGTGGAATGAACACTGACAGGTTCCCCCTCCCCCAAGAACAACAATCACTAGTCTATGGAAAGCTTCAGCTCTGCCCAGAGCTGTGGTTTTTAAACAGGAAGCAAGCCATGCGCATCGATTATCAGGAACTCTTGAATCCCAAACAAACGCCCCAAACAAACGCCCCGCTTTAACCCCGGGTGAAATGATACATGTAACTTCCAAAGTCTCAGGACCCTGCAGCATCCCGAATAAGTAGACCGTGATGCTGGGGAAAATGGATACAAACCCATGCTAACACGTCCTAGGGGATTTAATTTACGCTAAACAAAAGGATGCCATCTCTGATACAGCACACCCAATCAACTCAAAACAAGAGCGGTCACCCGAGGAGGAACTGGTAAATGTCATCTAAAGAAGGCCCCAGGAAAACCCTTTCCTGATGGAGCATACACTTTCCAAGAAGCGAAACCAGAAGGGCCGGAACGACGTTACTGCCGAGCGGCAACGGCGGTAGGCGGCAGGGCGCTGCCTACCTTGAACTCCGCGGAAAGTTGGGGCGTGTATTCGCGTGTCCAGAGCGCGCGCACTAGCGCCGCCAGCTGCTCGGTGACCTCCGCGTGGCCGGGCACCGCCCGGTAGCGCCCCAGCGCCAGGAACTCAGCCAGCAGGTCGGTGTTGCTGAGACACTGCACCACGGCGTTCATGAAACAGGTGTTGCCGTGGTTCTTCAAGCCCTGCGCGCCGGGGGGCCGCGCCCCATCGCCCGCGGGAAGCTGGGGCTGGGATCCGGGCGGGCGCTCCTCCCCGGGGCTCCCGGGAGCGGTTGGAGCCGGGGCCCGGGAGCAGGCAAAGCCCCCCTCACCGTCGCCATCGCAGTGTCCCGGCTTGGCCCGAGGTGGCGAGTCCTCCGGGCGGGAGCGGCTGCCTAGCGCCAGCAGGAAACGGCTGAGCAGGCGGCGCAGGGAGCGGCGGCGGCGGGGCCGTGGCGCGGGCGGCTCCTCTCCTGCGGCGGCCCCCGGGCCCGGCTCCATGGCTCCCGTCGGCGCGCCTCCCGGAGCGCAGCCCCAGGACCCCGAGCAGACCAGCGGCTAACAGGCCCTTACAACCCCGGACAGGCTCCCCGGCGCAGGCTACCTGCGGGCCAGGTGTGTCCGGACCAGGCGGAGGCGGGGCCAAGGGCGGGGCCACCCCGCCCCGCGCGGGAATCCAGTCGCAGGTTCCGCCTCAGGGCAGCGCTGGGCCACCCACCCCGCCCCGCGGTGCGGACTGGAAATAAAACACTAGGAGTCGCGGAGTTCACGTTCCCCTCCCTCCCATACCTCTCATAAATTGACAGACCTGAATTTACCTGCGTCTTTCGCGCCCCCCCACCCCGGCCTTCAAGCTGTGGAAATAATAGAGGAATGATAAATTTGAAAGCGCCTAGTAGATCGCAAAGTCCTGGCTATTTCTAAAATTCTTGTAATTACGTCCAGGTGAATATGAAGAAAAGGGAAAGGAAGACTCTCCAAAGGGCAACCTCTGGCAGGGTGAGCGAAGTGCACTGGGTGCTGTGATGGGGTGGGGTGCGCTTTTGTGCACAGCTGGTTCCTCCGCGGGCTCAGGTGTGTGCGGACAGGTGGCGCCACTCCTTCCAGCCTGTCTGCGCCTTAGGGTAGGCAGAGCCTTTGCCCGGACCAGCCTTCCTGGGACTAGAACTGGAAGCCGCGTGTGATCCCGCGTGAAATAACCGAGATGGTTATGGTTCGCTTTTTTAAAGTACAGGCTAGGTTAGAGTTATTTTCCAAAAACTTGGCGAGATTTGACCATCCTCTCTTTAATCGATGGAGAAACGGGCTCAGAGGGGTTAACGCAATATACCGAGGCCACAAGACCTGTAAGCAAAGAAACCGGAACTCGACCTGGGTCTGTGGACTGCTGACCCCACAGGGTGGCCCTTTCCAACCTCCGTACAGTATAGTATTTGCTGATCAGCTTTCTGGATCTCAAAAGGTCCCCCTACTCCGTTACCTCCTCTGCTTAACGCAAAATCCTTGCTGAATTGTTACCCAATCAGAATTGGCTTTGCCTTGCCTGGCCCTTGATTCCCTGAGTAACTGCCGGCCTCCGCTCGCTTTATCCCGTAACAGGTTTATATTAAATCAGGCAAAGTTACAAAATGAATTTCTCATCAATTTCTAGCTCAAAAAGAGATCAGTATTCATTATTACACCAATGTCCTGAAATGTTACTTATTATTTGATAAATAAGTGATCATTTGTTAAATATCTACCTTGGTATGTCAAATAGGGCCAGCAGCAAGTCACCAGATACAAAAAAAAAAAAAGGAGCATTAGTTAAGGATAAAGAATAAGCTTAGAACAAAAGACTATACTATGCATTGGGGACTTGGTGTTTCTGGAAAATGTCATTATTGACCCCCTCCGGAAAAGAACACCCGGTTGGATTATTAATACACAAGGTCCATTCCCTTGCCCTTCTGGTGGTAAGCACAGGAAAAAGATTTTGTGGCCAACTCCAAACAAGCACCTATAAAATTTCATCCTTGATAATCACCCCAAGATCCTCAACACATTTCCTTGGAGAAAGCACCATAATTCATGTTTAACTCTCTACTCTGTCAGGAATTCTGCAGGAACTTTACTACATTATTTCACTTAATTCTCACAGTAACCTTTTGAGCATGGTTTAAAAGCAAATTCTTGCTTTTACAAAAATTTTATTCTTGCTTTACAAAAGGGAAAATAGTGGCTCAGAGAGTTTAAAAAAAAAAAGACCTACCCATTATCTGGATTCAAAACCAAGTCTTGCCCCATGCAGCTTGACCAATGAAATGCTGATTAAGAAGGTAAGCTGGCCCTCCTTATTCTTAAAGGACGTCAGCAAAGCTATCTGTGCACATATCATGAGGAAGGACTATGAGTTTTTCAGAGTCACAGAAAGGAATTATGACAGAAAATCAACACAGGGAGTTTTTTCATAATAAACTTTTAATTAACAGGCGTGGACAAATTATTCTTGAACATATTTCAATTTTAATATATAATGTAAGAATGTAGAATGCATTCTATCAAGGAAAGGAGAAACTTACAAATAAAATATTTTGACTAAAGAACAAAAACACAAATGTAAGAAATCAAAACCAACTTTGGAGTTATCTGAGCTCAGCCTTCTGCAGAACTGTGCAATGCCGGGAACCAGGAGTCCCCTGTTGCTTCATGAGGCAAATGGGTACTTCCACCTCAAAATGGCTCCATCTGCACTTACACTAATGATGTACTGATTTCCCGGACTTATCCGGATATGCATGATGTTGCCACTGTGCCCAATCCCAACGTGAGTCACTTCACCCTCGTTATAATCCCAAACTTTGACCAGATGGTCATCTCCACCTGAAAAAGACATTTATATGGCATTGCTGTAACAGAATAAACAGCTCTGATTTCAAATAACTGGATCATTTTCAACCCATCCCCCATGTGCTAACTTAAAGGAAGAAAATACGTTTGTATAATAACACTTTTCCTTGATTATAAAAGTCTAGATCTGTTATAGAAAATTCGGGGGGAAAATACAAAGAGGTGACATCACCCTTGATCCCACCACCCCAAAATAACCACTAGTAACATCTTGGTTTAGTTCCTGCCAGTGTTTTTTTCATAAGTGTACAGGTATACATGTATATCTGTGTATGTGATTGTGATCACACCATGTCTGGTTTTATACCTTGTTTTCAGTAAAAGTAGTTGTGAGACTAATTCATTGGGGGCATCTATTTGTTAATATCCTGAAGAATCAAAGAGACTGGCAGGAAGTGATATTGATGTTGTTCCAACAGGCATGTTGTGTGGTAAATGCCCCCTGGAAATGCTGATTTAAAAGCCTGGCATTTTAGGGTGGCCGGTTAGCTCAGCTGGTTAGAGCGTGGTGATAATAACACCAAGGTTGCCAGTTCGATCCCCATGTGGGCCACTGTGAGCTGTGCCCGCCTTAAAAAAATAAAAAATTAAAAAATAAAAGCCTGGCATTTTAGACGTCAACAGGAAATAACAGAGCAAGACATGCTGGACAGCCCAAGCCATTTAAGGCTCATTTGTATCATTGAAGCCTACCACAAAAAAGCCAGCAATGGGGCCGGCCCGGTGGCTCAGGCGGTTAGAGCTCCATGCTCCTAACTCTGAAGGCTGCCGGTTTGATTCCCACATGGGCCAGTGGGCTCTCAACCACAAGGTTGCCAGTTCAATTCCTCGAGTCCCGCAAGGGATGGTGGGCTCTGCCCCCTGCAACTAAGATTGAACACGGCACCTTGAGCTGAGCTGCCGCTGAGCTCCCAGATGGCTCAGTTGGTTGGAGCGCGTCCTCTCAAGGTTGCTGGTTCGACTCCCGCAAGGGTTGGTGGGCTGTGCCCCCTGCAACTAGCAACGGCAACTGGACCTGGAGCTGAGCTGCACCCTCCACAACTAAGACTGAAAGGACAACTTGAAGCTGAACAGAACCCTCCACAACTAAGATTGAAAGGACAACAACTTGACTTGGAAAAAAGTCCTGAAGAACACACTGTTCCCCCAATAAAGTCCTGGTCCCCTTCCCCAATAAAATCTTAAAAAAAAAAAAAAAAAAAAAAAACCAGCAATGTAAGGCTTAGCTTTTCTTTGTGCCCCAAAGGCTCCTGGGCAAATGTTTCCTCTCATTGAAATACGACTTCTGGATTTTACTTTCCCAGCCACACTGGCTGAGTGCTCAGGCCTGAATCAAAACACATTGCCCTTTAGACTGTTCTGTGGTCCCTTCCAGTTGCCTCCCGCCTGGGAGTTCCATGTTCCTATGTAAATAAGTCGGGCTTGGCTTTCTGTTCCAATCCCAGGACTAACCTGTAACAAAGTACACTCCTTCCAGTGTGATATCCATACCGTTGATTGACCCCGACAAGGAACCTTCCAACTCTCTGATTACCGACCCATCAAACACTTCCCAGTAAGCAATCTGGAATTCAGGAGAGAAGCATTAGGCAGGATCTAGCTCAGTGGAATCATCCACACACATGCTAACAGAAGATGGTTCGACTTTATATAGAAGGTAGTAAAAATGCATCGTGGGGTGATACATCGGCTGAAATTATAAATAGGCTAAAACAGGGGGTGGAGAAACCATTTTAATATTTTTAGTATTGGCTTTTAAATTTGCATTCTATTTAAAGAGCTGTTGATATGCTGGTAAACCCAAACTGTGACAGAAAGTGCTTTTGATGAGATAAAGCAGATTGAGTCTGAAGCAAGCTGTAAAAGAAAAAGGAAACAGCCACACGGCATCCGCTTTCCCCACTTCTGTCCTTGGAGCAGGCCAGTGGAGCTTCAGACCCGGTGGGAGGTTGAAGCATTTCCTTCCTTCAGCTTGGGGAAAGAGCAGTCCGGAAAGTTCTGGAGACTGGGCCTTACAAAGTCACGGGCCAGCCCTTCCTGTTCTTCACCCCACCCTTATCCCCAACCTTCTCTTCTGCCTCAAAGCAATAAAGCATTCTACAGGGTGGAGTTTGCAAGCAAATTGATAAGATCGGTCCCCTCCTGGGGAGGGACACTAGGTTAGGGGTGGAGTGGGGGAAGACCGGAGCTCAAGAAGGGAGATTTTTCTCTGAGTATACGACTTTTATGCTTTTTGAACTTTGAAACTTAAAAGTATACAGCCTACTCAAAAATACAATTTCTTTCTAAACAAAGAGTACTTGACCAGGAATCAGGAATATGAACTTGGGCATACATTTCGCCCCTTTCTCTCGATTTCATGTTGATGGAAACTTGCTGTGTTCCAGTCATTATGCCAGGAATCTGTATTCCTCTGAATGTAGCTAGAAATTGTGTATACTATTAAATATATACAGAGGGTGCCAAAAAATGTATACACATTTTAAGAAAGGAAAAACCTGTATTAAAATTACACTGATGAGCACCACTTTGAGCACCTTTTGTAATTGCAGAAGTCAAAGGTGACTTGTATTTATCTTTTGTTATCGGTATATATTAAGTATTAGAATTTTAATACAGGTTTTTCCTTTCTTAAAATGTGTATACATATTTTTGGCACCCTCTATGTGTGTGTGTGTGTGTGTGTGTATAATTTCTATTGATGCTTGATTGCTTTAATATAAAGTTCTGTTTTCATAGTGAAAATGTAGAGGACTATAAAAGCACAGCAATAATTTTATTTCTCAGTAAGTACACCCATAAAAGCAGTTTGTGCTTGACTACACGCTTTCTTGGCCTAAGAAGTCAAAGTCTCTCCTGGGCAGACTTATCAAGCCTCAGGCTTTCCTGAATATCCTCTGCTTGGGATGGTCTTCCCAGAGATGTCAGCATGGTGAGGTCCTTTTGTCACTCGGGTCTCAGTTCAAACGTTATCTCCTTAAGGAGGTCTTCACTGACCATCCTAGCTTTCTTCCCCAAGCCAGTATTATATAACCTGTTCTATTTTCTTTTCAGCTCTTTCACCACCTCATATCATTTTGGTCACATTACTCATTGTTCATTCATATATTTCTTTACATGTGTACTGTCCAATTCCATCCCCTCCCGCCCATAATAAATACATAAAATAAGTAAGCTCCATGACAGCAAGGACACTATCATGTCCCCAGTACTTAGAAGAGTTTTACAGATTTATGATTTATGGTTTAAACATTCTGATAAAAGTCTAATAAGAGCGAAATAGACTGTTTCAAGTCTCACAAACTGAAACCTAAAATATAGCAGCTGTCACACTAATGTAGAAACTCTATGAACCATATACAAAGCATTTATAGTGATGTTGTGGTTAACTCCCTACTATCCATTCTAAGAGGAAGCCCTCTTAGACCATAGGTCAAACAGGGGGTTGGGGGCTGCACAGGCCGAAGCCAGTTTGGGCCAATGAAGCACAAAGAAACTAACAAGGCCAATGTACAGAGACTGGAGTTGAGGCAGACCCAACAACATTCTACCTGTGTCAGGCAAATCCTAGTTGGATGGGGCAGTATTTCTTGGCTTTTTATGCCAAAGTGTCTTTGGGCAGTAGTCCTCAATCACCTGGGAAGCTTAAACAGGAAAAAGCTCCACTCCTAGATTCTTATTTGGGGTGGTGGGAGGTGGGGGGGGGGGCTTGGAGGGGCACTTTGAGTATGTTTCCTACAATATTTTTATACTTTTAACTCATCAATTGTTTCTGTAGCTAGTCTGAATTAGAGCAAATCCGTTAGCTGGATGTGCAGGTAATTGGGCTGATCTGATATGGCTGGCGGGGTGGGTGATACCTTAGTGTCCTGGCCCCGCCATGGCCTCTCTCCTAAAGCCTATTGTTTGCTCCAAGGGGAAACATTCCCCTTGGACCAATCTCCACCCATGGACATGAACTCTCCACCTTAAGAGATTTTTAACACATCGATGAAGTAGAGTGCTAAGCGATGAGGAGCTCTAGTGACAATCGGTTTGAATTTAGTCAAAGTGACAGCTGATTTGGGCACAGCCAACTCCTTTCCAGCCTCAGAAATTTCCTAAAAATAAAAACGAATGTGTACTGAGTACCTACTATGTGCAGGCACCCTGCTATTAGCATTATACACGAGCACGCCTTTAATCTTCACAGCAACTCTGTGAGGTCAGTGGTATCATCATTCCATTCTACAGATGAGGAAGGGATGGCACCAGAGGGTTACATGGCATTTCCAAAGTCACACTGATCAATAGCAAAACCGTCATCTGAACTGGCATGACTCCAGAACCTGCACCCTCAGCCACATCACTTCACTGCTTTTCTCTTGTACCAAAAAGATCTTGAAAAAAATAAAAATTAGAAAAAAAAAGATCTTGACTCTTGCCAACAGTACTCACCTTTCTGTCTGTCCCACAGGTGATGATCTGGAACTCTTCAGGGTGATAACAAACACACTGGAATAAGGTGTTCGCCAGGATCATCTGGTTCCTTCTAAGATGTCTGAAAAACAGATTCAGAAGCTTGAAACTTGACTTTCTGTTCCCTAGAAAAGTTATTTAGTGTGCAAACTGGATTTGGGACAAGCTTGGATTGGGGTTGGTTTATTTATCCCAGGCAGACTTCCTCTTACTCTGCCTACTCCATTTGCATTCTCACAGAGCACCTATGGTGCAGTCAGAAGATACTGGATGGGGCCTTTCTACACGACTACACACAGGACTCAATGAAAAGCCTCAAATTCCAGGGAAAAGGAAGTAAGAGAGGCTGAACACAGAGTCAACCTGTTGTCTGCTACACAAAGTACTATATTCCGGAGGCTGCCATTTTAAAGTGAAGGTCTCTACAAGCTGAGCAGCAAAGCGCGGGGAAGGGCTTTATAAAAATTGATGGTACTGAGCCTAACCTCTAGGGATTTGGATTCAGTAGCTTGGGATGAAGCCCACATATCTGCATTTTTGAATCGGCATCTTAGTTGATTCTAATGTGCACATAGTTTGAGAAACACTGCTTTAGGTACGTATCAAAAAATGTGGAAATTAGCTTCTGCTTCCATAGATGATGCGGTTGAGCCGCCATTTCACAGGCCAGACTCTGCTGGCGAAAATAATGCTCCTTCTGCACAGTTTCTTCTCGTTATGGACATTTTCAAATATGGTATCTGAATTGACCATTTTTAAAGATTTTGGCACAAATTAACCCAATATTCCTGCTACAGAACAAGGAGGCTTTAAAATATTGAGGTGGTCACAAACCATTCATGGAAATAAGCATAGACATGCCCTTCTAATTATAGGTTTTCCCAATGGGAAGTCCAAGTGTAAGCTAACACCTCCCACAAGTGGGGTCCTTGGACTAGCAGCCCCAGGGGCATTACAAATGCAGCATCCCAGATACCACTCTAGATCTACTGAATTGAAATCTAGATTAGTACAAGATCCCCAGGTGAGTTGTATGCACATCAAAGTTAGAAACACGCAGAGCCAGAAGACAGAAGCTTGCTTTTTAATGTATTAAATAAGAAGTGTTCTATCTTTGTCTTTAGTTCCCATTCTCTTCTCTGATCAAGAACGTTTCATATTTATATATCTATATCTATATATCTCTATCTATCTATCTATCTATCTATCTTTTTTTTTTTCCCTCTCACCTCTGTACTTAATCAAGTCTAATGTATTTATTCACACAAGCCAGGCATCTTAGGAGTGGTAGCAGGTAGCAGGGTGCTGGGCAGGGAGAAGGGTTGGGGGAATAGGGCCTAATTCTAAATAATAACACATAGCAAAAATGCTTTTAGTAAAAAAAGAAAAAGAATCAACCTTGAAAGTCCTTGAATTACTCCAACAATAAAGTTTACATGCTTTGGTCGCAGTGGTTGGAGTCAGTTAACTCTGTGGGGGTAGCAATATGCGTACAGTGTAAGAGTCCTGAGAATATGGCCAACTGAGGGAAAGGGCAACTTACGCCAACGCCACCCCCATAGCAAGCTCACTCTGGGCTTGACTAGACTGCATGGCATGACCAGGGGAACTGCCTGCATTACTTATTTCCCTTCTCCAGTTTGGGAGAACACTTAGAATTGAATTAGTATAAGTTAAATCATGCTTCACCTTGTGTATCCAGAAAGTGACTTCCCTGTCTGTCCAGAAACTTCTAACATCCAGCTCTTCCTGGAAACTAACACCCTTTCTACCAGTGTCTGTAAACCCCAAGCAGTCATGGAGATGAATAGCTTCTGATGAACTTCCCTGACTGTTGCCTTAAGTAGGATTTCCACCTTTCATTTGAATCTTCTCTCAAGTTCAATAAAATGCTAGCATTGTTGGGTCTGTAAGTGCCACTTCATCCTCCCCATCACAGGTACCTACACAAGGTCCCAAATGATGCAAGTGCCATCTGTGCTGGCTGTGACACACTCCTTGTTGTTCTTCTTCACCCGAATGCAGGACACAGAAGACTTATGCTCCTTCAGGGCCTCCTCCAGCTTCTGGGTCTGGCAGCCTATCTGCCACACTCTCACCTGAAAGCCACAGAGCACAGGCTCTCAATACAGGCTGGGACTTCCAACGAGATAAAAAAAATTCCAAAACCTTTTTCACCTCTGCTCTGTTTGACTTTTTGTTTGTTTTAATTTCCCCTGTTCGCCTCTCAGTTCAGTGGGGGTGGGAATGCTAAGTTGTAGACCAGGAATATTCTTCCATGGAGCCGGAAAAATGATCCCAAACGTCATGCACCTACTTCTACTTTCAGGGCTGAGAAACGTGTCAGATGCCTGCTACTAAAACCAAAAATGCAAGGGCTGCTGCTAACCCAAGTGAAATATGTCCACTCACTTCTGCTGAGCATTGCTCTCAAATTTCCAGTGCCATCAGGAAATCTCTTAGGTACTCAGAGCCATATTTAAACTTTCACATCAGCTGCTCAATTTTAATAATTTAAAAAATCAGTGGGTCTCAACCCCATCAAGACCAATACCCACTTTCCGTAAAAATATTTTCTAATACACTTTTGCTACCCTGAAATGAAATTCATAGGTAATACAACTACCTACGCACAAAATTTCAAAACTGTCAAAATGACGCTCTCACTGTAATAAAAATGGTAAGCAAAAAGAAAGCAATTTAGTATGTCCTGTAATGGATAAATGCTCTGTCACCACTATACTAGAAAACATAATAATGTAGTCAGATGCATATACCTTCTTATAATGAATATGTTGGACTTATTAAAATAAGAAAAGCAGAAATTATTTTGTATAAGTAATATAAGACAATGAAATCACCATAGTGTAGGTGAACACTAGACTAAAAACTAGTGTTAGGATAAGTAATTTATTTGTACCTGGTAAGAGGAAAATAACTTTAAATTCAGTAAGAAAAACATTCTAAAAGATTTTCTTAGTAAAGAAGATGAGGAAGCATGAGGTTATCCCAAATGAACTGGGCCATATTCACTTCTATGGTGTCCAAGTAATTCCCTACATTGTGACACAGGATGGAATAAAGACTATTGCCAAAGAAAACAAATCTCCAGTCTTGAAATCCCACTACATGTGGAGACATACAGTCGGTCTTTTTCTAAGTAGTGTGGTGTGTGTACCAGACAAACAGTCCCAGCACTGGAACCTTGGAGGCACTGGGCATTATAAGCCCTTTAGTTGTGGGATTTCAGCTGGGTTTGGGTATGCTTGGGGGGAAGGGGATAAAAGGGTGGGACTGGAGTCCTTGCAACTCAGGCAACGGCCATTGACCAATGAAAATGGAAGTATTTGAGTATTTTAGCAACTACTGTATTCATACCAGTGCACACCCACGGACCAGCAGCCCTGATCTGTAGTATTTACAAAGACCTTGAAGACTGTGTGTTTTGGAAGGAAAGGTCTGTAATAGCTGTGGGGAATGGCAGGAATGGCTGACACTGTGGAAAGATTGCTGAGCAGGGCCAAGGACAGTGAAGTTGTAATGTGTGATTTCCTTTGGAAGCTCTCATCAGCCAGGGTTCAGGCACCTGGAATGAAGGTGGTCTGGTTCAAGGCAAGTTTGGGCATCAGCAAGGTAGATGCCGCAGAAAGCTGAGGGAGCAAAAACCATGCTGAGGTGTCAGCAACAGCATGGCTGAAGGGGTGAGGGAAGGGAGTAAAGCCATGCGGGTGGTGGTAGGCAGAGAAGGTCATGGTCTCGGGCTAGACCTGTCTATAGAGCACCTGAAATGTGGCAGATCCAGAGATACTCTCCATCTCTGGGAAAATGCACACCAGGTTTTGAAGACTTAGTACAAAACAACGTAAATTACCTCATTAATAGGAGTATTGTTGTCTTCACTTTACACACAGGAAACTAAAGTACAGAGAGGTTAAAAGAACACGCCCCAGGTCGCACAGCTGGGAAGTGGTGGAAGTGAAATCTGAGCCCAAGGCGGTGTGACTGCAAAACCCAAACACTCAGCCACTAATCCGCTTGGCCCAAACTCAGCTGAAGGGAAGGCCTGGGATAGAAAAACAGCTGGGGAGAAAGGGAGGGGAGACACAAAGACGAATGTGTGCATGAAAGATGTTGTAAGCTCCTCGAAATGATGGAAGAAAAAGGTTGAGAGTAATATTTTTAAAACAATGGTCAAAATGTCTGGGTAGTTTAAAGGATTGATTCTAAAAATAGTGTCTCCTTTGAAAGATAAGATTAAAACAATTTATATAACTACGATATTTCAAGGCAAAGAACAAGTATGTATTCCAAAACTGGCAAAACACCAATTTGGATTCATACAGCTTGATTCCGTACAGAACACTGTCATGTCTGCATCTTAAATGTCCTTTCTGTGAACAAATGCACTTATATGTGGATTCTTATTATTAGAACTTTAATTTACAATGTATTTTAGGGTTTCATCAAAATGTTAATTTGGTCCTGCCTGACTCCTAGCACAGGTGAAAAAATAAAAAATCAAGTAATTGACCTCCAATGAAGCAGTTGTCCTAAATTGAGGGTTATTTTTAAAAGATTCTGCCTTCAAGAACAATACCTCCCCTTCCCCGCCGCCGCTGATGACCCTTTTACAGTCACTGGTGGTAGCGATGGCTGTCACTCCGATCCTGTGGGCATTGTTAATGACATACAGCAACCGGCCTGTCTCTGGGGTGAAGGCTCGGATTTTACCATCGTCCCACGCTGGCATGAAAGGAAAACAAAGGGTAGGCAGAATCAGTATATCATATTCTCTCTGCAGCCGGTTGCTCTCCTAAAGCATTAATGAGAGTCAGGATTAGGGAGCAGTGGGGGTCATGGAAGAAAGAGGCCAGTCCCCTACCAACTGCCAGGAATCATATCCCCCTTTCTCCCGATTCCCCAAACTGATCATACCTGGCTGAGGGACATGAGTGGCTTGAAGCTGCCTCCAGGTGCACCCCACTCCAGGAGAGAGAAGTTGGGGTGGAGAGGAAGGAGGGAGGCCAGCTTCACCTCTCCCAGGAACTGCAAAACTTTAACATTCAGCTAGCTAGTGGACATCACACCTGGGGTGTATAATTTAACATCCCCAAATAAATGTTGGCCCTCCCCCACCTTTAAGCCAGATGCTCTGTCCCCCATTCCCACTATTTTCCTCATCTCAATAAAATTTGCCCATCTATCCAGTTGCTCAAGCCAAGAACTTCAGAGTTATTCTTGATTCCTCTCTATTCCATCCACCCAACTAACCCAACATCCAATCCGTCAGCAAGTCCCATCAGCTCTACAGTTAAAAATTATCCCAAGTCTGAACACTTCCTAACCCCTCCACTGGGGTGACCCTCACCCAAGCCACTAGCATCTCTCTCTTGAATTATTATAACATCTTCTTCTCTGGACTTAGAGTCTTGCTCCCCTATAATCAATGATCTGTGCAGGATTCCGGGTGAATATCTGAGAACCATGTTAGCTCCTTGATCAAGAACTTCCAAAGCCACACCTCCTCTATACCACTCTCTGACCTCAGCCTAACCCTTTAAGCTCCGGATACACCGGTCTTCTTTCTAGTCCTCAAATACACCAAGTGATTTCCTCAAGGCCTTTATACTTGCTGTTCCCTCTGCCTGGAATGTTCTTCCCCTGTGTCTTCACATGGCTGACATCATCTTTTAAGTAGGATGCTCAAGGCAGATCCCATTTCAGCAAAGACTTGAGGAAGTGAGAGGGTGAGGGATAAGTCGTGGAGCTAGCTGGGAAAAGAACATTCCAGGCAGCCCAGAGGGCTAGAGTAAAGACCCTGCATGCAGTGTGTGTGAGGAATAGCGAAGGAGCAGTTATGGCTAGCAGGGGCAACTGGGAAGAGACACAGTCAGAGGTAAGGAGGTGGAAGTGGGAGCGGTGTGGTCACGTAGGGCCTTGTAGGCAATTGCAGGGGTTTGTCCTTTATTCTCTGAGAGTAAAAGATCTTTGAACCCTAGGAATGGCATGATCTGACTTTGACTTTAAAAAGCGATTTCTGGCTTCTGTGTTTAGAATAGACTGAGGGAGATGAATGGTAGGCAGGGGCAGAACCAGGGAGACATGGTAAGAAGCTACTAGGATAATCTAGGAGAGAGATGATGGTGGCTAAGACAAGGAACAAAGATGATGAGAAGTGATGGAAACTTGGATATACTCTGAAGAGGGGACCATTAGGGACAAATGGATGTGGGCTATAAAAGAGGAGGTAATAAGGACTTCAGTGTTTGTTAGCTTTGTGTGTGTGTAAGCTAAGAACTCCTGGTGGCCACTATGTGGTGAAAAAAACATGCCCAAGAGAGAGGCCAACATGTAGGAAACAAAGCCAAGAAAAGAGAGGCTCGATTAGAAGCAAGGAGGCAGGGCACAGTGGGAGGCTGCTCCAGATCATCTACATGGAGAGACTAGTGTTTAATGAGAATGACAAGACCCACAGCCACAGCCAGAGCCAGAAGCCGAACGACGTCAGCGTTACCTGAAATGATGCTCTTGCCGTCTCTCATGAAGTCAATGCTGTGGCAGGTCATGTTGTGGACAGTGATCCGCAGCAGCTCCCTGTTGGACAGCGTGTGCCACACTCTAATATCCTCCTTGGCACAGGTGGCAAATAGCTCAGCAGTGCCACTGAAAAGAAGCCCCCACAAGAATAAGAGATGCAACCATAAAAGATGCAGTATTTCTTAGATGCATGTTTGACACTAAAATGTGTTTCATGAGGATATAGGGAAGGATGTCTTTTAGGCACCAATTATCTCGAGGCTTGATGGTCTTCTAGATTGCTTGTGTAAAATGGCACTGGATGCCCACAAATCATCTGTGAACAATCTTTTACAGTCCTTTCCTTTGAGGAAGGGTTGGGGCAAAGTTGCTCAAAAAAGAAAATGTCAATGTAAAAGTCTTTCAATAGCGTGGTAGACTGGAGGATAACAAGCAACATTTCCTGAAATAAAGTACATCTGTGAAATATTTATTTAAAAGAGGCTAAATAAAACTTTTCTTGTAAAGTAGATAATCATTAAAATTTCAAAGAAGAAAATGACAAGGCTGCTAGAATTCATGTTTGCCGATACCCAGAATGCTTCTTTGCTTAGTTATGAGAAAATATGAGATTGTGGACAAGGAAGAGCATCCCAGACTAATTGGCCTGTCAGGTTTTTTTTTTTTTTTTTCAAGAACAACTTGTAAATAGGATGAAAAATACCAAGTTGTCAAAAAATTACAGATTATTCCAATTTGGATATGAAAAGGAGTAATACTAGGGTACAATAAAAACCACTTGCTTGGGGCCGGCCCAGTGGCTCAGGCTGTTAGAGCTCCATGCTCCTAACTCCGAAGGCTGCCAGTTCGATTCCCACATGGGCCAGTGGGCTCTCAACCACAAGGTTGCCAGTTCAATTCCTCGCGTCCTGCAAGCGATGGTGCAACTAAGATTGAACACGGCACCTTGAGCTGAGCTGCTGCTGAGCTCTCAGATGGCTCAGTTGGTTGGAGCACATCCTCTCAACCACAAGGTTGCTGGTTTGACTCCCACAAGGGATGGTGGGCTGCGCCCCCTGCAACTAGCAACAGCAACTGGACCTGGAGCTGAGCTGCACCCTCCACAACAAAGATTGAAAGGACAATAACTTGACTTGGAAAAAAGTCCTGGAAGTACACACTGTTCCCCAATAAAGTCCTGTTCCCCTTCCCCAATAAAAAAAAAAACGAAAAAAACACACCACCTGCTTTATCAGTATGAATTTCTAGCTACAGTCTGTGTGTAGACTGGGCTAAGTTTTATATTTAAATACCTCTCAAAAACTTTCTACATATCATTTCTCTTACTTTTAAGATCTACTCACTTTTGAATTGATAAAAAAATAAGTGGATATTTTCCACATATTTAGCTTTGGGACTCAGAGTAAAATTATAATGCTGAACTAGTTACTTCGAAAGAGTAAGTGCTAAACAGGACAGCAGATGAGATGGAGCTCCTTGGCAGGCAGTCCTGATTGACAGAGATCAAATCAAGCCCATCTTAAAATAATAATATTTAACATAAGAGAAGTTTTACTTGGATACGGCCTTCAGTGACTAAGCTCCTCCCTTGGGGAAAGTGAGCTCTTAAAGAGGTATATAGAGCCCTCATGAAAATCAAATATCATAGAATGAATACACCCAGAGAACTTTCCAAACTCTCCCTACCCTTGACAGTCCACTTACTCAAGAGTCACGTCTAGTCCACAATGAGCCATTCTAGTAGTAGATTGTCTTTAATTTAGAATCTGAAAGATTAAGTTCCAGAAAAAAACAAACTGATTGGATCAAGATGGTGCACTAGGCCCATATGCTTCCTCCCTCCCATCTAAAATCCCATGAAAGTGATATAGAGATAGAGATGATAAAAACAGAGATAGATATAGGTATTTAGAGATACATTTTTTTTCTTAACAATACAGGAAAGAGAAAAGATTATCATTAAATAGGCCAGAAACATTGATGATAAACAGTTATCGGCCAGATAAAATCTGTAGAGAAACAAAACTAAGAGAATTCATCATCAGAGACCTATATTTCAAAAAAAAAAAAAAAGAAAGAAAGAAGAAAAAAAAAAAGCTAAACAAAGTTCTATAGGCTGAAAGGAAATTACACCAGATGGCAACTGAGATATTTAAGAAAGAATGAAGAGCATCAGAAATGCTCAACTATGTGGGTAAGCACAGAGGTTTATCTTTTTCTTTTCTTCTCTTAAATTCTTGAAAAGATTTATGACTGCTTAAAGCAAAAGTTATAATATGAAACTGATGGGTTTATGACAGAAATAGGTATACATGAAAACAATTGCACTAAGGATAAGAGTGTGTTTAAGGGAAATATACTGTTGCAAAATTCCTATACTGTATTTTACTTAAAGTAATTCAATATTAATTCTAGGCAGACTCTTATATGTTAAATATTCATACTGTCATCCTTAGAGCAACCACCAAAAAATTCATGCAAAGATACATAGCTAGAAAGCCAATAGAGCAATTAAAATATAATGCTAACAACATTCGATTAAAACAAAAGGTGGCAGGAAAGAACTAATAGAACAACAGATGAGATAAAAGAAAACAATAACAAAATCAAAGATTTAATACAACTGGAGCGGCCAGTTAGCTCAGTTGGTTAGAGCGCGATGCTCTTAACAAGGTTTCATTCCCACATGGGCCACTGTGAGGTGCGTCCTCCACAACTAGATTGAAACAACCACTTAATTTGGAGCTGATGGGTCCTGGAAAAACACACTTAAAAATAATAAAAGTTAAAAAAAAAAACCCAAAACTTAAAAAAAAAACCCATATAATTGGAGAATCCGTATTTTTGTCAGGAGCAGCCTGCTCGCCATGTCAGTGTCACTTTGGCGGTCGTGCACTAAGTTCGTGTGACTTGTGTCTACTCAGCCCTGCACCTGGCCTGCGTGTGTCAGCACGTGACTTGCGTGAAGTTTCTTCTGTAGTCTGGGCTGAGGGACTCTCCAGACTTCACGGGCATCCTGGCTCAGCAGCTCACACGGAGCACAGACATCCTTCAGTGCTTTGGCTGCAGTGTGAAGATGCAAGGGTGTTTCTGAACAAAGGCAGTGAAACACCTGGTGACTTATGTCCTGCTGCTTGAGTCGCCACCAGGTCCAGTGAGATGATGGCTAGCCCTCTGTCCCCACTCCCCACCTCGCACTCTCCCCTCCAGCTGAGGACTCCCAGGGGACGTGGTAACTGGCTTCCAGGTGGGAGGACAGGCACCCTGGGCTCTTGAGCACACTCAGAATCTCCTTAACCTGCATCTCACCCTTTGCACCCTGCAAGTGGACTTACAGGATCTTTGTGCATCAGTGTCTGGGCTCCTAGAGAAGCATGTGGCGTGCATGAATGTAATACAGTACATGTACTTGTATGTATGTATTTGTATGTATATGTGAGATAGATGTTTTATAGTAAATATTATGTGGTGAGGCAATGATCATGTTAAAAATATAAGAATTTGCTATTAGCTTGAGACATAAATCATAATTGGCCTATTTACTTTTTCTTTCATAGGCATTTCTTGGCCATTACAATGGTTTAGATTTTGGTTTTGTAGCCAGGAAATAAGTGCTTATAATCTGTTTTATTTATACAGACATTCATAAGGAATTAATTATAAATTCTATATTCTAAGCACTGCTGGTTAAGCTATGTTTTGATCCTGAAGTGATTATTTTTTTTTTATTAGACAAGTTCTGTATTGGCTCCCTTTATGTAATAAATACACATAAAAATGTAAAAATAAAATTTAATATAACTATATCAAAAATTACATTAAATATAAATGGACTAAATATTTCAAATAAAAAATAGAGGTTATTAGATTGGCTAGAAAAGCAAGGAAATTGTATGTTGTTTCAAGAGATACACTTTAAATATAAAGATACAATATATTGAAAAAAATATTGACAATAAAAAGATTTTTTTAAAAGATATATCTTACAAAGAGTAAGAAAGTTGGAATGAGTATATTACTATACAAAGAGATTTCAAATCAAAGAGAATTATTAGAGACAAAGAGAGACACTTAATGATAAAAATGTCAATAAATCAGAAGATATGACCATACACACACACACACACACACACACACACACGCACAGAGGGTGCCAAAAAAAGTACATACATTTTAAGAAAGGAAAAACCTGTATTAAAATTGTAATACTCAATATATACCAATAACAAAAGATGAATACAAGTCATGTTTATACATTGTTTTTGGCACCCCCAATATATATATAAAACAGAGCTTCAAACATATATGAGGCAGACTAACAAAAATTAAGGAAGACATTTATATTCATTGCATGAAATTTTGACACCCTTCTCTCAGTAACTGAAACAAGTAGATAAAAAATTACTAAGCATAAGAAGATCTGTATGACATTAACAACACATGGACACATAAAAAATGCGTCCATAGAGAAATAAAAAACCTACAAAGTACATAATGAATTATTCCATTTCTATAAATTTCAAAAGCAGATAAAATTAATCTATGGGGCTAGAAGTATAGGTAGTGATTATCTTTAAGGAAGAGGGTGGGAGGGGTATTTTTGAGTAATGGAAACGTTTTATTGTTTGACTAGGGTGGTAGTCATGTAGATGTGGTATTTCACTGAAGAAATTACTTATGATTTATGTGTCTTATGTATGTATGTTATACTTCAATACAAAGATCATTATAATTCCTTTAATACCTAGCCAAACTACCGTGTTTTCCCGAAAATAAGACCGGGTCTTATATTAATTTTTGCTCCATTAGGGCTTATTTTCAGGGGATGTCTTATTTTTTCATGTACAACAATCTACATTTATCCAATTACATTCATGTCATCGTCTTCTGGAACATCATCATTACGTACTAAATACTGATCTCTGGCTGAGATCTTAAGTGGGACTTATTTTCAGGGTAGGTCTTATTTTCGGGGAAACACAGTATCACTCAAGTCTGAGGAAAGAAAAAGAAGAGTTACAAAACCTGAATAGGTCAACAACTATATAATAATTTCAAAAGATAGTGAAAGATCTACTCTTACAAAAGGCACTGAGACCAAATAATTATACAGAAAGCTCCTTAGAAAAAGAAGAAAAAAGTGAGACAGGAAATGACCAATAAATTTTCAAAAAAAATTCACCTGCCAGGAAGCACCAGCCATTTTCACTATTACAAATATTTGGGAAAACCTAATCATGACTCCAGGAACCAAAACTACATTTTATGATCTTAAGAGTTGATTTTCAAATTGAGTCTTGCTACCTGTAGAACAATGATTGTGAGTTTTGAAAATTCAAGCTAAATACTGAGAAAATTCAGAGCAAAAACTGTCTGACCAACTTCAAGGAATGAATCTCACTGATGATAAAATGTGTTTCAAAATCAGATAATGGCAAACAATGACTGAAGCTCTTTTTGATATCAAACTTCTGATGGTTATTTGTTTCACTTGTTTTGTGTGGGTTTTACCAAGAAATACAACAACTAGATCCAGAAGACCTCTTCTGCCTACCACCATTAAGTCTGCCAAATTTGGAAGACCCAAGAGGTATAAAACAAATGACTCGAAAGAAGTTTGAAAAAAGGCACTACTAAGCTTTTTCCAGACAGCATTGGCAAAATGTAGAAAAGGGTTGCCAATCTATTTATCCTTTCTATGATGGATTTAATGGAAAAGCTAACATTCTAAAAAAGCCCAAATTTGAATTATAGAAACTAATGTAGCTGTATGGTGAAGGCAATAGAAAGTCTATTAAAATAATTCACTACTAGAAAAATTTAAGGAGAAAAAATCATAACCTATTATGATTTATTATGATCTATTATGCTATTAGATATTGAAAATGTATCAATAAAATTAAATTTTCTGCACACTGTGTCAAATCTCCATGTTCTTATTATTTTTAAGGGTGAGAATACTTTCCTCTTCTACTTACAATGGAAAGACAATGTCCTGGACAGCTTCAAAGTGACAAGTCGCAATGAGAGTCTCTTTGAAATCTGTGAGGTTGACACAATAAATGTGTGATTCTTCTGTTCCTACAAAAAACTGGTGCCCTTCCCCTCGAAGCGTGATAGAAGTGATGCCACCTTGCAACTGGAGTTTCCTTTAAGGAGAAGCAAAAAGGTGAAGTAGATTGTTTTAATCAACAATTAGTTATTAACCATCTGAAGCATTATAGAGGATACAAATCAGGCATATGACTTGGGACATGCCTTTAAGGAGGTGACGCCATTGGAAAGACAGGAGTTACAATACTGGGTACTCAGGGTCAGCAAAAGGAGAAGCAAACATAGGTTACAATAGTTGGGAAATCTTCATCAGTGAGATACAGTCTGACATAGGTTGTGCATCATGGTAGGATTTGGATAGAGGGAATGTTCCAGGCAGCCATATGGACACAAATGACCATGGCAGTTAAACACGTGATTAATTCAATTTCTGTGAAATACTACTAAAATCAGGGGGATAAAAAACCTTTATGTCAAAGGATGTTATTATAACCTTATTTAAAAGAGTGGCAAGCTGGAAGCATCCTAAATATTCACTTGTAATGGAATGGTTAAATGTTCTGTGGGACAGCAATTTCAAAGAATATTTGCCTTGCCATTAAAATCATGTTTAAAAGATTATGGGAGTATATGTATATGTATTTTACCATAATAACTTTAAAAAGATTATATAGTAATATCAAAAATGTTTATGATGTTTGCATTAAGTAAAAAATCAGAATACAAAATTTTATATACAAAATAAGTACAATTATGTTAAAAATTATATGAATAACGCAGACAAGAAGAAATAAAATGTTAATCATGGCTATCTTCATTAGAACTTTCAGGGATTATTTTATCTTCTTCCACTTTCCAAATCCCCCTGCTCCCCAAATGTTTAATGAATATGAATTTTTTAAAGAAAAAATATAAAAGAATAAAGCCCTAAAAACCCAGTCTTCTCTACAACTAATTTAGTTTTGACAATAAGAATTCAATGGGCAAGGAACCAGCTTGGGAAATGCAGTATTTTACAAAGATTCATGTGTTGGTGGGACATAGAACAGTACATGAAGAAAGGATGGACCCTAAGTCATATCCCAGCCCCTGTACTAACTAGAGCTCTGTGACTCTGGACAAGTTGCCAGAAATCTCTGAGCCTCATTTTACTCAGCTTCAGAATGATTCCTCCTTTACAGGGTTATAGTGAAGATTAGAGAGAATGGAGATAACGTACAGGAGTCCATAGGGGTCAGCCAAGAAATATTGGCTAAATATTGTCATCTAAGTTCCCTAGAAGACAAGGTGAATCCCAGGGCTGCAGGGACAAAGCCAGGGACCCCTGAACGCCAGCGGTTTGTTTTAACACACAACTTCCCCTTCTAGTCTCCATGGCTTCTCACGTGAGTCGCTTTCTCAAACCCAGGGAGGCAGAAATCACTGTATCCAGTTTGAGCCTATGCTGTCACACAGAGTTATTTGGGAGACATGTATAGCAGAAACCTTGTAGTAATTGCTTTGAGTCTAGTTATCTTCATTCAAATGGGAACATTTGTGCATTAAAAGCAAAGGGTTAAAAATTAGGGGGTTAATTTTCTGTTATCACTTTATGTATCCAGAATCTATCCAATATTGTTCTTATATTGCTTGCTCCCTATTCCTCTTCATAAAAACACATAACTGGTCCAAATATATTCTCAATAAGACCTATCCTGAGCACTGAATTGAAAATTGCAACCCGTCCCCACCCTGCTTTAAACCCTAACACCTACTCCACATCCTACTCCATTTATCTCCATTGTTCTCACGACCCTTTAACACTGTGTTCTTTACATGCTTATTAATTGTCTTTTCCTTCCTGCTGGAATGTAAGCTCCACGAGGGCAGGAAACCATTTTCTGCTTTTTTGTTTCCTTTGTTCATCAATGTGTCCCAAGCGCCTAGAATAGTGCCTGGTACATATTCTCAGTACAGATTTGTTTGAATGAAGAAAACTGATTCTCATTCCTACAATGCATATGCAACCACCCCGGCTCCCTTAGAGCCACCAGAGGCCGTACGGGACATATCCGGGGGGATGTGGCTTTTGTTGGAGCTAAGTTCAAGTTCTGCCTCAGCTCTCCGTGAAGTGTCATTCCTGACCTTGCCATCGCGACGAGATCATTCCCTTCTCTGATCTTATTTACAAAATCCATGATACATTTTACTTTATCTGGATCATGAGGTGCTTATATATTATCTTATATTATAATGACTTTTTCATATATACATATATATATGCATATATACCTTATCCCCAAAGCAGACTGTAAATTATGAGAAAGCAAAGACCATATCTCATTTTATTTTTTAATAGCTAGCTTCTAGCACATTCGTTTGGATGGAGGAGGTGCTTAATAAGTATGTGTTAATGATGATGCATAAAGCTTTATTTTATTTTAATTAGATAAGCCATGAAAAGTACATAGCGTAGTGTCTGGTACACAGAAATATCTGGGAATATTTGTGATTTGTATTAAAATTTGTATTCAAATGTATTAACTACTAGCATAGTGCCTGGAACATAATAGGTACCCATTGCATAATAGGTTTCATTGAATAAACCAATTTTGAAAGTTTGATATTTGAGGTTATTTGTTGGGTAAGTTTATAACAGCATATTTCCTCTGTCATAGCTCAATGTATTAGCTAAGTACAAATGTATGTATTTATTAGAAGGGCAGTATTCTCCTGGGTAATAGTGGACTACTTTGGTTTGATTCAACGTAAGCCATTGTCTTTTCATTGGCAAAGAAATCACCATCTATTATGATTCCCACTCCTCACTTTGCCAGTCTCACTTACTGTGCTTCCCTGAAAATAAGATCTAGCCGGACAATCAGCACTAATGTGTCTTTTGGAGCAAAAATTAATATAAGACTCGGTCTTATTTTACTACAATATAAGACCGAGTCAATATAATATAATATAATATAATATAATATAATATAATATAATATAATATAATATAATATAATATAATATAATATAATATAATATAATATAATATAATATAATATAATATAATATAATATAATACTGGGTCTTATATTAATTTTTGCTCCAAAAGACACATTAGAGCTGATTGTCCAGCTAGGTCTTATTTTCAGGGAAACACGGTAGTTGCCAGATTTAAGCACATTTCCCTCTGCTGGGTGTCTCCCCATCCCAACCCTGTGGGGCCTGGAACTTACTTGAGGGGTTTGTAGCTGGGGCTTTTACAGAAGACCAGCAGTCCAGCTCCAGAACCCACTAACAACTCCTCCATCTTCAGGCACTTGATAGCTGACACTCCCTATGGGGGAGAAAAAGCATTAAGAAAAAGGCCAGTTGGTTTCATTATTAAGAATCAGTGCGTGACCGGACACAAAGGTCATGAGCAAGGACATGTCAATGTTGCCACATGTCCTGCAAGAGCAAACATGCTTCACCAGACATTCTCCTTTTAAAAATGCCTGTGCATTTGGAATATATTCAAAATTAACACGTTATATCCACTCCAGTGAAGGTAGAGCTGACAGCATAAGCACAGCCACAGCGACATGAGTTCCTCAGTTGCCACCCTTTTCACTTAATTCTTATAATGCAGAGAGACCAGATTCGACACCTAAGGAAAGCACAAAAGACTCCTGGTTTGGTGACTACATTTTCTGAATGAAAGCATGCAGTACGTCATCTTCCCAATAATCGGAAATATTTAAATTTAAAGCCACCTTTAAAATTTGGGGATGTATGATGGCCATTTTACAGCACCCACTACGAAGTTCTAATGTTAAGATGCGCATGACCAATGTTTCATTTCAAAACTTTCAGAATAATATAGCTAATTACGTTATAGGCTTGTGTCTTAATGAAGGTTGAATATTATAAAACAAATATGATGCCCTTTCAAGCTACATTAAGTTGAATTGGGCCGTTTCTGGTTCAAAAGTCATGATGCACGAGAAGAGAAACCAAGGCTCAATAATAAGAAGGCACACAGAATTATATGGTCCCCTCTCCTGCACCCCACCCCCAACTCCGAAAGTGCCATAGCAGGACAGCAGGGCGAATGCCTGGCTCATGAAGAGACAATCCTCAGAAATATTTTTTAGCCTTTGTTCCAGGACTTGGGAAAGCAAGGGATAAAGAGTTCAACAGAGCCTCAGAGGTATACAGATGTATTTCTAAATCGACTGTTTTGAAACTATACATGATATTGTTCAAGTGCACAGGCTCTGGAGCCAGGCTGCCTGGGCGTGTATCTCAGCTCTATTGCTTGCTAGCCATGAGATCTTACTAAATGGTATGTGCCTCAGTTTCCTCATCTGTAAAGCACAGGTGAAAAGGGTACCTAGCTTATCAGATTATAGTAAAGATCAAATGAGATAACGCAAAGAAAGCACTTTGCTCCATGTCTGACACATAAACATTTACTGAGCGTGTCATGCTTGTATCGTTATCAGTTTTTATCGTTATCCTTTTGATCACCATCTTCTTCATTGTAGTGAGTTTGCCTAATACGACCGTTTGACACCATTTCAATTCTTTAACATTCCAACTGTAGAGCAAACATTAAGTAGCGTTTCAAAATGGGTATCCAGATCACTTGATGTTCCAACCAAACGTCTTCAATGATACTTCCTATCCTTTCGTATGGTAAGAATGATTTTCTTTCCACTTGTATAAAAGGCATCTTGGAATTATTGCTTTGTGTAATTGACCATCAGACTTGAACGGTTAGGAATTAACCTACTGCCACTGTAGGTAGCCCTTAAGTGCTAAAGGTTTGAGGAACACTAAGACAGACAGCATCTTTTCTGGGAAGGCACTTAGATTCCAAGTGCTGGGAGACAAAAATATCCAGATCAGTAGTTTTCATGTAGTGTTTTATGGAGCCCTTCAGGTGTGTCTCAGGAATCGGAACTGGCAAGGCTGATCCACTTTGCTTTCATCTGTTTGGTATATTGGAATCCCTCTCCTAAAAATAATTTGAAAAAACATAGATCTAGCCTACATCTCGATCTCCTGTGGGATTATTTCTAAATTCTTTCTTCCATTCTTATGCATCTCCTTGAAAGCTTGATTATTAAACAATTATGTGATTGTTTAATCACACATGCTCCCAGGAACATGCTCCCTAGACTTGCTCCTGACATGCTCCCAGGAACACGGTGCAATATTTCAAAGCTTTTGGGGAATATTTGCTAAATGGAAGGTATCTACATTTAGTTAGAACCATCTGTTCTGGTGTCAGACATGACATAGGCAGGTGCACAAGCTTTCACATTCAAAGTTGAGTAGAAACAGTCCTTGTAACTTTCTGGGGGTACTGGTAATAGCAGCATTTACTCTGTAAAATTATCCTTTGACTGTAGGCTTTTATTTTGGTTAAACATCAAAGTCTCTGACTGGACTTTTAATCAGAATTGTTAGGAATTCTGCAAATATAAACAATCAACAATTTCTAGGTCTTCTCATGACTTATAACACCATCCAAGGCTGAAATCTAAGCTCTAGTAATTAGATTAGAAAAAATTATATATATGTGTATATATGTACAGTCTCGAGTCTTGTAGATCAAAGAGCACACTTCTCTTACACGTGGCAGCAGGGCTGCCCAAATGCTGGGGTGAATGTGGTTACAATCACTAAACCATAGGCCCTGTGCTTTGAAGATGTAAAACAAGGTGTGGTTCTGATTCCCTCATTGAGGACACCTAGGAATACATTTGCCCTGAATATAAATCAGAGATGAGGGTTTAGAGACCAAGTCAACGCACCTTGAAAATTTAGGTGTGGCCTTAGCTATATCACAGACTTTTTCTTTTTTCCACAAACTCTTTCTTAATGAAAGTGCTGTGTTGGCAGTGGAGGGAAGAAATCGCTAGAAAACAGCACAGCAGACTGATGGGCTCTACTCACCAGACTGAATTTGTCCTTTGCAGGCCCAGTGTCTACCAGTAGTTTAGTCTTAGGGTTCAGTTTTAGAATATCTCCAGTTGTGGTGCCAAGGTAGAAAAAGCAATCATCAGTGGCCATCTGGGGGGCAGAGAGAAAAAGAAACCTGAAGACTTGGGTTTCCTCAGTGATGCCCATAAGACCCTGGTCAGGGAATGACATGAGCTTTGTCTGAAACCCGATGAAGACCTACAAAGCTTTGCACGGCTGCCTCTCTTTCCTCAGACACAAGGGTGAGTAAGAACAGCTCAAGGCGAAAGTCAGAACTGGAGGAAATATTAGATTCCATGTAGCCTGTCCTTTTTTCACTTGAAGTCTATTTGTGTCTGATGTTAGTCTGCCTACCCTGCTGGCTCCAACTCCTGAGAATCCTCCAAAAGCCTGCTAGGATGAAGGCGTACTCCTCCAAAGAGAATATGTATTTGCTTTGTCTCATGTTTTCCAAAGTCTCTATTCATAAAATGACTGCATTAGACAAGAAGAACAAGTCAATGGAGAGTGAAGTTATATGTATGAATGGATGAATGCACATTAAACACATATGACTAATTCCTCTTTATGGAAGGGACTGCATTTCGACAATGAGTTTCGTTGTTAGAAACTTTATTTCTAGTGGCAGAAAGAGCTTAAGTGGCATAGGCATGTGCTGTGGGGTCTGAGTGCCTTCTGGCTACCCTGCTTCCCTCCTGCTGAGGCAGGTTTCTGATGTCTGAGGGCAGCCCAGGTCCAAGTAAAACAAGACCAATCCAGAGCTATGTCTAAGCAGCAAATCTCCAACTTCTGAAGGGAGCTCCAGAAGTGAGATTCTCACTCACCTGTGCCTCCCCAATCAATATCCCATATTTCCAGACCTCACCTCCCCACCCAAGGCACATGTAAACACACACACACACACACACACACACACACACACACACACACACATTCTCTCTCTCTCTCTCTCTCTCTCTCTCTCTCTCTCTCTCCTTAGTCAGTACTGTTAACAGGAACTTGTACTAACAGTTACTTAAGATACACTTAAAGTAATACTTACTGTAATGCTAAGGACTATTCTTTTCATCTGTCCTGTTTGGCATTCAGTCGGCCAGATTTTTCTATTTGGGAGATCCAGTTCCCATACTCGGATTGTCCCACTATAGAAAAGAAATTCACAATCAAATGGATATCCATTTAACAACCACTTCTTATCTTCTCTGTTTTATGTATTCTCTTGAAGAAGAAGCTGAAGAGAACTAGGGATTTTCACAGGTTTGTTATAGCCTACTGCTCTACTTAAGGTCTTCCATTTGATTCTCACAACCACCCTGGGGGTAGGTTTTATGATCCCCTACTTGTCAAATGAGAAAACACAGAGCCTACATACAGCAGAGCAGGGGTTCCCACCCAGCTTTCTCCCTTTGTGTGGATATAGAGAAACACAAATAAACAAGGAAACAATTGAAGAGAAAACCGGAGTTTATTAGGTATGTTTCTTTCAAGGTATTGAGTTGTGAGGAAATGTTTTAAAAGGAAGGACTTCATTATGGAGAGTTCTGTCTTCAAGGAAGGAGAAATGAGACTAAGCAATGAAAAGTCAAATCAGCACCTAACATAAGACTTGGCACATACTTGATGTTTAATCATTGTATGTTGAGTTAATATGAATTAATAATTTTATGAAAATATCATGGTCAACATGACAAAGACTTCAACTAATATCCTAAGGCAGAAAAGATTAAAAACATATTAATCAAGTTCAGTTTTTCTTTTTTTTTAAGCCTCCAGACTTACGTACATTGTAAGTGCTGAATATTTTGAATGTACTTTTTTTGTTTGTTTTATTTTTACTTTCTTTTTTGTTTTGTTTTGTTTTATTTTGTTTGTTTATTTAAGTTTTTTCTAAACTGAAAAAAAAAAATCAGCTTTTCCTTGGCCTTCCTGGTAGCTGACATTTGGATGCTATAATATTGGAATTTGCAGGATATCTCATGGGGGACAATATAATGGAACACCTGAAATTGAGACCTTCATGGAGAGCCACCACAGTGTGTGGGTGCCATATCAGAAATCTTACTTAAGAGCAATTTTTCTCAGTTATCAGTGTACATGACAATTAAGGCAGACCTAAATTACAGATTGTCCTAAAAAAACATTTATTTTTGCTTAAATTCAAGTTTCGATCCTGTAGAAACATTGTCCACGGATATCAATAGGTCAATGCCTATTGCTTAAGCAGCTGCTGAGGAGCAGGGAGACCCTCATAAAATGAAAGCTTAGGCAAATCATCCTGCAAACCTGAAAGGAGTTTAAGAGCTTCCTGGTTACCAGTGGCCTCTGAAGACAGGGTAGGATGTAGCTAGCTGCTTTAGGATCAGAGCACTGTCCTAATAAGGTCCGCTCCTTAGGGGCTGGCTTTCATGCCACCAGTTAGTTTCATGGCCTCTGAATAAATCCTTCCTCATCATTAGCTATGGAACAAATGCATGCTGCATGTCACAAGGTGGGGACAGGAAATAGTACAGATGTAGAGAAGCACAAATGCTTTACTCTGGCTGGAAAAGCAACCAACAATATGTGCCTCTCACAGATGGGCAACCACAGAAAAGGATAGTTCCATCCAACATATACTTCAACTCTACATTCACAGATTTTTGACCTTTGAACTCATATATGACATGAAAGTAGGTGCTTATGTACAGATTTAACCTTCACTTTAAACTCCAAACTGGGCTCTGGTTGGTGAATCTGTAAATTAATGTCTTCTGTTAGACAGATGCTGGCCTCTCTTCAGACCTCCAGCTTGGTTAAAAGCTGACCCTACCAAAAATGATATCATATGACTAATAGTCAAACATTTGAAACTTCCTGGCACAGTTCATTTGCAAACTATCATTTCATGAAATCTAAAGAGCACGTCGTAAGAAACATCAACTAGTGAGTGAATCTATGCAATTGTGCAAATTACTCTTACTCTGTAAGCATGGATTATAGGTAATATGAGGTCTGACAATTAAGTTCACTAACTCATCCTAGAAAAAGTGCTACATACCTCATTGCTGAATATCACTATGGTTACCTTCCAAGTCCTCCCCTTGGGAAGCTATGCACCAACACCAGTGCCCAGTCCACACTTCAAAGCAATTCTGGAACTCTTTCTGGAAAGGCCATCAGAGCTGTCGTCGTATTACCCTTGATGTCCTGAATATGATCAAAATGCCTGCCTTTCAATATTTCCTTTATCTTTGAGTAAAAAAAGAAGTCATTGGGGGCCAGATCAGGTGAGTAGGGAGGGTGTTCCAAAACAGTTACTTGTTTACTGGCTAAAAACTCCCTCACAGACAGTGCTGTGTGAGCTGGTGCATTGTCGTGATGCAAGAGCCATGAATTGTTGGTGAAAAGTTCAGGTCGTCTAACTTTTTCATGCAGACATTTTAGCACTTCCAAATAGTAAACTTGGTTAACTGTTTGTCCAGTTGGTATAAATTCACAATGAATAATCCCTCTGATATCAAAAAGGGTTAGAAACATCATTGCAAAGAAGTTTGCGAACTTAATTGTCAGACTTCATATGTTATCAATAATGAACAAACCAGAACCTGCAATGAATTTAGCAGGTAAGGAGAATATTTTCAGTGGGAAGCACAGAATTTTTAAATAACCATGTTTGAAAGACTTTCGATTAAAAGAATTTTTAATGACTACAAAATCATGAAAATTATGACGTAAGGTGTTTTTCCAGGACTGAAAACATGTTCCCTCAAATTGGAATGACCATGCTTTCTGTACAAGCAAATAAAGTGGTTTATGAGTTCTGAAAACCCCAACTGCAGACACGTACTTTCCAGCAGTAACAAACATCTCATCATTGCTCCCCAAGAAGATCACTGTGGTGGCATTCCCGACATTGAGGCCGGCCGCTGGACTGCCACAGATGGCTTCTCTCTTGGCTATGCTCCACACCACTACACTGCCAAAATGAGAGGACAAAACAAATCAGGGCAAGACAGACTTCCAAAATAAGAAACAGTTCTTTTAGTAGTTCAAGAAAGAAAATAAAAAACAGGTTACTTCCAAAGGAACAAAAGAATTGCACTGACCTCCAGACATCTGCTCAGTCACCCTAGATATGAGAAGACAAATGGGCGACACTTAAAAAGTTTTGAAGGAAATGATTATGAGGCTAGAAACCAGTGAGTGCATCAATCAAGTCTGACACTAAAACAGACATTTTCAGACATTCAAGGCATAAAAGTTCACCACCCATTTATCTCATGTAAAAAATTCTTTGGGGAAGTATCCCAGAAAGAAAGAAAGAAGGAAAGAAAGCAAGAAAGCAGGAAAGAAAGAAAGAAAGAAAAGGAAGGAAGGAAGGAAAGAAGGAAGGAAGGAAAACAATAAAGAAAAACAAGGCAATAAAGAGGACGACATAAAGCAGTGTTCTCAGACCTGAACATGCATCAGAATCACTCGCAGGCCTTGCTAAAACACTGCTAGGACCCGCCCTCAGGGCTTCTAATGTATTAGGTCTGGGGTGGGGCAGGAGAATTTGCTTTTCTAAAAATTCCCAAGTGATGCTGATGCTGCTGGTCTGGGGACTGCATTGCTTTGGGTTCCATTTTCTTCTTTCTGGGTGCAATCATACAATTTGGTCCTAAATTGAATCGTGTTTGGATAATAATATTGAAAATGCTGGGGAGAGGGGGTAAACAAAGTATTAAAGTAAAAGACTGCAAATATGACAAACCTTGCTAATGTTAAAACATACCTATTTATATTTCCCCAATTTTTTACATATAGAATGTATTGTTATAAGTAGTCTAAAATCAAGGTACAACCAAGAGTTCCAGGAATGGGGAAGTATGAATGAGGTAGTGTAAGAGCCATAATTTTGTCTTTTTTCTTAGTAGGAAATTGATAGATACCATCTAAAGTGGAAAAATTGAGAGATATACCACTAACAAAGTTATACTGTTAACTAGATGAACCAAAAAAAGACTTTTAAAACCAAGTACCTCATACCCAAGAGAAATGAAAACATATATTCATACAAAATCTTATACATGAATATTCAAAGCAGCATTAATAATACCCTAAAAGTGGAAAAGACCGAAAAATCCATGAACTGATGAATGCACAAAGAAAATGTGGTATATACATACAATAGAATATTATTTGACAATATAAGAAGAATGAAGTACTAATACATGCCACAATAGAGATGAGCCTGAAAACATTATGCTTAATGAAAGAAATCAACCACAAAGGCCACATATAGTATGACTCCATGTATGCAAAATGTCCAGAGCAGGCAAATGTATAGACAGAAAGTTGTTTGGTGGTTACCTGGGGCTGAGAGGGCAGTGGTGAAGCTGGAATGAGGAGGAAATGCTAATGGACATGGGTTTCTTTTTGGGGTGCTGGAAATGTTCTAAAATTGACTGTGGTGATAGTTATACAACATAACATGTAAAAAATTTCTTGGGGAAGTATTCCAGCAAAACAAATTCACTCAACTAACCACTAAACTATTATACAAACTATTCAACTGTACATGTTGAGTGGGTGAATTTTATGGTATGTGAAATATGTCTCGATAAAGCTGTAAAAAAAAGGAATCAAGTGCCTCTGGAGAGCAGAACTTCATGGTGGAGTGGTATGAATTTTGAATCCTTCTGTGTAGTAGAACAACACACTTTACGAGTATAAATCATAGACAGGTATAGATTTTTTTCAAAATCAAGTTTAAGATTTAAAAATAAATACAAGTACAAGGCACTGACATGGATAAAGAGTTGGCCAAGTAAATTCCAGCACATCCATACAATGGAATATCATGTAGTCATTGCAAAGAATGAGATATACGTCTATACATACACACATAGGAGATGTTCTCAGTATACAGTTAATAAAAAAGCATGTTGGGCCGGCCCGGTGGCTCAGGCTAGGTTAGGGCTCCATGCTCCTAATGCCGAAGGCTGCCGGTTCGATTCCCACATGGGCCAGTGGGCTCGCCAGTTCAACTCCTCGAGTCCCGCAAGGGACGTTGGGCAGCGCCACCTGCAACTAAGATTGAACACGGCACCTTGAGCTGAGCTGCCGCTGAGCTCCTGGATGGCTCAGTTGGTTGGAATGTGTCCTCTCAACCACAAGGTTGCCGGTTCGACTCCCGCAAGGGATGGTGGGCTGAGCCCCCTGCAACCAGTAACGGCAACTGGACCTGGAGCTGAACTGTGCCCTCCACAACTAAGACTGAAAGGACAACAACTTGACTTGGAAAAAAGTCCTGGAAGTACACACTGTTCCCTAATAAAGTCCTGTTCCCCTTCCCCAACAACAACAAAAAAATTAAAAAAAAGCATGTTGCATTACAACCCTGAGAATGTGAGAGTGTGATAAAATTAATGCAAAATAATTCATAAATAGGTTATGAAATATTTAAAATGTATGTACATGCAAACATTGAATGTCTACTACAGTTCCCAGCATCCCTTTTGTTCCTCCCCCTGTCTGCAGAAGCAAAGTGGTTTGGGCAGAATGAACGCTTCCACAGGTTCAGGGTTGACTCCTGATTGTCCAAAACCAATTGGCAGAACCCCATCTTCCTCACCACCATGCCCTGTTCAGGGATAGGCATATTGCATTTTCTTGTCCAGCAAGGGTGTTTTTGTTTGTTTGTATGTTTGTTTTTTAATTTCTTTTTTTAGAAAAGAAACTTTCTTTAGAATGTCTGTCTCAATATCCCTCAATTTTCTGCAAGAAAATTTTAGATAGCCTAAAATCAAGCTTAAAATTAGAAAGGAGATGAACATTTTCACAGATTAACCTTGTTTAAAGGGCCATTTTTTTTCTCCCCCAAGGCCTAGCCTTGACATCTCTCTGACAGGAGCTAGAAGTGGGGTTGACCAGATGGCCAAGCTCCAAGACTCTCTGGGGGTGGGAACCAGGCATCAGTAGTTTTAAGTTTTCTTCGGCTGATTTCAATGTGCACCCAAGGATGAGAACACTTGCTTTAAGTTGAGCTAATAATGTTAATGGATGATTATGGGGTACATTTCCTTCCAACAACAGTCAAATGGGGATGGCCTTGGGAAGGTTTGACGACTCAACAAGAGAAGGTATAACTATCAAAGGAGGAAATCTCATAAAAATTTTGTGGACTTTCTGTATATAAAGAGAAGAATTATCAACACTTCCAGTCAAGATGTCAGAGTAGGTAAATGCTATGCTTGCCTCTCATGACCACATTGAAATTACAATTAAACTACAAAATAATCACCATTGAGAATGGCCTGAAGTCTAGCTGAACAGAAGTCCTACCTCTAAGGACATACAGAAGCAGCCACCTTAAGACTGAAAGGAGGAGCAGAGACACAGAATATGCTGGTCCCACATGTGGGTGTGACCGTGAAAAATCAGGAGGGATATCTTGGCTGTAGAGGTCCCCCCCTGTAGGAGTGAGGGGTCCCAATCCCACATCAGGCTCCCCAGCCCAGGGCTCCAATGCCAGGACAGAAGTCCCTATAACTTCTGGCTGTGAAAATCAGAGGAGACTGCGGCTGAGTGAGATGGAGGGTGGCTGGAGTCCCAGTATTCTTCTTACAAGGCCCATGCACAGATTTATTTGCTGATGGACTCACTTACTCTAAGCTCCAGTGCTGCAGCAGCAGCTCAAAAGGTACCAAGGACATACGGGAGGAACTGAGTTGTCTAACTTCAGGGCAAGGGCTAGAGGGGCAGCTTTCTCTCAAACAGAAGTGATGGTAGAATCCATTGTTTTTTTATTGAGCCTTCCCCCACTCCCAGCATGCAGACTCAGGCAGCTGTCATATCTGAGTTGCCATCAACCTGGCTAACACCATTTGACCTGCTATGTTGATTCCCTGAGACCCTGCTCCACTCAACTTGTGGTCTCACCCAAGGCCTGTCTTGGCTGATGCTGCATATGTTCCTAAAATCTCTCAAAGTTTCACAAAATACAAACAAGCAGCATCTGGCTTTGGTGTGCCCCATACCTGTTGCTGAGCAGCACCAAGCCTGGCACTAGCAGCAGCCAGCTTCAGTTTGTAGCTTGGCATTTCAAGGCACCTCCAAGTCCAGCACAGGTGGCAGCCATCTGTGGATTACATTGTGGCTCATGCCAGGTGGCCCTGGGCAGGACACAGGCTGTGGCTGAACTTGCCCTACAGTAGGGCCCCTCCCAGGAGGCCCTGGGGCTGGCACGCCCAGTGGCTGGCTTTGGACCTGAGCCAGAGCATCACCTCCAAGAATGACATACCCAAAGGCAAACTGGGCAGGCATCAGAGCCCTGCCAAAGTGAATACTGCACATTTAGGGTCAGCCCCTGCATAATATCTCCTCCACTGTAGTCACAGTCAGTTCTCACAGCCAATCAGCCTGAGCGTTAATCCCTCCCACTGACATGCAAACAACAACAAAGGCCCAAATACAACAGGAGGGCACACACAACACACACAAGGAACACACCTGGAGTGCCCAGCTCTGGTGACCAGGGAGACTGTGCCACTGGGCCCCACAAGACACCTACTATATAAGGCCATACTCTAAGACCAGGAGACAAAGCAGCCCTACCTAATACATAGAAACAAACACAGGGGAAGCAGCCAAAATGGGGAGACAAAGAAACATGTCCTAAATAAAAGAACAGAACAAAGTTCCAGAAAAAGAACTAAACAAAATGAAGACAAGCAGTCTACCAGACATAGAGGTCAAAACACTGGTTGCAAGGATGCTCAGTGATCTCAGGGAGAACTTCAACAAAGAGCTAGGAAACATAAAAATAAAGTAAAATAAGTAAGTATGTTTAGTTCATTACCTTCCATCATCTGGGCCTCCTAGTGATACCAAGTACAAATCATTTGGTGAAAATGCCAGAGCTTCAATTTTGCCCTTGTGAAGTGACAGCCGAGCAATCAGCTCCCTCTTCTTATAATCCCACAAAATGATATCTGCCTGGGGGCAAGAATACACTGTCAGATCAGAGATAGCTACCCTTGAGGAGATAGCTACCTCTCTCGGTGAAAAATAATCAGTAACATCACTTTGCTGGAAATTAGGTCATGACTTACAAACATGACAGCAACAAAATGGAAATGGTTTTAAACAGGGACTTTCGTTCCTGAGCATTATCAATCACCAGCTGCGACATCTGGTGTCAAAACACCAGATTCCTTCGCTCTCAGCCTGATAGAAGGAGAAGTCAAGAGGAAGAAGAGGAAGGGTAAAATCACGGGTCATGATAGAGCTACCTGAAGAGGGGCACTGTTTCTAGGGAGGCACCTCAAAATCAATTCACAGTGAGTTACTTTCAGTTTATTCACCTTGAAGCCCATGAACGTGACTTGTCCCGAGGCAACGTAAACTCCGCTCTTGGAGGTGGTCACACAGGAGACATTGTTGCCATGACCGTGTAGGAAATTCTGTTCATTAGTATTTATTGACTGAATGAGGACGGTGCAACCCAGAGGGTAAATCAGATGCTCCTGGTCAGGATGGCATTGCAGACCAGTGGGCACATGTCCTAAAAAAGATGAAAAGGAATAATAAGGTGCAGGAGGGGCTTGCTTTTTTTTTTTTTTTTTTTTGAGTACAAAAAGGAATGCTTTTGAAATTAAACCTTAGTTCATCAAAAATAAGTGGGGGTGGGTAATGATTAATTTTATTCCACTGACAAGAAAGTCAGTCTAGTACATGAAACTTCTAAAACTTTAATGTGCATAAAATTCCCAGGGTGTCCTGTTAAAATGCAGGTTCTGATTTTGGGTCTGGGGTAGGACTGAGAGTCTGCATTTCTGATAAGCTTTTTAAGTGCTGCTGATGGTGATGCTGGTCGGAGAACCTCTCTTTGGACAGCAAGGACGTAGGGCCAAGTCTTGTAATTCTAAGGCATATGAGAGCCTGAAGCGCATGCAGCCTGAAGCGCGAGCAGTTAGTCAGGATGGGACGGGATGGGAATACTACCTTGGGCACAAGTTTGGTGAAGACAAAATTTTGTTTTCCTTTGGTCAGAAGTTTTTCCGTTATTCTTCATATTTATTTTACAATATACACTTTAAAGTCAGCTTGACTACATAAAAAATCAATTTTAGTGGAATGTATTAAATGTGTAGATTGATTTAGGGAAAGATAGTTTTTATAATGATATATTATGTTTCCTTTTGAAAAATAGGGTATGTAACCCTAATAAACTTTAATTTAAAAAAATTGTAATACAAAAATAAATATAAATAAATAAATAAATCTAGGGTATGTTTTTCCATGAAATCTACTTTTATGTCCTTCAGTAGCATTTCCTATTTTTCTTCTTAAAGATCTCACACATTTCTTATTATATTTCTTCCTGAGTATTTTAAAATCTTTCTTTTTCTTTTGCTATTTCCTTCCTTACCAAAAGAATCATAAATACTTACGATAGCTTTGACATCTTTCCTTGCTATTCTATGTGGATCTCTTTTTCTTAAGGATTAGACAGTATTTTGTTGTAGAAAAGGACTATAATTTAAAAATAATTTATTGTGGTAAAATTCACATAACATAAAATTATCTTTTTGTGAGAAATGCAAAAATTTCAGGCCCCAGAGGAATTTTATTTTATTTTATGTTTTACCTTTAACCCACCCCTTTCTCCCACGCACCCCCACCTGGCTCTGGTAACCACCAATCTGTTCTCTTGTATCTATGAGCCTGGTTTTTTGTTTTTAGATTTCACATGTAAGAGAGAGATTATACAGTATCTGTCTTTCTCTATCCGACTTATTTCACTTAACATAATGTCCTTGAGGTCCATCTAGGTTGTTGCAAATGGCAAGATTTCATTCTTTTTAATGGCAAACTAATTTTCCATTGTGTATATGTACCATCATTTCTGTATCCATTTATCCATCAATGGACATTTAAGTTGTTTTCATACTTTGACTATTGTAAATAATGCTGCAATGAACATGGGGTATAGATCGATACCTCTCTGAGTTAGTGTTCTCATTTTCAGATAAATACCCAGAAGTGGAATTGCTGGATCATATGATAGTTCCGTTTTTAATTTTTTGAGGAATCTGCACAGTTTTCCATAGTGACTGCACCAATTTACATTCCCATGAACAGTACACAGAGTTCCCTTTTCCCCACATCCTCACCAACACTTGTTATTTTTTGCCTTTTTGATGATAGCCATTCTAACAGGTGTGAGGTTATATCTCATTGTGCTTTTGATTTGCAATTCCCTGATGATTAATGATATTGAGCATCTTTTCATGTACCTGTTGGCCATCTGTATGCCTTCTTTGGAAAAAAATGTCTATTCAGATCTTTTGCCCATTTTTAAATCAGATTGGGTTTTTTGTGTTTTTTTTTGTTTTGTTTTGCTATGGAATTGTATGAGTTCTTTATATATTTTAGATATTAACTCCTTATCAAACATATGATTTGCAAATGTTTTCTCCAGGCCAATAGGTTGCCTTTTTATTTTGTCGATGGCTTCCTTTGCTGTACAGAAGTGTTTTAGTTTGATATAGTCACACTTGTTTATTTTTGCTATTGTTGCTTTTAACTGTTGGTGTCAGATTCAGAAAATCATTGCCAAGACTGATGTCAAGGACCTCAACTGCCTATGTTTTCTTCTAGGATATTTATGATTTCAGGTTTTAGGTTAAGGTCTTTAATCCATTTTGAGTTGGTTTTTGTGTGTGGTGTAGGATTGTGGTCAAGTTTTATCCTTTTGAGTCCTGTCTTTCCCCATTGTATTTTCTTAGCTCTTTTGTCACAAATTAATTGACCATGTATGCATGAATTTATATCTGGGCTCTCTATTCTGTTTCATTGATCTATGTGTCTTTTTTTATGCTAATACCATACTGTCTTAATGACTATGGCTTTGGAATAGAGTTTGAAATCAGGGAGCATGATGCCTCCAGCTTTGTTCTTTCTTGAGATTGCTTTGGCTATTTGGGATCTTTTGTGGTTCCACACAAATTTTAGTATTGTTTTTTCTATTTCTGTGAAAAATGCCATTGGAACTTTGATAGGGATTGCATTGAATCTGCAGATGTCTTTGAATAGTATGGAATTTTAAACAATATTAATTTTTCTAACCCACGAGCATGGAACATCTTTGTATTTACTTAGGTCTTCTTCAATTTCATTAATGTCTTGTAGTAGTCAATATACAGGTCTTGCACCTCTTTGGTTAAATTTATTCCTAGGTATTTTATTCTTCTGATGCAATTGTAAATAAGATTGTTTTCTTCATTGCTATTTCTGATAGTTTGTTATTAGTGTATAGAAATACAACAGATTTTTGAGTATTGATTTTGTATCCTGTAACATTACTGAATTAATTCATTAGTTCTAACAGTTTTTGATGGCGTCTTTAGGGTTTCCTATATATAATATGTCATCTGCAAATAGTTACAGTTTTAATTCTTCCTCTTCAATTTTGATGCCTTTTATTTCTTTTTCTTGCCTAATTGCTCTGGCTGTGACTTCCAATACTATGTTGAATAAAAGTGGTGAGAATGAGCATCCTTGTCCTGTTCCTGATCTTAGAGGAAAATCTTTCAGCTTTTCACTGTTGACTATGACGTTAGCTGTGGGCTTGGCATGTGTGAGCTTTATTATGTTGAAGTACATTCCCTGTAATCCTGCTTTGTTGAGCGTTTTGATCATAAATGGATGTTGAATTTTGTCAAATGCTTTTTTCTGCATCTATTGAGATGATCATATGATTTTTATCCTTTATTTTGTTAATGTGGTAGTATATCGAGTGATTTGTAAATGTTGAACCATCCCTGCATCCCTGGAATAAATCCCACTTGATCATAGTGTATGATCTTTTCAATGTATTGTTGAATTTGGTTTGCTAATATTTTGTTGAGTATTTATTTATTTATTTGGGTGAAATTCACATAACATAAAATTAACCATTGTAAAGTGAATAATCCAGTGGCATTTAGCACATTCACAATGTTGTGCAACCACCACCTCTATCTAGTTCCAAAACATTTCTGGATTCATTTTTTAAAACAATTTTTTTTACCAATGGGCATTTGGGTTGTTTTCTCCAATATTTGAGCTATTTTACACAGTACCACAATGAATCTCACACGTAATTTTAAAAAACGTAAATAAGTGATTCAAGTTCTTAAAAGCTCAAAGATTATCCTCATTAAAAATTATAATAGATACTATAAAACCATCTTTCACAAAGCTTATAAAATTTATTCTCCCAGCAACAGTAATCATTTCTTATTATCACCTTACTATTATCCATATTTCTAATTTTGCCAGAGAAGTAAAAAAATAATGTCATTGTTTTAATAGCAATTTTTTTTAGAATTTTGAGTTAGTAGCTATATATATGTCTTTAGCCATTATCTATTTCAGAGTTTGGCAAGTATTTTCTATAAAAAGGGACAAACAGTAAATATTTTAGGCTTTATGGACCACAAGTACTACTCAAGCCTACTACTGTAGTTTAAAAGCAGTGATAGATAATACATAAATATATGCACAAGGCTGGGTTCCAATAAAACTTTATTTACAAAACTAGATAGAGGGCCAGATTTGGCCCACAGACTATCATTTGCAGAATCCCGATCTATTTTATTATTGTTGTTGTTTTTTGTTTAAGAACTCTTTGCATAATAGGAAAATCATGGGCTTACCTACTCCTGTAAATTGATGAATGTCACTATTCTTGTGTCAATACCAGACTCTTAGTAACTATAGCTTTATAAAATGCTTTCATAAGCAACACAACTATATTTGGTTTGCTTAAATAATAAATTCCTGTCAAAATACAATACCTAAAAGAGTCAAGTGCCATTACATATTTTACACCAAGTTAAAACTCATAAACTATAATGTTACACTACAATGAGTTCTAGTGTCATAATGATAAATGGGGCTTTGCCTTTGCTTCTAATTTGTCTTCCATGTGAAGGCTAAACTAATTACCTCGTATTTAAGGCCTCTAAAATCTAATCCCAGGCTCTCTTTCCTGTGTTATCCTGCCAGTCCCTGACATTGAAGCCACGCCAAGCTCTTTGCTATTCCCTACAGAGGCCCCACACTCTTCGCCTTCCTCCTTTGCTCACCCTTTTCCTGCTACTTGGAATATTCTGCTCCTCAGTCTTTACCCACTGACTGCTACCCACTTTTAAAGACTACTTGAGTTAATCCTTGCTTTACCTCACTCAAGCCTAGAATAGAATCTTTCTCCCAAACTTTCATAAAGCTTTATTTATTCTCTTTTATAAGAGGCAGTATAGACTTTTTAAGTAAACGTTTTTCATCGGAGACAAAACTACAGAAAACTCAATAACATTGCACCAAGTAAACACACCCATTTAACTATAGTCCAGATCAAGAAGTAGATTATTACCACACCTCACACATATTCTATGAGCCTTCTCTCAGTTTACATCACGCCAAAGGTAATTTCTGTTTTGACTTCTATTCTTGTAAATTAATTTTCCTCATTTTAGAACTTTCTATGAGTGAAATTATACAGTATGTACTCTTTTTTTGCGTCTGGCTTTTTTCATTGAACATTATATTTGTGAGATCTATCCATGCTGTGTGTAGCAGTAGTTCATTCTTTTCCATTGTTGCACAGTAGACTATTGTATGACCATACCACCATTTATTTGTCCTTTTACTTTTGATGGACATTTGGCTGTTTTTAATTTTCAGCTATTTGAAAGAATGCTACTATAAATAGTCCCATATTTTGGGGGTGCACATTTCTGTTGCATATCTGGTATAGCATTGGGAGGATACATCAAAAGTCTTTAAGATATACACAGAATTTATCCTAAGGAAAAAGTGAGAGTTAAAACTTTTAGCTATGCAGATGTTCTCTGTAGCATTTAAAAATAAATGTAAAGAAATGAAAATTACATTAAATTCTCAAGAACAGTTTATGTAGATTGTGGTGTATCTTTGCAACAGAATATTATATTAAAGTATTATATTAAAATTATGACATAGAGTATATTTACTGGTAAGGAAAGATTTACATGGCATACTGTTAAGTGAAAAAAAAATCTGGTTATAAGAGAATATACACAGCCTGAGTCCATTTTTACACACAAAAACATATTTATATGTAAGTGGTGTAAGTGTATATTTGAAAAAAAAATCACACCAAAGTCAACATTGATATTTTGGGAAATGTAATGATGGCTGATCTTTCTTTCAGTTTCACTGTATTTTTCTAATTTTAAAACATTTCTTAAACGATTTTGTAACCAGCTCTAAAAATGGCTGATATCTCAGATGTACTAAGTGGCCACTTTCTATTAGAAACGGTTCAAGTAAAACGAAGTCAAGAGCCAAACCCTAGGACGTGCTTAAAACCTTGGACTTTGATTGTTTTGCATCTATTTTTACAATTTTAAAGCTATCAGGCATCACAATGCACTTGAAAAAGTTTGCTTTCCTAAAATGGAATCCATTGCCTATTTTCATCCTTCAGGAAAAAACAAACAGCATTTTCCACTTTAATGTTCAAAATAATAGGCAGTAATAAATAGGATTTGAGCAGAACCACGAGGTCTCCTCTGACCAAAGCGTCTCTCCCCTTTTGCTCCCCCTGGCGTCTCTTCCCCTTCTACCGTGGTCTGAAGTCCTCATCATTAGAATCCTTTGGGGTTAGAGGACAACATCATAACTTAAAGCGGTTGCTCAAACACCTGTTCTCTTCCCAGCCCTTTCTCATTAATATACATCAGCTGAACTATGGGAAGTTAGTTGGTCGCAGAGGCCAACACGGACTCGGTACTCCGATGGTTACTGAGGGGAGGGCTCTTTGCGGGCTGCGTGGCTTAGGGCCAGCGAGAGCTAACCTAGTGGGAGAAGGTCTACAACCACCCTTACTCGTACGTCCGGACCCTTGAGGAGGCATTTGGTCCTTTTTAGGTGCTGGCAAAAACCACCCTACTCCTTGAGGCTTGGAACGAGCAAGTGACTCTGTGAGGCCACTGGGCAGGACAGGCTGTTGGCACCCGGTGCTTGGCCCTGGCCAAGGCTCATGCCAGGGTCCCACACTGCCTTCCAAGTGCCACCCGGTGTCTCAGTGTTCCTGATGGAACTACAAGTCCCCGGAATCCCAAACCACCCAGCCGAGATAAGCTCGAGGCCTCACCGTTGAAGCCGATCACAGCCTCGAGCTCCAGCTCGGCCTCCTCAGCCTTGGTCGAAATTTGGTTCTCCATCACCGGGAGACTCGTCTGACTTCCCTTTCAGCCCTCCAGCCAGACAGCGTTTTCTGGTCGTTATGGTAACGGCTGCGCATGCGCACCGGACCCAAACCCTAGCTAAAAGCCGCGAACGTAGTGCAAATTTGTTTGCATTCTCTCCTGCAAATGGAGAGATTGCTTATTATTTTTTTTTTATTTCCCTGGAAATTTAGGAGGTACCAAATGCTTAAAACGAATTCCTTTTCCCCCCATGTAGTCTGTGATCTTTTTGGTAACTATATAATCAAGCACCAATGGCATTTAAAGGTTAATCACAGAGGACTGCTATAAAATTTGAAGTTGGATACATTTTTTAAAGCTTTTTTTGAGATATAATCTACATATCCTAAAATTCACTTCAAGTGAGTTTAAGTAAATTTATACAGTTGTGCAGTTATCACCACAATAGTTTTTATTTTTGTTTTAAGCAGAATAAAATTTTCAGTTAACCGCTAGAGGCTTTGAGGCGCTCCCTCCTTCTTGGGAAAATGCTTAGATTTTGTTCAACAACAATTTCATTTTAATTGCACCCAGCTGTTCGTGTCTCTTAGTGGGAGCAGATTGTTCCAACCTATTGATCCTCGGGGTAGCGATGTCCTTTCTTTATCACGGTTCTGAGGCCCGAGTGCATATTCACTTTGCGAACTCCAGGTTCCGGTCGCGCACGTCGAACCGCGAGTTCTGAGCCGCGCGGGCCGCCGTAGTCAGCTGCTGCGAGCAGGAAGTGTCCGGGGAGCTGGAGGCGACTGCAGGATGGCTCCGGACCCCTGGTGAGCCCGGGGTGTGGGCGGCCGCGCGTGGGGTGTCCTTAGGGCTGGGCCAGGCTTCCGGGGAGCGTGGTATCGCAAGGCATTGAGACAGAAGGCCTATGAGACAGAAGGCCTTTCGGGATGAGGGGAGGGGCAGCAAGGATCCCAACCCCTGCCAAGGGGGACTCCGCCGCATCCCGCCACCGTCAGTGTTTGCTGGGGTGATCGGGGCAGGAGACCCGACCCGTGGGGAACCAAGTACTAGTGCAGAATTTGAACACTCCTCTGGTCCTTCTCGGCTGCATCCCGCTGCCGGGATTTCCCGCCCGTCCTGGTTGTGGAGCTGTTTGGTGCAGGTTTCCAAGGATTCCTGTGAAAGTGAAGTAGAAGTAATAATCTCTTTGCGCGATGCGATGCCTGTGCATCTGGTGAACCCCTTTATTTCACAGGTGGAGAAACCGAGGTTCAGAATCCATAGTCACCAGCCAGTAGGCGCTAGGACCTAGATCTTGAGGGCCCTTCAAAAAACTTGTAGGAATCTGGGAGGGAAATGACGCATTTGTTTATAAGGCATGTTACCCTTACCTGAGTCGTCAATATCATGAAGATTCTATGGTAGCAACTGCTACAGTGAAACAATAGCTGATAAGGGTCATTCAGTAATTAAGTCCCAAGAATTGAATGATGAAAGACAAAAGTTCTGATCCCAAGGAACATATTGCTATAGCATATCGGACTTGACCCCTTTGTTTAATAGTTTAAAACATATAGTTCCATAAAGTTCTTGTTGGACTACATGTCTTATGTTGATATTTCTAATATAGTTTATAATTGCTTAAGTTGCAGACAGTCTGGATGTTAGGAGAAGGGATTGCAACATCAAAGTTTACTATTATAACCTGAGATCTAGGTTATCTGGGCCAATGGCTTAGTTGATTAACACTAATTTTTTCCCACCTAATTTTAACAACGTATATTCCCTGATAGAAAATTTAGAAAATGCTGAATATTTGCAGAGAAAAAAAAATTAACATCTTTATCATTTGGAATAATAGCAATTAGTGATTTTTAAAATGAATTTATTACTTTATGTAATATATGTGTGTATAGGTTTACAAAACAGGGAACATTTCTCCATATTATGAAATATTTACTGAAAATGTTTTTCTTAATGGTGCATAAGAGTGCATCATACAAATAGCCACACTTTATTCCCTTCTTTGTACTCCTTTACTAGAGCTTGTTTTGTTTTGTTATGTTTTTAACTATTACAAAGACTGCCCCTTTGTTCCATCTCTTATTTCCTTGGCTCACTTCTGAGAAGTCAAACTATTGGGTCAAAGGGATGAACATTTTTAAGGCCTGGGGTACTTATTGCTAAATTGCCCTCTACCTCCTGGAAGCCAATTCCCTCACTTTACACATAAGGTAAGATATAAAGCTCACACAAGGGAGAGGCCTCAGGTTATCCATTTAGATTGGTGGAAGCTATCCCTGGACTCCAAGCCTCTTCCATAGTTAATGTTGAAAAAAGATTTTTAATTTTTCCTGTTACTTTCAAGTAGCTTGACTCAGTGGCTTTCTCATTTGACTGTTGAAGGTGAAACAATGTGGGAACTCTGCTGTTACCTTGCCAAGTGGGTTGCTGATCTGGAGGGTAGGAAGTAGTATGGACTGGGACTTTGAAAAACCTATAAAAACAGACTCTACCACTGCTTTGCCTTCGTGCTAGTGAAAGTCATAGGTCAGTGATGCTTCACTCCTGAGTAGTGTTCTAATGTTTAGAAATAGAATATAGCAGTTAATATTTTAATGGCATACCAAAACAAGTGGTAAACTCACTGTATGGTAGAAGCTGTGAGTGATTATTGTCTCTGAACTGGTTCTTTGAGAAAGTTAATTACCGTGTTTCCCTGAAAATAAGACCTGGCCGGACCGTCAGCTCTAATGAGTCTTTTGGAGTAAAAATTAACATAAGACCTGGTCTTATTTTACTATTATATAAGATCAGATCTTATGTAATATAATATACTAATATATAAAACTGGGTCTTATATTAATTTTTCTCCAGAAGACGCATTAGAACTGATGGTCTGGCTAGGTCTTATTTTCGGGGGAAACAGTAGCTTTACTTGCTGGGCAGCTTATTTGTTGATAATATACCATTTCTGGAAAAAATACAGTTAAACCTTAATAGTTGTATATTCTGGTTGAACTTACTTATTGTTTTATTTAATTTTTTGCAACCTTTGTTAATATAAAACAATTAGTGAACACTGGATTATTTTGGTCTATTTACTTTTTAAAAATTTTATGAAAGGTAACAAATACACAAAATGGAATAGTATGATGCGCTCCTTTATACTCATCCCCTAATTTCTGGAATTATCAATGTTTTGCCATTCATGTTTCATCTCTGTTCTCCATAACTTTTTTCCAGTGTATTTTAATATAAATCTTGCACATATATCAATTTAACTATACAGTCAGTATTTTCGTGCTAGAACAAAGCCCAGCTCATAGTCTGGAAAGTTCTTGTATTCTTTCCTTTCCATTTCTTCAGTCTCTGTCATGGCATCACTTAGGCCTGAAAACTCTAATCATCCACTTTTTCTTCACTCCTCCTGTCAGATTATTCACTAATTGGTTTTTTTCCTTTTAAATCTCTTTAAGATTTCTATTTCTACCATAGTCCAATCCTTTATAGCCTTACGCCTTGCAGGACCAGTTATGTAACTGAATAGCTGGAGATGTCCTCTCCTCTTCTCTCCTGCCACTCTTCTCTCCTTACCAATTATTTATGCAAATGGAGTTCAGGTTAATTTTCCTAAACTAGTGCTTGAGGCATTTGTATGCTGACACCATGATAAGGTTGCTTATTACCGCTGGGCCAGTGGTTCCCAAACTTGGCTGCAAATTGGAACCACCTGGAGAGCTTTTCCAACTCATGTCCAGGTCAAACCCCATACCAATAATCAGAAAGCTTGGGGAGGGGAGCCAGGAATTGTTGGGTTGTTTTTCTTTGTGTGTTTTTTTTTTAAGATTCCCAGTTATTTCAACATGTAGCAAAGTTTCAGAACCATTGCTCTTTATGGCTAAAGTGAGAGACTGAGGATTGGGGGCAAGACGTCTTCAAGGCCTAACTTTCTGTGTAAAAGTATTCCCTACAGCTCTGAAATTCTCCTACAGTTCTAATCTGAGTAGGCTGGTGTTCAAGGCTTGTCAGAAACCAGCTTCCACTGCTCTCTACTATTTTACCCTTTACCCTCCGACCCAGGGCCACCACTCAGCCTGACCTGCTAGGCACACTCTGCTCCTTTCAACTTTGCTTACTCCTGGTGCCTTCTGCCACATCTAGAATGTGCTCCTCCCTCCTGTCAGAATGAGAGGCCTGCTTTAACCTGGTGCCTCAGCCCTGTCGCAGGCTGTGTGCCTGCCCAACAGTAGTTTCTCTCACTTCGGAACTCCAGAAATGCTTAGCATTTACACCTCTCATTTGGTGGGAGATGTATTATACCTTACTGATTTTTATGTGTGTGGTTTGGAACCACAGAGCCAGACCTAAGCTCCTCTTTTGATAGATGACAATGTGGAGGAGAAAAAGAGGAGATGTGGCAGAGCTGGGACAGGATCCAGTTTTCCTTATGAGCCTCCCTTCTATTTTCTTAATTATGTGATGTCTTGTATCACCTGCTGTTTTTTCATATACATGAATATATATAATTTCTTTTAGAACCTTAAACATTTTTCTCTCTTTATCACTTTGATACAGGTTCTCCACATACGATTCTACTTGCCAAATTGCACAAGAAATTGCTGAGAAAATTCAACAACGAAATCAGTATGAAAGAAATGGTGAAAGTACAACCAAGGTAGGACCAGGAGAAATTAGTACTTAAAATGATTTGTTTGAGCTTTGAGGTCTGAAAACCCTCCTGTTTCTGAGGCATGTGGGTGTAATGGCCTATATGCTTATATATATTGCATTGACATTACAACCAAATAATGAACAGTTACTTGACGACTGAGACTAAGTGAAGCATGACATCTGTTTAATTTCTTCTGTTTTACCTTAAAAATTTCTAACAATTTTAGTCTAGTTCTAGAGTTGGTACACTTTCCCCCCGGATCTAAACCTTTTAGGCTTTGTAGGACCAGAGGCAGTGTCCTCACTTCTTTGAGTATCTGTTTTCACCAAAAGAATAATAGTCTCTTTTACATGTTACATTTAAAAATGTAAAAATTGATTGTTTTTTTCTGTGTCTTATGTTATCCTTTGTTTCTGTTTATATTCATTTTTAGTGTTTACTTTTTCCCCTCACCTTGTTGATTTAACTTAAATATGTAAGTTAAATCTTACATATTTAACTTAACATATGTAAACCATTTACATTCTTAAAAAGTCAAAATTATATGCAAAAGTACACTCAAAGTCTTATTCCCATCCCAGTCTTTTGCACCCCTTCTTCACCTAATTCTTACAGGTAAAACATTTTCGTTAATTTCTGGTTTATTCTTCCTGTATTACTTTTTGCAGAAATAAGCCTCTGTGTGTGTGTGTGTGTGTGTGTGTGTGTGTATGCAGTTTTATTTCTCTTTTAAACAAAAAATGCTCTTTTGTATCTTGCTCTTTTTTAGTTTAATAATATATCGTAGGAATCTCCATATTAATAATCCATTGAGATCTTCATTCATCTTTAGGGCTCTACAATGTTACAGTGTGTAGATATACCTTAGTTCATTTGATCTGTCTCCTAAGAATGGGCATTTAGATTGTTTCCAGTCTCTTGCTGTTATGAATAATGCTGCAATAAATAGCTTTGTGCTTTTTTTTTCTTTGTATTTGTGGAAGTGTCTATTTTAAGGGTGACTTCTCAGAACCAGGGCATATGTTTTTCTTTTTCCTTGTTACCAAGTTCCCTCCAGAGGGGTAGTCACCTTTGGCACCCCCTACCAGTACTGCATGAGTTTATGTTTCTTCACAGGCCGGCCAACAGGGTATTGTCAATCTTCTGAATTTTTGCCAATCTGATACGAGAGAGAGAATATTTCATAGTTTTAAATTTGCATTTTTTGTATTATGAATCAAATGAAGTATGTTTTCCCATGTTTAAACGCTATTTAAATAGATTTTTCTGTGAACTGCTTGTCTTTTGTCCGTTTTTCTATTGGATTCTTGGTCTTTTTAGTCTTTAAGACATCCTTATGTATTAGGGAAGTTAGCTCTTTGTGATATAGTGTACTTATTTCCTCTCTTTTATAATTTGTTGTTTGACTTTGCTTATGGTATCTACTGTCACGTGAAAGGTTTGTTTTTTCAAATGAAGTTGACTATCAGTTTTTAATTGCTTCTCTGTTTTCACTCAGAGATTTTGTATTTGAAAGTTATAAAGGAATTTATTCCTGTTTTCTTTTAGTAAATGTATGGTTTCATTTTTTTTTACAATTAGATCTCTGATTCATTTAACCAGTATCATCTTCGTGGGCAGTTAGATTATTTCTAATTATAAATGAGTTTTCAGTGTGCCTAGATTATTGCCCAGATTGAATTCCTCAATGTAGGCTTTCTGGATTTAGGTTGTATAAAATTTTAAGCCTTTTGAACATATATGAGTATATACTCGTATATGTATATATTATAGAATTATGTTTCTACACCATTTCTGATTATCTTTTAAAAATCTCACTCTGTTAGACGAAAATGTGCTATAGTTTACTATGCATTTTTTAATACTGTTAAACATCTTTTATATATTTATTGGATATATGTATTTCTTTCTTTATGAATTGACTGTATATGTATAAATCCTTAAGCTAACTTATTTAGTAATTTCAAAGTGTTCTTATGTATATGTTAACTATATTAAATCTTGATCTGGCATATTTGATACAAATACTTTTCTATTAATTTGGCTTTTGATTTAATACATGACTTTTTAAAGACATGTACTTGTTTTTGAATTTGATTTGAAATGATCAGTATTTTCATTTGTGGTCTTTTCTTATAGGAAGACAGGAGGTAATCCTTAGAAAGACCATTTACAGCCAGAGATTATATAAATATTTTACCTAGTTATCTAAATTTTCTTTAAGCTTTTTTCTGTTTTTATTTTTTTAAAGACACATAAATATTTATTATATTTGAAGTTTATTTTGGTGTATTGTAGGCAGCTAATTTTATTTTTTTCCTATTTGCTTAATTATTAATTCCCTTCCCCCCCAAGGTATAAGATATTTCATATTTTGTTCACTGAATTTTTACCTTACTGCACTGTTTCTGGACCCTCTGTTTTGTTGCACTAATGAAGCTGTTAGTAACCGTTGGCATCAAATTCTTGTAGTTTTTTAAATAAAGATTTAATATCTGATTGGTTAAGGCCCCCTTTATTATACCTGTTCATGATTTTTCTATCTTTTCCTTCATTTATTATTCTTTTCAAGAGGTTTTTCATAGCTTCATAAAAAAAGAATTTTTGCTGTGCTTCAATTACCATCTAACTCTACAATAAAAGAACTCCAAAAGGAATTTTGAATGGATGTGTCTTAAGTACATTTATAGATTAAATTGGAAAGCATATAGATTAAGTTGGAGAATGTTTATTACTTTTTACTCATTCAGCAGTGTTTCCTGTAATTACTATGTTCCAGGTACTGTGCTAGATATTTTTTCTATTTTGTTGATTTATTAATGTTTGAAAAGTAATAATTAAAAAAATTTTCCCTAGATATGACTGAATTTACAAAAGCCCTTAATTTTTTCATTTTATGATTGATCAGTATACTGAATTCTTTTCCTATTTCTAGTAATCTTTCAGATGCTTCTCTTAACTTTCCCAAATAGATAATTATTAATCTGTAAATAACGATAACTTCATTTCCTTTCTAGCCCTTGTGTATTTCTTTAACTTGTCTTATTGCATGGGTTAGAACTTCTAAACCAAAGTTAAATAACATTGCAGTTAAGGCAGTAATGTTCCATTCAGTTTTCTCTCTTTGTTTTGTTTTTAATTTCCCTCATGCTGTATTAATCATATGTTTATTCTATTTTTAATCATTAAAATTGTTAGCTTTATTGTTAGATTTTCTAACATCAAACTATTCTTAAATTATTAGGATAAATTCTACTTGGTGATGGTAGATTTGTCATTTTTTTTATGTAATTCTGAATTTGCTTTGCTAATATTTTAAAAAGACTTTTACATGTATAATCCTTAAGGGAGATTGGCCTGTGATTTCCTTTTTTCCATTATCTCTGTCAATGTTTGTTACCAGGATGTATTAGCTTAAAATATAAATTAGGCATTCCTGTTTTTTCTATGCTGTGGAAAGTTTCTGTTATAATAACAGAAATTTTCTCCTGATTATAAAAGCAGTCATTTTCTTATAATCATTAAGAAATCCCACTACGTAGAGATAACCACCCTGGGCATTTTGATGTATTTCGTTCCTGGATTGTTTTTTTCCCCTGTGTGGGTGACATTTCATTTTATGATTTGATTTTTTTCTTTTAATAAATTATGATGGATATCTTTCTATGTTAACAAATTTAGATTTCAGTCATACTTTTTTAATGGCTACATACTCTTTCATCTCTTGAATGCTTTTGGTCTTTATTTTTGTAGAGCCTTCTTAGGCCTGGGGTGTGTGTGTGTGTGTGTGTGTGTGTGTGTTTGTGTGGTGGTGAGCTCTTTTTGTTTGTTTTGCTCTTTATTTCTTGAATGAGGAGAAATCCGCCCTCCTTAGTGTTTCCCCATAAACATTGTGGGTGGTTTTTCTGTGGTTCCCAAGGGTATTAGAATAGTTGACATCAGACTTTTCTTGGCTGTTGATACCTTTGAGGGTTACTTGATGTGTGTAGCCCTTGGCCATCCTATGGTGTTTCTTTAGTTTAGTTGTATAATTGCTACTTTTAACAAGATAACAAGTGAAACCTGTGATAGTCTATCTTTTTAAACACATCTCTGATTTCATCCATGGTTGACTATGTTTAATTTAATGGGCGATTTTATTTTTTGTATTTCTGAGAGGCCCTCTCTCTCCCCACCCCTCTTCCATCCTTTAAGGTAGCACTTAGAGTCACAAACAAAAATTTCCTTTGGGTTTGTAGAATGATTGGAAAAAATTCACACAATCCTGGAAAAAGAATTATGTATGGTTAACATTCCTTTTGTATAAAAAAAGCCACTTTACTATAAAGCTTTTAAGTGAGTTATAAGTATAGCAGTGTGTTTAGAGAAGACTGGCTGGGACGGCGATGGGACTTGACATCTTGTCATTTGAAGAAGAGTTCAGTGTATCGTTGGGTTTTCGCTGTTGAATGAAGACTGGGAAACACAATTTCCTGCATGGCTGTAAGGAGACAAATAGGATCAGACTGTAGATGCTCAGAGGACAGAATTCAACAGATTGTGAGGGCAAAGTGACAGGTCAGTGTTCAAGTATGGACTGGCTTACCACCTGATCAGGTGGTCGAGTGGGTGCAAGCATGTATGTGGTTGGACCAGGCCACCTTTAAGATTCCTTCACAGTATCCTTTGATAGATGACTGGATAAAGAAGTTGTATATATACACAACGGAATACTATTGTGCCATAAGAAAAGATGAAATAGTACCATTTGCGACAACATGGATGGATCTTGAGATTATTATGCTGAGCAAAATAAGTCAGACAGAAAAAGTCAAGAACCATATGATTTCACTGATATGGGGTATATAAAACTGAAAACAACAAAGAACAAGACAAACAAATGAAGAAACAAAAACTCATAGATACAGACAATAGTGGTTACCAGAAGGTAAAGGCGGAGGGGGGTGGTAGATGAGGGTAAAGGGGATCAAATATATGGGGATGGAAAGAGAACTGACTCTGGGTGGTGAACACACAATTGGATTTATAGATGATGTATTACAGAATTGTACACCTGAAATTCTATGTAACTTTACTAACGATTGTCACTTCAATAAACTTTAATTAAAACAAAAAAGGTTCCTTCACCCCTGAGGTTGTCGTTGGGAGGCTAAGCACCTCTTCCAGTCCGTCCTTGATCAAGTCATAGTATGTAAAGCAGTGTTTACATGATATTTTTAGTATATTCTGTACCTCTGGACTAGCATACTTAGGATGTGTTCTTTTCTTTTCAGCTTACGGTGACAATCAGAGCTTTGTTGCAGAATCTGAAGGAAAAGATCGCCCTTTTGAAGGACTTATTGCTAAGAGCTGTGTCAACACATCAGATGTATCCATGTAAACATTTCCACCTCTTTTCTAGAGTGGGAGGAAAAACAGTCTTATTTTAAGAAAGGAAGGAATCTGGGCCACCCAGATTTTTCCACAGCTTGAGGAAGACCTGGTTTCCAAAATATTGCCTGTAATCTCGATTTCTATTTTAAGTGTCTGTTACGTGTTTTACAGTGAATATGCTGGCGAAGCAAGACATACTGAAGGAATTAGCTTATTTGGGTGTAACCTTTACAAGTGCAGGAAGTTCATGCTTGCTGTCAGTGCTGTATTTACATAGAGCCCTGCACTGCTGCCTGGTTAGACTGCCTTGAAGATGCTCAGCCATGGCTCTGCAGGGAAACTTCCGTGGTAATCCTGAGCTGTGATTCTGCTTCTGGAGTTTCCAGAGGTTTGAATGATTCATTTTCTTTTTCAAGAGGCCAATACCCGTAGAAACCATGCATCCTTTTTTCCCCCTGTTTATGTACATTATTGAGATGTGACTTGTTTGCTTTATTATTCTTCCATAAGGTACAGACACTGCCTCTGGTTTGGGAGTTTTGGGGAGGTGCTGGAACCACTTGCTTGAAGCACGTTGTTCCATTATCTCGTTTCCAGCAACACTGTCAAGTATTACAACATGTTTTTAGAAATTCATAATCTGATCAATTTAGCAAAATACTTGTGGTCTGTTATCTGAACGAATCCTTTTTTTTTTTTTAAAGATTGTATTGGGGGAGGGGAACAGGACTTTATTGGGGAACAGTGTGTACTTCCAGGACTTTTTTCCAAGTCAAGTTGTTGTTTATTCAATCTTAGTTGTGGAGGGCACAGCTCAGCTCCAGGTCCAGTTGCCGTTGCTAGTTGCAGGGGGCACAGCCCACCATCCCTTGCAGGAGTCGAGGAGTTGAACCAGCAACCTTGTGGTTGAGAGCCTGCGCTCCAACCAACTGAGCCAGCTCAAGGTGCTGTGTTCTATCTTAGTTGCAGGGAGCGGAGCCCACCATCCCTTGCAGGACTTGAGGAGTTGAACCGGCAACCTTGTGGTTGAGAGCCCACTGGCCCATGTGGGAATCGAACCAGCAGCCTTCAGAGTTAGGAGCACAGAGCTCCAACCACCTGAGCCACCAGGCCGGCCCTGAACGAATCCTTTAAACCTGACTTTATATTAGTTTGAAAACTGACCTCATTTCTTTTTTTTTCCTTTCTATTTTGTTTGCTCATTTGTTCTATTCTTTAAGTTCCATATATAAGAGATCATATGGCGTTTGTCATTCTCATTCTGACTTATTTCACTTAGCACAATACCCTCTAGGTCCATCTGTGTTGTTGAATCAGTTCTTTAAATTGTCAGTAGTTCATACCAAAAGCCCAAATTTTAGTATCTCAGGAAATAGTTGTTACTGCCTAACTTTAAGTATGGGAAGATGTAGGAATATAGTTTTTTAGATAAAACAATTGAAAATGTTTTAAAAAGTATTTTTCTCCAAGTGTAACCCCTTTATGTCACCAGGGAGGTTCATGTAGATTAGTTGTATGATTTTCCAAATAGTCAGTTATTAACCCACTAAGGTTTCAAATAAAAGTTTAATTTCAATAAGCAACCAGGACCTTATTTTTAACATAATTAGAATATTCTGATACATTTAGTTTGTAACTTTACCCTCCATATGGTATCATTTATTACTGCACAGTTGGTCTATTATATAAAGAATTTTTATTTTATCAGAATCAACAAGTCAATATATAGACTTCACATAGTTTTAGATTAGTGGGGTTATTTTCTCCACTTTCAGTGCTAAGTATTAGAAAGCCTGCCCGTGAGGTCAGGGTATGCAAGCTCATTTTGTTACCTAAAGCGCATATATTAAAAAGGTAACTAAATATTATCACATGATGCAATATTAACAACTGTGTATCTGCCAACTTCCATTAAGGAAGCTGATTATATTCCTCTTATAATATTTATGTGATAAACCTATAGGGCAAGAAAGATATAAATTAAGAACTTTTACTTCTATTAATAATTTTTGGCAGTTATTAATCATAGAGCGTACTAAGCATGCCACAGTAATAATTGACTTTCTTCTTCTACATGGTTGCAGTGTGACCATCTTTGAAATCTCACACTGGTTTTGTGGTGATCTCAGAATTTGCTGAATTAAGCACTAAATGTTTAAAAATACCAAACAGTTATTAAATATATTATGAAAATATTTAAGTACCTTAATGAGGATAATTTATAATTTCCTAGGAGAAATAAAAAACTCAACTGGAATATAACAACTTTCTTAAAAATCTGATGTATTTTTTCAAACAATGGGGTCTGTTTCTACTGGAACTGCAACCACTACTAAGGATGAAATTCAGATAATCCACCTCACGGGGGCACTCCAAACCTATGTATTTTCAGGGAGACCATTTCTTTTGATAGAAAGGAAAGGAGGTAGTTTCTGTGTTATGAAGCCCTCTTTTTAATTCTCTTTCTATTCCCCACATCTTCCCTTTCCCTGATACGCCTCTTCCCAAATATTTTAAATAATTCTATGGCAGTTAACCTCTGGATTTAGGATATATCAGATAGCAACCTGTCAGTCTTAATAACCTCATATTGTTATTTTGTTTTGGTGGTTCCCTCCCTTCCTTACAAAAAAAGTATCGAGGCCAGGTGGAACTTTGCACCCCAAGTCACGGATGGAGTTGGAAAGGGAATCCAGCATTCCAACAGAGGAGGTTTTTACACTGAGGAGAGGAATCTTTGAGAGCTTAACTGACTTGTCCCAGAACCCACAGCTGGGAAACGGAAAAGCTAGGATTCAAATGCAAGGCTGTCTGGCCCCACAGCCAGTTGTTTAAAAGCTGAATTCTAGTTTAGTAGAAATAATACAGTCAGCTGTCACCTGGCATGTCTTCAACTAGTATTCCCCATTAATTGGCATGCTGCTATAGTGCCAAGACAAATCCTGTTTATCGTGCAAATCCTCAAAACCCTTCTTAATCATCAGAAAGATTAAACAGTGTTCACTGTGGTTTATTAGGTATACTTTATGATGTTGTAATTCTTAGAAAAATTTTTGTCCATAAATCGTCAATAGAGTGACTTTTTAATCCTTTTTTTTGAGGCATAATTAATGTGAGGTGCCTTTTTTAATGTGAGTATTTGAATACCACATTTCCTTACTGTGTCGGGTAGTTGAGAGTTTATGGTACTTTACTGAGTAAATTTATGCCTTTCTGTATTCGTGAAGCTTTCCAAAGAACACTAGGAGTTGCCAGAAAGATAAGTCCTATGAAAATGCCTTCCAAACAATTAAATTCGTGGAGTTCAGGCATAAGATGTTATTGCTGTTTCCTGAAAAAGTATTTCTCTCCTGGCAAGAATAAACGTGAAATTAAAATGAAGGTTCTGTGCTATTGAATCAGTTAGTTTGCGATTCGTAAACCAGAGTCTTGCAGCCAGAGAATTTAAAATTGCTGAAAAACATTAACTTCTCACAGTGCTTCTTTGAGATGGGAATTATAATTGCCTCACCAGGTAAGAAAAGGTATGTGCTACTGAAGGCTGCGTGTGAAATTTCAGGTAGTACTGAAATTATTCGTAGGATTGGCTTTTCGTGAAGCTTGGGTTTTCAAAGGCAGCAGCTTTGCTATTTTAAAGAGAATTTTAAAAAATCTCTTTACAAAAGGATTCAGTATCAAAAGGTATTTTGTTGTCTTGGCAGAAGTTCTGTAGAAATCGTTTTTAAAAATCTGTAACTTTTCTCCACTTTATTTTGGGGGAAAAGATAGGTAGATAGAGAGGTAGGTGGATAGATAGATGCAGTAATTACCTTATAACAAACCCGAATAAATGTCGGTGAGGAGAGGCTAACTGAATAGATTTTAGTGATAGCTCTTCGTGGGTCCAGTGGAGGTGAAGTGACTCTCAAACGGTCCGAGACAGTTTTCACTGGTACCTTGTGATGTGCAAAAGTAAGGACACGATAGTGTTTATGTCAGCAGAAATTTTCTGTTATGTGGTTCTTTCTAGTTTTTGGTGTTAACATCTCCTTATTTTCTCAGTAGGTAGTAAAAGTAGATGGTAGTTTGGTCAGTTGTGGTGTTTTTGAATAGCCATATGTCTATGCGTAGGCAAAATGTATAACTGGTAACTTTATGTAAGTCTCCCTCCTCCCCCAGTTGGTTTGGAAATATTTCTGCTCCATGAAATCTAAAAGCCTGAACACTTGGTACAGTAGGAACAACATGGGCTACAAAATCAGAACGAAGACTGAAGACCAGCTCTGCTACTTCCTCAAGGCCAGAGAGCAGTTTAGCCTTCCCCGACCTTAGTTTCATTTTCTGTAGAGGAGGAATAGTCATACTGTGCGAGGTTATTGTGAAAGTTGAAGAAAACATATTTAAAGCACCTCACAGGATTGGATCCTCACAATGGTGGGTGTTGAATAAAAGATAGTTATCAACGTTTACTGTGTAACCTTGGACAAGGTACTTAACCTCTTTGAGCTTCGTTTTTCTTATCTGTTGGAAAAAAGGGGTAACAAAAGTACACCTGACTTACAGGATTGTTGTGAGGATTATATGCATAGAAGGTGCTTTGCATATATTAAGCCCTCCTTGAGGATTAGCTGCTACTTATTATATCATTATTGTAAAAGTTGCTGGTACCATTGAGCATTTATAGGTAGTCCTTCCTTACAGAGTTTATAGTCATGTACGGAGATTATATCATAACACACAGACAATGATAGTATGAAAATAGTCCTTGTAAAATATAATCAGTGCTTTGAAAAAGGTCAGGACCTGGCCTGTACAAAACAGAGATTCATTAGAGTTTGTTAACTTAAAAAAAAAAAAATGAAATGGTATGTGAGCCAGAAAAATGCTGCTAGGGGTCTAAACTGTCTTCTGTAGTTTTGTTACGGCACCAGGAAGTAATCCACAAACTTCTTCCTTCTCCAAAGCAATTAATTTACAGATAAGACTTGCCTAAATTCTTAAGCTTTCTACCAAATAAAGAGAAAATCCAGGAACTGGCATTGGGTGGGGCATTCTATGGGTCCAGCACCATTTTAGGTTCAAAGTGCTTACCAGGTTATAGCAAAGAAGCTGGGCGTAAGAACATTGGTAGTAGTACTATGAAATCCAGATCTGATTTCATTTACAGCCTTACAACTTCATGAATTGGCTGTAATTACATGTAAGATCATTCTAGCTAATGACAAAGTACTATGGTAGGTAGAGCTTCCTTGTCCTTATTTGTCTGTTCTCTGACCTTCTTTCTTGGTTATTCACCACGTTGGTGAAAGAGGAGATCCCAGCACTGGCCACTGGCTGTGCCTTATTTCCTCCTGGTCCTTCCTTACCCTGTCCCCACGGCCCCGAGATACCATGAGTCCACATACACGCAGTATGAGATGATTCTCTGACCTCCTGTTTGCAATAACCCCTATATAGTCTGTGTGCTGTGCAGAAGGGCATTAATCTATTCCTTGTCCTTCTGCCCTCCCAATCTCCTTATGCTCTGGTCTCTCAAAAGACTGAAAATAAAACAAAAGGAGTGTTCCTAGTGGACTTTTGGTTAGTTTTCCTACATTTTCAGGGAGTCTCTTGGAATATTCTGAATCAGTATGACCAGTAATGTTACTGTTTTTAAGAGAAGCCAAGAGGTGGCAAGGTTAGGTGAGCAGTCCTGGGAACTTCAGGGTGGAGAAGCCCTGGAACACTTGGTGGTCAAGCCCAGCACGGTGTGGTGGGGAAGCCATGATTTAGAGCAGAAAGAGCGCAACTCTAGCCCAGCGCTGCCCTTACCACCTGAGTTACTCGGCCACACTGGGCCCAGTTTCTGGTCAGGAGAACAGGAGAGTTGGATCTCTTAGGCCTCTTCTAGCATTAACGGTCTGTGATTATGTTCTTCAGTTGCTAATCTGGAAAACGTAATCACCCAAGTTACACCGCTCTTGAAAATGATGTTCTTTAATTGAGTTAGTCCATTCTTAACTTCTTTCAATCTGTAACTAACTAGTGTCTGCTAAATTTTGAAACTTTTTTTATTGTTTTTATTACTAAAAGTCCTTTCTTCCCATATACTTCTTATAGTTAGTTTTTACCAGTGACGCTGCTCTCTCTTCCTTATCCCCGTCCTATCCGTCTCCATCTCATTCTTCATTCTTAACAATGTTGATGGTTGGTACCTGTCATCCCAGACTTTTATATATATATATATATATATATATATACACACACACACACATATATATGAAAATATAAAAATCTTTTGACTGTAAAGTGATCGTACTACACATATGGTTTTGAAACTTGTGTTTTTGTTAGTTGGCATATGGTAGAGTCAAACAATACAAAACAATATTCAATGAAAAGTAAGTTTCCTTTACACCCTGAATCCCCAGTTCCCTCTCTTTAGAGGCAGTTGTTTGCATGTCCTCCCAGAATTTTCTGCATATAGACCAACATCCATGGCCATCTGGATTTTTTTTTTAATGCAGTTGGAGCATATTACGAATCCCTGTTTAGCTGCTACTGCTTTTTAAAATTATTTTTTTGGTTTAACACTGCATTTTGGAAATTGTTCTATATCAAATAATTCATATCAGCATTTAGTAAGCGCTCAGAAATGTTAATTGTCATTATCATTGGTACATAAAGAGCTTCCCTGTTCTCTTTTAGGCTGCAAAACATTCCATTGCATAAATGCTCTAGTTCCTCATTAATGAACTTTAGGATGTTTACAATATGTGGCTGTTATAAATAATGCTGTAGTGAGCATCTTTGTTCCTAAGTCTTTGTACGAGGTGTGATCAAACAATATGATGAATGTTTAAATTTAAAAAACATTTATTACAGTAAAAGGTACATTGCCATTAATCTCCCTCAAAGTACTCCCCCTCACTTCAAACACACTTATCCCATTCTTGCCACTTTCTGAAGCAGTTCTTGAAGTCCTCTTTCGTGAGTGTGTTTAGTTGCGCTGTCATGGCTGCTTCGATGTCCTGAATCAGTTTGACTTTGGTGAAGAGCCCGTAGTCTTACAGTTCCAGATCTGGTGCATAGGTGGATGAGGACACATGGTAATGTTTTAATTTGACAGAAATTGCCATACCAGAAGCGAGGTGTGACGTGGAGCATTGTCATGATGGAGGATGATTTACGGCACACTTTAAAACACACCTTCTCTCAACCGTAGCTCACATTCGACTGATTGCACCGAACAACTCGAAACTTGTCACACACTGTCACTAAGATTTGACGTGCCACTTCCCATATTGAAGAGCCCTGCCTTTCCGTTGGATGGCACTTGGCAGCAGCATTCACTGTACTTTGTGATCACAGTCAAAAGGCTCCGTGTCATGCATCATTTCTGGTACGGCAATTTCTGTCAAACAAAAACACTATTGTGTGTCCCCATCCACCATATTCACCGGATCTGGCACTGTGTGACTTCTGGCTCCTCCCCAAAGTCAAAATGACCATGAAAGGAAAACATTTTGAATCAATTCAGGACATCAAGGCAGCCACAACAGCGCAACTAAAGACACTCACAAAAGAGGACTTCCAGAACTGCTTCAGAAAGTGGCAAGAACGATGGGATGAATGTGTTCAAAGCAAGGGGGAGTGTTTTGAGGGGGATTAATGTCAATGTGTTTTTTACTATAATAATTTTTTAAAAAATTTAAACGTTTACTGTAGTTTTTGATCCTACCTTGTATAGGTGTGTGAATACGCGTATATCTGCAGGAGAAATTCCTGTTGAAAGAATGTGTCTTTTAAATTTTGGTAGATGTTTCAAAGGCAATCTGGCAGTTGGTTGAAACTGTTGAAGGTTCCCGCCAAGAGTGTCTGAGAGTGCCTGATTCCTAGGCTCTTTCCAGAACTGCCTTCCAGTTTCCTATCTGGTAGGTGTGAGTGATATCATATTTCAATTTGCATTTCTTTTACTAATGTAAATGAGTGTTTTTTGATTGATTAGAGTTATTAGTGTTTCTTTTTTCTGTGCTCTGTTATGTCTTTTGCCTTTTTTCATTTGCCACTATCAGTTTGCCAGTTTTAATTTTTATTTTGCAGATATTTAAAATTTTTGTATAGCTAGATTTATCTTTTCCTTCATGGCCTCTGCGTTTTCAGTCTTGATTAGAAAGATTTTTCTTACTCCAAGATTGTTGAAAAGTTCTCCTACATCTTTGTCTAATGATACTTTTGTAATTTTACTTTATATGTTTAAATCCTTGAGCCAGTTAAATCTGTGCTTAATTGTATTATTGGATTATAGTTCAGCTTACATTTGTTTGGGTGGTTGGATACTGAAAAAACCATAGGTTGCCAGAGTAGGTTGAATATAGGAAGTAAGACAAGGCTAGTTAGTATTGTGATATAATTGTTTCCATAATTTAAAATTCCCATTTTGTTGTATGTAATTTATGTTATAGCTTCTGTCATTTTTGTTTTTGTTTTCTGAGGAATTTTTTTTTAGATAGAAGAAAAACCTTCTGCTTTATTGACAATTTACCACAAATTTGAAACACATCAATATTTATTCTTGATGTTGCATTGATCAAAAGGCTGATATTTGGCTCTTTTATTAATACAGAGGAAATACTTAAGCCCACTGTTTCTTAGTTACAGTTACTACTTAATGGTTTCCAAGATGGGGTACTTAGTGACTGTAGTCAAGAAGGAAATGGAAAAATAGTGGTAGTAATTTTACTACCGTAGCATTCTGGAATGTTGACAGAATTCATTTATTATTATTTCTTTAATATTAAAAGCCACTAACGCTGCTTGGTTACATTGGTTTGGAAGATTTATGATTTTTCTAACTACTATCTGTTACTGGGGATATGTTTTTATGGGTTTATTTACTATTTTACCAGCTAGTCAGTTCTTTCTATTCAAAATTAGCAATAAACGTTATAGATTCACTAGGCCGCAGTTTTCCCACGCAGGGAATGATGATGCAATGACTTGATTCTGCCAGTTTCTTAGAATTTTGGGGGCCTAAATGCAGTGTTTGGTATCCCTCTTTTAAAAAGAAAAATGTCTATCAATCCAAAGCAGCAGTCTCAGTAATGTCTTTCTATAACTAGGTAATAGTGGTCAGGGCGGCTTGGAATCAGCAGCGTTTCAGGTTCAATAAAACAAAGGCCATTTAATAAAAAAGTAAAAGCCAGATAAAACTCAACATGTTGAGGTGGCTTAGTTTTCTGTTTACTTTTTATGTCTGTGACAGATATATCCTTTCAAAAATGTTCATTAGCTTTCTCCACTTGTTCTCCTTATGGCAGAAGTTTTCTACATCAGCAGTTCCTTTATTTTGTTTTTTAAAACACACACACACACACACACACACACACACACACACCCACACCCACGCACAACCTGGAAGTACTTGGGTAGTTTGCTTCAAGAAAGCAAGTCTGTAAAACTTTGGATTTAGTCCTGATTTTTTTTTTTTTAACTGTAACTTATAAATTGTTATAATGTGTAAGGGAAAGGTGGTAGAGTTTGTCTCATGTTATGTATAAAGAAACAGATCCAAAAAAGTGTAATAACTGGTTTAAGGTCATACATAGTGGTCAACATAGGACTAATAGGCTTTGGACACCTACTCTAGCATGCTTAATAGATTAACACATTAAAATATGATTATTTCTTTGTACTTTTCTTCAGAATTACAGATCATGCCATGTATTAAATAATGAATTGACGGTTACAACTTTCAGAGTGAATCTGTTGCATGAAGCAGCACTTTACAAAATATATTCCAGGTGTTAATAGGTGTTAACATCGAAGAAAGGGCAATACAGTTACCTTTCGCCCACCCTCTCTTTTTAACAGAGTATCTTAGGGTATTAAGTCGAGGAAAACAGCCTTGACCACTGACACTTATAACTCAAAACCTAAGGAATCACTGTTGGACAGGAATGATATTTCAGTTTTGCTCACTGGGAGGAAAATAATATTTCCCTCCTGTATTCCTCAATGAAGGAATTTGTGTTCTGATCTATGTCAGTGTTTTATAAGACCCCCTGCGATGGTTCTGTTAAGGTCCTTGAGGATCAGTGAAGTCGAAGGTCAGAGCAGAAGGGTAGTTCAGGTCTCTCCTGGATGAGATTGGTTTAAATCTGTAATAGTGACAGCTGAGTTGGAGAGCGCACGTAATAATGTGATCGATAAAATGAGGCAATTCTCCCACTGTTGGACCTTAACAAGATGTCTGCAGAACACAGCTCGAAGGAGACCGAAGACAGAACCTATTGGATGATCTTGTAACTCGAGAGAGACTACTTCTGGCATCCTTTAAGAACGAGGGTGCAGAACCAGATCTCATCAGGTACGATGTTTTCATTTACAGGGATTACGTGGTGACTGAAGATTTATCTGCAGAGAGGACAGCTGTACTCTGAATGGCTTCATTCGTTTAACTACTAAAATACATTGTGTTCATTTCTAGTGTTTGCCTGTCATTTTCCATTCAATTTCGTTTTCCTTAATTTTCTAGGTTTAGTACACTTGGTATGTTCAACTGAATCGCATCTCAGCAGAAGGATATTTAGGTAGACTACAGATGAAGTCAGAAAATTTCTTCTGCGTTCTTTGGTTGAGCTTTCAGCTATGTTAGCTGCCTTTAAACACCTGAAATTATGTACTTCTCTGGGAAAATGTTGTTTTTTAATTGGCACTTTGAGAAAATGTGCCCAGTAGACTGTAGTCTATGGCTCAGGGAGGCAGAGGAATGTGGCAATTGGAGCCTTCTCCCTGTTTTTGGCCAGTGAGTGATTCGCGCTCTTAGGAGGTGACAGCTGCTCTGTACCCAGCTCTGCTGGAAGACCCAGAGAAGTGGTCCAGCTTTCCCAGGTTGAGGTTAATAAACCATAAATTGTTACATCTTTAGAGCTGGCCGCCCCTGCTGCCAGAACTCCCTCAAGGTCCTTGTGGGAACAATCACAGCAGGAAATGAGCTTAGGATAGAAACTCCCTTTCCCCAGTCTTCCTCACCGGGGATGATGCTGTCATCCTGGAGAGGCAGTTTGCACTTGCCTAGATCCTAATGAGCTGTAATAGGGCTTCCCAGGGGCAATGGTTTTGATCCTTGGCCACACATGATCAGGCCCAGCCTCAGATAATTCACTGGGGAGCGGTGGTCCCAGGTGATTCTGCAGCCAGGATTGTAGACCACTGCCCTGGGGCAAGCTGAAGAGGGTGAAACAGTTTGCTGTTGGTCCCAGTCTTCTCAGGAGCATGTGACCTAAGGTTTTCAGAAAGAGATTATGAACTACAGGAAGCTAGATGAAATCTTACTGTCGTTTCTGTGGAGAAATAAAACCAAGGAGTCAGTGAGGGAGGAGTTGTGTCCTGGGCAGGATGTGTAAACAGTGCTGAAGCCTGCAGTGGGCCGTGGATTCAGTGAGGTGCCAGGCAGTTTTCTGGTGTAAGCGGTCCTATGGATACGGGAGTGAAGTGAGTGGATGAAGGCGGTGAATTCAGGGCTGGTGAAATCAAACAGGAACAAGGGGATCCAAGGGGAAAAGGGAGTACCGTCTGTCAAGAAGGGCCTTTGTACTGAAGGAAGAGGTTTTTTCAGTCAAGAAATTAGAGAAAGACATAGTCAGCAGGTCTGGGAGCAAGTTTCATGGGGGAGTAGCGGGCAGGTAGAGAGGTTGTCGTGCGGGAGACCCTGCTCTCTGCACCATTTGTCGTGCGGGGAAGCCAGCGGGGTCTCTGCTCCCGCTCCCCACACAAGAACGCAGGATATGGTGAGGCCAAAAAGGAACACCCACGGAGCCATAAGTAGGGGAGTCATATCACTATATTCTTGCTGGCGGCATCCGCCTCTCTGCAATCCGCTCTTGCTAGCTCAGCCACCATCTTCTTGCTAGCCCCCATTTACTGCTAGCATAGCCACAGCAGTTATATTAGTGGCCAATGGCTCACTGGTTACAGCTGACGGCCAACTAGCCACAGCTGATGGCCATCCAATCACAGTTGATGGCCATTTACTACCTGAGCCAGCACCTGTCTATGTGAGGCCGAGAGCCTGAAAACTGCTTTCTGGGGCTCTGTCCCCACAGAGGTGATGGTCAGAGGGGGAGAAAACATCTAAATACTTGTAGCTTGTGGTGGTGGAGGTGGTCGTTATAACAATCATGATAGTTACCGTTCAAAAAGAGTCTGCTATGTGTCAGGCCCTGCTTATTGCTCTTCAATGATGCAGAAGGGGCCAATGTATTCATTAGATCTTTGTGATTTGGGGGTTGTTTTGGCCTCCTCTCGCTTGTCACCCCTCTTTTCTCCTGTGGTATCCTCACTATTTAAAATGCGGCCTGTATATGAGCAGTGTCTGGGTCATCCCAAAGCATGTTACACATGCAGAAGCTCAGACCCCAACCCAGCCTTACAGAATCCAAATCTGCATTTTAACAAGATCCTCAGGTGATTTGAATGTACCTTGAAGTTTGGGAAATACTGCTTTATATCATTTGTTCTTATTTGCAGCACTTTGTATCAGAATGACACAAGAGGCTTATGAAAAATTAAAAAAAGAAGGAAGAGAGAAGAGAGAGAAAAGAAATACAAGTGTCTTGACCATATACTTGCAGAGTCTGAATTAGTCTGGTGAGAGGCCTGGGTAGGAGCAACGCTGGGGGACACTCCTCAGCTGATTCTAACAGGTGGCAGGTTAGAACCACTGCTCCCTGTCACGGTGTACCAGCAATGAGAGCTCATGGCTTCCATGTGCTGTGTGTTTTCTATGCGCCAGGCACTATGCTAAGCTCTTCATGGGCCTTTGCTCAGGAGATCTTTATAACATCTCATTTTACAGAAGAGAAACTGAGGCTCAGAATGGTCAAGTAACTTGTACAGATTCTAGAACTAATTCATCTCAGAGTTTGGATTTCCTCTAGGTCTATGTGTCTTTAGATGTGGCCTCTTAACCACTGCACCGTTCAAAGCTGGACCAGAAGTTATATGGACTCAGCTCTGTTGCTTACCAGTCGCTCGGTCATCTGGGCTTCAAAAATTTTTTGTTGTTTGGACCAGATGAGGTGACTTATGTGAAGGGCTTTGTAAGCTCTAAAACCTTTATAAACATAAGCTGTTATTCCTGGAGCTTGTGCCACCGTCAGGGTAGAGGGAGTTCATGCTGCCTCCTTTGTTTCCAGGAGACCTCCTGTAACTTCCTGTCCCACCCCCTGAGTGCTCGAGAGGGTCCTGGCTTCCGGTTCCACGTTTTGCACCTGGACCTCTGCCCTCTCTTTCTCCCCTTCCACATCTTGTCTTGTGTCCCCTTTCCTCAGTGCCTGGCTTGCCACTTGTTGTCTTATTAGTAAACAGTCACATGTTCATTCTTGCCATGGAATCCATGACTGGCAATGACTTATCTTCTGGAGGTATTTTAGCAGAAGCCTCCTTGAGCTCCAAGTATTTTAATTGTTGGGAGAAGATAGAGAATGAGGCAGGTTGGTGGCAGAGGTGTTTGGGGTGGAGGCCTACCGAGACCTCTGAAGTCCTACCAATTGGACTGCCTCCTCCTCCTGTGTTAAGGCTGGTGCGCGTGGTGGGCCTCAAGGGGAACAGCTGGGGTAGCGCGGGTACAGAGAGACCAGACTGAGGAGAAACTGAAGGAAGGGTAACTAAAGTCCTGAGGGTGTGAAGTAATGCAGGAAGCCATCCAGGCTTATTTACATGCTCTCAAGATGAAACTGAGGGAAGCATATATATTGTTGTGTCTCTTCTGTACAGGAACAGAAGTCTAGACTAGTTTCTAATAAGCTTCCAGAAGAATTCCGTTTAAAAGCATATAAGCATCGTAGAGTAGAAGTGAGTCCTGCGGAGCGATGAAGAAGGTAAAACGGACATGACACAGACAGTGATGATCTAGTCCAGGTTGTGTGGAGTCTGGACAAGAGTAAGACGCTACATACTAATCACCATGAAGAAAGTAAATCATTGCAGGTGAAAAGAGGAAAAAGAACGGAAGGTGGCCTGGAAGGTGAATTCTTGGTCTAGGATTTCTTTAGACCCACTGTACCCACCCTAACAGGAATATATCTATGTCATGCAGGGGGTCCGGCGGGGTCTCTGCTCCCGCTCCCCATACAAGAACGCAGGATATGGTGAGGCCAAAAAGGAACACCCACGGAGCCATAGATGGGGGAGTCATACCACTATATTCTCTCTGGCGGCACTATACTCTCACTGGAGACTGGATCCACACTGTCCGCAAACCGCCATCCACACTTGCCAGCCCAGCCGCCATCTTCTTGCTAGCCCCCATTCTTTTCTCTCTTCTCTCTGCTAGCGTAGCCACAGCAGTTATATTAGTGGCCAATGGCTCACTGGTTACAGCTGACGGCCAACTAGCCACAGCTGATGGCCATGCAATCACAGTTGATGGCCATTTACGACCTGAGCCAGGCACCTGTCTATGTGAGGCTGAGAGCCTGGAAACTACTTTCTGGGGCTTTGCCCCCACAATCTACATATACCTGCCTGCAATAGTTTGCTAGGGCTGCTGTAACAAAGTACCACAGACTGTGGGCACTTAAACAACAGAAATGTGTTCTCTCTCAGTTGTGAAGGCCAGAAAGCCAAGATCAAGGTGCCATCAGAACAGTTGGTTCTTTCTGAGGGCTGTGATGGAAAGATCTACTCTCAGCCTCTTTCTGTGGCTTATAGATGGCCGTCTTCTCTCTGTGTCTTCACATGGTTATTTCTCTGGATGTGTCTGGGTTCAAATTCCCTCTTCTTATAAAGATACTCGTCATATGGATTAGGGCCCATTCTAATCACCTCATTTTCATTTAATTGCCTCTTTAAAGAACCTATCTCCAAATATTGTTACATTTTGAGGTATCGGGGTTAGGACTTCAACATATGAATTTCTGTGGGGACACACGTTGTCCATCACTGTCCAAAAAATGCAAATCCTGTAGTCATTCCAGCAGAATCTGATCAATAAGAAAGTGCATACTAGATAGAACCATTCTCAAATACCGTGTAGAGAAATCCCTGGGAAGTCTGTTCAAGGCCTGTGAAATGGTCTCCCAGAGAGTATTGACTCAGCTCATCAGGGAGGATAGCTGGGTCCTCCATGGTAGACTTACCGGAGGCAGGCAGTTTAAGTTCATAGATGAGTGAATGAATGAATTCAAGTCAAAGTAGGTTGCTGGAAGTAGGTTAGATTTGGCGTCAGAGTTTCTGGTCTTTGATTTTACTCACCTGCCTATGTCAGTGTTATTTTTGCCTTTTTTAAATGCCTAATCCCCTCAGTTGAGGCCTCCCCTTCCATTCCTAACTTTTTGTACCCTAGTAATTTTTCTGCTTGGACTTGGCCTTCTGAAGATCTAAATCCAGTTGTACACAGTGACCAGTTTGGGCTCAGTTTAACGTTGCCCTCTTGCCTCCAGATTATCAGATTGTCTCGTCATTTCTAATGCCAACTGTCAGGGATCTTTTAGCTCCATCTTTGGAGAAACCTCATTTCCTTCTCTGCCGGTCGGTTAGTCTGGTATCTCCAGTGACTCAAAGATTTCCTCCATCTTGCTCAGTCAGTTCCTAGTTCTGGGCTTCTCCAACATTTTCGTTTTCTCGAATCTCTGGATCCCTCCAACATTTTTGGTTGCTTTTGTAATTCTTGATATCCACATGGGTTGACTTGTCACTTGAGGACAGTGGGGTGGTGGCATCTGTCTTTCCTTTAGGTCATGACCTACAGAAACCCCTTGGCCAAAAGCCTTATTAGCTCTTAAAAAGAGCATTGCTGTAGATGTGCTCCCTATGGCACATTTGTCGTTAATGCTAGATTGTCACAACACATTTACTGTTGGAGAGCTGGGGTCAAAGCCCATGATAGTTGGCAGCAATCCCACAGATCAGGTTATCTGACCAGGACTCACTTGGAACCTGTTGATTCGCTGTCCACCCGGAGCCCTTACCTCTTTCTTTCCTGTTTTCCTTTGCGTAGTCCTTCTCCTGGCTCACTTCCACCCAAACCTGTGGTCTCCTCTCTTCCCCACGGGTCTTTTCCCCATCGCTCATTCCCAGGAGTGCTTCTGCCCCTCCCTTTGCTCCTCTTTTCTCTTCCTCCTCATATGTGGCCTTATTAAGGAGAGAAGAGTGTTGTCAGACTTCAGTTTGGATTAGCTTTTCCTTTAAACAGACATTAATGTGGCAGTCACATTCATTGAATGTGTAGCTGTCATGTGATGGAATCTTAGTTTTACCTTAAGGATTACTGATCATTATTCTAAAGCAGAAAGCCTTGATGTGAGACTTTGGTCTAAATAAGCAATGGTTGACTAATTTAGGGCATTTGGAAACTTGTTAAAGAAGTCTCTGTGTAACAATGTCTCTTAGAAGAAGATAAGCCGTGACTTATAAAGCAATGACAGAGCTTCTGATTGAAAACCCTGTGGCTCTATATTTGAGAGCATTGCTAAGTCTCACAATTAGTTAAATCTTTGTCTGTAAAGAGAAAAAATAATCACTGCACACTCCACTGCTCTGTGACCATTTCAAAGATTATGTGACTAAGCAGGCTCTAGTGGGTGGCTAATTGGCTAATCTTTAATCTTTACACTACCAACTATACCGAGGATTATAGGAAATAGGAAGTTATTTAGAGGTTAAGATGGTGGGTGTGTGTCAGGAATGGTATATTAACAAGCAGACCAATTACTAAAATCAAAAGAATAGACGATAATGAAATGTAAACATTTCATTTAAATTTAATTTCAGGTATTTATTTTTTCTTTGAGCTGTTAAAAAAAGAGTGATACTTCTAATTTGTAGTTCATATCACTATATTGGAAGCCAAGGTGGGCAAAAAAAATTTACATTAAATATTGTATCAAAAGTACTCCCGTTTCCCCATTTTAAAACATTCAATGTTTTATTGCAATTTAAAGTTTGGTGTTTAAAAAGCATGATTTCTAGCTGATGGTAATGAGATTTCCTAAAGAATCATTGATTTATACTTTATGTTGCTTAAAGTTATTAGCACATGACTAACCTACTCCTCTAGAAGTAGGAAATTGCTAAGGAATATACACCTGCGTCACTGGCCTGCTCTTGTGAGACAATGGATAAGCCATAGTTATTTATCCCTCGTACTTATGTCCTAGAAATACACTCACTTCCTGGGTTTTCTAACAGGGAAAGAATGTGCTGAAATCAGTAAAGCTTTGCTTTTCTCTCTATTTCGGTGAGCCCAAGGTTAGTTGAATCAAGGTGATGATATTAAGTACAGTCAAGAATATTAAAATTCCCTGCTAGCTTAATAAAAATAGTTAAGGAGGCAAAAATATTGTGGTAAATGGGAACCTTCTTTCATTAAGTAGATATTTATTGAGTGCCTACGTATTATGTACCAAGCACTAGTACTGGGAATATGGTAGCAGAAACACACACAAAAAACAAGAAACACATAGTTGGTGCATTTGAGCTATGAATTTGAGTTCAGTGAGAGAGGCAGACATGAATTAAAAAATCATACAAATTAGTAAATTCAGCAGAAAAGTGCTACATATTGTGCTTAGAGAATGTCAGTGGGGAGCTGATTAACTAGGGACCAAAGCCTAGCACAGTGCTTGATAGATATTTGCTCAATGAATAAAAATATTTACATTGTTTTCTGTATCTTTCATTACATGTAGCATAGACTTGGGTATGTAGTAGGCACTCAGTAAGTTTTTGTTGATTGAAGGGTTGACTGAGTCAAGATGTGATAGGCTGGGCTCTTGGTAATGGAACAAAACTGGGACTCTCAGGAGTTTATCCCATGAAAGTTTTTTTTTTTTTTTTTTTTTTGCCTGCCTCATATATGTTTGGTGGTGCTCTAGGATAGCAACCTTCAAAAGGTGACTCATAGATTTAGATTGTTTTCATCTATGGTTGTGCTGTTTTGATACAAGGCCTACATGTTCACTAGTACCGTGTTTTCCTGAAAATAAGACCTAGCCAGACAATCACCTCTAATGCGTCTTTTGGAGCAAAAGTTAATATAAGACCCAGTCTTAATTTACTATAAGACCGGTTCTTATGTAATATAAATATAATATAATATGATATAAGATTGGGTCTTATATTAAGCTTTTGCTCCAAAAGACGCATTAGAGCTGATTGTCTGGCTAGGTCTTATTTTTGGGGAAACAGGCAATAACAGGAGAAGTGAGAGGGTGTGGAGAACTCACACCCCTCTTATATGCTGTGGCCTGGAATTTTCATACATACAGCCCATTGGCCATAACCAGTCACATGGCTTTAACCTAAACTGCAAAGGAGGCTGGGAAATGTAGTCTTTGTGTTCACGAAGAGGGAAACAAAATGGGACTTAGTGCAACATAGTTTTGTCTCTGCTTCACTGATTATTTTAAGTAACTTTGGTACAGTCTGGCTACCTTCTTAGTCAGCTAAGATTAGAATCAAGAATTAATAGAGGCATATGAGGTGAACTGAGAGGTGACCTTGGTGATATTTGTTCATCTTTCATAATGCACGTTCTGAAAGAGTTTAGTCAGGTAGGGGAAACAAGCAAAAACAAACCCCAACCCCCGCCCAACACGAGAAATTAAATGTAAAAGGGTAGGTATAGAAAGACTATAAGATTGTGTCTGCAGCAGTGAGAGGAGGAGGACTAAGTAAAGCACGTACAGGGTCTGAAAAAGAGGTGCTTATTGTTCTTATGCACTCTACCCAACGAAGTAGGTGCCTGGTTTAGCAATTACACTAGTGTAGTAGTTAGGATGCCCTTACCTGCATGTAACAGATAACCCTACTCAAAATGGCTTAAATAAGTAAAGATACCTTCATATACAAAGTTTCAGGTTAGGGAATTGAGAGGGATGGTTAATTCTACAGCCCAGTGATGTCGTTATGGATCCAGGTTCTCACTGTCTGTGCATTTTGCCTTTCTCAGAGTGTTATCTTTATCTTCAGACTGACTCCTCTCAGACACACTCCAAATAACAGCAGGAGAGGAAGGATGGTATATTTTGCACGAGTAATATGTTCAGATAGCTAAGAAATCTTAAAAGCATGTAACGGTATTCAGGGAAAAGCCTCCCTCCTGTTATGTCCCTCATACCTTGACATAAATATCACTTAATTTTTGGCATATCCTTCCAAGGTTCTCTTAAGTATGTACTAGCAAGTATGAATATATTTTCTTATTTCCTTCCATCTTTTATACAAATGGTAGCATATTATACATAATACTCTATAGTATTCTTTTGTTATCTAAAGATATCTTGGAGATCTTCCCAAACCAGCACATAGGGTTTTGTCATTAGTTTTTATAGCCTTACTATAATATTTCACTGTATGTACATACCATCATTTATTTAACTAGTCTCCCATTAAGAGTTATGCATGTTGTTTCCAGTCTATTACGTTACACACATATAAATAATACATATATTTTTTCTATTACAAAAATGTGGTGAATAACCTTATACATAAGGGATTCCATATGTATGAAAGTCTATCTCTAGATTAGTTCTTAGAAGTAGGATGGCTGGGTCAAAAGGTATATGCACTTATAAATTTCACAGAACCGGTTTAGACTTGTTCTAGCAATTTATGTGCATGCCTTGTTTCAATATAGTCTTCCCTAAAGACAGTGTTATTAAACTTTTGTATCCTATTCCAATCTGTATCCTATTCCAATATATATTTCAATATGTATTTTGTATCCTATTCCAATATATGAAGATAGTCTCAGTTATTTCTTAGTAGAGTTTTATGTAGTTCGATATAATTACCGTGAACCAAGGTTATAAAAAAATTATCCTGTGCTCTTTTTACTTTCATGATTTTATTTTTAACTGTTAAGTATTTGATCCATTTGCAAGTTAATTTGGTGAAGAGTATGAATTTAACTTTTTCCCTACTTGGCTACCATATTTTTGTGACTGACTACATTTTTTTTTTTCCACTGAATTGTCCATCTTTTCTTCACAAATTTTGAGATGGTGAGATTTATTGTATATTTCCATATATGTTTGAGTCTATTTCTGGACTTTGTAACGTGTTCCATTGGTCTCTGTCTACTTGTGCTAGTACCATTACTTTTGAGGCTTTGTTATAGTTTTATTACATGATAGGTTTAGTTTTCTGTCGTACTTCTTTTTTAAGAGTTTATTTATTTATTTAGTGAATTCTAGAATCAGCTAATCTATTTCCCAAAAGGGGAGAAACAACTGTTGTTTTTAAATTGGAATTATTTTAAATCTTGAAATTCTTTACAGTGGTGCATTTTCCTATCCAAGAACATGAAATGTTTTCCGTTTGTTCAAGCCATCTTTCAGGCCTTTCAGAGTGTTTTCTTCAAATAAGTTGTATATATTTCTGGTTTAATTTTTTAGGGGTGGTTTGTGTTTTTGGTTGTTTTAAATTTAGTTTTTCATTCCACCATGCTTTTTGATTATTATTTATATGGAAGCTGTTGATATCTGATGTCTGCTTTTAATATTATAAACATTTTCTTAATTCTCTGATAGTTATTAATAGTTTTTCTGTTGATTTTTTCCTGTTACTTGTTTTCTTCTTTTTAATTGAGGTATAATTGATACATAACATTATATTGGTTTCTGGTGTACAACATAATGATTTCATAATTGTATATACTGTGAAATGATCACCACAAGTCTAGTTACCATCCATCATTATACAAAGTTATAATTTTATTTTTCTTGTGATGAAAACGTTCAGGATTTACTCTCTTGGCAACTTTCAAGTATACAGTACAGTGTTAATGCCTATACTCACTATGCTGTACATTACCTGTCCATGACTTATTTATTTTATAATGGGAAGTTTATATTTCTTGACCCCCTTCACCTGTTTTGTCCCCCCGCCTGTCCCCCTCCACTCCCCGCCCCTGCCTTCTAGCAACTACTGTTCTGTTTTCTGTATCTCTGGATTTTGGTTTTTAGATTCCACGTGTAAGTGAAATCATATAGTATTTGTCTTTTTCTGTCTGAGCATAATTCCCTCAAGGTCCAACATGTCACAAATGGCAAGATTTCTTTCTTTTTTATGGCTGAGTAGTATTCCATTACATATATGTACCACATCTTCTTTATTCATTCTTCCAATGATGGACACTTAGATTGTTTCCATTTCTTGGCTGTTGTAAATAATGCCACAATAAACACAGGTGTCCATATATATCTTTTTGAATTAGTATTTCTAGTTACTTGTTTTCTAAGAGAAAGGAAACACCTCCTGCAAGCTTCCCAATAGACTTTGGCTCAAAATAGAAATAGGCTAGGATTGCATCACATCCATGTTATACCAAAAATCATGGAAGAATGGACTTGCCATGATTGGCATGATCTATTCAGGTTACATAATCCCTGAACTGAAACCGAGGATGGGATCATGTTCTCTGAGCAGTGGAGCCTTGAATAGGATTGAGGTTCTGATAAACAAGGGAGAAGAGACATAAAGATTTGGGTTGCTAGGCAATCTCCAGCAACTGTGTCAACTCTTTTCTGTAATTCCCTTAGCAATGGCAGCTCTCATCATCTTGAAGTTTCTTCTGACATCAGAGACTCAAGGTTCTTCCCACCTGCATCTCCTGTTACTTCTGTTCCTGAAATCCCAGAGGAGTGGTAGCTCACTGGCCTTCTGGGTTATTTTATTTAGGTTCAAATGGAACTTAGATAATTGTTTTAAATCTCTAATTCACTTTTTAAAGAAGCTGGGGTATTTACACCTACCACCCGTCTTCCTGAAGAGGCTTAGGAGGAGTGCTTTTGAAGTACAACACAGTTTTAACAGTGACACATTTATACAGTTTCATAGAGGTGATTTCTTCTGCAGGCAGATAATCTCTTGCGTTTTATGTTACCGTGTTTTCCCGAAAATAAGACCTAACCAGAAAATAAGCCCTAGCATGGTTTTTCAGGATGCTCGTAATATAAAATAAGCCCTACCATATTTCCCCAAAAATAAGACCGGATCTTACATTAATTTTTGCTCCAAAAGACGCATTAGGGCTTATTTTATATTACGAGCATCCTGAAAAATCATGCTATGGCTTATTTTCCGGTTAGGTGTTATTTTGGGGGAAACACGGTAATTATGTTTAATTCCATTTTAGGAGGTAATAGCTTCTGACTTTGTCTCCAATTCTGGAGAAATGTGATAGGTTAATGTGATGCATGGACTGATACTTAGTATGACAACAAGGAGTATTTGGAAAGGGGACTGACCTGAAAGATCTGGAATATGTTGCCTTAGCACATTTTCTTTTTTCTGTGTTAACTACTGGTCTGACACTAGCTGTGCAACGTGTACATAACCATGTTTTCTTGGATGGAAAACTGAATATGTCATATGACAAAGTATTTTTTTGTGACTTATTTTATGGAAGAGACAGTTTGGTTGATAGTGTTAGGCTAAACTGTTGACACTTTGGGATAGTCCAGTGATTTATGGGAATTAATAGAATAGAATCTTTGTTTTTGAAAAAATTTTAAATGTAAATTTAAAGTAGTATATCACATCGTGAACACTCAAATTATACAAGAAAGTGATGAATGAAAATTGGAGCTTTCTCCTACTTCTGACATGCAGTTTCCCATTTCCTCCCAGAGGCACCCACTTTGAACAGTTTGTAATGTGTGCTTCCAGAGAGATTCTACACATATACAAGGATACACACACACACACACACACACGCACGCACGCGCACACACACACATCCCAGTGTACCTCTCCCCCTTTTTATTTTTAACATGAATTATAGTATAATATGCCCTCTTTACTGTGCTTTCTCTTTTTTTTTGCTTAACAGTGTATTTTAGAGAGTATTAAGTTGAATGTTTAAACTAGTACTCTTAAATATCTTGAAACTGTCTCCGAACTTGACAAAGTAGTTATTTGAAGTTTTTTGGCTATGTATACACTCACAAGACTGATTATCACTGGAAGGGATCTCTGTCGTCATTTAGTCCAGACTCTTTTTCTCCATGGGATAGGAAAGGAAGCTCTGTTAGCAGCCTGACTTTCAAATATACTAATTGTAAAGAAAGATCCATTTGGATGATGGATTGAACAAGTGAAACCAGAGACCTTGAGATCTAAATAAATATTAGTTATAGCAATCCCACATCACTGACCAAGTCTACTAAGATACCCAGTTATTACCATGTGAATTGTTAATAAAGCATAATCTATGCACAGATGGGTTAGGGGCAGCAACCTGGTAGTTTCTCTCACAAGGTTTTGAAAGCTGGACAACAAAGAAGTATCAAATAAAAAAATTTAAAGGTACTGTTTATAATAGCATTAAAAAATATAAACCATGTAGGAACAAGTCAAATGCAAGATTCATTAACCTCTGCACTCGAAACTATAAAACCTTATTTAGAGAAATTAAGGAATGCATAATAGAGGGATATGCCATAATTAGAGATTGGAAGACTCAATGCCATAAAGATATCAGTTCTCTCAAAATTGATCTGAGCAAACCCATTTAGAGTCCCTAGCCAGTTTTTTGTTTTGTTTTTGTTTGTCACTTAAGCTGATTCTGAGGTTTATATGGCAATTCCCAGAGCCAAGAAGAGAGTCAAGGCAATTTGGGCGAACAAAAGGCTTAAGGACTCACATTAGCAGTTATCAAGACTTACCATAAAGCTGCAGTGGGGTGTTGGCACAAGGAGAGGCAAATAAACCAATGGAACAAAATAGAGTCCAGAAATAGTCCCACACATGTATTGTCACTTGATTTATGACAAAGGTGACACTGCAGTGCAGTAGAGAAAAGATGGTCTCTTCAATAAATAGTGTTAGGTCAACTGGATAGCAATATGGGAAAAAAATGAATCTTAGCCTCTGCTGTCACCCTCCATAAAAATCAATTCCCAAAGCATTGTAGATCTAAATGTGAAAGGTTAGAAGAAAGCTTTCAGAAGAAAACACAGGAGAATATCTTTATGACCTTGGGATGGGTAGAGATTTCTTAAACAGGACAGAAAAATCACTCAATGTGAAGAAAACACGTGATAAGTGGGATTTCATTAAAATAAGAAATTCTGTTCATTAAAAGATACCATAAAGAAAGTGAAAGACAAGCCACATAATGGCAATCTATATTTGCAGTACATATATCTGACTCAGGAGTTGTTTCTTGAATATATAAAGGACCCCATACCAAGAAAAAAAAAGAAAACCTCTTAGAAAAAATAGGAAGAACACTTGAAGTTGGACTCCACGAAAGAGACTGTCCAGTGGCTGATGAACGTGTGAAGAGTTGTTTAACTTCACTAGTCATCAGGAAATTGCAGCCTAAAACGTGATGCCGCTCCATTACACCTACCAGAGTGGCTACCATTAAAATGAGAGGCGTATCGATTGTGGCGAGGATGTGGAGTGACTGGAATTTTCACAGATGCCTCATGGGACTGTCAGGTGTACAACCAACCACTTCAGAAAAATTTTGTGCTTCCTAGAACTGCAGTGTGCAAAAGACATGTACAAGATTGTTTCTGGTAGCGTTATTCTTAACAGTCCCACTGGAAAACAACCCAAAGAACATGTGCACTGTGGTGGATAAATACATTAGGGCATGTTTACGAGTAGACAGTGATACTACACAGCGAATGAGAAGGAATGATTGACAACTACCCACCTCACTCTGGCTGAGTCTCGCAAACATCCTGTTGAGCGAAATAAGCCAGACAGAAGAGTACAGCTGTATGATTCCATTCCTATAAAGGCAAAACTTATTTGTGGTTTATAAATCACGAAAGTGGTTCCCTTTGGGGAAGTAGTGACTAGAAGGGGACAGGAGGGGCCCTGGGCTTCTGCTAGTGCTGTTTCTTGCCCTGGGTAGTGATTAACTGGGGCCATTTACTTTGTGAATAATCTTTGGGCTGTACACTTACAGTTTGTCTGTTTATATAGTCTACTTGAATTTAAAAATATGTAAGGACATATATTTACATACATACATTTTATATAACACACGTTACACATATATGTATATAAATATGTATACATACTTATACATAAGTATATAATACATGTTTATGTATGTAAGTATATTCACAATTATATATGTATATATTACCATATATTATGTATCAGTATACATATATCTACACTTACACACATACGCATACATATATATATATATATGCATGTGTATGTACACACACACACACACACACACAAACACACACACGTTAACAGCTATGCTCTGAATAGACCACAAGATGGAGATGTAAGTCAGTAGAACTGGAAAGTTACTCAGACTGTCCCAGTTTCTAGATTTTGAAAAGTTAGCGTTTTTCTCCCTTGAGAGTGAGGAGAGAATGCTAAGACTGCTTGTACTGCCTAACTTGGAAAAGGACCTGCCTCACCTTTCAGTTCTCCCCTTAATCTTCTCCCTCTTCCTCTGTGTAACTGGAAACCTATTTGTCGTTTTTAAACTTCCTCCTCAGTGACTCTGTAGACGTTTGCCCCATCCCAGTCCGTTCAGTTCTGCTTCTCTCTCTTTCATCTTCTTTCCTTGCCTTTTCCTTTCCTATCTTTCTCTTCCATTGCTCTTTCCACCTGGAAAAAGATGTTTGACATTGGTGTTTTGTGATTTTAGTTGTTTCCCATTCTTAATTTTGAAAAGAGGATTTGCTTTCAAGACCTCTTTCTAATAATCTACACTTAAGTTGTCTTTTACTTTTGTGGGTCTTTCTTCCTCTAGTATTTTTCCTTCCCCTGTTCCCCGGCCTCATGTGGAAATGACTCATCTTTATTGGATTTAAAACAAAATCACCAACATGATACATGCTCATTATAACAAGTCAAACCATACTGAGCCATACTGAGGTATAACCCTAAGCTTAATAGTCTCTGTCCCTTCCTTTCCCTTCATTGCCATTCTCCTGAAGTAACCAGTGTGAACTGTTTGGAGGGATTCCTTCCCACCTTTATCTGTGCTTATACAAATATTTACAAATATATTTCCATAAACGTAAATATACATTTATGCTTTCTTTTTTTTTTTTTTAATGAAAACATTTGTACTATACATAGTACTCTGTGATTTACTTTTTCATTTAAGTTTGGGCATTCCTCCAAATCAATAGATCTAAGGAAATTCTTTTCAATAGCTACATTGTTCCACAATATGACTATGCCATCATTTTTCTAACCACTCCCCATTTGATGGATATTGGGTTGTTTAGTTTTTTGCCATTACAAACAATGCTGCAGTAAATATCCATAGAGAAGGTGGCTTCTATTTCTGAGCCCCCAAAATGGGGTTACTGGGACAAAAGGTATGGGTGTTCACAATTTAAAAGGTACTGCACGTCTGTTTCTTGGAAGTTGTAGTGCTTTAAGTTCCCTCCAGCAGTATATGTGTGAGCCTATTTCCCTACACCGTAGCTGTCAGTGGGGGTTATAGGGTTTGTTGGGTTTTGCTGATCTGATGGGTGGAATATGGTATCTTATTTTGAACTGCAGTCCTTAACCACTGGTATAGTTGTGACTTTTGATAGGGAGAATAAAAAGACTTCTTACCCTCGTATGCATTAATTTTTAATTATAAAAATCATCTGGGAATCGAAAAAGGAAAATTCCAGCCTGAATAAGCAGGAAGAAGAAAGAGGAGTTACCTATACACACTGTATTGTAAGTTAGTTATGCTGATTTTTTAAAGAGCCTATTTAACTTTCCAACTTGTACTTTTTAATAAGTGAAATTTTTAAGGAACTGCAAAAAGTATTTTTCTTGTTCATTAAAAACAAAAGCGTTTTCTTTGTTTCCCTCCCTCTCTTCTCTATTTACCAAGCACTTTCGTATATTATTTTATCTGACCCTCATGATAATCTTCAGAGATAAGCAGAGAATGGCTTACTTTTTTGGTTTACCGATGAGGAGACTGATTCATAGAGAAATCACGGTGCCCACGGTGAATAAATGGCAGAGAGAGAAGTAGAACTCAAGTCTTCGCGTCCTTTGTTACGGGCTTGTCTCTCAGGCCTTTTCTTTCTTAATTTTGGTATCCTACCGTGCATTATACCTAGTAGACGTATTGTCTACTTCTATACATTCCAGCAGCATATTCCTAACTTAACGTGTAATTCAGTGGAAGGAACAGCAGGTTTAGTATCCGAAACCCTGGGTTTCAATTTTGACTTCATTTCATTTTTCTGTCAAATGTATTAGGTTGGTGCAAAAATAATTGTGGTTTAAAAGGTAAAAGTAATTGCAAAAACCGCAGTGACGTTTGCACCAACCTAATAGACAATGGCGACTCCTCAAAATATTGTGATATTCAAAAGAGATAAATATAAAGTCTGACAATTAAGTTCATGAACTTGTTGCAATGATGTTGCTAACCTTTTTTGATATCAGAGGGACTATTCATTATGAATTTGTACCAGCTGGACAGTTAACCAAGTTTATTATTTGGAAGTGCTGAAAAGGCTGCGTGAAAAAGTTAGACGACCTGAACTTTTCGCTAACAATTCATGGCTCTTGCATTGTGACAATACACCAGCTCACACAGCACTGTCTGTGAGGGAGTTTTTAGCTAGTAAACAAACAACTGTATTGGAACACCCTCCCTACTCACCTGATCTGGCCCCCAATGACTTCTTTTTTTACCCTAAGATAAAGGAAATATGGAAAGGCAGACATTTTGATGACATTCAGGACATCAAGTGTAATACGACAACAACTCTGATGGCCATTCCAGAAAAAGAGTTCCAAAATTGCTTTGAAGGGTGGACTAGGCACTGGCATCGGTGCATAGCTTCCCAAGGGAAGTACTTCGAAGGTGACAGTAGTGATATTCAGCAGTGAAGTATGCAGCACTTTTTCTAGGATGAGTTTGCGAACTTAATTGTCTGACGTCGTACACACGAAGGCATATTATTATGCCTTTGTAAAGTGCTTTAGAAACATTAGTGAACACTTGGTGTCCTGGATCTTAGCAGAAGAAAATCCAGAAGTGGCATGCCATTTGGAGAGGTCTTTCTACACCGCACAAAAACAACTAGAGAACAATGCATGATAGTTCATAATTAAGTGCTAAAGTGTGTGGTATGGACCTTAAGTGCTCAAGGAGATGAGAAAAAGGGAGAGATCCACGTTGGGGAGGAAGTTGAGAAGACCGTGGAAGAAAGGAGACGTCAGATAGCTCTTGTAGAGGGAGTAGATTTGCACACCATTATCTTCCTGCTTCCTTGTGTACTATTTCTAATCCTACTCTTTCTAGACCAATCATTTCCATACCAAACTTCATACAGGTGCCTAAAAATCGTCTGTGGGACCTTGCAGATTGCCGAGCCCTGCCTCCAGAGGGAAAGGATTCCATAGTTAAAAGGGCGGGTGCCCATCTCGTTGAGTTTTTAGCTATAATCAGATTAATTGATACAATAAAAGCCGGTCATTGAGGTGGACATGATGACGGTATAGGCCGTCATTGGCTTTTGTGCATCTCGAGTATATTTGCATTATTCATAGATTCCCTTGAACAACAGTCTTTTAATGCCAGATTTGGATTTTTGTATATCAGCTGGAAAATTCTACTATAAAAAATTCTAACATTGTAGAGTTTAAACCCTGTAGAGTGTTTAATTCTACTTCCTGCCAGCCAATAATTTTGTTTCACTACATTTGCATCTTTATCCTTGAAACCTTATCCTTATTCTTTATCCTTAGTGTTAACTTCACAATTAATTGAATATTGTAGTGCATTATATCTTTATCTTATAAAATGAGTCAGAATGGAAACAAATGTGCTAAATAAAGGGGCAAACAGTTGAGACAAAGATGGAGTCATTGGGTGTGCCAAATGTCTCAACGCAAATTGTTTCCCTCAGCTGGGGACTCACTGGATTTGTCTTTTGAGTGTGGTTGTGATGAACAAAGTGAAAGAAGATGTAGGGCATTTGTTATTTAAAATAGTGTCCAAAAAGGTGCAGCTGTCACCACAGAAACTCACTCAGAATATGTCAGCATGTTGTTGAGTTTCGCTCATTCTGTTTCAAAAATATGCTTTCAAGTGTGTATTGTGTAATAAAGTAAGGAGCTGCTTATAATAAGTGGTAACTATTGGATTGCTTAACATTTATTTTGCAGTTGAACTTTAATTGCCAACCAGCAGATGGCTCTCAGTCACCATAAATTTGGCAGAGCAACTAATTCATCTGTGACTTTAGAATGCTTACGTTTTTGTATTATCAGTCCTTCTTGCCCCTCTTCAGGTACCGTAACAGTCACACTTAAAATAAAGAATTGTTCCTTTTGGTTTTATTTGCTTGCTTGTAGATTGCCTAGATGACTCTCGGAGAAGCACGCTGGGATTTCCCAAATTCCGGTTGGAGGCCAAAATAATGACTTCTTGATGATCTTTTCCACCCTGAGTTTTCTGTGAACTGTTCTGTTAAAACCTTTTATTGGTAAATTTGGCCAGCAGTGGATAGGAAGAAAAAATGATATTTGTTCAAAATTAGAAAAAGATTTGATTGCAATAGATTTTAAAGATGCTATGGAGAATTTCCTTGGGTGATATGTAAGATACGTTCCTTGTTTGAGTTTTTATTGTTCTGGACTAATTACACAATGAAGATTATTTATTCAATTTAACAAAACAAATTATTTCGAGTGTTTACTTTGCAAAGGGCACAGTTTAGGTGATTCTTGTCCTGGAGTAGCCGCTCCCTGAGGTCAGGTATGTGTCCTCTTGTCCACTTCCAAGCACCTAGTTAGTGCCTGGCATGTAGAGGGTACTCAGTAAGTATTTGTAGGAAGGTAGGGTGAATGGATGGGTAGGTGGATGGGATACAAAAAAAGAACAGAATGGAGTCCTGGACTTAAAGAAGGTAGCCGGCGAGTAAGTGTGGGTGCAAGTACCCATAGATTCATAGATCATGATTTTTAAGGAGAATTTTACTTTGTAGTTGTCATTAGGCAGTATGTTGAAGCTTGAGAAAATTCTGAAAGGAAATGAAGAATTTCCCTTTCCTTGTGTCATGTCAGTTCACCCAGTTTGGCGATCTTGATCCACTATATCAGGTCTATTCCTCAACACTTGTGGAGTTTTCCTTTGAATCGCTGTGTGCATTGTCCCTTTCTCGCTGTTCCATCTTGTCATTTCCCTTCTCCAGACCCCCACCATCTTCTGCCTGAATTACACTCGCCGTCTGGCCCACCGCCCTGACTGCAGCCTCTCCTCGGTGTAATGCAGTCTGCATATTGTTGCCAGATTTTGCCTCCAAAGAATTTATGTCAAAGAATCTATATCTGATTGAAATTTGAGCTGCTGTGCATCTTTATAATCACAGAAAGAAACTACAAAAAAAAAAAAGTTTCGAGAAAGGAAATACCCTTTCATACCATAGTAGCATTTTCACAGTTCACTGACACCCTAGAAATCTCTTTAGTCCTAATAAGTGCAAACCTCCCTGTAGTCTGTGAATACTCAAATACCGATACTTTTTTTCAGACAAAACAAACATTTTATGTAGTCATTTTGACATCTTTTTGAAATGCTAAAGAAAGCTAGTTCTTGGAATTCACTGCTTTTTCTATTCTGTATGCATTTGATAAGAACGCCCTCCCTGTGAACTCTCAGAAGCTTCAGCTACCTCTATCAGCAGCAAAACATAGATTATCTGTGTCCCCCCTTCAGATATTATTATAATTTAATAATGTACACCATTTGCTTTTTGGGGGTGAAAATGCAATATTTTTATATCTCTTAGAAGCAACTATAAAACTTTTTGGTAAAATCTTTATAAGACAGATCTCTAACCTGTTTATTTTGTAAGTTCCACTTTCGAGATATTTCATTTTGAAAGAATATGGATAAAGTTTATTTATTTATTTTCAAGAACATTTCAAGCCTACCCTAACCTCGGAAGCGTAGCATTTAAGCATTTCCTTTCCTTAACTTACTTTTCAAGGGGAAATACTCCTTCCAAAAGTGGGGTTGAGCTACAAGGTGTTTTAGTGACAGAATTCCCTTTCAAGGAATATTCTCTCCATCTGTTGGAACAGTATCAACCTTTGCTGCTAAAGTCTTGAATGCAGGTAACAGTCGATTACATTTTGTTGTGCTTTTTTCTTTTTTAAACCTCTCAAGATAAAAATGTTAAATATCTCCTTTTGTTTTGTCTCTCTTGCTTAAAACTTTCAGAGGTTTTCCTAGTTCTGTTTCATAAATGTGTCCTGAAGCCTTATTCTCCAGCATACTCTGAGACACTGTTTTTTTGGCACTAGCGGTGTAAACATGACTGTCATGTGGCCTCTTTCCTTACAGAGCTCATAACTTAGGAAGGGAGACAGATGAGTAAATAACTAACTACAATCCTGCTTGATAAATGCCACGTTAGAGGTTTTGAACAGAGTGCCATGGGAGCACCAGGCAGTGATTGATTCAAGGGAAGGGGGGAGGGGATGGGGATCAGGAAAGACTAAACAGCAGAAGTGACATTTGAGTTGAGCCTTAGGGGATGAATAGAATTTTGCCAGATGGACAAAGGGGTGGGGGTGGGGACCCTCCAGACTCATACAAAAACATGAGAGTGTGAAAGTTTGTGCCTTTGTCTGAGAAGTGGTGAGTAGTCTGTAGGGCTGAAGGAAGAGTAGGGCGTGGAGGTGGGGGTGGGGGTTGTTGGCACATGACCTTGTGAAGATAAACTTGATCTGTACCTTCTAGAGAGTTGTGAAAATTTCAAAATAGGGAAATGTGATGGCAAGACCTCTGCTTTAGAAAGGTAGTTCTGGCAGCAGGTCATTTGAATGAGGGTGAGTGAGAACCAGGAGCCCAGTCAGAAGGCTATGGCCATCTTCTACAGGAGAGTTGATGAGAGTCTGAGCCAAGGCAGTGCCAGTGGGGATGGAAATGAGGGCACAGACCTGAGAACCACCTCTGAGGGAAGCCTCGGTAATTGGTGTGATGGGCTGGGGGCGGGGAGGGGGAGAAGGAAAGAAAAAGGTTTGGATGATTTGGGAATACAGTGATGATGCCAGCCAGCATAGCGAGCACAGGAGGCGAAACAGCTTCCAGGGTGCGAGGAATAAATGTGATTTTGGATATATTGGATTTGGAGTAGAACATCCCGTTGGAGATTTTTAAACGAAAAGCAGTAAATGCAGATATAGAGCCTATAGGAAGGTATCGTGGATGGAGACGAATTTGAAAGTCTTTGGCACAGTAACTTTCAGTCAGGATGAGGGGTGAGAAGACGTGCCTCACCTGAATTTTATAGGTGGGGTTTCTTTTTAACTATGTGCCATTCCTTCCTCCACCCCCAGATTCTGATATTGCCCTGCTAGAGAAGGGCGCATGCCCCTCTCCTACCCGTAGTTAAGAATTTACCACCATAATGACTCCAGAGAAAGTGTCCGATTTCATTTGTGTTGGGGCATAACAAGTGTTTAAGCACTGTTAGCTCCTGTTCTTATAGCCTGAAATCACTGTAACAGATAAAATTCCCCAGAGAAAAACAATATAGTGAAAAAAGAACTAAATAGAATTCCTAAGGAACACCAATATTGAAGGGGGTGATGGAGGAAGAGTTACCTGCAAATTACAGAGAAGGAGCTGTCAGGCAGAGTGGTGTGGAGGCAGCTGAGGGAGGACAGGTTCATGGATAGGGGACAAGGTCAGCAGTGACACCTGAGCCTAGAAGAGGGGCAGAGTGAAAACTGGGAAGAGATTTGGCGGTAAGGAGGGTATGGGGAGAAGACTTTTAAGAGAGTGATGTGGCAGTGATGGAGTGTTAGTACAGTGGGTGGAAGAACGAACTGGGAGGGTCAGGAAGTAGAGCTATGAGCCAAATTCATTCTTTAAGGAAGTTTGGTTGTGACTGGGAAAGAAAGTCATTGCTTGAGGATTTATTGGATAGGGAACAGCAAGTGGCTAAAATTACAAGATTCTGGAAGAGTGTGAGGCTGAAACGGACTAGGAGAACAGATAGCTGCCTACCTGGGAATTTATTCTACTAGATCCAGCTCCCCAAATTTCACCCACTCTCCACCCTTATCTCATGCACGTTTATGGCTCACAGTCCCTGCTTTGGAGACATCATTCATGTCTTACCCTTTCTTGGAATGCTGTGCCATCTCCCTCTCACATTGCTAAACCTTTCCCATTCTGCCAGGCTGTCTTGAATCTCCTTTTATGAAGCCTTCCCTGAGATGGTAGAAAGGAAGTGCCTTGGGTTAAGAGTCAGAAGCTGAGGGTTGAACCTGTAGTTCTGCCACTAAGTGTGACCTTGAGAAAGTCACTTTGATGTCTCTACCTTAGTTTTCTTGTTGGTAATACCAGCTCTGACTGGCACACAGGCTTGTTTATGATCAAATGGGATAATGTTTACGAAATGCCTTTGAAATTACAAAACACAGCACCAGTATGTGATATTATAATTTCCTGACTACTCTTATTTATTTTATTCATTCAGTTGTGTTTTTTGCTGAATAAGTTAATTCATTCAAAATCTTTTTTTTTTTTTTTTTTCAGTGCCCATTATGCTAGGCACTAAGGCTTTAGTGACCAACAAGACAGTCCCTACCTTTGTGGGGCTTATAGTCTAGTGTGGGAGACAGAAAATCAACACATATGCAGCACATAACAGCTGGTACTTTAAATAATATACAGAAAAATAAAGCAGGGTTGAGGGGAGCTAAAGAGTTACAGGGAAGGGTACTATTTAATTAATTTATTTATTTGGGAATATTGGGGAGCAGTGTGTTTCTCCAAGGCCTATCAGCTCCAAGTAATTGTCCTTCAACCTAGTTGTGGAGGGCGCAGCTCAGCTCCAAGTCCAGTCGTTATTTTTCAATCTTTAGTTGCAGGGGCGCAGCCCACCATCCCATGTGGGAATTGAACCGGCAACCTTGTTGTTAAGAGCTCACACTCTAACCAACTGAGCCATCCGGCCACCCTTCTGGCAGCTCAGTGGCAGCTCGTTGTCTTCAATCTAGTTGTGGAGGGTGCAGCTCACTGGCCCACGTGGGAACTGAACAAGCAACCCTGTTGTTAAGAGCTCGTGCTCTAACCAACTGAGCCATCCGGCCGCCCCGGAAGGGTACTATTTTAGAGAATCAGGGCAACCTCTCCAAGGAGATGACATCTGAGCAGAGCGGAATGAATAAGGGAGCAAGGCCATGGGACCATCGAGGGGAAGGGTGCCTTAGCTGTGGTGGGTAGGAGGGGACAGCAGGTGCAAAGGCCCTGAGATGGGAATGTGCTCAGTGTATTCTTGAAACAGCAGGGAAGCTAGGGTGCTTGTAGGTTATAGTGAAGATGTTGCATTTTATGCTAAGGGTGATGGGAAGACATGAGAAGGTCTTGAGCAGAGGAAGCAGATTTATTTTTACAATGATCATTCTGACAGCTGTGTGAGGAGGAGATTGTAGAGGGTAGGCGTGGACGCTGGTGGCAGGAGTCCTTAGGACAGAAGCAATAGAGTAGAGATGGTTAGATTTTAGATATGTTTTGAAGGATTTGCTAATGGACTTGGATGCTGTGGGGTATGAGAGAAAGAGTCCGAGATGATTCCAGTTTTTTTTGTCTGAGCCAGTGCATCGGTGGTGGTCTTAAACTGAACTGTCTCTTTCATTTCAGGAAAACTGTGGTAGGAGAATGTGAACAGAGAGTGGCAGCACCAGGGAGTGATTGATTTAAGGGAAAGTGGGGAGGGGATGGGGATCAGGAAAGACTAAACAGCAGAAGTGACATTTGAGTTGAGCCTTAGGGGATGAATAGAATTTTGCCAGATGGATAAAGGGGTGGGGGTGGGGACCCTCCAGACTCATGCAAACAAACACATGAGAGTGTGAAATTGTTGTTTTTTTCTGTTCTTATTTATGCAATTTGGTACTTAATGAGAAAATTTTTAATTAAAGCGGTCAGGATATTAGAAATCATCTTATTCAGTGATTTCCAATGATAGGGAATCATCTTCTGTGGGAATAAAAAGAATAACTGGATCCCCCACCGAGGTCCGTCTTCCCTACTCACCTTCCCAACCCACTAGTGATGAGGGTGTCGTGTTCCTCAAGGGCTGGACTGGAACGAGGCTGGACTGAAAATCATTGACCTACTTAGTTCGCTTGTTTTATGGGTGAAAAACCAGAGCTGAAGAGGTTATTGGAATTGCCCAGGAATACAATGTTAGCTGTTCTCTTATTTCAGTTAGTAATTGTTTCATGTGTGGTTAGCTTTTCTTTTCAGTTTGATTGTAAACTCCTTGAAAGCAAGAATTATGTCTTAAATTCTTTCATGTTTTCCTTTTTACCTAGGAGAATACTGATTAATAGTAGGCATCCCTCCAAACATTCAGTGGAGCGTAAAACCTAATGAAAGAAAATCAGGTGTTCTGCGTACAGTGACACCTATGATTTTACCTGCTTTATTGTGAAGGCCTGCCCATTGTTGGATTTCCCAGTAGGTTTGGAACATCAGCAAATATGGACACCGAAAGAAAAGAGGAGAGGGGAGGGGAAGGGAAGGAGAGTCCAGCCTTGAAGAACGTACCAAAAAATGTGGAATCAGATAACCCAGAAAGAAGGCATTAGGGAACCATTTGTCGTTTGGCAAACTGCATTGCAGTTTACTATTGCTTTTATAGTGAACTATGTGAGAGTGAGACCAAGATAATGTTTTCAGTGCTTAGAACTTTTATAGGTCTGAATTCAGCCCTGGGAAATCTCTCCTGCATGGTTGGTTGATGGGATTTTTTTTTTCCTGTGATGTGTGTTTGATACAAATATTAAGTTGTGCCCATGTTATACTTTCACTCTCTAATAGCTGTTTTTTTTTTAAATATGTCATTTATTTTTAAATACATATGTGTAATTAAAGGCTGTTTTTCTAATTTGCTGTCTTTTGAGATTGCTGAAACAATTTTCATATGTGTTCTTTTTTCCCCTTTAATAATTAAAAATCATATGCTCTAGGTGTGGCAAGAACTACCAGTGGGACATTCCAACATTAGCTTTAGAGGAACAATATTTACTGTCAACTCAGGTGCAATATACTAATTTGAATGGATGCTCAGTGCTGGTGACAGATGCACTTTGGAGGTGACTTTCTATACCTCTGACCCATTGTATTGGTTGTTATCACTTGCTTTTGCAGTGGACCGTGCACAGTATCCCACAGCTCCTGTTTTGATCAAGAGCTGTCACTTGCAAGATGGTGTAGGTTAGGGGTGTGTACTTTAATTGTAACCTTCCTTTTTTTGTTGTTGTTACTTTCTTCCCCTGTCTTCAAAGCTAGGTGAAATCGAATGATTATCATGGAGAATAAACCTGAAATCTTGACATTTTACGTACTTGGGACCAACTAAGTAAAATAAGCCTTTAAAGAAGCACATCTGCGTTTTTGATGATGTGGAAGACAGTTACGCTTGTATTGGCGTGTTAGAACTCTTGAGTAGAGACCAGCTCTGTGCTTAAAATCTTAATTTAAGGAATCAGAAATGTCCTTCCATTTTTGCATGGGTTTGTTTCTTGATACATGTCATATTCTTCTATAGGTTTTATAGTGTTAAACTAAAAATGAAATTAATCTAGTCTTTTGGGGATACTCATTTATTGAAAAATAATATTTCAGGGCATCCTGTGACTACAGTACAATACTTGGTAAAAGAATAATAATGAACATTTTGTTCTGACTGGTTATTGTGTTCCCAGCACTGCGTTAAGCACTTTGCACACGTTTTACACTTTCCCCACCCCACTCCCCCACCCCTGCCCCAGACCAGAAGAAAGCATTGTCCACAACAAGAATTTATACTTTGTAAGGGCAGGGATTTTGGTCTGTTTTGTCTATATTCTGTTTTTTTCTCACCCCCATTGATGAGAACAATGCCTACCACATAGTAAGTGCTAAGTAAATGTTTTTGGAATAAATGAATTATTTTATTCAATCCCTAGCAGCTCTCTGAGGCAGGTATTACCATCCGTATATTGATGGTAGGTGGTGAAGCCAAGATTTGAGCTTCTGCTGACAGCTGTTCACTCTGTGTTGGAGAGCACTGTGCTCGCCAACATATAATGCCACAGCTTTTAACATTGTTAACTTAACAGGTGTCATGGACATCTTTTCATGCCAGTATTAAGATGCAGTCTTAGTCAAAGGTGATTTTTAGCTCCTGCCTTATAGCTAATAGACATAGGGCTCATTCATGTAAAAGGTTAAAAAATAGGGTAGCAGCTATTTGTAGACAGTATGAGAGATGTGAAAAGAAAGGGCTAGAAGAATTAACAAATAATGGAGATGTGAGTGAATACATATATACATATAATGTCCTGGAGCTGTACTGGCACGTAGCAAATGCTTATCCTGTGTAAACTGTTATCGTCACTGCTTCTACTGTTCCGTCACCATTGTTATTGTCATCATTTTTTATGAATCCTATGAACCATACTCTAAAGTGAGAGACTGTTCACTTCTCGATTGAAGTGGTCAGAGATGGTTTCGTGAACAAGATGGTCCTTGTGGCTTGGACAGAATGTGGGCTGGTGGGGATGAGAGAGGAGATAAGTGAGCTGAGAAAATCCTATAAACATGGGGACTGAGGCCGAAAACATGTGTTCTCTGTTTTTCAGACAGCAAGGAGACCAACATGTCTGGTGCAGAAGGGGCATGTGGGCTACTAGAGGGAGGAAAGATTACGATTGATAATTCAGAATTTGTTTATCATCTTATGAATGCTTCATTATATCCATAAAATTGTATTTGACACCCTGCGTGTGTTTCTATCTGTAAGCCACCAAATACACTTTAATAGGAAATTATATGGTCATTTTTTAAAATGTTATGATCTGTACTCAAATGTCGTATCCTCCTGAGATATAATATTTGTGTCTTTGGTGTCATGTAGCCTGTGAGACAAACTTTGTCCTGATAAAAAGACTACTTCCATTTGGCCTTGTGTTTTTAAAATTTAAGACCCTCGTTTATGATTACTGACTCACAGGTGTCTTGGAAGATTAGTAAGAGTGTTACGTGCTGCCACTGTCTCCTGAAGAGGCTGTAATTCTCCGGGGGACCAGGCTTGTGCCTTATTCATTCTCATATCTCCTCCCGCACTGAACACAGTTGCTGGCATAAACTAAGGATGCAATAAATTGTGGTTGAATTGAATTTTCAAAGCATGCGAGGCTGGCTACTTCTGCACTTGGGGGAGTAATTTGCAGCAGAGCTCTATTTTTTGAGTTATGTAACACATTTAATCTTGTTCTTAGGTCCAGCCTGATGACGGGAGGGGCTAAGCGAGGCGTACCCAACCCTTGGCTTTTGGAGGAGCCAGAGGAGACCAGAGGTTTGGGTTTTGATGAAATCCGGCAACAGCAGCAGAAAATCATCCAAGGTACCGAAAATACTCGAGGAGTTTCGGCTCAGAAACCCTGTCAGATTTTTATTACGATGGCCTTGAATGTTCTTTATACCCACTGAAGATTAGAGTGAGAACTATTGATCTTTTAAAGCCCTTGGCAGTTTTGTGCCTCAGGTACCTGAGGACTAGATAAATGATGTCATCCATCAAGGTAACTCCCGGAAGCGGTGCTTCTCTACTGGGAGAGCCATGCGGCGGCTCTGAATGTGATAAGCCCAGGTGAATCTGAGACTTGTGCCCCTTCCTTTTCTCCACAATTGGGAATTATCCTCTAAACACAAGACTCCATCTTTTTCTTATATAAAATAAGTCCGTTTGGTTTTTACCTTCAAGTTCATCTTGCCCAGTGGCTTTTAAACCTGCTAATTATTTTTGTACTTCTATTTTTAAAATTTTAGAAATAATGCATGATTGTTATACAAAGTCCAAACAATACAGAGGTACAAAAGTATATAAAATGAAAAGTTTTCAAACTGTAAACTATATATATATATATATATATTTCCTCAAGCTTTTTTTCTCTATATATACAGAGGGTGCCAAAAAATGTATACACATTTTAAGAAAGGAATAAACTGTATTAAAATTATGCTGATGGTAACCACTTTGAGCACCTCTTGTAATTGCAGAAGTCAAACATGACTTGTATTCATCTTTTGTTATCGGTATATATTATTACAATTTTAATACAGTTTTTTCCTTTCTTAAAATACGTTTTTTTGGCACCCTCTATATATTCAGTATAAGCACACATAGAATTTGCGTAAATGGGATCATGACATATAATTCCAGAGCTTTTAAAATTTTTAACTTAATATGTGTCGTGGACATCCTTTCATGCCAGTATTAAGATATGTTATTCTTTCTAATTCCACTTTTTAAAAACAGATTTTTTAGGGAATAGTGGTTATTATCATAAATAGCACATACTTAAAGTATATGATTCACTAAACTTTGATATATTGTGTACACCTGTGAAACCATCACTATAACCAAAATAATGAGCATAATCATTATTCTCAAAAGTTTTCTTTATATCTTTGTAATTCTTACTATTCTCCCTCTCCCAGTTCCCAGCCAGCTGCTGATCTGCTTTCTGTCACTATAAATTATTTTCTATTTTCTATAATTCTGTATAAATGGAATCATACAGTATGTCCTCCTTTTGGGAGGAGGGCATCTGGCTTCTTTAAGCATAATTATTTTAAGATTCATCCCCGTTGTTGCGTGGATCAGTATTTCATTCTCTTACATTGCAGAATAGTAGTCCATGGTGTGAATTAACCACAATCTGTGTATCCATTCACCTGTTGATGAGTATTTCACTATTACAAATAAAATTGCTACGGACATTCATATGCATGTCTTTGTATAGACATACATTTTCATTTTTACTAGGTCAATACCTACCAGTGGAATGACTGAGTCATAGTAGGTATATGTTTAACTTTTAAAGAAATTACCACATCAGTTTCAAAAGTGGTTGTACTATTTTACATTGCCAACAGAATTTATGTCTTCTGATTGTTTCAGGTCTTTCTGAAAACGTGGTATAGTCAGTCTTTTTCTATTTTAGACATTCTCATAGGTGTGTGCTGCATTTCATTCTGGTTTTAATATGTATCTCCCTAGTGACGAATGAATCTTTGCATGTGCTTCTCTGCCATCAGTATGTCTTGTTTGTGAAGTCTCTGTTCTAATTGTTTACCTGTTTTTATTTGGGTTGTTTCTCTTTCATTATTGAGTTGTAAGAATTTTTTGTATACTCTTTTATATGTCATTTGTCCGATACAGTTCTACAAACATTTTCTCCCCATCTCTGGCTTATATTTTTCATTCTCTTAACAATATCTTTTAAAGAGCAGCAGTTCTTAATTTTGATGAAGTCCAATTAGAAATCTTTGACTACCCAAAGCCACAAATATTTGATGCTTTGTTTTTTTCCTAGAAATTTTATAGTTTTAAGTTTGAAATTAGGTCTGTGATCTACTTTGATTTAATTTTTTATATAATGAAGTATAAATAGAAGTTCAGTTCGTTTTGTTTTTTGCATTTGGATAGCTACTTGTTCTAGCACCACTTAAAAAAAGACTATCTTTTTCTACTGAATTATTCTACCTTTGTCAAAAATCAATTGACTGTATACATGTGGGTATATTTCTGGACTCTGCATTTCATGGGTCTGTTTATTTATGTTTACATCAATGCCACACTGTCTCAATTATGGTATATTTATAAGGCTTTAAGTTAGGTAGTACAAGTCCTCCAATGTTGTTCTTTTTCAAAATTTTATTGGATACTCTAGGTCTTTTACATTTCCATGTGAATTTTAGAATCCGCTTTCATTTCTTACAAAAAAGCCTCTTGGAATTTTGATTGTGATTACATTGAAAGTTTTAGATTAATTGGGGGATTATTGACATCTTAACATGAATATGATATATCCCTCTATTTAGTTCTTTAATTTTTCTCAGCAGTGCTTTGCAGTTTTCACTGTGCATGTATTACACATTTTTTTTAATTTATTGGGGTGACAGTTGTTAGTAAAATTACATAGATTTCAGGTGTACAATTCTGTATTACATCATCTATAAATCCCATTGTGTGTTCACCACCCAGTCAGTTCTCCTTCCATCACCATAGATTTGATCCCCCTTACCCTCATCTACCACCCCCACCCCCTATTATACATTTTTAAAATCCAATTTATCTCTTAAGTGTTTCATATTTTGATTCTTTGATTAAAGGCATTTAACATTTTCGCTGATATATAAAAATAAAATTGATTTTTATATATTGATCTTGGGTCATGCAACCTTGCTAAAGTCACTGATTTGTTCTACTAGGTTTTTTTTTGTAGAATCTTTAAGGTTTCCTATACAAATGATCATGTCATCTGTGAATAAAGATAGTTTTACTTTTCCTTAAAGACTATTTTTTTAGAGAAGTTTTATGTACATAACAAAATTTAGAGGAGAGTATAGAGTTCCCATATACCACCCCCCAAACCCCACACACACATGCATAGATGGTCTCCCCCCATTATCAACACCCACTTACTAGAGTGGCACATTTATTACAATTAGTGAAACTACACTGACAAATTATAATTATCCAAAGTCCATTGTTTATCTTGCGTTCACTCTTGATGTTGTACATATGTGGGTTTTTATAAATATATAATGATGTGCATCCATCATTAGAGTATTATAAAGAGTATTTCCACTGTCCTAAAATCCTCTCTGCCCTGTCTATTTATCCCTCCTCCCCTTCAACCCTTGGCAGCCTCTAATCTTCTTACTGTCTTCATAGTTTTGCATTTTCCAGAATGTCATATAGTTGTAATTATATAGTATGTAGCCTTTTCAGATTGACTTCTTTCACTTAGTAATACGCATTTAAGTTTCCTCCATGCCTTTTCATGGTCTGATTGCTCATGTCTTTCTTAGCAGTGAATAATATTCCATTCCACTGTCTGGATGTACCAAATTTATCATTTCACCTACTAAAGGACATGTTGGTTGCTTACAAGTTTTGGCAATTATGAATACAGCTGCCACAAACATCTGCATGAAGTTTTTTGTGTGTACATAAGTTTCCAACTCTTTAGGTAAATACCAAGGAGTGTGATTTCTGGATCGTAGGTATGAGTATGCTTAGTTTTATGAGAAATTGCTAAACTGTCTTCCAAAGTAGCTACACCATTTTGCATTCCCACCAGCAACAAATGAGAGTTTCTGTTGTTCCACATCCTCGCCAGCATTTAGTGTTTTCAGTTTCTGGATGTTGGCCTTTCTAATGTGGGTGTGATGGATTACATTAATTAATTTTTGAATATCGAACTAGCCTTGCATACCTGGGATATGTCCCATTTGATTGTGGTGTGTGTGTGTGTGTGTGTGTGTGTGTGTGTGTGTGTGTGTATGTATATTTTTTTTTCTGCATTGTTGGATTTGATTTTCTACTATTTTTTGAGGATTTTTACACATATGTTCATGATTGATATTGGTCTGTGGTTTTCTTGTAATGTGTTTGTCTAGTTTTGGTATTAACATAATGTTGGCCTCATTGAATGAGTTAGGAAGTATTCCCTCTGCTTGTATCCTCTGAAAGAGATTGTAGAGAATCGTTGTAATTTCTTCCATAAATGTTGGTGGAATTCACCAGTGAACCCATCTAGCCTGGTGCTTTCTCTTTTGAGAGGCTATTAATTGTTAATTCAATTTCTTTAATAAATATGGGACTATTCTGATTGTCTATTCTTGTGTGAGTTTTGGCAGCTTGTGTCTTTCTAGGTTATCAAATTTGTGGGCATAGAGTTCATAATATTTCTTTATTATCCTTTTGAATGCCCATGAAATCTGTAGTAATGTTTCCACTTAGAAGTGTACTGTTTAGTCTCCACATATTTGGGGATTTTTAAGTTATCTTTCTGCTATTAATTTCTAGTTTAATTCTTTGTAGTCTGAGAGCAGACATTGTATGATTTCTATTCTTTTAAACTTGTTAAGGTGTGTTTTATGGATCAGACTGTGGTCTGTCTTGATGATTATTCCCTGTAAGCTTGAAAAGAATGTTTATTCTGCTGTCATTTAATAAAGTAGTCTATAGATAGTCATTATGTCTAGGTGATTGATGGTGTTGTTGAATTTAAGTAGTTTTACTGATTTTCTGCCTGCTTGATCTGTCCATTTCTGATAGAGGGGTGTTGAGGTCTCCTACTATAATAGTGAATTCATCTATTTCTCCTTGCAGTTTTATTACTTTTTGTCTCATGTAGTTGGATGCTTTGTTGTTAGGTACATATACATTAAGGATTGTTATGTCTTTTTGGAGAATTGGCCCCTTTATCATTATGTAATGCCCCTCTTTATGCCTGATAACTTTATTTGTCTTGAAGTCTACTCTGAAATTAATATAACTACTCCTGCTTTCTTTTGACAAGTGTTGGCATGGTGTATCTTTCTCCATCCATTTACTTTTAATTTATATGTGTCTTTATATTTAAAGTGGTGTTCTTGTAGACAACGTATAGTTGGCTCCTGTTTTTCTATCCAATCTGACAGTCTCTGTCTTTTAATTGGTATAGTTTTACTTCTACATTTCATTGTGGATGCCTTTTATATATTTTTCTTACCTTATTACACTTGCTACAACCTCTAATACAGTGTTGAGTTGAATAGAAGTGGTAAGAGTAGACATCCTTGCCTTGTTTCTAGTCTTAGGAAAGAAGCATTCATTAGGAAGCCAGGTATTGGGAATTTTTATTTGTTTAGTACTACATATTTTATATCTCTAGAAATATCGTTGAAATTATTTTTCTGGGATTTAGTTAAGTTATTTGGGTCTTGCTTTGTAAGTCTGACAAGAGTAAAGTTTATTTTAGAGAGGAGATCAGCAGACTGTGAGCTGTGGGCCTGCCAGTTGTTTTTGTATGGTTTGCAAGCTAAAAATGGTTTTTCCATTTCAAGCAGTTCCAAATAGTCAAAAGAAGAATATTTTGTGACTGTAAACATTATATAAAATTCAAAGTTCAAATCCATAAATAAAATTTTATGGGAACACAGCCATGCTCATTCATTTTATGTATTATCTATGGATGCTTTCCTGCTACAATGGCAGAGTTAAGTAGTTGCTCTAGACACCATATAAACCACAAAACCTAAAATATTTGCTATCTGGCCCTTTACAGAAATATTTGCTTACTCTAGTCTAGAGATAATTTACACCACTACTGAGCTAAAACCATTATGAATACTCTCTCTGATGCCCTATGAATCATGAGGTGACCTGGTCAGTGTGCATATGAACTGTGTCCAACCCTGTTTGAGCTCAGAGGATCATTCTCTCTGACCCTTTCAGGTGGCTTTTTTCCCCAGGCTTGGTTAGTTTCCTGACATAAACGCCCTGATAACACTCAGCTGAAGCCTCAAGATGAATCCTGTGTAAGTCTCCAGAATTTCCTCCCTGTGCACCTCTCTCCTCCCTGGGTCTGTGCCCTACCTGCCTCGTCACCTTGGCTTATCTGGAATCTTCTCAGCTCATGGAGCCTGCCCAGCTCCATCCCCACACCACGGCCTGAGAACTGGCTCAAAGCCATAATCTGGGGCACTCATAGAACTCATCTCATTTGTTTCCCATCTCTCAGGGATCACGGTCCTTCAATTCATGACGTCCATGTCCTGAAACTGCTGTTTTGTATATTTTGCCTGTGGTTTTGTGTTTCCTTTTCCAGTTGTTTCAGGCTAGAAGTAAATCTGGTCTCTGTCAGTCAGTCCAACTTGGCCAGAAATAGAAGCCTAATTCTCTTTTGAACTCCTGTTTCACAGTGAAATTATCCAGTAAATGGGACACTGTGCCTCTCTTGTGTCTTTATTTCTACATACTTCACCCATGGTCAGGTTTGAAACAAAGTGAAAAAATTAAGAGCAGTGCGGCTGTATACATAGCACATCCATTCATTTGCAGTGCTTTTATTCTTCAGGATTCATGGTTCCTCAAAAGCATGTCTTGCTAGGTAATACTAATGAATTTTCTGGTATCGTTGCTTTTTGCCAGGAAATGCTGTTTTCAGTGAGGAAAAGCCTCCCTGTCACGGAGAAGGTGCTACATTTAGTGATTGCTGTAGGTTGGGTGTGAGAGGATGCCACCGGCAAGGTTTTGTCATTGAGTCTCCAAGACAGAGCGCATCCTTACTGAGATGTGTACCCTTTGAGAGCCTCTGGGCCTTTGGGGTTTGTTGGAGGGGTGGGAGGTGAAGGAATTGAGGGGAGTAGCAGCACATATCGCAGGTCCGTTTGTTTTTCTCCTTTTACCTTTGTGTTTTGAAATGCTGTATCCTCTTTTGCTTTCCTAGTAAGCTGATTTTGAAGAATAAACACAGAAATGGAAGTCGTCTTTACATAAAACCCTTACTCGCCTTTTCTCTGCCTCCAGAACCTTGGTGATGTGCAGAGGATCTATGGTGTAGATTACAGTAATGAGCTATCATTATGACATCATAGGAGTTTTGCATGGTTCTGCATGGCTGTCTGCATGATTCTTGATTGTTTACATTTTTGCAAGTAGCAGCATTTTATTTTGTTCATTGTCTCTAAAGGGACCATACCACCTCCCCTTAGAAAAGCTGCTTCAGGAGTTGCAGAAGCTCAGGTTGTCAATACGATTATTAGCTACACAGCATCTCAGTTACCTGGACCTTCTGTGTCTTTGGACTGTGGAATGAAAATTTACAGTAGCACTTAAACATAGTGAGGAGGAGCTAAGTTCTTATAGAAATGATTTGAGTGGAGTAGAATTTTTTAGCCCTCTTTCTGTTTTGCATTAGAGAGAGAACCTCTAGGTAGGTAAGGCAGACAGTGAGTCAAGGTTGAGAGGAAAGAGTGCAAGTGTAGGTATTTTTCATTCATAATCTATGTTTCTATTAGATAAAGCAACTTTATAACTTTAATGATTCTTTTCCTAATGACGGCTGAAGAGGACTCCCCTTTCCTCTTTTTAAATTGTTTTACCTTTTAATTCACGTTGACACTTGACCCTCCTTCCTATATATAGATTATTTTTGGTTTGCATTTAGCATTCTATAATATTGGTCATCCTATAGCAACACTAGGTTGATGATAGATTTATCTTGGAGGCCATCCAAGAGGTTGTTGCTAAAGACCAAAAGGACCTCATTATAATGTGATTTTGCTATAAAATGGTCCCTTAGAACGATCCCTGGAGACAGCAGGTCATTTGTATAGTTTAAAAAGTACGAAGTGTCAAAAAATGCCACTAAGGGGTCCTTACCTCACACCATTAGTTTAAATAAATTCCAGATGAATTAACGAGTTAAGTGTAATGGCTTAATTCCATAAAAAGACTAGGAAAAAATATAAGTAAATGTTAACGTGATCTTGGATAAGAAGACCTTTGTGGTTTCTGCTTTTGTAGATATGCCTTTTTGTGAAGCAGTCATTTAAAAATCCCCATCAGCAAATGAAGCTGCAATTGGCACGTTACCCTTATCTGGCATGTTGCTTGGGTAGCAACAGTCCTTAGAGTCAGCCTCGGAATTTTCTTCCACATGTACCTGAAAGCACAGGAAAACGTTCTCACAGAGATCACTGAGACTGCCTAGTTAAAAAAACAAACCAATATCACATTCTAAATAAAGGATTTTGAGTAACTTGAGTTCTCTTTAAATTTTCAAAATCTAGGAAAGTAATGCATTTTTTAAAAAATGCTATTTTACTATTTATTGTTTTATTTCCTGCTTTTTTTTACCTAATAACATATCATGGACTTCTTTCAACATTAAAATATACATGGGCAATATTACTTTTAATGGCTATATAGTGTTTTCCTGTGTGGAGATACTATATGTTTTTAAACAAATCATATGTGGGCATTTAGATACTTCCTAATTTTTCACAATTGTAAATGTATCAGTGTGAGTCCAATCGGGAGAGAGAAAGTTGAGCAGGGAAAGTTTAATATACAAAATTATTATCTATGATAGGGAATTAGAGTAATGAGGGATTTGCTGGCAAGAAGAGAACAGGAAGAAATAGCAGGTAAGGTGCAGTCACTGACCCTCAGGCTGAGCTAGACAGCACAAGGAAACGCCCCATGTCCCCTGGGCTGAGATGCAGACCTTGTGGAGGGGGGCACAGCTGGGGGCACTGGATTTCAGGGAAGTCGCTGTAGTGCCCAGCCAAGCCGGTGAAACTTGCTAGAATCTGTCTTCTGGGTGCCGGGGAACACTGTTCATGGGGAAGTGTCTAACTGGAGGCACTCTGTTATAAAACTGCCCAAGGAGGGGGTGTATCGGGAGAAGTTGCTGGCCTCGGGGTGCAGCTGGCCACTGTTCCCTGGAGGAGCTGGACACTGAAGAAGCTAGAAGCACTGCAGGGGCTTGTCAAGAGAGCAGGCTGAAGGCAGGACGCAAAACCCTTTCCTCCTGTAATGTCTCTGCATTCCCCTCTCCTGACAAAGCTGGTAAAGGAAAAAATATTGAGAGGATCCATCCAGATCCATTTCACAGAGCAGTCAAAAAGGGTGAACTTGGAGCTAAAAGGCAATAAATTGATAACCAACACAGCAAGCAGTGCAAGGAACATCCTTGTATAGACATCATTGCATACTATCTGAATGTTTTCTCACATACATTCCCAGACATAGAATTGATAGATTAAAAAGGTGGGCACAGTTTGCTCTCTAGAAAGGTGTGGTATATTACCTATCCTCCTGTGACTTGGTGCTTAGGAGCGTCTAGTTCTTCACACTTTAGTTAACCCTGGGTATTAGCATTCTTTTTCATTTTTATTTCCTGTCTATATCATTTACTTATTTAAAAAAATTGGAAGATTAAGTCTTTCTTATTGATTTGTACATGCTCTTTATGTATTAAGTACTGGAAAGTTAAAATGTTGGTGTAGTCAGGGGCGACCGCTTAGCTCAGTTGGTGAGAGTGCGGTGCTCTTAACAACAAGGTTGCCGGTTCGATCCCCACATGGGCCACTGTGAGCTGCACCCTCCACAACTAGATTGAAACAACTACTTGATTTGGAGCTGATGAGTCCTGGAAAAAACACACTTAAGTAAATAAAAGTTAAAAAAAAGTTTATTAGTCAAATCTTATATATTACTTCATTTTGAATATTTAAAAATTTAATTCACCTGGAAATCATTTTAGTTTAAGGTATGAGGTAGGTATTTAATTTTTTCTTTATTTTGTTCCAATAATGTTAATTGTTTTCTCTTTTTCCAATTGATTTAAAATGTTCCATTTATCATTTATTGAATTGTGTTATAGGCTTGGGTATATTTCTGGACCTTCAGTTATTTTCCTTTGATTTTTATTTACTTGTACTTTCTCTTTCAGAACAGGACGCAGGCCTTGATGCCCTTTCCTCTATCATAAGTCGCCAAAAACAAATGGGGCAAGAAATTGGGAATGAGCTGGATGAACAAAATGGTAAGAACACGTCTGAGATGGACTAAATTTGCCAGCAGTATAAATACTGAAGGCTTGAATATTTGTTAAATGATTTTAATATTACAAACCATGTAAGTGGTTGAATATCCATGGATTATTATATTTAATTCAATTGAGGATGGTTTGGCAGATTTAGATTGTAGTAACTAAATACTATGTAAAGAAATTTGTTGACAAATTTGCCGTTCTCTGTAGCTGCTTTTAAAAATGCTTTCTTTTAGGATCCATTTATTCCAAGAGCTTTCCTTTATGTGTAATGCAGTGAAATTGCTTAGTGTGTTGTATGCTGCCGCGAGGGACAGCAAAGCTGCGGGGACTCCGTGTCATCTCCACGCCTGGTGTACCTGGCTCCTCTTCCATCACGAGTGCCAGGCTGCTGGGCAAAAAAGTGCTCGAAGATCTTTATTTAGGGCTTGGTGTGACACATCTGGTTGGAGATAGATTAATTTGCAGACCGCAAGCATGATGGCTTGGGAGAGACAGCTTTAACTTGAGAGCCTACCCAAAAGGCTCCTGTGCACGAGGTGTGTGGCCAGAGGGGACAGGAACCGGAAAGAGAGTTGTAGCATTAGGAATGGAGAAGAGAGGATGGAGGCAGGGGACTGATGGCTCTTTAACTGTGATAGACACAGTCAGGGGAATTGGGAGGGTCACTGGTTTGTGAGTGGCGATCATAAGTCCAGTTTGGACGTGTCCAATCAGAGACACCAGTGAGATCTGAGTTGAAGTATTGAGTAGACAGTGTCAGATATGGTACCAGAGCTCAGTGAGAGGCCAGGATCAATGAGAAGAGATGTGAGAAGCTTCAGCATAGAGGTGATGTGTGAAAGTTTAGTTTCAGTGAAGCCCCTACTGTGTGCTAAGCACTTTCATCTGTGTCATTTCATTTCATCAGAACACAGTATCATGATGGCAGTGTTACCGGGTTTTGTTAGAGATGACGCTCAGAGCAGCTGAGGGACCCCCTAATGTGACATTACTTAGGCGTGACAGAACTGCAATTCCAACCCAGGGCTTCTGATTCCAATGTGACTGCCTTTTCTATTATGTTAGCTTCCTCTCTGAGGAAGACAAAGTAGGGAGAGAAAAGTTAAAAAGTAAGGGATTGTAAGGCTCATGATAGTTTCAAGTAAAGTTATCACGTATGAGTGAGCAGGGAAGCCCTGGGAGTAAGCAAATGCTTGCTCTGGAGGGAGGGCTGCCCCTGTCGAAACTGTGCAGGTCGTCCTTCTCTTGATCTCTACGAAGGATGAGTCCATTTGTTCCCACAGTACTGTTCCATTTATCCATCATGAGTAAATAAGTACATTCCGTCTTCTATCATCTATCATAAATACATAGATTACTAAAGCAAATGGAGAAACTCTCTCTTTACAATCCTAATAGTGGTTTGTAGTAGTTTAAGCACAGAGAGGTGGACAGTTTAGTCCTTTTCCTGATGGTGCTAATGTGAATATGCTAATTCATGTATGTGCATATAATTCAGTTATTGGCCAGTTCCTTCCTTGAAAGTATTGGTAAGAAACTTAGCTCTGTAGAAAATCTGTCTATCATATGTACAAGTGTTCTTTCTTCCAAGGAAATTTAGCCTGTTCAATGAGCCCAACTAAAAAGGATGCCAGCCACCATAAGGGTGAAGCGTGCCCATCCTATGATGTGCTTAGGTGAGCCACTGGACAGTGATCTAAGGGTCAGTGGTACACACTTTAATGAGGTGACATGCTGACTTCCCACATGAAATCACCATATGTTTTTCCCACATAAGCAATCCCACTAACATGTCCTTATCTTGTCTTTTCTCTAGTTCAATGGTTATCATACTTTGCTGCATATTAGAAACACCTGAGGAGCTTTTAAACCTCCCAAAGCCCAGGTCAAACCTGAGTTAGTTTCCTGTTGCTATTCTAACAAATTATCAGACTTAGTGGCTTAAAATAACACACATTTATTCCCTTGCAGTTCTGAAGATCAGAAGTCTGAAATCAGTGTCACTGGACTGAACCCAGTGTGTCCCTCCAGAGGCTCTAGGGGAGAACTCATTTTTTGGCCTTGTCTAGCTTCTAGAGCTGAATTCCTTGAATCCCTTGGCTCATGGCCCCTTTCTCCATCTTTGAAGCCAGCACTAGTCATCATGCTGCCTTCTTCTGGGTCAAATCTCTCTCTGCCTCACTTTTATAAGCACACTTTTGATTACATTTAGGCCCCAACCACATATTCTTGGATAATCTCTCCATCTCATATCCTTACTAGTTAATTTACGATTTAAAATTTTTTCCATTACAGTTGACAGACACCGTTCTATTAGTTTCAGGTGTACAACAGAGTGATTAGATATTTATATAACTTCCAAAGTGATCACCCTGGTAAGTCTAGTACCCATCTGACACCATATACAGTTATTACAGTATTATTGACTGTATTCCCTATGCTGTACTTCACATTCTTGTGACTGTTTTTATAGCTGGCAGTTTGTACATTTTAATCCCTTCCCCTTTTTTATCCTTAATTTATCAACACACCTGCGAAGTCCCTTTTGCCATATAAGGGAACATTCACAGATTCCAGGGATCAGGATATGGGTGTATGTTATTCAGCCTACCACATTACTTTCCTAAACTTTAAATGTGAAAATTCAGCTGAAGGGCTCTAGCAGAACTTTGCAATGGTAGTTCACTGATGTGTATATGAAATCTTTGCTCAGTTTGTGTGTTCAAGGAGCAAAGTGGTTATTTTCTTGCTCTTTCAAAGGACACACTGCTCTCTTCAATGCCAGTTTTTTTTGTGTTTTTTTTTTACAACATATGGGTTTATATTTAATATAGTATTGCTAACCATGGGGGCATTAGTTAATATAAAGGCTTTTTAAAAAACATTAAATCTCTTCTCCATTTTAATGTCAATATAAAGTATGTTTTTTATATTAAATCTTTTCTTCTTTTCAACGTTAGATACATTGAATACATTTATCTAGAGTTTTTTTTCCCCCAAAGAAATAAAAGTTTTAAGTTATGACTGACTGTATTTGATATCTAAGTACAGTATCAACTTGGGAGATACCAAAACCAAAATCTAATAAAAATATGGAGAAAAGACTCCTCACTGACACAGGAGGCAGTGATTACAACTGAACAGTGGCGACTTCCTAGGCTCCTGGGCAAGAATTTCCTTCTTCCAGTGTCATTTGCTTTGAGAATTCTGAGACCATGAAATATTACTTATGTAAATTTCAGCAATCTTACTTCTTTGACCCTCTTTCTAACTAGCAAATACAAATTATAGACTGCATTTGTCAGTGCATTATTTGCTGTGAAGAAAGCATTTTTATTCCATTTAACATATATATATATATATATCAATTTATTCCCATTTATAGGGAAACAACTAAGAATGTAAAAATTACCCTGTTTACTGTTACCCTGTTTACTGTTTTTTTGGACCTTTCAGACACCAAATCTCAGTTTTTAACCTAAATGGCACAAATGTTTTCAGGGCAAGGTTTGATTCAAGAGGCCCCTCAAAGTCATATCTGTCCATTTCTCTTTCATGCATATACCCCCAGACAAGCGCAAATGCCTGTAATGCTGCGAACCACACCTAACAAGAGAGCGATTGCATTTCCAGCTTCTATTGCTTCAACAACAGGCAGCACCAAAAGCAGTGGCAATGAGGGCTAAGAACAGTTGTGTTGAAAATTGAGGTCACAATGTTGGGACCTTGAGATGGCTGGATCATGAGTGCTGAAGGTTTCAAAGAAATAATATGTATATAATTCTGTCTGACTTGAAATATTCCCTTCCTGGAGCTCCGAATGCTGAAGCTAAGAGGTTCCAACAGGAGAGCACCTTCCAGGAAGCAGCCATTACAGGAATGATGAGGAGGGCGGAGTCTCTAAACTACATTTTCCATAATCTCCCCAATGCCAGGCTTGATGCTGTTGGGACACTTAGTCTTCCTTGTCACCTTGATTTCTTTCAGAAAGCAAGGAAAGGCTCAAAGATTGACAGAGATATCACAGGGATTGGCCAAATTTAGGATATCATTTGAACATCAAAAAGAATGATGAGCACTGGCACACACTAGCAGAGATTTGTGAAACAGCTATTTTATCCATCAGAACCATCTCTGTGGTTCTTCTTGGTGCTGACCTGAAGGCTGGGCCAATGCCAAAATTAGGTCTCAGAACCATCTATTTTGGTTAAGTCAGGCCTGTTCATTTTCTTGTTTCATGTTCTTTTCAAAAGGCCCTGTCCTCTTGAGCATGAACTTGAAGGAATTTTTCAGTAAACCAGTACCACAGCTCTTAGTTCTGGAACAGCATCTGTGTCGTCTTGACGGGAGCCCTTGTGTACCCAGCCATCCTTGGACGAAAGGGCACTAAAGTCTGTGGTGCCATGAGGTGATCTTGGTTCAGCTCTTTACTCCTCTGTCCTGCCAACCCGCACCTTTGCCAGCTCCCAGCCCCCACACCCAGCACACAGTGAGGCCTCCATTTACTGGCATTGTCACTTGCTGCTAATCCTTCCCCTCATTAGGCTTGGTCACTGGCATATGAACAGGATAATTACGGGTGTTGGTCAGGCCCTTTTTAACTCTCTATGAGAAGATTGGAAACTGAATTCCTAAATTGATGATAATTCGACCCTTCAGCTTTGTGGTTCTAAGTACAATGTAGTTTGTTAGTAAGGTTTTGATACTTGGTTCCAAATGGCCTGGCTGGACTTTATCCGAGCCTATCGTTTGTCTCATTTAATGGAAACCAAGAGAATAATTCAGTAGGTTGGTAAATCCAATAGAGATATTTACAGCAAAAGTGGTATCTTTCTCCAGTGTCTCAGGCTCCTCATTATGCACTCGGGTCACAGCAAAAATCCAGATGGGGCTGCAACCCTGTCCTCAACACCTATAGATATAATGGCCTTTTTGACTTTGACAGAAGGAATAAAGGCTGATTATAGTCCTAGAAGGGATATAATTTTTATCCTCAGAGAATCTCTCAGTTCCTATGAAAGAAAATGGCTGACTCTGCCCTATTTCTGAGGAGCAAATGTGCACATCAGAAAACCGCCAGCATGACTGCAGTCTCTCTGGGAGGCCACCACAGAGAAAACCCAGCTTATTTTGGCAACCAGTGGAAAAATACCTCGTGATTGTCTATGTACACATGTGTGTATCCGGGTCTAGAATGAAGATGAGGACTGGGGAGGTGTGGAGGGGAAAATGAAAAGGATGGGGTTCAAGTGTGTGATTCGCAGAGTCTCTGACGGTGACTAGCATGGCAGATGTGTGTATGCACACATAACTATGTGAATGTTCGCCTGTGCACGTGTGGGATTTATATCCGTAATGTGAGCATATGAGAAGCAATATGAAAGTAGAATACTAAATATATTCTCTGAGCACATTCAACAAGGGCACTGGTTCTCAACTACTTAACAGCACATGGAAATCACCTGGGAGCTTTAACCAATACTGAAGCTGGGGCCTCACCCTTAGAGATTCTAATTTGATTGGTATAAAGTACTGTGGTAGGCAGAAAAGTGCCTCCTCTGCCCCAAGATGCCTACCCGAAAATAAGACCGGGCCTTATACTGTATTTCCTGAAAATAAGGTCAGGCCTTATATTAATTTTTGCTCCAAAAGACGCATTAGGGCATATTTTCAGGGGCTGTCTTATTTTTTCATGTACAATAATCTACATTTATTCAAATACAGTCATGTCATCTTCTTCTGGAACATCGTCATAATATACTAAATGCGTCCGTCTGGCTGACGATTTTAACTGGGGCTTATTTTCGGGGAAACTCGGTACATACTAGAACCTATGAATATGTTAGATTACATGGCCCAGGGGCGTCAGGTTGCAGATGGAATTAAGGTTGGTAAATCAGCTGGCCTTAAATACGAAAATCATTCTGGATTATCAGGGGTGGGCCCAATGTAATCACAGAGGTCCTTAAAAGTGGAAGAGGGAGGCAGAAGTTAGAGGTCAGAGCAATGTGAGGACTCAATCTATTGTTGCTGGCTTTGAAGATGGAGGAGGTGACCACAAGCCACGGAATGCAGGTGGCCTCTAGAAGCTGGAAAAGGCAAGGAAATTCATTTCTCCCCTAGCGCCTCTAGAAAGAAAGTCAGCCCTGCCAACATGTGCTTCTAGCCCAGTAAGACTCGTCAGACTTCCGACTCTAGAACTGTAAAATAATACATTTGTGTTGTTCTAAGCCACTGAGTTTGTGGTAATTTGTTACAGCAACAATAGAAAACCAACTCAGATTGGGTCAATGGAGGGTATAATTCCTTAAGATCCCTGGCTGATAGAATAGCCACCAATTCAAACATTGCTGGTCACTGTGCCAGTGAATAAGAAAGCTCTAGAAGATCTTCTTCCTGCTGTGATATGCCCTGGCCCAGAAGTGACGTGTCCATTTCATTCACAACTTATTGGTCAGAGGTCATCAGGTGCCCCCACCCAACCACTAGGAGGTATAATCATACCAACATATCCTGTTGAGGGGACAGGGGGCCCCAAAATATTGGTTGGATGGCACAAATGAATATTGCAAGGGTAGTATTTACCAGTTAAGGGCCAGACTGCCTCTGATACGTACTAGCTTCGTGACCTTGAGCAAGTTTCTTAGTGTTTCTCCTAACTTTCTTATCTGTAACAGGGATTTTAGTGCCTATTTTATAGTGTTGTTATGAAGATGAAACAAGTTGATATGTGTGAAGCTCTTAGGATAGTGCCTCACACATTGTAAGCGCTCTAAAAGTATTATTATTATTAACTCTATTTATTCACAGTACAGACTTTTGGTCAAAATGGTAGACTGAGCTGAAGGGGTAGTCCCCCCATTCCCTTTTTCAAATACATAGAAATGTTAAATGAAATGTTTTAAAAATTGGTTTCCAGTTCTTTGCTGAGTTTGGAAGCCAGAAAGGGGATTCTCCGTGTGTCAGATGAAAGCATGAACCTGTAGCAGAGAGTGGAACAGAAGCCTCATGGCCGTCAGAAAACACTGAACCAGACATGTACCTCAGAGCCTAATGTTCTGATACCCATGCAGAGACAGGGATTGAGGTTGTGGTCCGTATGCATTGTGAGGGGCTGAACGTGGGCTGTCCATAGAAAGCCAGAAACTGGGAAATAGCAATTTTATGGAAAAAAAACCAATTTCCCCCATCCCCATCCATGAGTGAGATGCGCAGGCCACCCACCTTGGGCCACAGCCACCCTTATATTTTTAGCATGCATACCTAAGTTTACATTTTTCTAACAGAGTCTAAAGCAAATAAATATCAAACTTGAATAAATCAAGTTTACAATTCTTAAACTTTCCTTCACACTCATCTTTCATGTTGTTTTAAACTGAAGCCTCCCTTTTTCTTTAGTCAGTATTTTATTTGGATTTACCAACATATTTTACTGATTTCCGTTATAATGTTGTATTCGTTCTACTCAGCATTTCTAATTGAGTGTTTTTTTTCAATTTTGAGAACTATACTTTTAAACGCCAATAAACTTTAATGCTCACAATTGCTTTTTTCCACAAAAGTATGTTTTTAAGGTTATAAAATCTTTTAAACCTTTGAATGGTACTAGTTAAAACTTTAGAAATTTCCTTCTGCTCCCTGCATTATTTCTGTTTCCTTTTGACAAAGTTTTGGTTTGTTCATCTCAGTCTTTCTGTGTCATGCTTTTATGGGCTGAATTATGTCTCCTCAAAATTTATATGTTGAAGTCCTAACTTGTAAAACTTCAGAATGTGGCTATATTTGGAAATAGTGTCTTTAAAGAGGTAATTAAGTTAACATGAGGTCATTAGGGTGGGTCCTAATCCAATATGATTGATGTCCTTAAAAGGAGGAAATTAGGATACAGACATATATAGACGGAGCACCATGGGAAGACACAGGGAGAAGATGTTTGTCTGCAAGCTAAAGACGGGGGCCTCAGAAGAAACCTCAAGCTGACATCTTGATCTCATACGTCTAGCCTCTAGAATTGTGAGAAAATAAATGTCTGCTGTTTAAGCCACCCTGTCTTGGTACATTGCTATGGCAGCCCTAGCAAACTAATATACGTGCTATGGGCTTTTTCTCACATATGTGCTAATTCTTCATTGACTTCATGTTTATGAATTAAGGACCACGTAGATGAGTATAGGCAGCTGAGGGAGGCTTTCTTTGTATGTAGGTAGGTTTATTTACCCAAAAACCTTCTTTCTCGAATAAGGGGACTGGTTATATACTCAGTATGAATGGACAGGGGAGATCAGTTGGCAGATTTCCCTTTAAGGTATGTGGTTTTGTAGAAGAGAACACAAGCAGATTCAGGACCCTTGGCTGTAACCCTTGCCCCCAAATTTCAAAGGTAAGGGGAATCTTAACCTTGGGGTGACATCTTTTACATATTGTATTTCTTTTCTCCTCTGTAGTCTGCCCTAGAGGTTCTTCTCTGACTCATTCTCTAGCCTGGACACCAACACCATGGGCACTCACCCGGCAAACCTGCCTCTCTAGAGAGCTGTTTTGGTGGCTTCAGCTGGGAGCCAGTGCCGCAGCCTACAGTCTACACAGGACAGGGGAAGGGCCAACGGACTCAAGTGTTCTGTAGACAACTCTCTACTCACATGCCCTGATTCCTGCCTGACAGCCACTTCTTTGTAGGCCATTTTTTGGGCTCCCAATAGCAATTGACTCCAATCTTGGAGCCTCTCCAGGGTTCTGTCAGGAAGAAAGAGCCCGTGTCTGTAGCTCTGAGCATGTATTTCAAGTTGTTTTTTTCTTTTTCTTTCCAGTTTTGGTTTATTTGTTAATACAGTCCCAACTAAATAAAGTCTTGAAATTGACTTATTCACTGATAGCACTCCTTGATGTTTTCAGTGCCACCTTGGATTTATTCTTTCAAAAATAACTTGACTGGCATTTCATTGTGTCTTGGGGAAGAAGGGGGCAGTTGTGTATGTTTACTGTCTTGAGCTCAAAGTCTCTCTTTTATATTTGTTACGTGGTCACGGTATCTATAGAAATTGTTTACTGAGACAGCTAGTGTTCTGGAAGCTTCAGTGAAACAAGTTTTTAATATAGTCTTGTTTTCTAGGGCTTCTGTGATTTGAGTGATAGCTCCAAGTTCTCATCTCATGTGTTCATAGATGAATTTGCCTAAGAATAAGACAATTGGAGATACGGAAGGTAATTATTTTCCGTGTACTTAACGGTATTAAGTACTTGGTGAATGTAAAATCAGTTCTTTATCAGAACATTCATTTCATCTCTAGGAAGGGGCTAGTTTATGGTAAGGAGGCTACTGGGTGGGGGGAGAGAGAGAGAGAGAGAGCGCGCGAGCGAGAGAGAGACTGAGCTAGCAAGAGCAATTGTGTTGTTCCAACAATTGTCTGATACCAGCTGGGTGTCCAGTCATTTAATTCGATTTTGTCACTATTTACCTGGAGTTAATGTCAGATTCCACAGGTTTAAGGGCTCAGTCCCAAAAGACTGCCGACTCTTCAGATGCCAGCTGCAAGTCCTGGCTATCCCTGAACACGTCTGCCCCACTGTCTACAAATACAGGGTTCCCATGGTCCCCCTTCAGGATTTAGTAATTTGCTAGAATGACTGAGAACTCAGGAAAATGCTATCCTATGATTACAGTTTTGTGATAAAGGATACAACTCAGAAAAGCCAAATGGACGAGGTACCGAGGGCAAGGTCTTGGGGTGGGGGTGCCCGTGGAGCTTCCACGCCCTCCCCAGGCCTGTCACCCTCCCAGCACCTCAGTGTGTTTACCAACCTAGAAACGCCCCAAACCTCATTGTTCAGGAGTGTTTTTGAGGCTTCATTACATAGGCACGATTGATTAAACCTTTGGGCACATGAGGAACCCAACCCAGGCTCTTTGAATTTGCTGACTCTGCAAAAACGATGTTCGGACACATGCACAGTGTTTATCATCTGGCTTTGCTGCTAGCTTTAACTCTGATGATGAACTGAGTTGGGCCCCCTTTGGGTCACAAGGACTTATTTTGCCCTTCTGGTCTAGTGCCTCCTTTATAACCCTTTCTTTTAGGCCCCTATCTTGGTCTTCACCCTTGCCAGTCTGAGAGGCCATCCAATGAGAGAGAGGCAAGGATTTTCCAAAGGAAAAGTTGTGGAAATAGTTGTCAAGGAAAAGGGCATTTATCGGCAGACCCCAGGACAGCTGGCCTGGGTGACTCATCGGGCTTCCTTTCCCCTGGGCTTCACCACAGTTCCTGTTTGACTTCCAAGAGGGAGGCTAGCAGGCCAACTGTAGCAGCTGAACTGGAGAATGGACGACAAAAAAGCAAGCCAAAATGAGAGACCAAAGAGAATCTCAAAGGAAAAGCCAAAGCGATCACAGCTGCAAGAAGCAGATCACACTGGAAGCTCAACCTCCCACTGCTTTGGCCCAATGATAATATTGTTCCTCCTCCTTGGTGCCTTTGCAGGAAGGGGAAACCTGGAGCTCTTCTTGGAGACTATGTTGGGGTCCCCAAGTCCACCCCCAGGTTTGGTGATTTGCTAGAAGGATTCATAGAACTCAGCATATACTTGTCGTCTCACTAAATTTTATTTATAATCCCCAAATCAATACTTGCAGTGCTTTTGCAATTATTCATGGAAATGTGTAGAGGTGAAAAATTTGAGTGATCCATTTTGCACATTCCCAGCCAAGGTCAAACAAGGCGAGGCTCTGTGTTTTTATTTTTGCTCTGATACGGAGACGACCGAAAGATGGAGACCTCTGCTCTGGGGCCGGCTCACTGGGGTTTGAATCCCAACTCTGGCTCCTGTTAGTGGGGCGGCCTCAGGCAAATCATTTAACACTTCTGAACTTTGTTTTCTCTTTTGGAAATAAAGAAAATAGAATCCAGCACGTTGAGTTGTTTTAGGATTTAAGATATAGTCTATGTGGGATATACGTAATGTATATACACACATCAGTACATACATACAGAGGGTGCCAAAAAAATGTATACACATTTTAAGAAAGGAAAAAAACTATTAAAATTGTCATACAATGAATGATGCTAGCATTCATTTGATTAACACCGTCTTTTGAGTGAATGTCATGCTACACGTTGGTACTGTAATTCAATTCAACTTCGAAAAGTAATATATAGATAACATCTCTTAAAATGTGTACATTTTTTTGGCACCCCGGTATTTCCTTTAGGAACAGTGGTTCAGTATTTGCTAATTCAGTGTTCATGGTGACTTTATAGAACGTAACTACTGCGAATAACGAGAATCAACTCTGGTTATACTCATGGTTATGATTTACTACAGTGAAAGAATGCAAAGCAAAATCAGCAGAGAAAAGGTGCATGGGGTGGAGCCAGGTGCAAGCTTCCAGTGGAGTCACACAGGATGCACTTAATCCCCCAACAACAAGTTGTGACAGCACCTGTGAAATGTTGCCAACCAGGGAAGCTCATTAGAGACTCAGGGCCCCGGATTTCTTGAGGGTATTGGTCAGGAAGGCACCCTTTGCCTGGCACGTTCCCAAATTCCCAAAGGAAAGCAGGTGTTCAGCATAAACCATATTTTTATACAGTTTAGGAACAGTTTTTCATACTCTTATCAGTTAATGGTGGGAACCTTCCCCAAATCCAAGTTCACAACGGCCAGCCAACGGCCAAGTTTGTAAGTAGGCCTTTCTGAGAACAGCAGTTAGGCCTGCTGTGTTCATTCTTTTCTGCACAGAGGCCTACACCAACTGTAGTTTCTTTATCGTGTTATTACATTCCCTATGACTGGAGGCTCTGTGAAAGAACGAGAATGCTTGATTCCTGAGGAAAGTAGGAGTGTGCTCTTCAGAAGCAAAAGGAAAAAGGGAAAAGCCACTGAAGACAAACTTTAGAAAACTGTAACTATAGAAAACTGTAGCGAAAAGGTAAAAGCCACTGAAGACAAAGTTTAGCTCTTCCCAAGTTTCATCTGGAATATTTGCAGGCCAGTTCCATAACTGAAAACCTTTAGCTGAGCTTGGCTTCTTTTTAGGAGTCTCGGAGAATGTGCTTTTAAAAGTGGAAGTTTAGCATATGGGGTGGTGAAAAGGATTGAAGAACTTTGGTAATAAAAACCAAAGCAGCAGGAAGGAAGTGGTCTGATTAGAACCAAGTGCTTCGGCCGAGAAAGACAGCGTCGGAAAGGTGCTGAAGTTGCTGAGCAGTAGTTTCAGTTGATTCAGAATCCTTAACAGAGCTGGAGCAGGAAGGTGATGTGGTCTTGACAGTTTATTTTGGGTAGGGACACGATGTTCTCTTTCCATCTGGACAGTCCTGCCAGCAGAGAGTAGTCTTCGAGAAAACATTTTGAATGTAGTGATAAAGACCTTTTATTTTATTTTTATTATTAATACACTCGTTTTAACTGTCTTAAACCAATCTACTTTAGGAACTGGATTGACATTAAAGGTAAAAGTGTTCTGTCCGTCAATTTGGTTAGTGTGAAATCCATAAACACAGCTTTAAAAAATTGTATATTAAAGAATGAACAGTTAGTCAGAGTATGTTTATAACGAGCCTTTGAGTTTATTTCAGTGGTAAGTGTTGTATACCCACAACTAAGGGAGCTTAAGGAGACCCCAGGGTGTGTCTGTCCCCCTTGGGATCATTTAGGTAGAATCATTTGAGGCTCTTGATACAGAAGCGACCCTCACTTCTGTTTCTGGATTCACTCCTGAGTCATGTAGGATTCGTGCCTCTGAGTTTAGAATAGTACTCATTCTGAGCTTGACCGGTTTCTAGGGGTGGGGGAGGGAATCCGACATTTCAGGGGAGCAGGAGCATGTGGAAGTCGCGGTGCGGGACACCTCCACGCCTCCGTGCTGTTTTCCTTTTCTTCCCCCTTTTCCTTTTCCAAAGTGAGCCCTTCTCCAGGAAGCTCTGCTCTTTCCATGGTTAACTGAGTGTACTTCACACTCCTCGAGGAGCAGGGAAAGGTCTTCCTTGCTGATTTTATCCAGTTGTGGTGGTGTCAGGGAGGGAGGGAGTGGTTGGGTATTTACTCCGATCCTTAAACCTGGAGGTAGGAGAACCTCTACGTCTTTACGTTACTGTAAAATCTTGACAGTAGCCGCTGTGTTTCATCCCATAGAGCCTGCAACACAGCCTTACTGATTCAGCATGAGACTCAGGCAAATTGCTTAACTCTTCTCTATGCCTCAGTTATCTCATTTTTAAGTCGGAAAATAATGGCACTCACCTCACAGGGTTTTTGTGAGGATTAAATGAAATAAAACATAGAAAGGGGACACTGCCTCGCATCCGAGGTCAGACAGTTAAGTTTGCGAACTCATCCTAGAAAAATGCTACATACCTCGTTGCTGAATATCACTATGGTCACCTTTGAAGTACTCCCCTTGGGAAGGTATGCACTGATGCCAGTGCCTAGTCCACCCTTCAAAGCAATTTTGGAACTCTTTTTCTGGAATGGCCATCAGAGCTGTCGTCATATTACCCTTGATGTCGGGAATAGCATCAAAATGTCTTCCTTTCAATATTTCCTTTATCTTCGGGTAAAGAAAGAAGTCACTGGGGGCCAGATCAGGTGAGTAGGGAGGGTGTTCCAATACAGTTACTTGTTTACTGGCTAAAAACTCCCTCACAGACAGTGAGTGCTGTGTGAGCTGGTGCATTGTCGTGATGCAAGAGCCATGAATTGTTCGCAAAAAGTTCAGGTCGTCTTTTTCACGCAGCGTTTTCAGCACTTCCAAATAGTAAACTTGGTTAACTGTTTGTCTAATTGGTACAAATTCATAATGAATAATCCCTCTGATAATCAAAAAACGTTAGCGACATCATTGCAACAAGTTTGCAAACTTAGTTGTCAGATCCCTTTATAACAAGCACTCAGCAGCTGTTCAATGTGAATGTCACCACGATGCCTTGTGCTACGAAGGTGATTAGTGAAGGTTTTTGAAAGGAGATTCCGCTGGTTCTCGTGGACCACTGCGCCACAGCACTGGCCCTGTTAAACCTGTCAGGCCAAGGGAGTTGGGAGGAGGGCATACTGGTCACAGGTCTATGTGACTTTGTTGTTGGAAACGAGTGTGGGGATTTATTATCATTATATCTTTTAGGATGAAACTGGCTAGGAATCTATAACACCCTTTTTGAGTCTTGACTGTTTTTGTAGAAGAGCTGGCATATGTCTCTCCAGTGCTTATTTGCACACTCTGTGTTGAAATGTCAAAGTATTAGTCCCTCTCAGCAGCCAAAATGTCTTTTCATCTTGTAAGTAGTACTTAATTTGTCTTCCAAGGTGATTAATGAATTTAGTCCCCTCGGGAAATATGTGTCCCCCCCATGTTTTCCAAGACCATCCTATCCTGTTCAACCTGTACCTATTCCTGTTTTAATAGTCCTTCCGTCTAATTTTCCCAGTTTTATTTATTTTTAACCCTTTTCTATGAACTTCAGGGCATAAGAAAGGGGGAAAGAAGATCGAATAATATGGTGGTTAAGAAAAAAAAGCTTTGGAATCGGAAATACAGCTCCCCTCCACCCCGTTACTCTAGCTGTGTGACCAAGAGCAATTTACTTAATCTTTCCAAGCTCCGTTCCCCATAGACCAGGGATGGTAACGCCTACCCTATGGGCTGTGAGGATTACACTGAATAGGGTCATGCGTAGGCAGTACTTAGCCCAGTGACCGCCCGGAGCGAAGCCCTGGCAGCCCTCCGTGCAGGGCAGCTCTTGTTGTTACAGCGCTCAGATACCGTAGCGCGCTGTTCAGTTCGTCATGCTCTGTGATGACAGGCATGCTGCTTGAAGAAATGTTTGAACTCGCCTTTTTGAAAGTTCAGTTTCTCCAGGTGATCCCGCACACCTGTGATATGGCTGATCTCAGGGTATAAATTTCTCCACTGCACAAAATTTCCTTTTCACCACGCACAATTCATTTCTGATCTTAGTCACTGAACTTGGAACCTTCTGGTTTTGATTGGCTGGTCAGGGTTCACTGAGGCAAATTCTTTCCTGAGATTGCTCCATATGTTCAGGAAAGGGAGTGTTTGTGAGCTGCACAGGCAGTAATGTAGACGCGCAGCCAGAAGACAGCAGTCTGTTGCCATTTTCAGCTACTCCCGGTGGACAACTGGGCAGGATGATTAATTTTTTAGCATCTTTGTTCTTTCTGTTTAGTTATAACACTAGAGCTGTTTAAATCACTCTGAAAATAACATGCCTGACATTTCTCTGGTTAAAAAAAAGGCCCCAAAAACCTGAAGTAATAATCTTCTGCCTATTACCGAGGAAGTATTTTGGTGAGAAAGGAGAGAAAATTGCATGACTTAGGGGAGAAGAATAATTCTTGACTAGCTTTGTGGTTGAGAATATATTAAAACCTAACAAGTTCAAAGGCATGACCAAAAGTGTGTATTTAAGAGGCTGAGATTGGCATCAGAGGGCACTTACGTTCCCTAGCTGGTCCCTCTGTCTGGCTACCGCACTTATCTGGAACATTTGTTTTATGCCCACTTCTGACACTCTTCACTTAAGACACACACTTGAGATATTTCAGCACTTAGAGCCCTCCAGGAATCTCAGTATTGTACTTAGTAAGTAGCGGGAGACCAGAATCGTACTTTGATTTCACATTTAAATACCTTTCCTTCTTGTGCTGTTTTGTAAGTTCTAAAGGAAAAGTTGTTGAGCAGTCACTTACTCAGCCTACTCTGTGTAAGGCATGTAGCTAAGTTTGACATTGACTTAAGGATTTTACCTAGCAGTAGACTTATAATATAGGTATAAATATTTGCCTGTGTCGTAGCTGTATTCCTAAAATAATTGCATGTCATAATGGAAAGATCATAATTGCAGATCATAATTTAAATCCCTCAGCATACCTTTCTATTTATAGGAATACCTCTTCTTCTAAAGCAACTATTCTTTTTGATAATTGCCTCTTGCAGCTACTGATTTTTAAGAATCAGATTTAAGAAAGGTATAGAGCATGCATGGGAACTGTCTTAAAGCAGGATATGTCAGTCCCGTGATAAATAAAATATTTGATTTTAAATTAGTTAACATTATTTTGATTTGGAGGAAAGAAAATACTGAAAAAAATTTCTTAATGAAATAAACCTAGTAATAGCTTTTTTTAAAAAAAAAATCAGTAATTCTGTAGTAGGGAAAACAATATAAAATTATTACTGTGTGTTGGGTGCCTGTTCTGTGCCCAGACTGTTCTTTCTGGCTTGCATAAGGAATTGTATTTAATTGTCACAGCAACCCTGTGAGTGGCAGTGCTGTTCCCATCTTACAGATGAGAAAACTGACACTCAGAGACTAGAACGGTCCTCTAAGCAGCTTCAATAAAGTGGCAGAGCTCTCTCAGGCTGTATACCATTAGGCGAGTTAGGCGTAGGGATATGTTCTGGAATGGGGATTCTTTTACATGACTCCTCAGTGAGACTCTTCCCCTCTTCATAGAAGACCAGGGAGATCTTGCTTCACTACCTTTAGGGCCCAGGTTGAATGGATGTTTCTCCCTTGGACTTGATAGGGCTGTGCCCTAGATATCGGGTCTCCATCTTCCGGTGCCCAGGAAGTATGGCTGGCTCCTCAGCTGATATGTTTCCCTAGCTGGTTCCCTGACTCTCCCTCAGCTAATAGTACCCCAAGGTAGAGGGATCAAGAAGGTGCCCCAAACAGTCCTCTCTGTACAGACTCACTTTATTAAAGGGAACGTTACTCCCAGATGATTGTTATTTAGGGTTTCAGCATATGTTTTATCGCTTCACAGTATTTTTTTCTGATACAAATTCTTGAAAGGGGAAAAGAACTCGGGGTTAAGGGAGGTTTTGTTTTCAGTTAAGTCACAAATGAGGTCTGCTTTGGTTTGCTTAAAACTGATTAAGCTACTAGGTTAGTTGTCTTCATTAAATCTGCTGCTCTCTGTCGACTTCAAGTTTCTTCATGTGAAGGCCTAATGCTCTGGGCTCACTCTCTGTGTGACTAAGAGACTTGCACCCTCCTCTGGTAGGACCAGCCACCGTGGTGGTGTTCCTCCAGATTCCGTGATCCACCTTCCACAGGCACTGCCTCTACAAAGTCACGCTGTCTCTGAATGTCTGCATCTGAATGTCTGGCTGTCCTTTGGGCTTATTGCAAATACGCTCTTACCAGGAAGGCAAGACTATCTCTTCTTTACTTCATATTGGCTTCTGTGTCTGAGAAACCCTGTGTTAGTAATTTCCTAGAGGGGTGTGCCAGAATCTCAGGTGAAAAAAAAGTTCCAGGTGATTCTGATATACGACCCCTCACCATCCTGCTGCCTCTGAAAATCAACCCTCTCCACACTGACCTGCATTGCTCTGTCCCCTCCCCACGTGGCATTCTCTGGAGCAGCTCACATTTTACATTGATCCATTTTTGGATCTATCAGGGAAAATAACATTTTTTGTCAGGAGCTCTGTACGTGGTAAAAAATATGCAGTTATACTTTTAAGGAACTCTCATCTTAGTTGGAAAGATAATTATTAAAAAAATAGTTATAGTACGTTAAGATCAGAGGTGTCCTAGAGATCGGAATGCTGTGGAGAGGCTACAAAGGAGTTTTCTCAAAATCAGGGGTGGGCAACATTTTTCTTTCCTAGGCTGTAGACTCACCTGAGGAAAAAAACCCAGTTGACAGCCAACTTCATAAGTTGTATGGGGATCATTTATTAATTTAATCTTCACAACAACCTTATGCGGTAAATACTGTTACTATCCCCACATAACAGCTGGGGTAAGTGCGGCTGAGGTAAGTAAGTTATCTAGTGTCAGACAGCTACTAGTGTAAGACCCGGTCTTATTTTCGGGGAAACACGGTAAGTGTCAAAACTAGGGTTTGAACCCAGATCTGTCTGATGACAAAGTATGTTCTTCACCATCATGCATATTAATTTATAAAAATAACATGTAAATTTAGTCACTCTTTTTAAAATATACTTGTAATAGGAATATGACTGTATTCTTATCCACCCCCTGCTTCCCAAAAAGGAATGGGAGTGAGAGGTAGTGAATGTTGTGATATTTTTCTAGATGGAGGAAACAGTGCAGTCCAGAAAGCTAAATAAGCAGTTCCAAAATGTGAAAGCTTTTTTTTTTTTTTTTTTTTTTACCGCTGTTTCTGCCCGGAAGCCCATGCAGCTCCTTGACCATTTCCAAAGATGTAGGACTCAACCACCAGGTGACAAGGCTTTGCCACTGGCCTTGGAAGACAGTTGCTCATTGTCCTTTTTATTAAGCCGTTGTCTCTCAACTCCAGACTCACCCCTACGCGCTCTCCTTCCTGATGCTGGAGCTGATGCTCCAAATGCCACATTTGTGCCTTGCCAGCTGGTTTCCCGTTAGGCTCTGCCCCTGGGGAGTGCTAGGAGGATGGAGGACAGAGGGCTGTATGCCTTTCCAGTCAGCTCGCTGCCTGCTTGTGTCACACCAGCGGTGGCAGCAGTGTTCCCTTCCTGAAGCTGCGGCCCCATTCCATTTGTAGTTCTTCAGCACTGGTAGAACCAGCCTCTTCAGGTGACCCCCAGAAACTGGCACCCGCTCACAGGCACTACCTCCTCCTCAGAAGTTGGACTATCATTTCCATAGAGCTCTAAATTTTAATAAATTTAACTTCTTCCTTTTTGCTACCTGGACTGCTTCCATGATAGCTGAGAGTTGTGGTCTCACGCTTTCAGTTACTTAGCGAATAACGTTGTATCTTGTTCACAATTCTCTATATTAAAGTCTCTCTGTTAAAGTAACTGGTTCGATTTCTGTCTCCTGATTGGACCCTGGCTGATAGCTTCCACGTCATTTATCATGTGCGCTGTCTTCATCTGGGGCGCGGTCGTCTAAGCAGCTCCTAAGGTGTGCTCATACTGCGTGGGGAGGCTGGGTTTCTGACAGCCTTTCAGGAGCAAGAGCGTGACAACACTCAAAGTCAGGGCATCCAGGCTGTTTTCTAACAAGCCAGAGGGTAGGCTGCTCCATCATGATGACTTTTCACCACACTCTCATAGTATCAGAAGTTCTTTTTTTGGTAGAAAACAGTGGATTTCAACTCAACTCTTGTCCTAATAACCAGCATATCTCTCTTTCTATCCTGTTTATCTCTATGTCCATCTATAAAAGAGCATATACAGAAGTATCTATAACTAGAAAAAAGAGTAAAATTCAAACTGAGCCTCGGTTTTCTTGGTAAAGTTGGTTATCTCACAGGGTTGATGTGAGATTAAACAGGGTGACATGTAAAACATGTAACACAGTCCTGGACCTTTAGTTATAAGTATTTTATAAATAGTAATTATCTCCCCTTCTAGGCATTTGCTACTTTATAGTGAATATGATGGCCAACTCTCTGACAGTCATACTAAATTATTAGTTTATGCCAGTCACAGTGAACCTGTATTCTTGTCAAAACTGGATTGATAATGGGCAGGTGACCAATCCCAGCCAATTAAACACAAAGGAGAATCTGTTCTAGGGCCTCTGGCAAAGGCTTTCTCTTCCTTCTAAGAAAGGAATGGTTCTTTGTTTTCTTCCTCTGAAAGATGTGTCTGGATGACCTTCGGAAGGACTCTAATTGCCATTTAATGACTGTGAGAGAAAGCAGCCTGAGGGCAAAGCCCCCACTGAGTCTGGAGGGGCAGAGATTGTGGTAGCCGAATAAAAGCTCCAAAGATTCCCTATCCTAGTCCTGGAGCCTGTGACTGTTACTTTACACTGTAAAAGGGACTTTGCAGATGTGATCAAGGGTGTGGGCTTTGACGTGAGGAGATTATTTTGGATTTTCCAAATGGGTCCAGTGTGATCATAAGGGTCCTTAAAAGTGGGAGAGGGAGGCAGGAGAGCCAGAGTCAGAGGGATGCAGTGTGAAAAAGACTCAACCAGCCATTGCTGACTAAAGCTGGAGGCCACGGGCCAAGGAATGCAGGCAGCCTCCAGAACCCGGCAAAGGCCGGGTACCAGCTTCTTCCCTGGGGCCTCCAGAGAGGAACCAGCCCTGCTGACACACAGATTTTAACCCAGTGAGTCCTTCTGACCTCCAAAAGTGCAAGACAATGTTTGTGTTGTTTTAAGCCACTAAGTCTGGTAATTTGTTAACAGCATCAATAGAAAACTGATGCAGAGATGAAAGGGACCTGGGTACTTAAAATTTTGCTGAACTTCCGAATCAGCTGACCCCGGAGCTCCCCCTGAATTTCTCAGCACAGGAGACAAGTTTCTCTGTTGTTTACTCCAGTTTGAGACTGATTTTCTGCTGCTTGCAGCCTAAGGTGTCCTAGCAGAGTATGAATATAAGGTAGACTCCAAATGAGTATTTATTGAATTGTGAAAAATGTTGGAGGAAAACCCCAGAATCCACATCTAAAGAAGCAGGGCTGTTCTCTGATTCATACTAAGTTTAATAACTTAGAACTTGAGTTTTTTGGTTGCTTTTTTTTTTTTAATAAAAGACACAAAAGATGTTTGGAAGGATGGATAAATTATTTGAATACTGAGATGGCCTGGACTACAGCAGGTGCACTTTCAAATTGCCAGATTCATTTCCTATTGTGACCTCCAGGCATTCAAATTCTCCTTTCCCAAACAACGTTTCAGCAGACTCTGTGAACATGCCAAGAAGTGATTATTTTTACAAATCCAGATGATTTCCTAATTTAGGATAGCTCAAGCAGAGGTAGGAATGAAGGGAAACATAGACTTTTTCCATCTCCGCAGAGTGGGAACAGCCCCAGTACTGGCTCCAAGCAAATGTTGCTGACAACTATGAAAGCGGTTCTCATCGGACAGCTGTTCAGTGGCCTCGGTGAACTCAGCTGGAAGCTCAGTCCAGTTTCAGATCCGAGAGGCCAAAGATCAAATGCTATTTCCATTGGTTTCTAAGCCTTTTCTCTACCATGTCTGGGTTTCAGATTAGGTTTTGTAATTTCTTCTCCAAAGACCATGCTGACACCCACAGCTACTGACTGCATTTGCTTCATGCCCTAAGTATACTTGCTCAGTCTTACTGCCTTCTCCTCCTCCTCTTCGCCAGCAATCCCGGTTTCTAAAGTAAATGAAGATCATGTCCAGGGAAAGCAGGACTTCTCTTATCATGGCATCCAGCTGCGGCCCATCTAGTGGGAGCCACCTTTACTGGTTGCGTATTTAATATTCCTAACACCCTTGGTCATGGTGGTCCCTCCCAGGACCTGGCTGCTATGTGAACCGCAGCTGTAGTATTAGGGTAGTGGAGAGGGTGTGCTGGGGAGAGCAAACTGTACCCCTAAATCCCAGATAGGGCAGGGGCTGTGGTTTACCACAGAGGAGTTCCTCAGTATAGTTTTTCAGATGAGAAATGGTCAGAACCTTAATGAGACTTACTGGTTGCAGACATCCCCTTACAGTAGTAAGTTATAAAGTTTCATAAATAAATTTGAGAGAGTCTGGATGGAAGGTTGTGTGTGTATAGTTAGCCCACTCTGTGAATAATGTAACGTGCCATCTGCAAAGCACAACTATATTGCTAGAGTTTCTGTATTCTTGTCTGTATTTTGAGTTCCTCTTTCCCTATCCTCCCCTTCCTGACACCATAGTCAAAATCTTACTATATTTTTTTACTCAACTGCTGTTTTAATTACCACATTATAATATTTTCATTTGTGCTTTTTCTTACACCAACACGCCAGAATATTTTCCTTGCTCTGCCTTTCCTGGATCCCCCAAAGACTTCACTGTTATTTATGTACTCTTGTGAAAATTCATTCCTGAATATAATTCCTTATTTTTCCAAAGAGAATATAATTCCTTATTTTTCCAAAGAGAACCCCCCCCCACCAAATTCCTTGCCCAACTTGGAATATGTATACTTTACAGTTGAAATAATCACTGGTCTAATGTTATTCAGTTTATTATTTAATTATGTATATTTGAAATCACGAGGAAAACATATTTAGAAATTTTAGCCTTTTCCACTTTAATTTTATGAAATAATTTTATTCAAACTCCTGCTTGGCATCATTGACATCGGTGTTTTTGTCACTGAAAGCCACGTGAGACAGAGTCACATCCCACAGCCTACCATTCCGTCTCCTTCAGTGACAATCCATACTTCTCTGTCGCCCTCCTAGTCAGGGGCGTGGGGTTCAGAGTGTCTTAACAGTAAGTCCTCCCAGGAGAGCAAATGACTCGTGGCACATTTTATTTCTTAATTCACCAAACAGTTATTCAGCATCCACTAGTTGTACTGTGCTAAGTACAACGGGAAATTAGAATATGTCCTGCTAGCCTTCTTCCCCTCTCCAAGGAGTTTACACTCTCGTGGCCAAGGTAGCATTGTGAACAGAGAACTACAGTATTTTACAAGAGAGATGAGGAATTGGAGTTATAAAGTGCTGTTTAGAGGCTCTATACAGTTCCTGTCTTCCTGTCTAATTCAGATCTGAACAGGTATATCCTTCACCGTCGGCCATTGGAGCATAGTGTTAATAACAATAGTATTTTCTCCGTGGGATAAACATGTTTTGACTATAGCCATGGCAACTAAGCTGATTTATAGTTATCCTTCTTGGTTTTCCTAGAGTTTTACAATAGCTTGGACGGACCTACGCTATGAACCAGTACCAGTGACTCTCAGGGTCTAGGAAATTAACCTTTTGGATCCCCATACCAATTTCTAGCCAAGTTGAGCTGTAGAAATGAGAAGGGTGTAAAAGAAGTCTGCGGTCCAGCCCATCCTGCTGAGACACTTGGCTACCTGAGAGTTCCAAATAGATTTTACCCTTGAAGGCACCGACAGCTGAAGGGGTGTGGAAGTTCATTCATTGAGAACGCTTTTTGTGTAACTTGACCTTGCAATGCCCATCTTTCAGGCGCTCCCATATATGCAAGAGCCCCTAGTTGTTTTGCTGCTGTCATCCTGAGAGCCAGAAGTCACTGTCATATGGGAAAGCCATCTGCCCGTGGGCTTATTTCTTCGCTTGCACTTTATCAGGCTCAGCATCAGTCCCCAAAGTCGGGCACTTTCTACTTCCTATCTTAACCTTTCAGATCTACAGCGTTTTAAAGGACTAATTCCCTCTTCTACGAAGCATTATAATTCAGTGACTAAGAACTAGTGTTTAGAAATAGGAACGCATTTATATGTAACTTCTAGTTGAGCAAAGACTTTTTTCTTCTTCTGTATTTGGTAGCCAAATTCCATTAAAGATTGAAAAGAATTTTCTTTCCTTCTTATCCCACCTCTCTCCAGCATCAGTTTTCTTCTCCACAAGCACTCTTGTGTTTGAAATAAGGAAAAACAGAGCTAATCGTTTCAGGTATTTATAGGCCAAAAAAAGGCTCCACCAAGAAGCTCTCAGGTACTGGGAATGTCTAGGGTGAAAATAAATTAAGATACTTAGAGTAAAACATCAAAGAAGATACCAGATTACATTATAGTTACTGCTGGGTAACTAGAATTTGAGTCACATACTAGCCCAGTCATAATGATGAAATTGCTGTTGGGACCTAGCTTATAGTTACTCATTATTATTTGATCCCAATAGAACAATTCATGCACCTTATATTAAGAAAGATTACAGTAAGTTCTTCTACATTTTAACCGTAAATCATCAAGATAATTGGATTAAGAGAAAAGCATACAGCAGGTATAGCTTGAATTAAACCATATAAGAAAAAAGAAGCAAACTGTCAAACTTAAGTTTTCTAAGCAGTAAAACTTTCTTCAGTTTTCTAAGAATTCTGGGACTGTGCACATATGTGTGTATATGGTATGTGTGTTTGAGGGTATATATGTATATATTTAAGTTGCACATTTGTTTTTTATGATTTAGGGGGAAAAATAACACCTTGGGTATTTTTTCATTCTTCCTTAAATAGTTGTTTTTCTTTGAAAGGAAAAACTTAGAGATGGATTTATTTATAAATTATACAAATAATTGGACATATATATTGTGGGAGCTAAATTATAACTCTTGGAATAGGAATTCTAGTTATTTTTACCTGACACAAAGTATATAATATTTTAAGTTCATTAGAAACCATGAACTCTAGCTGGGGCCATATCTATGTCAGAGGCACCATTTTATTTAGAAAAATTATGAAAACCATTGTATCCAAAGGGAACTAGTGCTTACTTTGGAAGATTACATAAAACATTGCAATAGTGCCTTGTGTAAGTTCTCAACCTGGGACTGTCTGTCTCCATAGATAGCACACCTAGTAACAGAGTGTGAGATGAAAAGATGAGATTTTTGTGTGACCCTGTTTTTTTCTCCACAAGGAGATGGATTTAAGCAGAATCAGCACAACTATTCTTGGAGTCAAACTGTAGGAAGTCAATGGATTACGGTAAGGATTAGATTTAGGAAAAGTGAGTAATTCAGAAGATAAATGCTGAAAGGGAGAGACAGTATAAACAAAAGAGAGAATTTTAAAATACAACTCATGCCAGAAGGTTTGAGGGAAAAAGTTCGTGTAGACACCGTCTCTTAAGAGTGAAGAAGTAATATAAGGCAGGCTGTCTGATCTGTTTTGGTATTCCCGCTGAGCATGGGGCCTGCTACATAGTGTGTACTCCGCAAATGTTTGTTCTGTTGTTGGAAGATGGGAGAAGGTAGCACCGTTTACGGAGGAAGGCCACAACAGAGGCCTTGTTTCAGGATGTCAGTTGGACTTCTTCCATTGGTAGTTAAGAACAGACATGTACACAAAGTAGTGAGAAGACCACCAAGAAATAAAACCAGTTCATGAGAAGCGCTGATGCACGAGCGCAAAAAAGATGCTGATTTGAAGCTGATTAATGGGTCTTACCTTGCCAAATCATCATGCTGGTCTTTGCTGGAGTGGCAAAATGAATTCAGTTTTTGAAAAGCAAAATAAATCATCAATTTATGTGATTAGCTAAATAAAAGTATGCCTGTGAACATCAGTAAAAATCAGAGGAGAATTTGAAGGAAAGTCTGTCATTAAAGCATATTGTTCTTTGTTACCTTTTTATGTGTGTATTAGGTTCACTAAGTTATAATTTACATATAGTACATTTTGTCCTTTTTTATGAACAGTTCTGAGTTTTAATAAATGTAGACAATCATCACCCCAAAAAATTCTCTCACGCCCCTCGTACTTACCTCCTCTTTCCATCCCCAGCCGCTGGATATCACTGATTTTTTTCTGTCTCTACAGTTGCCTTTTCCAAAATGGAATAAAATGAAATCATGAAGTACGTAGTTTTTGTATCTGGCTACTTTCACTAACAAGAAATGCATTTGAGGTTCATTCATATTGTTGTGTGTATCAGTATTCTGTTCCTTTTTATTGCTGAGAATATTCCATCGTACTTCTGTACAACAATGTGTTTATTCATTCACCAGTTGAAGTTTCCAGCTTTTCACAATATTGAATAAAGCTGCAGCAAACATTTATGTTTAGGTTTTTGTGTGAACAAATGTTTTTATTTCTCTTGGGTAAATACCTAGGAATAGGATTGCTGGTTTATATGGTAAGCATCTGTTTAGTTTTCTAAGAAAGTGACAAACTATTTTCCAAAGTGTCTGTACAATTTGCATTCCTACTAATCACATGTTCTTATGAGAATTTCAGTTGCACCTCATTCCTGTCAACACTTGGTATTGTCAATTTAAAAAATTTTAGCCAATTTTAATGTCTGTGAAAATTGCTTCCATTAATACTTTTTATAATGTAGAACACTTACCCTTACCCTTCAAAAGCAAAATCTTTTTCTCAGAATGGTGAAAATTTTGTATTAAAAAAATAGAGTTGATTCTCATTATTTGCCATACTTACGTTCTATGAAGTCACTGAATTGGCGAATACTGAACCACTGCTCCTAGGGAAAATACAGGAGTAGGTTCCCACAAGCCTTTGGTCCCAACACTTTCACAACTCATCAATTTGTAGCCTTGCTTTAAATATGATTCTGTTTAAAGACACATTATTTAATAAATTTTGTTGATTCATTAACATTGAACTCACGGTCAACAACCCAAACAACGCTTACCTAATACATGCATTTTTCCTATACGGCACATCACGGCCAATATTTGTGGGCCATTTTAAACAAATAAAATCACCAAAAACACAAAAATGTGAAAAATATGGCACTAACTAGACCAGGAAACAGACCTTTGTACACAGTATGAGACCTGAAACAAGAAGGCGGAATACCGTCTAGTTCCACCTCAGCTGGGAATATGCATGTCAGGTGACTCAAAATTGTCACCGCTTTGCACATGTCCAGGAATAACTGTGAAAGTGCCCCAAGTATTGTTTTTGGGGTTACAAATAAATATTAGGGAGTAGGCAGATTCACCTATATTTTTATGGAAAGTGCTTACATTTTGTTCAGTTTAAATAACGATTTGTAGTAATTTAGTTCCATGCCAAACGTAATTAAATATGTCTATTCCAGTAAATTGGTGAGAAAATTAACTTGTCGAACCAGTACCATTCAATAGCAAGGTTGCTTTAAAAACACCTCAAAACTTTCCTAAGATTTTACCCCATTGCAAAAACATACTCTTAATTTATGTTAGGAGATCTTGTGCACCATTCAAACACATTAAGCACACACTTAATTCTTAAAAAGTAATATAAAATGTTGAACTCCGAATTGTAGCATAATAATAGCCATAGGGTATGTGTTTAAATTCACAGAGACAGATTAATGTACTTACCAAACCTCTATTGCCTAAAAGTAATTATAAGTTTTCTAGATTGACTGCCAATATGATATAGGCCCCAAAGAAATCACCCCTGTTTACTGAGACAGAACAATAAATTGGTTTTCCTGAATACGGTGGGTAAAGAATCCAAGTTCTTGACCTTGAATATTTCACTGGTAGTGTTCTATGCAGTAGGGAACAATCAGGATGACATTTGCTGAAATGTTTGAGATTTATAACATAATAGCTTGAGCATATGTGCCAAAAAATAAAAATCTTAAATCCTATCAAATCAAGATTAATTACCTATTAAAATGCTAACAAATCGTGTAGTACAGGTGGTGTAATAAGCTGTCTCTCTCCATATATTGTTACAAAACAAACTGTTTTGGCGGTGACATGAAACATCATGTATCTTCTATCTCACTCTCAGTGGGAAAACGGCAAAAACTGCTACTCCGTCATTCTCGGTGTGGATTTTGGCATTTCATTAGGAAGTGCTATCACAAACCTTTTCACTGAAAAGCATATGCAACTCTCTGGAAACTGCTAAATTTCCTGGCTTTGTACTACTGCCAGAAAACTGTTGCTTCTCCCCGTCATTAAGGACTAAATACTTATGCCTTTCTATCTTTGTGGAGAGGAACCCATGCAGCTCTCCCATGAAAAGGAAAACAGTAGTTCGCTTCCTCCCCCTGAGTAGCTTTGCAGAAATTAATCCCATGGGCTAGAAATCTTCTTTATATTCAGCGTTAGTTTAAAAGTGTTAGCTGTGGTGGACTGAGTGGTAATAGCAGAAATGGTATAATCGTGATTGTGTTTCTTCGTTAAGGTGGTTTTTGAAATTTGTGGGAAAATTGGTCATGAAATTTTGTCAGTAAACCTGTTAGGCTAGGCAAATAAGTAACGGCGTTGCTAAGTTGGCTTCCAGCAAATAGGCAGTCAGCAAATATTTAGTGAGGACCTACTATGTGCCAGGCGTTCTTCTAGGTTTTAGTGATACCGTGGTGAATAAGACAGTCCCTGACCCCCGTGTAATTACTCCATGTTCTTGTGCTGTCTTTGGTTAAAATGTTTATTATTAGAAGATGATGAAAAACAAGTACAGAAAACAACTATTAAAATATTAATGTACTTAAAGGATCATCGTGGTTTAAAAAGTAAGTAAGAGGTTGGAAGCATGTTATAGTTTTTAAAAAGTGCAAAATTTGGGATAAGTCAATAAATCGAACTTATACAAAGTAAAACACATCAGCAGGTTGATCTGCTTTTCAAATTTGTTATTTAGGTGCCAATTTTCTTAAACAGTACATGTGCCTTGCCTGCTTACATGGTGTTTTATAGCTCTTCATGTTGGGAGTTTTACTCTCCCCCTCGTCCTAAAAGAAACCCAGTTAAATGCCGTTCTTTTTCTGAGACTCTGGACTATCTTGCTGCGAATGGTGTAACAAGCTGTAGTTCTTCATTCATTTTTACAAAACAAACTCTTTGGCAGTGACATGAATTATCATATCTCTTCTTTCTCACTCGCAGTGGGAAAAGGGAAAAAAAATGCGCTTTGGTCATTTCTCTTTGTGGATTTTGGCATTTCATTGGAAAGGGCCAATAGGTATTCATTTTTTCTCTTGCTCTGGAAAGCTGTACGCAGCCTTCCCAGTCGCAAAGTGAACTGAGTTCCTAATAGTTCTCCAAACTCAGGTCAGAAAGGTGGGAAACTTTTATTTTTCTAGGCAGGAGTGCATGAGTAATACACTTGCAACCTACTTAGCTTCCCCAAGTTGTATGTAGCCAGCTCCTTCGCTCAGAAAACTGCACATCGATCTGTCGCGGGCGGTCAGCAGAGCAGCCGACAGCCAAGGTCATTGTGAACCTACAGCGGAATGAGTTGCTTCCCAGCTGGTGATCAATCTGTGGTAAACGGCAACATACTTGCCTGTACAAATGAGCTGGACCCCTCTGCCACAAATCTCTGCCAACTTTTGAAAGAAAGAGTCTGTTTCAATTCTTTTTGAGGGGAAAGACAAAAAGTCTGTCTCCCTTTACACAACCAGCTATTGAAAAATCCATGGAAATATCTATCCACAGCCAGAGTCCTAAGCAAGTTGTTTTGAGAGGTGAGGAAGTTGCACTAAAAAAAGAGAAAAAAAGAATACATGGACGTATGTATTCACACACACACAGTAAATATGTTTTGTTTTTCTTTTGTAAAGATTGTGTGGTCATGATGCTAGTTGTACCATCTCTGGAGATTTCTCCCATCCAGATAAAAAGATCCTGAGGTTTAGGATTTTAGTTGATTTCTCCAAACTCAAGGTGAAGCCAACATTGTGATACTGAAATATGCCATAAAACTTGAATTGCAGTTTATTACTATTAATTAGGGTAGAATGACCAGGCTTGGGCTGGAAATAATTCCACTGAATCAGTGCTAATTGGAACACACAATGTGTCTTACTAGTTGTGAACTTGAAGAGATGTTTCTTTCGCTCGGGCAGAGAGGTGCCTGGTTAGTCCAGAAACCATGACATAGCGGAAGGACTCTGAGTTGGTAGAGATGAAGAAGTAACCAAGAGAAGAATAAAGGCAAGGTTATGTGAATGAGAAACAGAGTGAGGACCTGTGAGTGGGAAGCGGAAGTGGAAGGAAGATATTCTAGTGTTGGACTAGCTATGATACACTGCAGTGGTTTATTTTGGGTAGGTGTGAATGAATGAATGAATGAATGAATGGTAAAAGGGAGGGGGAAATTATTCATGGATAGGGGAAGGCCAAGTGGAAAACTTTGAAGAAGGGTCAGAAAGAAGCATTGCATGTCATTTGGTGGGGATTTAGTGACATACATTATTGTTCTTTCTTGTCTGTGATGTTAACCCTCTGGATAAACAGATTCTGTTGTCATTTAGGACAGAAGTACAAAGGAGCAGTGGGATGATTTGCACCTTGGTCAGGGTAGGTGGAGTACCTCATTTCTCCACAGAGAGTAGGGATCTTCACACCCCTGGAGGAGCTGGTAAAAAGAAGGTAGATGAGATAGAAAGAAGGGTACTCTGAGAGAGAGAATGGAAATCAGTTAGACCTCAGCAATCAAATTGCTGCTCAGCTGAGCCATCCTCCTTGAGCCAAAGAAGAGAGTTCTGGTTTAATCAGCAGTTAGATGAGTGTAATGGTGCCCTCCAGTATCAGATTCCATGTGAAATTGTAGCAGACTGTACCACGTTGCTGGATTTCAAGTTCTTTTAAGATAGAGGCTGTGTGTGACCCATCTTTGTGCTCTTGACTTATGCATAGTGGTCACATGGTAGATGCTTCATAAATCAGCGACTCAATCCTTAGTTCTGTTTTGGCAAAGAGAAAATAATTGAAGAGTCCACAGCTGCTTTCAATAGTTGATTTAACTCTTCAGCCCCAAACATGAATATTTCAAACTCATAAGAATAGTGGTGTTGCTCTTGGGTTGGATATATGGTCCTTCTAGGCCTCAAGCCTGCCTTTGAAGGTAACGTACAAGGAGGGCAAGTTATAGAAGGGCATGATTCAAAATAAATAATTTTTTAAAGATAAATAAATAAGGAAGAAAAGGTATGATTTTCATCATAGATACTAACTGCTATGATTATTAGTATCTTCTCAAACATCTAAGCAGCTCTCTATAGCTCCCGTGGCTCTTCCATCTATGGAATTATCTAAATAGTTAGCAATCTATACCCAGAACACCTCCCAAATTCACCAGTTTGTGAGTATAAATGAATTTACATAACATTAATACCCACTGAGGCTATATTAACATTAATTTTGAATTCCACTGACTCCCTCCTTTAAATATGTTGGTGAGTCCCAAGAGGCAATCTCACATATCTTCAGGAATCTGAGCTGCTAGTTAATATGCCACCACTGCCATTCACCTTTACCACTCGGAGACCATGCTTGCCTCCCACCACCATGACTCCCTGTTACCTCTGTTGCTTCACGTTGACTGACTAAATTTGCATAAAGGAATGATGACTTTGGGGTGATACGGATAATGGACAAGAGGAAATCAGGATTAAAGACAGGAAAACCAGTTGAGAGGTGGTTCAAAATAGTTTAATCATGAAATGATATTGGGCTAGACTGGAATGCTTGGGGTTGGGGGAAAATATGGAGAGAAGTGGACAGATTTGAAATAAGATACAATTAACAGGACTTCATGATTGATTGGCTTCTGGCTTGTGCAGCTGCATAGATGCTAATACCATTTCCTGACATGGAGCACACAGGAAGAGGACGTTACGTGGGGATAGAGTGAGATGACATTGCATTCAAAGGTGCCTGAAATACTTTCAACTTAGGTCAATGTCAGAAAGAGTCTGCTTTTGAGTTTAGAGTTCAAGGGAGAATTACGTATAAACTTGAAATTGAGATCTCAGAGTCTGTGTAGATGGTGATCAAAGCCATGTTTCTGAACACAGAGAAGAGCTGAGGGCCTAGGGCAGAGTTCTGAGGAATACTGTTTATTATTAGTTGGAAGGGAGGTGTGTAGCAGCAACCAGAAAGGTTTGAGGAAACTCAGGAGAACAAGGTCAAATGATATTTTGACTAAATTTCTAAGGTCCCTTCTCATTTTAATCTGTTCTGTTGTACCCATCTGAGCATTTGCCTTTCCATAGTTAGGATTGTTAATTATTTGAATATAACTTTATGCCTCCCATTTGGCCCGAGGTGGAAATGTTGAGCCCCGCCTGGAGGTGAGGGAAGCAAATGAGAAGGGTTGAGGCACAGGAGTGAAATGAGCCTCTGGGTGCTAGAGACTGAGAGGAGACCAGTCATAGTGACGTGAAGGAGTGGGTGGTACCATGTTTCCCTGAAAGTAAGACCTAGCTGGACCATCAGCTCTAATGCATCTTTTGGAGCAAAAATTAATGTAAGTAAAATAAAGTAAAATAAGACCGGGTCTTATATAATTAATATAATATAATATAATACAATACCAGGTTTTATATTAATTTTTGCTCCAAAAGACACATTAGAGCTGATTTTACGACTAGGTCTTATTTTCGGGGAAACACGGTAGCTTTGGGAAGACCAAAGGGCACCTAGGATGTGGGGCTAATGTTTTAAGTATTGGGAAACTACTGAAGATTGTTTAGAATGACAGTGACAGTATAAAAAATAATAATGATTCATTATGGATGTAATCAGGCACTGATGTGAATATTGTGGGTGTCAGTGGCCAATTGGAGACAACTGCAGTAAATTTGGGGTGAAGCATTAACTAGGATGGTGACAATAAGAATGGAAAGAGGAATACATTTGAAAGAGAAAAAGGGAGGAACCCGCAAGCTTGGGAGATGGAGCTAAAGGGAGGTCTAAGAGCAAGGGATGAATAAGAGATGACGCCCAGCCTTTGAGCCTATAAGACTAGATAAGTAATGGCACCAATGACAAATCTCCACATTTTAGAAATTAGAACATTTAGAGTTAGAAAATACCTTTAGTCATCTAATTCAGTGTTTCTCTGTATAGGATCTAATGGAGTGGCTCAGTTTGGAGGCCATTATACTGCAAAAGTAATTCTTAATCCTGTCTTTGAGTTTTCTTCTTTCTGTCCCTTTCCTAGGGAGGTAGTCCAGGGTTCTGGAAATGGGCTGCTTTATGCCACCATCATACTTAACCTCCAGCTTTCCCTTATCCATCCTGACCAAGTTTGAAAACTCACATGTGGAGATGAACTTAGTAACAGAATACCCTTTGCCAAGTATCTTTTAGTTTTCATGTACGTTGGGGGACATTTTGGTGAGAATTTAAAAAATGGTAGCATGTGGCAGTATGTTCCAGCTCCAGACCTCCCCCTCACCCATCAGGAAGGAGTATGGGTGGTACTTTCCTGATAAAAATGACAACATTTTATTGAGGAAAGTATAGTAGTGTTAGTAGCCATCAGTTATTATAGTAAGAGAAGAGAATGACTATTGAAAATAAACGTTCGTTTTGCAAAGGGAAAAGCACCTTTTAATTGTTTACAAATATGACACCATCCAGCTGTGTTATGTGCTGCTGTGTTAAAATAAGTATGGTGTTAAGCATCGGTCTACAGTAAAAGGAATACTGTGTTAAAATAAAAAGATAATGGTCTTGCTGTACTTTATATTGTTGAAAAAAATCATGCAATGTAGGAACATTTGATTCCGTTACGCATGCCACCTTCAGGAACTGGAATATGTTATCTAGAGGTAGGGACCAGGTCCAGTGGAGTTAGCAAATATTGTCGTGTTCACATTGAGGTAGCCGTGTATAGAGTGGGGCTCAGCGAACTCCAGCCCCCTGCCTGTTTTTGTACAATACACGAGGTAAGAATTCAGGTTTTACATTTTTATTTTGTAGGTTTTTATATTTTTAAATGGTTGAAAAAAACCCAAAAGCACAATACTATTTGATGACATGTGAAAATTATATGAAATTCAAACTTCAGTGTCCGTAAAGGTGTTTTTTTTAAATACAGCTATGCTTGTTTGATTACGTATTATCTATGGTTTCTTTTGCACTATAGCAGCAGAGCTGAGTAGCTGTGACAGAGACATATGGCCTGCAAAGCCTAAAATATTTACCATCTGGCCCATTGCAGAAAATGTTTACCAAACCCTGGTCTAACGCAGTCTTTCCCAAACTTTCATGTGCAGATGAATTACCTGGGAATCTTGTTAAAGTAGAGATTCTGAGTCAGGAGGTCTGGGGTGGGCCTGAAAGTCTGCATTTCTAACAAGCTTCCAGACAATGCCAAAACTACTGGTCCTTTAATCATACTTTGATTTGCAAGGGCCTAGGTATATAAAGAGAGGGAAAAGAGGTGTGTTACAAAAGAGAGATTATCAAATTTTTGAAGTAGAAATAGGCTTCCAGAGGCCAGAAGTAGGATCAGTAGGTGCCAGCTCTGGTTTTTACCTTTGGAAGCACTTTCTAATGATTAAAGATAATCATAGAATCATTGCAGTGGCCACATGTAAAAGTGAAGCTGGGAGCACTAGAGAGAAGATTCCTGAACTGGGCAAGTGGTTGGTTTTCCCAAAGTGGAAAATGGTAATTGCGATCTCTGTCAACTTAGTTTCTTTGGTTGGCAATGAAACAGTGAAGAGAGAATACAAAAGTGGGAAGACAGAACTGAGTTGCTCATAGATACAAGGCGTAGTCCAACAGGTAGGTATTAATTGGATTAATCTCTCTTAAATGGCACAACAGCTAGTTTATTTTTGTAAGAGGAGTACATTATCGAGGCCTAATGTTTAATAAATTCACAAAATGAATATTTAACTGTGCTTTTTATAATTTAATTTGTACTTAACTATTACTAGCATCAGCCCTTGTGTGCACTGAAAAGGCTGCAGTTGTCACAGGCATGTAAGGTTTTATTTGTTCACTTACGAAGTAGTTAAAAAGTAATCCCCACCCTTCTTACTCTCCACTTGGGTTCATTTCTCCCACGTCCCCTCCCTGAGATCTGTTAATATCAGCCTTAAAATGGATCTCCCAGCTGCAAGTCATTTTCTGTCCTGAGAATGAATCCTCTTGTTAATGGCTTCTTTAAGAAGTACTGGGGGCGGGGGTAGGGAGGGAGAGGGGAGGGATAAAGGCCTGGGGGGGGGGGGGGAGAGAGAGAGAGAGAGAGAGAGAGAGAGAGAGAGACACTAGCCATTTCGAACAAGCTGATAAATGTTGGAGACTGTAGCATATCTAGACAGATGAGTGAGTCATGAAGTATTTTAGCAACCTGATATTTAGCTATCGATGAATACTTTCAAAACCATAAAACTCATTACGTTAATAGTACAAGTTAATAGTACAACTATCTGTCCCAGATTCAGTGAGTGGCTGTAGTAGTGGTCTCATTGTGTTTTTCTACTTTGAACGCTTTTCATTTCGGCTTGTCACGGGGCCTTTAAAGACATGATTTATGCTTCCTAATACCCCAGGGAGGTTAAGTATTTTCATATTTATTGCACGGAAGAGCATCTGTGATTGCTTGCCTGTCCTAAAATCGGTTTGGAAAAGGACACAAGAATTCTGACCTCAGCTCCACATCCAAACCAGGAGTCAGCACTTGAAAAATGTGAATCAATATCTTGCCCAGAGAGTTTGTTTCATTCTGCTAACCTGGGGGAAGAACAGATGGTGGGAGGCAGCATACACACAATGCTGCTTTTTCTTTTGTAAATCTGCTTATATCCCCACAGCCCAGAGCTCAGCTATGCTGATACAGGCCAAACATCTTTCAGCTCTTTTAGACTTTTCAGGCAGTTCTTCGTCATCTATTATTTTGTGTTCGTCGCCATCATAATTGTTATCCTGTTTATTAAAACCTGAGTAGCATGAAGAGTCTAGATTCTGCCCGAAGCATGTTGGTGATTTTACCCTCAACAAATTTTGTGTGTGTACAGTATCCCCTACTCTATGGGAATACGATCCAAGACCCCCAGTGGATACCTGAAACCACAGATAATACCAAACCCAATCTAGACTGTGTTTTTTCCTATCCATACATACCTATGATAATTTAAAACTTATGCATTGTTTATTTCCAGAACTTTCTATTTAATACGGTTAGGCCATGATTGACCACAGGTAACTGAAGTGGCAGAAACCAAAACCGTGGATATGGAGGGGGGACTACTGTAATGATATTTTTCAAAATCATAATCATTTTAGATGTCCGTCCCCTCTTCCTGCTATCTCATGCATACCAGGTCTCTTACCACTTTCACAACCAAACAGATATCCTTGCTGAACTTTTCCCATTCTACCTGCCCACTTCTGATTCACCTTTCACACAATCCTTGGGTTTATTATGGTTCTTTCTCTTTTGGTAAGTCAGAGGTGGGTTCATTATTTAAAAAAAAAAAAAAAAAAAAAATAGGACTCATGCAGGTTGTTCCATTCAGTTAATAGGATGGATTATACCTATCCTATTTCGGCTCTCGCAATCCCCCAGGGCCAGTGGCTCAATTCCCACAGTTCATTCCTAATGGGTTTCTTCGCTGCAGAATCTCTTCCACCCTACGTAATTCCTTAGGCCGTTCCTTAAGGCCCTTTTAAAATGCAGCCCTAGTTTTCTTCTACTCTGTGTAACTTTCTTCAATTTCAATTCCATATGTGTTTTTTATATACCTGTTTACTGTTCTGGGTGCTCTTTAAGAAGTTGGTATAAAGCACTATGTTTTTAATTTATTTGGGGAGATGGTGTGTTCTCACCATACAGATAAATAACGATAAGAGGCAACATATAAATAAGTACATACTGAGTCACAAGTCGGCATCACTTAAATCCTGGGCTCTTCAGGGCCCCATCCTTGCTCTCCTCTTACTGTGAGTGCTGTTATTGGGGTCCCTTTCTATTCCTAATGGCTAATCCACAACCTACTCCATTCCTTTGGCTTCAACATTGTGTAATGCTGATCATATTTCTATCTGTTTTTCTCCACAATCCTGGGTCCGTATTTCCAACTTTATATTCAGCATCTTCCCCTGGAGAGGGTACTTCCAATGCAATATGTCTAAAACTCAATTCACTATCTTCCCCCACAAACCTCTTCCACTCCTTGCAACACTGTCATGGTCATTGGTGTCACCATCCAGCTTATCTTCCAGGTTCGTCATCTGCTGCCCGTCACTAATTCAGTTGATTTCCCCCCTGAAACTCGCACATCCTTTCTCCCAGTTTAATATCTGCAATGCCCCCAAAGTACTTTTTCTGCTGCCTCTGCTTTCATCTAAGACCCCATCTTCTCGCTTTGGGAACTATTGCTTTCACTGCTTCAGTCTGTCTTTCCCTCTGCTGACAGAATTAGCTGCTTAAAAACAAATCTGTGTTCTTTTCATGGTCAAACCTCTCTAGTGGCTCCTTGTCGCATTGAGGATAAAATGGCAACTTACAGAGGCTGCCTTACGAAAGCCCATCTGTGGTCTCAGGCAGCCTCCTCTGTTCTGCAGTCACACTAAGTGCAACAATCCATTCTACACCTCTGCCTTCTCACATGTTGTTCCCGCTACTTATCATGCTTTTCCCACCTTTCTTATCTAAAAGACAGTCATAGTTCAAATGTCATCTCCATAAAACTTTTCCCCACTGTTGTGCGGGAGATCCTGCTCGCTGCGCCATTTGTCATGCAGAGCAGCCTGCGGGGTCTCTGTTCCCACTCCCCACACAAGAACACAGGATATGGTGAGGCCAAAAAGGAACACCCACGGAGCCATAGGTAGGGGAGTCATACCACTATGGTCTCACTGGAGGCTGGGTTCACTGGACGTGCGACCTGCTGTCCGTTTTTCTGCCAACCGACCGACGACTCTCCTCCACTCTCCTCGGCTCTGTTCCTTGGCTCTCCTCGGCAATCCTCGGCTCTCCTTGGTAGCCGCAGCAGTTATACTAGCAGCCAATTGGCCAACTGGCTACAGCTGACGGCCAATCAGCCACAGCTGACAGCCATCTACTACCCGAGCCAGCACCCCTCCACGTGAGGCCGAGAGCCTGTAAACCACTTTCTGGGGCTCTGTCCCCACACCCACTTTCCTAGGAAGAGTTGGCCCCTATCTTTGGGCCCCTGCAATACTTTTTGAAGTGACTGAAGCATTCACTATTTTGGATTTACCCCCATTTTAATATCTGTGATGCCCCAGAAATACTTGGTGTATTCCTCAAGAGAAGAGACCACATTTGATTTGTGTTTTCATCTCCAAAGAGCCAACAGATTTTGAGTCAGTGAATGAATGAATGTGTAATGAGCAATGTTGTGGGCTGAAGACATTGGGAAAGGCTTTGTGATGGAGGATCTTTGAGCCCATCAGAAACCATTACATTACAACTGTAACTGAAAAAAAAAATAATAATAATGAATAACTTTTAAAAAGAAAAAAAGCACTAAATTGAGCATCTGTTTCCTGCCAGTGCTCAACAATCCTTAAGAGGCAGGAATGATCATTTCCATTTTGCAGAGTTAGAAACTAAGACCCGGGTTCAATTATTTGGTTAAGACTATATAGCAAATAAGCCAGACTCATGATTTTAATTCAGGTTGGTCTGGGGTCCAAGCTCATGGCCTTGTCTACCATGTCAAAATGCGAGTGTCAAAGAATAAATCTTAAGAATGCATGACAAAGCCTTCCATGAGGATAGTGATTCCGTGATTATAAAGCACTTGGGAACTCGCAAAGGAAGCCTGTGGTTTTGTAGAGGACTAAAACTATTTTCACAACTGGTTTCCCTGACTGCATCTATATCTGTGCGTCCTAAATATTGTTTGACTCACAAAGGAAGATTGTTGATCTAGAGTGAACCAGTTCAACTTTTCTTCTCCTCCATCTCAAGAGTATTCCGTGGAGTAAAATGTTTTAAACCACACCTGAGCTATAAACAATTTATTCTGAAGGTAACAGTGTTAGTATTGCAGTATGTAAACCTTTAGCTAATAAAAATCAAAGTAGCCTAATTTGGAAAAGTACACAGAAGGTTAGAGGGAAAGCTGCTCAATGTTTTCAAAGGCTCTGTATTTAATTCTATCACCAGCTAGCAAAATAAATAGTCCAGCTGCTAGTTCTGAAACAGACACGTGTTGGAAATGAAATGTTAATAGTTTAAGTGCATTGGTCATTAGAAATCAAAAGAAACATGAAGTACACTTTTCTAGTTTATGAGAAACAAGGTGAAAGTTCCCAAAACACATTTGTGGTTACTGCGTTTAAAATTGCTTCCTCATCTTTTATTTTAGTGGCCAATACTTAGTATGGTATATAGGTGACTATTGGGGCATTTTTATTTTTATCTTTATGTAGATGCAAAGGTTTAGAAACAGATGGAGAGTGCAAACCAAGAGATGTTAAATTCCACTTTTCCATGTGTCCAAGTGTTTGCTGTAGATTACAAGCTGTATGCCAGACTCTTCTGAGGAATGGGAGAGTTACTTTCAATAATGTGCTAAGATTGACCTGAAATATTTAGCCAGCACATCTGCTTGCAAGTCTAGTCCTGTGTGAGGAGGTTATACTGGAATTAATTAACTAACTCTGTTTGGCACTCTGTTTGGCACTCTGAAGTGTTTTCTCCACATCTTGTTTTACCAGAATAAAACATATAAAATCAATGAGAACGTCTTCATTTTTCCTTGAGAACTTAAAAACAAACAAACACAAAAACTAGGTGGAAAAGAAGAATCCATACTGCATTGTTATCTTGCTTGGAACAAATGTTAAAGTAAAACATTAGAATTAGAATTTTATGTCTTCATATATCGTCAAATTGTATGTCTTTCACTCATTGCAGTAATGCTGTTTTAAAAATGTTTGATTTTATTGTTAGAAACCCAGGAAACTGAGTAGAGAGGAGTAGGAGATGAGCCAAGGTACTCGCAGCATGACAAAACACTGTGAACCAAGGTGTTATCCTAGGAACTTCCCCACTTTGGAAAAGGGAAGGAATGGAGGTTTCTGGGAAATTTCTGCGAATACAGTACAGCAGTCCTGCTCCTGACAGCATATTAATGCTGAGATGTTTGGAGTTATTACTGCTGTTAGTGTGTTAATCTTAAACAAGTCATCTTTACCATATCCCTTTTCTCAATCAAATTGACAGGAGACCTACCTTCCAGAATATAGATGGTTAGAGTTTCTACTTGAGGTGATAAAAAAACTTTTGGAAAGAGACAGCCGTGAGGGCTATACAACACCGTGAATTTAATTGCTACTGAATTGTACACTTAAAAATGGTTAAAAATACATCTACTCTACCACAGTTTTTAAAAATTAATCACGTAATATACCAAAAACCATTGAATTATACACTTTAAATGGGTGAATTTATGGTATGTGAATTACATCTCAATAATGCTGTTTAAAAAATCAAACACTAAGTGTAGTTAGGGAGTGGGATGTCTGGTTAACTGAACCTTCTAGGTAATGAAGGACTAATACATTTGCATTGAAACTAACACGTGAAAGGTAGCCTTTGTAGCAATAAGAATATGAACTTGACAAATATTTTTTTGTGCTTCATGTATAGTTTTTATACATGATGTATAGTACGTATAGTTTTTGTGTATAGTATGTATAGCTTCATGTATAGTATGTATAGTTTTTAACTTATATACCCTTATGACACTTTGTTATCTACAGAGCATCTGAATAGAGCTGTGCTGTCTGATACAGTAGCCACTGGCCACATGTGGCTATAGAGCGCTTGAAATGTGGTTCATCCAAATTGAGATATACTGTATGTGCAAAATAATACTGAAGATTTGGTATAAAAAAAAGACGGCAAAAAACTCGTTAATAATTTTTATATTGATGACATGTTGAAATGATAATATTTTGGATAGATTATATAAAAATATACTATTAGATCTATTTCTGTTTCTTTTTACTTTTTAATATGGGTAATTAAACATATTTTTATTTCTTTTGTGGCTCATATTACATTTCTATTGGACAGAGTTGGTCCAACAATCAGACTGATCTACCCTGGATTCACATACTTTGCGAAAGATTAAGAATCACTTCTGATGACTAAGTAGAATACGAAAGAATTCCTGGAATTGGCATGCATGTCGAGAGAAGCTCCCTCCCAAAGGATGGCTGCCCCTTCTCTAATTCAGAGTTTTGGGAAATGGGAGACCTAGGAAAGGTCTTTCTCTAATGAGGGAGTGAGCTCTGAGGAGTCACTAAGTCCCTGGCCCTAAGAGCACAGGTGAATGACAGCATGTCGTTCCATAACACAAGCTAGCTCAACTGAAAAGTAGAGACATGATATCAGTAGATCCTGGAGGTTGGAGTGGTTCAGAGGCAGTGTTCCTTTGGCAGAGGAGCAGGAATAGCAGGAGTAGAATTACAGCCTTGGACAAGAAAGGAAAGGACCCTCACAGGCAGCAGACGCCCTTTCAACTCTATTTTAAGAAAATTAAAATGATCTCCTGCACCCAGGGCCCCATCCCTAGCGAAGGCACCCTCAGCCTTGTAGGACTCTGAGGCTCCCTCCGTGTCCACCTTAACAGTAACCCTCTGGCTCAGAACCTCAGTGTGTCTGCAAGCCAACCCTGCCACTCTGTTGTCATGTGCATATTTAATATCCCCTGAGGCAGCCACAGCTACAGCTGAGCTGCCTGCCTGGGCTGTCCAAGTCATCTCCCTAGGTATTAATTATTCTTTTGGTTAGTTCTCTGGTTACAGAGTTACATAGGTTTCAAGTGGTCTGTTCCTAATGATGTTTTCCACCATAAACCCTGTTATTTTTAGTGTGATTTTGCAGGATGTAAGGTTTTTCAGGAATGCATATATCGCATTATAGCAAGAATTCCCATGTGAACTTTGTCCTGCTCCTTCAGTAGACAGATCTCAAAATACCAAGGTGACAGCCACTGCCACCCTGGGAAGATGTGTTGCTGGCATTTCACAGTAGACTCAGGTTGAGACTATAGTATACAGTGATCAGTTATGGCTGGATTAATACTATTACTCTTAAGATGTGGTGCATGTAAGTTTTGTGTGCTGCCTAGGAACCACTCTACCGTGGATACATTATTTCTATGAGGAAATGTATTCTGGCATTCTTGAGTTTTAAACAACCAATTCACTAATAAATTTTTGGAATTAATTCTCTTTGCAAATTGGCAAATGCTTGTAAGCCTCTAGAAAACATCTCTCACCTCCCCCACCACATAATGAGGCAAAAATGGGAAATGTGAACTTTGGGAGGTGGAAGGTTGTTGTGAAAATCAAGAAATTAGAAGGTAATTAGTGGCAGTTTAATGGGGACTCAGGCTGTGCTCTGAGATGAGGCGGGGATGCAGACTGTGCACTGGAGTTGTACAGGCTGAGCTTCTTAGCTTCCTGTGGGTTGATGTACTTAGCTGAGCAAGTTCTTCCTTCAACCCTCCACACAGTTCCAGCCAGAGTTTGAATTGGATTGAAGTCATCTGAAAGATTGACTGGGCTGGACATCCGGGATGGCTCAGTCACGTTGTTGGAAATTGATGTTCAGCTGGAGCTACTAAACAGAGCACCTACATGTGGCTTTTCCAGTGAGGTTCTGGTCAAGAGGGTGGAGTAAGTAAATGCTGTGCTTGCCGCCTCTCACAGCCACATGAAAATCACAACTAAACTACAGAACAACCATCACAGAATTGCCTGAAGTCTAGCTGAACTGAAGTCCTACAAGTAATGACATACAGAATAAGCCACCTCAAGACTGGTAAGAGGGGAAGAGGCCCAGAATGAGCTCGTCCCACACCTGTGTGTGACCTTTAAAAATCGGAAGGGATATCTTGGCTGCGGAGGTGCCCTTCTAGAAGAGTGAGAGTTCCCAGCCCCATGCCAGGATTCCCAGCCCTGGTTTCCAGTGCCAGGGAGAGAAGTCTCCATAACTCCTGGCTGTGAAAACCAGTGGGATTGTGGCTGAGTGAGACAGAGGGCTGCTGGAGTCCCAGGTGTCCTCTTAACTCACTGACGGACTCATTGGCTCTGAGCTCCAGTGCTGGGGCAGCAGCTTGAATGGTGCCAGGGACATATGGGGAGGAACTGTGTTGTCTGATTCAGGACAAGGGCTGGAGGGGCAGCTTTCTCCCAGACAGAATTGTTGGCAGAATCATTGTTTCTTTGTTGAGCTCTCCCCTCTACCTTTGGCCAGATGCAGGTAGCTGCCATATTTGAGTCTCCACGAACCCAGCTAACACCATTAGTTTGCCTGGCTCTGGTGATTCCCTGAGGCCCTGCCCCATCCAACTTTCAGGCACACTCAAGCCACTTCTAGTGACTTTTTCATACAAATGGCCTGCCTTCACTCATGCTGCAGATGTTTCTAAAATCTCTCATAGGTTCACAAAATGCAAACAAGCAGCATCTGGCTTCGGCATGTTCCGTACCTTTTGCTGAACAGCCCGCAGCCTGGCACTAGTGACAGCTGGCCTGGGTGTGCAACTTGGCCTCTCGAAGCACCTCTAACCCTAGTGCGGGTGGCAGCCATCTGCAAATTGCTTTGTGGCGAGGTGGCCCCAGGAAGGGCACAAACCTTAGTTGAATTTGGCTTGTTGCGGGGCCCCTCCCAGGAGGCCTGGGGCTGGCAAGCCTGGTGGCCAGCTTCAGACTGAGCCGGAGCATCACCTAGATGCCTCCAAGGATGGCACACCCAAAGGGCAGACTGGGCAGGCACCAGAGCCCTGTGAAAAGAAATCCTGCTCCGTAGGGGCAGCCCCTGCACAGTAGCTCCTCCACTGTAGTCATGGCCAGTCCTCATAACCAATCAGCCCAAGTGTCAGTCCCTCCTATTGACATGCAAATAGGAACCAAGGCTCAATTACAACAGGAGGTCACACATAACCCATACAATGGACACATCTGAAGCACCTGGCTAACATGACCAGGGACAGTGTGCCCTGGGCCTCCCAGATCACATACTACATAAGGCCACACTACTAGACCAGAAGACATAGCAGCCCTACCTAATACATAGAAACCAACACAGGGAGGCAGCCACAATGGGGAGACAGAAATATGTCTCAAATGAAAGAACAGAACAAAGTTCCAGAAAAAGAACTAAACAAAATGGAGACAAATTTAGAGTTCCAAACACTGGTTATAAGGATGCTCAGTGATCTCAGGGAGAACTTCAACAAAGATATAGGAAACATGAAACATATAAATTGGAGGTAGAAAACATAAAAAAAGAGCCAGTCAGAAATTAAAGAATACAATAATTGAAATGAAGAATACGTTAGAGGGAATCAACAGTAGATTAAATGAAGAAGATTGAATAAGCGATTTAGAAACTAGGGTAGCAGAACCACCCAATCAGAACAGCAAACAGGAAAAAGAATCCAAAAACATGAGGCTAGTGTAAGGGGCCTCTGGGACAACATCAAGTGTACCAACATGTGCATCATAGGGGTACCAGAAGGAGAAGAGAGAGAGCTAAGAATTAAAAACCTACTTGAACAAGAAATAATGACAAAACTTCCCTAACCTGGTGAAAGGAAATAGACATACAAGCCCAGGAAGCACAGATTCCCAAACATGGTGAACCTAAAGAGGCCCACACTAAGACACATTATAATTAGAATGCCACAGGTTAAAGACAAAGAAAGGATCTTAAAAGCAGTAAGAGAAAAGCAGTTAGTTACCTACAAGGGAGTTCCCATAAGACTGTCAGCTGATTTCTCAACAGAAACTTTGCAGACCAGAAGGGATTGGCATTGAATATTCAAAGTGATGAAAAGCAAGGACCTACAACCAAGATTACTTTACCCAGCAAAGCTATAATTCAGAATCGAAGGACAAATAAAGAGCTTCCCAGACAAGTAAAAGCTAAAGGAGTTTCATCACCACCAAACTCGTATTACAAGGAATGTTAGAAGGACTTCTTTAAGACAACAACAACAAAAAAGATAAAAAGTATGAAAAATAAAATGGCAATAACTACATATTTATGAATAATATCTTTTAAAATGTACAAGGATTAAATGCTCCAATCAAAAGATAGAGTGCTGAATGGCTGAATGGATAAGGAAACAAGACCCTTACATACACTACCTACAAGAGTCTCATTTCAGATTGAAAGACACACACAGACAGAAAGTAAAGGGATGGAAAAAGATATTTCATGAAAATGGAAATAGCAAAAAAATCTGGAGTAGCAATACTTATACCACACAAAACAGACATTGAAATAAAGGTTATAACAGACAAAGAAGGACTCAGTAATCCCATTTCTGGTTATTTGTCAGAAGAAACTCAAAACACAACTTTGAGGGGACGTGTGCATCCATATGTGCATTGCAGATTGTTTACAATGGCCAAGATGTGGAGGCAGCCTGTGTGTCTATAAATGGAAGAATGAACAAAGAGTAGGAGGTACATATACGTGGATGATGAAAAAAATACGGTGAATGTTTAAAGAAAAAAATTATTATAGTAAAAGACACATTGCCATTAATGCCTCTCAGAATGCTCTCCCTCGCTTCGAACATTCTCATCCCATCGTTCTTGCCACTTTCTGAAGCAGTTCTGGAAGTCCTCTTTCATGAGTGTCTTTAGTTGCACTGTCATGGCTGCCTCGATGTCCTGAATTGATTCAAAACATTTTCCTTTCATGGTCATTTTGACTTTGGGGAAGAGCCAGAAGTCACATGGTGAATAAGGTGGATGAGGACACACGCTAATGTTTATATTTGACAGAAATTGCTGTGCCAGAAGTGATGTGTGACACAGAGTGTTGTCATGCTGGAGGATGAAGTAAAGACACTTATTAAAGAGTACTTCCAGAACTGCTTCAGAAAGTGTCAAGAATGATGAGATAAGTGTGTTTGAAGCGAGGGGGAGTATTTTGAGGGGAATTAATAGTGATGTGTCTTACTGTAATAATATAATTTTTTTTAAATTTAAACATTCACTGTATTTTCCGATCACACCTCATATGCATTGGAATATTGCTTGGCCATGGAAGAGAATGGGTTTTACCATCTGTTGTGGCATGGATGGACCTGGAGGGTATTGTGCTGAGTGAAGTATGTTAACAGAGAAAGACAGATGCAATGTGATTTCACTTATATGTGGGATTTAAAGAACAAAATAAACAAAGAGAAACAAACTCATAGATACAGAGAACCTTTTAATGGTTGCCAGATGGGAAGGAGTTGATGGGGTAGGTGATAAAGGTAAAGGGATTAAGAACTATCAATTGGTTTTACAAAGTAGATATTTTATGGGGGAGGTAGGGTACAGCATAAGGAATATAGTCAATAATATTGTGATCACTGTATGGTGTCAGATGGGCACTAGGTTTACTTAGATGATAGATGGGAAGGCTATTGAGGGGCAGGGTGAAAAAAGGTGAAGGGATTAAGAAGTACAAATTGGTAGTTACAAAATAGTCATGGGAATGTAAATAAAACATAGGGAATATAGTCAGTAATATGATAATAACTATGTATAGTGCCAGGTGGGTACTAGACTAGTCAGGAGTACCACTTCTTATATAAATGTCTCACCTCTATGCTGTACACCTGAAATTAATATAAAGTAATATTGAATGTCAAAAAAAAATCAATGCAAGTGAATTTTTATCAATTCGTCAGCTGACTAATGTGCAGAAATTTCTAATAAAAAAGATAAATGGGAATACTAAGTATCCCTTTGTTATAATACTCATACAGAAGCATTTTAAAGGAGATACGTCATATACTAAATAAAATTTAGATGTAAACCTCAAAAAAAAAGTAGTGGTAAAACATGAATTTCAGACTACTTTTCATCTCTTAACTAAGAAATACATCTAGACGTAACTTACATTAAGTTATTTTGTTTCCTCAGAAAATTTTCAGAGAATAGATTTTTCCACCCCAGTTCTTTATTAACAGGAAAAATCCTTCCGTATGTCGAAATTCAGGATTTGGGGGCTACTTTGGCTCTTACCAAATTAAAAGACAGATTGTCTGGGTTCTCATTAGCAGGGTGCCTTTTAGTGGTTGGTTGATCCTAGTGGAGAAGAGAGGGGACATGTATTATAGGATAAAGGGTGACCTTGAAGCCGTGTTATAGCTATACGTGGTGTGCGTGCGTGCGTGCGTGCGTGCGTGTGTGTGTGTGTGTGTGTGTGTAAGAGAGAAGGTCAGAGACTGAGACTGATTGGTTGTCTATGGAGGTGCAGGCCTTTCTATGTGCATATTGAGCCTGTTTTGCCGGAGCTGACATCCGTAACTCCCTACGACCTGGGATCTGAGCTGAATGGGACAACTATTAGCAGACCCCTCAGGGAGTCTTCCGTGCTCAGCAGAGCTTGTGGATCTATACAGTTTACCTGTCACTTAACTAGAAGGAAGAACTAAACCCTGGACTGCAATTATTAAGATGTTAACCAAAGGTAACATCTTAATAAATTTTGATCATAATAAATTATAACGACGTTTTAAAAACTGGTTTACTTTTCATTGTGAAAACCTTTAGGCGGTAATGTTTGAGTCCATGCTCAATAACTGGTTGCCCTTATCATTATTAGGTGCAGTTAGTTATTAAGTGAGTGAGCCCCTTATTTCAGGTCCACATCTTTTGTTTTAATGACAGTCAGAGGAATCATAGCATTTGTCATATGGATATTAATAGTACACATAATTTAAAAAATACTATGAACATAAAATTAGGCTATTGAAAAGAAAGAACCTGGATGGTGGAGTGTGTGATCAAATTAATTTTTGAGATTTGGTAAAGGGTTGAATGATACTCGCTAGAAGACATTTTTCTCTTGGGTGATACAATATAGTGTTTCAGACAAAAAGCCTGCTGATTACAAAGAACATATTGATAAGAGTCCAGATTTGCTCATTATTTATACACAAGATTTGAAAAATAGACATTCCTAGTCAGTAACTGTGGCCTGCATTCCACCTCGTAGAAATCCTGATCATTCTTTGGTATAAACCGCAAGTGCTGCCCCATTCATGAATCTTTTCCTGTGCGTTCCCAGTCGGAAATGATCGCTTCACCCTTTACACTCCATAGCACTTTGTACCTCTCGTGTGTTGTGGGGTATCCTTTGTGCTGAATTATTTATAGTTATTTCTGAATTTGTTTTTTCTCTACTGAATTTCAGACTCCTTAAGGGAAAAGAACTGCCATGTCTTTGCATCCCTGGAAGATATACAAAGTGCCTGGTACATAGGCAACACCAAGAAAGATACCATTTTCAATTTGAGGTTGGTTCCTCCATTAATTTTATTTGTAACTTTGAAGAAAGTACACGGCAAATATCCATCATACCCCAGTGACTTGTCCAGAACGCTTCTGTGAGAAAGCTGATACTGTAATTAGGGCTTGATCAATAATGGGCCAGGCTTGATTCAGAGGACGAAGAGTAAGGATCTGGCAACCAGAGTTTCACGGTGGGAGAAGAAAGGATCTAGGGGAAAGGAGCTCCTGGCAGTAGGCCGAAGGAGGAAGGCCTGCCATTCTACTACTTGAGGCAGGTCAAACAGGAGGCCCCAGGGACACAGTGAACCGTGTCAGTCTGTCTAGGCGTCTGTAGTGGTTTGATAGTTGACAGGGAACTTCAGCAGCAAGTTATGGGGACCCGACCAAAGGGAGCAGGGTTCAAGGATAGACTGGTTGGGAAAGTAAGGAAGGGCCCCAATCTAGCAGGGACCCAGAGCAAAGCAGGAGCTTAAATCCCAAGGAACGAGAAATGGGCAGACTCCCTGCCCTGGGCACACACAGGTAGGGCGTGGCACATGCAAAACTACCCTGCTGCTGAGCTGCTCTGCTACCTTGCTGTTGTCAAGGCTCAAGACTGGCGTCCACCGTAGCTTCCAAACCTCGGGGGCTACCCAGCCAAGGAACCCAGCAGATTGCAGTAGTTGAGGGATGGCAAAAATGCAGTCTTGGAGCAGTTCTTTCACAGCTTGTGGTTGGTGGCATTTGATGAGGGCAACACATCTGGAAAATGTTTAGGGACCATCAGCAAATGTAGATAAACCCTGCAGACCAACCTGTCACGGCTGACTTGTGTGCTGAAGCCCAAGTCACCGCTGTGCCGAGCTCTGCGGCAGTAGATTTGCAGTGTCCTGTGTCTGACTGATGTGGCATGCTTTTCAATAATAATCAGCCCAAAACTAGGATTGAAACCTAGCCTTTGACTGACATGGATGGCATCTGAAAAGGTCGTCTGGTGCAGTGTTTAGCTTTCTGGCAGACAAATCTAACCTGTGGTAGGAATTTTTCTTGTTTCTTTGGTGGATCACAGATCTGCAGGGGGATGAGGGGGAATAAAAGTGAAAGCTCATAAAAAGACAAACAAAACAAGCCATAACTCATATCAGGCTTTAACATAACATTTTGTTTTGAAGTTTTTAAAAAATTTTTCTCTTTAAAAACATTATGTTTGTTAGATTGCTTTTTCATTATTACATGTAAATACAGAGATTTATAAAGAATAAAAATAAATGCGCCATGATTTCCTCATTTAGTTAACATCTTTTGATTGTGCTAATAAATGCACTTGTAAGGTTAGAAATTTCAGACAGTACAGAATGGTAAGATATGGTAAGTGAAAGTTTCTTGTGATTCTCTGGGAAGTTTTATGTAGAGACATACATATGTACATATTTATGGGTTGTAGGCTATTATTTTCTTAAGAAAAAAGGAATATATATTATACATATTGTAATCCTTTGCTTTTTTTAAACCTCATAAAACCCAGAAAGCTCTCTATCAGCATGTATGCGTTTACTTGATTCTTCTGAGGAGACGCCTAGTATGGTATAGTATGGATTTACCATAATTTAACCAGTTCTCTAATGATAGACATTTTGTTTCCAGTGTTTTTTTCTGTTCCAAACAGTGCTGTAGTGACTATTAACATGCTGGTTCTCAAAACCACTATTTCTGAAGGTCAGGACATGCATATTCCAGGGGTCAGCATATTTTTTCAGGAAAGAGCCAGATAATAAATATTTTCAGCTTTGCAGCAGGCCATACAGTCTCTGTTGCAGCTGTTTACCTCTGACCTCTGCGGTTGTAGGGCAAAAGCAGTTATAGTTGGATAAAGAGACTGTGGAGTTACAGTGGAATGTTACTCAGCCATAAAAAGGAATGAAGTACTGACACGTGCTAGAATGTGGATGAACCTCAAAAGCAGTGTGCTAAGTGAAAGAAGTCAGGCACAAAAGGTCACATATTGTGTGACCTCATTTCTGTGAAATGCCTAGAACAGGCAACTCCATAGAGACGGAACTCAGATTGATGGTTGCCAGAGGCTGGGGAGAGGGAGCATTGGGAAGCAACTGCTTAATGGGTGCCTGGTTTTCTTTTAGGGTGATCCAAAATGCTTGGAGCTAGATAGAGGTGGTGGTTGCTGAATATTGTGAGTGTACTTACTCAGTGCCACTGAATTTTTCACTTCAAAATCGTTAATTTTGTGTTATGTGAATTTCACCTCAATAAAAGAAAAAGCAATTCACACTCCGGGGGGGAAAAACGTAGCCATAGTCAGTATGTAAGTGAATGAGCATAGCAGTATTCCAACACATTGTATTGTAAACTTTATTTACCATAAGAGAAGGCAGGCCAGATTTGCCACCGTCTCGTACAATCTGAAAAATAATTTTGATAGTAATGTGAAAGTTGGATTACATAGGAGTTCGGTAGGTGTAAGGATTAGATAGCTGTAAAAACTTGAGGCAGGGAAGTTAGTTAGGAAGCTATTGCAATAGTCCAATAGCATTTCTTCACTTTGGGGGAGGTCATAGATCTCTCTGAGAAGCTGGTGAAACTATGGGCCCTTCACCCCCCAAAATTTATTTCTGAGCATACACATACATTTTGCCTGTTCACAATCCCATGTTGAGAGACCCTGTTCTGGGTGGAAAAGATGAGAATTCAGACTCCCCAAAGAATGGCAGTGAGGAGGTAGGAAGTCCAGGGTTCTGAGAAGTTTCAAGTTCTGTAGAAAAGTCAGTGGGATGAAGACTGAAAACAAGCCATTAGAATTCACGGTCAGTTCATTGATTGACCTCAGCAGGAACAGCGTCCCTAGAATAATGGTACCCCAAGCCCAGTTGTAATGCACTGAGAGTGAGTAAGGGTACACATGGTGGAGGCAGAATTGCAGACTAACTTTTCAAGAGGGTTGGTGTTACAGGAAAGGAGGAAGCTTTAAAAGCATGAGCTTCAGGGCCTGGTGTTTAATAGGAAGGTAAGGATTTGAGCATGTTTGCAGGCTGAGCAAGGAGCCACCTTCATCTTGAAGATGCAAGAGAGAGCTGTGGGTGGAGCAAAGTCCAAAGAAAGGGGGACGTATTGGGATCCAGCAGACAGGTGGCAGATCCTCCTTCGAGGAGGACAGAGGGCATATAGACAGAACTGATGGGTGCCTACAGGTGAGTTTAGAGGTGGAGAGGAGAGAACGGGCAGTGTTTTTCCTTCAAGGACCTCTTTTTCTCTGTGAAATAATTGATGAGAGCACCTGCTGAGAATGAGCAAGGAGGTGGGTGGGGAACTCAAGGGCTTAAGAGAACCGCAGAGGTTTGGGGCAGCAATTTCTAAGCATCCCTAGCAGCTGATGTTCAGGTACAGTGGATGAGTTCCTCGGATTTAGTCAGTAAATGTTTGCTGAATATGTTCTGTGTGCCATGGGGTTACCCATCTAAGAATACTTGATGAGATCATGCTTTTCTAATTTTCAACAAGAATGTTGTGAGAGAAAGTATGGGAAGTGTTACTACAGATTTTTCATCCGTACCGCCCAACATTCTTATTCCAGAAGGGTAATTACAGCAGTGGGTTCGCAAATTGATTCATTATAGTTTAATTCCACTGCACAGTACTATGAGAGGTTGGTCAGTTGACGACAGGGCAACCTTGACACAATCGTTGAAAAGTTAACCTATACTAAAAAGACAATTCCTAATTCACACACAGATCATTCCTAATGCCTGCAGAGTTTTTGTGAATCCTCTGAGATTGAATATCTATACTGGACATGTGTCTTTCCCTCCTCTCTATTTTATTTGTTTTAGCAAAATGAGATTCTGTCAGAGCAAGACGGAGGACTGTGAGCTCAGGAACCACAGTTCTCAGTGGCGGTGTAAGTGGCCTTTGAAGTTTGGGGTATGTCCTGAGGCCATTGCCTGTTTATGACCCAGTGACCAACTCTGATAACAAAGGTTTTCAGTACTCAATGGGAGCAGCCTTCAGCATTCTTGGATAGAGCATTCTTTTTTTCTTTTTTTAATTGAAGTATAATTGTCATACAAGATCCTGTTAGTTTAAGGCAGGGGTGTCCAAACTGCGGCCCGCAATCCAATTTTAATTGGCCCACAGCAAATTCCAAAAATATATTTAGTTTACTTAAATAAACCAGGTGAGGCAATGCGTACTTTACCTCGAGTGAGTGGCCCGGCTATTTGTGTATTTTACCGCATTTGGTCCTTGGTGAAAAACGTTGAAAAAAGTTTGGACACCCCTGGTTTAAGGGTTTCATCATAGCAATTCAGTATTTATGTGCATTATGAAGTGATCACCAGATACTGAATATCTACGCCCTATGTGTTGATCTTTTTTGTTGCTGAAATTCAGTTTCCTCCTTCCACATTTCTCCTCTGAATGAGCCCAGCTAATGGCACATATTTTCTGGAATCCTGCCCCTTCTTTACAAAGATGGTTGATTAATAACAGGCTTTTGTAAAGTAAGTTAAAGGCTGTTAATATTCAAGCCAATTCTCAGTTAAAACATTTTCCCATTTTTCAGAAAACTGGGAAGAGTGTGGTAAACAGGCTAGCTCTGAGGAGAAAATAGTCCACTGTATTTTATTTCTTGAATAAATCCTCTTGGATTTGTCTTTTCGGGTTTGGCTCTAGAACCATCTCCTAATGGTGATTTACCCTATACTTTCTTTTAGTGCCTTATTTTTCTTTAGAATAATGTTTGTAGTATTGACTCAATTCTTCGAACTCTCTGGAAAAGTTTTTGCTACTTCATGGAGGAATGGTCAATTTAATCTATTATGATGTGAAAACTATTTTTCTTTGTCAAAATAAGCACTTTTAAAATGTAAAATTTCTCTCTGGGGGAAAAAAAGAATATCTCCATTAAGATGGCTGTTTTGGATCTGTGGCCATACGTTAATAAATCTTGATTTAGTGTAAAAAATGCAAAGAACCACGATAGCTGTCACGGAAGATAAAAAGAAGTATGCGATTCAGTTATTTCCTTCGAAAAACCTTAATGTAGCAAGGGATTTGGGGTTACAGTCAGGGCTACTACCTGAAAAGTAATATTTAATCAGCAATGTGCCGAACACCTACCATTAGCCTAGCAGAGTAGTTGACAGTGTGTGTATTAGGAGAGTATTATCAAATACAGTCTGAGTCTTCAAAAAGCTTGCATTTCAGTCAGGGAGGGAAGACGAATACACATAAAACAATCAGTGAATAATAATACAGGACTGTATGATTAAGCACTGCGTCGCATGGGTATGTTAGTTTAGAAAACAAGCACACTGTGGCCGGGGAGTTAAGACAGTATTGAGGGTAAGAAGGAAGATCTTATTTGGAGTGAAAGTGGAGTCCAGATGTACACGTGTTATCTCGACCGGTGGTTCTCAGCTTTTGCTGTATATTGGAATCACCTGGGGAGTTTTTTAAATGCCAGTGTCCAGGCTGTACCCAGTGCCAATGAAAGGTAGATGCTGTCACCAATCCAGAAGCTCTCTGAATCCCATTGTTGAGGGGTTTTTATGGAGTTCCATCACGAAGGCACGATTGATTACATCATTGAACGTTGGTGGCTGAGCCCAATCTCCAGCCCCTTTTCTCTGTGGGGTGGGACTGACAGTTCCAATCCTCTAATCACATGGTTCCTTCTTTCGACCAGCCAGCCCCCTATCCAGGGGCCCAGCTGGAGTCACCTCCTTAGCATAAACTCAGGTGTGAATAACAAAAGACACTCCTATCACTGAGGCTATCCCAAAGGTTGTAGGAACTCTGCCAGAAACCATGGACATAGACCAAATGTATTTTTATTATTATTATTGTTATTATTATTATACTACCACTAATTCAATCAGAATTTGTGGGAGTAGGAACCAGGGTCTGTATTTTTAAAGCTCCCCTAGAAGATTCTATGTGTGCAGCCAAGTTTGAAAAGCATTGTTCTCATGCAATCATTTTAAATGCTTAGTATTAAAGGAAAAAAGCCCAAGCCCTACTTCCAGTTGCGTCAGAATCTCTGAGTGTGAGACCCGGGGATGGTATCCCGTCCATGCAATGTGCACCTGTCTTAGGAAGCACGTTTAAGGTAATGGTGGAACCTTCACAGAGACACTTGGGGATCGGGAGCTAGAGCTCAAGGGAAATGACGTCCTGACATTGTTCACTTAGGGGTCATTGTCAAGTTGTGATAAATCTAGGAGAGTTGTTACCATTACAAACAAGAGGGACCCAGGACAAAGACTTGGGGAAACCCCAAAGGAAAAATAGGCCAGCATAGAAGTTAGAGGTGGAAAACAGCAGAAACAAATTAGGATGTTTTCATGGGCTTCCTAGAGGAGAGTTTGCAAAGGTGAGGTGGACAACCTGTTTGAAAAGCCATGGAGAGGTTGTGTAAGGTGCTCAGGAAGAAAAATCATTGCTTTTGTTAACAGTTGTATGTCGAGGTGATTGATGGGGGACTATTTTCACTGAAGTGTATTCAGGGGTGGAAGCCAGGTTCTAGGACCTTTTCTGAAGAGGCTACAGATGCCACTGGAACAGACACCTGGTGCCAGGAACCTGTTAGTGAAAGGAACGTACAAACCAGGACAGGAGAGTACTTGTGAGAGCATCAAGGTCAAGGGAAGGATCTTGGGGTTTTGTTTTATAATAAGGTTAAGACACAAAGGGAGGAACCCAGACTAAAGTGAGTGTACAAAGGCAGAAGGAGAAAGGAAAAGAAGACTGAAGCTGGAGAAACAGGCTGTTGTCCACCAACCTTGTCACAAGTCTGGACGGAGGCCTCTTGTCCTTCCTCACTCTGTGAGAAGGGGTGGAATGCAGAATTCAGGCATCAGGTATCAAATCAAAACAATCATCAAAAGCTGTGTTTTGTGACTGGAGAAGATCTAAAAAGACATGAACAGATTTTTGCCTGATTCTCACGGTTGACCTGTGGCCCCGTGACACCCTGGGCATCAGCTATAGTTCCAATTGAGCACTTTGAAAGTACAAATTGTGTGTTTGCTGTGTAAACTCAGCTTCAGGCAAGTCCCCGAGCCCAAACTGTGGTTCCCATATCAGAGCCTGTCCTTGAACTGGAGCCTGTCCTTGAACTGTTCGTTCGCAGTGCATAATTAGTAAGTACAAAAATCGGGAGTAAGAATTCAGACTTAGTATAGCATTTTGGCATTGCCGTGACATCCAAATGTACTATTAGTGGGCTTGCATTTTGTGGATTATTTAAAATTTCATTTTCCTAGTAATTCACTTTTATTGTATTTTGCAAAAGCATTGGCCGTTGACGAACTGGAAATTAAAAAAAACACAACCTACACCCCAGGGAGTCTGAGCAGGAGTGTCCCAGCCCCTCCCCTCCATTCTGACTGATGCTCTTATGCTCCTCTTATGGAAGCTCTGTAGCTATCACTTATTTCAGAACTCTGTGCTGGATTTTCACCACTTCTTGGATGTTGGCATTTACTTTCATGGATGGGTGGGTGGGTGGGTGGGTGGATGGATGCATGGATGGATGGATGGATGGATGGATGGGTGGATGGATAGATGGATAGATGGATAGATGGATAGGTGGATGGATGGGTGGATGGGTAGAAGGAAGAAAGGGAGGGAGGGAGGGAGGGATCCCCTGGCTGAGGTAAATAAGAACATAAAAGAAAACAATAGAGAGGTAAGGGCTACCCTTCAAAACCCTCAGCTCAGGCCTGTGGAATAACCCTTTGATGTTCAGGACGCCTCTTCCTGGGTACTCGGATGTGAGTAACTTCCAGATCTCTGGAAGCAGGTCTCCCTTAGGACAGTCTTGGCTGGCCTCCGACATCACAGCTCCTTGTCCCATCACCATCGGCCTGTCAGTCCACACCTCATCTTTGGAAGAGCTCACTGAGTTATGTGCAGTAACAATATGGGTTCGCCCTGCCATTCTGTGTCTCAAGAGAAAAGATCCACTTAGCCCTAATCAGCTTGCCTGTGAGCAAAGAACTTCTCATTGTCTCAGGCTGGGTGACATTTGTTCCCCATTGTCCCTTGCCCTGGCCCCGCCGTTCTAATCTTACACCGCTGGCGGAGTTGAGCTCCCATTACTTCTTACACTGGCTAAGGCACAGTTGCCTCGTTGATCTGTTTTCTTCTGGTATAGACTGTAAGCTTCCTGAGGGCAGGGATTGTGTCTGCGCTAAGCCCTCTGGTATCCCCAGTACTCAGCCCAGTGTCTGACACTTGGTTGGCGTCCAGCACCTCTTTACTGTTTGTTCTGTTGCCATATTTTCCCCTAAAGCAAACATCTAATCATGTCCTGAAACTCCTCAGTATCCTTCCCTTTGATGATGCCCCTTCTGTACTTCCTCTGCACTCCTTAGTCTATATGGCTCAGCAATTTTCAACCTATTTTTGTCATCTTCTATCAGAACTCCAAAGATAAATTATGTTTATATGTGAAGAACACTCTATGAACAAACATATTTTGACAAAAGCTCTCATAATGCTGCAGGAAATTGGACTTGTGAGCTAACACCTTTTGTGGGTGCATCAGTTATGCTCCATGGCACAGGAGAGACTGGATGCTAGGTAATGCGAGTAAATGTGCCATTTTAGGGGTAACCGCCACTCTGCTTTATGTAAAATAATTTATAAATTTCAGTGCTGTGATTAGTTACAAACCACTTTTATTTTAAGTGTTTTATTTTGAACTAATTTTAGAGAAAAGTTGCAAAAAGTAAATAGAGTTCCTGGGGCAGCCGGATGGCTCAGTTGGTTAGAGAGCCAGCTTTGAACAACCAGGTTACCAGTTCAATTCCCACATGGGCCAGTTAGCTGTGCCCTCCACAACTAGATTGAAGACAGTGAGCAACCTTGAGCTCTCAACAACAAGGTTGCCGGTTCAATTCCCACATGGGATGATGGGCTGCGACCCCTGCAACTAAAGATTGAAAACGGTGACTGGACTTGGAGCTGAGCTGTGCCCTCCACAACTAGATTGAAGGACAACAACTTGGAGCTGATGGGCCCTGGAGAAACACACTGTTCCCCAATAAAAAGCAAAACACAAACAAAACAAACAAAACAAAAAACTTAAAGAAAATAGAGTTCCCTTGTATCCCTAATTCTACTTTCCCTAATGTGAACATTTTACCATATATTCCTTGGATGGTGTATTTGTGTGGTTTTTAACCCTCTCCCAATTCAAGTTGACTGAATGATTAGTTATTACTGTTAGGACTTATTTAATGTTATCTTGGATAACAACAAAGACATTTAACTTTTAGACTCTTGGGTTACATCGTCTTGTATTCTTCTACGGATAATCTATACCACTCAACACAGTGGCCTCCGACATTTTTAGATAATGCATCTCATTAGTAAAAATTATGAACCACCTTCTAGAGTATTATTTTATAATTACATTTATAAAATTATACGTACTACTGTTCCTTCTATTATGTGTCTCCTAAAATTAGAAATTAGAAATGGTGAAGATTTAAAAATAAATACAGCATATAAATTGAAGTTTTCGTTTTTTTCTTCTACATTCCAATGAATCCTCTTGCATACCCCAGTTTGTAGATTATTGGCTTAAATGACCATCTTGGTTTAAATTTCTCCCTCTTTTTCCCAACAGAAATGGAACCTAGTAAGGAAATGATGCTGTTATGTATATTGTTTTAACATTGATTATCCTGGACTAAGTAACACAGCAATTTTCCAGTGTGCAATTTGGAAACAGCTGAAGTGGTTCTGAGACTCACAAACCGAGTTTACTTGAAAACTTTGTGATGAATAAGGTAAAACGATTGCTCTTAAAACAAAGCAACGGATTAAGCTTTTTTTTACAGTTAAGGGAACATCCGTCTTATAACCAGGGATTTTAGTGTCTTTATACTGGATCAGATGCTTTTTTCAGATCTAGACACAGTCTGAAAAATAAGACAGTTTGGAAGGTGCTTGGGAAAGTTCTAAGTAGCTCCCCAGTGGGGAGGCCTTTGTTCTGAAGGAAGAGGCCCGCCTTTAGGGGTTAATCAGAGGGACACAGGCAACAATCATTCACTGCTGCTATCGGTCAGAGAGAAAAGTTCACATCTGGGCGTTACTGACCACCAGGCCCTTTCTCGAGGTCCTTTCAGAAGTGATATATTGTCAAGTATCCCAAGAGCACAAACCTCTAGTGTAGATTTACTGGGGGAAAATGCTCCCTGTCCATATGATAAAGTTATATATTTATTTTCTTTGAAACTCAGGTAGGTAACAATTCAGGACTTATGGTATTAATAGATACTTGAGCAAACATGCTAGCAAGTAATAACATGCTAGTGTTTAAATTTGCATGTAACAGTGTCTGGTGTAAAGTTTGTTGGTCGCTTGGCGAGTGAATGTGTTTAGGTTTTTTACCAGGTAGATTGGTATAGTATTGCAATACCAAGTTGGGAAGCCTGTAACAATTATGTAGTTTCTGCTTTCCTCCCATTCGTTACACTGTACACATAAGTCTTTTTTCCTCTTTGCATGTTATATTTCATGATAAAAATGTTTTTAAACATTTTAGGGGAAAGAAATGGAACGAAGTAAATACCATACATGGACTTTGTTTTCTTTGGAGGTTTCTGGGTAATATGCTTAAATTTCCTTTGTCAAGCTGAAGCATAAACATTAAAGTGTTTGCTTGTCAACACATGGAATTCGGTAATTAATTTATATTTAGAGAACCCTTTCCAGTTTTGAACATTTTAGGGAACGAGGTTTCCAAATGTATCTTGCTAACAGCCAAGAACAGCTGCATTTATGCAGTTTTTCAGATGGCTTCTCTGTGACATCTGTGAAAATAGACAACTTCAGTAACTAAGCATGCCATGATTGCATGGCATGTTACGGCATTTTATGATGTATGGGGGCCAGTCTCCACTGTAACTGAACGGTGTGCTGATTTGTACAAAAATACTTATTTTACTTTACATCTGAATTTTAACTTGACATTTACTAGATAAATGGTAAGGATGGAAACTTCAATTTAGCGAAAAGTGTAAAATTCATTACTTAATTTTTGTCTATACATGCTGAAATTAGGGAATAAAAAGATGATTCCTTATCAGCAGATTTAACTTGGGATGCGAGTTAACAAATCAGTCATAAACAAGGATGGCTCCCTGGCAGTGTTGTGATAACCACTATGAGTCAGAAATAAAAGAAGCTCAGCATCTGTGCCATTCATCCAAACATGGAACAGAATTGATGGTATTGGGGTGAGATGGGAGCAGGGGGAGCAACACCTGCACACCAACCACTTTGGTCTGTTCTCTGGCCAAAGTGTTTTTTGGATTTCTTTCACTCGAGTTTCATTTCTCCTCCTCCCCCAATCCTTCGTATTTACGATTCGTAGGAAAAGATCAATCTTTTAAAAATTAGCTGGCTAATTAGAGGTGGCCATGGGACAGTTTCTAACTTTACCGATAGATGGTCAGATAATTAAATGTGGCAAGGGAGATTTCTCTCACTGTTGTACCGACTCTCTTAGTTTTTACTAATAAAAAGCATTCACAAGGGAGAAACCACAGACCTGATCTTCCCCCCACCCCAGTGCTTCCAATTAGGGATCTATTATCTCATTCCAGATAATTGGAAAAGGATATTCAAAATACTACTTCGTGTAAATATGGTTTTTGCCTGCATTCTATTACTAGGAGTTCTGAACACATCTGGAGTGAGGGCCGCCCCAGGGACATTGCAGCATGCTGTTTGGGTTGGCACAGTGACATTATAGTATATGCCAATTTGTAATGGCTTTTGGAAACAGACAGTTTTAAACTCTCCCTGAACTATTCCCCTGAGAAATTATTCAATTAAGTACAACTAAAATTAATGTTTAGCATTTTTTTGTTTAAATAAAATAGGCAACTAAAAGGAAAATCTGTGGTCCATGCTCATGCTCTTATTTTAGTCTAAAGTCAAGCTCCTAAGAAACAGTTGTGTGTTGCCAGATCCTCCTTTCCTCGTTCACACTGTACACATGTCTCTGTTGCTGCCTCGGCAGTTGTAGGCACCAAGGTTGTCCAGTTGCCACCCCTTCCAGCACCATCCTGACGACTATAGAGAAAAGAAAACTGGAAGGACTCCTTTCTCTGTCTTCTAAGTCACCAGTCACTTCTCAAACTCCAGTGCACATAAGTATCATGGAGGGGATCTTGTTAAAACGCAGGTTTTGATTCATTAATTCTGAAGTGGGCCCTGAGATGCTGCATGTCTAACCAGCCCCCTGGGGGTACCCCTGCTGCTGGCCAGGGGACCACACTGGAGTAGTGAGGTGCTAAGCAGTAGTGGGGATGTTTTGGGGGCAGGTACCTGGACTTAACTTTGATTTCCAATTTGTGGCTTGGCCTTGAGTACATTCGGGTAGCTATGACTCTTAGTTATTTTTTTTCCTTGTATATCCTTGTTTATTTCTCAGAATTCCCAGTTCTCCTGGAACTTCATAGGGCACCACCCCCGCCAGGCTGTTTTGAAAATAAACACATTTCTAATTCATTAATTGCAGGAGATAATAGCTTCAGTTCTTTTGTCATATGTCTTCCTGAAATGCAGATGCATTACCTACCTCCTTTTCTCTGATACATCCTTTTGTAGTCTTGTTATAAAGAAGGGAAAGAAAAGTTAACCTGATGTTCTTTAGTCTCTGTTCTTAAATGTGTAGGCCAGAGCCCTGGTGAGTGAAAGGACGTGTGAGTCAGTGTGGCTTTGCGGGTTTTAGCCAAGCATCATTACTTTCAAGGTTTGGCCTCTTGGCTCTGAGGTCCAGGACAGGGATGGTCAGCTTTTTCAAGGGTGGTCTACTCGGGACACGGTTATAATCCATACAGGGTGAAATCTCTTGAAAGACTGATTCACAACTCAGGGTGGTTCTTTATCTGGATATGAGAGGACATCCTACAGGAATGACTACAGTACTTATGACTGGCTCTCCCGTCCTTGTATCAAAGACTAGTTTGTTGTCAGAGAACTACTAGATAAAGATTGACACATCTTTGTAGAGGCCACCACTTACACCTGTCTGATCTTCCTGCCATACATGAGTCCAGAGTCTCGTTCCTCAGATCAGTACGGCGTCCATTAGAAAATTTTTTAAGCCTTCAAACTCTCCCTCTTTCAGTCCATCCTTTGTTTTGTTCTAGCTCAATAATTTTATTTGTAAAATACAGTTCTGATCATGTCCCTTGCTTGCTAAAACCCTTCAGTGGTTCTTCATTGCCTCCGCAGTGTTTCCAAGATATTCATGATTTTTTGTCATATTCACCTGCAGTGCTATTCATTTAAAGTTCTTCTTTGGATTTAATTTTTTTAAATAAAATACTAATTTTTATCAAAAGAACACATCTCTGTAATTTGAAAAATCAGAGAGATTTAGGCTTAGGAGAAGCAGGCATTCTCCCCATCAGACCCTCCCCACCTCAAAGTCCTTCCCCTGAGAAATAGTGCTTCTAATTCTTTCAGTGGTTTATATGTCCATATTTATAGTGCAATATTTATATTTCAAAATAATGTGCTGCTATTTTTTAATGTTTTCAATCTTAGACTCTGTTGACTTCCTCCTGAGGAAGATGTTAAGTTAACCTGCAGCAATCCTGTACATACACACTTCCCCTGTCCCCCCATTGCTCACACATTTTAGTTAAATCAGTGTTTATGGAATTATGACTATGTAAATGTTATTCATGGCCGAGCCACAGTTTGTACTAGAATTAGATGTTTTTTTCACTGTACCCTTTTCCCTTTAAAGTCAGTAATTGCCTCTTTCTTATTTTTTAATTTGCTTAGTTGTTTTTTTATTGATACTTTTTCATCTCTCCCTCCCCTTACCCTCCCCCCCAAAAAAAAAACCCTCTGATAGAATTGTGAAATTCCTTTCAATATAGATAAACACTGTTGGTAGCTGTCCTAGCCCATTCCAGCTGCTATAACAAAATAGCACGGACTGGGAGGCTTATAAACAACAGAAATTTATTTCTCAGTTTTGGAGTCTGGAAGTCTGAACCAGGTGCCAGGTGGTCAGGTGAGGGCCCTCCTCCAGTCTGCAGATTTCTCCTTGTGTCCTCATGTGGCAGAAGGGGTTAGGGAGCTCTGTGGGGTCTCCTTTATAAGGCATTAATCCCATTCATGAGGGCTCCACCCTCATGGCTTAAGTCCCTCCCAAGGGCCCTGCCTCCTAATACCATCACCTTGGGGGTTAGGATTTCAACATTTGAATTGTGGGGCGGTGGATAGCACAGTTCAGGCCAGAACAGTAGTCTGTCAGTTTCATCTTGTGATTGGAGTCTTTTATCTCCCTGGTTTAATTTGAACTGACTGTATTCAGGCCACTGCCTTACTGCTCAGGGATGTCCCTGCACCATCGCACTGGGGATTCAATGCCTTTTGTCTCTCTTTGATGTATATCCCCTGTTTTCTGGATCTCAAGTCTTCCTCTTTCTTCCCTCTCCCCTTTTTGGTGAAACACATTCTCCGGGAACTTCCAAACAAAAGGGTGAAGGGGAGGTAAAAAAAACTTTAAGAGTTTCCACATCTGAAAATTACTTTATTTTCCCTCCATGTTTGATTGAAAGAATGACTGCATTCTAGGTTGGAGTCGATTCTCTCAGAATTTTGAAGGCATTCTTCCATTAGCTTCCAGCTTTCAGGGTTGTTTTTGAAAGGACTGCCATTCTGATTTCCATTGTGTATGAGCTATTTTTAATTCCATTTCTCTCTGAAAATTTCTGAAATCCTTCCATCGCTGGTGTTCTGAAATTTCACAATGGTATGGGTGTGACTTTTTTTCATTCATTGCTCTGTACACCTCATACTCACTTTTCATCAGGGAACTCATGTCCTTAAATTTGGGGAAACTTTCTTGTATTATTTTATTGTTAATTTCCACATGATTTTTCTCATTTCTCTCTCGTTATAGCTCCGTATAGTTGTCATTATTGGGCCTCAAAAATTAATCCTCCTTTTAATTAAAATTTTTTCTCTCATATTTCATTGCTTTGTCTTATTGCTTTATTTCTTAAATGATGTCCTCAACTCTGTCTTCCTTCCAATTCTTTCCTTCCCCCTCCCACTCTCACTATCTTATCTTTTAAAAAATTGTTTTTTCTTTTCATTCGGAAATAATTTCACAGGCAGTTGTAAAGGTGGTACAGTGGTCTCATATACCGTCACCCTGTTTCTCTCAATGGTTACATCTTATATTATTATAGTATGATATCAAGCCAGGAATTTGACATTGGTATGTGTGTAGTTCTATATCCTTTTATCACAAATATGTAGATTCATGTAACCATTTTCACAATCCAGAATCAGAACGATTATTGCGATCCTAATTTCCAAGAACTCTTTCTTGTTCTCGGAAAGTTCCTTTTTACCCTTTTGTTACAATTTTTGGATACACTGTCTTCTCTTACCGCTCTCTATGTGTGTGTATGTCTCAAAAAAAAAAAAAAAAAAAGTTTGTTTTGGAACGTTTTTTCAAATGTCTGTTGATTCTAAATGCTCATATTTAAAAGCTAGGCACCAAAAGTTGATTGGAAGGACTGTGTTGGCTGAAGTTTAACTTACGGGTCTCACTTTAGAGCAGTGGAGGGGAGACCCAATATGCCATTATAGGAGTTTCAAACATCCGCGTGTGTGGTATACATCTTTTCTTTTGGGCTCGTCCGTTTCTGGAAAATAACCCTCCAGTCTCTTCCTAGGGGGTGTCTGCCCCTAGAGTTCTGGATGCTTATTGGAGAAAGACATTCAGGGAGGAGGAGGAGTGAGTTGGGGCTCATATATTTTAGTAAGTACCCTTTTACTTAGTACTCCTCTTTTTATTACATCATTCCCAGTTACTCAGCGGCGCCCAATGTCCCAGACACAGAGCTCCCCAACTGGGATTCAGACCTCATTGGAGAAGGTGTGGAATTTTCCACAGCCCAGTGAATGGCAGAGAAGTTCGCTGGGTTTCCCGGGCCAGATCTAGTGGTCCATAGAAAACACTGCTCTTGGGGTGAAGGTGAACTGAGGCCAACTGACGAGGAACCACAACCATGACTGGTGAGCAGGAAACACCCCCAGGGCCAAAGACAGGCAGAGGCTGGTATGCGGGCACACCGTGGGAGTCCTGGCCCTGGGAGCTGGCCCACTGGCAGGATGGTGCAGGGTGTCGGCGTCTGGAGGGCTGTGGCAAAGTGGTCACCAAACTAAGGCTGTGTGTTCACTAAGGGGTTTACTGCTCTGGGCTCACAGCTGGGACCCAGTACCACTCGATATTTTCATACCCATGGTCACTAGGACAGGCACAGCAGCCAGAAGAAGAAAAAACACTAGCACACCTGATCATGAAGTGGCCCTTTTCCTCTTGCATTGTCTCTCCAGCGCCCCCTACTGAGCGCTCCCTGCAAAGGAGAGAAGCTTACCGTTCAGCCCATTAGTACAGAGTCAGTAGAGTGGCAATAAATTGGTAACTGGCGTAGAGGAATGAAACATAATGCGAAGTATCAGTCTGTTGATACATTTTATAAAATTGGGATATGTTTAAGTCAGCAGTTCTTTAATGGGACCCCCTACCACCACCATTTTTAGTTATACTACGCTTCATGTAGTACTTTGCATTTGGATTTTTTTTCTGTGCTTGGAGAGCTTAAAAATACATGTAAAATAAGACACAAGGATTATTTAAGATGTATGTAAAATCAGAAAGTCAAAGATACATGGGTGGGCTGTGGCTCTAAGAGACCTGCCTGAAATATATCTGCCTCAGAAAAATGTTAGCATAGATTTCTTTCCTTTACACCTTTTCAGAATAGAGAAACACACCTCAAATGTGTCCGGAATAGGAAAACTAGTTGGAAAGGGGTAGGTAACTTTTCTGTAAAGGAGAAATGTTCTCTTGAGTAAAAAATGTTTCTTCTTCAAGTGACTGTTTTAAAAAAAAAACCCACAAGAGTACATGATTAGTTTCAGCTTTCTGACTGATAAATGTCATGGTACTGACTCTCTCAGAACCTAAGTCTTAAGCAACCATCTGGGCTTTATTGGAGGTCTTCTATAAGAAAGGGAAATATGGAGAAACCAAGGTGATGTTCCTATGGAATGGGAAAAATGCAGACTATGTTTAGTCTGGAGTTAGACATAGACCTGAAATTTGAGACATAAGAGTCATGAGCTACTGAGTAAAGCTTTTGAATTGAAATCTTCTTGTGTGTTATTGCTTACTTGGGGGTAGGGGCGCTGGGGAGGGGTCACTTAGACAACACATAACCTGTGTGGGCTTGTTTTGACATCTATAAACTACTACAACAGTTTCCGTATCTACTTTTCAAGATTGTCAGGAGTATCAGGTGAGATAATAAATGATTACTGTGCATTAAAATTGCATTACCGTCATCATAACTATTTTAAAAATTCTTTGTCTATATGAAATTCATTTGAAAGAGGGAGAGTAAGCCCTAACTTAGAAATAACGCCGTTTTATGAGTTTCATAAAAAGCTTGTCTGTTTTGTTGAGGTCGAAAAGGAAGAACCCAGAAATAATGTTCAAGACTTTCTCCATTCATCATGTTCTCTTTTTGGACTTATATATTTTGTTCTAAGAATTTGAATATGCTCTAAATATTCAGTAGCCAGAACAGACATGGAAATGCAAGGCTGTGACCTCCTCTTAGCATTCTTGAGTCCCAGAAGAAAGGAAATTACTCAGAGAGACAGATCCTGTTAGATTTGAGATGTAGGCTGTTTTTCAAAGGGGGCTGAGATCTAATAGTTTGGGTCTAGATATTTTATGAGAGACTATTGAGAAGCTTAAGTGATGAAATGAAGGTATAAAAATTATCCAGGGTTTTGTATAGTCAGTTGTGATGGGGGGGAAATTTAGCAGATGATGTTGGCTCAGTTGGAAGTTGTATTCTTGACCACAGTCATGACATTAGATCATCATGATAATGACCAACAAGATATAGCATAACAACAAGTGACAACTATACATTTTTAGAACAATTACAAATAAGATTATGTTTTAGTTTTATAGCATTTAAATAATTCCACTGACTATGCAAAAAAGCCCTAAGTTACTACAAAGTGTATACACAGCATACAGAAACACTCAACTAGATCATAAATTTGGCTTATTAAACTAATATGTTCATTGTAGTAAATAATAAACATTTACTTAATAGTTTAGAAGATATTTTATAGGGGAAACTTGAATGATCTCATCTTTCAAACAAAACAGAACAGAACAAACAAGGCAGTCTTGGAATGTTTGATCAGATATCTTCTTTTTCCTTTCTGAATGTGATTTTTTAAAAAGCCTCTGGAATCAGACAGATTGCAATTTAGACCAACTTTGCCACTTACCAGCTGTGTAACTGCAAATCACTTGACCTCTTTGAGCTTCGTCTCTAGTAACACTTGCCTCACAAGGTTCTCCTAAGGATTAACAGAAATAGTATATTGCTCTCAGGAGCCTCTTGAGAATTCATACATTCCCTTACTGCAAGGGAATGCATGAATGTGTTCTCACTCTTGCATATAAATAGGGATCCTAAGAAAACTGGAGAAATAGGCCTGCTGACATTTCTTATGGAACCTGAGGATCGTATGGATATCTTTAGTGGAAATTCAATTGGCCAAATGTGTGAATCTATTATATTTCTGGATTCTTTTCTGTTCATTGATCTTTTGTCCATACCATACTGTCTTGATTGCTGTGGCTTTATAGGAAGCTTTGAAATCAGGTGGTATAACTTTTCCAACTCTGGGTTTGTTTAAATTTTTCCCAAAACATTGATTGCATGTGGTGAGACTAATAGACATCTTTACCTTGTTCCTGATCTTGGGGAAAATGTTTAATGTGTCCTCTTTAAATATGTTAGCTGTGGGTTCTAAAAAATTTATAATAGACTTTATTCTTTAGAACAGTTGCAGATTTACAGAACGATTGAGAAGATAGTACAAGAGGGTTTCCATACACTCCACACTTAATTTCCTCTGTTACTAACGTCTTACATTAGCATGGCATATGTTTTACATTTAATGAAACAATGTTGATATGTAATTATTAACTAAAGTCCATAGTTTATTCAGATTTCTTTAGTTTTTACCTCATGTCCTTTTTCTTAGGATCTCATCCAGGACATCACATTACATTTTATTGCCATGTCTCTAGGCTCCTCTCGGCTGTGGCTGTTTCTCGGACTCTCTGTTTTTGATGATACTGCAGATATTGGTCAGGTATTTTGTAGGATGCTATACAGCTAGACTTTGTCTGATGTTTTTCTCATAAGATTGGAGTTATGAGTTATTAGGAGAAAGACCACAGAGGTAAAGTGCCATTTTCACCATATCATGTCAAGGGTACACACTGTCAACATGATTTGTGACTGTTAACATTAAGTTTGATCACCTGGCCGAGGTAGTGCTTGTCAGGCGTCTCCACTGCAACGTTTCTGCTTCCCCACTCCTCATTTCCAAATGCCGTTCCTTGAAAGGAAGTCACTACATGCAACCCACACCTAAGGAGTGAGGAATAATACGCCCCTCTCTTTGAAGACAAGTATCTACATAAAATGTTTGGAATTCTGCATGGGAGATTTGTCTCTGCTTTCCCATTTATGAATTTATTCAATCATATTTTTATATCAGTATAGACTCATGAATTTATTTTATACTTTTGGCTCTAACTCCAAACTATTTTGTTGCTCAAATTCTTCCAGCTTTGGCCATTGAGAGCTCTTCTGGTTTGCAACTTTGACATACCCCCACCAATGTTGGTGGTTTTTGTTTGTTTTTTAAAGCACTTCTTTTGTTTCTGGTATTACCAGATACTTCAGGCTCATCTTGTCTATTTCCTGCCCCAGTCCTAGAATTAGCCATTTCTTTTTATTGGAAAATGGTATTAGGAACTAAGATCTGGGTGCTAAGTGTGCTCATTGCTATGAGGGTGTTGCTTTTTAAATTTTTTTCTCAGTTGACAAAGCACTGAAATACATATATGTTTATTAATCTGTATGTATACGCATATTTATATGTTAAGCTAAACATGAGTTTATACTGATGTCTAACTCTAATCCATTACCACATGGATCATTCTAGCCTCATCCCCTTGATTACCTTTAAATTCCCACTGCAACAGTGAGAAGTTGGCTCCCACCATCCATCACCTATTTCCTTAATTATTCAGTTTCAATATGCATATAAGCAGTATATGAATTAAGTCATACCCCTGTGGAAAACAACTTTATCAACTAGAATACAGTGCTTATGTGCAGTTCCTTTTGCCTTTAGTCTTACAAACTCCACTCATTTCCAAAGTAACCTAGGTCAGCACCTTTCTTTCCACACCTTCCAGTGATGCTGTTTTGTCAGCCTATTATATTTACCCAGCTATTTACCATTTCTATTGCTCTTCCTTCATTTCTTATGTTCCAGATTTCGTAGTGGTATGATTTCCCTTCTGTCTGAAAAAACTTCCCTTAGCAGTTTTCTGTTTTGGTCAGCTGACAACAGATTCTCTTGTTACTTCATCTGACACTGTCTTTCTTCCACCTTCATTCCTGAAGGATATTTCCACTGGATATAGAATTCTGTGTTGACAGTTCTTTTCTTTCAGTACTTTAAAAATGTTACCCTTCCTTTTTCTTTCAACTCTTTGTTCACCTGTAAGTAATGTGTCTTTACCTTTAAGTAATGTGTCAAATTTTTCTTTGGTTGTTTTCAAGATTTTTTTTCTTTGTCTTTAGTGTTCAGCAGTTTGGGTATGATGTGTCTGGGCATGGATTTCTTTGCGTTTATCTTGTTTGTGGTTTGCTGAGCTTCTTGAATGTGTAGGTTTATGTTTTCTGCAAAATTGAGAATTCCAGCCATTGTTTCCTTAAATATTTTTGTTGCCCCATACTTTTTTCCTCTCCATCTCAGACTCTGATGATATGTTTAACCTTTTGTCATTTTCCCACAGGTCCCTGGGCTATGATAATCCCTCCCCTCACTCTCTTTTCTCCTTATTGTTCAGATAGTATAATTTTTATTGACCTATTTTCCAGTTCATTGCATCTTTCCTCTGTTACCTTCATACTGCTGTTGAGCCCTTCCAGTGAGGTTTTCTAAGTTGATTATTGTATTTTTCATTTTCAAAATTTGCATTTGGTTCTCCACTATATTTTTTGTTTTTCTTGCTGAAAGTTTTTGTCTTTTCATTTGTTTCAGGAGTGTTCACCTTGAATGTTGGGACATTTTTATTATAGCTGCATTAAAGTCTTTGTCAGATAATTCTGACAACTGTGTCATCAGCATTGGCATCTGTGGATTGTCTTTCCTCATGCATCTTGAGATTTTATGGTTGTTCATATGCTGAGTAATTTTGGATTATATCTTGGACATTTTGATTATTATGTTATAAGACTCTGGCTCTTTTTAAATCCTACAGGGATGTTGATACTTTTTTGTTTTAGCATGCATTTGATTTGATTGGGTTAAGGCCACAAGTTCCAACTAGCTTTCTGTGGGTTGTGGTTCTAGTGTCAATTAAGTTTTCAAAGCTTTTGCAGTGCTGTTTGGATCGTCCCATAAGTATGCCAGTCAGTGGCCAATCTGGGAGTGGATGGTTTTCTGCCCTGTAGTTCATCTCCGTACACAGTTCAGAGGAGTCCAGGAGTTTATAAACAACTTTAATGGGTTTCTTTCCTAAGCTCCTCCCTCTCCATGATCTTCTTAGTACTTTGTGGTCTCTTAGGTCTCCCTTTTTGTTCCTTCAGCCTGAAATTTGGGGCTTCAGTTGTCCCTTTCAGCTGTGCACTTCCCACCTATATTTACTAGTTACTTTTCTTTTTCTTTAACCCAACCTGAGTCTGTGATATATTTTTTCTTTTGGCTTTTTATTTAAAGTTATTTTTTTAAATCTATAGAAAAGTTGAAGGTATGCCCTTTGTTTTTGCTTTCTTTGTATATGTATACTTTTTTTGCAGTAAACCATTTGAAAGTAAGGTGAGGGTGTCTCCAAAATACTTCAACATGTATCTCCTACACTGTCATGTCGTCCTATGTAACTACAAGATCATTAGCATATCCAAGAAACTTAATTTTGATATGGTAATATTGTTTACAATGGAGTCCATATTTAAATTTCTCCAATTGCCCCAATGATGTCCTTTAATTACTTTATTTTTTGAGGGGTCACTCCAGCATTCAGTCAGAGATTGAAGATTGCATTTATTTGTTATGTCTTTTTAATGTCCTTTAATTTAGAACATCTCCCACTGCCTTTTTATGCCATTGACATTTTTAAAGCGTTCATACCAGTTGTGTTATAGGATTTCCCACAGTGTGGATTTGTCTGAGTATTTCCTTATGATTAGATTTAAATAAAATATTTTTGGTGAAAAGACCACATAAGTATTAGTTGTATACTTTTCATTTCATTCATTACATGAGATCTAAAATGACACTTTGTCCCATTATTGCTGATACATTTACTCAGTTGGTTAAGGGGATATCTGCCATATTTCTTCATTGTAAACGTACCTCCTCCCTTCTCTCCCCCCTTTAACTAAGAAGGAATCCATGCGGAGATACTTTGAGACAATGAATATGCTGGTTCCTAACAACCCTTCACCCAGTTGCTTTAACATCAGTTGATGATCTTCGAAGAATCAATTATGACATAGGTGGTTGCAAAATGCTGTGAATCTTTGACTCCTGTGGGTAATAAAACTATACAGAAAGGCAGAGAAGTGATTATATAAAAATCAGAATGGTAGTTGCTTTAGGGGAAGAGGGAGAAGGTAGTGATTAGTTGCGAGCTCGGGGAGGAGTGAAAGGGGAGGGAGAAGAAGGGTGTTGAGGTTCTCACAGCTTCCTTTTTCTTGACCTAGGTGATAATTAAATGGGTATTCACTCTGTAATAATTCATTGAACTGTACATATATTTTCTGTACATGTGCTTTTCTGTATATGAATTATATTTCACAACAAAAAAGTTAATTTTAACAGTTTCACAACAATATTTAAATTTGTGTTTCATTGATTCATTACTTACCATGATTTATTTTACATTTTATATTATTATATCATGATGACCAATCTTGATTTCTCTTTTTTCCATTCATTTCTTCATCATCTGAAAATACTTCTTTAAGTAACTTTTTTTTTTCCAGGATTGGTACCTGAGTGGTATACACACATACTTTGGGGGGTGTTATAATGATATTTGTCTCTGAAATGTTTGTCTAAGATACATGTATCTCTCAGAAAAATAATGTATAATATAAAATATTATATTTCCTAAGATGCATATATGTACACATTTGTATATGTATATATACATGTATATATACATATATCAATATATCTGTATACACATACACATACATAATGCATATATAACAGTTCATTTCAACACCCTGATCATTTATATTTTTCTCTAGCTCCGACTACTGCAGCATGCTTTCTGCAAATGGAAGCTAGTCCAGCAGGTTACACCCTCAGGCAGTGAGTATTAGAGCAGCATGGGCAAAGCTCTCAGCCATTTAGCCCCCTAAATTGAATGTGTTATGTTAGTTACTGCATTGGTCTGTCTTTCTGCCACTCATTTTGTGCCCAGGCAGTTTGGAGCTATAATGGCTGACAAAAGGGTCCAAGTGATATTGCTCCTTTTTTTCATGAAGACATGTATGAAGATGATCTCGCTGGATTTTAAAACATGTTTTGTGGCAGCTCCAGGTGCTTTTGCAAACACCAAGGTTAAAGATGGGCAGGCAGTTAGGAATTTGGGGAAATACTCTGGCGCTGTGAAGGGCATCACAAACTTCACTGCAACACAGCAAGAGTAAATACAAATTTAAAAATGATTCAATGATAGCTCGATGAGGCTCTGGCCAAAGCCATGTGCTGGCTTCAGGAGCCCCAAACAGAAGTGAGTGGTTACCTTTGCATGATGTTCTAAGAACCTGACTGTCATACACTTGTACAGTTTTGTTTCCGTTAGTGCGCCTGTTTCCATGACCTCGTTCCCTGTGTTAACCAGCTGGGTGAGTGCTTTCTGACTCCTTGCACAGCCATGCCTTCCTTTCATCCATGAGCACCCACCATAGCGTGGCTAGATTTTTGAAGCCTTACGTCACAGCCTTTGTCCCTCACCTTTTTAACTCCACTGTCTTCTGATATTTAGTGTTTCACAGGAACAGTCTGATGCCAGTTGAATTTTTTGGAGTTTTCTTTAATTCTTTCATTTTCTTAATTTCAGAAGCCGTGAAGCCCTCTTCTTTGCCTACTATTTGATGCTTCAGCATTTTTCTCTCTTTATTCTGAAATTCAGAAATTTCACGAGGTATTTCTAGAACTTTTTCATTATTGTTATTCTGAACTCATTGAGTTTTTTCACATTAAGGCTCAAGTGTTTTTTCAACTCAAAGAAAATTTTTTTATTTGGTTATTGTTTCTATGTTCCTGGATCTTTGATCCCTGTCTCTTGTTTTTTTCATTTACCAATATTTTGTCCTCTGTGACCTTTTTCTGTGACTTCTGGGAGATAATTCAAGCTTGTTTTCTAAATCTCTTATTTAGATCACAATCTGTTTAACTGCCTTCCTTGTGGTTTTTAATTTGACAGTGTGTGTCTATCTGGATACAGTGTTTAAGTTGTTCTCTCACTGTGGCTCCCTGTTCTGGTTGCACTGATTTAGTGGCCTCTTAAATCTTGGTTGTTTGTTTGTTTGTTTTTTTAAAGAAGAAACTAGTTTCTCAGATTCTGGAAGGAATTGTATTTTCTAGGGCAGAATGGGCAAGGGAAGGGGCGAGGACGTTTCCTCAAACACTCCTCAGATGCTCCCTCATTCTGAGCTCTTTATTTACACCTGTTTGTGTGCCCGTCTTCATACACAGAGATCGGTGTCTGCCTCTTGTTAGGAGCTGGGAAGGGTGCTGTCTATTTATCTCTAAGTTATGAATATTTATAAAAATTTAGAAAGAAATCTATCTAGAAACCCAGTTAATATATAACAACTGACATATTTAGTGTCAGACAAGGAATTTTTGGCACTTGACTTTCTTACAGTAACACAAGCAAAACGATGTATCTGGGTAGGTCAGGCCCGGATGAAGGAAGAACAAAAGTCCTGGGTCCATAGCAGGGAGGAAGAAGGACAGGAGCCTGTGCTTTCTGCCTCGCCTGGCCCACCTGCCCCTGCTTAAGATGCGAGCAGGTGTGGCCAAGGGGATTTCTCCTAGGCCTTCAAAGCCTGAGTGCTTCCCAGAGGCTCTGCTTGGGGTGTGGAGTTTCCCACCAACTGCCGTGCCCTACGTAAGTTATTGCTTTTCCTTTGCTGAGTCACAGATTGGTCTTCTGTAATATATTTGACCCTTTTTCCTAAAGGTCAACCCCCCACCTCATTTTTAGTTTCCATTACAGGGGATAGAGGGAGGTAAACTAATACCCTGAAGAAAAGCTCTTTATTCACTGTTTGCTTTTTTTTTTTTAACATTTGTCTTCAAATGTTATTAGAAATATAAGCAAAAGGCATAACATAATGATTTTACAACTGCCAGCATCCATTATGAATACAAAAATGCACCAAACTTACCTGAAAATATACAGCACACTTTCTGCCTTTGTGTGGAATTTATTGAGACTGTAATTGGGAGTAGAAAAAAATAAATATAATTGGAGTCATAGTTTGATACCATATAGTATTTGTTGCTGCTTTTGATTTCTGTTACGTTTGCATCATGCTTTACATTGTCCATTTTTCCCATTCTGTGTTGGAGTGGCACTTAGTGTCTCAAATTATCACATGATTAAAATATAAGCTTCTCCTGGAAACCGAATGCAAATACTTACCAGGAAGCTAAATATCAGTTCCTCTTTGGAGGCTGGACTGTCAGGAATCTGAAAGAGTCAGCTGGTTGTTTCTCAACCTGTGCTCTGAAACCTGTGTTTAATTTGCTCATAATAGACTGTGGTTAGGGGAATTCCCACCTTAGAGGCCAGTGGGCTGCAGGGTGGGGATTCCCCCAGCCTCCCTGCCCTGGGAAAACTTCTTTTCAGGTCAATGACTGACAAGTGGAGTAATTCTATCAAACTAACCAAGAGTGGCAGTATAAACCTTTAAAAACTGATTTGGCAATATGTTTCTAATTCCATGCAGCAGTCATAATCACACTTCGTTAACTTAAGGAAATGATACAAAAGAAGGAAAATGATAATGGAGGAAAGAATGCATTGACTCATTGTGTAGAAATAGAGAAGCGTTCTAAGTGTTTCACAATGGGCTAGTTTTAATGAATGTTTATTTAAGTGAACGAAAATTTTGTATTGCAATTATACAAAAATATATATGTTTATGTCAAGTCTTAGAGGGGAACACAGAAGTGATTACTGGGGTGTTTGGATAATTTGTTACTTCCCCCCCTCCCATTTATAAACTGCAATTAAATAACTCTCATAATTTAAAAATAGAGTTGTTGAGAAAAAAACACACAAAAAAACTAGTAATCAGAAAAGGTTTACCAACCAAAATGAAAAACTTTGCATTTAGTCTGATATTAAAACATTAACCCCTTCAGTGTTGACTACTGATTTTTTGCTGAACTAATCTGCTACAAAATTTTTATTTACCTCTAAGTTGTGAATATTTACAAATTTAGAAAGAAATCTAGCTAGAAACCCGGTTAATATGTAACAGCTGACATAGTGTCAGACAAGGAATTTTTTGCACTTGACTTATAGTGACAGAAGCAAAACAATGTATCTGGAGCCTTACATCACATTTTAGGATGAATACTGTGCCCAAAGCGCCAAGATGTCATAAGATCTAGAAATTGCTTTCTTTGAGGATCTGCTAATGGCTGGAGCTAAGTGTCTTTAGTCTAGAAGAGGAGGCTACAGAGGTATGTGCAGAGAATTGCCTTGTGGAAGAAAGAATAGTGGAATTGTGTTGTTCTAGAAATAACTAAGTTGAAAGGAGGCAGATTTTCAGCTCAATATACAGAACCTTGTAATAATTAGTCACCCTCCAGCGCAGCTGTGGAACTGATTTTCTCATGAGTTTCCACGTTACTAGTCGCTGGGAGTGTTCAACAAAAGGTTAACCATCCCACTACCAGGGGTATTGTGAAAGGAAGGGAAACCCAAGATGATCCCATGACTTCTTGCTGCTCTAAAATTTTGTTCTTCTAGGTCATTTGCTTTGTCTTTCTAGCATGTGTGCATGTAGGCCTGCCTGCCTTCTTTGCTTCCTCCCTGGAAAATCTTAGGAGAATCATAATATTGTAAACTTTTAAATTTTTTTCAGACTTACATTTTTAATTGAGGTATAATTTGCATACAATAAAATACACAAATCTTTGGTGTTCAGTTCTATGTGTTTTGACAACTGTATACATTTGTGTGACTATTTAGAACATTTCCATCATCCAGAAAATTCTCTCATGTCCCTTTCTAGTCAATCCTTCCACCCCTCCACCCCCCCCAGGAGGTAACTACTTTCTGGTTTCTATGCAGTAGATTAAGTTTATCTTTATACTGCATATAAATGGAATCGTGAAGTGTATATTGATTTTATTTTTTTAATTTTAATCCACAAAATGCTTCTGAGATTTATACAGTTGTTTTTATTGTTGAATAGTATTCCATTGTCTGGAATGGAATTTTCTTATTCATTCTCCTATCGGTGGATATTTGGGTTCTAATGAATAAGGCTGGTGTGTGTGTGTATTTTTTTTTTTTAATCTGTTTTTATTTTTGTTTGGTAAATATCTCGGAGTAAAATTTCTGGGTCATAGTAGATATATGGTTAACTCGATTAAACTGACAAACACTTGTACAATTACCTTTGTACCAGATCTTCCCCAATAATTAGTATTGTCAGTCTTTAATTTTAGCCTTTCGGTAGGTGTGAAGTGGTACCTATTGTGGTTTAAATTTGCATTTCCCTAATGACTATTGATGTTGAGTTCCTTTCCATGTGCTTTCTTAGCCATTTGTGTATCTTCTTTTACAAAACATCTGTTCAGATCTTTTGCCTATTTTAAAATTATATTGCCTTTCTATTGTTAATATATAGGAGTTCTTTACATATTCTAGATACAAATCGTTAGATATGTGAGCTGTAAATATTTAACAGTCTGTGGTTTGCTTATTAAGTTTGGTAGTGATATCTTTGAATGAGCAGAAAATTTTTATTTTCATGCAGTCCAGTTGACCAGTTTCTTGTCTTTCGTGGACAGACTTTTTATGTTCTGTCCAAGAATTTTTGCTCATCTAAGGTCATGAAGATTTTGTTGTTGTTTTTTCTAGAAGCTTTACAATTCCAGGTTTTACAGTTAGATCTATGCACCATCTCAAGTTAATTTGTGTGTATAGTGGGAGGAAAGGATAAAGATTCTTTTTATTTCTCCATACAGACATCCAGTTTTCCCAGCATTATTTATTGAAAAGGCTATTCTTTTCCTATTTGACTGATTTTGTTATTATTGACAAGTTTGTTGAGAATTAACTGAGTGTGCAGTCTCTCTGGGCTCTTGTTTTGATGCATTGATCAATTTGTCAATACTTATTCCAGTATCACAGTATCTTGATTATTATATATTTGTAATAAACCTTGAATTTTGGTAATATAATACCTCCACCTTTAGTTTTTTCTTTGTCAGAATTATTTTGGTAATTCTAAACATGTGCATTCCATGTATATTTTAGAATTGGCTTGCCAATTTCATTTTAAAAGCCTGCTAGGAGTTTGATTGGGATTGCATTGAATCTATAGATCAATTGAAGAGAATGAACATATAACTTTAAAATATTGAGTCTTTCAATCTATGAACATGGTACAGCTCTCCATTCATTTAGGTTGGCTTTAATTTCTCCCACAATGCTTTATAGTTTTTGTTATAGAGGTCTTGCACATCTTTTGTCAGATTTATTTCTAAGTATTTGATGTAGTTTTTGATGCTATTTTAAATAATATTGTTTTTACTTTCATTTTCAGTTGCTTGTCACAAGTATATGGAAATATATTGCTCTTTATAATTGACTTTGTATCTGCAGATTTGTTAAATTCACTTATTCTAGTAGTTTTAAAATAGAGCCCATAGAGTATTCTACGTACACAATCATGTCAGATATTCATATTTACAAATATACATATTTACATTTTCCTTTAAAAACTTTTTTGCCTTCTTTTTTCTTACTAAACAGTGTGGGACTTCTACTAAAATGTTCAACAGAAGTCATCAGAGCAGTTAGTTTTGCCTTGTTCCCGATCTTAGAGAAAAAGCGTTCAACGTTTCCCGTTAAGTACGATGTCAGCTCTGAGTTTTTCATAGCTGTCCTTCGTCAGGTTGAAGAAGCTGCCTTTCATCCCTAGTTTGTTGAGAATTTGTAACGTGAATGAACAACTGAATTTTGTCAGATCCTTTATGCATTTATTGAAATGATCATTGATTATCTCCTTTAGTCTGATCATTGGTTTTTATATCGTTCTTCTTTTCTAATACGTGTTTAAAGCGATACACTTTCCTCTAAGCACTGCTTTAGTTGCGTTCTACAAACTTTTTTTATTTTGGATTGTCATTATCACTCAGTTCGCAACTTTTTCTGCTTTCTCTCATGATTTGATTTTTGTCCCGTGGGTTATTTAGAGGTGGCTTCCTAGATAGTGAAATATTGGGGATTTTTCCGTTTTTGACACATGTGTTCTTTAATCATGATGAAAAGTTCCTTTTTATCTCTGGTCAGACTCCTCGGCCTGAAGTCTATCTGATCTGATGTTAATAAAACCATGCCAGCTTCCCCATGCAAACACTTTCTATGATTTATGTTTAAAGCGAGTTTCTTGTGAAAGCATATAGTTGTGTTGTCTTTTTAAAAAAAACCTTTCCTGACATTCTGTGCCTTTTCCAGAGCAGTTTGTCCATTTATATTTAATTGACTACTACTATAGTTGGGTTTAAGTCTGCCATGTAGATATTTATGTTCTTTTTGTCCTGTCAGTTTTCTGTTTGCTATACCTCCTTTCTGCCTTCTGTTGAGTGAGTCGTGCATTTTTACTATTTAGTTTTATTCCCTCTATTGATTTTTTATTTTTTTAAACTCTCAGTGGTGGTGGTGGTGAGTGTGGGTGTAAGTTTTGGTTTTCTTTCCTTTTCTAAAAAAAAGTGATGGCTTAGAGCTTTGTTGTTCAATATAAGAGTCACCAGCCATGTGTGGCTATTTAAATTTTAATTAATTAAAATATGAAAAAGTATGTCCCTGGCTACAGTATGGAGAATGAATTGAAAGGATTCAGGAGTAGAAACGGGAAGTAAATTAGGACATTGTCTTAGAAACACTGGAAAAATTTTGTGAGATCTTTTTAACAGAGTTTAAGAGAAATGGTGGGATTGAGAGATACTGGGGAGGGAAAATCAACCAGAGTGGCGAACAAATGGAATGTCCAATGAAGGGGACGGGGAAGGGAGGTCAAGTGACTCTTAAGATTTTGATCTTGGGCAAGCAAGTGAAGGGTGGTGCCATTATTTGAGGAAAGTGAGAGTTGAGTTTTAGAGACCTTGAGAGTCAGATGTTTGTAGGAATTTCCAGGTAGAGAGCTAAGCAGTAGGCAGTTGGCTCTGTGTGTCAAGAATGTTGGAGAGCTATGTAGAGCAGAGAATTTTCAGGTTTTTAATTTAAATATGGTTGAACTAAAAGGTATATAAAATCACCATGGTAGTATCATAGAGAAAAAAATATACAGGACTCCTGGGATCTCCAGCATTTTAGAGGAGGAGGAGAACCTATATAGAGCTTATAGATAATTGGAAGGAAAACTAGGAGAGAGTATGTCATTAAATACAAGGGAATAGAGAGTTATGAATGAATTGTTAAATAACAGTGAAAGATTTTCTAGACATGTGTTACATAAATAATATTTGATGAACTTGGCTTAGATCCACTTTTCCAAGGAGCAAGCAAAGTGCTTTGAAATTAGTCAATGCTTTTATCTTTTAAACTCCATTCATTCGTTGCCTTTATCTCTTAGTATTTTTTTTATCTTGCTGTGTACCAGGCACTCTCCTAGGGGTGGGAGATACGAGATGAATAAAAGTTATTTTCTGTTGTACTCTTTCTGTAAGAGAAAGACATGCAAACAAATAATTAGAATACAAAAGTATAAGGGTCTGTAAGTAAAACGAGGTTGTAGGAGGTGCTGCAGGAAGTTAGAAAGAGCATCGAGCTCTTCTGTGCCTTTTACAGGCTATTCTTTTTGCATGGATCACCTTTTCCTGCTTCTTCACCCATACAGCTTCAAAATTCAGCTCAAACATCATTCCAGGAACTTTCTTTTTGTTTTATTTAATTCTTAAGGAAAATGGTGACAGGTATTAGACAATGCATCTCGAAAGCAATCACTAAAAAAAGAGGAAGAGAGGGAAGGAAGGAGGAAAGGAGAATCAAAGTTGAAAAAAATAATATATACTCAACTATAAGAAATTCAAACAATACAGAAAACACAAGGAAGATTACCCAGGAACCCACGACCTAGAAATAATCATTATTAACATTATGTTAACATCATCCAGAAATGTCTTTATAGGTTTATACATATAAAAAGATAGACAGATAATTTCACATAATTAGGATCATACTATATATGCTATTTTAAATGGTAAGTGCTTAATTTCACTTTTAAAAGATTAGTATAAAAAAAGATAAACCTTACATAAAGGATTCTTTATAAGAGATAATAATTACTCGAAGATCCATCTAAAGTTAACAAAAAAAAATTGCATGAAACACTGATGCTTTGGTGATTTTATAAAGCTATAAGTTTCTGTGTTTTACTTTTTCACAGGTTAATATGGCTCTGCTGTGAGTGATGAAGAAATTAGCTCTTTCAATGTCTTTTTACCTTCCTCTCCTCAACCCCCCACTCCAACTGCTTCCTGGTTTTCAGCTGTAATTACGTCTTCACTGTTTATAACATTCATCTACCTTTCTTCTGTTCTCATCATCGTCTCTTACGCCATGGTCTCTGGCTTCTGCATTCTAGACTTCTTTATTTGTGTCCACCTCTTGGTTGGCTAGATTTCATCACGTAGTTTTCCTAAGAAGGACCCTGGTAGTCCCTGAAGTCTATACTGTCTGTCACCTTTATAAACTTGAGTGACAGCTTGGCTGGCCATAAACTTGTTGAGCCATGCTTTCTTTCCCCTGAATTTTGACATTTCTCTTCTGTCTCCTGGAATTGTGTTAAACCAGTCTGTTTTCTTTACTACTACTATTCCCCTCACACACACACACACACACCCCTTTTTGAATCAGAATGGCAGTTTTGAAAGAACACACAGGAGGTCCCAAGCATGGTGAACTGTTCCTGGGAAGGACCACCGCAGCTCTGATACTTTGATGTGAAGCAGAGTATGTGGGGGCATTAACCGTGCACCTTTGTTTTCCTTTCTAGAGATAATTGATGATCTTGCCAACCTGGTGGAGAACACAGATGAGAAACTTCGCACTGAAACCCGGCGTGTGACTATGGTGGACAGGAAGTCAACGTCTTGTGGTAAGAGAGCTATAGTCAAGGTTCTGCCGGCCTCATCGCCCGCGGTTCACTCTGCTTTGAGTTTCCCATGTTTGTCTCATTACTGCAGGGATTGGTTGCTCTTCTAAAAATAGGCAGACCCATTTGATGAAGCATTGAAATTGCTAAAAGATACCCATGTCTTGAAATGAATTGTTATGCTTTCAGGGGAAGTATAATGTATTATTATTATTATTATTTAATTTAAAATAAGAAACCTTTCTGTATGCTTATAGAGAATAATAGTTTGGGAAATGACATGACATTATGCAGATTGGTGGTGGTACATCTGGGTTGTAAAGGCCACTTCGCTTACTGTTGTGCTGTCTTTTAATGACAAGCTTAGTTGTTGAAGCTTAAACTCCAGAGCAGTTAAGAGCCCAGGTTCTGAATTCTGAGGGAGTTCAAATCCTACATTTGGTGATGTTACCTTTGGCAGTCACTTTACTCTGTAATACCTGGTACATCAAATGGGGAGTCACATGCCAAGAATCACCTGGAGTGATTCTTAAAATGCTGGTTCCCAGAGGTTCTGATTGAGTAGGATTGGGCTGGCGTTCAAGACTGTTCCTTGTTTAACAAGTACGCCAAACAGTTCTGGTGTAGGTACTCGCTGTTCTGCAGGAGCTCTGAGGCAGATTTTTGTGAGGTTTAAATTACATATTGCCTGTGCCCAGTGCCTTTCCAAGGTAAGTGATGGTAAGTGGTGGGGATGGTAGTAACAATCATGGTGGCTGTTATGGTGGTTCATCTCACAAAGCTGCCCCACGTTTATAAAGCTAATACTTTTGTTACAAATGGAAATGCAATAACAACAACAATGCACACACACACACACACACAAACTAGCGATCGGAGCCCATGCTTTGCCTAACTTGTACCCCTTTCAGTATGAAAACTACTCGTATAATGGATTCCCTCTGATCTGTATAGTTCTAGAACAAGGACCTCTGTGCGAGGGTCACCTGAGACGTACAGCTTGAGAAGCATCACCTCCCTGCCTGCCTGTGTTTAAATAGAAGTCTAGGACAACACAGGGAGAGAGAACTGGGCAGATAGGGACCCCAGAACCCTGGAGGAAGTGGAGCTCTGAAGGGCCTGCTGCTTCCCTTTTATCACCTGCTCTGCTGTCCCAGTTTTCACCCGTCAGATACCAACCCGCTCTGTACTGTCTGCTCCTGCAGGCGTGTGCTTCCTTCTTCCTGCCAGAAGCAGAGACTCCTTGATTTTGCTTTCCCAACCTTCTCACATCACTTCTGTCCACAGGGTCGTTGTTCTTTGCACCAGGTCCTAAAACTTGGGAGACAGAGAGATATGGGTTCACTGCCACCTCCCTTTCGTATTATCTTTGATTTCAATATAAACTTACCCTTGCTGAACCTTAGTTTCCTCAGCTGTAAAAAAGTGGACAACCTAGTTATCAAAATTAAATTGTAGAAAGCATGTACAGTGTCTAATGCTGGCCATCTTTCCTGAATTTCCATATTTCTGTGGGGAGGCCCTAGAGTGTAATGGATCGTAGTCTCTAGAATGGCATCCAATCTTCACCACTCACCAGCTGTGTGACCTTGGCAAAGCCCAAACTTCCCTTTGCCTCAGTTTTCTCATCTTTGAAATGGCAACAAGAGGGTTGTTGTAAGGAATAAATAAATTAATATAGATAAAGATACAGTTATGGATGACATTTATATAGGTAATATAGGTGCAGATATAGAGATTAGATACATAGCACTTAGAAGAGTATTTGGCATATAGTAAGCAGTGGGCAAATATTAGTCATTATCACTATATGTCCAAAGTAGGAAGAGTCTTCCCAATTCAGTGACAACCTTCCTGTGCTCATGTGCTAAGTGATCATGTTGATATTAATTTGGAATGAACATGTTCGTAGACATGTTGGTCAGTTTTTGTATTTGCAATGTAGTGGCCCTCAGCACGTCATTCATGAAGTCATAATGGACAATGTTGCCAGTTTTTTACTTTATGGCATTACCTAGTGTTGGTATTTATACCCAGAAAGTTCCATAAAACCTTCTGAACTGAACTCTTAAGTGTTTTATTGTTTTAAAATAGAAGAAATTTAGAGGCTCTCAGATTACTGAAATGCATGTTTTTAAACCTTGGTATCTTAAAATGTTAACTGTCAACTTATCTCATGCCTTACTTATATTTAGTTATATATTAGTTATAAGTATATATATATACATATACATATACATATATAATCTATAACAGAATTACATATAGTGACTCAGAAGGGAGAAGTGCAACAGTTTAACAGTGTTAGATACAGAAAGAAGAAATTTCTTTATTCTTTCAATGGAAATACTTTAGAGAGATTTGTTTCTCTGATCCCTTCAGTTTTTTCCTAATATTTACTTAGCAGTTCTATCAGTATCATGGATCAACACCCAAATAACTATGCTTACACCATTTCTGCTGCCGGATACCTTTAAAGGAAAATGTATTGCATTTGTGTTTTGAAAGGGAAATTTGTAATCATGTATGTTTGTTGACAAGCAGTGCTAGTTTTCCCTTATTGATGAAGGTTGAGGCTGTGGCCTCCAAAGCTCTAGGGAGGTCAGAATTATGTTTATGACACCCAGCAATTAACTTCTAAGATGTTCGTTCATCACTATTAAGCCTTTGAACACAAGGCATATTGTGGGATTTACTGAGTAGGCCTGGCAGCCCTTGGCAAAATTAGTCAGACCTTTTATTTTAAAAATTGCTTTATTGTGGTAAAATGTACACACCATAAAATTTCCCATTGTAATTATTTTTAAGTGCTCAACTCAGTGGCACTGAGCACATTTACATTGTGGTGCCACCATCACCACCATCCATCTTCAGAACATTTTCATTGATCCCAAACTAAAACTGTTCCCATTAAACACTTATTCCCCACCCTCCTCCCCTAGCCCCTGTCAATCACCATTGTACTTTCTGTCTCTATAAATTTGACTGCTCTAGGCACCTCATATACGTGGAATTATACAGTATTCATCCTTTTGTATTTGGCTTATTTCACTTAGCATAATGTCTTCAATATGCCTCTGTGTTGGAGCATGTGTCAGAATTACCTTCCTTTTTTAAGGCTGAGTAATATTCCATTGTATGTATACACCATATTTGGTTTGTCCATTTCTGTCAGTGGACTCTTACGTTGTTTCCATCCTTTGACTATTGTGAATCATGTTACTATGAACATGAGTATACAAGTATTGTTTCAAGTCCCTGCGTTTCTGTGTATATGCCCAGAAGTGGGGTTGCTGTATGAAATGGTGTTTTGTTTTTTTTGAGGAACCACCCTACTAACCTGACCTTTTGTTTTGCTTCCAGCCTTTAAACTCTTAGGTACTTTCTAGTAGTTTCTTTTTTTATCTGATAGAGCGCTTTTGCTGGCAAGAGTCAGGGATTTCCACAGCCTGAGAGGGGCAGGCAAGCAGGGAGAAAGTTAAGGCTCTGGGCCCACTACAATTGGGAAATGTAATAGGAGACCCCTCCTATTTTATTATTATTATTATTATTATTATTATTATTATTATTAAATTGGGGTCCCAAAGCTATACCCTTAGGATAAAAATGGACCAGAAGTAAGCTTGCCTTTGAGAATTATGGAGAAGACAGGCTTGGCACCGAACAGAATAGTGGCAGAAAAACAAAAGAAAAAAAATTCCAGTTCCTGACAAGTTGTGGTCACAGAAGGGCCCTTGTGTGGATTTGCAACCTGAGTATCCATACTCAGGATGGGCCAGGAAACCTCATACCTGAATTTGGTTTGAAGCACACTTACCTGTGATAGCTCCAGGTGCCTGGCAAAAACAATGAAACGCCTCTCTGGAGAAGGGCCTATTTATCCTATGTCTCTAGGAATCAACCCAAACTAAATCTTTCAGGGCAATGACCAGCACACAGTCAAAGATAACCTAGGATACATGGAAACAGCACAACATGAACCAGGGCCAGCAACAGACCACAGAAACCAATCTGCACAGACTTGCAGTATTAGAATTATCAGACATGAATGATAAAATCAGTTATTGTTGTATTTAAAGAAAGAAATGACAAGCTTGAAAGTATCTTCAGAGAATAGGAGACTATAAAGAGTAACATAGAAAATTTGGAAAGGAATCAAGTAGAACTTCTAGAAATAAAAAAAATAACAGAAATTCAAAACTCAGTAGACGTATTTGATACCAGCAAAAGAGAATCAACTAGAGAGACAGATCAGAAAAAAAAACAAAAAACCATACCATATTCCCTTTCCATAAATGCTAGCATTCACAAGAGGATATCCAAATGCCATGGAGTTTAAACTATGATCTCAATAAGAAAGGCATTTGAGGGACAGGGGCTTGGTCTAAGAGCCTCAAGAAGTATCGTGTTTCCCCAAAAATAAGACCTCGCAGGGCAATCAGTTCTAATGCATCTTTTGGAGCAAAAATTAATGTAAGAACCGGTACTTATATTATATTATATTACATTACATTATATAACATCCGGTCTTATAGTAAAGTAAGACCGAGTCTTATATTAATTTTTGCTTCAAAAGATGCATTAGAGCTGATTGTCCATCGAGGTCTTATTTTTGGGAAAACACAGTAGCAAAGAGTTAATCACCTGCTTTCCCAAATGCAAGGCCAGGTTGATCATTTTATATGTATACACATACATATACATACATGAAACTGCAAGCAAGGTATGTTTTAACTATTTGGGGGATGGGAATTAAGCAGCTCACTCCAGTGTAACTCGGTGGCTGTTCACATGGCACTCTATTACCGTTTAAGTAAGAGCCCTTGAGTAAGCTGAGGATTGCGGCCAGCACCTCATCATTTTCCTTAGGGGAGCGCAAAAATAGGTTGTGAACCGTGAAATGGGCTTTTGTTTCCCTGTCCTCAGCATATCTTCCTTGCTGATCTGATCTATCAGTCATAGATGCTTTCGCAGTGGGGACATTTCTAGTTATAAGTACAGACTGGACTGCAAGGGGGCCACACAGAAGGGCCTGGTGATGAATTTGTTTGTTCAGTTGTTAACAAAGGATTCAAGCACCTCTTTGTGAACCTTTCACTCGGGAGCCCAGGCTTTAAAATTTTTACTGAGATCTTCACATGGTTTTCCTCCCTTTTCTCCGCCCACCCCCACCTCAGTAATAGCATCGCGTAGAAAACAGTCTTGTTTTCTTCCAGTTTCTAAATGCAAATTAGGTAGATATTTTCTGTTGGGGCCTATATGTATTTTCAGATATGTTACTTGTATTAAGGACATCACATAAGAGCAGGATCTTTGTAATTGCAGTTTAAATATTCAGTGTGCCTAGTTCTCATTAGAATTCAAAATAGAGCCTCGTCTGGGTCTGATGGACGGAGCCAATTGTGAAAGGCCAGACTAAGAATTCTGAATGACTCGGGTTGAGGGACAGTGTTGCTTCTCAGCATATTGACTATTCCATAATGTTGTCTAAGCACATTTATTGTGATTTTTAGCAAGGTTTCAGTGATGTGGTTAGAAATCAGCCCAAGTGACATTGCATTAACACTTTCTCAACCTGGAACCACTGGATTTGCCTTCAGCTCATCGGAAAGTGGTCGTCTGAGAGAGAAGGAGCAGCTCAGTGGTTAAGAGTACAGGACAGCATGGGCGTGGACTCAGACTGACCTGGGTCACAGTTGGAGCTCTGCCACTACAACCTGGCTTGAGCCACCTGCCCTCTCTAAGTCTCAGCTCCATTCTCTATACAATGAGGGGGACAATTACTAGTACCCGCGGTTATTCTGCAAACTAATGAGAACAAGTTGGGTGGCACAGTGACTGGTTCTAGAGGGTCCCCAATAAAGGCCAGGCTATTTGAAAATGTGGATTTAAATTGGTTGCTGAGAGCTGCCTCAATAGATAAGACTCAGAGGCTCTTAGCTGTTTGAAGCCAGACTTGAAGAGCCTTTAAGGAGAATGGTGGTGACCTGAGTAAGTTGTGCAGGGATATTCTGGAGCTAGGAAGTTAGCACCTTCATTGATGAAAACTGGAGTTGAAGTTCAAAAAAATTACTCGAAATTTAGAATTGGCAGCTAAAGCCTGTCACCCGTAGTGAAATTAGTGAGTGCCACGTCCAGTGCATGCCTGGATGGTGGTGGCGGTGCCTTCCTTGGCATAGCACTTACATTTGCTCTTTTGAACCTAATACAACCTAGGTAAGTAGCTGAGTTCTGAGTTGTCTGGTTTACTTAACTGACCTTAGAGACAGTTTAATTGTCTCTAAGGAATTGTTTTTAAAACCCTACCACAAACACAAACAATTAACCTGGAGCAAAAGGATAACCATGCGGGATCTTTTATTTATCTTCTGTTTATCAAGAATATTCTTCCTGGCTATTGTTTCCTTACTTTTCTTCTTTTCCCTTACCCCCCTTTGTTGAGATAATCTAGTTCAGTTCCTCAGCTTCCTTTTTCTTTACATACATATATGTCTGTCTCTACATTGTCGTGTCATCTTTAATTCAGTCTCTGTGGAGAAATGCCCAGTCTTCTGCTAGTGCATGTCTGCCTTCAAAGCCATTTCATCCTCAGCTTCGCGATGCCTCGTCCATTCATTCATTCCTTTCTTCTTGCAGGCCAGCGTAGTTACTGGGCATCATCTGTGTGGCAGGTATTGGAGCTGAAAGCTACATAAGGCACAGTTCCTGCCCTTGGGGAACTTAGAGCCTAGGAGAGGGACACATGGCACAAATCACTAATGACTGCAGGTGGCACAGGAGGAAAAGGATCCAAGTCAGTCGAGGGGGGTCACAGGTTTCAAGAGGACACGACACTAGAGCGGTGGTCTGAAGAAATCAGGAGAAGTTAAAGCGCAAAACCCAAATAAGCAGGAAGTGTATGCTATGATCCCATTGAAGAGAGGCAGGGAGGGAAGAAAGGAAGGATAGAGAGAAAGGAGAGACGATACAAAGGTCCAATAACTGCCATATAGAAGTGTTTGTCAGAGCACGAGGAGCAGCTGTCGTTGACATTGGTTACTTCAGAGTACTGTGAGGAGGCCAGGTTTGGAGCTGGGTCACGGGAGATTACCAATGTTTTCTTCATGTAGCTTTAGAAATGTTTACTGTAAGCCTGTATTACTTCTGTAATTTAAAAATTAATTACAATGTTAAGAAAAAAAATACCTCTACTCAATATTTTGGTACTTCCAGTCATTTCTTTCCCTACAATTAGTATTTTTACTGCAGTATGATACTATCATATTTTTAAACCCTTCTATTTTTTAAAAACATTTTATTGTAAACCGATTTTCCTTTTAGTACCATTGGTGTCTTTCTGTCAAGTGGCTGTACTATCATTTACTTCAGTACTGCTGTTTGGGGCTGTTAGACTATTTCCACATTTTTCTGTGGAAATAATGCTGTATTGCATTCATAAAGCTTTTTTCCATATTTAGGATGTTTGTCTCTCAGGTATGGTATGAGTGAGGATGCTTCTGGGGCCAGAATCAGACGGGCTCTGGGTGTCTTATGACGGGCCGTGATTGGAAGGTTGTTTGAGGTCCGGAGAAGGGACAGGAAGTGGGAGGGCCAGGGGTCAGAGCAGCCGTGCCTGGGCAGGGAGAGTGAGGTCAGGAGGCTGAAGCCAGAGGTGCTGAGTGAGGCCATTGCCTCTGACCATACATCTCTGCCTCTCCTGGTCAGAGGAGGAATCTGACTGCATTGGCGGCCCAGGTGGGAAGCAACACACTACGTCCTGCCATCATTTCATGTGGTAGGAGTTCTATCAAAATGAAAATGAGGGTTCGCTAGCTCTGAACAGCCAGGGAAAAAACAAAACAAAACAGGTGTATTTCCCGAGTAGATTTATTTAGACCCAGAGCATGAGCAGGGTGAAGCCTTTTGATATATATTACCAAATTACTCTCCAGTAATGTATCAGAGACCATCCCCCATCAGAACTCAGTCGTGACAGGTTCTTGCTAAAATGCAGTGCCTCCCTCACTCTTACCCTCCTTGAATAGCTTCTGGTATTCAAGATGGTTCTTTATGTCAGGAATGGCTCTTCTTTCTTGATTTCTGTGAGATCGTATCACCCCAAGATTTATCCTACCACTCCCGTTGCTGACTCCTTGCCCTTCTTTGTTCTGTGATTTGTTGAATGCCACTGTATGTCAGGCACTGAGGATCGAATGTCAGAGAAGACCTGACGCCTGGCCTCACGGGGCACCAGCGTAACAGGAAAGCAGCAAACACAGGGGAAAGGCTCTCCCCGATGTGGACAGGGCCCTGTGGAAGCCACTAGAGCTCATTGTCGAAAGCTGAATAGAAGTGTAACCATGGCAGGTGGGAGAAAATAGCATTTCAGGCAGTAGGAAACACAGGTTGGAAGGAAGCACTAAAGCAGGTAGCAATACTCGGTTTCTCAAACAGTAGGACTGGCCGGCTGGGATCAAGGTGCCTGCGGAGAGCCATGGAAAATGAAGCTAGCCGGGTAGGCTGGATCAAGTCAGTGCAGAGCCTTGGGTGCTAATCAGTCTCCCTTTGTCTCTTTCATTATTTTTTCTTCCCTCTTCTATTGCGGATAATACTTAGGGCTCCATCCTCTGTTCTTTTTTTCTTGATACTTTTCCTTTAAGCTACTTCATTCACTCTCCTGAATGGCTTCATGGGCAACTAAAAGCACTGCATCTCAGACCTGAACTTCACCTGAATCTCCAGGTCTGTGTCTTCATCTGCTGCCAGTCACTTTCTCTTGACTGTCCCCAGCACCCTCTCAATCTGTACACGTTCTTTGTAGGCTCCTTATCTTTACCCCCCAAAATGCTTCCTCTTCCTTGCTTCCTATTTTTTCAGGCTGAACCCTTGTTTCATCCCTTCGAGTGCTTTCAGAGGCCAGACAGGAAACCTTCATGAATGAACTGAGCCGCTGTGATTGTCTCCAGTGGCAAACTAGAGAATAAACAGCAGATTTCTGCCAGTGAGAATGCAACCTAGAATTGCCAGATCATCTGTTTGTTTATTTTTTTAAGAGAAGCCTGAAATCTGGATCTTTAAATACAATCTCCCAATGTTTTCAGCATTGACAATAAATTAACATTTAAAAAAATTCTGTGTGGGCCAAATAACACATGTCGCAACGTACTACATCGGGACCTCTCTTTCATATCTATCTAGTCAGCCCCTAGGCCTGTCTGAGAATAACTCTGAAATCGCTCTCTTCCCTCTTCGTCACTTTCTGTTCCTACCACTTTATTTCTGGGTCTGGTCGCATTTACGTAGCCATTAAAAATCATAATGAAGAAGCCTGTATATTGGTACAGAAAAAGGTGCATGATTGTAACCTTGATCATATTTATATAAACTGTGTCCCCGTCTTACAGATTAGGTGTCTGAATGTAGCAAATATCTACCCAGCTATCAGGAGTACAAAAATAAATAAAATGAGTCCCTCTCCTTAAGGTGCTCTTAGTTTTTAAACATGCCCTTTTCAATTGATTTTAAACTATTTCCCCTCCTACACATATCCGCTGTATTTTAGAAAAATGACTTTTCTCCATCATGAAGTCAATAGGTACCAAGCAGTGAAGCTATATAGATTAAAACTCTTAGGAGACCTGCTTCTGAAATCCAAGAGAATGCTGCGGCACTCTGCTGAATATTGGAATTGCTCACTATTCATTTCAGGAGCTAAAGTGGACAGCTCGCAGACCTCTCCTTCCCTTGGCACCCTGAAACGCTCCCCGCCTCCTGGGTCCTGAGATTGCTCATGAAGTTTGTATAACAAACACACATGAGAAGTGTTTGTGGTCAGATATCTTTTATAAGTGACCACATCACTCAGGTCTGCTTTGATTTTGAGTTCTCACTGTGGAAAAAGCCCATTTTTCTGCTAACGGCATTCATTTAGGGTGCAGGAACAGGAGCAGTAAGTTCAAATGTTGATGCTTCGGCTTAATCCAGGCAAAATGAAGCTTTTGAGAGAAGCACAAAATTGGAAAACCTTTATTTAATGGAAGGTGATTGATAGGGGCTGACAGCCTCAGCGCTATCACCATGACCACCTCAGAGGCCTCCACGCTTTTGTAATCTGTTACGAGGCAGTGACTTTTGCTATCATCAAGGGGTCAGAAATGATCACAAGGTAGAATCATTTTGTGATTATTGTTTTGCTTGGTGTGGTTTGGGAAGATAAGATGTGATTTCCAAGAGCAGCTTCTGTTGTTATGGAATAATAATTACCCTGTGCGGGCCTCGGTTGATGTTACTGCTGATGTACGTGTTTGTGCGTGTTTTCTGGTAATGTTTGTTCACCAATAAATTCATCTGCTTTTACTCGGCCCTATGGGACCAGCAAGTATTGGCTGCATTTAGAAGGGCCATCAGCTGACCTGGAGCAGAGTGTGTTTTGCATGCTCCAACCATACTTTACCTCTGATACTTGCCTATTACTTATGGGGGAAGAGCACCCCATCACCACACAAGATATTAGGTTGGTGCAAAAGTAATTGCGGTTTTTGCAATTATTTTTAACCTTTTAAACCACAATTACTTTTGCACCAACCTAATATTTTGCTAACCCAACCTAATCCTTCAGGAGCTCACCATTATTATACTCAAGTGCTTCTCATTCATATATTGATTTTATTTTATATTTGTAAATTGAAATGAAGAATTGGATTCTAGTTGTGACTGAAATTATGCAAGCTAGGTAAGCCTGGGAGGGAAGTCACTTGGTATCTTTTTACATGTAAAATAAATACCTTAGGCTGGATGGTCTTTGAGACTGCATCCAATTCTCTCATCCTCTTTGCATACCCCTTGAAGAGAATTAGCCACTTCCCTCCACCCTACACACACGCAGCCATAAATCAGATCTGAGCCGGTGTCTAGGCCAGGTCTTTGTCAATCTTCTTTAACAAGGGCGGCCAGCACCAAGTGAGATACTTACAGAGGTAAATCATACCTAACCAGAGACTTTTACCTTAAGTGTTAAATATTGCCATGTTGGTTGAAAAAAAAATTTTAACAGACATATGTAATTTTTCTCATCATAACAAAATAAGAAAGATAGAAAGGGAAATGTTTTAATGGAAGATATGGAGAAGATTTGGTGGGTTTTAGTATGTGTTTGGATAGCAAAATAAAGGAATGGGATTATTGAGAATAACGCTTGAATTCTGTGTTCAAAAGTAGTTGGTAGAGAGATTCCTTATGCTTTTCTCTCAAGTTGGCATTATAGTTCTGGAGCTATTTTTAGTTACATTTTTTTAAAAGTGAACAAGTAGGTATTTTTTAATTTTTGAGAAAATGTCCTAAAATTTAAGTTTCAGTAGAGACTTTCATGTTTCTCCCTCCTTAAAAATTGTGACTATAAAATGGACATGTAGCTGGTTTTAGGGTTATTAAAGTCACAATTATTCACAAGTGGATTATCTCCTTGTGTATTATCACAATGAAAATTTTAATGTCACATTGCCTCCTTGACTTTTTAGTGTTTAAGAGACCCTCCAGCCCCAGCCCGTTTGTGTGCGCTCAGAGAATGTGATTGTTTTTTTACTGTTAGTTGTGATATCCAACATCGCCTACAAGAAATAATAACCACTGGTAAATTGAGTCAAATAGAAACAGGCACAATGAAAGAAGGAGTCGTAACGTTTTGAGAAATTATGGTAATTAATACCTGGCTATATAATTTCTAACTACAGATACAAAGCCTCTCTGGCAGCCACTGTTTTTGTTCTGTCCATGAGTAAACCCTACTCTACTACCGTTCCCCACGCAGCATGCTTTGTAGCGGTGCCCATGTAAAAAGTGGCTCAATTGCAAAGCGGTGCTGACAGTCCAGAGAATCTGCCCTTGTAACTTTCTATTGGTCCTCACGACACAGAGGCCCACATCGAACTGCACGTTTGAGTGAAGTAGAAGGGGTTGGGTAGTTTATGGGAATTTGTGGTGTTCGGAAAAAAGATCATTCATTCTCCTTTACCAAACCCCTCAGAAATGCAACATTACAAGTCCTGGTATTAACTTTCAAATAACTCGACTGTAGGTGTTACTACATTAATGAAAGTTTTTGTCAGCTCTAGGGATCCATTAATTGGCTCTAACAGAATATCACCGGTGGCTCGGTATCTGTATTTTGGCTCACCATTCCTGTCTGTTTCAGAACCAGGCAATAATGACAAATTTCAGTCATTGAACCAGCGTTAAATTCCTTAGAATAATGGGTTTGGGGCTCATTTTACATCACTGTTGTGTTTTCTCTGTCCATCAGTGTGAACGCTGAGGTCAATTTCTCCGGATTAGCAGCAGAACGGTCTCTGTATTAGACTGGGTAGCAGTGGTCTGTGACACAGGCCTCCTGCCATGGCAGCCCCTCGGTTCTGTCCTTGTATCTCACGTGTAACCACTGAGAGCTGGCCACAGGTCGGGCATGTACCTCAGTAGCCTTGGGAAAATAGGTGTCTTCCACATTTGACTGGTGCTTATAGGAGCCCTTCTCCTTCTTTTGGCCCTTAGAGGAGTGATTCCTTTCAAAATGACTCTTGGATTTCTAAAAAGTCTTATTTTTAAAACATGTCTTATAGAAATGGATCTAAGGTTTTCCTCATGGTGTTGGCGTTTGTCTGGTATAACCTCTTACTTATAAACTCACAGAGCTATGGAAATAAAACTGAATATGGTCACTTTTAAAAATGAATAAATACGAGGTTGGACAATTAAGTTTGCAAACTCATCCTACATACCTCATTGCTGAATATCACTACGCTCACCTTCGAAGTACTCCCCTTGGGAAGCTATGCACCAATGCCAGGGCCTAGACCATCCTTCAAAGCAATTTTGGAACTCTTTTTCTGGAATGGCCATCAGAGCTGTCATTGTATTACCCTTGATGTCCTGAATGTCATCAAAATATCTTCCTTTCAATATTTCCTTTATCTTCGGGTAAAGAAAGAAGTCATTGGGGGCCAGATCTGGTGAGTAGGGAGGGTGTTCCAATACAGTTATTTGTTTACTGGCTAAAAACTCCCTCGCAGACTGTGCCGTGTGAGCTGGTGCATTGTCGTGATGCAAGAGCCATGAAATGTTGGCAAAAAGTTCAGGTCGTCTAACTTTTTCACGCAGCTTTTCAGCACTTCCAAACCATAAACTTTGTTAAGTGTTTATCCAGTTGGTTCGAATGCATAATGAATAATCCCTCTGATATCAAAAAAGTTTAACATCATTGTTGCAACAAGTTCACAAACTTAATTGTCAGATCATATGTGGTCATGGTGGTAGCACAAAATGTGAATGTACTTAATGCCACTGAACTCCACACTCAAAAATGGTTAATGGTTATGTTATGTGTATTTTGCCACAATACATTTTTTCTAATTAAAAAATGAATGAATACTCAGGGCTCCCCATTCCTTGAAATTGCAGCAAAGTTAGAACAATACAATTTCTAAAATTCCTTGTGCCACACTGTTCCATACAACCATTTTTTATGTGATGCGGTAACAGAATCTTAATAATATCTACATACATAGATTTTCCAAACAAAATAGAAATAGGAACAAAAATGGCTTTAAAAGCTAGAGTATATGTCAAAAATAAATATAAGTGAATTAAGCATTATTGTTGCTCTATCTTATTTTCGCCATTCCTATTTTATTAGTAAAGCATAGTTAACTGAGCACTGATATAGTCATGCAGTCAAAATATTGGGAATTTGTTTTTGAAACCTAGAAGGAAAGTTTTGTGCCTGAAATGTGTGATTTGTAGAGAGAGATTTCACTATTCCTATTATCAGTCCTCTGAGATTATACTTTTGACATTGATATAATTTCAAAAACATCTACTCTTTTTAGCATATTCGTTATATCCTTAATAATAAGAGAGGCCTTCTAGTCCATTTTGCTGCTCTGACTTCCGTTTGTTCATAGATAACGAAGTCTCAAAGAGGTAGAAGACGTGCCTTTTCGTTTTACTCAGGCAACAGGCAAATCTTATTTGCCACTGAATTTGTTTTATACTTTGTTGCTTAGAAAGGTTAAATTTCCAGTCCTTCAAAACAATAGCTATTTTTTATGACTCAAATTTGCATCTCTTTTGTTTTTTTCAACTCTGCTTCTCTTTCTCTTTTTAAAAGTATATTTTGGACCTGCTTTCTGTGGGTTTTCTCCTTACATAAGTGTTTCTTAAGTTGCATCGTATATTTTTGGTGGCGTGTGATGGCTCCAATCAATTTAATAGTCATAATGTGATTAAGGTTAAATATTCCTCCATCCATACACACACACACACACACACACACACACACACACACACACCTTTATTTCCAATTGCATAAGTAAATTCTAAACATTGGGCAAATTTTTCAGGGGGAAAAAAAAGCCCTTTAGTATGTAAATACTAAATAAACATGTTTCTAACTACTTTGCAGAGTGGGTGGAGACTATGATTGAGACCTAATTTCATGTATAAAGGGAGGGGAAAAAGGAGAACCCACTGGAAGGAGTTTCTTGTCCTATGACTGCGTCTTTTACCCTTACCAAGCTGAACGTAACATAACTTGTTTTTGGCAAATCAGAAGATATAGCTATTTAAAGGCATAGATGGGTTCTTTGGGAAAAGAGAAATAAAAGTACTACAGATTATACCAATAGAGTATACCCAGTGAACAGAGTGAACCCAGTTTTATTATCTAAATTTTTCTGTCCAAGGTGACATACAAACTGTGTTTGTCTACACCACTATTTCAAATAAGCCCAATCAAGTGTCTCTGGCATTGTGGAATGCCTGGAAAGCTGTTCAGATTGCAGGTGACGAAAGGTAATAAGGAGCCCTTTGGGGAATTTCTGGTTAGGGATGTGAGGCTCTCTATGCAACCTTTCCTCTCGGGGCTGATGTGTTTATTTTGAGGGTAGTAACTCCCACAGACAGGACTATCTCTTTCCCTCCATGTTATTGTTGAAAGTCAGGCTCACGCTCCTTTGCTCCAGTGAGAAGGTGCTGTCAATAACCCTAAGTGGGGTTCTCTGAGCAAACAGCCCTGTAGCGCTAGCAGCCCCAAAGGGCTCACGTTCGTGGGCTGTGCGCTCTGACATCAGCCAATCACTTGGAGCCTTTACACAGCCATCTTGACATTGCATCTCTGGCTCTGGGGTGCTGGGCTGCCCCTCTTGCCTTTTTTCTTTCTTCTCTTTTCTAGTCTTCTTCTTTTTGTTCCTTCATTCTTCTTTCATGTTTTCTCTTAGTTCCAGTCTTTCTCTCTCCACAGCTCCTCTCTATTCATCATCTCTAAGGTGAGAATATACCTTTTAAAGGCCTCTCTCCTCAGCTTCATTCCCACCTTCTCAGTCAGCATCGATGAAACCTTGCCATCCCCTGGTTTCGTTTGTCTGTCCCAGCCAGTCATTTTCTCCCCTTGATGTGTCACAGAACGTGGATCCATCTGGAAGTGTGTTACAGAACATAGCGGAATATAGGAGGAGTTCAAGAACTGCATTTAAAAAAATGTTATTGAATAATGTGTTTATGATATACTCTCCAACTTGCTTTTTTTTAAAAAGATTTTGTTGAGGAAGGGGGGCAGGCCTTTATTGGGGAACAGTGTGTGCTTCCAGGACTTTTTTTTTCCAGGTCAAATTGTTGTCCTTTCAATCTTCGTTGTGGAGGGTGCCGTTCAGCTTTAAGTTGTCCTTTCAGTCTTAGTTGTGGAGGGCGCAGCTCAGCTCCAGGTCCAGTTGCCGTTGCTAGTTGTAGGTGGCGCAGCCCTCCATCCCTTGCGGGACTCGAGGAATTGAACCGGCAACCTTGTGGTTGAGAGCCTGTGCTCCAACCAACTGAGCCATCCGGGAGCTCAGCAGCAGCTCAGCTCAAGGTGCCGTGTTCAATCTTAGTTGCAGGGGGCGGAGCCCACCATCCCTTGCAGGATTCAAGGAGTTGAACCGGCAACCTTGTGGTTGAGAGCCCACTGGCCCATGTGGGAATCGAACAGGCAGCCTTCGGAGTTAGGAGCATGGAGCTCTAACCGCCTGAGCCACCGGGCCGGCCCCTCCAACTTGCTTTTTAAAAATATCTTTTGTATCTGCTTTCTTGCCATTTCCACTGTGTTGAAGGCAGTGAATTAGCACCTGAGTGAGGTAGCATGGCTGCATTTTGCAAAACTGAAGACTGAAGCAGCCTTCTCCCAACTTGGTTTCATCTTCTCACTGAAAGGTATTTTTGTTGTTTGTCGTCTTCGCAGTATGCAAACCATTTTTGCATCACTCACACTTTACGTAGCAGGGTCTGTCATGCATTTAGCTACTTACCCAGCTTGGAAATTGGTAGAATATCCTCTTTTATGTAGGACTTCACATTAGGGTATATTTACCATCTTCTAAAGATGTATGACTTTAGGATAAAACAAAGTCAGATTATACTTTTGCAATCATAACGGATCACAATGGATGAGGCACTCTGCCCTTAGCTCTTTCTGTAATGAGGACTTCTAGAGGTTTTTAAAACAATTTTTTTTTATCCTCAGGGAGGCTCTATTCATCAGGGGTCTGTCAGAAAAAAGAGTGACAGTAGTGGGTATTCTATTGAGGAGACTTAATACACAGAACTTGTTACAATACTATTGGAATGACCGAGAGAATAAAAGGGGAGAATGAAGTAATCCGGAGATTAGGAACTGTGTGCAGCAGCCACCACCCGGATCCCAGGAGGAGAAGGGTGCAGCGTGGTGTTTCGGAGCCCAGGAGTATACTCGCTGCTGCACTGCTAGAATTACTCCTCAGCCAGGGCTGGAACCGCCTGGGAGGGGGCTTCTGGGGTGGTGCTGGGACCATGAGGAGATGCCACCCGACCAGAGGAGGGCCTGCCTTGCTGGTTCTAGGACTGCTAAAGAGAGGCACCTGTGGCTGCAGCTGGGCTCACCCAGGCAACACAGACACTTGCAAAGCTACTGCTAGAAGTAGGGGAGGAAAGAGAAGAAGAGCTTCATCCCGCTTCTCGCTTTCTGAACTCTTACCGGTACCTTACAGAAGCAGAACATAACAGGAAGTTGGCTGGCCAGGGAGCCTAGGAAGAAAACTAGCTGGCAGACTCCAAGCCCCAGCATGACAGAGCAGAGTAGAGAAGGGCAGGTATGCAGCTGGGAGACAGGAGGTAATACCTGGCACGTAGGCTCTTCTCATTGGGACCATTGATGTATTCTGTATACATTTCACTGGAAATTATCTGCGGTGTCTTCCCAGCCTTGGATGTTTCTTTCAGAATTAGTAAGTTCTTCAGGGACCCGTTGAACTGGAAAAGGTTTCTGTGTATTCTAAAGGACTGTTCAATTAGAGCCTTCTCAGAGCCAGGCCAGGCAATATGAATTTCAGAACACCCCTAAATATATAGATTGTCATTAACAGAAGAAAGTGTTGTTGTCACATGGAGCTGCTGAAAGGAATGATGCCATTTCTCCTGCTTGGCAAATGGACCTACCACCAGCGTATTAAATAATTGTAGACACAAACAAATGCACAATGGTTGGACTTAATGTCTTCCAGTTAGGTGGGCTTACATCCTTTAGTCATTTCCTTTCTATCTTTTTGTGAGAGAAGGTACTATGAGAAATTGTCTTCAAAAAGTGACGAACAGAAAGGCCCATTGGCCACCCTCTGTTTTAAGGAATAGAAGGTAAAATTGAAGAAATCTTCCAGAAATTAGAACCAAAAGAAAAGAGAGGGGATAAAAATTAGAAAGATCAGTCCAAGATCCAAATAATAGCAATATCACAATGAGAAAACAGGAGTAGGAAATTTTCAAAGGAAATAATGCAAGACATTTTCCTAGAACTAAGGGAAAGGAATAACCGTGCTGAACGAGTCTGCTGGGTACCCAGCTTGAAGAAGAGACCATGTCAAGGCACAGCATAATGAAAGTTGAAAACCTCCAGATAAAGAGCAGTTCCTGTAAGCTTCCCAAAGGGACGAAGGAGTCATGGGGTAGTCAAGGGGGAGATGGCATTCGAAGTGTCTGAAATCAGAATGGTACCCAGTATCTCAGCAGTGGAGCATTACAGGAAGCTTCTGGCAGAGGTACTTTCCCGAAATGAAAAGTCACTCTAGAAAGGAGATCTGTGATGCCAGAAACGAGAGAGAGAAGTAAAGAGAACCCCCCGGATAATAGCAGCGAGAAGACCCAGGATATCTTCTGTGCAACAGAACAAGAGAACTGCCATTCCAGAATAGAGCTGGAAGTCAGCAGAGAAACTAGAATGGCTGCCGGCGAGTGTGAGATGTGGCAGGAGGGAATCGAGACGATTGAAAAAGAAAGTCAATTATTAGCTCCAGGAAAACAAGAACTAATACAAAAAGAGGAAACAATTATAATGTGTTGCTTACGAGTGAATATGTACATAGCCATAATAACGTAGACATTAGTTGTTAATACGACCAAAACGTCTAACTTATCTATAGGAAGAGGGAAGAGATGGAGTGTAAGAGAGCTCAATCTAAATCCTGCAATGAAAGAGGAAATGATTATGTAACTTCCACAACTGATCAAATTTAGAAATTATGGTGCTTTGGAGCATATTATTTTAAAATGTGGAGGTTAATGATGGAGTACTTAGAAGGGGAGGCAGAGATTGCTGTTTTTTATTATAAACCGTTTTCTAATTACTTGCCTTTTTATTTATTTTTATTTTTTTGGTTTGTTTTGAAAATATTTTTCTTTTTTTAATTAAATTTATTGGGGCGACAATGGTTAACAAAATTATATAGGTTTCATGTGTGCAATTCTATAATACATCATCTATATACTTGACTTTTTAAATTTGTGCATGAATCATTTTGATAAAATAATTTTCTTTAATGTTGAGGTTTTTAGCTTCCTCGGTTCTGTTTGTCCTGAGGGATAAGCTTCTAAATAGAAGAATCTATTAATTAAAAGAAGAATCTATTAATTAAAACTGTGGAGAGTTTATTTCGTAAAAAAAGAATTCAAATAATTTTTAAATAGATTTCTTTGTGTATCCTTCGTTGTATATATTTACAGGATGATGAACTGCAGAAATCTTGAACTCTACTAAGTAGGTTTGTTTAGTAGAGTAATTCTGAATCTACTTTGTGTGTTAGTAGGAGACAGTGGGTACATATGTTGATGTTTTTTGGAACCAGGGAGATCCAGATAGCGAAAGGGAAAAGTAAGAACAAACTTTATGATGTTAAACTTCAATTAGAAGTATCATTGTGGACTCATGATTTAAAAATAATAAATTTCCTACTTTTATTTATTTGTTTGTTTGTTTGTTTTAGTTTCCTACTTTTAAGAGCTTGAGAAGCAATGATACTTCAGTAGCAGTGAGCACAATTAGCACCCAGATTTTGGTTTCTAAATACTGTTCACCACAAATAGGAACCAAGGCTCCTTGCAGAAACAGCTAATTCCGGGTCTGGGGTAGAGAAATGTAAGTCAAGCTTACAACATCTTCTGTCAGAAATCAAGGAAATAGACGTACAATGATGAGGGCGTATCAAAAGAGCGCAGGAACTGGCTTGCAGGGACTCCCACTGGCCAAATTTAGGGCAATTGGAGCCATAAAAAGGAACATGATGGTAATGATGGTCGTAAACACTGAATTTTAAAAATGAGTCAGTGAGTCCCCAGTGATAGTCAAGAAAGGAGGGGGTAAGCATGGGAGAGGGTCTTCTTACAAGCCTAATAAACATAGACGAATGATAAAATTATAAGTTCACCATTTTGCAACCACCAGTATAATTATTTAAGAATCATCAAAAAATGCTAAACTATTGGGTAAAAGATTGTGGAATAGGATATTCACATTCTCAAATTATCACCCCCCAGATTGTTAATTACAAAGGAGGAAAGATATTTAAACAAAGCAATCAAGGTTGGTAATCACCAGCAGTATGACAACCGAGCAACTCGTCAGTCTAGAAAGATGGAATTTGAATACAGATAGGAAGTTATTAGATTATGAGTGGTATAGGTCAGGTACACTTGGATTTTGTTCTCATAGTCTCCAATACTCAAATGTCCAGGACCACTGAAAAGAAATACCACCTGGCACATAGGTAAATCCCTTAAGTTTAGTAGCTTGGAGCCACGTACTACCCAGTTGTCAATATTCATTTTGCAAAAGCTCACACACACACTCACACACACCATACAGTGGAATATTATCCGACTAGAAAATATAATAAAGTACTGATACATGCTACAATATGGATGAACTTTGAAAAATGTTAACCGAAAGAAGCCAGACCCAAAAGGCCACATATGAATGATTCTATTTATACAAAATGGCTAGAATAGGTAAATCTGTAGAGTAGAGAGAGAAAGCAGATAACTGATTGCCAGGGGCCGGGTGGGAGTGGGGTGGGGGGTTGGAAAGAATAGGGAGAGATTGCTTACTGAATATGAGGCTTCCTTTTGGGGTGATGGAAAGTCCTGGATAAAAATAGTAGTGATGGTTGTACATTGTGACTGTAATTAATGCCAATTAATTTATATATTAAAATGGTAAATTTTATGGTATACGTTTTTTCCTACAATTAAAAAAAGCCATTAAAAGCAAGGACTAATTCTTATAAAAAGCAATTCCTCTAGGATCCTATGATTCCAAGCAGTACAGGCAATTTGGGAGGGCTGGTGTTAAAAACAGTTTTATAGGTTACTAACATAAAGACAATAGGTTATTAAAGTAGAGTAGGCTACGTCAGGGGCTCAGCCAACTTTGGAAGCTGCTAAGGAGGAGAGGCACTGCTTTCCGAGTCACTCCTTGTCACTGGCCTAAAACTGGCAAGGATAGAACACTGGCTCTGACCCAGTGCGGCTCTTCCTATGGTGTCGCTATGCCAGCCAGCAAGTTAGAAGTTCTAGGGAGCCTGTTCACATCCTGGCCTCCTGGTTTCTGGGTTTGTTTTCTTTTTCCTAAAATACTTGCTTTGGATCCATGTGAAATCAGCCCTTAGACCTACATAGGCTAGAAGGCCCCCCACTGAGTGTTTGATAAACTTTTTGATAAAGTGTTTGGTTAAGAACAGTGACCAGATGTGGCCAGTGTTAGTGGTTTGTGGTCATCGCTCGCTAAACTTTTTCTTTCCGTGGTGCTTCTCAAAAGCTCTTAATTTTCCCTGACACACCAGAGTGTTGAAGATTGAGGTTAAGTGGGATGGACAGGCAAACTGCTGAAAGATATGTGCTCCTGGAGTAACACGTGGTTGAGTCAAGGAGAGAGATGGGGAGAGCCGGGTAGAAGGAGAAGTGAAAGAAATTTCAGAGATGAAGTAGGATGAGAAGGGGAGAAGAGTAGTACTGACAGGCAAAGAAAGATCCGCTGTTGACAGCGCCTCCTGTGTTCCCCTATGAAATCAGCTTCCTGTACCATGATTCCTTTTCTTGGTCTCAATAGTGAAGGAACCTGCAGTGACTTGTTTCTAGATTTCCTGAATGAATTATAAAATATGAAAAATGTGGATGTTTGGATGAGGCACTTCTATGTCCAGTTCTGTAGCAGGAAACGAGGAAAGGCCCATACCTCAAAATATTTCTACTGCCCACTTCTTTGAAATTTTTTAATTGTGCCATTGAGAGAGTTATTTAGGCCAGGGTCACAAATTCAGATGCCAGTGAGGTAAAGAAAATGAGACCCGCAGACCCGGTACATGGCAGTTGGGAACGGCGAGTGCTCCTATGAACTGAAGGTGTTTGTCCCTCTGGACAGGGGGCTTGCTTTTTGGTCCCTGGAACTGTGGGCCATGGGCTGACAGATCAGCTGCTGCCTCCTTTAAAGAAAAAGGGGGGGAGGGAGGGAGGGAGGGAGGGAGGAAGGAAGGAAGGAAGGAAGGAAGGAAGGAAGGAAGGAAGGAAGGAACAGAAAGGGAAAAACATGATTGTTTGTGAAACTTGCCAATTTTTGAAACATCTGCCCAGGCCAAAACATCACTGCAAACCGGACCTGGCTCCTGGCTGCCAAGTCATGACCAGTGATTTAAGTCAACAAATTACTAATACAGAGGCAGAGGCTGGATATGATGTGTATGAGGTCAGGGGAGGTCAAAGAGTTTGTTATTCACTTTTTAGAGTAACTTAATTTGATTTTTAAAAAAATATCACCAGGAAATCATTCATATTAGGGAAATGGGCACTTGGATGGGGAAATAATTTTATACCTTGGAGGCGGGGGGAGATGTGGTCTGGCCTGGATGAAGTGTCACTGTGGGCCAGGGACAGCCCTGCCATGGGACAGGGCCATCTTGGCAGGCTCAGGACAGCAGTGTGAGATCTTAGGGTGCCTTGGCACTGGGCAGAGGACCAGGTGATTGGAGGGGGGCAAAGGAAGGAAGGAAGGAGGAAAGGAAGGAAGGAAGGAAGGAAAGAAAGAAGGAAGGAACGAAAGAAAGAAAGAAGTTTGTGTCAAAGGCAGCCTGTCTGACTTCCATATTTTGCTTGGGGCCTCTGTCATCATCCAGTCCCTACTTGTCCCATTCCCCCATCCCCATATTGAGCGGGAAGTACCCACTTTACTTACAGGTGAAACCTATGAGCAAATGCAAGGCGGAACCCTAGACCTGTGCAGCAAAAATCCTGGGACATGAACAAGGTAGATTAACTTTGCTTCACATATTATTTTTGTATTTTGTAACTCATTTCATTGTACCATAGTCAGTTCCTGTGCTTGGACCTGCTTGTTGCATTACCTGCTCTTTAAAAAAAAATGATAAAAAAAATGGAAATTTTAGAAAGTTAAGGAACCCCGGATGAAAATTAACTTGATTTTTTAAAATTAGGCAGGATTAATTAACCTGATGTTTTTCAAAAAAGAATCTAAACCAAAAGGAAACAGGAGCAGAAGCATGTTTCGCGAATGCAGAAGTGAGCAGAGCTAGACGTCAGTAGCAGATGGGGAGGATTGCCGGTTGGTAGCTGGAGCAGTCTGTGAGAAATCTGCAAGCAGACGTCCGCGCCTGCCAGTGTGCGCGCTTCTCTGTTCCCGCCAGGATCTGACTTCACCTTCGTCACCCCTGGTCTGACATCCATCACCACCCTCTGATCTGGTGGCAGAATTTATAGTTCTGAAAAAGTGGAGAGGACATAGAAGGGGGGGATGCATGGGAACCAGTTGTGAAATGATAAATCAAAGCCTCTTTACGGTCTAGGATTGTTTGTGCATCTTTCACATTTGGGTTTTTGATATGAGAGGCTTTGAAAAACAGGAATGTAGCTTAAAGAGTGGGGGTTTGTTTTTTATTATTTTTTTTAAGCGACAAAACCATTTCAATGCTCAGTTTGGCTGTTGAAATAGACATAGCTTTATCATGGCTTCATTGTGGCCGTTTGCACCTAGCAGTAGAGAGGACAGATGTAATTAGCCCCTTTCATCTGATTGTACTGTCTCTGGGTAAACTGAGCCCCATCCATCATGCCAAAGCCTCAGTAAAATCTTGGAGTGGTTGGGTATCCGGGACAACAGTTCGGTTTCTAAGGCTACATATGGAAGAATTAAGTCTCCACTGTTTCTTGAAACAGAGGAGAAACGTTTCTGGTTTGGCGGCACGGATCGGCATCAGCCCTCCGCTCTTCTTCCTCAGAAATCTTCTCCATCCCTTGATGCCAGTCATCCTCCCCCCTCAGTGTCCCCCTCATGTGCACCCCTCGTCTGCACATCTGTCTCCTGACCGCCCTGTCATTTCCTGACACTCAACATGTCTCAGACCAAATTCATCACGTGCAGCTCCCACCCCACTGCCTTAAACACGCACAGCTATACGCCCTTGAAACCAAAGCAAACAGCCAGCCTCTCTCAATCTATGTGTCTGGCATCACCATTCTTCAGCCGCTCAAGCTGGACAATTTTTGTGTGGTTTTTTTTTCATATTTGGGTCCTTTTTCTTCCTCTTCCTTCAGTGCCGTTCTGCTCTCCAGGCCGTAGTATTTCTTACACACTCGGTCTCCTCCACCTGCGTTCTCCCTGTCACCCTTCTCATGCAGGCTGGGTTGCTGTCACTGTACCTCCCTGAGTGGGCTCCCCAGTGACCCCGTCTCCCGTCTCACTTTCCTCCTGTGCATCCTCGCTATGGCCCCCCACCTGACCGTTCTGAAACACCTCTCTCATTTTGCCAGGTCATTGGTAGTAAACCTCGCAGAGCTCCAGCTTGCCCCCAGAACACAGCTCAGAGTCCTTGGCTCTGGATCTGACACCCTCTGCAGTCTCTCTCCCCTTTGTGTCATCTGCCGCCTTCTTCCTATATCCCTATGGAAACCTTCCACTCCTCCAAACCTCGCTTGTCCATATTTGCTTCTGAGCACTGGCCTCCCCCAGTTGCTGTTCTACTTCCAGCCCTCCTTCAACTCCACTTAAGAGTTGGCTTTTCTCGTGGCTAATGCTCTATGCCAAGCATGTATTATTACTCTTCCAATTTATGAACAATACATGAATATAAATCTCTTTGAGAAAGGAGCCATGCCTTCTTGGTGGTCATCACGGAGCAGCAGAGTCAGGCTGGTGCAGAAACGAGTGAGCCTGGGAGGAGAGGCAGCGAGTCAGAGCTCCTTCTCTCAGAAGGGGTCAGCCCCTGGTGATTGCGGCAAGGTAGCCACGTGCGCTCCCTCGACTTTCCAAGGAAATCCAGAGTCTCAATTTCCATAGGAAGTTGCTTAATAATCACACTTTTTCCACATCATACTTTAAAGGTGGTACCTACCAGAGGAACGTAGCCCCTTAAAATGACAGTTTAAAGACTACTTCATATGCAACATGGATATGAACCCAGTGTACAAATATAAAATAGAGTAACAATTCTGCTTTTCAGGCGGGTTTGGGATTTGTAAAAGATTTTCTGGAAAATCATGAATTGAGTGTTGATCCTATGAATTTGGGATTTAAACAAGAGGAGAACAATATGGCAGTGTTTGTCACTCTTTCCTGTGACAGATGAAATCAGTACTATAACATCTCCGTAAATGAATGTAACCAGATGCCTTTAATATCTCCTTGTTATTTTCACTTTACGAAAATGTTCAATGGAACAAAGTTTTAAATGGAATTTAACCAGATTGACATTAAAGGGCAGTTTGTTTAGTGGGGCTATTAAATGTGGGGAGAGTCTGTATGTTGGGGAAAATCACAGCCCTTTCCAGGTTAGATGAATGAGAGAAGGTCACGGGAGGGAGTGAAACAGCTGCCCTCTTTGATAGGCTGAGAAAACAGGAGTACTGGCCTCAGCAGGTGTTCGGAGAATTTCCCCACAGGTGCAGATTCCAAATGAACTATTATTTATTACATTTTGGCTTCTGTGACATAGTCATCTTTCATCCACTCATCACATGTTATTGAGTCCCTTCAGTGACGCTGAACTGTAGGGAGGACCCCAAGCTGCATCGGCCATAGTCCCGCCTGCAAGTTGCTTAAAGTCTAGTGTGAGAAAGAAACATCACAGCCACAGTGATACAAGAGAGAATGTGATTCGTGTTTCTCAGCTCCTAAATGATGGATTCCAAAAGTTAATAGTAATAAGAGGGAGAAGCATCCATGGTGCTTTCAAAGATACATGTCTCTTTAGGTCCTTGTATCACCTCTGTGGGAAAGCTTGATTCCAGTCTTGTCTTATGTCCATGATGAGAGAAACCAGACACATTCCCGGCTCTTACAGAAAAAGCCCTCGCTGAACATAGACTGGTAAACTGAGTACAAGTCCAGAAGGAGGGAGTACTTTTCTACTGTACGTAAGTCAGTTCTTGTAAGTTTTCTTGGTTCATTTTTGGAAGCACCTTGATTTGGTATTTAATCATGGTTGAGTAGAGAGAGGAAGTTAAAACACTTCCATTTATTATCTACCGGAAGAATGGTGTGCAAGGGTTGTAGACGGATCCTAGGATTCATGAGATGCCCCCCCCCCATCTCAAGGAGGCTGTGATCTCTGCACCTTGATTCTCTAGCTTTGCTATTCATGAGACCACCTGAAGTGCTTTTTAAAATGCAAACATCTGAGCCCCACATGCAGAGAAACCGGTTCAGGGGGTCTTGGGCCTCATTGTCTACTCAGCACCCTCAGATGATCCTGGGTAGGTGATCCTTGGGAACAACTGTGTTCTTTGAAAAGCTTTGGCCTAGTAGTAGGGAAGGTAAGACATAGATCAGATATAACTGCAGACCGTGATGGGGCCGTTTCTGAGTAGTCCCTCCGCAGTGCTGTAAGTTCAGAGTCAAGAGAGAGTTCATTTCCAGCCTCTGTGACTGGAAGGCTTTTGAGTTGGTGCAGAAAAGATGGGTGGGATTTTGATGGTTTGAAATGAGTAAAGAACTTCAGGCTGAGGGAGTGGAATGGCTGGAGCACTGAAGCCAGGAATGTTCATCCGCTGATGAGGAATGTTCACTGAAGCCAGGGAGAGAAGTCTGCGGGGCGAGCTGATGAAGTCTCTCCCAGCTTAAACCCCCTTCACTGGCACGCCAGGCCTTCAGGATAAAATCCAGACTCCATAGCAAGGTTTCCATAGCCCGGCAGGATCTAGCCCCAACCACACTGCCCCCAACACACACATACACACACACCATTCTTCCTCCTTTCCCTCCCCCCTCCCTTCTCCTTTCTCCTCCGTCCCTCCTTTCTTCCCCCTTTACCTCCCTCCTTTCCTCCCACCTCCTTTTGTCTCACCTCTCTCTCTCCCATAGACTGTGATCTACCATGTTTCCCCGAAAATAAGACCTAACCGGAAAATAAGCCCTAGCATGATTTTTCAGGATGACATCCCCTGAACATAAGCCCTAATGTATCTTTTGGAGCAAACCTTAGTATAAGACCCGGTCTTATTTTCGAGGAAACGTGGTAGCTCTTCTGAGCCAGTTGCCATCCGCTTCAGGCCTCCCTTTATTTCGGTGGCTTCACACATATTGCTCCCTCTACCCAGACCACCTGCTCCTGTCTGCCCTTCTTTTCCCTTTGCTAACTTTTCAGTCCTTCGGGATTCAGTACAGATGGCACAGCCTCTAGAGAAGCTCATACATGGCACCTGGGGATCCTCTAAAATGCGGATTCGGATTCAGTAGATCTGGGTGGAGTAAGGCCTGAGTTCTGCACACCTAACAAGCTCCCAGGAGACATGATGCTGCTTCAGGGACCACACAGTGAGTGGGAAGGATCTAGAACAGTAGCCCCCTACCCAGGCTCCACATCAGAATCACTTAAACGCTACCAATGCCTGGATTCCTCTTCCCTGTAAATTCTGCCTTAATCGCTCTGGAGTGTAGAACATTGGGATTTTAAAGTCTTCCAAGGGATTCTAATGCTCAAATTGAGAACTACTGCACTAGGCAGGCTCCTCAGGTCTGGGTCCTCAGGTCTGGGTGGTGATGGATGCCGACAGGGTGTCATCCTCAGTCAGGTACTGACTATTTGCCGGTGACCCTCACTAGACTCTTAGCTACCAAGAGCAGAGGCTATGTCTTGTTCATTCATTCATTCATTCATTCAGGAAGGGTTTATGGGGCATCCGTTCTATGCTGTACACTGTGCAAGGTACGAAAGATACAAAACAGAACTGGTCCTTGAGTTCATAGAATGTCCAGTATAGAAGGAAAATCATCATTTAACACGGCACCAGGCATGGTGCGTCCTTAGTAAGTTTATTGAATGAGTGAAGGAGGAATGAGGAGAAGGAAGAATGCAAAGGAAGATGGCAGGAGTTGTTTAAAGAAGTGGTTGTCACCAGAGCACTTTGAACACTCAAGGTGCCCTGTGTCTCTGCGTGTAGCTGGAAGCTAAGAGGCAGGTGTCAGCCAACCCTAGATCATACACTTGGACGATTAAGCATTTGGAAGGAGGGCAACCACAGGAAGGAAAAAGGGTGCGTAGCATGCATATCTATACATCAGCAGAATGAGTCGACTAGAAACTGCAGGGGAGGGAGATTCTGAAAAGCCTTGTGAGCAGGTTTGGTAAATGGAAAGTCACTGCTTGGTGCCACGTATTACCTGTCTCCAGTATGTCAAGTGCCCTTGATAATCTCCGGATTCAGAGTTCTATCTATTATATTCTCTTCTGTAAGGGCTTTCTGAGATTCACTCACCACCTAAGCCCATTTCCCCTATAACATTTTAAGTTCCTTAACTGCATTCTCTCCAGTGGTGGGGAGTTTTAGAAATTTTAACCCTCATCTTCAGGGAGAGGTTACTATACTTGAATTATCATCCTGTACTTGAAAAATTAGAAGCAATGGGCTTGAAAAACCTACTAACAAAAGAAACAAATAGTAAAAAGACATAGAAGCCTGCAGAAGAAGGAGATGCCCGGTAGAAAATGAAGGCAGTCACACAGAAAGAGACGTGAAAAGGAGATGGGAGCGGGAGAGTGGGGTTTGGGGGAGCACGTTTGGCCATCCTGCTGTCCAGTGGCTGTGGAAATCAGAATAAGTTATCACCTCCTTTGAAATGCTGATGAGCTTTTCTTCCACAACTTAAACTGTGTTTTGTACTCTGAAAAACTAGCCTTTTCTCTTTGATTTTTATATTTTAAAGTTTCCTTTTCTAAATGGATGTGTATTTTTCCCGTGGAATTCTTGGGAGATATTTTCCGTGTGTGTGAAGGGATGACATACTTTAGAAATGTATTTCCAGTCCTCTGAGGCGTCGTCTGGGAGTCTTTCCGATGTGGGAAGCTCTCAGTTCCCTTTTGTTGCCTGAGCAGTTAGAACTACCTAATTCCATCCTACATTTTCAAGGAGACCTTTTGAGTTGAAATAGGTACTAATTGTTCTGAACTTCATTTCCCCCTCCCATTTCTAGCTGTGGCCTTGTAGGAATAAGAGCAGAAATGAACAGTGATGCTAATGGTTTCGAGAAAACGTTGATGGGTAAATATTATCAGATACCCCACATCACCCTAACACTTTTTTTCCCAGGCAGAATTACTATCCCTCTCAGCGCCCAATTAAAAAATTAAAGCAGTGTTCTTATTCCTAATTTCTGACGTGGTCGTTGTGGACCTATAGATCTATGAAGTTGTGTTTGTTTGGCAGCTAGGTCTCTAACATTCCTTTTGGCTACCACTCCCTAACAGAAAGGATTTTCACCCTGGTTTGCACTCAACCTTTGCTTTTCTGCAAGGTGCTGAATCCTCGTACTGAAAAAGTTTGTAGAAGGGTTTTGAAATGCTAATTCACAGCTGTTGACAGGTATGAATACCCATCAGCCTGGAATGTCACACCTATTCAAAGTAATTGAGCATCCTTGAATATAATCTCCTTTAAAACCAGAAATGTGAAACCTGGTTGCTTCGAGCTGAGAGAGAAAATTTCCTCCTGACTCCTACAGCAATTTTGTCTCAGTAAACTAAAAAATAAATCAATAAATAAATAGCTACAGAATTTCCCCTTCCCCCGCCCCCCGCAGTGTTCCTGTATAGTTTTAGGCATGTATACCCAGGGAGTATACACACGTGTGTGTGTTGTGTGTGTGCGTGTGTATAAGACATACTACTTGGGTGCCTGTTGTAGTAATTTAACTATAATTTATTTTTCAAAACTCTTGAGGCGGAGAGCTAGCTGATTCATTAATATATTTTCTTTTTAGAAAAGGCTTATTGGAGTTTTTTTTTTTTTTTTCTGATTTTCGACACAGTAAGTTTACCGTTGAAAAATGGTAAAATAGAGGACAGTAAACAACAAAAATCCACCACCTACAATCACTATTAACATTTTGGGGTGTATGTTTCCAGTCTTTTTGTGTGCATACATATAACATGTCTACATGTATTGCCTTTTCCAGACCATTTTGGGATCATATCTTACATGCCAGGTGACTTGCTTTTCTCACTTCCTGGAGTCTGAAAATTTTCTATGTCTTTACATAGCCTCCAACTCTAACGACCGTATAACTTTCTGGAAAAGTGTACTGTACCTTTATTTTAATTATTATTTTTATTTTTTATTTTTATTTATTTTATTTTATTTTTTTAGATTTTATTGGGGAAGGGGAACAGGACTTTATTGGGGAACAGTGTGTACTTCCAGGCCTTTTTTCCAAGTCAAGTTGTTGTCCTTTCAATCTTAATTGTAGAGGGTGCCGTTCAGCTTCAAGTTGTTATCCTTTCAAGTCTTAGTTGTGGAGGGCGCAGCTCAGCTCCAGGTCCAGTTGCCGTAGCTAGTTGCAGGGGGCACAGCCCACCATCCCTTGCGGGCGTCGAACCAGCAACCTTGTGGTTGAGAGCCCGTGCTCCAACCAACTGAGCCATCTGGGAGGCAGCTCAGCTCAGCTCAAGGTGCCATGTTCAACCTTAGTTGCAGGGAGCAGAGCACACCATCCCTGCAGGACTCAAGGAATTGAACAGGCAACCTTGTGGTTGAGAGCCCACTGGCCCATGTGGGAATCGAACCGGCAGCCTTCGGAGTTAGGAGCATGGAGCTCTAACTGCTTGAGCCACCGGGCTGGCCCCGTGTATCTTTTTAAATGAGCTCCTGCTTTAGGTAAGAGAAAACATTTCTAGCATTTATTCCCAGATATGTTTTAATTTGGAAGTTTGGAACCACAGGAAACTTGAACTCTTGTGTTCATCTTTAGTGGAGAAATACCACGTTTTAAGAAGTATTGCATCTCATACCTTTTGGGTGTAGCAGCTGAAAGCTTTTAAAGATACGGTGTATTTTCCCAAAGACACGCAAAAAATAATATCACTCCCTTTGGCAAACGTATCTTGGGTGCCAGGCACTGTGCTGGGTGAGACAGGACACAACCATGGTCCTTGCCCTCACCAGGCTTCTATTGCAGGGGGCTGGGGAGAGGCAATACACAGACACATAAATGTGATAAGTACCAATTGTGATAGTCTCGACAGCCAGCCAGAGGGCCCTCTGGATCTAAAGGCTCTGGAAAAGGATCCAGTTCTGCTTTGCTTACTTTATTAACATCATGATTGTCACTAGAGAGTGGTTTGGATAACATAAGCGCGTTTAGGTAATTATGACAGATGAATGAAATACAATACCATTTGTTCCACTTGAATGTGTTATACCATCGTCTCCAGTTACTTGTAAACTTGGAATCAGTGAAATGTCATTGAAGGTCTAGATCTCTAGAGGAAGAAAGCTGCTGTTTTTGTTCTTTTCTCTTGTGAACCTCATCTTCCTTAAGCCGTCGATGTCGTTGGTTAAGTTAACCAAAGGCAGCACATTGATTTGATGGTTTGTAAAATCTGTCCTCATTGTCCATTGGTGCTTTGGATGAAGGAAAAATGATGCGCTCTCTGATTCTTAGTCATTCTCCCTGACGCCAACTCAATCCTCATTCCAATTTGCCCAGTTCCCATTATGAAGCAGAAAAGACTGCTTAAGGCCTGGTTTATTTACCTAATAAACTGGCTCTTGTATTGCCTGGGAAATGCTAAAATTTTTTAGCCAAGAAATCCTAGTAACAAGCAAACAGAGGTCCAGCAGTCAGGTCTGAAGAAACAACAAAATGAAGGTCAGCTAATATCGCCATTATTCTCCTTCCTGGTGGTCATGACAGCGCTGGGTTTATTTGAAGATCCCAGACTTCGAATCATTGCTTGTATTGTTAGCTGCCCAAGTATTTTAGGCTGTGCCAACAGTTTCAGATATTAATGTATTCTAGGGATCAGTGAATGAAGAATTCCTCTGCACTTTTTTCCTTTTTAATTTTTTTCCCCTTTCCATGCACTTTGTTTGTAGTGTCTTTGTCTGCCAGACGTTGCTGGGCATTTCTAATGAGACAGCAAAGAATTGCAGAAGGCAAAAAGGCCAAGGGGGGTAGGGAGAAGAGAACCGTGAGGAGAAACAGGGCGTGTTTAGCACTTTAACAGTAAGGTGACATTTTTACAAGCTAGTCAGGTGCACAGGAGTCATTGGGGAAAGCAGCACTGGCGATGCAAATCCAGAGTGGAAAGTACATTTCTGGAAATGTCTGGCTCATTGGTTAGCTTCTCGCAACAAAAACGCACTTTACTTTTGAACGTCATTTTCCCTGCAGGACATCGGGCCTTGCTGCTGCTTTAGTATTCATTCCAGCTTGATTATTGCAGCCACCTCACAACCCACCCTGGGCAGCTGGTAAAAGGGGGGAAAATTAAAGCAATTCATACTCCTGGTGACTTACTGCTGCAGAATAATTGGTTTCTGTTTGCAAAGAACATTATCACAGCAAAGCCCAGAAAACAGAAAGGTCTGTCTGAGAGAGGGGTTATTGGGGCTAGGATAGAAAATGGAGCAGGGGGTGGGGGTTGTGAAAAACCACGTTTTTGAAAAGGCAATTAGCTAATAATTAATTTTTAATATCATTCCGTACTAGGATTTGTCTTCATGTGATATATGTACATACGCTGGTTTTTTTAGCACACCCTTTGATACCTCATGGAAATGTTAATGAGACGAAACCAGTTAAAGAGCTCTTTACACAGCGCAGTGCTTTGGGGAAGGCCAGAATGAAATGCAGACCCTCTGAGGGCTTCTCTGATACACAAGAAGTCCCTTTGTTTCCTGTTTTATAAACCAGAGGCATGTCTAAAATTGCAGGGAAAGTGAGAGGGGGCTGAAGAGTTGGCGCCAGAGGCCTGGCTTTCTATATTTAAAAAAGAGAAAAAATTGCTCGCTAGTTATTCGTGCCTGGATTTGATAGGCAGTCTAGGGTGTTTTTGAAGTTCTGAGGGAAGGTTCTCTGAAGATGTAAGCGGGATCTGTCTTTCACTTAGACTTAATTAAGAAACTTGCTGGCTTTGTCTGTAGGGGGCCCATTACGCGCAAGCTGCAGCCCCCTCTGAATAGGGGCTCAGCCTGGAAAGTGTATACATGCCGTACCGCCTTTGTGTCGTGTTGCCAAACTGGAGGCAGGAGCAAGTGCAGACGAGGCTCTGCCAGAGGTCATCCCTTGTTGTTCATAAATGTGAGCCCACGGCCCAAACAGAAAGCTAAAGCAAGTGGAGGGACATTCCTTAGAGATCTAGAACTAATGAACCTTTTATATAATGAATATAGTAAACAAAAAAGTGGTGGGGGGTAGAAGAGAGCCCGTCTGTTTTCCAGAGTCCTGTTCATAAATCGTCGTGATGGGCTGGAGGGCTAACCCGAGAGGTAAATAGTGTCCTCTGAGTGCTTTGCATGTCAGCCATGGGTGGTTAGAGCCCGGCTTCTGGCTGAGTCTCACCCCCAGCCTCCTTCCACCCAGCCCCGGAATAAGTTTGCCTGGTCACTGTTCTTGTAACCTTGAGAATAATTTCCCCCTGGTGGGCTACAGTGGCCTATCCTATTTAGAACAAACTTGCTGAATGCTGGAGAATAAAGACCAGTTGGAAGGCTGTGAGCAACGGTTAATCAGCTAATTCGCATTTCAAAAGGCACTAATAAGAGGTGATAAATTCAAATAAAGCCCTGGGTATGAGTACTTTACTCACACTGGCACTGGAAAACCCACGGAGCTGAGCGCTCTCCCTTCTGCTTCTCTGGCCCTGCCCACTGCTGTCCTTTCTTCTTTGAAGCTGTGGGGACCTCCCAGGGCACCTCTGCCCTCCTCTCTCAGGGCAGGGCCCGGTAGTCCTTCACTGTCCTCCTGGCTGTGACCAGCTGCACCCTCTGCACAGGAGCGGGTTCCCTTCAGAGTCTGCTGTTCCCAGTAACCGCAGCCCTGGTCCTTTTTGCCTGGACTCTCTGAGCTCCCTTGCTCCCCTGTACCTCACTGACTTTCTAAGATCCAATCTCAGATCCCAAATAAATGATAACTGCCTTATTCATTCATCTCTGCCTCTCCTGTTGTGTGAGATCTGGCAGCCCTTGACCAACTCTGTCCTGTTGCCATTTAGTTGGCTGTGAGAGCAGGGACCCTACCTGCTATTTTGGCATTAAGTGTCCTGCCCCAAGACCCACTTTGCAACTACCTGAGTGGTCTGCTGGGACTCGAAGTGGCTCTGCAGCTTCGCCACATCTGTCTCTGTAGCCGTTCTGCACCTGCTCACTTTTCTGCTCTTCAGACAGAGTTGGGCGGGCTGCATCGTGCGCGTCCCAGGGAGTCTCCTCATAATTGGGTCTTCCTGCTGTTACAGGCTGATGGCCCTGTCCTGGAACCAGTGTCACTCCCCCAGTGACTGGACAATCACCCAGCCGGCCAAGTAGCACTCTAGAAGTAGAGTGATTTTTTTCAGCCAGTTCAGATCAAGTGTTGCAAAGTGAACTTGTCAGAACTTTCTTTTTGCCTCCTCTCCCAGCCCTCGGCAAAATGTAGAGTATTGTTGCCATCAATGGAACTCGCTTGTAAAAGGGAATAATTTCCTGGAGCATCCTTGACCCAGCTTCCAGAAATTGCACCGCCATGTTCGACACTTCTGAGTGTTTCTATGTCAGTAATATTTGTGTGGGATCGTTCCTCGGTGGTCCCGGGTTTTCAGGATCCCAGAGCACTTTTTAGCCCCATCATGCTCTGGAAATCCATTAGGAACTCAGCGGTCATCTTAATTACATACTCTGAAGGAATGACATTCCATCTGCTGGCCATGAGTGATATGGAATTTCCCTGAACTTCTTCCTTGACAATTTGATGACAGTCAGAAATATCCTCACGAGCCCTAAGATGACCATTGACCTCGAGAGGTATAGCTGGGAGCTGGCAGCCTTAAAGTTTGTCACCCATGATGAAGGCTTTCTGCTTAGCATACCCTCTAGTTATCAGGAACAGCTTTGTTTGAATCTTAGTTAGACCCTGAACTATTCTGGAAGGATTCCTTTTTGCAGGAGTGTGGACCAGGTGACCACCAAGGGCCCTGCCACAGCGGCACGAACCACCACTCATGTCGTCACCAGGGGCCCATGGTCCCATAAGTTCTGCCTTGGGACACAAGCCTCAGTTGCTGTCTATCGGATGAGGGATGGTCAGAGTACTAACTTCCTAACAGAGTCCAACTTTGTATCAGAAAAAGCTCTTAGCTATCAACAACAGAAACCATCTCTGATTACTTAAATATAGAAGGAATTTATTAAAAGGAAATTGAGTGGTTTGAAAAATAAATCATTGAGAAGACTGAAGAATCAGGCTAGAACACGCGGAGGAAGGAACAAAAGGCATCTAGAACCAGAACCACATCCCCAACACAGAACCATCTAATGGAGGGTCTCATTGCCACAAATGCTGGGTGCCACCCCTCCACCCCCAATTAGGTAACACTGCCAGTGTGACACCAGAGGCTATAGCTAGAGGGGTTGCCAGCAATGTCCCTAGAAAATTGGTGTTGCTGCCACTACCACCAAAATGCATTCTCCATGCTCCAAAGTATAGCACCTAACTGGCTATGTGCTAGCTGGTGGGGAGGCAGGGGATGCCAACATTTGGCCCTTTTGCCCCTGACTCCTAGCAAGGCTTACACAGCCAAGAATTCCTCCAATGTAAGAATTGGGTTCAGATGCTAAGAAGCTGAAAACTAACATGTATCCACTGCAAACTTCCGACTTCACTTGGAGTTATTTGCCAAAGATGAACATCTTCTTAAGAATTCTTCTCAATGAACCATGTAGCTTTACCCAAGATAGGCTACATAATTTGTGGGGCCCAGTGAAAAATGAAAATGAGGGTCCCTTGTTCAGAAGTTATTAAAATACCAAAATGGCGACAGCAGAACATTAAACCAAGCATGAGGCCCTTCTAAGCATGGGACGCTTGTGTCCCGAGGCAGAACTTATGGGGCCATGGGCCCCTGGTGATGACACGAGTGTCGGTTCGTGCCCCCGTGGCAGGGCCCTTGGTGGTCACCTGGTCCACACTCCTGCACAAAGGAATCCTTCCAGAATAATTCAGGGTCTAACTAAGATTCAAACGAAGCTGTTCCTGATAACTAGAGGGTATGCTAAGCAGAAAGTCTTTATCATGGGTGACAAACTTTAAGGCTGCCAGCTCCCAGCTATACCTCTCAAGGTCAATGGTCATCTTAGGGCTCGTGAGGATATTTCTGACTGTCATCAAATTGTCAAGGAGGAAGTTCAGGGACATTCCACATCACTCAGGTCGCACACCAGTGAAGCCGGACCTGGCTTTACCTTACCAGGGTCATAGGTCCACAGTTGGGTCTTGGGTCCTTTAAAGACTATACAAATGGATTCTGGTTTGTCAGTGTTATTTCATTTTATTTCCAACTCACAGCTTGAGGTGTAATTTTAGTTATCCCTATTTTACAGTTACAGCAAATGAGACTAGATAACAACGGAGCTGTGATTCCGGCCCAGGTCTTCTGACTCTTAAGTTCCTCTTTCTATACATCATGGTCACAGTGAATGGGAGCTTACAGAGTGGAGAGCTGTGGCACGTTCCCTGGAACGTACACAACACTCTCGGGACATCCTCTTCCAGAGTTGTTCGTGTTGTAGGAAAAAGACTACTCACTCAATATTTAAAAAAAAAAAAAATTCATTAAGAATATAGCTAGCACACAATATTAGTTTCAGGTGTACACCATAGTTATGCAGTATTTATATATATAAAGAGGTGATCACCATGATAAGTCCAGCAACCATCTGATGCTGTACCACGTTATCACAATATTATTGACTGTATTCCCTATGCTGTACATTACATCCCCATGACTTATTTGTTTTATATTTGAAGATTTGAACCTCTTATTCCCCATCACCTTCTTTCCTCCTTTTATCAAAATTTTTTTTGGGGGTGGGGGAATATTGGGGAACATGGTGGTTTTCCAGGATCCATCAGCTCCAAGTCAAGTCATTGTTTTTAATTTAGTTGTAGAGCGCGCAGCTCCCTGGACTATGTGGGAATCGAACTGGCAACCTTGGTGTAATGAGCACTGCGCTCTAACCAACTGACCACCCCTTCCCCCCACACTTTTTAAACAAATTTTTCCGTTACAGTTGACATTCAGTATTATATTAATTTCACGTGTACAACATAGTGGTGAGACATTTATATAGTATTAGGTTGGTGCAAAAGTAATTGAAAGTTAAAAGGTTAAAAATAATGGCAGGGCCAGCCCAGTGACTCAGACGGTTGGAGCTCCGTGCTCCTAACTCTGAAGGCTGCCAGTTCGATTCCCACATGGGCCAGTGAGTTCTCAACCACACGGTTGCCAGTTCAACTCCTCCAGTCCTGCAAGGGATGGTGGACTCTGCCCCCTCCAACAAATATTGAACACAACACCTTGAGCTGAGCTCCCGGGTGGCTCAGTTGGTTGGCGCGCATCCTCTCAACCACAAGGTTGCCGGTTCGACTCCCGCAAGGGATGGTGGGCTGCGCTCCCTGCAACTATCAACGGCAATTGGACCTGGAGCTGAGCTGCGCCCTCCACAACTAAGATTGAAAGGACAACAACTTGACTTGGAAAAAAGTCCTGGAAGTACACACTGTTCCCCAATAAAGTCTTGTTCCCCTTCCCCAATAAAATCTTAAAAAATAAAAATAATAATGGCAAACACCACAATTACTTTTGCACCAACCTAATAATTTAAGAAATGATCCCCCTGAATAATCTAGTACTCACCTGGCGCTATACCTAGTTATTACCATATTATTGACTATGTTCCCTGTGCTTTACTTTACAACCCCATGACTATATTGTAACTACCAATTTGTACTTCTTAATCCTTTCCCCTTTACCACCCTGTCCCCAACCCCTTCCCATCTATCACCCCAAAAAATCTAGTACGTATCTGACACCATACATGGTTATTATATTATCAACTGCATTCCTTATGTTATACCCTATATCCCCATGACTACTTTGTCACAACCAATCTGTGCTTCTTAATGCCTTCCCCTTTTTTCACCCACAACCCCAACCTCCCTCCCATCTGGCAACCGTCAAAATGTTTTCTGTATCTATATGAGTTTGTTTCTGTTTTGTTTGTTTGTTTTGTTCTTTAGATTCCACATATAAACGAAGTCATGTTGCATTTATCTTTCTCTGTCTGACATACTGCACTCAGCACAATACCCTCCAGGTCCATCCATGCTGCTGCAGATGGCCAGAATCCATTCCCTTTCCTGACTGAGCAATACTCCCTTGTATATATGTACCACCTCCTCTTTATCCATTCTTCCATTAACAGACACCCAGGCTGCCTTCACATCTTGGCCATTGTAAACAATGCTGCAATGAACATATGGATGCACACATCCCCTTGAAGTAGAATTTGGGTTTCTTCGGATAAATACCCAGAAGTGGGATTACTGGGTCCTTCTTTGTCTCTTGTTATAGCCTTTGTTTTAAAGTCTATTTTGTCTGGTATAAGTACCCCACCTTATATTTTTTATTTCCATTTTCATGAAATATCTTTTCCCATCTCTTTACTTCCCATCTGTGTGTGTCTTTCAGTCTGAAGTGAGTTTCTTGTAGGCAGCATATGTAAGGGTTTTGTTTTCTTATCCATTCAGCCCTCCTATGTCTTTTGTTTGGAGTATTTAATCCATTTACATTGAAAGTAATTGTTGATAGATATGTACCTGTTGCCATTTTAGTATTCATAATTTTGATTTTGATTTTTTTTTTTTTGGTCGTATAGAAGTTCCTCTAAGATTCCTTGTAATACAGGTTTGGTGCTGATGAACTCCTTCAGCTTTTTCTTGGCTAGAAAGCTCTTTATCTGTCCTGTGATTTTAAATGATAGTCTTGCTGGATAGAGTACCTTTGGTTGTAGGTTCTTTCTTTTCATCACATTGAATATTTCATGCTAATCCCTTCTGGCCTGCAAAGTTTCTGTTGAGAAATCAGCTGACAGTCTTATGGGAGCTCCCTCGTAAGTTACTAGTTACCTTTCTCTTGCTGCGTTTAGGATTCTCTCTTTGTCTTTAACCTTTGCTATTTTAATTGTAATGTATGTTGGTGTGGGCCTTTTTGGGTTTGTCTTGTTTGGGACTCTGCACTTCGTGGACTTGTATGTCTATTAATATTTCCTTCACCAGGTTAGGAAAGTTTTCCATCATTACTTCTTCAAATAGGTTCTTGATACCTTGCTTTCTGTCTTCTCCTTCTGGTACCCCTATGATGCAAATGTTGTAACACTTGATGTTGTCCCAGAGGCCTCTTAAACTATTCTCATTTTTTTGGATTCTTTTTTCTTTTTGCTGTTCCAATTGGGTGTTTTCTGCTACCTTGTCTTCCAAATTGCCGATTCAATCCTCTGCTTCATCTAGTCTTCTGGTGATTCCTTCTTGTGCATTCTTCATTACAGTTATTGTATTCTTCATTTCTGACTGGTTCTTTTTTTTTATAATTTTTCATGTCTGTTTTTATGCTTGCTATGTTCTCACTAAGTTCTTTTAACATTTGTGTAACCATTGTTTTGAACCCTGTATCTGGTGGGTTGCTTGCCTCCATTTCATTTATTCTGTTTCTGGAGCTTTTGCCTGTCCTTTCATTTAGGATGCATTTCTTTGTTTCCTCATTTTGGCTGCCTCTCACCATTTGTTTCTATGTATTAGGTAGATCTGCTATGTCTGCCAGGCTTGGCCAGGTGGCCTGATGTAGTAGGTGCCCTGTGGGCCCCTGGCACAGTCTTCCTGCTCCAGGTTCTCCAGGAGTGTAATCTGTGTGGGTTGTTCGTGCCTTTCTGTTGTAATTGAGCTTTGATTGCTACTGGCACATCAGTGGGTGGGGTTTACCCTCAGGCTGATTGGCTGTGGGGTTTGGCCACATCCACAGCTTCTGGGCTGTTGTGCGCGGGGCTTACCCCACTGAGTGGGATTCACCCCAGCAGGCTCTGGTGCCTGTTGAGACCGCCCTTTGTGTGTGCTGCTTGTGGGGCTAAGTGGGTGGTCTGAAATCAACCTACAAGTGTGTTGGTTCTGGGGCCTCTTGGGAGGGGCTCTGGTGCAGGCCCAGGTCGCCCACTGCCTATAACCGGCCAGGAGCTACCTGGTAGGATCTACAAAGCAACAGCCAGATGTTGTGGGGGCCCCTCTTCTCAGCACCAATACTCTGGGCTGGGTAACCTCGTGTGGGGCTGTGGTCCTTTGCTCCTGCAGGGTGAACCTCTGTGGCTGAGATATCCCTCCTGATTCTCAACTGCCACACAGACATTTGGGGCCAGCCCATTTGGCATCTCTACCCCTCCCACCAGTCTATATGTGGCTTTTTTTTATATCATGCATTATAAAACTCCCGTTCAGCTAGACTTCAGGTGATCCTCCAGCTTGATTGTTTCACAATGTAGTTGTAACTTTAATGTGTTCCTGGAAGGAAGCAGGCACGGTGTGTATCTACTCCACCATCTTGGCTCTCTTCTTTGCTCACTCAATTGAAAAAAGGAGTTTGGTTTTCACTTCTAAGAACTGCATTGCATGAAAGAAGGGAACTAATGCTCATTAGCTGGACCATCACCATGCTCTAGTTCCTTCATTAAAAACAAACAAGCAAAAACAGGCTTTCTTTTGCGTACAAGTATAACTGTGTGTGTGTTATGCCACATGACTGTGAGCAACACATTTATTCAACTTTCCAGTGCTTGTTTTTTCAACTATTAAAATCCTGACCATCTTTCACAATGTAGGATTTATGCCTCTCTGCCCTGCGGTGGTGCTGTGCTCATCCAGCAGACACAGTCTCATTCTTGGGATCACATCTCACTCCAGTGCCCACATGCATTCCCATTCTTCCAGCTACCTTTCTGCCACCTGCTCTAGCCCTCAGTGCCCCCCTTGTGTCTAACTTCTTAAATGCCCAACCTATTACTATCTGCCTGCTCCTACCACCACCACCCTCCATCAGCAATATGCTTAGTACCGGCTTCCTCTCTTCTACTGCATCCTGGAGTGACACAGTTTCTTCCTCTTTTCCCCATTCTCTCCCTTTTAATCTAGTGCTGTACGTGTGTGTCCTTCCTTCTCTCTCTGGTTCCTGAGAGCGAGCAGGAGCTTATTAATGCCACCATTCTCACCACTGTCTTCTCCAGTGTCTGTCTCTTTTCCTTTTCTTTTTTTCTCCTCCTTCTCAATTCCCTTCCTTTGACAGGACAATATGAGTCTAAGGCATAGTTTAGGAATCTTTATGATATTTATAAAATACAAGGTTATTTGATTGTTCTTAATTTAAAAATCATAACTCTCAAAAATATATAGCTCTATTTAAAAAGCTATAATGAATTTAATTGTTTTTATAATTATGTAGCCTTTGATTTTTTTTTCCCCTTAAGTTTTTTTGTTTTTTTTTCCTATTTTCAACCCAAAGAAGGAGAAATTTCCAAGGGTTATTAGTTCATTAGCTGTTAGAAGGAATAATTGATCTGTCAACTCAAAGGATTTATAAGGATTTGGCTCACAGAATTCATGAAAGCAGTAGTATACGTTTAAATTCTGCCTCAAAAGAAAACATTTCAGAAGGGGCTTCCCCTTACTTTTTGCAAGATAAAAATTAGCATCCCTCTAGTGATGAAAAGGCCGTCTATTTTTTAAGATCCTCTCAATCTTAAGGAGCTACAGCTGCAGTATTTACACCTACACCTGAAATAATTGGATATGTGTGTCAACTAAAAGAATGGATTATAAATATTATAAAGTATCTTTCAGAGTTGTTTTATTCCTAGTAAAAGGAATGGAACACAGCTAACATTTCTTTAAACTCAAACGGGGGTTTGCTTTTTTCTTTTCTTTCTTTTTTTTTTTTTTTTAAGCAAATGCACCCAAATTGGGTTTGGTTCACAAAGGAAAGACTGACTGCAAAGCTAACAGACCCATCATTAGCCATCTCTGCCCTCTTAAATGGCCTGTCCATTCCACTGCTCACAATATAGGACTAAGGCCATAAACGAGGGATCCAAGAGAACTCTGGACAAGAAACATACAATGGAGTGGGATAAATTTCTTTCGCATAAATAGCAGTCTCCAAGGGTGACTGGTGTGAATGGATTCCTGCTGTGAGGGTCTCTGTGCCTACAGAGGAGATCTGTGGCTTTAAGAGCTATGGTCCCACCCCCTGGGCTGTGGAAGTGCTCAGTCTCCCCTGCTGGGCATGGTCCACAGGCCCCCTGTGGGCCTCCTCATTCCTTTCAAGCTGTGAGTCCTAAGGAACTAAGTGACAGCTTCTCTTTTCATTCTGCCTTGCAAATCCTTGAGCTGTTCCTAGTGCTTTCAAAAGGAAAATATAAGACATTTTACTTATTCTGTCCCGCAGGAGCGTGGAAGTCTGGTAAGACCCAGGGTTATGCCAGCAGTAAGCCTGGGGAAGATCTTCCTCCTCATCATGACTTATAGTAAAAATTCCCTACCATGACCAGTCACCCACAGTTTATACTTCCTGTATCCCTTACATCATGCCCTGTGGGGTGCCATCTGGGTACTGTTCCCCCGAGGACTTGTGTACTGCTGCCCAATGTCTGGATAACCAGAGGGAAAATATGTTAGTAGAAATAAGTGTATCCAATAGTACATGTCAAAGGTTAATTTCTTAGCAGTCATGAGCCAAAATATCCAGGTTCCAGAGTAAATATTTACTTTGAAAAGAATTAAATAATGCGTGTACACAGTTGTTTTTGTTTTTTTGTTTTTAATCAGCCAGTCCCCTGCCTCGTTCCTTTTTATCTCTTGTCCTGATCTCCAGAGGCAGTCGCTTGGAACCAGTTTTTGCTTTTCCTTCTGATGATGACTTGGATTTTACTAAATGATGTATTTATGCACACCATTTTTTCCTCAACTTTAGACATGACCTGTTGATTTCCTGATCTGATACATAGGGTTTCACTCAAGCTCTATACATACCTCTCCTCTTTCCAGTATCATTGTTTTTATTCCTCTATTCCTAGCGTAACTTTCAGTAATGTACTTGAACCTCTACTTCCGTTCCATTGATTATAGACATGCTTGCCTCACCTTCACCTTTTCTCATCTCTCTACCCATCACTTCTATCATCTGTTGATAATTTCCGTTCCATTTTGGCCACAATTAGGATTTCTATACTGTGGTTTTAGGCTGATTCCAAATTAAAAGCCAATAAAGAGCTTTTATATTATTATATCTGTATGAATATTGTGCACTGAAAAACAAGAAATGTGCTATGGTTCAAATCTATTCTCTTTTATTACATTCTGTCATTGGTTTAAAACCATGGCACATTTTAGTTTGCTAAAATTATTTTCAGATTTTGTTGTTTTTGTAATTCTTCAGATTCTTTTTTCTTTTTTCTTGTTGGGAGAAGAAGCACGTATCTTTTTCACCATACCCCTCCTGTCCTCCAGCTTCTAACTCACTTTATTCTTTTGAAGCCATTTCATACTTCTAGAAGCCCACCAACTTTCTGTTCTCATTTGCCTGTTCTAAATTGCTTCTTCCTTATACTAGAAAAAAATTATACTGCCTTTAATATTTCTTGGAGTTTCCCATTGCCCTCCTTTTCTTCTTGCATTCCTTGCTTTTATTTTGTCTTGAATTTTTTGTAAGCCGAATCCCCCTTTTTTTTCTGGAAACCTAAATTCTCAAGCCTTCAGGCTTCCTGTTCCAATCTGGATGGGAGTATGACTCTGTAAATATTACCTACTGCTGAGTCAAGTGGTATGACACTATTTTCTATTTTATATAACTTTTTTATTTTCCAAATATTGATAATTCCTTTTTTCTTTTGTTTAGTTTTCAATGCACTTGTGAGTAATTTCCCCCAATATGTCAATATCTCTTTAAAATGCCTCACAATACTAATTTCCACATGAGAAAATTTATCGGATAATCTCCCAAGGTTTTCTTTATTTACCTTTTGGCTTGTTCATTGTTTACTTTTTATTTGTTGGTTTGTGGGTTTTCCTGGAGGTTTGCCCTTCTAGACCTTCTTTCCGCTCTGATCTAAACTAAATTGTTTTTGTTTTTTCTGGGCTTTTTGCACATTTTGTCATCCTGGTATTTGTATTTGTTGTTATCCTGTGTACTTATTCTGTGTCTCTGATCTCATGTCTTCCTTTTTCTCAAAATTTTAACCCTTATTTTGCTGAACAATATCCTCATCTTTCTAAAAAAAAAAAGGGGGGGACAGGTGGGGGACAAGAGTGGTATGTATGCCTTACAAATTCTCACATGTAAAAATGCTTTATTCCATCCTCATGCTCAACTGGTAGCTTGACTGGGTGTAGAATTCTAAATTGTAAATTATTCGGGACTTGCTTTAATGTCTAATAATATCCAGTGTGGCTGGTGAGAAGTCTGTGCCAGTCTGATTGTTGTTCCTTTGTTTGTGACCTGTTTTTATTTATCTTGTCATTGTCATATTATTTGTTTTTTACTCTGGAAGTTATTAGGGGCTTTATTTTATTGTTGCTGTTTTCAAATGTCAAAACAACAGGTTGGGATGTGGGTCTTTTAATGCGTGAAAGCCCTTTCTTATGCTTAATTGTTTCTTTTTTATTGGATTCTGTCCTTTTTTCATGGGTACAGTATTTTTCCCAAGTCTCTTCAAGAATACTAACTAGAGATTTTGGTTATATTGTGTTTTGTTTTTAAGTTCTCTTCTGTTATCAGAATTATCTCTGTATCCTCTAGGGTCAGTTTTTCTGTTTGTTTATCTGTGCTTTCTATGTCATGCTATGGGCTTTGCTTTAAATGCATGATGCATCTCGGGGTCGTATGTGTGGATCAGAGGTAGAAAGGTTGATGCCACCACCCCTCTGCCCCTTCTGCCCAAAGTGGTGTGACACTAGGACAGCAGCACCCACACTAGCAGCTCTACTGTCCCAGAGACAGTTTGCATGGTTTCTTCGGAGAAAACGCTCCACCTTTTTATGTTGGTGTAAACACTTGGCTGTGGTTTTCTTCGCCTGGTAAGTGGAAGGATCCATATACAGATCTTAAATGAATCCTGTTTTTATTTCCATTTCTCACTCTCTTACTTGCTGTCTCTGACTCTGGAGCCTCTCGAGAGTTGTGCTTGGCAACTGGCATCCTCTTCCGTTGTGGCTCCTCCTCGTGTGTTTTCTAAGCCATAGCTTCCTCCTTGGTTTGAGTAATAGTCAGCGCTATTCCATTTGTCTCTGTCTTCCAGAAATTTGGGGAGATCTCCCTTTCACTGAATGTTCCTCTCCAGTTCTCTTTATTGTTGCAGAGCTGTACCTCTCTTACACCTCTCATCCTCTTGATCTCCTCTTAAGCCATATCTTTTCTGGAGAATATCGATCTAATATCTGTTCTTGCTCTTCATCTGTCCAAATGGACCATATAGAACTCTCAGTAGACATCCTTAGAAAGACAAAGTGCAGGACTTGTCCACGTCTGGGACTTAGACAAGTTAACGAGTATTCTTTGAATGTGTAGTCGTTATAGGATATATGAAGATGTAAAAGATATCTTCATTTCCAATCTCATAATCTAGTGGGAAGCAAGGCCCAGAATTATGGGCATTTTTAGAGGTTTCGCATTTGAGTTAGAATGAACCTCAGGTTGGCAGGCTACCTGGCAATCCTTTTCCTCACAGAAATTGGAAATCGGCAAGTGATACAATGAAGGGCATATGACAACTCATTCATTAAAGATTTTTAGAGTACAAGGAACGATACTGCATGTCGAGAAGAACACAGAAGTCGATCAGATACATACGCTGCCTCAAGGAGAGATGTGTCTAAATAACTCTTTTTCGTTGTTTGTTTGTTTTTGCATGGAGGAAAAGCTTTATTAGATCACAGAAGTCTTATACTTTTTAAAAACTGCTATGTGGAATGTCCATACATTTTTAAATGACCTAGGCAACTGTCACATTTTTAGGAAATAAATTCCACTTTCATAATTTTCTCTGCCCCCACCCTCAGTGCTCAGGCTATGGAATATTCATTTATTTATTTTTAGTGTATCTGTCTTATTAACCAAGATAAAGAACTCTTAGATACAAGACAAAATGAGATAAATGGTGTAAGAGGAATATAGATAAAGTGTTACGAGAGTTTGAAGTAAAGGGAGAAATTACTTCCTGCCAGTGTGTGCGGAGTAAGGGAAATTAAAACAGGCTCATTGAAAAATGGCTCATTGCAAGAGAGGATTTGGACAAGAGGAGGCTGTGAGAGTAGAACTTGGGTAAGTCGAGGGTGCAAGGAGAAATTCATCTCAATTGGAGGCAGAATTTCAAAGGTGCTCATAATATGTTGTCATGAAGTAATTCCCTTTTCCTACAACGTTGCTTCTACCATGTTTCCCCGAAAATAAGACCTACTCCGAAAATAAGCCCCAATTAAGATGGTCAGCCAGACGGACGCATTTAGTACGTTATGACAATGTTCCAGAAGAATATGACATAACTATATTTGAATACATGTAGATTGTTATACATGAAAAAATAAAACATCCCCTGAAAATAGGCCCTAATGCGTCTTTTGGAGCAAAAATTAATGTAAGACCCCGTCTTATTTTCGGGGAAACACGGTAGCACTAGCTTAATTGAAGCATAGGTCTCCTCTGACAGCACCTTGTTCACTTGAGTGTCTTTATTCTTCCATGTCTCTAATATCTCAGAACCTAGAAGCACAGCCCCCTGTTCCCCTTCCCTGTCAGCACCCTGCTGTCCTATTCCCATCCAGGGAAATCCATGCCAGGGATCAATACCTCCTTTCTCTCCTCATTGCCAGTGCTGTTCAGAGAGGTTTGGTTGGTTTCCTCACCACCCACTTCAGCCCCTTCCTACTTTCCCCCCTGAATTGCAGAAGTTGGGCATTTAAAAGGTACATTTCTCAGACTCCTTGCCACAAGGAACCCACATGTGGCCTGGCTTCTACCTTAGGAGACTTGGAGAGAGAAGTGACCAGTGTGAGGTGTTAGCAGTGCACAAGGAGGTCAGATCTTTGGGCAGGCGTGGTGGTTGGGAGTATTCTGTTCTTTGTGGGGAGCTCAGCAAACACTCTAGCCCCTAATTCCTATGGTTTTATGTGGCATGTGGCAGGCAGCTGCAGCCGTGGTGCCGAACTGCCTTGGATGGTTGGCTCTATCGGCCCTGGTTATGTCTCCTCCAAATCTGGTTTTCTGGTTGTCCTGAAGAGTTTGGTAAGCTCTCTATACACTTTAAAAAAAAAAAAAATCCTCCTTTGCCTAAACTACGTGGAGTGAATGTTGTCAGCAACAACAAAAGCCCCCACTGATATAATATGTTGTGACGTTCCGGTCACTCTTCTGTGCTCCTTGAGGATTTGACACTTAGTTCTCAGTTGTCTCTTTCCCCCGTCTTCCAGCCATAGTGCTCGGGGATGAAAGATTCTGCCTTGATGATCTATCCAACACTTTGGCTTCATGATTTCTCCATCTCCATGGCTACAGCCTGGAGTTTGTGTATCTAGAACTGTATCATGTCTAAAAGTTCCTCTCTGACCCCAACCATATATCATTCCACTTTCTCACTCCACTCAGACTTGCTGTTTAACCTCAAAGTGACCTTCTGTCCCATAACCCTTCTCTGTTCTCCTAACACATCAGTCCAACTTTTTTTCCCCTGTAAGCTCCAACCCAGTGCGTATTCCTTTCAACTACACTCCCACCAGCATGCAATTTCCTCACCCTTTGGACTTACCTGTGCGTTTACTGTCTCTCATGATAACCCTTAAAATGTGCACTGCTGGTGTAGCTCCTCCCCGCCCCCACATATATAATAATACAAATATAATATTAGCTAATGCTTATAAAGTGCTTACCATGTACCGGGCACTTTTCCAAGCACTTTAATATATTACCTCATTGAATCCTCACAACAATCCAATGAGATGGGGACATTTAATGTCTCCATTTTACAGATGAGGAAACTGAAGCACAGAAAGGTTAAGTGATTTTCCCAAGGTCACACAGCCTATTAAATGGTTGAGCTGGGATTCAAACTGTCCGTGTTCTTAATAACCGCACTCTCTTTGTGGTGCCTTTTTCTGTTTTTAAAGATTCCAAGATATCTGTGCATCTTATGGATATTAAAAACATTTTTTCTATTTAACCATAAATATGATTAATATCTCACTGTTACTATCGCATATTGTGGTTTTGAAAAGCAGTATTCCATTTATATATGTCATTTTTAATGAAAAATTTTCATTTTTATCTCCCATATTATTTCCTTGCTGTGCACTCTGATTTGAATGTCAATTTTGTTGGTGAAATATAGTGTCACACTGTTGCAGATAAATGTGTTCGGGAGCTATTGAATAGCTAGGGTGATGGATTTTCTGTATTACCCTACAAATATTGATTCTGCTACATCCAGTAATGCGTACTCTCATAAATGAAGCATAGCAATAAACTGGTACTTTTTCCCTCTTCTGTCTTCCAGGATAAATCTAGTGTAGTATTAGACTTTGAGTTCCCAAATCAGACAGTGTAGATGTGAATCCCAGCTCAATCATTGAGACCCTGGGTGAGTCACTTAACCTCTTAAGCTTCGGGTATTTCATCTATAAAAAGAGGGTAGACACATTGCAAACAACGTGAATGGAGAGGTCACCATGGAGCCCCACTACCTCTACCTCCCAAATCATGCCCACCCCAAAAAGTTAATCCCAGTACCTCATATCACACTATCTTCCACAAACAAGCACATACCCGTTGTACATACACAAAACAGCAGCAAGAATTTTGATGAATTATAGAGTTTACTGAAGGTTTCATTTTGAGACAGAGGAACAGGTTACATTGTATCCCACAAAGCCAATTCTCCCTTTCAAAAAAGAGTCACTGCTTTGTCATCCACTGCTCTTTCCCCAGCAGCCCCCTTCACCCTCCTTGGTCCTCACCCTCCTGGCCCACATCAGGCAAAATTTCTCCAGTTCTTGTGCTTTACCAGCCAGGCGGGAGGAAGCCTGCATTCCTGGGAGTCAGTGAGTATTCCATTTATAAGAGGAGAAGCAGAAACATTTCACTCCATGAAGTATTTCAGTCTAAGCTTGACTTAGAGACTGGGTAATTCTGTGAGTATTTCTAAGGGTAATGACGAGTGAGTGCACTGCCCTGTTCTGGAATGTCTCCGGCTGCCGTTTTGCTCCTCACGGGGAAATGTCATACTTCTGCATACCATCTGGGCACAGTTCAGACGCTGAAAGCATAAAGTCAACATTGATGCTAACAGCCTCTTCCATGAAGTTCTCTTATTGAGATTTTGGGGATCGGAGCTCCTGGTTGGTTGGTTGGTTGGTTGGTTGGTTGGTTGGTTGGTTGGTTTTTCCCTCGTGCCAGACAGAGTTCACTTTCTGTCTCCAGCTCCTGGTTACATTTATTTATGTTACTTTTCTGGACATATTTTTCTGAAACATCATTTCAGGCTGTTCATCAACATGATTAATAATAGTCAATTGGATTATTGACCAATGTGTGCTATAAGGTAGTGCTTCTTACAGAAAATATGTATTTTGTCATGGTAGACTTGAACATGCCCATTAAGCAAGTATGAAGGAAATGGTTTCTGTTGATATCGAGTTTGTGAAGTTCATGCAAGGAAGTCAGTAAGACCATATTTTTCTAGAGTAATCATTTTGTGGGCTTTAGTGTTGTACTTCTATTTTAGAAAAATTTATAAATCTTACAAGTCTGATACCCTCCCTGCTTTCCTTTGATTTGCTTCATGATGAATCTCACCCGTCAAAACCAAAGAACTCACCGGTTTGAAAAGTTAAATGAAAATTCAGCAGAGTGGGAGTATTTATTGCTTCCAAAGAAAGTTCTTCATTGTAGATTATCCAGGAGCCAGTAATGAATGTGTACTATCAGGGGCCAGGGATTTCAGGCGATGAATTTCCCAGGGTTTAATCATTTCATAAGGCCTCTGAGTGTGACTTTTTCCCCAATAATCTACTTATCTCAGTAATTTACCCCTCCTACTGCATTGCAAGGAAAATGAGTCTCCCAGGTTGTTTGCATGATAAGTAGCTGGGAATTGTGTGAGCCTTTCAAGGAGCAGCCCTGAGTTAATTGTAGCAGCCTGAGCTAATGGTTTCCCATGTTAGTTGGCAGGTTAAGTGAGGAAGGGGGCTTGAAAACGCCCTTTATCACAAGTACCACACATTTGAAAAGCTGAAATCTTAAAAATGTTTGCTTCATGAAAGATATTTTCCCTTGCAATATAAATGGGTGAGAAAAATGTCCTTCCAGAGACAGGACTAGCAGTTTCGTAAATAGCTCTGGATGTTGGCTCCTTGGATGATTTGGGGGAGGTTTTTGTTTTTTGTTTTTCCAATGGATCACACTAATTTGTCCCCCACCCCCTTTTTTCAGTTAAGTCAGAATTGAAGAATAAGCAAGCAAACAAGTAGAAAATCATTTAGGAAGAATTAAAATGTGCTTCCTTAAATTTTCTGATTGTCTTTTTTTAGGTTCATTTCATATGTATCCTTGAAGGTTTTAGTACTATAACACATCAACTGGCAAGTACAAAATGGATTTTCTATTCAGGAAAAAGTCATTAGAATACAATTTACTTTGAAAGGAGGGGACAGGATATTCTTCACTGTGTCATTCGAGGCAGAGAGAGTTGCATGCGATCTTACATAGAATTGAAGGTCTGGAAGTGTGAAGAGATTGAATCAGAATTGGTTTGGAACAAAGGTACTGTGTTTGCCACATTACGTAACTACTAGATAAAGCTCAGAAAGTTTAGAAGGAGGAGAACAAGTTCCTGTTGGAAAGGAGGCTGTGGTAAAGGGGAGAACCAGAAACACCTGCTCTCCTCTCTCTCGTCACCTTCTCTGCTTGGTCAGTGCTCTCCCATCCTTCACATCTGAGCTCAAGCATTATTTCCTCAAGGAAGCCCTTTCTAATCCCCATTCTAGGGAGTCTTGTGCATTCTTACATCTTGCTTTCATAGCATTTGCACAGTTGTAATTGCACGTTTTGTGTCTGTGTGTATCGTTAAGTTATTATCACTTTCTCCCTACAAAAGTTTAACCTGCCATGAATATGTAAGGATCTTGTCTGTTTTTTACGTGCCATCATAATCTCAGTATCTAAGTTCTAAAAAATATTTGCTGAATGAATGGCTGGATGGATGAGGGTATGATTGTTAAAACTATTTCTGGCAAAGGATATAGGGGTGAGTTCATGGGTTAACTGATGGCTATGCAGAAAGAATTTAGGAGGTTTGTTAAAAGGAAGGCAGAAGAAGAATAGAAACATGAACCTAGAAAATGTAAAGATACATGGTAGCAAATATGTGAGTGTGTGAACTATTCCATAAATAAACTGGCCTTGGGATATAAAAATGAGAAAATAATGAATTTTGAGTGTTTTTTTCTGAGAAACAGATGACTGAATATATCAGCCAGGTTTCCAGCATAAAATAGATGGCATACGCAGCTGGGTAACTTACAGAGGTGTAGACAGGGATGAGGGTACCAACAGATATTGGGCACACAGGGACCAGCAATACCAGGAAACTATGACTCATACCCCTCCCCCATCCAAAAGGAGCAAGGGGAGAAAACAGTACTCCTGAATCTTAGTAAGCACTAGAGCCACAGAAGAGGACAGCAGACAGCAAGTGTGCTGATAAGGGGATTGTGGAGGTAGGGGGAAGAGGTGCAGCCACCACCAGAACCACAGTGCAGAAGCAAGGAGAGAACAGACAAATACTCAGCCTCTCTCTCTCCTGACCTCTGACCTCCAGCCAATACCTCCATTTGCCAAATCCAACAGAAAGCCAGAAGGCAGGAGAGCCCAGGCGATGCAATATGTGGGGGTTAGCCCCACGCCCCACCCCCCAAAACCAGAGTGAAAAGAAGAGCAGAGAAAGGATCCAGAGAGGCAAATGGAAAATAATCAGCCCAGTGAGGGTATTTAGATTCATGTTTTTTTGTTTATTTTGTTGATAGTGATAAAAATCTTTTTAAGTACGTAGGTTATGTATCATAGTGACGGTTATTTAAGACTGCGGCAAATAAGATGTTTTAATGGTCAATTTTTCCAAATGCCTGCAATTTTACTTTTTAACTTTTCTATTTACTTTTTATTTCGAACATATATTTTAACCACCAATACAATGGACAAAGTATATCCTAGAAATTTTACTCCTCTCCTGTCTTCTTGACTTTCCCTTTTCCATGTAGGTAACCACTTTGATCAGTTTTTCATGTCTCCTCCTAGTGTTTCCTTTTTGCAGATACAAGCAAATATGAAAAAATATGTGTGTATGTGTATGTATGTGCGTGTCTATGTCATATCCCTATTCCCCCCATATGAAAAGTACCATATTATATATATATACTCTTGTGCACCTAACACATACATTATTATATATATGTATAGATATATCTGTAGGATAAATTCCCAGATGTGGAAATTTTGATAAATTTTGCCAGATTGTCCTCTGCAGGGACTGTACAGTTTATTACTTCCAGCAGTATTGTATGAGAGCATTTCCCCGTAGCCTTACCAAAAGAGTATTTTGCTCAGCTTTTGGAATTTTGCCAATCTGATAGATGAAAAATATTATTTCGTTGTATTAGGTTGAACCACATGAAATTGCAATTTATGTAGGTCAGAAATGTTAGCTCATTGGTAATTTCATATGGTTCAACCTAATAGCTTTATGTTGTGTTTTTTTTTAATGAGTGAAACAGAATACTTTTTAATACATTTTAAAGAACGTTTGTATTTCTTTTTGTTCTGAACAGTCTGTTGATGTTCTTGGTGCATTTTTCTATTGCTGTTTTTGTCTTATCAATTTTATGGAAACTTTTATACATTGGAAGAAGAATCTTTTGTGATAATGAGTTTCAAATTTTTTTTTCTTATTTATTTGTCGTTTGACTTTGCTTATGATGATTTTTTGCATATAATCTCTATGTAAGTGGACCTGTGCAGTTCAAACTCATGTTGTTCAAGGGTCGATTGTATATTGTTCCAATATGGTTATTATAGTAGCTTATTCTTTACCAAGAGTGTGTGTACGTGTGTGTGTGCACATGTATATCATATACTCATAAAATATTAACATTGATAAATAGCAGAATTAGGGTTATTTCATTTTTCAAGTTTTATTCATTTGTATTTTATTCAGTAAATATACTAATTTTTTCAAGCATATATTTCCATCCAAAAGAAGATATTTTAAGGAATGTCACATAACTTATACATATTTCTAGCTATAAAGTTAAAATAAATTGCTAGGACTTAAAATTAATCTCCCAAATTAATATATGATCATGATTATATCCATAATAAGTTGGAATGAGGATGGACCTATTAAATAAATGGTGTTGGAACAACTGAGTAGCCATCTGGGAAAAGAAAAACTTGGATCTATATCTCATACCAGGATAAACTCTTAACAGATCAAAATTTTATATGCAACAAACAAAACCATTAAAATTCTAGGGGGAAAAAATCCGTAGAAGAATTCCTTTATATACTTGAAGTGAAGATGACCTTACCGTGACTCAAAATCTTAGTGTCATAAAAGAAAAGATTGATAATTACAATTACATAAAAAGTAGAAACTTTTAAGAAACTTTAGGTCTCTTCTCTAGTAGGTCATTCCTTTTTTTTTTTTTTATGTCAAGAATATGGAGGTTTAATTTACATATAGTAAAATTCAACGTTTTAATGTGACCAGTTCTATGAGTTTTGACAAATGTAGTTCTGTAGCCACCATCGCAGTCAAAATATTGAAGGTTCCCACCACTCCAAATAGTTTCCTCATACTCCCTAGTGGTCACTTCATTCCTTCCCTCTCTCCCTACCCCACTACCCCCAACACCCAGGCCCTGACAGTCACTGGTCTGAATTCTGTCCCTAATGTTTTTGCCTTTCCATGGGTCATTCTTGGCCCACTCTCTTTCTGCCTTGTCTCTCCCCTATGCTGTATGCATCCTCGTCCCCACGGTCAAACCCAGGCATAGGGCTATCATGCTCCCCTTCAGGAAGAGGAAAAAGGATTAACATGCATAACGTTTTCAGATGTGGAAGTGGGACATATCACATCTCCTCACTTTCCATTGGTGAGAATTTAGCTACATTCTCACCTCGCTGGGAAATGTACTCTATTACTGTTGAAGAAAGAGAAAGCAAATTCTGATGGACCAAATTGAAATCACCCTTGCAGCCTAGCCACCTCCATATCCACAACCTTCCTTTGTCCACACAGAGAACACACCCTCGTCACAAGGGAGACAACCCCAACCCCCATCCAGTTACTGCATCCAACGCAAAGGCCAGGATTTCTGAGTGATGGAAAGTCTTCTCCAACAGGTTCTGAAGTGGCTCCCCATGGTCTAGTGACCTCAAAACTGAAACACAAGCTATTTGTATCTGTCCTTCCCATCTCCTCCCTGGGATTATGATTTCTTTCAAAACTTATGGGACTTCCATTCACTGTGCCAGGCGCCACATCCAAGTTCCATTTCTGTACGTAATTCTGGCTGATTTTCTGACTTCCGGCTAAACTCGTGCTGTCTTCCCCATTTTAAAAGCAGCTATTTTGGAGTTACAAATGATAGATTTAGGGGGACGGCAGTAAACCTGATGTCTGCCACGGGGCTGAACGTCTTTCTTTGGCTTCATGGGAGCCCATTAAGAAAGGCTCTGAACACCCACAGCTTTGTCGCCTACTGTTTGAGGTACAGCAGTACTTGGCTTTTCCAACTCTGGGAGGCCCCAGTTTTCTAGGCTTTTTTCTTCCCCCTCTTCTCGTAAACTGGCCAGTTCTTGCATGAGCTCATCTCTTTCTTGTAATGGCTTGCTTAAAGTTAACAAATTATGTAGAAGCATTTATTTCTTTAACTACTGCATGTGTATTATCTCTAAATATATTTAATTATATTATTATAGTTAGTTTAATGGAAACCTGTTAAGCAATCTCCTACCACCTAATTTTCAGGATTAAGTTCTGTGACTGAAAAAAATTCCTTAAAAAGCGGTCCTATAAAATCAAGCATGTAAAGAAATGTCCTTAATAGCACAAAAAGCAGCACTGGCAATACTGTCGATAGGACAGAAGGACAGAGGGTATTGACAAGGGAGTATAAATGCACTGTACAATTGGGCGAGGACAGAGAGGATCTGGTACTTACCAAGTCTTTTTGTTTAGAGATTATTATTAGAATAGGACAGATGGAATTCTACAACGTGGAGAATACAAATGTAACAATCCTTAGTCAGAGAAGGCTATTGATAGTTTTTAGAGGAGGATGACCATTCAGTGCATTTGCATGCATATAGATGGTAGATTTACTAATAAATGTCAAAGTAGTCTATTTGAAAAGGCTAATCAAATAGATAAGTATATGTCAAGTGTAATGGCAAAAAAGAAAAAACAAAAGCACATATCTCCCCCAAAATGCTCTGGTGCTAAACAGTTTTATGGGCAAATTTTTTTCACTTTCCAGGAAAAATGATTTTCATGTTATGCAAACTGTTTTCAGAATTCAGAAAAAAAGGAAAGCTTCTCACTTCACTTTATGAAGTTAGAATAACTCTGATATCGAAACCCAACAACAAAGGTAATATATGTACACAAATCTGTAGTCCAGTCTCACTTATGAATATAATTATCCTCAAAAGAAAAATCCTAAATAAAACACTAGCAATTCAGTTCTCTTTTAAAAGAATAAAGCACTGTGCCCACATCAAATCAATCTCAAGAATGCAAAGAGGTTAGTATTAGGAAATATATTAACATAATTCTTCACATTAATAAATGGAGAAAAGCCATGTGGTCACCGTAGTAGACACTAGAAAGACATTTAATAAAACTCAGTGTCTGTTCTTAGTATTTTTAAAAAGAAAGCAACTCTTCAACTAGGCATTAAAGGGTACTTCGTTATTATGCTACATAATAGCTGTCACAAACTAAATGCTACCATTTTGCTTCATGGTTAAAAATGAGAAGATCAAATCAGGGACAAAATCTGAATGTCCCCTCTCACAACTGATATGTATCACTAACTTGGAAGACTTAGCCTCTGCAGTATGCAAATTAATTAATAAGGAGAAATCAAAAGTATTATCATGTCTGTAAATATTTACACTCTTCTACCTGGAAAATTCAGGAGAATCAACTGAAAAACTGAAAAGAAAGCCAAGTCCTTTGCCGATTACAAAATAAATGTACAAAATTGTTTTGTCATATAGCACCCATAACCAGTTCTAGAAAATGTCACAGAGATCAGAGAAAAGATCACATTAACAAGAGCTACAAAAACTCAACAAGAAGTAGGACCTATGAAGAAAACTGTAAAACATTACTAAGGTTCAAAACCGAACTCTAACCAGCTGAGGCAAAATAAAAGGGAGGGGCAGTTATCATAATTGTAATTGAGGCTATCACAACTCAAAGGAAGAACTACAGGAATCAGGGCAGCTCCGAGGCCTTAGGAAGTAGAACATGATTCTCAAAGCTCTCAAGACTTTGCATTAGGGCTGCAGGGTTCAGTTGCTCAGAGCGTGCACTGAACAACTCTAAACATAAGGGCTTGCCATTCATAAGCATAGTCACCATGGATTTCTGTATTTATAACAATAGTTTTACAGCATGTGAGGAAGGAGTGCTTGTTTCCAATTCCCACAAATGTGCTGTTTGGGTTGGTGGTGGGGCTGCTTTCCCATCCCTCTTTTATCTTTGCTTTGACTTCATTCTTTCCTGCTACAGACTGGCTTTCTCCTCATGGTGGAGAACATGGTGGGCAACTCGCAGCCCCACATTTAAGTCCTTCTTACTCTGTGGAAGGGGTCCTTCATTACAACACTTAGGAAAGTCATGGGGAAGGTTTCATTTCGGGCTGGCTGAGGTCTTCTATCTGTCCCTGAAACATGGGTTATTGTGTTTGACTTAGCCTCTGGTCAACGGTGCAGGCAGGCTATTTTATCAGAAGGGTGGGTAGGTTGGTTGGGTGACAGTTGATAGGCAGGAAAAATTATAGCCACAGACAGAGAAGATCTGAATAAATGTAGGGATATGCCACGTTCCGAGACAGGCTGGCTTACGTTGCAAAGAGGTAGATTTTCCCTAAGTTAATACATAAATTTCATGCCATCTGATTCGGAATTCCAAAGGGAGTTTTGGGGCAACTTGACATCATGATTGTAAAGTTCATCTGTAATGACAGACCTATGTAGTGAGACTAGCTAGGAAAATTCTGCCCAATCTAACGGAACCACCTTAATTTATGTATCTTCATCTCAGTATTATTTTATCATCTATCCTAGTCTTAAAACATGATCCGATGTTGACACTTAATTTTTAAAGCTTTTCTCCCTGTACAATTTTTATATAATCCAGGAAATTCTGAATTAGGTATTCAGAGACCTAATATCTGACACTCTTCCATCACTCAAATTATTTTGAATGCCCCTAGTATTAGGTGCTGTGGGGTTTCATTAGACGTAGAAGGCATACCCCCTTCGTACTGTCAACGTGAGAAATGTTCAGAACTATAGAGAATTTTTATCAGTTTATTTGAGCCAAACTGACAAGAGTTGCCTGCCGGGAAGCAAAATTTCAATGAATTGAGAAAATGCTCCAGAGAATGGCAGTTTTGCGGCTTATTTTATACATTAGAATCAAAAGAAGAGATGTAAGGAGATGTTTCTAAAAAGAGAAGTAACCCTGCTCCACTGACTGGAAGCAAGAAGTAGTGTAATTAAGGGGGCAAGAGTAAGCAAAGCAAGGGAATCCCTGGGACTGGATAAAAAGTAAAACGGAGAGACACATACTGCTTTTACATTGACGGGTACAGGATAGCTAATAATTAACCTTTATAACACATAGAGATGGTATGCAGGGAATAAGATAACAATGAGGGGTTCTGTGGTCTCACGCTCTGGTGCAGTAGTTGGGCCCTGACAGGTCTGGAGAAAGGGATTACTCTGACATTCCCAGAGCATGTTATCTTAGATGCAGAAAAACAATAGACAGGCTCACTTAAGGTAAAGATTGACCTTTGTCAGGGAAGCTACAGGCCTAGGACGGGACTATGGCCATGACCCACTTTTAGTTAGGAATTTTTGTGTTCAAACCATCCTCTGTGGTTACTTTCGGTCTCTGAGTTTGTAGGGCCTGCCATGCAGGCCTCCCCTCAGCTTGTCAGATTTAGTATGTGGCCCCCTTTTTCATCCACATCACCCATTACATATTATATTAGGCTTTTCCAACCAAAGATGGGTATCAGACATTATAAGTTTGTCATTACACAATTCTTACACACGATTCAAGGAATGTTTACCAGAATGAAAAGAGCAGAAAGAAGGTACAAAGATCTGATCTGAAATTACAAGTACACAAAAGAATTTTGGGGTTGGTTGGTGAAGAATTGTTGAGAGTGGTGGTGGACGGCATGGGTTTAAATGTAAGGATATTATGAAATAGTAGTAAGAACCTGACATTGTACAAAATGTTTTGATGATGCCGGAGATGACTTGAGCAAGAGAGCACGTGCTGAATACCCTAGCTGAAGGAAGAATAAAGTGATGGAGACGAAATGTCAGTTAAAAGTGTTTGCACGGGAAATAAATGCTGGTCAGAAAAACTGACATTTGTGATTTGTTTTGTGGTTGCAAATGGCACTCTTCTTGGGAAAGTAAGCCCATGTCTGAAAAGGAAAGTGAACGTGTAATGCATGATAATCCTCTGTAAATATGTGTCATGTCTAATTTCTTTGGCTTTTGAAACAACTGGCGAATTTTCAACCCTGGAAATTTGTAAAATAGGCGAGATAAATGTTTATCTTCTGTGATTTATGTTCATACCAGGCCTAGGTTCAAGGATTTCGACTAGATAACCATTTAAAGTTCTCTTCATCTCCACGTGTTGGAAAAGTTCGTTGATTGAGGCAAACCCAAGTTGAAAGTAAAGGAGTCTGCATTACATTCAGAATAAGGAAGAATTTGAAAGGATCGTTTCTGAAAAGAGAAGCAACCCTGTTCCACTGACTGGAAGCAAGAAGTAGTGGAATCAATGTTAAGTACCGTAGGAATGAATACCAAAACAGGCAGCCCTTCCCCCTCCTCCCACATCATTGGCTTTTTTTTTATAGCTAAAATTCAGTTCCCCACTTGGCTTTGTAAATGATATGCAGATATGGTAAGGTTCAGCGTTCTGTGTAGCATATGTTTGGAATTAATCATGTAAGCACATTTGCACCAGCTGACGTTGGAGCTCACAAACGTGTGGAAAACTATGGTGAGATATGAATCTAGGAGAAAAGGTCACGGTGGCTGTGCTAAAACGCATGTTGGAGAAAGCTTATCCTGGCCCCCAGTGCCATCTGAAGTCCAAGAGCGTATGTGAACCCAAGATGGCCCTCAGACAGTGAACCCCCTAGGCCAAAGGGAAATCACCTTCTTCGACTAATGGAGAGTGAATGAAAGGGAGAGAGAGAGAGAGAGCTCGCAAAACACCGACAAGAGAAAAACCAGGTGGTAAGGTTAGCCCATCTGGTTAATTGGTCACAGACTGTAAATTCCCCTCAAGCATCTTTCTTTTAAGCCACATCTGCCCTTGCTACTTAGAAGGACCTGGATCTTCTGAGAAGTTGCAGAGGAATGTTTGCAAGAATGGAGGCCACTCAGGTTTGGGGTGGTTTTGTTTTGTGTTTTAAGTTGAAAATAGGAGTATGTCTGCTTACAGAGAATTACTGGGAAGAGGGAAAAAACACGACAGGAATGGGCGGCGGTGAGGAAGATGTTGGAAAGTCATTTAGGAAACTCTGGACTGGTTGCCTCCATCAGCCTTTCCATTGCCAGGTGCTGGTGCTGTCCTGTGCCTGTAGGTCCCAGGGCTGGCCCTGGGCAAAAGGACAGAGGTCAGGAAGGGCGTCTTCTGTACCCAGCCTCTCTTCCCCGTTCTTCACACACACTCTTCCTTCGGTCATGTGTGCCTTAGCTGTCTGCTCTCTTCTGCTCAAGAGCAGACGACTCCCCTGAGTGCATTCATGCTCAGATACTGGGAACAGAAAGCATTGTCCCCACCAGTAATGCTGCCATGTCAGATGGGAGCAGAGTCAGAGAATGACCGAGACATAAACTGCGTCTGGCGGTGGAATTTCAGGCACCCTGAGCCTGTGCTGGGAAGACATTTGGGAGCAGAAAAGACTTCCTTTTACTCTTCAGGTGACTAGGTGACCACTTGGTCTGGCCTGCTAGGTGCATGGAGGTAGCTTGTTTGTAGGAAAGTTGCTGAATATACAATGGGGTCCCAAATTGTCCTTTCAGAAAGCGGCTCTGATTGTGTTCTTGGCTAATGAACATTTCTGAGTACCTGCTCTAGCCTGGCACTGGCATCCTTCTCGGCATGTTTGACAAGTCATATGTGCTGAAAACGTTTTCCTGTGCCTCTCTGTCTCTCATATACCCACCAAGGAAGCATTTCCAAATCCAGTCAGTTGCCTCCTTAGCCCTATTTATGACTCGAAGCTTCCTTGGCATTTTAAATAGATAAACTTGAGTGGCAGGAAAAGGGGCAATCATGAGATTCTTACATTCAGTTCTGATGGTGAATTTCTGTATCCACAAGTGTGTTGGGAGCAGTGTTCACTTTTATTCTTTTGAAGTCTGGCTATATACCACCAGACTTCAAAATGAAAAATGATACAAAGTTTAAACATCTAGGAATCAAGTTTAGAATTGCAATTAAATTAGGCAGACGTGAATGAAGGACAGGTGACAGTTCTGGAGTCTCCCTGTGTTTTGGGCGCCATGCTTAGTGCTGGCAAGCATCATGGCATGTAACCCTCATACCCCCCTACATGACGGATACTATTATCTAGAAACTAGAAAATGCGTTCAGCTCTTCCCTTAGTAGCTAGTGTACTTTTCTGTATGTGTGTTATACTTCAGTAAAATTTGTTGTTTTTTTTAAAATGAGGCCGCTGAAACCCAGAGAAGTGAAGTAACCTGCCCAAGGCCACCTAACTGGTATTAGCAGAAGCAGGATTCAGACACCACATGCCTCACTTTGGAGCCTGCTTAGCCCCTCCTCTGTCCTGTCATCCTTCACATTTAATTATAAATTATAATCAAGCCACATGGTAAATAGTTCCTACAAATAACAGGTATTTGTATTCTCTGATACAGTTAATTGTTTATTTTGTCATTTCTTTGTTATCTAAAAATGTCCCTATTCTTTAGTCTTCTCTTTTAACAATGTACTTCTTTTCCCCTCAACCATTTACTTCTTGATTGTTGAATAAATGAGTGAGCGAATACATTATGTCATAACATTTACACTAATGCATATGTTTAAGACGACGTCGTAGATTCACTCATGTCTTCATTTAGTCCATAAACAGTTACCAAATGCCTGCTACACGCCAGGGACTAGGAATATGCAGTTGAATAAGATAGTTTCTTCTTTCAAAGGGGCTCAGAGTCTTAGTCGGGGAAGACAGACTTTTTTCTTAATTAAGTCAATAACGTGTTACGGGTTCTAAGATAAAATCTCTTGATGTAGTGAGAGCATCAAGGAGAAAGTGGCTGGGGTAGGTGAGAAACACTGCATAGAAGAGATAACTCTGAGTTTTGAAAGATGAATAAGAGCTGGCCGGGGGCCAGGGCATGGCAAGGCCAAGGCTCACTGTACTAGTCTGCGTGGGTTATCGTAACAGAATACCACAGGCCATGTGGCTTAGACAACAGACATTTATTTTCTCACAGTTCTGGAAATGGGAAGTCCAAGATCAAGGTGCAGGCAAAGTTGGTTTCTGATGAGGCCTCTCTACTTGAGTTTCTGATGGCGACCTTCTTGCTTGGCCTTTCCTCAGTGGAGAGAGAAAGAGAGAGAGAGAGCTCTCTGGTGTCTCTTCCTCTTCTTATGAGGACACCGGCCCTATTGGATTAGGACCCTATCTGGCCCCCGAGTTCCTCCTGATGCCCCATCACTGAGATACCCACATTCCTTCTGTCCGTGGTTTTTAAAGAGTCCTTTCCCATAAGAATGTCGTCTGGGTGGGTCACTGGGCTTTTTCATATCTCCTATGTCAGTGCAGTTACATACTCAAAAGGACCTTAATCTAATGTTGGAGAATTCTCCAAAGCTGCCTCGGAAACACAAACCATCCTTCCCCATGCCCAAGTTATAATGCTCTCGTTTTTCAAAATAGTCTCTAAAATTCCAGACCTCCTGTGAAGCCTTCCTACACTGATTCGAGAGTAGTGAGTAACTTCACTGGGAGGCCGCGTAATGCAGTGCTTCCGAGCAAGAGTTCTGCAGTCTGACTTTCTAGATTTGAATCTAGTTCCATTACCTACCAGCCGTGGGACCTGGAGCACCCCTTTGCACTGCTTCTTTCCCTGGAAACTGAGGGTTCGGGTTTTTTGACACTTGTTGCCGTGCTGTTGGTCACTACATCTTGCTCACTTGACCTCAAGGCCAGCAAAGAAGTAGTATTAGTGAGAAGCGTGGCATAACACAAGAAACAAGAGGTAGAGAAATCTCTCTAACAGGAGATTTGGGAGGATTAAATGAGTTGTAACATGCTTGGCACATAGTAAGTGCTCGGTATTTGTTGTTATTTTTCATTATCTGTCCAATAGACAAGCAGGTACATGGCTACAGTCTCCTGGCGGTTATGTAGAGACTCGACTCAATGCAGTAACATTGGTGAATTGAATTTAAATTTGCTTAACCAACCCACACCCGTCATGAAAGCTATCAAACATTCATGTTTTGTTCTGTTTTCTGTCAGATTACTTCAATCTCTATTGAAAATAGTCTACAAAGAGTCCACTTGCTGGCCAGGTGTAAGGCCATATGTTTGGGGAGAAGAATTGAAGGCATGACATTTGAATAGCTCGTGGTATCTGAGGAACTGAGGAGAAAATTCTGGAAAAGAGCCAGAGGATGGCCAGAGAGGGGAAGACTTATTGGCTCTGCCTTTTCCAGACCAGTTTGGGGTAATTGAGATGAGTTTGCAAGCCCTACTCAGCTGAAGCCAGAAGCAAAAGCTGTGCTGCAAAGGGGGTTAACGTCAAAGTTCAGAAGGGGGTTCTTCTTAGTTGGAGGTGACGGGAGGAAACTTCTTCCCGTAGGCCTCAGAATAAAGCATAGCAGAGATCAGCCTTTAATAGGTAGCTAGAGAAATATATGAGTGCTTTCTCTTTCCTTTGTCTGCTGTATGGTTACCTTTCTGAAGTTCTGTGTTGTGTTATGAAGGAGACAGGTTAATACACAGGTTCTATTCTTGTTCCGAGCTATGGCTTGGAAAACCATTCCAAATCCCTGAACCAGGAACAGGGAACCAACCCTCTTGGTCCTGTGTGCCTGTTACTCTCTCTGCCACCACACGGTGGTGACACACCTAAACTGCAGAGGTAGGTCTCTAAAGCCAGCTGCTGCACTGAAGCTCCGACGACTGGCACCAAGATTGAGACTTTCAAGATGCCTTTGCTCTTACCCTTTCATCCGTTTGGTATCCTTTTATTTGTCTGAAGTTTGTCTTTGACTGTGTAAAGGAATTGCCCGGTGGGAGGCACAGCATCCATCCACCCCTGGCCTGGTCCTGTACGTCCTGGGTTCACAGTGCATCTGTCCCCAGTTCTCAGGGCTTGTTCCCGAATGCTGGTTCTGGTCTGGTTAGCTGGCGGTATCCAACACTCCGGAACACACAGACATGTGAGAAAAACAATCCCGCTTCCCCTTAGTTCAACTAAGGCTAGGCTGGAGGATTTCAAAAAGAACTTTTCCTTAGAAACAACAGCAAAATATACACAACAGGATAAATAAATGAATAAGTTCATGGAGTTTGGCCTGCAGACCGAGACTTAAGGATAAAATAGCAAGCAATGAAGACTCGCTAGCAAGGCTTACAGAGTAGTCAAAGCCTCTTTTCTCCCCCCACCTTGGAATCTAAGAACCTGGTAGAACAAACTTGAACAAAGATAGCCCCAGTTCTATCCAGGAGTAGATTTTATTTCTAAGTTGTAACCTCTGTATTCCAGAGAGTAAGTGGGGTAGCTTACAATAGTGTGTGTGTGTGTGTGTGTGTGTGTGTGTGTGTGTGTGTGTGATTTCAAAGCTGCTAAAAAAAAATAGAAAATGTTTCAATTTACTGTGTACGAGAACATAAATAGAATATACCCAATTGCCAAACTAATACCATGTTTGAGTGTCTAATTTAGCACCAAAAATAGAATTCTGAAAAACCATCACAAAAAAAGGGAAATGGGATGTGTTACACAATAATAATATCTAATAGAAAGAAAGAAAACACACAACATACTTTTTCAAGAAAGGCAAGATTTTTCCTGGTACTGAATATTTATCACAGTAATTAAAGCATGTAATCTGTCAGTGATTTTACAGAACACACAGAAACTCTCAGTTTAGTTGATAACAACATTTGTTTGAGTTGAAACTACTTTTCGAGTTGACGGAATCCTCGTTCCTTCCCAGAATTTGCTCACCACAGCTGTGAAGCATCCTCTTCTTTTGAATGATTATTACTGCGGTCTTATTTTTATAGCTCTTAAGTTTTTCTGATTTTTAAATATTCTATTCTACTTTCATAGATATAAAATGTTTTATATCTGAGGATGTTAGTATTTCTCTGAAGTTTTCTTCTGTTCTTTGCATTGTATCTTTTCACTGAATTATTTTTTCTGTTTTTTGGTGGTGGTGGTGGTGGTGGTGGTGAGGGAAGGAGGATAAGTTGGGATTTTGTCTTCTTTTTCATCAAATGTCTAGTGATACTTGGCTACCCATGAATGTTTAAGAATGAAGCGTGAAACACATCCCAAAGTTCTGTATGATATGTGAAGTGTGTGAAGTTGTAGGTTTCATAAGAGGATTATCAGACAGGAAAGAACCTAGTCATTTTACTGGGGCCCCCAAATGTTAATATCTATTAGGTCTTTTCTCTTTGCTGAGTCCCTTTCTGCTGTGAGGAGCCCCGTAGTCTTCTGCCTGTGAATAGAAGCTTAGCTCTTAGTGTGTGGGTGCCTAGTAGGAGGAGGGGACAGCAAGTTCACCATTTCCCATGAAAACTGGCATTTAATCCCTCTATTTTCAACCTCTCTCCTTATCCCTTCCTTCTTCTGAGCCTGTTGCCCCCGCGTTTAGAACCCTGGTCCAAATTCTCCATCGAATCTCTTTCTGGAGAGGAGAGTGAAGAGATAGTTTGCCTAATTGTCTGGGGTGGTAGGGGGGATCTGGGATATAACTGGTCCCCATGTAGCCTTTAACCAGTCCCCCTGTTTTTCACTCTGCCTTCCTAAATACCTGGTGCCTCCCATCCCTGAGCCTCTCCAGACATCCAGCTCACCAGCCGACATCCAGCTCACCAGCCGACATCCTACTTTGGCTTCCCATCCCCACCCCAATCAGGTGTTTCATCTTCTACTCTTGAGTCATTTATCACTTGTCCATTTATTTTCAACATTTTATTGATGTATCTGATTGGATAGCATTTTCACCCCTATTCTTTTGGTTTATGGATTTATATCATTTTCCCCCCTGGAGGTGGAGTTGGGGAGAGGGCAGAGATAACCATGGCTGTTTAATTTGCTGTGTGTAACAGAATCAGCACATTACATGCATCATCCCTTGCAGTCTTCATTACACCCCTGTGAGGTGTAGGTAGTGCTAGTCCCATCCTGAAGATAAGGAATGAAGACCCCGAGAGGTGAAGGCCCTTTGTCAAGGTCATGTAACTAATCAGGGGCAGAGCTGCAATTTGAACCCAGGTATGCCTCTGAAGCTCACACCCTTGTGACCACATCACACTTTTTCTGGTTCTCTGGGATTGCTCAGGGATTCCTTCTAACCACACTGAGCAGTATTAATCAGCAATACATACCACACACAATCCCAAGGGGCCATGTAGTTCAGCTAACAGGGCTTTTTTTCTTCTCTTTGTTCCCTAAAGCAATTATTTCTTTATTTCATTTAAAGACTCGGCCTCTGCAGCTGCTGCGGACAGCTTAGAGTTGTCTGAAGGTTGAAGACGAGAACCAAAGCCGTGAGCTTACAAGCTATCAAAACTTGAAAGATGTATTGAGGTGAAATACCTCTGCAAAGCCTCCCCACCAAACCTTTTTTTTTTAAAGTGCTTTTTCTTTCCAAAATGAAAAAGAGCCATTTGTACTATACATGCATAAAAATCTTCAGCTCTGGCGGTGTTCAAGACAAGCGTTTTTTTTTTTTGTAACTGCCCACCCCGACATAGCAGACTGTATAGTCTTCCAAGGGCGAAATAATTGTGTGTTGTACATCGATATTTAGAAGTCAAAGATCAGTGTATGTGTGTGGGCCGAAACATGTGCCTCTCTGTCTCCCTTTGGAGAAGAAGCCTGTGCTAACAGTTAAATAACTTTGTTTTCATACTGAATATTTAAGTTGCAAATTTGAGCCATGTGGGCAGAGGTTTGAAACCAAGACAGCTAAACTGCTGAGGTACTTTTGGGGTTCAACCATTTGGAAGGAGCGTGGACTGATTTCATGGGGAAGTATTCAAGTGAAGTTTTTCATCCCATTTATGATTGTGCCCTATTTTCTTTTAGCTTCACCAAGTCTGTCATTTCCCTTGGTGTTCCCAGTGAGGTCTGTATAGTTATTGGCAAGTGTGAAACGTAGTAATACGGGGATTCCAGAAGAAGTTCATTACAACTTTTCAGAAGTATTGAGTAAATTAGTCACTTTTGAAGGGAAAATGTGAAGGTATTGTTTGTCTTTAAAGTATTTGTTTTTCTAAGTACAAATACCTTAGCAACTGTATGTGAAGACAGGTTTATTTCAGCAGAATTTGTGGTAAACAGTATGTTCATTTATGACCAGGAGATGGTATATGTAATAGTTTCATTTGCAATTTTCAGGCATGATATAACCAGGCCATGGCCATTCCAAAAGATATTTTGCCACTTAGTGTTTCTTTCGCTAAAGTGATCACTGTTTGAGACTACCAGAGTTGCCCCCATGGGTGTCCTAGATCTGCTCCATCTAGGGACAGACGGGCACCTTGTTGTTCATAATGCTTTGGACTTACCCTGGCTTCTGGAGGCAGGCCTTCGAGAAATGGCCCATCGAGGTTAGATCAGGAGCTGCACGAAGCAGTCTGGGGCTCAGGAAGACCGAGATGTGTCATATGCCCCTCCTTTGTGTCACTCCATTGGATCTCTACATCGCTTTCTCCTGATTTGGGTTGTTTTATGTCCAACGCTTGCACTATAGAGTTTGGCAGCTCAACAGCAACAAGGGCAATGTTGTTGTCCACCAGATGTGACCTGAGGTGTTCATTAAAAATGCAGATTCCTGAGCCCAATCCCAGGTTTACTGAACTTGACTCTCTGGAGCCTGGGGCCTGGGACTCTGCATTTCCCTCCCAGCACCACCACCACCACCCCTGCCCATTCTTAGGCAAATCATGTTATCCAGGGTCATATTTTCCAAATTTCCTTGATGATAAGGATCACATGATTTTTTTACTAAAAATACAAATGCCTATGCCTCATCTCAAAGCTACTGAATCAGGATCTCCAGAAGGGTGGGGCCTGGGAAGCGAGGAGAACGGAACCTAGTATTCCAGAAAACTTAAGATCCTAAGGCCAAGGTTGCCTGCTGGAAACCATCAGAGGAAAGACACCAAGCCCTACCCTTGACTTTGAAAGACTTTGCATCTGTTAATTAAAACATAAAACTAGGGAAAGACTGGGGAGGACGAAGGGTGTTTGGGGCCCCGAGGCAAGTCAAATCAGAAATTTTTTTTAGGTTCCTTTTACCCATTTACCTGTTGCTTTTCTAAGAACATTTGAAGTCTTCTAATTCTGCTAAGCTGAGGTCAAGATATAAAAACATTCTTTATTCTGCTGGTTAAAAGATTAGAGGCAACTTTAAATTTATTTTCTTTTCACTATTTTAAAAAGTACATTTCATTTGCCTTGACTTTTCAAAAGCAATAGCTTTTTAAGAAAAAATTTTAAACACCTGTCATTTCTCATATCTTCTGAAGTTTTCGACTTCATCTGTATGTAAACTGTGAGCTTCTAAGGTCAAGAAAATATGGATTGTTTATCTCTGTATCCCCTGGGTGCAGATCGACGCTTCGTATGTTAAACGAATACTACATGGATGAGAGGAATATATTTTATTTTCCTTACTGGGTTTATTTTCTTTAGCTAAGACTATCAGAATTAAACGTAACCTTTTTTTTTTTTTTTTTTTTTGCGAGGCCTCTTATATATGGTTGATTGTTGGTTTACTAATTTCTAATTTAAAGATTTGTGGAGGGCAAAATGCTGATTTTTCTTTTAAAAAATGTAAAACTAAGACATAAAACATACAGTTTTACATACCTGAAAAGAGATGTCCAGATCCCCTATATCCTGCCGAGGAAATTTCATTGCATAAATGGGTTACTATTAGTGGATGGAAAAATTAAGTTAACTGGAATCCCCAGTTCACCAATCGTGCCAGTTAACTGAGGTATTAGTGTCCTGTTTAAACTCTCAGAGCTATTAAATTAAATGGTCATGACATGAAACCTCAGAAAAGTCTTATTGTTGTCTAGAAAGATTGTGTACAGGTGTTACTAGCCTGCTTTAGAATAAAAAAGGCTTCAGTATTCTCAAAAATCATTTCCTCTCCTGAGGAAATGCACTATAGTAAAATAGCCTTTTCCAGTACAGTAATTGCCAGTGTTCGGCTTCAAAAGAAAACCCTTAAGTATTATTCAGGTTACAGTTTTCATCAGGCTTTTCAGAATAGATGATAATAATTTTGTGTTGATTAATAAAATAATTCCAGAAAATAAAAGGAACTGTAATTTAATTGCTATAGCGAGAAGTTGTTGGAAACATTTAGTTGCTTAAGGAAATTGTTCTTAATTTAAAAAGATGCATACAGTTTAAGCTTATGAAATGAAAAAAGTATCATTCCACCTACTGCAAAAGCTCTCCATTCAAAGTTGGCACGGTGAGTCCTTTATTAAGTTTATACTTTAACCCCATGAAATGAACACTCTCAGAATTCTATTTCAAACACAGAAGGTTGAATATTTATAGAAAGGAAAAAACCTCCTTCATTTAAGAAAAGTAATTTCTAATTCTCCACAACCATTTGTCAGAGTAAAAGATATTATTTGATGACAAAGGGTTCAGAAGTTACTCTGGGCCATCTCGTGAGCTTCATAAAATACATTCTTCCAAATGCTGATCACCCGGGGTCACATTCAGTTTGGGGTCTATCATTGTGAACCCCCATTTTTCCTAGTGAGGCTACTTGTCCAATGTCCAGCACTCTCTTACCCCCTGGTGCCCCTACCTAGGTTCCACAAAAGGCACACAAACTTTCTTGCTTCAACCTGTGCTGAGGTCTTAGATACCCACTTGCTAGAGGACAGGCACGTGCAGTTCTTCACTTGGGTAAAGAAAAAAAATGCATCCCCAGAGAGCTACTTGCTCATTTCATGTATGCAGATTTGCAGTTTTAGCTCTTGCCTGGATATTTCCTCTCAGCATCTTGTTTTCAGTTGGGTATGCTGCCACAGGTGAGCAAAGAATCTCAGTTCTGTTCTTGGCTAAGTAGGTTTCCAGCGGAGTGTCGAATAGAGCAAGCGGCTAGCTTTCCTTTGGCTGACCTCTCCTCAAGCTACGATAAAGAACTAAGTCCAAGTATCAGAGCGATGCGGATCATTATAAGTTAAGAAAACAGACCCCTAGAGGCACTAATCCTTCATTAATCAAAAGCATGGCTTCCAATTACACGCCTTTCTCTTGAAAACTTTCCTACCACCCTTTAAAACAATATAATGTTTGAAGGAATATAATGAATGAAGGGGTCCACTCTAGGATGTCAAAGGGGAGGGATTATAGTAAGAAAATGTCATCAAGTACCAACCAAAGTATTATAAAATGTTCAAAACCATAAAACAAGTGTCTGGGAGTCTTGGGGTAGAGGGGAGAAAGTAGAGAGTTGGCATCACACGTAGCCTCTGATGGGAGTGTGGAAGGAAGACCCCAAAGCAGGCCTTGCCAGGGAGGCCCCTACCAGTTAGATGCTGGACCCATACCTGAGCCTTTTACCACTTTTATAACCACGCCAAGGACTGTATCTGCTTCACATTTAGGATACTTAAAGTAGATGTGGGTCTGCCCCCAACCCCCCCACCAGAGTAGGAGATTTTCCTCAGTGGCTTGCTAGCCGAACAGACAAGTTCTATATAATCCCACCGGAAGAAAAGCAAATATTGTGCTGTCAAAACTTGCTTGAAATAATACCCAAGATGTCCAAAAGTGGACTCATGATCTTCTCCAGCACTGCTCGTCTTTGTCTATTTTCTATTTTGATGAGCAAGACCACCAACCACTCAGTGTCTCAAGCCAAATGCTCAGAAGTCGTTCCTGGCACTTTCCTCTCGCTCGGCCCCACATCCAAGCTCATGCCTATTGTTGATTCTCCCTCCTTAGTGTCTGTGGGAATCATACATTTCTGCCCTTTCCCTCAGATTGCTGGATTGCCGTTGTTTCCTAACTCATCTCCCTGTCTCCAGTTCTGCTCCTTCCTGATCCATTCTCTACACTAAAGCCAGGGGAGCTTTGGAAAACATGGATCGGCTTCTTATGAGCCCTTCCCCTCTACCACCACTTCTCCCCTCGAAACAAAACCTTTCGGAGACTCCCCATTGCCCAAACTCCTTGTGACAACTCTTAGGACCCACTCTTCTTATCTCCTGCCCACACACAACTCTGCAGCAAATGTCATGGAATTACTGTTTTGTGCCTTCACCTCTCTGAGCCCTGGTTTCCTTATCTGCAAAATGGAAATAATCCTATGCCTCACAGTAATTTGTCAGGTTCCTGAAGCATCCTGTTACTATTTTTATTATAACCGAATTAAATGTTTGTATTAATTTGGAGAGAACTGACCATGCACACGGTACTGGATCTTCCCATCCAGAAACATGGTATGTCTCGCTCTTGATTCAAATTTCCCTTTATATCCCTCAATAAAGTTACGGGGTTTTCAAAATACCAGCACAATCCATTTTTATTAATTCCTTTGTTCTCTGTTCATTAGTTATTAATAAACTTTTAAAATTGTATTTTGTAATCAATTATGACTGATCCACAAGAAAGGGGTTGGAATTTATCAATGTATTTGTTAACTGGCCTCTTTAGTTCAAATAGGTTTTCTGTTGACTATTTTGTTATTTGCAGGTTAGGCATTCTCACTATCTGCAAGTAATAATTCTCTCTCCTTTAGTTCTTGAAGGGAAGCCAAGGAATACATGTGGCTAGGCTTTGAATTCACATTGAAGGAGAGGGTTGACTTGGGCAGCAAAAGGGAGACCTGTTGACACTGGGTTTTCTGTGGTGAGGAAGACAGAAGTCCATAGTAGTTTAGTCTAGAAAAGGGCAACTGGCTGTGGAAGCAGAGAAGATGATTTGGAAGCTATATTTTGCCATATATATATATATATATATATATATATATATATATATATATATATATATATATAAATTTTATATAAAATATATATAAATTTATTATGTATATAAATTTATTACCTATCTATCTGTATATATATTCTTAACGCTATTGCAAATGTTTGACTATGGCTGTTCGAGTTGGTCAGACTTGGGCTCCTATCCCAGGCCTAACATTGAGGAGCTTTGAAAGCTTAGATAAATTGCTTAACACTTTGAGCTTAGGGTTTCATCATCGTCTTCATCATACCATCGTCAGATAATGTCAGTTTGCAGGATTTTTGTGGGGATCAGAGATGACGTGTATGAGACGGAGAGCACAGTGCTTGGCACCCTCAGGAAGTGCCAGCTGTACCTGCTGCTGCCCTCAGCAGATGGCGGCAGAGCCAGACTAGCCTTTCAGTCCCCCTGCACCAACCCTTGGCCCTCATCTTGGAAGTCCCTAAACTGGGAGTTCCCTCCCTCCGCCCGCCCCATCCCCACCTCCTCTTTGCTGCTCCTTGCCCATCCTGACTTCTCTGCGCCTCCCGTGATCGTTTGTCTCTCAGCTCTTTGGCCTTTGGTCTGTACCCATCACTGCCAGGCCAAGCCAGGCCCCCCTCCTGAGCATCCGAGTTCTGCAGCTCATTCAACTGCCTATTTGGTGTCTCAGTGTGAATCCCTCTGCAGCGTAGCCAGAACCCCTAGTTTTCTCTGTTTCAGTAAATGTCACCATTGACCCAATTATTCAAGGTAGAAATCTTGTTCCCTCTCCTATCACCACAGCCCCCCTTCTCATCCAGAAGGAAGGCCTGGTAATTCTATTCTAAGACATATTTTGAGTCCCTTTATCTCCACTGCCACCAGCCCATCCCACCCCACCCTCTTGCCTGGATGCTGTGCTAGTTCTCTAGGTCTTGTTGACTTTACTTGTCCCTGGAGACTGTACCCTCCAGTTTAGTCTCCACATAGTGGCACAGATGTCTGGATAACATAAATGAGATACTGCTGCTCCCTTCTCAAGCCCATCAGTAGCTTCCCTTGTACTTGAATAAAGTCATTGCCTCACCATGGCCTCCAGAACTTAGTTCCTGGCTCTGTCACCAAACTCATGTTGATTTCTCTCTTTCTCATTGGCCAATTCTAGCCACCGTGGCTGTCCTTCCATTCCATGAAATCCCCAAGTACTCCGTGCTTACTACTCCCTCCAGCTGGAATGATTTTTGCCCAGCTTTTCTTGTGACTGAGTCCTTAACTTTTAGGTCCCAACGTATCACCTCCTCCGAAGGCCATATCTGACCACTCCATTCACATAGCTCATTTCATAGCACCTTGTTTGTTTCCTTAGCACTTAATCTGTGATCTGTAATTATTTCATTGTGTGATTATTTGGGTGTCTGTCACCCTTGGGGCCAGGTGTCATTTCCGTCTTGGCCACCATTCTATTCCCAGTATCTCGCATGGTACCCAGCACAGAATAGGTTAGTGATAGATGGAGAATGACTGGCTTCTCATCTCTCTACTCAGCCTGGACCCCGTCGTGAGCCGTTTAAGTCCTGCCCTCACTAACCTTCCCCAGCTATCGTTTCCAGCTGTTCTTTCTCTTGTAGCTCCACCCATACCCTGTGCTTCAGAAAGCTTCGGTATTTCTCATTTGAGATGTAGTGGTGAGGACATTCTCCAGAGTGACAATGAAGTTAACCAGAAAAGAGTTTCCTCTTTACTAACCATAAGTTGTGAAGACTTTCATCCTGATTATACCTGCAGACACTGTAAAATCTGGATTTGAAATGGGAGTGGAGGTTAAAAGGTGACACTGACTAAAACCTGTTTTGTTCATATCTTCGATATCCCGTTGACTAAAAAATCTATCTCCACAGTGACAGAAAGCCTTCCAACCATCTTGCTAATGACCCAAAATTTTGCAACTAGAAATTTATTCCTTTAGTCGAACTCTGTCCTTTGTTTAAAGTTGATATATTTGTAGCATGAGATAATATATTCATTAAACGTTTGTTCTTTGGGAGATCTTTTGGTTGGGCAGAAAAAACAGAACCACTCACATTATCATAATAAAGGTGGGTTTATTATAAGGGCCCATGTTACCACTGTTAGGAAATAAGGCGGACGTGGCAAACCTGCATTGCTTCTCATTTCCTAGTTCAACTCCAGAGAAAAGAACCTGTTTACCAAACTTAGGTGCGTGAGCTGGGATAAAATGTGTCAGAGGCTCTGGCCAGCCTGTGGATTGGCTGACCTCCCTGTCACCCAAGTCACCGGGGCTTGATGCGTGGGATCATGGGGTGTAAACCACAGCTGCCTTGGCTCCCCCCTCAACCAGAGCCCTGGTCAAAACAGATCCCATTTGAAGGGACTATCGGCACCCCATGAGACATGTCTGGTAAAGCCTTAGTAATAAGAAAAGTGGATGTTTATTGAGCACTTACTGTGTTACAGATACTGTTCCCAGTACATTGTATATATACTACTCTTACCCCATTTTACCAGTAAGGCCCAGAAGGTTAAGTAGCTTGCCGGTAATCACAGAGACGGGACGTGGGGTAGCCAGGATTAGAACCAAAGCAGTCTGCCTCTAAAGTTATGGGCATAACCATTCCTTACATGTCACTGACACTATATGAATAAAGACAGGAAGATAGTGTATGTAAGTTGGTCAAGGCGGGGAAGGTAGAATGACCAGGGAAAAGGGCACTAAAGGAAGAGGCAGAGAGCAGTGGTGGTCTCCCAGCGTCAGGTGCGCCAGCCCTCTATTTAGGAGTGATGGGGGAAGCTCCGAGGGGAGTAGAGTTCAGCTTAGGAGGTAAGAGCTAAGGAAGGCCCCGTGGATGCTTGGAGTGAGAGTGGAAATATACTGAGGACGAAACCCAAGAGGTCTCGGTAAACCGCTCAGTCGTGATAGGCTGGAGTAAAGAGGATGTGTGTGTCATCAGAAGCAAGAGAAGTGGAAGTTGTAAACAGGCCATTAACTGTAATAGTCAAGCAATGAAGATTTTTGTGGTTCCTGTGACCTAGAGACATTATAAAGAAATTGTTGTAGTTTAGAAGACTTTGTTTAAACAAATGTGGATATCATCCACAAATTTGTTTTTTGGACACTTATTGGTGGAAGTGATGAACAAGGCAAAGCTGGTATCAAATCCCTTCTAGAATGTCGGTTGGGACCTAACTGCCACCCAATCCAGCGAGCAGGTGACAAATCTGAAAAGGAAGGCATATCTGTCCTATAACAAGACCCAATTAGGTTAAAATGCAGAATAGCAGAGTAGTAAAGCTAGATTAGATGGCATCCCATTAATAAGAAAAGTTACTTTCTTGCCTGACTTTCTTATAGAAAAGTCTCATGACCCAACCAACCAGTTATGGTCATTTCCCCAGAACCAATGTGAGACTGTAATGATAAAATGAGGGGTTGTGATTTAGTTTCTCTAATCTTATATTCAATACCATTCAGCAAGAATGGGAAAAGCAACAGCACCTCATATCCAGGAAACTGTCAAAAAGGACCACTTAAGAGCAGATTGCCGAGCATGTCAGACTATACACCAGTGGAGCCGCTAAGTTGAGGTCTAGCCACGTAAACACACGCCTGCTCCGTGGCAAAGCTGAGCAGCTTGGATTTCCAGGATAAGATTCGGAATGAGTGGGGAAGTCGCCAAAGCAGGAAGGCCTCAGGCCAATTATGCAATTAGCCAATAGCCTATGCTGGCCCCCACATTTGTTTAGATAAATTTTGAAATCATCAGTGAGCTCTTGAGCCAGATTCCCTCTTTGTGAGGAGAAAGTCAGACTATATAAACCTGCATAGCGCCACACAGTATGGGTGTGGGGCAAGTTCCACTTCCCACCCCCGGGCGGGAGCAGAATCATTCTGTAGAGAGACCTCTGTCTGTGTGTGGCCCGGCGTGGTCCTCACTGGCGGGTGGGGAAGGGTCACCACCGAGGGTGGCCACCGGAGCAGGGACCTCGTGGCCAGGCTGTCATAATCACACTGCCTGCCCGGGCCCTGCCCGGGGCCCCACTTCAAGGCTCACCCCCACCACATTTGGGCCTGTAGAGGGGATGTTAATTAATTAGCAAAGACTGGAGCTCAGGAGAGGAGGAGGGCTCGTCCCCTCCATTCCACGATGACCTTTTGGACCCAGAAAGGAGCACTGCACTGCAGTTGCTTTCATTTGAGGCACTCAGAGTGCTTCCCACATATCTCATTTATCCTCCTGACACCCCTGAGAGGTAAGTTTGTTTGAGATTTCTACAAAGTTATGATTATGCCTATAGATTTGAGTTCCTGACTCTATGTCATTCTAAACCTTGAGTCTCATCCCCATCTCACTTTTCCTAACATAACTAAACCCTTTGGGGAATGAAACGTCTCAGGCTTTAGCCTAGCCAAAGGGTGATTTTTCCCCCCTTCCTTTTTTGTTGTTGTTAAGTTTGATTTATTACTTAGCATGCTAGCCAGGCTGGATGGATGTTCAGAATATTATAAATAATGTGGATTGAAAAGATTGTGCTGAAACGTTTATTGCATTCTTAGAAAGAGAACAAGGAATGGCGTGGAGAGCGTGGCCGTGGTGAAGGAGGGGTATGAGGAGGGAAGGGAGGCAAGGCTTGCTCCTAGGATATTTTAGTGTGTCAATAAAAGACAGTGCTCTGAAAGGAAAGAACTTCTATTGCAGTCCTGCTATCAAGAATGCAGAAGTGTTCCAGCGGGTGTAAAGAGTATGCTTCAAGAATGTCAGGACCATAAGGAACTAATCATTAGACATTCCCTCTCTCATTTCCTCACCCACAGTGCTCAAAGGAGGCTGTTAACAGAGAGTCTGCCCATGCTTTAAAGCTAGGTCTCCAGTATGCTAGCTTTGGAGGACCCTCTGGGATGGCAGGCAGCTGTGGCTAGTTGTGTGTGAGGGACAAAGCACCTTCTTTTGACTGATTTGGCACTCAGTGCTTTAGCATCCCTGATCTTCATTCTTCAGGTGTGCTACAAATACAATGGTAGCCAAGACCAGGACTCCTGATGCGGGGAAATAAATGTCACACTGGCCTGTTCACATCCAGCAATCACATTTGAAGCTGAAATCATACCAGGTTCTTCCCGCCATGTAGTTCTCATCGTAGGTTCTTCTTCCCGTCTTGGGCCCTTCCTTAGGTTTCAGTGACGAAGAAGAAGGTCAAAGGTCCTTAGCAGCTAAGGCCATCTGGCTGAAGCTGATGCTAAATAGAAAAGTCTGGCAATCTGGTGGAGATGATTCATGGAGTTGCTCTTTATTCTAAGTGAGAGCAGTCTTCTGGCCCTTGCAGCTGCTGCGGTGATCCTGCAGCCCTGCTCTGCTCTGAACAGAACTCTCTCTGTCAAGAGGAAATGAGGCCGAGGTAATATTGGTGTGGGACTGGGGGTGAATTGTGACAGCAAACGAGTTTGTGTGTCAGACACTTCCCAGGCTGCTCCTCTTCCTCACAAGGCTGTGTGTTTCCAGCAAGAGCAGTTACGGGGTGCCTGTTTTGCCCCCAAGACCGTGTGCTTCCTCCCAGCTGGGAACCCCCACCCATTATTCATGCAGTGCCCAGAGAAAGCCACAGCTCTTCCTATCACGTTAACAGATGATACTTGATTTTTTGGTGCAGAGAACTTTTGATCGTAACCTCTAACCCAGTGGTTCTCAAACTTTAATGCCCGAAGAATCAAATGGAGGGCTTGTTAACAAACACCCAGCTTCCTGGGCCCCAGCCCCAGAGCCTCAGACTCAGTAGGTGTGAGGTGGGGCCCTTGAAGTTGCATTTCTTTTCTTTTTTTTTTTTAATTTTATTAAATTTATTGGGGTGACAATTGTTAGTAAAATTACATAGATTTCAGGTGTACAATTCTGTATTACATCATCTATAAATCCCATTGTGTGTTCATCACCCAGAGTCAGTTCTCCTTCCATCACCATATATTCGATCCCCCTTACCCTCATCTCCCACCCCCCACCTCCCACCCCCCTTACCCTCTGGCAACCACCAAACCATTGGAAGTTGCATTTCTAACCGGCTCTCCCATGATGCTGATGCACCTGAGGTCACACTGTGAGTAGCACTGCCCTAAACATAAACATAGCATTTCCGAGTACTTTTTCGTAATAACCTCAGGGATATCTGTGAAAAGAGGGTGATAAAAAGTTGCAGGGAATGAATGAAACATGAACTGGAGCTGTGGGATGTGATACAAAAAGGGTCCACTTGGCAGAGCATTAATTCGGAATAAATTGTCGGTGTTAAAAAGAAACCCTTGAGTGTCTGGTAAAATCCCACCATTTCACTAAAATGTAACTGTTCATTTATTTGAAAGATACATATAGAATATATTCTCCTAGAATTTTTTTTTTAATTTTTTATTGAGGAATAGTGTGTTTTTTCAGGACCCATCAACTCCAAGTCAAGTTGTTTTCAGTCTAAATTGAAAGGGTGCAGCTCACTGGCCCATGTGGGAATCTAACTGGCAACCTTGTTGTTAAGAGCTCATGCTCTAACCAACTGAGCCATCCAGCCACACCCTTTCATAGTATCCTTTTATAGAACCAATGCTCCTTAATAACCTGTTTATTGCTAGTTTATACTCTTTCACTCGTTCACTCATTCATTCATTCACTCTTGAACACATTTATTGAGCACTTACTATGTGCCAAGTACTGTTCTAGCTGACAGACTGTCTCCACATTAAGTACCATCAAGTAAAAATGTCATTTGAAATCCATATTACTGACTCTTAATATCCAAGCAGTATTTGATGATGAAATTATACCAGTCTAAACGATGAGCTGCTGTCCCGTCAACCAAAATACAAATGTATGTTGAGTGTCTATGAAATGACATCTGTGCCAGTCCCCTGTGGATACCCCGCTGGGACACAGATGTGGAAATGCGTGGTCTGTCCTCTCAAAGAATTTACAGACTATCAGGGAAAGGGAACCATGAACCCAGTCAATTGTTAATTTTCCCAAGTAAGAAGTCCACTTCTGTCACGTCTGTGTTCAGTATGCAGAAGCCAAGGTAAAGCTGTCTGCCTTGGGCTTGAGAGCCCTGTGTCCCTGGGGAGGGAGCGTTTCTGAGCGGAGGCTCGAGGTGTAGAAGCTGGCAGTGCTCTGGAGCAGTGTGAACAGTCCTTGCCAAGGAGAAGAGGTGTGAGGGAGCACGGCATGTGAGAGTGAGGGGCCAAGGGGGGGAAACTGGATCGTTTCGTTGGGAATGTGTCATAATTCAACCTTTTAATTTTCCTTTGAAATGATTTCTGAAATATCTGACAGACCATGTAAGCCAACAAATATTTCAAAGCCAAATCTGACAGTTTGAATTGTCTGTCCTCCTTGTTTTTTTCAGAAGAGTGGATAAGAAGTTGATGACATCATTTTAATATTATCCTCAAACACCTTTATTGTTTGCACTAACAACACACATTTGAAAGGCAGATATTGTATGGTTTTGTGCCTGGTCTGTGATAGGCAAATAGCTGGCATTGGCTGGAACAGGCTAATGTGTGATCCATGACCCTCAGTTGTGGTCATCGATGTCCCTTTTGTGACTGTGTGTTTATGGTCTACTTAAGCCCCTTACACATTGACCGCCTGCAGAGGAAGGGAGAGGAGAGGAACGTCTACCTGGGTTGCCTTATCCTTGAAAGTGATGTAAGCCACGTTTCTTCTGACAGCCCTCCAGGCTGGTTCCCTCAGATGCAGCTATTTCCCAGTCTTTCAGCTCAGCTGCATGAATCCTTGGGCCTCAAATCCTTCTATTCATCCTTCTTGCCAATAGAATCCTTCCCCAACAGTTTTTAGGCCGGTCATATTCTGAAATGTATAGCCAGGGACCTTGTCCATTTGTTTGCAGTGGGTTCATTGGTGACGTCGTTGAATCTGGGCACAATGTCAGATGAGTCTGGAGGGCACCCAGTGTCCACTCTAAGTTCTCACTTAGGAACACCCACCATTTGCTGCTACACTGAGAGCTACCTCTACTAAAAGTGGCAGCCTCCCTCTGCCACGGTCAAGTTTCATGGCTACTCCCATAATATGCTGTTCCTAGAAGGATGTCTTTTGGGGTGGTGAAAAGCGTTTGAGACTAGGACTGCATGGGGGGGACATCGTTGCAGCATCCCCCGAATGAAGGGAGGGACTCCTTCGCTCTGCAGTGTGACTACGCCCGTAATGACACCATGTACTTGGTGTCGGAGCTCTGCAGCCCGATTGTCCCTGTTGCGCGTGTGTATCTCCTAGATCAGACTGCAAGCCTGGTGCTGCTTTTGGTAGGAGGCCCTTTTTCCATGATCCAGGGTAGAGTGGCTTCCAAGTCTCTTTTTTTGTTCTCACTCTACCCATCCTGGTGCCGCCCACGGAGCTCACAACTCCGATGGCTCTCTTCCTGCTACTAATGAAACACTAGCAGTTGACCAGGGCTCCAGGTAGTTTTCACTCCATCCCTGCCACAGAGCATGACACTGCAGCAGTATCACTAAATTTGTGTTCCAAGGCCTAAAGAGAAGACCTTTGGCACACTCTTGAGTACAAGATACACTTCCCTTCTGATAGAACAGATAGGAATTGCATTTTTTTGAAGTGCTCTTAATTTAGGTGTTTTTATACCTTTAGGCATACAGGCTGTTGGGAGAATTTTGCGTTTTCATGATACAGTCTTTGAAGAGTGAGGTAGAGAAGGTTTTCAAGAAAAGCATGGCGGCCATATTGGTTGCACGGAGAGCAGTTGTGCCTACGGGCAGGAGGCTGGCTGGGTTCTCCTCAGAGGTCCCTTTCTCCTGCACTGTTGGTGTTGTGCAGTGGGGAGGACACGGGCGGTGTTGAAGACTTCAGGTGATCACAGAGAGGGGGCAGATCTATCCATCTTCTATCCAAAGATTGATGATTGTGAATGTCACTTTTGTAGCAAGAGCAATTTCTAGTAGGTAATCGTAGCAGAGAACATGGCGTGTGCCAGGTAGTGTACTTGCCACTAAGCATTTTACCTCATTTCTTCTCCATGACAACTGTGGAAGCTAAGGGTTAGTAGTATTCCCCTGATTTTAGGCTCAGAGGATTGGGTGCCTCACCCAAATGACAGCGCCATGAGTTGAATGCAAACCGTCTGGCTTCTCAGCCCATGGTGCCATCCTAGTTGTTATGCTAGACAGCCTCCCAAAGAGGGAAAGCTTGTATTCGTGCGTACCTGCGGACATTCTTGTCCTCTGTCATTTTGCCACACAGTTGCGAAGTGACACGCATGGTGCTGGAAGTTAGTGGGACAGAGAGCTTAATGATCGCTCAATGGTGACCACTTGAAAGCAGGGGTGACCTTTTGAACACAGTAGAGCTAATTTTTCTGCTTCAACGATGAGGCTAGGCTTCACAGCCAAACTGAGTGATCATGACATATGTTCTGGTTATTTGGGAAAAGACTCTGCTCTTAAAGTGAAAGGACCACGTCTGGCTGCTCTCACCAGCCCTTATTTTTCTTTTCTCCCTTAGCTCTTAACAGCCATCTTTCTTCAGCCCTCCCCACTGTGGCTCTTGGTTATATATGGTCCGTGTCACCTTGGAGGCCAAAGGAATGCTGAGATTAGGTGGGGGCAGACGTGGCCTCCGAGATGACGAGCGGCTCTCCACCCAAAGTACCAGAAATGGTGCTAGCAATCCCCACTTTAACTGAAATGCATTTACCAGGATTCTTGCAAACTTTTGGTGACATCTTGCGTCTCCTATTTCATCCTACTTCTACCACCACAACCCAGCTTCCGTTCGATTTCCGCAACCAGCTGGTGGCCAGCCCTTGGTGACTCTCAGCCAAAGTTATTATGAAGTGAAACAGCCCCCAATACAGGCAACAGCCATCAGTTTAAGAGGCACACTTTTCATTGGAGAATAGAACTGTCAAAACAGGAATAGCTGCTGTGAGCCGCTTCTTCACGTCCCTTGTCCTCACAGACCAAGCAGGTACAGAGTTTGCTGGCCAGGGCATCCCTGCCCTGGAAAGTGCTGGAAACCCATTGACAAGTTCTTCCTCTCCAACTCTCCTTTTCTACACTCCATAATAAGTCCCCTTTCTGTTTCCAGTTGTCATTACATCACCCTTCATTCCAACAGACTTTCGTAATGTGTTATTTCTAAGCTTACATGTTATTAACATTCAGGGATGGCAGTTTCCTGATGCCATGTAGGAAGGCACCCTAATCTTACCCGCAATGTGTTTCCAAATCCCACTGTGCGATGCTAGTTTCTGGAAAGTATTAGCATTCCTTCCCCCTTTATGCTCCTAGAACCCGAGGGAAAGGGGAGGCATACCTCTAAGGTACCACCTGCCATTCACAACAGGAAGAGATAACGCTGTATTTTTCCTTTTGGCACTGACCACCTTCTAGCACACTGCACAATTTTCTTATTTTGGTGTTTGTCTTCACCCACTGCACCCCTCAACACACACACACACACACATACACACACACACACACACACACACACACACACACACGCGCGCGTGCGCATACACATGAATAGCAACTCCGTGAGGTTGAGTGGAGGGATTCTTGTCTGGTTTGTGCGGTGCTAAATCGCCAATGTCTAGAACAGTGCCTGGGACCCTGTACCTGTTCAAGCAATATTTGTTACATGAATCAAAAGCCAATAGAGGTGCGCATCCAGGGGTTATCCATATTGTCTTTGCTTTCCTAACCACCTCAGGAGTGAGGACCTTCTGTTTCATTTGTTCAGTAAGCATTTATTGAGCAGCTCAGTGTGTGCTGTACATAAAGGGCCAGGCACCAGTAATGGTGGCAGGTGGGGATCTTATGAAAAGCACTGTGGTGGCAGGAACAAGGTGCGCTCACCTGGGACCTGCTTAACCCAGACACCTGACGGGCCCCTACGTGCTGTGCCCTGAGGGAGGAGGGATCCCCCAGGGGAACGGTCTAAGCACTAGCTCACCCCATCCACGGCGTGCTTGTTAGCTCTGTTACAGAGGGGGACTCTCCTGTCCTGATCCTTGCACCAAATACCTCATACCTCTTGTGCCAGAACTTCAGCACATTTCCTGTTCACTTTGACGCTTCAGGACCTCTACTGCATTAATCAAAGCATATTTGTAAAATAGTAGGATATGTGACCGGGAAAGAGAAGAGTTTGGTATCTGAGAAGGCCTCTTACTGGTTACAGCTATTTCCATTGGGCCTTCGGCCCGTTCACAGTTAGGTACTGGATGCAGCACAAAACGATACTCAGGGGCACAACTCCTTTGAACTGCACTTTCAACACTAAACCAGTAAAACGAAATTGTGCTCATGTTACTGTTATATTTTTCCCAATAATTAGAGGCAAATACTTACTTTTGCTGATGGTGTCTTTACTGAAAGATCTTGGTTACAAGTAAGAGGAAATGACTCTGGCTCATTTAGGTTAAAGAACATGTAATTTATTTGAATGATGTGGGGTTACTTGCAAGAATCTAAGGGGTAATTAGGCCAGCCACGTCTCAGGAAGAGTCGGAACAAAAGCAAGTCCTGGGACCTTCCGGCCCGCGTTTGTGGACCACCCCTCTAGAGTGTCACAGTTACTGTGGCTGAGCCCCAATGCTGTTTAGTTCAAAAGCCAGAGTTCCTGGAGAAGAGAGCCTGTTTGGCCTTGCATGGAATCCACATTGGACTCCTCAGCTATGTATATGGAGGCAGGGTCAAGTTGAACAGCCATGGCTACTGCTCTCCCCCTCCCCCCGCCCCAATAATACGGTTTTTGTTTTGTTTTGTTTTGTTTTTTGAGGTTTGGAACTCAGAGACTCATTTCAGATCTATTAGGTTGGTGCAAAAGTAATTACGGTTTAAAAGGTTTAAAAGGTTAAAAATAATTACAAAAACCGCAATTAGTTTTGCACCAACCTAATACTTTGCATCTTGGTCAAATGATTTGCTTTATAAAAAAAAAAAATCAGAGGGATAAGCATTTGCTCTATTGACAAAGCGTTCTCCTGATGGCTGTACCTCTGTGCCCTGCCTTTCTGTACCTGAGTTAGAGGTTGGGCAACAGCGCCCTCCTGCCGCCTTGCCCAGCATCCCTAATTGATGCCAGGTGATGTTTCCCAGCCCGGACAGCACAAATGAAGGGGTTTGTAATGGTGAATCCATAGCCTGACTGGAGCCATCCAGAAATCCTTTGACACTTAGTCAAGAGGGAATTGTCAAAACAAGATATCCATAACAGAGTTCCTGACCGTCTTTTCAAAGACACTTGAATTTCTGCCAGACTCCAGACAGATTCACATTCCCAGGGGTAACACGCAGCACAACGAAGGGATATTTCATAGCAAATATTGATGTGCCAGAGAATTGGCATTAAATTATTGGCTTGACAACTCATCATAAGCTGCTTTTGATTGCTGATATGAAGGATTAACTATTTACAATTGAATTCTGCTGTTGAATTGTGGTGATTGCTGGGCTGAACTTATTTCAGGGAAGGGAAATGAATAACACTTTAAGAACACGGACGGGGCCTAGAAACTAGTCAGCACTTTCTGTGCAGGAAGCGGCAGTAATGGCTGAGTTTTTACATGCCCACCTCTAAGGAAGATATCATCTGCAGAACTTTTTTGTTATGTTTTGGAGAGGCAGGAGGGGTTGATTTTCTGCCTCTCTCTTGAGACGGGGAGGCCCATAAAGAGCCAGGGTGTATCCTTGCACCTTTGGCCCTGACCCACAGTAGGCACTCTGTAAACACGCGTTGAGTTCAGTTCCGGTGTGGGTACATCTAACTCTCTCAGGCCGGTCTTACCCAGCACAGTGCCTTGGTCAGCTGCCCAGTGGGATAGCTTGACCTCTTCATTACAACCTGAGTTGCCCTGGGCTAGTAAGATGAGCTCTCACATCAGAGGGGGGTCTCCACTGACTGAGTATTGGCCTTGCTGCCCTGTGGCTGTGACAGAGACACCTGACGTCTGGATCCCGGGAACCTGCCTTTCGCTAGGCCTCTGTCCAGCTCCTCTACCTCATCTCTTGCAGTCTTAATTCCTTTTAATTTCCTGTTTCTAGGCAAGTCCTTTTTTTCCTCATCCCAACCCCCACTCCTCTCAGGTCACCTTTCCTGCTTCCTGCTGGGAATTCTCTCCCTCTCTCTGGCCCCCAGATGTCTCTCTCTACACCACTCTCTTCTCCCACAGTTGACTACCTTCTCTTTAGAGTTGATACTTTGCAAGGTTTTCTATTTACGCAGAGCATTACCTCTTTTCTGCATTGAATTGGATTATCAGCCCAGGGACGGGGGAGATGAATTTTCCCCAGGTTGGGCCTGGGCCTTCAGAGGACAGGGCCGGGCTGCCAGTGTAAGAAAGGTGCCGCTCTCCTCCCCGTGTCATCTCAGCACAAATCCAGCCCAGATACACTTAGGGTACCTGGCTTGCCACTCCAAGGAGTCACTTTAGAGAAGACCGTGGTTCTTCAGTAAGCGTGCACTTTTCAGAACAGGGCCGGTGTTTAGTCAGCAGCCATATGCCTTATGGTGAGAGTAATGTAATATAGTATAGAATGTAAGCACAGTAAAATGTTCCGATCACACGTATCTCACGGCGTAACAGTAGCTCTTATGCTTTTCTCTTCTGTTCTTGTTTCACTGCTATTATTATTGTCATTGTCATTGTCACTGAAGTGCCCAGCTCCCCAGCCCGAGTCCCTCTCTGCCCACCCTCCCACGTAGCTGAGCTGACCGTGCTGCTGGGCACGACCTCAGAGCACCCGCCGGCTTCCTGCAGACCTTCCAGGTTCCCCTTGGGTTCACGTTAACCCTCTTCTCTCACCTATGACCCCGTCCTCAACCTGTGCCCTTGCCCTGACCTTCCCTTCCTCAAAGGCCTTTCACATTTCGGTTTTTCACAGCTTCCCTCACCTGGTGTCCACTTGGCTGTGCTCTGCTTGCCTTTTGACTTCAGCCAGCATCTCGCCTCGTACAGCTGCCCTTCCTGTGGCTAATAACTGAAACGGATGCTGCCAGATATTCCACTGTGAACTTCCAACCTTTGCTGGACGCCCGTCATCCCCGCTGGGCCTCGGCGAGAATTGGGCTCTGTGTTTCTAAACCAAATGCCACCCAGGTGTTCCTCTGTTTTTGCTCCTCTTCCTTCTCTTTTGGAATGGATGACATTTTATTTCTGTTGTGAAAGTGAGAGACCAGCTCTCTCAGGGGCCGTTGATGGAGCATCTGCCATGCACAGGCGCCCTTCCTGGGCAACACAAGCATTGGTCGTCACTGTCATCATCGCTACTATTTATGGAGTGCCACTTATGTTCTAGAAGTTTCATGTACTTCATCTTAACTGAACCCTCACCACGAGCCTATGAAGTCAGTATTTTTAGGCTTGTTTTCCAGGTGGTGGAACCGAATTCAGTGTCAAGGAACCTCCCCAGCGTCTCAAAGCTGGAAAGTAGCAGGTTTAACATCAGGTCTCCCTGAGTCCCCAAATTAATGCCCCTTCCACCGTATCATATTGTATGATCCCTGTCCTTTGCGATCCTGTGACCTAGGGAAAGAAATCTTAATAAATAATGTAAGGATTTAAAGAGAGAGGACAGTCGTTTAAGAGTGGTAACCTAGCTGTAAAAGCTTCTCTGACTCCAGGGGCGCCGTGCTTCAGTGAAGGCCGAGCAGTCTTCCTGGGGGAAGTGGGATCTGAGCTGAATGTTCAGTGCCTTGGCTCGGGGGAAAAGTGAGACAGGGATGAGGGTGTACACACAGGAGGTGAGAGGACGTGCGCTCGGCTGAGGACATGCGGGGAGCCCAGTGTAGCTGCAGAGAAAGGTTTACCCACGAACAGAGAAAGGAAAGCCTGGAGGGGTGGACTGAATGCCAGATCAAAACAAAACCAAACTCGGCAAAGCAGAGAAGACCTGTGCACAGTGTTGTACTGAAAGCACTGCTGGGGGAATTAAAACATGGAACTGCGGTGTGAAGTAGATTCAACAGGGACACTAGATGCATGTCACCCCACCACCTGCATCTGGGCAAACCCAAGCCCCCACAGAGCTTTCCCCAGCCCAGCTGAGCTTCTAGGTGGTTGGAGGGAGGTGGTTAGTGCCCACGCCTTGCGGCCAACCAGCAAAGCAAACACAGCTCCAGAGTGAGCTGGTCTTGGCCGAGGGGTGATCTCAAGGGTAACTGCAATTCTTCAGCCATTCAATCTGAAAATCAAAATGTAAATATGTTCACCTTCTCTGCACAGTGTCTACTCTTTTCTTGGCTTATTTGCCCAGTAATGGGATTAAAGGGAACATTTACATGAACTTTTGAAAAAACAAATCCTCCAGTTTTGTCTTCTCCCTGCTCATTCCCCACCTCCACTCAGGAGTCTGCTGCAAAAAAATCTGTTTGATCAGTGAGAACCAACTGGTTAATACATAAGCAAATGTCACCTATTGAGGGGCACAACTGGAAGGAAAAACAACTATAGGAGCTTTTCATAAATGTCCTCTGCGGATCTTTAGAGGTTATTGGCTATGTGAGAGTTGTTTGTTGCCTCTGACTCTTGCAGTGTGAAGAACCAGCCAGACAGTAAGAGAATATATATTGTGGTTCACAAGAGCCAACATCAGGTATGGCTTTCCTTGTGATAAACAAAACCAGGTAAAAAGACTTCCAGATAAAATTGCCCTTCATATTCCCCGACTTCCCTCCATACCCCCTCCTCTCCCACCATCCTTAGCTCCCACATTTCTGTACAGCTCAAGGGGAGAAGTGGCCAACACAGAGGTCTGGTCTCACTCTCTCAAGAAAGCCAGGGTCCGTGCTTTCCTCCTCCTTCACTTCTTGCTCCTGTTTCTCCTCAGGAGTGAGGACCAGAGTGGTTGCCTATTCTCAGCTGTGGCAGAGGTGTTGGCAGCACAGCCTCCATAATTTGCAGGTTTCCAGTGTTTCACTGGAAAAAAAATACGGACCATTAATCCAGATGAACAATCTTCAGAAAACACAACACTATTCCTGAGAGACTGTGTTTCATATCCTTTCCCAGTTTGAAAAGGAGTTTGTTTTCTTACATCTTTTTTTAATTGCTATGAGCTGGACTTATAAATATTGTTTAAGTGGCTGAGTAATACTCATCTGGTAAACTGACCAAAGGAAATGGACATTTTTTTCCACTCCTGTAACTCTGGCATCCGATGTCTGCCCCTGTAAGGGGCACTTGGGTATTGGCAAGGAAAATCTGCCCTGCCAGGTGCCAGCATTACCAGTGCACAGAGCTGAGTGAAGCGCAGAGAAAACGATCCCATTGTCAGGAGCCTTGCCAGGTGTTTTTGTGCTAGGGTTGGGGGCAAAGAGCATTCATTGTTTGAGAAGTTGGCAGGTTCCCAGAAGTTCAACTGTCTTTCCTCGTTCAGAAATGTCAAACATTTCCTTAGCAGGGGATGGATGACTAGACCCCCTGAGGTTTAAGCTGTGCGCTGAGGCAGAAGAAAGAAGTTCTCTCTCTCACACGTGACTGAATGCTAGTCAAGTCCTTCTCATGGCCATCCAGCAGGATGGGCTCCTGCATCTGCTAGCTGGACCCGCTCTGCTATATCTGAGGTGTCTGTACTTATGTGTGATGGTGGTGGGGTGTTTTTTTTAAGGATGCCTTATCTTTTAATGAGACTTACTGAAGTATTTGTAGGTGAAATATATCTGGGATTTGCTTCAAAATAATACACTGGGGTCAGGGAGCAGGTGAGGGTGTAGATAAAACCTGACTGGCCATGAATTGATCTGAGTGATGACTTCATCACAGTTCATTATACTCTTCTGTTTACTTTTGTATTTGTTCACATTTATCCACCATAAAAATGTATAGGAAGGAAGGAAAGGAGGGGGAAAAAAAGAGAAAAGAAACTCTTTATCCCAGTGTTGCAGCCCGAAGAAGTCTGGGCCTCTCTCCCTGATAAACCCCACACTGTTGGGAATCAGGACCCCGGGACAGGATCTCGCTGGTGCGGAGAAAGGCTAAGAGCATGGCCGAAGGTTCAGTCCTACCTGGGTTCCAATTCTAGCTCTTCCTCTACCAGCTGTAGGGCCTTAGGTAAGAGAGACTGAGCCTCCCCAAACCTCAGCTCCCTCACGTATAAAACAGAGACGAGAGTCATCTATTGCTGAGAATTCAGCGAGGCGATTCGCCCGTGTTAGTCACTGCAGAACTGGGCATGTGTGAATATTCCATGTACACTCAGCTTAGCTCGCCCGACTTTCAGAAGATCCTTGGTTACTCTTTCTGAAACATCCATCAGAGGAGAGAGCCTCCATTCAAGAAAGGTGCAGAGCTGTAATCACATTCCAGGAAAGCCACACTTCTTAAAGAGAAAGGATTGCAGTGATAAGGTGTGTAAACACCTATTCTTTGTCCAAAAGAATCCAAAAAGCTACAGTTGGCTTTTGCTTATCACTGTCACTTGCCATCTTAAAAATGACTTCCTCAGTTGACCCTCAGTGCACACCAGTTTACTTAAACCTGTTGAAAATTTCCTACCCCAAAGGACCCCTGTTTGTTCTGAAAGGGTTTCAAATGTAAGTCTTATTTACCGTTGCTCTCAAAGTCCCCCTTTTCATCTTGGGGCAAGAACCCAGTTTATCACATATTATCAAGTGACACTATCTCTGGCGTCAATAGCTGAAGTGCATTTTCATTTTTCACAGGTATTGTGTACCCTGTCACACCTTGACGTGCCACAATTTATGTAATTCACAGTTTCTGTAATAGAATAGCTAGTAGCTTAAAGAGGAATCACTGTATTACTAGTAGTTCCAATAGACCCACCCACTCTTCTGCTAACTACTATTAAAGGGCTCGGAAACCCAGACCTTGTTTCTCTGTCTTCCCGGTATTTCTGCAGTGCTTGTAAATTGGTATTGACCACTTTTTGAAGTCTCTTTTCTTGGTCTCCTTGACGTATTTTCTCAACTTCTCTTTTGCTGTTGACTATTCCTCCTGTGTCTTTCTTAATGGCTCTCCTGGTCCCTTCCTGATATTCAAAGTATTACTCAGTTATATAAAAAAGAATGTGCTGTGCCTCTTTTGTGAGCCAGGCTCTGTTGCTGGTGGTGGACTGGACAGTCCTTGCCGCAGATGCTCACAGGACACTGGTGGAGACAGATAGTAACTGTGGACCTAAATCATGATTTCAGAAGGGTCATTGCAGAGATAAAGCGGGACAACAAGAGCACGGTCAGTTGGCGGTCTAGAAGGAGATCCTTGAGGAAGTGACGGTGATGCTGAGTGTTAGAGGATGAGTAGGGATTAAGTAGGCCAAGAAGGGGCAGTGCCCTCCAGGCAGAAAGGATGGTGAGAGTAAGGCCTGGAGGCGAGGTGGGAAGGAGCATGGCATGCTGGGAACCCACGGCCAAGATGGCTGGAGCAGAGGTACAAAGTGTGGCTTCAGGGGAAGCAGGGCCTCCTAGACCACCATGAAGAGTTTGGATTTCAGTTTAAGCATTTGGAGAGTTTTCAGCCAGAAAGTAACCTGATCCGATTTCCATTCCAGCCTAATTGTGGAAAATGGATTGGGTGGAAGGAGCACCAGGTAAGTTCAGTGCAGTGGCCCAAGTAGGAGATGGTGGTAGTTAATAATGCCTGGAGGCCTCTTCCCTTGGACTGCAAGCTTTGTGTGTATGAACTAAAATTGGATGTATGGTTTCTTCTTCCCAGCCCATTATTTTTCTTGATTTCTTTGTTCTCATCACTTGTCCCGCTGTTCTCATAATCACCCTGATTCGAAAATTCAAGGTCACTTGTATCGGCCTCGGCCCTGGGCCATTGCAGCCTCAGTGCAGAACCCTTGCTGCACACGGCACTTCTCAGCCTCAAGGGCTCTCCCAGCTCTGATTCTGCCTGAGCATCAGTGACAGTACTTCTTCCTGAAACACCACTCTTCTCTCTCTTCTTTCCTCAAAAACTCAGCCCCCACCCTTTGTCTTAGGGTAAGCCTGGGCTCAGGAGGGCCAGCAGTTGCCCTTGTACCTCAACCTCAGTCTGTCCGCTTCCCCCATTTCCATTATTTTTTTCTTCATATTGTGCAATATAAACCTTTCACCTCAGTCAAGAAGTATTGGGATTCCTACGCAGGTGGAGCTTTTAAGGGTCAACCTAAAGATGTTTCTGGAGGCAGAAATGAATGAAAAGGAGATTTGTTCTTCTGGTTCTGGCAAGAAGGTGGACTGGGGTAATATTCACATACACACACACACACACACCTTACTACACCCATCTTGAAATTCTAGATAAAATATTACAACACCCCCTAAAATGTTAATGCATAGTTGAATTTACAAGGAAGAAAGGCAATTTCCCAATGAAATAAATGAAGAGAGAACTGGAAACCAGAACCTAAATGAATGAACTGGTGCTACAGCTGCGTCATTATCAGCTCTGGTGATATAGAGCAGGGCCAGCACGATTCTGTGAAAGCCAGATAGTATTATAAATAGGTCAGGCTTTGCAACCGCAGACAGTGTGACATCGTCATCTTTTCCTCTTTTGACAACGCTTTAAATATATATAAACCATTCTTAGCTTATAGGTTGTACAAAAACAGACCACAAGCCAGATTTGGCCAATGGGCCACAGTTTGGTGACTCGTGATGTAGAGGCTTGGGTTTCTGTCCACATGAAGACAGGAGAAAAAAATCTCAGGTCCCCAAAAGGGAGTCCTCTCAAAAGACCGGATCACAGGGAGGTGACAGGGAAGCTTGCCATATGTTTTTAAGTCATTCCTCAGTATTTAAAACTGTGGACATGCTGTGTTTACATGGTTGGATTTTAAATTTACACTATACCTAAACTATATTGAACCCTGAGGAACATATGAATAGAATTCAGGGAGTCTGTGAACTTGAAGGAGAAAGCCAATTCATTGCATTCTTATTTTCACTAACCTCTAATTGAGATTTAGCATTTTCTTCAATTAAGAATGTAGTCAACAGACCACAGTAGTAGTAATAGTACTTCTGACTTTGTCACCAATAAACATCACAGATATTTTCACATCAAAATATAGTACATGTATTATTATCTCAGAATTAAAAATATATAAATGTGTATGTATGCATATATATATATATATATATATATATATATATATATATATCAGTATAATTGGAAATTTTAAAACACACTTCTAAATAATTATTGAGCCAAAGAAGAAATTGTTGAAATTTAAAAGTTTTTAGACTATAGAAACTAACAACAGTTATTTCATATCAAAATGTGTAGGTTTAGACGGGTAATATTTAGAAAAAAGATGGAAAACAAGTGAGTTCAATTCAAGAAGTTAGATAAAGAACAAAGTAAATCCAAAGAAGGTCTGTGAATAAGATGAATAAAAAACAAGTGCAGAAGGAAATTAATAAAACGGAAAATAAATAAAAGATGACCAGCAGTCAAAGCTTCTTGGAAAAGATTAATAAAAAGGCACACTTAATGGCAGGGCTAGTCAAGGAAGAAGAATGCACAAGTAAGTGGTGTTCGAAATGAAAAGAAGGACGTAGGTACAGCATACTCGTAGTGTTTAAATTATAAGAGAATATCATAAACAGTTTGATGCCAATACTTCTGAATACTCAGAAAAAATGGGCAATCTCCCAGAAAAATATAATTTAACAAAAGTGACTCAAGAAGAAGGGAAAACAGAATTCCCAATGTGGGACGCCATCCAAGTGCAGTGTGAGTGTTGAAAAGACGTTGAGCAGCCTTCATTCATTTACTCAACAAATATATACTGAGTCCCCACACCAGGCACTGTCATAGAGGTGGGGCTGCAGCAGTAAATGAAATAGTCAGAACTCTATATTCTGTCAGCTCTGTCCAAAAGAACTTTCTGTGATGATGGAAATGTTCTTTATTGTCTCTGTCCAATATGGTAGCCATTGGCCACAAGTGGCCCTTAACTACTTGACATATGGTTAGTGCAACTGAGACACCGAATTTTTAACTTTATTTCTTTTTAATTAATTGAAATTTAAATAGCCAGATGTGGCCAGTAGTTATCTAACTAATAAGATCAGTAATGTGTTAATGGCTTCCCAGAAGAGAATAAGACCCCTGACCTTTCCAGAAACAGCTCCTCAGTCTGAGGTGGGCAGCCTGGTGGCCAAACCACCACACGATCCTGGGGTTTGACTCACCTGTTACTTTACAGAGCATTTTCAGGTACTTTATCTCATCTACTCCTCACTTCCCTCCTGAGGCCTCAGTAGCTCAGGGATCCTTCAGTAAGCAAATGTTTATTGAGTGCTGACAGCAAGACTGGGGGACCTGGGTGGGGCCTCCCCATGTAGCACTCGGGCGAGGAGGGGTGTGCACGCTCAGCCCCCTTCTCTGTGCAGCCTGGCCCTGTTTTCTGTTTGCATTGATGAGCTATCAATAAAGCAAAGGGCTGTAGAGTTTACAAAGAAGTTCATTCTAGAACCCATTTTCTCCGCTATCCATAGGCTTTGCCTTTTCTTCTTGAGACAAAATACTTATGTCATCCATCTGCAAAAATATCTAATGGAGGGACTTTTTCTTCATATATAAATTTTTCGTATTTAGTATTTTTTGGTTTTATTTCCTAAATTTTTGGGCTGGTGAAGACCAAGGAGAGCCTCAGCCGCCACCCCCCCACCCCCCACCAGTCTGCTCCCCATGCCCAGCTCTGCCTGCCAGCCCCCACCCACCTCCCTCACTCATGCACCTGGACTTAGGATTGCCCGTTTCTGCAACGCTGATGAAGCAGAGCCAAGAGGACACAGCCCCTTCACTCAGTAAGCTCGCCATTGCCCACACTCATTCCGTATGTAACGAGTGCTGACCTCGGCTGGGCATCTGAAGCCAGCATGGCCCTGGCATATACCAGAGACAGGGCGTGGCTACTACCATGTTTCCCAAAAAATAAGACCTAGCCGGACAATCAGCTATAATGCATCTTTTGGAGCAAAAATTAATATAATTTTGCTGGCACAGCTCTGGAGACGGTGGGGTGAAAAGTCTCCAGTGCCCCCGGAGCCTCTCCTTTCTGTACCCACCAGCCTGCAAAGCCAGAGTTGAGCAGTGACAGTTCCTTGGGGCTGCTGACGGCCCCCCACACACACTGGGGCACAGACTGAAGTCTCCGAGGGAGGATGAACTGGAGAACTGCATCCCCTCTCTCTGAAGATTTTTTTTTTTCTTAACTTTTATTTATTTAAGTGTGTTTTTCCAGGACCTATCAGCTCCAAGTCAAGTAGTTGTTTCAATCTAGTTGTGGAGGGCGCAGCTCACAGTGGCCCATGTGGGGGTCGAATCGGCAACCTTGTTGTTAAGAGCAAGGCGCTCTAACCAGCTGAGCCATGGGGCGGGGGGGAAGAGTCTTAATGGGATGTGTGGTGCTCTTCTAGTGTGAATTATTCACACGGGTCTTTTTATGCTTTTGTTTTTCAGGGATGATAATGGTGATTTTATTGCTGCTTGTGGCTATTGTGGTCGTTGCAGTCTGGCCTACCAAGTAGTAGCAATAAAGGGACCACCAGCTGTGACACCTGCCAATGATGGAGAAAAGTTCAGTGCTCTTTTGATACACGAAAGCTGCTCTCAATAAATTCCCCCAAAGCTCTGCACTCTTGATTTGCGTTGCTTCAGTAAAAGCAAATTGCGTGGCAGCTCTGGAGAGCTGCCTGGAGGATCAGGCCCAGTGTGGCCCTCCTGGTTCCTACCTTGGTCCTTTTGGGGCTAGCCCAAGGTTCCTTAAGTGGTCCCTGCCCCAGGGCTGCCAGTGAATTTCAACCTCTCAGCAGTGTGCTGAGCACCCTGGGGGATGATAGTGAATTAACAGGCAGTTTGTTACTTTGAATGCCTGGTCTGCTCTGGCAAGTCACATGTCCATGTAGGAAATAAGGGGACACCCAAGGCTGTGGTGTCCAGGCAGAGAAGAAGTGGCATGAGGGCTGTGACATAGGCACGTGTCTGAGCCTATGACCACCACCCTGCCCAAGTCACCGTGCAAGGCTCACCACTCCTTCTAGTGGTGCTGCCATTGCTGAGAGCTGTTTCTGGACTCGACTCTGGGAACTGCCTTCAGACGTAGAAGCATGTTCTTTGTCATTCCCTTGGTGATAGTAAACCCATTTTTCAAGGCTGAAACATCTTTATAAGCAGCCAGAATCAAGTCTGTTGAATAAGGTGGGTGGGGTGGGAGGTGATCAGAACCCGGGCTGATGGAATAGCCACTGCGGGCTCTGGCAGAGGAAAGGGGACTTGAAACCCTCACACCGGCAGTGGAATTTCCTGCCCAGAAGTGAACCCATCACCTCTGCTCACAGTTCACTGGCCAGGACCAGTCACATGGCCCTGCTCAACCATGAGGGGACCAGGAATTGCCCAGAAGGCAGAGCCTGAACTAGGTGGTGAATGGCCCAACTGACAGCCATACCACTTACCAGCGATGTGAGCACGGGTCTCCGTTTCCTCCGTTAGGAAATGGAGAAAAGAATATTTCTTGCCTCAGAGGGTTGCTGTGAGGATTCGGTAAGTTAGTACGTGTAAGCACAGAGCACACTGCTTGGCTCAGCTGAAAAGGGATTCTTCCTCTAACCCAAGTCTAAACCCATTGGACCAGATGGTCTCCACACTCAGGGAGACACTTTCTATCACACGCTTTCGACCTAGGGCAACAGAGCAAACTGTTTTGAGGACATGCGAGTGAGCAAGGGCAGGGTTAAGCTCTCCTGTTTGGACCCTAACGCCCACTGACCTCCAGGGGCTACGAACACATGCAGACCCAGGCTAGGCCTTGGGATGGTGAGGCCCTGGCCGCAGATTTAGCAGAATGGCCAGGTTGTGTCTAGTTGGGAGGTAGCAAAGGAATGGAGGGCAGGGAGCGGAGTCAGCTGAGCATGAACCATGCTGTCAGGAAACTGGATTGCAAAGTGAAAGAGAGAAAAGGGAAACAGGCTTGTTTCAAGATGGGTGTGTTCCCAAAGGAGAGGGGCCATGCTGGACGGGGCCAAGGGCTTTTGAACGGTAAGGCATCCTGGGATGTGATTTCTTTGTGGGGTGGGAGCGGGGTGGTTGCTAAAGGATCACCCAACGAAGATCAAGAATCTGCGTGGAGAGACACGTCTTTCAGTATTGTCCTGCAAAACCCCAAATCTGTATAAATAGTTTCTCCTTGGAGCCACCATCCCCACCCCCACTTCGGGGCTCATGGGAGGTGGCATTGAAGGTCTGTTTGACTTTCTCACCTCCTCTTGACTTGCTCAGCACGGAGCCCCGGCAACTCGTGGGGCGTCTTTGAACCAGAGCCACAGCGTCCTGGCTCAGCCACACGGAAAGGCCTTTTCCAGCCAAACACTGAGCTGATGTCTGCACACAGCAGCTTCTGTTCTTTTGACGAGTGGGCTCAAGGCCCAGCCCGGCACTGCTAGCTGGGTGACCTGGACAAGTGACTTCACTTCTCTGGACCTGCAGGCAGCGGGGGGGGGGTTAAAGAACTAACCAGGATAGACATCGAGGACCTGCCATCCAAACCTTGGGGAGTGCTGGGCCCGAGGGTGGGGCAGTGCTAGACAGGAAGGCTCCCCCTTTCCTTAGTCTCCTCGGGGTAGGCTTCTCAAATGAGACACCCACCCCACTCTGAATGAAGGGCAGACCGGAAGTGGCAAGGCATACCTGAACCACTTTTGGGGATTTGCTGCATCAAGACCTACCCTAGAGCAGCATGGCTAACATAAAGGTGGCCTTTTCTGGCTGGGTTTGGTAAGGCCTGCCTTTCCCCTTCAAAGGTGTACTGCAGCCCGGGGTGGCCCACAGTACTCAGAATCAGCCGGATGAGTTAGTAAGACCTTACCCTAAGCATAAAGAAAAGAGGCAAGACAGGGCTTTAGCACCCATCGCCTGGGATGCTTTTTCAGCGAAAATACTTTATTAAAATAACAGTATGAGCATTGTTTAACTTAGCTGATTATTAATTATAAGCATTTTAAGTCTGGATACCATATAAAGAAATCCAGATACCCGGTTACAACTGGTACTTTTGTTTTGTTGTAACTTCATTATTATTAATAACTGTAACTAGACCTTAGTTTTCATTAGCCCCAGGATGATTTGCTCCTTTCAAGACCTACAGGGCCCTGGAACCTCCTTCCACGAGGCTGCTGCAGGATTCCCAACTGCCCCTCTGCTCCAAACACTGGCAGGTTCTCTCCTGACTCCACTCAGAGAACTGCCGGCCAGCCTGTAGCTGCATTTTTCTTCCCAGTCGGCAAAGCGGGCCTCAGCTTCCTTAGAACCCTTACTCCTGCTTCTTCAGCTTCAGGGATACACGGAGAGCTCTTTGCATCGACCAAAGATCATCTTTTATCTAGTTGGGTTTTCTAACATAGCCCCCCTGAAGTTAAGTGGGCTTTTTTCCCTTTATTTTAAAAAGGGGGCCAAGATTCATCTTTCCTCTGTTTTGTACAACTTCAGACTTCCAACTCCGTGCCGATACCGAAAAGCATTTACCTCTTTCCATAAGTGACTTGTCCTGTTGAGTCTCCAGTTTGATAAAGCAATGAGTTAATCCATCCGTATACTGTATTTCTCACTGGCTCTGTTCGTCCTTTCACTCCCAGTTTTTCTTGGCATAATTCTATGTCTTTATTTAGTCTTAAAAGAGCATAGAAAGAGATGTCTGTGCAACAAAATCTGAAATCTGGTGGTGTCTCTGCCATGCGTAGGCAGTCACCATCCCAAGGCACTGTCTCTGGGAAGGGTGGCGGGTGGGGCGGGCATTTTACCAATGAGTGTGCCTCCCTGGAAGTCAGCAGACCCTGGGAAGCCCTCTCACCCAGCACGGTCCGGGTTTTTAACTGGACTACACTGGACCCTGAGTCCCTGATGGGGATAACTCAGCTTCCTCGTGCCTTAGCATTCCAGTCTCTGAAATGGACTTTTCCAGCCACCTTGGAAAAGACCCAGATTATTTCCTGCATTGAGTTTGGTAGATGTCAGTGCCTTCTCTCTCCGGCCAGAGAGTGAGGCCCTGGGAGGCAGCAGGCTACTTACAATCCACATTCTAATGTGTCTCTTGGGCCTGGGGCTGCAGCTGCCTGCACAGGGCCAGGCAGCAGTGGAGTCCCAAAGGAGATGGTGGCACAGATCACTTTTTCATGAAGGACAGAAAAAAGCCACATCATGAAAGTCCTTGAGAACTGGACCCTTGAAAAGAATGACCAAAGCTGACAGATTTCCCAGGGCAGCATAAACCTCCTAGCCCCTGTCTCTCAGCAGGCCTTAAATCCTGCAAGTGATCCAGCTGGGTCTGAACTGACCTTGGGGAGAGCCTGAGACTGCAAAAAAGGTTTTCTTTCTCCTTGGCCCGTCCAGCGACCTGAGACCTGCATCGTGTCCCTGACCACCCAGTGCCAGGCATTGCCATTCCAGCAGGGACTTACACCTGAGGCTGATTGGGACACCAGAGGTCACCCCTGGATCTCCCTGCCCTGGCTTTGACCCCTGGTTCTGAGAACACAGATCCTAATCCTCAGAGCCGGACTCCTTGAGGAGGCCGGGCTGGCCCTGTTTCTTCCTGAGGAGACGCTAAAAGCACCTCAGCCAACTCCTCACGCCGCAGAGGAAGGGCCTTCCTTGCCTCCCAGGGGCCAGTTGGCTCTGCATCGCTGAGGGGCCAAACCAAGTCCATCGCCGAGACTTGTCTTCAAAACAGCTGGGTGCAGAAATTATAGCTTCCTGGTGACAATCGGCTCCACTCCGCATGGCAACACAACATGTTCCTAATGACTGGATTGTTTATTTAATAAAGAAATCACAACCATTTGGAGGTTTAAATATAGCCTCTCAGAAACCCAGTGAGCTCAGCTCCTGATGGCTGCGTGGCGCTGGCAGTGGCCCAGTCTCTGCACCGCACAAAGCCATCAGCGATGGCTCGGAAGAAACTCTTGAGTTTCATTAACCCTGTTGTCTTTCCTTGTGCGTCTCCTCTTGGCTTTGACTAGAAGTGCCTGGTTCTATGAAAAGGCAACAACTCTACCTAAACCAGGTTCTGAATCAGATGGGGATGTTCAAAGGTGCATCCTGCCCCGCTGCTGAATTTTGGGCACGTGGGAAGACACCTCTTAGCCCTGGCCCCTGCAGTCCCCCTGCCTGGAGCCCCAAGAGGTGGCAAGGATGGATCCCAAGGATGGTTCTTGGGGCCTGAAATACAGCTTGCCCCATTTGAGAGCCTTTTAGTTTAAAATCGAGTTCAGAGCCAGCAAAGCCCTAGGACTCCAAGCCCTTGGGACTTCCCTTTTCTTGATTTTTGTTTTGTTTTGTTTTTTGTTGGGTTTTTTTGTTTTTGTTTTTTTTTGTAGTTGGAGCTCTGTCTTAGGTTTTGTGAAAAACCTCGGGCTCTGTCTTGCTGGGGAGTTCTTAGACCAGAATCCATATTCTCAAGTGGACTGAAGACCCTCCATCCTTCTTTCTCCCCACATGCCCACCACCCATAACTCAGACCACCCGTAAAGACTGGGAGACAAAGAACAGTGTACAAGAGTTTATTTAATTGATATCTGAATTTAGTTCTATCATGTGGGGCCCATGTTACAAGTTCCATCTGGGTCCATTACAATTCTAACCCCCCTCCAAAAAAAGAAAGAAAAGAAAAACCTTTTAAAAAAAGAAAATCCACAACTTTTCCCATGTCATTAAATATATTCATATATAATAACCATAATATATTAGTATGCATTGGAAAGGAACACTGACCCAAACAATATGTCATGGTCACAACTAAACATTTACAATTCTGAGTGAACAGAACTCCAAAACGCAAGAGGGGGTTGAGGAAGGATGGGAAGTGCATCTGGGAGCAGGGATGGGAAGAGATGCCCAAGGACACCAGGAGCGGGGCGTGCTTGGCTTTGGCAGGGGCGAGGCCCCGCACATACACATTTTGATACCCCTAGGGCATGGCATGGCTGCGGCCACGGACCATGGCCCAGTGACCCCATCAATGAGTCTAGTTTGTCCACTCTCAGTCTCTCTCATGGGACGGGATGGGGGCGGCTTCCTTTAAGCGTTGAGACCCTAACATTTGTCATTTTCCTAGAGGGACCATTTCCCAGTCCCTCAGGATCTCCTTGATTTCAGTCTCACTCCAACCTGGGGCAAACCCAAGGAAATCTTGACCCATTTCCTGCATGCTACTCTGGAGGCAGAGTTTCAGGAGGTTGCTAGAGGCTTTGGGGGCAACTCACAGCCTCCTTGGCTTGGACCAAAGGTGACCCTCCCTCCACTTCCTGGAACCTGGGGATGCTCCCTCCTGCCCTGCTTTCTCAGGACAGAAGCCACAGGCTGCAGGCAATCCGGGGGCAGCCCCATAGCTTTTCCCCTTCCCTCCACCCCAATCTGTAGCTTTACTGTGTGTCAGTAAAGCAAGCACTCCACTGCCAGGCCCTAGATCACCCAGCAGGTAAGAAAAAGGACAACTGGGGAATCTGGGTTTTGTTTTTGTTTTTGTTTTGTTTTTTAAAGACTAATCTGGTATGTTTTTCTTCAAACACCTACATATCACAATTCTGGTTAATACACTCTTCAAAATCAATATCTAGTTCCATTTTACATCCCTTCCTAACTGTACAAAACGGCACACCTCAATTCCTATTTCCATCTCCTCCCCGGGGACTGGGGGTGGAAGAGGGTGCTTTCCCAAGGAGGGGTCCTCACTGCTGAAGTTGGTGGCTGGGTTCAAAGGAGCAGAAGGCTGGGTCCTGGCTGGGTTGGTGAGATGGGGAAGGCAACCTGTGATGACTGAACTCTCAACTGGCTGACGTGGCCACCCTGACACATTTACCAGGGGCCAGGCCACGGGGTAGACTGGATGGCCTTTGACCTCGGGATGCTGAGCAGGAGGACGAGGCTGGAGGCTGGTTGAATTTAAAGCAAGCGACATTACTGCGTGGCAAGCTGCTGCCTCCAGAGCTGGGGGGCCTCGGAGATCACCAGTGCTGGCCCCTTGTGGACCTGGGGTGAGACTCACACGCAGGGTAAGAGGTGTTGGGCCACGATGGCCCTTCTGGGCTGGGCAGGGAAGTCAGACTCGTGTCAATGGAAGCAGGACACATGCCTGAGCAGTGAGTGCCATCCAAGGGCTGGAAGCAAAAGGCCAAGGCCTCCGACGTGCTGCTGCTGCTCAGCAAACCACACGGGGAGTCAGAGGAGGGCTGACGACTGCTGGGAGACAGGTCCCTACGCTCCCAGCCTTGGGCCTGGATTCAGGGAAGACAAATACCTCTTCCCAGGGCCATTCTGTCCTCTCCCTGCCCATCTCTGCCTTTCTGTTCTGGAATCCCTCCAAACACCCCGGCCAGCCAAACATCCTTTCTATTACATCTTAGATCAGCCAAGGCCTGCCTTCCGGTACCTGGGGCTTCCAGGGGCTGCCCCACGGTGAGTTAACAACAGGCCTCACTCAACCACTCTTGTTCCACCTCTAATGATGTTATTGTACCCACCCCCTCCCCCCCAACACACACTTCTATTCTTCAGGCCAACGGCGGTAACCGGAGCCAGTGTCTCAGTGGCAATACCCCTACGAGCACCCCTTCACCGCCTGCTACAGGAACTGAGTGGGTAGGCGACAGACCTCGCATGCAATGAGCGAGGAGCAGCACGGCCTGTGCTCAGAAAGCCTGGCTTTGGAGTGTGACTCCAGTTCTGCCACTTATTTGCCTGGTGACCATGGGCACATGTGCTTCAGTTTCCTCGCTGGTGAGAGTGGGGGTGAGAATCCCTGTTTCACAGGGGTGTCATGAGGATAACAGGAGATCACGTGAGTAAAGTGCGAGGCACAGAGCAGGTGCTCACTGACAGCCGTGATGCAGGCCGAATCAGAGAAGGCAGAGGGAAGCCAGACCACGGGGGCCACACTTCATAGTTAGTGTGACTCTTCTGAGCAGCCAGACTCTGGTGGGAAATGAAACCCAACTTCCTGACTGAGAAGGGAGCCGGGTCTCCATCTCAGTGTGCCGGGTGTGAGGACATGGGCCAGAGGCCTCTGGGCAGCGCAGAGAGCTCAGAAGGCAGGGAGGCGAGGCAGTAGGCCCCTGGGCACAGGAATGGACCCTGTGTTACGCAATCAGACCCAAAGGTCTGGGGCTGCCTGCTTAGGAACAGTCTCTCTAGGAAGCTTTGGAAAGGGGGTCTGGCCATACCCTATGGCATTGGAGGCCTCCACAAACGGGGCAGCTAGAACCGTGTGGGTGAGGTGCTGCCCAGGCTAAATCAAGACATCTGCAGGGGTCAGCCCCAGGGTGGGGACAGCTGCAGCAGGCTTTCTTGGCCTAGCAGCCTCTGTCCCTTCCCTTGGGGAGCCAGGAATTAGGGCAGCAACAGGAAGTGGTCATGGCTTCCTTGGTATCCAGGAACCTGCTCATTTCTGTCCCTGCCTGCCCATGGCTTGGGCACTCTGGCTCCTTACTGGGCCAGCAAACCCGAGTCCTGACTCCAGCAAGCCCCTTCCCCCAGCCAGGCCTAAGCACCTTTGCAGCTTGCATTCCATGCCCATCCAGGCCGTTCCCAGCTGTTGACACTGCTGAGGGGCCTTGTGGGAGCTGATGTCATTACACAAATAGTGTCACTGCCATAAACCCAGCTAGTGCCCCTTTCCCCTCCCCTGGAAAATGTCATAAAGAGGCCGGTTCCAAGTTTCCAAAAAGGAAACTCTCTGGGAGGTTTTGCCTTCGCAGAGCCTCCTCCAACAGGCAGCTCCAGTATGAGGCAGTGACCACCCGGCTGGGGCTTCTCAGGGGTGTCCTTGGGTCCACTGCCCTCTGCATGGGCCAGAATCCTGGGCCTGCACAGAATCCCCAGCTGGGCAGGGGCAGGCGCTTCCGCTTCTCTGGCTCCACAGATTGTAAATCCCTCACCCCACCCAGGAGGACCAATTCAGCAGGTGGCAATGGAGCTCACAGCCTGCATGGGGAATGCTGGTTGCACAGGCTGCTTCTGCCATCCCTAAAGGCCTGCCCAGCCCCTTCAGATGGGGCCCAAGTTGTCCCAGATAGGGGTCCTGTGACAAAGAAGAGCCAGGGGAAAAGGGAGGGGATTTTCGGTCTTCTGTTTGGGGTGGTGGTTTGGCCGGGCTCGCTTGGCCCCCTGCCCAACTGCGGGCCTGAGAATTCACAGTTCTCCTCACGTCCCCTTCTCTCTATAACCATCCACTGGCCGCCGCAGGTGCGGCCCCAATTGCACGGCTCTGCGCCAGTCCTTCGGGCCCAGGTCAAGCTGCCCTGCCCCCGCCACGGCGACCCCGCCGGGCCCTAGGGAAGCCGGTCCCTGCTCTGGAAGGAGCCCGTGAGGTAGCTAAGTCTCGTCCTCATTTCTTCAGGGCCCGGCCTGCTGCGTACCCCTCCCCGCGCGCGCGCACGGCTCCCGCCCGGGGCGCGCAGAGTGGGGGCAGAGGTGGGGCCACCAGGGGAGGGGCCGCCGAGGGCCCCGCCCCCGCGCCGGCTGCGACCCCACCCCCACCCTCCCCCCACCTGGGAAAGCCCTTACGGGCCAAGTCCACGCCGCTGCGGTGGCGCGCCCCCTGCTCTAGCTCGCCTGGCCCGCGCCCCGCCCGCCTGCCCGGCGCCCGGCGCGCCGCTGCCTCCACGCTAGGCCTTCTTGCACTTGCCCTTCTTCTCGCGCTGCTGGAACTTGCGCAGTCGCCGCGCCCACGTGTCCCGCCACTGGATCACCAGGCTGCTCTTGTCTGCCACGATGCCGCTCTGGTCCGGCGAGTCCTCCGCGTTGCCCAGCAGCAGGTACTTTTTGAGGGGCTTGATTCTGGGGCATTTGCAGGCGATGTCCCGCGAGCGGATCCACAGGCTCTGATCACCGCGCCGGATGCGGCTTGTGCCCTGCTTGTACACGGAGATGATGTTCACCGTGAACTTCCACCAGTCCCCCGCCTTGTCTGCCTTCAAGATGTGGATCTGGACAGCTGCAAGGAAGCACAGACAGGCAGTGGGCCACAAGACGGGGAGTGACGCCTGCGTCCCCAGCTCCTGTGGCCAGGTCAGCCCTGCCTGCCCCCACCCACTCCAAGGCTGAGGATAGGGCAGCCTATTTGATGGAGAAGGAAATGAGACTCAGAGCTGGGAAGTGACTGCACAGGGTACCCCACTGGGGAGTGGATGGATAGTGGCAAAGCAGAACCTGGGACCTCACCTGCTGATAAAAGGGACAGGGCCACCGCTTCAAGAAGCCTTACCTCATGCCTATTTTGAAGATGCCACCCAGCACCTTTGGAGACAAGCCCCGTCTTAGGATCCAAGAAGGCCAGAAGAAGCCTACAGGAACTGCCCTCCCACGCCCCCCCCAACACTCTGGGTAGAGTCCATCTGCCCAGAGCAGGTGGCCTCATAGGAGTGCAGGCTACTCCTCACAGGGCTGGGGGGGAGGGGATTCCTCAGGTGGACCCCCAGGCATTTCCAAAGGCCCCAGTCACTTAACACCAAACCTCATGACACCTCCAGACACACCACCTTTGCTCTTGACCCCATCTCAGAAAACCATAATGGGATCTCAGTGCCTGGGTACCCTGCACCCTGAACCTGCCCTTCAAGGTGGCCACAGAGTCCAGGATCCTCATACTGGCCACCTCCCATCCCTGCCAGGCTGATTCCCACCCTTCCTCCCCTCTCAAACTCCCAGGCCATTCCCCTTCTTCCCAATTCTCTGCTATCATTTCATCTAGTATAGGGGTTCTCACACTGGAGCATGCATCCGACTCCCCTGGAGGGCTTATAAAAATACGAGTTTCTAATTCAGTAGATCTAGGGTAGGGCCCCAGAACATGCACTTCACATATTCCCAAGTGCTGCTGAGGCTGTGATCCAGGGAACACTTGGAGAATCAGTGCCCTCTAGTAAATGTTACCAAATGTTATTTCCGCAGGATATTAAGAAGTACTTTAAAAATAGGAGGAAATGATTTTTTAAGAAGTGGGGAGACCTTGCTCAAATATATTTGTGAAATACTGGGTTAAACAAAGTCAGGAGATTTCTTTACTGTAGGACTTTTCAGAGCTTTTAATCTACGAAATATGTGTGTGTGCAGGTGCACGTGTGTGTGCGGCATGCACGCATGCGTGTTGGCTTCCCAAACAACCCTGACTGCAGAGCCTTTTCTTTGGTGCATTTCAGGTCACCAGAGCCCCATGGGGCCTACTTGGGAAACTTCTAGTAGGGGAACACATATTCATTCCCCCCAGTCCGGGGGATAAATGGAGAGGCCTCTGCCACAATGACCTCCATGCAAGGCCTCAGACCCTAGCCTACTAGGATCCGGGAGGGCTAGAGGAAGTCTATAGGAACGGCAGTCTATAGGAACCACACCCCCAGCACACTGGGCCACGTCCATCTGCCCAGGGCCACCCCATCCCCTTGGTCAGAACAGGGCTCCTTCCCCTTGCTGAACCCACCCAGCACACCCTGTACCCTTCACTCTTGGGCTGGACTAAAGATCACCCTGGCAGCTGAGTGGCCTCGAGCTCTCCTGAGAAAGGAGCAGTAGCCGGTCGCTCCAGATTACAGGTGAAGACAATGAGTCACCAGCAGGCCCAGGGGCTCCAGCAGCCACGAGGACATGTCCCCAGGGAATACCTAGTGGTCATCACCTGCCCACTTATAGCACCAGGCACAGGGCCCTCCCTGCTCCCCTTCTGTGCCAGGGTGGTGGGGAGGGGCAGGGGAGACTGGGCCCAGGGGAGCATCAAACGCCATCCAACTCATCCGTCTGGGCTGAGGGAAGTGGCAGATTTTCCCATATTTTCATTTCAGCTGTTCCTGGGCATCCTGAACTTTGCACTCCAGTCTGAGGGCTCCAAAGAATGGCTGCCATGGCAACCGTTTCCATGTTTTTGTCACCAAGGGACTCAACACTCAGTGTGAACTCTGATGGGGGGTGGGGAGCCCTCCAGCCCAGAGAAGTGGCTGGGCCATGTATGTTTGACTGAGCAGACGGAGGTCACCGTGGCAACTGAGCGCCCCTTAGCTAAGAAAGGGGGAGCCACCTCCGGCTTCCCTGAGAGCCCCTGTTTCCTCTCCTCAGGACTGAGCTGAATACAGAATGAGCCTCCCTCAGGATGTGGCTGTTTCCCTGCATGGGACCTCAGACCCTGGCCCAGCCACAGTGTGTCCCCCAGCTAGAGTGGGCAGGGGTGGCCCAGCGAGGATGCTGCAAAAGATGCCTCTGGCTGGGGCCCCTGGAGAATGCAGCTTTGATCCTAGGCACTGAGCATCTATGGATGTTATGGGCTGAATTGAGACCCCCAAAATGCATAGGTTGAAGTCCTAATTCCCAGTACTTGAGAATATGACAGTAGCTGGAGATAGAGCCTTTAAAGTGGTAATTAAATTAAGATGAAGTTATTAGGGTGGCCTTTAATCCAATATGACTGGTATGTATCCTCATATGGAGAGTAGATCAGGACACAGACACACACAGAGGAACAATTATGTGAAGACACAGTGAGAATGTGACATCTGCAAGCCAAGGAGAGAAACCTCAGAAGAAACCAATGCTGCCTTCACCTTGATCTAGTAATTCCAACATCCAGAACTATGAAAAAATAAATGTCTGTTGTTTAAGCACCCCTGTCTGTGATGCTTTGTTTCAGCAGCCCTAGAAAACTAATACAGTTGGAATCAGTTACTCGAGATGTTAGGCCCGGCTCAGGGCCAGGTGGGAGGCAGACCTGCGGAGGGCCCCCCGCCGTGCTGAGAAGAGCTGGCTGAACAAGGTCAGGCTTTGGGCTGGCCCTCCAGGTTCTCAGGGGCCCTTCTTACCCCCTGGACTTTCAAGAACATGACCCTTCACAGCAGGAGGACTCAACCCCTGCCTCACCTTCCCTATTCTGGAGCAACCCCCTTCCCTCAAGGAATGTCCTGGAACACCAGGATTGGCATCCAAAACAGCCCCCACACCACTTCCCCAAGCATGGCCTGAAGGGGACCCGCTTAACACTGAGGACACAGCCCAGAGGGGTACCCTCCCCTGGACACCTTGCTGTTCTAGAGAATCCAAGGGTCAAAGCAGGGGACACTAGTCAGTTGGGACAAAGCCCTGGCCTTGTCCTCCTACCACCCCAGCAGCTCCCAGCAGCTCCGTGGCCATGAGATGAGACAGCACAGGCCCTGGGGGCAGGGGTAGGGGAGGGTGGTGGTAGGATTCGTGTGATTATGCTGGAAAAAAATCCACATTTCCGCTGCCCTTGGCAACGCCTCTGCACATTACACAGCCCACCAAGTATGAGCTGCACACGCAGTGCACGGGCCAAGTCCCCGCAGTGCACATACAGCTGAAAATATTCAAAATACACATTGAAACAGTGACCTCAGGCAGAGCTGCTCAGCACGCTCCAGGCGCGCTCAGCATGCACCGCGCCGGGACTGCCGCCACCTCTGACAGCCCACTGCTGGGAGCCAGGAGTGACCACGGTCTCCTGGGAGCCGTGCATCACCCAACCGGGGCTGGGCACAGTGGCTGCGGGCAGTTCCGCCCATCCCAGGACCATGGCCCCCCAGTGCGGGCCCCTTACACTCACACAACACTCACTCCAGGCCAATTAGTCTCGGACCTCCGGACGCCTAAGCCCCCACTGTCCTCACACTGATGTCATCCTACAGAGATCTCAATGAGGCCAGAACGTGGGGCTCTGGTAATGATCCCCCACCCCATATTCAGAAATGAGGGAGATGAGAGGACACTCAGGAAGGCCAATCGTGAGATCGGACCAGGGTGATAAGAGGCGCACTGAGGCTCCTTAAATTAGAGACTGGTCTACAGGAAGAGGGTCCCAGTGCAAAGTCAGGGTCGACATCTCTGAAGTGGAGACAAGGGAGTGGCTGAGGTAGACGCTGGCCAGGAAGGTGCCCTTGGCCCCCAGCCTGCTAGCTGCACGGGAGCTGCTGTGCTTGTTCCACAGGGCTCTGCTCTCGGTGCAGACAAAAGCAGGCATCAGGGGGAGGGAACTGGAGCCCACGAGGTGGGATGGGTGAGGCTGGCTCCAGAAAGCCCAACAGAGCTGTGGCAACCAGGGCTGCCCCCCCAGCAAGCTGTGGAGGAAGTGTGTCCGCAGGATGGAGCAGACACACACAGAAAAGCAAGGAGAGGTTCCAGAGAGCAAGGTCTCCAGGTCCCAGGAGCCAGGCTGCACTTTGTCTCCGGGCCTTGGAGTCCCTGGGCTGCCGTTATCCGGGCAGCAAACGCTTCTTTCCTGAAGCGAGCTGTTAGCAAGACTGCAGGCAGGCCGAGACAGCAGCTGCCCCCCGCAGTAATTCCTGGGTTCACAGGAAGGCTTTTCATGCAAGGAAGCCTTCTAAGCCCCTAGCAGGGCTGTGAGGACTGACTCCGCTGCTCTAACTCAAGCCTGCCGCTCTGGCAGGCAGGGGCAAGTGCCTCTCTGTCCCTGGGCAGAAGCCTGTGCCTGGCTCTAGAGGGATGGCTGTGACTCCAAAGAAGAGAGAAGGGGACTGAGGGCCAGGTCCATGGAGGCCAGAGTGAGCAAGAACAGCCTGTGCCAACCTTGGACTGGTTCTGGCCGAGGGGCAGGGGGCTCAACGGCAGGTCCTGGGCAGACTGGGGGTCCTCGGCTGCTGTTCGCTCATCTCTGACAGGGGTCCTTCCATAGGACCGGACCTCTGGCCATCCTTCCCAGGGCGTCTCCACCTCTACAGAGTCCCAAGGTTGGGAAATTATCAGGCCATCAAAGGCGACTTGAGAAGTGGGAAGCGCCAGGTCCCATCCCACACTCGGATTCCTCCGAAGGGCGATGTGCTGCCCCCATGGCAGCTCTGACCTCTGTCCACTGCCCCGTTCATTCCAAGCCTGTCATCCTTCCTCCCCAGTGCCAGCCCTGGCCCAGGAGACCTGGACTCTGTCATCTCTAGGCCCTCTGAGGACTCAGCATTGCCACCACCTTGGACAGTTAGTGGCAGGAGGCAGGTCCCAGCTGGAATCAAAGCCCAACCTGCTGGGCTGGGCCAGGGGGAGTGGCCTTGGCATAGGCGGGGTGACGGGGTGGGGGATGGGGGTGCCAGCTGTCGTCCTATCCCCACAAGCCCTGAGCGCTGGGACACCTCTGCAGGGAGGCTCCCTGCCTCCTGGAGGTCTCCTAGATTTATGGGCTGCTCAGGGTGGGCCTCCAGGGGCTTCCCAGCAGCTGCCCCTCCCAAGGAGGCTTGGGTGGTCAGCCCCTGCCTCCCCCCGTCCAGCCATACCTTCCTGTTGGGCCAGTCCAGCTAGGGAAAGAAGGTTTGTCACCCATCTGCCTCAGAGACAGCAGCCAGGATGAATGGGGGGAGGACACTAACCCCACAGAAACCATTAAAACCATGCAGCTCCATAAATCTCCCAGCATAGAAAGCGTGTCATGAGTTGCAGCTGCTTTCATAAAATGCAGCTCTGACCACATGTTTCCCAGTCCCCTGTGAAGGTAGAAACCGCTGTGCGGGGCCAGGTCCTGTTCTCAGGGAAGACAACCTGCCTCATGGCTGGGCGAGCACATGGAGTGAGAATGCCGAGCTGGGGTGCAGGGTGGCAGGGCAGTGCCAACACACCCAAGACAGAGTGTCACGGCAGCCCCTGCGCAGTTTTTATTACATGAGGTAAAGGGCTGGAGGTTCGCTGTGGCCAGGCCAGGCCACCAGCCACAGCCTACCTCTCCCCTCTGCTCCCACCCCGCCAGGAATCCCAGGGTTGCCAACCCCTACCACACCCCCAAAACCCCACCTCAGAACTTGAATAAGGTGGGGACACACAACTTAGGGCTGGCTAAAGGTTTCCCCGCTTTCATCCTCAGTCAAAGAAGGAATGGTATGTCCATGCCCCCTCTCGGGGAACCAACAGCACTGGGGAGGCTGCCTCAGTTTCCCATGCCAGGTCTTGGTGCTTAGTCTCTGTTCTTGGGAAGGGAGAGGGGTTAGGTGCCGGAGACCATGAGATTGCATGGGGATCCCCAGAGTAAGGGACATCAGGAGATCTGGGAATGGGAGAGCCAAACTCAGGAAGACATCAGCCCTGTTCCCTGGGAGATGGTCATGGTCTGGCCACCTACACTCTCAGCTTGAAAGCGAGAAGAAATCGGGGGACTGGCCACCCTGTCTTGCAAGAGGCTCAGTAGGAGAGTGGACCTGGGCCCTGTCCTGCCCCAGCTGGGAGCCCTCATCCCTGGGGCTGGTGCCTCCCACAAAGCAGCCCAAAGGAGGGAACGCCCACCGCCCAGGAAAGACACCTCAGGCTGCCTCCCTTTCCTAGTCAGGAGGAACTGAAACAGCCTGGCGGACTCCTAATTCAGTTCTTGTCCCCCCACCCACCACGGGCATGGCCAGAGCTGCCAGAGTGTCATCCTGGAGGATGGCTGAGGCTCCCCTTTCTGGACAGCTTAACACAGCCTCATGACTGCGGGATGGCTGTGACTCCAAGAGGCGAGAAGGGAACGTAGGGCAAGGTCCACTGAGGCCAGAGTCAGCAAGAACAGCCTGTGCCAACAGTGGACTGGTTCTGAGATGTGCCGCTACTCACACCTGCCTCCCCAGGCTGGCTGGAGCAGTGTAACATGCCCCCCACCCCAGATCCCACAGCACACACACACAGGGCAATAGTGAGGGCAGGGCCGGCTGCTGTGCCCCTGGGGACCACCCAGCTGGGAAGGTCAAGCAATGAGTGCACACACACCCCCACCCACCATCAGTGGAGTCATAGACTCTGGAGGAGAAGGTGAGGGGCCCAGCATCCCCAGTGCGGCCTTGGTCCACGCACATCATCCCCAGACCCTCAGGGACCCTCGGGCTCCTGAACTCACACAAAGTCTGGTGCAGAGGGCACTGTGGCGGCAAAGTTATACCCACTCCACAGTGGGAGTGTGGCCCATCTGAGAGCACCCCCAAACAACAGTCCTGTCCACAATCCATTTCCTCAGCAATGCTGAGGCCTCCAGCGAGCCCCTCTGCAGGAATGAAGAGCAGCTCCTCCTCCCCAGCTGGGCTTCCAGCCTGCTCCCAGGACACCATGCGTGGAGCCCTGTCCAAGGAGGGGTGGGTTACTTGTTTGCCCTCTGAATACCTCCCTCAGCTCTAGCTTTAAGAGTCAAACCAGGGCCAGCCCGGTGGCTCAGACGGTTGGAACTCCGTGCTCCTAACGCTGAAGGCTGCCAGTTCAATTCCCACATGGGCCAGTGGGCTCTCAACCACAAGGTTGCCAGTTCAATGCCTTGAGTTCCGCAAGGGATGATGGGCTGCGCCCCCTGCAACTAACAACGGCAACTGGACCTGGAGCTGAGCTGCGGCCTCCACAACTAAGACTGAAAGGACAACTGACTTGGAAAAAATCCTGGAAGTACACACTGTTCCCCAATAAAGTCCTGTTCCCCTTCCCCAATAAAAGCTTTAAAAAAAAGAGTCAAATCACCCCCAAAGGATGGAACTGCCTCTCCAAGGAGACCCAAAGAAAGGGCCTCAGGCCCAGAAACAGGAACCAAAGCAGGATTCAGACCAGCCAGCAGAGCCCTGCTGGGGAAGGCCACAGCCCGACACATTCACCATTCACCTGGGGGGGATCAATTTAGGTACCGAATACTTGAAAAGGTATTCCTGACCTTACACCACCCTTCTGCAGTTCCAGCAGGCTGCTCGGGTGAGGTGGCTGAGCCCACCTTGCATGTCCCATCTCAGGCCTGAGCCCCGCACACACAGGTGGGGCTGGCAGGTGACAGGTGTGTGAAGATTGCAGGTAGGTCTTGTGGAGGAAGCCTCGGGGACAGCAACGGCAGTGCTGGGGTCCTCGGTGCCAAAACACTAGTCCCAGGGGCAGGGGGCATCGGGACCCACAAGATCCACCTCACTGGGAAAAATGCCCATCTGAGCCTAGCATGGATGGGAAAAGTGCTATGAGTCCAGAGACAGGTCCCTGGGGAGCGGGGAGCAGGTAAGTGTTGCCTGTCTGTCGGTGAAGCATGACCCGTGCCCCAGCCCCGACTACAGCACCTCTCCGGGCCCTTAGGCCAGATCACCACCTCCCCCAGCCCCATGCTGCACCTCACTGTCCCAATCTGTGAAATGGGAGGAGATACCTTTCATTAGATGGTTTTTGTGGCCCTTAGAGCTTTCCCTACCCCACCTTTCCTAAAAAATAAGATGTTCAAAATGGCATGAGGAACAGGCAAAAGCTCCAGGGAGGGGGACAGATGAGGGCCCAGAGCTGCCAGACCCCCAGGGCAGGCCTCTCTAGAGGGCAGTGCTGGGAGGCCCAATTCTGGGCTCCCCTGTCTGTGGGGAGAAGAGTCGCTATTCTGGGAAGGACTGTAGTGCACCCCACCCACCTATGGCAGGAGGGCCCCATCAGTGCAGCACCCTGTGGGATCAGGGGCTTTTATGTCGAACTGTCACTGGGGCCCACCAGCCCTCCCTGCCCAACCTGGTGGTCACTCGCATTCCGCGACCCTAGGCTGACTCATGAGGACCCAACTCCACATCTGGCCTCCATATGGGGCTGGCCCTCCCAGGGGTGGAGGGGAGGGCACATCTGGCTGGGAAATTGGAGGATCCCCAGGGGGCCAGTGACCCCCAGGGAAGGGTCAGTGAGCCTCTGCAACACTACGCCATGCACTGCTGCTGCTCTGTGTCTTGCTCCCTGGAGCTCGGGGCAATGCTGGAGGGTGGGGGCTAGCCTCTCCCAGCCACCACCACCAACTGCCTCCCAGCCTCAGCCAGGACCCTGCCACCCGCCTGGCTCCCCAGGCAGCCCTCCCTTCGGGGGACATCCCACAGGGCGCTCCTCTAACATGTTAGTTACACCCAAGCCCCAAAGTCACAGCGTGCTGTAGACACAGAAACTTGGTCCCTAAAACTGAGTCGATAATCACCCGCTTCTCTGCCCTTGAAGGGATTGATCCTGATCAGAAATAGCTATTGACCCCAAGGTCAAGAAAAGGAAGGGGAGGAGGTGTAATGAGGGCAAGAAACCATCATTTGCTGAGAGGCCCCATGTCCCTGGGCCTCATTGGGAAAAGAGAGGTCTGAATGTGAGACTGTCCCCATCACAAGAGCCGGGCAAGACCCAGGCATCAGCTGCCATCCCCACCAGCACCACACCCTCCAGCCCATGCCAGCTCCACGGTAACCACCACATCCACCACCACTGCTGGCTTGGTGTCCCCAGCCTCCATCGTGGATCTGCCCATGACCTTTCTCCGCCCACGGCCATGCCCCTCACCAGAACGGTCGTGCCAGTCCTACCTCTGCCACCATCACTGACATCCCTGCCACGGTGCCCATCACCTCGGCTCCGTCATCTCCAACAGCCCCCCCACCATCCAGTCACCCCAACACCATGATGACCCCATGGAGATGTTGCTGTGGCCTCCCCTCTGAGGCTTACCCAGAACTGACAGTCAAGGGTACTGTGAAGCTCAGGGCCTTGGCACAGGGGAGGAGAAAGACTTTGACCTTGGAGTCTCTGATCTTGGGCATGTTATTCATCTTGTTGAGTCTTGACATCCCACGGACAGAAACAAATTCCTGCCTCACAGCTGCTTTCGAGGATTCAGTAAGGATGAGAGTGAAGGCTGCGAGGTGCCCGGTCCAGGGCCTGCAGGGGACGGAAGAGTCACCAGCCCAGCAAGGCTCTTCTCTTGGGTTGCCACTGCCCCAAGGGCACCAAGGGGTATTATGCTATAAATTGGAATTCCACTTAGGTTCCCAGGCCCACCTCTGTCACAGAGCCCCCAAGAAAGCACACAACTACACGTACAGCTTAAAAACCCAGCTTCTCCCCACAGGTGCCAACACAACTTCCCCTTAGAGTTGTATCCTCAGAAACAATCCTTGTGGGATCTTAGGAGGAATACTTGAGACAAATCATCTTGTGAAAAGCATTCTGATTTTTCCATCTGGTGGTGCCAAAATGTCTTTCAACAAAAGGGGTGACTAATAAACATTTCTGGGAACGAATACTTTTTCCAAGAACTGGCAAAAGTGAGATGATCTCACCTTTCAGAATGTGAGCTGTCTGTCTTCCCACTGTTTCTGAAACTCAGGGAGAAGGAAGAGGCGGGGGAAGCACCCAGGCCACCTGAGGCGACGGCTCAGGGAGTGGGCAAGAGCCCTGGGAGGTACCATGAGCTAGACTGGCTCTCGGTGGGGTCAGAATGGTTTCTGGACCTGGGCATGGGCATGGCAGCTGAGGCCCACCTTGCCTCTCCTTGGCCCCTGCCCCTGTACCCAGCATCCCACACTTGCTCTTCTCCCATTTCCCCAGCCTATTTCTACTTCTGTGCTTAGAAGCCTTTCTCCCTCTGCCTGGGGTCCCTGCTTTGTCCAGTGAACACTGGCTATTGGGGCTCCCTCCTCCAGGAAGCCCTCCTCCCCACCCTCTGGAGGACAGGCTATGCCCTGCTTATGCCCACCTGAGGCTGGACCCTGGCCACACATCCACCTTCTATGTTCTTATCTGTGTGTCTGCTCCCCTCCTAGACTGTAAGCTCCTTGGAGGCTAAGCCTGTGTCTCCTCCACATCTGTAAGCTTAGCACCCAGAACAGGATGGGGCACTCAATGAATGTGCAAGGAGGGAATGGCTGAGGGCGGGGATGGGTGTGAGCAAACAGGACTTCTTGGGACGTGCACTGCTGTGCTTATATGTGTGTGTGTGGGGGGGGAGGGGTGCCTGTGCACAGCGGCTGTGAGATGAGGGCAGGTAGTGCAAACAGGACGCAGTGAAAACCGGACAGTGGCACCTCCAAAGGAGCACAGGGACAAGATGGAGTAAAGAGGAAGGCAGATATAAAGGGAAAAGGAAAGTCAGGAGGCCGAGGGGCAGGGCCCAGGTCGGGGAGGAGTGGGGCAGGGGCCTTGTGGGGCGGGGTGGGCTGGGAGGCCCCGCCTGGATGAGGTGAGGGCATCCCTGTGGAAGGTCATGGGAGCGGGGAAGTCAGGCCCCCTTCTGCCCCTTACACACCAGGTGAGCAGGGAGGCTACAAGGGAGCGTGTCCCACACCAGCCCAGGTGCCAGCCCCGGTCAGGCCGGGCCTCACATCCCCACATAATAGATGCCTGAGAACAAAGTGTCACTCTGTCATCCTCATCGCCTTGCCTGGCAGAGGTTCTGGAGTCTGGGCCCCCAGTACACGTGCCGCAGAGCAGGCCGCTCCAGCAAAGGTGTTTTCTGCCTGTATCGGAGCGGGCGGATACAGACATTGTGGGGAACACGCACACACTCGCACATGCGCACGCACACACACTGTCATAGAAGCACACTCCCTCGGAGCATTTACACAAAGGACGGGTCCCTCCAAGGCTGGGTTGCCTGAAAAGTTGTCAGGAATTATTAAAACACTTGAAAATAATCAAACTGTTTTCCATGAATGACTGTCCCACATTTAGCTTTCTCACCGACGCTTTTTCAAGCATTTGCAAGGTGAGCTGGATTCCCCTAGAGGGCAACAGAGGACTGAGGTGGCCCCAGGAGAGGTGGGACGGCAGTGGCAGCCTGGCTGTGGACCCCTGCCCTTGGAGACAGTGCCCAGCGTGTGTGGGGCTGTGATGCGTCTTATCTAGATGGCAGTCACGTGCCCTTGAGCACATCTCCATTCGAAGACAAGGACACTGAGGTCCAGGCTCATCAAGGCTCCCTGTCTAAAGTCACAGAGCAAATTAGGAATCCACGTCTCAGATTCTGGGGCCAGTGACCCTTTTGCTGCAGAAGGAAATGGAACAGGCCACTGCTCCGTGTCATGGGGTTTCTCTGGACAGATACGAGAAGCACGGCGGAACTTGGCCTTCAGGCCCTCCCCGACACCAGTTCCTCCGTCCTGCTCAGTGCCCACTCCAACCCTCCCCAGGCTGGGCCCTCTCTCGTTGGTCAATAAGCCCAAGAGAACACAGGTCAGGACCTGCACAATGAAGCCGGCCCCTGGGCCTTCCTCATGCCCCCGCGTCCCCCTGCCTTGTGTCCACTGGCCAGGTCAGTGGAGACCCAAACCTGTGCTCTGCAACAGCATGGCATTAAGACCCTCATGAGCTGGCCTGGCAGGAGGGGCCTGCTCATCACCCAGCAGGGACAGCAAAGCCGAGGTTCTAATTAGCAGCTTCTGGAATATCAGAGTGCCCTGGCTGTAAGGGAAGGAAATGTGTTTCCTAATTGGCTCCCTGCTGGGGTGTCAGTCAGAGAGCTGAGATTATGCAGCACCACCACCCCCAGCCCTCCTTGGCAGTGGCCTGCTCTGGCCAGCCTCACCTCCTCACCCATCCCCAGGCCAGAGCCGGCCTAGTCCTCTTCCTGCTCCTCTTCCCCTGGGCTGGCCCAGGTCTGCCCCTGGTGTGGGAGGGACACCCCTACTCACACTTCAGCCAGGGGTCCAGGGTCCCAACAGGATATAGGGAATATTTTCCACAAGGTCCTACAGCCAAAACCTGGCCCCCCAGCCTCAGAGCCAGGTCTACAGCTGCTGCTGGGCGGGCCTCCTGCTGTGCCCATGGGCCCAGCCCAGAAGCTGTGGGTACCACTCACTCCTTCCTTAACAAGCCTCTCCCTGAGGCCCTGCCTCCCCCCACCTGCGCCCCAAGGTGCTGGGCTCTTGAAGCCACCCCCAGGAGCCCCTGCAACCCCCTTCCTGACTCTTCTTGTCCTGTCTCCTGCCTGAATACACAGGCCTAGATGCTGAGTTGGGTAGGGACGCTCCCCAATTTTTAGGTAACCCCAAGAGTATCAGGGATAGTCCTGGGGACCAGAAACCCCCTAATGTTTGGGGGAATGTGAGGGGCAGTGTCAGTCTGGCCTCGGGGCAATAGGCCGGGGTGGGGCATGGTTAGGAGGACATTAAAGCTGATGGCACAACAGCTTCAGACTTTGTCAGCTCCCTGAGGGGGCTCCCCACTTTCTCTCCTGCACGTGCTGCTCTTTAAGCCTTGCCCGGCAGCAGCAATGGACGACTGGGCAGTGCCTGGCAGTGGGTGTGGGGGCAGGAGCAGGGGTAGTTTTGATGAAGTCTGGAGAGGTGGCCACGTAGACTGTTCCTCGCGCCTCTTGTCCTTGGACAGGTAGGGCCCTGGGGCTAAATGTGATATTGGGGGGAGGCACCCAGGGAAAGACCTGTGGAAGGAGCAGGAGGCTGGGCCTCCGCTGGGCAAGTCACCTCACCGGCTCGGTCAGGGTCCCACCTGTGACAAGAAGGAACGAACTGAAGCCCACCACCATTGACACCTGCTTCAGTCTGGTAATCCATGAGGGAGTCAGGTATGGGGAGGAGGCAAGGGCTGAGTCAGGGAGCAGAGGGCAAATGGAACTCAGAGGCTGTGCCCCACCAATCCCCATCCACAGAGAAGCCCCTGTTGCCAGGGGGGCACCCAGCGGGGGAGGGCTCAGGAAGAGCCTGGGGGCCCCTCAGCGTCTATGAAAAGAGGGCATCAGGCCTCCTTCAGCAGAGAAAAGGGGACCTGCCAGCTGGTGAGTGAGACGGTCAGGAGAGCTCTGAGGGGCCAAAGTATCCCCGGGAACATCAGGGGCGGGAAAGGCAGAATTCCACAGTGAGTCAACTAGAATGGGGTGGAAAATGGGATCCATTTGGGTAACTTTTAAATGAGTCCAATTTCCCCTTTTTTTTTTCACTTGAAGAACAGACCGAAGGCTGCAGGTCAACACCTTACAGAAAGATTGCTCAGCTCTGACCTTCTCCAACTGCTCTCCACAGCGCCTGCTTAAGGATACTTCAAGACTGAAATGAAAACAACCCTTCCCCATGTAAGCCAACTAATCCTTTTCCCTCCACTCTGTTCTGGGCAGGGGACAGGGAGGAGGGGAGGCAGGGCGAGAGGCACAGGGCCAGCCTTTGTGACCCCGGGCTCTCTGGACCTGAGAGGACATCCTGGGCTCGCTCAGCCTCTAGGCCCCCAGCCTGGGAATGTGGGAGACTCCCGAGGCCCTCACGCCCAAGTTCTCATTCCACAGGAGGCCACCTCACAGTTCTCACAGACTCAGATGCCCAGGGCTGGGAGGACGTGGCCCTGCAGGCTGGGGTCACACAAGCTTCATCCAAAACAACTAGGGCCTCTCCTGTGGCTGCCACCCCCGATCAGGAATAGCTCATCCTTTATCTTGAAACCACCTAAGTTTGTTTTCAAAATCAATGTTTGCTTTCCAGTGGGAGCCAGACATTTCTTCACTACCGTGGATGCAAACACTTCAAAGGGGCGTTTGGGAACTTACTGTGGGCCTCAGAGGGTCTGAACAGGCATCTACAAGGCCCGGCCACTTCTGAATTGACACACAAAACCTGCCAGTAGCTCTGGCTTCAACCTGTGGGAGGCCAGACTGCCGGTGCGGAGTGTAGCTGCGTCACTGGGAGTCGGGAGGGGTGTGTGCATGAGCACACACACACAGTAAAATGAGCAAGTTTTAGAAGTTCTCAAAATTCCTTTGGGTTCCTTTGGGCCTCATCATTCATTTCATTCTGCTAAAAGGTCCTAACAACTGTCCTCATTAAAGAAAAAAAAAAATCCTTCTGTTTGGTTCAAACAGCTGCCTCGTTAGCACCCCCACAGGGCCAGGCTTCCAAGGCCAGGCTGCCAGACCCCCTTGGGTGAGGAGGATGGAGCACATGATGGATGGATCTGGATGATGAGCCCGCCTCATCCGGGGGCCCTTCCTTCTCACCCTACTTCTTCCATCTCCACTTCTTTCTTCCTCCCTTCCCACTCAGCTTCCTGCAGACTAGTAAAGGCCGTTCCCTACTGGGAGCCTATTACGCGTCGGGCCTTCTGCTGGGTGCTTCCCATACATACACAGTAGGTGCATCCCCTCCATGTTACACACAAGGAAACTGAGGCTCAAATAAGCAACCGGACTCTCCCCAGGTCCCACAGGAGAAGCATGATCAGGGCAGACCTGGAAAGCTGGGCAGAAAAATTCAGCCAGCCCACTTTCCCAGCTGAAGCCAGAGTGATGCTGGGGTCGGCGGGGCCACTGAGGCCTTGAGTGGGAAATCTGCCTCCGGGGGCCAGCCGGGAGGGGCCAGGTGAGACCAGGCACATGGAGCTGGAATGGGGTGGTGGGCAGAGTGAATGTTGGGGGCTGGGAAGAGGAGGACCAGCCCCAGCCCGAATCAGCCAGGCCCACTGGGTCGGGAGGAGGGCCCCACGGTAGACAGCTCCAGGCCTGGGTTCAGAGCCCCTGGGCCTGTGTCCAGCCTGTTGCTACTTCCTGGCTGGGTGACCACAGCCTCGGCCACCCACGTGGATGCCCCAGTCTCTACAGAGGGGCCTTCCCTCTACCAGTGGATGGCTGGATGATTCCCTCAGGACTTCTGTCTGCGTCTCTCACTCTGAAGTGCCCCGTCAGTGATTTGCACACACCTGCCCATGGGCAGACACGGCTTCCTCTCCTCCTGCAGGCTCCCCAACTGCCTCCCACCCACCATGACCACAGTCAGGCCTTGACCCTGTGTCACATGGTATATGGCCAGTGAAAACACTCTCAGGGACCAGAAACCACAAGGCCAGTTCCTCACCTCCCACAGGACAGGGTTGGCGCATGGAGATTCTTAGCACTGAGGCAGGAAAGGGAAGCTCGACAGAGAAGAGGTACAGGGGTCCACTGTCTGCAGGGTCGGGGAGAACGGGGTGTAATGAGAGTAGAGGAACAGGACATCCTCTTCTCAGTTTAGGGAACTGAGGGCTCAGGTGACACGGAATCTCTGCAGGAGGCTCCCAGGGCTGGAAAAGGCCTGCAGAGATCCCTCTTTGGTGGTATGCAAACTTCAGATGCATCAGAATTACCAGCAAGCAGTGTAAAATGCAGATTTCCCTGATCTACCTCAGCCTCAGGGAATCAACCCTTGGAAGGAAGAAACTTTAGGGATCTGCATTTTAAACAAACCATGGAGATCTCACCCCCTTTCCTGATGCCTGGAGGACCTCACTTTGAGCAACAGAGACTCAGCTTGAATGTCCACAGAATTGATAAGGGCACTGAAGACCAGAGAGGTAAAGTGACTGGTCTGTGGACACACAGCATCTCAGGGCTCAGAGTGAAGACAGAAGCTAGCCTGGGAGTCCCCGCGCCAGGCAGCCCCACTGGCTTGGGTGCCTCCCTGCAGAGCTAGGGGTAAACCCGGCCTTCAGGCCCCATGGCCCCTCATGCCCCTTGCCTCTGAGGGCCAAGGTGGAAGAGATGAGAAATTCCTGGGCGTGGGATCTGTCCAATTTGGCTCCTGTCCAGTCACAGGGACTTCACCAACACCCACTCAGGGCCACTTGTACCTAACCCCAGCCCCTCGCTGGTCACATGGCCCCCTCCTCACCTCCCCAGACAAGGGGACTCTCACGGGTCTCTCACTCACCATAGTCCTTCTTGCAGTACTTTTTCATGTTAATCTTCAGCTTCCCTTTGGAGGCCTTGCAGTAGGAATCACAGTCTGCAGGGGAGGGGAGAGCACAGACAAAACCTAATTAGGATGGCGCTGAATAGGCTGGCAGTGAGCGGGAGACCGCCTCCCTAAATACCCAGAGGCCTGTGATAGCCATGGGCCAGGCCGAGCAGTCTGCCATTCAGGGCAGGCCCAGCTTCTAAAGAAGCACTTGGGACAAAGGGCCCTTGCCTGACCCACGCCCCCTCGGCCTGACGAATCCTTTAGCCGCTGCCTGCAGTCCCCTTGGCCTCTGTGAGGGACTCTGGGAGCTCCCGTATTGTGCCACCCAGGGCTTCTGAGCGCCACACAAATTCCCCTGTTCTTAAGACGCAAGTGGAGCCTGATTAAAGCTGATGGAGGCCTCATTGTCACCCCGCGCCCTGGGTCTGTGTCAGGCGCTGGCTTTCATGGCGCGGAGCCTCTGGCTGGGGTCAGGCCCCAACAAAAGAGGTCACGGAGGAAATTAGCAGCCCATGAAGCATTAGAAAACCCCTTTGGTGTCCACTCTACTGGAGTGTGCAAATAAAATGCCCCCCGAAGAAGAGTTCAGTTCTAATGGGCCCTACTGCTGAGAGGCAGGGCTGCCCAGCCTGCGTCCACTGGGTATCACTTCTGGGGCTTCCCACAGCCCGAGTGTGAGCTGGACAGGATGTAGGGGACCCTGTGGCCAGCAACTGGGCCTGCTTCTCCTGGGGGTGGCCTGTGGCAGCGCACCAAATGCACACCTCCAACCCCAGCCCATTGCACCCTTTCCCTGCCAGTTATTTCTGCTCTTTGGACAAGATGCTACAATTCCTTCGCCAGGTCTGTGTGTGACACTCTTAGCACGATGGCCAGCCCACCACAGAGGCCCAATTAATCACTCCAGCCTGCCCTGGACCAGTACTCAACACGCTGAATTTTGTTCAATGCTTACACCCATTCTTTAATGTGTGGGAGTTACTCCCATTCTACAGATAAGAAAACCAAGGCCACCTGCCCAATGCATCCCAGACAGCTAGCGCCGAGGCTAGGGCTTGAACACGGGTCTGCGACGCTAAAATCACTGCACTCTTGGTTATACCATGCTGTGTCTCCGTAAACATTAATGGATTCCCCCTCAGTGTGAGTGGGGTGCTAAGTTCAGAACGGGGATGATGAGTACCCCATCCTCCAGCAACCCTCAGACTGCTGGTGGGGAAGACCATCCAGGCTGGCCTGGGCTGTGGAGGACCCAGCCTGTTCTAGGAGTGATGACAGCATGGCGTGGTGGAAGGGCTGGGTGTGTGTCCTGGTGAGGGGTGGGGAAGGGGGACTAGCCAAGTGACGGGGACACACACACACACACACACACACACACAGACACTAGAGTTACTGCCCCAGGAGCAGGTGCTAACTCCTCATTGTGAAGAGGCGAAAACCAAGGCCAAGTTAGGGCTAAGGAGTGATTTCCGTGGGAGCATAGAACAAAGCCAGAGCATGAAGTCAGGCCTCCCAATGCCACCTGCCCCCTCAACCAATGGCTTAGGTCTGCAGGGAATATTTAGAGATCACCCCAGACTCAACCTCTGGCTCCATGGGAGGTGGCTGCCTCCTTCAAGCTCCCAAGATGCACTGACTGGTGCTTAAATTAAAGTCAAAACAACTCCATCCCATTGCCCTGGGAGCCACAGCCTGGCAGCGCCCTACTGCCTCCCGAGCCAGCTTCCCGGGGCACCCAGTTAGGAACCAGTCTCAGGAAATGGGAATAAAACAGTTCCCCCTTCCTCCTCTCCTGTGATCCGAGCCCTTGGACCCCCCCCCACCCAGGACGCCCTGCCCAGGGACACCAGAGGCCATAGCGTTAGTCCCTCCTAGCAGCCGCACGGCTGGCTGGTTACTGGAGGAAGGACCTCTTGGAATGCGGTGACTGGGCCGTTCAGAGTGGCCTGCATTCGACTGTGGCCAAGCCCGAGCAGTCGAGCTCCGAGGTGATGGAGGCCCAAACACACAGATCAATGGCATTGGCACCACCATCATCGCACTGCACTTCACTGTTGGGAACAGCCACTCTCAGCCACGTGTCTGCCAGCTCAGGAAGGTGACGCTCACAGCAAAGCCACTGCTATGGCTAACCCCAGGTTGGGCATAAGTCCTTGCGGTCCTGAGTGAGCTGGCTGGAATCCCACCCTGCTCTCTCCACTTAGGGAAGTGAATTGGAATGCAAGTGGTGCTGGGGGATGTTATTACAGGGACAGCTTTGAATCCACTCTCATCACTTTTTTGTTATTTTTAATGAAAGTCGTTGGCCCATGTTAGTACTTGCATTCTGGTTGGGAAACCCATGCCCTGCCTCTTCTGCGTGGGTCGAAACACATCCCTCCGACACAGCACTAAGGTGGACAGCCCTGGTCAAGAGTTAGTCTTGTAGCACGTCTGCTCTTCAGAGCCTCACAGCAACCCTGTAAGGTAGGGACTGTGAATTCCATCTTCAAGACAAGGAAACTAGAGATGACAAAGGTTCCCGGGGGCTCTGCACTGCAGAGCAGAAAGGAAGGTGGCCAAGTCCTGTGACAACCTGCCCCTATACCTCTGTTTCTTGCTTCCTCCCTTCCCTCTCTATCACTGTCCCTCCCAGTAACATTGACAGCTCTTCTTTTCAGAGCCAAGTATCCACCTAGGACAGAAATCATACTAGAATGTGTGGCATCCATCACTGCCTAATTAGCTTGAGCTCCAGACCCTGCTTAACAAATTACAGCCATCCCCATGAATATCAAGAGTCTGTGCTTCAATAATGGTGGCCATTCACCTGGTACTAACAAAGCATGCAGCACCGCTCTCTACTGTGCCAAGCAGCCCCATTTTACGGATGAGGCAGTCTGGCCACGGAGTCTCTACTCTTACCCCCTTGGTTCCCAACCTGGGCTGTACAGTGGAATTACCCAGAAGCTTTTACAAAATACTGATGCCTGAGTCCCACCCCCCAAGACATTCTGATATCATTGGTTAAGGGGGCAGCCTAAGAGTCTAGATTTTTGAAGTTCCCCAGGTGATTCTAATATGCAGCCAGGGTTAGAAACCAATGTCTGAACCAACTTCAGCTGTGGGAGGTGGGGACAGGGTCTCTGCACGCATAACTTGCACAGAGCACCCAGCTCGGCAGAGGAAAGGCCCAGACAGGTGAGTGCTCACATAGAGAAACTCAAGCTGGTTGCCCCCACAGAAACCAGTGTCAGCCTCTGAACATTTGTAGTTGTATTTTTGTGTGTGTGTGTGTGAGTGAGTGGGTCCTATGTCTTTCCTTTCTGTCAGCCAGAAATTCTTGTCAGGTCAGTGTGCTTGTTGTTGTAAAATGTCCCCTTCTCCTTTCAGATTTGCTGCTTACAATTACTTGTCAGCTAGGAGAACAGGAAGACCAAGCTAGGATTGTATGTAAAACATGGGTAAATAGGCTTGGCATGCGAGACTGAAATGCTCTCCTTTGGGTAAAGTGAATAACCTCCAGAACATGGACACAGTGGCAGCTCTCTGGCTGCCTGTGGACTCTTTGTTTTGGTCGTATTCCAGAGAACTGAGGTCATTGGACAAGTGGTCCCTGGATAAGGAAAATGTTCATGTATTTTCTTCTTTTATCAAATACACACAAAGCTACAGAGACTACTTCAAGATGGACAAACCACAGCTTTAAAATGCAGCTTGGACTTCTTCAAAATGGCATCTACTTGGCAGCCACCCATGCAGCCTCTCCTTGTTTTGTTCCAAAATAGCTATAAAGACAATGAAAAAAAAAAAATTCACACTAATGCCAAAAACTAAACTGATAGATGACCCAATGTAGGAATCTGGGAGCAATCTCTATTAATTAAAGGCAGATGGTGGTGGAACAAGCTAAACCTGTCCAGGTTTTACCTCCGGACACAGCTCTTTGTCTGATAAATGGAAAGATCCTGAAAAAAAAGAAAATGACAGGGAGAGAACAACCAGAAAACAAATGGGCAGGAAGTGGGCGGGGGCACCGGTAGCAGTGCCCTCCTCCAGGGAGGGGAATCTTAAAGAAGGGTAGGGACTGGAAGGACAGTGTTTGCAGAGGATATTTGAACTTGGATTTTTAGCTAAATCATTGATGCAGAGAATGAGAAAACCAGGCAGTAGAAATAGAAGGAAACCACCTCCACAGAGCAGAAGTGAATCAAGGGAAAAGGCTGGTAAGAACTAGGAATTGGAGATAGAGCTGCATACATTCCCCTGCCACCCAGCTTGGAGCTGGGATGGGAATCCAGCTGTCATTCTAGTACAGGGATTTGTTGTGGTGGGGTTTTTTTGTTTTGTTTTGTTTTTTTGCAAAATGCCAAACAATAAATATTTTAGGCTTTGAAGGCCATACAGTCTCTATCACAACTCTCCAAACTCTGTTGCCATAGCTGGAAAACAGCCATAGACAATATGTAACTTAATGGGCATGGCAGACTAGAAAAATTCTAAAAAGACACAGCCTCTATGAAATAGAAGAAAGCCATAAGGGACGACAAGGCTGAGCTGAAAAGGTCATATGATGACATAAAAAGGGTGATGTATGAGAGAAAGAAGAGCTAGAAAAACAAAAATCAAAACCAAAACCTAAAAACTCGGTAGCACAATTAAAATTCACTTTGGAAGCAGTAAAAAGAAATGATACTGTAGAAAACTGATTCAGAAATGTGAAGAATAAATTGCAGAAACTCTCCCAAAATTTAGAGGAAAAGAATAGACATGGAAATTATGAAAGGGAATAGGATACAGACAAGAGAAAAAGTGGAGAGGAGACATATAATTGGGAGAGAATTGCAGCACAGGCCAAATGGAATAGAAACAAGAATCAAAGACAGGATTCCTGAGCTAAAGACAGATCTACATTATGCACAAGGAAAGGCCTCACTGAGTTTTGGGGGAGAATCAAGGAAAAGAAGCCAACACCCAGACACATCTTTGCAAAACAGATGAAATACCAGGATGAGAAAAAATACATACGGATTGAAAATCAACAAGAAGAAGCTGTCCAGATGACCATGGAGCAAGGCCTACAGGTCTTAAAGGAGGAAAAGTTTGTGACCCAAGAATTTTATACCTAGCTAGACTGTCTTATATATATTCGGACCACAATAAATAAAAGGCATTCTCAAGAGTGAAAGGGCTCTGACAATATTCCAATCATGTATTCTTTATGAGAGAAATACTTGAGAATGTCTTCCAATCAACTATGAAATGAAAAAAAAATGAGAGTTTAAGAGGAAAAGTTATGGTATGAACACACTGGTAGTGAACACTGAAACCAGTGAGCACAGAGATTTCAAATTTGGTTCTAAAACTGAAGGCAAATATCAAAATCATTCTAAAATGTTTCAAAGGGAGTATCAGACTGTGTCTATGGATGTGTAAATAACTATAAAAATTTAGTCTGAAACTTTACATCATATTAACAAAACTAAGATGTAGCATGAGGTGGAGAATACAACTCGTTGTCTTAGTAGGTAGAATACAAAAGATGCTATTTCATGCTTTACTCTGACAAATAAGAGCTATTAAATTAAATAGTGCTTTTGAAAAACCCCAAAATAACCACAAGCACCAGAGAAGGTAGAAAATACATTATAGGTAATGTGCCAAAAGAAAAACGGAATATATAAAAAGCAACTGTGATAAATTAAGATCATAAAAGAGCAACTATCTAAAAACAGAATAATGACTATAAATGGATTCAACTCCTCTATTAAAAAACTGATCAAAAATATTAAATAACTGTTTCAGAGGAGCATAACTAAATAAAGCAATTTTTTTTAAAATGTATGATTTTTAAAGAAGTTGTAAGCTTCTTTAAAGAAGTTGTGCATTTGTCACAAGGTAACAAAGACGTTCACCTAGTAATAAAAAAAGAATGTTTTCTGTGGAAAAATGTTTTATTGAAATATATTAAACAAAAACTGAGAAATACAAAAAGGAACAGACAGAAACACATAAGTAGTAAAAGAATGCCACACTAATTCTAAGGAGCTAAAATTGTATAGGCCACATTTCCTGACCACATTATTAAACAAAAAAGAATAAAAATAAATGAAGTGTATTCAATTGTAGAAGTTAATAAAGTAGAATACCGAAAAACTCAAAAGTTATAGTAAATACATCCAAGAATTGATTCTCAGTAAAGCCCCAAAACCAACAAATTAAAAAAAAGACAAAACACTGTCATGTCCAATTATGAATAAAAGAGAGAAAATAGACACAACATTAGGAAGCAACGAGAAAAGGTGAGCAGGAAGCTCCCTGCCCCCATTCTCTTAGGGAACCTCCTGGGGCTCCAATTAAGGTGCAGGTAAATATTGGAAAATCTGCAAGGGCCTCTGCACCAGGGTTACCCTCCACTCCCACTCTCCTCCCCAACAAGATGGGAGCTGCCAGGGACAGACACAGGGACCGCCTGGCTCCCTACTAGGACAGCTCTGTCCCAGGGAGAGCTGCTGAGACCTGGAGGCCGCCATCTGCAGCTCACAGCAGGCCCATCCTGGCTGGCTGGCGTCCTGGCTCCTCCTGGGAGCAGCCAACCCTCCCTTTGATTCCCCCCACCTGCTCCCCTAACCAACCCTCAGCCAAGAGCCAAGAGGGGGCCTTGCAGGCCCAATCCCAGTGGCCGAGCCCCTCCCTCCTCTTCCTCCACCTTGGGTAGCTGGCCCCTCTGGTCTGCCTCCTGTACCCAGGTGCCAAAAATCCTGCTGGGCAGGCCTGCTCGGCAGATCGAAGCTCATCTCCGAGCATATGGCAGGCGGGGTCCAGTGTTCCCTGGTTGGAGCCAGGGGCGCTGCATCTGGTGCCTCCCTTGGAGCAGGGCGGGGAGCTGGCCAAGGTCTCGCTCTCAGCAGCACCCCTGACTCTGTGCTTTTGGGCTGTTGGGCTCATGAAGGTGGGGCTAAGGGTAATGAGTGAGGGGCACCCAGCCACCGCAGTCCATCCCAGGGCAGAGACACGGTGAGCCGGGTGAGTTTCAGACTCCACTGGCTGGGTGCAGGGGAGGCACTCCTGGTCCTCCCCTGGCCCGGGGTGAAACAGTTCAAGGGGCTGGGGCTAGGAGGGGTGCCCAGCTGGCTCCATCGATTTTGGCTGGGCCACTCTGCCCATCAGTAGGTTAGGCCAGTCTGCCCAGAGAGTGTGTGGTTTGGCTCCACTGGACCTGGAGCCAGAGCTGCTTGGAACTCCTCAGGCCAGGAAGTCCAATTTTCAATATACTGCAGGTGTGCACAGGTTTCATAATAGCCATTGGAGGCGAGGACAGAGGAGGCACTCCCCATGAAGCCAACTCTCACCTCTTGGTCCTAGGATACAAGTGACTAAACAACTGAAAAGGAACACCTTTTCAGTACCCACACCCACAAGCACTTTGCCCAGGGTACAGCCCCCTCTCTGGGAGAGCCAGGGTCCAAGCAGCTGTGAGCGCCCACACGTCGCTCCAAGCCCATGCTGGTTCTGCCCACCCACTCTATCACCTCCAAGCCCTACTTGCCTTGACAGCATGGTGCCCATTTAACTTTGGACAAGGACTCCCCAAATGAGGCAGCCTCTAGCAATATACTGGCAGAGAAGCTGGGTGTGAGGTGCCTTGCAACATATGGGGGCAAACGGCTGGGAAAAAGGCCAGTGTTTGCAACATAGATGGCAAAGGACTAGTGTCTTTAATATATAAAGAGCTCTTCTGAATCAATAAAAAAGACAACCTAAAATTCAAAGGAGAACAGGCAATTCACAAAAGAGAAAAGAAGGAGATAAGGGGAAGTAAAAATGTTCAATCTCAAATCATCAGAGAAATGCAACTTAAATCAACAGGAACATAGCACTTCCATCTGGCAAAGGCAAACACACACACAAAGTGGTTGGGATGCAAATTAATACAAACTTTCCTGAGTGCAACTGGCATCAAAAAGAGTGACACTGCTAAAATGAAGGCAATGAGCAGGTAGAGAACGGGGGCAGGGGGAGGAGTGGTGGAGAATTACTTAGATACAAAGGCCAATCTGAGGTGACATTTAAGATGACAAAGAGTCAGCCCTGTGAAGCACCCAGGGCAGGTGTGAGAAACCAAAAGAAGGGGAGCCTGGAGCTGGTGAGGGGGGCTGAGCCAGACATGAGATTGCACGGTTTGCAGGGGGTCCCTGGGATGTTGTCACCCATGGCAGGTGTTTGGATGTTATTCTGGAAGAATAAACTGTGCACTGAAACGCTGAGTGGTGGGACGATGGTTTTTATACTGTACTTTGTCTTATCTGTATTTTCATTTTACTGCAGTGAGGATACAATGTTGTGTTAAAAATTCCGAGGCGAGTCTCTTCTTCGGTGACCATGGGGACCACGTACTACTAATGGGTGGCAAGGGTGAATCCTATAATGAGATGATCGCTGTATTCAACAAGGTGACACCTGTATTCCTAACCCCTGGGGCTTCTGCTGCTGAGAAGTGCTTACAGACGTGTGTGTGTGTGTGTGTGTGTGTGTGTGTGTGTGTGTGTGTGTAGCCTCATCCTTTGCCAATTCCACAAATGTTAATACCAAGGGACAAAGGGAAAGTGAGTTGTCCACCAACTGTACGGTAATGTGGTTTGGAGCAAGGACACTGCTCTAGCTAGGGTGGTGGGGGAAAGCTCCCTGAGGAGGTACTGCAGGCCTGAGACCCAAACAGTGTGAAGGACGCAGGGCCAAGAAGATCTGAGACAAGAGCGTTATAAGCAGGAAGAACAGCCTGTGCAAAGGCCCCGCGGCAGGATCAAGCCTGGCACAGTCCAGGGACTAAGTGAAGGCTGGGGAGCCTTGCAGAGTGAAAGAGGAGAGGAGCAGGGAAATGAGTCACACAGCCTGAAGGGCCGTGTGGGGCTGCATCTAGTTTGGATTCTATTTTAAATGGAATGCAAAGCCACCAGAAGATTCTAGCCAGGCCTGGGTCACTTGGGGCTGCCGGGTGCAGGGTCTTTGGCTGCATGGTCTGAGGGAGGCTTTCACCCTTTCACTGTCAGAGACAGATCCCTGGGCTGCCCAGGCCCACCTCATACCTGAGGTTACCAAAACATGACCTCTACTCTGTACTGTAGTTACAAAGAGCCTTAGAAACCTAAATTGTCATTCTGTTGCAGGAGCCTCCTTCTTTCTCAAGGACTGCACATATATGTGTGCTTTATGCTGGTGAATTAAGCACTGGAGCCTCTTCCCACACCCAGCTGTGGGCCTGGGGGCTCAGCTGGTTAGAGCAGTGGGTGCTGCTCCAGCCCGCCCAGTGCTGCCCAGGGAAGCCCTGCCCTTTCTATTAGCTCTTTCTCAAGCACGGCCACTTGCACCCAGGGCTTCTCAGAAGGTCCCCGTTACTGCACCTGCAGGGGAGGAGGGAGGCTCCTGGAGGGCGTGTGTGCTGTGCAAGGCACACCCAGGACCCCGTTCTCCATTAGTTTCCCCTGGAGAGCCACCCACTGTGACAGCCTCGGTCACCAGGCCTGAGTCTGACAGATATGCCACAGCCTCCCCAATATCCATACTCCTTTCTTCCCAAATAGCAAACCCCACTATTTCCAACTTCAAATACTCGTCTTCAAAGACACCCTTGAAGCTCACCATGTCTGGGTCCCCACGTCTGGCCCTGAAGGTGTAAGTCGAAGTTTCCTGAGAGGGTCTCCAGAGAAAGCATTTGTTTCTTGTACAACCCTACGACCCGGGGCCCTTAACCATTCTGAGCCTCCGTTTCCCCATCAGTGAAATGAGGTAGCAGTGATGATAATAACTGTCCTGAACATTCAGAGGATTTAGGAGGAAAGAACTATGGTGCAGCGAGGGGGATACGCATGTCAGAGACGGTCTCCGGAGGAGATGACCTTTCAGCTGAGACCTGGACGGTGAGAAGGTGCTGCCAACTGGGTGTGATGGGCTCAAGCCAGCCTCAGCTGAATGCGGTGAACAGAGGTGAATGATGGTGGAGCAGCAGGAAAGGTGGGGCCCCACTGGGGGGCCTCATGAGGCAAGGAGGGGAGCTCAGACCTCAGATGGAGTGAGCTGGTCCAGGTCCTCAGCAGAAACTATAACACGGACTCAAACCATGAAGCCGGCTGGTGTGGTGGCGTCTAGGTAATGCAGCTCCCAACAGGAGCACATCCGCCTTCAAGTTCCTTTCTGGGCTAAACTATGGACCCAGAGCTGGGCAGCAGGCCAGAGGGAGAAGGTGCCCAGATGAAGAGGACATCAGAGCCACAGTGAGGACCTTGTCTGTGCTCAGGGTTATGGCCTTGGGACATTTATTCCATTCACATGTCTTCTCCTCCATTCTAGTAAATGGTGGCTGCATCCCATTATCTGCAGAATGTCTGAAAAGAACAGGATCACAGCCCAAGGATACTGGAGAAGCCTGAGAGAGACTCCGCAGCGGGCCATTCACAGGTTCAGCCACCACACCTTGGCCCTCGATGCCTTTCCCCTTGGCAACCGTCCTTGCAACCCGTTCCTGTGTCATTTCCCTGTGTGGCCTTCCTCTCTGCTCCCAAGCACAGCTGGGCACCTCTGCATTCTTAATGCCCCTCTCAGGGTCTGGAACTGTCTGTCTGCCTCCTCTCCCAGTGACTAGGACCTTGGCCTCAGCATCTGGCACAGTGTGGGTCACTGGAACATGAACTCTGTGCCCCGTGTGCCCGTGAACATGGCAGTGCAAAAAATAAGCAAATGCAGTTGCTTCTGTAAGATACCAAGACCGTCTGGACCAACAAACCCACGAACACAGGCTCCCTGGACTAGACAGTCAGCGCCCTTTGTAATTATTCTGGTGACACCTGTGAGAAAGCCTAGGTGAAGGGCTTAGGCAGCATTTAAACCTGCTAAGTTCTCTGACAACAAAGAGGGCATGATTTAGGCTGAAGAGGGCTGGAGAATCACTAGAAATCAGAAGGCTCTGCCACATATGTTGGGATGCACAGCTGATATCGGAAAAGTGGATCTCTGGGTTTTTCTGCAGGCCGTAGCTGGCTGGCTCTGGGGCGTGGAGTATCCGCTGGACAGATCGCCTCTACCTGGACGCAGGATACAATCCACCGCACCGGTGGGAATGGTCTGTCTAGTGATGAACTTCACTAGAATAGTGATAAACTTCGGGGCTGCAGGATGCCAGGCAGCAGTTAGCAGATAGGCTTTGGAGGAACTCAAAATGCTGGCTCTGTGACTTTCAAGCTGTGTGTCCTTTGGCACATTATTGTACCTCTCTGAACTTATTCCTCATTTATTAAATGGGGGTAAGAGTGTGTAATCCTCTGAAGTTCTAGTGAGAGGAAGCCTGACATAAGCTCTAAACATGTTAGCTATCATTATTTTTACTATAATTTAGGAGTCATGAAAAGAAAATCAATCTCATATTCCTGGCACACTCAAAAAATTTTTTTTCAATTTCTCACTCAAGTATGTACTGACTGACCTTTGGCTGTTCTGGAAAGCAAAGCCATCTTTGGGGATCTGGTTCCTTCCCAGCACTTGTCACACAGTGCAATTATACAAGGTCGGACAATTAAGCTCACAAACTCATCCTAGAAAAAGTGCTGCATACTTCACTGCTGAATATCACTAGGGTCACCTTCGAAGGACTCCCCTTGGGAGGCTATGCACTGACACCTGCAACTAGTCCACCCTTCAAAGCAATTTTGGAACTCTTTTTCTGGGATGGCCAGCAGAGCTGTTGTCATATTACCCTTGATGTCCTGAATGTCATCAAAATGTCTTCCTTTCAATATTTCCTTTATCTTCGGGTAAAGAAAGAAGTCATTGGAGGCCAGATCAGGTGAGTAGGGAGGGTGTTCCAATACAATTATTTGTTTACTGGCTAAAAACTCCCTCACAGACAGTGCCATGTGAGCTGGTGCATTGTCGTGATGCAAGAGCCATGAATTGTTGGTGAGAAGTTCAGGTCAGTTAACTTTTTCACGCAGCCTTTTCAGCACTTCCAAATAGTAAACTTGGTTAGCTGTTTGTTCAGTTGGTACGAATTCATAATGAATAATCCCTCTGATACCAAAAAAGGTTAGCAACATCGTTGCATCAAGTTTGAGAACTTGATTGCCAGCCCTTTGTACATTTTCCAATTTGGTTTATTTTTTGCCTCTCTCCCTGAAGACAGGGGCCTCTCTCCAGGGCCCAGGACACAGGCAAGCTCTCAATAAATATTTGTTGAATGAGTAAATAAAAGGGGGCTCAGCTGTCACCACCTGTGTCTGGCAAAGTGACCTGTGGTCCAACAATTCCCTCACTCCCCTAGTCCAAGGGCAGAAGACACCGGGTTCTGCAAGGCAACCTGCACAGAGGGGCAAGTCTGTGTAAACGCAGGAAAGCAGAGCCCCTAAACAGGATTCTGAAGAGAGGGCAGAAAAAAACAGTTTTGGAAAATGCTGCAAACAATAAGCTGACAGTTGGGGAGTGTGTTCTTGCCTGGGGAGTGCAGCAGGAGCTGATCCATCGTCCCTCTCCGGGAGATGTGAAGAGCTTTGGTGTTTTGTTTGGACTTTAATAACACAGATTCTAAATCTGCGGTATGATTATGAAAATAGCTTTACAGATTTATAGATTTAAAATACTGGGCCTGGGATGCTGAGGGCAGTTCTTACAGGAAGAGCCAAGAAAGCTCTGAGCAGGGATGACCTGGGGGTGGGGGGCGGAGGAGTAACCCCGTGCCAGGTCCCCTGCCTTGGAAGCCCATGCCGTTTCAGTCCTGCCTGGTACACTGGGACCCTTGAAGAGAAAGGAACAGGCAGACTTGGCTGGGTTTTAGGGAGGGGAGACCAGCAAACTAAGCTTTTTCTCCCATAGCTGATGCAAGTGGTTGACCGGCCCCGGCCCCCTCCCTGTGGGGCAGGGCAGCCTGCCGCCTGGTTTGGGGGTGGGGTGCCAGGGCTGAGAGAGGTCTGGGCTGCCCTGGCCATGGGAGGCGGGAGAGCAGCCCCTCTTCTCCACTTGGAACAAGAGGGTGCCGTGAGTCCCCAGCATGCTCTTTCTTCTTGCTGAACAAGATGGATTGGAAAACAAATTGGCTCAAATAAAGCATGTAATTAGATTAAAGCCTCTTGCCCAGAGCTTTTGGGGTTGCAAAAAGCCCTCCTGACTGGAGGCAGGAGACCTTGGTGGGCTGAACCAGCTCCTGGACATTCAGAATTTTCTCTTGACCCTTGGCTGCCCCCCACCAGTCCTCCCCAGCTGGTGTGAACTAGGCTGGGGGGATGAATTCCACCATGAAGATGGCCCCAGACCCTGCTCTGCCACCAGCCCCGCAGGTGTTGGGGTCATCCTGTTCCCTGCCTACAGATCCCGCTGCCTCCTTAGGGGGAGACCATGTCCAATCCACGTGGCCCAGCTCGAGCTCAGCCCATCTCTAGTATGAACACGTGGGATGGTGATGCGTCCACACCTGGGCAGCCTTCACCAAAGAGCTTTCCACACACAGCCCCATCTGGGCGGCATAAGGACCTATAAGGTGGTCCAGAAGTAGTACTAGAACGGCCATTTCCATTACACACATGAGAACAGTGAAGCCCAGAACGGTCCGTGTCCAAGGTCACCGGCTGGTGGGGGCACTTTTGCCCTATACTCCAGGTCAGGGCCACCCAGAGGGGTCTTTGTCCCCAGAACTGTGGGTAACCTGGTGACCATTAAGCAATGACCCTTAACCTCCCCCGACACTGATGCAGGGGCTCCCCCTCTTAAGGGACCTCCTTCAGCTTCCAGTCCTCAGGAAGAACCTCTGTGTAACTGTTCCCCCACCATCCATCCTCCTGCCACACCTCTTCCCAAAGAGTCAGCTTCCACCATGTTGCCCCTGCCCCTCCTCCCACCACCAAGCCCTTAGGAAATGCAGCTATGGTCACAGGCTTCCAGAGAAAGGGAGCAGCAGGTATGAGACTCGGGCTTCCTACTTTGAAAGGCGTGATGATAAACTACTTAGTATCTCTAGAAGAAATTTTTTTAAAAAATGAGGGTTTTCAGGAAGACCCTGACTGGGGGCAAGTGTGGAAGCCCAAAAAGCAAATAGGCAGCACATTAGTCACCAGATTTCCCATCCAAGCTCATGGAAGACATTACTAATCAACCTCAGCACCCAAGGGAGCCCAGAACTCAATAAGGGGCTCCTAGTTGCTCAGTGGGAAAGCTGACACATTCTCGCCATCCCTGGTTTCTGTCATTTGCCAGCTGAAAGGCTGTTTGAACGTCAGTCCACCCCAGCACCTCCTCCTGTCATCCCGCTGCCTGAATCTGCCTCACCAGTGATCCCAGGGTTGGACAGGACATCCGACAGCCCCGTCCGTTTCTGTAACTCCTCCCAGAGGGCCTTAGCTCCACCTTCTGGAACAGCCCCGCACAAGCCTACCATCACCTGCTTAACCAATAGATCAGCCCTCAAGACTTCTAGAGAAAGTGCCCCTCCCTCCCAAGCCTGCCTGGTTCCTCAGACTCTAAGAACATGGCTTTCAGAACCTCTTTCATGCTGGTCCCTCTTCTTAACCTCTCTGTTCCTCAGATCTCTGATGTGGAGAACCGAAGAGACTAATCCTGTCTCCTCTTTACTTTATGGACATTTATGTTGACTATGCATAAAATCCTACTTAACTGGAGGCCACTTACCTGCGTATCTCAGTCTCTGGAACACAGGTGAGAACCAAGAAGGAAGAGGTCTGAGCAGCCAAGTTGCTATCACAAAGGAACTCCCTTCATGTCTTCATTCATAGCTTAATTATCCTTTACTTACAAATGTTGATAATAAATGTTATCACCATTCCTAAAACAGAGTACTTATGATCTACATATTTAAATCAGAGATTGACCCACTGGCAGGAAAAAGGAACAGCCAGCAAACAGAGGGGAGAGAAGAGGCAGAAAACTGTGAAACTATGAAAAGCAGACATACAATACCTAAGGGCCATTTTGAACAGAGGCAAAGAGTCCTAAAACAGCTGAAAAAGCTTGGAGATTACAACTGTATTAATACAATCTCTTTTTGAAATGCTGTATCATCCTGAAAGGTAAAATCATGTCCCATGTGCATGGCTTAATAAAGTAGAAAAGTTACTGATACATATGGGAAAGATTTTCATCCAAAGTGGTTAAAATAAAACAAGGTACGTGGCATTTCAATGAATTATGCCTCAGGTGTCTGCAAACCATATTTATGGGGGCTACTCATTCCGTAATAATGCAAGAACTGAGGCAGAGATTGAAAGCCTCCGTATCAAGACCAGACTCCACTACCTTCTCATGTGGAGAACGAAGGTACTATGTTTGCTTTGGGAAGTAAAGAATTCTCTATATACTCCAGGTAACCACAAACCCAAGTGCCCCCCTGCAGAAGGTGTGAGAAGTCTTCACATTCCAGGCAGTCCTGGCTGTCGTTCCCAAGAGCCACTGCGTGGCAGAGTGGCTAACAGTCACCAAGAGGCCAGTGGATACCCAGGATTTCATCCCTGCCCTGCCCTCCCCACCTGGACACATCTAGGTTTTAACAAGATTGCCAAGTTCATCTTTTATACCAGTCTTCCGTTTCTTAACCATCTCTTTTGTCTCCAGGAACTCCCCAGACACAGGATTTCCAACTGGTGCTCCCCATTTGTCTCTGCCTTAGAGGACAGCCTCAGAGTTGTGTTTCCCTGACTCCCACCCACCACCCACAGATCAAAGGAAACTGGAATGAGAGAAGGATGTGTCTCAGGAGCTCAGGCATGGCTATGGGTCCCACACATTCCCCCAAGTGCTGTATCTCACCTGCCGCTGAGAAGTTCCAGGACAATTCTGGTGGACAAAGGCCTAACCAGCTTTCACCCACAAAGGAGGCCCTCGTATGCAGGGGAGACACCATTTAGCTCTATATCCAGCACCCAAAAGCACCAGCTTCTATTAGAAACTGGGACACAGCTACCTGGGCACCCTGTAAACCCTGGTAGAAGGTATACAGACATCTGCTTGCTGAAGATGTGCTGCCTAACTGGATGAAGGGTATCTGATTGAGGCAGATGGGGGTGTCCTCAGCTATATGAGGGAAAGACATACAGACCAAATCTATATCAGAGCCAGAGGAATACAGCCCCCTAAGTTTTTTTTACGATGCAAAATTCTGTCACATAAGATGGACTTTGTAGAGGTTTTGCTTGAGGACCCCAAATTATTTCTAGCTATGCCACTGGTTCTCTTTACCTACTATCGGTGCCATCTGGAGGAGTGACGAGCCACCTTGGACTTGAGGCTTTAAGTGAGGGCAGAACAGACACAGAAGGCTCTTAGCCAAGCCTGACATTGGGAGGCCCATAGGAGGCCACCTGTACACTTGGGGCATCTGCTGATATGTGTACACCTGGATCCACTCTAATAGGTAACAGGCTGAATTAGAATCATGTATTTATGCATCTTTCTTGCATAGTAAACCAGGGTTCCTTGAACTCAGGGCTCCATGTTTTAGCATTTCTGTAACCCCAGCACCTAACACAGGCCCTCAGTGAATGTGCAATTGATGAATGAATGAAGAAAAAATGAACAAATAGACAAGTGCACAAATCCTCGGATCAGAATTCCCACAGAATGCTGGGAGGTGGGGGTGGAGGTTACTCAAAACCACTACGAAGCCTGGCTGAACAAGAAATCCCCATTTTCAGCCTGTAGCCCAGATGAGGCCAAGGGAAGGATTTATAGAGCACAGGATCCGTATTTCATAAACCCTTCCAAATTGCAGAAAAGGCTGCACCTGCCTCCATCAGTCTGTGACTGCTAATCCGCTGTAACAGTTCTGTGCCCTCCATTCTGTCTCCCACTCGGAGGGCAGCATTATCCTGTGTATTCGCCTTTAATAAGCTGAAGCCATTCGGGCGCTGTATTCACTGGTATCTGCTCCCACAGGGCCAGCCCCACGGGGTCTCCTTGTCGGCTCTCCAAGTGAACAGGGGATTTTGTGTTCAGCAGGGCAAACAAAGCTGTCCCGATGGGGATCCAGTTGGCTCTCGATACGCTTCTCCAGTGAGAGCCAACAGTGGACACAGCCTAGAGTTGCTGTCAACACTAAAGGGTGATTTAGCGGAGCAGAGGAGGGGGAAGCTAAGCTGGGGCTCCCTGGGAAGGTCATGAAAGAGAAGGATGCTTGTAGCCCTGTAGTGTCCTCCCAGCTGGTTCGTTGGCTGGTTAGTCCAGCTGGTTAAGCCAGTGCCAATGAGGTCATGCCTTGGAACCTGGTGTGGCCTTTGCCCTTGGTTGCCTACACCCCGAACCTAGGCAGCTGTCATGCAGGATGCATAGCCCTTGGCCAGGACTAGGCCAAACTGCTTCCTACACAGAGCAAAGGCCCTTAAAGTTCACCATCACTTTCTGATGACAATAACTATGACACCATAACGAGCGGCAGCCACAGATGCCTGTGACATCAGCAGAGTGAACAAAAAGGTCTATGGCGAAGACTATACGTGGTTACCAAACACCATTTCATTTTCCTCCGCGGCTTATAGACTACATTCCCCAGTACCACTTGCAGTTAGATGTGGTCATGTGATAGAGTTCTGGCCAATGGGACATGGGTAGAAGTGATGAGTGACACTTTCAGGCCTAGTACAGAGGAGTGTCCCACGTGCCCGACTATGCTCTCTCTTTACAACCCAGCAATGACTCCAAGGCCCTACGGATGGCACAGTAACATGACGGGAGGAGTCTTGGCATCTGACTCACTACTCAGAAGGGAGCTACCCATCTAGGAATATCTGTGACAGACTGTTGGGCTGCTTGTTACAGCACGTAGCCTGCCCTGACCAATACAGGGGTGGTGAGAAGAAAAGAGTTTGAATTAGGAGTGACAGCAGCAATGATTTGCATGGTAGAGAAGAGAGATACGAGAGATATCATAAGACTGTCATTACTGAGTGACTGGTTGGATATCAGAGGGAGGACATAGGGCCCCGGAGAACCACCACGAGGTCTTCCTGCAGTGTAGGGCTGTTGGACAGTGGACAAAACAGAAATCCAGATAGTCCCCAAATCCCAATAAAACATTCCTTCCCCTCAAATAACTTACCAAGTAGAACAGATGTGGCTGGTGCCCTGCCCAGAGTCCCTTTACTGGGCCAGTACACCCACCTCCAGCTGTGGCAGGTGCTGGCAGCTGATGGCTCACACTTGTACTTTCTCTGAAGGCTTGCCCTTGGCTGATGAAAACTGCTCTGCTTGGAAATACTTGGGAGGTTACATGCACCACTACCCAGGACGCAGTCCATAGCCAGTGGCCATCTACATGGGCAGGTGTAACTGCCCAGCCCTCTTGCTTTTAAGCAGGATTTCTGCAATGGGATTCACTCTCCAGAGCTCTCCATGGGATCATGTCAAGACAAGACTTCTCCTGAACACATGTTTCCCTAGCTTCTTCCGCTGCCCTGTCCAGCTTCCGTCACTCCCTTGCTGGTTTCTCCTGAGAACACCCCCTCAACAAATCATCTGCACAAGAATTCCTGTCTTGAGGCCCCTGGGAACCCAAATGAACGGCTAGAATTCCACTCTTGTCCCATCCACAGCAGTATGTTTGCCACAAAGAGGAAGGATGGGGGGAAGACGGGACCGAGGACAATGCCAGACTATCAGGCCAAAAAAGATCACCACCTTCTCCGAGTTCTCCCCATCTGATGAAGATGGAAACTACTGTGACGAGGACACGGCCCACACGGAGATTTTGGATGCTGAAGTACAACTTCCGAACCCTGGGGCTCAAGGAGGTGGCCTCGTGGGACGGAAGGAATGTTTGGCCATGAAACTAAGGAAGTGTCCTAACCTGCTTGGAATCAGGGCAGGGAGGAAGGATGGCGGTGGGTGGAAGCCTACCTCAGTTTGGCTTGAAGAAAATTGTAAAGCAGCTTTACTAAAGCTGTTGCCCCAAACACTCATGAATTTCTAACCTCTCTTCATCAGGAGAATCTTTCCCAAGCCCCAGGTCTGATGTGTCTGCACAACTTACCACCTGAACGGATGCTTGCTCGAGGTGCTACAGTCAGTGGAAAGTTGGGAGACTTGGGTCCTCACCTTGATTCTGCCATCAACCCTAAGGCAAGTCACTGTCCTCTTCTGGGCCTCAATCTCCCTATCTGTCAAGACGCCCATGTGGAAACTAGTTTGGATGATCCATCTCTAGGTTTCCTACTGGTAACAAGATCTAAAATCCCACTCCCAGGATACCTTTTGGGAGAAATGCTGAGAAATATTTAACAACTAGCTTTCTGGGAAGCAAAAGCCTTGATCCGCAGCATGTGCCAATTTTCAAGGTGTAAATATTCCTGTCATGGCCAATTTCAAACCACCAGCGTGATGCCCTGAATGCAGAGCTGGGAAGAGATGCCCACAGTCAGCTCTCAGGAGCCCGTGTGAGCAGGTGCATGCCAGCTCCAGCACGCCACTAATGTTCAGATACCTCACTGCCCAAAATAAATTAATTTCAGACCCTGGCTCATTTCTAATCTCTACAAACAAAAAGGCTTTCTCCTTTCCTCAATTCTGCAATACAGAGACCACAAAAAAGTGCAAATGGTATTTGCCACACTCTTCCCTAGGGAGAAGCTGGCCTATCCAGGGGAAGGAACAGGAAGGGGACAGTGCCCCACTGCCCCTCCTGAGACGCAGATCCACTGCTCTCACTGAATGAAAACCCTGCAGGGCAGACAGACATAAGCACCATGATCTGTGTGGTCATACCCGGGGCAGAGCAGGGATTTGTCTCACCTGGTCATACCCAAAGCTTCCGGAGCAGAAGGACAACACAACAGAGAGCAGAGTCCTGTTCAACAGTAGGTAGGGGGTGAGATTGGGGGCAGTCTGAGCACCATCCCAGACGCGATAGGAGGCAGCTGGTAGCCGCCCCCGCCGCAAGGCCACATTGGTCCTTCCAACCCTGAAGGTCCACGTCCACAGCAGGTAGGACACACCGCAAATGGGCAGATGAGGCCCCCAGTCCATTCCCCTCTTCTCCTTCCCTCCCCTGGTTCTCGACACACTTCTTGGTCCAAATCCCCTACAGTTCCCTCAACAGAGCCCTGAAAGAGCCCCTATGGCAAGGACTCTGTGGCCACCAGCCCTGCAACCACAATCAGCCTCTCAACCAGTTGGGAACTGGGGAATTCTGACGTGGGAGGGGGCCAAATCGATCATCTAGCCCAACTCCCTCATTTCCTTAAGACTGAGCCTGCAGCTATCAAGTGGCCTGCAGGACACTTTAATTGGGGTGGGGGGAGAGTTAAGAAATAATCAAAAGACATGCTCTTAAGTAAATGATTGTGTTTAAGGTTGTTGTTATAACCATTTGCTGTGGACTGAACTGGTCCCACCAAAGTGCCTATGTCGAAGCCCTAACCCCAGCATGATGGTATTTGGAGCTGGGGCCTTTGGGAGGTGAGTAGGGTTAGATGAGGTCATGGGGTGGGGCCATGAGGATGAATTAGGGCCCTCACAAGAAGAGACCCAGAGTGCTTTCTCCCCACCATGTGAGGACACAGAGAGAAGTCAACAGCCTTTAAGCCAGCAACAGGGTCCTCCCAGAACCCAACCCTTCTGGCACCCTGATCTTAGACTTCCAGTCTCCAGACCTGAGAGAAAATGAATTTCTGTTGTTTAAGCCACACAGTCTACGGTGTTTTGTTCTGGCAGCCCAAGCAGACTACTGTATTTTAAGTCTGGCAGAGTATTTAAGAAATCAACCACTGTGGGTGCTGCCCAACCCCCACCCCTGGGGTTGAGGGGGGAGGGGAACTTTCTTTACTCCAGTTCAGTGGCTGTTGAGGTTCTCCCCCAGCATAGCCTGACAACAATCCGGATGGGAAAGGACTGACTGTGTGCTGAGGGCCTCAGGCCAGTGTGCCTGGCTCAGCCCAGTTACTGTGCATCCTCTCCTAAGGCGGGGGGTGGGGGTGGCATGTCTCTGCATCCACCCTGCCTCCGCCTAGCTCTGCAGCCTGCAAACCCTATCCCCACCCTCACACTGCTGCCTCTGCCAACAAGGACCCTGTGACATTTGTGTGACACAGGAGCAGGGCCTGGGGATTCTGATCCTCTCTCTCACTGACACCTGTCACTCATCCCATTCCCATCAGCTATCCCCCTTGGGAAGAGCTCCCAAAAAGGGCTAAATATTCTGCCCCAGCATGCTCCTCTGGCCTCCCACTCTTCCCCTTTATCCTCCTGGAGGCTGGTGGCAGCTCCACCTGCAAAGCCCCCCCCCTTACTTCCCCCACACACAGGGAAACAATGGGGGGCCTGAAACCCACAATGCAAATAGCTTCCTTTGTGCTCCCCAGGGTGACCCAGGCCCCTGGCAGGGGGTGGGAGCATCAGAGCTCTCCCAGCCCTGCCCACCCCCATCCTGACCTCTGCCCTGGGCCCTTTGTGCAGGCCCCAAAAAGGGGAAAGCAAAAGGGGGAGGAGAGAGGAGCCCAGGGAAAGTGAGGGAATAGGAAGGTGGTGGAGATGAGTGAAGAGGAGAGACAGAGAGAGAGGACATTGAGAGAAAGACAGAAAAAAGGAGAGTCAGAAAGAGACAGAGAGAAAGAAGGAAAGGGAGACTGCTGCCATGCAGGCAACCTGGAGCAGGGTTTCCTGGCCTAGGGGAAGTCAACAGTACGTTGCACCAATGAAATTGCCATTTTTGTGGGTCACAACTGGTCAAATGAAATGGCAATTCCACTCAGTCCAACCTAATACATATGGGATCAGTCCAATCTTCTGCCAGGGTGGATGAGCAGGTCCTAGTCACAGGTCTCACGTTCCCTTGGCTCCGTCTCTGGTTTCCTTTCCTGGAGCATTCTGGGGAACTGGGCTGATGTCAGGAAACCCGAGTTTAACCCCGTGGTTCTCACCCAGGGGACATATGATTTTCACAATGGTCCAGAATGCAGAGGCCAGGGGTGCTGTGCCACACCCCAAATGCACAGCACAGGCCCCCACCCCAACTTAGAATTCTGCAGCCCCACTGTTACCAGTGCTGAAACTGAGAAACTCCACTTTAGACCCTTGATAGGCACCTTAAATCACTGCTGAGTCTTTTAGATTCCACACCCTCTGTTCCCACCATGGAGAAGCATGACACGGATTTACAGTGGTGTCTCACTCTCTTGTGCTGTGAAAGTGTCCCTTCCTAAGGGACAATCCCCTGAAGGAAGCTCAGAAATTGCACCCCAGACCACCAAGGCCATAGGACGGGCTGAGGTTCGGGCTGGACTTGGCACGTGGCCCTGCCTCTTCTTTAAGAGCATGCGATGAAGGATGACGACATGGAACATGTGGGTAGCACTTTTCATCTGTTATGCCACTCCGGGTGCATTAAATTCTCAAAAGCAACCCATGCCTGGGGACCCAGAAGCACTTCTCAATATTATGCTTTGTAAAGCACATTACTGCATGATGCTTTACGAATTTAACCACCAAGCACACCAGCCATAAAGGCATTTGGGGAATAACCAAGGAAGTTTGAAGATGGACTGGTTATCCGATGATAGCCAAGAAACGTTGATTTTGTTGGGTGCAATGATGCTATTGAGAAGATGGAAGGGAATGTTATGTGTCAGAGATGGCATTCTGAAATGTTTAGGGGCGAAATACCTAAGCTTTTCTTTAAACACGTCTTCGCAAAACAACAGTTGAAGCAAATGCAGCAAAATGTCAATTGTGAAGTCGAGGCATGAGTGTTCGCCACTCTCCACCCCTCTGAGATTTTTGATAAGAGGTTTAACAATTAGTTAAATCAAATTAACTCAAAATATAGTAATTTATAGTGAAACTCAGAATTTGGAATAAATTTCATTTTAGGTTGGGCTAAATTTTACCACAGAAAAAGGACTAGGCAAATATTTCCTACGTGAACATAGCATTTCCTATGATCACATAGAAAATGTTTGCTGACTTCAGAAAACATAGCTTTCTAAACCCTCGGCCACATCCATTTCAATATGATGTGTAACTAACAAATGAGCTGGTTATCTATGAAGACAGCAGCATCGCTCCTTAATACTTTTGGAGAAAACACAGATTTTATCCTATATACAGGGGTCTCAACCTCAGCACTATTAGCATTTGGGGCCAGATAATTCTTTGTAGTGGGTGGGTGGTCCTCTACATTGTAGGGTGTTTAACAGCATCTCTGGCCTCTACTCACTGGATGCCAGTAGCAGCCTTCTCCCAATTGTGACAATCAAAAATGTGTCTAGAAATAGCCAAGTGCCCCTTCGTGGGCAAAATCGCCCATGGCTGAGAACCACAGAAATATACGAGGTATGATCAGGTAATACGGTGAATGCTGCTGCCGAGTGCCAGCCAACGGAAAGGCAGGGATCTTCAACATGGGAAGCAGCGCGTTGAACCTTTGTAACAGTGTGTGACAAGTTTCAACTTGTTTGGTGGAGTCAGTCAGGTGTGAGAAGGTGTGTTTTAAAGTGTGCCGTAAATCATGGGTCATGAACAACAAAGTAACATGAAATGAGCAACGCTCCATGTCACACATTGCTTCTGGTACGGCAATTTCTGTCAAATAAAAACATTTCGGTGTGACCTCATCAACCTTATTCACCGGATCTGGCACCAGGCGACTTCTGGCTCTTCCCCAAAGTCTAAAAGACCATGAAAGATAAATGTTTTGAATCGATCAGGACATCGAGGCAGCCATGACAGCGCAACTAAAGACACTCACAAAAGAGGACGCCCAGAACTGCTTCAGAAAGTGGCAAGAACGATGGGATGAGTGTGTTCAAAGTGAGGGGAGAGTATTTTGAGTGGATTAATGGCAATGTGTCTATTACTGTAATAATTTTTTTTATTTAAACACTCACCATATTTGTTGATCACACCTCGTATGAGCAGAATGAAATAATTTATTTGAAATGCTCTGAAAAACAGTCTTTTCACCAAAGTTGACCCTCCATGTGTTGTGTAATCTGCTTTGGCAATCTACTGTATCTTTACGTGTCTCATTTTAATATCCCTATGACATAATTATATGGATTTCCCATAATTGAGCACCTAAAACTCTACTGAAAGACATTTAGTTGTTTCCCTCTTTTGTTATTATAAACAACCACTGCAATATGCAACCTTGTAGCTAAATCTTGGCACCCGTCACTATTTTCTTAGCCTAAATTCCTGCAAGTGAAAAAGTGGGTCAAAGATACATTTTGATACATGATGCCAAACCACCCTTCATAAAGGTGGTACCAAGTTAGCCCTCCATCACCAGAGTAGATGAGTGCCTATTTCCCCAACCCGTTTAACACTAGGGATTACTTTTTGTTTTCTAAATGGTATCAATGTAATGTTTTTTAAGATGGTACCTTTGTTAATGTTATTTCTTTATTACTAGAAACTGTAATACTTCAGAAGCTTATTGCAATTTGTATAATACAAATTCTCTAAATTTCTAGTTCATTTTCTCAGCCCAATGTTGTATTAGGACCTCTTACAGAATTGTAAAAGCTCTTTATTTACTGAGGATATTAACTTTTGGTCATGCATGTCACAAATATTTTGCTCAGCTTTTAGCTTGCTTTTTATGTTGCTCACAGAGATTTTTCAAGTACGCAAGTTTTCTATTTCTATTTTCTACTTAAAATCTTCGCTTTATGATTTCTGACTTCTGTATCACGTCTAGAAAGCTTCCCTCACCCCAAGATTACATTGATACTGAAATGTTTTATTCTAGAACTTTAAAGGTTCATTAAAATATATATAAATATTTAATCCATTGGGATTTATGTAGGTTTACAGCATAAAGTAGAAATTTAATTTTATTATTTTAAAATAAATAGCCAGTTTTCCCAGAACTACTTACTGATCAATTCATACTTTTCGTCACTGATTTATACTCACAGATTTACCACATACTAAGCTCTCATGTTTATATTTGAGTATTTCTGGACTTTCTACTCAGCTTTCGTGATTTCTCTATTCCCATGTCAGTATCACACTAATTTAAATATCCTGTTTACAATATTTTAAAAATATGGTAGAGCAAGTCACCCTTCATTACTCGTTTCTTAAAAAAAAATTAGGGGCTATTCTCACTCATTTATTTTTCTAGCTGAACTTAAGAATCATATCTTATCTAATTGAGATTTTGCCTAGAACTATGCTAAACTTATAGATTATTTCAGGGAGAATTGACATTTTACAATTTGCATCTGGCCTTCCCAGAACACAGTTAAGACCTTCCATTTCTTTCTGGTCTTTAGTGTCCTGAGGGAAAGTTTTATCCTTTTTAAAAAATACATATACACATTCTGTCCTTTTATTGCTATTCTAATTGGGATTTGGTTTCCATTACCATAAAAATGATGTGCATTCACTGAGCACTTACTACAGGCCTGACATCCCATTATGTGCTTTCCATTCACTGTGACAAAGCTTTGTAACTAGTTATTGCTGATATATAAGAAAGATCATTGAATTTGTGTGTTAATTTTGTAATGGCCTCCCTGCAGAATTCTCTTACCAGTTTTAACAATTTTCAGCTGATTCTCTGCAGGCCTGTTTTTACAACGCGAGGACTGTCCTATGTGTGAGGAAGGCACTTAGCCCTCCCTCCCTCCCCCATTTTCTGATACATGCTAATTTATCTGCCCTGTCTCACTCAGGCCACCTTATGACCAAAGGGACAGAGCTCTGCTAACTGGTTCTCCGATGGCCAGATCCTATGGCCTCAGCCATGCCAGCCATACACACCAACCAACCACATTCCCAAGAGCCTCTTTAACTGGTCTCTGCAGAAAACAGTGGCTTTTCATTGGCGGCCCCTCCATCTCTACCTTGGTTCCAGGTCCCCTGTGGATGTGTGAGCTTGTCTTCTCTCTTGGTAGGATGTTATTACACAGTCAGGAATATAAAAAATGTATCCCAAATTGACCAAGCAGCCTAACTACTGAGAGGCAGAATGACACGGAGTCAACGCCACACACAGACTCCGAGGCTAGGAGACTTTGGCTGAAATCCCAGCTACTTACTAGTGCTCACTGACCTCTCTGTGCCTCAGTTTCCTCTCATGTAAAATGGGGCTAATGACAGTACCTACCTCATATGAGTGGAAGAGATGATTAAATGGTTAAATATTGAGAAGAGTGCCTAGCACGGAGTAAACATTATATCGGTGTCATCTCCTCCTTCATTTAGCCAAAATCTCTTTCTCTTTTATCATGGGTCTGGTCCAATCTCTTCTGAGGATAATAATTAAGTGATGGTCATTTCCTAAATAGCTGATCCTGGACAGCCTAATATCCTGTTTCATACCACCCTCTGAAAACCAGGGCCTCCATCAATTAACAGACCTCCTTCTTATAAGTGACCTGGGTTGTCTGCATGGTCAGAGATCCTAGCTCCAGCCAGCAGCCCCCCTGTGGACTCACAGGTCCCTTTCTCCTTCGCCACGAGTACCCAAGGCTCCCTTCCCTGGGGCTCAGATGACTTCAGAAGGCTGTGCGGCCAGACCTTTTCGACATAACACTGCCCATATGGCCACTTGCTGTATGTCTGGAAGGCAACAGAGGACGTCCCCCATTTCTTGTGTTGGCTGGGCTATTCCCGCTTAGAGACAGGGTGGGAAGGTGCTCAGAGAAATCTCCTACCCTCAAAAGTCTCCCAGTGAGGAAGGGGACAGGAAGGCAAGCATGTTCCCACTGCTGCCCGGGCCCCAGCACCCTGACCCCAGGCTTCCTGCTCTCTACTCACCCCAACCCAACAAGCCAGATTCACTTCACCCTCGGACTTGGACTTTAAGCACTTGACTATTTTTTAAATTGTGGCAAAATACTCATATCATGAAGTCGACCATTGTAACCGTTTTCAGTGGCATTAAATACATTCGCAATAATGTACAGCCCACCACCACTATCTAGGGCCAGAATTTTTCCATCACCCCAAAAGGAAATCCTGTACCCATCAAACAATCACTCTGTGTTCCTCCTTCCTCCCAGTTCCTGGCAACCACTGATTTCATTTCTGTCTCTGGATTTGCTGATTCTGGGCATTTCACATAAATGGAAATCATACGCCGTGTGGCCTTCTGCTTCTGGCCTCCTTCACTTAGCATAATGTTTTCAAGGTTCATCCAAGTTGTAGCGTGTGTCAGTACTTCATTCCTTTTTATGACTGAACACTATTCTATTGGATATACCACACTGTGTTTATCCATTCTCCAAATGATGGACGTTCAGTCTGTTTCCACCTTTGGGCTATTGCGAAGTCAAGCACTTGACCTTTAATTGATTTCCAGTCTTCAACTCTCTGTTGGATTCAGGATCTAATATCAGCTGCTGGGAAGGCTGTGACGAGGCCACTAGCAGTTCCCTCACCTGCCCTGGCCTTGAGCAGCCCCATCTATTCCCTCCCCAGGTCTCCTCAAGAGCTTTCCATCTAACTGACTCTCCACACTGGTCCTCATGCTGGCACCTCACACTGCAAAGCCCACCTCCCCGATGAGGAGCTGACAGAGACCTTAACTCACCCTCAGTGCACTGTGGTATTTGTATTTTCCATATTGTTCCATTGGTTTTTTATTGAGCACTTATGATAAGCCCACCACTGAATCAAAGGCTTTTCCTGGATCATCCCATTTAATCCCCACAACAACCCTACGAGGCAGGGTTATCATTACACTGTTTCACAGAGGAGAAAACAAGATCAGACAGAACTCGGGTCTCAGGCTGCCAAAACAGTGCCCTTTCCTCACCCCAGTCCTGCCCCCAACACCTGGCCAATATGCATTCAAGTCTTATCAGCTCATTTCCCACACTTACCTGGCCTATTCCCTATCTTGGAAAACAAAAGTCTAAAATGACAATCATCCAAGCTTATCCAGGTTGCAGGTCTATATAAACCCAATTTTGTTCCATGAAAAAAACAGAGTTGCTGAGAGGCCACCAGGTGTGACATCTCTAAGGTCACACCCACCCGCAGGCTGGGGCCAAGTAGCAGAAGGCACCATGTAGGGTCCCAAAACAAGTGAGTGTCATCAGGAGACAGGGCTGGGAGAGGAGCCCCAAGATCCCATGGGGAGGTGGGGAGCCCATGAGTTGGCTCCTCGCTCCTCTACCTCCATCCTGAGTCCAGCTTCCACTCAAAAGACAGCCGTTCTCCTTCATACCAAGAAGGCCAGAGAAAGACCAACAGCCTCTAGCCCTCCATTTCCAGGAGAATCCTACGGGCAGTAACGGGTGGAGTCGGCTCTGAGAGACAGTTGTGTGCATCTCTTCCCAACTCTACCTTCAGTGACGTCAGGTGGGGGTGACCTGAAACCGGCTATAAGGGAGTGTTTACACCCGGGAAAGTGGCAAATGCTAGAAATCAGGCCCAGCCCCAGGCAGGTGTTAACTATCTAACCAGTGTCTCTGCCCATGGGGACCTCTGCAAGGGGCTGTGGAAGAAGCTGATCATCAGAGGCAGAGGAGAGCAAGCAGGTATTTCTGAAGAGGAAGAAAGCTCAGCAGGAGGTGGTTCCTACCACAAGAAGCAAGGCCGGGAGGGCCCCAGGGACCACTGGTCCCACCCCTTCATTCTTCAAGGGAAGCAGAAAGGAGAAGTCTTTGCATGTCCAAGGCCTCACAGCCAATGGAGAATCAACCCCAGATTGCCTGGCTCCAAACCAGGGCTCCTCCCAAGTGGCCTCCACAAACCCAAACAACATGCAGATCAACAACTACCGGAGCTGATGGAGGCCAAGGGAAGGCAGGGGGCCCTCTTTTAGCCATGGGGGTGGAGGTCTCTACAACCAGAAGTAGGTGGGTTTGGAGTGGGTGGTCCCTATCTCCCTTCCAGCCCGTTTCCCTCCTGGGCCCCCAACCCCAGACCTCCCACGGGCAGTGCGTTCCTCACCTCCCTGCCCCATGACAGGGTCCCAGCCAGCTCAGACAGCAGGTGGATAGCATTCCCTGAGTGAGCTGGCCTTGCAAGGGGATGGGTTCAGGGTGAGGTTATGTCCATCAGCTTTCAAGACAAATTCTCGGTTTATTAATTCTCCTCTGTTACGCAGGCAAAAGTAAATAAGCTTTTCTCAGGCATCCTGGCACAGAGGCCTCCCCTATTTAAACACTGCAAGAATCAACAGGCTTGGAAGTGCTGAGCTCCCAGGCCTGGCTTCCCAGGGGGCCCCCTGGCCTCCTGCCCACATCGTCCTGCCTGCCGAGACAAGGCGAGCCTGGCCTCTCTCGGGTGGCACGGCCCGAGTTCTCCGGTGTGGGCATCAGAGATCCTGGGCACCCACAGACCACCGGAGAAGGGCCAAAAGGGTCTGGCCAAAGCTACAAGCATCACACCTGCTCGCTGAGTCCCTCTGTGAACCAAGCGCTTTGTAAAGGTGTTTCTGTACTGCTTGCTTCCATTTAAATCATGATTTTAAAGGTTCAAGAAGGAAGAAAGGAAATAAACAGTAACAAAACCAAAAGGAGTCAGGAAGGTTAATTAACTCATCAAGCACTGCTAAGGAAGATTTTTCAAAGTAGGATGCTACAAGTTTCTGTAAGTACTTGCTCAGGAATCTTTTGTCTGATTGAACAGAGATTGTGGCATGCTTTATACCAGCTTCTTGAGGCCTGTACAGAAATCACATGAGTTATTTTTCTTTTCCCCTCTTTTTTTTTTCTTTTCTTTCCCTATTTGACCCTTTCTGATTTGGAAGAGAAAAAGCCAAAACTACTGCAAGAAACCTAAAGTCAAGCTGCAAGGACTAGAAAAATGGGAGGCAAGAGAGAGATGATAAAGATCTGTTGGCTTTGACCTTGGATGAGCTATGTGCATAGCCCAAAGAGCTTGTCCAGGTGAACTTGTCCAAGGAAGCAAGAGTCGACTCCATTCACTTCAAAACTGCTCTACCCTAGAGCTTAACTAACTGGGGATGTTCCTTTGAATCTGTCTTGACAGAAAGAGCTTCCTCAGCCCCCATGTTGTCGTCTGTCATCCTGCCTCCCAGGTACCCATGATGCTGCTTCCTCCAGCCCCTTCTCATCACTATTTCTCCTGTAAGTGTCCCCTGCAGCTAAACCAAAGGTAACCAAAGACTCTACCCAACAACCCAAGACCAGAATATCTTTGGTTTTCCCCAGTGTGGCCTCAGCACACCCTGAAATGCTTTTCTCTCCTTTCCTATTTGAGCGCTGTTTGTTGACTGTGCACATATATGCACGTTTGAAATCTGTTTTCTCTCAAACTCCTAGTGTACTGCCAATACTGAAAAAATTCAGAGCCTTTATTCTAAAACATTCGGGCAACTGCGTGGGTGTGCAAGCCTCACTCACACCTCTCAACAGGAGGAGGAAAGAGGTCCCCAGAACTGACACTGGTATCCATGAGGGGCCCCACTGTCACTCTTTCTGGCCCCCATTCCCACTCCGATTCCAAGTACCAGTACACAAAAGCCCCACGTGACCCCGGGATCAGGGCACTGGGTCCAGGCCTGGCCTGCTCTCCGTGTGGTGCCCCATCCAGCCAGGCTCTGAGCCCTGTGTAACCTTTCTTGTGCCTAGAACTGGTGATACCTGTGGACCCTTTCTCACAGTTGCATGTGGTATTTTTCAATACAAAAATAAAATACATACGGCTACAAAGGAAACTAATAATACTGAAATACTTATCCAAATATTTTCAAAAACCCAGATGAGATTTATGGTACAGTTACGTAACGTATGTGCTTCTTTATTAATGACTATAAATCAGGATCTAGCTGTGGGTTTGGTGACTTCCGTGCTTTTGAAGCAACGGGAACTTAAACAATATTTCACGTTATCTGCACCAACTCTAACAGGATGTGAAAATAGCTGTGATTTCTGCCAGTGGCCAAGTCACCGGGGCAGCTGACCCTGCTATGGCTTGTGGCCCACCTTTGCGACAGAGGATACGCTCCATTTCTGTAAGAGGTGAGGGATAGTGACGTGTGATTCTCTTCCTGTCCCAGTTCACAGCCCCCTTCACCCCGCTTTCTGTTTGTGGACCCCTGTTCTGTTCCGTGCTCAAGAATGCCTTTTTTATCCCCATCACCTATCTTCTTCCTCCTCCACAGCCCCAGGAAGGAGTTACACCCACCCACCACCACTCAGGTGATATGGGGCAGCTTCTTGTCCTTGGTGGATGAGAAGGAGGACAGCTTTGAGGGTCCTAGGCATGGGACAGAAGCAAGCCCACAGGCACTCATAAGCCCCCTCCCTCTTATTCTTGGAGGGGGCATCACAGAAAAATGCTCTGTGGCTCCATCCTCCTCAATCCACCCCAGAGGTACCCCTCACATTGAGCAGCACCCCATTGGTGGTTCAGAGGTTTCTGGTCCCTCTAATCACCCTCCCTTTCCCAGCCCTTCCCACCCCACTCCAAAGCAAAAGCAAGAAATGAGCAGGAAGGGGAAAGCCTACCTTCTGGCTCTTCCACGCTGCTGGCGGCAGTGGTCGGTGGTGCCACGGGGATTTCTGTGAGGTTCAGGATGGGAGGAAGAGCAAGCAAGGAAAGATATTACTTTTGAACCTTAGAAAAGAATGATACACAGACCCCTCCCACTCTTCCTGACTGTACCCCCTGCCCCCCAGCTCCAGAAAAGGACCGCCAGGGAGGAGAAAGCCAGCCAGCCAGCCGGCATGGGGGCCCGGCACACGGCCTGTTCTCCTGTGGAAGCTGTCCCTCCGTCTGGCAGGGATGTCAGTGCTCCTGGCTGTTGAGGAGGGGTTCGGAGTGGGGAGAGGCAAAAGGAACAGGTGGCATGGAGAGCTGACCTTGACTCTAGTGGGGGCCTGCCAGGTGCATGTCCGTCAGTTCTCCTGTCTATGTGTCTTCAACTTGGCTCAGCCCGAGGCAGTAGAGAGGGGCCTTCCCAGGTGCCCCTGCTCGTCACCCTGTGGCTGCCTCGGCCCTGCTCACCTCTGACCTTGACCCATTTGGTGGAGAAGGCACCATGGCAGGTGTGGCATGTGAGGGGGCTGGGAGGTGTCTTACACAGGCAGGGAGGGGTCTACACCCTGGACACAGGTCCCAATAGGCACATCTCACAAGCTAAGGTTTTGTCTCGGTGGATACAGCAGACTGACAATACGGTGAATCGAGGGGCCTGGTAGAAGCGTGCACTTTACTGGGGTCACTCCTTTTCTACCTAGAATGGCAATGAGTTCCTACTTGCTTCTGGCTCTGACTGTGTGCTCTGAAAAGGTGAGGGTTCAGCCAGTCTCTGGGAAAGACCAGATATCACAGCTCCAGCTTCCTTTTTCTGAACGAAGCCGAACCATGGACCAGAAGCCCTGAGGGGCAGGGAGGTGCGGCTCCTTATGGAAGACCACATATACAGGGGTCACAGAGGACTCCACAAGCTCCACAGACTCTGGTCACCATCTGATTGTTTGGGGTAAGACCTCCCTTGGACCCCCAGACTCTGGGTCAGCTGGAGCTGGAACCTTGGTGGATGGAGATGGAACACTCCAGCCTCAGAGCAAACCTAAGAACCTCCCTCAGAAGCCAGCCTTTGCCTCTCTAGGAAGGAATGGGCAGAGGACCCAGCCCACAATTTGGAGACAAACCTTGTTCTTGGGGGATTTTATCAGCAATAACAACCAACAGATGCTCTGTCACAGCAGCTTACACAGGCATTAAGAGACTGGACCTTGTACTAGGCCTCCTCTTAGCCCTCATAAGCTACTTGGTCCCAGCAGAAACATTCCAGAGGGAACCTCCAAATGGTCCAGCCTAATCCTGCAAGTCCACGGATCAGGCTGAGGCCAGCGGCCACAGAGCCATACTGGCTAATCCACCCCAGTGCCTTAGGCCTGACACCAGGGTGTATGCAGATGGCCTGTGGCTCCCAGAGCTGTGACAAAACAGGGCACAAGTCCCCCAGCCTCTGTCAGGGCACCTGTAGCTGGGTGCCCTCAGGAAGAGCTCACAGAAGTCCCAGGATGGAGACCCATGTCTTCAGGTTGTTGGTGGGAATGCTGGCACTCAGCTCAACCTGCCCTTTGTGAGAGGACGGGAGAAGGTAGAGAGCATGTTGAGAAGCGAGAGCCCCCATTTCCCAGCTCTCTGTCACTGATTCTGAAACATGAGCTCCATTTCATGGTCTTTCCACTGGGTGATTGGAAATGGTTGGTTCCAGGCATTTCTGAGCATCCTAACTCCCTTTATAAGGGAGACCTCATTCCCCCCACCCCCCGTGTTTTCATAATCCCAGATGGCGGCACTGATGTCCTCCCAGAGCTCTAAAAATGTTCACTTTGCAGCTTTTTGGACAGAACAAAAAGAAGGATTTTTGCAAGTTGTTAGACTGACAACTACAGGTTGTCATGAAAACCATTTCACCTTGCTCTGCCCTGGATGGACACTGAGCTCAATCTCCCAAAACTGAGATTTAGGTTATCTGCTGTTACTGGACCCCTGTGAACATGTCTCCTGATTTAGAAACTGGTCAGAAGAGCTGCTGGAACCGATGCAGCCCTAAGTATTCTGGAAGCGAAGACCACACCCAGCTTAGGCAGGTGAGGTGCAGTGTGTGTAAGGTTCCTACCTAGTGTGGGTGTGCAAGGTCGGTGGGGACTGCTCCAAGGAGCCCCAGGGGCTGCTGGGGTGAGGGGTTCCAGCCTCTTGCTTATGTCTAAGGTTGCTCCAAGTCCGTCGTGACTGACCAGAAAAGCCAGTGCCCTCCCAGAGCTGAGGTCCACTGACACCCTAAAGCAGGGTCAGCCGACTTCTGCGGTAAAGGACCGGCTAGTAAATGTTCCAGGCTGGGCAGGTCACATAGTCTCGGCTGTGACTGCTCAATTCTGCCATCAGAGCTCAAAAGCAGCCATAGGCAGTGTGTGAACAGCAGACACAGCTGCGTTCCCACAAGACTTAAGGACACGGAACTTTCATATCATTTGCACAAGTCAGGAAATAGTACTTTCGATTTTTGTTTCAATCATTTTAGAAAGGTAAAAAAACAAAACAAACAAACAAACAAAACGCCATCGAGACATACAAAACCAGGCAGTGGGCCAACCCCTTCGCCCAGGTGTGCTAACCCCACTCTAGAGAAGCAGACTTTATCCCCGAGTCTGAGCGGTGAGCTGGGATCCGCTCCTGTTTTCATCGTCCTTTCTGGGTTCAGGCCAGTCCTCCACAGGGAGGCCGAGGCTGTGGCCAGCTCTCAACCTGGCTTGATTCCCACACAGGGTAAATTCTGCTCATGACACCTGTGTGATCCTACCAGTTGTAAGATATTAAAATCTAGCTGAGCCAAGGCCCCTGAGTGACCCCTGTAGCCTTGCTCACCTCCTCCCCAAGTTCCAGCAACTAAGGGGTTAATGGCTGGCCCGAGAGGGCCTTCAGGGCCCTCAGGGGTGCTGCCATCCTTCATAAGGGCTGTGGCAGCCCTGCCCAGCTTCCCTCAAAGGCCATGTGGTGTCAATCCTTTCTGTCTGAGTCTGCGAGGGACAGGGTGTGTTGGAATTCCCAGAGCAGCAATGGTGGCCCTGGTACAGACCCTCAGGTTCAGGGTCAAGGTGGCATATGGCAGCCGGACCTGGGCCGAGGAGGAGGCTTGCTTCCACCCAGGAGCAAGAGACTCACTCTTTGTCAGGACAGATAGCCGCAGACAGGTTGGTCCCCAGCTGCTTCTGCAAGAACCCCCCAGGCTCGGGGGGTCTCACATGGGGCCCCGCTGAGCACAGATCAGCACCAGGGAGCACTACACCCACTGGATGTCAGTGACCAGCATCTGGAAAGGACCCCCTCAATCCCTGCACCCAAGCCAGGGCCTCGAGGGAAAGGGCGCCTCGCGCATACTTATGCAGGGGGCGATGGGAGAGCGGCTCTGCTGGTAGCCTTTGGCGCAGCGGTTGCACGTAATGCCCGTCACGCCGTCCTTGCAGGGACACTGGCCGGTGGTTTGGTTGCAGGTTTTGCCAGCGGCTCCCACGGGATGGCAATCACAGGCTGTGGAGAACACACAACAGGAGGGTCAGAGGGAGGGAAGGGGCCAGTGCACACCCTCCCCCAGGGTCCCTCCCCACCCAGAGGCACCCCATGGACCCCACCTCAGGGGAAGAGCAGGAATGGGGGACCAGGCCCCGCCAGGCCCACACACATTCCAGAAGCTGATAACTTGGCCACCTGCCTACCTGGAAATGGGGAATGAAAATCAGAATGGACCGACTTGAAAGGGCTGTTTTGGCAGCAGGGAAGTGAAGCTGGGGAGCCCTTCCAAAGGCTGAGAGGAAGACCATGTTCAAGTATGTTTTCAGGAATTCAAAGTCTGATCACGAGTGGAGGAGTCAGAATTTGGAGGCGCACCTTTCCTCAGTGGGTAAGTTTGTGCATTCTCACTCCCGCACCCCTGCCAGCTCCTGGCCCCCAGGCTTCCTCACTGACCAAGCCCTGGGGTTCGCCAGATCAGCGGGAGTCACCAGGGAGGTGTGACCCCCAACCCACTGGTTGCTGTCCCCCAACTGCTCTGCCAACCAACCCTGATTTGCAGCCAGGCGGTCCGAGGCTCAGGCTTCTGAATCACAAAACCTATAAACTGTAGCTGGGAAGAGTCACAGTGGTCATTGAAACACCTGATTAAATGTGCAAAGACTGGGAAGTGAAGGAACCCCTACCACCACCACCACCACCACCACCACCACCAGGGTCTCACAGAAAGGGAATGGCCAAGCTGGGCAGTGAAGTGAGGCCCCCATTCTCAGGCCAGTCAGTGGCTGCTGCACCACACAGCAGGCCCACACCCCTCCTGGTTTGCAATGGGCTAGAGAGCTGGGGTTGCCTACTCTGTCACACTGCATCCTGAAGCTTCCTCCCTGTGTCCTAAGACCCAAATCCCAGGGATGGAACGGCCAATCCATTGTGGGGACATCCTCACTGCTGTGGACTGAATGTTTGTATCCCCCCAAACTCATATGTTGGAGCCCTAACCCCCCAATGTGATGGCATTGGGAGGTGGGGCCCATGGGACATAATTAGGTTTAGAAGAGCTCATGATGGGATTCTAAAAGCAAGAGGAAGAGAGAAAGAGATCTCTCCACAAGCACGTAGCAAGAAGTCAGCTGTCTGCAAACGAGGAAGGAGGTCTTCACCAGACACTGAGTCTGCAGGCACTGAATCCTGGACTTCCCAGCCTCCAGAACTGAGAAACAAATATTTGGTGTCTAAGCCTCTCAGTCTGTGGGGGTTTTTTGTTATAGCAGCCCAAGCTGACCAAGACAGCCACCCACACCGTGACGCTTGGGCAAGAACTGCTTCACCAAGAATCAGGACACCTAAACCCTCTGCTGACTCCTGCCTCCCTGAATCTAGGCAGTGGACTCAGAGTGTGAGGCTGGGGAAGGGAAGACGAGGAGGCAAACATTCTGCCTCTTCTCCTCCCCAGTCTCCCTCCCTCTCTTCAAGGGAAGCCCAGTGTGTGGGGGGTGGTGTGTCTTCAGGAAGGCATCCTGCAGCAATTTCAATTGGTGCCAGACGCTATGTATTTCTGCTCCAAATGGGAAAGAAGTATCCAAGAAAATAAGTGAGAGCAGAAGCTCCTAAAAGAACTAAATTAGAATTTCTCCAGCCAGCACTGCTCACCGTGAGGGCATGAGTCTGAGGATGAAGATATGGCCTCTCCCAACCAGCCTTGGGCCCAGAAGTGGCCAAAGAGGGACTTAGAAAGGGGAAGGAGGGAGCAGGGAGAGGAATGTGAGAAATTGTTTGTTGAAGTTGTGTCTGGACACGTGAGCACTTCCGGAAACTCTCACAGTGGGGGTTCTGGTTGTGGGGTGCTCCCTGACAGGAGGGCAGGGACACAGGCCCAGGGCAGGCAGGCAGCCTGGTGGACTGTCTGCGGGGTTCTTTCATTGCAGGAGCCACAGAAGGAAAATGGACTGTTCCAGTCTTGCCCCTGTAGACAGCAGTAAATCCTTTTGTTAGGAACTTGTCTTCTTAAATCTACCCTGAATTCAGGATCATTCCTTGTTTTTTTCTTCCCTTCTTTTTATTCAGTAAGAGACTCAGCCTTGATACAAGCTGTAGATGATCATGGGAGGAGGGGATGGTTGAAGAGGACCGCTGACCTTTCCCTCTGGCCTCCTGCATCCATCCCCTGATGAGGAGGGCCATCCAGCATGGGCAGCATCTCTAAGTTGGCCACAGGAAAGCAGAGGGCACAGCACGGGCCCCGCCATCCCGAGCCCCGGCCGTGGGCACCAGGCCGATGTGGACTCCTGAGGCTCCTGCCAGCTGACGTCCTTGGCCTGCTTCACGGGCTTTCTGGTAATGCTACGATTCAAGCCAAGATGTCCTCCCCTCGATGCTGATCGAACACAGCTGTGCACCAGTAACTTCAGGGTCCTTGGACGTGGGTGGAGGAAGGGCACCAAGGGCTGCTTGGTGACTGAAGGCCACTGGAGGGTCAGAGCCAAGTCACCCATAGGCACCACCGTCGGTCCAGGTCGTCCTTACAGTGGCAGACGCTGGCCCAGGGGCAGACATGGGGGGAGCAATTGGAGGATTGCATGTCCCTTCCCCAAGGCCCCTCATAGCTGGGGACCTCTCAGCTGACAAGGGTTGGCGTGCTGCCGAGGAGAAGCCACAGGCACCAGCTAAAGGCCGCTGGAGCTAAGGACCATTCTTGGTGATGGCAGGGCAGCGGTGCCTGCTTGGAAGAGCTGGCACTTCCTATGGGTCCACCCTTTGATTAAAGGAGGTGCTTTACTGCTTGGTTTCCAAATCTTTCTCCCGAGATTCTGCAAAGACTGACCAACGGGCCCCTTGGCCTGGTCTAATGGAAGCAGCGGGCTGACAAATCACTGTACCAGGAAGAGAAGCCATCAGGGTCCCACAGGGCCAGGGGGTGGAGGGAGCTCAGAAGGCCAGTATGGTCACCTGCAGGGCAACAGGAGCGTCACCAGAGGCACGGCATTCCTCCAGCGTAAAACCACCCCAGGCGCCTGGGAACACCTTCGTCTGTCCACATTCTCATACAGTTGTCCCCTCTGGTCCACACACCAGCCTGCAAAACTGGCACAACTACACAGAGGAGGAGACCACGGACTGGCAAGAAAAATCGCAGGCAGAGGGAGGCCATGTGAGGGATAGAAAGGACTGATCTCTGAGCGTGTCACCGAGGCCCCCATCCTTTCTGACACCCTCCGTGTACTGCTCATTCTACAAGCAGAAATTCCTGCTTAAACCTGTTGAAACCAAGGCTAGGTGGGTTTTCTATTATGTGCGGCCAAATCAAATCCTCACAGGCAGACTTGCATTGCACTCAAATTAAGGACTTCCCCCCAAATCCCATGAATAAGGAAAGCCCAAATTATCTCTCTATGCAAAGAAGGGTGAACGTCAGGGTGTGGAGAGAATTGATGGTTGACAGCCCTCTACAGTGGGTTCTTCTACAGTCTGGGACAAGGGAATCTGGCAAGCAGTGTCAAAGAAAGAGGGTCCGAGCCACCCACCAGTTATAAAGGAAGCCCCAGGCCCTGGCCCTTAGGGAGAGAAAGCCAAAGGGACCCTGCTGTATTCCCTCAACACAGACACACATAGAGACACACATGTGCACAGTGGGGAGGGAGGCCAGCGGAGGGGAGGGGCTGAGTTAGGGAGAACGTGGAATTCAGCTGAGTGGCGGTCTTCTGCTTTGCAGGGAGTCTGGTGAGGAGATCAAGAGAATCTCCCTGATAATGACAACTTGGTCCAGGTCAGAATGTCTTCTGCCACAGGAAGCTCACTGGGTGACTCCCATTTCCCTGGAAGTCAGCCACTTTTTTCAGCGGAGGTCAATCCCTTCCAGGGCAGGTCACCCCCATTTACATGGAGCAGGCAGCACCTGGTCATAGGAAACAATCTACCCTGGGGTTTTTCCATCAAGGGGAAAGTGAGACCAGACGGAAGCCCAGGGCCCTGAGAAGGCGGCAGGATTAGGTTTCTCACGAACAAGGCAGGCTGGAGGGTCTCCAGGTGCAGAGAAGCCAGGCTGTCCTTGCTCTGGGCCATCAGACAAGGACAGATGATCAGGGCACACAGATGGTTTCAGATGGGTGTAGGAGACCCAGGTCTGGGCCTGTCCTGCCAGTAACACTGTGTGAGGCCTCGCTCGCTCTGGGCCTCAGGTGGCTCACCTGTAAGGCCAGATCTACACTCGCACTAAAGTCCCTTCCAACCTAAAAGCCTAAGGTTTGGTGTCTATATGGCTCCAAGGATCTGGGGTGGCAGCCTGACCCTTGGCCCATCACCCCCACTGCTGCCGTTCAGTGCAATGCCCTGGCCATGGCTGCAGGGAAAGCGCTCCCTCATGCTGCCAGACACATCAGGCCTTCCGTCCACACCCACTGACCGCCCTGCCTGACACCTCTGCCTGCTGCATCATATTGGGATCTCTTCGCCAAGACTTGGTTTCTCTGTCAGTTAAGAGAAGTGCACCCAGGGTTTCTGAGAGCTCCAGTAGAGCCGACCTGGAAGGCAAACAGTTCTGATCCCAGGCTCCTGGTCTCGAGCAGCTGCCTTTCCCTGTTCCCTCTGATGTTCTCTGTCCTGGATCCCTAAGGGCCCAACAGCCCTCGTCAGGAGGAGATGCACAACTGAGGTTGGCCCCTCTCACTGCAGCTCCCACTGTGAGAGGGGCCTCCATCCTGGGCTCCTAACAGGAGGTTACTTCTCCTGGCTACTTCTGCTGAGGGTCTGGCTCCAGGGGCCCTTGGGGTCAGGCAGGACCTTCAAATGGCAGTGATCCCAGGGCACATGCTTGTGGAAGAGAGGGGAGCTGGCTTGGTGCCAGACCCCCGTGGAGCAGCTCTTGATAGGAGTGGGGAGACGCAACAACCACAGCACCGACCCTCACTTCAGATGTCATTACAGCTGCCACCCAGGCCACCAGCCAGGCGTGAAGGACAGCTTCGGGCCTGACCTCACGTTGTGGACTGACTTATGCACCCCCAACACCCTCACCCCAGGATTCAAATGTTGAAGACCTAACTCCAGTACCTCAGAATGTGACTGTATTTCAAGACAGGGTCTTTAAAGGGGTGACTAAGATGGAGTCATTCGGGTGGGCCCTAATCCAATATAACTAGTGTCCTTAAGAAGAAAGTGTCCACACATCAGGTGTGGGGGGCACTCCCTTCCCAGCCAAGGCCAGATGGGGAAACACCCATACCATCAGGTAGAGAACCCTTGCCCTGACTCCTGGAACGTTGCTATCGGTGAATGGGGCTGCTCCCTAGCACCAATCCTGAGACCACCTGGGACCCCAAGGCCTACAGGTCACGCCAAAGGTCCCTATCTGCCTGTGGCACTGGGTTAGGGTGAAACGTTCTTCTCTGCTTTGAGTAAGACTGGTCTGTGTATCTGGACACCATCCACAAAAAGAGTGGGAGCGGGCAGCGGCATTAGGGCAAATCCTCCCATGAGCTGACGCTGCCCTCCCTTCTGACCCACCAGCCCCTTCCTGCTTCCAGGCTGCTCTTTCCTCAGCCTCCCCACAGCTGTTTACTCCTCACACCCGGGGTCTCATCTCAAACGTCCTGTCTTCAGAGAGGTCTTCCCTGGCCACCTTGCAGAGCGGCTCCCCCTACATACACTCTCTTTCCACCCTGTGTTTTCCTCCAACTAACTCACCACAATCTATAATAATCTTATGCTTATTTCTTCTTCTTTTTTATCATCAATCTCCCTCTAGAAAGCAAGCTCTCAGGGAACGTGTGTCTTGGTAACCACTGTGACCCAGTTCCTGCATATAGCAGGTGCTCAATAAATACTTGCTGAATCAATGAACAAACTCAGGGCAGCCCTCTCCATGGGGAAAGACCATCTGATTTACCCTGTGAATCTGGAAGAAAGAAGGCGGGGCAAACAGGGAAGATAATCCCCTCACATCCTAGATCAGTGGCAACCTGACTACAGACACTCCCTGCTCCTAAATTCTCCATGCTGAAGAGGGAGCCAGGATCATTTAAATCCACAGATAATCCACAAACTTCATCTCAGCTGTCTGTGTCAACCTCCTCCGCAGCAATGCTTTTCTTTCTCCCAGCAGTTGCTAACCAGGCACAAAAGAATAAATGTTTCAAGTTGCACGACCTCTCCTTTCCCTTGCCACTTTCAGATCAAGGTGCAGACAGCAGGAAGTGGAAGGGGAGGGGAGCCCCATAATCCCAAACTGGGTTATCTGACCCTCCATGATCTAGTTAACTATAGTCTTCCTGTACCTGATTTACAGCTGATGAGAAAGGCACAGCTCCTGCAGAAGGGGGGGCGGGGTGATGGGGGGGAAAGAGAGAGATGGAGAGAGGGAGGGAGAGAGGAAGGGAGGAGGGAGGGAGGGGGAGAAAAATGGGGGAGAGAGGGGGAGAGGGAGAGAGACAGAGAGAGAGACAGACTCTGGTTGCACAGGCTCAGGCAGGCGGGCCGGCAGGGTCTTTCTTAGCAGCACCTCCAGAACCACATTTATGCAACTGCCCATCCCCATGTCTCTGCTCAGGGCCTCCACGAGCAGCTGCCGGACACTCATCTCTGCTGTTCAACTCGTTTGTCATTTTTTCTCCCAAAGCGTGTAAATCCTTTATCGAGAGTGTGCAACGGCATTAGGGCAAATCCCCGGGGCCCTGCCTAGTCCTGTGGGAAGTGGCCTCAAAATCCACACCGAGGCTGAGCCCTTCAAGTGAGAGGGGCCGGTTCTGCCATACACCACCAGCCACTGAAAGGACTAAGGCAACCAGAGAGCCAAAGGGATCGTCTCCACTCTGCGCCCTCGCTGGCAATGGCAGGGCCTTCTGGTTATTGTATTTCCCTCTACGTGTACAAATAATCCTAACAGCTAACAGGTATGGAGTGATGCCATGTGGCAAGGACCTCCTGTACATCATCCATTTAATATACACCACAACCCTAGGAGGGAGGAGGAACTAGTATTAACCCCATTATCAGATGAGAAAACTGAGGCACCAAAGAGTACGTACCTTGCCCAGGGGTGGAACTTGAGCCCTGGTCTCAAGATCCATGCTTTTAAAAGCCATTCATCCCAAGGCTGTTGGCTGGGGCCCACCTGTTGCTCTGCTGGTAGCAAGAGCTACTTCCCAAGTGAAATGCCCTCCATTAACCAGGCAGCTCACAATCAGGAGGCTTTTCTGCTCAAGACCAGGAACCCCTGTGGATCCTCCAAGAACGCCCATCTGGAATTGGGAAGAGAGTAGGCTGCAGAGACAGGGAGCTGGCACCCAGGAAGGGGAAGAAAGTGGCCAAGGATTCCCAGAGGAATGAGACAAATGGCTAGGCCTGCAGATCCTGTGTCAGAGCAGGGCACCCTGGGTGCACCGTGGGGGCCGAGTGACAAGACCAGGGACTCTTCATTTGTAAAGACCTTGGAACAAAACCACCTCCGCCTGATTTCTGCCAGCTTTTCCAAGTTTCCAAGTCACACATTTCACGGATACAAGACATTGTCCTGGTCTATTCAGGGAATGATAAAATTTTGAATATTAAAAACAAACAAACACGTGGGATGTCAACACTGAACAGAACTCAGAGACCATAAATCTGAATATGATTCATAGATGAGGAGATTGAGGTCTAGGGAGGTCACGTGACTTGCCTGTTGCTGTACAGGCTTTGAACCTAGAGCCAAATCTAGAGATCAGGATTTCCGACACCCCTTCCCCATCTCTCAGGGAATAGGAAAAGGATACACCCACAAAGGCCAGAGTTGGAGCCCAGCTTCCATGGGGATTTTCTCTCCTCTGACTTCCTCTGTGTGTGTGTGTGGGGGGGGGGGGGGGGTGCTGGCCTTAATTGCATCTGGATAGAGTCCACTCCTTGGCTGTGGTCTCTGCCCTCTAAGCTGGGAGCTGCTCCAGCCACTGAGTACCCTCCCTAAGGTGACCAACACTTTTCCCTGCACTCCCTAAAATGATGATAGGAAATGCAAATGTGACAGGGGACCCACAAAGTGAGAGGGGACTCCTGAGGCTTTTAGGCTTCTGTGGGCTGCATGGACACTACCTTAGAGTCAGGAAGGGGTAGGGTCCCAGGTTCTCAGCTATGCTGTCACTAAATCCTTAAATGATCTGATCTAGACATACACACACATGTATACACACACACACACACACACACACACACACACAATTTTCATCAAGAGAGTCATAAAGAAGATTTAAATTCATTGATAATAAGCCTCTCCCCTCAAAAGAATAAACTCTGGGGCCTGGGCCACCTTTCTCAACAAAAGAGCAGCTCACTGTCCCTGTTTCTTAGTCTCCCACTGCCCTGGTTCTCAGCTTTGGCTACACATTTGACCCATCTGGGGAGCTTTTCTGGTTCCCAATTAAACCTCCCGGGACCCATGAATTAAACCAGAATCTCCGGGGGTAGGATCCAGGAGTTAGGATTCTTGAACTTCTAGGTGATTTCAAAATGCAACCAAAGGTGAGAACTATTAGAGACAAAGACACAGATACATCGTCAATAGCTTCCCTGACGTGAAGCAAAAGAACGCCTAACAAAACCAGTTTTACCATGGGCAAATTGATAAAAACAAGAGTTAAGTTCCTAGGACAGCTCGTCAACATTACAAGAAAACGAGGTTGAACGAAATGAGGTTATTCGAGAACCTGCTGTACTGACGATGCCCTGAAGTGAAGGACAAGAATGGAGAGCGAGAAAAGACACGGAAAGCCGCACAAGGTGGGCAGGGAGCCATAGGCTGTGGGCCGAGGTGCTCACTTCCTCCGCAACCCCTGGCAGAGCTGCCGAAAGAAATGGGGTGGATGGGGGCAGCAAGTGTGCACTGGCCAAGATGGTGTGGACCATCCCATCCCTCCGCTCCACTACCGCCTGCATCTTCTGAGGATTTGGCACCTTCTTGGCAGCCTGCATTCAGCCACGTTGACTGTGAACTTGAAGGGGGCAGGGCAATGAGTGAAAGGAACAGGCTGCTCAGTGAGATGGAACGAAAGCCCTTTGTGCCGGGATGCTAGATGTGGTGGTTAATTTCTTAATTCTCATCGCAATTCGGTTCACGGGAGACTCCTGGAATGTCTTTATCCATCACAGATGGTTTGGGAAGATGATAAATTAATATCATTTAAATGGAGGCATGGCTTAAATGTTAAATGGCAGCGTCTTCTTTGCTGTCTCCAAAGAGAAAGTGCCCCCCAGTCCATAAAGAAGACAAATGGTAAACAAAACCGCCTATCTTTTGACAGATTCCAGGATGAGTATCATTCACAAACCATTCTGGGGAGAAAAGGGAGAAATTCATCTCATCTGACTTTGTATAGGACAACAGCCCATGCCATAATGAGGCCTTCCCAGTGCTGTGAAATTAGGCTGAATAGCCGGAGAGTACAGCCGCCTGTTCCCTGGGCATGTTTATTACAGCCCTTTGTATGCACCAGTCCTGCCAGCCCCGGGTTGGTTCTAAACTAGGGGAGGGGAGAAAGAACCCAACAAATTTGTTGCTATGAAACTTCCCAAGTGGGGGACTGCATAATAACGTTTGGAATCTAATGCCCTTGCTCCAAGCTGTTCTTGTCTAGGTCCACCCCTGCTCTAAATTGAACAAGGTTGGGAGTCAGCCAATCGCCAGCAGTGTATGGGTGGCCTCGGCCCCCTGCACAGGGCTCCTCCCAGGCCTTGGGAAGTCAGGGGGTAAAGAGGCCCCTGATGCCATTCCCAACCTCAGATCAGCTGCAAAGTTGAGTCAAGAACCAGTGCCAGTTGTCCCAGCTCCCCTGTGAAATGCATCTGAAACAGGGCAGAAAGCAGCCTTCACCTGAGGGCTATGATGGGCCTTGCTGCGGTCAACCCCAGGAGGCCAGGGCCTGGGGGTGGCTCCACACCTACAAGATTTTGGAAGCCTCTGAGAGCAAAGTGTCAAGAGATCAAAATACTGGGGCCAAATGCAACCGCCAAAGGAACATTTCCTTAAACCATCAGGCCCTGGGAAGACAAGACAGCAGACTCCATGGGAGTGATGGAGAGACCCGTGTCTTAAGATCTCAAGGTACACACACCCCAGCCAGCATCTGAATTCCTACAGCTGATTCCCACCAAGATCTTAAGGTCTCTCGTTGGTAGGAACTGTCCTGGGGGGAACTGAGGGTTCAAAGTTCCCACATCCCCTAAGGAGGTGACACCAAGAAAAGGAGATCTGAGGGAAAAGATCTGAAACTTTCAAGAGATGCCTTTCCTCACCAATGAAAAGGCAGGACCTTTCAGGTCACATTCTTCTTGCTCACCAATCAGAGAGCAGGTCTTTCAGGCAGTCTTTTCTCACCAATCATGAAGCAGAGCCCTTCAGGCAATACTTTTCCTCACTCATCAGTATTAGGACCAGCCAGATAGTGCTTTTCCTTATCAGTCAGATGGCAGGATCCCGGAAGCACTGTCCTTCCTCACGAATCAGGATGCAGGGAGAGTCTCACCCGCTCCTGTCTCATTTCCCCAGGAGGATATGCAGATGTCCTGCAGAGCAGAATCCATCCATACATTTCTTCTCTTCTGTGGGTTCTTCTCCCAGGGGTCCCATCAAGGCTGGGGGCAGCTGCTGTCGAGGGCTGGGAGGGAAGACACAGCCACAAAGGCTGGCCACAGCATTTGAAATAATAAGACAGGTCCACTCCCTTGTCTGCCTGTATCTGTTCCTCCTGGAAACCAGCAAAGGAAGCTGGGTGTCCCCACACCATGTAACCAGAGAAGCAGAAACCCATAAGATGATGTGCAGGTTCCCAGGACCGGACAGCTTCTTGACATCTCATCCAAAATGGTGAGAGGCCACACATGGCCCTTGTCTCTTCCCATTGCAACAGAGGAGAGGGAGATGAGGCAAAAGGCAAGATGGCCAAGGTTCTGCTCCTTTCTGTGTCTCCAAGGGACATGTTTTTCCTGCTCTGACAGCAGAAACTGACACAATAGTACATGACCACTGCCCTTCCACGCAGAGCCGAGACCTTCTCACCCACCAGCAGACTTCTCTATTTATCCACCTGAGTGGCCCCTGTTGCTTAAAACTTTTTAGACAAATCCTCAAGAAAGCTATGTGCCACCAGTTGTTTATAAAACCCCGGCTTCGATTTCTTCTGTAAATGAAAGACAATGAATACTTGGGCACAGGAGAAGGAGGTGGATATCTTCCAATGACATCCTCTAAAAACCCAAAGGCCTTGCTCCCTGGGCATGTCGCTGCTCATGCCTTCCTGCCACTGTAGGGGCTTCTTGGGTTCCTTTGCCCAGGCCACCTTCTCAGTCGCTGTTCAAAGTCCCCTGGGGGATTCTCACCTGGGCCAGTTTTTTGTTGTTGTTTTTCCGATGTGGAAATAGCGCAACTACCTTAAAGCTTAAATTTCTCTTGACAACCACCAGAGGCAGCCTTAAATCCACAGATCTAGGAGAGCTTGCTTGTGTCTTGGGAGCCACCCTGTTCATTTGGAATGGAAGGGATTTCTCCTGGAAATCCCTGAGAACCTGTTTGTCCAGAGAAAAGTGTTCCATACACACAAGGCTGTCTTCATGGGCCCCACACTCAATAAGGGCACATGCTTGGTTGAACTCTGCTGTTGCCATTTTGAAATTCTTCGTAAGTCCTGAACAAGAAGCCCCATATTTTCACTTCACACTGAGGCCTGCAAATTGTGTCATCAGTCCTGTGCACAAGTGCCTGACATCTGGTGGATTTCCTGTTAAGAAGATGATAGTTTCCCAACAGAAGGATTTATCTACTGTAGCTCATCGTCTGGGCCTGAGTCTGCCATGGCCTGGGTCTCTTCCGTGTCAGGACCCCATCCACACTGGACTGTGGACCAAGAGCCCTGGCGCCGAACCCAAATTTTGGACCCGATGAACCCTGGTTCCTGGAATTCCCAAAAGCTAATGTGGGTGGGGGGCCCCACTTCCCCCCCACTTCACCCCCAGCCCAACTTCACTAAATTCCCTGGCATCTCATCAGCGTCTCTGAGTCATCTCACCATTGCTTCATTTTTGTTAGTGGGAGAAAACAAACAGCAGAAAGTTAAAATATTAGTGCTTGCTTCAGTGAACGAAAATAGAGTCTCCTGTCTCCCCTTCATTTTTTGTCCTGAGAAGTAAAGCTATTTGCAGGTGGATTAAATGTTCCTTCTGAGACCCTGCCCCTGAAGCTGTGACTGTGTGTGTCTGTGTCTGTGTGAGTGTTGGGGGGCCGGGGGGTGGGCGGGAGGCACACACATCCAAAGAAATCCGTCTGCCTGGTTTTGGTAAAAGAGAGTCCTTTGTGCCGACGGTAAGCCTGGTGAACATGACCCCCCGCCCTGTGGTATGCGGCACACCTGTGCGGAGGGACGAGAGGCCGGGAGGGGGTGGGGGTGGGGGGGGCGACGGGCCGGGAGCCCTGCACCTTCAGAGATCACACCTTCTTCTTTCTTCTCCTTGGAGCCACTCCTCCATCGCCCCTTTGTTTCAGCTTACACCTCCAAATACCAGGGAGGTCGTGCGTGCGTGTGCGCGTGTGTGAGAGATTATCTCGGTCTATGCCTTTTTGTAAGGGGGCTAGAAAAAAGAAATGGAAAAGGACAAACAGAGAAAAGCGAGGGAGGATGGTGTCCCCAAGTCCCCGCCCCCACCACCTACCTTTGCAGGCCTTCCGGTGGGTGATGGGCTTGCCCATGTCCCGATAGTAGCCCTCCTTGCAGTAGTGGCAGTGGCGGCCAGCCGTGTTGTGGCGGCAGTTGAGGCAGACGCCCCCGCTCTTGCGTCCCGACAGCTTGTAGAGCTCCATGTTGAAGCGACAGCGTCGGGCGTGTAGGTTGCAGTTGCAGGCTGTGGGGGTGGCAGGAGAGGTGTCAGGAAAGGGGCATCTGCGGGGGGGCCCCAAGAGACTCTGTCCCCCCCCCCAACTCCCCCGTCCTTCTCCACTGCAGGACAGAGAGGCGGTTTTTTTCTCCAGGACTCCTCGGCTTCCCTGTTTGCTCCCATCAGTACTTACCACCTGGCATTACCCGAACCATGGCTGAGGCGCCTGCTCACTCTTAGGGGGAGTCTGTTTATTTCCCTCAACCCCGGGCCCATGGCACACATCTCAGAGTTGGGAGGTGGTGCTGGCATGCTCCTTGTGCCCAAATCCTGCTTGCTACGGACTGAATTGTGTCCCCCACGGCCCCACCCCCACACACCCCCATTCATATGCTGAAACCCTAACCCCAGGACCTCAAAATGTGACTGTATTTGAAGATAGGGCTTTGAAAGGGGTAATTAAGTTAAAATGAGGTCATTAGCATGGGCCCTAATCCAATCTGACTGGTGTCCTCATAAGAAGAGGAAATTTGGACACAGAGACACACCAGGGGTGCACACGCATAGAGGAAAGATCCTGTGAGGGCACAGGGAAGAAGGTGGCCATCTGCAAGCCAAGGACAGAGGCTTCAGGAGAAACCAACCCTGCTGACACCTTGATCTCAGACTTCGAGCCTCCAGAACTGTGAGAAATAAATGACTGCTGGTTAAACCAGAGGGTCTGCGGTGTTCTGTAACAGCAACCCAAGCAGGCTCTGCTTCCAGGGCACTGACCTCTACCTGCACACACTCCCCACTCCCTTGAGCTCTGGCCACCAGCCTGTGCTATCCTCCTCTTGCCACTGAGGGCTCTGGGGCCTGCTGCTGACTTGTGGGTCCTCTGGAGAAGGCCCTCAGCATCCTTCTCTCTGGTTCCTCCTGTCCACTCCTGCTCCCCTCTGCCTGTTCTCTACATGCGCCTCAGGACTCAGCACCCTTTTCCTTCCGCTCTGATGCTCTCCAGGTCTGCCTTGTTCACTCCTCACAGCGGCAGGACCACCCCAGCACTCCAGACTCCCAAATCTGTATTTCCAGGTTCCACTTTGGGGTCTCCACTTGGACCCAGAAGTGCCGTCTCCAAATCCATTCACTCCTCTCCATCCTGCCAGCCTTGGCCCCTCTGTCGCCTGAGCTGAGCCCTCTAGGCTATTCCCCACACTGTAACCAGAGCAGATGTTCCAAGCACCAATCTGAGGATGTCCGTTGCCTACTAAAAATCTTTTCAATAGCTCCCGGTTTTTCCTCTGGATAAAATCTAACTCACTTCACACAACCTCCAGGACTCTGAATACCCTGCTTCCCTCTGTCACTCTTATGTTTCAGCTGCACAAACTTTTGTCAATCTCTAGGGCATGCCCTGTGTGAGGACCCCTGCCTGCCCCCTCTGTGACTTTGCGTATGCTGTTCCTTGACTCCTAGGACCCTCTTCCTCCGCGCCTCCTCCCTCATCGCCTGCATCCTTCTCATCCTCCAGGTCTTGGTTCCAATATCACTTCCAGGCCCATTTTCACCTCTCACCAGCCTGGCTTAGGAACTGGGGCTATAGGCGCCCCAGAAAGTCACATGGGCCTCTTCATATCACACTGTGATGCCTACGATTAATACCTGCCTTCTTCCTTTGGTCTCTAACTCCAGGGTAACTTAGATCAGGCCTAATCTTGCTCACTCTGTCACTTTTTTCTTCTTTTTGTCCCGATTTTGTGCTAAGCTTGTTTTCAATTGCATTTTATGTAATTTCTAAAGAAATACATGTTTAATGCCAGACACTTGAAAAACAAAAGCAGTAAGGAAAAAATTGCACTCACATCTCCACCAACTGCTGTTAACACGGGGGTCCTTCCTTGCAGGCTTTAATTAACATTTGCTGAACTGTGGAGCTACTTAATTCTTTCCTACAGACATGGATCACACTTGTACATCTCATGTTTGTAGGCTATTTTCTCATCATGGTGAATATTTTTTAGTGTCAGATAACGTTCTTCGTAATTCTGAAAGGTTGTGTAGTCTGCCAGTGTACGGATATATGCAATGGGCTCGTTGGATCTACAGTGGGTGCATTTAAAAGCAGGGTCGCCCTGGGTTACGGAGTTAGGTTGTTTCCAGTTTTTCACTACTAACAACACAGTGGTAACCATCTTTGAACATACATATTTATGCTCTGCTGTGATAGCTGTTGTACAGTAAATTTCTCAAGACAGAGGTAGTAGTTACATTTTGGGTCTACATGTTTTTAACTCAGGATCCAAATTGCCAAATTGCCCTGAAGAAAGGCTGTCCTAGCTTACACGCCCATCAGCAGGATATGAGAGCTCCTATTTCGCCACACCCTTGCAAAGAATAACAATATGCATTTGGTATCAGCATTCTTTTTTTTTTTTAATCTTTGCCAATTTGTCTGGAAAACACACACACACATGATTTTAATTTGCGTGTCTCTGATTACCAGTGAGGTTGGCTGTTTCTCCATGTGTTTGTTTTTCTATTTATATCTTTTTTTTTTTTTGTACATTGCCTGTTCATACCATTTGCCCAGTTTTCAAATAAGGTGGTTTGTTTTTTTTTCCACAAGGTCTAGCGCTCTTACATACAATGGATTAAATACCACTCATACAAGCTGCAAATATTTTTACCAGTTTCTTATTCATATATTACTTTTGTGGTTTAAAAAAATATTTGCCTCTTTAACTTTTCTCTCTGATGTTATAAGCTTCTTTAAATGTTCTTGCTGGAGTAACCCTCCAAGTCACACACCCATTAGTCACTCAATTTACAAGTAGAGATGGACAAATGCTTTAGAGGACGTACTGTGGGGAGACAAGAGAAGACTCAGCTCACACCTTAAGTCTGGAAGCAGCTGGACATCACATTGGGCCAGAGAATGACTCCTGAGAGCCTTACAAGTATCCCTCAGCACCTCCAGCTCTCGGGGCTGAGCTCAACTACCGTGTTTCCCCGAAAATAAGACCTAGCCGGACCATCAGCTCTAATGCATCTTTTGGAGCAAACATTAATATAAGACCTGGTATTATATTATGTTATATTATATTTATTATATTATACCAGGTCTTACATTAATGTTTGCTCCAAAAGATGCATTAGAGTTGATGGTCCAGCTAGGTCTTATTTTCAGGGAAACACGGTAAGTACAAAGAAAGAAGCTGCCCATTAGCACAGGGACCCTCATGCATATGAAAGTTCATGGTCCCTTTGGACTCATTCAGCCAATCAAGTGGGTAGGGGGCTGCTCAGAGGGGTTAACTGACCTCCAGTCCAGGACCACCGAGCCAGTAAATGGGGGGCCCAGGACTGGAATCCTGGTCTTCTGGCTCCTGGTCCACGGCCCCAGAGGAAAAGACACACATCACTGAAGGAACAGCTGGGCCTAGACCCCGGCCTGGAATTTGGATCTTTTCTACTAACACGGAAGTCACAGGGCCTGACACACCTGCCTGGGGACAGGGATCTAGAAAGATCACCCAGGCCTCACTTCCTCAGGCCACTCTCACACTGGCAAAGGCCTTAGTAGCAGGATCATCTTGGTCCTTCTTGGAGGCAGATGCTAATCCTGTGTCCTCCTCTGTAAGGACAGCTCCAGCTATCCCCCAGCCCCCCAACAGGGCTGCCCCAGCCTCTGAGCCCCTCGGGGAAGCTCAGCCCCAACCCATACCCCAAGGGGAAACTTGGGTTGGTATCTCTCTTCCGTATGCACCTTACACCAACAAAAGTTTCTTCCCAAACAACGGGTCACACAAAAGAAAACTCAGAGAGAGGCCAAACATCAAAAGACAGGGCTCCTTTCCCTCCCCCTTGCTTTTGGAGCTGTCAGGGGACATCAAGTGGCAATTGCCCGTGCTCAACCTTCTGCAAAGTATTTTACAGCTTGTTTTCTTTTCTCTTTGTTTTATTTTCTCTGCACAAATGGAAAAATGCATCGGGCAAAGCAGCTCACATCTGGATCCCTTGGCTCCACACAGAGATGTCACCCAACTCCCAGTCTGTCCCCAGCCCCTGCCTCAGAGAGACACCTTAATCCCTCACGCCTTCCTGTTTATCTCCTGCCTCTCTTGGAGGCAAAAATATTGGGTATTAGTTTCATTATCAGATTTCAAGGCGGGAGGAAAGGGCAGCTTTGTGAGAACAGACAGGTCAGCCTGGGGGAATGAGGTGGGGGCAGGGGCAGTGTAACTTCTGAGGAACCTGCATAGGCTGTCCTGTGAGACACTGCGTCCTGTCCAGGGGTCCCCCAGTCCCCCAGAGAGACACAGAGAGCCCCCCTCAGGTGTCATATGGGGATCACCAAGGATACACCACGTGTGGCTGCAGTGCAGACCTAGGGGCATGACATGGGGCAGGAGGGAGGAGGAGAACCCCCCACACACACTCCCCAACCACAAACCTGACAGGAAATGGGGCCCTAGAGATAGGGTTCTGTTTTCCTCTCCCATCAAAAATGCTTCTAAGTACTATTTTAACATATGCTGGTTACCCCCATGTCTTAACCTCTCCCACCAACCTGGACTCTCCAAGCCCTCACTACTCCTAGGTCAGTTCAATTCAACACACATTTAGGCAATTCAGCTACATGCCATGCCCTGTGCCACGGGCCATGATGGAGAAAGGGATGGACAATGTACTCTGAACTGTCCAGGGCTCCCCTTCTGACAGGGGGTGGAGGGGCAGATGAGCACTCTCGGCAGTAAGCTGTTAGATAAAGTGAGACAAATGCTCCCCTCAATTGTGTTGGTTCCTAGAGGGCAGGAGCAGTGTGTGCCCTTATATATGTGCCAGCCTAGAGCAGACCTCAATATGTTTTTGTCGTATAAATGAGAGCAAAGTGAGCAAGTCAGAGAGAAGATGGATGGATGGATGGATGGATGGATGGATGGATGGATGGATGGATGAAGGATGGGTGAGTGGATGGGTGAGTGGATGGGTAAGTGGGTGGGTAGATGGATGGGGCAATAAATGCATGGGGGGTGGGTAACGGGTGGATGGATGGGTGGGTGGGTGGGTAAGTGGGTAGGTAGATGGATGGGTGGGTGAGTGAATGGGTGGGTGGATGGATGGGTGGGTGGGTGGTTGGGTGGATGGATGGGTGGGTGAGTGAATGGGTGGGTGGATGGATGGGTGGGTGGGTGGGTGGGTGGATGGGTGGGTGGGTGGGTGGGTGGATGGATGGATGGATAGATGGGTGGTAGATGGGTAGGTAGGTAGGTAGGTAGGTAGGTAGACAGAAAGGACAGATGGAGGATTGTGTGGTCTGCCTGGACTACACCCTGACAAGGCATGGCCTTGTGATATTTGTGACATTTCTTTTATTGCTGCTTTGAAGTACTTAACCCCTTGATTTTAGCTTCTGTCTGTTCAAGTAACTGCAGTATTTTAAGGAGAAGAACCCACATCTAGCCCTGGATTGCTCCCAGGACCCTGAGGAGGGCTTGCTCACAATAGGGACTGAATCTGCATCCATTAATTTGATGAGTTTACCAAATGCAGGTGTTGGCCCTCTCCCAGAAGACCCTTATGAACTCACTTCCAATCCCACCAGGGCCATCCCAAACCCAGAAAGAATCCAGTGGGCGCAGTTATGGCATATACTGGTCCTTCTCTCAGGAAATCTTGCCCTGGCTTCCCCAAACTTCCTGTGACTCAGGGTCTCAGTGGAACAGGAAGGCCATTGGCGATGGGCCTTCTCGGAGGCTCTGTGCTTGGCCCAGGGCCCTCCCTGCCCTTCCAGCACACAGGTTTATGCCAAACATTCTTCCCTCCCTTCCAGGGCAGTTCTTTTGAGAAGGTTGCCCCATGTTATTCCTGCAGCATAACAGGGAATTTGGGACTGACATAGTTGTAGTTGAACTGTCCAAAATAACTGGCCCATGTATGCATATCTGCAGGCTGAGGGCTTCGCATGCAAGAAACCAGACCCCAGCCCTGGGCTTCCAGTGCACAGTGGTAAGTGCAGCTCTCAGACCTGCCATGATTAGCAACCCACTTCCATGCATCCAGGCCACAGGGGCAGGTTGGGGCATGATGACGGGTTGGGGGGCGGGTGCTGCTTTTCTCACCAGTTCCGTTGCTAATTTTATCTGTGGCTGTTGGGTAAGGACCATGAGGCTACTCACCACACACAGTGTTCACAACTTCTGGGTGGGGGTGGGGTGGCGATGAGAGTAGTGGTCCTCAACTGGGGGTGATTTTGCTCCCCAGCGGACATTTGGCAATGTCTAGAGATACTTTTAGTTATCACAACTGGGGAGGGAAATACTACAGGGCCTTGGGGATAGAGATGGGGACGCCACTAACCATGCACAGAATAGCCCCCCACAACAGACTCATCAAGCCCAATATGTCAACAGTGCCACGTTTGAGAAACCTTGGGTTAGAGAGATTGTGACGTCCCCATCCCCAGAGCACGTGAATGCTTACACCCCTCACTGCTGTCTAAGATGCTGTTCTCTAAGTGCAAACCCTGCAGCTTCCATTGCTGCCCAGAGAGTGAACGATGTTCTCAACTTCAACAAATGCTGGCTGAAGCCTTTAAAAGGACCAGTTGCTGGTATGAGTACAGGCCAACAAGACAGAGAGAGACCTGCCCTCAGGGAGTTTCTGCTTCAAGAGGCCAGGCGGATAGTACTCTAGTACCGCATAACAGATCTGGAATTTCCAACTGTGCTGAATGCTATTGGGATTGACAGTCCGGGAGACCATTCTTCCGGGCTCTACTAGGGACATGGTAGAGAGGACGGGGCTTGACAAGAGCGTCAGAGCAAAGACAGAATAGTCTCATCAGCACTGTTCCAACTGCAACGTGCATAGGGGTCACCCTGGCATCCAGTTCAAATGCAGATTCTGATTCAGGCGGTCTGGCCTGGGGCCTGAGAGTCTGCATTTCCATCAGGCACCTAGGTGATGTCACTGCCGCTGGTCGGGAGACCAGCATAGGGTGGTGGAGCTGGAACTAAATGGAAAAGAAATCAGTCGGAATGTAAGGTACTCTCTGCAGAAAGAATCCCCTGGAAGGTAAAGGGGAGCATTTATGGTGGGGAGTCTGCGATGGAGCAGTGGGCAGTGGTCTAGTTTTAAAAGAAACGTCTCCTTAAATGATGGTGTCAGAATAATAAAGTTATTTGAGAGTTATTTTTAAGAGTTTGAGGTAGTTTGTATTTCCTTTTATTTATTACTTTGTTACTCTATTTGGTATATTATACCATTTATTTAGAAATTGCTTGACTCTTATTTATAAATTTTAAGTATTCTGCCCCCAGTGGTGTCTTCTCTGAGTCCAGGTTTCAGCTTCTCCTAAAATGATCAGACTGAGGAGTCACTGGTCCCCACGCCCCATGTGCTCCTGCCAGCACTGGGGGGACACTCTGAGCTGGGCTCTCAAAAGGCTCCTTTTGGGAAAGGGGCTGAGGCAGGACTGGCCCAAGCACTTCCCGGGCCCCTTTCGTGTCTACAGGTGAGTTGGGCATAAGGGAAATGCTCATACATGCGGATAAATCTGCAAAATAATCAAAGCCCAGACTGTAGGTTTCACTTTACTAACGGCAAATCTGGTAGCTCGTGGATGTATTTATTCATTCAACAAATATTTACTGAGCACTAGGCAAGATGCTGGGGACACAAGAGTGAGCAGGACAGATGTGGTCCCTGCAGTCTTGGAGATACTTGCTGTGATAAAAGTCTGGTTCATGCTATGCTACTGCCACTGCCACCTCACTCCAAGGGCCACCCCCACCCGCAACCGCAAACACAGGGCTTAAAGCTTGTCACTGGAGACATCAGCTGGCCAGATACACTGCAGTGGTGACCAGGCAGGGTGAACCAAAGAGACTGGGCAACGGCTAAGAGACCAGAAGCATCACATAGGAGTAGTTTGGTTCCAGTCAAGGCTCTAGGGTTTGCAATCATTTGCAGTGTGCCTGTATCAATTTTAATTTTAAATAAACTATTGAAAAGCATCACCTAGACATGGCTAGGAGAACTGGACAACTTGTTTGTCTGAAAGAATGGAGTCCATAGTCCATACTGGATGTGACAGAGCCCCGGTGAGGTTAAGATGCTTGGGAGGTCCCAGAGAATACATGAGGGAAGGTGTGACACCTCAAGACGTGACATGGGGCCACCCATGACATCCCCAACAGGACATGCTTCTGCAGGACTGCTCATCTGTTTCTTCATCATTAATGGAGGCCCTTCGACACGTCAGACTCTGAGTCAGGAAGCACCTGTGCACTTTGCTCACTCAAAACTTTGTCCCCCATCTTCCTTCTCTCAGTTTTTCAAATAGCCACTAACTCCCAAGACCCCAATACATAATGGTTCTCAAAGTCGGGGGCCTGGAATCACTGGAGTCGCCGATCAAGTCACCGAGAGCTGAGCCTTACCCCCAGAGGTCTCTGATCCGCAGGTTGGAAGTGGGGCCTGAGGACGTGCACTAACAATTCCCAAGTGAGGTGAAACTGCCCTTCCGCGGGCCGCACTTTGAGAACCACCGGTAATGATAACGACTGACAATGTAGAGGAGAAAAAAGATGTCCGAGGACACGTGAGAACCCATATGTGATGTAATTACTATTAAGTAAAATCAAATGGTACCCAACTGATACAACAGCAAAAGGCAGCAAAGACGAGAGGAGAGAGAGCCAGGCCTGATTTGGGAGACCTGGGGCTGGGCGATAGTCCTGTTCCTGCACCACACCCACGTGTGTGACCCTGGAAAGCCCAGGTGGCCTCCCTGAGCCTCCATGTTCTCATCTGAAAAATGAGGACATTGGGTCTGATGATCTCTGAGTTCTATTCTGGCTCAAATAGTCTATGGCTGCAGGACACCAAAACCCCTGGAAGGTAAGGGGCAGACTCGTGTCAGGAGGAAACTTCCGGACGGTACCTGAGAGTTCAGGAGGGGAGAGTTCCAGGTGTGAACATGCCATAGGGGAGGGAATGAATACACAGGCAGGTGACGGCCCAGCAGTAAGACCACCCCCAGCTGGGGTAGATCAGAGATGGGGCATGGTGACACCAGGGCCCTGAGGGGACATCCTGCAATCTTCCACACCCTCCAGGTGGAGGTGATGGGGGCCTTCAGCAGGGGAACAGCCTCAGAAGGGGGGTAGCGGACAGGACTGGTGACCACCTAGGTCTTCCAGAAGGAGATGGTGTGGCAAGGATACTCTCCAGGGTCCTGGGCAGAGGGAACCATTCTGAGAGAGAAAAAAAGTAGTCCCCTTTGGGGGCATATGGAGGGCCCATGGGGGGAGCTTGGTGAGAGGATTTCCAGGAGGGCAGTTAGCAAAAGGTCCCCGATGGACCTGGAAGCCACTGCAGCTAACTTCTCAAATTGGGGAACCCACTGACCTCTCTCAAAGTCTCTCTGACAGCACCTCCTCTTGGGAAACAGAGGCCTGCAAAGCCACAACATTGTTTTTAAAAACTCCAACTTGAACACAAAATCCCTGACCCCCGACCTGTACTTTATCTCTGATATCAGAAACAGAACCGACATGAGGTGGATCAAGGTGATAGGAAAAATGGGGGAGGGGGGGAAACAACAACTGGGAAATGCTTTGGAAACCCAGTCTGGGGCGTCAGTCAAGGAGGCTGGAGTTCCTTTGGTCAAGGCGGGCTTTAGATGGTTTCGGATAAAGTCCCGGGAGATAAGTGGCCTGTGTTTGTCGAGGGCTTAGAGAGCTTTAGCTGAGTCTGCACACAAAGAGGCCCTCTGTCAACAGTCCTTCAGGCCACTAATAGGGCTGAACAAACACTAGGGTAACAAGCCCTTCACACCTGTGGGGCTTGGGAAAGGCAGGGCCCCTTTGTCAGGATGTCAGACAAAAGAGCTGGTGGGAAGCCGTTGCCCAACCCAGCCAGAACCTCTGGGGCTTCTGGAGAAGGGACTAGGGACAGGAGGATAAATCTGAGGTCTGTGAGGCTTGCTTCCTACAAGCAGATATGTGGACTCCAACTGGGCTGGGAGACTGGCTGACTGGCGAACAGACTGGAGAGGGCATTCGTGGGGCTGGCATCAGGGGCCACAGGCAGGGCTGAGGGCACCGGGGAGAGGCTCATCTCTCCAAAGCACAGCCACAGGAGCAGGCTGGTGGCTTTCTTTCTTTCGTGCTGTGTGGGGCGACCAGCCCCTCCCCAGTTGACTGTGCAGGGCCATCCCCCAAATCAGCTTGACCTCACCATCATATTTTCCACTGACTTTTCTTCTCTGTAAACATCTTAGCCTTTTCTTTCCCCTGCCCTTTTTTGGTGGCTGCGCCTCCTCCCGAAGACTTTGAAACAATCCCCTCCTAACATCTCCCAGGCCTTTCACTGCTAAGGAAAAACTCAGGGCTCCTGCTGCACAAACATCCTCCTCTGCCTGACGTGTAGGCCCCTCTCAGCGGAGGAAATGCCGCGGAAGCTTTGGTAAGCCTGGAGCAGTCTTCAATTCTTTGTCTGCAGCATAGTTCCTCAGATCCTCCCTTTGCAAAGCCCCACCCCAGACGGCCAGACGGAGGGTGGGCCCGGCCTTGTCACCTCCCTCAGGGACTTCAGCCCTGGCCCACTGTGTGGCATTCCCAACACCAATTGGCCCTCCGCCTCAAATCCCTCTTCAAACACTCCTCTCATCTTGTCACTGCCCTGTTCTGGAACTTTCCGTGGCTGTCCACTGACTACTAGGTGTAAACTCTCTTGCCCTCAAGGGTATTGGTTTTAAAAACAGATGTCCAGCCACAGGGGTCTTGTTTCCCCCTTAGGACAGGATCCTGTATGAACACCCACACTCTATTCCCCTCCACACCCAGGATCAAACAGGAAGGACACGTTGTCCTCCAAGGGCAGAAGCAGGCTCTTGGGGCGGGTGCGGGCTTCCAAGGTTTCCTAGTTTACCCTCTTGTCATGGAAGAGATGAGAAAAATGAGGCCCCAACAGGCAAATCGACCTTGCCAAGGACCTGGAACTAGTTAGGGAGTACTCCTAACTCGGGGCTCTTTCCAGACCTCCTGCACGGTGAGGGTGGCACGGCCATAGGCAGAAAGAAGCTTGATAAACCCCCGTGGCTGCTGGAATTCATTTCTGAAGGCTGAGAATTTTCCAAGTATAAGAGGTTGTCTGAGCAAAGCTGCCCCCCGCAGCTTGGGTTGCCACGAACTCCTTTGCCTTGTGGCTCGTCCACCCTGCCCAGATGCCTGTCTGGCAGCACAGGGCTTCCTTCCAACCCTTTTCCCCAGAGGTGGTGCACACACTCCCTGTGCTTTATTAAATGGACATATGAGGGCTGATTTGCCAGCCGTGCTGGCCAAGCCTGGCCCCTGGCTCCCTGGAGTCATTTCCCATATGTAATGGGTCCATCACCGAGTCTGGCACATGCCAGGCTGGAGATGCAAGGTGGACTCCAGCGGCAGTGGAAGAGGCTGGTGGTGAGGGAGGTTTAATGACTTGCAGTCAATTTTGTTCCCCTGACACCGGGCAGGAAAGCATGCAATTCCCAGGACACTTTTCCCACTCCCTTCACCACTGTCCCACAGGCAATGCCCCTCTGCATTTCACTTGGCCAGTTATTTAATTCAATTCTTCAGTTAACCCTGACTTGGGCTTTCAGCTCAGAGACCAACCGAACCTGCAGCCTAGACTGCTCCAGAAACACAACACCGCACACAGGGCCATGTGAGCCCAATAGTTCAAGGTTCTTGCTCATAAACGGGGAGAAGCTGCAACCAGGGGCCCCTGGGCCACTTCAGGTCAACACTAATGTGCCTTCTCATGTTCCTAATTCACTCGCCAACTAGGGCTGCCAGACTTAGCAACTAAAAATATAGGATGCCCAGTTATATTGGAATTTCAACAAATACTTCTTAGTAAAAATATGTCCAAGTGTAGCTATCTCTTTCCAGACGTGGGCTTCTCCTTCCAGACGTGGGCTTCCCCTTCCAGATGTGTGCTTTGCCTAAGATGTGTGACTTTACATGACAGTTTTTAATCAAAGGCAACTAAGCTTCTCAGCACCCGAGAGTCCCAGAGAGGTTAAGAGGCCCCTCAATTCAAGAGGATCAGCAGGAAAGAGGCCTGTCAGGCCCCTCTGAACCCCAAGGGTTGTCTGAGTCTCCGTTTCCTTTTTGGTCAGTGGCCCCTCGTCCTTCCTTAATCACTTCCCTTTCTCCATCTGCTAAATGAGAGCATGTGGAGACGTGAGAGAAGGGAAAGACCCTGCCCATCCAATGACCCAAAAAGTGTTCTCCTGACTGCTGACACCATCAGTACTGAGCAGACAGGCCACCTCACTGCCCCCACCAGGCTCTCAAGGGGCCCCACTATTCCCTAGAATGCCTCCATTCCACATGCAAAGATCCCCACTTGGAATCACGCTGCTGTTTAGGGAGAAACAGGAGGACGAAGGTAATTAGGATCAGAATGGCCCAAAACCTTTACCCCAAAAAAGCCATTTTCATCAGGACATGCTTCGTGGTGGAACTGATCAAACTCTAAACCCCAATTCTGAATCCAGTTATTTACATCAAACTAGTAGGTAACATTTATTTAGATACCCGTAAAATGTTTATGACTTTACAATTAAAGATTTTAATAAAACATCATCATATCACTGAAGAATGTGGGTAGCCTGCCACAGAATTAAGAAAGTGACAGGAAAAGGAAGATTGCAGCTGACCAAGAACAAAATGGGCCACCCCTGAGAGAGTGATCTCGTCATTCCTGGAGGCATTCAAGCAGAGGGACACAGCACAGAGATTCCAGCTCTGGGGAACTAGACTGATAAAAGTCCTTCCAACTCATACAGCTTTCTACCTCTGGACTGGGAGACACTTCCAGGTTTCAGGCTAGGACTGGCCTTGTTAATATCTTATACATGAGTTAGTGGAAGGGGAGTCTTGAAAAGTCTTCCAGTCTATAAATGACCCTCAGTCCTTGGGGGTAGGAACTATGCATGTAGGAAGAAGACAGAGGAAGAACTTTCCTGTGGGCAAATGTGGGGGATTCATTTGCAGAAAACAAACCAAATAGTCCTTCTGGAGCGTTGTTCTAAGTTATCAACTACAGCTAGGGAACCCAGCCTAGGGATTACAGTCACCACTTCCTCACAGGGAAGAGTCAGTGCTGCGACAGCTCCGATAGCCGTGGCTTAGCTCATAAACCAGCCAGTCTTCTGAGGTTTCAAAGGCTTTGGGGCAGAAGAATCTTTTTCTGAAATGCACCAATACAGCTGTATGCTGAGGGACCTCTGGGGGCTCTGAGAAAGGGAAGACAGAGAACAAATGTCCGGAGATGGCCTGAAGGATGAGGTGGGCAAGCAGTGGTGAATAGAGGGCAAAGGCAGAAAGTGAGGGCAGTACGGAAGATGGAATAGCTTATACCTGGCCATCTGGACCCACTTTAGACACCATAACAGAGACGGGTGACTTGCCTGGAGTCATCACATGCAGGCGTCAAGGTGAGCACCAGGCACCCACGGATACATTTGCTCTGCTTCACAACCCCCCCCCCCCCGAAGCAGGGATCACTAGCATTCCACCTTACACCTTCCTAAGCTGCTCCCCCATCACTTCCTCAGTTTCCCCATCATGAAGTACACAACATTGACCTCAAGGTAAGCCATGGAGATAAGTGAGGGGTGTGTGTGAAAGGGTGCCTCTGGAGGCCTCCCAAGGGGGGCTCCCAACCCTAGACAACCGAAGCTCCCCAACCCGTGACTTCAGAAACACAATCTCCTAGCCGGCTTCCTCTCCACGGGAGGCACAGATGGAAACCTAGTACAAACACATTTGCTCTTCTAAATACCCCACACTGTACAGTTTTATGTTCTTCTCATCAAAGGAAGCCATAAAATTAAAACATGGAGGCACTAGGGACCTACTTTTATATATTTTATCCACCCAATGTTCTCACACCATGCCCATTTTATAGGTGAGGACGGCAAGGCCATGGGCTGAGTTCGCACAGCTCGCAAAGGGTCACTGGAATTGGAACCCTCCCTGCTTGGCGATGGCTCAGAATCCTGGCTTGTTCCTCCTTTCTCACCTGGAAACAGTGGGGGTTAGCCCTCCCCCCTGGACCGCCACCAGTGACTTGTTTGACTGTGTAATCAGAATAGAACATTTAAGGCACAAACTGCTTCCCCATCAGGGCCACGCAGGGGTTGTTTTATGACAATAGTTCCCCTCAGGTAAAGTCCTTGGAAATGTCTTTTCTTGCCCTAAAATTAGGGGCTTTGAGAACCAGACAGGTTCCTTGTACAAGTTGGGGGGGGGGGACCCACATGTGAACGCCCCACAAATCTTGGCCTTGGTGCTGCTTCTGGCTGCTTTGAATTTGGCTAATTCCCCGGGCGTCCTCTGTAATTCCACAATAATGTGGCTTTAATTGTCCCCAAAGCGGGCCATTCTTCCTTTATTGTGCAGTAAATTTCCCTCCAGAGTTCAAATTTCATGCGCCTGCCCAAGCCAGGGAGCAAGCAGCCCGGCCAGGCACCACTGTCCGTATGGTCGGCCTCTCGTCCTGGCCAGCCAGCCCCTTCTCCTCCTTGGGCCCAGAGTTCGGACCTCAAGATGGCCCAGGGCGGAGGTCAGGGCCCCCGGAGTCCAGGCACACTGGGAAGGAGGCAAGGACACTGGCCTGTGGTTCTGTCTGGAAAACGAATTAACTTAACAAATGCAAACAAGCTGTAACAGCAGGATTCATTAGGCCAAGTGGGGACTTGGTTTTATCCATTTGCTAGTCTGTTTTATCAGCAAACGCCACTGAGGCAGGAGCACGAGATATCAAAAGGGGGCTCCAGAATCTGTTTAAATCTTCCACCTGTATGACCCAAGCCAAGTCATTTGACCTCTCTAGGCCTATAAAGAAAGAGTAATTACAAGCAGCCCTTTATCAGATGAGATAAGGCTAGTACAACAGTGCCGAGGGTAAGCCGGGAGCTGGATGCATGAGTTTAATCTAGTCTGTCACACTAGCTCAGTGAACTTGACCTTGGGCGTGTTTGTTAACCTCTCTGTGCCTTAGCTTCCTTATCTGGAAATGAGACAATAATGGGGCCCATCTGTTAACATTAATAGCAGCTGACACAGAGGACCAGTAACTGAAGTTACTATTACCATTCTGACAACACAGTTCCAGGTATCTGAAGATGGTCTCCTGAATGCAAGGATGAGATGGTCTGTGCCCTGGATAGCTTCCTCACGGGGAGACAGACACAAAAGCAGAGAGCAGCAATCCACTCAAGATGCTTGGCCAGGGGAACATTAGGGGAGACCCTTGACCTCTACAGGCCTCCATCCCGGGGGAAGCAAGGCCAGCCCTCATGGTTTAAGATGTGACTGTTCCAGCATTCACCTGACTCAGTTTGTGCCCAGAGCTTTAAGGGATTCTCATGGTGACCATCCTTCCTTTCCAGAACCTGAACCATCTAGAACAGAGTCAAGAATAGTACAGAAGGAAAAAAGTCTCAGCAGCCCGGATAGAGGTCACCAGTTTTCACCACTAAGACTGATGCTATTTATCCCCAGAAGGGGCCATCTCCACATTCTCTTTACTCTGTTTCCACGGAATTCTAACACAGCAAGAAGGGGGAGCTGACGTCTGACCTTAGGTAGAAGACAGAACAAGAGGCAAGGTAAGAACCAAATACAGCATGAAACGTGAGGGTGGCAGAGAAGGGGAACTGCCCAGAGCACCTCAGCAGGGCTTCTGCTGTGGTTGTGAAACCGGTAGAGCCTCAGAGATGACCCTTGCCGAAGAAAACGGAGCCTCCAGAGGATCTCTTCCCCTGTCTAAAGCTCAGGCCTGTCCACCTCCCCCAGTCACCTGGCCACACCTCTGATTTCTCTCCACTCCTCACCCAACCATCATCTTGGGTCAAACCAGCATCCACTTGAATAAGTAAGTCAATGCCCAGGGCCCTGTGGACCCTGTATCACCATGCCCTTCTCCTCTCTCCTCTGCTCCCATCCAGACAGCCAGCCCATCTGGAGAAGTCACACCACAGGACAGATAAACTTCCATGAGTCCATGACCACAGAGAATCTCTCCGGCCACACTTTACTGTCATCACCTCAGGTCTTAGCTCAGTTGTCCCTTCTCAGTGAGGCCTCCTCTGAACACCCTACTTATAAACTCCCCACCACAGCCCTCCCACACCCCTTTCCTCTGCTTTAGTTTTCTCTGTAGCACGTCATCTTACAGCATACGCATACTTTACATATTGATTTTGCTTATTATATTATAGCATATAATACTTTACATACTCACTTATTTACTAGACTTTCCTCATCTAGAATGTAAGCTCCATGAGGGCAAGGACTTTTCTGAGTTTTTTGTTTACTGATATACCCCCAAAGCCTACACCACAGTGCCTGGAACACAGTAGGTACATGAATGTATGAATGAATGGGTCCTTAAGACTTGTCAACTCTCTCTCCTACTCCCTGGGATGATTCCCTATTTCAAATACTCCCCACCCTCTTTAAACCTCCAGCCCCTACCATCTCCCTCCTCATCTCCACAATTGCAGTTTTTGGCCTCACCTATTTTTCAGAGGAAATGGAAGCGAAGAGCTCCTACAACCTGCTGCTCCCAACCGTGCAGCCTCCTTCATTAGGGCCGGCACTCTGCTTCCTCCCACCATGCAGAGCCAGTCCCCCCACTGTGGCTTGGACTTATCCCCTCTGCCTGTTCAGGAAAAATAAACCATCACCTATCCCTTCTCCCTCAGGTACCCAGCCTCTCCCTTTTGTTCCCCTTCATCCTCTCATTCTACTTGCAGTTTTGCTCAAATTGCTCCCCTCTCTAAAAGCCCTCCCTCCAACCCTCGTCTCCCCCCAGCCACCCTTTCTCCTGGCCTCCCAGCTCATCTTCTCCACAGCCTCACCTCCGGCCTTCTTTGTCCCATTATTCCACCAGAACACCCATGCTAAGGCCACCCACAACCCCGATACTGCAAATCCAATCAATGTTTCCATCTCCCCTATTAGACACCTCAGCAGTTTTGACAGTGTTTGCCACATCTCCTCGGCAGTCCTCTCTTCCTTTGATGTTCATAGCAGCATCCGCGCCTGGTTTTTCTCCCATGGCCCTGTCTACCTTCCATGCCTGCCCTTAATCAAAGCTGGAGTTCTTCCAGGAGAACTTGGGCCTTCTCTCCTCTCACTTGACTCTCTCCTTTGATAATATCACCCAATTCAATTATCATCTTCTTGGGGAGAAATGACTCCCAGATTGATATCTCTGGTCCAGAAATCTTCTTTGAGCTTCTGACACGTGTATCCAACTGCCTGCCCCACATCTCAGATCTCTCAAATGCACTTCAAACTTAACATGGTGCAAGATCAAAGTCATGACAATCCCTCCCAAATCCAGTTGTCTTCCAGGACACGATGCTTTCATCTACCCACAAGTGCATGCTGGAAATGTACTAGTCACATTTGTCACCTCCCACTTCCTCAACCCTATTATCTAATCCATCACCAAGTCCTATTTACTTTTAAATTCCAAAATCTCTCCCATATCCCATTACATCTTTCTCTAGTCCAAGCCCACATCATCCTTGATGTGCACAGGGGTCACGAATTTGGGTTTTAAACCCATCCAAGAGCTGCCTCATGGCTATGAATTCTCCAGAAACCATCTTTTCCCTTCCATCCAGTGACAAGGTCAAAACAGGCTGGTCTCCTCACTCTCCCCTCTACTCTAGGCTCTCTGTGGACATCTGTTAGACTTCCTACCTTTATCTCTGGCCCTGAGTCCCACAGAGCTGAAGCCCCAGGTCACAAGTGTTTGACATGTACCCTTCCATCCAAATCTAGTCCCGTACTTGCTCATCTCCATAATTCTATTTTTCATTTTGTGGTCTTCAACAGATGCCTTTACTCTCTTGCCAGCTCAGTGGTGCATTATTATCATTATTTTTTTAAGTTTGTGGTTTTGTTCATTTTTTGAATTTAATTGTATCGTTTATTTCCATTGTTTTCAGAGGCAGGCTATCCGCTCTGCCAGACTGCCAGAAGTGGGACTGCAGACATTCAGCTGGATGCGATGCCACCATAACTGCAGAACTCCAGCTCTTTATTATGGTCCACGGCAATGACCTCCCTTTCCCGTGAAGAGCCTACACTATCAGACCATTCTTTAAGCAGCGTGCGGCTCTCCTAGACTGCCTGCTACTACGGTGTAAATATGTTGGCTTCAACTCTCCAGTGTGGCCAGCGCTTAACAAACTGAAGGTAATAACCCTTTAACAGATCATAAGATCAGTTTAGTGAGTTGTGGGACAGCATTAAAAAAAAAAAAACAGAAGCAAACAGAAAATATGAGGGTGGATCACACATTCGTTAAACTTTTATTTTGGATGGACGGACGGACGGATGGACAGACAGACAGATGTACTAGGTCATGATTCATAATGGTAAATATATTTTCACTGTGTGTCATGGTTCAAAAATGTTTAATTTAAATTCCACTGAATGTGGTTATGGTTGGTCCTTGAGGACGAAGGCCATGTTTTATTTCTCTCCTGTTCTCTTACTGGACACAGAAGCATGCTGGGCTCACAGGAGGTTCTTGGCAAACACTGAGAGACACGGGATTGACTGAGTTTCTGGAGAGAGTGAGGGAATCATTTATCTTGGAAATGAAATCTGTTAGGCCCCAACACGCTCTCCCCCTGGGCCATGCCAGGTGAAGGCCAAGTCTGTCCTTGCAACAGCCTTACCTTTGACCCTGAAGCCAGGGTTTGGTGAAAATTGGATTTCCTCCGCACTGCCTCAGGGGAGGCTGATAAGTGTGGGTGGCAGGTGCCAAGTTTGAGAAATCGGGGCTGCCTGCTAGGGGCTCCCTCTGCCCTTATTGTGCCCACTACCCGCCCACATGGCATCAGGCCTGGGCTCCCGCCTCATGCCCACTCCTTCTTCTTGTACCCAAACCACTGCCCAATTGACAGGTCTAAAGTGTCTCTTTTATGAGGCCCCTTGTCTGATCAGAAACTTGCTCTGGCCCCACAGAGCCTAAAGGACACATCTAGATTCCTCAGGTTGGCATCTGAGTCTCCTCGCATCTCCCCAATGTCTTGTGTCTCCCCTACAACTCCTCTCCACTTCAAGCTGTGCTCCAGCCCTGCCCACCTGCTCACTCTCCCTCAAAGGCCCCTCCAACTAAACCCCCTCCTGTATGACATTCACAAAGCTGACCCGGAGCAGCCAGCCCCATCTCCTCCACCACACATCACGTCGAAGAATGGCACACTCAGTCACACCTGAGGGGCCGGCCTGGGGCACACCTGGGGGTTCCTGGCCAACCTTCAAGACCCTCTTCAGGTCTCCCTCTTCAGCCCTCAGGTCCCAAACTCTCTCCCCCACATCCCACCCTCAAAGCTCTGACTGCCAGTCCCCCTGGCCTGGTACCTAACACAGCTGCCTTGTCTTGTCCACACTGACCCCCAACCCCCGCCTCTGCACAAGAATCTGATTTCCTTGTGTCTTTCGCTCCTTCACCTGCCCATGGCAGCACCCAGCGCCTGGCTGTCAGTACCCCCGGTGGTGCTCAATAAGGCGGTGCGGATGGATTGACGGATGGGAAGGGGATGCCAGAGCCCAGGTGGGAGCGAGGGTCTGTCTGGAGCTGTCTCCCACCCGAGCAAGGGCCTTTGGTGACAACATGCAGAGAGAAGGGGACGGGCTGAGGTCAGGGACAGGCAGGGCTGGGGTCCTGAGCCTCCTGGAAGCAGCACATTCTGGTCCTCAGCAGCCACCCTTGCAGAAGCTCTTGCAGAAGACAGAGCTGAGAAAATCACAGGCACACACGCCTCAGCCAGCCCGAGTCCTACCCCTCGTCTGTCTCGCCCCATTATGAGGCCTATTTGAGCTTCCTAGGCCTGGGGCAGTATCTCACCACTAAAATTTATGCAAATGAAATAATGAACAATTTAGGGAAAGGAATGAAATGCCAAGCAGGATCCAAACCACCCCAGACACCGCCTGCAGGAGTTTTCAAGTTGAGCAATCATTTTAAGACGATTTAAAGTCACTTGCCGGGGAAGAAAACACCGGGATTCCTGCAAACCAGCAGGCCCTGTGGCTTTAGGAGGCTGCTGGCCTCATTGTGGGGAGCTGAGGAGGCTGGCTGGGGAAGGGACGTGCAGCCTGTCTTATTGCTCACGGTTTCTCATGATGGCATTAGTGGGACTTCAGTGGGGCCCGCCCTGCGCAAACTGCAGGACACAGCTTCTGGCCTGGCCATCCTGAAACACCCACCTCCTTCCTGGAACCAGACACGGGGAAAGCTCCAGGTCCTGCCCAGGATGCCCAAAATGTTCACCAACTCTTACTAGTAGAGACAGGCTTCCCCCAACAATAAGGCTCTGTGTGTATTCATTCATTTGTTCATTCATTCATTTACTCAGCGAATCTTCAGGGAGTGCCCACCGACCTGGGTGGTACAAAAATGAACAGGAGACTCGGTCACTGGCCTCTGGGAATTTACAGTCTGGTAGGAGGAAGGACAAAGCACAGACATAACTCAAATTCCAGGCACTGATAATGTGCAAGGAGGGTTTAGAAAAGGCAGAGACCATTCCTGATGGGCTCGACAGAGAAATCTGCACAGAGGAGGTGTCATCTGAGCCAGGCCTTGAAGAATAGATAGGAGCTGGGCATATGGAGGAGGGGAGAAAGGCATTCCAGGCAGAAGAAATGACATCGGAAAAATGTAGAAGACCATATGAGTTTGGATCATCAGCCTCTCTCATGACTCCTGAAGCAGAGAATCTGCCTAAATGAGGAATCATTTTATTTTTTTTTACCATCCATGTACATTCCTTTTTGGATACTAAGGCGATCGGGGCCGCCCTCTGTCCTCACTCCACCCACTTTCTGCTCACAAGTGAGAAGCAGGGCAGGGATGAGCAGGGAAGAAAAGGGTCCCACTGCGAAAGAACCCTACATTCTACAAGGAGCATATGGTGGGACTAGAGGGGAGGGTTTGCCTACTGGTTCCCAGGTCCTTTTCCTCCCTCCACACTGCATATTCCCAGTTTGCAAGACTGAGGTGGGGAAGCTTCTTAAAGACCAATTTCTTAAAAAAAAAAAAAAAAAAAAAAAAAAAGGATGCAGCCAAATGAAGCATAATGTTGCCATGATAACGCTGGGGGGTGGGCACTGTCCTTTTAAAACTGTGTTACTATCTTATTAACTATTTTGAGTAAAATACATTTCAGTTTGGTTTGGTTCGGTAAAGACTGACGAACAGAGGTGAGAGCTCAGTCCACTGACCCTGGCCGCTGGGCTGGTGATGGCAAACTTCCCGCCCAGCCCTTTCAGGGAAAGCTGTCCCTTTCATCGCCCATGACAGCTTCTCCTCGGTGTGGACTGACTCTAGAAAGAGTCCAGAGAGCAGCATGGCTCAGAACATCAGAAAGAAGTGAGGAAACAGGCTTAGAGTTTGCAGCAGAGAGCAAGGCGGACAGGCAGCATACGTGAGTGCACGCATGTTTGCGTGGGGCTATAGCACAGAACACGTTTTGGCGGGGCTGTTCACTACACTCTGAGTGTGGGCCAGGCTCAGTCAATATTCAGTTACTCTCAGCCTGGCACGAGTAGGCCTGGGGCTCAAACTCTGGTCTCCCCAAAGCAAAGCCAGGCCAATGCCCTGTAAACTCTGGAAGCCAAGTCAGATTGGTGCGGGGTGATCTAAAGACAAAGACTCTACCAAGACAACTCCAGAACCTCAATCTGTAAATGAGACGATGGCACCAGGAGTCCAAGTCTAGTCTCTACAGAAAGAATGAGCTCCATAAACACCATGGGAACCCACCAACGCGAGGGATCTTTACAATTTGGGAGGAAGTCGATGGGCTCCAAGAGCATGGGACTTAACCCGATCCTCTGCTCCAGAGGTCAGGAGAGAGTCTGATGGGCATGAAGGACTAAGTAGTTCACCTCAGAGGGTGGCTAATGAACTAACACTGCTGGGATCAAGATACAAACTGGGCCTTCTAAGAATAGGGGGCAGGACGTGCAAAGGCCCAGCGGCAAGAAGCAGCCTTGCATGAGAATGACATCAGTGTGGTCTGGTTAGCAGGAAGGCTACAGCGTAGGGTGGCAGCTGGAGAGAGGCACAGAGGTTGGCAAAGGTGTATGGGGCGCGGGGGCATTTTCAGACCCAGATGGCAGCTGTTCTCACACACTTTCCACAGGTCAGTGACCCTCTGGTGGCAAAGAAAGACCAGATCAGGGGGGTGACGAGGGTGGAGATGCAAAGACCTGGCAAAAGGTGAACAAAGAGGAAGACCTCAGTTGAAGGAGTAGAGACAGAGAGGAGAAGATGGAACTGGGAGAGTCAGGAGTTGGGGGACATTGTGTCTCACTGGGCCCCCGGAACGGATGGAGTTGCCAGTTTCCAGGTAGCGACCTTGGAGGGTTTGGGCCTGGGTAAGAGGGTTAAAGGTGCTGGGGGCATGTGTGTGGGGTGCCCATTCAGAAGGTGGCACCCCCTGGGCCTGGAACCGAGGGACAAGCTTCCTGAACTGGGCCATCAAGTCCTGGAACAAGTTTGCTCACCTCTCTCAGGACTCAATATCGAGCAGTCCTGGCGAGGTTCATTTCAGGTCTGCAAATACCTAGCAGGCAGCCACCATGAAAAAGACCCCGGGCCTCAGGCTTCACCTCTGAGCTCCGTGATGCGGGGGCTGTGTCTACATGTTCACCTTACACCTGGACGGGTCCAGGCAGGGCAATGAGCATGAGCATCTGAGTGCCAAATGGGTGTCTGAAAGCACAGGGCTGCAGAAAAGGAACAACAGGTTTGAACAGTTATTCTGATGGTTCTCCACTCTTGCCACACGGTAGACTCACCTGGAAAGCTTTAAAAAGGAATAAAGTGTGGTTCCCCTACACCCAAATGGGGATTAATTAATCTGATTAATTAGTCCAAGTGAGGCCCTGCAGTGGGCAGCTTTTAAAGCTCCCCAGGTAATTTTAATATACAAGAAGTGAGATCCCACCCCACCTCACCCATGGAGCCAACCTTTGGTTTTCAAATGAGATCCAAAGAGGCTGTCCTGAGGGAGACTTAGTAGCAACCCCAGAAATACAAAGAATGTGGGGAGCAGGGGGTGCACCCTGTTATCACTAAGGAGAAACTGGCAAGAAACCTGTCATTCGAGGGCAAGAGGAGAGCTATTATCAGCCCCCGTAACAAAGAGGTCCCTATTTTAGGGAGAGCTCCATTTCCGTGATTGGTGGGGCTTTTAAACTTTCACTAGGAAGGCCCTTTCCCGGAATGGAAGGCCACGGCCAGCCCACTTGCTTTTTAGCTCCAACAAGAATGAAGCAAGGGCCCCAGCTCACACACCCCATGGTCAGCACAGGTCTAGGTTCAGACCCAGCCAAACGCCAGGGCACAGGGAGGAGCGATGACTCCACTGGTGCTGAGCTGCACAGATCTTCCTGCAGCACGTCCTCAGGCAGGAACCTGACCTACCTGACCTCCTGGCTATGGTGCAACAGGTCCAGAGAGTGAGGACCGTAGCCAGACCACCTCTGAAGGGCAAGGAGGATGTGGAGAGACACCTGGAGTTGCCAGCCCTACACTGCCTTCCCAGAGGCCTCCAGGGGATGCAATTAGCTAAGTCCCTCAGACGTGCCCAGGGGTCGCAGACCTCTCCACTGGAGAGGTGCAGCCTCAGAGGCCCCTGGAGGAAACAGGAAGGGAACTAAACAGTTGTCCAGGGCTTGGGAGACATTGGCATGGCTCTGGGTGGTGAACGTATGGTCAGCAATCACGGGGGAGGGAGAGCTCATCTCATAAACTGTGAGCATTTACAGTCTGTGTGGGGGCTTGGTCACAACCTCTAACCAATGACATGTAAAATACTCCATTGTCAGGCCAGACCGCACTCACTCTGACCCTCCATCAAATGGAGCTTTGTATGATCTGTGTGGACCTGTCATTCATGTCCGTGCTGATTCACTAAACGTACAGGTCAGCCTCATGCCAGACACCGTGCTAGGCCCACGGGGCATAAAGGGGCACCGGCAGTGGGAGCTGGCTTGAAAAGTTCATATTCTAGCCCAGGAGGTAGACATGATCTAGGGAGTGGGTCCCTCGCAAGAGGAGTGGGGCTACAGCGTGTGCACAGGGAACAGGGGTTCAAAGCAAGTGAGGGATGCATAGGAGTTTTCCAGGAGGCCAAAGGCATTCCAGGCAGGTGGAAAAGCAAAAGCAAAGGCTTGGAGGTGGGAATGTATAATGTATAACAAGCACGTCACTTGTTAGTGGACAAAGTAAGAGAATAGTGAGCCCACAGTGTGTGTGTCAGGGACACTGGGGGAGAGGAGGAAAGTGTGTACATGGCTAGGGGATAAAGGATGGAGTGGGTGCTGTAGAGAAACCACCCCAAAAGCTAGCCTTTCAAGGACCAAAGTGCCATGCTCAGATCTCTACTGAGAGAATTCAGAGGCTGAGACAATCATTCATTCACCGAAAAGGAACCAAGGAAATACTACGGCCAAAACAAAGACAAACAACAAGGCCCTGCCCTCCAGAGGCCAGAATCTAGTGGAGGAGAGGCCAAAATGGGCCATTTAAAAACGGGGTAAATGCACTTTATTCATTCATTCAGCAAATATTTATTGAAAGCCTACACACCAGGCACTGTGCCAGGCACAGAGGATTTCGCAGTGATCAGACAAAAATCCCTGTCACCAGTGATGGAAAAGAGACAATCAACAAGGCACAAAGGAAACTGTATGGTGTGTAAGAGGATGAGAAGTGCTATGAAAAAAATAAGACAGAAAAGGAGGACAGGGCGTGCTGTGTGTCAGAGGAATGTTGTGATTTTAAACAGGGTAGTCATGGAGGCCTCCCTGAGTAGGTGACATGTCAGTAAAGACCTTAAAAAAGTTAAGGTGTGAGCCATGTAGATACAGAGGAAAAGAATGTTTCAGGAGAAGAAACAGCCAGTGCAAAGGCCCTGAGGCAAGAGTGTGCCTGGCAGTTTGGAGAAATAGCCAGGAGACCGTAACTGTAACACATACAGGGAATTAGGGCAGGGACAGAAGAGGGGGCACCTATCCCAGCCCCAGGCAGAAGGAGGACAGACAGAGCTCCACAGTGGATGTAAGCCTAGCCTCAATATTAGTGAGAAAATGGAGTCCAAGACACTAAGAAAATCAGGATACAATGCTCACAAGGAAAGAACCACCATTGTGCCACAAGGCATGGCAAACTTCGGTGGGGAAGTGTGGACTTGGAGGCCAGGCAGGTGTGGGCTGGGAGCCTGAAACAGGGTGGGGCGAGGAGGAAACCCACTGGAAGGGTGGTTAGGCAGACCCAGGGTCGTACACTAGCGTGTGAAAAAGTGGAAGCCATCTGGGATGCCCTGAGGTAGTCAGGGTCTAAGAGATGTCAGGGACCAAAGGGGAAACCCTGAGTGGGAGCAGGTCTGGGAGAACAGACAGATTCAGCCCTGGGAGGTTGAATTTGAGGGGTAGCCAGTGGGAGCTGTCTCCTCCTGGGCAGCTGGCCAACCAGCTGCAGCTTTGGGGGACAGAGAGTTCTCAAAACAAGATCAGAAATTCCTGGAGGGCAGGCACTGAACCACCTGCTCAATCTTTGATCACCTTCCCCAGCACCTAGGAAAGGGAAGGGGGGGGGTCTCTCTGCCACCTCCCTCAGTCCTCAGGGTGACCTCTATCGTAGAGCTGGGGGGACAGGCACATGAAGAGCTGACCTGTGAGAATGGCAGAGCTGGGAGGAAACTCATGTATGTCCCACCTCAAAGGCTCTGCACTTCCCACCCCACCACCTGCCTCCTGGAAGTGAGAAATCCAAGCTTGCTGGCTGACTCATGTCAAGGTAGAGAGCAGGAGAGACAGCCATTGGCCAGCCTGACCCAGGAGTCACCAGACTCCTATCAGGGGTGTCCGAGCAAGCCCTTGACGGCTTTCAGGCCCAAAGATATCTCAGGGACTCTGAGCACCAGCATAGCAATAGCCTGTTCCCAAATAAGGCACCTTCTTCTAGAACTGACGCCCAAGCAGCTGGGTCACTGGAAGAGGCGTAGACACAATCTCCAGACTGTGAGATCACAACTTTCAAACTCCTTTTGTTGGACTGAGATTTCATCAATCCTCAGATGCACATTTTTCTACATTTTGCCATCTCTAGAACCAGTGTTGGCCAGGCAGTCGGGGTGGCTCAGGAGTCACCGGCTGCACATGAGCACCTAAACCTGCAGCGTGGGAGGGACAGTGTACAAAAAACACACGAACAACAACTCAGAGCCAAGGGAGATTCGGGAGCAGATGGTGAGTGGGACATGGTTTGGGGACATTCCTAATTTCATTGATTTTTTTTTCCTTTTCATTTTTAACATATGCACAAAGCTTAGGCTCAAAATAACCTTAGACGTGATGAAATTCACAAGGTCACTCAGCATGCTGGTGCTTGACGGGACCATTTCCTCCCAGAGAAGAAAAGCAATTAGGGGAATAAACGTAACTAGTGAGTGGCAGCAGTCAGACCAGAAGACTTAGCTGAAACTCACAGTCTGGCATTCTTTCCACTGCATCAGGAGGTTCAGGGGGTCGGTCCGCCTCCATGTCTGATTCTGCTCTTCCCTCCGAGTAGACCAGCTTTCTGGGGCCTTCCAGGCAAAGTGCCTTTTAATGAGGCCCATTGGCGTCTCCAATGGACGCACTGTAAACCCAGTTCCACGCTGGCTGGAGTGTTTTTCAATTTCCTCAGGTCTGAGCTCTGCAAAGACGTAACTGAGGGTGTTAATCTCAGCCCTCGCTTTTTTGCTGGACTAGGTAATGAAAACAAGCACTACACAGGATAGTGTTACTGCCGAAAGGGGCCTGGAGATGAGGGCCAGCCCCCTGATTTTGCAAGCAAAGAAGGAGGCCCTGGCCGGGTCACTCAGGGCAGCGTCCAAGATGGGGCTGCAGGCCCCATGCTTCATTTTGAAATTCTCTTTCTTCTGTTCCATAGCACTTCTGATAAACATCACATGGGATATTTTTAAACTCTAGGGACTATTTCTTTCTGTTCTCTCAGTGCCTGGAAATTCCAGGAAGGTTCTGATTTTGGTCAAGACTCTACACTCAGTTTAGGTGAACTTCATCCAGGCAGCCCTGTGCATGGGGCAGGGATGGAACATTCGAGAGGCCTTCAGAAGTGGGTAAAAGGATTCCCTGGTAGTATATACCAAAGGGACGGCCATGGCAAGTACCCTGGGTTCTTCCTCCTCCCAAGAACTGAATCCAAGGAAAAGATCCAGGTGCAGCCTTAGGTTTAGACGAAGAACATTAGCATAAAAACAAGAATCTGAGGCAAAGATGGGGTGGTGGGGAGAGGATGAAGGGCATCCCCTTCGCTGTGCAGGGGGGACAAGAAGAAATTCATGGGCCAAGTACAGATGTCAGGCTAGGGAGTCACCTCCACCTCCACGTCCCTCCAGCTGGTTCCCTTGGTCCAGGGCTGACTGCCAGAAGCGTCATGTTCATGGCCCATCCTTTAATACCCTCCCATTTCACTGGTAAACCACAAGAAGGTTCTGGAGGGGGAAAGGGTGGATTGAATCAGAAGCTCCTGCTCCCAGACGGCAGAGGCCAGGGTAACCTATAATACCCTTAGATGAACTTGAACTTTCTCTTCCTGATTCCCAGGAAGATTAACTCCACCCCAAGCCTTTCGTGTCATTAATAAAATCATTGATGGTGGCACATTTTCGCAGGAGACTTTCAACCATTCCCCAGGGCTGGGGTACAAGTACCTGGTAATTGCCTCTGTGGCCCCCTGAGCCCACAGTAGTTTTTAAAGCCAAGTATGCCCAGTGGCAGCTGAGTGCATCCAGGGAAATCAGGCAATAGAGCCTGGTCCCTTCTCCTCTGCATCTGTTCCCCGCTCTAAACATCCCGCTCGCCAGCTGTACCATGCTCCCCAGGGCCACAAACTGGGGATACGGAAGCTATTACTGTCACCCTTCACCATAGGAGCCGTGTCCTCTAACAAGTGGCACCAAGCTTTGGAGTCGCACGACCACTTGAGAAGGACTCGGGGTCATTTCTTTCCTCTTGTTCCCATGAACAGCTCACCAAGTTCTGATGGCACCACCTCCCACAAGGACCCTAAATGTGCCTGCTTCTCTCTGCCACCCCGTCTACACCCAAGCCTCCATTATCTCTGACCTGGAAACTCCCAGGTCCTCCCCCTGCTTCCTACAGAGCAGCCAGGGTGATGTTATGAAAACATAAATAGGATCATATTATGCCTTAGCTCAACACACATACCCTCAGCTTCCCTCTACACTTGGAATAAAACCCACACCCCTTCCCTGGCCTCCCATAGGTAGTCCCTGCCCGCCTCTCTGCTCCCATCTCCCCAGGCCCTTCTTCAGGACGAACATGGGACACATGGCAGCTGCACAGCCCCATGCCCCCAGGTAAAAATGAGCCCACGGCTCCTCACATAAACTCCCATCCTGGCTCCCCACTGCCTACACACAAGCCCCCTCAGCTGGTGCCTGCGGCCACCACAGTGTGATGGCCTAGAGGCCACGGCCCCTGATGTGTCTGGATGTCCCCTGTGTGCGCTTGCCTCCTATGGCGCCCACCGCACCCTCTCACCAGGGACCTTCTACCGGATAGTTGTAGGAGCTGAACCCCAAGCCCTCCTCCTTCCCAGAATCCCTCCTTACACCTCTAGGCCCCTGAGCCAGGCAAGCCAGAGTGGAACAGGCAACAGCACCCCTGGCGGGCCAAACTGAGTGTCTAAGCCCCTTCGTGTACCCAGCGCTTTCCAGACCCCCTTGCTTTTCATTGCCCTCACAAACCCAAAGATGTGACATGCACTCATCTCCCATCCTGACTGCCCATTAGCCCTTTACCTCTAGGTCACCCACATCACTAGATCCAATTAAATTCCTTAAATGTTATATTGTTCTCTAATTCTCTCAAATATGTCTCCCTTGTCCCCACCCCATTTGTCACTCATCCATTCACATCCTGACTCTACTGTGGTGTCAGGTGGACTTGGGGTGACTCTCGGCCCTGCTACTTGCCGGCTGGACAACTTTGCCAAGTTACTTAGACTTCCCTGAGCTTCAAGTTTCTCATCAGTAAAACGGACGTAACACCTAATTTAAAGGCTCTGTAAAGATTAGATCAGATATGGTGACAAAGAGCCGGGCGCAATAAGGGACAACAGTAATTGACATGAGTGAATATTTACCGAGCATCCACTCTGTGGAAGATTGTGTGACAGTGAAAAAAGGATAGAAGCCGCTCATGGAGCTTGGGGTCCACCGGAAGTACAGGAAAGACCGGCACAGCAACGACACTAAGAATAATAACTGCAAACATATAGCATGCGCCAGGTACTGTGAAATGTTCATGGATAGTACTAACTCCTTTAATCTTCACAACACCCCTGGGAAGCATCGTTCCCATTTGACAGATGAGGAAACTGAGGCACAGAAAAGTTAAGTCATATGTCCAAGTGTCAAATCAGTGGCAGAGTCAGGGTTCAAACTGAGGCGGTCAGGTCCCTAGGTCTGGAAGCTGGAAGCTCACCCACTTGTCTAGTGCCGTGGCTAACAGGACGAGGGCCAGCACTGAAAAAGCAGGTTACTTTTAACTCCTCACAGCATCTACTACTATGCAGAGCACAAAGCAGGTAGCTGCTCAGTAAATCAACTGTGATCTGTGCAAAGGAGGCCTCTGCAGGATTTCCACCACCTGGTCACCACCGCTCCTCCTCACCGTCACTGTCACTGTCGGCATCACTGGAAAAGAAAGCACAGCTGAGTGTGGTCTGAGGGCGGCCCAGGCCCATCTTAGGCCCTGGGTGTGGCCAAGGATCCCTTGGAAGTCTGGGCAGACCACCCAGCAGGCTTCCCACCCACATGTTCCCTCTGAGTTCAGGAAGTGGAATCAGAGAGAAGCTGGAGGGAGGAGAACACAGGCAGTACATGTCTGTCCGACCAACTGTCATGGCAACAGCCCAGCAACGGGAGTGAGGAAGGGGCATCCCTCAGTCACTGGCGCTCTGAGTCCTCCACCACATTTCCACCCTGAACTCCCCACCTCAGGAAGGAAAAAGCAAGGATTGTTCCTGGCACATCCAATTATGGAAGAAAAGTGTCTAGGAGTCAGAGAACATGAGTCAGCAGAGTGGGGCTGCTGATTTTTAAGAAAAATGGATGTGATTATGAGATTCAGTAGAACTGAGGGACCTCGGCTGACACAGACCCACCTTTCCTGGGTACCAAGCAGTGTGGGAGGCTTAGGAGCAGGGGAAAAGCCAGACATTACGAATAAGACTTACGTACTTGCTGGTTCAAATGACAAAGTCACTATACTCAGGATCCCTACAGAAAAGCTTTAAAAGATACAGATGTACTTTCACCAGAGAGGACCATAATCTTAAGTATATTCAAAGCCTTGGAACAACACTGTGAATGATCCTTTGCTTTTTGCATGGTGTTGTGCCATTCACAAAGCTTACGGAAGTCTTAAAATGTGTCATCAACCACAAGAATCAAAACAGTGTGAATTGGCATAAGAATAGAGAGAGAATTTAATAAAATAGAAAGTCTAAAATGAGACCTATTTATTTCATAAAATGGGGGGGAAATTGGGAAGAAAAGGACAAGCTGAGTAATAAGTTGTGCTAAGGCAACTGGTTTACCATTCAAGAAGTATAGTAGTTATGCTCTACTTTTTCATACCTTCTACCAAGATATTTCAGACAGATTAAAAGTTTACATGTAAAAAGTGAAACTGCAAAAGTTACTGGAAGGAAATGTAAGTAAATATTTATATAATCTTGGGGTCAAGAAGGCCTTTCTACAGGATGACACCAAAAGCAAAAACTGCAAAACATATCTGAATATATGACACTTTTAAACTTTACATGTCAAAAAGCACCACAAATTTTAAAATTTCAATAATAGTAAAATCAGTAACATCGTGAAATATCTGTAAGACAAAAAGTGGACAAAAAGTTATTATCTTTAATATATAAAGAGTTCATTAAGAAAAAAATGAACTCTTACTAGAAAAATGTATGAATACCCCAATAGGTAATACACAAAATATAAATTTTCAAAAATGTTCAACCTTCCTTGTTAGTTTTCAAAAACATACAAATTAAAACAACCAAACACCACTTTTTGTTTTTGAAGTTTGCCAATATTTTTTAGAGTAACTAATGCCCAGTACATGATGAAACAGCCACAAGCATTTTGGGGGAGAACAATGATACAACATGCATCAAAAATCTTAAAACATGTGCTTATTCTTTAACCTAGCAATCCCACATCTAGGAACTTATCTTTAGGGAACACTGAGAATGGCACAAAGGTTACCTTAGAAGGATACTCAACGCAGCAAAGGTGAGAGAACCAAAAAATCCTAAAACAGCCCAAATGTACAAACTTAAATGCCTAATGAATTGAGGCACGGTACACCCACAGATGCAATACTACGCAGCCACACAAACTACAGGGTAGAAGACTATTCAATAACACGGAAGGATGACAAAAACATAGTAAGTGAAAAGTAGGGTGACTGCATGTTATAGAAACATACACAGGTAGAAAAAGGTCTACACAGCCATTGATTCCCGGTGTTAACACGGTTACTCCGGCTGGTAGGATGAACTGTTACTTGCATTTTCCTCTTTCTTCCCTAGTCTATTATCATCTATTTTTTTTCTACAACAGGCATTACCTTTGTAACATGAGAAATAAAATAAAAAAGTTTAATCAGAAACAGAAGCACACAACTGGGGGGCTGGGGTTCTGCCTTGACAACCTGCCCACTCCTGGGTGCATGACATTCCCTGACACTCACTTGCTTTCTCCAGGTCAAACTTGACAGCAGCCCCATCTGGTCAGGAGCATCACTGGGAAATTAAAGCCATTGCCCCAACCCCAAAGCCTGTCATCCAAGTCACTATTTGCTAGTTATGAACCAAACTTGAGAGGACGTCAGAGTATGGTGGTGGTGGTGGGGGAGTGTTGCTGCTAAAAAAAAAAAGCAAATGTAATTTTGAGACTAACTCCATAGAACCCTAAATACATACAGACTGAGAAAGATAATACTGCCTTGCCACTGACCAGGTCCTATTCCAGCTTTCCCACATCCAGAAAAGGTCACTGACATATTGGAGAGTGTCAGGGGAGGTGACTGAGACATTGAGAGGTCTGGAAATGGTCACAGGAGGACTGTTTTGAAGTAGGTGCAATCGCCTGGGGAAGAAAAGACTGGGGTGGTGGAGGGGGAGGCATTTTGTGGAAGTGGAAGGGCAGCTGTTCTGTAGTGTTCTGGAGAAAATGTGTTACTGACCAGAGGTGCCAAGCCTAGGCTGGGCGTTGGTGTGGCTGACCATAGTCCTCCCGGGTACAGAAGGGGCGGAGAGACAGCAGAGCCTCTGCAGAGCGCGTGAGAGCAAGCACAAATTATCCCAGAATAATAATAATCCCAGGTATGCACAGAAATGCTGAGAGGTCCCAAAGAAAAAAGTAGCGCCTGAACGGAGAGGACAAAAATCACAGAGGACGCACGCTTTGAACAGGCACGGATGAACAGAGAAGACGGGGGAGGAAATCAAATATAGGATGAGGCACAGTCGCCAGATATTATACTGTGGAAGGAAACATTAATTACCCCAGGCACAGGGAGGAGAGGGAGTAGGTAGGGAGATGCTAGCTCAACTGGGGGGAAAAGTGAAAGCCACAGGAAACTAGAACCTGAATGTCAATGGCCTCTAGGAAAAGAAGGGGAAAAGTGCCCTTTGGGAGGAGACAGGAGTTTTATCACAAGTGGGGTCATTAACAAGCTGGCTGTGGGAATCCGGTTCACTGTACGGCCAGCTCATCCCTCATGAGAGTTTTAATTATCACATCCAGCTATGTCCCCGACGTGTCCATCTGAACCACCTGCACCCTAATATTTCCTCACCCTACATGGCGCTGTATTGAAACAGGGCCAACTTCTGTCCTGGTCCCACCCGCCATGGGAGGATGTATAGCCTGGGGGTTTAATCCTCAAGGTCCCACATCGGCTCCTCTCTTGAGCCTCACAACAGGTCTACAGGGAGAGACAAGAGGTGCTTGGAAACTGCGAGTTTAAGAGAAACAACATAGAGCAAAACCAAGTTTACCACAGGCTACTTGATATAAACAAGCGTTAAGTTTCTGCGGCACATTCCTGGTCACAGAAACATCACAAACTTCTCCTAAAGACTCAAAACACTTCCAGTAGTAAACACTGAAGTAAATGTTAAGAAAGGGGAATAAAAACTAGTAAGATGATTATTTTCCAACCCTTTTATTCCAAGTCAGGGTTGCGGGCGCCTAGATCCCATCCTGGCAGGCAGCTCAGGGGACAAGGCGGGATCCCTCCCTGCACAGGGGACTCATCCATCTCAGTGCTACTCACACACACACCCTCATACTCATTCTCACTGGGGCAATGCAGACACACCAATCCACCTTACAGACACAGCTTTGGGACGTGGGAGGAAACCGGAGTCCCTGGAGAAAACCAGGCCAACTTGGGGAGACCATGCACCCCCTGCACAGACAGTGGCCCTGGCCAGGAATCAGCATTATAATGATACTGAACAAAATGACCTTATCTGAGGACCTGCTGCACTTGATCAAACCAAACCTTTGATCAATCATCACCAAAGACTGCTTGACTCATGGAAAAACCTGGGTATTTTTAAGCAAAAAGAAAAGGAAAAGTAAAGCTTACACAGAGCGAACTGGCCACTTGAGCAGCGATCAGCTGGTATGAAACAACACGGGGATGATGTAGGCCATGGGTGTCCAAACTGTGGCCCGTGGGCCAACTGTGGCCCGTGGGCCAACTGCAGCCCGCGATCCATTTTTTATTGGCCCACAGAAAATTCTAAAAATACATTTAGTTTACTTAAATAAACCAGGTGAGGCAATACATACTTCACCTCGAGTGAGTGGCCCAGCTGTTTGTGTATTTTACCGCATATAGCCCTTGGTAAAAAACGTTGAAAAAAGTTTGGACACCCCTGATGTAAGCGCAGTGAACTGCAGCACAAGAGGAAGTCGCTGTGACAGACGGAGCAGCACAGGGCAGGACGTGGGACGTCTTGATGGGGCCCCACCAACACTGCATGGACCAGCCAACAGCCCCACCAGCAGCCTCTTGGGGGCTTGTGCGTGAACAGAATCTAAATCCTAAGCGGCACTGACGTCATCACCAAAGGTAGCCAGGTGTGGGCCAGGTGGTGCCCCGCGTAGGGACTTGGGGAAAACCCAATCAGAAAGAGTCCGGTGGGCGTTCGGCCTGTGGTGGGGTGGCAAATGTTCCAGCTTCTCCCCAACTGGGGGAATATTTGAAGAAAACATAACACCCCACGCCAATCCTTAGCACAGGTAGGCAAGAAATCGGGCATGTCAAATCCTGGGGACTCCCCCTAACAGTAACTTACACAGCTCTCCCCATGCACAAGGCCTTCCTGTAAACACTTCCAATAACTAACTTACTAATTAAAATGGGCAAAGGATCGGAACGGATATTTCTCCAGAGAAGATGCACAAAGAGCCGATAAGCACATGAGAAAAGGCTTAATATCACTAACCATCAGGAAAATGCAAATCAAAACCACAAGGAGATACCACTGCGTACCTACTAGGATGGCTAGAATCAGAAAAGGCAGATACTAACAAGTGCTGGCAAGGATATGGGGAAAGTGGAACCCTCATGCATTCCTAGTGGGAATGTGAAATGGTGTGGCCACTCTGGGAAACAGTCTGGCAGTTCCGCGAAAAAGTGAAACACAGAGTTACCACATGACCCAGCAATTCCATTCCTGGGTATATACCCAAGAGAAATGAAAATACATGCCCTCACAAAAACCTACGCACAAATGTTACCAGCAGCATTATTCATAATTGTCAAAAAAGTGAAAACAACCCAAATGTCCTTCAACTGATGGCTGGATAAATAAAATACAGTATAGCCATACAATGGAATATTAGTCACCTATAAAGAGGAATGAAGTTCTAGTACATGCTTCTCCATGGGTGAATCTGGAAATCAGTGTGATAAATGAAACAGCCAGTCACAAAAGACCACACAGTATATGATTCCATCTATGTGAAGTGCTCGGATAGCAAATCTAGAGAAAGTAGATTAGTGGTTGCCTAGGGCTGGGAAAGGGGTGGCTGGCTGGATGGGTGAAAACGGGAAGAGACAGCTAATGAGTACAGCATTTCTTTTTGGGAGGGATGAAGATTGATTGTGGTGATGGCTGCACAACTCTGAATATATTAAAATACACAGAATTTGTATATTTTAAACGGGTGCATTATATGGCATGTAAATTCTACCTCAATAAAGCTGTTTTCAAACAAAGAATTAACCTAATCCTCACATCCACTTAAGGTAGGCACTGACATTAACCCCCCTTTACAGGTGAGGAAACTGAGGTACAAAGGGTAACCTGCCCCAGGTCACTTGAACAATGGCAGAGCCAGGACTTGAAGATGGCAGCACAGGCCCACAGTCCACACTCTCTAGCACCACTGGAAACTGCTTGCCACCCAAGATATGGCACCTGTACCTCTTCACCTGCAACACAGAGGGGGCAAATAGGGGCAGATTCCACCCCTCTCGGTCCTTTCCAAACGGGGTCTTGGACAAGGTGGCTCCCTTTCCCCTACTGTGTGAATTCTCTGTCCCCCACCCCAAAGGTTTGGGGGTCAAGGTGGGAGGGCACAAGCCTTGCACAGGCAAGGCTTCTCCTGCTGGACACCGATCAAGGGCCAGTGGCTCTGTCTGAGACTCTGTCCTCATGCTTCAGAAATGCACAGGCCTGACTCTTGGCATCACCAGCCATTCTGCAACTGTTCCACCCCAATGCTCAACCTTTCCTCGGGAAGCAGTGCGTCCTTTGCCATTTTCCCTTCAGTCAGCACACGGACCCTGCTGCCAGGCAGCCCCTTTCCCCGGCTCCTGATGACAATCTGCTTTATGTCCTCCCTGCCTCCCTGCCCCGTCTCTCGGCTTTCTCTCTATTCATGCGCTATTTCCTTAGACGCTGCATTTTTTCCTATAACATCATGTCTGATCCAGACTTTCCTAAAAGCACCCTTTCACGCCTCGAGGCTTCCCCGGGTGTTGCTCCCGGCTGGGCTGGACCCTCACCGAGGCCCCTCCTCCACCAAGCAGGGGCCAACCCATCCCCTCTCCCACACCCCATTCAGAGAATCACAATACACATTTTCATATCAAAAGCCATCTCTTGTACCTCAGCCACAAATCCTTCTTGAAAGTAGACAAGATATCCTCAATCAAGGATAAATAAAATAGGATGTACTCAATGCTTACAAATATTTATATCCCACACTTGTATTTTCATATATCGTAATACTCTCCTATCTTCTACTTCTTGTCTACTTCAAAATAATACATTCCTTATCACCTCTTCTGGGGAGGACAAGGGGTGTTTTTCCATGAGTTCTGTGAAAGGGCAGTCCCCAAGCAATACAAACAAGACTCTGTACTGAGAGGCATTTGGAAGTTGACCTTCTGGGACCTTCTAAAGTGACAATGAGAACGTGATGGATGGCGTGTTTTCTGGCCCCAGTTTTCAAGCTGTGGCAAGCACCATCTTCCTCAGCCCCACAGAAAGGCCTGGGATTTCAGCTTTGGAAATAAAACAGGGGGAAGTCAGAGAGATGTGGAAGAGAAAGGGGGGAGGGGAGGAGGGGCCTCAGGAAGCCCCCACCATCACAGTGGTCCCTTCAACGGTTCACAGAATCAATCGGCTAGTAGAGATTCTAGAAACCATCCAGCTTGACCTTATGGAACAAAAGATGGGGCAGCGAAGGCCCAGTAAAGTGAGGACTTGCGATGGCAGAAGGCCACCCAGTTAGTTGGTGGGTGGGTGGGTCAAAATTGGGGGCTGCTTCCTGACCCCATGGGGGCTCTGTCCACCACACCATGCTGCCTACCCTCACGAAGCAGCACCTGCTCACCGTTTTGGGATCTGGGTTCTGCTGAGCCCCCTGCCTGTGCGGACAAGGGTCTAACCAGCTCACAGCCTCTTCTCCAAGAACAACAGAGCCCTCGCCAGCACCAAGAGGAGATGTGCTCGGTTAACCAAATAAGATGATGAGACCCACAGGCGGCTTTCCCGGCCTCTGAGAAGCTTCCACCATCTGCCCCCTGGAGAAACAAATGCAGAGAGGTTGAAGAAAGGGCCACCCAGCATGTCTCTTGGGCCTCCACCCCATCCGCTCATGTTTGTTTTGTTTATGAGAGGAAAAATTCTCCGACTGTTCACAAAAAGCGAGACATGAGGTCCCTTCCTCCGAGGCTTAGCAGACGGCGAGGATCTCACTCCTATTTGCTTCGCAGGCTCTCCTCCATTGCACATGGGGCAGCCAAGAGCAGCGAGCTGCATCTGAGGCTGCCCCAGAGCCTCCAGGGACCTCACCGCAGTTGGGTTGTCTCTGGGGGCTGTGGCCTCAGAAAACGTCAGTGCCGTGTGTCACCGCCCCTGGGGGAAAGATGAGTCAGTACACAGACCTCACTCCTGCCTGCCTTCTTTCCTTCTGAAGCCGCCTGATTGTGTCTGCAAAGCTGGTTTTTAAATTAATTCTGGCACACACGAATGGGAGCATTTATAGCATTTATCAAATCCTCCTCCAATCTCAGCCGGGATCTGTCCAGCTCCAGGAACTTCTGTGGACAAGGTCACCATTTCAGTAGAGACATGGCTGTCTTTCCTTGACTTAAGCTCTGAGAAGGAAACCGTTTAACTGGTCAGCAGGATGCCTGCGTACCAAGCCCAACCCCGGGGAGATGTGCTAAGATGACGCCAACAGAGTAGATATTTGCAGAACTCTGTAGAACTACCTTAGTCTCCTACACTCCCATCCAAAACTCAAAAGGTTTTCTCAAAAGCCTCGAACTTCCTGAATCAGTCTCAACACACCTTCTGATCCACCCAGAATGAATGAGCTCAAATGTGTTAGTTCATTCTTCCACTTTCACCGGACCCTTCCATGTGCCACAGTTCCGACCCTTAAGATGCCTGGGCTAGAGGAGGGGAGAGGAATTGAGGCAGACCCAAGGAACAGGAGAACTGGGGGGGCACAGTTTCTGACACAACCCCAGGCTGGGCGTTGCACCCCCACCACTTCTCTCCCCAAGAAAATGCCTTGAGCATCTCACACAATCTGCCACAGTGCCAGGTTCTAGAAATACAAAGACTACCCTCAGGTGGTTCACAGTCTGAAAAGGAAGATGGACACAGACACAAATGTGATAAATGCTACCAGTCAGGTAAGACCAGAGGAGGAAGTGTTTCCCAACAGTTCATTTAGGTAACACCTTTTTCCTGCTTTAATTTTTTTTTTTTTACTCAAATAATACATTTTTTTGTAATGAATCAAACACTACAGAAACATATGCATGTTGAATACTAAAAGTAACTGTATCCCACCTTAAATATCTTATTATAGCCATCCAGACCTTTTTCTAAGTAAGCATGTATACATTTTTCAGAAAAAGAAATAAAAAACATATTATATGCTCCTACTATTTTAAATCCTGCGTTTCCCCCCTTACTTCTTTTAAGTCAACAAAAAATACATAATGTCTTAATAACTGAATCATACGCATTTCACTTTATAGCTATATTAGTGTTCATTTCACTAATCTATTGCTGGACACACTTTTTGCTCCTCACTGTGTGTTATGTGGATTTTGATCCTGCAATTAACTTTTCAGTTTTCTTGTCATCTTTCCCTACATTTCATCTCCACTTCCATCTTATCCTGTTGCCTTTTCATTCCAGAATGATCTCTCCTGAGGAATGTTGGCTTCGGTTGCACAGAAAATGTGTCTTCTTACAATTTGAGGGTGTCAATTTCCTGACATTTGGACTTGGAACTTGCAGTATAATCATTTTCAGAAGTGGGCTCTTTCAGATTCAGTTGGTTCTCATTATTCATGGTAGTTATAGTCTATAAAGCTGCTGGGAACACTCAATCAGCAAATACTGAACGACTGCTCCTAAGGGAAATACAGAGTTAGGTTCCTGCAAGCCTCTGGTCACATTTTCACAACTCGATCAATACAATAACCTTGTTTTATGTGTGTTCCTGTCTAAAGACACCTTATTTGATCTACGTTGCTGATTCATTCGCATTGAACTCATGGCCAACAGCATTACAGCTCATGCCTGAAGGAAGCTGGTCTAACACCCATACTTTCTCCCTCAGGGACATCTTAACTGTCTTGTGCTTAGAGACACAAGACAGCATTTCAGCACTTTACTTGGGGGCCATTTTAAACAGCAAAATTGCTAAGAGAAAGAACAAAAATTCAAAAAATGTGGCACCAAGTAGACCACAGAAAAGACACTTGTTTACAGTATGAGCTGAAACAAGGAGGCAGAGTGTCATCTTGTTTTCCCTCAGCTGAGGATGCACATATTAGGTGACACAAATTCTTCACCACTCAGCTCACGCCATAATCACTGTGAAAGGGCCACGAGCATTGTTTTGGGACTTACAAATAAATGTTAGTGAATGGGTAAATTCATACATACGGACCCCACAAACAACAAGCGTCTTTAATACTATTCTTTTTTCCTTGGTTCTGCTCTATTTTCTCTATGGGTCCTGTTTGTTTTTCCTATAATTATCTTCAAAAGGACAGGATCTGTACAAGTTTAATATCTGTTAATGTCCCATCTCAGCCTGCTTTTGCAGGGATAGAGTTATCTGTTCAGCTCCACAGTGGGGGAACAGGTTGATGACCACTTCCAAGGTTCTGCCTGGCATACACCTGCTCACCCAAGGGGGGAACCTTCCTTTATTCCCACTGCCTGTATTCTGGGACTCTGAGTAGATGGGAAATGTGATAAACTACATGCCCGACACATACAGACACTCCCTCCTCTCTGGGGTGATGGCACCTCACAGAATACACTGCTTCTCTCAGAATGTACTGTTCCTCCTCTACACTCTCCCAACATTGCATCCACTTCTCCCCCGCCATGCACAGACACCCTTCTTTTAGCCTCGTCCTTCTCTGGGATTTGGGGAGTTTGCATAAAGTAATGGATTGAATAGCCCCCAAAAGATATGTCCATGTCCTACTTCGCAGTGCATGTGACTGTGACTTCATTTAAAAACAGGGTCTTTGCAGATGTAATTAAGGATCTTGATGTGAGATCATCCTGGATTTAGGGTGGGCTCTAAATCCAATGCCGGGTGTCCTTTAAAGAAATAGAAAAGGAGAAGACAGAGAAGAAAGGCCATGCGAAGACAGAGGCAGAGACGGGAATGATGTATCTGCAAGTCAAGGAATACCAAGGGTTGCCAGCAGCCACCAAAAGCTAGGAGAGAGGCATCGACTGAATTCTCCCTTAGAGCTTCCAGAAGGAACCAACTCTGCCAACATCTTGATTTTGGACTTCTGGCCTCCTGAACTGTGGGAAAACAAATTTATGTTGTTCAAAGCCACCTAGTTTGTGGTACTCTTTTACACAAGTCCTAGGAAACTAATACACCTAGATACAGAAAGATGGAGGAGGTGGGAAGAAGGGAAAGGAATTCTGCTCTTCCCACCTCAGGAGCAGCTGAAGGGATTCTCACTGATATAGATGCTGACGTTCTAAGTCGGGGCATCCCATGGGGTGTATCATTCTGCCTTCATTCAAGCATTTGCAGGAAATAAAACCAGCTCAGAGAATACAAAGGACAGAAGGGAAAAAGGACAATGACAGACTGGAAGAAAATAATGGCACCACACATAACAAAGGACTGTATCTAGAATATATAAATAACTCCAACAAATAAAGAAAAGACAACCCAACAGAACACACACACACACACACACACACACACACACACACACACACAGAATATGCATGTTATAGAAAAGGAAACCTGAATAGCCAATAAACATATGAAAAGAAGCTCAACCTCACTAATAATAAGACATATGCAAATTAAAACAACAATGCAAATGCAAATTTAAACAATACACCCACTGGATTGGCAAAAATACACAAGTGTGGTAATATCAAGTGTTAGCTAAAACAGGGAGAAATGAAAACTTCCGTGCAGAGCTGGTGGGAATTGGAGCAATCATCTCGGACAGTGATCTGACAGGACCTAGGTGTCTATCCCAGAGAAATTTCACACATGGTCCCAGGAAGGACAGACAAAGCTGGTGATTGCAGCAATGTTTATAATAAGAGAAAACTGGGGGACAGTCTGAATGGCCATCAATAGGAAATGGATAAATGAATTGTAGCTTGTTTATACAATGTCATATCATATGACCCTGAAAATGAATGAAGTAAAGCCCGATGAAGCAACACGGATCCATCTCAAAAACATAGCAAGTTACAAAATGATACATCTGGTGTGACAGCATTTAGATAAACTCATTAACAACACATTGTATTGTGCACAGACACGCATATGTAGTAAAAGTTGAAAAATATGGAAAGATAAATTGACTATACTGTTTGTCACTGGAAAGAAAGGAGTTTAATGGAACTAAAAAGAATGAAAGATGTTTCAAAGGTATCAAACAATATTCTCTTATTTAAAAAAAAAAAGGTTGAAAAAAGACATGGAAGAAAAAACATGTAAGCAAATAATGATCCTATGAAGAAGAGTATCATAACTTCTTGGAGAGTGGGCAGATAAAGTGTTCTGGGAATGGAGGGGACAGAGACTTCCACCTTGGGAAGGCTTCCTAAAGGAGTGGCACTGAAATCTTGAAAGATAAATAGGTGGGGTTGGGAGATGGGTCTGAGAATGACTTCCATACCACCTATGCCTGCTCTCTTGGGTATTCTAGGCCAGTCTCATTTGCTATGTTTACTGAATAATGTCTTAAGTTCTCAAATTTTAATATAGAAGTAAAGGAGTTTAACACTCTATATTTATCTTTTAAAGCAAAATAACCATAGTGGTGGCTGTGTGGCTGTGGATTGTCTGTCTGATCAATACCCAGGAGCTGGAGAGCTGGAAACCCTTTTCAGACTCCCTTGCAGCTAGCCGCTGCGTGTGACTTGGGCTTTGTTTGCCAATTAGGCCTTCATGTGAATCAGCAAGGAGAGAGGCAGGGCAGAGGCATGGTGGGGCATCCTTTATGGAATGGGCTGTGTGGGAGATTTAGTTCCAGAGTTGGCAGCAATGTCTCCACTGGCAGTTTCTGCAACTTCCTGACTGTGGCAGAGGCAGCAGTTCCCTTGGGGGCTTATTCTGGGGGGTGTTTAGGGGCCTTTGTTCCTGTAAGTCCACCTAGAGTCTTTTTCTTTTCTTCAGCAATTCTGAGAGTTATTTAAACTCTTAAAGAATCCCTGTCTGCTTCAGTTAGTGGAATTTGCAGGTGAGAACCCTGACCAATGGAAGTTCACTGAATCTTTGTTTTTATCAAGCCTATGATCTTTGATTATATCTTTTTCCTTGTAAGTCTACAGCCCCTCAGCTAATATTTTTTACCATTATGATAAAAACAAAACAAAAAAAAAAAAAAACAAGTTTGACAAATAAATGAACCAGAGAATGAATGAGTTTCAAGCATTTATGACATACAGCAGAACAAAAACTTAGGAAATACCCCAAAAAGATTACATTAGGCCAGGGTTTGACAAACTTTTTTTAATGTAAAGGACCAGATAGTAAACACTGTTGGCTTTGCAAGCCATACAGTTTCTATCTCAACGACTCAACTCTGCCACTGTAGTGTGAAAGCAGCCATGGATGGTATGTAAACAAGTGAGTGTGGCTGTATTCCAATAAAACTTTATTTACAAACACAAGTGACTGGCTGGATTTTGCCCATGGACCACAGTTTGTCAACCACACCCACCATAATCTAAATATACAATAAACCAAACACCAAAGTGACCCCACAAGCTATGGAGAATTTGAGAGAAGTCAGCCATCCCCTGGGCACCTATGTCCCATTCCTAGATGAACGAGCCATAAATCTAATCCAAAGACTCCATGTTTACTCAGGTCACCTCCCCACTCCTGACTTTCTCTTACTCTTGAAATGTATAGTCTGGAAACAATCATAACTAAGGAGATAGTACCCACATGTTCTTTACTTCTTTTTTTTTTTTTTGCAACACCATAAATCACCTTTATTTGAGCATTTAGGATTCATTTCTCTCAACTGGCTGAGATATATAGAATTTCTATTTCAGTGTTTATAATTAAAATACAATCAAAATGCATATGGAAACTTAAACTGATACAGACATTAGTGTTTAGACTATAAAATATCTTCATATATTTGAACATATGGTAATAATAACTAAACAGAATTGGCACTTACAGAATAACTTCTGCCCCAGAATTACAAAATTTGGAGAATGTCACAAATACAAAATGTATTAGTCTTACCTAACCTCCCAAATGTAAATAAGTGTCATGGTGGCGTCACATGGGTCTCAGTCCAAATTCTATCCTTTTTCTATTATCAAGATGAGTGACCGTGAGCACATCACTTCTCTTTCTGAGCCTCAATTTCCTCGGCTTTAAATGAGATCAGTACAGGGTTGATGTGACAAGTGAGATGCCCTGCATGGTAAGCACAGGGCGTAGACCCCAGTAAGCCTCAGTGAAGAGTTCAGTGCTGTGATGGTGGTGGTGGTGGTGGTGGTGGTAGAACAAAGCATGTTTTGAAATGTCAGTGACCAGATGGCAAATCAGTGATCAGAACCAAGCATATGGCATTTAGGGTATTCAGCTCTTTGTGTCAACTCTGAAGCAGGTCTCCATCTTCACAATTCTACCATCTTACCATGATAATACCTCACACAATACTTCTGTCCCCATGATATAAAATGCAAATGGATTCACCCAGGCACAAATCCTTAGTACCAAAACTCAGATACTAATTACTGCCCCATCTCACCTATAGAGCACGTAGGAAGTCCCACCTCTGCAATTAACCACCTGTGGGATCATAGACAAGCCACGCCACATCTCTGGGCCAGGAAGCGTGGCCCATTTAGTGCTTCTCAAACTTCAAAGTGCATATGAATCACCTGGAGAATCTTGTTAAAATGCAGGTTCTGATTCAGTGGGTCTGAGGTGGGGCCCAATAATTTGCATTGCTAACAAGTTCCCAGGGAATGAACCACTGGCCTAATAGGTCTCTTGTTCCTCCACCAGAGGTAGGTTGGCTGTTCTCCATCAACAGTGTGAAGGGGAAAGGGAACGAAGGAGGGAGGGAGAGAGAGAGGGAGGGAGGGGGAGAGAGAGAGAGAGAGAGAGAGACCACATCCCAAGGAACCAAACAAAACCTTTTAGGGGCAAATCCTGTTTCTCTTTAGCATGGAGCACTTACCCTCACCCCTCTCTCCATGCAGAAGCCAGGGATAATATCACGAACACTGAGGAACTCCCACATCTCCACAGAGTTATAACAAAACCGTCTCAGCAGGAAAAATTATTCTGAGTTAATGCCTCCTACATCCACCTGCCGGCTGGGAACATTCTTTCCTCAGCCCAAAAATGTTCTTAAGCCTTTCCGGGCCACCATTCACACATACCAGTCTCCAGATACCTCCAGAAAAGGCCCGGAGAGGCAGCTGACTGCTTAAAAGACAAGCTTGGGGTGGGGCAGTGGGGAGGGAAAAGCCGAATTTCCTAGGACAGGGCAGACAAAGTGGCCTGAGCTGACTGGCCGGGTCTGGCCCCAGAATTCCAGGTGTCAGGAGGCGGCTTTTCTGGGAACCCTGGCCCTGCTGGTAAGAGAGTTAACATCATGCCTTCCCATTCCAAAGTGGACACTCAAAACAAATCACCTGACCACACAGCTCCCCAGGGTTCTGGCCCAGACAGAAAGCATGAGTTCTGCGCCCCACGGGTCCCAAGTACAGGGTGCTTCCCCAGGACCCTGGGTGCTGGGTCTCTTGCCAGGCGCACATGGTCAGCAGGGCCTCTGCTGCCACAGTGAGACCTGGCGATGATGGGTCATCCCACCCCTGCCCCACTTGGAGGCACTCACTGTGATCTGGTCCTGGCCCTGGCACAGTACAGCCCTGTAGTGTGGAGGAATTCGGCTCTGACTCTGAAATGTCCTGTGGGCAGCAGGCCCTGGCTGCCATGTCAGGACTGTGGTTCCAACCTCTCACTCCCCAGAATAAAGCCCACATGGGAAATCCTGCCCTTCCACGGGCCAAATCGCCTCCTCTCAAGCCTCTCCGTCTCCAGGACCTGACGGGAATGCTCCACCAGGTTCAGAAAACAGCCAGAACAGAGTGTTGTGGGGGCAAACATTCAGCCCATACGTGCCAGCAAGAGAGAAACTTCATTCCGGCTGGCATGCACATCCTCAAATGTGCCAGTTTCAACATGTCGGCCTGTCTGCCTGGTGGTTCTGATCCTACTGCTACCTCAAGGTCACGTGCGGCCCTCCCTACCCCTTGCAACAGTTTCCAGAGCCCCTCTGCCCTCAGGAACTCCCATTCTGGGCTCAGCAGCAGCACTTCCTGTCGGAGCTTCTCACCAGCCCCTCGGCAGAGCAGGCTTTGTACTGTTACTCATTATGTGCAATCGTCTATTTTTTTATTATGGTAAAATATACATAACATTTACTTTCTTAACCATTTTTTAATTTACAGTTCAGTAGCATTGAGAACATGCACACTGCTGTCCAACCATCACTACCATCACTTCCAGAACTTTTTCACCTTCCCAAACTGAAACTTCGTGTCCATTAAACAATAACCTCACATTCCCTCCCCTCCCCCAGCCCCTGGCAACCACCATTCTATTTTCTGTCTCTACGGATTTGACTGCTCTATGGACCTCATATAAGTGGAATCACCCAGTATTTGTCCTCCTGTGTCTGTCTTATGTCACTTAACATAATGTCTTTAAGTTTCCTCCATGTTGTAGCATGTGTCAGAATTTCCTTCCTTTTTAAGGCTGAATAATATCCCATTGTATATATACACCACATTTTGTTTATCCATTCATCCCTCTATGGACACTTGGGTTGCTTCCACCTTTTGGCTATTGTAAATAATGCTGCTATGAACATGGGTGTACAAATAATCTATTTAAGTCTCTGCTTTCAATTCTTTTGGGTATATACCCTGTCAATTACTTTCTAACTTGTTTTTGACATACAATATTTGTCATAAAATTGCTCAGATAATGGAATTTTCACAAACTAAACACGTCCATGTAACCAGCACCCAGATCAAGACCCAGGATGCTACCCGCCCCGAGACAGCCCCTCACGTGGCCCCGTCCTACTCTCCACCCAACCAAGGTAACCAGTATCCTGACTTCTAACGGCATACATTAGCTTTGCCTATTTTTACAGTTTACAGAAGTGGGATCATATAATACGGGTCTGGCTTTTTTATTCAACATTATGTTTGTGAGGGTCAGCCAACCCTGGCATGTAGTTGTGGGTTATTCACACTCACTCTTGTATGGCATTCACTGTGTGATACATCACAATTTATTTTTCTGGTCTACTGTTGATGGGCATTTATGACTAGTGTCCAGTTTGGGACTATTACAGATAGTACTGCTATGAACTTTCTAACACATGTCTCTTGGTAAGCATATGTACACATTTCTGATAGGTACATATACCTAGCAATAGAATTGCTGGGCCATTAGGTATACACATATTAGCTTTAGTAGCTAAAGCCAAACAGTTTACCACTTTACACTCCTGCCAGCACAGTATTTCACCAATACTTGATAGTCTCTTTTTCATTTCAGTCATTCTGGTGGATATGTAGTGGTAGTGCCTTGTGGCTTTAATTTGCACTTCTCTGATGACTAGTGAAGTTGAGCACCTTGTCATAGTTATTATTTACTCTTATGGTTTAGGGACAGGTCACAAACCTCCCAACAAGAAAGCACAGCAGGGATCTCAATGCCTTACAAGGCTGTGTCTCCAAGCTTCCCATCCAGCCAGGGCTCATAATGGAATCCAGGCTTGAGTTATGTTACGTAAGATAAGGTTAAATCCTCCACTCACCTGGCCAGGTGACTGTCATGGGCCCTGAGCTAGATTAGACATGACTGGCTTGCTCCTCAATCAGTATTTGCTCATAACAGTGTCCCAAGGGCCAGGCCCTTTGCCAAGAGTGGCAGATGCCACTAGGTCAGCACTGGCTGATGTGAAAAGTCAATAAATATAAGTGTGCAATTCTTAGGAACAACAAGCCACAAATATGGAGAATTCCGCAATCAGTAAAGGAACTGAGAGTAACTCATGTCTGGTCTTGCTTAAGAGTCATGCCAACCAACTCCCTGAGCTAGATTTGATCTGTTGGTATCCCCAGTCAATTTGATTCAATCTAGCAAGTATTTATTGAGGCCCTATTATGAGCCAAGCATTGAGTTAGATGATGCTGGGGTCAGAGACATGGAACATGGTCTTACATCTCAACAATCATACAGTCTACAAGAACATGTGATAAACGTCTTAAGTTAGGTATGAACATAATGCAGGCAGACATCACGAATTTAGTGGAGAGAAAATGTCTGGTTATAGAGAATCAAGGAGGCTTATGGAGGAAGAGAAGTTTGAGATAGACTCTGAAAAGCAGATGGGTATCTCAACACTTGTTAACTGGTAGGGAAGGCCCTCCAGATGGGGAAGCAGCATGAACAAATAGGTTGGAGGAGTAGAGGGTGGTTATATACAAAGTTTCAGTTTGGCAGGAGAAGACAAAGGCAAAACCCATGAAGAAAGATACTAACTGACATGACATAAAAATTAAACTCTGGATTAAAAAACAAAAAAACAAAAAACCCACAAATATCATTTAAAAGGCAAATGCTACTCTGGGAAAAATTACTTTCATCATAAGGTAGACAAAAGAATTTGTTTACATGAACTCTAGCAATCCACATAATAAGCCACAAAATGATGACACAGATCTACTTAACTAGTTCAGATATTTATGACACATTGCTGAGCAGAAACACGGGGTAGTTACTAAACAACAGAGTAAAATATGTGCACAATTACACATAGCAAGATGTCTTGGAGGACTTTAATCAAAATGTTAGTGGTGATTATTTCTAGGGGAAAAGGATTATTCAGTAAACTTTCTTCTGATTTTTTCTACATTGTTTAATTTTTAAAAATAATGTAGAGGAAGCGTTTTTCTCAGTCTACTGAGACCTTGCTTCCATTGGTATCTTCTGTCTTGGCTCAAATAAACTCAAATCAACCCATAAACACAAATTAATTAATTAATTAATGTAGATTATTTTAAATTCAGTAAAAAAACAATTCAATTTTTTAAAAATGTGATATGTGACAATTTACCTAACAAATCGGCAATTAAAAAAATAATAACTATGGTGGGCAAGAGTTTGAAGAATTCTCAAATGTTTCGGGGAGAAATATCACTTTGATCTTTTTGGAGAGCAAATTTAATTTAAAATATGCTTATCCTCTGACCCAGAAATTTCACCTTTAGGAATTTACTATAAGGAAATTATGAATTTACACAAATATTTCTAGGATGTTCCTTATAGATTTTCAGATAGATAGATGGATTGATAGATAAAGAGGGAGGGAGGAGAGATTAAGTAGATTAAGAGCAGAAAATTAGAAAAGGAGAGCAAAGACTTATATTCATACAGATATTCACTATAGCTGTTTTCACTATAGCAAATAGTACACTGGGAACTGTACAAATAAATTATGATACCTACATTCAACAGCATAATAAGGGATCCATATGTGCAAGATTTAGGAAGATTGTCACAATACATTAAGTGAAATAAAACAATTGTGTGAATAGTGTGCTTCTACTTGTGTAAAATAAACCACAAAGATATATATTCATATATATCCTCGTATATGTATGCAACATATCTGGAAGGATACAAAATGATGCCTTTCTCAGCGTGAACAAGAATTTGGTGTGAGAGGGAGACACTTTTCAATGTAGTGTTTGAATTTTTTTGCTTTTGAATTTTGCTTTTGTAGTGCTTGAAATGTTTCCACCCACACGGATCATGACTTCAATTAAAACAATGGTTTAAAAAAAGAAAGAAGGGGAGAGGGATAACTTTTGGAAGTCCCCAGTGACAGCAGAAATAATTGATAACAGCTTGGGAACAAGACAAGCGATACAAGGAAAGTTTCAGTAAGGGAGTAATGCAAGCGAGAAAGAATGACAGTGAGGATAAAATAGAAGCTTGGGACCCACAGTCAAATAGGTATGTAAGAGCCATTGATTCCTGGCAAATTACTATATTATAGAATGATTTTTAATTATATACTAAAAACGCTTCTGCAACATCAAAATAAGATTACGTTAACGCTCTTTAAGCAGAGACATTTGAAACACTAGAGATATTCCCACTTAAGTCAGAATTAATACAAAGATGCCTACTATCATCCTTACTGTTCTAATTTATTCTAGATGGTGTAGCCAGCGCAACAAGACAATAAAAGAAAACCAATGGCAAAAATGCTGGAAAGAGACAGAAGACGCTGTGAAGATGCTACAATGTGACGGTCTACCCATAAAACCCAGGAAGACAGCCCCTGGGTTCAGTGAGCAGGCCAACTACTAAATAAATACATGAAAATAAATTTCTTTTATACAGACCAACAGCAAACAATTAGAAAATATACCATTACAAATGAAACCATTCATCTTGGCTGCAAACAATTCAAAATGCCCGACTGTAAACTTAAGAAATTTACAGGGACCTTATATGAGAAAACCATGTGGACATCTGATGGACATACTTAGGTTCCAGATTAGTGGATCCAATATTATAAAGATTCCAATTCCCTCAACATTCAGCTATAAACTTAATGCAATTTCAATCAGAATCAGAGGAATTTTTTTTCCAAGTTGACCAAATCATTCTAAAATTCATTTGGAAATAAAATGCAAAAGAACAGCCAAAAAATTTTGTAATTGTGGGATTCATGCCCTAAAATAATTAAAATATTAAAACAGCGTGGAACTGGCAAAAGAACATAGATTCGTATCACTGGACAGAAAGAACTCCAGAAACAGAACCAAGAATATGTGAGAATTAACACATGACAAAGGGAGCATTTTGAGCCAGTAGGAGGACAGTGTTGGGAAAACGTAAGGTTGGATTCTTTACCTCACATGAAACATCAGATAACTTTAGAAACGGATTTAAGATAAAAGTGTGAAAAGGATTCAACGTTTAAGTATGAAAGAACTAGAATAAACTAAAATGTAGATAAATGTCTATAACGTCTTGGAGAAGCATGGTCGCTAAGAATGACACCGAAAGCAGAAGTTAAAAGGAAAACACTTAGGGGTGGCCGGTTAGGTCAGTTGGTTAGAGCATGATGCCCTTAACAAGTTTGTCAGTTCGATCCCCACATGAGGCAGTATGAGCTGCGCCCTCCACAACTATATTGAAACAACTACTTGACTTGGAGCTGATGGGTCCTGGAAAAGCACATTTGAAAAAACAAAAATCTAAAAAAAAAAAAAAAAAAAAAAAAGAAGAAGAAGAAAGAAAACACTTAGAAATGTCTCTACATGAAAATGAAGGCTTTTTTTTTTTTTTTTTAATATCAACAAGCACTAGAAGCAAAACTGAGAGGAAAAGGCCAAACTGGGGTAAAACTGCAATTGATAGAACAAACAATTCACATTCTTGATATACAAAGATTTCTTACAAATAAATAAGAGACTATTAATTCCCCCCATGGAAAAAAAACACAAGGGGCATGAATAAGCAATTCCCAAAAGAATGAATACAAACGGGTAACAAATATATTTTTAAATGTTCAAAGAAATGCATACTTTTTAAAATAAGGTGCTATTTCTTACCATTCAGATTGGCAAGGACTTTTTTAAATGACAAGACTCAGTGTCCATGAGGGGATGGAGAGGGCAGTACCCTTTGGAGCTGCTGATGAAAATACAGATAATGCATCTGACAAGCAATTTGCCAACATGTGTAAAAGACTCAAAAGATTAAAAAAAAATTGATTGAGCCCAAAGAAAGAACTAAACGTGCACAGAGGTTGAGCTCCAAGGCTATGCTTCACGTGCTGCTGGTAATAGGGGAAAACTGGAAAAGTAGTGGGAAGGAAACTCGTTAGGATCTGTGGCACATTCGTGTGCCAAAATGCCAAGCAATCATTAAAATTATGTTACAGCAACAGAGTCAAGATATCGGTAAGTTTAAAAATGCCAGTTACAAAATAGGGTATGTTTGACTATAAAATCCTGTTTTTAGAAATTGAATGTATATATGCATTAGTAAGTGAAACACAAGTTTGTATATCAAAATGCAAACATATATACACAAACAGTTTCCCTGAGTAACAAGATTATGGGTGATTTTTTTCCCTTTAATCTGTCTACATTTTTTAAACGTTTTTAAATGTGTATACTTCTGACATAAGAAAAAACAACTTTTAAAAGGTTATTTCTAAAGGAAAGCTTAAGTATACACCCATATTCATAGCGGCATTATTCACAATAGCCAAGAGGTGGAAGCAACCCAAGTGGATAAACAAAATGTGGCTTATACATATAATAGGATATTAATATGTCTTAAAAATAAATTCTGACACGTAGATGAGGCATGAGGACATTATATAAAGTGAAATAAGCCAGTCACAAAAGGACAACACTGTATGATTCCACTTATATGAGGCACCTAGACGGGTCACATTCATAGAGACAGAAAGTAGAATGGTGGGTGCCAGGGGCTGAGGCGAGGGGAAAGGGTTTAACGGGAACAAATGTCAGTTTGGGAAGCTGAAAAAAGTTATGGAAATAGATAGTGGTGACAGTTGCACAACACTGTAAATATACTTAACACCGCTGAACTTAAAAATGATTAAGATGGTAAATTTTTTTATGTTATGAGTACTTCACCACAATTAAAAAAAAATAAAAAGCTTGACACACAAAATACTTCCATTTTAAAGGTTGGGGGAAGCACTTCAGTTCTTTAGAAGTCACTTAGGAAGAACAGCTTATTCTCTGATAATGCCAAATAAACGAGGTGTTATTGTATAAAGTGAGACATAACCAACACTCCAGAGACCTTTCACTTGGCACTGCTGACTCCTCCGCCTGGCATGCAGAGCCTTTCTCAAGCTGGCACTTTTTTAATCCATCTCCCTTTGGTCAGCTCCACCCTGCTGGGCTGGGGACTGAGGGGTCCCACTGGAGAGTATGTCTGGGGCAGCAGGGCCTCCTCCCGGCCTCTAGCCACCCCCTCCCTCCCTATAGCACCCCCAGTGTAGCTGAACCTCTGCCAGGCCCCACCAGCCTCCCTGCCCCCTTCTCTTGGCTCAGAGTCCATAGGAGCATTTGACTTTCTAATTCTCCCCTCCTCACAACAAAAAAGCGAAATGTTCCCCAGGCACTTGGCCTGGTTTCTGTACCCGAGCAGAGATGGCCAAGCAGAGATGGCCGGAGAAGGCAGGCAGCAAGAAGCCAGCCCCTGCAAGTGCTCAAGAGTAGCTGCCTTACACATCCTCCGGCTTTATAAACCAGCATCAATATACCCATCTTTCTGCTCATCAATGGCCAGAGACATCAAATGACTTTCTTGCTCAGTGTCACAGGGGGAGTCCTTAGTGGCTTGGGAAAGTGAGAGGAAAGGACAGCAGCCTAGGGCACTGGATCCTGGTTCCCACCAAACGATGAATCAAAGCCTAACGTGGGGAGGAAGCAGGTGTTAACACCATCTCTGCTCACAACCCATGCCCTGTCCCGTGGCCTCCGCAGGTCCCCCATGTCCTCAAATGCCATTTCCCCACTGGGCCTCAGAAGGATGGGTGGACACACGGGCTTCAGGATTTCTTGGTACAGAAGAGAGCAGTGTTAATTATGCTATGTAATTATGCTGCTGTGTCGAGATAGCTTCGTTAGTGTTAAAAAAAAAGAAATCTGTTTGGCCACTCTAACAAGTGCTCGCCAGAAACTGCAGAAGGCTGGTGGCGGGAGCCAGGTTTTAAAGGGGAGATGAAACCCTGGGCTGGAAAAAGATGATCAGGCACAAGCAGCTGCAGCTGTGAACACAAGCCCAGCCTCCAGTGCTGAGGTGTGTGGGGTGAGCAGAGGGAGAAGGTCCCAGCGTGGCTGAGGGATCAAGGCTCAGGGGGTCCGGGTGGGCAGGGAAGGTGACAGAGCAGAGGTTCTCAGAAGGAGCAATTAACACTTAGGTTCGACCAGCAGCGAGAAACCCACCAGGGACCTGGAAGGGGGAGCATCAGAAGGACTTAGGCAAAACTTCCATGGGGGTGGGTGTTCTCAACAAGAAATTATCATTATCGAGAACGCTGCTCCAATGTGTTTATCAAGACATAAAAAGTAAAAGTTGGAGAGTAACCAAAATATGTTAATTTAACAATAACGAGAGTGCAAATCAGGCTCCTCAGCACCTGGAGAAGAGCCTCTCCCCATCCTGGGACTGGGCAATCCAACTCCACACCCGTCACCTCCGTTCCGATGGCCGCCACCCAAGGTCCAGGCATGTGGCTGCAGAGAGATTAATCAGTCAACCCAACCATCTAAATAGTTCAGACATCACGCTTTGCGGGGGGGAACAGGTGTGAGAGAGGGTTCCGTGACGGGTCCTCCACACGTGCTTCCAGCCAGCTCAGAAATAGTTACGGTGGCTCCGCCAAGCTTCCAATGCTGTCTGAAACCCCAAACCCTGCAAAGAAGATAACTGAAGCAGAAATAGCTTGCATCTGAGACATCTGAACACGTTCCACGATTCCGGGTCAGCCCAAGGTCTCAGTGCCCAAAAGCGCAACCCACCGAGAGAGGTGTAGAGTCCGACCTAGAGCCCATCCACCCATCCATCTGCGGCCCCTATTTAGCTTTGGTTGCTGGAGTGCTAAGAGCTCCAGAGAACCATGCAGTCTCTCAGCTGGGAGGGACCATGGAGGATTTCTAACAAGATTGAGGCCTAGAGAAGGGAAAGGAAGGGTTGGCCCAACATTACCCAGTGAGCCGGTGATAAACCTGGGCCTGGGACCCACCACTCCTGACCCCAACTCACTAAGGATCTCTCCAGATCTTCAAAAGCAGGACAACGGGAAATTTCAAGTCTTAGAACACGTGGCCAAAGGACCCCTGAGGCTGACCTGCAGATAGATGCCTACCTGGGACCCCCCAGGTACAGCACAGCTGGGCATGGCCTTCAGCTGTTCCCCTTGCCTCCTGCTTCCTGCCCGTCCTACTAAGGGCCACCTGTTCACCACCAACACCAGCTTAGTAAAGTTGGGGCTCTGACTCACTCACCCAGCCCAAAGGTGCAACCCTCAGCTCTGGACAGGGCAACCCCATTCTCCAGGAAAGTGACTGAAAGCCATGCTGCAGCTTCAGGGAAAGAGGGGACAGCAGCTGGCAGCATAGGACAAAGTGGCTTCATTCAGTCTCCTTGTGGAATTGGTGTTTCTACATCTGCTTCTGAGTAGATTACAAGCAACTTGGGGCAGGATACGCAAGGAGCCATCTTTATTACCCTGGGACCTCAGGGACTCCTAAGCCTTGACCTTCCTGGGCCAGACCCTTAGCCTTAAGAGGAGTGGCTCAGACACACTACACTCTCCCTGGACCCCGGGACCAGGTTTGAGGGTCAAGTAGCCATGGCATAGGAGCACTCGGGGGAGGACCCAGATGTAAATCTCCCTCTCCTGTGTTCTACAAGGTCACAGTCCTTAAAAGGGTCAACCCTTCAGGAAGCACAAGTCTGGCTTAACGTGGACCTTTTTTCAGCCTTCAAAAAAGGAAATATATAAAAGGCAGAGCTATTGCTTTCTTCATCAGATCACAAATTCATTTGAAAGCTACTGGGCAAATCATCACAGGCCCAGAGCCCCAAAGGGAGAAGCAGCTCTCCTGAGAAAAAAAAGAGGGGTGAACTCTGCTTCCCCAGCTTCATTTAGCCTCTAGGGGCTTGAAGGAAGAGCACCTCAAGGGACTTCTAAGGATGTCTGCATATGCAGAGGTGTGTCCTTCCTCTTTCAGCCCCAGGACTGTCATATGTGGAAGGCAGTCAACTTCAGATCCTCCGCCAACTGCTGTCTCCCTGCCTCAGTATCGCCCTCCTCAGCTTCACTGTCCCCTTTGTGACCAGAGTGATCCTTCCACAGCACAAATCCAGTCAAGCCCCCCAACTCATTTAAAACTCTTCAGTGGCTTCCTCCTGTTTTCATCAGACAAAGTCCAAATGCTAGACGTGGCCAACAGAACTTGTGGATTGGACCCTGCCCCACCATCCAGTCTCACCTCTCACGATTTACATGTGGCACTCCAGCCACAAAGAGCCTCTTTGGGTCCTCAACTGTCCCCAGTTCTCTGTTATCTCTGGGCCCTGAGTCTGTGACTCCCTCTCCCTGGAATGCTGCTGACCCCAACCTACCCAACCAACTCCCATTTGTCTTTCTAGTGTGGTGGGTAAAATAAGGCTCTGAAGCAGGCAGCCCAGGCTTGAATCCTGAGTCTGACACAGACACACTCACTGTGTGCCCTTAGCTAAGCTGCTTAACCTTTATGAGCCTCATCTTCCTCACCTCTGAAATGAGAATAATTTGACTTCATATGGTCATGGTGAAAAGGAGACAACGCATGGAAAGAGCTTCCCAGTGTAGGCACGAAGAAGGTGCTCAATAAATGCTAGTGGTGGTGATGACGGTGATGGTGGTGAAAGCAATGCTAACAGTGAATGTGGTGATGGTGATGGTGATGAGGACAGTGATGATGATGAGGATGGTGATGATGACAGTGCTGGGGAGGAGGATCACAATGATGGTGATAATGAAGGTGGTGGATGTAATGATTTGTTAAATGATGCTTTTATTCACCCCAGGGAGCCTTCCCTGATCCTGCCCCATGACAGACCAGGTACCTCCTCTTCCTACTTCAACAGTGCTTGTTCTAACCCCTCCTAAGTGGCATGTATCACTCTACTGTGTTGCACATCCCTCCAGAGTATGAGTCCCTTGAGGGCAGGACACACATGGCGGTCTCCACTGTTATTTCCATCACTTAGCACAGAGACTAATGAGATAGATGCTTCAGAAATAATAGCTGAATGATTTTAATGTCTGTTAGATTTATGTATGATGATAACATGACAACTTATGTCCCTACACTTATTTCCACTTGCTACCATTAAAAAAAAAATTTAAAAAGCCCTCATAAAAGAAACAAGGAGAGTAGTGATTTAAATGAGTACAAGTGGGGTGTTACCTGGTTTTTATCAAATGGCTTTAATGAATAGTCATCAGAAATGCATCTCGTTTAGGCTTTACTGCTAACTGCAAGAAACCACCTGGAAGACTCTTGCAAACAGCCCAACTTGGAAATCCCATGTTTGGTAACAGTGAGAACCAGGAAGGTCAGAAAAGTTGACAATTACCCCAAGTGTGCATTGCTGTCCCCTACTAGAATGTAAGTTCCCCAAGGACTGAGGCTTCTGTCTGGTTTGTTCACTGCTGAATCTCCAGCACCTTGAACATAAAACCTATGTGTTGCTTGACTGAGCAGCCATAATGGCAGCTCCCATTTGAGTACCCAACTATGTGTGGGTTCTGGGCAAAGTCCTTTCCTGTGTGTCATTGAGGTTGGCACATTTTTTATGAATATGTACTTTCATTCTTTATTCTTAACTTATTTTTTCAGTTACAGTTGACAGTCAATATTATTTTATATTAGTTTCAGATGTACAGCATAGTGGTTATACATTTATATAATTTATGCAGTGATCCCCCCGATTAGTCTAATATACACCTGGCACTATACATAGTTGTTGCAACATTGACTATATTCTCTATGATGTAAGTCACATCCCCAGGACTATTTTGTAATTGCCAATTTGTATTTCTAATCCCTTCAGCTTTTTCACCCAGTTCCCCACCCCCCACCTTTTGGATATTAACCCCTTATCAGATGTATCATTGGTGAATATCTCCTACTCACTAGGCTATCTTTTCATTTTGTTGATGGTTTCCTTTGCTGTGCAAAAACTTTTTAATTTGATGTTTATTTTTTCTCTTGTTTCCCTTGCCCGAGGATATACGTGTATATCCGAAAAAATACCACTAAGAGTAATGTCAAAGAGTTTACTGCCTATGTTTTCTTCTAGGAGTTTTATGGTTTGGGGTCTTACATTTAGGTTTCTAATCTATTTTGAGTTTATTCGTATATATGGTGTAAGAAGGTGGTCCAGTTTCATTGTTTTGCCTGTATCACTCCAGTTTTCCCAATATCACGTATTGAAAAGACTGTCTTTACCCCACTGTGTGTTCTTGCCTCCTTTGTCATAGTCTAAATGACCATACAGTGATGGGTTTATTTCTGGGCCCTCTATTCTGTTCCATTGATCTATGTGTCTTTTTTTATGCCAGAGCCATGATGTTTTGATTACTATTGCCTTGTAGTATAGTTTGATAGCAGGTAGCGTGATACCTCCAATTTTGTTCTTTTTTCTCAAGATTGCTGTGGCTATTTGGGGTATTTTGTGGTTCCATATAAATTTTAAGACTATTTGTTCTAGTTCTGTGAAAAATGCCATTGGTATTTGCATAGGGATTGCATTGAATCTATAGATTGCTTTGGGTTGTATGGACATTTTAACGATGTTAATTCTTCCTATCCATGAGCACGACATATGTTTCCATTTATTTGTACTCGTATCTTCTTCAATTTCTTTTTTCAGTGTCCTATTGCTCTCTGAGTACAGGTTTTCTACATCCTTGGTTAAATTTATCTCGAGGTATGTTTTTTTATGCAATTATAAATGAGATTGTTTTCTTAACTTCTTTTTCTGACAGTCTATTATTGGTGTATAAAAAATGCAACCAATTTGTGAATATTAATTTTGTACCTTGCTACTTTACTGAACTCATTTATCAGTTCTAATAGTTCTTCCGGTGGAATCTCCCAGGTTCCCTATCTATAATATCATGTCATCTGTCAATAATGACAGTTGTACTTCCTTACCAGTTTGGATGCCTTTTATTTATTTTTTTCTTGTCTGACTGCTTTGGCTAGGACTTCTAATACTAGGTTGAATAAAAGTGGTGAAAGTGGACATCCTTATCTTGTTCCTGATCTTAGGAAGAATGCTTTTAGTTTTTCCCCATTGAGTATGACATTAGCTGTGGGTTTGTTGTTATGACCTTTATTATCTTGAGACATGTTCCCTGTATTCCCACTTTGCTAAGAGTTTTTTATCATAAATTGATGCTGGATTTTGTCAAATGCCTTCTTTGCATCTACTGATATGATATGATTTTTATCTTTTGTTTTGTTCATGTGTTATATGACGTTAATTGATTTGTGGATAACGAACCAACATTACATTCAGGGATAAATCCCACTTGATCATGGTGTATGATCTTTTTAATAGATTGCTGACTTCGGTTTGCTAATTTTTGTTAAGGATATTTACATCTATGTTAATCAGAGATATCAGCCTATAACTTTCTTTTTTGTTGTCTTTTTGTGGTTTTGGAATCAAAGTAATCGTGGCCTCGTAAAATGAGCTTGGAAGCTTTCTTTCCTCTTGAATTTTTTGGGATAGTTTGAAAAAGGTACTAATTCTTTCAATGTTTGGTAAAACTCATCTGTGATGTCATCTGGTCTAGGACGTTTGTTTGTTGGGAGATTTTTGATTATTACTGATTCAATTTTGTTAGTAGTACTCTGTTAATTCAGATTTTCTGTTTCTTCTTGATTAAGCCTTGGAAGATTGTATGTTTCTGAGTATTTATCCATTGTCCAATTTGTTGGCATACAATTGTTCATAATATATTTTTATAATCCTTTGTATTTCTGTGGTGTCAGTTGTCATTTCTTTCTTTCATTTCTAATATTATTTATTTGGGTCCTCTCTATTTTTTTCCTGACAAATTTGGTTAAAGGTTTATCAATTTTATTTATCTTTTCAAAGAACCATCTCTTGGTTTCATTGATGTTTTACATGTTTTTTAAAGACTCTATTTTGTTTAGTTCCACTAGGATCTTTAGTATTTTTGTCCTTCTGCTGACTTCGGGCTTTGTTTGCTGTTCTTTTGCTAGTGCCTTTAAGTGTAAGGTTACATTGTTCATTTGAGATTTTTCTTATTCCTCGAGGTAGGCCTGTATTGCTATGAATTTCCCTCTTAGGACTGCTTTTGCTGTATCCCATAAATTTGGGGCTGCTGTGTTTTCATTTTTATTTGTCTCAAAGTATCTTTTAATTTCTTACGTTATCTTCTTGTTGATCCATTTATTTTTAGTAGCAAGTTATTTAGCCTCCATGTGTTTGTGTTTTTTCAGTTTTTTATTGTAATTGATTTCTAGTTTCATACCATTGTGGTTAGAGAAGATACTTGATATGATTTCAGTCTGCTTAAATGTATTGAGACTTGTTTTGTGGCCTAACATATGGTCTATCTTGGAAACTGTTCCATGTACACTTGAGAAGAATGCATACTCTGCTGCTTTGAGATGAAATGCTTTTAAAGTATCAATTAAATCCATCTGGTCTAGTGTGTTATTTAAGGCCGCTGTTTCCTTGCTGATTTTCTGTCTGGAAGGTCTGTCCATTGTTGTCAATGGGGTGTTAAAATCCCCTACTATGATTGTATTACCTCTGACCTCTCCCTTTATGCCAGTCAATATTTGCTTTATATATTTATCTGCTCATACGTTGGGTGCATAAATGTTTAAAAGGGTTAGATCCCCTTGTTGGATTGATCCCTTTATCATTATGTAATGTCCCTCATTGTCTATTATAGCTTTTGTTCTATTTTATTTTTTTAATTTTATTGGGGAATATTGGGGAACAGTATGTTTCTCCAGGGCCCACAGCTCCAAGTCGTTGTCCTTCAATCTAGTTGTGGAGGGTGCAGCTCAGCTCCAAGTCCAATCACCATTTTCAATCTTAGTTGCAGGGGGCACAGCCCACCACCCCATGTGGGAATTGAACAGGCAACCTTGTTATTGAGAGCTCACGCTCTAACCAACTGAGCCATCCGGCCACCCCTCTGGCAGCTCAGCAGCAGCTCGTTGCCTTCAATCTAGTTGTGGAGGGCGCAGCTCACTGGCCCATGTGGGAATTGAACCAGCAACTGTGTTGTTCAGAGCTCACGCCTTTGTTTTAAATTCTATTTTGTCTGATATAAGTATTACTGCCCCAGCTTTTTTTTTTTTTTTCATTTTCATTCACATGAAATATAATTTTCCATCCCTTTACTTTCAGTCTGTGTGTCTGTTAATCTGAAGTGGGTCTCTTGTAGACAACACATGTATGGGTCTTGTTTTCTTATCCATTCAGCTGCCTGATGTCTTTTGATTGGAGCACTTAATTCATTTACCTTTAAAATGATTATTGATAGATACATAGCTATTTCCATTTTATTATTCATCTTTATGTCCTTCTCCCGCCCTCCCTTCCCCCCCATCCCCCACCCCAAACACCACCCCAGTTAAAGAAGTCCCTTTAACATGTCTTGTAATACTGGTTTGGTGGTGATGAACTCCTTCAGTTTTTTGTTTTGTTTTGTTTTTTGGTCTGGGAAGCTCTTTAGCTCTCCTTCAGTTTTAAATGATGGCCTTGCTATGAAGTCTTGGTTGTAGGTTCTTACTTTTCATCACTTTCAATAGTTTGTGTCAATCCCTTCTAGCTTGCAAAGTTTCTGTTGAGAAACCAGCTGACAATCTCACGAGAACTCCCTTGTAAGTAACTAGTTGTCTTTCTCTAGGATTCTTTCTTTGCCTTTAACCTTTACCATTTTAATTATAATATGTCTTGGTGTGGGCCTTTTTGGGTTCATCCTGTTTGGGACTCTGCACTGCCTGGGCTTGTAAGTCTATTTCCTTCACAAGGTTAAGAAAGTTTTCAGTCATTATTTCTTCAAATAGATTCTCGATCCCTTGCTTTCTCTTTTCTCCTTCTGGTGCCCCTATGATGCAAATGTTGTTATGCTTGATGTAGTCCAAGATGTCTCTTAAACTATCCGAATTTTTCAAAAATTCTTTTTGCTGTTTCAACTGAGTGATTTATGCTACTTTGTCTTCCAAATCACTGATTCGATCCTCTGCTTCATCTAGCCTGCTGGTGATTTCTTCTACTGAATTCTTCATTTTAGTTATTGTATTCTTTACTTCTGACTGGTTCTTTTTTGTGGTTTCTATATACTTTTTTATGCTTGCTATCTCTTTGCTGAAGTTCTCACTAAGTTCCTTGATTATCTTTATAACCATTGTCTTGAACTCCGTACCTGGTTAGGTTGCATGCCTTCGTTTTGTTTAGTTCGTTTTCTGGATTTTTTCCCTGTTCTTTCATGTGGGACATAGTTCTTTGTTTCTCCGTCTTTGCTGTGTCTCTATGTTTGTTTCTACGTATTAGGTAGATCTGCTATGTCTCCCAATCTTTGCCAGGTGGCATTATGCAGTAGGTGCCCTGTGGGATCCAGTGGCACAGTCTCCTTGGTCACTTGCACTGGGTGCTCCACAAGTATACCTTGTGTGGACTGTGTGTGTCCTCCTGTTATAGTTGAGTCTTGATTCTGTTAGTATGTCAGTGGGTGGGATTGACCCTCAGGTTGACTGGCTGTGGGGTCTGGTCATGTCCACAGCTAATGGGCTGCTGTGTGGAGGGTTTACCCCAAGGAGTGGGATTCGCCCCAGTGGGCTCTGGTGCCTGCTGAGACTGCCCTTTGGGTGTGCTGCTTGTGGGTCTAATTGGGTGGTGCTCTGCTGTGGTCTGAAGCCAACCTCCATGTATGCTGGTTCTGGGGCCTCTTGGGAGCAGCTCTAGTGCCAGCCCAGGTCACCCACTGCCTGTGACTGGCTGGGGGATACCTGGTAGGAGCTACAAAATGATCCATGGTTGGTTGCTGCCTTTGCTAGAACTAGAGGCAAGTAGAAGAGGTCACACTGTGAACTGAGGATGTCTGCCATCAGAACCGGGCCTGGGGTAGCTCTGCAAAATGCCCAGGTCACCCCAAGGCCTGCTGCTGCCTGCTGGCTCCTGTAAGGCTCAGCCACTGATAGAACCTCATGTGGAACGTGATTTGGGTGAGGCAGGGTCTCAGAGAATCACCAAGGTGGGAAGAGTGTTCACCAGGTTAATGCAGATTCTGGTTTGGTGCCAGTGCTAAGCGCGGAGCTACTCAGTAAAAGGTTCAGAGCACACCAAGGCCAGTCGCTGCCTGCCTGGGGCCCACAGCACTCAGAGAGTTATCCAAGAAAGAGTGCAATGCGGGTGGGGCTGCTGTTCACCGAAAAAGTGCCTCAGGCATTGAGAAGGTTGGGTGGGGCAGGGTCCCAGGAAATCACCAAGGAGAGAGCGGGTGTACAAAGCAGAAATCACCAGACCAGTGCAGATGCAGATTTGGCTGTGTGAGGGGCAGCTCAACACAGGATAGATGGCACCCACCTGCTGCCTGCACATAAAGAAGGTTCTACACGGGGAAAATGGTAACTGTCTCTCCAGTCTTCACCCTGAAGCCACATAACTCAGTCTCTCCCTGTATGTCTCTCACACTTCCAGAGTCACTGTCCCTCTGCCACAACCCAGAGTGATTGCTTGCAATGAGTGAGGTTGTGTGCGGGATCTTTAAGAGAACATCTGGCTTTCCCATAGCCTTCAGTCCCACCCAGATGGTAGGTATCCTCACTGTTTTTCACGACCAGATGTTGTGCGGGCTCCTCTTCCTGGCATTGGTACTCAGGGCTGGGGAGCCCAGTGTGGGACTGAGGTCTCTTGCTCCTCAGGGGTGGGGGGACCTCTGTGGCCGATACATCCCTCCCGATTCTCAACTGCCATACACAAGTGTGGGGCCTCCCACTCTGCATCTCTGGCCCTCCTACCAGTCTCAGTGTGGCTTCTTCTTTATATCCTTAGTTACACAACATCTGTTCAGCTAGACTTCAGATGGTCCTCCAGGTTAAGTGTGCTATAATTTAGTTGTAATTTTAATCTGGTCTCAGAAGGAGGCAAGCACAGTGTTTATCTACTCCACCACCTTGGATCCTCTGGAGGTTGGCACTTTTGCTAGTCTATTTTACAGATGAAGGTACTGAGGCTGAGGGGTGAGGCAAGGGCTGGAGGGGCTGTTCACGATCCTGTGGACCTTGTTCTATAAAGCAGGAACTGAGGCTCTGTAGCAGAGAAACTAACTGCCCCAGTACCCACTCTGCCCCTTCCTTTTAGTTACGGGGCACATGGTCACCAAGCTAAAGACCATACTTCTCAGTATAACGTGAAGCTACATGTAACCATATGGCAAAGTTTGATGCAATAGAAGATGAATGGAAATGAAGCATGCAACTTCCACATCACTTTTTTTGTTTTTAAGGAAACCGCAATCTCTTCCCTCTTCTGGCAGGCTAGAATGAACACAGGGTGCTGAGGAAACACCTTCTCCCACAAAGATGAGGACAACATCCCACAGGATGGTGGAATAACAAGACAGAGGCTGGGTCCTGTACTGGATGACATCATGGAGCACAGCTACCTCCTCACCCTGGCTCACCCCCTACCTCCGAGCTATTAAGCGAAAGAGAAGTAAACATACACTTTGCTTGAGCCCATGTGTTTTGACGTTTCTGTGTTACAGAAACAGCCTACAGCTAATCAGGAGGTCCCTGCCCAAGTCACACGACTCATGTCTTTTGTTTGTTTCCGTAGCATCCTGATATAGGGGAGAAAAGCTGCTGGCTTCATTCCTGTTATCAGAAGGAAATAGTAAAGGTTCAAAGAACTGAACCAGAGCTGACAAAGCCCACAGGAAAGCCGTGGAGGGAGATGCAGCATGTCTGCAGGTCTCCTTCCACCCACACTTGTAGTAAGGCCAGAAAGAGCCAACTCTCAAGGGATATTGCTCCCCAGATGGAAACCTCCTGAACAATTCATTACACATTCCCTCAAGGGTGACCCTGTGACAGCCTCTTGTGAAAACAATACTCTTGGTAGCTATTTCTACACTGGAATGATGCGTTTGGGGTTTGAGTTTTCCTCCCACAAAGTGACCAGACAAAACAGCTTCTTTTTATTCAAGTCATCCTGTACCTTTATAAAAATGTTCTCTTGCTATTCCTGGCATGTTCATGGAAGCTACAAGTACATCTTATCTCATGCAATACATGTGCTCCTGAAGAGTTAACAATTCCAAGTTCCTACAAAACCTTATCCTTTTAAAATGTATGTGGTGAGCTTTCCATTTAAAGGAGCACTGTTAGGAATCTACACATAAAAGTGGATCATCACCCCCATTGTATATGGTTTTTAAACCTGGATTCAATTTCCCTTCCCCAGATTAGCAGCTCTTTGTCAGCCACTCTGCAGTTCCTCACTGTGCCTCTAAAACACCAGGACCCAGAAGCAAATGCAACGTTCCAAGCACAGGAGGAAGCAAGGTCTCTTATCTCTGTGGCAACTGAGATTCTCTATATGTGCCAAGTAACAGAAAACTCAACACAAAATGGCCGAAGACAATTTTCTGGTGTGGCTGAACTGAAAGGTCTGGAGGTAGAGCTGGTTTCATTCAGGATGGAATCGAGGACTTGGTTTCTTCTATCTGTGCTCTAGGCCTCTGGGGATAAGTATTATCATACGGTGGGAGTTGCTCATGGTGGCCAAACGGATGCAGCAGTTCCAGGCTTCGTATCCACATACCACACCATCCAAGGTAGCAGAGAGAGGGCTGGCTTCCAGAATCTGCTCCAGGAAAGTTAGGCAACCTGTTGCCAAAGCCTCCAGCCAATGTCCTCTTATTCCTCTTTAGATCAAATTAAGTCACACCTCTATTCCTGAACCAATTTCTGTAGCCAAGTAAATGCTGTACGGCAAAGAGGATGGAGTCATCCTGACTGGATTATACAAATCACAGACGATACCCCCAAAAGCAAATGGCTGTTTGCAGAGGAGAAGGGGTGGAACAAATGTTGGAGAAACAATCGGTCATCAAAGATTACATTGGCTTTCTTTGGCAGCCATATTCCATAGCTGACTCATAAATCTTCCCTTCAACTAAAATCCTTAATTCCCTCTGATAAGTATCCATCACACTGGAATGGACCTATGGCAAAGGCTTTAGATTTATGCCCCTAATTTTTCATCTGATTAGGTTGGCTCAGTTGATTGTCATCCAAACTTAGAAAACCTAATCTCTCATGGCCAGTCTCTCATGACCACTCACTGCACTCGCCAGCGTAACTTCCACTTTCTAGTCTCTCTATGAAACCCTCAGACCAGTGTCCATGGCAAGGCGAGTGCTGCTCATGGCTGCCAGGCTCTCTGCACTGTGTTTGAGCGCTGCCACTCTCACCAGGCAGTTGTGTGGGTTCCCCGCCCATTCAAAACAGCATGAGAAGGGCTGTTGTTTCTACAGAAATGAAACTGGAAATACTCAACAAAAGCAAGTCGCTAAATTTACAAAAGAAGTGCTGTCAACTGAAGATATCTGGAAAAGACTGGAAAGAAGTTATTTTAAAAAATGTAAGATTCTGAACTCAGATAACTTCACAAGCTTCTCTGAGGATTTGCTTCACTTTAATGAAACTGGAGACTAGAGACAACATATTACAGGCAAGGTTTATGCAAGAAAGAACACAGAACCCAACCAGCAGACCCAAAGTCAAAGAAAATTTCTTGGCCCTACATCAAAAGCTTGGCAAATGGATGTACATTGACATGTCTTAAGTTAAAATCAAATATTTAAATGTTTATCTGACTTATTTGATTATCCAGCCAACTGTTACCTTCAACTGTGGGACATTAAAGGGCTTCCCCTATGGCTATCCCACCCCACACACACCCCAGCTTCCTGCCATTCATAACTTTATCGACCTGTCATCAATCTTTTCCTCAAAGGAGTACAAATGTTGGGAAAGTCAGGCCTGAGCTTAGAATTCTCTCTGTGCCAGGAGGTCTGCTTCCTTGTTGACACGTCATGATGGAAGGAGGGACTTTAAAACGGAGTATGGATCAGTGGGACAGGTGGGATTGGGCAAGAAGGGGGGCAGGTGCGGAGGCTAGTTGGGAGGGTAGTCAAGTCTCCAGGTGGAGGGAATGTAGATGCTGGCAATTAGAGTGGACAGGAACAGGTGCAGATGGGACATTACAAAGGGATACTCAACAAGACCGGGTGACTGGTTGAGAAATCAAAGAAGACCGAGATGGGGCTCCTGAGGCTCTCCTTGGCCTAAGTGGGGAGACCACAGAAGAAGTACATTTTGGTTTATAGGTGAGATTTCAAATGTTCTAAGTTTGAGATAACAGTATTGGATGTTTCAAGAAAGACTAGAGCGTAGATGATTCGGAACCATTTCCATCTCACCTCTCAGGATAAATGGAGTTACTGAGATAAGAATATAGAAGGCAGGGCTCACCTCAAAATACACCCACATTTTAGGAGCTGGAGAAGGAGGGCAGGCCAAGGAAGGAGAGAGACAAGGCCTGAGCAGAGATGTGGGGAGAGCCCATGCTCATGAAGACAAGGGTGAGGAGAGTTTCAAAATGGAAAGAGGTCCATGTGACCAAGTGCTTCAGGGATGTCAAGCAGGGCCACTGGATTTAGCTACCAAGGTCCTTGGTTACCTCAGTTAAAAAGTCTCAGTGGTATGCTGAAGAAACTGTGGGAGCCTGTGGGGATCCAGGTATTCTGGCTGCCTGGGGGACCATTCCTTCAGGGGCCAGAAGCAGCTAGAAGGGGTGTTAGGGAAAGGGGATGGTGTTCAAGAAAAAAAACACATTGCTAACCCCTGAAGCCATCAATATGGGGGTGGGGGAGAAGTCAAGCTCCCAGCCCACCTCATTATGCAAGACACTTTCTTAAGTGGACTGGCAACAAGCCCAAAGCTCAGGAAGAAGTGTTTCAGACACTGTAGAGGCAACCAGGCTGGAGGAGATGAAGCCAAGCCACTACTGCTCACCCCCTGGGTACCTGCTGCCCCCAAAACCGACCACCCACTATCCTGGAGCAGGGTTGCACTCCAACAGCATGGCGAAGGAGGTCTGCAGAGGCGGGGCTTTCATCAGGACCTCAGTTCTGGGCTACACAAAGGATTCTGGGAGCTGTGTACCACTGAGCCTCTGCTGCTTTTGCATTTCAGGCCCTGCTTCCTGCAGAGGGTCTCCTCCCCCAGGGCCCAAGGCTGATGTGTGTGAGGGGGAAATGTTGGGGAGCTATTAGGACCATAGAAGGCAACAGGAGCATCCCTAAATGTGACTTCTTTCCAGCTGGATGTGCCCCAGCCTGCTGAGTCAGCTTCTATGTACCCCAAAGACAGGGCTGAAAGTAAAACAGAAGGGAGGGATAGAGGGAGAGAGGGAAAGGCCAAAGAACAAACAATACTCAGTGTGGACAGGAGCGCTTCACCACTGTCTGGGAATGGGAACACAAAACTCGAGTAATGATAATAAAACCTGTTATGGAAAACATCTTCTTTAGGTTGACCTTCACATTCCCAGGGCCCCGTAAGCCTCCCCAAACACTGATGACCAACAGACAATGACTGAGCTTCAGCCCTGCCACGCCCACTCAGAGGGATTCTTAGTTCTCACGTGGGGTTGAGATTTCGGATACCTTGTCTCAGATTAGACAGATGGGTGCTTTAAACATCATTTCTTCTGCCTTAAATTTCCTCCAGTGACTTCTCCACCATCTTTCCAATCTTCCTGGATATTTTACTATCCAGCGAAAATTCATCTTCCCAAACTTTCCCCACTTCGTTTCTACCAGACACGTTATATTATTATTAATAATAATAATGTTATTATTATTCACATAGCACCTTAACAATAAAGTATGTCATCTTTGTCTCAGCTCATTTACTCTTCACAGCCACCTTGTGAGGGAGCTGGGGACTATTAGCTCCACTTTGCAGCCAGGACAATGAGCCTCAGAAAGGTGAAGCGACTTGCTCAGAGCACTCACATGAGCTGCTGGTATGGCCCGCGTCGGAAACCAAGTCTTTTGACTCCTCGCCCAGTGCTCCACCTCCGATATCCTGTTGCCTCTGGATGCCCTCCCTCTCACCTCTAATGCATCTGAACTTCTGTTCTCCTGGGTCCACTCCTCAAACAACATGTAGCCCCAAACTCTGTCCTTCTTCCTGGCCAAAAACTACATCATTTCTTCCATTTCTTTTCTTTAAAAAAAAAAAAAAAAAATTTCCATTTCCATTGCCCACATTTTGGAGACATTTTCTCTCCAGCTGTTATCAGTTCTTTCTTCTATCTTTTCCTTTGTTAATTCTGAGATGCCCAAGACAGGAAAGGAAACGACAACACGGTTATGTTCACCCAACTGTCTGACCATTACTTGCTGCAGAACAGGGTAGGGTGCACTTCCAGGAAAGAGGGGAAATCAGCAGTGTGGCCAAGGGATCAGCCTCAAAAATGCATTTCCTTCCCTCTGACTCCTATGCAATGTGAGCAAAATGCTCGGACTCATACTCTTGACACAAAACTCAGAGTCAAATTACTCTAAATCGCCATCGTTTAGGAATACACTGACGGTCTACACTGGATTTCCTAGAATAAGTGCAGGGGAGATCCCTACCAAGAGAGCACCTCTGACAGTGTGGAGCTAGGACACCTGAGTCCTAGCTTAGGGATGTCCCACCCTGAGTGGTGGCAGGTGGTTGACAGAATCACACAGGAGTGAAAATAAGTGTCAAAATACTTAAATCACCAAGAACAGCACAAAATGTATGGTTCTGTGTATTCAGTTGGGACTCTAATCACTGGTTGGGCATGCTGAAAGGTGAGAAACTGGGAACTAGTAGGAAAGGGGACGTGTCCAAGCAGTCCCATCGCTATACCTTGAAGAAATTCCCAGCTGCGGCAGTTTGTGTGGGGATCGGGTGGACAGAGGACCCTGCCCGACACTCACATGGGGTTAAGTCCATTCCACTTGGACATGGGGCCCCCTTTTGTTAGCGGAAGTGGTGGTTGTCGTGAGTTTTAAAGGACACAGTGGGGTTGAGCACCCTCCATGGAGCGAGGCTCTCCAATCAGCTCCCGTGAGTGACACCAGCTAAGTGAGTGACCTTGGGCAATCGCTTCATCTCTTTGACCAGCAGTTTCTAAAATACCTCGAGGAGCCCCAAGATTTGGTGGTGTCACCGCACGGGCTCCTCTGAGGTTGAGAGGTGACCCAGTCCATGGGGCCTCTCTAACTTCAAGCCAAGCCACTCTGCTTTCTTTTGCTCTGTCTACTCAGGTTCCATGCAGGATTTTGTCCACCAAAAGAGTTTGCCAACCACCGACCAATTTTAAGGTGTTTTCCCTGCTGGGGGAGTGTGTCTTCCTCTGACTCTGTCCTGCCTCCCGCCTGCAGTACCGGGACTGTCTCGGGGCCACACCAGGCTAAAGCAGGGCCACACACACCCCTAGCCCTAGGCCACAGGGTTGAAGTCCCTGAGAATCCCAAAGCCTCCTTCCAAGGGCAGCCCAAGGCAGCCAAGGGAAGCAACGAGAATGAACTAGACTGTGAAAAGCCCTCCCCTTTCATTCCTGTCACCTACCAAGGGCAATTCATCCTAACACTAATCAGATAAAACTCTTACAGAGAGAGCCGTGTTTCATAAGTTGAAACACTGAGGCATAGAGAAAGTAGGCAACTTGCCCAAGGTCATACCATCACTAAGTGATAAGGCTGGGATTTGAACTCAGGTAGTCTGAGCCCAGAGTCCATGCCCTTAACCCTGTGCTATACTGCCTCTTAAGAGGACTCTTGGTACACAAACCAACTAGGTCTGACTACAGTATGGTGAGACTGACCTTTTAGCAATCCAGAATATTCTACACCCACATCCACACATTCCTTTGAATATGACCCTTGGGTATTGGGGAAGATGGGGTGTGGACTGCTCATTTAGTCCAACAATGCCACCACCGCCCAAAACATTTCTGGGACTTGTCTCAGTGAGCTGCCCTCAGGGGTTTCTGAATATCCCAGATGTTGGCAGCTCCTCAACGCCAGGATCTGGACAGCACATTTACATCCAGTCCCAACCCTTGGGTGTCACATATGGTGAATCCAGGCTCCAGGATCAAGCTTGGGTTATGTTGTTATTGGATAAAAACTAACCATGACCATAAAGGAACGAAACTGGCTTTCCCCCATGGGGCTGGTAAAACAGCTCTACAGGCCAGTGGAAGAAATGTCTCTCCTCCCAGGGTGGCTACTGAAGTGGACAGGGCGCTCATCTGGACCTGTCAACTGGGGTCTGTTTGGTGAAAACAAAAAGTCGGCTCCATCCTTTATAGTCACACCTCTGAAGGCAACGAGTCATGAACTTGGGAGTTATTTTTCCAATGGTGGAGATGAATTTCCACTGATTTGCACACTCGCTCACCCGCTCCATGGCTCTGCCTTGTAAGGAATGACACACATTTTCGAGAAGGCTGGCCAGGTGAGGAGTTCAGCCCAAGGCCGCGCACAGAGAGACGCTCAGTGACCCTTGATGAGAGTGAGTCACAGCATGGAGCTCCAACCGGAGCGAGCTGGCCGCGTCCCATCCCTGATCTTTCTGAGAAATGCAATTGCCGAACTCACATGTTGCCACCCTCACCAACCTAAGTTTCCTTCCTGCACTGGTTCGATTTCAATGCCGCCAGCAGCCGACACCACTGCCTTCCCTCAGATGCTTTCTTCATTGGCCAAGTGGTGCCCACTGGCACTCGGTGCCAGCAAACCAATTCCCTGAAGTCTTCATTCAACATATCCACCAATTCCTGCACTTCCCAGGTTGGTTCTGTCACCAAAGAGCTCAGGGTGCTGGGACACTGGCAATAAGAATCATGCATCTTCCAGGTCCTGTTTGCAAATGGCTTCCCTCTTTCCTGTTTCCCTTGCGAGACCATTGAAAAATGGTGGGGAACCGGCTCAGGAAAACACCCAGAGAAGGGGTACTGAACCGGCTGCACCAAGGAGAACTGATGACCCAACGGGCTGCTCTACCAAAGAGATAGCAAGGGCCATGCTCACAGCAAGCTCTTTCTCAGCACCTACTACGGGCCAGGCACCAGGCACGCTGGACCGCTGTTCTCTGTGTTCTGGAAGGCACACCTGGGATGAACAGGTGCAATTCCCAGCATCTGTCTCCAAGAACTGGCCTTGCAAGAGAATGGACACCCGCCACTGGAGGGGATGAGGCAGAGGCTGAGCATTCTTTGCCAGGGTTAAGCGTAAAGAGGATTCCTGCATTGGGTGGGGGGTCAGATGCTGGAGACTTCGAGAGTCCTCTCACCCTTAACATTTAACAAGTCTGTGAAAATCTGATGCAAAGAAAGATACACATGCACACACACCCCCAGTCCACCACTGACGTTATCGCCTGCCTTGAGAAACCTGAGATTTCCATCCCGGGCTACTCCAGTGGGAAAACGGCCCTAACATTGTGCCCTGCCCTAGTGAATTCCCAGGGCAGAAGGTGATGGAGAACTCTCACGGAGCTTGCTTAAAGAGTTCAGTTTCTTCCCAGATGACTCCCTTTCAGGTTCAGCTCTCTGAACCGCCCTGCATACACCGACGCGGCCTCCCACTGCCATTCTCTGCACTCAGGAGGCAGGTGTCTGGGGCCCAGGTGGGAGCCCTGCCTCCTCCAAGCCACTGTCACTGCCACCGTTTGCAAAGCTGGGGCCCTGCATGGCTGCCTCCTCCTCACCAGGCCTCCACCGGGCACACTGAAGTGTGGCTGCCAGCCTGCTTTCAATATCCGTTCGTCCCGCGCTAGCCTACCAGCCAGACGGTCCCCCCACCCCTTTCTCTTTGAAGAGAAGTGATTTAATTTCATGAGACTTTGGGGTAATCATGTTATGATCTTCAGCATTAACCAGAACCAACTCCCGGCTACAAGAGGGTGGGGAAGGAAAGGCGAAGAAAAAAGTAAACAGTCCCATTCGGGACTGCCAGAAATGAGAGGAAAAAGAAAATCACAGCAGCTGCTTTGCTGGTTCCCCTGATGAGGACGGGCCTCTGCCAGAAATGGGGCCTCTGTGCCAAGGTTTCTGGAAACAAGGAAGTTGGGCTTGGCAGAGCCTCCATTTCTACAGGTTAATCTGCTCAGTTCTGGTGCGGGAGAGATACTGGGTTTTGTTCCTTAGCCTCCCTCTTATTCCCACCCCACCCCCATCCCCACCTCCACTCATTTCCCATGGCACTCTGTACCCCCCGCCCCCAGCTGAGGTCACCTGACATCTTCTCTACCTGTGCCCAGGGCCTCCCCTCCTCCTCTCAGAGGCTGAGACCAGGATGCAGAGCTGCTCTGGAGACCAGGTCAAAAACAGCCACTTTAGATTTCCCTGAAGGGCTTCACTTCCGCACCCCGTCGACCTCTCAAAGCTTTTTGGACCACAAAAAACAGCTTGATAAGAAGGTCAAGTAGAGAGAAGGCAAGAATAAGTTAGGGGGCGGGGGGAGGTCTTAAAAAAAGACAAGGGATAATTCAGGGCACAACCCCAGAATAGTGCATCTAAGGGTTAGCTGGAGCCAGCAAGGAATTTTCATGAACAATGGTCCTTCTTGGCAGACAGTCCAAGGGTGTGGTGCTAGCTTGAAAAAACAGCAAATAACCCAGGCTCCAGGGCCACCAGAAAAAGGACTGGTGTGAAGCTGGAAAGCTGGGGTGAGGGACTTCATGTAGACACCCAGGAAATGATGAGTCACACAGGACAGTGCTCCCCTTGGGGCAATGGCCCCAGAGACATCTTGACAGGGCTCAGCTCTGTGAAGGGCAGACAGTTCTGCTTCCGGTCCTGGCTTCCTTCCCATCTCTCTGGGTTGCCTGTCTGCTCAGAACCCCCTCAAAGGCTTATGTGGGTTCTCTGGCCCCTCCACAGGAATGCTGAAACTACAGCATCTGCTCGGGGCTGTGACACACAGGGACCACCATGTCACATAAGGCAATTCCTCACACCCCCATCTCTGTCTCACCCAGCATCCATTCAGACTTTAGGCTGGAACTTAAAGTGTCTTAGGAATTCTGGAGGGAAATGAGACCCTGGACGTGACTTTGGAGACATATGTTTGCAGTTTAAGTCCTTTTCTAGGGTGCAGGGGAAATTCAAGTGAAATCGTCCACTGCGTGACTGCCACATTGTCCCCAGGCTTCCATTCCAGGCTGCTGGCTGAACAACATTTGTGTGGCGGGGTCTCCCTCCATCCAGGCAGGCAGGTGGGCACACCCTTAGACCCTCAGCTAAGCCAAGTACTTTGGCCTCCGTGAGGCACAACAGTGCCGGATGTAGAAACTATAATTCATTTTAATACATTTTTGTCTTTGCAAACACATTTTTTTCCCAACTTCATATAAAAATTTAATTTAAGATAAAGGTCAAGCAGAGTAGAACAAAGGGATTACAAAGTCTAATTACTGAATGTGAAGAGATATTATATGAGAAAAGTGATCAAAACAGGCTTAGAGCAAGCCTTGGACCATGTCAGGAGCTTAACGTGGCAGTTCCAGAGACTGCCCTTTAAAGCTTGAGAAATACTAAAGGAAATCACTGTTTCCAAGGGCATCAGTGTTCAGTCAATCCATGTTACATCAAAATTTGATCTGTGTCCCCCAAGAGAGCAGACTCCTTAGGCAGCTGACAGAGGTGAAAAGGAGCTGGGTTCATGAGCCCTACAGTCTTCCTGGTTTGTGGCTATTCTCTCACCGTGGAACGTTCTAGGAGGTTGGAGGAACTGATGTCTGTGGGGAGTGGGGTAAGCTGGGGACCAGAAGAGGGCTCTAACAGTAAGCAACGTGGCGGTCACGCATGACAGGGATGTTTGGAAACAGAGTATCCCAGAATTCTTGGGGAGCCCCAGTTGTGGGTCTAACCCCTTAAAGCACATGTCTCCTAACAGTGAGCTCCAAATCAGTGGCAGCTTAGATTAGTGGCAAAAACGCTGAATGAGGTGGTAAGAAATGTAGATTCTAATTCCATCTTTTCCTCACACTGCACTGTTCCAAAGTCTCAGGCGGTCAGACTACATACGAGAGCCGTGATTGCTCTGTGTCCACTCCCTGTGTCTCTATGACCTCTCTAAATAGTGATGTGAGTTTAGACAAAACTTCCTTCCTGGGTCGGGGGGGAAAGAACCGCAGATGAAATTTTCTGAGTCCTCCTAACTAGCAGCTTAAGCAAAACCTAACCAGAAAGGCTCAGAGCTAACATTTATTTAGTACTTGCTATGAACCAAATACTGTCCGGAGCACTTGAATTAACTCATTTAACTCACAGCAATCACAGGAGGGGACATTATGACCCCCAATAGATGGACAGAGAACCTGAGTCACAGAGTGTCTGAGACACCTGTCCAATGCCACAGAGTTAGTACATGACACAAGTGGGGTTTGAGCCTAGACACTCTGACACAGAAGTCCCACCTCTCAGGCCACCAGACGACACAGCCTCCTCAGAGGCAAACGTAGGATTCCCAGTGTTCTCTGGCTATACAAGCTCTCAACCACGTGCCCTGGCAACACAGCTAGACTAGCTCCCTCTTTTCTCCCAGAAGGCTGCCTGCTTGTATCTGGATTACCCACCAATCTCTCCCTAGGAGGATGGTGCATAGGTAGCTTATCAGTCTATGGCATGTCACATTCACCAAGGGACGCAAAGATGGAACATATCAGGGCCACAAACAGGGGATCAAAACTTCAAACATTTTCTTAACGTGGGGTGTCCCCCTGGTCAGTCTTTCTTCAGTAAGAACCATGGGAAGCGCCATACAACACTTCCACTCAAGACTCTTCACTTTCTTACTTCAAGGTACCTGTTGGCCCTTCTGTCCCCAAATCCCTGAGAGGCTAGGTCCCTGACATCCAGAAGAGGCAAGGCCTCCAACATGGAGAACATGGGGCATTTAAGGAAGGATGTCGCTCAGAAGAGTCAAACTCTTCTTGAAAATGAAATGACTTTCTTGGCTCCGTTATTTTTTTTTAAACGCAGTGAAAGTGATTAATCCATCTTCAAACCAAAATAGTTTATATGCAGAGTCTGCTGGCGGCTTTTAATTATGCAATATGAAAGAAAAAGTGTTCATTCTTCTGCTTTGGAACAACAATAAGCCAATAAAGTGGAAATTAAACTGATTTTTAAAGAAGGCCAGAAAGAAGAAATGTTCCTAAAACTTAATTTCCACTCATTTTTTTTAATTCCCATAACTATAAAGCAGTTGAATAGACCTTTAAAATGTTTTAATAGGAAAATTCCTGGGAGGGGAAGTGAGATCTTGGTGTCTAAGAGGTTCAAATTTAACAGATGAGAAAAGTGTCTTAACAGCCCACAATCCCCACAGGATTGTGAAATTCATCAGCGTGGTCTCTTGGTACTGGGTCTTCACAAATGGTGGACGAAGCCAGGCAGGGAAACCAGAGACCATGTGCAAGATAGGAAAACTCAGCATCCTACTTTGAAAAGCAGACAAGCTCATTCCTATACTCACAGAGGGGTGCATGTGAGTCCAGAATGCAGGGCATCAGCCAGGAAGAGAGCTGTTCCTCTTTTTCAGGGGACAGTTTATATGGCTGCTGTGTCATTTGGAAACCAACCAGCCCCCTTCTGCATCTTCGATCCCCCACGGAAAACCTGAGGTTAACACACCACACTGTTCCCACCCAAGGCTCTAAAGTGAGAAAAGGCTATTAAAAAAGTGGGGTGGGGAGATGCTTAACTAGGGAACATTATCGGATTCTCCATTCACACCAAACAAGTACCTCATAAGCTCATCAGACCCTTTTTAGCTTGGCCATTTATTCATTTATCCAGCCAATAAACCTTTAGTAAGTGTCTCCAATGAGACACAAAGGCTCTGCGCTGGGAAACACAACCTAAGCTCTTTGAATTTCACCAGAAGATGCACCTGGGCAGGGAGCATCCTGGCTGAGAAGTGATGGAAGAGGCACTTGTTCCCCAAGCCTGGAGCCCCCATCTCACCTGTTGAGGAGCTAGACAGGCAGAGACGCCTAAAAGAACTCCAGACCCCGGCCCACCAAGGGTTCTTGTGCATCACAAACCTAATGGGACATGGAGGTAGCTGAAGAATTTAGAAAGATGGGAGTTAGGGACAGACTGAGAAAGGCCTCGACTTCCATGCGAAGGAGTTTGGACTTGATTCTGTAAAATACGGGGATGAAGAATCAGAATCACAGAAGAAGGTAGCTTGGGGGGCAAGTAGGCCAAAGAACAATGGGCATGTGAATGAATGTATCTAGAGTATGGTTAAGTAAAATGTACCTTATTCCACTGGCAAATGTTATTTATCATCATGAAACCGTTATTCTATGGTAGCAGGAAGCTCAAAGAAACGAAGATGCAAAATATTTAGCATTTTCTATGGCTCACTCTAAATCTCAGAGCACATATGCCTTCTCTATAGCCCACTTCCACACTCTATTGAGGGTGTGTTCAATAACCTGGAGTCACTGCCATGTCGCATCCCTACCAACAAGGCCATTTTCTATACTATTCACTTACACAGTTCAATTCAACCATTCTGAATAGCTGCTACTGAATTTCCTGTTTGACCCACGTTGAATGCAAACAATGCTAGCCTATGATGTCTTTAATACAATTAGTGAATTCCTTAATTAGACAATGATATACTCGTATCTTATTGCATTTGATCCATCTTTTAATGTCTTATGAATACATCCAGATTAGGGGGTCCATTCTACTCTGTTCTTCTACATGTATACATTATACATATATTTTATACCTTTGTCCAGACACACATGTGTATAGAATCTCAGGCTAACGATAGATATTCTCGCAGAGAAGCTAGGATTAGCAAAATGACAACTGAGGATTTTGTGCATTTATGGTCAACTCTGTATAATAATGATAAATAATGTAAGTAATGATAATAATTTGTTTCAATTAGGCTTTCCTGCCTTTCTGAGAACTCGTTGGTAAATGGTAAAGTTGTTTAAATTTCCGCACACTTCCCTTACACTAGCACACAGCCCACACTCTGCTAGGAGCCCAGCACAGTATCCCTTTGTGGTCATCACGTCTTCCTTCCTCCATTCAGTGCAGGTTTTTGCTGCGCTCACAGGCTGTACCCAGGACTGGTCCAGGGACTGGGACACAGATCTCAAAGCAAACTCGGCGCCTGCCCTAATGACACTTGCAGTCTAGTGTCAGGAGACACGCATCAAATGAATGAATAGATATGTAAACCAGATAATTGCAGATGGTGAAAACAAGACAATAAGATGCTATGGGAGTATGGGCTCGCTACTAGCCAGGGCAGGTCTCTCTGAGGAAGGCATTTGAGCCAACACCTGAGAAATGAGGGATGGGGTTGGGGGGAGAGCTCAGCAGGATGGAGCTCAGGGAGTCTGAAGAAGGGAGGCCAGTGCAGCTGCACTGGGGGAATGCACTTCAGAGGCAGGCTGGCTCTGGATCAGCAGGGAGTACCATGCAAGCCACTCGGTTTAAAGCAGAGGGTTTGCGTTTCTCTCCTGCAGCTGCGGAAATGGGTCAAAACAGGAGGGCAAGGAAGAGGCTTTGGTGGTAGCTTGAGAAATGACATGAAATACTGACGAGGAATATTTTGGATAGTACTGATCAGACTCAGTGAAGAACTGTTTGGGGGGAGGGCAGTGATGGAGAAAGGAATTGAAGGTCACTCTCCAGGTATTTGGCCTGAGTAGTTGGAGGTCTCTATTAGATATCCCAGGGGAGGTGGGAAATAGGGAAGTGTGAGGTTTGGACCTCAGAAGAGAGGTCAGGACCAGAGAGGTAAGGCTGAGAGGCTTTGCATGGCTTTGTGTAAAGTCAAGAGAAACGACAAGCTTACCTACAAAGAGCATGTGTAGAAGGAAGGGCGGAGAGAATTCTGCTGTGAGCTCCAAAATATAAAGGTCAGATAGAGAAGGAGCAGCCAGGAGAGGAGGCTGGGCAGGAAATGGATGGATGCACAGATTTATATGCAAACAGCCCGAACCAGTTACTGTAATCAGCAAAGGAATAGGACTACTTACTCAAACACATTTTCCTCCTCACAGACTAGGTTTCTACATCCCCCTAAGACAATATAGCTCCTCTTTCTTACTCCTCCAAGCACAGCAACAGGCTGATCTAGATCTAGATCTTGAACAAATAAGGGACTGGTAATTAGTATGTGCTGTATTGCTTACCTGATGATTGATAAAGTAGGTAAATCACACTGAAGAACCCTGGGTAATGGGATCCAAATAGATTTCTCTCAGTCCCGGAAGCTATGACTATGGCTCCCTCCTCGAGGTGAGCATCAGTGTTGGCTAAAAGAGACGCTTCACTCTGCTAAACACGTGTGCTGACACCCTTCATAGCAAGGAACCTTCTAAATCACGCCTAGACCACGGTTATGGTCTAAATCATGCCTTGGAGCTCGGACTGTGGAGGAACACCACTTTGTGTGCACTGTGCCAAAAATACAACAAAGCCTTCAAAGTCATTAACGACATCTAGAAAAGATTACAGGATGGGTAAAAATTACTCTTCCCTTAAAAAAAAAAAAAAGATATTGATAGTCTCATGTCTGGGCAGGATTTCTCAGTGAAAAAAATGGAAAAGACGAAGTTTAAGATGATGTGCTTTCAGATTTTAGATAGGCATGTAACGAATTCTGAAAATCTTTGACACAACCCTGTATATTTTTTTTCTAACATAAAGGCACTGTTGGCGAATCTGTTAGAGGTCTACTATGAGTTGACATTGTCACACCTACGGATACACTGGATGTCAGATATCCTCATCACATGATACATGAAATGTAATGCCTGAACATAATTTAATGTACTATTTTTCTGAGCTTTCTCTTGAAAAGCAGGGTGACTTCTTGGGTAGCAGCAATTTACCTTTCACACTTCTGTAACAATCAAGGTACCCGATTGCCCTGAATAACATTTCAGGCTGTCAGAATATTTCAAGGCTGTGAATTAGCATTTCAAAACCTTTGAAACCAAGGGTAGGAGGGCTTTTTCCTTTAGCTAAAGACTCGGCTGGCTGCAAAGAAGCAAGTATTAAATGCACATATTTCTGCAGGAGAATATTGGGTACAGGGTCTCAAAAAAATGTGTCAAAAAGCTTGAGAGACATTCTGGCTCAATAATCATATAGCCTGAAATTTCCAGAAAGAATCTGAGTTCAATATTCTGTTCAATGTCTTTATAACTCATTAAAGTATCCTGAATATCTCAACACTTTAGAAACAGAAACAATATGTTTCTAGATTGCTTCTCCAACCAAGGAAGGGGCATAAAAATCTTTTGTTAGGCTATGGCCCCTAATTTAGAGTTGGGGAACTGTCATACCAAGAATGTCTGTGATTGTCAAAATATAACAATGACCTCAAAGATTATTTGTTAGCAAGTTGAGCATCCAGGATTAAAGATCTATTGATGTATGAAATTGATTGAGAAACAAAACCTCTTGACTGAACGAGTTATTCCTCTCACAACCATATCCAGTGGCCACCATTTGCACCGTTCCATCAGGCTTGTCCCTACTAAAATCTGGTCCAGGTTCCCCATGGTCTGTTCGTGGTTCTCCAAGTGTGGTCCCCAGACTAGCAGCACCACAGCACCTGGGGCCTTGTTAGAAATGCAAATTCTGGGGCCCCACCCCTAACTTACTGAAATCTCGGGGGGGGGGGGGGGGGGGAGGGGGGGGCGGAATTTGTGACTGATGCTTGTTAAAATATGACAACTATTTGCCTGTGTAAATCCCATTCATTAACCTGGCCATCTTCTCCGTGCCACCCCTCTTCGCCATCCCCTAAGGCTCTCCCACTCCAAGCCTAGGTTCTAGCTAGACTCTCTCACTGACTGGACAGTCCCCGAAAATGCCAGCTCCACCCTGTCCCTTTGGGCTATCATCACTCATTGTACTCATTTGCCTAGAATAAGCCACCTTGCTCGTCCCATTCTCCTACTGCCACTCAAGTCCTCTATTGCCTAGGAAAGGGAGCCCAGGAACCCACACTGAGCCCTGCCCTACCTCTCTTACCAGGCCTTCTCCACCTCCCTGTGAGCTATGGGGCTCTACTGGTTGGACCGCAGCGTTCTCCCACTATAACGAAACATATACTACGTGACCTTCTGTGTCTGTCTTCTTTCACTTAGCATGTTTTTACGGCTCATCCACATTGTAGCATGTATCAGTGCTTCATTCCTTTTTACAGCTAAATAATATTCCATTATATGTGTATATTAATACCATATTGCATTTATTCATTTATCCATTGATTGACATTTGGGTTGTTTCCACCTTTCCGGCTATTGTAAATAATGCTATGAACACTGGTGACAAAGATTCTGTTTGATTCCTTGCTTTCAATTCTTTTGGGTATATACCTAGGAGTGGAGTTGCTGGGTCATGTGGTAATTCTATGTTTATCTTTTTGAGATGCCTACATGAATTCCTCAATGTATATCTGTCTCATTTCCCCCCAGGGTTATTTGTGGGCTGGAACAGAACCTCAGACACTTTCATATCATACCCTCATGTTATACCCAAGCCCAGCACATGTAGTAAGTAGCCTCACAATGAGTGATAATATAGAGGACTTACTATGTGCCAGGCATTTTGCTAAGAGCCTTATGAGTAAATGGAGACACAGAGAAATTAAGGAACTTGCTCAAATTCACATGGCCAGGAAGTGGCAGAGCCAGAATTAGAACCCAGGCAGTCTGACTCCAAAACACAGGCTCTTAAACCACGACACCATCAGCCTCTCATGCTCAATCCTAAAAGGCAAAGATGGGGGTGGAGGGTGTAAGGGAGGTTCCTGATACCTGGGGCTCGAAAAACAAAATGAGATCAAACACAGTAAAACAACTCACAATGGAAAACATCTAGCCTCCTTAGCATCTACTGCCATTTTTCATCCTTTTCTTTAAGCGACTTTTCTGAATGCCTACCATAAGTCAAGTATCCTCTGTAGGCCCTAATCTGCACCCAAACCCTGTAAGATAGGTATAATTATCTCCATTTTATGGACAGTAAAAGTCAGACTTTTAATATACAATGCCAATTCTTAAGACTTGCTTGGCCATCTGGAGCCATTCAGAGCCTGGACAGAATCTTACACACTTCCGTACACTACGCAGCAACTGATGACCTTCACACACACAACCTGAGTCATTAAGAGAAAGCTAGATTATGTTTGGGGCGCTCTGTTTACAAAGGCAGAGAAGTATAAAATGCATTTCAGGAAGATTGTTATTTGTGATGATTAAGATGATATAAATGGTGTTGCACTTAAAGGAGCAGTGTGTCATTGTCTGGAAAATTTTCTTACGTGGGGCCTCTCCAACCTGGTTGGCCGGTCACTGAGCCTGCAGTGTGGGTCAACAATCCCACCTTCCCTCCTGACGGCTTTACAGAGATGTTTTGTAAACTGCAATCAGCAGATGAATTATAAAAACAAGCAGCAGCAGCCAAAGCATTATGGAATGGAAAATAACTGAGAAATCAATGACAACAGGGAGAGACGGTACAGTCAGCAGTGAGAAGGGGTCACCAAGAAAGAAGGGACAGGTCAGACTATTGCCCCCGGAAAGCAGATCAGCGGGAAGAGCAAAAGCAAACAAGACAGTGATAACCCTGGGCAATCACTAGGAAACAGACTGAGGGTCACCCGGATCCGTGTGCAATCAGCCAGTCATACGTCAAATTAAGAATTAAGTGTTGACATTATTTCAGCCAACATACCCGATCGCTTGTTGTTTACCTAGTAAATTCAGTGAGGTCAAAAATAAAAGGTTGTATAACTCGGTCCCAGGCCTCTCTTTACAAAGTGTGTCCCAGGAGCCCTAGGGGTCCTTTGGTTCTTTGGGGGGTGTGGGAAGGTGGAGACCACAGGGCCGGAGGGGGCCATAGAGGATGCACTCCAGCCACCCCCCTTCACCAATGCCTCCTTCAGCCAAAGCAGCTCAACTTTTACCTGTTTTCCCCACTGAGTGTCCACATAAGATTTTGTATGAAAAAAGAATCTTGAGGATAAGGAGCATTTGAAAAGCAGGTGGGGCAAGAAGGCAAGGCCTCCATATCACAGAGGGTCTCTGCTCGGCGGCCGAGGGGCAGAGAATGCTGCAAGCACACATGTACCGTGTGTTCTCTTGACTGTTTCTCCAGCTTCTCTTCACCCTTGATATTGGACCAGCCCCAAATCTTATCAGTTCTTCCTTCAGAAGACCACTCACTTGTTTCCCACGCCCTCGGCCACCACTCTAGGCACATTTGCATCCCCCTCCTGAATTCCAGCAACAGCCTTCCTGCTGCTGGTGGCCACACACTGCTCACCGTCCTGACACACTTTCCTGATGTCATCCATGTCCCAAAGGTTCAAAGTGTCCTCACTGGCCTCAGAGAGTGTCTCGGGACACTCCGACCGGGCTTACTCATTAACCACGGTCTGGGCCAAGAGGAGAGGGCCTCCCGAGTACTCCCGCATCTCAGCTTGCTGATCATTTTCTTTCTGCCTGGTGCCCCCTGTCCCGACAATGAAGAGAATGTGTCCAAGCGACATTGTGTGGCTCCATGAAATGCTCTTCGCCCCTCCCTACTGGCCAGTGGGGGTTTACTGTAGGGCAGGGGATGTCTGATAGAAACAATTGCTGAGGTGTGAATACACCCAGAGAAAAGGGACACGGCTGCAGGCTGGCCTCAGGGTGTGATCACCCTGCCTTAACTTTCAGCCACAGGGTTCCTTCCATCAGTGCTTGATAACTGCTCTTACCAAGTTCACCCTGGGGCATCGGGGCCTCCTGCTGCTGCTGCCTTCCCCTCATCTCATGGGGTGGAATCCTATTTCTGGACTCTGAGCAGAGCCTGGGCAAGCTGGGATAAGTGCTCACCTTTTTGAGTGTCACACTGCAGGACCACAGGCACATTCCCGATAAACTGGGCTAATGGACAGAGAATGCTCTTCCTCTGCCCCCAAAATGCCGCGGCCCATCACTCACCACCTAACACTCTCCACCTCAGGCTGAGCAGCCCATGGTTCAGAGCCAGCAGGCCAGACACCCTGGGTAGCCAGTCTCTCTGATGTCCAGCTCAGAGCCCATTATCCGCCAGCAGCCGAACAAGTCACCAGTCTACCTGAAACCTTCCAAGACCTCCCATGGTCCTCAGAATAAAATCTAACCTTTTACCAAGCCCACAAAGCCGGTACTGAGGGCAGCCCTCCCGCCTTCCTCTCCACCGCCTCTCCCACCTCCTCGCTGCCTTCCCACTGACCTTTTCTCTGTTCTTCAAACACAGCAAGCTCCTTCCCGCATCAGGACCTACGCATTTGTTCTCAACATGGAATGGCCTCATCTCCTACCTTAGCAGGGGTGGCTCCTCCTTCTCATTCTGGTCTCAGCCCAAATACTACTCCTCAGAGAGGCCTCCCCTGGTGCCTGGTTTAACACTGCCCTCCAAGCACTCCCTGCTCTTATCTCCCATCCTTTTCTCCTCTAACGTCTGTCTCCCCAAAGACATCAGCTTTCTGAGAGCAGAGACCCTGCTTGTCCACTGTGGTGTTTGCAGCATTCAGAACTCTGCTTGGACACAGAAGGTATCCAGCCTCTGATTGTTGATAGAATGAGTGGATGAATGAATGAATGAATGAATGAATGAATGAATGAATGGAGAAAATGAATGAGTGAACAAATGGAATGAATGAATGAGTACACGAATGAGTGAGTGCTTAAACAAACGCAGCATGGCAGGCAACAGTCTCTCAGGTCAGGCAAGCACCCACTCAGTGGTCCTCAGCTCAGTCTGTTATCCTTTGCCCAGGGAGGGCTGAAACCCAGCAAACTCCAGTCCAGCTTCTACTGATGTGCTTTGGTGCCCATTTACCCAACCAAAGCTGCCAAGACGGCATGTGCACTTTCTTCTTCTTTTCCGTAACACAGATAAAACTTTTACACTGTCCATTTAAACCACCATTGTTTGGTCCTACCCTAAGGAAACTTCCAAACTAAAATTCCTTTCTCCCCTCATTTTGCCCCTTTGTGGTGACAGAAATGCTCCATTTAGCATTCCTAAAGGGCCATTAGCATCCCAAAGCTCTTGTTGGGCTGCGCGGCTGGAGGCTGCTCTTGATGGAGGGGCTGTGGGCCTGGCGAGATGCTCGGGCTGAAACGCGGCCTCTGAAACCCCCGCCACTTGGCATAATCTCCCTCCTCACTCGCCAAACTCAACTTGTCCTCTCATTTCAGATATTTAGTGTGGATTCTCGTTCTCCGACTCTTGTTCTGAAAAATTTCTCTGCCCCCCGCCCCCTTTCTTTCTGCCTCGTGAGGGCACCTTTTGATAAATACTGTATGAGGGAACTTTTCATTCCGATGAAAGACCCCCTCCACAAGGCAAGATGAATATCCCCTTTATAGAACAACAGGGGTGTTAATCCTTCCCTTGCCACCCCCCTTACTTCGCCCTCCATCCCTGTGCACAGAGAAAACAGGAGCCATTGCCCCGTGAAGCAGGTGGGATAAACTTGGGCAGGGTTCTTCTGCTTCCATGCTTTAGACAGGCCTGAATAAGTGATTCCTCCTGAAGTGAACATTTCAGCTTGTCAGGGACGTCACTCTGTGTGGCACATTGTTCTAGATAATCACCCTGCTGCTGCTGCTGCTGCTGAAATTAGCTTGTGAATCAGACAAAAACACTTCTGGAAGTGCTAACCCAGTTGCTAGGTTCTCTGGGAGGGAGAGTCTGCCCTTTCGTCCCCATCATTCCGATTCTCCCTTCTCCTGGCTGCCTTGCATTTCCTATATGAGGCCTCAAAATCAGACGATGCCTGCCAAAGCGAAAGGGTGGCCAGGTACCCCATCCCTGGGAAAAGCACCTCAGAAGCCTTGACGAACACAATGGATCTGTGTGTTCCGGGGCCTGGTGGGGCCAAGGTATTCATGGCAAGATGGGCCTGCTCCACACCACACCTAGCTCACCTTCCACCGTCAGCAGCCCTGGTGCAGGGAGCCAAAACATTCCCCTTGTCACCCAGAAAACAGTAAACCTGTGAACCATTTGCTTCACATTGGTGTTGCTGGTCATTTCATTTAGCTAAATCAATTTCCTTAATTTCTGGCGGATACTCTCTGAATAGGCCATCTCAGAGGCAAGAGACTGAAGGTGACTCGATTTTTTTAAAAATACTTTTCACTGATGTATTTATCCACTGTGTATTTCGTAAGCACCTTCTATGTGCTGGCCTTCTGCTAGACCCTGAGGACACAAAGATAACACCTACAGGCCTGTTCTGGGGAGATCCAGACTGCTGGGGGGTGAAAGGATAGGGGGCTTAGGAACCCAAGCATTTCAGAAGTGCTAGAGCTAATGACCACAGAGCACCTCCAATCAGTAGGGTAGTGGTGTAGAGCTTTACGTGCTGGAGGGGCAAGGGGATGCCACTACTTTCTTAATGATTAATTTATAACAGAGTAACCTTTGGTCTAGACTTTCACAGACAGCTCTTCCAAACCCCACTGAGTCATAACATACAGCAGCAGCAGGAAGGGCCACTTCCTTTCCATATCCCCCAGGTACGTATGGGAAGAAATGGGGCTGGTCTGGGAGAAGGGTTTAGGACAAGGTTCAAGAAGCTCTTTCAGTACAAAGCCAGATAATAACTATTTTAGGCTTTGCGGGCCACAGGGTCTCTGTTGCAACTGCTCAACTCTGCTGTTGTAGGGAAAGCAGCCACAGACAATCCATAAACAAATGGGCATGGCTGTGCTCCAATAGGAGTTTACTTACAACACAGGCAACAGGCAGAATCTGGCCCACAGGCTGTAGTTTGCCAATTACATGGTCCAGTTCAGCACTGAGAAAGAATCAACTCTGGGCCTGGTTCTTCATTAATTTAATGAACTGAATCAATAATCCACATAATAATGGCAAACTCAGTTAAGTAACAAATTGCCTGAAACCAATGCTATTGCTAAAGCAATTAATGAGGTGAGGGCCTACAATGCACTGGAGCTGTGACAGGGACAGAGATGAGGAGGACGGTCAGGAGAGCATTATGCGTCAGTGACGAATGACGCAAGATTTTGTTTTGACACGTGACAGAACACGGAGGGGCCTGTGTAAAAATGCGATCAAAAACCTAAAGTACCTGGCCCCATGGGAAGCCAACATTCTCTGCTATGTTTTAAATAAAAGGAAGGCGGTCAACCTTCCTTTTATCTTATAACCTCCAGCTATAAGATAAATACGTAAGTGCTAGAGATTTAAAGTACAACATGCTGACTGTAGTGACCACTGCCGTATGGTATACAGGAACCTTGTTAAGAGAGCCAATTTTAAGACTTCTCATCACAAGGAAAATGTTCTTTTCTTTTTATTGTATCTATATTGAGATAATGGATGTTAACTAAACCTACTGTGGGAATCATTTCACAATACTATATGTAAATCAAACCATCAAGCTGTACACCTTAACCTTTATACAGTGATGTATGTCGATTATTTCTCAATAAAACTGGAAAAATAAATCAATTAAATAATCAGTTAAGAAAACCATCCCAGCACGTACACCCACCCACATGCCACAAAGGGGGGAGGAGTTAGGAGTGAAGGCAGGTGGAAGGACCACCACCACCTTTGGGCCTGTCGGCCAGTCTCAGCTATGAGCAGAACAAAAGTCGTGGGGCACTGGCTCTTATTTAACTCTAATTAATTTGGACCCAGGATCAACAATTGGAGCAGGCCCGGAGGAGAGCACTACCATAGCTTCCTGGCATTCTTGGAGTGGGGGCAGGAGAACTTCCGGGATGGTCGGGCCTGTCTGTGAGCACCGAGGACTTGGATTTCTGAATTCAAATGCCAAGCCAAGCCTGGCACTGGCCAGGTTGAGCCCTTCTTTGTGTCTGAAAACTCTTTTTGTTCAAAGTTGGTGTAACTTTAAGCAGCCTGCCAAGGAGAGCCTGAGAAAGCTCCCAGGCCAGGCTGCTTTCCCCATCTCAGCTTCGGTCAAATCCCCTTCTCCCATGATGCACCTTTTTCAGCTGCCAGGCCAGGGGGCTCAGATGGCTCCTGGCCAGGACAAAACAGCTCAGCCCAGAGGACTGATTCTCTCCCTCTGAGGCAAGAGAGGGACTTGAGGTTGGTGAGTGGGGAGAATAACTGAGTGCATGAACCGCTGGGGAGGACTAGCATTTCCTGAGCAACTTGATATATATAGACACTACGTTTTATATACATCGTTTCATTTAAGCCCCAGCAATCCTAGGACATAGACTTGATTAATCCCATTCCACAGATGACAAACTGAGGCCGAGAGGCTCAAGGTCTAGCTGGTAGGTGATACAGCTAGGTGGCCATCTGATGCTTGTCGGATTTCAAAGCCACATCAGTTCTTTCTATGGCACCAATGGTTTTCAAACTGGGAATCACAACACTCTAGGATAGTGATTGATTTCTGTATAATTTTTCAATTTGAAATAATTTTAGACTTAAAAGAAGTTGCAAAATGGTGCAAAGAATTCCTGTATACCCTTCACCCAGCTTCCACAAATGTTTGGATCTTACATACCCACCCAACAATTATCAAAACCAGCAAACTGAAATGTATAAAACTTCCTCAAATTTTTCCAACTGTCCCACTAATGTCCTTTTCTGGCCCAGGATGTCTCTGATCCAGAATCAGACATTGCATTTAGTTTCATGTCTCCTTTGTCTCCTCCAGTCTGTGACAGTCCCTCAGTTTTTCTCTGTCTCTAATGAGCTTGATGCTCTTGAAGAGTACTGGCCAGTTATTTTGTAGAATATCTGTTGTTTGGGATTACCTGATGTTTCTTCATGATTAAATTCAGGTTACGTATTTTTAGCAAGATCCTACAGAAGCGACGCTGTTTCCTCCTTAGTGCATCCTGTCAGGTCACACATGATGTCAGTATATCCCGTTACTGGTTATGTTAGTTCTGATCACTTGGTTAAGGTGACCTCTGCCAGGTTTATTCACTGTAAAGCTGCGATTTTCCCTTTTGAAAATTGTGGGGAGATACTTTGACACTCCGTAAATTTTCTGCTTCTCATTGTACTTTCACTCACTAACTTTAGCAGACATTGTGATTCTCTATAACTATTACTGGGATTTGATTTTTTTTTCCAAACAGTGATTTCCTATTTCCAGCATTCTTTTTACATTAACTAATTGGTGTTCTACTAAAAGGAAAAGTAGACAGTGGTTCTTAAATCTCTCTGTGCACGGGTTTCATCGAAAGTATTAATCAAAGTACAGATTTCTAGGCCCTACCCCCAGAGACATGACTCTATTAAGCCAGGGGAAGGCTCAGAAATACACATTTTAATAAGCATTTCCCACTCCTCATGAGGTTTTTTTTTTAAGTTATAATTCACATACCACACAATTTACCCTTCAATAGTGTGAACAAAAAAGGATCACAGGCTGAAACTGACAAGCTCAACGGAGGCCTGCACCCTGGGCCCTACAAACTCAAAGACTGAAATTAACCACATAGGATGGTTGGAACAGAAAAATTCCTAACTAAAAGCAAGTCATGGCGGGTAGTCACATCTTAGGCCTGTAGCTTCTTTGACAAAGGTCAGTCTTTACCTTGTGAGCCTGTCTATTGTCTTTTTGCATCTAACATAACATACCTTTGAAATGTCAGAGTCATCTCCTTTTCCAGACCCCTCAGGGCCCAACCACTGCACCAGAACAGGAGACCACAGAGTCCATCATAATCTTGTTCCCCGCATATCATCTCTATGTGCTGTAAATGTTAATTATTAGCTATCCTGTACCCGCCAATGTAAAAGTAGTATCTGTCTCTCTGTTTTACTTTTTATCCAATCCCAGAGATTTTCCCCACATTGCTTTCTCCCGCCCCCTTAATCTACCACCAACAGATTTCACATAACCCTCCTATCTCTCTTCTTTTGATTCTAATGTATAAAATAAGCTGCAAAACTGCTGTTCTCTGGAACATTTTCTCAATTTGCTTCCCGGCAATTGTTGTCAATTTTGCTCAAATAAACTCATAAAAATTCTCTACAGGTTTGGATGTTTCTCACGTTGACGAAAGTGTACAATTTAATGGTTTTCAGTATATTCACATGGCTGTTCATCAACACTACCAAATTCCAGAACATTTTCATATCTCAAAAAGAAACCCTCCACCCATTAAACGGTCATTCCCCATTCACCCCATCCTTCAGTCTCTGGCAACCACTAATCTGTTTCCTGTATGGATCTGCCTATTTTGGACATTCATATGCGCAGAATCATACGGTATACGGTCTTCTGTGACTGGCTTTCAATTATCATAACGTTTTCAAGGCATAGCATGTTTAAGCATGTAGCAGTACTCCATTCCTTTATATGGCTGAATAATATTCCACTGTGTGGATATACCAAAATTCATTTATCTTTTTATTACTGGGTAGATATTTGGGCTCTTTCTACTTTGGGGCTATTAAGAATAATGCTGATATGGACATTTGTGTACAGGTTTTTACATGGATATGTATTTTCATTTCTCTTGAGGACATACCAGGAGTGGAATTGCTGGGTCATATTGAAACTCTATGTTTCACCTTGTGAGGAACTATTTTCTAAAGCAACTATGTCACTTTACATTCCTACCAACAGTGTATGCATGAAGTTTCCAATTTCTCCACATTCTTTTTAACACTTGTTCCTGTCTTTTATTATAGCTGTCTTAGTGGGCATGAAGTGGTATCTCATTAAGGTATTACTTTACATTTGTCTGATGACTAAAATTATGTTGACATTTTTTCATGTGCTCATTGGCCATTTGTATACCTTCTTTGGAGAAATGTCTATTCAAGTTCTTTGCCTGTTTTCAAATTGGGTTGCCTTTTTGTTGTTGCCTTGAAAGATTTTTTTATATGTTATATTCTTTATATATTCTGAGCCCATATCAGATATATGATGTGTAAATATTATTTCCCATTCTGTGGATGTTTTCATTTCCTTGATAGTGTCCTTTGAAGCACGCATTTTAAATTTTAATGAAGTCCAATTTATCTGTTTTTTATTTGGTCCCACAGATTTTGATGTAGATCGTCTATGGACAGCAATATGAGAAATACTCCAAGGGTTTGATCAAGATGCTAGAGGTTACACTTTTAAAATTTATTAGCATAAAGTGGTTCATAGTATTACCTCATATTTTTTTAAGTCTCTGCCAGATCTCTAGTTATGTCTCTTTTGCATTCTTAATGTTGTTTATTTGTACCTTCTCTTTTTTTTCTTGACCAATCTTTCCAGATATTTGTTTATTTTATTAGTCTTTCCAAACAACCAAATTTTGGCTTTGGTCGATCCACTCTGTTGAATATTTTTCTAGTTCATTGACTTCTGCTCTTATTTTTTATCCCTCCCACCCCCTTTTTTCTGGCTTAGTCTGTCCAATTTTTTCTAACTTCTTAAATTAGATACTTAGCTCATTAATTTTCAGCCTTTCTCATGGTTCTGGTATCCTGTGAAACACATGCCTCTCTTCAGCATCCCCTCTTTCTTCCATGAATTAATCACCCCTTGGCAAGAGAATGAGGAGAAATAGAGGCAGGCATGGAGCTGAGTAACCTGCCTGTTCTGTAGGAAGCCACCAATGGAAACACTCCTTCGGAGAGCTGAGAGCTCCTGGAGGGTGGTGTTGGCATATTTCAGAGCCAAATGAAGCCGTTCAGGGTCAGATTTCATTACAGGAGGTTGCACCCTATGTCAGTGAGTTCTTGTGGCCTCACCATCTTGTCCTTGCAGACTGACTTCTATTTCAGCAAATCTCCTTTGCCAGGCCAAAAGGCAATGAGGCAGATGCTCATGTAAGGGCAGGAATGAGCCAAAGCAATAAACTCAGGCCCAGCTGTCAGCTCAAACTGCTCCAGTTTCAGCTCGGAGTCATCCTGTCCTTTTCTTTGCTTCTAATACTGATTCGCAGTTAATTTCCCCCCCCACCCCGGGGGTAGGAAACCCCAAAACCATCATCACGGAATGGGAGCGCTGGAAGGGACTGAGAAATCATCTGTCTAACTCCCGCTTTTCACCGAGACCCAGGGGGTATCCATTCAAGTTCATGATTCAGTGAGTTTTTGCTGCTATCAGTATAAAACAACCAGCTTTGTCCTATTTAATGCATTCTCTGAATACTACACTTCAGATACTATTTTGTAACCCGTGCTTTTACTTGGTGTTCATTTGCCTTATTTGCTTTTACACATCCCATAATTTGAAAATGTTGGATGACTTAGTCACTTCATTTGTTAAATACTGAGAGTGAGATGTGAGAGTCTCCCACTAATACTGTGTTTTTGCTCCAAGCAGGCAAAACTGAAAACAAGGAGATAGAGTATCTGAAGAATGTAATCAATAAAATTGATTTAATAAATATATTGAAGTACGTACCCTGAAAACAGAGTTCTCTATCAGTTCCCATAGAATATAAAAAAAAAAGTGTTCTTACACACGAAATTATTTTTTAAAAACCTTACCAGCTGCAATACAATAAAGTTGGAACTTAAGAACAAAATATATTTTTTGAGGACCTATTCTTTCTGGAAATAAGAATCTAATTCATAAATAACACCAGGAGCAAAAAGAATATCAAAACTACAATGATGCAGTCATTATCAAAACAATGACAATGAGAGCCGTGCAAATCAAAACTAATAGGAAGAGGTCAAAGCTACTCTAGAAAGGACAGGTACTTGCCGGAAATGGCTTTACTGCTAAACAGTAAAGATAAGAAAACAATGGTATTAGTTGAACTGAAAATTAAACTAAAAATATTAGGAGGACCACAAAAGCCTAAATAAGAAATTAATAAAGATAAAATAGAAATTAGAAAATGAAAAACAATTTAAAAATGTTCAAAAACAAGTGGGAGGCTAAAATAGTAGATAAGACCCCAGCTCAGAGAGCAGACATATCCAGCTTGAATTACAGCCCTGGGCTTTGTAGCTATGTGACATCTGGCAAGTTAATTTTCTGAACTTCTCAACCACCTGTAAAATGGGAATAAAAAACAACTCACAGAGTTGTAAAGATTTTAAAAATTTGACAGTGCATACAAAGTAGTTAGTTAGCACAGGGCCTGGCACACAGCGAGTGGTCAATAGATATTATCAGGTGTCATTCTCATCACTTTCAAAAATGTCAAAAATACAAACCTATGCAAAGAGAGAGTGAGAATAAATATTCAGTATTAAAAATTATAAAAGTGATAGGGCCACATATGGAAATTTTTAAACATGTTTTTAGTGGTTACTATATACAACAATGCTTAAAAAATGAAAATCTGGGTAAATGATTATTTTCTTGGAAGAGAAATTACCAGATTTGACTCAAAAAGCAGTTGAAAAATTCCTGCATAAACATACAAGCATGGAAGAAATTGAAATGGTTATCAAATAACTACTTTCAAAAATGGCACAGGGCCCAGATGGGCTAATTCGAGCAAATCTTCAAGGAACAGATATTTCTCATGCTACTTAAATTATTCCAGACCACAGAAAAGAATAGTAACTTCTCACTTCATTTTATAAGGTTAGAACAGCCCTGATACAAAAGGCAATATGAACAGAAAGAAAAAAGTTCAGACAAATCTCACTTTTAAACAGATATAAAAAGTAAAAAATAAATATTAGCAAAAAATAATATATCACCAAATACTTTCTTCCAAGAATGTTAGGATACTTTGGACTTACAAAACCACAATGAGATACCACTTCGCACCCACTGGAATAACTATAATCAAAAAGACAGAGAAGAATTATTGATGAAGATATGGAGAAACTGGAATCCTCATATGTTGCTGGTGGGAATGCAAAAAGGTGCAGCTGTGCTGGAAAACAGTCTGGCAGTTCTTCAAAAGGTTAAACACAGAGTTAGCATGTGACCCATAATTCTACTCCTAGGTATAAATCCAAAAAAAATAAAAATTCATATCCACACAAAAAACTGTACATCAATTTCTACAGGAGCATTATTAATAATAGCCAAAAAGTAGAAAATGTCCATCAACTGATGAATACATACATAAAATGTGGCATATTCATACAATGGAATATTATTCAGCCATACAAAAAATGAAATACTGACACGTGCTACAATACGGGTGAACCATAAAAACATTAAGCTAATTGAAAGAAGTCAGTCACAAAAGGCCACATACTGTATGATTCTATTTATATAAAATGTCCATAATAGGCAAATCCATAGAGATTAAATAGATTAGTGGTTGCCTAGAGCTTGCGTGGTGGTACAAAGGAGTGAATGAGAAGTGACTACTATTGAGTTCTCGTACAAGACTTCTTTTGGAGACGAGAAAAATGTTCCAGGATTAATTTTAGTGATGTTGTACCATTCTAAACATATTAGAAACCACTGAATTGCACACTTTAAATGGGTAAATTATATGGTATGTGAACTATGTTTCAATAAAACTATTAAAAAATTAGGAAATCAATTAATGTAATTCATTACATTAACAGTCAAAGCAGACGTACTGTATGATCATTTTGACTGATATAGAAGGGATTAACGTTCCATATATCTTTTAATAATAGTTTTCCTATTACACTTGACGTACAATATTATATTAGTTTCAGGCATACAACATAGTGATTAGACATTTATGTAACTTGGGAGGTGGTCACCTCGATAAATCTAGTACCCATCTGACATCATACATAGTTAGTACAATATTATTGACTATAGTCCTTATGCTATATTTTACATCCCCATAACTATTTTGTAATACCAATTTATACTTTTTTTTTAATTTTATTAAATTTATTGGGGTGACAATTGTTAGTAAAATTACATAAATTTCAGGTGTACAATTCTGCATTACATCACCTATAAATCCCATTGTGTGTTCATCACCCAGAGTCAGTTCTCCTTCCATCACCATATATTCGATCCCCCTTACCCTCATCTCCCACCCCCCACCCCCCACCCCCCTTACCCTCTGGCAACCACCAAACCATTGTCTGTGTCTATGAGTTTCTGTTTCTCATTTGTTTGTCTTGTCAATTTATACTTTTTAATCCCTTCCCCCTTTTCACCCCCACAACCATCCTCCCACCAGGCAACCATCAAAATGTTCTCTGTATCTGTGAGTTTGTTTCTGTTTTTTTTGTTCATTTATCTTGTTCTTTAGATTCCACATATAAATAAAATAATACGGCATTCATCTTTCTCTGTCTGACATACTCCACTCAGCGTAATACCCCCTAGGTTTACCCATATTGTTGCAGAGGGCAAGATTTCATTCTTTTTTTATGGCTGAGTTATATTCCTCTGTGTGTGTGTGTGTGTGTGTGTGTGTATCACTGCTTTACCCATTCATTTGTTGATGGGCACTCAGATTGCCTCCATATCTTGACAACTGCAATAATGCTGCGATGAACAATGGATGCACATGTCCCTTAGAAGCAGTGTTTTGGGTTTCTTCAGATAAATACCCAGAAATGGTATTAGTGGGTTCTTCTTTGTCTCTTGTTATAGCCTTTGTTTAAAAGTCCATTTTGTCTGGTATAAGTATTGCTACCTCAGCTTTGTTTATTTGTTTCCATTTTCATGAAACATCCTTTTACTTGCAGTCTGTATGTGCCTTTCAAGCTGAAGTGAGTCTCTTGCAGGCAGCATATGTAAGGGTTTTCTTTTCCATTCAGCAACCCTATCTTTTGATTGGAACATTTAATTCAATTACATTGAAAGTAATTGATAGATATGTAGTTATTGCTACTTTATTATTCATATTTTGATCTTTTTTTCTTTCTTTTTAAAGAAGTCCCTTTAACATTTCTTGTAATACTTGTTTGCTGGTGATGAACTCCTTTAGTTTTTTCTTGTCTGAGAAGCCCTTTATCTGCCCTCTGATTCTAAATGATAGCTTTGCTGGGTAGATTAATTTTAGTTGTAGGTCCTTGCTTTTCATCACGTTGAATATTTCCTACCAACCCATTCTAACCTGCAAAGTTTCTGTTGAGAAATCAGTCAATAGTCTTATGGGAGTGCCCCTGTAGGTAATGAACTGCTTTTCTCTTGCTGCTTTTAAGATTCTCTCTTTGTCTTTAACCTTTGGCATTTTAATTATGATGTGTCTTGGTGTGGGCCTTTTGGGGTTCATCTTGTTTGGGACTCTGCACTTCCTGGGCTTGTATGTCTGTTTCCTTTGCCAGGTTAGGGAAGTTTTCTATCATTATTTCTTCAAATAGGTTTTCAATTCCTGCTCACTCTCTTCTCCTTCTGGAATCCCAATAATGCGAATGTTGGTATGCTTGATGTTGTCCCAAGGCCCTTTAAACTATCCTCATTTGTGGGAGGTTCTTTTTTCTTTCTGCTGTTCTGATTGGGTGTTTTCTGCTACCTTATTTTCCAAATCGCTGATTCGGTTTTCTACTTCATCTAATCTACTGTTGATTCCCTCTAATATAGTCTCTATTTCAATTACTACATTCTTCATTTCTGACTTGTTCTCTTTTATGTTTTCTATCTCCATTTTTGTGTTTCCTATCTCTGTGTTGAAGTTTTCACTGAGATCATTGAGCATCCTTATAGCCAGTGTTCTGAACTCTGCATCTGGTAGATACTTGTCTCCACTTTGTTTAGTTCTTTTCCTGGAGCTTTGTTCTGTTCTTTTATTTAGGACCTGATTCTTTGTCTCCTCATTTTGGCTGCCTCCCTGTGCTGGTTTCTATGTATTAGGTAGAGCTGCTATGTTTCCCAGTCTTGGTAGAGTGGCTTTATGTAGTAGGGGTCCTGTGGCGCCCAGTAGCACAGTCTCTCTGGTGACCTGAACAGGGTGCTTCAGGTGTATCCCTAAAATGGTTTGTGTGTGCTCTCCTGTTGTAGTTGAGTCTTGGTTGATCTTGGCACATCAATGGGAGGGATTGACCCTCAGGTCGATTGGGTTTAAGGACTGGTAGTGACTACTGTGGAGGAGTTCTTGTGCAGCGGCTGACCCTACAGAGCAGGACTCACTTTAGCAGGGCTCTGGTTCCTGCCCAGAGGCAGCTGGGTGGTGCTCCGGCAAACTAAAAGCCAGCCACCAGGCACACAAGTCCCAGGGCCTCCTAAGAGGAGTCCTACCACAGGCCAAGTTCAGCCTCCACCTGTGCCATGCCCAGGGCCGCTTGGTATGATCCCCAAAGCAATCTGCAAATGTCTTCTACCTGCACTGGGCTGGAGGTGCCTGGGAGAGGTTAAGCTAAGAATCAAGGCTGGCTGCCGCTAGTGCTGGGCTTGGGGCTGCTCAGCACAAGATACAGGGCATGCTGAGGCCAGAGGATGCTTGATTGGGATTTGTGAGCCTTTGAGAAATTTTAGGAAAGTCTGCAGCACTAGTTTATATGGAAAAGCCACTGAAAACTACTTGCATGAGCCCACAAGTTGGGTGGGGTGGGTGTCAGGGAATCACCAGGGTGGGGCAAACAGTCTTAGCCAGATTGAAGGAGACTCGGATATGGCGGTCACCTGCATCTGCATACTGGGAGCAGGCAGGGCTCAACAAAGGAACAATGGCCTCTGTCAGCACTTCTGTCTGGAAGAAAGCTTCCCCTCCAGCAGTCACCCTGAAGCCAGACAATGCAGTTCCTCCCCTTATGTCCCTGCCGCTTTCAAGCTGCTGCTCCAGTGCTGGAGCTCAGTGTGAGTGAGCCTATCAGTGAGTAAGTATGTGTGCAGGCCCTTTAAGAGGATCGCCTGGGACTCTGCCACCCTCACTGGCCAAAATATCGGCTGGTTTTCACAGCCAGAAGTTATGGAGACTTCTCTCCCTGGCACTGGAACTTTGAGCTGCTAAGCCTGGTGTAGGGCCCTTCACTCCTCATGGGGTCCTGCACTGCTGAGATGTCCCTCCCGATTTTTAACCATGACATACAGGTATGGGGACCAGCCCCTTCCATGTCTCTGCCCCTCCTACCAGTTTCCATGTGGCTTCTTCTGTATATCCTTAGATATAGGTCTTCTGTTCAGCTAGACTTCAGGTGATTCTTGATAGCTGTTCTGTAGTTTGGTTGTAATTTTGATGTAGTCATGAGAGGAGGCAAGCACAGTATTTACCTACTATACCATCTTGACAGAACATTCCACATATTCATGATTTAAATCAACAATAGCAACAAAAAGAGCAAACTGCCAGCTAAACCAGTAATAGACATCACTTCACTGAGCACAATAAAGAGTATCTATCTGAAACTAGTAACCAACAACATAATGATGAGACTCTAGAACATTCTCACTCAAGTCAGGATCAACACAAGGGTTTATCTTACCATTATTATATGGAAGTTCTATCCAATGTAGTAAGATAATAATAAAAGTACAAGTATTGGAAAAGAAGAGCTAAAATATTCATGATTTGTGAATTATAGCTGAACATGAAAAAGTCCAAGAAAAAGAGAATTAACTGAAACACTTTGAGAACTAATTTTAAAAGAGTTAAGTACAGTTGTTGGTTATAAAAGTTACATAAAAATCAACAGCTTTCCTACATGTCAGCAACAAAATGAGAAGAAAAATAGTAATCAAAATTTCAGAATAGTAATCAAAATTATAAATACATAAAAATAATTTTTTAAGTGTGAGGCTAATCTAAACAAACTTACATACTCTATAAAAGAAGATATAATAAATGAATAAATGGAAATGTTCAATGCTTCTGGCTTGTAAGACTTAACATTGTAAAGGTACTTACTGCATACCTATTGAAACGGCTAAAATTAAAAAGACTGACTTTATCAAATGCTGGTGAGGGAATGGAATTGGGAAAACTGGAACTCTTATCCACTGTTAGTATGAATGTAAAATGATACAACCACTTTGGAAAACAGTTTGGCCGTTTCTTAAAAAGTTAAACATAGACCTACCACATCATCAGTCATTCCACTCCTAAGTATTGACCCAAGAGAGATGAAAGCATATGTCCATGTAAAAACATGTTTAGGAATGTTCATAGCTGCTTTATCTGTAATCGCCAAGAACTGGAACCAACCTAAACGTCCATTGGCAGATGAATAGATAAACTGTGATACAGCCATACAATGGACTACTACCAGAAATAAAATAGAGTGAACTATTCATGCACATAACATCATGAATGAATGTCTAACTAATCATGCAGACTGAAAGAAACCAGACAAAAAAAGAACATATACTATATGATTCCATTTATATAAAAATCTAGAAATGGCAAACTAATATAACATGACAGAAAGTACAACGGTGGAAAAGAGCAGATGTGGGAGGAACTGTCAAGGAGCATTAGAAAACATTTTGGGATAATGGTATGTTCTTTATCTTTATTGTGGTGATGGTGTCATAGGTATACACAGGTCAAACTTACCAAATAACACTCTTTAAATATGTGCAATTTACTGAACTTCAATTATACCTCAATAAGACTTGTTTTTATATTTTATCTGGAAGAACCAAAGAGAAACACACAATTTGTGATTTTTATCCAGACTTACATTCTATCCTTTTGATATCCTAACAACCCTAGTAGAAACACTTAAATATTCAAATCGTTAAGTACAACAGTTGTATTGATAGTTACAATCTAAAAAGTGTAAGATTATCAATGATCACCAAGTTTATTTTAACAATATTGCCATTACATTACCAATGGTATTTGTATTGAAACTTGACAAATTCATCTATAGCCTATGTATAAATAAATAAAAATAGCAATGAGATTAACTGGGGAAAAAAAAACAATGAAAATGAATAAATGAGTAAATACTGAGCCTACCAGCTTTTGAAATACACTATCCAAATAGATATGAAATGGCAGGAAAATAGATCAGGGAAACAAAATGGAAAATCCAGAAAATAGATCCAAGTTTACATAATACTTAAGTACTTAATAAACGTGGCATCTCAAATCAGTGAGAATTATTTTTTTTAATAATTGTCATTGAATAACTGGCTAAATCTTTGATTAAAAAATGAAGATCCTTACCTCACACCATATATGACAATTAATTCCAGATGGATGAAAGATTAAAATATATGACTCTGAGTTCTGGCAACAACGGAGACAGAGCTAATGCAGAATCTCTACCACTGCCAACATCCATAAATACTAGATAAATGTAACTTTAAAAATATTAATATTTAATGTGTAGCAGCTCACACAAGAAATAAAAGGACCCCAGATACTAAAGGAACTAAGACTATGAAAGCCAAAATATTAAAAGAAACATTGAGGCCATGGTGATCATGAAGTATGAATGAGTAGGGAGGGAGGAGACAAGAGGAAAGAAATATTGGTTATTAGATGTGGAAATAGGCCGTAACGGCTATAGGCTTGGGTTTTAGTACCCACCCACAGACATAAGATGGTGCCAGGAGTGAGAAATAAGACCCTGCATTCTTTCCTTTATCAGGTATTTCATGAGCATCTACTATATGCCAGGCCTCCTGTAAACAAAACAGATCAGATTCCTGCCCTTACATAAACTTACATCCTGACAAGTGTTAGAATGGAACAAATGGGAGGATGTTAATAGACATAGGTAAATTAAATAGTATGTTAGAAGGTGGTAAGTGTTATGGGGGGGAGAGAAAATACTGGTAGAGCAAGATAAAGGTGATCAGGAGTGTGCGTGTGTGTATATGTGGTGTGTGTGAGAGAGAGGGAGGGAGAGAGGGAGGGCTAGAGATAGATAGGTAGGTAGACAGACAGACAGACAGACAGACAGACAGATATAAGGAAGCTGTTCAAGGATATTAACTAGGATAGTCAAGGCAGGCTACACTGAGAAATGACAACTGATCAAAGACTTGAAGGAGCTGAGAAAGTCATCCATCTGAATATCTGGACAGACCGAACTACCAGGAAGAACAGACTGTGGGGTTGAAGGACAAGGGTATAGGCAGGGAGACCAATTAGAAAACTAGCAGTAATCCAGGTGGCAAAAAAGCCTGGACCTTCCAAATGTACCCTAAGTGACAAGGGGACGAAAAATCTTTGTCCATCAACCTAAGGTGACAGCAAAAGTTTGTCTCTACCCAAAACTCTTGAGTAAAGGGAAAAAAAGTCTTCAATAGGAAAAATTAAACCTCAGACCTGCTAGAGATCAGAGGCAAAAGGCATTCTCCTCATGTGATACAGGAATTTCCAAGGTGATTAATTAATGGAAAAATCAGTCCCAAGACAATGATCATTCTAGGATGTTTGGCAAAATCACTTGATAGGAACATTTCCAGAACTAAGACCAGTGGGATTTCTACAAAATCCCAAGTAATGATAAGCGCATAGTCAGATAGTACAAAGCACACAAGGAAATCATTCACCATGAGCAAAAATCAGCAGACAAAACAAGCAGAAGGATCAGTCCCCCACAGAAATTAAGATCATCCGTCACACTAAAAAGAACTATAGGATAAGTTATGTTTAAGATTCTTTACAAGGTAACAATGCTGGGCAAAAGACAGGTATTGAAGAGATCGTACACTATGATTTCATTTACGTGAAGTTTAAGAACCAGTAAAACGAAATCCATGGTGTTAGAAGTCAAGATGGTAGTTATAGTGAGAAAAGGACATAAGAAGGCCCTGTGGAAATGTTTTATTTCTTGATGGCTGAGCTAGTTACACAGATGAGTGGACTTTGGGAACATTCATCCAGCTGAACACACATGATTTGAAGAGAAAAGACTGGCTAGCCAGATATGCCAGAGGGCAAAGAAGGAACAGGTCCCATGTCTGGCCCTCCCCAAATGGCAGCACTGGTGACTGAGAGGTGGGGAAATTCCTGGTAGTTTTGGAGGGCAAGCCTAAGTGAGGTCCCCCAATCAGAGCCTGAGCAGTTTTTTGAGAGAACCCCAATGGAATGGAGAGGGTAGGAAATACATCACTCAAGTTGTAGAGCTACTTCCAGTTGAGATGGTATTGGAGGGGAATGGGTAATGTAGATTAGAAAAGTCCTCAGGAAGAAGGTGTATTCCACTGGAACACAGAAGATGGGAGCTAAAGATGGTCTTTGTGGCCCAACCCCTCATTTTACGGAAGAGAAAAATGAGGCCCAGAAAAGTAAAGGGACTTACCTAAAGTCACCTCTGATCCCCAGTATTAACAGTTTTCCTTGACAGGGTATGTACAGAGTAAAGACAAGAGGCAACAAGGCACAGTGGTTGAAAAGCAAGACTCCGGAGCCACACCACTTAGATTTTAATTCCAACTCCACCACTTGCTAGCTAGCCATGTGACCTTGGGCAAGTTCTGTATCCTCTGTGTGCCCCGATTTCTTCATCTGTAAAATGGTGTACAAAACTTTCTACAAAATGTACAACCAATGTATAACTGCTATCTACTACAGCTGAACAAATACCTACCCAAGGACCCAGTGATTCCACTTCTAGACACACACCCAGCAGAAGTGCATCCATATGTGCATCCAGAGACATGAACGAGGATAGTCGCAGCAGCATTATTTTTAATAGCTAAAATCTGGAAACAACCCAAATGCCCACCATAAATGAATCAGATAAATAAATGTATATATGTATATCATAGATCACTATAAAAAGCAATGAGAACTAGAGCGGCTGGATGGCGCGGTTGGTTAGAGCGCGAGCTCTGAACAACAGGGTTGCCGGTTCGATTCCCACATGGGCCAGTGAGCTGCGCCCTCCATAAGTACATTGAAGGACAACAACTTGGAGCTGATGGGCCCCCCAATATTCCCAAATAAAAAATAATAATAAAGCAATGAGAATTAATAAAACTACAACTATCCATGGATAAATACCACAAATGTACTACTGAGTCCAGAATACAATTCATTTACATAAAGTTCAAAACCAATGTATGGCAGGTAGGGGGGCCATACATTGACTGGAAGGGGGCACAGAGCAGCTTGTGAGGTGCTGGTATGTTCTTGATGTGGGTGCTGGTTATTCAGGTAAGGTCACATGATGAGAAGTCTTTGAGCTGCTTACTTATGACTCATGTGCTTTTCCACGTGTATGTTATACTTCAGTAGAGAAGTTTACTTAATAATAATAACAGAACCCACCTCATAAGGCCATTATGAGGAGTAAATGAGGTATGTTTGCAAAGTGTTTAGAACACAGCATGGCAACAGTAAGAGCTACAGAAATGTGTTGTGCTTGTGGAAAGGTGAAGTCCAAAGTCTAAGATGAACACTTTGCCTCTGGGGGTCCTTCCTAGGGCCCCTCTGAACCCCCTCCATGACAAAACATGACAGCTTCTCCCTCCCCATCCTTCCTCACATACCAACATGGTCTTCAGCGGAGCCGCCAAGACACTAAGACATTGAAAGCCCACAGAGCCAAATAACGTGCCCAAGCTTACACTGCAGGTAGAATGGACTTAACCTCTGAAGGTAGAGAGAAGGTAGAGAGAAGCTCAACCATAATCCCTAATACATGCATCCTGGCATTTCATATGTTATTAGATAAAATGCGGTGCTCTCTGATCTTGATTTTAGAACTAAATATTTTCTACAAATCAGGAAAATTTGAACTTGCTTTTCACTTTCACTGGATGTTCTTCTGCAGAGACCTTTGGTTAAAAAAACAAACAACAAAAACAACAACAAAAAACCCAGCTCTCGATTCCTGGTTCCAGCAATAAACTACGATGAAAAATACAGGGGAATGCCCAGTCCATTCTTCCCTAGCATTTCTGGGTATCATGATGGCAAGTCTACCAGAAAATGTGGTTTAAAAAGGATTGATTTCTGTGGGTTGGAGTGAGGAGCAATTTCCTCCCTTGTGGCAGCTGGGAAGGCCGAACACTTTCTCACCGTGAATTCTCTCCAGGTCTGAGCCATGAAGTGAGACAGGGCTGGGTCTGGGAATAAAGAGTTGGCTGAGAGGAACCTGCCCACCTCTGAGGTCTGGCTTTAGGCAGAGGAAACAAGTTGGCTTCAGGACTCAGAGCAGGGAGGCCAATGTCCAACAGCCCTGCCCTGAGGCGCCCAACCCAAAGGTACTTTCATGTTTCAGATGCCAAATTCTGTATCTGTAAACACAATGTGTTTCCTTTTTCATGCTGGGGTTGGGACTGTTATTGTTCAGCATTTTCTGCACACCGGCCCAGATGTAAGCAGAGCACTGAGGGAAGTAGCCTGTGAAGAGCCCTCGTCTCTCAGGGCCACAAAGATGTGGTTTGGGGTCAAGGGTCCAACTTCTCCGGTGGGAAGAATTACACCCCAACCCAGGCAGGGCCCACAGGGGCGGGGGGGGGCTGACCCAGGTTGCAGTGTAATTTCCTTCACGTTTCGGGGCAGTGGTGAGCTTTTGCCCCAAAACCTGAGTCAGTTCTGGAGCTCTCCCAGTCCAGAGGACCTGCCTGGAGAACTTCAGAGCTGACACCCCTAGAAAGACCACTCATTTCAGGGAACTGTAGTTTCTAAAAAATCTTGACATGGAAGAAAACAACAAAAACACCATGATAGACCAAATGCAGGAGAGAAAAGTGAACTGGACGAAACTCTAATCCTTCCATGATACAGGAGCCAAATCCGAAACCTGCTTCATGACCCTCAGCACCTCCCAGTGTCCACAACATTTGGCAAAGTTCCTCACATTGGGGGCCCTCCCATGTTTACAATTAGTGCAAGTGTACAAGTATTCACCTTTCCACATGCACAGCCTCCCCAGTGAGAGTGTATTTCATCTGCAGGTAGGGTATCCACTTCACTCCTCTTTACATCCCAGTCAAGAGCCACCTGACCACTGAACACTCCAGAAATGTCCACTTACAGGATACTTCCTTTTTTTTTTTTAATTTTGGAATATTGGGGAACAGCTCCAAGTCGTTGTTCTTCAATCAAGTTGTGGAGGGCGCAGCTCACTGACCCATGTGGGAATCGAACCAGCAACCGTGTTGTTCAGAGCTCGTGCTCTAACCAACTGAGCCATCCAGCTGCCCCACAGGGTACTTCTTTGTCTGCAGGGTGGGGCAGCGAGGAAAGGTCTTCTGAGACGGAAAATAGCATACGGCTTTCATCTCTTAGGCTATTCTAAGTAGTAATGGCTGCCCTGGTTATTATATTGAGAAGGATTCTAATACCCTAAGACCATTTCTGGACTTAGGAAAAAAGAGTGCTGTGATTGAGTAGCACTGTCTGCCCTGGGTTCAGAATGGGACAGTGGTGGTACATTTGCTAGACACTCACCACGGCCACTCCAAGCAGGAACAGATGAAATAAGCACTGACACTGGTAATCAGGCAGGCAGGAAGTGTCCATCACTTTGGGACCTCAAATATGGAATATAGCACAACAAATAGGCCCCCAGGAAACTAAAACAGATATCTCATTTCCTTGTTACACAGGACTCAATTATTCAAATCCAGCTCCTTCAAAGGTCCCTGTAGTCCTACAGGTTGTCTGACTTCGGTGTGGAGCTTCTGGAATGTGTGAAAATTGGACAACAACCAATAATCTCTCATCTGTAGGCAGAAAAGGACTGGAGGAAAATCTAGAAAATCTAGCAATAGCACTAGCCAGAAAGGAACTCGGATGGGCCCCCAGCTAAAACTCAGCCACCTGAAAGAGGGCTCAGACCTCACTTAGGCTGGCCTGAATCCTCCACAGAGAGAGATTTCCAGCATCTCCCTCCAGGCACTAGCTGAGTTGGAAAGATTCTTTAGTTATCAGTTGACGTAATGAACCAGGCTGTTACTTTCTGCTTTTCAAGGTTCTCACCCAACAGATTTTCTTTGACCTCTGAAAAGAAACTTGGAAGTCCACCATACCTACAGAGACATCTTTCTTCTGCGTCTTTTTTTTTATATATATACATAAATGTACTGCAACATGAATTCATTTCAACTTAACTGTAGCTACTATACTAATCCTGATGGCAGAAGGGTCAGTGACGTCCAGGGATGACCCTAACATAGGTAAAGGCAGAGCACACTGCTCCATTCCTTGGAAGCAATCCTCCACACCTGTCCCCTCGGATGACATCTTCCCTTGTTCTCTGAGTGCCATCAGATGCCTCTGATAGAAATGTCCATTGCAAAGGAGGCTGGGGGCAGGAACTTAACACATTGTTTGTGGGAAACGAGTAAACTCGTCATATCGCCTCTAGTTGGAACCGGCAAAAATTTTGCAAAGTAAATAAATAGAGACCTCTTTTTAAACTAAAACACTGAAAGTTTCATAGAAAAATATCAAATAGATCGAAAGATATGAATATTTTACGGAAAGTCTAATTTTGGCAAGAAAATGTCAAAAAAGCCCTGCGTTACGACGCGATTTGGCGGGAAAATGCCCGCTTACATTAAGTGTTGGAAGGAAAAAGCTCAAAGTAGAGGCATTCTGCATCTCATCCATCATAGGGCCACAGTCCCTTCTCTCTGTCAGAGGGCAGAACCAGCACAAGATAACGTAGCCAGGGCTGAATACACACCTAGCTAATGTCTCCCAGGAGCTGGGGATGGGAAGGGAACATTATAGGCAGAGGACTGACAACTGAAATGGGCCTCTGCCTTCCGATGTGTGTGTGGGGGTGGGGGGAGGGGTGTTTCACATGAATTATACAATGTTTCAAAGGCAGATTAAAATCCAATTCTGAGTTTACAATAGAGATACATTTTTGAAATAAGAATGGGGAATACAACAATACTGAACTCACTATGTTGTGCTATACAAGTCAAACCTCAGGACAGCAGGCAGTACAGAGGCAAAGAGACCTGTGTCTAGAGGACTGTCCCAGGCAGCTCACTTATTTCAGAACAACCGTGCCTTGGAGCTGGTTGTAATAGGACATGGCTTTTATGTGACCAGCCTTCAAAACAAGCACTGCTAATACGCCCTCCTCTCTGTGTACACAGTGGCGTCACTGAATAAGCCAAGATGTACCCTGCAGACCTGTCCACACTTAGATCAGTTTGTGTAAAAATTGCCCTTTGGTGGCAGGGACATCTGTTTTTGCAAAGTTTCGGTTCCTTGTGGCAATCTGATTAATGGAAGCAAAGCGCACATAAAGCACCCAGTACAATGCCTGGCATTTAGTAGGGGTTTGTGGTCTGTTTTCAGAATGCAACCTGACAACCACCTTGGACTGACATTCTAAACTCTGCAGTTCCCCGGCCACCCAAACCAATGCCACACCTTTCGAGGCTATGGAGACCACAACGGCTCATATGTGTCTTTCCAGATGACAGGCAAAATGCTGCAGGCCTCTTTGCAAGTATTAGGCTGAAAACCTGAGCATTTCAAAAGCCTTCCTACACCTTCAGTCTCCCTCTAATGAAAAGCACTGCAGAAACCCAAGGTAAGATTATCACCTCTATAAAGGAAGAAGAAAATACTGGCTCACAAAATATCTGCGCTTGTGCATGACAGATAAGGTTGTTTTATAATCCAGTTCCCTAGAGAGCCATTTATTTTGGTGAGGCCAGTGTGCATAGCAGACACCATACAAGCCATCAAGATAACGCGAATACCAACCCAGTGGACTTTTGAAGTGTAAACATAAAAGTCTATTAAGAATACAATGTTGGTTTAATCCCAAGACAAAAAATTTACTTAATGAAAAGCACAACTCATCTCAAGAAGGAAATATCGATACCAGCTGTGAGCAGAAAATGAGGGGATTCCTTCCAGGGAACATTTGAATTTCAACCCACTGCCTTTCCAGTATTTTCTCTGGACATAACGTCTCAAATACTTTTCCGAGGATCTCATTTTTCTGTAGGAGGAGGAGGAGGAGGTCAGAAAGAAGTCTGGGCAGGGCCAAAGGAGAGCTCGGCAGAGCCTGGAAATGCAGAGACCGGCCCCCCAAGGTTTGCCCTGACACGACTCTGTCTCTCTTCTCTGGGGAGCGTAGAGACTAGCCTCCCTGCCCACCAGATGCCAGTGACGACCGCAGCAAGACGTTCCCTCCCGCTGCCATGGGGCCAACAGAGATAACTGACAGCCCTGTGCTGCTGACACACATTAGCTGCCCCTACTAGCACCACGTCAGTGACAAGTATATGCCATTAAACTCCTCTCTTTAGTAACAACACTGCCAAGAAATTTTTCAGTATGTTCCAGAGAAGCAATGGGATTCTGGGTACTAAGGAGAAAGGAGAAGGCCTTATTAAGGACGATCTTCAGAAGGCGTCCTTAAAGAGGATTTTCTGATTACGAGCTCTAGTCTACCACCTTTGAGAGAGATCACAGTCCCTGGAATCAAGAAAGACTTGGTCGTTAACAACACCTGTGGGTGCTGAGACCCCACAAGGAAGTCTTTGAACACTCTTCACTTATATTCCTAACTCCCAGCTCCCACTAGGCCTGATGGCCAAAATGAAGCAAAACTTCTTATATATAATTTCATATTTAGGCAAGTATGAATAGAATAAATGTAATGTAATATAAGATAGTATTATATAACATAATATGAGATGGAAATCACCTGCAGTTCTAACAAGAAGTAACAGGTTGTTCCAACTTTTCTCCTATACATGGATATGTAACTGCCGTTCATCCATCCATCCATCCTATGGGGAGGCAGTACAGAGGATGCAATAAAACAAAGCATAAACATCAGGCTGGAGTCCCAGCTCTGCCACTTACTAGCTGTACAGGCATGTCGTCCTAATAGCTAGTAGGCTTTGGGTAAACCATTTAATGTCTCTAGGTTATGGTTTCCTCATCTGTAAAATAGAAATAATAATAGTGCCTATTATTAGCATAGTCACCATGATTAAATGACTAAATTAATGTGAGTGCATGGCAAAAAATTAGCACTCGAGAGTTAATCGTCATAATGACAATAATTATAATAATTACTATGACTATAAAAACATTCACTGAGCTACAGCGATGTGCCAGGCTCTGGACTAGGCAGCAAATAATGTTAGCCTTCTGATTTTGCTAGAGTCTTTAGCAGGGCATTAGATGTCTCATGGCAACATCATCAATATAACCTCCCTCTCTTCCTGGGGATGATGGTGGGCCCAAACACCAGAGCCATTTACAGCATGAGGAACCCCCTCCCAAAGCCACGTTTAAACAATTACGAGCATTATGTTGCAGGTACCCATGACCATAGGCGGCCAGCCCAGCATGGTGCTCATCTTGCAGAGACGTCTTTTGTGTGGGTTTTGGGTTTCAGCTGGGCAATGCAAAGCCATAGAGTGAGTCGCAAAACGAGTTTTCATAAGCTCACCCTGTCACAAACCAGTCGGGTTCATGCTGACATCCCCACAGTAAGATTAAACAGCATGCTTCTTCAGGCACTAAATACTAACACAGCTCCGACGTCAGGGGGACACTGATTAAAACTGATGTCAATAATTTATGAAACACAATATGGTCTTCAGATGCTGAAAGAAAGAAAAAAGAAAGGAAGGAAGGAAGGAAGGAAGGCAAAAATGGCCTAGCAACCCAGGTGGTTTAAAATTGTTCATGTATTTTCCCTTCAATGTACACATACCCCACCCCCACTATGCATGTAAGTGCTTCTTTACACCATGATTATAAGTGCACATGTGTAGAAAAGCATGTGAACATTGCTGATACATATGAGCGGAAGAAAGTATTTAGTTATTCCACTGAGAGCTGTCGAGGTTGTAACGTTATACACAGTCTTGTCTTTCATATTGTTTTGAGAGGTTTTGGGGGTTTTCTTTTTTCCGGAAGAAATCCAAAATTGCACGTATAATAAAATTGGGCTTTACAAAAGTTCACATTTATTCCATAGAGAACTCAACCTTGAAACAACACCAAAAAGAAAGCTTGACCAAAGAAGACCTATAGGATATATGCATTTCTCAGTAATCCGAAAGTACCTTGGCCCTACGTAAAAGAATCATTTAGTCAAATGATAATATCAAAGTTTTCTTTAAAAGTTTTAGGGTTGGAGGTGGTTAACCTGGGGAAAGCTGCCATTTTAGTTGATTATAAATTGTCTTGTTGTTTTATAAAGGCAAAACCAGAACAGCACAGTGACAATGCTTCACTTTTTATCAAGACTGATTTTTTGGAATAAGAAAATATATACTTCTCTACTTTGCCGTAGTTGTAAATAATCTGGGTAGCTTGACTTTATATGTCAACAGTGTGAGATTCACAAGATGGGATTACGTTGGAGGGGAAAAAATCTGAGCTGCTGATAGTACAACAGTTAGGGTTTGAAGGATTTATTAATGCTTTTTCTTAGCACACTGCTCTGTAGTGTCTCAGAACACCTGTCAAATACTAATTCGTTCACATATCTCCACTACAGGACCTTTTCATAAAAAGCTCGACCTTTAATTGTAAATCACTTTTAAATTGTCCTTGCTGGCTTTCTCTTTCACAGAATGATGGAAAAATCACTAAGACTTTAATTAAGACTTTATGGGAACTTAAACATGACTTTCCCGGCTGTATCTACAAGGTATCAGAAAATCTATTCAAAAAGGAAACTAAATAACTTTTTAACATAGTTGAATTGGCTTGTTTTTATAAGATGACTGAATAATTGGCAAGACTTAAAGATACTTTAACTACTGAGAATTAAAATAACTTCAGTAAAAACCAGAAAATAGCCGATTATTTGTCATGTAGATTATGTACTTATTAGGCCTAATTAAACTTCTTGAGCAAAAAGGCTTACTAATTACATTAGTTAATATGTTGATTGCTCAATTTGGCTTTTAAAAAATGGTCAATCCAATTTGTGCACATAGTTAGTGCTTTAGTCAAAATACGAAATCCTAAGCTATAGAGGTTATTTCAAGTGTATGGCCATTGTTATAGCAAATGCGGGCTATGCCTCCACATCCAAAGTGTCAGGGAGAGACAGGGGTGGCTGGTGTATCTGAAAAATACTAACGCTAAGAGAAATCTTCAAACCAGTAAAATGTTACCACAACATCCAGTTTATTTGCCTCAATGTATTATTCACTTGTATTTGTCCAATTAGACCCTGCTGGTGACAATTTGAAGGTATCTTTCACATGCACATAGAAACTAAAACTGATAGCAAAACCCTGGGAGGCCCTTGGAATGTCAATACAGGGTTTTTACGCACAAAAGGAAGAAAAGAGGAAAGGGGGAAAGGAAGAGATGGGAAAAACCACCATTTCTGAAGGAATTCAGCAGATCAAAGGAATTTTATTCTCAAAGAACACTAAGCCCGGGTGTAACTACTATCTCACTGCGCAATCCTGAAAAGTCTCTTCAAACTGGCAATCAGTTCTGTCCCTTAGAGGAGGAGGAAGAACAATTCCGTCTGCTAAAGCGGGCGGACACATTGACTGAAAAATGGAGGCCCGGCCATGCAACAGGAGGCACAGCCCTCTGCAGACCAGGACGCTTGACTGGGCCTCAGTGCCCACCCTGCTCTCCAAGACATGTTTTCCATTCGCTTGCTCAAAAGTCTGCATCCGCAGTCATGAGGCACAAACTATTCGACAACAACATGACACAATTAATCAGAACCAGACCTCAAAACGTGTGTTTGTGGGGACCAGCAAACTTTGCAATGTGCCTCAGAGGGTGAAGCAACTGAAGAGACTCACAGTGGCTATTTGGGGGGGTTGGGGGTGGAAAGGAAAAAAATCCATCTGTTCACAAAAGAGTGCACACCAAATGGCACTTCATGATCTAAATAACTTTCATTAAAAAAAAATGAGGGATTTGGAAATTTACATCTCATACTGGAAAAGTAAAGTATTGTCTTACTACCCTCCCCCTCCTTTTCTCCGTCACCCCCCACCCCCGAAACTGATGCCTGAGAGTTTCTACAGCAGCAAAGTTGTACAATTCAGAAACAGAACATATCCCTTTTTTAAGCCTCATTTCTGAGCCAACATATTCACCAGTGCCGGTTTTGTCAGATTTCTCTTTCAGGAACTTAAACCCCATTAAAAGGCGAGAATCTGGACCCTTAGTTAATTCAAAACTGTTTAATTTCACCAAAGCCTGACACTAACAAAAAAATCTGGTATACTTCTTTTTTGGACCAGGATTGAATTGGTTTCAAATAATTACTGAACTCTCCTTTGCAATCTGTAGATAGTAATTAATTTAAATCACATCATTCTTTTGCTAACACAAACGCGCTATCTAAAAGAAAAAAACAACTTTTTTTCAAACCATAAAAGACAAATGAAGGGCACAGGAATGATACTCGTGAGGTACCGAACTGGCCCCTAACTGCAAATCCTTTTGCCATCTCCCAAGGGATTTGTGGTGGTGGGGCTGGAACTTCCCGGGAACCGGGCCGGGGTCCCCAACAGCGCGCCCAGCAGCAGCCCTAGGAAAGGGGTGAGGGGTGAATCCCAGGGTCCCGCCAAACTGAGGGGAAGGCAATGAGTGTTTGCATTTGGATCCGGGGTTAGGGGGACAAGTCGGCAAAATTTCTGCGAAACCCTCTCCCCGCAGCATTTCCCGTTTCTTGGCTTTGCAGTGCGCACTGGGAGCAAACCCGAGCGTCCACCTCCAGCGCCACGCAAGCGAGTGGACCTGCTCTCTGCCCTCCCGGGTCCAGGATATCCCGGAACGCACCTCCCACCATTCCCTCAGCGGATGATACTCGGGTGCAGCCACAGCCCGCGCACCGGAGAACCCGTAGCTGCGAGGCCCGGGAGAAGCTGACCGCGTCCCCGCCCGCCTCCCGCATCCCCGCGGCGCCCCACTCACCCACGCACTCGTTGGCCTCGCGGGCGGTGGCGCGCTGCCAGGGCCGGTCGTAGTGGAAGGGCTTGCAGCGGTCGCACTCGGGACCCGCCGTGTTGTGCCTGCAGTCGCACACCAGGCTATCGTCGCGGTCGCGCACGCAGCGGGCAGCGTGGCCATTGCACTTGCAGCGGCCGCCCACCTGCAGGTCCGACACCGCGTAGAAGTACGAGTCGCGCGCCAGCTCCGAGTCGTCCTCGTTCTCGTCGCCGAACGTGTGAAGGCGGCTGAAGGCCACGCGGATGTCGGTGGCCGTTACCCAGTCCTGAAGCACCGGTGAGTTGTCGAAGTCGTGAGCCGAGGGCCGCCCGTCCAGCGTGCTGAAGGCGATGAGGCCGCCCGAGAGCGGACGCATGTCAGTGTGCGAGTCGGTGCACACGGCCTCTTGCTCGTTCTGCTTAGTGATGGGCGCGCGGTGCGGCCGGTTGTACATCTTGCGGCATTGAGTGGAGTAGAACTGGAAGGGCACCCACGTGCGCCCGTAGTCCATGGACTTGTAGATGGCCATGGACTCGGGCCGTGGCGAGCAGAACTGCAGGCTCACGTACGTCACCTCGAACTTCTTGCCGAGCGACAGCGTGAGCGTGACGTTGTGCGGAAACTGCAGGTAGTTCTCCGACTGCCAGCACGTCAGGTTGTGCGGGTTGTTGAGATCGGTGAGGAAGGCGGGTGGATGCGCCTTCTTGGGGTCCGACGAGTTGCAGAGGTGGCAGGAGCGCAGCCGCTCCTCGCCGCGCTCGCTCACCACGCAGTAGCGCGCCGGGGGCCGGCCGCAGGTACTGGACACGCGCACGTCCTTGCCGAAGGCCGCGTTGACAAAGTCAGGGATGCAGCGGCGCGGGTGGCCGTTCTCGTCCGTGCAGGGGTCCGGCTGCGCCGCCTGGCCCGCGAACATACTGAGCCCGGGTCCGCCGCGCACCGCGCCCACCAGGCAAGCCACCGCCGCCAGCGCCGCCAGCGCCTCCCACACTGCGCGCATCATGCTGCGTCCAGCTTGCCCCGGCCCCGCCGCGCCGAGGAGTCGGTCCGCCCGCCGCAGAAGGCGCCTGCGGAGAGAGGGGAGCTGCGCTCAGCCAGCAAACCCCGCGCCCTCCACCCCCCGGCGGGGCGGAGAGCGGGGGCGCGGGCGCACCCTCCGCTTTCCCAACACCAACCCGGCAGCTGACTGCCCGCCTCACTCCCCAGAGTCCCGGGGCAGGCGAATCATGGGGCCCCCAAGCCCGCACTGCCCGCGCTTCTTCCCGACCAAGCTGCAAGCCGGGACCGCGGACCAACGCTCGACATCCCAGCCACCACCGCCTCCACGCCGCCCTAAGGGCATGCCCGCGCCCGCCTACCCGTCCGCAGCCAGCCCGCCTAGCACACCAAGTCGCCGGTGCAGGAAAGCACCGGGTCCTCCAACCCCACACGCCCCGCGCCCCTTCCTCCCGCAGCCTGGGGTCCCTCTCCTCTGCCCCCGATAGCGTCCCCGCCGGAGATTCCGCGTTCAGGACTTTACCTCTGGAAAGGGCAAAAGAGAAAGAAAAGTTTGCCCAGCCCCGGCCGGGGAGCCCGCACGCGGGACGGCGAGAGCCTCTCGCTCGCTGCTAGCAGGCGCGTCCTGCTTCAGCGCCGGCTTGCCAGCTCCATGCCCGGCGCGGCCGCCGCTGCCCCAGCCCCAGCCCTGGCCCGGCAGCCGCCGCCGCCCCTCTCGCCCGAGTGACTACGCGGCCGCCCGGCTCCCGCTGCTACCGCCGCGGTCGCAGTGCTGCCCAGCCCGCGCCCGGGGCGCACACACACTCACGCTCGCTGGCGCGCACTCACACACACGCACGCACGCCCCCGAGGGCTCTGCCGCCGCCGCCGCCGCCGCCGCCACCGCCGCCGCCGCCGCCGCCGCCACTAGCTCCGGGAGTGGGGGGCGGAGGGGAGCGCGGGGGCGGGGGGGCGGGGCCGCCGGGCGGGGCGCCGGCCAATAACGTCGGCGAGAAGCCGCCCGCTCGCGAGCAAAGTTTTCACCCCGGGAAAGAAGAAAGTTAAAGGGAACCAGCCCGGGACACGGAGAGAGCGAGAGCGCAAGCGGGTGGGAACCGGGGAGCCCGAGATAGAGAAGCAGAGACAAAGAGAAAGCGAGAAGAGCGCCCGGGGAAACCCCGGAGAGGGGGCTGGGCCCGCGCGCACCCCATGGAGGGAGGAGGGGCCGGCGGGGGACTGTCAGCCTCTCCCCGGCCCCGCGCCGCCCGGAGAGCCCCGCAGGTTTCCGCCTGCCCCAAGTCTCGGGGAGCGCGCACGCGGGGGGGAGGGGACGATTTTCTCCCTCCTGATCCCAACCAAACACATCTGTGTTTGTTTTCTTTGCTGCGCGGAGGTCGGGCCTTCCTCTAACCCAGCCTGATGGCCCCGGTGGCACCGCGTACAGGACCGTGCCCCTGTGGGCAAACAGCCCTGGGTCATGAGGAAGGGGAGGAGGATGTAACCTCTGCCTTCTCACCCCTCCTGCCCGAAGCCCCGCGGGTCTGGCGAGAAGGGGCGGCTCCTCTGGGTCCCCCTTCCCTCCGCAGTTGTCAGTGCGCGCTTGGGCCTATCTGTCGGAAACGCGGCTCCTTTCATGCCGGGAAAGCTGTGGTGGACAGGAGGCTAAAGGAGAAAGAAGCCGGACAGCACCTGGGCACTGGCCAACGCCCCTCCCAGACAAGTCTGCAGAGCCTCAGGCTGGGGGAAGCCCAGCCCTCCCCAGATCCCTGGGGCAGGCTGATAGGTCCTTCCTCCTGGCTCACTTCTTTAAGGGTGCTGTGCCCTATTCTATCTCATGGGAGCCCCACAACTTTGCAAAGCAGGTTATTAACTCCTTTTTGCAGATGAGCCTGAGGTCTCGGGAGGTAAAGAAACTTGCCCAAGATCTCCCAGCTAGCAAACATCAAATCAGGAATAGAAACCTGGGCTCCTTCCTCTCCTCACATTTGTCAAATGGATATTCCCGCCCACTTATAGTCTCACGGAGCATTCTGGGGGCCACCCAGGCTTCTCCTTCTTGCCTCATTCTCTGCCACCTTAACAAAAGGACTGAGGACAGTGACAGCATCCTTTGACCAACTTGCAAAGAGCTTTGGGGGAAAGAATGCACTGGACTGAAAGTTTGGAACTAAATTTCTGTTGATTTATTTGTACTAGGAATAGGTCTGGATTGAAAGCCCACGGTACTGTTTCTGGCCCAACGGCTGACTTGCTGCATTAGCTCCATCCAGTGCCTCATTTTGTCTTATTGGCATTTTCATTAACTCTGAGACTCTGAGAAAGGGCCTAGGTTCATCTGGCCCAGCTCACTCTCCTTGGAAGAACGCCTTTCTCGGCCTCTGTGAGAGACAGCCCCCAAGCCAGCTCTTCCAGGCATGGGAGTTCCCCACAGCCCAAGGAAATAAATCCATTCCATTGCAGTACAGCCTGGAGCCATCCTCTCCCTGGGGCAGTGCTTTTAGCTCTGCCTTCTTGTGCCATCACCACTCTCTACACTAGTTATTTGTGCCTTACCTGTGGCAGAGAGGATTTCAGGTGACTTACAAGGGTGCTTAAAACATGGCAAGATAACATATTAATAAATTAGAAAGTGAGGTGAAAGGAGATAAATGAAATGTTTAACCACGGTGGAAAGTGAAATCCCAATGATATGTAAGGCAGCATAGCAGTTAGAAGGACATGCTTTGGAGCCAGAGTGTGATGCTGGCAAGTTTTGCATCTTTCTGTGCCTTGTTTTCCGCATTTGTAAAAGAGGTACAATAATACCTACCTCATAGGCTTGTGAGCATCAAATGAGTTAACACATATCAATATTAGAGCTTGTAATATGCATGTTATATAATCTACATGAATATACTTTCACACATATGTATATGTAAATATACATAAAGCCAGGCACAGAGTAAGTGGATGCAGAAATGTTAGTTCTTAGTATTAAATTGCTAGATCTTTATAAAAATTTAAATTTATTTCATAAATACATGTAATTAATCAACTTATAAAATGAAAAAAGCAAATTACAAAACACTATACCCCAAAAAACGCTATGCACAGATATTTTTTTTTTTCAAAAAGTATGTATACAGACAATATTGTTAATTGTGGTTATCTCTGGATTGTGAGATTAGAGGTGATTTTTTTTTCTCGTGTGTTCTCAATTTTGTATAGTAAAATAAGAGGGAAAGCTAAGAGAAGAAAGGAAAACCAAGAGGGAAGACCAAATAGAGATGGGAATAAAGCTAAAATGCACCCAGGAATGCCCTATTCACCTCCTGTGGGTGGGTCACAGATTTGTCCCTAGAGCTTTCCTGAAGCCTAAGTGAAAAGGAGACCATGTCAGTTACACAATTCCCAGTGTCCACGAGATGAAAACAGACCTATTACTCAAGAGAATTACAACTATTTCTGGTACTAAAATCAGACAGGAATTTCTCCTGGGGGGCCTCATAAAGGGAACACAGTGTGAAGTAACGAGCAAAAACCCTTGGCAACATCCCCTTAACAGTCACAGCAGAGAGCTAGCTGTGTGCAGTGGTTTCTGGGATGGCCCACGATACCAGCCGATGGCATCACACCAAAACACAGGAAAAGACACGCTGACAAGGAGGGGGCTGAAAGAGGCAAATCAGGGTACCCCACTCACCACCCAGCCCTCTTGGGTCTATGTTGAGGTACATGCAAGACTGGATCAGTGGGTGCTTTCCAAGCCTTCCTCCTGCTGCTGCTGTTTCTGTCCACAGAGCTTTTGATGGATCTTGCATGGCAGCAAGTTTGAAATTGCCCTTTGTGGATACAGCTATTTTACATTGCCAGCTGAGCTGAGGGGAGTTGGGGGCGGAGGCGCTTTTAATTTTTATTGTGGTCACTTAGGCCGAAGCTTATCTTCTTTAGTAGTTCCTGGTGGACAGGACTGTCTCACCTCGTATCTTGGAGGTCTGGAACATTCTGGACACAATAGAACTTTTCTACCTCCATTCAAACCTACCTACCTCCCAGTCGGTCCAATTCCAATCCGACACAGCAGCCCAGACAAAGGTTCTGCCTCTCCAAAGTTTTGAAATCAGCTCCTTATCATCCCTCAGTTTTGTATTTTCTAGACAAAATGTTCCCGGTTTTTTTAAAGATTTCTCGTAGGACATTATTTTCTGACTACTCTGCAGACTCCCAATGCCCTCTAATTTGTCAGTGTCCCTTCCTAAAACATACTGCCTTTTGAGGGGACAAATGAAAAAACCAGATGTCCAAGTGTTGTGAAAGCATCTCAAAGTGGGGGTTATAAATACACACCCGCAAAGGCATGTCAGGCTCTAAGCAGCGGGATCCATGATGCAAAGTGGAGTTCAAAACACAACAGTGTGGCTCTTGGGTGAGAAAGTAAATTCCCACGTGTTTCTTCAAGGAATGTGTTGGGAGGGGAAGCTGCCATTCTTGGCACCCAGCCTTACCTGAAGCCCGAGGATCACCCTAGAAAGAGGTGAATGTGGCAGATTCAAGAAAACTCAGAAGTCGCCAGAATAGGAGGAGGAAAACAGGAGACTCCGGCGTCCTAGAAACCAACAGGCGAGTTTCAAGGAAGGAGGGGCAGTGAGCACTGTCACATGCCTTCAAGGTCAAGATAAGATCTGAAAGGAGTCCTTTGGATTGAACTGCAAGGAAGCCATTGGTGACCTTGACTGGCAGTGGTCAAAGGGTGGTGGGGACAGAAGCCAGACTGCCTCAGGTTATGGAGTGAATGAGAGGTGAGAAAGTGGAGATAGGGAGTGTAGACAACTTTCAAGAAGTGTGAAAACAAGTGGTAGGAAAGAGATAGGGTGATAGCAGGGAGGTGGCATGGGATTGAGGGAAGATTGGGATTTTTTATTGTTGTTTATAAGATAAGGCTATTTAAACATGTTGATAGGAAGGAGCAGCAGGAGAAGGTTGAAGACAGATAAAACCAGCTTTGTAAAATTGGTGGTCAGGTGGTCTGAAAGCTTACCTTGTTTCAGTGGAATAGGAAGTGACACCACCTGCTGAGAGTGAGGGAACAGGTGAGAGCATTGAAGCTTTGGGACAGTGGAGAAGGTTTGATGAGATCATTACAGAAAAGAGGATAATGTTTGCTGGGCAGATAAAGGTCCTATTGAAGTTGGCGATTATCTATGAGAAAGAATGCAAACCAGCGAAGTCACTGGACTCCCCGCCCCAGCAGTGTTCAGCAGCCCCCTGTGTAGACCTAGAGAAAGCAGAACAATTGGATTAATCTAGAATTGAGGGTTTGTTCCAGGAGGTGGGACAGGAGGACAAGGGGAAGAGGGTGGCTGATGTGATGGGCCATGAAGACAAAGCGAAAGACAGAAGGAAATGAAGGGCATGGCCAGAAGAGGGAAGAGAGAGGCCAGGGGTCTCGACCTCTGCTGTTCACTACAATAGCTAGTAGCCACATGTAGCTATTTCAATTTCAACTTGAATGAATTAAAATTAAATAAAATGTAAAGCTCACTTTCACAATTGCCCATGATTTGGATAGCACCAATAAAGAACGTTTCCATCAGCAGCGAAAGTTCTGTCAGACAGAGATGGTCTAACAGATTCAGGAAAATAGAAGAAGAGGTGTGGTGGGGAATAACTAAGGGGACTGTGGTCCAAAACCAGATGTCTGAATTGAGGAGTCCAGGAGTGGAACAGCTTTGGGTGATGACACGGCCCACTGAGGGCAAGAGGGGGGTGTCTGCTGGGAAGCAGCGCTGAAGGTGACTGGAGATAAGGAGGTCAAGGTACCCAACAGTCTGTCCCCCTGGGTACTAAAGACACTCGGGAGCAGCATCAGGGCTTGGGGCAGAGATGAAAACTGAACCCGTGCTGGTGTCTTCAAAGAAAGGGGAGTGACCTAGATGGAGAGGAGATTCCAAGGATGAGATGTGGGCGGTAGAAGAGCTTGGGTGGTTCTGGCCTTTAAGGAGCAGGGTTCTGTTGTTGTTTTTAATGAAGATGGAAGGCACGTTGGGGACTGAGGAAGACAACAGTCCCCTCATGAGGGCATTGGTATGTGTGGTGTGGGAGAAGAGCAGCCCCACTGAAGGGCGCTGCAGTGTGCGTGGGGTAAGGCTGTGGGGTAAGCATGTAGGCAGGTAAACTATCAGTGAGCAGGGTGAGGATGCAGGGGAGGGCTTATCCCAAGGATGGGGGCACCAGATGGCACAGGCTAATGGTTTGTGAGAAAGGAAGACAGGAAGAGAGTAAGGGCTTAGGAGAAATGATATGACCTGTGGGGTTTTCTTCGTGGGCGTGACTAAGGTTTTTAGTCTTTACATCAAGCATTTATATAATGCTTACTGTGTGCCAAGCACTCTGCTAAGCACTTTATCAATCATTAACTCATAATAATCTTATGAGATAGGTGTACTATTATTTCCATTCTACATAGAAGGAAACTGAGACACAGAGAAGGAATTTGCTGAAGATCACATCTCTGGTAAATAGAGGAGTAGGGATTTGAACTAAAATGGCCTGGTTCCAGTGTTTGGAGCTCTTAGCACCTATGAGCAAGACAGGATTGGCTGCCATAAGCTTTCTGACACAAATGGGTCTCAGCCATCTCCAGACAGGAGAAGGGAGTCAAGTTTACCAGAAGTATGAGCCGTGATCTGGCTCGACTGTGCTTCTGAGCATGTCTGGTTCAGTTAAGAGGACAGATATTAAATGATTTGATTTCCAGGACTCCCAATTTAGGCTGGAAATTGTAGCAGCTGAGGTAATCCCAGCATCTGGCCTCTCCAAAGGGGTCAGTGTGGCCTAGATTGATTGTTTCTTTCAGAAATGGAAAGAACTTAGACCAAGCTTGGTTCCAATTCACCATTTACCGACTGTATGACCTTGAGCAAGTTGCTTTACCCATCTGAGCATGTTTTCTCATGGTGAAATTGGGGTCATCACACTTACCTTATAGGTTTGTTAGGTGCTTACAAAGATGTATTTGAAAGGAAAGAAGCTGGAACAGAGTAGATGCTCAATATGTGATAGTTAAGAAGTGCTTTTGTTTTATACTCATAGTCCTCAGATCTGGCTCCCAGATCCCTCACCCTGGAAGAATTAGGGGCATCTTCTCATTTCAAGGCTTCTAGCACCGGGCTCACCTAATCAGCCTCATGGACATGGCTCAAGGGATCCATCCCAGGTCCCTGGACAGGATTTCAGGAGCTGTGACTGTTCTGGAAAAGGTTTTAGAACATGGGAGAGCAGGCCTGGACAGTGAGTAAGGTTCCCGGAGATGTACCCATTTCTTCAATGCTGTTTATCTGCATCTTCAGCTCAGGCCTCCCCTATTGCAGGCTTCTTGGCTGAGGATTCAGGAGTTGGGCATAGAAGCCATCCAAACCCCAAATCTGGCAAATCCTTTAATCTACCAGAGCTCTTTGAAGAGGTAAAATGCTTGTGGATAGGGGGAACCAGCAGATGTAATTTATTTTCATTTGCAAAAAGCTTTTGACAAGGTCCCACCCTGAACGCTATTAAAAAAAAAGAAAATGGAGCACTGTGGGGGAAAGTTTTGTCATGGATGGAAGCCTGGCCTTCGGCAAGAAACAAAGGATGCAAATAAAGGACGGTTCTCTAGGTGGAGAAAATAGTGGGGGTGGGAGGGAGCCTCTGAGCCCAGAGATGGGGTGCAATTCATTGAATATTTAGACAAAATCTGAAGGAGGGAGTCCCTTCAGTATAACCTCAAAATTTAGAGGTGACACCAGAGTGATGCCAAGAGGAACAGAGTGAATGGAGGGTCTCAAGAGGGTGTTTGAATGGACTGTGGAACACAGACAGGCTTGGCAGAAGGCGATGCATTCGGTGAGAAATAATTTGAAATACTCTTACAGGATGAAAGGTTATCAGTTAATGTCAAAAAATACTATTTTAGGACTCAAATACAACCTTGTTGTTTTTGAGATTGTTTGTGTGGAGATTGTTTCTCCACAGAAATACTATTGGCATTCAGGATCAGAAAATCCTTACTGGGCAGATCCGTCCTGACCACTAGAGGACATTTAACATCTCTGACCCCTGTTCACTAAATACCAGAAGGTCCCATCCCCCCCACACACACACCAGTCATTATGACAACTGAAAATTGACTTCTCATATTTACAAATTCCCCCGGGAAGAGCCCACCCCACCACCCTGACCCACTTGAAATGTAGCCCATTTTGCTAATAAGGCCCAAAGAGGCTAAATACATTCTCAGGAAGAGTACTGGAAATGAAAACAAGATGCATCTATGATCTTCTAGGAAATCCTAGTCATCATATCTCAAAATACTTATGGAGGTAGAGATGGCCCAGACAGCAGCACCTTGATTGTGTTAAGTGTGGGAAACACAAACAAAGCGGAGGAGGGGACAGAGAATGCCAGGAGAGGTAGATTTTAGACAAGGTACTTGGAGGCAAGAAGAGGGTGGTCTCTGAGAAGGCTCCAGTAGAGCAGAGTTAAGTGAGGAAGGGAGCTGCAGGATAAGGGGGTGGGTGGGGTGGGTGGTAGGAGAATGTGTATTCCAAGCAGAGGAAACAGCAGGTGCAAAAGTCCTGTGGCAGAGCTTGACTTGTGTAAGGAACAGGAAAGAAGAGCTTGATGGAGGCTTGGTGAGCAAGATGGGGAGTGGCAGGAAGTGTGGTCAGAGAGGCAGGCACAAGCCAGGGTATGCAGAGCACTGCAGACCTTGATAAGTAATTTGAACTCTTTGGGATGCATCCTGGGTGCCTCCAAGGCCCTGGAGTTGCTTTTTCCCATAGCTCTTCATATCATATTGTTTCCCTAACTAGTTCATGAGCTTCTTGAAGAAGGAACTGTGTCTTTCCCCTCTGAATCCCCAGTGTTTAACAGACTGCCTGACACAGAATAGGAATGCACTACAAATTCATTAAAATTCGTCAAAGACCACAGAATTATAGATCACTGATGGTGGTGCCCAGCTATGGAAGGCTTAAAAATGTTCCCCAAAAGATATCCATGTCTTAAACCCTGGAACCTATGAATGTTACCTCATACTGCTGAAAAGGGTCTTTGCAGATGTGATTAAATTAAGGATCTTGAGATGGGACTATCATCATGGATGATATGCCATCACAAGTGTCCTTATAAGAGATTAGCAGAGAGAGAGCTGACAAGATAGAAGGCCATGTGAAGACAGAGGCAGGAGTTAGAGTGGTGCAGACACAAGCCAAGGAATATCAGTAGCCAGCAGAAGCTGAAAGAGACAAGGAACTCATTCTCCTCCAGAGCCTCTGGAGGGAGACAACATTTGGTTTCAATCCAGTGATAGTGATTTCGAACTTTTGGCCTCCAGAACGGTGAGAGAATACATTTTTGTTGTTTTAAGCCACCAACTTTGTAGGAATTTGTTACAGTGGCCTAAGGAAGCTAATACACCAACATCCCAGAAATGCCAGAATTGAGAGGGTCCCTTGCAAATCTTAAAAGATGAGCCTGGGGTAAAGGAAAGGAACAAAAAGAGGGAATGCTAACACTCTGGTCTTGAAATGTTTGTGAAGTCTTCCTTTGGTTCTTCTCCTCATGAGTAGTGGCCACGTCTCACTGTTCTTTACCTGCCACAATGCTGAGTTCAGTGCCTCCAATGTAAGCTTGCCAAGTGCTTGCTCTTTGTGTTAAGATATTGTAAACCCCCTTTTCTGGAGGACAGAGTTGCAGCACCCTTGATGATTTAGAACACATTCCAGAAGTAAGTCAATAGTCTCCTGAGCATTTGAGAGAAGAATAGCCACAGTATCAGGGGACTTCAGTCAGAAATTCTTCGCTTAGAAGCATTTGTAAGCTGACGTCAGGCCAGGCATCTTCTGTTCTCCCAAAGTCATAGAGAACCACAGATTAGGGTCCTGGAGGAATGGTGACTGCTGAACATGTTACACTGAGAAGTGACAGCTGACAGTAGATTCTACCCCAGCCACCACCCAGGGACTCAGGGCGGGTCCCACCAGATTCATTGCTGTATTAGAGCCCAGTGGAGCTAGAGACTAGGAGCAGCCCTTAGAAAGCATCCATCCAGTGTCCCCCAGTTTACAAATGAGGAAACTGAGGCAGGGAGGCAGAGCGAATTGCCGAGGAGCTGATGTTCCTAAAGATGACTGTGAGTTATCGAACTAGATTGTGGTTACCCATTCAACCACACCTAGGGAACACCTCCTATATTTGGTCCTACTGACTTAGGTGAGGGGAAAATTATGATTCTGATGGAAAAAATCCTTTTCATGAAAAATGTCTAGGCTTCAGGGAGTAATCTTCTGTTAACTGCAAAAATCAACTATGTGGAACAGCTTATTTTCCCCAAATGTCAGTAAAATGAGGCATTACTGGTCTGCACATCACACAGGGAAAAATTTAGGGAGCTTAATTCCAAGAGGTAGTACAGGATGAAAACAGACATGGACCATTGATTCCAAACAGATTGGTTAAGCACATGAATTATTCAACCATGATAAGGTATTAAAGGAAAGTAGGATTTGGGTGGAAGGAGGGGACCTCTCTCTCACTGATGCTAACATCAGGCAAGGAGTGCCACCACCCTAGCCCCAAAATGATGCCAGAAACCACACATAGGCTGGATGAATATGACCTAACCTAGAAAGCTACTTCCTAGGCTCTGGCTGGGCACCTGGTTTATGGGGTCTCCCAGGGAGCCCAGGTTCCTAGCTCTGCTTGCAGGGAGTTCCTTAGGTGGTCTGCAGGAGAGTGCAGGCCCAAAAAGACTACTCGCATTGTGCTCCGATCCCACACACTCCCTGACCTTTACACTTCTGAGACTGTGGGTGCTATGAACTCAATGATTGTGCCCCCCTCCCAATCCATGTGTCGAAGCCCTAATCCCCAATGATGGGATTAGTGCCCTTATAAGAAGAGAGATGAGAGACATAATCTCTCTTTCCACCATGTGAGAACACAGCAAGAAGGCAGCTGTCTGCAAACCAGGAAGACAGACTTCACCAGGAACCAAATCTGCTGGCACCTTGGTCTTGGACTTCCCAGCCTCTAGAACTGTGAGAAATAAATGTTTGTTGCTTAAGCCACCCAATCTATGGTATTCTGTTATAGCAGCTTGAGCTAAGAGACTGGGCAAGTCATTTTACCTCTCTGAGCATCAATTTTCTCTTCTAAAAAATGTGGATAGTAATATTATTTATCTCCTTCCTTCCTCCCTCCCTTCCTCTCCCCTTCCTACCTTCCTTCTTTCTTTCCTTCCTTCCTTCCTTCCTTCCTTCCTTCCTTCCTTCCTTCCCTTCATTCCATCCATCCATCCATCCATCCATCCATCCATCCATCCGTCCATCCAAGTCTTCTGTGGATATCAGGAATAGTGAGTAAAAAAGCATATTCAAAAGACCATGAAGTGTCCAAAGCCCTAAACAAATATAATTTTTATAAAGTTACGTGGAACCAGCTAATCCAGTGCCACTACCATCACCATGGTTACCACAGGGCCACCACCGTCTTGAGAGGATGACAAGCTGCCCTGAACAATTGGAGATCATGTACAGGACAGTGACAACTAGCAGTATAGAAAGACTGGAATTGATGTTAATAATACTTTACTAATTAATAATTAGTCAATGAGCATGAATAATATGTATCAATAAAAAGTATTCGCTTCAGCTTGAGGTCAGCTAGATCCCTCAAGAGTAGAGTCTACAATCACAACCACAACCACAATTATCATCATCCTCACAATGGTCACAATCACAGCCATAGTCACAATCACAACCACCATGGCGGCTCACACTTACAGGACACTGTCCTGGCTGTCGGGCCCAGTCTGGGAACTTACATTTTATGTCTGAGCCAAGGGGTTTGTGGAGGCAGTGGTGATGGTGGAGAGGCCAGAAGTGAAATTGTGAGAAGTCTCTCTTCTTAGGGAAGACAGGGAGGGAGAGGCTAAGCCAGACTATAGGTCCCATGACTCGGTGCGACATCTTCGTTGCTTATTACTACATGTCCAACACCTAGCACATAGTAGGCACTTAAAAAATGTTTGCTAAGTGAACACAGAGGGGCCCAGCCAATGTGTCCATATGTAAGGAACAGAGATTTCTTGGTGCCCAGGAACATATCTGGGCTTGGGTTTAGTGGGTCGAATTCGGTTCTGAATCCATGAAACTCCCAGCAATTCTTCACCCCATTGCATCATATTGGTCTTGCTCCAGAACTTGGATGGTCCTTGGTGTCATCAAAATCTCATTGTGTGTGATACACACACACACCACATCTCCTGGCTCCAGAGTGAGAATCAGCCCCTTTCAGCAGGAAATAAGGACCCTCCCTGGGCTGGGTGCCCTCACCCTGGATCCAAAGGGCTCAGGAGACAACTGCCTCCTGCCCTGGCCCCCTCAGCTAAGATCTGATTTTCTCATCATCTGGATAGTCTCAGCAACTTGCAGCAAAGGGATGAACCAGGCTGACCTTTCTGGAGGTTTGTTTAAAGCAGAACAATGTTTGTCTTGTCCAAACACTATGAATTACTCCAGAGAATCCTGCCTAGTTTTACAATCCACAGCTAAAAATGGCTTACATAAATAGGAACTCGTCCCCTCCCATGCCCCCTTTCTATTCCTAACAGCTTTTCCTCCCCACACCCATTTTCTTCCACTCTTCCAGACCTTCTCCCTACTTCGCCCACCCCCCACCCTGCATACCTTCTCTCCTCTGAGCCCCAGGAGGTAAAGGGGCAGGTATTGGGCATTCTGGGCCACAGCCCGCCCCTGGGTTATTGCTGGCTCGGATCGGCTATGGTGGGCTGCTCTGTCCCTGGTGTGGGCAGGGTTTGCCTTGCGAAGGGAGCTTCTGGGCACATGTGTACTACTTGTGTGGGGCCTGCAGTGCACTGTTAGCTCCAACTGCCAAAGAGTGTTTGGTAAGAGGAGGCCCCTAGATCTGGGGCTCAGTGTCCAATGAGTCTGCAGCCCAGTTAGGCCACTCCTCATCTGCCAGGGTGCTCAGCTCACCTACAGCGGCTCCCTCATAGGCTGCACGTTCAGGGAATCCAGAGGTATCTCCTAGAAGTAGACGCCATCCACTGCAAGCCTCCAGTAGAAATAGGAGACAGTCAAGACTGTTCTGCTGATCAAAGTATGAGCCACAGGAAGCAAGCTGGGTCTGTGGTCCTGGGAGGGAAGGAGTTGCAGGGGGAAAAGCCCAGTTTAGGCTGCATTTCCCTAAATATAGTCCCTGTATCAATTACATCAAAATGCTTTGGGCAGCTTGTTTAAAATGCAATGTTTGGGATCCCTCCCTAGGCCCAGGAAAGCTCTCTTTGGGGGTAGGGCCAGGGGCTGATGCCCAGAGTATGATATTCACTATTGTGCTGTGAAATCCACTCTAGTTCAAGCCAGATGACTAACCAGCTGTGTGACACTGGCAGGCCACTTCAGGTTTCAGTATTACCATCTGTACAATGGCCCTAGAATCTTTGAAGGGCCCCCTCCCAGATCTTACAATGTGTGATTTCAAGGAGAGGGGGACACCAAAACCCAAGAGCAGCAAAGGTGGGTGAGAAAAAAATCGATAGTCACTAAAGTTCCAAGGAGAGGCACTGGTGAAGACTTGGAGAGATGCCAGGGGCGTGGGCCGCTGGATTGGTAGTGGGAGGTGTGAATGGTGTGTGGGATCCTTCTACTGACGGCCGGCGCGTGCACTTGGAGCCAAATGTGATCTCATTTCATTCTTGCTTTGCAGGCAACAAAACTGAGATTCGAGGGAGGAGTGACTTCCATTCAGAAGCTGGTGAATCGCATGGGATTCAATCCCCTACACACCCTGGGACACCCATCTGGCCATTCCAGAAACACCCCTTCCGGCCAGCTGCTTCCCTTGTCATTCCAGCCTCTCAAACGAGCTTCAAACTTAGAACCGCAGTTCCTTGTCTTCCCCCGATGGGAGGGTCCCACTGGGCCCCGCGAGGTGGAAACACGGTGAGCCCCCACCGCAGGAAAATCAAGTGCCTGGAACTTCACCCTGGATAGAGCCACGCCGGCCCTGCCCACCCGAAGGCTACTTGGTCCGCAGGGTTAGGGCTGCAGTGCACCATCGGCTTTGCCAGAGGGCCAGAGGCGCCGCCAGGGGAAAGGCCCCAGCTTTCAGAGTCCTGAGTCCATTTGTACCCAACACTCCGGGTTGAGAAGAGGTCAAAGGATAAAGCCGGCCGTCGTCACCAGCTCAGCTGATGCCCCAGGCAGACCCTAGGGTGCGGGCAGGAGTGGAGGGCTGGAGGTCACGGTGTCACCTCCCCAGCCCTGCGGGCGAAAGAGCTGATATCTCAGAGAACCCAAAATTAAATATCTGTGAGGGTCGGGACTGCACCATTTGGCCCTGCTTCTGCGATCTGCGTTTGTGCATTGGATTCCACTTAACAATTTGGGAAATCTAGAAACTTGCTGTGTGGCCACAGGCACACTATGGACGGCTCTGGGCCACGGGTCCTTCTTTTTTGCGGAAAGAGGGGTTTTGGACAGAGGCTCCCCAGGCCGCAGCTCCAACGTCCGCGCCTTGAATTAGCTGCGCCTCCTTCCAGTTTAGCATTTTATTTTCTAATCAAGCTCTTTGTCCCCTGCGGCCTTAACCGGAGCCCCACGCTTCCGCGTTTCCTTTAGTCCCCTGCCCCGGTCTCTCTCGCCCGACTTTCCCGTCGAAGGCACTCGAGTGAGTGATTCCCGGGAGCCGGGGCCGAGGCCGGCGGGTCCGCGGCGCGGCCGGGGCTGTATAGAAATGGCCAGAGAAGCCGGCGGGCGCGGCGGCGATTTATTCTGGGAGTGACAGCCCCTTTGAGCGCTCAGCGAATGGCATTTTCTGTCTGTGAAAGCCTTTCTTCCCACCTCTGTTCAGATTAGCCCGGGGGATGAATGCGCCCATTATCCAGCCCGCTGACCATTCTGAAATGCCAAATTAATTACTAAGCACTGAATCAGGCGCCGGGGCCGGGGCACTGGGAGGTGTGAAAATAGCGAGCGGCTGGAGATGGGGAAGGCGAGGGGCGCAGCGCCGAGAGGCCGGGAGGGGTGGCCCCGGGCGCGGGCGCGGCGGGACCGGGACAGGCTTGGCCGGCCGCCGAGCGCAACCTGCCGGCGTGACCGGGCGCGACCGCGGGGCGAGCGGGCTGGAAAGCGACCCCGGCGGGCAGGAAGGCGCGGAGCAGGGTGGTCACACCAGCAGGCTAGGGCTCTACCGGACCGCGACCAGAGCGCGCCAAGTGCGCTGGGCGCGGGGCCGGGGCTCCGGCGTGCGCCACGCGCGGATGCCTCTTGCCGAAGCCCCGCGGGGCAAGGCCACCCCCAGACGGCCCCAGTCCGCGGCCACCCGCTCCAATCCCGCCCCTACGCTGCACCGCTCCAGCTGCGCTCCTAGGCCTTCAGAAAACTTGGGCGCCGCCCTCCAACCACAGCCCAAGCCAGAGCCTGGCGAGCGCGGGGTCACCCAGGGCCGCCCCCACCGGACCCGGACTCCGGCTGATGGACAGCACTTACCTTCCCAGGCGCCGGTCAGAACAGGGAGGCGAAATCTCCGCGGCTACTGCTGGAGTGCGCAGAGCGCCGAGGAGCGCGCGCCTTTAAGACTCTTCCCCAGGACTCCGCCAGGTGGTGTCAGGCCGGCCCGGCTCTTGCAGCTCCTCACCCCCGCGGCCACCCTGCTTCCCAGCCCGTCCCAGGCTGAACCCCAGCCCCTCGCTCCCACTGCTAGCCCTGCCGCGCCCGCTCCAGCGGAGTTGAGACAGAAGCTCAGGAGGACAGGATGGGTATCATTTGGGATACACGGATGCCCAAGAGAAAGCCAGGCATCCTATCCACGCTAGATTTGGTTGGCCTGGAGATGGAGGAATCAATTTTCTTGGCCGGATGCTGGAGGAGGGGGAACAGGGGAAGAAAGGGTTGCGAAGTCTTGTTCAAGGACGTGCGATTGTGTCCCCACCGTCATCACCTCAGGAAGCGCCTTAAGTCCATGCTAAACTGGTCCTCTCCCCCTTGATCCAAGATGGCGAGCGACACGCCTCCCCCAAACACCACCGAAAAGACTGAAGAGATAAAATAGAGAAATGTCGCCACCGAAAACTAGGGAAATGTGTCATTCACATTCCTCAAACAGAAAAGTTTAAGAAGACCCGAGGGGAGGGTGAAGGAACTCCACATTCATCAAGCGAGAAGCAAGAGACGGCCTGGTTAGAGCTTAGACCAAGCCTGTCTCCTTGCGCCCACTCCAAGCCCAGCACAGGGTGTCCACAGGCACAGTGGGCCCCTGGGACCGTCCCGGAGCTCACCTGCTACAGGGGGTTGCCGGCATAAATCATGATTCGGGCCATTATTAAAATCTTACACCAGGTGTCTTCTCTTTAAAAAAGAATATATATATTTTTACATTTGTATTGAGATTTCAAACTGCAGTAATAGTTAACCCAGTTTTTCTGTCTTGGTTGTTTACTGCCTTTTCTTTTATATAAACATTTTCCTCATTCCCGAATTCCTTATTTTGATTAATTTCTCACACAACTGAAATGCTGCTTTGAGTAACCCTTGGGGGAAGGGCATGTAGATAATGGACTTTCTGAGTCTTTGCATGTCCAAGAATATTTCGCAGACACTAGTTAGATATAGAATCCTATAGGATGGAGAATCCAAAACTATTTACATTTACTACACTGTAAGGTAGAGATGTTGTCAGCATTAAACATGGAAGTGACTGGAAAGTGCTTACTTTGCTCTATGGCTAAGATACATAGAGGATCCATGAATGTAACCATTTGTGACTATCAGTTATTAGTTATCGATTCATTGTCTTCTGGTTTTTATAGTTGCAGAAACTTCTAGGTTTTAAAGAATAATATAATTCAGACTCTTTGATCCTGTTTTAGACACCTGTCTTTAGTTTTCTCTACCTTTTAAAAGAAAAAAAAGTATATATATATATATATATATATATATATATATATATTCTTTTACTGCCTCCTTCACTAATTGTGACCTTGAGTTAGTCCCTTCTCCATCTTAACTGCTTCTCCTGTAAAATGAACAAATGGGCGACACGATTGCTGTTGTCTCATCCAGCTCCAACAGTCTGGGAGTCTATCAGTCTATGATGAAAAAGCAAAAGCCCCACCACAAGGAGATATCATTTCACACCAACTAGACTGGCGATAATGAAAAAAGGCAGATAATAAGTGTTGGCAAGGATGTGGAGATATTGGAACCCTCATGCATTCCTGGTGGGTATGGAAAAACATGGTGCAGCCATTGGAGGAGTCTGGCAGTTCCTCAAAAGGTTAAACATACAGTTACCATATGACCCAGGAATTCCACTCCTAGGTATATACCCCAGAGAAATGGCACACACAAAAGCCTGTTCTCCAATTTTTTTAGTAGCATTAGCATTATTCATAATAGCCAAAAAGGGAGAACAACCCAAATGTTCATCAACTGATGAATGGATAAATAAAATATGACAAATTCATATAATGCAATATAATTCAGCCATAAAAAGGAATGAAGTACTGCTACATGCTACACATTGGATGAGGTTTGAAAACAGTTTGCAAAGTGAAAGAAGCCAGTCACCAAAGGCAACATATTGTATGGTTCCATTTATTATGAAATGCCCAGAATAGGCAAATCCATAGAGACAGAAAGCAGATTAGTGGTTGCCTAGGGCTGGGGCTAGGGGTTGGGGAAAATGAGAAATGAATGTTACTGAGACTGGATTTTCTTTTTGGGGTGATAAAAATTGATTGTGGTGATGGTTGCACAATTCTGTGAATATATGAAAAACCATTGTATTGTGCACTTTAAATTATATGGTATGTGAATTCTATCTCAATACAGATGTTATATGAAAAAAAACACGTATTAAGCTCTCAATACTTATCAAGTGCTGGAGTAAGTACCTGTGATACAGAAGTGGATAAGGGGACATGGGCTCTGCCCTCAAGAAGCTTATAGTATAATTGGGCATTTACCTATTTCAGGGCCCTACAATCTGCCAAAAGAATGAAACACCCTCCTTCCACTTATGCACAAAGATTTCCATGGCCTAAACAAAAACAAGAATTTTCTGGATCCTCCCCCGTCCTAAAACTTTCTATTCTTCTTATTATGAACTTTCAATTCTTCCTCTCTCTTGGCAATCCTCCTGCCCTGAAAGAAATGGCTGCAGGGAGCCCAACAGACTCAGTATAGGCTTTGACTCTCAGAGTAGTGTTTTCCGAAAGAGGAGCCTTACAAGGCCATAGCACAGTGACTAAGAACAGCAACTGTGGAGCCAGGCCTCCAGGGTTCAAATTCCAACCCTGCCTTGAACATTATCAAGTCACTTACCTTCTCTATGCCTCAGTTTCCTCGTGTGCAAAATGGAGATAACAGTGCCTGTGTCATAATGATTGTGTGAGGATTAAATAAGTTAATATATATAAAATGATAGCCTGCGGTAGGCACCCCATAAGTGTTACCTGATAACATTATTCAGTTATTATTGTTATCTATCTGCAAACTAAAATGCTTATCTCACAGACCTACTACTTTCCTATGTTCCACTAGGTGGCGCAGGCGCACCACTTCGAGCAACAAAAATGGCCCCTGGGTCCCTTGCACTTAACTCTGGGCTTTCATAAACCATACAAATAGTTTGCCAGCACTGTGGTTGTGGTTTCATCTGTGAGATATATAATACCACTATATATGTACATATATTATACAACTACAGTATATGTATATAATACATATAATATATAATATATATAATATATATAATATATAATATATATAGTGAATGGCACTGGTTAGAAAAATTTGCTGCATTACAGTGATTACATATGTTATATAGCATATATTATATATATTATACAATCACTATAATGCGGCAAATTTCTCTAATCAGTGCCATTCACTGGAAACAGTTTTCTCCAATCCAGAGAAACCAGTGCATGTCTACAAATGATGCATGGTTTAGATAAAATGTTAGGTGCATACCAACTCATGTTCTACCATCCAACCAAGGCAGTGAAGCACATGTGTGAATTTTCCCATAGCACCTTCTTTTTTATCTCAAATATTTTGTAACACCCTCCCTTATTATCCTGAAATGAAATTTATAGACAATATCGTTTCTGACATAAACAATTTCCTCCCCATATCAACATAATGCCATGATAGTAATATAAGGAAGAAATTTTTAAAAAGTCACATACAGTAAATCAATGTTTCACTATGTAAATGCTTGGGCATAACTACATTAGATGACATAAGGAAATAATTGAATGCTTCCATCTATAAGAAGAACTACCAAGATGACCAGAGAGGCAAATGATGTCTGATAGAGGTGTGCTGTTCTGGTGATTCAAACACCTTGAGCGGTGTTGCACTAAGCAACTTGATTTCCCTAGGTGGCCAACAGTTCTTGATCAAGTTGCTTTCCTGGAAATGTTAGTGCATGTCAAAATTGTGAGTCAAGACACAAGGAAACAAAACCTTTGTGCTCATAGACAAAATAAAGTTAGATTCTAGGCACGGATGCTTCTTCATCTTTATGAATCTCCAGTGGGACTTTTAAAAGTTGCATGGGAAATCACGCTGTGCATGACTGTCTCCTACGTGCACTGCAGATGTCTGGCACCTGTGGTACCTTACTGCTAAATAGTAGTAGTGTTCTCCAATCACTGTGACAGCCAAACCCCTTCATCACAAATTTTCAACTGAACAATAGCATCTCCATTGAGAAAATTTGCTATGGGTATTTCTAGCCAAAAGGGCACTGGGTCTGCTAAAGGCTCTAGTTGTAAAGGGCACTTGCTTTACTCTAGTCCGTACAAATATACTTGTCTGGGACTAGAGCTAGGATTCAAAGGGGGTTCCAGAGAAAGGGAGGCTGCGGGATGGGATCTTTTTCTCTGACTGTCTCCATGTTAGCTCTTTGTCCGAGGCCTAAGGGAGGCTGGCCTCACCTGCCAATCTCAGACATAACTTAATGATCTTTTTGAGGCTTTTCCTAAAACCCAACTGAGAAGTAAATCAGCATAGACATAATCCTGATTTTAGCCACAGGGGCCGGGGCCTCTGAGCAAACCCCTAGCCTGTGAGAATTTCCTGCCATCCGTTTGCTTGGCATGTCAATCTCAAGCTATTCCTGCTCTGCTCTCTCAGGGAGGGGACTATTGAGACCAGGACTCCTTGGGACAAGGTTTTGACAAGTTGGCATGTACAGGCTCGCTCACTGGGCTCCATTAATTATGTCCACCTCTACCTGCTATGGGGCTTTTTCCGGTCCCTGCATCTGGTCCTTCCTTTCTCTTGGTAGTTATGGCACCTCCCCCCTACCCCGCCCCAACTTTCAGCTTGTTTGTCCTGAGAGGCAGGTATGACATTACCCAATTCCCCCCCGCTGGTATTCCTGGAATTCAGCTGCTTTAGCAAGACTGGATCTTTCCTGAACGGGGCAGCTGCATGTTTCTGTACACATTCCATTTCTTCTGCCAATTGATGTCTCAGGGCCAGCTGGTCATCTACAACACAGGTTTTGACACCTCAGAAATTCCTTCCCAGATTCTCTGGTCTAAAAAGGGCAGCTGAAGGACCCAGAAGCTTTCCCATCATCAAACAAAAGGGTCAGAAGCCTGTGACTCTGTGTATTTTTGCTCTTTACACAACAGTCCAGATGGCTTCTCACCCAGGCATCCATGCACCTGCAGTTGTAAGCCAGTGTAATTTACCTAGTACACAGACATTTACTGACCACTTCCTGTATGCCAGGCACAATGAGTACAGTGAAACTGGGTAGACACAGTTCCTGTTGTCATAGGGTTTACAGCTTAGTGGGAAAGACAGACATTCAATAAACAATACACAAACAACTCTGTGATTGCAACTAAGACGAGTGTTACAAGGAATACAGGAGTGCTGTGAGGGATTATAACAAAGGCTGGAGTGGGCAAGGGGTGCTGGGACACTGGCATCACAGAGGAAGTGACATTTATGTTGAAATCTGAGGGATGAGAAGGTATTATCCAGGGAAGAGCCTTTCCAGTGGCAGGAACAGCACAGGTGAAGGCTCTAAGTCAGAAGGCAGTTTGATGTGGTCAAGAAATCATAACAGTGGACATTTATTGATCACTATGTGCCCAACCTGTTCTAAGAGCTTTACAGTATTAGTTATTCTAATGTCCACAATGCTATGAAGTAAGATACTATCAGCCCCATTTTACAACTAAAGGGAGGCACAGAGAGGTTAAAGAATTGTCCCAAAGTGCCACAGCTACAAAGTGACAGAACCAGCATTTGCACCCAGCTCATCTGACTCTGGAGACTATATCATTTTTTATTAATATTCCCCAGCTTTATTGAGATATATTGACATATAACATTGTGTGAGTTTAAAGTATACAATGTGATGATTTGATACATAAATATGTTGTGAAATGATCACACCAATGAGTTTAGTTACCAAATGCTTCACCTCACATAAGTACCATTTTGTTGTTGTTTTTGTTATAGTGAGAACGTTAAAGCTCTACTCTCATAGCAACTTTCAAGTACACAGTATAGTATTGTTAACTATAGTCACCATGCTGTACACTACATCTCCAGAACTTATTCATTTGATAACTGAAAATCTTTACCCTTTGACTATCATCTCCCTATTTCTCCCACCCCCCTGACAACAATTAAGCTCCTTTAGATCCCACATTTAAATGAGATCATACAGTATTTGTCTTTCTCTTTCTGACTTATTTCACTTAGCATAATGCCCTCAAGGTCCATCCAGGTTGTTGCAAATGGCAGGATTTCCTCCTGTTTTATGGATGAAATATATATATATATATATATATATATATACACATATGTATATATATAAATATAAACGTAATATATATTCACAATTACATATACATATATGCATATATATGGTGTGATCAAACCATATGGTGAATGTTTAAATGAGAAAAATTATTACAGTAAAAGACACATTGCCATTAATCCCCCTCAAAATACTCCTCCCTTGCTTTGAACACACTTATACCATAATTCTTGCCACTTTCTGAAGCAGTTCTGGAAGTCCTCTTTCATGAATCTCTTTAGCTGTGCTGTCGTGGCTGCTTCAATGTGCTGAATTGAATCAAAACATTTACCTTTCGTGGTCACTTTGACTGGGGAAGAGCCAGAAGTCGCACGGTGCCAGATCCGGTGGGTGGATAGATGATAGCTAGCTAGCCAGCCAGCCAGCCAGACAGACAGACAGACAGACAGACAGACAGACAGACAGATAGATAGATAATCTAGATCTAAATCTCTAGATCTAGATATATCTCACATTTTCTTTATCCACTCATCTGTCTATGGACACTTAGGTTGTTTCCATGTCTTGGCTATTGTGAATAATGCTACAATGAACATGGGAGTGTATCTTTTTGAGGTAGTGATTTCATTTCCTTCAGATAAATATCCAAAAGTGCTATTGCTGGATCATATGATAGTTCTATTTTTAACTTTTTTGGAACCTCCATAATATTTTCCACAGTGGCTGCACCTATTTACATTACCACCAATAGTACACAAGGGTTTCCTTTACTCCACATCCTCAACATTTGTTATTTCCTGTCTTTTTTATGATAGCCATTCTAACAGGTGTGAGGTGATATCTCATTGTGGTTTTGACTTGCATTTCCCTGGTGATTTAGTGATGTCAAGCATCTTTTCATGTACCTCTTGGCCATTTGTATGTCTGTTTTGCAGAAATGTCTATTTAGGTCCTCTGCTCATTTTTTAATCTGATTGTTTGAGTTGTGTTTGTTTTATTTTTGTTTTGTTTGCTATTGAGTTGTATGAGTTCCTTGTATATTTTGGATATTAACCCTTACCAGATTCTTTTCCATTCTTTTTCTTTTTTGCTCCTCTGATTGGATAATTTAAATTGATCTGTCTTCTAACTTATTGATTCTTTCTTCTGCTTGGTCCAGACTGCTGTTGTAGGGCTCTGTTGAATTCTTCAGTTCAGTCATTGTATTCTTCAGCTACCATATTTCTATTTGGTTCGTTTTTATGTTTTCTATCTCTTTTTTTGCACTGCTCATTTTGTTCTTGTTTTGTTTTCTGATTTCATTAAAGAGTTTATCTGTGTTCTCTCGTACCTTTCTCAGCATCTTTAGAATAATTATTTTTAATTCTTTGGTGGGCAAATCCTGTATCTCCATGTCTTCAAGGTCAGTTATTGGGAATATACTGTGCTCCTTTGGTGGTGTCATGTTTTCCCAATTCCTCATGGTCCCTGTACTCTTGTATAGATGTCTGCACATTTGAAGAAGCAATCACCTCTTCCAGACTTTATAGACTGACTTCAACAAGGAAAGACCTTCACTGTGGTTGGAACATGCTGGAGCATGCTGTGACCCTGGGTCTAGTGGTGCAGGGCACCAAGTGCAGGGGCATGTGGTGGCTCTGGGTCTGAGGGGGCCAAGATGTCTTGTCACCTAAATCCACTGGAGTCCACAGTATCAACTTTGTGGTTTTTGGCGAGTGCTGTGGGGCATCCACAGTAGCTGCAAGGGCTGTTGGCATCTTCAGCAATGATTCCAGGTCCAGAAGTTAAGGACCAGGACAGGCAGCAATGGTTTCTGGAGCCAGTGGTGTGCATACAATTGGCTGTAGGGGCCAGCTATACGTGATTGTGTAGTGGTAGGGGCCAGTTACAGACACACACAATGGTGGGGGCCAAAGCCAGCAGCAAGGGCCAGGGTCAAAGGCAAGCATGCTAGTGGTTTTGGGAACCCTGGCTGTAGGTGTGCAGTGCAGGGTCTCACCTTGGACATGCACATAGCTGTAGAGGCTGGTGAAAGGAGTAAGGCTAGTGATATGCAGGTAGACGAGTGAAGGGACTGATGCTTCTTAAATGGACTTCTGAACTCTCCCAGAGCTATTTTTGTTTGTGGATATCTAACTATGGGTCTTTGCTAGGGAACAGAGGCTGGGGTCTTCTACTTTGCCCTCTTGGTGATATCACTCCCAGAGCTTGTATCCTTAATCGCTATGTCAGAGTCCCCAGTGAAGATCATGGTAATAATATCAGTATGTATGTTGGACATGTTATATAAAGAGACTGACAAAACTACATCCACAGCAGAAGGGTAAATCAACTATATTTCCTCATTTTCTGTATCCTTGATGCTCTGGCATCTGAAGCCTTGCTGACTAGGATTAGCTAATCCCTAGAGATAGCAAACAACTCCCCTGTGAGCATGCCTTTGACATGCAAACCAACCAATTCAGAACCCAAACCCAAGTTTGCACAGGTTAGACCACCATCCCTCCAGGACTAATCACCTCGGGGCCACCTATCAGACAACTAGAGACAGCCCTTCACCTCAGAGCCTGCTGAGCTGATTCAAACTAGCCAGTCCTGAGCCTGCTCGCCCTGCACTGCCTTGCCTTTCCCCTGAAAACCACAACAGAGGCCCTTGCCACATTTTGTTTTTGTTCTTCTGCCTCATGACTATCCCCGTGCTTCCCCATGTGGCCCTGCATGGCGTAACAAACTATCTTTTCAGCATACCATACCTCCATAATAATAAAACCTACATTTTAACCCAAGGAACCCTGGACATTTAGCTGAGTCTCAGGAAGGAGGAGCACAGAAGTAGGACTCGCGGCAGGTCTCTGGGCTGTCTCCATTGCTTGCTCCACTGCTCTCCTCAGAAAAAGGCCACAGGGAAAGGTGGGGGGTAAGTTTTGGGAAAAGGAATAAACTCTTCAGAAAGCGGGGGAAAAAAAGACTAATTTCTCAGATAAAAAGAGAGTCATGAAGGGAGGAAGAAATTGAAATGGATATTTGGGTAAGTGGAGCTAAGGAGAGAAAAAATAGCTGAAGTATTTTATTTATTTGTTTTATAAAATTCACGCCTGTTATTAATAATAGCAAAATCTCATTTGACCCTTTCTGTAATCTGGGCACTCTTCTAATTGCTTTCTCTGTAGCATGTCACTTAATCCACATAACAACCTTATCAGGTCAGGACTATTATTATCTCCATTTTGGAGATGAGGAGATGGAGGCACAGAGATTCAATAATTTACCTCAAGTCACATGTTTAGTAGGTGGTGGCAGGGCTAGTTTCCAATTCAGGTTGTCTGGAGGCTGCTTCTTAACTACTCCATCACACTGCCTCTGAAATGATTTCAAAGCCAGCTCACTTACCAATGGGAGCATGAGGTGGGGAGAGCTGACCCTTTCCTCTGCTTTGTATATGGAGAATAACAGCAACATAATCAAACCCTGCCCCCAAAGGAAGTTATTTCCACTCTCATTCTGAGAGGAATTAGGGAAGCTGCAACAATCGGCAGCTCTGACTATCACAGAGTCACAACTCAAGATGTAGGCAACATGCAGCTCATTACTCTCTCCTGAGGGGCCCCCAAATATGAGAGAACTTTCCAGAAGTTGTCCCTTTGTGCCCTGGCTCCCCACCAGCCACAAACAGAAGGATGGAAGGGCCCAGGGAGTTGTCCTGGAACCAGAGCTTGTGATATTCCTGTGAGTTCTTGCTGGACTGACTCACCTGGAATCAGGACTATCTATAGTCAAGGGCCTAGACCTGGGCAGCCTTGAGAGTGGTGTCCACCATGTTGGCAAACTGCCCTGAGTGCTGGTTGGCAGATGATTTGCCACCAGGAAGTCTCTGTGTGAGTACAGATGATTACACCAAGAGTTACATCTCTCCAGCCAACATGGTGTGCGTGCGTGGTAGGTGGGTAGAGGCGAGGAGGAGATGGTCTGGGGCTGTGAGATCTGAGACCAGCTAGAAATAAAGGCTGGAGACTGTCATTGGTGGTTTACTCTGCCTCCACTACAGAAGTTAACTCCTCTTTCTAAAATACCAGCGCCCCCTAGTGGGAATAAGCCTCCCTTCACACTTCAGGACTCAACCTAGAGTCGCTGAATTTGGAGAGGAAAAATATACATCTTAATTTTCACTCACCTCCGACTGAAATTGAGTATCTCCTTTAATAATGAATGTATGCAACGAATCGCAATAGTGTCAACAAACAGTACCTGTGACTTTGCCACCAATAAATTAACAGGTATTTTTATATCACATTAATTGTTGCAAATAACTTGATATATCATTGACATTTATCACTATGTCAAAATTATGCCAGCTGTTAGATCTGCCACTGGATCATGTTATGTAATACATGTTACTGGAGTTCCACTTTGTTTTTAGTTATGTTAAAGCCATAATTCAATATAATTATTTACCTTTGTAGTCCTAAGTGTTTTATCTTAGGGATTTGAAACATTATTGCGAAATAGGGTCCATAGGCTTCACTGGGTTGCCAAAGGGGTCCAAGACATAAACATGGTTAAGGACCCCTGCTTTAGAGGGAGATAATTTAATCATATCCTCTTCTGTAATCTAGGTAGGGGGTGCTGACCCATGGTGCAGGTATGGAATTCAGGACAGGCAGGATCAAGGAGAGAAGGGAGGAGAGGAGTGTGACAACTACAGTGTTTTGCCTTAGACAATACACAGTTGACACAATGGTTTGAGTTGAGATATCAAAAATTGGAATTTCCAAATCCTGTTGGCGCTAATGCGTGAGGGTGGAAGTAGGTCTACTCCCAGGTGCCAGCAAACACTGGCAATGATGTTGCCTTTTGAGAAAAACAGATAATATGGTGAGACAGAGTTAAGTCTAATAGAACTAGGCAGAATTACCTTAAGAAGAGAAAATGGCTTCCAGGTTTAAGAAGAGTATACCACTGCTGTGTATATTGATATAAAGAAAAAAAGATGTCTATCATTAGAGAACTTTAAAAAACTTCTTTATTGTGAAATGCAACATACATTCAGGAAAGGCCATATAGCATATGTGCACAATTTAATGAATAATTTTAAAATGTGTAACTACCACCAAGGAATAAAATATTACCCCCTCCCCCTATAAGCCTGCCATGGACTTCTCTCTGATCATAACCGTCTCTCTTTCCTGGAGGTAACCACTATCCCCACTTTTGTGATTTTTAATGTGCTGACTACTAATAAGATTGTGCATTCTCTAATGTGTTTATTGGCTATGATTTTTTTTTCTGTGAAATGCAAGTTCTTGTCTTTTGCCCCTTTTCTACTCAGATGTTTTCTTTAAGTTATTGATTTATAAAAGTATAGTGTCTTATCTATTTTGGATATTAACTGTCAATTATATGTGTTGAAAGTATATACTCTAAGTTTGAAGTCTGTCTTTTCACTTTCTTCATAGTGTCTTTTAATTAATAGAAATATTAATTTTAAGGTGGTTGAAATATTTTTAACCTGATTTTATAATAAAGACTTTCTATTGTGTTTAATAAATCTTTCTTTAACCTTTGGTCATAAAGATATTCTCCTATATTTTCTTTTCAAAGTTTTAAAGTTTTGTTTTTCACATTTAAGTGTTTAATCCATATGAGGACTTCTAGTTCCAAGTAGAATGTAGTAAGTAGTGGTAAGCTCCTGTTGCAATAACTAGAAACAACTGGATCAGTTACAAAAATCATATTTTTAAACACATTAAAGAGCTGTGGAAACAAAGAGAATTAGATTAACTAAAATTTCAGTAAAGGAAGACCCCTTTTAGGTGAGCCAAAATCAACAAACTTTTCTTTCAAAGGACATTTGCACTTCTAAGAGGGGAAAGCAATCAGCAATGTTTTTAATGGTGGCATGGGCTGGCATGATGGTCTGGAATCTAGAGGGTCCTCAAACTGAACCTTGATTTTCCCCGTGGGATATTTGCTGAGTGCCGGGGTGGCATGGAGGCTGGGGAGCTGGGCTGTAAATGTAGAATGAACTCTCCTGCAGTCTTGTAGTGCTTAGAAGTCAAAGTCCTGCTGGAAAGAGTGGAATATAAGAAATACATGGCAGGTCTTGCCAAGGAGACATTTGAAAGCAGAAGTGGACTGAGTGGAACTAGAGCTATGACCTATTCCAGTACTAGCTGATTCCTGATTGGATTGAGATGGTCAACCCCTCACTCTATGAGGAAACCTGACAGAGGAAAGGACAAACCTTCACTTGAAGGAAACAACATTGACTTTAATCTCTGTGGTTCTTTTATAAACATTGTCCAGCTTATAAGAAAAATTAATGTGACAAGTATGGAGGCAGGAAAAGATGACCAATAATCAAGAGAAAAAAACTGACAACAGTAGCCAACTTGCAGGTGATCCAGATGTTGGAGGAGGTAGACAAGGGCTTTCAAATGACTATTACAAGTATGTTAAAGGAAACCGAGGGAAAGACAGACAAAATGGATGAAAAGATGGAAAATTTCAATGGAGTACTGGATCTAAAGAAGAATCAAGTGGGCATTCTAGTATTAAGAAATAAGAAAAAGATAAGAAAAGAAGTAAAATAGTCTTTGTTCACAGACAACATAATTGTCTACATTGAAATCCCAAAGAATGTACCAAAAAATTACTAGCACCAATAAGCGAGTTTAGCAATGTTTCAGGATATAAGAGCAACATGCAAAAATTAATTGTATCTCTACATACTACCAACAAGTAACTGGAAATTGAAACTAAAAACAATACTTTTTATAATAGCATCAGAAAATATGAAATACCTGGTGATAAATCTGATAAAAATATTAGAGGCCTATATACTGAAAACTATAAAACATTGCTGTGAGAAATTGAAAAAGACCTAAATAAATGGAGAGATATATCATGTTCATGATCAAAAGACTCAGTGCCTTTAAGATATCAATTCTGTCCAAATTGATCTACAGATTCAATAAAATCGCAATTGAAATCCCAGTAGGCATCTTTTTGGTGTAAATTGACAAAGTGATTCTAAAATTTATCTGGAAATGTAAAGGACATAGAATAGCAAAACAACTTTAAAGTGGGAACATTTACAATACCTGATTCAAGACATTATCAAACTGCAGTAATCAAGACAGAGTGGTGTTGGCATGAAGATATACAAATAGATTAAACAGAATAGAGAGAGTAAAGAAATAGACAAACACATAAATGGTCAATTGATTTTTGACAAAGGGGAAATTGTGCTAGAACAACTGGATATTCATATGTAGAAACAACAACAACGAAACTAACAAAAAACAGAACTTTGGATCCATACCTCACAAAAATAAGTGAAAATGGATCATAGACCTAAATTTGAAATGCTAAACTGTAAAACTTCTGGAAGAAAGAAAAACCTTCGTGATCTTAGGTTAAGCATATCTTAGCTATGACACCAAAAGCACAATTCTATAAAATAAAAAATTGATAAATTGGATTTCATTAATATTAAAAACTTTAATCAATATTAGTGTTTGAAAAGACACTAATAAGAGAATGAAAAGCTATGGACTGGAAGCAAATCCAAGATGGCAGATTAGGTAAACGCTATGCCTGCCGCCTCCCAAGAGCCCATTGAAATTACAACTAAATTATAGAATAACCAACCTTAAGAATCATCTGAAGATCAGCTGAATAGAAACCCTATAATTAAGGATTTAAAGAAGAGGCTACATTGAGACTGATAGGAGGCGTGGAGACACAAAATGTGCTGACCCCAAACCCAGCTAGTGGTCGAGCACCGGGAGGGACACCTCGACAACTGGGGTCCCTCCTGAAAAGTGAGGGGTCCCAGCCCCAGATTGGGCTCCCCAGCCTGGGGGTCCTGTGCCAGGAAGAGGAGTCCCCACATCTGGCAGTGAAAATCAGCAAAAATTCCATCGTCTGTCCCGGTGAGAAGGGAGGTGGCTGGAACATCCACTTAAAGGGCCTGTCACAGACTCACTTGCTTGCAAACACTCACCCTGGGCTCCGTTGGATGGATGGCACCTCGAGAGGCACCAGAGACGTACAGGGAAAGACTGAATTGTGTGGCTCAGAGTGAGGGCTAGAGACACAGCTGCCATTATCCCTCTGTGGAGCCCATCTCACATGTAGCCTACAGGAGGGTGCCATATTTCCTCTGTTGAACCCTCCCCCAAAATGCCAAGCCTGAGACCACATTGGTTTGGTAAAATCCAGGCGTGTACCACCTTGATGATTCCCTGGAACCCTGCCCTACTCAGCTAGTGCGGCATTGCTGGAAGCACTCTTGGCTCCTCTGCGGCCAGCTCTGCCCCACAAGCCTGGAAGCCTTTTATAGCAGCAGATGGCTCGCAGTGGCCTGGGGAGCTTTTGGTGGCAGGCTGTCAGCTCTCGCTTGCACTGCAGCCTTTTCTGGGTGGTTCTTGGGGATCTGTGGGCCCAAGGCAAGCGGTCCATGGCTTGGTGCTCTCAGGGCATTTTGCAGAGTGGCCAGAGGCTCAAGACCGGTGCAAAGAAATGAACCTGCATTAACTTTGTGAAAAACGCTGGCCAAACCCCATAACTCCCTAGGACCCCACCCCGCCCAGCTGGCATGGCATTGACAGGAGCACTTTTGGCTACTGTGCAGCCAGCCCCACCCCACAAGCTGGTGGAGGCTTGTACAACAGTGATGGCCCACAGTGGCCTGGGAAAATTTCAGTGGCAGGCAGTCAGCACCAGCTTGTGCTACAGCCTTTCTTGGGAAGCTCTTGGGGTTCTGCAGGCCTGAGGTGAGTAATAGCTAGCTGTGGTGCTTTGGGGCCATTTTGTGGGGTGGCCACAGGCTTAGCACTGGTGTGAGAACAAAACCTGCATTAACTTTGTAAAAACCACTGGTAACACTCTGTGACTCCCTAGAACCCTTCCCCACCCAACTTGGTAGCATTGCTGGGGGGTATTGTCAACATGGGGTCAACCAGCCAAACCCATGCACCTAAGAAGGCTCTTTCAGTAGTTGAGCCCTGTGGGCAGCTGGCAGCTGGCAACAGGTGTAGGGGAGCCCTGGGCCTTTCGCTAAGCTTCCACAAGCCTGATACTGGTGGCAGCTGGCCTTGGTTCACAGTGAGTCCAGCCCCAGACACCGTCAGATCCAGCTCAGGTACTAACCCACTGCATATAGCTTTGTAGCTCCTACCAGGTAGCTCCAGCCCTGTCACAGGCAACGCTGAAATTGGCCTGCATGGGAACCTCTCCCAAGAGACACCAGAAACAACACACCAAGAGGCTGGCCTCAGACCACACCAGAGCACTACCTGATTAGCTCCACAAGTGGCACACCAGATAATCTCAACAGGCACAAGAGCCCTCTGGGGCAAATCCCCCCACTGAGGGGTCAGCATCCACACAGCAGCTCATACATGGTGGGTGTAGCCAATCCTCACAGCCAGTCAACCTGAGAGTCAATCCTACCTACTGACATGCCAAAAGCAATCAAGGCTCAACTACAAGAGGAGAATACAATACACAAGGGACACTCCTGGAACACATGTACAGGTGATTAATAAGACTGCACCACTGGACCACAAAGAACACCTACTCCATAAGGCTACTTGGCAAAGACTGAGAGACATAGGAGATCTACCTGATACATAGAAACAAACACAGAGAGGCAGCCAGAATGAGGAAACAAAGAAGCACGTCCCAAATAAAATAACAGGAGAAAACTCCAGAAAAAGAACTAAATGAAATGGAGGCAAACAACCTACCAGAGACAGAGTTTAAAACACTACTTATAATAATGCTTAAGGAACTTGGAAAAAACTTCAACAGATAGTAAATATAAAGAAATATGTAGAAACCATAAAAAAGAACCATTCAGAAATAAAAAAACAGTAACTGAAATGAAGAATACACTAGAAGAAAAAAAAACTGAAAAACACACAAACACATGGAGGTTAAACAACATGCTACTAAAGAATGCATGGGTTACAACGAGATCAAAGAAGAAATCAAAAGATACCTTGAGACAAATGAAAATGAAAACACAATGACCCCAAGTCTATGAGATGCAGTGAAAGCAGTCCTTTGAGGGAAATTCATAGAAAACAGGCCAATCTCAAGAAACAAGAAAAATCTCAAATAAACAATTTAACCTTACACTTAAAGGAACTAGAAAAATAAAAAGATAAAAAACAAAAGAAAACAACAACAACAAAAACCACCAGCAAATAAAGCCCAAAGTGAGTAGAAGGAAGGAAATAATAAAGATCAGAGTGGAACTAAACAAAAGAGTCCTAAAAAACAATACAAAAGATCAATGAAACCAAGAGCCGGTTCTTTGAAAAGATAAACAAAATTGATAAGCCTTTAGCTAGACTCATCAAGAAAAGAAGAGAGAGGACCCAAATAAATAAAATCAGAAATGAAAGGGAAGAAGTGACAACAGACACCACAGAAAATTTAAGAAAATACTACGAGCAGTTATATGCCAACAAATTGGACAATCTGGAAGAAATGGATAAATTCCTTGAAACACACAATCTTCCAAGGTTGAGTGAAGAAGAAACAGAAAATCTGAACCAAACAATTATTACTAACGAAATCGAGTCAGTAATCAAGAAGCTCCCAAAAACAAAAATCCTGGAAGAGATGGCTTCACAGGTGAATTTTACCAAACATTCAAAAAAGAATTAACACCAATTCTTCTCAAACTATTCTTAAAAATTCAAGGGGAGGGAAGGCTCCCAAGCTCATTCTACGAGTCCACCACCATAACCCTGATTCCAAAACCAGACAAAGACATTACAAAAAAAGAAAACAATAGGCTGAGATCCCTGATTAACATAGCTGCAAAATTCCTCAACAAAATGTTATCAAACCAAATACAGCAATACATTAAAAAGATCATACACCACGATCAAGAGAGATTTATTCCTGGTATGCAATGTTGGTTCAATATTTGCAAATCAATGAATGCAATACACCATATAAACAAAATGAAAAATAAAAATCATATGATCATATCAATAGGTTTCAGAAAAATTATTTGGAAAAAACCAAGCATCCATTTATGACTAAAGTGGACTAGAGGGAAAATACCGCAACATAATAAAGGCCATACATGACAAACCCACAGCTAAAATCATATTCAACTGGGAAAAGCTAAAAGCATTCTCCTTAAGATCAAGAACAAGACAAGGATGCTCACCTTCACCACTTTTATTCAACATAGTACTGGAAGTCCTAGCCACAGCAATCAGACAAGAAAAAGAAATAAAACGCATACAAATTGGAAAGGAAGAAATAAAACTGTCATTATTTGCAGATGACATGATACTATAGACAGAGAACCTCAAAGATTCCACCAGAAAATTATTAGAACTGATAAATGAATTTAGTAAAGTAGCAGGATATAAAATTAAAGTTCAGAAATCAGTTGCATTTTTATACACTAATAATTAACCAGAAGAAATAGAAATTAAGAAAACAATCCCATTTACAATTGCGTCAGAAACAAACAAACCTAGGAATAAACTTAACCACAGAAGTAAAAGACCTGCACTCAGAAAATTATAAGACATTGAAGAGAGAAATTAGATACAAATAAATGAAAGCATACACCATGCTCATGGATAGGAAGAATTAATATAGTTAAAATGTCCATACTCCCCAAAGCAAACTACAGATTCAATACAATCCCTATCAAAACACCAATGGCATTTTTCACTGAACTAGAACATAATCCTAAAATTTATATGGAACCGTAAAAGATCCCAAATAGCCATGGCAATCTTGAAAAAGAAGAACATAGCTGGAGGTATCACACTACCTGATATTGAGCTATACTACAAGGCCATAGTAATCAAAACATCATAGCATTGGCATTAAAACAGACACATAGGTCAATGGAACATAACAGAGAGCCCAGAAATAAATCCATGCCTATATGGTCATTTAATTTATGACAAAGAAAGCAAGAATATACACTGGGGTAAAGACAGTCTATTCAATAAACGGTGCTGGAAAAACTAAACATATACAAGCAAACTGAAACTGGACCACCTTCTTATTCCATATACAAGAATAAACTTAAATGTAAGAACCCGAACCATGAAACTCCTAGAAGAACACATGGGCAGTAAATTCTCAGACATTATCCTTAGTAATATTTTTACTGATGTATTTCTTTGAGTATTGGGCAAGGAAAACAAAAGAAAAAATAAACAAATCAAACAAAGTTTTTGCACAACAAAGAAAACCATCAACAAAATGAAAAGACACCCTACTGAATGGGAGAAGATATTCAGCAATGATACATCTAATAAGAGGTTAATATCCAAAATTTATAAAAACCTTATACAACTCAACACCAAAAAAACAAAAAATCCAATTAATAAATGGGCAGAGGACCTGAATACACATTTCTCCAAAGAGGACACACACATGGTCAATAGACATATGAAAAGATGCTCAACATCACTAATCATCAGAAAAATGTAAATTAAAACCACAATGAGATATCACCTCACACATATCAGAATGGCCATCATCAATAAATCAACAAACAACAAGTGTTGACGAGGATGTGGAGAAAAGGGAACACTTGTGCACTGCCGATGGTATTGCAAATTGGTGCAGCCACTGTAGAAAATAATGTGGAAGTTCCTCAGAAAAATTAAAAATAGCTTATGACCCAGCAATTCCACTCCTGGGTATTTATTCACAGAAATCCAAAACAGTAATTTGAAAAAATACATGCACCCCTATGTTCATTGCAGCACTATTTACAGTAGCCAAGATACGGAAACAATCAAAATGCCCACCAATAGATGACTGGATAAAGAGGTGGTATGTATATACAATGGAATATTACTCTGCAAAAAAAGAATGAAATCTTACCATTTGTGACAACATGGATGGACCTAGAGAGTATTATGCTGAGTGAAATAAGTCAGACTGAGAAAGACAAATACCCTATGATCTCACTTATATGTAGAATATAAAGAACAAAATAAATGAATAAATAATACAGAAACAGACTCATAGATACAGAGAACAAACTGATGGTTACAAGATGGGAGGGTACTAGACTTATTGGGAGGATCACTTCATAAAATTATATAAATGTCTAATCTATATACTGTACACCTGAAACTAATATACTATTGAATGTCAACTATAAAAAAAAGTCATGGGGATATAAAATACAGCATAGGGAATATAGCCAATAATATTGTTATAACTATGTACAATGTCAGATGGGTAATAGGCTTATTGGGGTTATCACTCTGTGAGGTATATAAATGTCTAATGTTGTTTTGTACACCTGAAATTAATTTAAAAACTGTTAAAAATAACAAGAATAAACCCATTATGTGTTAAAAGAAAATAGAAAAGCTATGGGCTGGGAGAAAATATTTGAACAGACATTTCACCGAAAAATATATACAGATGTGGACCAAAAATTGGCTCTATAATAAATCTAACAAGTCCAGTGACTAAAAGTCCTTAAAGTCCTTAAAGAGCAGGTCATGGTGGGCAGTCACACTCCAATAAAAGGTTTTCTTTGCCTTAAGCAAGCCCTGTCCATTGTTTCTGTGCATCTAAATTAACACACCTTTGGAATGGCTCTTTTTCAGATCCCTCAGAAGGGTAACCACCCTCAAGAGAGCCCATAATCTTGGGAATTATCCTGTAATGCAATCCCACCCTTGCTCTCTCCCAGGTTCATGTAATCCTCCTTAATTCCCTCCTAATTAATTTCAAATGTCAAACAGTGACCGTTCTCTGAGGGTGGGACATTTAGGGCTGTCCCAAACCCATTCTGCCTCCCTTGGTGGCTACAAGACTGCTGGCTTTCACAGCTACCATGGTTTCAAGGATGCTGATTTTTCAAGTCTACCCAGAACCTGGGGATAGGGGGATAAGAAAAATGCAAGTTAAAACATGCCCAACATGCCCAAGGCTTGTTGTTATTACTGAGAGTCAGACATTTTTCTTGAATAAAATGCTCCTCAGATTGTCAAAATTTGAGAATTAACCTTTGGTTAATTTCCAGAGTTCTGAAAAAGTTGATTTTGACAGTTTTATTTTGTCTATCTATCTATCTATCTATCTATCTATCTATCTATCTATCTATCTATCTATCTATCTAATCTTTTTCCCGGTGTTCTTGTTACTTTTATGAAGCAGAATTTTGGAGGTTTTTACGCTGCTATTTTAGAATTGCTTCTTCTGGATTGCATTAAATAATATAGATTAGTTTGGAGAGAACTGATACCTTCATAATAATTTTTATCCATGAAAGTAGGATATTCTGCCAACTACTTTAGGTCCTCTTAAGTGTCCTTCAGAGAACTTTTACATAACAAATTTGGCATATTGTCTGGCACATGTTTTATATTTATTCTTATTGCTTATGTTGCTATTGTAATTTTTTTTTAAAGATACATCTTTTGTTAGTTGCTGGTATACAGCAACAAAATACATTTTTGGACAGTGATCCTAAAGCTAGGTACCTTGTTAACATCTATTCTCATTTTTATTAATTTCTCTGTGTCTTCTTAGTTTTCTATGTCGACAATTATATAATCTGTAAATAATGACCACTTTTTCTTCTTTTACAGTGCCTTCCCATTGTATTGTTGTTACCTTCATGTTCTGGCTAGGATCCCTAATACAATGGTGACTAGAAGTAGTAATATTATACATCCTGGTCCTGTGTCTGATTGTTTTTTTGAAACCAGATATTTTTATTCCAAATTCACTGCTCTTGGCATCATCCCACAGCTCATTAACTGCTCTTTTAAAAACAGCTTTATTGAGATAAAATTCACATATCAGACAACTCACCCATTTAAAGTATACAATTAAATGGTTTCCAGTATATTTAGAGTGGTGCAACCATTACTATAATCAACATTTTCATCACTGCCCAAAGAAACCCCATATCCATTAGCAGTCACTCCCCATCTCCCTGAACCACCCCATCTCTAAGCAACCATCAATTTACTTTCTGTCTCTATGGACTTGCCTTTTCTGGACATTTCATAATGTATGGAACCATACAGTATGTGGTCCCTTATAACTGGCTTTTTTCACTTAGAATAAATTTTTCAGGGTTCATCTATATTGTAGCTTGTGACTGATTTTAAAGAAGTTGCTTTCAATATTTCCTCACTAAAACTATTTGTTTATTGTAAGTATTTGGTAGACGCCTTATTTCAGGTTAAGGAAGTTCTACTCCTAGTTTTCTAAGAGATTTTTTTTTCATAAATTGAAAATTTTACCAAATGGCTTCTCGCATCCAATCAGATAATTAAACATACGATGTTTCTCCTTTTACACCTTTAATATGATGAATGACACATAGAATTTTCTAAGATCAAATTACCTTTGCATTCCTGGGATAAATCCAACTCATCATAATGTATAATCTGTTCTGGCCTTCTAATATCTCTGCATCTAGATTCACAAATAAGATTGATCTCCAACTTCTTTTAGTATCTTTCTTGAGTTTGTATATCAAGGTTATGGTGCCCTCATAAAAGCAAGTTAGGAACTATTTCTTCTTCAGGCCTCTCGAAGGGTTAGTATATGATTGGAGTGATCTGTTCCTCGGAAGTCTGCTAGAATTTACCTGTAAAATGGCCTGGTCCTGGAATTGTCTTTGTGAAAAGATTTTAAATTATTGCTTCAATGTTTTAATAAATCATGGAATTGTAGGAATCCTATTTCTTCTTGAGTTGGTTTTAAGTCTTATTTTTTTAGGAAAAAAATCCCCATTTCATCTAAGGTTTAAAATTAATTAGCATAAAGTTGTTCACCATATTCTATTATTTTTTCGTAATCTTCACTGTTATTTGTATTTAGGTCTCCTTTTTCATCCTTAACATTATTTACTTGTACTTTCTATTTCTTATCTATCTTGCCATATATGTGTTGTCTTTTTTTTTTTTTTAACTTTTATTTATTTTGAGTGTGTTTTTCCAGGACCCATCAGTTCCAAGTCAAGTAGCTGTTTGTGGAGGGCGCAACTCACAGGAAAACATGTGGGGATCAAACCGGCAACCTTGTTGTTAAGAGCACTGCACTCTAACCAACTGAGCTAACTGGCCGCCCTACGTTTGCCTTTTTAAAGAACTGTCTTTTAGCTTTACTTGGTTGTCTCTGTTGAATATTTGTGGTTTTTTTTTTTTCATTAATTTTGTCTTTTACTTTTATCTCCTTTTTGGGGGGTGGTGTGAGGAATTATTCTGCCGTCCTTTCCCTAACTTTTAAAATTAGACATTTAGCTAATTTTCAGCCTTTCTTCTTTTCTCAGATTAAGGTTTAAGAGGCTAGAAATTTCCTTCTATCTACCACTTTTACTGTATCCCCCAAGCTTTGATATATATTTTTTCATTATTGTTCAGTTCTAAATATTAAAAAAATGTTTTCCATTGTGAATTTTTTCTTTGACTTCAGGGCTATTCAGAAGTGTCAAGTTTTATATTAATTTTAAACTTTTTTTGTTTGTTATTGACAGCTAACTTAATGGCACTGTGGTCTGGGAATGTAGCCTGTACAACAAAAATTCTTTGAAATTTGTTAAGACTTGCTTTGTAGTCTTGCATATGATTAATTTCAGTCATTATTGTGTGTTTGCTTGCAAAGAATATGATTTTTTCAATTATTGGATATATGGTTCTACATATATTCATCCAATTCAGTTTAATTATTTTTTATTAAATCTTTTATAACTACTATATTTTATCTTTCAAAGTATTAATAATTCAGAGAGGCTTGTTGAAAGCTTCCACAATGATGGTGGATTTCTCATTTGCTCCATGTAGTATTGTTAATTATTGCTTTACGTATATTTCTAGAGTTTTAAAATTAGTTTTGTACATGTTTAGATTTGTTTTATCTGCTGGTGAATTTATACAGTGACTATCTGTCGTGCTGGGCAGCCTGCGGGGTCTCAGCTCCTGCTCCCCACATAAGAACGCAGGACATGGTGAGGCCAAAAAGGAACACCCATGGAGCCATAGATAGGGGAGTCATACCACTATATTCTCACAGGCGGCTGGGTTGGAGACACAGGAAGCAGGAGCCACATGATCCACAACCTGCCGTCCACTTCTCTCTGCCAACCAACCTCATTTGCTAACTGCAATCCACTCTTGCTAGCTCAGCCACCATCTTCTTGCTAGCCCCCATTTTCTGCTAGCGTAACCACAGCAGTTATATTAGTGGCCAATGGCTCACTGGTTACAGCTGACGGCCAACTAGCCACAGCTGATGGCCATCCAATCACAGTTGATGGCCATTTACTACCTGAGCCAGCACCTTTCTACGTGAGGCCAAGAGCCTGGAAACTGCTCTCTGGGGCTCTGTCCCCACATTGGATTTTATTTGTTTTATGTAATCCAACCATCTCCAACTGTTCATAGGTTACTTTATTTCACTACATTTATTATGGTTATTGATGTATTTTGGCTTGTTTCTACCATTTTAGCTTGGTTTCTATTTGAGTCACTTTTCTTTTTCTTTTTTTTTAATGGAGGGCGAAGCTCACAGTGGCCCATGTGGCGATCCAACCAGCCACCTTGGTGTTATTAGAACCACGCTCTAACCAGATGAGCTAACCGGCCACCCCTTTTTGTTTTCACTTTTTGATGTTTCTTTTTTTCCTTCTTTCTTGCTGTTTCTTTTGTTTGGTGTGTGTGTGTGTGTGTGTGTGTGTGTGTGTGTGTGTGTGTGTGTGTGTGTTGGCTTGTTGTGTTTGTCCATCTGGGAGTGTGGGGACAGAGCCAAGAGTGCAGTTTCCAGGCTCTCGGCCTCACGTGGAAAGGTGCTGGCTCAGATAGTAAATGGCCATCAACTGTGATTGGATGGCCATCAGCGGTGGCTAGTTGGCCGTCAGCTGTAACCAGTGAGCCATTGGCCACTAATACAACTGCTGTGGCTACACTAGCAGCAAATGGGGGCTAGCAAGAAGATGGTGGCTGGCAAGCGCGGATTGCAGTTAGCACGGCGGAGTGCAGGTTGTGGATTGCAGAGAAGTAGATGGCAGGTTGCGGATTGTGTGGCTCCTGCTTCCAGTGTCTCCAACCCAGCAGCCAGCAAGAATATAGTGGTGTGACTCCCCTATCTATGGCACAGTGGATATTCCTTTTTGGCCTCACCATGTCCTGCGTTCTTATGTGGGGAGTGGGAGCTGAGACCTCGCCTGACACCTGCATGACAGGGAGATTTCACTTTATTGGTTTTCAGTTTGGCTTTGTATTTAAATTGTTTGCTGTTCGATTTTATCCAGTGTTTCTTTATTATTAAAAAGAGAGGAAATATTTCCTTTATCAGTACTGTCTGCCATTTTAACTAGAAGCCGATATATGTATGTATTCTCTTTCTTTCTCTCTCTCTCTCAAGAATATGTGTAAGATTAATTCCCAGAAATGGAATCTCTAGGTCAAAAGTTATATACTGTTTTAAAACTACATTTTAAACTTGATATTTCATGGAAATCTTTCAATGTCATTAAGTATTTTCTATAATATTTATATAAAATATGTACATATTTTTAATTGCTCATAATATTTTACTATGGTATGTATTAACCATATTTTAAATCAAATTCCCAATTTTTAAGCATTAATGTTACTTATAATTTTTCACTGCTTATAATTATAAGCAAGCTGTTGGTTAATATTCCTGCACACACAAGAATGATTTATTTTTTTCTTCAGCTAAATTCCTAGAAGTAGAATTACTGGGTTAAAGAGTACGTGTATTTTAATGTTTTCTATACACAATGCCGAATTTGTACTTAACAAAAATACTTTATGAGAATTTTGGGTCTCCAAATGCTTAAAAATTCTGGGTAACATAATTTATTTTATCTTTGCCTAGTTGTCAAATGGAAGTTTACAGCTCATTGTTTTAATTTACATTTCTTCTTATAAAGTTGAAAATTTTTTATAGACTTAAGACTTATATATCTTTGGTGGATTGTCATCTGTCTGCTCAGGCCACTTTTCTTTTGGGTATATAATCATTTATTTATTTATTTTTTTTAAGGCGTGCACAGCTCACAGTGGCCCATGCGGGGATCGAACTGGCAACCTTGGTGTTATTAGCTCCACACGCTAACCAACTGAGCTAACTGGCCACCCCATTTTTTAAATGTAAAAATATATTTTATATTAAGGATGGTGCCTTTGTTATTTGTTGTACATGTTTTGCCCCAGTATGCCATCTGCCTTTTAATTTAATGTGTATGGTGACTTTTCATGTACAGAAGTTATTTTACTTTTACATATTCAAATCATTTGTCCTAGCCCACTTATTGGATAATTGATCCTATCCCCTTTATCATATATTGAATTAATTCAGATACTTGTGATTGTTTCTGACAGATCAATTTGGCCCCACTGATTTGTTATACTTTCTACGTCAGTACAACAGTGTTTCAGCTCTGTGGGTTTACAGAACATCTGCATATCTCAGACGACAATTCTTCCCTCATTACTAAACCTTTGAAAGAGTGTCTTGGCTCTTCTCACACAATTATTTTTCATGATGAAATGCAAAATCATTTTGTCAATCTTCTTCCTTCCAAAAGAAAAAAAAAAGAAGGCCTTATTTGGCTATTGAGTGAAACTGTTACATTTATATACTGAACTGGGGAAGAATGGATATCTTTTATAATACCATTTTCCAATCCAAGAACATTAAATGTTTTCCATTTATGCAAGGCTTCTTTTGTATCCCATAATAAAGTTTATAGTTTTTAAATAACAGCTTGAGATATAATTCACATACCATAAAACTCACCCAGTTAAAGTATACAATTAAATGTTTTTCAGTATATTTAGAATTATGCAATCATCATCATAGTCAATTTTGAACATTTTAACCACCCCCAAAACAAATCCCATACCCATTAGCATTCACTCCCTACTTTCCTCCAGCCATTCCAGCCCTAGGCAACCACCAATCTACTTTTTGTCTCTATGTATTTGTCTATTCTAAACATTTCATATAAATGGAGTCATACAATATGTGATCCTTTGTAATTAGCTTCATTCACTTAGTAAAATGTTTTCAAGTTTCATCCATGTTGTAGCATGTATCAGTACCTCGTTTCTCTTTATGGTCAAATAATATTCCATTGTATAAATATGCCACATTTTATTTATCCATGCATCAGCTGATGGACATTTGGGTTGTTTCCATCTTTTGGCCATTCTTAATAATGCTGCTATGGATATCTGTATATAAGTTTTTGTGTGCACATATGTTTTCACTTCTCTTGGGTATATATACCCAGGAGTGGAATTGCTGGATCATGTGGTAACTCTATGTTCAACCATTTGAGGAACTGCCAAGTTGTTTTCCAAAGCAGCTGTACCATTTACATTCCCACTAGCAGTGTATGTATGAGGGTTCCAAATTCTCCACATTCCTTGTCCACACTTGTTATTATCTGTCTTTTCTATTACAGTGGATATGAAGTGTTATTTCACTATGGTTTCGATTTGCACCTCCCTGATGGGTAATGATGTTGAGCATTTTTTCACATGCTTGTTGATCATTTGTATATCTTCTTTGGAGAAATATCTGTTCATATCCTTTGCCCATTTCTCAATTGATTTATTTGTCTTTTTACTATTGAGTTATAGAACTTCTTCATATATTTTAGATTCAAATCCCCTATTACATATGTGATTTGCAAAAATTTTCTCCCATTTTGTGGGTTATCCTTTGTTTCTTGATGGTGTCCTTGAAGCACAAAAGTTTTTAATTTTGACAATGTGCATTTTATTTTTTTCTTTTGTTGCTAGTGATTTTGATGTCATATGTAAAAACCCATTGTCTCATTCAAGGTCACGAAGATTTATACCTGTGTTTTCTTCTAAGATTTTTATAGTTTTAACTCTTACATTTAGGTCTTTAATCAATTTTGAGTTAATTTCTGCATGTGATGTGAGGTAGGGACACAACTTCATTTTTTTTCTTTTTTTTGGGGGGGGGTGATAATTGTTAGTAAAATTACATAGATTTCAGGTGTACAATTCTGTATTACATCCTCTATAAATCTCATTGTGTGTTCACCACTCAGAGTCAATTCTCCTTCTATCACCATATATTTGATCCCCTTTACCCTCACTTTCCACTCCCTTTCCCCCTTACCCTCTGGTAACCACTAAACTATTGTCTGTGTCTATGAGTTTTTGTTTGTTTTGTTCTTTTGCTGTTTTTGGTTTATATACCACATATCAGGGAAATCCTATGGTTCTCTGCTTTTTCTGACTTATTTCGCTTAGCATTATAATCTCAAGATCCATCCATGTTGTCACAAATGGTCCTATTTCATCTCATTGCCGAATAGTATTCCATTGTGTATATATACCACAACTTCTTTGTCCATTCATTTATCAAAGGACATTTTGGTTGTTTCCATGTCTTAGCCACCGTAAACAAAGCTGCAATGAACATTGGAGCACACGTGTCTTTATGTATAAATGTTTTCAGATTTTTGGGGTTGATACCCAGGAGAGGGATTGCTGGGTCATATGGTAATTCTATTCGTAATTTTTTGAGGAACCTCCACACTGCCTTCCACAATGGCTGCACCAGTCTGCATTCCCACCAACAGTGTATGAGGGTTCCTTTTTCTCCACAGCCTCTCCAACACTTGTTACTATTTGTCTTGTTGATGATAGCCATTCTAACTGGGGTGAGGTGATATCTCATTGTGGTTTTGATTTGCATTTCTCTGATGATTAGTGATGTTGAGCATTTTTTCATATGTCTATTTGTCATTTGTATGTCCTCTTTGGAGAAATGTTTCTTCAGGTCCTCTGTCCATTTTTCAATTGGGTTGTTTGTGTTTTGTTGTTGAGTTGCCTGAGTTCCTTGTATATTCTGGATATTAGCCCCTTATCGGAGGCACTGTTTGCAAAAATCTTCTCCCATTCAGTTGGTTGCCTCTTTATTTTGTCGATGGTTTCTTTTGCTGTGCAGAAGCTTTTAAGTTTGATATAGTCCCACTCATTTATTTTAGCTTTTACTTCCATTGCCTTTGGAGTCAAATTCATAAAATGCTCTTTGAACCCAAGGTCCATAAGTTTAGTACCTGTGTTTTCTTCTATGCAGTTTATTGTTTCAGGTCTTATGCTTAAGTCTTTGATCCATTTTGAAATAATTTTGGTACATGGTGACAGATAGCAGTCCAGTTTCATTCCTTTGCATGTGACTTTCCAATTCTGCCAGCACCATTTATTGAAGAGGCTGTCTTTTCTCCATTGTATGTTTTTTGCTTCTTTGTCAAAAATGATCTGTCCATATTTATGTGGTTTTATTTCTGGGTTCTCAATTCTATTCCATTGGTCTACATGTCTGGTTTTCTACCAATACCATGCTGTTTTGATTATTGTAGCCCTGTAGTACAAGCTAAAGTCAGGGAGTGTGATACCTCCAGTATTGTTCTTTTTTCTTAAGATTGCTTTGGCTATTCGGGGTCTTTTGTGGTTCCAAACAAATCTGATGATTTTTTGTTCTATACCTTTAAAAAATGCCATTGGGATTTTGATGGGGATTGCATTAAATCTGTATATTGCTTTGGGTAATATGGCCATTTTAACTATGTTGATTCTTCCAATCCATGAGCACGGAATGTCTTTCCATTTCTTTCTGTCTTCTTCAATTTCTTTTAAAAATGTATTATAGTTTTCAGCATATAGGTCTTTCACATCCTTGGTTAAGTTTATTCCTAGGTATTTTATTCTTTTTGCTGCAATTGCAAAAGGAATTTTTTAATTTTATTTCTTTTTCTGAGATTTCATTATTAGTATATAGGAAGGCAATGGACTTTTGTGTGTTGATTTTGTAGCCAGCAACTTTACTGTATTCGTTGATTGTTTCTAATAGCTTTTTGGTGGAGTCTTTAGGGTTTTCTATATATAGCATCATGTCATCTGCAAAGAGTGACAATTTTCTTCATTCCCAATTTGGATGCCTTTTATTTCTTTCTCTTGCCTGATTGCTCTGGCAAGGACTTCCAACACTATGTTGAAAAGCAGAGGTGATAGGGGACAGCCCTGTCGTGTTCCTGAACGTAGAGCAAAGGGCTTCAGTTTTTCACCATTAATTATGAGATTAGCTGAGGGTTTGTCATATATGGCCTTTATTATGTTAAGGTATTTTCCTTCTATACCTATTTTATTAAGTGTTTTAATCATAAATGGATGTTGTATCTTGTCAAATGCTTTTTCTGCATCAATTGATATAATCATATGATTTTTGTCCTTTATTTTGTTTATGTGATGTATCACATTGGTGGATTTGTCGATGTTGAACCATTCTTGTGCCCCGGGGATGAACCCCTCTTGGTCGTGATGAATAATCTTTTTAATGCATTGTTGCATTCGATTTGCTAGAATTTTGTTTAGGATTTTTGCATCTGTATTCATCAAAGATATTGTTCTGTAGTTTTCTTTTTTTGTGTTGTCCTTACCAGGTTTTGGTATCAGGGTAATGCTGGCCTCATAAAATGGGTTGGGGAGTACTGTCTCTTCTTCAATTTTTTGGAAGAGTTTGAGTAGGATTGGTATTAGATCCTCTTTGAAAGTTTGGTAGAATTCACTAGTGAAGCCATCTGGTCCCGGACTTTTGCTTTTGGGAAGGTATTGGACTGATTCAATTTTGTTATTGGTGATTGGTCTGTTTAGATTTTCCAATTCTTCATGGTTCAGCCTAGGAAGGCTATATGTTTCTAAGAACTTTTCTATTTCTTCTAGGTTATTGAATTTGATGGCATATAGTCCTTCATAGTATTCTTGGATGATCCTTTGTATTTCTGTGGCATCCGTGATAACTTCCCCTTTTTCATTTCTGATTTTGTTAATTAGTGTCTTCTCTCTTTTTATCTTAGTGAGTCTAGCCAAGGGTTTGTCAATTTTGTTAATCTTTTCAAAGAACCAGCTCTTTGTCACATTAATTTTTTCTATTGTCTTTTTGTTCTCTATTTCATTTAGTTCTGCTCTGATTTTTGTTATTTCCTTTCTTCTGCTGACCTTGGGTTTTACTTGTTCTTCTTTTTCTAGTTCTTTAAGGTGTAACATGAGGTTATTTATTTGGGAGTTCTCTTGTTTCTTGAGATAGGCCTCTAATGAGATAAATTTCCTTCTTAAAACTGCTTTCGCTGCATCCCACAAATTTTGGTAGGATGTATTTTCATTGTCATTTGTTTCTATGTATCTTTTGATCTCTCCTCTAACTTCTTCTTTGACCCAGTCGTTCTTTAAAAGTATGTTGTTTAATCTCCATGTATTTGTGTTTTTCCCCACTTTCTTTTTGTGGTTGATATCCAATTTCAAAGCCTTGTGATCAGAGAATATGCTTGGTATGATTTCAATCTTCTTAAATTTGCTGAGACTGATTTTATGTCCCAATATATGGTCTATCCTTGAGAATGTTCCATGCACACTAGAAAAAAATGAATAGTCTGATGTTTTAGGATGAAGTGCTCTCTAAATATCAATTATGTCCATTTCATCTAATGTGTCATTTAGGGCTACTATTTCATTATTTTCTGTTTGGATGATCTATCTATAGCTGTCAATATGTATTTAAGTCCCCTATTATAATTGTGTTTTGGTCAATTTCATCCTTTAGGTATGTTAGTAGTTGCTTGGTATATTTCAGTGCTCCCTGATTGGGGGCATAAATATTAATGACTGTTATGTCTTCTTGTTGTACAGTCCCCTTCACCATTATGAAATGTCCATCTTTGTCTCTTGTTATCTTTTTCACCTTGAAGTCTGTTTCATCTGATATCATTATGGCTACACCTGATTTTCTCTGGGTACCATTTGCTTGGAGTGTCAATTTCCACCCTTTCACTTTGAGTCTATGCTTGTCCTTGTAGCTGAGATGTGTCTCTTGGAGACAGCATATGGTTGGGTTTAGTTTTTTGATCCAATCTGCTACTCTGCTAATCTGCTACTCTGTGCCTTTTTATTGGTGAGTTCAGTTACATTTAGGGTGATTATTGATATGTGAGGATTTCCTGTCATCCTATCTTTAGTTTTCTGGTAAGACTGTGTCTCCATTGTTTCTTTGCCTTTTTGTTGTTGTCTATTATTTCTGTGTGGTGGTATTCTATGATGTTTCCCTCTATTTCTTTTATTACGGTATATATTTCAGTTCTGGATTTTTTTTTTTTTTTTAGTGGTTACCCTTAAGTTTATGTAAAAGAAAGTTTGATATTTAGAGTATTCCATTTTCTTCAGCACGCTTACTTTCTCCATTCCCATATTCCGGTTCAGGCCTTTACTCTCCCCTTTTTTATGTTTTGATTGCTACAAATTGTCCCTGTTGATGGTGGTCGAATAGCCTCCTTTAGTATTTCTTGTAGTGCAGGTCGTGTATTGAAAATTCCCTCAGCTTCTGTATGTCTGGAAAGGTCTTTATTCCTCCTTCACATCTAAAGGATATCTTTGCTGGATATATTATTCTTGGCTCATAATGTCTCTCTTTCAATAGTTTGAATATTTGCTTCCACTCCCTCCTGGCTTGTAGAGTTTCTGCTGAAAAATCTGATAATCTAGTGGGCTTTCCTTTGTAAGTTAACATCTTCTTTTCCCTGACTGCTTGAGGATTCTTTCTTTGTCATTGATTTTTGACAGCTTTAATACAATGTGCCTTGGAGAAGGCTGTTGGGATTGAGGTAATTAGGTGTTCTATTTGCTTCTTGGATTTGAGGATCCAGTTCTTTCCACAAGTTTGGGAAGTTCTCATCAACTATTTGTTTGAACATACTCTCTGTTCCCTTCTCTCTTTCTTCTCCTTCTGGTATGCCCATTATTTTTATATAGCTCTTTCTGATGGAGTCAGAAAGTTCTTGTAGAGTTCTTTCATTTCTTTTAAGTCTCAAGTCTCTTTCTTCTTCCATCCATGTCATTTCCAGGTTTCTATCTTCGATGTCACTGATTCTTTCTTCCATCTGGTCAACTCTATTACCTAAGCTGGCTATTTCATTCTTAATTTCTTCTATTGAGTTCTTAATCTCCAGAAATTCTATTTGGTTCTTTTTAAAAATTTCAATCTCTTTCGTAAAATGCTCATGTTGTTCTTTGATTGTGTTTCTGAGTTCATTAAACTGCCTTTCTGTGTTTCCTTGCATCTCGTTGAGTTTTTCAGAACTGCAATCTTGAATTCTCTGTCATTTAAGTCACATATTTCCATATCTTTAAGTTCCTTTTCTGGAGACTTTTCACTTTCTTTCTGAGCTGTCTTGTTGCCTTGGTTATTCATGGCAATTACTGATTTATTATTTATCTTCCTAGACATCTACAGGAGTGGGTTCTGCAACAGGTTGATAGGAAGAGGTCTTTCTTTTGTTTTCCAGTACTTGTTGGTAGAATGTTTTATTTTCTCTCTGACTGCAGCCTTTTTTTCTCTCTCACACTGTAGTGCTATGTTTTCTCTGCACTATTCCAGCTTCTCACACAATGGGGGGATTCCCTGGGAGACGGGCTTCTCCTCTGTTAACAGTTCGCCTGGGTCACAGGGCACAGTGTCCGTGTGGGGATGCGGAGAGCTTTTGAAGTTCCAAAGCTCTTCCTGCACCAGATTCAGAGCCCATGTGTTTCAGCAGTTCTATTTACTCCTGCAGATAGGTGGGGACAGGGGTGGGGTAAGTTGTGAGAGGTGACCCAGAGCAATGGCAACAACCACCACCACAGCCAGTCCTGCTTCCACAGCTCCCTCCCTTTGCCGGAACTAGTTCGGCTGCGAATGTTGTCTCCGGACCACACTTCTCAGAACTGCAAATATTCTGTTCTTTAGACCTGACACTGCTATTGTTCTTCTTCTAGCACTGGGCAGGTGGGGATGGGGCAAGCTCTGGGAGGGTAGGGAGGGGGTGGCTAGTCTCAGTACCTAAGGCTTCCTTCTCTGCAGCAGTGAGGACTTAAACCACTGTTTTCAGCCTTCTTCCCTCAGTCTTTGCTAGGAGGTCTCTGCCGTGAGCGTTGGGTTCAGCCGTGTTATATGCTGTTCCCTCAGTCCTGTGGGCCATAAACGGAGCCCTAGCAGTCTGAGTTCTTCCCTCTCCCGCAGCTGCAGTAGTTCCGGGATGCAGCGAGCTCCGAGTACTGAGCTAGGTCTGTGTCCTGCACCCCTGCGGCTCCGTCTCCACACTTCTCCCTTCCCTCTTCCCCTGCTCATGCAATTTGCCCACCTTTAGGTGAATTCAGTAGTGGGCCCCTTCATCTTGCCTGTCTGCTGTGCAGGGAGTCCTTTGTGGTGTTATAGTTGTTCCATTTGTTGTGAATTCCAGGGGACATTTACAGAGGCTCACCTCACGCTGCCATTTTGATGACCTGTGTATCCATTCTTTTTCATATGGATCTCTAATTATCTTAGCATCGTTTTTAAAAAAAACAATTCTTTCCCCCTTTGAATTGTCTTGGTGCCCTTACAGAAAAAAATCATTTCATTGTAAATGTAAGGGTTTATTTCTGGACTCTCAATTTTACTCCACTGACTGTAGTATGTCTATCTGTAGCTTTGAGGTAAGTTTTGAAATCACGGAGTTTGAGTTCTCCAATTTTGTTCTTCTTTTGCAAGATGTTTTGGCTATTCTGGGTCCCTTGAATTTCCTAGTCCTAGGTGTTTTGTTGCTGAGGTGAGTGAGCTCTATTTTTTGTTTGGTCATTGCTGGTGTACAAAAAACTACTGAGTTTCATATATTTATTTTTGAGTCTAGCTACTTAACTGAACTCTCTCATAAGTTCTAAACATTCCTCAGTCCATTAGTTAGGATTTCTCAGATACACAAATATCTTTTGCAAATAATAATAAGCTTGACTCTTTCTTCCCAAATTTATGTCTCATATTTATTTTTCTTCTTTTATTGTTTTTCCTTAAATTTCAGAATATTGTTGACACTACTCATTCACAGCATAACATCCTTGTTTTGTTCCTTGTTTTCATATCAATGCCTTTGTTATTAAGGACTATATTTGCTCTCCATTCGAGGTCATCACTTGGTATCATATTGTCTGTTGGATTGAGATATATACATTTATCATCTTGACAAAGTCTTTTTATTCCTTGTTCCTAAGAGTTTTCATCAGGGTGCATCTTATTAGGATAATTATGCAGTTTTTCTCCTGTGTCCTATTCATATGATGAATGACATTAATAAACTTTTAACATTGACCCTCCTTGCATAAACTGTCTCCTGAGCCATGGGAACAAATTAGCTCACATTAGCAGAAATAACTTATATCTCACTGGTGTAGCTCCCACCTGAACAATATAGAACAGAGGTCACAAACTGAAAGTCAGTGGGTCGTATCTGGTTTGACCTGCAAGGAGTTTTAAAATACTGCTTTGAATTAGTTTTTACCATTTAAAAACCAGGAGATTTCAGATGAAAAATTCCAATTTTTGGTTTTCTTTAAAAATTATAAAATCTGACCACACCAGTCCTGCATTTCCACAGTGGGCTGGAGCCAGGCCCCAAGGGAGCCCCCTTTGGAGATCTCATTCACATCCTTTCCAAACCCTATTGTCTCCATACCCTATTGTTCCCTGACATCAAGGTCAAGGTCAGTTGCCAGTTTTTGTATTTGTGCAATGGTTTTTCTTATATTGGAATTAGGTGAAAATGAAATATTTCTTGTAATCATGTCTGTAGCAAATGTGGAAAAATAGAAGAGGCCAGTAGGGATATATGCTTCAAGAGAAATGGCATATTTATTGGTAGAAGTGAAGAATCTTCCTATATGTTTAATACACAAAGTGTACCTGTTGAAAGAATACAACATAGAATGCTTCCTGAAATCAGAAGAATATGGAAAAGTGGGGGGGAAAGGAAACCTTATTGAAATGGGGGAAAAATGACAACAGGGGTTGTTTCAGGAGGCACAGAGCATAAACAATGCTGCCAAAATGTCGTAATATAGTAAGTGAATACCAGCTCATGAATCCTGGCCTAGAGTTTGACAGGCTTGGTTCTTAGAGACAGCTGAGTTTCTGACCCCGGCTCCAGTCCTCCAGCTTCCTTCAAAGCTTCCTTCATTGTGTGCTCACCTTGCCCATCCCCACAACCTGGTTGTTCGGCTGCTGCGTCCCAGGTCTCCAAGACTCTAATGAAAATAGCTCCTTTTGCTGCTGCCTGAGCTCTTTCCTCCATAAGGTTTGGAAGCCAACCTGGGAGGCTGACCTGGGACAGTGGCCACACCCCTACCAGTAGCAACCCCAAAGGATTGGCTTGGGAGGGGTAAGGGAAATAAAGGTTGGCTCCCCTCCAACAGCTCCTCCCAAAACATACAATCTAAAATTTTAAATGGTGACTGAGCAGTCAGAATCTAAGCCTCCTATGTCGACCTTCTGGAGCTTCCTCATCTTGCAACCCGGGCCCACCCATAAACCCCTCCTTGCAGGCCCTTGACTTTCAACCATCAGTGCTTGTAGGCAACTAGTCCAACTGAGCAATTGAGTAAGTCTGAATCCCTTTAGGCTCATCCAGGATGTCAGCATTCTTTGAATAAACCCTAGTTTTTCATAGCATATTACTATTTAAATTAAAAGCTGCATACTATTTGCACTTATTTTATTTCAGATTTTTATATTTGTATCATAGAGAAGAGTGGTCTATAGTTTTCTTTTTAAGTTTTAGAAACACAGAAAATGAAATGGGAAGTTCTTCAAAAGTTAGTAAGATTTGCAACATTTACATTGTGATTTTTTTAAGTTTATATGTTGAAATAATTTTGGAGTGACAAAAAAATTGCGTAGGGTTCTCATAAAATATTCACCCAGTTTCCCCAAATATTAGCATTGTACCTAAAACATAGTATGATTATTGAAATCAGGAAATAATATTGATACAATATTATTAATGAATCTATAGACTATTTAACTTTTGCCACTTGTCCCACTAATGTCCTTCTTCTGGTCCAGGATCCAATTCAGAATCCCTCATCACATTTAATTGCTGAGTGACAATCTGTGACAGCCCTTCAATCTTTCTTTGGGTTTCCTGACTTCCACACTGTTGAAGATTTTATAGAATGTCCCTCAATTTGGGTTAGTCTAATGTTTTCTCATGATTAGACTGAGGTAAGGCATGTTTGATAAGAATACCACAGAAACGATGTTGTGCTGTCCTTGGTGCATCAAATCAAGAGGTAAATAATGTTTCTAAGTCTCTTTAGGATACTGTTAACCCTTTTCACTTTTAAGTGAACATCTCAATCACTTTTTCATATGTACACACTGTGTGACCACCACCCAGATACAGATAGAAAATACACATATCATCCCAGAAAGTTCACTCATGTCCCTTTTCCAGTGAAATTGCTCCCCTGCCCCCAAGATAACCACCATTCTGATGCTTATCATTATAGATTAGTTTGCTGGTTCTTGAACTTCATATAAATGAAATCATACAGTACATTTTCTTTTGGGTCTGGATCCTTTTGCTCAACATAATGTTTTTGAAATTCATCCACATTGACATATGTGTCAGTAATTTCTTCCTTTTTTATTGCTGAGTAGCATTCCATTATATGAATATACCACAACTGCTTTTTATCCATCCTACTATTAATAGATATTTGGGTTGTTCCAGTTTTGGCTATTATGAATAAAGCTAGTACAGTCATTCACATATACGTTTCTGTGTGGACATGTAAATTCATTTATCTTGGGTATATATCTAAGAGTGGAATTGTTGAGTCAGAGGGAGATGTATAGTCAATTTTATTAGATGCTACCAATCCCTTTTCTAAAGTAGCTGTGAAATTTTATCCTGCTACAAGAATATATGTGGGGGCGGCCAGATGGCCCAGTTGGTTAGAGCGCGAGCTCTGAACAACAGCATTGCAGGTTTGATTCCCACATGGGCCAGTGAGCAGCGCCCTCCACAACTAGATTGAAGACAATGAGATGCTGCTGAGCTGCCAGAGGGGCGGCCGGATGGCTCAGTTGGTTAGAGTGTGAGCTCTTAACAACAAGGTTGCCAGTTCAATTCCCGTATGGGATGGTGGAGTGCATCCCCTAAAACTAAGATTGAAAACAGCGACTGGACTTGGAGCTGGAGATGTACCCTCCACAACTAGATTGAAGGGCAATGACTTGGAGCTGATGGGCCCTGGAGAAACACACTGTTCTCCAGTTAAAAAAAAATTTTTTTTTTTTTAAAAAACAATATATATATGGGAGTTCTAATTGCTCCACATCCTCGCCAACATTTGGTGTTGTCGATCTCAATTGTAGCTATTCTAATTGCTGTAAAGTGGTAACTTGTGGTTTTAATTTCAATTTCCCCAATGATTAATGATGTTGAGCACCTTTTCATGCACTTATTGGCCATTTGTATGTCTTTTGTGAAGTGTCTGTTCAAGTTTTGCCCATTTTAAAATTAGATTGTCTTTTTTATTTTTGAGTTGTAGGAGTTCTTCACATATGCTGGATATGTTATATGTATAGTGAGGTTTCTAGTGTTGAAACTGGGTGGATAGTCAAGGTGTTAACTGAGATAGGGAAAACAAGAGGAGGTTGGGGAAAGATGAGAAATTCATTTCAGGATATGGAGTGATTAAGTTGCTTTTGGACTATCCAGGTGGAGATGTGCAGTAAGCACTTGGAATTCTAGAACTGGAGCTCAAGAAAGAAGTCTAGGCTATAGATTTGGAAGGGATCAGTATGATGGGGATGGATGAGAGAGCCCAGGGAGAAGAGACTCAGCCTCAAATAAAATCTCAACCCCAGCGTTTAAGAAATGATGAAGAAAATGAAGCCAGAAAAAGAAAACAGAATATTGATCAGCAGTGGAGGAGAGGTAGCATCAAATATGGCAGTGAGGTAATTACGCTATTGGATTTGGCATTTGGGGTTTCCTGGTGATTTTTTTCAGAGCATTGAAGAGTAAATGTAAGATAAGGAAGTGAAAATAGGAGTAGACTCCCCTTTGAAAACATAAGGCCATGAAAGGAAGGAGAGAGATAACAAATAGACATATATTTTTAAATAAAGTAACAACAGAGCTGTACAAAATAGACAAAATCAGATGCACATGAGTGAGAGAGGTATCTTGAGTCTTACCAGCTGCATTGAGGAGGTGGGGGTAGAAGATGGAAAGGCCTTGGTGGCTGAAGTTTGAAGCGCTGGCCAACAGGTGTCAGGTGCTGATTACATCTCCTGGTTGGGGGTCTGACCTAGGGACATGGAGACACAGGTGAAGCTGAGTGAGGGTCTGGGATGACATGCAAGCTCAACATCTGGGTCACACCTGCTGGTGGAGAAGAGAATGCCCACCTCTGAGGGGATGTGGGAAGAGACCGAGTGGGCTTCATGGGATGCTCAGCTTTCTGGTAGTGAGCCCGAATGGACAATTCTGCTTCAGCTTTCCTCCATCTTCAGTTTTAGGAATCCGAAGGACATGGAAGAAATCAAGGATGCCATCACCTCTCTAGCATTTTCTTTAGCTTTCAAAGTGATCTCATAATCTAATATGTCAGTCTGGTACATAATGCGTCATTCTTGCTACTCAATTCCTCATTCCAGAGAGGTTCTACCCCTTCCTCCCTACTCTGGCCACCTCGGGGCTATCTCCTCCTGCCCTCCTTCTCCTTTATGTGGTGGAAAAGTAGGGACTGGGGAGACTAGAGTCCACCCTCATCAAATCCTATGATATTAGGCATGTCTTCTCATAGTCTCTCGTGGCTCTGGTTCCTTATTTGTAAAATGGTGGTACTGTGGGCTTCAGTGGTGGGTGAGAAGTACTAGATGGTTCTGAGCTCCTTTCCATCTCTTACTATAGGCTGAAACAAGTCCCCTGTGTTCACCCAAGGGTACTTTCTGTTCTGTGCCTTTAAGGAAGTTGTTTTTTCTTGGGGTTAAGAGTCAGAAAAAGAAAAGTCATTGGTGTTCACATCACTCAAAGCCTCAGGTAGGGCTGTGGCTTTTGACCAACAATAACGTACGACGCTGTGGCCAATTTTGAACACTTCTGACAGATATTGTGACAGAGCCCCATTCATAGTGGAAGTGGAAATTTCAGCCCTGCCCTTTGTTAACTCTGAAATAAAGTGCTATTCTTTCTTTGCAAGGGCTGCCTACACAGTAGCCAACCTTCTTACCCCTACTTTGTAAATGAGGAAACTGAGGCACAGGGATGTACAATGACTTCCAGGATTCTGTGACCTAACTCTTGATATAACAACATCTGCTCCGTCATATGTGGGGAGAGAAGAGGAGGCAAGAAGAGGGCCTTGACTCTGGAGATGACTCCTCTCCCCCTTCAGGGTCTGAGAAATGGTTGAAGAGAGCCACTGGTGAAGGAAGGTGGGAAAGTCAGACCAGAGGCTGGAGCAGGAGTGCTGAAAGTCTGGATTGGCTGGTATTTCTAGGAAGGCTTCTGCAGAAGGGTGAGGGTCAAGGCATAGTCTGCACAGCAGGGGTGCAGACATTTTAAATGTTAAGCGTACCCAAAGAAAATAGAAGTAGGAGGAGGAAGTGGGGTGTAGGTCGCAATGAGAGAAGGAAGCAGCTCCTCAGAGGTTCCCCTTTCTCTTTCCCCGAAGCCCCCACCCCAAGCCTCTCTCGGGCTCCGCCCACCTCTCCTGCGGGGCCAAACCTTCGCTTCCGTTCCCCTGGCGGAACCGCACCTTACTCCTGGGGCAACGCTGCTGCTCGGTGCTGGTATCCCTCCGACCATGGCCGCCCACCCGCCAGGACTTGTTCCTTCCGAGGGCAGACGAACTCAGAGCTGGGGGCTGCTGCTCAGAAGCTCTGCGTGCTGCGTCCCGACTCTGCGGGAACTTGGGCTAGGTAGGCATTGCGCAGACACTGTCCGGCCACCAGGTGGCGAGAGAGGCCCGCTGGGCGACCAGCCCCGCCCCAGACCCCTCCCCAAAGCTAACCCCGCCCCTCGGCGTGGCCCCGCCCCGCCCCCAGCCCACCGTAGAAGCGGAGCCTGGGCAGATGCTGGGACCTGCCGCACGACTCCAGCCCTGGAGCGGTGGTCCCAACAGTACCCTGATTCGCAGGGAGTCGCCGCTGGAGAGGGGCTCGGCGCCCGGCGGGGACCGCAGGTGTGAGACCGGGCAGCCAGGGCGGGGGGGCGGGGGGCGCCGAGGGCATGCGTGGGGCTCTAGGCAGAGCGGGAGTTGGCTGGGAACCGTCGGGGAGCAGTGGGCTCTGAGACCCCACTGGACAGATCCTGGTGTCTTCCGGCTCCGTGGATAGGGGCCACTGCCCGGGTACGGGGTCCGCACACCCGCGTTCCCAATAATCCCGGAGACAGAAGGGACATCCCGGAGACCGAACACTGTTATCTAGGTGGCCACTGCTGGACTGCCTCTATGCAGTCCGAGTGTGGCCGAAGCTTCTGCCTCCTACCCAGGCCGCCATGTGTCGCAGGGTCTAGGAGTCTGTTCCCCTCCGCCTGGGAACTTTCTCGGTGAGCATTAGCCTCAGGGATCCTTTGCCATCAGGACCTGGGAGTCATAGAAGTGCCTGCCTTAGCCTGCCCCGCCCCAGCTAGCGAGCGTGGGCCCCTAGACGGTGGCTGCTGTTCTAGTGAATTGCACGCTTGGCGCTGTCAGAGGATCCTCTTCACACCCTAGTAGTCTCTTGATTGACTGTGTGTGCATGTGTTTGCGCGTGCGCCTGAAGGCTGGCCCATCCCCGGCCTCGGGTAAATACCTAAGCAAGAAGTTCTGGTCAGTAGGAGGAAGGAGATTATTCAGAGGGAAAAGGAAGGCGAGATGAAAGCAGCAGCAGGATGTGGTATCTAGTGAGTTAACAAGCCTCCGTGCAGAGGAGGAGTGGGTTTAGGCAAAGTGGGGGTTAAAAGTAGGCCAGGTCTGCCCTCCAAGACCCCTACTGGATGGCCCTTCTTTTCCTCCCTCCCATGGGCTCTTGCCATCCTTGCTTTCTTTCCTCCTGGCCTGGGACCAGCTGGTAAGGCACCAGTTCCCAGAGCTTGTTAAAACACACATTCTCCAGGCCCTAGCCCTACAGCACAGTTTTCCAGAGGTGGGGTCTGGAATCCTATTATTCTAATATTTGAATAAGCTCCTTGAACTCCATTGATCACAATGGAGCCATTGTTTGGGGACTCTTGTGTGACCTGGAAAGGAGACCTGAGTCCCAGCCAGGCCCAGCTGTGTGACCTTGGGCATCTTACTGCCCCTCTCCCAGCCTGTTTCCCTGTCTGTAAAATGGGCTCTACTAGTGACCTTACGTGGCTGTGGGAAAATTAAATGAGAAAACTGTGATGAGAGTGGCTGCACATGGGAGCTGCTCCATGGGTGTTTGCAGAAGAGGAGAGTGGGCGTCAAGGGTTTACCTGCTTCCTCAGCATGCCACCATGGTGTGGAACGGTCAAGCTCTCTCTTCCTGCTTCAGGATACCCTCACTTGCTTTTTGAAGCATAACTGCCTAGGACTGTGGGGGCAGGAAGGCTCGGGGTCTGTGTGTGCTGGGCCTCATTGGGTTTTAAGAAATCCCTCCTCCTTATCTCTAGCTTATGTGGGGGGTGATTAATATCTTCTGTCCCCAAACTGCAGTGGAAGCTGCCACTTCTGCCTGCCCATCCTCCGTCCCATGCACCCCTTTGGCTTCTTTCAAGACTACCCTGTTTCCCCAAAAATAGCGGTCTTATTTTACTACAGGGTCTTACATTAATTTTTGCTCCAAAAGATGCATTAGAGCTGATGGTCTGGCTAGGTCTTATTTTCGGGGAAACACGGTAATATGTGGAACTGGGCAAAAGCATGTTTGGGGTTATTGGAGGGGTGATGAGGTTCCGCAGTGAAGGCTGTGGAGGAGGCTGGCTGTTGGAGGCTGTCCACAGTCCCAGGTTAATGACTGACCACGGGGCCTGCTGGCTGAGAAGTGGGAGAAGAGGAGAGCCAGTAGCCTTTTTGCCTGGGCAGCCTAGAACTAGAGGCCCTAGTTTGGGTTCAGCTGAGCACTCAAGCTGTGTAAACTTGGCCTTGGTTCAAAAAGGTTCACCCCAAGGGGCTGAGCTGGTGGCTCTGTGGGACCCCTGTGAACCTGAAGACTTGTTTGATTAGTTCTACATGGGCTGAAAGCCTCCATCAGCTTCTTGAAACAGGAAGCTACCGGAGGGGCAGGATAAAGTGATCAACAGGTCAAAGGAGAGGTGTTAAGTTTGATTTTTGAGCCTCTGGCATAGAATGGAGTAGGAGGGGTGAAGAAAAGACTATATCTTCTGCGCAAGGGGAAGATGAGACACTCTCACAGCAAACATATATTGCACATTTGGATTTCCATTGACTTGAAGATGTACATACTTCCGATTTTAACAACGCTGAAGTCAAGGTGTATCTTACCATCTATGGCATCTTACCATTATAATAGCAGTATTTCCTAGTGGCACACAAAATAATGGTGCATCTTATACTTGATGGCATCTTAGATTCTGTTAAACACAATATATGTTTTACAAATTTCGGGGGACACTTTAGATGTACACAGGTATACAGAGAATTATGTCATTCCCATACATAAATTTGTGTACATTAATTTTTCCAGTATATCTAATTTTAAAGGACATCTTTGTGAAATATGTTGCTTGCATTTATAAAGCTAGCACATTGTGTCTGATTTAATAAGTTCTTGAAAATATCACATGGTTCTTCTACCTGCCATTCTCTCTTGTACGTTGGGTCTGCTCAAGACACATTGTCTGCCTTTTTCTGTCATCTTTTAGCCCTTTCCCCCCTGACAGCCACACTCTGAACTAGCCACAACTACTGCCCCCTTTTCATGCATGAGGAAACTGAGGGCCACGTCCACATGGCTAGAAAGTGGCAGAGCTGGGCCAGCTCTGGCTGACATCTACTCTTGACCAGACATGATTAAGCCTGAGTGGCAGCCTGCATGTGTCCTTGGGTGTGAACTGCATGTCCTGTTGGGCACATTTGGGACGTGAATGTGACTGTCCACAGGTCTTTTCTGTCTGCTTCCAGACAAGCAGCTAGGTTCTGGATAGTGGGGGTTATCTGTTAAGTGACTTCTGGATAAGTCAGATATAGCTATAGAGGGTGGGGGCAATGACTAGGAAGAAGGGGGTGACTTTGGTGGCACAAAGCAGACACTAGGTCCTTTTTAAGCCTATTGAGTCTACCAACTGGGGCACTAGGCTTTGGGCTTTAGAATTTGGCCTCGGTGGGAAACTCCTGACTCCAGCTTCCTGCTTTTCCCTCCCCCCACTCCTAGTCCAGCCCCTCTCCTGCTGCCATGGTGATGTAAGAAAACAAATCAGAGCAAGTCGCTTTTCACCTGCAAATCCTGCAGAGCTGCCATTGCCCTCTGGAGAAGGTTGAGACGCCCTAGCATGACTAGCAAGGCCTCTTGCCACCCAGCCTGCTTCATCTTCTGGGGCTCAGGCAAACCTCTGTGCCTTTGCCCGTGCTATTCCTTCTCCCCTCATTGCCCTTCACTTTCTCTATGTGCCTGGTGGACCTTGAATTCATCCGTAGATACCCAGCTCAAATAGCATCATTTTTGAAGTCTTCCCCACCCTTCTCCCCACTCCATAGCACTGACCACCCACTCCTCTGTCCTCACCATGCCTGCTATGTACTCCTACCAGTGACTTCGTGGCTTGCTCACCAGAACCGCCTGATGCTCAGTGTGGCTATTAAGCTGTCACCACGAAACTCTCTGGGATCTCATAGACAAGAAACACAAGCACATCAACAGTGAAAGCTGCCCAAACACAGGACGGTTTGGAGGGCAGGAGGGTGGGGTCAGGAAGGAGTGGTGTGCTTTTCATTTTTGTGTCTTCCAGAGTCTTCTTACTGCTGTTGTTGATCTAGACAAATGAGCCTGTGTGGTTTCCTTGTGGGGGGCAGGGCTGGGGTGTGAGGGCTGAAGGTGGCTTCCAGACTTTTGCCTCCCATGGAGTCTGGGAGCCTCATTTCTGCCTGAGTCCTCCACTCCTAGCCATGTGACCTTGAGTGAGTCCATGTATCTCTCTGGGTGTCAGTTTCCCCATCTGTATGGCACCAGATGCTTCTGCAGCCCCTTCCTAACCTCCAGCATTCCATGATTGGCTCAGCACTTTAGCATGGAACACCTCCTATATGCCAGGCATGTGCTGAACTCAAATCCTGAACAAGATATATAATGCTTCTGCCTTCGTGGAAATTACAGTCTAGTGGACAAGACACTAGACACATGTATCATTTAATTATAATCATGAGAATTATGGGGTCCTGTGAGACTATGTAAAGGGAGCTCAATGTAGTTTGGGAGTTCAGAAAAGTTTTCCCTAAAGAAGTCATATTTAAGTTAAGACTTGAGACACAAAATAAAGACAATATAGCGCTAACAACTGTAATACCTAAACTTTAGCAGACACGTGTTAAGTGCTCTTTGGGTGCACCCTCTGAGGTATTCCTTCCAACAATTCTGTGGGGTATGTAGACTTCCTGTCCTGTGAGAATTAGATGAGATAACTGCTGGCAAGTACCTTGCCCAGTGTCTGGCACAGACCAGGGGCTCATCCCCTGCTCCTCTCCTGCATCTGCCCTGCCTCCCCCATACACCAAGGTCCAGCTCAACCATATTAAGGCCATATATACTATTGCAGGATGTCTCCCTTTGCCTTTCACTGCTCGTCACCGAAGAGCACATTTCAGTGCCGGTCCTATGGGCTACATGCAGAAGACCTCTCTGCATGTGTGCTTTCACTGCTGGCCATCAATGACCGCAAAGGGAACCCCAATCCATAGAAAACCACCGCATTGTTTGGTGGGCCTTCCTTCTGCCCTCTCTGGAGCTGCTCTTCTTACAGGGTTAAGAAACCTTGATTTTCTGTACCATCTAAGAAGTCACCTGTTCAGCCCCCACATCCTTCTTCTTCATCCAATGTTGTCGCCCCAGAACCACGAAGTCTCTGCAGACGTATCTCTGGGTTTTGGGTTTGAGCATTTGTTCTTGAATGGCTTGGTGGTTTTGACTCTTGTCAGGCAAGTCTTCACACAGCTGCCTCCACGCAGCCTGACTGAGGTGACCTGCCTCCTTGTTGTGTTTGCCGGCTTCCTTAGATCACATCTAAACCTACAGTTCTTCAAGGCAAGTTTCGAACTCTCTCTAGATAATGGGCCTGTTTGAAAAGTGATAGAAATGACAAATCATCTCCTCCCCCTCCCCCAAAAAGCACATGTGTGTGCATGTGCGCACACGATTTCTCTCTCTCTCTTTTTCAAAGTTTTGCGTAAAACTTCAGTGTCTTCTGAGACGTCTGCAGTCCACCGAAGAGCCCAGGTTAATACCCTCTGCTGTAGAAAACAGGATTTTGTCTATACCAGTTTCTTTGGATGACTCCAAGCACAGCTCCACCTGGGCATAAGCTGTTGTCACAGGCAAGCTGGGGGTGATGATGGGTAATGGAAACCTGAAAACTGCAGAGGAGGCACTGGTGACTCACTGGTGAGATCTCCAGGCAGCGTGCCGGGGGCTGAGCTCCCCAACCACTCACTGAGCCACCGTCATGCGTACGCTTTCTGGACTTCTCATCAAGTCTTGAGTTCAACCCCTTTCCAAGTTGATTAAAGAGCATTACTTTCACTAGTGGTGTCCTTACAAGAAGCCCTCTGTTCTGCTCCCCAACCCCCAATGAGAAAACTAGATTTAAGGCCAGGAATGAGAGTCAGAGAAAATGAATGTTTGTGGCTATTCACATCAATAGAGACGATCTGGGAGGCAGAGAGGCAGCCACTACTGTTTCTTTGCCACAGATATTCACAGCCTCCCAAGTTCCCAGGGTCTGGCATAGGCTTGGGGCTTTATTTCTCTGATGTGGTCACAGCTCTTTGGAACCAGGTGCCACATGTGAAGCAAGTTTGCTTCAAGTCCTTATTTCTAAGGATTTTTAAAAGCAGTAATGGAAATTAAGTTTGTCAAATACTTCTTTAAGCATCTACTAAGGAATTCTTGTATTCTTTCACCTTGAGGTAGATTTATGTGATGCATTGTATCATTAATTTCCTTACGTTGAACCCTCCTTGCACTTCTGGAATGAACTCCATTTGGTCAAAGTGTTTTATTCTTTTAATACAGCTGGGTTTGATTTGCTATGATTCTCTGTAGGATTTTTACATCTAGCCTCATAAGTAAGGCTGGCCTATGTTTTCCTTTCTGTCCTGCCATTGTTGTCACGTCTTGATGTGCTGGCTTTGCAAAGTGATTTTGGAGACATTTCATCTTCTCCTGCACCCTGGGCCAGCTTATATAGCAGGGGAGCGATCTGTTCCTTGAAAGTTAGGAGAACGGCTCTGGTCCTTAGGTCCTCTGCTGCCAGATTCTTGATTTCCCATGCTCCAAGCGTTCCTCTCTCCTTGTCTCTTCCTCAGTCCTCCCAGGTACACACCTGTCAGCTCAGTGCTCCAGAACCAACATCTGAGATCCATCTTCTTCTCTTGGTCCGTTTCCACACTGAGCTGCTTAGAGCCATCTGAAGTGCAATTCGGCTCCAGGAGCTGCATTTAGTGTCGATGCTGATGAACCACTTTATCCCCAGAGAAAGGTAACCAAGATGGTGATGCTATAATACAAAATGATTAAAGAAGTAGAGATGGTCTCGTCTGAGAAAAGGACACAAGGGAGAAGTAATTTCTACCTTCGGATGTTTGAAGGGCGGCATCCTTTGGAAAAGGTGAAGACCTGCTCTGTGGAGATCTTTCTCCAGGAAGAAAAAGGGAGCAGTGAAGGGAAATTGTACAGAAATAGACTTCAGCTTGCTACAAGGAAGATCTTGGAGAAATACAGAGCAGACCAACAATGGAATAAGTGGCCGTGTGCTAGTTAATTTCTGTCAAGGGAAATATTCAGGGAAAATACAAGTCAAATGGAGAAATGATAGCTGTAAGAATGAAGACAGATCATCCGTTTCTAAGAGTCTAGTTCTCCAAATCACAGTGGCTGTGTCTGACTGGTTGTATAAAAACTGGTTGTTCTGAGAACAAAATTTGAATATAAGAAGTTCAGTGGCCTTGAATAAACAAATCCCAAAGCTGGGAAGTTCCCTCACAAATCCCATAGCCCCGGCTTCACAGCCTGTTCCCCCAGAACACAAGCAGTTGGGTGGTTAGTAAATCATAGCCGTCTGTGGTGAGAGACCCTGGAGCCATCACTGGACATGGTGACCCTCGCCCACATCCTAAGCTGGAGCTGGGCTGTTCTTGAGGTTTCTTGTTCTTGGTCCCTCCCGATACCTGATGAAGTAGACTAATTGAGTGCCGCCTCAGAATCACCTTCCTATGTGGCTGACCTAGATAAGTTCTCAGGCCCAACCTACCCAACCTGCAGGTTGAGCTGGGAATTAATGGCCTCTTGTTCATGGGGTTTTCAAGCCAGCATTTCATAGGCCTTTGCATTTTGCTTTTACTTCTGTACTGACATCTTGGGAGTTTCATTTTGAGAAGACTAAACGTTCAGAGCTTTTTTGAGAAGACTAAAGGCTCAGAGCTTTCCTTGACCTGTTATTGTGCTCAAGAGAACACAGGAGGCTGTGGTGTGATGTTTAGACAACAGGATGGAAATAGGAGATGTGATCTCTTGTTATAGCTGTCTCCTGTTTACCTCCTCATCTCTCTGAGTCGGTTCCCTCCTGGATCAAATGGACTCTAATGTTCTAACATTCTGTGAGTTTTCTTTTTCTTTTTCTTTTTCCCCCATTCATGCAGAGGCAACCCTTCCTTTTATTCTTGGATTGTTTTTCTCTGACACCAAGGTATCTTTTTCTTTTTTTTTAAATTCAGGTTTATGGGGGTGACAATGGTTAGTTTTTTCTGTGAGTTTCCAAAGTCTACTCTTCAAGAGTTGTTATATAGAAGCTGCTCTGCTGAGCTGAGCAGAAAGGGGGCTTGCCCCTTCCCTCTTGGTGCCCACCTTATGGCAAGACTCCCAGTGACTACAAATCCTTCTTTAGACCACAGCAGGGCCATGCCTTCCTCTGCCCATGTTTCTCTATTGGATGGCTTCGTCTAAGGTCATTGGTGGCTTTGTAATGGCAAATTCCTTGTAATGGCCTCCTCCCAACCTGCATCTCTCTTGGAAGTTTCTGTAGCATTTCATACTCAATGCTTTCGCCTGGAGCCTTTTGTCTTACCACTTACACCACCTACTGTTTTTGCCATACCCAGTATGCTGGTCTCCTCATGCAGACTCTTGTCTCCAAGTCCGTGCTGGTTATTTTCACTGTTTCATTTACAACACACATCCCAAGCCCAACTCTTCATCCACAGAGCAGGCTTCCTCTGCAGACTTCCCCATTTTTTTCTCGAGTGAAACCAGACTCCCAGTCTTGAAACTTTGGCGTGATCTCTGAGACTGCCCTTCATCTTTCTATTCTCCACTGTGCAGCCAGTTTTTCTTTTTAATTAAATTTATTGGAGGAATTGCTTAATAACATTGTAAAGTTTCAGGTATACAATTCTATACTACATCATCTGTACATGGCATTGTGTGCTCAACACCCAAAGTCTGGTCTCCTTCTGTCAGTTTTAATGGTGCTTCCTTTCCTCAGCGCTCTTGCTTCTCTCACTTCCCCATCATTTTCTCTGCCACCTAATCCAGCTTTCATCACTGTGTGCCTGCTCATGGGCCTTCCGGGCCAGTCTCTTCCCGACTTTACCAGGAGATTCTTATGAAAACTTCTTTGTCACCATGTTCGGAAGCCTTTAATTGTTACCCCACCTCATAGGGAAAGCAAAAGTCCTTGGTCTGTTGCCCAAGTTTCAAAGTCGAGTCCCACTCTTCGAGTCCCCTCCATGAATCCCCACCCTGTCCCCCAGCCAGACTGCCTGACGCAGTGCCAAGACCTACTGTGTGCACCTGCCTCTCCCATCCCCTTCCTGGTGACGAAAACTTCTCTACCATTTTGTTTAGCACTGACTCCCCAGCCCCCAGCAGAGCCAGTGTCGGGTGCTCAGTCAGTGTTTACTGAATAAAAGATTGCTTGGTTGAGCAGCCAGCACAGAGGAGGCCTGGGCCTCAGCCTCGGATGGCTGCGCTACCCCCAATCTGAGATCTTTGTAGGGTTCATCATCCCCCCTCAGGGACTGCACCCTGCCGGCACCTCACTGGACTTCTGTGGGCATCTGAAGGGGCAAAACCACGTGTCTTTGCCCTCCAGTACGGAGCAAGGCAGATGTCCATCTCTAGGCTGCTTCAGACCCCATGAGCTCCTGGGAAGCTGCAGACACTGAGCCCCTACTCCTTGGGAATCCTCGTCCCACCCTCCACGTTAATCAGATTTAAGATGAGTTGTTCTCTAAGTCTGACAGAGGGGAGATCTGGGGAACTATCCTCAAATAGGCCACTCCCAGGCTGGTGACCTCTGCTTTACAGGAGACTGGGGAAGTATCTGTTTGCAACATGGTGTTTACAAGGCAGAGGGGCTTCCTGTCCTGCCTGCCCAGCAGGCTGTGGGGCAATCAAGCGTTGTGTTTTCAGAGGGGAGTGGGACAAAGAAATGCTTGGAAGATTTCCGGGGATTCTTCAGACATCCCAGGGTATGCCTGGCCATGCTGACCCTGGAGGTCAAGGAAGATGTAGAACTCAAGTTTTTAAATTGGGAGAAAATAAAATATTACTAATAATTATTCTTAATTTGCATATTGCCCTTTACAGCTTACAAACTATTGTTCACAACGTGGCCTTCCTAGTCTAATGTGGAACCGTTTAGAGCAAAAAGACACTCTCTTCTATGGCTCCTAAGCAGGGTGCATGGATCAGGGTCAGCAAGTACAGTGTGTTTTGTTTTGTTTGAAGGGAAGAGGAAAGAGAACTTTCTGGGGTAGAGAGAGAGTGGTGGAAAAGACTCCCCAGGAGAGAGAATCATCCCATTCTGATTCAGAGTTCATCCAAGATAGAGAGTGATGCCCTTGCCATGCCCACTTGAGAAATGAGCTGAGAAGGCTGAGACTGGCCTCCCTGTTTCCTCAAAGGGCTGGGGCAGCCCTGGGGCACCCACCCACCAGCCTGGAAACACTGCCATGGCACCTACAAGAATTCAAGCTTGTGTCCAGGGCCCCTTGATATCTCTGGCCCCTATACAAGCACCTAGAAAGATCTTGGAAAGTGCCTCAGGCTCTCTTGGCCCTGGGAACAGGAATATTCCATATTCCCTCTCTAATGAGTGGATGATCCAAGAATGGGTGTTCCAAAGTTGGGGCTCACCCTTACCGCCTGACTTCTAACAGCCTGAGGTTATTTTCTGTAATTAATTCTTTCTCTGGCCCATTAGAGGAAGGATGCAAAACAAGAACTGCCCAGCTGCAGGGCAGAGGTGCAAAGGACTCCTGTGATATTAACATGTTACCCTGTGGGTCATGGTGTGATAATATTGGTTTGGTAGGGAGGCTTCCTATAAAGTGCAAGGGAAGAAAACAATAATGGCACAGCCCTTTTAAGAAACTGATAGTAAAAACCCTCCTACATATGCGAGAGAGAGGTTGGCCTAAGAGGTGGGGTTGAGGAGGGTGAGGAGAGGTTGAGCAAGAGCTAGGCTTGTGTGGCATCAAGAAAACACATTTCTGAACTGGTGAGGCTAAGGATCTCAGGCCCAAGTTATCTGAGCTGTTTGGGGGTTGTTCGAGAAGGTACCTGAGTCAACTAGAAAAACAATGTTGGAGACTGTGAGAGTTGATAGCAGTGAGCCCTCTATACAGGGCCATATAGTGGATGCAATGGATAAAGAAGGAGGTACCATTCCCCTTATTCTGCCATCACTGGCCCGAGGCAAGGTGCTGTTATGATCAACACTTTTTATTGGCTGTGTTAGTCCTACGACCTGCTCAGTACATGGAGGTGGGAGCATCATTATTATTTTTTTATAAAGACTTAATTTTTAGAGCAGTTTTAGGTTTACAACAAAATTGAGAGGAGGGTACAGAGATTTCCCATATATCCCCTGTCCCCGTGCAGACATAGCCTCTTCCATTATCCACATCACTCACCAGAATGACAGATTTTTTTTTTTTACCAAGGATGAACCTATATTGACACATCATAACCACCCAAAGTCCATAGTTTTCCTTAGGGTTCACTCTTGGTGTTGTATATTCCAAGGGTTTAGATAAATTTATAATGACGTGTATCCATCATTATAATATCATAGCGTATTTTCACTGCCCTAAAATTTATCTGTGCTCTGCCTATTCACATCTCTCTCGACCCTGCCCCTGGCAATCATTGATCTTTTTTTTTGTCTCCATAGTTTTGCTGTAGGAACATTATTTTCACTAAACTATTTGATCTTGTTTAAGGAGGAAAAGTTTGGTGATGCCCCTACTTTACTTTCATGGTACCTTTTATTGACCAGTAAGAGATTATCTCTAATTATTTCACCAAAACAGTACTCTCTCAGCTTGAATTACTTCATTAGCTGGCCACCCCAGTTTGCTCCAAAGAATGTCTGACCTTTAAATAACTTAATCTCTGCTGTTGCTGCCCCAGAGTAGGATACACAGAGGTGGGCATGTCATACAAAAAGCATATGTCGCTTCTCTAGAGGATGACTTCAGCTTTTATGAGATGTTCCCCTACAAGGGAATTTTAGGTAGACCATGTGGTCTCTATTTAAGGTCAAACCATAAAACATACTCCACAAATTTGGGGAAAATCCCACAAGCTGTATGTATCCAAATGACATAGTAACAGACAAACAAAAACATCGTTTTGCTTCATAGATTAACTCAGTATTGACTGGAATATTAGAATAGTGGTTTGTCTGTTGTAGGAGAGAGACCCAAAATAGTAGTAGCTTAAACAAGCTAGAGATTAATTTCTCTTTCATGTAACAGTCTGAGAATAAGTGGTCCAGACTTTATGTGACATCTTCTTCTATCTTGTTTCTTCTCCTTCCTCAATATGTAGCTTTCATCTCATGACCCATGATGGCTGCTCTAGCAATTACAATTTCATCTGTATTTCAGCTAGCAGGAAGTGGAGAGAAGAAGAAGGCATGCCTCTTCCATTTAAACACATTTGGAAATTGCAGTCATCAATGTTTACTCATATTCCATTGGCCAGAATTTAGCTATAAGAGAATTGGGGAAATAGAATCTAAAATTTCTAAAAATTATATTACTATATAAGAAGGGAGAATGGATATGGAAGGACAATTATGAGTCTCATCCACATTTGAACTTTACTAGTTTGAAATCTTTCTGAACTTCACTGTCATATAAATGTTCTTCATTTCTTCTGTTGTGCAGTAAGCATGCCTTCTAAGTCCTATTGAAAAACCATTCATCAAAAAAATGGGATGCTATACCCAAAGGTGGAATCAACCCAAATGTCCACTAGTGGATGAATGGGTGAGCAAAATGTGGTCTATACATACAAGGGAATAATACTATTTAGCCTTAAAAAGGAAGGAAATTCTGATACATGCTACAATATGGAAGAAACTTGAAGACATTATTATGCTAAGTGAAATAAGCCAGACATGAAAGGGCAAATACTATACGATTCCACGTATATTAAATACCTATGAGTCAAACTCATAGAGACAGAAATAGAATGGTGGTTACAATGGGCTGGGAGGAGGGGGAATGGGGAATCAGTGTTTCATGGGTATAGAGTTTCAGTTTAGGAAGATGAAAAAATTCTGGAGATGATGGTGGTGATAATTGTACAACAATGTGAATGTACTTAATGCCGTAGAACTGTACATTGAAAATGATTAAAATGGTAAATTTTATCTTACTTATATTTTGCCACAATTTTTTAAATGCCATGCTCTAACGATTCAAAAACAACAGTTCTCTGGCATTTTAGGAGAGATGTCCCTAAGACAAAGATCTTCAACACCCTTTGGGTGAGGTTATTAAGCCAGTGGTGAAACCATTTGTGTTACCATTCAGCTCACATTTGTCTACATTTTCATGAGACTACAGCAGGGCTTCCTAAAATTCAGGTATGTTCTTTTTGTGGCATTTTCTCATATTACCTATTTAGTTAGTGAATCCATTCTAGCCCCCGGTGGTCCCCAGATCCTTTGCTCAGTGTTCATGAACTGCTTAATTATGTGTAGAGAATGTTTCCAGGGGGCTGATGGGCTCAGAGACAGTAGTTGCCAAGACTCGACTTTCTTTATGTTCTCCAAAATTGGGACAGCCTTTTCTAGTGCCTGTCTCCATTTGTCTCTGTCTCACTCTCTGTCTCTCTTATACATCTTTCATTTTCTCCGTTTCTTCAAAGATTATTAGTAGTAGTTCCCATTCACAACCTCAGGTTTCTTTATGACTCTGAGATGTGTTTATCCTCATCTGCAGTCCTCAACTCATTTTCAGCAACGAACTCCCTATTTGACTTCAGAGCCCTCTGTATCGGACAGACCCTTCTCCCCCAAGATCCTCCCACCCCCTTGCTGGTGTAGTCTACTAAGTCAGTTGAAAATTTGGCAGTTGTTCCACATGGCCCTTGAGTCAACCCTTAAGCACTTAGCTTGGAGAATAAGGCCATGTGCAACCTGCCACCTCAGACTGCAGCTTCATCTCCCAGCATGCCCCATGTCATACTTTATCCTGCAGGGGGGCGGCTGAACACTTAGCCATTCCCTGAAGGAATCATGCTGGGTCACATCTCTTGCCTCTGTCCATTTTCCCACCACCATGCCTGAATCTCAGAGCAGCTTCTCCTTCCTGAAGAGTTATCTCAGAGCTACCCTCTTGGGAAAGCTTTGCTAGTTGACCGTATCCCTCCTCCAAGTTCCTATTGCACCTGTCTGATATTAACCTCCACTGGGACACCTCACCCATTGGGTAGTGTCTGGTTTGAAAGTTATTTTGAATAGTGTTACCGTGAACTTTCTGGTACATGTCCTTTGAGTACGTTCCGAGAAGTGGAATCGCTGTTTCACGGGGCATGCCTAGCTTGTGCTTTAGTGGGTACTGCTAAATGGTTTGCCATGTGGAAAGTGGCTGTACCAGTTTACACTCCCACCTGCAGTCGTGAGGGTTCAAGGTGTTTCACATCCTCATAAACAATGTTTTCCTCTTTGTAATTTGAGCCATTCTGGTGGGTATCTAGTGGTATGGCATCGTGGTTTGGATTTGCATTGACCTAATGACTAATGAAATTGAGCATTGTTTCATGTGTGTTGGCCATTTAGATATCCTCTTTTGTAAAGAGTCTGGTTAAGTCTTTTGCCCATTCCTATCAGGTTGTCTGTCTATTTCATATTTGTCGTAGCTCCTAACACTTTGTATGGTGACTTCACAGGTGCCCATCTTCCCCTCTGGCCTTGAACTCCTTGAGATTTCTGGACCTCCCTAGTAAAGCCCATCAAATAATATACTTTTGACTAAATACACCATCTTTGATCCATGCTTTCCAGTAGGATAACCATCCTCTTTGAGGAAAAAGATGGAGGACATAGCAGTGGAGCAGTTCTGCTCTCTCTCAGGCATCTGTGACTACTGCCCCACCTGTCCTGAGTGGTTAGTCTAATCTCTCCAAGTTTAGGCTCTGAAAATAACTTTACGGGTCCCTTTTGATGTCTTCAGTGTTTTTCTCAAGACTTCCTTTCGTGTCGTGCTCACTCTGTGTCTTTGGTGTCCATTCTTATTTGAGAACTTTGCTTCCATCTTTTGTGTATGCCCCAGGAAGTCATGCCAGCCCCTCTACCTTCTCATGAGACTCTGTGACTGTGCCTTCAGAATTTAATTTTCAGAGTTTTCTTTCCCTCTCTGATTCCTGGACTCTTAGAAATCTGCTTTCTTACAGTCTAAGATGTGTGTCTCACTATGCCTTGCATTTTCTCCCATCATTAGTCCAAACTTTGAGGTGATGTGGTCATTTTCTCCCTATTTTCTCACTCCTGTTTTAAAAACCTTCCACTATTCTTGGTCAGAATCAAAGACACAAGAGTAAATAGTTTTCCTCATTGCTTCCTCAACCTTCCAAGAGATGAGATGATCAGAGGAGCAAGGGTTTATCAGACAGCCTTGTTTTAACCTAATGAGACTTCCAACTACTGTCCAGATGAAACGCTTCATCCTTACGCCATGCTGGGTTGAGTTTTATGATTCACATGGAAAAGCAGCATCTATATCTCGGTTAAATATGTGTGTGTGTGTGTGATCCCATGTGCCTCTCTCTTGTTTTATCTTCCTTCAAAGCTCTGTATCATTTACTCATTCTTTCATTCACCCAGCAAATATGTGCCAGGCACTCTTCTAAGCCCTCGTGGAGTTTACAATCTACCGGGGCTGGAGGAGAGAGACAATAAGCATGATCAATATAAGTAACATGCTTTCTGTGTCAATTGATGGTAAGAGGAGTAGAAAAATAAAGCGGAATGTGTCAGAGGTGGAGTTTGTCCGAAGCCCTTGTTGAGAATGTAACATAAAGCCTGGAAAGAGGTCAGGGACTGGGCCAGGTGGACATCTGGGAAAAGAGCCCTCCATGCAGAGGGAACAGCCAGTGCAAAGGTCCCAAGGCAAGAGTGTGCCTGCTGTGTTGTTATGGCCATTCTGGTCCTGAGAATGTGGCAACTTCTCTGCTGGCATCAGCAGAGCTCAAGATCGGAAATGAAGGACAGTGTATTAGTCATCTTTGGATCTACCACAGTGTCCAGCAAAATACCTTGTGCTCATATTCCCTCAGTGAGAAAACTTTTTATTTGAGTCAATGAATTTAGGTTGGACAACCTCTAAGAGTCCTTTCACTATGGAGTTGCTGTGATTATTTTAGCTGCCGGGTGGATGGTACCCATCTCTGAGTAGCTTCCGCTCTAGCTGTTCCATCTGTGCTCTTCTGAACACATGTTCAGTGGCTTCTGGCCATGTGGCCTGGTTTTTGTCAAGGTCTGGGGCCTACACCGGACATGTATGATCCAGACACTATTGCTGTGTAACAAACTACCCGAAATGTACTGGTAGAAGACTAATTATTTTAGTATGCTCATGGCTTCTGTGGGCCAGGAATTAGAGCAGGGCACAATGGGCATGGCTTGTCTGTGTTCGGTGATGCTTGGATCCTCAGCTGGGGGGACTTGAACAGCTGGGGAACTGTAACCAGAGTGCCTGCAGTGGCCTTTCCATGTGGCTTGGGCTTCCTCACATCATGACAACCTCCAGATGGATAATCAGATTACTTACAGGACAGCTCAGAGCTCCAAGTACAAGTGTCCTAGTAAATGAGGTAATAGCTTCATTGCCTTAATGACCGAGCTTGGAAAGCCACACAGTGTTATCTCCACTGTCATCTATTGGTTGAAACGGTTACATGCCCACCCAGGTTTATGGGGAGTGGAATTGGATTCCACCTCTTGATGGGGACATAGCAAAGCTGCATTGTAGGAGAAGCTGTGGGATTGGAGACGTTGTGGCCACTTTTGGAAAATACAATCTCATAATGTACCTTCTATTTTATTTCCCTGGGGAGGGATTCTCATTTTGTCTTGTCACTGGACGGGTGGATTTTTCGGTGTCTGCTTTGCACCCTGTCCATCCTAGACTTTCAATGTGAAATGGTTGCTGGGGCCAGTGGCCTCCCTCCTCCCACTGCTTTCCCCCATATGGTTGAAGTCCCAGAGGCCTGGGGAAGGTGGGTAGTAAGGCATGGAGCAGGCGCTCTGCGAGAGTGCATACACCCCTGGGGCATAGAAGACGACACTGTGTAATTGTTATTCTTTTGCTCAGTGTGATAATAGTGGTAGCATGAAGAAAGTCATTGTTCTCAAGGGATGCATACTAAAGTATGAGACTGAACCATAAACTTGCTGATATCTGCTCGCATTTAGTATGGTTGAGTCGAATACTTAGGGGTGACTTGTCACGATGTCCACAACCTGCAACTTACTTTCAAATGGTTCAGCAAAATGAGTGTGTGTGTGTGTGTGTGTGTGTGTGTGTGGTATTTACCTGAGGACCCGGTCTGCCCACTGGAGTAGCAGCCAAATAGGATGAAGGCTGCAGGCAGATTGAGGCTGGGCTCTCTCTTCCTTGCTTCCATCCATGATTCCCACCCACAGCCTGCCTGCTGGTTCTGCCCCCCAGGTTGTGGTACTGGTGGGGCTCAGTGGGGCTTCAGCAAGCTAGTTCTAGATAGGCCTGAATTCCCCCAACCACAATGGGCGAGGCAAGGTAGCTCAATTTTCTGTGTGGACAAACCCCTGACTCCCTGCCTGGAAGGGCTGGCAGGGAAGGCTGTGGTGAGGCAGCAGGAGTGGGCAGAGGCATTACTGAGGTGGCTGTGGTTGCTGATGGCGGAGGGAAGAAGCATGGAGGTGGGGCAGGGATGGGCTTTCCAGGGGGCAGCTGTGTATTTCCAGAGGGAGTTGGGCAGGCAGGGGCAGGGTATGGCTCCTGAGGAGGCTGTGAGAGGAGCAGGTGGCCAAGGTGAGAAGGGGTGGAGGTCCTGAGCTGAGGTGACTGATGACCTTGTCCCAGCTCTGGCACCTGTCAATCCCTCCAGGGGCTTTTGAAAGAGCCCAGGACCCCGTGAGATTCTAGCAGCAAGAGGGAGAGAAATTGAGATGGGGTGGGGAGGGATGGTGGCCAGGGGACCATTTGTGAGGCGGTGCAGGGTGTCTTGTCCTCTTTGGGCTGTCTGCTCCCAGTCTCTCAGGACACCTGGTCCCACTGGGCCCCCCCGGGACTCCTCCACCCTGCTCACTGAAAATTCTCAGAGAATTCGGACAGGCCTGGGGAAGCCCATCCACGTGAATCTCTGAAAGGGTCCTCTAAGCACCAGGGGATCTTCCTGTTTTCTCTGGGGTCCTGAGGATACTGAGGGAGCAGGCAGCAGCTGGACTCATGGGTGCTCCTGGCCTGTACCCCTGTGCCTCCTTGAGCTGCAGACTTTCGGGGACTGCCACATCATGTGCCCCATCCTGCCACAGGCTCTCGAAGCACAGGCCAGATGTGCAAATTCTGCAGCTGTGCCCAGGGCTGAGCACAGTACAGCTTACTTTTCTTGGAAATCATTGGTGATTTGTTAGAAAAACAGGAAACACTGGGGCTGGTGGTGTACATCTTGATTTTTTTGTTTTTGTTTTTGAACCCCTTTCATCTGTCTCAGCCTCAGGACGTTTTAAGGGTATTTCTGCCCTGCCTTGCCCTTCAAGCCTCCTCCTTATCATTCCACTCCCTCTAATGCACCCTCTGTTCTCTCTCCCTCTTGTTTCTGCCACCTTCTCCCCCCACCCCAATCACTGCTGTAGGGAGGGGGCAGATCTAGGGAACCATGGAAACAGGTGTCATAATCTGATGACGTATGTAACGTGGGCCATGTGCTTCTGTGGGTCAGGTTTCCCTACACCTGTCATTGTCCCCCCCCCCCCGCTCCCTCCCCCTGTGCTCCCCACACCTTTATCACGGTGGTTAGACAGGAAGCAGAGTTGTCTCTGTGCCCTGGGACCTGGTATAGCTGGGGCAGCTGTCCTGGTGCTGACAAACAGGGGTGATGTGGCTGGGAAGGGAAATCCTTCATCCCTCCTGGGTCAGACTGGAGCTGGAGGGGCCCTCAGAAGTGACTTCATCTTTGGAGACACTGAAGCCAAGAGAGGAGGGGGGGGCTCTCTGAGGGCCCCCCCCATTGGATGCCTTGATTAAAGAGGAAGAATGGGAGGGGGTAAAGAGGTCTGAGTCTAAGCTCTGGCTCTGCCCCAAATCACCCCCTCCCTGGCTGTGCCTCAGAAATGCGGGAGGCAAGGGTGGGGGTTAAATGGGGGATTGTGTTTATTTTGTGCATTGGACCTTTAGTAACGTGCCAGAAAGCGCTGCTGCTTCCTGATGCCCCTTGGCGAGTTTTTCCTGGGTCTTGTCTTGTCAGAGGTGAACTCTGAGCATTCTGATGATTGCTTTGGGCTTCTTGCTGTCCATTCCCCAACCCATAATGTGCCACTATGGAGAGGCCCATATCCCATTTTACGGGTGAAGAAACTGAGGTCCAGAGAGGCTACGTGGTTTAACCAGTTGTTCTCCCCAAGCTGGTCCCCACGAGGTGTAAAGGCCCGTGGTTCTCTGCACAAGGACCTGCTGTGCCCCCAGGTCCCCCCGTTGCTGGGCTGTGCCTTGGCTCTTCATTCAGTGCCTCTGCACCACACCTTCAGCTGGGGCCTCCCCTCCCCCAGGGGAACCGCCTTAGGGACTGCCCTTCTGAAGTCATACAAGAAGTCTGATATGAGAGATGAGAAACTCCCCAAACCTCACAGAGGGGCTGTTTTAAAAGGCATTGAACTGTCCAGAGAGACAGAGAGGATGTGTCAGAACAAGACTGAGATGGGGACCAGCATGAGAAATTAAAACACCGTTTAGGGCGCTTCTCAGGGAAGAAGGGGGTTTGAGGAATTCTGGACTAGGGAGGGAGAGTGAGCGGGGAGGTAACCCCTCCTCACACCAGGACTCCTGAATATGGTGGCTATCCAGAGGCACCAACAGGCCCTGGGAGGGGTGGGAGCACCCTCTTTTCCCTGCCTACCTTCCCATTCCTCTGGGGAGCAGAGACTCTCACCCAGGGGTCTATGGGCTTGGATGGGAAACACGTGATGTCTTTTTTTTGTACTCATGTCTAACTGATCTTTAGTATTTCCTTCTATTATGAATGCAGGCAACAAAGCATAGTCATATTACTAACACCTGTGACTTGGTCTAGATGGTTCCTTGTGCAGATGTGTTCATCACTTTGCAGTTGTGCAGGTACCTCAACGATCATTTACGCTTTTTACTATTACTTTTGCACCAACCTAATACTTCAAAGTGATAATAGTGATTAGACCCACTGCTGGAATTTATTATTTAATGGGTTAATGAGGAGAACATATATTACCATTTCACAAATCTGATTATTGAAAAAAATTGATGTTTATATTTCAGTGTAATTCACTTCCTTTGCAGTCCTATGTATTTTACTTCATGCATTTAAAACATTATTGTTCAGAGGGGTCTGTAAACTTCTCCAGATTGCCAAATGGGTCTAGGGCACAAAAAGTTAGGAATTTCTGCTACTGGAGCAATTAGGTAAAGACTTCTAGGTATTGACAGCTAAGGAGGGCTTTGGTGTTAGGCACACCTAAGCTGACATCCTTGCTGCAGACCCTGAGAAGGTGGCTTTATCTCTCAGAGCCATAGTTTCCTTAGGTGTAAATGGGGAGAAAGGTCTACGTGGAAGGACTGTTCCATATACAAGTGTCTGTCTGGTCCAATGCTTGGCAGGACATGGTAACTTCATCCTAGGTAGTAGCTTGTGGCAGTGGCAGCAGTTTATGTAGGCCCACGAGACTCAAGCAGAATTATTTTTTATTAAAGAGGAAATTCCAGGCTAGGTTCATTACTTACTGTCGCTAATGCAGAAGGTAAAACTGCATACTGGGATAATCTCTCATCTTTTTCTTTTTTTTTTTTTTGGCTCTGGGGTGGGAGCAGGTAGCCCTCAGTTATCCAGTGTGAATCTTGGTACATAAATTGAATTACTTAAGAAATAGTTATGGTACATCCATACAATGGAACGTTATTCAGTCATAAAAAGTACTGTTGCATGCTACAGTATGGATGAACCTAGAAAACATGCTGAGTGAAAAAAGCCAGATGCCAAAGACCACATATTTTATGATTCCATTTATATGAAATGTCCAGCATAAGGAAGTTCATAGAAACAGAGAGTATATTAGTGGTTGCCAGGTGATAAGGGGAGGGAGAATGCAAAGTGACTGCTAATATGTATGAGGTTTCTTTTTGGGTTCATGGAAATGTTCTGGATTTAGGTCATAGTGGTTGTGTAAGACAGTGAATAAGCTAAAAGTCATGGCAGTGGGCACTTAAAAATAGTGAATTTCATGTTACATTAATTATATCTGAATTTTCAAAAGTTAAAAACCATTATCAATTCCCTGGACGTAACAAAGGAATACTATGAGCAAATCTATGCCCACAAATTTGAAAACTTAGGTGAAATGGACCAATTTCTCGGAAGACACAATCTATCAAATCTCACACAAAGATAGATCATCTGCATGTATCTGTATCTATTAAAAATTTTAAAATCGATTATTAGTAAGCTTCCAAAACAGAAAACATGATGACCAGATAGATGGTTTCACTGGTAAATTTTACCAAATATTTAAGGAACAAATGGTACCAATTCTCTACAATGTATTCCAAAAAATAGAAGCAGAAGGAATGCCTCCTAAATCATTATATGAGCCTTGCATTATTCTAATGCCAAAATCACCAAAGATATTATAATAAAGGAAAACTAAAAACCAGTGTCTCTCATGAACATAGATGTAAAAATCCTCAACAAAATGTTAACAAACTGAATCCAACAAAGTATAAAAATAATTATACACTATGACTAAGTGGGGTTTATTCCTGGTTTGCAGGCAGGTTCAACATTTGAAAATCAATTAGTGTAATCCATTACATCAACAGGATAAAGAAGGAAAAAAAATATATGATCATGAATTAATACAGAAAACATATTTGACAAAATCCAACATGAATTCATCATAAAATCTCTCAGCAAGATAAGAATAGAGAGGGAACTTCCTCAACTAGATACAGAATATCTACAAAAACTCTATAGCCGACATCATACATAATGGTGAGAATCTAGGCTTTTCCCCTAAGGTTAGGAACAAGATAAGGATGTCTCCTCTCATTCTTCCTATTCAACATTGTACTAAAAGTCATAACTAATGCAATAAAACAAGAAAAGGAAATAAAACAGTTGGAAAGAAAGAAATAAAATTATCTTTGCAGGTGACATGATTGTCTATACTGAAAAATCCCAAAGAATTGACCAAAAAGACTCCTGGAACTAATGATCAATTATAGAAAGGTTGCAGGATTCAAGATTTATACAAAGAAATCTATTATCTTCCTATATACCAGGAATGAGCTATTGGCATTTGAAATAAAAAATACACAACATCATTTGGCATTAACATCAAAAAATGAAATACTTAGGTATAAATCTAACAAAATATATGCAAGATCTATATGAGGAATACTTCAAAATTCTGATGAACAAACTCAAAGAAGATCTAAATAAGTGGAAAGATATCCCATGTTCATGGATAGGCGGACTCAATATTGTTAATGTGCTAGTTCTTCCTAACTTGATCTATAAATTCAATGGCATTCCAATCAAAGTCCAGCAAACTACTTTGTCTATATCAACAAACTGATTCTAAAGTTTATATGGAAAGTCAAAAGACCCAGGATAGCCAAAACAATCTTGAAGAAAAAGAACAAAGTTAGAGAATGGATATTACCTGACTTCACGACTTACTATAAAGCTACAGTCTTCAAAACAGTGATATAGGTGAGAGAATAGGCAAATAGATCAATGGAACAGAATAGAGAGCCAAGAAATAGACCTACACAAATAAAAGCAACTGATTTTGACAAAGTAACAAAGGCAATCCAATGGAGAAAGGAGATATAGGTATAGTTATAGATATATCTATGTATATATTTTATATATGTATGTATAAATAGATATATTTTATATATATATTTTTTAACAAACTGTGCTGGAACAATTGGGTATCCACAACAAAACAGTGAATTGACACAGTCACCTTTAACCTTTCGTAAAAATGAACTCAAAATGGATCACAAAGCTAAAGGTAAAATGCAAAACTATAAAATTCCTAGAAGATAACAGGAGAAAACCTAGATGACCTTGGGTTCAACAATGAGTTTTTAGCTATAACACCAAAAGCATAATCCATGAAAGAAAAATTTAATGAGTTGAACTTCATTAAAATTAAAAACTGCTCCTCAAAAGACACTGTTAAGAGAATGAAAAGATAAGCAGCCATAGACTTGGAGACAGTATTTGCAAAACATTTATCTGATGAAGAACTTGTATCCAAAATATACAAAGAATTCTTAAAACTCAACAGTAAGAAAACAAACGATCCAATTTTTAGTGGCAAAAGATCTGAATCACTCACCAAAGAAGACATATATGGCAAATAAGCATATAAAAAGATGCTCAACATCACATGTCATTAGGGATTGGAAGTTAAAACAACAATGAGATACCACTACACACCTATTAGAATGGCTAAAATCCAAAACATTGACACCACCAAGTGCTGATGAGGATGTGGAGCAATAGAAACTCTGATTCATTACTGGTAGGAATGCAAAATGGCACAGCCGCTTTAGAAGACAGTTGGGCAGTTTCTTAGAAAGCTAGGAAATCTTGCCATATGATCCAGCAATCATCGTTCTAGGTATTTACCCAAATGAGCTGAAGACTTATTTCCTCACAAAACCTGCATATGAGTGTTTATAGCAGCTTTATTCATAATTGCCAAAAATTAGAAGCAACCAAGATGTCCTACAGTAGGTCAATGGATAAACAAATCATAGTCCATCCATGGAATGGAATATTATTTAGTGATAGAAAGAAATGAGCTATGAAGCCATGGAAAGACATGGAAGGGCCTTAAATGCATATTACTAAGTGAATGAAGCCAATCTGCAAAGTCTACATAGTGTATAATACCAACTGTTGACATTCTAGAAAAGGCAAAACTATAGAGACAGTAAAAAGATCAAGGGTTGCCAGCGGGTGTAGAGGGAAAGGGATGAACAGATAGAGCACAGGGGATTTTTAGGGCAGCGAAACTATTCTGTGTGATACTGTAATGGTGGATACATGACTTTTTTTTTAATATTTGGCAAAACCCGCGGAACTGTACAACACAAAGAGTGAACCCTAACGTAAGCTGTGGGCTTTAAATAATACTATTGGATCAATATTGGCTTAGCAGTTCTAACAAATATACCACACTATGGAAGATATTAATAATAAGGGAAACTGTGGGCAGGCGTGGGGTGGGGCCAGAAGGAGTATATGGGAACTGTCTTTACTTTCTGTTCAATTTTTCTGTAAATCTAAAACTGCTCTAAGAATTAAAATTAATAAAAAGTAAAAAAGAAATAACCATTTCTTTAGCTCCTTACATCAACTGAAATCCAGCTCTGAGCCCCATGCATCCTGCTAGGAGCTGTCCACGAACTCAGAGTTTTTTATTTTCCTGCCACAAACCTTCCCCAAGGTGGTTGCCTGAGTAGCAAAGGGATAGAGTGAGGGACGAGAACAATATACAGAAAGAAAGAAATTAATAGCACTATGCATTGTCCTGCATTCGGACTCTGTGGCCTGAGGAACAGCTCCTAGAAAGCTTGAGTTCTGATCTGAACACTTCCTTTGGCCTCTGGCAGAGGAAATACAGGAGGAAACAGTTCTCCCAGTCAACCTGCCCACACTGTGGGTGGTCAAAAATAACTACTCGTTCAACACCTCCGAGGACTGACTCACTGGGAAGTTACAATAGACTTGATTTCCCCTTGAGGCCTGAGGAATCTCCCCTACTGCTCATATGGTCATAACATCATGGCCACATAATTTGAGTGGGGAGTTTGGTTTGCACACACATGTAACTATCCAGGGAGAATCCGGCTGGGTCCTCTGGTAGACACTGGAGCTAGAATTGTTCACGTGGTGGACAGGCCACTGTCATCAAAGCTGAAAGTCCAGTAGAGGAGACAATTATAACAGGCATAGGGAAAGCAGAGAGGTTGCCATGGGTGCCCAACCCAACCTGGGGGTCAGGAGGCCTTTCCTGAGAAAGTGACCTTGTAAATGGAAGACAGAAAAAAATGCGTATTAGGAGCCTCATCAAAAGCAGGGAAAGATGATGGGAATGTTTCAGGCAGAGGGAGCACACTCAGAAAGAGGTTCATTATGAAGAGAAAAGGTGAAGGTATTAGACTGTTCAGGGAGGAAGGGCTCAGACTTCTCGGGGTCGTGTAAACCGGGTTAGGGTTTCAAACTTTGTCCTAAGGCATTGGAAAACCAAGAGAAAGCTTTAAGGGGCAGGGAGGGAATGACAATCAGGTGTGCTTTTTCATAGACAACTGCGCACAGAACAACGTCTATGCTATGATCCTATGTGTGTAAGAAGAAACTGCATGTGTGTGGGTGTGTATGCGGGCATATAAATGCTTCAAAAGGACTGGAAGGGTAAGAGGCCAAACTGAGGTGAAGAATGTGTGTATGTTTGAAAAGGGAACGTGGAGCTCAGGTAAATGGTCAGGCTAAGAAAAACCTTAAAGACTTATTCTGTACACTTAGTATTGCATGACTCCTTAAAAACATTTTTATTGAGGTATGGTTTACATACAGTGAAATGCACAAATTTTACTATACAGTTTGATGAGTTACAGAAAATATATGAGGTCTGACAATGAAATTCACAAACTTGTTGCAATGATGTTGCTAACCTCTTGTGATATCAGAGGGATTATTCATTATGAATTTGTACCAACTGGACAGTTAACCAAGTTTCCTATTTGGAAGTGCTGAAAAGGCTGCGTGAAAAGGTTAGACGACCTGAACTTTCGCCAACAATTCATGGTTCTTGCATCACAATGCACCAGCTCACATGACACTGTCTGTGAGGGAGTTTTTAGCTGGTAAACAAATAACTGGAACACCCTCCCTACTCACCTGATCTGGCCCCCAATGACTTCTTTCTTTACTCTAAGATAAAGGAAATATTGAAAGGAAGACATTTTGATGACCTTCAGTCCATCAAGGATAATACAATGACAGCTCTGATGGCCATTCCAGAAAAAGAGTTCCAAAATTACTTTGAAGGGTGGACTAGGCGCTGGCGTCGGCGCATAGCTTCCCAAGGGGAGTGCTTCGAAGGTGACTGTAGTGATATTCAGCAGTGAAGTATGTACGTAGTACTTTTTCTAGGATGAGTTCCCGAACATAATTGTCCGACCTTGTATACACCCATGTAACCTGTACTCCTATCAAGATATAGAATATTTCCATCATCCCAGGAAGTCCCCTCATGCTCATTCCTGGTCAACTCTCCCTGACCCATCCAGAGACAACTACCATTTTGGTTTATTTTACCATAGATTAGTTTTACCTGGTCTAGAACTTCTTGTAAATGGAACCATAGATTAGCTATCATTTTGTGTCCAGTTTCATTCGTGCAACATGTTTTTGGTATCAGCCATGTTGTTACATGCATTAGTGGTTTGTTCTTTTTTTTTATTCCTTGCACTGCTAAGTAGTAATGTAGTATATGAGTATACCAAATATGTTTATCCATTCTCCTGTTGATGGATTGGGTTGTTTCCACATTAAGGCTAGTGTGAATAAAGCTGCCATGAACATTTTTGCATAAGTCTTTTTGTCGACACGTGTTTTCATTTATTTGGGGTAAAGAAGTAGAATTATTGGGTCAAAATGATAGGTATTTACTAACTTTATGAAACTGGTTGCATCATTTATGTGCAACCAAAGTGGTTGCATCATTTTATGATTCCACCAATAATGTGTGGTTGCTCCATATCCTCACCAGCTTGGTATTGCTCATCTTTCTAATTTGAGCTGTTCTAGTGTAATGTAATCTCATTGTGGTTTTAGATCTGAGTTCTTCTGATGGCTAATAATCATAAGCGTATTTTCATGTGTTTATTGACCATTTAGATGTCTTTTGTGAGAAATGAAAACTTATATTCACACAAAAAACCTGTGCCTGAAGGTTTCTAGCAGGTTTATTCTGAATAGCCCCAAACTGGAAACAACCCAGATGTTCTTCAGTGGGTGGATCATTAAACAGAGGGGATCAAATATCCAAAAAGCTGGCACGTCCACTTGGGTGTCAAACTAATCAGCCATGATGCAAGCTCCGCTTACCTTCTGTAGAGATTTTGGCCTGAACCGAAGTCTTGATTTCCTTAACTCGTTTCCCTCTGATTTAGACATAATGTCAATCCCTGACTCTGGCCAGTCAGTATTTGTTTTCAGTTTGGATTATGTGCGTATGTCTTCCTTGTTTCTAGTCTTCATGAGTGTATTCAGTAAGAAGTTGGGAGAGAGATATCAATGCATGCTGTCCTAATGTCATAGTAAATAGCCCCATAGAGTTCTAGAGAGTTTTAGACTGTGTTAAATGGGACCCTTGAAATCAGTGTCTGTTTCATAAAAAGTTGTAAAAATCACACCTGGCCAAGTATCAGGAAGCAAGTCTGATTTCAGTTCTGTCCACAAACATTGATGGTTTCTATTCTTGTTAGAGAAGTTTCTCTTCCACTAGTAAGCCATATTTGTGAATGGGATAGAGAGGGGAAAGGCAAGCTGTTTCTCTTATATAATTGGGCAAGAGTTTTAAGAGAATAGGAGACTGAAAAAGATGGATATTCCGGTGTCTGAGAGCAATTACGTGCTGTTGTATTAACAGAGAGATAATGGAGGTGGGAAATGATTTTTACCTGGGAGTGAAGGCAAGCTGGTGGAGAGGGGAGAGAATGGATTAGACCAGTCTGTACTCAGTGTTGTTCACTGGTAAAGCATCTGGAAGTCACAATGCTCCATACAATCTTCTTTGCCCCAAACTACTATGAAATATTCACGCCTGTCTTACAAACTAGAAATGATTCTGCAGAATGCATGCAGCCTATAATGAATGCAATTTGTTACAACCACAATCTTTTTCCACATCCAGGAAACCCAGAAAGCTACCAATATATGTGTAATTGCCCTTTCTCGAGTTTTTACATTTACATTTATTTGTTGCTTTGTTGCTCTGAGATTGCTTGTTGGCAAACAAGACAGGCTGTACATTTGAGAGGTGGCAGCATTAAACAGTCTCCAGGGCCAGGTGCCCATGGTTCAGCGTAGGGGTCCATAGAATTTCGTTGCTGCCTGGAGTTTATAAACTTGGTAGATTCTTATCTTTCTCCGGTTCCTCGTCTTCTCAGTAATTTCAGTTTGCACATCTCTAGCTCTGTTATGGTTTCCTCTGTGTGCACAGAGAAGCTAAATTGCCTATGACACTCCAAGAAAGGACATACATCACTTACCAGCTGAGAGAACATTCTGTGCCTCAGTGTCATCATCTTTAATGTGGGAAGAAGAGAGTATTACCTCATGTGGATGCAATGAGGTAATTTATAGAAAGCACCTGAAACAGTGCCCAGCACATAGTAAGCCCTCAATTAACATTAGCTGCCATTATTATAATTATTATATGTGAAGGCAGCGTCATGCCTCCTGTTTTCCTTGCAATGCTCTTCCAGATGATTACCTGGGTAGAAGGGAGTCAGGTAGACCTGGGTCCAAATTCTGCCTAGGGTACTTGCTACTCGTGTGACCTTGGGAAAGTCATTTAGCCACCAGGAAGCTGCACTTTCCTCATCCTTGTACATTCAGAGTTTTGTGGGGTTGTTCAGAATCAATGAGGTCATGTGCTTTAAGCCCTAAGCACAGTATCTGGCAGTCAGGGCTGCGTACATGTTAGCATGTCTCCCCTTCCCTCCTCCATTCCTCATCTCACTTCTTCTTGGTCTTAACCACAGCTTTGTCTTCCTGAGCATTTCTGGGCCCTTTCCTTGGTAAAAGAAGAGCGTGAGCAAAGTTGGGAAGTAGACAAATGCTCATCTATGCTCCCTCAGTGGTTCTCCCTTTGGCACACTTCCACCTCATCCTGCTCCCCCCCTGCTCCCTGCACCCCCCAACCCGCACACCATCTCCACCTACCTGTTCATATTTTCTCCCTCTCCGGGCCCTGGAGTCCTTCCTCTGCCCATTATCCACTGTCGCTGCCGTCATAGACTCATTTGTTAGCTAAATGTCCCTCCAGGAATCTTGTATCTTGAAAAATAAGTTAGAACAGAGGAAGTGAGTAACCCCAATTCATGGGGAATGAATCACTGACAATGAGAATTCAGGCACTTTTTGGGCAAGATTTTGTCCCTGGAAGCTTCAAATTATAGCATAGAGGTGAAACCGCATACTTAGTCCTTTGAGAGTCTAGAAAACAGTAGAAATGATTTCCTGTGAACACGGCATAGGAAAGAATGTGGGCTTCAGGAGTCAAGCCAACTTTGGATGTGCTTCCAGCTCAGGCCATAGGAACTATGACTGCAGGAGCTTGGGCAAATAAATGGCTGACTCTCCCTGTAATACAGGAATTGCGGAAAACTATGATTATGTCCCAGGGTGATTATGATCATTAAACTAGACAGTCAAATGAAAGTGCCCAGAATGGTACCTGACATAGAGCGGCCACTCAGTAATAGCCAGTCTGCCTGCTTGCACCCATCTTTCCTTCCTTCCTTCCTTCCTTCCTTCCTTCCTTCCTTCCTTCCTTCCTTCCTTCCTTCCTAATCTCTAGGTTGAAACTTATAGACAATTGACATTCCTATGTAACATAGCAAAGATGCTAATTCTTTTTTTTTAACTCCTTTTAAAAATTGTGGTAAGATACATGACATAAAATTTACCATCATAACCATTTTTAAGTGTATAGTTCAGTAGTGTTAAGTACATTCACATTGTGCAACCCATCTATAAAACTCTTTTCATCTTGGAAAACTGGAACTCTGTACCCCTTATCCAATAACTCCCCATCCTCCTCTCTGCCCCTCGCCACCACCCCAGCTTCTGCAATCACCATTCTACTTTCTGTCTCTATGAATTTAACTTGTCTAGGTATCCCATATAAGTGGAATCAAACTGTATTTTCCTTTTTGTGACTGGCTTATTTCACTTAGCATAATGTTCTCAAGGTTTGTTGTAGCATGTATCCGAATTTCTTTCCTTTTTAAGGCCAAATAATACTCCACTGTATGTATATACCAATGTTTAACCATCCATCTGTCGATGGCCACTTGGGTTGCTTCTATCTTTTGGTTCTTGTAAAAAATGCTGCTATGAACATGAGTGTACAGTATCTGTTCAAGTACCTGATTTCAATTCTTTTGGGCATATACCCAGAAGTAGAATTAGTGGATTATATCATATTTCTATTTTTAATTTTTTGAGGAATCACCATACTGTTTTCCTTAGTGGCTGTAGCATTTTACATTCCCATCAACAGTGCCCAAAGGTTCCAATTTCTTCACAGCCTTGCTAACACTTATTTTTGTTTTATTTTGTTTTTGATAATAGCCATCCTAATGGATGTGAGATTGTATCTCGTGATTTTGATTTGCATTTCCTAATGATTAGTGATGCTGAGCATCTCTCATATGCTTATTGGCCATTTGTATATATTCTTCAGAGAAATGTTTATTCAAGTCCTTTGTCCATTTTTAAATTGGGTTGTTTTGTTTTTGTCATTGTTGAGTTCATAGGAGTTCTTTATATGTTCTGGATATTAGCTCCGAACCTGACAGATGGTTTGCAAATTTTTCCCCCTATACTGTAGGTTGCCATTTCACTCTGTTGTTTCCTTTGATGCACAGAGTTTAAAATTTTGATGAAGTCCAATTTATCTATTTTTTTCTTTTGTTGCCTGTGCTTTTGGTGTCAAGTCCAAGAAATCATTAACAAATCTAAGGTGATGAAGCTTTTCCTCTATGTTTTTTTTAAATAAGAGTTTTATAGTTTAAGCTCTTTATATTTAGTCTCTGATCCATTTTGAAGTAATTCTTTATGATATTCAATTCCTGTCTAACAACAGGGAATGCATTTCCGTTTCTTTGCCTCTTCATTAAAATCTTGCACATCTTTAAAGTTTACTTTCTCTTATTATTATTATTTGTTGTTGTTGCTATTATATGTGAGGTCTTTTTCCAATGTAATTTCTGTTTTTCATTTGTATAATTGAATATCAATTTCTGTTTTAATTTGTACTCAACCACCTTACCTAATTCTAGTTTTTGTTATAGCCATTTTTCAGTTGATTAGTTTGGGTTTCTATAAACATTTTGAGGGTGAAAAAACTGAATTATGCCAATTTTACATATCACAAAGCTATAATTCATAATGAGCCTCCGTGAATTACATATGACATATGACATATAAAGTCTTAGAAAGTACCTCACCCACATACTCATCCTGAAGTTACTCAAAATACCCCAGCTGATCAAGAAATGAATCACAATAAAGAACTAGGGATGGCAATGGTACAAAACACACAGAACACTGAGCAATGCAATAAATCAAATTTAAAGCCACTGTCCAAAACAAACAAACAATTGCTGTTATTATAGTTAACACATTTACTATAAATGTCAAAAATAATTGTTAAAAGAATTGTGATGTTTTGTAAAAATATTTAATACAAATCCGGACCTGTATTTTAAAAGAAAACATAATGTTACAACTTTAAGAAGGGCTAAAATCACGGATTCAGAAATAATTTTTAAAATTATGTAGGAAGTTTAGATCTAAATCTTTGCTCCTAAAATTTTAAAGTTTTATTAAAATGAATGCTACTGACAAAAATGCAAACTCACAAAATTGACACGTGAGGATGTTAAATACCTGAACAGCCCAAAAACTCCAGAAGAAATTTGAAAAAGGATTCCAGCAATAACCTTAAGAAGTGCTGAGGTGCTTCCCGGGTGGGCAGCAGAGGCTGATTCTCATCTAAGCAGGAGGAGCTGTGACTGACTATCCTGGGGGTTCTAGGCTCTGGTTCTAGTTATGAATCTGCCACTTTCTAATCTGAGCAAGTCCCCTCACTGCTCAGAGCCTCCATTTTTTATCTGTAGAATGGGAGCGCTGCCCTGGATGATCTCTAAGGTGCCCTCCTAGTCTTACAGTCTAGGTATAGTGTATACCTATAGTCTAGGTTTATATATATCGTGTCTGTATATGTGTGTGTCTAAAATAGGAAACATTGCTTTCCAACCCTGACTGCATCAGAGGCATTCAGAGAGTGCTTTATTTCTTAGCCCACTCTCAAAGGCATCTAGAGTTGCACAGCAGAATTTTGTATGTTAAGAAAATACCCTGATAGTTAATAGATAGCATTTATTGAAGGTTTATAATGTGCCATGCACTAGTCTAAACTTTTCCATATATTAACTCATTCTGCTCACCTTCAGCTCCTGCAGACCCCCAAAACGCACCTGGATTGGTCTGTCCTTTTAGATAACACCAAAGCAATGATTGATACAAATGCAAACTGGACGTCAACACCTTATGGTAACATTTGGTCACAGGTGTCATCAAGATGTTCCAGACTATATTAACTACTAACTCTTTCCAGATTGCCATCAAAATGAAAACACAATCATTCTCACAGAGAGCCCTCAGAAACTCTCCAAGAACCCCAGAGATTCTCAACTTCAGTTTAGGAACCTCGAGTTAGGGGATTTAAGGCAGCCAGCCCTACACTGGTCCACCTACCAGTAATTAGGAACTGTGACTACACATGAAATAGCAACTTTAAACAAGTTCATGAATGGCGACAAGGCATTGGATAGCCACCTAGAAAGATATATAAAGGCTATGTTAGATTATATAACTGTGTTAAGGGTTGGAGAGCTATGTACGCGCCCTCCACTCAGCTTCCACTAATGTTCACAACTTACATAACACAGTGCAGTTATCAAAACCAGGTACATCTGGTATAATACTGGAAACTAAACTACAGACCTTATTTGGATGTTAGCCGTTTCCCCACTGATGTCCCCTTTCAGTTCCAGAATCCAGTCCATGATCCCATATTGCACTTAGTTTTTGTGTCTCTCAGTCTCCTTCAATCTGACAGTTCCTCAGTCTTTCCTTATTTCTTATGACCTTGACACTTTGTGAGTACTGGTCTATTATTTTAAGAATTTCTCTCAATTGGTTTTTATTATTATTATTATTAGTTTCAGTATACAAAAAAAGGATAGTGATTAGACATGTATATACCACACAAAGTGATAACCCCAATAAGTCTATTGTCCATCTGACACTGTTCATAGTTATTACAATATGATAAGCTGTATTCCCTATGCTGTACTTTACATCCCTGCAACTATTTTTTTTTAATTATAGTTGGCATTCAGTAGTATTTTATATCAGTTTCAGGTGTACAATGTAATAGTTAGACATTTATATAATTTATGGAGTAATTCCCCCAATAAGTCTAGTACCCACCTGACACTATACATAGTTTTTACATTATTGACTATATTCCCCATAGTGTACTTTACATCCCTGTGACTATTTTATAACTACCAATTTCTACTTCTTAATCCCTTCACCTTTCTCACCGAGCCTCCCAACCTCCCTCCCATCTAGTAACCATCAGAGAAATGTAAATTAAAACCACAATGAGATATCACCTCACACCTGTCACAATGGCCATCATCAATACATCAACAAACAACAAGTGTTGGGGAGGATGTGGAGAAAAGGAAACCCTCATGCACTGTTGTTCGGGTTGCAAATTGGTGCAGCCACTATGGAAACAGCATGGAGGTTCTTCAAAAAATTAAAAATAGAACTACTTTATGACCCAGCAATTCCACTCTTAGGTATTTATCCAAAGAAATCCAAAGCACTAATTCCAAAAGATATATGCACCCCTATGTTCATTGCAGTATTATTTATAATAGCCCAGATATGCAAGCAACCTAAGTGTCCAACAATAGACAAATGGATAAAGAAAAAGTGACACATACATACAATGGAATATTACTCAGCCATAAAAAAGAACGAAATCTTGCCATTTGTGACAACATGAGTGGACGTAGAGGGTATTATGCTAAGTGAAATGAGTCAGACAGAGAAAGACAAATAGCATATGATCTCACTTATATGTGGAATAGAAACAATAAAATAAGTGAACAAACAACACAGAAACAGACTCATAGATACAGACATCATTTGGGTTTTGAATGGTGTTTTCTCATGGTTAGATTGTAGTTATGCATTTTTGGAAGCATCCCACAGAAGTGATGTCTTGTCCCTCTTAGTGCATCACACCAGGGGATACATGAGGTTGATAAGTCTTACAATTGGTGATATTAACTTTGATCTTGAGGTTAGGCTGGTGCTGGGTTTCTCCACTCTGATGTTATTATTTTCCCCTTTGTAATTGATTAATTTCTTGGGGGAAAATACTCTGGGACTGCGCAAATATCCTGTTTGCTCTCAGATTTTCACCTACGGATTTTATCATTCATCGGTGGCTCGTGCCTGCCAAATTATTACAATTGTGTTTACCTAACGGTGATTTTGTATTTCTCTCATTTCCCCCACATTTATTAATTAAAATTCTTTTGTAAAGGAGAACTGTTCCTTCTCCTCCATTTATTTTGATTTTATTTTATTATTTATAACAATAGGATAGAATCATGGGTATTTACTTCAACCTATGAATTATAATCCAACCCTTTTGTTACATAGTTTTTCAAATTATCCTGCCTTTGGCCATTGAAAGCTCCTTCAAGCTAGCTCCTAATGTCCTTTTGACACTCCCTAACCTTGTACAAGTATTGACTTATATTCTGGCACTACAAGATGTTCCATGTTTATCTTGTATATTTCCCCCCCAGTTCTAGAATCGGCCATTTCTCGAAGGACTTGGTTCTTTTGATTGGAGATTGGTGTTTAGAAATCAAGATCTGGGCTGCAGGTGTGCTCATTGTTACTGGGACATTGTTATTTCTAGGCTCTCTCAGCAGACAGAGCTTGAAATTATATGTATGTGTACATAATCTTTTTTTTTTTTTACGTCTACGTATATATATCTGTGTATACCTTAAAAACCATGAGTTCATATTGATTTCGCCAATTCCAGTTCAACACCATAAGGTTGATTCATTCTAGACCTCCCCGCTTTTCCTTATCTGTAACTTCTTTCTCCAACAGTGAAAAACTAGCTCTCTGTCTCTATGATATATTTATTTATTTGTTCAATCCTAGCATATACATAAAGAAGTTTCAGGATTTTTAACACACATCCCTGTGAGAAACAGGTATAATAACTAGAAAAAAATATTTGCATATAATTCTTTTTCTCTTTAGCCTTATAGTATCCAATCAAAATGCTATTTTCCAAAGTTATTCGGAGTAGTTCTTTCACTCCCTATCCCTTTCGATGTCATCATGTTAATCTCTTGTCGTATAGTTAGGTTAATTTCTTATTGTTTGTATTCCATTTTTGCCCTCCCCCCAATATCCTGTTTCATTCCAGTCGTGTATTTAATTTGGGGTATGTAACATGGTGCTATGGTTCTAAGAGTCAAAATGATACAGGAATTCCCAGGAAATGTGGCTACTCCTCATCCCTGCCCCACCTCACGCCCCTCTCCTTCCCACCCCTTTCTCACTCCAATCTCCTTAGTTTCTGGTGTATCTTTCCTGTATCGGAAGTGAGAATTTTAAAAATTAGGTCGCAGAAGAAATTCTGCCTTACACAGTCATAAGGAGAGTGTGGGCAGGAAGGGAGGTTAAGCCACAGGGGACAATAGGAGGGGGGAAAGGGAAGAGTGACCCAGAACTGAAGCAGGTGAGGTCCGTGCTGGACCACCTGCCTTGGTGTTTCTCTTATTCCCACCTGTGGGACCAAGGCTTCAATGCATGGGCCTGGGATATTCCAGAACATCAGGGGAGCAGTGCAGAGAGTCCGCCAGAGCCTGGAGACCCATGCTTCCCTTCCTATGAGGTGTGGGTCCTCCAATTCTGCCTTTCTGCCCTGTTTGAGAAGTCCCCCAAGAAAAGAAGCCCTCCTCCCTGCCCCAAGTGGGGCTCTCTCCAGAAGCGGGACCCAGGCAGATCCTGACCCTCTGACTAGTCCTGCACGTTGCCGAAGATGACCCGTTTTGTATCATGGGGTCATGTCTACAAGCGGAGGTCTGCCTCTCCAAACTGTCCTGTTCAGAGTCTCCAGTAAAGACTCATCCTTCCTGGGTCAGAAGAGGAACTTGGAGGTGGGGGCAAGCCCCGATGTTGGGGCAAGCCCCCGCGGATGGGGGAGGGTATTCCCATTCCCAGCAGCCGGGAGTGGGCTGCCCGGGGGAAGCCAGGCCTTGCTTGCCAAGGCTTTGACAAAAGGAATCATCCCTGGAGAGAGAGGGATGCCACTTTCTTCCCCCGTCATCTCCGCCCCAAAGCCCCTGTGGTTCTGCTGACAAGTCACAAGAAACGGCTGATGATTGACTCATCAAACGGATGTGAGCGTGCCAGAGCACCAGGCAGTGAGCTGGGTTAACCTCCAGGGCAGCTCAGCTGAGGATGCCCCGCTGGGCCCCCACCCCCCGGGGCTCCCAGGGCCCAGCACCTTGGGCTTGCCTCTCAGAGGAGAGTGGGGCAAGCTCTAGATGGCCTCAGGATGCCAGGGAGGCTGGCATACCAGGAACTCTGCACAATGCCCATCTGTAGAGAAGGCCTTGATTGCCTCCAGTGAACAGCCAGGGACACTGAGGCTAGGAGTTGGGAAAGTTGCAAGGGCTGGGAGAAGGGCAGAAACGTGGTCCAGCAGGCGTTAGAGGTGTGTGGAGAGCAGCCTTGAGTCTCTGTGAGGGATACTGTGTTCTGAGCCCCTAAGGATGGGGGTGAGGCAGAAGGCTTTGGCTGAGACTGTTCATTTGCATCTTATGTTTATGTCAGTTACAGTGGGACACAATAGTGCAGAGTGACTCATTCCTACCTCCTTACACTTGTCCATTGCAGCAAAGCTGGGCGGAGGGGTCTTTAAACCCAGTTCTCACTGTAAAACCCTTGTTCCAGACTAGAGACCCAGGGCCCCATAGGCCACCATGGTCATTGCCCAGGTCAACCAAGAGTGCTGCTTCTGTGAGCCCTGGTCCTCTCTCTGGAGTGTGGGCAGCTGTGTAGACAGACATGGTGGCCCCAAGATCCCCAGCTGTCTTAAAACAAGATCATGTTATATAGTTAATTGAGTCTTCATCTATGGGGTGGAAGCATGAATTGATTTTATTTTTCTTCCAGTAACTGCATTTGACCGTGTTGAGGGGCAGTGTGTGACAGTGGTCAAGAGCCAGACTCCCTGGGTTCATACCCTGGCTTTGCCACCTCCTAGCTGTGTGACCAGAGACCAGTTGTTTAACTTCTCTGTGCCACAGACTTCCCAGCTCTTTATCCAGCCCCCTGCAACTTCCCCCAAAGGTGGTCCAACCTGTAGTGGCCTCTTACTGCTAAGCTTCCCTCACCTGCTGGGGGCCCTTCCAGATGAAGTATCAACAAAACAGCTTAAATCCAGTTTTTGTTCCTAGTATGCACCGCCCCTCAACACACACACACACAGCCTTACCCAACAGTGGGCCTGCAAGCTGCCCCACTGCTGCTCCTCTCAGCTCTGCCATGGCTCACGGGGAGTGCTGGCTGTGTGGAGTGAACCGAGAACAATGGAGTGTCCCCCCCTGGCAGCCAAAATAAGGGATTCTCTTAAAGCCCCTGTACCCTTGGCTGACGACCCCTCCCCTCTTCCCAGTGTTGTTGTACTGATGCGGGCAGGTGGGCAGCTGTGCTGGTTGCCAGCAAGACCCACGGCATGGTTGCTGGTCCCCACCCCTTACAGCTCACTGTGCCCCTCAGCACTTTAGCCCGTAGGTCATCAGGAACCTTTTGTCTTCTCAGTGGGCGTTGGCTGCAGTTTGAGAACACGGAAGTCCTACTTGATGCCCTTCTGTGGATACCCGTGGTGATCATCCCAGTTTGGCCTCACCCCAGGCTGCCCCTCCTCTTCTCTGGGTATGAGCTTCCCCTTCTGTGAAATGAAGGACTTGCAGGGGACTGACCGCTGAGCTCCCTCCAAGAACCAGCCTGAGGCTAAAGGGAAGAAATCAGCCTGTGGAGACAAAGGCCTGTTGATGACATCCAGGCCAACCATTCATGTCCCAAACTCATCCTTTTGAAGGTGCCTGGTCTTCCAGCTTCTCCAGCAGGTGCCGTTAACTCTGAGCCTGAATAGGACCAGGCTTGACAGGGTTTTGTATATTTGGGCTGCTGCTGAAGGCAGAAGGGTGAGGCCTTGTCACAAGTGTTCATTCCCAGGGACACACATCTATGTCAGTGCTGGCACAATCCAGGTGAGGGAGAAGCCCAAAAGCCTGAAATCGGCCTGGCTTGGCTTGGGGTCAGTGGACTCACTGCCTGGACTACCTGTAGTAGAGTCAGCAGACATAAGGCCCAAAGGTGACTGTGAAAGTCACCCCCTGGAAGGGCCCAAAGACAACTTTGCAATCCAGGTGCCACCAATGGAAATACCCAAGGTCCATGGTCCTGAATCACCAGTGAGAGATTTCCTGAACTCAATCTGCCACCTTAGCAGCTGGAAGGTGTGGGACCTGGAAGTCTGGTCTGTGCTCCAGGGTCTTAGTCATTGGCAGGCTCATTCTTGTGCCCAGACCTTTGCACATGCTGTCTCCTCTTTCTGGAACATTCTTCCTCCTAACTTCACTCCTGGCTTCCTCACTCGGCTTCAGTGTCCCTTCTGAGATGCTTCCCTGACCTCTTACAGCCTTGAGTGGGCTCCCCTTTTGGCCTCCTCCCAGCACCAACTCTTTCTTCACGGCATGATGACCTTCTGCAGTGACCTCTTTCTTGCTCTCTTAAGTTGTTTGATGTCTCTGTCCTTCACAAGGAGCTTGCCTGCTTCATTCACTGCTGTGTCGCTAGTGCCTGACACATAGTAAACGGTCCCTGCACATATGAAAGCATAAATGCATGCGTGCTGCTTCCTGTGTGCCCACCCCTGTACCATCCCAGGGTCCTCACTGAAGTCACATGATGCTGGACCGCTCACAAAGGGCTTGTGTTTCCCTGGGCACGTGGTTCCTCCCAGGTTGGGAGAGTAGGAAGATTTGCCTACTGGGCCCTCCGTGAGCCAAATGCTCCCGTCATGCAGCTGAGTCCAAGTTAGGATTTCATAGCTCTTTGCATGTTGTTTGCATGGTTCAGTTCTGAGCTCTCTGCTTCTGCTTGTGGTTTCCCGGTCCGTCCCCAGTTCCACAGAGCTGGACCACTGTTTCCTCAGCTTCCTTCTATGACCTGGCCTGATTGGCCTTCAACAGGGTCTGACTGGAAGGTTGAATGCAGTGAAATTCCTGAGGGAAAGAGTGATTTTGGCAAAGACTGTGGCATGATTATTTTCATGTTTTGAAATCTTACTCAGTACATCCACTATGGCATTTAATCTTCCCAGCAGCCCTATGGCATCGGTACCCTCATCCCATTTTATAGATAGGTAAACTGAGGCTCAGAAAAGTTTAAAAATTTGTCCAAAGTCTCATGACCAACAAATATCAGATTTGAGATTTAAGTCCAAGTCTGTTTACGCCAGAGGCCAAGCTTATTCACTGTGCTAAATTACTTGTCATGGCTTCCCCAGGGACCCAGGAGCCCTCACACATAACGAAGCAGCTGGGCTGATCCTGCTGGAGGCTCTCAGAATTTGGCACTTTCCACAGTTCCCCATCTACTGCTAAAATCCCTTCTTAAATCCCCTCGGCAGAGACAGTCCAGCCTGAGCGAAGTACCCCTGGTCGCTCCTCAGCAGGACAAAGGAGGGTGCTAAGCAGGGTCTTTGGATAACTAGTAACACTGCCAAACCTCAGAGAAAGAAAAGAAAAATGGCAAAAGTGGAGGTGAGGGCAGAAAAGGAACAAGTACCTGTGGCCTGGGCACCCAAGCAGAGGGTAGGTTGGGGTGGGGGTGGAGGGACATGTGAAGACAGCCCCCACGGAGCCTCAGCATTGGAGCACCCAGTGCGCTGAAGATCTCTGTGGTCTTTTCATCAGGAACAGGCTCCTTACCCGTCCCTGGGGGCACGGGGCATGCAGGCCTGGAAGTTCAGAAAAAGTCCCCTCAGTGATTCTGACTTTTCCCTTGGAGTCCACCTGCCCAGCCTACTGGGGTCTGGTAACTTCCTGGGCACCTCCCACGCTCTTGGAGACACTCACCACTGCTAGATGGGGCAGGCACCTCTCTGCTCCTGTCCCTGACCCCTCATTTCCTGTGGCACTGTGCTGTTAGGCTGCAGAGGGGCTCCTTCATGCAACTCAGAGCAGCACCGCCAGGAGCCATTCTAGCCCTGGAGGCAGCTGTAAGCCCCCTCATGCTGCATCCATAGCACCCAAGCTATAGCAAATTGATGGCACTGGGCTGTGAATGCCCCTTGTCTGTGCCATCTGCTCTGCTAGGTCATGTGCTCCTCAAATTCGGGAGTCTCGAGGCTGACCGGTGTCTGTCCCCCACACAGGCAATGACTCAAGATGCAGCCTGGGGCCACGACGTGCACAGAGGACCGCATCCAGCATGCCCTGGAACGCTGCTTGCATGGGCTCAGCCTCAACCGCCGCTCCACGTCCTGGTCAGGTAGGTCTGAGGGAGCTGGGGAGGTGCTCTTAGGGCCCAAAGTAGCCTTAGGGGCTGCAATGAGCACTGGACCAGGCACAGAAGCTGGCAGGTTCTGGTTCCAACTCTGTGTGACTTGAGCAAAGCCCTAGACCTTACCTGGGCAGGTGCTAGGCACAGCAGTTGATGGAGAGTGGGCCCTCGGTATGCAGCAGTTTCTCCTTTCTCCCATGCTATCTTCTTCCTCCTCCTTAGGGCTGTATCTTGCTTCCCTAGCATGTGCTTCTTAGAAGCATAGTGGTTATTGAACCCACTTAGAAATACCACAACTGCTGATTCCGAAAGAGCAGCTGGGAATTCGTAGACAGCTCTCCCCAGAATTCTGTTTACTTGGTTTCTAGTTCCTTCCACATCCCCATCCTCCTCTTTTCGTGATAGAATAAGGAACAATCTCAGCAGAGCTCCAGGGAGCAGGAGGCCTCCATATTCCATGTTCCTCAGGACTGAGAAATGGAGGCATCTGCTGGCTAGGGCAGATGTGTCTGCAGCCTGGTGCCTAATTGTAATAATTCCTTGTGCTCGTAAAGGTTTTTCACATCCTGTGTCTCACTTGCCTCCCTAATTACCCCACAAGATAGATACCCACTGCTTCTTGAACATACCTGGTTCCTTCCTACCTGAGGACCTTTGCACTTGCTGCCTGGAACTCTTCCCTCAGAACTGTGCAGAGTTGGCTCTTTGTCGTCCAGGCCTCAGCTCAAACGTCACCTCTGAGAGGCTTTCCTTAGCCTTTGGAATTCAACAGATCTGGATTAAAACTGTCTCTCACTGGCTGTATAAACTTGTACAAGTCAGTTAACCTCTCAGGACCTCACCCATCTTGTCTGTAAACTGAGAATAATACCAACAGGAACCACTTTCCTGAAGGGAGGATGGGAGACTCATGGAGATAGTAGATGCAAAGGCCTAGCACATAGTAGGTGGTCAATAAATGGTTGTTTGTTGTTGTTGTTTTTCTTGACTCCTATCTAGATTTTGAGCTTTAGCTTATAGAATTGAGGGAGCCATCATTAAATAAAAGAATACAAAAATATCTGACTTTTGCAAATTTTACAAAAACCTCTGACCATGTGAACACACTGTTAGGGGCCTCAGCATTTTAAAAGGAGCCCGTAGGGAACTCATGGTCAAGCCACTTCCACCCCTACTGCTCTCAGTAAACACACACACACACACACACACACACACACACACACGCCTCCATGACAACTCCTTTAATTTTTAGGGGTTTACCCTTGCTGACTGCAGAGAAACAGAGTGACAAAATAGGAAAGGCTGGGGAAGTTACAGAGCGACAAAGTGCTCATTAAAGCTTTCAAAATATAAATGAATGTAGCTTCCCCTTCCTGGGCTCCATTCCAGGCAGTCCTGGGAAGTCCCATGGCTGTCATAGACTCAGCCTTATGTCAGGGCGAGGTTGGGGGATGGTCACCGGGGCTCCTTTCCTTATTCTTCCAGCAATCTCTACCTTTTCCTTGCATCTCAGAGGTTCCAGTACTCACTGTCGGAAACCAGGGCAGGGCAGTGTGTGTATGTGTGGGGGGGGAGGGCGGGGATGGGCGGAGGAACTGGTGCTCTCCAGAAGCACAGGATGCAGAATCATGACTGGTTTATCGGCCTCTGAAGGGGATCCCAGCCCCTCTCTGTGTCTCTTGAGCTTCCAGGAATATAAAACTTGTCATTATGTTTAATGGGGCATGGTAAGGTTGAGTGTTGATTGTGAATTTTCTGAGAACCACTTGAGAAAGGAATCCCCAGTATAGCTCCTGGCTTACCCACTTCTCTCCATCCCCAAACTGACCACTGGCCTCTCTGTCCCTTTCCAGCTGGGCTGTGTCTGAACTGCTGGAGCCTACAGGAGCTGGTCAGCAGGGATCCAGGCCATTTCCTTATCCTCCTGGAACAGATTCTGCAGAAAACCCGAGAGGTAAGGGCTGGCCAGGAACTGAAGGGCAGAGCTGGGATTGGCCTCATACATTCGAGAAAGAGGTCTCCACAGAATGTCAGTTCTGGGGTGCCTGGAACACCAAGGGGTTTGGCAAAGGCACTGGGAACCTGTGAGTTCTCCGTTTCAATGGCTTGTGGATTGACGGTTTCTGGGAAGGGATGTGGTCCTTTCAATGAGAACATATGATATGTGAGCCAGGGCCCTGTGTTTAAGCTGTTTCTTTAGACAGGCATTGCTTGTAAGTCAAGGCATTGACTAGAAAGGAGGGAGGAAGCCATACTGAATTCCTTTACTCAAATCCATAAAAACAAAGACACACAAGAGAAAACTGATCGGAGGGGTAAATTGAGACCTCCTCTAATATTTCAAAAATTAAGACTTTTATGACTAAGAGGAAGAATGTGTTTAACACAGAGCTTGGTTGGGGTTCCAGAATAGCTGTGAGTCCCTAAAGAGGATTCTGGCTCTTTTTTATAAAGAATTCTCTTTTTTCACCCAGCTCTCTAACCCCCTCCCCTCTGGCAATCATCTGTTTGTTCTCTGTATTCAGAAACACAAATTGATAGTTACAAAATAGTCACAGGGATGTAAAGTACAGCACAGAGAATATAGTCAATAATGGTGCAACAACCATGAATAGTGCCAGGTGTGTACAAGACTAATCAGGGGATCACTGCATAAACTATATAAATGTCTAACCACCATGCTGTACACCTGAAGCTAATATAAAATAATATTGAACGTCAACTGTAACTGAAAAAAAACTAATTAAAAAAAGGAGCTTTGAAAACAAAGAATTCTCTTTAAAAGTTGTTTTGGTTTTTTTGTTTGTTTGTTTGTTTTTAATACATGACTGAGTTGGAAAACATTTGACTTTCTCAGTTAGCTGTCCCTTTACCTACCGTGTTTGCCCGAAAATAAGACCTAACCGGACAATCAGCTCGAATGCGTCTTTTGAAGCAAAAATTAATATAAGACCTGGTCTTATTTTACGATATGATATGATATGATATGATATGATATGATATGATATGATATGATATGATATGATATGATGTGATATACCGGGTCTTATATTAATTTTTGCTCCAAAAGGTGCATTAGAGCTGATTGTCCAGCTAGGTCTTATTTTCGGGGAAACACGGTATAAGAAGAAAGTCTTGGTTTATCAAGACACCCAAGGTTCCAGCTCTGGCACCACCATTTACATGGTGCACTTATACCCTGATCACAAGTAAACCAACTCAGAAGAGCTAAACCACCTCTTACAAACCCAAATATAAAGGATCAACTACTATGCAGTGACGAGAGAGGGTTTTCTAGAAGGGGTCGAGCAGCAGGTGGAGAAGACACATGGTCTCCTCAGGATAGAGAGAAGAAGAATTCTAAATTTGAGCCTGCTGAGGTCACCAGGCACAACAAACAAGGTGGGGCTTTCTCTGCATCTTCAACCCCATGAGTTCTAGAATGAGCTGAGAGACCAAAGAGTTGTAAATCATGTGTGTACATGTGTGTATGTGGTGTGGTGAGTGAGCTCTAGCAAAGAGACAATGCACAAAAGAATCACTAGAACTTGTAAACAAATAGGGAAAAAATGTCGCTCCAGCTATAATAAAATAAATGCAAATTAAAAGCATAATGAGACAATCTTTGCGTAGCAAATTTGCAAAAACTGAAACAGAGAAGGGTGTAGTGAAACTGGTACTTTCATACACACAAGATACCATAAATGGCAAGGTACTTTTGGAAAGCAATTGGGTAATATATTTCAAAGATCATAAATACGTTTATAGTCTTTGATTGATTAATTCTATTTCTTGAACTCTATTGTAGATACATAAAACAAATCACACAAAAAAGAAATTTACTCAAAGGTTTTCATTGCAAAAATATTTAAATAGCAATAAATAATCTCAAGTTAACTAATAAATTATGGATGTCTACCAGAAGGAATATTATGCAGCTAATAAAAATAATGGATATTATCAATGGGTATAAACAAAATTTAATATGTAATATAATGGCATCAGTAATATTTATTAAATGGCTTAGGGGAAATTGATTAAACATTTGGAAAAATACAGAGTCAGATATGCCTAGTTCATATCGTATAGCAGATCGAATTCTAGGTATATTGAAGATTTAAATTTAAGAAAATGAAGCTTCAAAGAAAAGAAGAAAATACATGAGTATTTACATGATTCTTGCATGTCAAAGCAAAAATCCATATAGGAAAAAATTAACATTTGTAATTTATGTACATCAAAAAAATCCATAAATTTAAAAGACAAACAACAAACTGAAAAAAAAATATTTACAATACAAATAACAGGTAAACATATAACCAGGAGGGGGAAAACAGGTGGTCTTGGAGATCTTGTAGCAAAACAGAAATTCATTTATAATTTATACTGAAAAGACATTAAGAGTAAAAGTATACCCACTATGATTACAACTTTGCAGAGGAAAATACATAGAGAAAAATGGTGTAAGGAGAAGTATGTTGAACCATTAGCTGTGGTTGAGTTTGGAAGGGCGTTATTGTGAGTGCTTTTTTTTTTCTAACTCCTTTTTAAATTTTTGTCTGGTGGTTATATTGCTTTTCACTTAAGAAAATAAAGACTAGAACAAGAAAGCGCTGCTCTGTTCTGCACCCTGTGAATGAGCCTCACCCCTCCTCTCCTGTCCTTTCCACAGGTGCAAGAGAAGGGTACCTATGACCTCCTCACCCCCCTGGCCCTGCTCTTCTACTCCACTGTCCTCTGTGTAAGTTCTGGGGTGGGCCAGGCTGGGGGAGGCGGGGGAGGAGAGGGAAGAACAACCTCCATCGAGGGAGTAGCCCTCACAATTCTGAGGATAAATACTGAGGGAGAAACTGTCAAGCAGTGACACTTGAGATGGGTGTCAACCCTCCGATGGCTTCAGATTAGCCATCTTGAGAGGTCTCTGGAAATCCATGTGGACGCCATGGTGCCTGGCATGTCTGGTAGCCATGGCGGAACTGCTGTCACAGCCTGTTCACAAACCATGAAAGAGATTCTGTTAAGAGATGTTATGTCCGCCTCATTTTGTACGCCAATGGTCGCTTCCACTCAATGTAATCACCCCCTGTATTTGTCTGGTGGCACCAAGTGATTCCGTGTACATTGAATCAATCCACTTCAACGAATAAACATATGCCTCTAGTGAGGATAAATGTGGTTTAGGCATTGAAGACCATTCCCCAAAATGAGAGGCAGCAATGGTACCATTTAAGATGACCTCTGAGGTGACAGCTTTTCAGAGAGGTGTTCTTATGTATTGGGTACACTGTGGTACATTTGGTAAAAACTGTGTAACTGTCCCGTACAGTGGAGACATCCCTGGGTGCTATCTTGCCCATCTGTAACTCACTCCCTGTTGGTTACTTCCAATTCTTCCTGCCTTTGTCCTTGGACATACTGGTGCCAAGAAACGTGTGCCCTTTGTGGAACTTTCCAGAAAGGTAGCAGATTCTATTCTGGAATATCGGGGAGCTTTCTCTCACCCAGACTTCTCTGCTTACCACTCCCTCTCCATTCCAGACACCACACTTCCCACCAGACTCAGATCTCCTTCTGAAAGCAGCGAGAACTTACCACCGATTCCTGACGTGGCCTGTTCCTTACTGCAGCATCTGCCAGGAACTGCTTACCTTCATCGATGCTGAACTCAAGGCCCCAGGTAAGTGTTGCGTCAGTTGACACGTGGAGCAGGGATCATGCAGTCAAGAGGTTTGTAGCTCTTTTGAAACTATTCTTTTGCTATGATCTTCCTCACCTCTCACCCTTCAGCTCATCTCTCCCCGTGGGCCTACTTTAAAACCTTGGAGTTTCCTTTTCATAATGCTGTGTGCACCAGCATCAGACAGCTGGAAGCAGTGAACATAGGCGGTAACTCAAGGAGGAATTTGTAGGGAAAACTGAGCAGGGTTTCAGGGCAAGGGGACCCCACCATGTGACCTTTGCCTCTGCTCTGGTTATCCAAAGGGGCTCTGAGGCTGCCCAGGTCAGAAGGAAAAGTTCCCACTATATTGTCAAGAGGCCCTTGTTTTCTTTGCCTCAGGAGCAAATAGGACAATGCATGTGTACATTGAGTCAGTTCTGGTGGGAGAAGGTGGTTGATGTTAGGAATGGACAGGTCGATGGTTGATGGGCAACATGATAAGTGTGGACAAGGGCCTGGTACTGTCTGAACTCTCATAGGTGGGGTCTGAAAAGTAGGAATTCTTGAGAAATTGCAGGTTCTATAATAGACATGAAAATGAGGTCTAAGAAAACTATTGTAGAGCAAGAGAAAATGTAATCAAGTATCATTTACTGAAAGGTGGCCTGATATTAGAGTAACTCATCACATCAGTAGCTCAAAGGAATAAAGTCACATAAACATCTTCATAGATGCCTCTAAAACACTTGATAAAAGTCAACATCCCTGATATTCAAAACCACTCAAATATAGGGAAACTACTAATAATATATGGAAGTGTTCTTAATAAGGTAACAGTAAAATAAATAAATAAATGAATGAATGAATGAATGAATGAATGAATGAATGAATGAATGAATGAATAAAGGCAGGTCCCAAAATATATACTATGCATGTTGTATAGTATTTTGGGGTCTGATTTTAAAAAGCAATCTATATTTGTTCCAGGTCCTATTTAGTAATGATAGTGTTTAATTCTCGTTGTACATATTAAACACACACAGGACAGAAGTCCCAAATCTTATTCCCCAACAATTCATGAACCCTAGAAAGCTCAGGACTGAACCTTTGTCTTTAAATTCCTTCCCCAACCTATCATCTGATTTGTCTGCCCCCAACCAATAAGCTGAAATGTCGGCCCAATCAATCAGCTGATCTGCCTTCCCCCAGCCAATCAGCTGTCTGTTGTTACAAAGGAGCAGAGCAGGTACAGGCTAAGGTGGGCCATCACCCGAGTCTACACATACCAATTGCATGGACCTCACTTCATGGGAGAGACTTGGGTGGAAGAATTAAGAAACCAGGAAAACCTTGAGGAGAAGGTGTTGAACTAGGAAAGGTGCTCGGGCACATGATGAATCGACAGACTGCCAACCTAACTTTCCAAGGCACCCTAAATGAACAAACCAGTTTAAGGTGAATCTCTTTCATTCTCATCCTCCCCACTGCTGCCCCCCCAAAAACAAACAAACAAACAAACAAAAACACACAAAAAAAACAAGCAGATCTAGATCACTTCTTGCTGGTGACCAGAATTCTTTTAACAAGAATACAAAGCTATTCTTCCTGTCTGTAATTTAGACAGAAAAGATTTAAAATGCAAAACCTTGGCAGGTCCTTTAGTCTACACCAAAGATTTCTTACTTCAAAATGCGAAAGGCAGATGTTGTGTTGGGGGAGGGCTGTCACCTGCGTGTGGGGAGACTGCTTCCCAGTTTCAAGTGGAACCCGCTGGCTCTCCTCTGCTGCATGCACGCTATGCCTGGAAATATTTTTGTGGGCAGCTGAGCAGGAACTCTGTTCTGGGCAGCCTGCGAGCAGATGTGGAGCAGAGGGGCAGGCTGTGGGGAGGCCCAGGCTCTGGGACGTGGGTTTCTAAGCCTGGGGACAAGAGTTAAGCCTGGGGACAAGAGTTAGGCAGAGCAGCAACTGGAAATGCAAATGGAATGAGGGCCCTTTGGACTCAGAGCAGGGAGGACCCTTGAAACTCTTGTCATTCGCTGCTGAGGGCCTGCCCCTGGACATTGCCCTGGGGATTGTGTGAGGCCTCAGACAGGGTGGTGACTTAGGAGAAGGCAGATGTCTGGAGAGGGATGCTCATGCCAGGCTGCTCATGCTAGGAACTTCTCCTCTTCCAGGGAAAGCAGAACCGAAACAGGAAACCATTACCTCTTTGTCATGTCAGAGAGATGTTTTCAAGCAATTAAAAAAACCTAATTCTCATACAAATATATAGTGAGCCTGTGTCAAAGATGTGTTCAACTCGTTATTGAGGGAACCACCAGCAAGATGGGAGAACTGGTTTAAAGGAGGGTATGAGAAAGTGAAATAAGTTCTTCATATAAACTAGAATAAGATTGCAAAATCAGAAACAAAGTTAGTTAAAATCATCTAGGGGAATAAAACTGTAACCTTTGAGGTTATCTTTTGTACCAAACAAAAATCACTAATCTCACATCCACAAGTTAACCTCTAATTTCACAGAACCTGAGCCTTTATCAACAGCAAATACTAAGTTAAACCAAGTTACCCTCTTCTTCATGAGCCTTAAATGGGCTTGTTAGAAAATGATTTAGTGTAATTTTTGTAAAGGCATGTGGTAATATTTTTGCCTTATTGCTGAGTGCCCCCTTCCCAATAAGCCCAGCTGAGGGAGACAATGGGAGGAGGGAGGGAGGGAGCCAGAATGGAGGCTGGGGAATAAGCTCTCCGAGGAGAGGCTGAGGCTGAGCCACTTAGTGGTTACCAGTTCTTGGTATTAGATCACTGTGGTTCCAAATCCTGGAGAGCTGTGTGGCCTTTGGAGGAGCCTCAGTTTCCTCATCTATAAAATGAGAGTGTAATAATATCTCCCTTTCAGAGCAGTTTGTGAGGATAAATGCTGACCTACACTGATTTCACATTGCTGGGGCAATAGGGTTCGGGGGTGGTGGTAGCTTAAGAGAGAGGTCCTGGCAAGGTCACAGGGAGAAGATGACAAGGGACCTGAAGAGCTGGGCCCTCCACCCAGGCAGCCTTAGGGAGCCAGTTGCCATGGAGATTAGTGAAACAGTTTATTCTACTTTGATGTGGCTGGGTGCCAGAGGAAGTGGGCAGGTTATGAAGCCGGTGGGCCAATCCCCTTCTTCCTGACTCCACCCCCCTATAGGGTACCTATACTGCCTCCGCTCTGGGGGTGGCAGGAAACCTCACTTTAGTGTTACTGGGTCCTGCCCACCACAGCCGTCTTGGGTTCAGCTCATATGTTTGTTCAGTATTTACTCTATGCCAGCACAACTGTGCAGACCACAGAAGTTGCCTGCAAAGAATTTATCTGTAATGCTGAAGGACAACAGTGGGCATCATATGTGTGAGTCACTCCAAAGCACAAAAGCCTCAATGACTGCATCTCACCTAGATCATAGCCCTATGGAGTAAGAGGGACAAGCAATATTATTCCCATTTGGACCATGAGACAACCAAGACTCAGAGAAGCTTAATGTTTCTGGCCCAAGCTATAAAGTCAAGTATGAGAGAAAGAACATGGACCCTGGTATGACAATGACCTATGCTTTGTCACTTATTAGCTGATGACCTTGGACAGGTTATGTAAGTTCTCTTAGCCTCCTTGTCAAAAGTAGGACTATTGTTGATGATGATGGTGGTGGTGATGATGGCAATGGTTGCATTAACTGTATGCTCACGGTGCATTAAACATTGCGACAGGTCGGTCTCATCTGTCCTCAGAACACCCCCTGGATAGTTACTATCATTTCCATCTTTCAGATGATGAAACTGAAAGCTAGACAATTAAGGAGATTGCCCATGGTCACGTAGCTAACAAGAGCTCTACCACTTGAACCCATGTCTGCTTGATTCCAAAAACCATATTCTTTGACTCCAGAAACCACATTCTCACATTTGCATAAAGCTGTGTTTCTACCAAGAGGCCTGGGCAGGTGACTGCACATGACTGAAAGTCCCTGGGCTGCCAAGCACTTTCCTCCCTTGGGCAAATTCTTCTGCCCCTTTTCCTTTCATGTAGTGCCTTCCCACCTTTGACCTCCAGTCAAAGCAGGAACCAACCTGGATTAGATTAGTTTTGCCTATCAACTGGTAGCAGGTGAATTCTGAATATTCTTTAGTGGTAGTAAGTTCCTCTTGGAACATTACTGATCATAAACATTTGCATTTTATACTTTTTGTCTCTGATTATGGAGTGAAAGGTGTAAACCCTTTGAAGGAAAGTCAACCAACATTGACTGGTCAGTGAGGGTCTATGCTATTTTCACTCACAGAACACTCTGACACCTGATGCATGGGGGTTTTGTCACCTCACACCAACCAGTTCTCTCCAACTCTCCAGACACCAGCTGGGGAGCCAACAAGTCATTTCAATTCTGACACTAACTACCTGGAGTTAGCACAGACCCCACAGGTTATGGGCTCATCCCCACAAGACTGCCCCCCACTTCAGATGCCAATCACGAGTCTGGGCTTCCCTTACTTCCGACCAACCAGCTACAAATCAGGGGTTCTCATGATACCCTCCTCAGATTTAATAATTTGCTAGAATGGCTCAGAGCCCAGGAAAGCACATTACTTCCATTTATTGGTTTATTATAAAGAATATTGTAAAGGACGCAGATGAACAGCCAGATGAAAAGATATTAGGTTGGTGCAAAAGTAATTGTGGTTTAGAAGGTTAAAAACAATTGCAAACACTGCAGTTACTTTTGTACCAATCTAATACAACGGGCAAGGTCTGGAAGGGCCCTGACTGCAGGAGCTTCTGTCCCTGGGGAGTTGGGGTGCACCACCCTCCTGGCATGTGGATGCATTCACCAACCTAGAAGCTCTCTGAATCCATTCTCTAGGGGGTTTATGGAGGTTCTAGTAAGTAAGCATGATTGGCTAAGTCTGGGCTATTCATGATTTACTCAATCTCCAGCCTCTCTCCCCTCCCTGAAAGTTCCAACCATCTAATCAGTCACATGGTTGGTTCCATAGGGCAACTAGCCGCCATCCTGAAGCTATCGAGGGGCCCACCAAGAGTCACCTCATTGGCATAAACTCAAGTCCAGTTAAAAGGGGCTTGTTATAAATAACAAAAGATGCCGTCTCACCCCTATCAGAAAACTACAAGGATTTTGGGAGCTCTGTCCCAGAAACTGGAGATGAATGAATAAATAATAAATGAATGAATGAATACATACATACATACATACATACATACATACATACATACATACAAATATAAATACAAATATATATTTCTTATTATGTCACAATATCACGGGGGAAGATTTAGGGAAAGGAGTGGAAGGCAGCTGTTTCAGAAATCACAGGGCATGATCAGCTGGAACTGAGCTGGCTGCTGATACCACAATGCCCAAAATGACAGTGGCTTAAACTTTTTGCAACCCCCTTCACTTCCTTTATTCTGTTAACTGGAATGAGGGCATGATGGCCAGAGCTGCAGCAGCCATCTTAGACCATGAAGTGACCTTGAGGATGATGTCTCCTGCTAAGGATGATGGAGCAGAAAGATGGGAGAAACCTGGTCCAGAATGTTCATGGGGCCACTGTGACAACCCTGGATTACCTTTTTTAATGTCTTTGTGGCAGGAGAAGGAAGGGAGGGAGTTACAGCTGATGCTCTGTGCTCCACTCGGGAACTGCTGGTATCTAGGATATTCAGCTCTGGAAATAACTCCCTCTGAGTGAGGGTGTGCCTAGGGGCACAGATGTCCCCTTAAAAGTCCCCCAGCAGCAAACGGCAAGGTTACGTTGGAGTCAGTATAGCTGATAGGAAGCAGCTCCCAGCTCTAACTGCACTGCAATCCCCAAATGAGACTATTAGGGTATCCTGAGCCAAATAAACAGGTACAGAAATATAAGACGTGAAAGAATGTTCCTTGTCTTGGAGACTAATGCAGAAGAGCAAGCTTGAAGTGGAAAGTGATCAACAGTATCAAACATTCAAAAAAGAAAAAAAGACAATTCAAGGAGAACAATGATAAGGTAGAGGCGTTGGGCTTTGTGACTTCAGGAGGGCAGTGGGATAGGGTACTGATGGTGGGCGTTTGGGAGGACACCTGATGTGGAGGGAGAGTGACCTCACCATCTGCTGCCCCCCACCACCACCACCAGGAATGTGGCCAGCTGTGTGGCCTGTGTCAACAGAGGCAGAATTGGAGGGCAGATCAGCAGGGTGTGGGTTACCTGTTATATAGTAAAAGAAAAGTGCAGAAGAGTCAAGAGAATACTGCTTGTCTCTGTGTTCTGCTTCCGGGAGCCTGTGGAGGGATGAGTGTTCCTGTCCACTACAGTATTTTATTGGGGGGTTGAAGGGGACGACGAGGGGAATTTTTCTATGTTGTGCGTGCGAGCGTCTACCAGATGATGTTCCAAGTCCTCATAATAATAACCACTGTTTCGGGGACTTACCTACCAAAAAAGACATAACTTTACCACTAAACATGTGACAGTTACATAAAAGAAGCATCGACCAAAAGGCCCCAAATCAAAGCAATCAGGTCCTAGATTAGAATAGCATAAATTGGTCATTTTCTGCCATTTACAGCTGTCTCTAACCCCAGTCTTGGCTTTACACTTTCCGAGGGGGATTGCCTTCCTGCTCCCAGCTCACACGCAGCCCAGGGTGGCCCTGCCCCAGACAGGGACCCCCATGTCAATTTCTAAGCTCTAACAAGGAGGCTGCCTTTCCCCTGCTGAGCCCCAGACCCTGCTTCTGTTCCCTCTTTGGCGAGGAGAGTGAACTGTTGTTTAATCTCCTCACCAAGGTTGACACAGAAGTAAATACATATTGTGAAGGGTCATTTTCCAGCTGCAGAACTGAATCAAGTTTCAGGAAAAAAGGAAAAACTTGTGGCTTGTTTCTTCTCCGTGCTTTTGAAGTCAGAGGCGACGGAGAGGTGGATGAGGCTAGAGAGGAAGGCTGAGAGGGGCCCGTGGTGCAGAGACTCTACCTTAGAGATGAACAGTCTCCTGAGGGCCACCTGAGAAGGTGTGGGGAGCCAGGCAGAGATGCTGTGGGGAAGTCGGGACCTATGGAAGGTGCTGAGACTGACTGAATAGGCCAAGTGGTGCCTGGTACACCCACTGCAGGACACCAAGACTAAGAGTAAGGAGCAGTAACAGGAACTAGGGACAGCTGGACAACAGGAGATCAGGCCTCTGTTCTCCTCCCAGAGTGCTTTGCCCCACTGTCTCTGAAGAGCAAAGCTTTGCACGGTGCAGCCTGGGATTCATGTTACAGGCCCTGGCGGCCTCAGGTCTAATCTTCCCCTTGTCCTGAACCTCATCCGGGAACTCCCAACCGAAGTGTCCACTGCTGGGCGTGCTTCGAGGTGCAGGGCCATGCCTTCTAAAGGAACAGGTAAACCCATGCACTCTGGTCTTTATTCTGTTTCTTCTTTCTGGCCACAGGAATCTCCTACCAGCGACTGGTGAGGGCTGAGCAGGGCCTGCCCATTAGGAGTCACCGCAGCTCCACTGTGTGAGTGCTCTTGGAGAGGGAGAAACAGGGTGGGGGATGGGACCCCCCCCATCCCCACTGTTTCATCATTCCTACACCACCCCACCCCCATGCATCCGGAATTCCTTTTATCACTGCACCCCCTCCCACCCCAGCCACCAACAAATAGGCTTCAACGGAATCCTCCTGGAATTACTGGTCATGTTTTGTGCACAGGTTCCTTATTCTGGGCTGAGGGTCTTTCATCAGATTCCTAAACAAGTCTGAGACTTAAAAATCAAACAAACAAACAAACAAAAACGGTTAAGAACCATCTGCATTGATTGTGCCAGGTGCTGGTCACACATTATCTCACTTTACCCCACTTTTCGGATGAGGAAACTGGAGGTCAGAGAGACCAAGTAACTTTCCCAAGGTCACACAGCTAGTAAGTATCTGAACCAGGATTTGAACCTCAGTCTTACTCAAAAGCCTTTCCACAGTGTCTTTCTGACATGCTCTTTCCACAGTGTCTTTCTGACTGTTAACTAAAACAGCACTTTCCAAACTTTTGTGACCGGAGTCTACAATAACAAATTCATTTTATGTGACAGCCTGGTGTGCATGTGCATACGCGCACACGCACACACACACACTCACACACACACACTCACTCACACCTGAAACAAGTTTCAGGAAATGAAACTTACCCTTACCCCATAGGATGGGCTCTGTTCCATTCTATTCCATTTCATTTAAAAGGCAGTTCTGGTTGTGATTTGCCTACCCACTCATGGGTCCAGCCTGCACTTTGACAGGCACGAGAGAAGCCTCCATTCTGAAGACCCTCGGCAGGTCTCCAAGCATGTGAATGCTGTCTCACCTAGACATTTGGAAGCCAGAGACCCCTGCCTCCATCAGCTCAGAAATTATAGTCACGCTCCAGAGGCTCACAGAATATTGACACCACTAAGGAACATTTGTTGAGTCCCTCCTAGGTAAAAACAAACAAAAACACGCCAGTGGTTGGTTTTGAGAGAGACAGAGGGCATAAAAATGTTTAGTAAATGTTAGTTTACTAAGTAAATAAGACACCTCCCTGGGGCTGAAACAGGCAGATGGTGAATAATTACCCACACCTTTCTGGCATTTACTGAGATCTGGGCACCACCCTAAACATGGCTACATCATCCAATCATCGCTACATCATCCAATTAACCCCATGAAAAAAGTATTTTTTAGTTTAGAGAGCTGAGGTGCAGAGAGGTTAGTAGAAAGACCTTAGTGCTGAGAGATGGTCGCACTTTCGTCATCTGTAAGTTGGGAACAATGGTAAGTTCTTCAGCAGAGAAAGCCTGCAGGTGGCTAGGGCACGGCGTGGCTGGTCTGGTTCTGCACACAGTGGGGTTCAGCGCATGTCGGTGGACGAATGATCAAGCGCTCAGTGAAGGAGAAGGCTCAGTTAGAGGCTGCTTTTGTGGGCCTGCCCCCTTTCTCTTATGAATGGAGAAATCAAAACTAGTTTCTCCCCAAATGATGGGGATTCTGACGGAGCCTGGTCTGGTCCCTGTGTCCTGAGCCCAGGGGCCCAGCTCTGGGACAGATCTCCGCAGAGACTGGAGGGAACGCCATCTGCCTGGTGCTTCTTTGCACTGGGTTTAAACAGCACAGATTTGTGAGAGAGCAAGAGTGCGTGTAAGCAGTTCAGACAAAAGCATTTACCGGTATGGTACCGTGATGGTTCAAATACATTTTGAGAAAATGCAGCGACAAGGGTTGGTGTGGGCGAAGTGAGAACAGTCTTGTGTTGTTTGCTGTTAAGGGAGTGATTGACACCTTCGGGGTTCTCGATTCTCTTAACATTTGGGTATGTTTGAGATTTTCATAAGGAACAAATTTCAACACATGCACCAAGGGAGCCCAGGGTGCAGTGGGAGGAGAGGCGGAGTTGGCTGGGCACACAGTCCCTCCCCATCCCTATGCTAGCCTGTGATGGCTTTGGCAAGTTAGAAAAGGTGTCCCCTGAGAGTGGAGGATTCAGTTGCAGCCCTGACTTGGCTCCCCTTCCTCCTGGCAGGTGCCACCCCACACCACAACCCTTGGCTTGAGGAGCAGGGCACAGGCGGAGATTTTAGGCCACAGTGTATGAGGGCTTGTGTCTGCCCTGCTGCCCCCTCCCCAAAATGATCCCATGGCTTCAAGTCACCTCACCTATAATACAATCCTCTTTTGAGTAATCTTGCATCCATGCAGATGTCCTGTAGGAAAAAAATATTTCTATGTAAAAATTAAGGTAAAATTTATTTTTGAAAACTAGGTTTAATTTTTTAAAGGCCTTTGAAAACACCATGTAAAAAATACTCCAAAGTAGACCATAAACTTTCCTCTTGGAACTGGGTCCCTTGAGCCCCCACCCTCTCGGCTGACCCTAGGCCCTGCTTGCGCCGTGAGGAGGCCTGGGCCTCAGTGGAGCCCAGTGCCAGTGTGAGGTGTGTGGCTGTGCCACCAGGGCCCACAGCCACTCCTCTGTGCCCCCAGCACCGTCCTCCTGCTGAACCCAGTGGAGGTGCAGGCCGAATTCCTCGCCGTGGCCAACAAGCTGAGTGCGCCCGAGCACTCCCCACACAGCACCTATGTCACCCTGCTCCTGCACGCCTTCCAAGCCACCTTTGGGACCCACCTTGACCTCCCAGGTCTGCATTGTAGGCTGCAGGTATGTGTCTGGGGCCCTGGGGCTTAGCACCGCCCCTGCCAGCAGAGTCCCCTCTCTGCTCCATCTCGGTGCTGCAGTCTCCAGGCTACACTGGCCTCCCTCACCCCACGTGACATGGTGGGGCAGTGGCTGCAGAGCTGGCCTTGTCAAGAGGGTTTCTGTTGAGCTGGGTCCTGACCAGGACAGGTGGCTCCCTGAGCAGTGGGGCTGGGTACAGAGCCTTAGAGGAACAAGGTTTAGATTGAAGCTGGAGACCTGGTCTGATTCTAGCTCTGTGACAGGTCATTTGGGAGCCCCTTCCCCTCTCTGAGCTGCAATGGTGAGCTCTGAAGTCCCTCCCAACTCTGCAGTGCTCTGTCTCTGGGCCTTCCTCTCATGCCTGTTTCCTGAGAATAGGGGGTTGGGGGAGGCTGGCTCCCTGGCCAGCTGTGAGTAAAGGTGGGTGATGAGGCTGGGGAGAGGACTGGTCACTGCTGCCCTCAGTAAGACCTGGGAGATGGAGAAGTTGGGCCGCCAGGCCGTGGTACAGGAGCAAGCCTGTCTCCTCCTGGGATTTCAGTCCAAGTCCCTGGCAGAGCTCGAGGACATCTTCACGGAGACTGCAGAGGCACAGGAGCTGGCATCTGGCATTGGGGATGCAGCCGAGGCCCGGCAGTGGCTCAGGACCAAGCTGCAGGCGGTGGGAGAGAAAGCCGGCTTCACTGGTGTCTTAGGTGAGGCTCTTGGGAGAGTGGGGCCCACTTTCCCCATCGCCTGCCCTGGCTCTCGGGGTGAGCAGTCCAGCTTGGCCTGCTAGTTCTGTTCCACAGTCATTCAGGGAGCCACATTTCTCAACGTCTTGTTCCACCATCCCTTGGGGCATTGTTACTGTACGCAGGGGCAGGGTTGGGCTGCCATCATGTGGTGACTTGTGGGAAGGAGAAAAGTGCTGATCGAGGGCAAGGGCTGCCTTTTTACACTGAAGATAATGCAGAAGTTGCACACATCATGTCTGCACATCTCCCCTTGGCCCGCTTTAGTTACATGGCCACACCTTGCCCCAAGCAACCTGGGAAACTTCCTCTCCACAACTCTGTCACCGTACAAGAGAGACACAATATTCCTCACAACACCCGGTGACGTGGTGCCATTGTTTTCCTGTTTGGACTCTGTAAAATGAGGCTCAGAGGTGATGACTTGACCACGTTTGCACAGCTTATGAAACGGCATGGTGTGCACACGGTGCCCTTGAAAGAAAGCCTCCTGGCTGCAAGCCAGGCACCCCAGCTTCCAGCTCAGCCTTGGCTCACCCTGCTGCATAGCCTGTGTCGGTCCTCTGCCAACTCTAAGATGAGGGGACTGGGCTGGCCAATCTCAAGGCCCCTTCCCAGGCCTCACCCCGTGCCTGCCCTGTTCTTACAGACACTGCAACGCCCGGCAAGCTCCACACTATCCGCATCCCTGTCGCCAGATGCTACACCTACAACTGGAACCAGGACAGCTTTGGTAAGCAGCCGGCTGGGGCCCTTGTGCTGCCCACCCCCCAAACTCTCTTCCTGGTCCCGGTCTGTGCAGTGGCCTCCCACACTCCACCAGCCTTCCCACCTGAGCAGGCATTCAGCAGAGTAGCCAGGGCTTTGAGTCCTAGGCTGGCCTTGACCCTCCTTCCACCCTCTCCAAGCCCATTCTGTCTGAGCCTGTCCCCCCTCCTAAGGGTGAGCAAGAGGAGTCAGGGATCCAGACACCCATATGGTGCTTCCCCTTGCTTCACTGCAGACATCCTGGAGGAAATCCTGCTCAAGGAACAGGAGCTGCTCCAGCCAGGGATCCTGGGGGACGATGAGGAAGAGGAGGAGGAGGAGGAAGACTTGGAAACAGACGGGCATTGTGCCAAGAGGGACTCACTGCTCTCCACTAGCTCAGAGGCTTCCCATGACTCCGCCCTGTCCCTTGCCTCATCCCAGGCCTCCGGGGCCACCCTCTCCCGCCAGTTGCTGACCTCTTTTGTCTCGGGCCTCTCGGATGGCATGGACAGTGGCTACGTGGAGGACAGCGAGGAAAGCTCCTCTGAGTGGCCCAAGAGGCCTCAAGCTGGATCTCCCCAACGCCGGGGCTACCGCAGGCCCGGGCAAAAATTTAACAGGATCTATAAACTCTTCAAGAGTACTAGCCAGTTGATGCTGCGGAGGGACTCGGACACGGCCCTGCCCCTGCGGCGGGCTGGGAGCCTCTGCAGCCCCCTGGACAGCCAGGCAGAGCCCCCTTCCCGGGCCCAGCGCTCCCTCTCTCTGCCCCAGCCCAAGCTCAACGCCCAGCTGGCCAGCTGGCTCCTGGCCCCAGCCTCACGCCACCAGCGCCGCCGCCCCTTCCTGAGTGGGGACGAGGAACCCAAGGCTTCTACACTACGCGTTGTGGTCTTCGGCTCTGATCGGATTTCGGGGAAGGTGGCTCGGGCGTACAGTAACCTGCGGTAAGAGCTGGAATTGGGGGCGTCACTCTGCCCTGGGGAGCAGGCTGGTGGTGTTGGAGGAATCTGGGGTTTGGGGCTTAGGTCCGAGAAGGACCAAGGAGCTTCCTTCTCACCATCTTCTTCTTGCCAGGCGGCTGGAGAACAATCGCCCGCTCCTCACACGGTTCTTCAAGCTTCAGTTCTTCTATGTGCCTATGAAGCGAAGCCAGGGGACCAGCTCCAGTGCCTGTCCAGCCCCTCCGAGCCAGACACCCCCAGTCCCCACAGACTCCCCGAGGCACCCCAGCCCTGCAGTATGTCCCCAGCCTTGGACCAAATGGGGTGGGAAAGTAGAGCAGACATGAGGATGTTTCAGTTCCCTGAAGGGGGCTGGTTGGAAGTCACCAAAAAACCATCACCTGTGCTCACAGGGCACCTCCTCCGGCCTGGCCTTCCCTCCCAGGGGTGGTCTCTGCCTTGCACTTGGGTGTGGCATTTTGCTATATGACACAGACTGAAAGTGGTCAGATTTGCCCAAGGGCAAGAAGAAACTCAGATTGGGGCTGCAGGTGCCACTCAGGGCCCTGGAGCTCTGACAGGCCCCCGTGTAGCTGGGAATAACTCCCGCCCCTTGTCCCAGGAGCTAGGCACAGCCCCATGGGAGGAGAGCACCAATGACATCTCCCACTACCTCGGCATGCTCGACCCCTGGTATGAGCGCAACGTGCTGGGCCTCATGCACCTGCCCCCTGAAGTCCTGTGCCAGGTAAGTGGCCCCTGGGGTCAGGGGAGAGGGCCCACTGGCTGCAGTCACTCAGCCTTGCTTAGAAGGCCCTGGTTTGGGGAGATCCAGCTTGAGGCCTCCATGGAGGACCAAGGCTCACTTGGAAATGAGCAGGGAGGGTAGGTGAGAGGCAGGACAGATCCTGAACCCAGGTCATGGGTGGGGGGGTCAGGGGTTGGGTCACTATGGTGACAGTGAGAGTCCTCAGAAAGATCCAGGGGACCATCCTCAGTTCTCAACTTTGTCCAGCTCAGCCAGGGGCCTTCCTGGAGGCCCATGTGCCAGGTGAGGGGGGGTATCGAGGCCAGGCTGTGGGTCCTCCCCTGACCGTTCTCTTTCCTGCTTCCATCTCACCATGCCCCTCCCTGGCTGTCTGCCTCTGTACCTTCTGTGTGGGTGTGTTCCTCTCTCTTCCTTTCGTATTCCTTTTGTTTTTCTCTCTCTCTCAACCTGTCCCTCTGGCTCGGGCTCCCTCCACCCCACAGCAGTCCCTGAGGACTGACTCCCGACCCCTGGAGGGCTCCCCCACCCAGCTGCCCATCCTGGCCGACATGCTGCTCTATTACTGCCGCTTCGCTGCACGGCCGGTACTGCTGCAGGTCTATCAGACAGAGGTAAGGCCTGCCCTGCCACTCCACGCTGCCTCTTCCCCCACACTCACTGGCAGACCTCCCTCAGCATTGCCAGGTCCCAGCCTGTGCCCTGCTGGGCCTGTAAGGCCGGCCCCTACCCCACAGCAGCCCCCAGCCCTGTGCTAGAGCAGCCTGGTGGGCCCCTGCAGGAAGTCCACACTGATGCCCTTGTCCTGCCCTCTCCAGCTGACCTTCATCACCGGAGAGAAGACAACAGAGATCTTCATCCATTCACTGGAACTGGGTCACTCTGCTGCAACACGTGCCATCAAGGCTTCAGGTGTGTGCTGCCTGAGTCCCTGTGGAGACAAATGGCGAGGGTGGGGAGGTGGGGCCAGAGAGAGGCAGGGCCTTGGGAAAATGGGATGCTGAAGGGGAGGGATAACCAGCCGGCAAGGCCAGGGGTGGGGGTAGGGTAGGTGGGGTGCCAGGGTCTGTGAGAGGCACTGAGAGACAGTGAAGGGTATGTCTCTGTGTGGCACAGGTCCTGGCAGCAAGAGGCTGGGCATCGATGGGGACCGGGAGGCCGTCCCTCTAACACTACAGATTATTTACAGCAAGGTAAGATCAACACTGGGGCCCATGCCCTTCTGGGATCTGTTCCTGATCCTCCCTCACCCAAAGCCAGACTCTTAGGTTCTTGGGCCCCAGTTGTTAAGCTGAAAGGCTGCAGAAGGCTCCCCAGGTTCCCCTGGACCCTGGGAGAAGGAGGGAGGAGGAGGGAGTGGACATCTTTTTCCCCCTCCACCTGCAATGCCTTCCCGCCCTTGTGTTCTCCCCCCACCTGAAAGTGCTGAGCAGCTTCTGTGAAGTGTCAGGGCCTGGCTACAGGGCTGGTGCTGAGAGTGGGGCAAGGGGGGCTTCCAGAGGCAGAGTGAGGGAGCGGCCGGGACCTGTTGGCTGGTGTGCTTGGCTGGGTACATGGAAGGTGGGATTGGTGTGAAAAGGGAGTGAGGATATTTGTGAGGTAGGGGTTCAAAGGGGCGCCCATAAGCACACCAGGAGGCATGAGTCTCTGAGCATGTCACACCCTGGGGTACAGGCCACAGGAGGCTCAACCTCACCAATGGGAGCCTTCTTGCCTTCTTTTCTCTTCCTTCAACCATTCAAAAGATACTCACTTAGCACCTGCTCCTGCCAGGCTCTGTGCTGGGCAAGGGGAAATGCAGTAAGCAGGGAGGATTAGGCCCTCCCTTTCGCTTTTTTAGAGGAGGGAAACAGATAAGAAACAAGGAAACAAGGAAATGGCCAAGACAATGTCAAAGAGTGGTGAGTGATGACAGGGCAATAAAAGGCTGATGGGATAGTGATGATGGGGCTACTCCACGTGGTGGCCATGGCAGTGGGCAGGGGGGACTGACCCTGAGAGCTATGTGCCAAGTGTTTGTTAAACATCTACTATGTCCCAGACATTGTTCTAGGCACAGGCATGTTCTCAAGAGTGAACAAAGTGCTTACAGCCTAGAGGGGATGATAGGCATTGGTTAGATGAACCTACAGATGTATAATTACTGTGAAAGACAGATGAAGAGAGGTACACGGTACTGTGAGAACGTCTAAGGGAATTATTCAACCCAGTCAGAAAAGCTAGACAAGGCTTCCTAGAGAAGGGATATTGAGTCAATCAATATTGGAAAGAAAACCAGGATTTAATTAACTAAGCTAAGAAGAGAAGGATGTGTACTTCAGGCAGAAGGGCAGCATGTGCAAAGGCCCTGAGGTCAAAGTGAACATGAACTTCAGAGGGCACTGAAGGAAGGCCGGAGGGGCTGGAGTGGAGAGTGAGTGGGAACGTGACAATGAGGTGAGGCTAAAGAGATAGGTGGGGCCAGGATACTAAGGGCCTTCATTATAATGAAAGGAATTTTGTTCTGTCCTAAGAGCAATGGGTATCCTTTGAAGGTGCTTAAGTTTGGGGTGGGGCTGGGAATGTGTGTGACATGATCAGATTTGAGGGTTGGAAGCACCCTCTGGCAGCTCCATGGAGAACAGATCGGCGGGGTCCATAGGGGACGTGGGAAGGCCAATAGGAGGCTCTTGTGGTTTTACAGGAAAGAAATGTGGGTGGCATTAGACTGGTGGTGGTGGTGGAGATGGAAAGAAATGGGAACTATATGTGGATGATGTGAACAGCGGGGCTTAGGGATGCATTGGAAAAAGAGAGGCCCAGACGTCCAGATTTCCATCTTCTGCGACGAATAGTACCACTTTTTCAGAAGTAGCCCAGGTCCGGTGGGGGAAGATCATGAGTGTGGGACACGTTGAGTTTGAGGTGCCCTTGAGAAGTAAAGGGAGGAAGTCAGAACAGGCAATTGGATGGATGGGCCTGAACTCAGAGGTGAAACACGAAGATGGGTGTAAAGGTAATCAGGGAAGAAAGGTGCGGGTGAGATTCCCTCAGGGAGGAAGAAGGAATGCAGAGAGCAGAGGACCCAGGAGGAGGTCCTGAGACAGTGATGTGACAGCGGGCAGAGGAGGGTGTTCACGCAGAGCAGAGGACCCAGCCAGAAAAGTGGTGGGGAACCCAGGAATGCACCATCAAGGAAGTCCAGGAGAGGAGAGGGGTGAACAGAATCAAATTCTCCTGTGAGGTCACATAAGCTGACCTTGAGACTGATCAAAGACTGAGGAACGCTCTTGGGTGTGGCCACACGGAGGTCCCTGGTGAAAGAGACATTCACACAAGGATCCAAAGAGGATGTCCTGACCTGGCTCTGCCGGGAGCGCCAGGCCTCTGGGCCCTTGTCTTCTTGCTCTGGGCTCAACAGATCATGAAGACCGCCCCTGAGGTGCTCTCAGCTCAGGCGCCCTGTGACCTGGCCACAAGGCTGACCCATTGCACCAAGCCCGGAACCTGATGCTCCTCTCGGGAGTCACCAAGATGTATACGGGGATCAGGGCTCCTGGGGAAGACGTCAGCAGCCTCGGGTGGAGAGAGAGCTTCCTGGGTGTCCTAAGTGCAGGCAGCTCCCTGCCCCTGGTGATCTGGAGCCTCCTCTTTGAAGGGAAGGCAGCAGGCGCCGGGGCCTCCAGGCTGAGGGTCTGGCTTTGCCACAATTCCAGGGGGCCATCAGTGGACGAAGTCGCTGGAGTAACATGGAGAAGGTCTGCACCTCCGTCAACCTCAACAAAGCCTGCCGGAAGCAGGAGGAGCTAGGTGATTGGGGCAGGCAGGGCGCAGGGGGGGTGGCAGGGAGGGGCTCTGAGCCTGGCCTGAGCCGCCCTTGCCCTTCAGACTCCGGCATGGATGCCCTGACGCTAAACCTGACAGAAGTGGTGAAAAGGCAAAACCCGAAATCCAAGAAGGGTTTTAACCAGGTAAGACTTCCCTCTCCTTGCAGCCACATTCTCAGGAGACTTTCTGGGTGAGTGTGTGTGCCTGTGTGTGCACGTGTGCATGCGTGTGTGTATGAGAGAGGAGGGTGTCCAAGGGCTGTGGGGGAGCATGAGGGTAGAAGGAGAAGCAAGGTGAGGGGTGTGGTTTAGGGGTGTGTGCATGTGTGGGGTGCTGTGGGGTAGTGGGGAGGAAGGGGTACCCTTGTGAGAGGACATGTGTATGTGGAAAGGGTCTGCGCTGAGTCTGAGGCACAGCGGGCTGTGTCAGGGAAGCCCAGGGCTCTCACGGTGAGGGCACTGGGTAGTGCAGTTATTCCTTTGCGGGCCCTTGCTTCTTCCTGGCTCAGGAAAGGGCAGAGGCTGGAGAGGAGCCAGGGCTTGCTGGGGTCCTCAGGACGTCACCCCTGAGTTGTCCATTAGCCTTCGAGTGCTGTCAGCCAAACTCCCACCCCGACCCTGCGGACCTGGTTGGGCAATTCCAGGGGAAGGAACTGCTGAGGGCTGGGAGCTCTGTGGCCAGGGGTCTAGAGGCTGACCCAGGCCTTCCTTCCAGATTAGCACGTCGCAGATCAAAGTGGACAAGGTGCAAATTATCGGCTCCAACAGCTGCCCCTTTGCCGTGTGTCTGGACCAGGACGAGAGGAAGATCCTGCAGAGTGTGGTCAGGTAGAAAAGGGGGTCTCCTCGGGGGCTTCAGCAAAGTGGGGTCCCAGAGAAGGGGTCAGTTTCTGCACACACACCCCCAGAGGCCTGGGGGTTGCTGGAGGCCTGCTCTTACGCCTGCCTTGTCCCACAGGTGTGAGGTCTCACCTTGCTACAAGTCAGAGAAGAGCAACCTCTGCCCTCAGTCCCAGAGGCACCCCCACCCACTGGCCCAGGCTGCGCCCAACCTCTGCTCCCTCCTCTGCCTGCCCATCATGACTTTCAGTGGAGCTCTGCCCTAGCGAGGCCCTGCATCAGCTTGGACAGAAAACCTGGAAGCAGCTTCTTCTGAGCCGCTTCCCAGACAGTCGGCTGTGAGGGCCTCACTCCTTGTGGAGAAACAAATGGCCCTATGCTGGGTCAGGGTCCTGCTGTGGGCCCTGTGCTGGGCAGGGGGTAAGGGATTGATGGTTTCTGGGGCCTCGGGGCTCTGTTTGGGGCAAAAACAGGCTTTAGGGAGAGAGGCGCCTGGACACACAGCCCCTCAGGTTCCTCAAGGTAGAAAGGAGAACTGGCCTCCAATGGCCATGGCCACCAGCCTGGTCTAGGATCCTTTCTAACAAAGATCTGAGGCTGTGGTGCTCTGCGGTGTGGTGTAGGCCTCTTCTCCCAATCTGTGGCCAGGCCTACCCGTTTTCTTTGTCAAAGACCTGAGGAACTCTTTGTGTCTGGAGTATAGTCTCCTGTACCCTAGAAAGTGGATGAGACTTCTTTCCCAACCTTTAGTACTATCCTCCCAACCCCACCTCCCTGTTCGTCCTCCCCTCTTTCCCTCTCCTCCCTCCCTCCTCCTCCTCCCCCTCCTCCCTCTCCTCCTCCTCTTTTCCCTCCTCTTCCCCCCTCCCCCCTTCACAGACACAAGGACACACACACATGCTTTCTCTCTCTCAGGTTCCCTGCGTCTTCTGAAAAACAGCACTAACACTGTATCAGTCTACTGTCAGGACTTGGTACAGATTCTCTCTGGAGCCCCTTTCTGGATCTGAGGTCCTTGGGAGACAGGTCGGGCTTACATTCAGTTGTGACTAAATGACTAGAAGGAAATTAATTAGCTTCGCAATTCCCTTTCATCAGCACTAAAGTGGGTATGGTTGCGGGGGAATAAAGCCTCCTTAATTGCAGAGTGCCTGGCCTGGTGGCTGGCTCACAGCTGGTGCTCCGTAAAGATCAGCGGCGTTGCTCTCTAAACACTGACCCCCCCCCCGTCCGGTACTGGGGTGCTCTCATGACCTCTGGAAGGCTCTTCATTCACTCCTTTCCAATTCACCAAGACTGAGGGGATAAGGTATGATTAATTTTATCCTCTGGAGGAGTAATTGCCTGTGTCAGGGTGAGAGAAGGGTTGCTCTCTCTCAGGTTGCCCCCCCACCCCCGCCCGCCCATCTCACTCCTTGGGCTTCCCAGAGGAGTAGAGGATGGAGCTTAGAACCTGACTGGGGGGAAATGGGTAATAGAACATGAGGGTAAAAAACTGTAAAACTGCCAGGATGGAGTGGTTTGAGAAGTTTGAAGCAAAGATATGGCTAGGCCAGTAGGGTAGTGGTCAGTGCTTGGGGCCAGGACTTGAACGGGTAGAAGTGGGGAAGAGAGCCATGGAAGCGGACAACTGTATCCCACAAGCCCCTCCTTCCTCTCCTCCTGCTTCATCCTGCTCCAAAGTTTCTGGGCTTAAAGGAGCCCATGAAACCACAGCCCAGAGTGCTCACAACTTGAGAGAAGTGGACAAAACCAGTTCCTACCCAGTATTGCCCTTCCTACTCTGTCCTGGCCAGACTCCAAAGAGTGGTCAGCCATATATACCTTCGACATTTTTTGTCATATAAGCCGGTTGTCCTACTACGTGCCCAAAAGGTGTCAAGGAATAAATGACTAGAATAATAATATTATTGTCAAATAAAACTTATTAGTCTTATATTTAATGATCTAGAGTTATTTTTCTGCATGACAATTAACTGCCTGTTGGACAGTTCACATAAATCATTGCACATATAGCAGGAATCAGATTGTTAGGTGATTGGTTTATTTATCTTTTTGTAATTTTCTCTCTGTAGAAAATACATTTATGCTGAAATTTCCCCTGACACTGTTTCATTTAAGCCTCATTATGCTGCTGAGGGGAAGGGAAGTGAGATCAATGCTGGCCCTCTGGATCTGGAGCAGTTTTTATACTTGGATCACAGGGAGGGAGAGAAGAGGAAGTGAAGGGATGGTGGAGGACACCTGTGACCTGGGAGAAGTAGGCTCCAACACAACTGCTTGGGATGGAGGAAGAAGGAACCATGAGATGCTCTAGCTCTACACCAGCTAGCTAATGCAAACAATAAAGCACACCTAACACTCAGTGGACTAAAACTATGATTATGTATTTATTCTTGCTCATGCATCTATAGGACATCTAGGGATCCCTTGATCTATGTTGGGCTTAGAGTGGCATGGTTGCAAGCTGCAGGTTGGGTTCAGGGCTGCTTGGTGGGTCTCTCAGGCACCTTGGGCCAGCATGTTAGCACGAGACAGGTAAGTAGAGACATATAATGCCTCCTGGGGCCTGGGCCTGGAACTGGTACAGTATCTCCTCTCCCATTCAATTGTCTAAAATTGATGGAAGTACATCAAACCCATAGATACAGTAAACTCAGCAAATATCACACAGGATAAAAACAAAATTACATGAGAAGAGCACTTCACTTCTGATGTTCTTTTCAAAGTCCCATAACTCCCTTCTAATCATGAGGAATATATCAGATGAACTCAGAGTGTGGGACATTTTACAGGATAACCTGACTAGTACTCTAGACAGTCAGTGTCATGACAAGCAGGGAAGGACTGAGAAACTCAGACCAAAGGACACTGAGGAAACCTGAAAACTGAATGCACTTTTGTAGCTTGGATTTGTTCCTGAAACAGAGAATATTAAAGGAAAAAACTGGTGAAATCCCAGTAAAGTTTGGAGTTTAGTTTTAAAACACATACACACCCCTCATTGTCAAACTTCTGATTGTGGGGGGGTGGGGGTGGTAGTGAAAAAATTTTAAAGACAGACTGAGAGGAAAAAAATACACTTTATCTTCAAAGCCTCAACAAACAGACCTTTCTTTTCAACAGAAGCAATGGAAGCAAGAAGACAGCAAAATGACACCTTCAAAGTGATGGGGGGAAAAAACCTCCATCAACTTAGAATTCTATACCTAGAATTCTCCAATAGGTTTTTAAAAAATTATACACTGCTCATAAGAGACATTTTAAATCTAAGAACACAGAAAAGCTAAAAGCAAATGGATGACACCATGCAAACCTGACCCAAAAAGCTGGTGGTATTACACTAAAATCAGACAAAGATTTTAAGGGAATATTCCAAAAGATAAAGAGGGACATTTTCTAAAGATCAAAGAGTGAAACCAACAAAAAGAAATAATTAGAAATCTGTGTGAACCCAATGGCGTATATTTAAATTTAAACTACAAAGCAAAAAGTAACAGAATTAATGTCTCCACAGCTACAGTGAAAGATTTTAATGCACCTCTCTCAATAGCTGATGGAACAAATAGACAAAAAATCATTAGTGATATAGAGGAGCTGGACAAAACAATTAATAAATGTGATCTCATTGAAATAGAACACTGTGCCCTACAACAATGGACATTATTTTTAAGTACAAGGTTAGAATATCAAATTTCAAATAATAGAAATTAAACAAAATGTGTTCTCTGACTACAATGAAATTATCAATAACAAAAAGATTACTAGAAAATCTCAGCTGCTTGGGAGTTAAACACTACATCTCTGAATAATTCACAGGTCAAAAGTAAAATAAAAAATAGAAGCTAGAAAATATATTGAAGTGGTTAATAATGAATATATGATACTGAAACTCGTGGGATGCTAAAGCAATGCTTAGGAGGAAATTTATTGCCATGAAAAACCATATCTTAGAATGGAGCAAAAGCTAAAAATCAATTATTTACATTTATGTCTCAAAAAGCTGGAGAAAGAAGAGTAGATTAATCCTAATGAAAGTAGAAGGAAGGAAATAATGTGTAAGAACAGAAAACAATGAATATAAAAACCAACATACTAATTGATAAGCCCCTAGAAAGACTGATGAGAGAGAACAAATTATCAATATCATGAATGAAAAAGAAGACATCTCTACAGATCCTACACACACTAAACAGATAATAAAAGGTTATTATATATTCAACAATAAATTTGGCAATTTGGATAAAATGGAGTAATTTGTCAAAAATACAATTTGTCAATTTGACAGAAGAAATGGATATTGACAGGAGAAATGGATATCCTGAGTAGGCTAATATATATTAAAGAAATTAAAACCATTATTTTCTTAGTTAGACTGGCAACAAATCATCTTTTTACTGTCTCTATAGTTTCACATTTCCCAGATTTTGATATAGTTGGAATCATACAGTCTGTAGCCTTTTCGGATTGACTCCTTTCACTTAGCAATATGCATTTCGGGTTCCTCCCGAAATGGTTTTCATGATTTCATAGCTCATTTGTTTTTATTGCTGAATAATAGTCCGTTGTATTGAAGTACCCCAGTTTGTTTACTCATTCACCTACTGAAGGACATCTTGGTTGATGCCAATTTTTGGCAATTATGAATAAAGTTGCTATAAATATTCATGTGCTGATTTTTATGTGGACACGTTTCCAATTCATTTGGATAAATACCAAAAAGTACAATTCCTTAATCGTATGGTGTAATTATGTTTAGTTTTCTGTTTTGTTTTGTTTTTAATGCTAAACTGCCTTCTTTTTGCATTCTCACCAAATGGATGAGCGTTCCTGTGGCTCCACATCCTCATCAGCATTTGGTGTTGTCAGTGTTTGGGTTTTATCCATTCTAATGAGCACGTAGTGAAATCTCATTGTTCTTTTAATTTGCAATTCCCTAATGATTATGATATTGAGCATCTTTTCATGTGTTTATTTTCCATGCATATATCTTCTTTGGTGAGGTGTCTGTTCAAATCTTTTGCCCATTTTTAAATTGCATTGTTTGCTTTCGTATTGTTGAATTTTAAGTATTCTTTGTATATATTTTGGATACCAGTCCTTTATCAGATAAATGTTTTGCAGATAAGTATTTTCTCCCAGTCTGTGGCTTCTCTTTTCATTCTCTGAACAGTGCCTTTTGCAGAGGAGATGGTTTTAATTTTAATGAAGTCCAACTTATCAATTTGTTCTCTTATGGCAGCTCGGAGCTTCCTCTGGGGCCCAGAATATAGTGGTCTATCGCCATCCTCAGACCTGTCACTGAGGTCCCTGACATCCAAGTCATGCCTCCTCCAGAGGAACAGCTCTCCCACAACCCCTGGGGCAAGGAACACCCGCGGTCCCCTCAGTCTGCTCAAAGCTAAGGCATCAGATAGGTTTCCAGGCCCTGCACCTTCACACACACAGGAGGTGGGTGTGGACTCCCCCCTGCTTGGTGCCTCCCCCAGGGCTTCAGACTTCCTGTCCCCTACTGTCACACCCACCACACCCTCCAGGATCAGCATGTAAGCTGTCACCTCCAAAGAGGGCTTTTTGGTTTTCTTGGGGAAGAAGCTGCTCCTTCCTTTCCCAAGTTCCTGAATCCCTCTATTTCCTTACCGAACCCTACCCATAAAATTGGGTTCTCCTGGGAAAAGAGTGCCCCAACCCTTCTGGGGTAAAGGAAGTGTAACAGAATTTCAATCTAAAATGGAACCAGAGGATATGAAATGGAAAATCTCATACATATGATGTCAGGAAAATAAAACTTAAGAACTGAGAGATTGGTTTCCCATAAATGCCTAATTTACAGAAAACTGATAATACTGGAATTTTCTCACATTAACCTTAGGAAGTTTTGCTTATGGTTTCCGGAGGCATGAACGAGAAATGACCCCCTTTGGGTTAATCTCACAAAATAAGCTGAATTGAGCTTTGTTTGTATGTCTGGACTTGCTTTGTCTGCTTGGGGAATTTTTAAGGCTGGTCTCCATTTGTTTTTTATTTTAACAGACTATAACTAAACTCTCCCTTCTTCACATCCCCTACTCATAAATACAGCCTATATCCCAAACCCTCAACGAACTCCCCTGTAGCTTACTACAGTTTGCTTGTCATGAATTGCAATTCCTCTGCTATCACTGACTAAACTCATCTTTTTGACAATTTTGAGCTTTTCTGAGTTTACCTCTTTATTTAGGTCGACAACAGACACGTGGTAGACTGCCCCCCCTATGCCACATTGGTTCTCTCTGTTCCGTTCAGCAGGCACACCTGTGTCACTGCTTGGACCACAGTCCCAATGTCTTAGCCCAGACTGCCGTAACAAAATACCATAGTGGGTGATTTAAACAACAGACCTTTGTTTCTCACAGTTCTGGACTCTGGGATGTCCAAGATCAAGGTGCTGGTAGGTTAGGTATCTGTTGAGAGCTCTCTTCCTTGTTTGCAGACAGCCACCTTCTCACTGTGCCATCACACGGTGGAAGCTCTGGTCTCTCCCTCTTCTTATAAGGACACGAATCCCATCATGGGAGCTCTACCCTCATGATGTCATCTAAATTTAATTACCTCCAGAGGCCCCACCTCCTAATAGCATCACATTGGTGGTTCAACATATGAATGTTGGGAGGACAATGTAAAATACATCTCTACATCATCTCTACATCATCTCTACATCATCTCTACATCATCTCTACATCATCTCTACATCATCTCTACATCATCTCTACATCATCTCTACATCTGTACATCATCTCTACATCATCTATACATCACCTATACATCTGTACATCATCTGAACATCATCTGAACATCATCTGTACATCACCTGTACATCACCTGTACATCATCTGTACATCATCTGTACATCATCTATACATCATCTACACAACATCGATACATCATCTATACATCTATACATCATCTATCCCTCTATCCATCATCTATCCATCTATCCATCATCTATCCATCTATCCATCATCTATCCATCATCTATCCATCTATCCATCATTTATCCATCATCTATCCATCTATCTATCGTCTATCCAACGTCTATCCAACGTCTATCCAACGTCTACCCAACGTCTATCCATCGTCTATCCATCGTCTATACATCTATAAATCATCTATATATCATCTGTACATCATCTGTACATCTGTGCATCTATATATCATCTATACATCTGTGCATCTACACATCATCTATACATCATCTATATATCATCTATACACTATACATCATCTATACATCTATATATCTACACATCATCTATACATCTATACATCATCTATACATCATCTATACATCATCTATGCATCGTCTATACATCATCTATACATCTATACACCTATACACCTATACATCATCTACACATCATCTACACATCGTCTACACGTCGTCTATACACCTATACACCTATACACCTATACATCCATACATCATCTATACATCATCTATACATCATCTATACACCATCTATACGTCAATACATCGTCTATACATCGTCTATACATCGTCTATACATCGTCTATACATCGTCTATACATCTGTAAATCATCTATACATCATCTGTACATCATCTGTACATCATCTATACATCTATACATCATCTATACATCGTCTATACACCCTCTATACACCGTCTATACACCGTCTATCCATCCGTCTATCCATCCGTCTATCGATCGTCTATCCATCGTCTATCCATCGTCTATCCATCGTCTATCCATCGTCTATCCATCGTCTATCCATTGTCTATCCATCGTTTATCCATCGTCTATCCATCGACTATACATCATCTATACATCTATACATCATCTATATATCATCTCAACATCATCTGTACATCTGTGCATCTATACATCATCTGTACATCATCTGTACATCATCTATATATCATCCATACATCATCTATACATCTATACATCATCTATTCATTTACATATCTACATATCATCTATACATCATCTATACATCATCTATACATCATCTATACATCATCTATACATCTATACACTTATACATCTATACATCGTCTACACATCGTCTACACATCGTCTATACACCTATACACCATCTATACACCATCTATACACCATCTATACGTCTATCCATCGTCTATCCATCGTCTATCCATCATCTATATGTCTATACACCGTCTATACACCGTCTATACACCGTCTATACACCGTCTGTTCGTCTATACATCGTCTACACATCGTCTGTACATCGTCTGTACATCATCTATACATCTATACATCTATACATCATGTATACATCATCCATACATCATCCATATGTCTATACATCCATACATCCATATATCTATACATCATCTATACATCTATACATCATCTACACATCATCTATACATCATCTGTACATCATCTGTACATCATCTATACATCTATACATCATCTATACATCGTCTATACACCCTCTATACACGCTCTATACACCATCTATACACCGTCTATACACCGTCTATACACCGTCTATCCATCCGTCTATCCATCCGTCTATCGATCGTCTATCCATCGTCTATCCATCGTCTATCCATCGTCTATCCATCGTTTATCCATCGTCTATCCATCGTCTATACATCATCTATACATCTGTAAATCATCTGTACATCATCTGTACATCATCTATACATCATCTATACATCATCTATGCATCATCTATACATCATCTATACAACTATACATCATCTATACATCTATACATCTATACATTTATACACCTATATGTCATCTATACATCATCTATACATCATCTATACATCATCTGTACATCATCCGTACATCTTCTGTACATCTTCTGTACATCATCTATACATCCATACATCTATACATCCATACATCTATACATCCATACAATTATACATCCATACATCTATACATCATCTATACATTTATACATCATCTATACATCATCTATACATCTGTACATCTATATATTTATACATTTATACATCTATAAATCATCTATACATAATCTATACATCTATACAACATCTACACCTTCTATACACCATCTATACACCATCGATACACCATCGATACACCGTCGATACACCATCAATACACCATCGATACACCATCTATACGTCTACAAATCGTCTAAACATCGTCTATACATCGTCTATACATCGTCTATACATCGTCTATACATCGTCTATACATAATCTATACATCAACTATACATCTGTACATCATCTGTACATCATCTGTACATCATCTATACATCTATACATCATCTATACATCATCCACATATCATCTATACATCATCCATACATCTATACATCCATACATCTATACATCCATACATCTATACATCCATACATCTATACATCATCTATACATCTATACATCACCTATACATCACACATACATCGCCTATACATCACCTATACATCTATACATTTATACATCATCTGTGCATCATCTATACATCATCCATACATCATCTATACATCATCTACACATCATCTATACATCATCTACACATCATCTATACATCATCTATACATCTATACACCATCTATACACCACCTATACACCATCTATAAACCATCTATACACCATCTATACATCTATCCATCGTCTATCCATCGTCTATCCATCGTCTATATGTCTATACACCGTCTATACACCGTCTATACACCGTCTATACACTGTCTATTCGTCTATACATCGTCTGTACATCGTCTGTACTTCGTCTGTACATCGTCTGTACATCATCTGCACATCGTCTGTACATCTATACATCTATACATCATCCATACATCATCCATACATCATCTCTACATCATCTGTACATCTGTACATCTATACATCCATACATCCATACATCTATACACCATCTATACATCTATACATCATCTATACACCATCTATACGTCTATACATCGTCTATACACTGTCTATACATCGTCTATACATCGTCTATACATCTGTACATCATCTATACATCATCTGTACATCATCTGTACATCATCTATAAATCGATACATCATCTATACATCGTCTATACACCCTCTATACACCGTCTATACACCGTCTATACACCATGTATCCATCCGTCTATCCATCCGTCTATCCATCGTCTATCCATCGTCTATACATCGTCTATATATCATCTCTACATCATCTGTACATCTGTGCATCTATACATCATCTGTACATCATCTGTACCTCATCTGTACATCATCTATACATCTATACATCATCTATACATCGTCTATACACCCTCTATACACCGTCTATACACCGTCTATACACGGTCTATCCATCCGTCTATCCATCGAATATCCATCGTCTATGCATCGTCTATCCATCGTCTATCCATCGTCTATACATCTATACATCATCTATATATCATCTCTACATCATCTGTACATCTGTGCATCTATACATCATCTGTACATCATCTGTACATCATCTGTACATCATCTATACATCTATACATCATCTATACATCTATATATCTACATATCATCTATACATCATCTATACATCATCTATACATCATCTATCCATCATCTATACATCATCTATACATCATGTATACACCTATACATCTATACGTCTACATGTATACACATCGTCTACACATCGTCTACACATCGTCTACACATCGTCTACACATCGTCTATACAACTATACACCATCTATACACCATCTATACACCATCTATACATCATCTATACACCATCTATACACCATCTATACACCATTTATACGTCTATCTATCGTCTATCCATCGTCTATCCATCGTCTATCCATCATCTATATGTCTATACACCGTCTATACACCGACTATACACCGTCTATACAGCGTCTATTCATCTATACATCGTCTATACATCGTCTGTACATCGCCTGTACATCATCTATACATCTATACATCTCTACATCTATACATCATCTATACATCATCCATACATCATCCATATGTATATACATCCATATATCCATACATCTATACATCATCTATACATCTATACATCATCTATACATCATCTATACATCATCTATACATCTATACAACATCTATACAACATCTATACAACATCTATACATCTATACATCTATACATCTATGCATCATCTATGCATCATCTATACATCATCTATACATCTATACATCATCTATACATCTATACATCTATACACCTATACATCATCTATACATCATCTATACATCATCCGTACGTCTATACATCATCCATACATCATCCGTACATCCGTACATCATCCGTACATCATCCGTACATCATCCGTACATCATCCGTACATCTTCTATACATCATCTATACATCATCTATACATCATCTATACATCCATACATCTATACATCCATACATCCATACATCCATACATCATCTATACATCTATACATCATCTATACATCATCCATACATGTATACATCCATACATGTATACATCCATACATGTATACATCATCTATACATCTATACATCATCCATACATCTATACATCCATACATCTATACATCCATGCACCTATACATCCATACATCTATAAATCCATACATCTATACATCGTCTATACACCGTCTATACATCGTCTATACATCATCTATACATCTCTACATCGTCTGTACATTGTCTGTACATCATCTGTACATCATCTATACATATATACATCGTCTATACATCGTCTATACACCGTCTATACACCGTCTATACACCGTCTATACACCGTCTATCCATCCGTCTATCCATCCGTCTATCCAGCGTCTACCCATCGTCTACCCATCGTCTACCCATCGTCTACCCATCGTCTACCCATCGTCTATCCATCGTCTATCCATCGTCCATACATCATCTATACATCTATACATCATCTATATATCATCTATACATCATCTGTACATCTGTGCATCTACACATCATCTGTACATCATCTGTACATCATCGGTACATCATCTATACATCATCTATACATCATCTATACATCATTTATACATCCATACATCATCTATACATCTATATATCTACACATCATCTACACATCATCTACACATCATCTACACATCATCTATACATCATCTATACATCGTGTATACATCGTGTATCCATCATGTATACATCTATACACCTATACATCTATACATCTATACGTCCATACATCTTCTACACATCGTCTATGCACCTATACACCTATACATCTATACATCATCTATACATCATCTATAGACCATCTATACGTCTATACATCATCTATACATCGTCTATACATCGTCTATACACCGTCTATTCACCGTCTATACACCGTCTATCCAACCGTCTATCCATCCGTCTATCCATCGTCTATCCATCATCTATCCATCGTCTATCCATCGTCTATCCATCGTCTATCCATTGTCTATCCATCGTCTATACGTCGTCTATACATCATCTATACATCTATACATCATCTATATGTCATCTCTACATCATCTGTACATCTGTGCATCTATACATCATCTGTACATCATCTGTACAACATCTATACATCTATACATCATCTATACATCTATATATCTACACATCATCTACCCATCATCTATACACCATCTATACACCGTCTATACACCGTCTATACACCGTCTATACACCGTCTATACACTGTCTATTCGTATATACATCGTCTGCACATCGTCTGTACATCGTCTGTACATCGTCTTACATCTATACATCTATACATCATCTATACATCACCTATATATCCATACATCTATACAACATCTATACAACATCTATACATCTATACATCATCTATGCATCATCTATGCATCATCTATACATCTATACATCATCTATACATCTATACATATATACATTCATACACTTGTACATAATCTATACATAATCTATACATCATCTATACATTGTCTCTACATCATCCATACATCTATACATCATCTATACATCATCTATACATCATCCATACATCATCCGTACATCATCCGTACATCATCCGTACATCATCCGTACATCTATACATCATCTGTACATCATCCGTATATCATCTGTACATCTATACATCTATACATCATCTATACATCATCCATATATCTATACATCTATACATCATCTATATATCATCTATACGTCATCTATATGTCATCTATACGTCATCTATACGTCATGTATACGTCATCTATACGTCATGTATATGTCATCTATACATCTGTACAGCTATCCATCATCTATCCATCATCTATCCATCATCTATCCATCTATCCATCCATCCATCAATCCATCCATCTATCCATCCATCTATCCATCCATCCATCCATCATCCATCCATCCATCCATCATCCATCCATCATCCATCCATCCATCATCTATATATAATACATCATCTATACATACATCATCTATACATCGTCTGTACATCATCTGTACATCATCTGCACATCATCTGTACATCATCTGTACATCATCTACACAACATTTTTACATCATCTACACATCAATACATCATCTATCCCTCTATCCATCATCTATCCATCATCCATCATCTATCCATCTATCCATCTATCAATCATCTATCCATCTATCAATCATCTATCCATCTATCAATCATCTATCCATCATCTATCCATCTATCCATCATCTATCCATCTATCCATCATCTATCAATCATCTATCCATCTATCAATCATCTATCCATCTATCAAACATCTATCCATCTATCAATCATCTATCCATCTATCAATCATCTATCCATCTATCAATCATCTATCCATCATCTATCTATCTATCCATCATCTATCCATCTATCCATCATCTATCCATCATCTATCGTCTAGCCATCGTCCAGCCATCGTCTAGCCATCATCTATATGTCTATACACCGTCTATACACCGACCATACACCGTCTATACACCGTCTATTCGTCTATACATCGTCTATACATCGTCTGTACACCGTCTGTACATCATCTATACATCTATACACCATCTATACACCATCTATACGCCATCTCTACACCATCTATACACCATCCATACACCATCTATACATCTATCCATCATCTATCCATCGTCTATCCATCGTCTATATGTCTATACATCGTCTATTCATCTGTACATGGTCTGTACATCGTCTGTACATCTATACATCTATACATCATCCATACATCATCATACATCATCCATACATCATCCATACATCTATACATCCATACATTCATACATCTATACATCTATACATCATCTATACATCTATACATCATCTGTGCATCATCTATACATCATCTACACATCATCTATACATCTATACATCATCTGTACATCATCCGTATATCATCTGTATATCACCTCCACATCTATACATCTATACATCATCTATACATCATCCATACATCTATACATCTATACATCATCTATATATCATCCATACGTCATCTATACGTCATCTATACGTCATCTATACGTCATCTATATGTCATCTATACATCTGTACACCTATCCATCATCTATCCATCATCTATCCATCATCTATCAATCTATCCATCTATCCATCTATCCATCTATCCAACTATCCATCTATCCATCTATCCATCCATCCATCCATCATCCATCCATCTATCCATCCATCTATCCATCCATCCATCCATCCAGATATCCATCCATCATCAATCCATCCATCCATCCATCTATCCATCAACCATCCATCCATCCATCATCCATCCATCATCCATCCATCCATCATCTATATATAATACATCATCTATACATACATCATCTATACATACATCATCTGTACATCATCTGTACATCACCTGTACATCACCTGTACATCACCTGTACATCACCTGTACATCACCTGTATATCATCTGTATATCATCTGTACATCATCTATACATCATCTACACAACATCGATACATCATCTATACATCAATACATCATCTATCCCTCTATCCATCATCTATCCATCTATCCATCATCTATCCATCTATCCATCTATCAATCATCTATCCATCTATCAATCATCTATCCATCATCTATCCATCTATCCATCATCTATCCATCTATCCATCATCTATCCATCTATCCATCATCTATCCATCATCCATCGTCTATCCATCGTCTATCCATCGTCTAGCCATCGCCTAGCCATCGTCTAGCCATCGTCTAGCCATCTATACATCTATATATCATCTATATATCATCTGTACATCTGTGCATCTATACATCATCTATACATCATCTATACATCTATACATCTATACATCGTCTACACATCATCTACACATCGTCTATACACCTATACACCTATACACCTATACATCTATACATCATCTATACACCATCTATACACCATCTATACACCATCTATATATACGTCTATACATCGTCTATACATCGTCTATACATCGTCTATACATCGTCTATACATCGTCTATACATCTGTACATCATCTGTACATCATCTGTACATCATCTGTACATCATCTGTACATCATCTGTACATCTATACATCTATACATCTATACATCATCTATACACCGTCTATACACCGTCTATACACCGACTATCCATCCATCTATCTATCCGTCTATCCATCATCTATCCATCGTCTATCCATCGTCTATACATCATCTATACATCTATACATCATCTATATATCATCTCTACATCATCTGTACATCTGTGCATCTGTACATCATCTGTACATCATTTATACATCTATACACCTATACATCTATACATATATACATCGTCTACACATCGTCTACACATCGTCTACACATCGTCTACACATAGTCTACACATCGTCTATACACCTATACATCATCTATACACCATCTATACACCATCTATACACCATCTATACGTCTATCCATCGTCTATCCATCGTCTATCCATCGTCTATCCATCGTCTAGCCATCTAAACATCTATATATCATGTATATATATCATCTGTACATCTGTGCATCTATACATCATCTATACATTATCTATACATCTATACACCTATACACCTATACATCGTCTATACATCGTCTACACATCTACACATCGTCTATACACCTATACACCTATTCATCTATACATCATCTATACATCATCTATACATCGTCTATACATCGTCTATACATCGTCTATACATCGTCTATACATCGTCTATACATCATCTATACATCTGTACATCATCTGTACATCATCTGTGCATCATCTATACATCTATACATCTATACATCGTCTATACACCGTCTATACACCGTCTATACACCGTCTATACACCCGTCTATCCATCGTCTATCCATCGTCTATCCATCGTCTATCCATCGTCTATCCATCGTCTATCCATCGTCTATACATCATCTATACATCTATACATCATCTATATATCATCTCTACATCATCTGTACATCTGTGCATCTGTACATCATCTGTACATCATCTGTACATCATCTGTACATCATCTATACATCATTATACATCTATACATCATCTATACATCTATATATCTACACATCATCTACACATCATCTACACATCATCTACACATCATCTACTCATCATCTACTCATCATCTATACATCATCTATACATCATCTATACATCATCTATACATCGTGTATACATCTATACACCTATACATCTATACATCTATACGTCTATACATCGTCTACACATCATCTACACATCGTCTACACATCGTCTACACATCGTCTACACATCATCTACACATCGTCTATACATCTATACACCATCTATACATCATCTATACATGATCTATACATGATCTATACACCATCTGTACACCATCTGTACACCATCTACACACCATCTATACACCATCTATACATCGTCTATACATCGTCATACACCGCCTATACACGCCCATACATCGCCTATACATCATCTATACACATCTATACATCTATACATCATCTATACATCATCTGTACATCTGTTCATCTACACATCATCTGTACATCATCTGTACATCATCGGTACATCATCTACACATCATCTACTCATCATCTACACATCATCTATACATCATCTATACATCATCTATACATCGTGTATACATCGTGTATCCATCATGTATACATCTATACACCTATACATCTATACATCTATACGTCTATACATCGTCTACACATCATCTACACATCGTCTACACATCGTCTACACATCGTCTATACACCTATACACCTATACATCTATACATCATCTATACATCATCTATACATCATCTATACATCGTCTATACACCGTCTATACACCGTCTATACACCGTCTATACACCTTCTATACACCGTCTATACATCGTCTATACACCGTCTATACACCGTCTATACACCGTCTATACACCGTCTATACACCTTCTATACACCGTCTATACATCCTCTATACATCTGTACATCATCTGTACATCATCTGTACATCATATGTATATCATCTGTACATCATCTGTACATCGTCTATACATCTATACATCGTCTATACATCTATATATCTACACATCATCTACACATCATCTACATCATCTATCATCTATACATCATCTATACATCATCTATACATCATCTATCCATCGTCTATCCATCGTCTATACGTCTATACATCATCTATACATCGTCTATACATCGTCTATACACCGTCTATACACTGTCTATACACCGTCTATACACCTTCTATACACCGTCTATACATCGTCTATACATCTGTACATCATCTGTACATCATCTGTACATCATATGTATATCATCTGTACATCATCTGTACATCGTCTATACATCTATACATCATCTATACATCTATATATCTACACATCATCTACACATCATCTACACATCATCTATACATCGTCTATACACCGTCTATACACCATCTATACACCGTTTATCCATCGTCTATCCATTGTCTATCCATCGTCTATATGTCTATACACCGTCTATACACCGTCTATACACCGTCTATACACCGTCTATACACCATCTATTCGTATATACATCGTCTGTACATCGGCTGTACATTGTCTGTACATCGTCTTACATCTATACATCTATATATCATCTATGCATCATCTATGCATCATCTATGCATCATCTATACATCTATACATATATACATTCATACACCTGTACATAGTCTATACATACTCTATACATCATCTATACATTGTCCATACATTATCCATACATCTATACATCATCTGTACATCATCTATACATCGTCCGTACATCATCCGTACATCATCCGTACATCATCCGTACATCATCCGTACATCATCTATACATCTATACATCATCTGTACATCATCCGTATATCATCTGTATATCATCTGTACATTTATACATCTATACATCATCTATACATCATCCATACATCTATACATCTATACATCATCTATACGTCATCTACACGTCATCTACACGTCATCTATATGTCATCTATACATCTGTACACCTATCCATCTTCTATCCATCATCTATCCATCATCTATCCATCTATCCATCTATCCATCCATCCATCAATACATCCATCTATCCATCCATCCATCCATCATCCATCCATCTATCCATGCATGTATCCATCCATCTATCCATCATCCATCCATCCATCCATCATCCATCCATCATCCATCCATCCATCATCTATGTATAATACATCATCTATACATACATCATCTATACATCATCTGTACATCACCTGTACATCACCTGTACATCACCTGTACATCACCTGTACATCATCTACACAACATTTTTACATCATCTATACATCAATACATCATCTATCCCTCTATCCATCATCTATCCATCTATCCATCATCTATCCATCTATCCATCTATCAATCATCTATCCATCTATCAATCATCTATCCATCTATTAATCATCTATCCATCATCTATCCATCTGTCCATCATCTATCCATCTATCCATCATCTATCCATCATCTATCGTCTATTCATCGTCTATCCATCGTCTATCCATCGTCTAGCCATCGTCTAGCCATCGTCTAGCCATCTATATATCTATATATCATCTATATCTCATCTGTACATCTGTGCATATATACATCATCTATACATCATCTATACATCATCTATACATCATCTATACATCATCTATACATCATATATATATCTATACACCTATACACCTATACATCGTCTACACATCGTCCACACATCGTCTACACATCATTTACACATCGTCTACACATCGTCTATACACCTATACATCATCTATACATCATCTATACATCATCTATACATCATCTATACATCATCTCTACACCATCTCTACACCATCTCTACACCATCTCTACACCATCTCTACACCATCTCTACACCATCTATAGGTCTATACATCGTCTATACACCGTCTATACACCGTCTATAGACCGTCTATACACCGTCTATACACCGTCTATACACCGTCTATACACCGTCTATACACCATCTATACATCATCTATACATCATCTATACATCTGTACATCATCTGTACATCGTCTGTACATCATCTGTACATCATCTGTAAATCATCTATACATCTATACATCGTCTATACACCGTCTATACACCGTCTATACACCGTCTATACACCGTCTATCCATCCGTCTATCCATCCGTCTATCCATTGTCTATCCATCGTCTATCCATCGTCTATCCATCGTCTATCCATCGTCTATCCATCTATACATCATCTATATATCATCTCTACATCATCTGTACATCTGTGCATCTACACATCATCTGTACATCATCTGTACATCATCAATACATCATGTATACATCATCTATACATCATCTATACATCTGTACATCATCTATACATCTATATATCTACACATCATCTGCACATCATCTACACATCATCTGCACATCATCTGCACATCATCTGCACATCATCTACACATCATCTACACATCATCTATACATCATCTATACATCATGTATACATCTATACACCTATACATCTATATGTCTATACGTCTATACATCGCCTACACATCGCCTACACATCGTCTACACATCGTCTATACACCTATACATCTATACATCATCTATACATCATCTATACATCATCTATACATCATCTATACACCATCTATATGTCTATACATCGTCTATACACCGTCTATACACCGTCTATACACCGTCTATACACCGTCTATACACCCTCTATACACCCTCTGTATACCGTCTGTACACCGTCTGTACATCGTCGGTACATCGTCTGTACATCTTCTGTACATCGTCTGTACATCGTCTGTACATCATCTATACATCTATACATCTATACATCTGTACATCATCTACACACCCTCCACACACCATCCATACATCTATACATCCACACATCCATACATCTATACATCATCTATACATCATCTATACATCATCTATACATCATCTATACATCTATACAACATCTATACATCTATACATTTATACATCTATACATCATCTATGCATCATCTATACATCATCTATACATCATCTGTACATCATCTATACATCTATACATCTATACATTTATACACCATCTATACATCATGTATACATCATCCATACATCTATACATCATCTATACTTCATCCGTACGTCATCCGTACGTCATCCGTACGTCATCCGTACGTCATCCGTACGTCATCCGTACATCATCCGTACATCTTCTATACATCATCTATACATCTATACATCATCTATGCATCATCTATGCATCATCTATGCATCATCTATGCATCATCTATGCATCATCTATGCATCATCTATGCATCATCTATGCATCATTTATACATCTGTACACCTATCCATCATCTATCCATCATCTATCCATCATCTACCCATCATCTGTACACCTGTACACCTATACACCTATACACCTATACATCTACACATCATCTACACATCATCTACACATTATCTGCACATCGTCTACACATCTATGCATCTATGCATCATCTATGCATCATCTATATATCTATACATCATCTATACATCTATACATCATCTATACATCTATACATCATCTGTACATCATCTGTACGTCATCTGTACATCATCTGTACATCATCTTTACATCATCTGTAAATCATCTGTACATCTGTACACCTATGCATCATCTATGCATCATCTATGCATCATCTATACATGTGTACATCTATACATCTAGCCATCATCTAGCCATCATCTAGCCATCATCTAGCCATCATCTAGCCATCATCTAGCCATCAACTAGCCATCAACTAGCCATCAACTAGCCATCTATTCTTCTATCCTTCTATCCTATCCATCTATCCATCTATCCATCTATCCATCCATCTTTCCATCCATCCATCATCCATCCATCATCTATACCTACATCCATCATCTATACATACATCAATCATCTATACATACATCAATCATCTATACATACATGAATCATCTACACATCATCTACACATCATCTACACATCATCTACACATCATCTGCACACCATCTGCACACCATCTGCACACCATCTACACGTCTATCCATCGTCTATCCATCGTCTATCCATCGTCTATCCATCGTCTATCCATCGTCTATCCATCGTCTATCCATCGTCTATCCATCGTCTATGCATCGTCTATGCATCGTCTATCCATCGCCTATCCATCGTCTATCCATCGCCTATCCATCATCTATATGTCTATACACCGTCTATACACCGTCTATACACCGTCTATACACCGTCTATACACCGTCTGTACACCGTCTGTACATCGTCTGTACATCTATACATCTATACATCTACACATCATCCATACATCATCCATCCATCATCCATACATCCATACATCCATACATCCATACATCCATACATCTATACATCATCTATACATCTATACACCATCTATGCATCACCTATACATCATCTATACATCTATACATCTATATAACATCTATACAACATCTATACATCTATACATCTATACATCATCTATGCATCATCTACACATCATCTATACATCTATACATCATCTATACATCTATACATCTATACACCTATACATCATCTATTCATCATCTATACATCATCTACACATCATCTATACATCATCTATACATCATCCATACGTCTATACATCATCCATACATCATCCATACATCATCCATACATCATCCGTACATCATCCATACATCATCCATACATCATCCATACATCATACATCATCTGTATATCATCTGTATATCATCTGTACATCTATACATCTGTACATCATCTATACATCATCCATACATATATACATCTATACATCATCTATATGTCATCTATACGTCATCTATACGTCATCTATGCGTCATCTATACGTCATCTATACGTCATGAGTACGTCATCTATACATCTGTACACCTATCCATCATCTATCCATCATCTATCCATCTTCTATCCATCTTCTATCCATCATCCATCCATCTATCCATCCATCCATCATCCATCCATCCATCCATCATCCATCCATCCATCATCTATACATAATACATCATCTATACATACATCATCTATACATCATCTGTACATCACCTGTACATACATGTACATCATCTGTACATCACCTGTACATGTACACATCATCTTTACATCATCTGTACATCATCTGTACATCATCTGTACATCATCTGTACATCACCTGTATATCTTCTGTACATCATTTATACATCATCTACACAACATCGATACATCATCTATACATCATTACATCATCTATCCCTCTATCCATCATCTATCCCTCTATCCATCATCTATCCCTCTATCCATCATTTATCCATCTATCCATCTGTCAATCATCTATCCATCTATCAATCATCTATCCATCTATCAATCATCTATCCATCTATCCATCATCTATCCATCATCTATCCATCTATCCATCATCTATCCATCATCTATCCATCATCTATCCATCATCTATCGTCTAGCCATCGTCTAGCCATCGTCTAGCCATCGTCTAGCCATCGTCTAGCCATCATCTAGCCATCTATACATCTATATATCATCTATATATCATCTGTACATCTGTGGATCTATACATCATCTATACATCATCTATACATCATCTATGCATCATCTATACATCATCTATACATCATCTATACATCATCTATACACCTATACACCTATACATCGTCTACACATCATCTACACATCGTCTACACATCGTCTATACACCTATACACCTATACATCTATACATCATCTATACATCATCTATACATCATCTATACACCATCTATACACCATCTATACACCATCTATACGTCTATACATCGTCTATACATCGTCTATACATCGTCTATACATCGTCTATACATCTGTACATCATCTGTACATCATCTGTACATAATCTATACATCTATACATCTATACACCACCTATTCACCGTCTATACAGCGTCTATGCAGCATCTATACACAGTCTATACTCCCGTCTACCCATCGTCTACCCATCGTCTACCCATCGTCTACCCATCGTCTATCCATCGTCTATCCATCATCTATCCATCTTACATCATCTATATATCATCTCTACATCATCTGTACATCTGTGCATCTGTACATCATCTGTACATCATCTGTACATCATCTGTACATCATCTGTACATCATCTATACATCATGTATACACCTATACATCTATACATCTATACATCTATACATCGTCTACACATCGTCTACACATCGTCTACACATCGTCTATACACCTATACACCATCTATACATCATCTATACATCATCTATACATCATCTATACACCATCTATACACCATCTATACACCATCTATACACCATCTATACACCATCTATACACCATCTATACATCTATCCATCGTCTATCCATCGTCTATCCATCGTCTATCCATCGTCTATATGTCTATACACCGTCTATACACCGTCTATACACCGTCTATACACCATCTATTCGTCTGTACATCGTCTGTACATCGTTTGTACATCGTCTGTACATCGTCTGTACATCGTCTGTACATCATCTATACATCTATACATCCATACATCATCCATACATCATCCATACATCATCCATACATCCATACATCCATACATCTATACACCATCTATACATCTATACATCATCTATACATCTATACATTTATACACCTATACATCATGTATACAGCATCCATACGTCTATACATCATCTGTACATCATCCGTGCATCATCCGTGCATCATCCGTGCATCATCCGTGCATCATCCGTGCATCATCCGTGCATCATCTATACATCTATACATCATCTATACATCTATACATCTATACATTTATACACCTGTACATCATCTATACATCATCTATATATCATCCTTACGTCCATACATCATCCATACATCATCCGTACATCATCCGTACATCATCCGTACATCATCCGTACATCATCCGTACATCATCCGTACATCATCCATACATCATCTATACATCTATACATCATCTGTACATCATCCGTATATCATCTGTATATCATCTGTACATTTATACATTTATACATCATCTATACATCATCCATACATCTATACATCTATACATCATCTATATATCATCTATATATCATCTATACGTCATCTATACGTCATCTATACATCTGTACACCTATCCATCATCTATCCATCATCTATCCATCTATCCATCTATCCATCAATCCATCCATCTATCCATCTATCCATCCATCCATCCATCCATCATCCATCCATCTTTCCATCCATCTATCCATCCATCTATTTATCCAGGTATCCATCCATCATCCATCCATCCATCCATCCATCTATCCATCATCCATCCATCCATCCATCATCCATCCATCATCCATCCATCCATCATCTATATATAATACATCATCTATACATACATCATCTATACATCATTTGTACATCATCCGTACATCATCTGTACATCATCTGTACATCATCTGTACATAACCTGTATATCATCTGTACATCATCTATACATCATCTACACAACATCGATACATCATCTATACATCAATACATCATCTATCCCTCTATCCATCATCTATCCATCTATCCATCATCTATCCATCTATCCATCTATCCATCATCTATCCATCTATCCATCATCTATCCATCATCTATCCATCTATCCATCATCTATCCATCTATCCATCATCTATCCATCTATCCATCATCTATCCATCATCTATCCATCATCTATCATCTATCCATTGTCTATCCATCGTCTAGCCATCGTCTAGCCATCGTCTAGCCATCGTCTAGCCATCGTCTAGTCATCATCTATATGTCTATAAACCGTCTATACACCATCTATACACCGTCTATAGACCGTCTATACACCGTCTATACACCGTCTATACACCATCTATACACCGTCTATACACCGTCTATACACCGTCTATACACCGTCTATTCGTCTATACATCGTCTGTACATCGCCTGTACATTGTCTGTACATCGTCTGTACATCGTCTGTACATCATCTATACATCTATACATCTATACATCATCTATACATCATCCATACATCTATACATCCATACATCCATACATCCATACATCATCTATACGTCCATACATCATCTATACATCATCTATACATCATCCATACCCCATCCATACCCCATCCATACCTCATCCATACATCATCCATACATCATCCATACATCATCCATACATCATCCATACATCATCCATACATCTATACATCCATACATCCATACATCTATACATCATCTATACATCTATACATCTATACACCTATACATCATCTATTCATCATCTATTCATCATCTATACATCATCTATACATCATCTATACATCATCTATACATCATCCATACGTCCATACATCATCCATACATCATCCATACATCATCCATACATCATCCATACATCATCCATACATCATCCATACATCATCCATACATCTATACATCATCTTTACATCATCTGTATGTCATCTATATATCATCTGTACATCTATACATCTATACATCATCTATACATCATCCATACATCTATACATCTATACATCATCTATATATCATGTATACGTCATCTATACGTCATCTATACGTCATCTATGCGTCGTCTATGCGTCATCTATACGTCATCTATACATCTGTACACATATCCATCATCTATCCATCATCTATCCATCATCTATCCATCATCTATCCATCATCTATCCATCATCTATCCATCATCTATCCATCATCTGTACACCTGTACACCTATACACCTATACATCTACACATCATCCACACATCATCCACACATCATCTACACATCATCTACACTTTATCTACACATTATCTACATATCATCTACACATCGTCTACACATCTATGCATCTATGCATCATCTATGCATCTGTACATCATCTATACATCTATACATCATCTGTACATCATCTATACATCTGTACACCTATGCATCATCTATGCATCATCTATGCATCATCTATACATGTGTACACCTATACATCTAGCCATCATCTAGCCATCATCTAGCCATCATCTAGCCATCATCTAGCCATCATCTAGCCATCATCTAGCCATCATCTAGCCATCTAGCCATCTATCCTTCTATCCCTCTATCCTTCTATCCTTCTATCCATATATCCATCTATCCATCTATCCATCCATCCATCATCCATCCTTCATCTATACATACATCAATCATCTATACATACATCAATTATCTATACATCGTCTATACATCATCTATACATCATCTATACATCATCTATACATCATCTATACATCATCTATACATAATCTATACATCTATACACCTATACATCGTCTACACATCGTCTACACATCGTCTATACACCTATACACCTATAAATCACCTATACATCATCTATACATCATCTATACACCATCTATACACCATCTATACACCATCTATACACCATCTATACGTCTATACATCGTCTATACATTGTCTATACAGCGTCTATACATCTGTACATCATCTGTACATCATCTGTACATCATCTGTACATCATCTGTACATCATCTGTACATCTATACATCATCTATACACTGTCTATCCATCCGTCTGTCTATCCGTCTATCCATCCGTCTATCCATCCGTCTATCCATCTGTCTACCCATCGTCTATCCATCGTCTATCCATCGTCTATACATCGTCTATACATCATCTATACATCTATACATCATCAATATATCATCTCTACATCATCTGTACATCTGTGCATCTATACATCATCTGTACATCATCTGTACATAATCTATACATCATCTATACACCATCTATACACCATCTATACACCATCTATGCACCATCTATGCACCATCTATGCACCATCTATGCACCATCTATGCACCATCTATGCACCATGTATACACCATGTATACATCATGTATACATCATGTATACATCATGTATACATCATGTATACACCTATACACCTATACATCTATACATCATCTACACATCGTCTACACATCGTCTACACATCGTCTACACACCGTCTATACACCATCTATACACCATCTATACACCATCTATACACCATCTATACACCATCTATACACCATCTGTACGTCTATCCATCGTCTAGCCATCGTGTAGCCATCGTCTAGCCATCGTCTAGCCATTGTCTAGCCATCTATACATCTATATATCATCTATATATCATCTGTACATCTGTGCATCTATACATCATCTATACACCATCTATACGTCTATACATAGTCTATACATCGTCTATACATCATCTATACATCTGTACATCATCTGTACATCATCTGTACATCTATACATCTATACATCTATACACCATCTATACACCATCTATACACCGTCTATACACCATCTATACACCCGTCTATCCATCCTTCTATCCATCCTTCTATCCATCGTCTATCCATTGTCTATCCATCGTCTATCCATCATCTATCCATCGTCTATACATCATCTATACATCTATAAATCATCTATATATCATCTCTACATCATCTGTACATCTGTGAATCTGTACATCATCTGTACTCATCTGTACATCATCTGTACATCATCTGTACATCATCTGTACATCATCTGTACATCATCTATACATCATCTATACACCTATACACCTATACACCTATACACCTATACATCGTCTACACATCGTCTACACATCATCTACACATCGTCTACACATCGTCTATACACCTTTACACCTATACATCATCTATACATCATCTATACATCATCTATACACCATCTATACACCATCTATACACCATCTATACACCATCTATACACCATCTATACACCATCTATACACCATCTATACACCATCTATACTCTAGCCATCGGCTAGCCATCGGCTAGCCATCGTCTAGCCATCGTCTAGCCATCTATACATCTATATATCATCTGTACATCTGTGCATCTATACATCATCTATACATCATCTATACATCATCTATACACCTATACACCTATACACCTATACATCGTCTACACGTCGTCTACATATCGTCTACACATCGTCTACACATCGTCTACACATCGTCTATACATCGTCTATACACCTATACACCTATACACCTATACATCATGTATACATCGTCTATACATCATCTATACACCATCTATACGTCTATACATCGTCTATACATCGTCTATACATCGTCTATACATCTGTACATCATCTGTACATCATCTATACATCGTCTATACATCGTCTATACATCGTCTATACACCATCTATACACTGTCTATACTCCGTCTATACTCCGTCTATCCATCGTCTATCCATCGTCTATCCATCGTCTATCCATCGTCTGTCCATCTATACATCATCTATATATCATCTCTACGTCATCTGTACATCTGTGCATCTATACATCATCTGTACATCATCTGTACATCATCTATACATCATCTGTACATCATCTGTACATCATCTATACATCATCTGTACATCATCTATACATCATCTATACATCTATATATCTACACATCATCTATCCATCATCTATCCATCTATCCATCATCTATCCATCTATCCATCATCTATCCATCTATCAATCATCTATCCATCTATCAATCATCTATCCATCTATCAATCATCTATCCATCTATCAGTCCATCTATCCATCGTCAGTCCATCTATCCATCGTCTTTCCATCTATCCATCGTCTGTCCATCTATCCATCGTCTGTCCATCATCCATCGTCTGTCCATCATCCATCGTCTATCCATCGTCTATCCGTCGTCTATCCATCGTCTATCCATCGTCTATCCATCGTCTATCCATCATCTATCCATCATCTATACATCATCTATACATCTATACATCGTCTATACATCATCTACATCGTCTATACATCGTCTATACATCGTCTGTACATCGTCTGTACATCGTCTGTACATCATTTATACATCTATACATCATCCATACATCATCCATACATCATCCATACATCATCCATACATCATCCATACATCATCCATACATCATCCATACATCATCCATACATCATCCATACATCATCCATACATCAATTATCTATACATCATCTATACATCCATACAACATCCATACAACATCCATACAACATCCATACAACATCCATACAACATCCATACAACATCCATGCATCATCCGTGCATCATCCGTGCATCATCCGTGCATCATCTGTGCATCATCCGTGCATCATCCGTGCATCATCCGTGCATCATCCATACATCATCCATACATCATCCATACATCATCCATACATCAATCATCTATACATCATCTATACATCCATACAACATCCATACAACATCCATACAACATCCGTACAACATCCGTGCATCATCCGTGCATCATCCGTGCATCATCCGTGCATCATCTGTGCATCATCTGTGCATCATCTATACATCATCCGTGCATCATCCGTGCATCATCCGTGCATCATCCATACATCATCCATACATCATCCATACATCATCCATACATCAATCATCTATACATCATCTATACATCTATACAACATCCATACAACATCCATACAACATCCATACAACATCCATACAACATCCATACAACATCCGTGCATCATCCGTGCATCATCCGTGCATCATCCGTGCATCATCCGTGCATCATCTATACATCATCCGTGCATCATCCGTGCATCATCCGTGCATCATCCGTGCATCATCCGTGCATCATCCATGCATCATCCATGCATCATCTATACATCTGTACACCTATCCATCATCTATCCATCATCTATCCATCATCTATCCATCATCTATCCATCATCTATCCATCATCTATCCATCATCTATCCATCATCTGTACACCTGTACACCTATACATCTATACATCTACACATCATCCACACATCATCCACACATCATCTACACATCATCTACACATCGTCTACACATCTATGCATCTATGCATCATCTATGCATCTATACATCATCTATACATCTATACATCATCTGTACATCATCTATACATCTGTACACCTATGCATCATCTATGCATCATCTATGCATCATCTATACATGTGTACACCTATACATCTAGCCATCATCTAGCCGCCATCTAGCCGCCATCTAGCCGCCATCTAGCCGCCATCTAGCCGCCATCTAGCCGCCATCTAGCCGCCATCTAGCCTTCTAGCCTTCTAGCCTTCTATCCTTCTATCCATCTATCCATCCATCTATCCATCTATCCATCCATCCATCCATCCATCATCCATCCTTCATCTATACATACATCAATCATCTATACATACATCAATCATCTATGCATACATCAATCATCTATACATACATCAATCATCTATACATCATCTATACATCATCTATACATCGTCTATACATCGTCTATACATCATCTATACATCATCTATAAATCTATACATCTATACATATGTATATATGAACAGAGCCACTTTAAAATGGAGCTAGAGCTGCCATCCCAGAGGAACTGCCTTGCAGACGTATTCCTCAAATCTTTGGAATATTAAAACAGGGCAGAATAACTGTGGGACTGGGCCTAAAGCAACACTGTGTCCCAAACAAGTGTTTGCAAAGATAACAAGAAAACAGACATTATGACTACTAGAGTGACTGAAAATTAAAAACATTGTTTGGAATTAATGTCACTATGTTAGCTCATCTGCATCAATAGAATTGCCTTCCTTCTATTGATGTAATTGTTCCCTTTCCCTTTCTCAGACATACCCCTTGCCTTTATCTCCAGATTGGAACTCTATTTGGGCTTCTGCCTGAATCAGTGCTTCCAGAATAGCTGTTCTTTTTTATCTCAAATAAATGCTTGTTGAGTCTCATTTTGGTTTTATTTTCAGGTTAGCAATACAAATATTTAGTCTGTAACACCCCGCAATTCTGAGTGTGTAGTCCCTGGAAAGAGGTCTGTGGCCACATGCCCGTGTGTGTGTCATGCAGGGTGTCATGCCGGGTCTCTGGTCCCGCTCCCCACACAAGAACGCAGGATATGGTGAGGCCAAAAAGGAACATTCACAGAGCCATAGATAGGGGAGTCATACCACTATATTCTCACTGGTGGCTGGGTTGGAGACACAGGAAGCAGGAGCCACATGATCCGCAATCTGCCGTCCGCTTCTCTGCCAACCAACCTCACTTACTAACTGCAACCCACCATGCTACTGGAATCTGGGCTTGCTAGCTTAGCCAAGGTAGTTATATCAGTGACTAACAGCTAACCGGTAACAGCTGATGGCCAAGTAGTCACAGCTGACGGCCATCTGCTACCCAAATCAGCACTTTTCCACGTGAGGCCAAGAGTCTGGAAACTGCTCTCCTGGCTCTGTCCCCACAGTGTGTGTTGTGCAGGGTGGCCTGCGGGGTCTCTGCTCCCACTCCCCACATAAGAATGCAGGATGTGGCTAGGCCAAAAAGGAACACCCACAGAGCCAAAGGTAGGGGAGTCATACCACTGTAGTCTCACTGGAGGCTGGAGTCACACGACGTGCGAACTGCTGTCCGCTTTTCTGCCTGCCGCCCGACCAACTCCACTTGACTCACTCTCGACTCACCAACCAGCACAGCCGTGGCAGCTATATCAGGGACCAGTTGTCTAACTGGCTACAACTGATGGCCAACTAGCCACAACCAATGGCCATCTACTACCCGAGTCAGCACCCCCCCCCCCACGTGAGGCCAAGAGCCTGGAAACTGCTCTCTGGGTCTCTGTCCCCACACTGCACCCCTACAGGGTCTCGCCTCACAATCTACACGACAAGCGTCTTCCGCGAGGGCCCCTGTGCGAGGAGCCTGGAGGTGAATGCAATATCCTGGACACAGCCAGGGCTCTCAGGGCACCACCAGTCCTTCTGGGCACAGCCAAACTTCCTGGACTTCTTAAAGTACCACCAGTCTCCTCCTGCCCTCCTGGCAGGCAGTACTGTCACACTGTAACCACGTGCCAGGGCTGTGGCAACACTTGAGGAGGGTGGTGAGCATGCCCGCATGTCGCCGCTTTCACCACCCGGATCCGGAGATGGAACTCTCCTACCGACATCTATAAGCTGAGGCCATGTAGCACGTCCACCCCTAGAATATACTCCGGAATGGGGGAGACATAAACCTTGTAGGTACGAAGGGGAAGCCTTCCTATACTCAGTGGTAAGGAAATGGCTTTCACAGTCACAGTCTTTCACAGTAGCCATCAATGCAGATTGCTGGTCCGGGGAACAGTTCTGGGTTCCCATAAACAAGACTGCAGTCTGCGCCAGTGTCAACTAGGGCCAAAACCCTCTGTACATTACAAGGGGACCAATGTATGGACAGGTCCATGTGGGGCCTCTGATCCCTGCTCATCCCCTCTGACTGGGTACCTTGGCCCCACCCCTAATCAAGCTGCAAGGGGTCAGCCTCAAGCGGCCACATGAAGTCCTGGAGGGACACGGGTCGCGCTTTCCCAGACTTCTCCTTTAGGCTTCTCCAGAATTGCTGTTCCGGACGCAACTGTTTCCAAAGTTCCAGCACAAGTGATTGGGTTATTGGTCTATTTTCTCCCTATCGACCCCTGCTGCCACGAGATCACGCCACATCTGTGCGCGTGTTACTCTCTGAGGCCCGCGACCTCGCCCCTTTACTTTTGATTTGGGCTTCCAGGTCTCAACTGCGCGGACCTCCTGTCTTAACTTCCTTCACCTCTGGCTTTCAACATCCCCTAGGGTGGCCATGGCAGTTGTAACTTCATGGTTCCGTCGCCCCACATAGGGTGTAAGAATGGCAACCAAGGATCCAAAAGCACTCGCAGGTGTAGTATCCAAAACCAGATCTCTCATGCTGGCTGTAAAAAGCTCATCCTCTGGCCCCTGCATATTAAGGTTGAAAATAGCATGTCTCATACCCATTTCACGGATGATTTGAGTAAGTTCTGTATATGACTGCCATTGACTCACAGTGTCTGGCAGCTCGCCAGCCTGTCCCCATACTGTGCGTACTGCAGCAGTGAGCCACGCCATTAGAGAATGGTTGCCCTGGTTGTGGGCCAACCTATGGCAGTTCTGTAACCTTTGTTGCAGGGACGGATGCACTGTCACGAAGGCTAGCTTTTCCACCTCACCTGGGGAGCAGAGAATGTTGTCTGTTCCCTCATCCCATAAATGTAATAGCCAAGCCGAGACTGGCTCTCCAGGGCCTGTCTGTACCACCTCCCCAGCTCCTGCAACTCAGTGGGAGTATAAGGGTTGTAGATAGTGAACTCAGTCACAGCTGGGTTGCCGGCAGCAATGCCCCCGGGGCCCAAAGGTTGCTCACGGTTTACCCTTTGCTTCAAGATTGGCCGGGCTTGGGGGTTGGGATCTACATTGCCTCCACTTGCTTCCTCCGCCTCTGCCTCAGAGTCTCCACCTTGGGGCCCCTGTTCTAACAGGCGGACCCGAGCTTCCAGCGCTTCCAACCGGGACACCTGGTCCGGCACCCGGGCCATTTCATTGAGTGCATTTTCCGTGTTGAGACTCAAGGCCATGAGGAACATCCAGCCCACGCGGCCAGGTGTAGCCTTCTCCTACTCGGGCAACTGCTCAGCCAGAGCCTGCAGGGCCCTCTCCACACTGGCCGGAGAGCCGTCCATGTCCTCCCACCCCTCCTTGGGGGTCCAACTCCTGAGAACAGTGGCCACTGCACACCAAACACTGTGTGGGGGCCAAACGTCCTCCTGCCCAGAGTCAGACTACATTCCTACCTGGTCGGAATCCTGCTCGCCGTGCCAGGTGTCTGAGTGGGTGGTAGCCTCAGTGTATAATGTCCACAATCCTCAGAGCCTACAGCAGAAGCAGATCAACAAAAGGAGGACAACGCCTTCCATGGCCAAGTGGGAGGTGTGCCATCTGGAGGCTCGAGTCTCCCAGACAGACCATGCCTCCCGCTCCCGGCATCGCTCCTTGTGGGCCTCCCGAAGCTGAACTTTTGTATGCATAAACTGCTCCACCATCCTTCGGTGAGTTTCGGCCGGCACCATACCCTGCTCGCTGCGCCATTTGTCATGCAGGGCGTCCGGCGGGCTCTCTGCTCCCACTCCCCACATAAGAACGCAGGACATGGTGAGGCCAACAAGGAACAGCCATGGAGCTGTAGGTAGGGGAGTCATACCACTGTAGTCTCACTGGAGGCTGGAGTCATATGACGTGCGACCTGCTGTCCGCTTTTCTGCCAACCGACCGACTCAACTCCCCTCAACTCCACTCCCCAACGCAGCCGCGGCAGTTATATTAGTGGCCAATGGCTCAACGGTTACAGCTGATGGCCAATTAGCCACAACTGATGGCCATCTACTACCCGAGTCAGCACCCCCCACCCCGCCTTGTGAGGCCGAGAGCCTGGAAACTGCTCTCTGGGGCTCTGTCCCCACAGTGTGCCTCTCTCTGCACAGGGTGAGTGGGAAGAGACAGTGCCCATTTGGGGAACCTCAGACATTTAGAGCGGGAAGGCTGAGCTTCATATGTCACTGCAGCATGACCAGGGAATCACCACTGAATGTCAAGCTATTTCAAACAGATATTAGCAAACATCATAGCACTTACTGCACACATGCTAAGTGCTGTCTCTGTGCTTGTGTGGACAGAGCCGGGAGTGCAGTTTCCAGGCTCTCAGCCTCACATGGAAAAGTGCTCACTCAGGTAGTAAATGGCCATCAACTGTGATTGGATGGCCATCAGCTGTGGCTAGTTAACCGTCAGCTGTAACCAGTGAGCCATTGGCCACTAATATAACTGCTGTGGTGGCTACACTAGCAGAAAATGGGGGCTAGCAAGAAGATGGTGGCTGAGCTAGCAAGTGGCAGAGTGAGGGTTGCGGATCGTGTGGCTCCTGTTTCCTGTGTCTCCAACCCAGCCGCCAGCAAGAATATAGTGGTGTGACTCCCCTATCTATGGCTCTGTGGGTGTTCCTTTTGGCCTCACCGTGTCCCGCGTTCTTATGTGGGGAGCGGGAGCAGAGACCCCGCAGGCCGCCCTGCATGACAAATGGCGCAGCGAGCAAGGTCTCCCACACAACAGTGCTTTACATGCTTCTGTCATATCACTTATGCCTCCCAACAGCCCCATGAGGCAGGTGCTATTATGCCCCCATTTTTACATAGGGAAATTGAGACAGAGAAGGTAAGGAGCTTGCCCAAGTTCACAGAGACAGCAAAAAGGGGAAGCCAGGATTCAAGCCCAGACAGCGGGGCCCCAGAGTCCTTAAGCTATGCTGCTCCCTCAACTCCCTCATGTGAGTGGTGGGGAAACTGAGGCCCAGAAAGGTAAAGTTCACACAGATATCAGAGAAGCATGGCTTCATTTTAATGGAATTCTGGAGGAGCTCTGACTAAGCTGGAAGTTACACTCTTCACCCCCCCCCTCAGGAATGGTGGGGGTGGTGGGATGGGGAGGTATTGAGAGGGGGAGGAGTTGGAGGAGGAGAGGGAAGCTGGGGCCAGCAATGGATTGGCAGTGTTCCAGGCAGGTCTGTGCTGTCCACTGCTGAGGGGGGCAGGCAGGAAGGAAGCCCCGGTGAATGTTGCTCCAGGCCCAAGAGCTGGCCCAAAGAGGTCTCCCAGGACCTCTGGAGATAAGGAAGTGGGAGGGGACCAGCCCTACCCCACCCCCAACCCCTACTCTGAATACCCAAGCAAAGAGGCCTTTTGTTACAAGTAGCAGAGACCTTCTCTGCGCAAACTGTACCTAATCCTGGTTCTGAGGTCAGACCGGGATTATCTGGGGATGGAGAAAGCTGGTGAGGGCTTTGCAGACACCCTCTCCAATCCCTCTGGTTACAGATGAGGAAACTGAGACCCAGAGAGGAGAAAGGAAGGGCCTGTGCAGCTAGAAGCTGCAAGGATGAGAACCCTGCCAGGTTACTTGTCCCCACTTTCGGAGTATGTTGTGTGTGTGTGTGTGTGTGTGTGTGCGCAAATGTGCACGGGGCAAGGGGTGCTAGGCAATTTACATAGATAATTAAGGGTTGGACGTCTTTGAATTTTTCACTAACCCCTAGCCTTCTTGACCTGCTGGCCAGTCCTTTTTCTTAGTGGGAATTCATTTACAAGAAGGAAGCAGTGACTGTGATGGATGTTTTATGCAGACAAGAGGCTCCAGCACCTGCTTCAAATTCTGGGAAGCTTGCAGACCTCCTCTCAAGCTCTCCTCCTCCAGCTCTGGGAGGAATCTAGGTTTTAGGGAAGTAAAGATGTGGGGCTGGGGCAAAGAAGGCGGGTCCACATGGCCTGCCTCATCAGGCTGACCTGAGAACAGGAGAAGTAAGCGACCAGACTCCGCCCTCCATGGCATCCCCAAGTTCTCTCTGCCAATCACCCTGTCCCAAAGTGGCCTGAGGGTATGAGGAGTTTGGGAGGGGTATAAGTGCACCTGTCTGGGCACAGCCAGGGTTTCTCAGGGCACCACCAGTGCTTCTGGGCACGGCCAGACTTCCTGGACTTCTTAGGGTACCACCTGTCTTCCCGGACACAGCCAGGGTTTCTCAGGGCACCACCAGTACTCCTGGGCACTGCCAGACTTCCTGGACTTCTTAGGGTACCACCTGTCTTCCCGGACACAGCCAGGGTTTCTCAGGGCACCACCAGTACTCCTGGGCACAGCCAGACTTCCTGGACTTCTTAGGGTACCACCTGTCTTCCCAGACACAGCCAGGGTTTCTCAGGGCACCACCAGTACTCCTGGGCACTGCCAGACTTCCTGGACTTCTTAGGGTACCACCTGTCTTCCCGGACACAGCCAGGGTTTCTCAGGGCACCACCAGTACTCCTGGGCACGGCCAGACTTCCTGGACTTCTTAGGGTACCACTGGTTTCCCCGGGCACAGCTAGGATTTCTCAGGGCACTGCCACTTTCTCTGGGAACAGCCACACTTCCTGGACACAGCCGGGGCTTTCAGGGCACTGCCACTCTCTGTGGGCACAGCCACACTTCCTGGACACAGCCAGGGCTCTCAGGGCACTGCCACTCTCTGGGAACAGCCCGACTTCCTGGGCACAGCCAGGGTATCTTCAGGGCTCAGCCAAACTTCCTGGACTCAGCCAGGGCTTTCAGGGCACTGCCACTCTCTCTGGGAACAGCCCGACTTCCTGGGCACAGCCAGGGTACCTTCAGGGCTCAGCCAAACTTCCTGGACACAGCCAGGGCTCTCAGGGCACTGCCACTCTCTCTGGGAACAGCCCGACTTCCTGGGCACAGCCAGGGTACCTTCAGGGCTCAGCCAAACTTCCTGGACACAGCCAGGTCTCTCAGGGCACTGCCACTCTCTCTGGGAACAGCCCGACTTCCTGGGCACAGCCAGGGTATCTCAGGGCTCAGCCAGACTTCCTGGACTCAGCCAGGGCTCTCAGGGCACTGCCACTCTCTCTGTGCCTCTCGGGGTACCCTGCTGGAACAACAGCGACTCACAATCAAGGTGCTTACATATTCTCAATGGCGGCCAGTCAAGAAACAAAAGCAAATATCCCCCAGTTCCACTAACAACAATTCCCAAACAAACAGTCAAGCGGTCCATTAAATTAGGGATGGAAGGCAATTCCCCATAGTCCATAGTCATTCACCAGGGCTGTCCTGGGGGTGAGGGACGACCTTGACCTCACCCTCATCTCCCACGGAGGACTCAGCAAGCGTTACCTCCTGGGACTATAAGTCCTGCATCCAGGCTGCCTGAGCAGGAACTTCCCCGGCCCACAGGGCTGCAACGACCTTCGCTTTCTCCAGCCTGTGCTGGTTGGGGAACCGTCCACATCTTTCCACCTCTCCACGGGGCTCCATCTCTGCAGCAGCTGCATGGCTTTTCCTGTGCTGGTGGGAGAACCGTCCACGTCCTCCCACCCCTCCACGGGGGTCCAGCTCTCCGGCAGCTGCTCCTCCTGGTCTTCCTGAGACTGGGTGTTCATACACACAAACTGCTCCACCGTCCTTCGGAGAGCTTTGGCCGGCACCATACCCTGCTCGCTGCGCCATGTGTCATGCTGGGGACCCTGCTCGCTGCGCCATTTGTCGTGCGGGAGACCCTGCTCGCTGCGCCATTTGTCGTGCAGAGAGACCCGCGGGGCCTCTGCTCCCACTCCCCATACAAGAACGCAGGACATGGTGAGGCCAAAAAGGAACACCCACGGAGCCATAGGTAGGGGAGTCATACCACTATATTCTCTCTGGCGGCACTATACTCTCACTGGAGGCTGGATCCACACTGTCTTCAAACCACCATCCACACTTGCCAGCCCAGCCGCCATCTTCTTGCTAGCCCCCATTCTTCCTCTCTCTTCCTTCCTCTTCTCTCTAGCATAGCCACAGCAGTTATATTGTGGCCAATGGCTCACTGGTTACAGCTGACGGCCAACTAGCCACAGCTGATGGCCATGCAATCACAGTTGGCCATTTACTACCTGAGCCAACACCTTTCTATGTGAGGCCGAGAGCCTGGAAACTTCTTTCTGGGGCTCTGCCCCCACAGTCTCCAACCCAGCCGCCAGCAAGAATATAGTGGTGTGACTCCCCTATCTATGGCTCTGTGGGTGTTCCTTTTGGCCTCACCGTGTCCCGCGTTCTTATGTGGGGAGCGGGAGCAGAGACCCCGCAGGCCGCCCTGCATGACAAATGGCGCAGCGAGCAAGGTCTCCCACACAACAGTGCTTTACATGCTTCTGTCATATCACTTATGCCTCCCAACAGCCCCATGAGGCAGGTGCTATTATGCCCCCATTTTTACATAGGGAAATTGAGACAGAGAAGGTAAGGAGCTTGCCCAAGTTCACAGAGACAGCAAAAAGGGGAAGCCAGGATTCAAGCCCAGACAGCGGGGCCCCAGAGTCCTTAAGCTATGCTGCTCCCTCAACTCCCTCATGTGAGTGGTGGGGAAACTGAGGCCCAGAAAGGTAAAGTTCACACAGATATCAGAGAAGCATGGCTTCATTTTAATGGAATTCTGGAGGAGCTCTGACTAAGCTGGAAGTTACACTCTTCACCCCCCCCCTCAGGAATGGTGGGGGTGGTGGGATGGGGAGGTATTGAGAGGGGGAGGAGTTGGAGGAGGAGAGGGAAGCTGGGGCCAGCAATGGATTGGCAGTGTTCCAGGCAGGTCTGTGCTGTCCACTGCTGAGGGGGGCAGGCAGGAAGGAAGCCCCGGTGAATGTTGCTCCAGGCCCAAGAGCTGGCCCAAAGAGGTCTCCCAGGACCTCTGGAGATAAGGAAGTGGGAGGGGACCAGCCCTACCCCACCCCCAACCCCTACTCTGAATACCCAAGCAAAGAGGCCTTTTGTTACAAGTAGCAGAGACCTTCTCTGCGCAAACTGTACCTAATCCTGGTTCTGAGGTCAGACCGGGATTATCTGGGGATGGAGAAAGCTGGTGAGGGCTTTGCAGACACCCTCTCCAATCCCTCTGGTTACAGATGAGGAAACTGAGACCCAGAGAGGAGAAAGGAAGGGCCTGTGCAGCTAGAAGCTGCAAGGATGAGAACCCTGCCAGGTTACTTGTCCCCACTTTCGGAGTGCGTCGTGTGTGTGTGTGTGTGTGTGTGTGTGTGTGTGTGCGCAAATGTGCACGGGGCAAGGGGTGCTAGGCAATTTACATAGATAATTAAGGGTTGGACGTCTCTGAATTTTTCACTAACCCCTAGCCTTCTTGACCTGCTGGCCAGTCCTTTTTCTTAGTGGGAATTCATTTACAAGAAGGAAACAGTGACTGTGATGGATGTTTTATGCAGACAAGAGGCTCCAGCACCTCCTTCAAATTCTGGGAAGCTTGCAGACCTCCTCTCAAGCTCTCCTCCTCCAGCTCTGGGAGGAATCTAGGTTTTAGGGAAGTAAAGATGTGGGGCTGGGGCAAAGAAGGCGGGTCCACATGGCCTGCCTCGTCAGGCTGACCTGAGAACAGGAGAAGTAAGCGACCAGACTCCGCCCTCCATGGCATCCCCAAGTTCTCTCTGCCAATCACCCTGTCCCAAAGTGGCCTGAGGGTATGAGGAGTTTGGGAGGGGTATAAGTGTACCTGCAGAGAGAAGCCTGGGTTGGGGGATGGATCACAAGGTTTTCTTCACCAACTTGAAGGGCGGCTTGAGGAAGAGGGAGTGGGCTGGTTTTCTCTGTATCTTTCCCATCTTGACCCATATAGATATAGTACTAGTCCAGAAAATACAGACACATACATTTAAAGAAAGAATGTGGTAGATTCTTACATACTGATACATAATGATGTCCAAAGAAACTGAGCCAGTTGAACAACAGTTTGTATAAATCACCCCCAGCTGTTGACTATAGTTACCACTGGGTGAGGAGGGAAAAGAAACTATCAACCCCAAGAAAGAATATACCCTCAAGAAAGACTCCTTGTGGTTAACTGGGCTCAAATTCATAACCAGAGTCTAATAGCCATTATTTGCAGAGGTCCCTCATGTACACTGCATATCAGGGGGAAACTGCAGACTGAGCTGCCAGCCCCCTGCACTGTGTTCCTACCGGCTGAGTTGACCCTTATAAGAGAGCTCCTAGGATCGAAATTCAACCAATGGGCTGAAGACCGGCCCCATCCAATCAGAGCTGCATAACTATTGTGGGGGCGGAGCCCCAGAGAGTAGTTTCCAGGCTCTCGGCCTCACATAGACAGGTGCTGGCTCAGGTAGTAAATGGCCAACTGTGATTGCATGGCCATCAGCTGTGGCTAGTTGGCCGTCAGCTGTAACCAGTGAGCCATTGGCCACAATATAACTGCTGTGGCTACGCTAGAAAAGAGAGAGAGGAAGAGAAAGAGAAGAAGGATGGGGCTAGCAAGGAGATGGTGGCTGGGCTGGCAAGCGTGGATGGCGGTTTGCGGACAGTGTGTATCCAGCCTCCAGTGAGAGTATAGTGCCACCAGAGAGAATATAGTGGTATGACTCCCCTACCTGTGGCTCCGTGGGTGTTCCTTTTTGGCCTCACCATATCCTGCGTTCTTGTATGGGGAGCGGGAGTGGAGACCCTGCAGGCCGCCCCTCACGACAAATGGCGCAGCGAGCAGGGTATGGTGCCGGCCAAAGCTCTCCAAAGGACGGTGGAGCAGTTTGTGCGTGTGAACACCCAGTCTGAGGAAGACCAGGAGGAGCAGCTGCCGGAGACCTGGACCCCCGTGGAGGGGTGGGAGGACGTGGACGGTTCTCCCACCAGCACAGGAAAAGCCATGCAGCTGCTGGAGAGATGGAGCCCCGTGGAGAGGTGGAAAGATGTGGACGGTTCCCCAACCAGCACAGGCCGGAGAAAGCGAAGGTCATTGCAGCCCTGTGGGCCGGGAGGTTCCTGCTCAGGCAGCCCGGATGCAGGACTTGTAGTCCCAGGAGGTAACGCTTGCTGAGTCCTCCATGGGAGATGAGGGTGAGGTCAAGGTCGTCCCTCACCCCCAGGACAGCCCTGGCGAATGACTATGGACTATGGGGAATTGCCTTCCATCCCTAATTTAATGGACCGCTTGACTGTTTGTTTGGGAACTGTTGTTAGTGGAACTGGGGGATATTTGCTTTTGTCTCTTGACTGGCCGCCATTGAGAATATGTAAGCACCTTGATTGTGAGTCGCTGTTGTTCCAGCAGGGTACCCTGAGAGGCACAGAGAGAGTGGCAGTGCGCTGAGAGGTCTGGCTGAGCCCTGAAGATACCCTGGCTGTGCCCAGGAAGTCGGGCTGTTCCCAGAGAGAGTAGAGCCCTGGCTGAGTCCAGGAAGTTTGGCTGAGCCCTGAAGATACCCTGGCTGTGCCCAGGAAGTCGGGCTGTTCCCAGAGAGAGTGGCAGTGCCCTGAGAGCCCTGGCTGTGTCCAGGAAGTGTGGCTGTGCCCACAGAGAGTGGCAGTGCCCTGAGAGCCCTGGCTGAGTCCAGGAAGTCTGGCTGAGCCCTGAAGATACCCTGGCTGTGCCCAGGAAGTCGGGCTGTTCCCAGAGAGAGTGGCAGTGCCCTGAGAGCCCTGGCTGAGTCCAGGAAGTTTGGCTGAGCCCTGAAGATACCCTGGCTGTGCCCAGGAAGTCGGGCTGTTCCCAGAGAGAGTGGCAGTGCCCTGAGAGCCCTGGCTGTGTCCAGGAAGTGTGGCTGTTCCCAGAGAAAGTGGCAGTGCCCTAAGAAATCCTAGCTGTGCCCGGGGAAACTAGTGGTACCCTAAGAAGTCCAGGAAGTCTGGCTGTGCCCAGGAGTACTGGTGGTGCCCTGAGAAACCCTGGCTGTGTCCGGGAAGACAGGTGGTACCCTAAGAAGTCCAGGAAGTCTGGCTGTGCCCAGGAGTACTGGTGGTGCCCTGAGAAACCCTGGCTGTGTCCGGGAAGACAGGTGGTACCCTAAGAAGTCCAGGAAGTCTGGCTGTGCCCAGGAGTACTGGTGGTGCCCTGAGAAACCCTGGCTGTGTCCGGGAAGACAGGTGGTACCCTAAGAAGTCCAGGAAGTCTGGCTGTGCCCAGGAGTACTGGTGGTGCCCTGAGAAACCCTGGCTGTGTCCGGGAAGACAGGTGGTACCCTAAGAAGTCCAGGAAGTCTGGCAGTGCCCAGGAGTACTGGTGGTGCCCTGAGAAACCCTGGCTGTGTCCGGGAAGACAGGTGGTACCCTAAGAAGTCCAGGAAGTCTGGCCGTGCCCAGAAGCACTGGTGGTGCCCTGAGAAACCCTGGCTGTGCCCAGAGAGCCTGGCTGTGTCCAGGATATTGCATTCACCCCCAGGCTCCTCGCACAGGTCCCCTCGCGGAAGACGCTTGTCGCGTAGATTGTGAGGCGAGAGCCTGTAGGGGTGGAGTGTGGGGGCGGAGCCCCAGAGAGTAGTTTCCAGGCTCTCGGCCTCACATAGACAGGTGCTGGCTCAGGTAGTAAATGGCCAACTGTGATTGCATGGCCATCAGCTGTGGCTAGTTGGCCGTCAGCTGTAACCAGTGAGCCATTGGCCACAATATAACTGCTGCGGTTAGAGGAAGAGAAAGAGAAGAAGGATGGGGCTAGCAAGGAGATGGTGGCTGGGCTGGCAAGCGTGGATGGCGGTTTGCGGACAGTGTGTATCCAGCCTCCAGTGAGAGTATAGTGCCACCAGAGAGAATATAGTGGTATGACTCCCCTACCTGTGGCTCCGTGGGTGTTCCTTTTTGGCCTCACCATATCCTGCGTTCTTGTATGGGGAGCGGAAGTGGAGACCCTGCAGGCCGCCCCGCACGACACTATACCCTCATTTTTTTTTATCCTTGCTGACCAATCAGAACATGTGGAGCTGACCAGTCAGGACAGTGCTATTTGGACCAATAGAACTGTGTGAATTTGGATTCTTCATCTGCATGAAAATGAACCAATGAGGGACAGGGACAAGGACTTTTATTAGCTAGCCTCCCCTTTTAGCACTTGGCTGCATTCTCCAGTTTGCAAACTGAGTTCTAACCCTGAGCCACCTCGCCTGAACTGTTTCATGCCTGAGCTGTTTCACAATTGAGCTGTTCTCACTGAATTGTCTCCCTGTTCATCGCACCCTAAATTGGGGACTTCTGTTGGCTTAGAATTGGGGGTGACAGTCTTTGACAAAACTGGGGAAGATGAGACTCTTTTTTACTCTATATACTGCTATAATGTTTGAGTGTTTTTACGACGGAAGTGTACTTATGAATTACTTGAGTAATTTGTTTAAACACTGAAGTTAAAAAGAACAATGTGGATGGTGTGTAAAATAAAAACTTCCTTTCCCCCCCAAAAGAGAAGAATGGCTAAAACGGTGAGTGGATAGATATAAATCAGAAATCTGCTTCCCATGACTGTCACCCCAGTTAGTCTTAATTCTGCATGCTTGCACACCCCTCAGAACAACACTGCTGGAAGTACAGGATGGGAAATTCCCAGCATGTGCACGGTCCCTTCCTGTCCAAACCCACAGCAGATAATACTAGTTGCTAATGTTACCAAACTCAGATTCGGTACCACTTACTGCCCGAACGGTCCAAAAAACTAGAGTGACAAGGATTGGTGAGGAGAAAATCGTCCTTTATTCTAGATGCCCGGCAGCTAGGGAAGATGGCAGACTCCTGTCTAAAAAAGCGTTTTCTCCAGGAGCCAAAAATGATTAAGAGGCTTTATAGGCAGTTAAGTGGGAAAGAACAAAGGAAAACAGGACTCAGGGCTAATAGTTAGAGAAGTCGTCTCTGGGGGGTCTTTTGAGGCCTCAAGTCTGCCTCAATGTTATCTTAAATCTCATTGTCCTGTAGCCGAAAAAGTGCAAGGGGGTTGTGAGTGATCTTGGGTCTCGTCCTTAAAGAAGCTGCTCTTTTCAGGTTAGGATGTTTGTTAATTAAAAGATATGGGTAGCCTTGAAAAAGGGAACAGAGTTCTTCTGCTCATCAGTGGGAGGAGAAGCAAAGAGGAAACAGCTGAATATCAGGATGGATCAAACTGCAAACTCGCTAAGTTTAATTACATTATTGATCTACCGAGTGAGGTTCACCCTTACACTAATAAGTTCCCCGGTATTGCTGATGCTGCTGGCCCAGGGAACCACACTTTATGAACCACTGGTTTAGAGCATGACATTGTCCTGCAGCCCCTTCTTCCCTGGGCCATGCATGTGAGAGCTGGAAGGAATTCACTGGAAGCAGAGGTGCCCATCAGGCAGCAATCATGTCACTGCCTGGGTCTTCCTGGAGTAGAGCTGAGAGCTGAGCAGTGTGGGCCATGCTTCAGGCTGGCTCAGCCTGTAGGTCCTCCCTGCGATGCTGTGGGAAGCCCCTGGACTGGGCGGTCCCTGGTTCAGGTTCTACCACCACTGGTTATGTGAGCCCAGGTTACCCATCTTCGTATTTGTCCTTAACTAATGAGGTGATGGCATAAATTAAGTAAAATGTGTTTTGATAACAGCCATTTTCTGGTTTATTACCTCACACAGTTTTCTAAGAATGGGTCCTCCAGCCAGAGAGCCATTTGTTTGGGGCTATTGCTAATGAGTTTGGGGTATTAAAACAGAGGTAAGGATTAGAATGGAGTTGAAGTGCTCTGCATGCACTTCAAAAGATGTTGATATGTCTGAAAAAATCTGGGCAAGAGGAGCCAGGAGTTGAGGTGGGGTCACTTGGGGAGAAAAGATAAAGAAAAAAACCCTTTACCCTATCCCAACCTACCAGTCCAATGGCATGGAGGGGGGCCGTCCGGACAATGAAAATAGCCACAAAGGATTTGTACACTCGTTTTCCATCCCCTTGATGGAATCTTCCATAAAATCGACATTGCTTATTATTATTTTCTGTGAGTGGGTTCCTTAGAAAACTCAGAGATGATGAATTCTGTATCTGTTGCTGAACGATCCCAGAGACAACTCCCTGAGAAGACGGGGCTGGAGCAAGGACACAGGTGACCCTGGGTTGCTTGTTTCCAAAGCAAATATTTCTTGCCCAACTCCAATAACTTGGTCCTTCAGATCCCAGCACTGGTCCCCCTGCTCTCATGGCGTTGTTCACAGTTGCAAGAGGATTTAGTTTTTGGTTAAAGGTCTCAGGTGCTTTGTAATAGATAAGAAAATAGATAAGAAGTATTTTTCTGAATAGAAGGGACTGGGGGCGGGAGGTTGTTCTCCTGAAAAGAGGGATGAGGATGGAACAGAACAGTCTATTGTCTTCAGAAAAGATCAGTAACTTCACAGCCCAAGGCAAGTTACTGAATAGACTTCCCAGGGCCCAGGCTGAGATAGAGGAACCTGAGAAGGAGCCTCAGCTCCTCTTTGCAGGGGGCAGCTCTAGAGCTGTCCTCAGGCACCGAGCTGTCCCCTTCGTGGTCACCACACCCAATGCCGTCTTGGACAGAGCAGCTGATGATAAGAGGAGCAGGGCAGCCACAAGAGGCAACATCAGCTTGTGATTTCCGATTCAGTTATGCCATAGTTGATAAGGAGAGGGGCTGCCCACGGTGGCCACACTGCCTGGCTGTTGCTGAATCTTGAACCTACGGAGGCTGAGTTCTTGGTCTTTGTTCATTTCCTTCCCTCCTCCATTCACCCATTCATCAATTTGCTTTATTTAATGAGCCATGCATCCTCTTAACATTCTCTTGTCTTAATGAAAAAACCCCACTCTCTGCTTTCCCAGAACTTATTGTGCAAGGGACAAGGCAGATATGTGACCTAAGAACTCTAATACAAAGATGCAAGATAGAACGTGATCCAGTCACATGAGGGGGACAGAAAAGTACACGTGGGAGGGAAGCAGAGTAAATGATTCAAATTTCTGGACCTTTTTTTTTTTTCCCCCAAATATCCTCTTCTGGGAAATGAGGGGATAGACCAGAATGTATTAAAGACCTTGCAGAAAAAGTGACTTATCCTTTGGTTGCAAATGACAGAAACCCAACTCAAAGCTTAATTTTTAAAAAGGGTAAATTTATTGGATCACATGGTTGAGCCATTTAAGGCATCTAGGCATCAGGGTTTCAGACATCGCTGAATCCAGATGTTCAAACAAAGCCATCAGCCATCTGTCTCTCTCCATTTACCTATTAGGCCAAATCAATGACAGCATAGAGTCATGCGAGATTTACAAAGGTCTAGAAATGTGTTGGAGATTCCCCCAAACATTGCTTGGCTTTAAAACATGAGAAAAAGAAAGAATATGACAAACTAGCAAATATGTCACATTGGAGTATCTCTCCTAATCGTCCAGGTCAGCCAATGCTTTCTCATCCTCCACCCCTTGTTCTCTTCGCAATCTTTGGCAGCCTTGACTGTCATCTCCTTGACACTCTCTCCTCCCCCAGCTGGTGCAGCATTTCACTTTTCCTCCTTCCTCTTTTTTCGCTCTTCTCTGCTGAATGAAGGATAAGTAGAGATGAGCCAGGAGAAGGGCTGGGAAGAGAATCCCACAGCAGAAGTGAAGGCCTGGATCTCTGGGAGCTGCAGTGGTTCGGGACTTCTGGGCGGGGTCAGAGTGAGGAGAGAAAGCCTGATGTTGGAGATTTAAGGAAGGACCAGATCATGAAGGTCCTTGCAAGTCATGCTAAGGACTTTGGCAGTTCTCTTAAAGGTAATAGGGAGCCATTGAAGGTCTAAAGTGATCAGATTGTGTTTCACTGTTAGAAAGAAAGAGACCTTTGGCTGCAAGGTGGAGGCAGCATTAGATGATGACATCAGGCTGTTGCTGTAACTTAGGAGAAGGACAATGGTGGCCTGATGAAGCAGTGATGAGTGAGAAAAAGGGGTCGATTTACAAGATAGTGACTGGACTTGGTGCTGTTTAGATGTAAGAGGTGAGGGAGACAGAGGTGTTAAGGATGATACTTCTGATTCTGAGAAGAGGAGCAGAAAAGTGGGTTTAGATGGGGAAATGATGAGGTTGGTTCATATACATTGAGTCGGAGGTGATTGAGGGCCATCTGGCAGACCATGTCCAGAAGTGGGGGTGGTTAGTGTGTCTGGAGCTCCGGAGAGAAGTCGGGGTTCCCCACATCACTGCCTATCAGCATCAGAGGGGAACACCATGGAAATGTTCCACTCCTGCCTGATAAGAATGGAGAACCTCCGGTGACCATGGGTGACCACAGATGCTTCTCTAAGAGCAACCTCACAGCAGGATGTGTTCAGGGAGGAGCTTTGAGGCCCTTGGGGAAGGGGAAGGAAGAGGAGGGGACAGAGCCAGGCCTGTGCTACACGGGACTTTTCTCTGCAGATCTGGTGTCTGTAGTTAAGACTGAAAACACCGGTGTGGGCTCCTCTAAGACAGCAGGTTCTCTGGGGCAGGCGGCCTCCCCGAGCAGGACTGTGGCGAGCTAATCGACTGACGGACTTGGGGAGCTGAGCTGCAGCAGCTGAACCGAGGTAGGTACTGGCTAGTGTGAGGTCTCCAGGGAGGGAGCCAGAAGAGGCAGATCTGAGCAGAACAGATGGGGGTGCCTGAAGAAGGGATGCTGGAAGGGGCTCCTGTGAAGGGTTGAGACACCCCCAGCTCTTATAAACACAGGGCCCAGCCTTTCTGAGAAGGGTTACCCAGATCTGGTGGCTACAAGGACCACTGCCAAGTTAAAAGTGTTCAGCCCATTTTCACAAGAAGTAAGGACACAGGACGCTGTGAGAAGACCTTTCTTTTCTTCTCGGAATCCTGCAAATGCTAATAATAATAAGACTAATTATACATGCCTGGCGCTGTAGAATGCACTCATTATCCCACTGGATTCTCACGAGCAATTGGACGTAGTCTGGATATGTATTTTAATGCCCACTTTATAGATTGGGAAACTGAGGCTTAGAGAGAGATAGGCTTAAAGCAACTTGCAAAGATTGCAGAGTGGATAAGCCGGGCACAGGACTCAGAATGAACCTTCTGGGTTCCCCTCTGAGTCCCTTCTGGGACATCATTTTTCTATTCCTCTCCTGAGGAATTTGGAGCCAATTGTGCTGGACCGGGCCTTTCTTTCCATATACATGGATCGAGCATTTTCTACATGTGCAGCCAGTGCCGGAGTCCAACCGAGGCCAGGTCTCCATCCTTGAGAAGCTGACCAGCTGGTGTGGGGGTTGAGACATGGCTACAAATGACTAACCCAGAAAGTAAAATGTACCAAGGCCCTGGGCCAGGCAGTGTGTGAAGGCTGAGAGAGACCTTTGGATGCAGGATCAGGGAGGGCTCTGCAACAGGTACACCTGAACCTTGAGGCAGGTGGATGGTTTGTGTGCCGACACAAGGCAACAGACCTCCAGGTGAGGGGAATACTATGCAAACCCATGAGGTAGGAAAGTGGTGAAAGTTGGGGTTAAAGGAAAAACAGCACTAGATTCAATTTGGCTGCTAAAGTGGAGAGTTTATGCAGGAGTTACAGGCATGGGACTCTTCCATCTGTTTGGCTCTAAATGGTTTTCGAATATCATTTCATCTAGTCTTCACAGTAATTCTATGAGGTAGGTGCTATTATTACATCTCCTTCAAAGATATGGAAACTGAGGCATAAAGATTTTAAGCAACTAGCCCAATTGCCATAGCAACAGAGGGTTGAACCCAGGCAGTCCAGCACCAAATGCTACCTCCCAGGCCACTTTGCCACACAGCCTCTCTCCAGGGCCCGCTGTGCTCCTCTGTTCTCTGTGACAGTGCTCCTGGGCTGACGTGGTATACATAAATGCCAGCCTTTGGTCATCACCATCTGGTCCCCCAGGCTTCCCGGTCTGCGTCCAGGCCCCATCAGATTCCTCCCAGGTTCCCTGCCCCCAGGAACAATGCTCTCCTTCCCACCCCACCCCAGTCTGGCTCTCCAACATCCGAGTGTTTCCTTCCCAGCCAGTGGCAGACATAGAGGAGGAAACAGGCCTGCACCATCCACAGGGGAGCAGGGCCCTCACATCCCTGACCCCTCAGGATCTGGAAAGCCCAAGTGGGCCTCTTGGGATGAGGGTTAAGGGTTGAGGGAGCCTTCTCAGAACTCCGAGCTCTACGTTTCCACTCCCTTCCCCCCTCACTGGGAGACCACTAATCACATGCTCTAAACTGGAAAACCAGGTATGTTGTCGGGCAAGTGTGATTGTCTCAGTGGAGAGAAAAGATGAGAGCACTGGAAATAGCATCTGCTCCTGAAACACTGGGCAGCACACGTGGGAGGAGAGGAAAGCGGACTGACGTGGGGAGCAAGGAAGGGGCAGGCTCAGAAGTTTCCTTCTCTCTGTGCCAGAGTGGTGGGTAGAGGACAGGAGGGAATCAGAGGTGCCGTCCTCAGAAACTCTGTGTCTTTCTTCCCAGTTTTTAATCCGAGAGGGGTGGCCACAGGAAAGTCTGGGTGGTGGTTCTTCTGTTTGAACAGCCTGCCCTAGGAGCCAGCAATGGGCGATTGGGGTGCTGGGGTGGGTGGGGGATTGTCAGAACCTGAGATCTTCGTTGTGAAACCTTGACTCTGAGCCAGGCCATTTCACATCCTCTAAATCCTGCTTTCCTCAGTTCTTCCTCTATCCGGAAGACTTCACCATGTTTTCTTGTACAAACTTATGGGCAGCAGCAGCTGTGAACGTACTCCCATCGGCTTCTTCCTGCTGCATCCCATAAAGCCACATCTATGGTTCTGTGGACAATCCTGAGACCTACTTTACCCCAAAGCAGTGGCCAGCTGTGTATTTGCACCTTCCCTGAGAAATGTTTATTGTGAATGTTCTGTATTTTAGGAGGAATGCCCTCTGAATCCCAGTTCATCCATTCACTCATTATCTTTTTCTCCGGTCTTGTCCCTCTGTCAAGAACTGTAAAGGGCCCAAGATTTTACCCTACTTGTAACTAACAAGTTAGCCTGTCACAGTTTCAGAAATGCTGGCAGAAAACATGAGACTCTAAGATCAGAGACAAAGGACTTTATTACTCAAAGCACAACCAGCAACATGAGTGTTAGGCTTTTTGGTTCACTTTGACCCCAAGTCCCATGAAGACAGTGCAGAGGTGGAGCCAAGTGTATGCTATGTGTCGCAACCCAGGACCCCAGGACAATGGGCTGCCAGCAAACCAGCCCAACCTTTGCCCTGGAAGGAGACACTGTCTTTACAACATTGGGTGGCAAATAAATCTGCCCCCTGCCTTGAAGGGAGATACCCTCTCTCCTTTCTTTCTTGATGAATCTGGTTAAAGATTTATTGATTTTGTTTATCTTTCCAAAGAACCAGCTCTTGGTTTCGCTAATCTTTTGTATTGTTTTTTTAAGACTCTATTTTGTTTAGTTCCACTCTGATCTTTATTATTTCTTCCTTCTATTCACTTTGGGCTTTGTTTGCTGCTCTTTCACTAGTTCTTTTAAGTGTAAAGGTAGATTGTTCATTTGAACTTTTTCTTTTCTTGAGGTAGGTCTGTATTGCTATGAATTTCCCTCTTAGGACTGCTTTTGCTGTGTCTCATAGATTTGGGGTTGTTGTGTTTTCATTTTTGTTTGTCTCGACTTATCTTTGGTTTCTTCCTTGATCTTGTTGTTGACCCATTCATTATTTAGTAGCATGTTATTTAGCATCCATGTGCTTGTGTGTTTTCTTTTCTTCCCCCCCCCCCCCTTCTTGTAATTGATTTCTCATTTCACACCATTGTGGTCAGGGAAGACGTTTGATATGATTTCAATCTTCTTAAATTTACTGAGACTTGTTTTCAGGCCTAACATATGGTCTATCTTGGAAAATGTTCCATGTGCACTTGAAAATAATGTATATTCTGCTGCTTTGAGGTAGAATGCTCTAAAAACATCAATTAAACCATCTGGTCTAGTGTGTCATTTAACGCCATTGTTTCCTTGTTGATTTTCTGTCTGGAAGATATGTTCAGTGGTGTCAATGTGGTGTTAAAGTCACCTACTATTGTTGTATTACTGTCAGTCTCTCCCTTTGTGGCAGTCAGCATTTGCCTTATATGTTTAGGTGCTTCTATATTGGGTACATAGATGTTTACAAGGATTATACTCTCTTGTTGGATTGATCCCTTCATCACTATGTAATGTTCCTCTTTGTCTCTTATTATAGCCTTTGTTTTAAACTCTATTTTGTCTGGTATAAGTATTGCTACCCCAGCATTTTTCTTTTTTCCATTTGCATGAAACATCTTTTTCCATCCTTTTACTTTTAGTTTGTGTGTGTCTTTCGATCTGAAGTGGGTCTCTTATAGACAGAATATGGATGGGTCTTGTTTTCTTATCCATTCAGCTACCCTATGTCTTTTGATTGGTGATTTTAATCAATTTACATTTAAAGTGATTATTGTTAGATGCATAGTTAATGCCATTTCGTTATCCATATTTATATTCTTCCCCACCCCACCCCCCTCTTCTTCTTAAAGAAGTTTCTTTAACATTTCTTTTACTACTGGTTTGGTGATGATAAACTCCTTTAGATTTTTCTTGTCTGGGAAGCTCTTTATCTCTCCTTCAATTTTAAATGATAGACTTGCTGAGTAGAGTAGTCTTGGTTGTAGGTCCTTTGTTTCCACCACTTTGAATATTTTGTGCCAATCCCTTCTTGCTTGCAAAGTTTTTGTTGAGAAATCTGTTGACAATCTTATGGGAGCTTGCTTTTAAGTAGCTAGTTGCCTTTCTCTTGCTGCTTGTAAGATTCTTTCTTTGTCTTTAATCTTTGCCATTTTAATTATAATGTGTCTTGGTGTGGGCCTTTTTGGGTTCCTCTTGTTTGAGACTCTCTGCACTTCCTGGGCTTGTATGTCTAGTTCCTTTACCAGATTAGGAAAGTTTTCAGTCATTATTTCTTCGAATAGGTTCTTGATATCTTGCTTTCTCTCTTCTCCTTCTGGTACTCTTATGATACGAATGTTGTCATGCTTGATGTGGACACTGAGGTCCTTTAAACTATTCTCATGTTTTTTATTCTTTTTTCCTTTGCTCTTCTGATTTGGTGTTTCCTGCTACCTTGTCTTCCAAATTGCTGATTCGATCCTCTAGTCTTCTGGTGATTCCTTCCAGTGCATTCTTCATTTCAATTATTGTATTCTTCACTTCTGACTTGTTCTTTTTTATGGTTTCTATGTCCTTTTTATGCTTCCTATCTCTTTGTTGAAGTTCTCACTGAGTTCATGTATTCTTCTAAATTAATTGAGCATCCTTATAAACTCTGTCTCTAACAGTTTGCTTGCCTCTATTTCATTTAGTTCTTTTTCTGGAGTTTTCTCCTGTTCCTTCATTTGGGACATATTTCTTTGTTTCCTCATTTTGGCTGCCTCTCTGTGTTTGTTTCTATGTATTAGGTAGGTCTGTCTTCCAGTCTGGGCTGGTGGCCTCATGTAGTAGATGCCTTGTGGGGCCCAGCGGTGCAGTCTCCATGGTCACTTGTACTGGGTGTTCCAGAAGTGTCCCTTGTGTGTGACCTTCTATTATAGTTGAGCTTTGATTGCTATTGGCATGTCAGTAGGTGAGATTGACTCTCAGGCTGACCAGCTGTTCTGTTTGGCCAAGTCCACAGCTTACAGACTGTTGTGCAGGGGGCTTACCCCAGGGAGCAGGATTTGTCCCAGTGGGTCTGCTGAGACCTCCTTTTAGGTGTGCTGCTTCTGGGGCTAATTGGGTGTTGATGTGCTGTTGTCTGAAGCCAAACTCTAGGTATGTTGGTTCTGGGGCTTCTTGGGAGGAGGTCCAGTGTAGGCCCAGGTCAGCCACTGCCTGTGACCAGCTGGGAGTGACTACCTGGTAGGAGCTACAAGGGATTCACAGTTTGTCACTCCCTCTGCGGGACCTGGAGGCACATGGAAGAGGCCACACTGTGAACCAGGGAAAACTGCCACCAGTACCGGGTCTGGTGTAGCTCTGCAAAAAGCCCAGGGCACCTCGAGGCTTGCTGCTGCCTGCCAGCTCCTGTAGGCTCAGCCGCTGATAGAGCCTTGTGTGGTATGTGAGTTGGGTGAGGTGGGATCTCAGGGAGTCACCAGGGTGGGGCGAGTGGTGCTCACCAAATTAATGTAGATTCTGGTTTGTTGCCAGTGCTGAGCCTGGAGCTGCTCAGCAAAAGTCTCAGAGCATACCGAAGCCAGCTGCCACCTGCCTGTGAAATCCCAAGAGTTGTCCAAGAAAGAGTACAACATGGGTGGGGCTGGCTGCTTGCCAAGAATGTGCCTCTGGCATTGCGTGAGTTGGGTGGTGGGGTCCCAAAGAGTCACCAGGGTGGAGTGAGCAGAGCTCATCAGGCCAATGCAGATTCAGATTTGGCCTTGTCAGGGAGGGCTCAACACAGCAAAGATGGCACCCACTTACCAGCTGCACAGGGGAAGAATTCTACACAGAGAGAATGGTGACTGTCCCTCCAGTCCTCACCCTGAGGCCACACGACTCAGTCTCTCCCCATATATCTCTGACTCCTCCCAAGTAACCATTCCTCCATGGGAGCCCAGGGTGAGTGCCTGTGAGCTAGTGACTTTGTGCATGGGCTCTTTAAGATGAGATCTGGGTTCCCTGCAGCCACCATCTCACCCAAATGGTTGGAATCCCCACTGTTTTTCACAGCCAGATGTTGTGGGGGCTCTGCTCCTCTTCTTGGCACCAGTAATCTGGGCTAGGGAACCCAGTGTGGGGTTGGGGTCCCTTACTTCTCTGGGGTGGGGGAACTCTGTGGCTGAGATATCCCTCCTGATTCTCAACTGCCACATGTAGGTGTGGGACCACTCTTTCTGTATCTCTGCCCTTTCTGCCACTCTTGACGTGGCTTCTTCTTGATATCACCAGCTATAGGACTTTTGTTCAGCTAGACTTAAGATGGTTCTCCAGGTCAATTGTTCTAAAATTTAGTTATAATTTTAATGTGGTCATGGGAGGCGGTAAACATAGCATTTATTTACTCCACCATTGGACCTGTCCCTCAGCTTTATTCTTATAGTACTGACCATCATCTAATATACAATTTAATTAGTGAGTTTGTGCCCTCCACCCTCACTACATGCCCACTAGAGTGCAACCTTTATGAGAGCAGGTGTCTTTGTCTACTTTAAGTTATTGCCATATCCCCAGGACCTAGAACAGTGTCTGACATATAGAAAGGGCTCAGTAAATATTCATTGAAAGAATGAATAAACCCATCCATTCATTGATTTGGTCTTCAATTGCAGACCTAGTTTTCCTCCATTGTGTCTGTAGGACAGTGTCCAGCGTATAATAAGGCTCAATAACCATTGAACAAATGAAACAAATGAATGAATGCTGCTGGCGGTGTAGGGTAAGAGGCCACAGTGTGATGACCAGGAGTCTTCTCCCAGATTGATGCAATTTGCCCCTTGGCCACTTTCCCTGCTGTCTAGGCCAGAATCGTCCTAACTGGTGGCAGAGGCTGGAATATTTCTTTCCTGTGATGTTATATTCTTGCTGTGATGTGACTGGAGGAACTGGGAGAGGGCAGGACATGTGAGCGGAGCTCTGATGTGCCATTTGCTTGGTCAATGGCACAAATGCAGCAGTCAGACATTGCAGCCAGGTTGTCCGAGATGGGGCATGAGAAAGACCCTGGTGCAGAGGTGGCAGAGGTGCCCGCCATGCGAGTGTGGAAGAGCACAATGTCCTTCTCACCACTGTGTCTGTGTCCCCCCTTCCCATGGGATGACTGTCTGCTTTGCCAATACTCTGAGCATCAACATAATCTATTTCCCGTGCCAGTTGTCCTACCAGCCATGTCCGACAGTCTTGTTTCTGCTCCCCAGCCTGAGTGTAGCTTGGGGACACTGATCCAATCTGGTCTTTATATGAGTGCCTGCCAGTCATGTAAATATTCAGTGATATTTATCAAGGGCCTTTGATATGGTAAAACTATGTTAGGTAATGGGGACACAGCAGTGAACATAACAGAATCCTGCCCTCCTGGAGTTTGCAGTCTAATGGAGTCAATAAGGCAATTAACAAACACAACACAGTATGTCAGGTGCTATGGAGAAGTAGCGAGGTGCCCTGTAAATGTTTGTCAAATGACTCACATTGGCACCGTGGGGCAACCCCAATGACCAACTCACATCAGGCATTCTGAAACTAACTCTTTGAGAACTAGGACTTGAGCCACAGTATAACTCATAGATTGCAGACTTGTCTGCATCCAAGAGCCCAGCAGGGAGCCTGAATGATGTACAGACAAGGTGATAGTAATGGGTGCAGTAGGGTGGGTGGGTACTGAGGCCTTGGGAGCATATAGCCCTTCCCCAGGGGAGCTGCATCTCAACGCCCATTGCTGTGTGAATTGGGGGCCCAGTGTCGCCAGGTCTTCCAGTTATTCCTTTAAATAAAAGCTGAGAATCTTGATTTTTATGTGAAATATGATTTGCAAATGTTGACTGCAGATTCAGATTTTCTAACTTTATGGCTTCTTTTGGGGAAGGGAACTGATGGGCCAGAGAATGGGTTTGCTTTTCACTGTGTAAGCCACTTGTATCTTTTAGATGTTTACCATAGGCATGGTTTTTATGTAAAAAGTGTATTTTAACAATATACTAGGCAGAGCGCGTCTCCAGTTCCTCTGTATGAATCTCTGTGTTGTGAGCATGTTTTGAACATCGAGTCTATAAGAGTGCCAATGTGGTCATGGGCTGGGAGCATGACAAGCAGGGCCACACTGCATTCATTAAGAAGTCACAGACTGGTAGAGCCCCTAGCTCCTAAGGGCAAGGACTATGTCTCATTCATTTATCTCTGAACTCTCGGGCCCCGCACACTTTCTGCCATGTGGACTGTGTTCCACAGATGCTCTTTGATTTACTCAGCAATCTCAGTCGATCAAAACACTGCCAGAAACTAGGAAAAGAGCCAGAGGGCTTCTGAACAGCCCAAATCGATGTTCCAGGTCCATGGATGGAAATTTCATGCTCTTTGCATAGATCGGTGTCTCAGGCTTTGTTTTATACGAGACAAGCCCATGTGCTCCTCTGGCTTCCCAGCCTTCCACAAATTGGCAGTTGGGTGGGAGAACAGAGACAGCTTGGACAGGGCTGCTGCCAGCACAGAGGGGCCTGTGTGCAAATTAGAAAGGAGCATCCCTCTGAGTGAATTACCACAAGCGTCTCTTTGGATGGATGAATTACAAAACCTTGTCCTCCCTGGCTGAGTAAATTACCAAAAGGCCAATGAAATGGTGGGCTGGATGGCAGCCCCCATTCACCCACTATGTGCAAAGTGCAGCCCCCATTGCTGAAACAGAAATCATACGTGAGAAGTCAGAAAGTAGGAGCCATGCAGTGTAGGATGGAGATTTCCTTTCCTGACCAACAGCTCCTGAGATTTTCACTGTGTTACGGCATGGTACCGGCAGTTAGCTCCCGTGAGATTAGTGAGAAAACCTTCAGAGGTGCGTATAGGTGCTCAACAGGCAACTTTTATTTCCTAAAAAACTTGTGTCATCATGAAGTGAAGACAAATGAGATGTTAATGCCTTTTGAGAATGACCTATGTTCTGTTTGTTTCCATTTCCTGTCTCAGTGCAAACTTGTCCCCTGACAACTCTCCCCCAACACTGGTGTGGTCAGCAGCCCCCAAAGACAGGAAATAGATTACAGAGGTCCCTGCGGGGGAGTTAGTGTTGACACAAAGCATCCCTAGCACCTGCACAACTGTATATGCGCACTGAATAAGTGTTTGATGAATGAATGAGCAGCTGAATAGACAAATGAATAAGGAGGCTTTCTAACAGTGACTGTTTATGCCTCTTAAAATTTTACTTTCAATGAAAAATCAGTCCGGAACATCCCAACTTTACACAGTAAAAGAGGACATACACTCCTCTTTCAATCTGTATTTTTGTTATTTCTTTTCCTTTGAGGCTGCTCGATGTTCATTATTAGCTGGTTCCACCTAGACAGAAGTTCACCTGTGTGTTCCTCTTATTTCACTAGGACAGAGTTTTGGAGGGGGGGAAGAGGGGTGCAGAGGGTAAGGGAGGTGGCCATGATTGTACACCTCATGTCGAAATCTAAGCTCTAGCTCTGGTTTTATCATTCATTGGCCATGTGACTTTTGGCAAGATACTTGACCTTCATTCATTCATCACATATTTCTCCAAAATACATATTTATTGTCTACTGGGTGCCAATACTGCAATAGGTGCAGGACACGCTGCAGTAAATAAGACACACCAGGACCCAGTGTTTGTGGAGATCACAGTCTAAGGAGTAGCCAAGAAAATTAATCATTACACACAAAATTTCCAATACTGATAAATGCTATGAATAAAATTAAAGCGTGTGCTAGAGCATGGTTGGGAGAGCTACTTTAGATAGATTAATCAGGAAAGTCCCCTCATAGGAGGTGACAACTTAAAATGAGTCCTGAACATTGAGAAGGAGCCAGCTGTGGGGAAGCTGGGAGAAAGGTGCTCCAGGCAGAGGTGTGCAAAGGCCCTGAGGTAGGATTGAGCTTGGCAAGTTGGAGCAGCACAAAGAGCCATGAGGTGAGAGCCTGATGAGCCAGAGGGAGAGGGGAGGCTGGAGAGGGACACTGGGGCCAGATCAGGCAAACTGAGAATTGTGGAGTTCACTGTAAGATCTAAGAGAAGCCATTGGTGGGCTTTAGTCTGGGACTGAATTGTGGGGGAACAGTGGAAGCTGGGAGACCCACTGGGGACACTGCCATAATCTGAGTAAGAGATGATGGTGGCTTGGACCCAGTGGGGGCAGTAGGGTTGGAGTAGAGGTCACTAAGATCATTCTTCACAACTACACAGCTACTATGGGGGACCTGGTAACCTGGCTTCCTGGGTCCCACTTGAAAAGATTCTCTTGGCCTCCCTCCACCACTGGATTTAGGGTCAGGACACAGATCTGCCCTCTCACCACTGCCTGTCCACCCTGTGTAGTGGCTCCTCTCCCTAGACTGGGGTTTTGATTTACAGTTGAATTTTATGTTTGAATTTTCATGGTTTATTCAGATATCAATGTCTACTCTTACCACAAAAACACGCCACAGAACATTTTTAGAGAGAACAAAGAGCATGAATGTTGATAGCCACATTCCTCTCTTTAACAGAGTGTTGGGTCCCTGAACTCCATACCCAGCCCTTGACCAAAACTATCCTGAAATCGTCTGACATTCTATCTGGCACTTCTGGGTGCCCACCTCAAAAAGAAATGTTTTCATTTCTCTGGAAGAAGTAGTTAAGAGTGGGATTGCAGGATCATATAGTAAGTGATGTTTGACTTTATGATAAATTGCCAGACTGTTTTCCAGAACGGCTGTGCCATTTTGCATTCCTACTAGTAATGGATAAGAGTTCCAGTTTCTCCACGTCCTCTCCAGTACTTGGTACTGTCCACTTTTCAATTTTAGTCACGCTAATTAGTATATAGTGGTATATCATGATTTTAATCTGCGTTTCCCTGACGGCTAATAACATACATTTTTTTCTCGGGCTTCTTTGCCGTCCACTTACATTATTCTTTTCCATCGATCTGTGTCTAGTTTTCACCGGTAACTTTATAGTAATTCTTAAAATAAGGAAATGAGCACTCAAATGTGTTTTGTTTTTTTCAAAATTGTTTGGCTGTTTCAGTTCCTTATAAATTTTAGAATTTGCTTATCTGTATCTACAAAAAAATACTGCTGGTATTTTTATTAGAATTGATTACATTAAATGTATAAATCAATTTGGGGAGAATTGACATCATCACTTTATTGGGTCTTCCAAATCATGAACACAGAGTGTGCCTCCCTTTATTTAGGTCTTTGATTTCTTTCACCAGCATTTTATAGTTTTTATGATAGAGATCCTACATGTTTTGTTAGATTTATACCTAAATATTTCTGTTTTTTTCTTTTGGAGCTATTTTCAATGGCACTGTGTTTTACATTTTGGTTTTCAATTGTTCATTTTTAACATATGTAAATACAACTGATGTATGTTGACATTATATTCTTTGACCCTGTCAAGGCTTCCAATATTATGTTGAATTGTTGAATAGGAATGGTGAGAGTGAGTGGTCTGGCCTTTTCCTAATCTCTGAGGGGAAACATTTAGTCTTTGACTATTATATATGTTAACTATGGTTTGTTGGTTTTCTGGTGTTTTTTTGGTAGATGCCCTTTATCAGATTAATGACATTCTCTTCTATTCCTAATTTGCTGTAAGTTTTTATCATGAATGATATTTTTGTCAAATGCTTTTACTGCATCAATTGATAGGATCACATGGTTTTTCTTTTCTTTTCTTTTAGATTGACTTTTTAAGATTGAACAAGTCTTGCATCCCTGGGATAAACCCCATCATGTTGTTATGCATTATACTTTTTCTATTTTGCTGGACTTGGTTTACTAATATTTTGGTGAACATTTTTTCATATATGTTCATAAGGGATATTGGCCTGTTTTCTTGTACTATCTTTGGTATAAGAATAATGCTGAACTCATAAAATGAGTTGGGAAGTGCTTTCTCCTCTTTTATTTTCTAGGTCCAGGGATTATTTAGAAATGTGCTGTTTAATATCCAAGTATTTGGATGTTGTCTAGTTTTCTTTATGTTATTGATTTCAAGTTTAATTTCATTATGATCAGCAAACTTACTTTGTATAACTTCAATTATTTTAAATTTGTTTAAGGTTTGTTTTATGACCCTATCTGGGTGAATGTTTCATGTGCACTTGAAAAGAATTTATATTCTGCTATTGTTGGGTGTAGTGTTTTATAAATGCTAGTAAAATTCAGTTGGTTCGAGGTATGATTCAGTTTTTCTCTAACCTTGCTGATTTTCCATGTGCTTGCTGTATCGATTACTGAGAGAGTACTGTTAAAATCTTCAACTATAAGTGAAGATTTGTCCACTTATCCTTTAGTTTTATTAGTTATTCCTTCATGTATTTTGAATCCCTGTTGTTAGGTGCATACCTGTTTAGGATTGTTATAGCCTCTTCATGAATTGGCCCTTTCATCATTATGTAATTTCTCCCTTTATTCCTGGTAATTTTCCTTCCTCTGAAATCTACTTTTCACATATTAACATAAGCACTCAGCTTTCTTTTGATTAGTGTTTGTATAGTATATTTTTTTCTGTTCTTTTACTTTTAACTTATCTATGGTATTTTAAAGTGAATTTATTGTAAATAGCTTTAAAAAGTTGGATAAGGTTTTGTTTTTTAATCTATGCTGACAATCTGTGTTTTAATGGGAGTTTAGACATTTAATGTAATTATTGATATTTAGATACATCATTTTATTATTCATTTTGTTTGTTATTTCTGGGTTTTGTTCCTCTGATAGAGGAAAAAAGCAATAAGGATTCTTCCCATGCCCTTGGGACCACAGTTGGCTCTAGTCAAAGGGAAGACTTCCCCTTCCTCATGTTGTAGGTACCTGCGTGGCCATCACAGCCATCACTGCTGCCTGGAAGCTAGAGCGGGAGAAAATGGAAAGGAAAAAGGGACTCCCCCCTTCTCTCCAATCCCGAGGGAACATGTTTCTGCTCCTCAGGCCAGAAAAAGAAGGCTTTTCTTCTAGCTCTTTCTGCCATCAGTGTGCATTTCTGAGTTTCAGGCTGCATTTGTGTCCAGGTCAGGGTACAATGGGAGAGGGGGCAAAACAATCATTGCCAGATTGTTCTTACCTCAGGTACTGGTTTCCTTTCCCATTCTGCCTGCTACCATTTCCTTTCCAGAATCCTTAGACAGCTGTTCACGCATGTTATCCGAAGAGCTTTGAGTTGCATTCAGTGGGAGAGTCACACAGTATAGTGTACTTACTCCATCTAAACCAGGTCGAGAACCTCCAATGCCACATTTTGATGTTTAGTTTTTCCTGACTTTTTAAATGTATATATGCAAATTTAGAAATCTACTTTTCAAAATTAATGTGTTAGAAATGAGTTCGCTGTTTTATTACTGTTTAAAATGAATACTTCTAAAAATCTTTTCAATTCAGTAACTATAGATATACATTATTTTTATGTATGTATAGTATTCCATTGCACAGATTACTCCAATTTGCTTAATTGATACTCTATAAGTTTCTTCTGGTTTTTCTTCATTATAAACAACATTTTAATAAACATTGTTATACACACTCCTTATTCACTAGTCCAATTATTTCCTTAGGATAAATTCTTAAAAGTGAGATTGTTTGGACAAAAAGTATGCACATTTTGAATTTTGATACTTATTGCTCAACCGCCCTCCATAAAAGCTATACCAATTTCCATTCTCACTAAGTATCCTCACCAACAGTTGATGTTATTATCTTTTCTAGTCTTTGCCAATGGTGTATCATATTTCAATATTCATTTCTATGATTAGCCATAAGCTAAAGTTCTTCAGAGTACATTATAATTTGAATACATTGAATTCAATTTGTTGATATTTAAAATTTTTACATCTATATTTATAGGTGAGCCTGATCTATTTATTTTATTGTAGCAAAATACCATAAAATTTACCATTTTAACCATTTTAAAATGTACAATTCAGTGGCATTAAGTATATTCACAGTGTTGTACAACCATCACCACTGTCCATTTCCAGAACGTCATCCTAAACCGAACTCCGTACTCATTCAACAATACCTCCCCATTCCTCCCTCCCCGTCACCCTTAGTAATCTGTTATACTTTCTGTCTCTGTGAATTTGCCTATTCTAGGTGTCTCATATAGAGGGGAATCATATATTTGTCCTTTTGTGTCTGACTTGTTTCACTTAGCGTGAAGTTTTCAAGGTTCATCTACATTATAGCATGTTATGAGAATTTCATTCTTTTTAAAGGCTGGATAATTTTCCTCTGTATGTATATACCACATTCTGTCTATTCATTCATCTGTTGGGTATTTGGAGTGTTTCCATCTTTTGGCTATTTTGAATAGTGCTGCTACGAACATTGGTGCGCAAGTATCTGTTGGAATCTCTGTTTTCAATTATTTTGGGGGTATTTATTCACCTAGGAGTGGAATTGCTGGGTCATACGGAAAATCTATGTTTAACTTTTTGAGGAATTACCATACTGTTTCCCACAGCAGCTGCTCCACTTTAAATAATAACCAACAACGCGCCAGTGCTCTAATGTCTCCACATCCTTGTCAACACTTGTTATTTTCTGTTGTTTTTCTTTTTAAAATAGATATTCTGATGGGTGTGAAATACTTCATCTATTATTTTTAACTATCTTTATTAGATTTTGGTATCAAGGATAAGCTGGCTTCTTCAGAGAATCTTTCCTTTTCTCCACGCTTTGGGACAGTTTAAATAACACAGAAAATTTCTTTACTTTGCAGGTTAGAGAAAACTTATGACAAGAGCCATCTGAGCCAGACACCACTTTTTAAGAGCTAGTTCTTTGACACCTTTCTCTATTTCCTCACAGGTTACTAATATATGCAGTTTTTCTAATTCTTCTGGAGCCTTTTGAGTCATTTTTATTTTCCTAGAAAACTATGTATGACATAGAAGGTTCAGATTATATATATATATATATATATATATATATATATATATATATATACACATATATATATATGTGTGTGTATATACATATTTATATATTTATATATATGATACATATATCATATATATGATATTTTTCATTCCTAATATTGTCTCTTTGTTCTCATTCTCTCTTTTCTTTTGATTAGCTTTCGTGTGTGTGTGTGTGTTTATGTGATTTCTTTTTCTTTAGGGAACAAGGTCTTAGATTCATTTAGTCCTCTGCTTTTCAGTTGTGGAGCTTGTTGCTCTGGGAAGCAGACTTTGGGAGTCCCTCCCATTGGGGTCACAGTGGGGCAGCCTGGGTCATGATTGAGGTCATGGCCTCTAGAGCCAGGTGGTCTGAGTTCAAGTGCTCATTCCTTTCCTTGACCTTGAATCATCATTTAAGCTCTCTGTGCTTTCATTTCTCCATCTGTAGATGGGGAGGAAACAGTACCTACCTCACAAGGTTAATATTAATATTAAGGAGTTAACCATTTTTAAGTGCTTAGAAGAGAGCTTGGCATACAGCAAGCACCATAGAAACGTTTATTAAGTAAATCCAGACTCCCCTCCAGTGTGCTAAAAGCCTAGGTCCCCTGGGAGCCTCTCCATTCCCCAAATATATTTTCTGCGCCTTCCTATCTATCATTTACACTGACTGCCTCTTTTTTTTTTTTGCAGAACTACCTCTGTGCAGAAAAACAACCATTTTACTTTCCATTCTGCTGCCTGAGACAACCACATCCTCCTCACACGTACCCCAGGCTCCCATGGAGAGCTCAGGTCAGTCTGGTCAGGGGAGAGGAGTCCAATGCACCTGGCTGCATTGTGGGGAGGGCCCCTCTTGCAGGTGAGAATGACCCCAGGGCTGGCAGGACCACCGCCACCCAGCCAGGCTGTGAGATGCCAACTCAGCTGCCCAAATGTGAGAACATCTTGAGAGATAGACATCCACAAACTTGTATGCGCCTCAACTGTGCAGGTCACTGAGCTGGACATTGGGAGTAATGACAACAATGGCCAATGTGTTACTAAACACTTGCATTTGTTTAACAAAATATCTCTATAAAGTTCTATAGAGCTTAAAATATATCAAGTAGTAATAAAAGCACTTGACAAATATTAACTCAGTCTTTATAAAGACCCCACAAGATAAATATTATCATTACTCTCATTTTAGAGAAGGGGAAAGTGTAAGAAGACAGGCATTATTCCCAAGGTCACCTAGATACTGTGTGGTCAAATCAGGATTTGAACCCAACCATCTAGCTCCAGTATCCAAGCTCTTAGTGATTTCACTATGGATTGCCTCATGCAAACATCAGAAGGATTCTGTGGGGGAGGGATATCAGTATGATTAGCCTAATTTTACTGAAAGGGAAACGGAGACTCAGAGAGGTTAGGTAATGTACTCAAAGCTAGTAAGTGGCAGAATCAGATTTGGAACCCAGGTCTGGCTGATTCCAAAATCCAGACTCTTCTCCCTATATCAACCTGAGACAACAAGGGGAGATGACCCTTCCCCCAAGACGTGTATCAACTAATGGTCATCTAACAAGTCAGAGCCTACTCTCCTCAGGTAACAGGCATCAACGCTAGTGCCCTTGAAGGGTGCTGTCCTGGGGAAGGAGAGAAGACACCCCAAGGAGGCACAGCTCCCAGGATATCACTCCTAAGACACACACCCTTTCCACACCCCACTCACCATCAGAGAGCCTCGCCCAGTCCAAAGATCCAGCTGACACAGGCAAGCCAAGTGAATACTGGTGTTGCGATATCTCAGTTTGTCTCAAACCAGCAGGGGTTTGCACTGGGAGGATAGCAACGAGGCCAGAACTACAAAAATCTCCCAAGCATTTCAAAGCCAACTTACTTTGCACCACTTTAATTATAACAATAAACATACATCATGCCGTGTTTTAGGAAGAGAGGTGTACCCCTAAAGGTTGTTTAGATACAGGCAATAAAAACCCACATGGCTAATTTAATTTTTTAAAAAGTGGCCAAGCATTGAAGGAACAGCTGAAGCACTAGATAGCAGAAAGGGCAAGGAACAGGGCGGCTCTGCCAGCAGGACAGGAAGAGGGAGACAGCGACCTCAGAGAACTCTCTAGGTGTTCTTCCCTCTTGGCTGTTATCAGCATAGAGTTCGCCTAGAAGGAAAGAGAGTTGCTAGCTGGCCTGGTCCTGTGCCCACTCCAAGGCCAGTGCAAAGCAGGGCACCTGAGCCGCAGTCTCATCAGGACTATAGTGAGTAGGAAAGGCTGCTGGGCAGGTGATACCACTGACATCCACTCCCAAAGATGTAACAAATGACACCCCCTCCCCCAATTCCAATAGGTGAAAGAAATGTCCCCAAATTAGCATGTTTGCCTTGGGAGCTCTGAAGGGTAGTTTTCCTATTATGACCAGGCTGTCTTCCCAAATTGCCGTTGTTTAAAACTTTTCCTACCTTCCTATAGCTTTTAGAGCCCCAGAGTTAAGAAGAGGGGCATCTGAAATGTAAGATATTTATTCTGAGGATGCAAAAGAGCAATGTCTCAAGTGCACCAAAGGTATTGTTATTTTGCCATACCTGCAAACATGGGCAAGATTGCAAACATTTTTACAATAATCTGAGCCTTTATTCCTCATTGAGGGTGAAGGGGCGGAGGGAGAATTAGGCATCGGATGAAGGAGGAGCATAAGCCATGTTGCTCTAGCCACTGGAGCACCTGGGTGCTGAGCTGGTGTCATTCAGGGTGGCATGCAGGGTCTCAGCTCCCGCTCCCCACACAAGAACACAGGATATAGTGAGGCCAAAAAGGAACACCAATGGAGCCATAGATAGGGGAGTCATACCACTATAGTCTCACTGGCGGCTGGGTTGGAGACACAGGAAGCAGGATTCACATGACCTGCAACCTGCCATCTGCTTCTCTGTCAACCAACCAACCCCACTTGCTAACTGCAATCCGCTCTTGCTAGCTCAGTCACCATCTTCTTGCTAGCCCCCATTTGCTGCTAGCGTAGCCGCGGCAGTTATATTAGTAGCCAATGGGTCACTGGTTACAGCTCATGGCCAACTAGCCACAGCTCATGGCCATCCAATCACAGTTGATGGCCATTTACTACCCAAGTGAGCACCTTTCCACGTGAGGGGAAGAGCCTGGAAACTGCTTTCTGGGGCTCTGTCCCCACACTGGGTTGCTGAGCTGGAGCTGTCTGCACACCAAGGGATTCTCAGACAAGTCCTTACTCCTGGTTGGAAAGGCAGTCAGTGAGGTCCAGGTGGTCAGCGGGTGGGGACCCATGGGCTCCAGGAGGATGGACCCCAGCTCCAGGGTCAAAGTCAGGAAGTCCCCTTTGAAATGAAAACTAATAAATATAACATGTACCAAATGACATTCACCTGTACAGAACTAACCTACCTTGGGAACTCCATTCTGAATTACATAAACAAACCATAATCTTCTCAATTGTATTAAGGCTCACCTGGCATGAGGTGATGGGACCCAGGGTTAGTGATTTTATAGTGATTTTTTTAAAGGAGTAGACCGGAAAGGGTTCATTGGGGCTTTTCCATTTCCACTTCAGGGAGGGGGTGTTAGTTCTGATGGTTGACATCCAGAGAGTGGAAAAGGCCAATTCTCCTCAACACCCTAGTTTGAAGGAAATATTCCTTAAGAATTACAAATTCAATTCCTTCGGCAATCATTTTGGGTATACCAAATAACCTGAAGGTCCCTGGAATCCTTTCACCTGGATGTCCACCCTTCTCACTCTCTACTCCTCAGCTGGGGAAGGCTGAAGATAGATTAAGTTGATTGTTCCACCAGCTTTCCCCAGAGGACTGATGCCACAGTCCTCTATGGGTGTTTTAGTCAAGGTGTTTCCACAGAGAAAGAGAACCAGCAAGATGTATGTACAAATATAGAATGAAATTTATTATAAGGAACTAGCTCACATGATTATGGCAGCTGGCAAGTCCCAAGATCTGCAAGCTGGAGGCCAGCGAGGTAGCTCTACTTCAAAGGCCAGCGAGCTGAAGACTCAGGAAGAGCCAATGTTTCAGTTCAAGTCCAAAGGAAGGAAAAAAAAATAGGATGTCCCAGCTGGAAGGCAGTTAGGCAGAAGGAATTTCTTCTTATTTGGGGGAGGGTCAGCCTTTTGTTTGATTTAGGCCTTCAACTGATTGGCTGATGCCCACCAACTTTAGGGAGGGCAATCTGCTTTGCTCAGTCCATTGATTTAAACGCTAAACTCATCTAAAACACCCTCACAGACACACCCACAATGACGTCTGACCAAATTCATGGACACCCTGTGGCCCAATCAATCCGACACATAAAAATTAACCATCACAAGTGGGTATGAGATAACTTCAAAAAGACAAAAACTGGTCTGCTGGAAAAAAATAATAGATTTTATCAATGTCATGGCTGCACCCAAGGAGCATTAGAGCACTGGTATCTGCAAGGGTTACATTTCTGAACAAAGCTTTTACAAAGTAAGCTAATGAACAACAACATAAATAAATGAATAATAAATAAATAAACAAATAAATAAATAATAACTTTCCCCAATTCTATTTTTAAAAATCCCTCCCACAACCATGACAGCCAGGAGCATGGCCAGGAGGGGCTGTCCTGACACTGTGACCTTCATCCTTAATTCGGGGATGATTGTCTTCTGTGAACCCTGAGCATCTTGTCACTTGACTCCTTCCTTGACTAACCAGGTCAATATCCACAATTCCAAGCTTATCACCTAAGACAGTAATTCTCCTTCTGGCTGTACATTAGATTCTCCTGGGGAGTTCTTTTAAAAATTGATTATTAGGCCCCACCCTCAGAGATCTGATTTAATTGGTTTGGGGTGGGCTGTGCATTGGTATTTTTAAAGCTTTGCAGGTGATTCTAATGTGCAGCCAAGGTTGGAAACTAGGAGAAATGAAAACCATCCTAAGAGGGAGCCGGGGAGAGATCTGACTCTGTCTAGGATCACAAGGCAATGGACACCTTTGTCAAGTCCTAGGACAGCTCTCAGTGGCCTGAAACTGAGGAGTGGACAGTGAACTGTGGGGGAGCTCCCAGGTCTGCACCTTGTCAGCCTTTCTTCTCTTCCCTTCCCTGCTGTTTCTTTAGTTATAATGACCTCCACCTTGGTCTTAGAGCTGAGAACATTTTTTTTTCAGGCAACTTAGAAGGGCATTTATTTCTGCATTCAAACCCCAAGCTCTGACAATTAAGTTCGTGAACTTGTTGCAATGATGTTGCTCAACTTTTTTGATATCAGAGGGATTATTCATTATGAATTTGTACCAACCGGATAAACAGTTAACCAAGATTACTATTTGGAAGTGCTGAAAAGGCTGTATGAAAAAGTTAGAGGACCTGAACTTGTCACCAACAATTCATGGCTTTTGCATCACGACAAAGCACCAGCTCACATGGCACTGTCCGTGAGGAAGTTTTCAGCTAGTAAACAAATAACTGTATTGGAACACCCTCCCTACTCACCTGATCTGGCCCCCGATGACTTCTTCCTTTACCCGAAGATAAAGGAAATACTGAAAGGAAGACATTTTGATGACATTCAGTACATCAAGGGTAACACAACAACAGCTCTGATGGCCATTCCAGAAAAAGAGTTCCAAAATTGCTTTGAAGGATGGACTAGGTGTTGGCATGGGTGCATAGCTTCCCAAGGGGAGTACTTCGAAGGTGACTGTAGTGATATTCAGCAATGAGGTATGTAGCACTTTTTCTAGGATGAGTTCGCGAACCTAACTGTCAGATCTTGTAAGTTAAAAAACATTTTGCATAACCGTGAGTCAGTTAGAGAATGCTAGTTAGCTGCTATAACAAATGACCCCAACATCAGAGGATTAACACAACAAATGCTCATTTCTCATATCATCATCCAACCTCAGCTCCGAACAGCCTTTCAGTGACTATGGCTTCTTCCTTCTCACGGTGCCATCATCTTCAACATGTCTTCCAAAGTCACCACAGAATGGCTGGAGAGAATATGGAGGATAGTGCAGAGGATTTTATGACCAGGGCTGAAAGTGGCATATATCACTTCCACCACATTCCATAGGCCAGAATTCAATAATATGGCTCCTATCTGATTCCGGAGGAATCTGAGAAATGCAGTCTTCCCATCTACCTATGATAAAAATGAAATTGGTTTGATGAACACATAGTATCGTCTTGGCACACCTACAAGTATGTAAGACTCCCTGAGTGCATGCCTTTCAAGTGCTATTTAAATGTTAGGTATTAATGTTAGGCAATATGGATACTTGATAGTAGTATTTTATATGCCTGGATGGAGGAGAGGATAATAATAATTAATGCCATTTATTTATCGGCGGTTCTGAGTCAAGAATGTTGTTAGACATGCGTATCATATATGAGCAACCCGGAGACTCTTGAAGCACAAGACATATCCTGTTCATTTCTTTTACTTAAATCAAATCAAATCCAACTTCAAGCTCTCATTTTCCAAAATTAGTATGAATTCCAATGTCATTTATTTGAGGTGCCTCCCCCAACTTGGGAGCATGTGAAAAGCCCAGGGCTTGTAAGTTTGGATAGTGAGAAAAGTCTGTGGTCTTTAGTCACCTGTGGCTGCAGCCCCCAGAACAGCTTGGCCAGGCTTGCATGGTCCATAAGGAGAGAGGGGGCTCCTTTGAGGACATTCTTGTGCTCTGGCAAAGGTGGCCCTCGAGACCATAGCAGTGGCATTCAAGGGCACAGTTTGTTGCTTAGTTGCCCTCATGTGAGATCTTGCCACCACCAGTAAGCTATGTCCCAGCCAGGTCTTCTTCATTCCCAGGGTCCCCATAACTCTTGTACCCCATAATCTTTGGGGAATCCAACCTTACACTCTTGGGTTGCCACTTTCCTCTTTAACAAAAGGCAGCAGTCTTCCTCTCCATCCCCTTAAGACAATCCGGTTTGATTATGTCAATCACATAGCTGGGAGTCTCAAACTCCTGGGCCTGGGGAGAGGATGCAGATGAGTGAAACAAGGAGAATGGGAACTAAGAAGAACTAGAGAACCTGTGCCCCATCTCAAAGGGGCAGCTTCTCCCAGCCCCTGTCGATTGTCACATGGGAAAAGAATGCATGTCCTGTGTCAGCAGACTTTCAAGAGATGCCAAAACCCCAACTTTAATGCAAAGTCTCCTGATTTGTAAATGTTGGCAGCTAATTCAGTTTTTAAGACACTGTGCAAGCTCAAACGAAACATGTCTGCAAGCCAGATGTGGACGAAAGCCTGAGAGCTTGTTCCAGCTGCCCAGACTTTCGAAAACAAAGTTTATTTGGGACTGTCTCCCAGGGCTACTGGCAACTTCTCTATTTTTCTCTGAAACATAAAAACTCAACTCCCTTTGCAAAGCAGGGGTAACTAAAGCTCAGAGGACAAAACGTGTCTGCCCTTCTAGTGAGGGGGCAGGGAGGAGACCACGGTTATCAGAGTTGTAAATCTCTGTGTGCAGTCCACAGGAAAAGAAAGAAATAGAGATGGGGGAGAGAGAGAGAGAGAAGGAAGGGAGGGGTGAGGGAGGAGGAAAGATGGAAGGAAGGAAGGAAGGAAGGAAGGAAGGAAGGAAGGAAGGAAGGGAAGGAAGGAAAGGGAGGGAGGGAGGGAGGGAGGAAGGGAGGAAGGAAGGACGGAAGGAAGGGACACTTGACACCAATTAATAACTCACTCTGCATTATTAAAGTTTTGTGCAAGGTGGAGATGGGCAGATGGAAGGAGAGCTAGTGACCAGCCTCCATGCCAGGCTAAATGATTTCCTGTCCAGTTTTGGGAGATGCTGCACTGCCCAGCAGAGTTGCCAGGTGGGCAAACATGAGCTGTAACAGCCTGCCCACTCGCTGCCTGCTCTCAGTCTGGAGGGGACTTAGCATCAGGTCTTGACGTGATCCAGGGGGAGAAGTGAGAGGCAGGAGGAAAGTGTGGGTTTCAGAGATGCCAGGTGGCCCCAGCACACTTTGCACAAGCCCATGCCAGAGCCATGGAGGGGCCAGTCTGCTCCAGGGCACGGGGTGCCTTGGCCTAAACACATTTTGATTCCTGGACGGCAACCTGTTGATTTTTTCAATTGGTAATTTCTATCCTATCCACTTCAAAGGCACCCAAGGTATCTGAGGCAATTAAGACACATGTTAAGTTGAACATAAAGCAGGAACACCAAAGAGGAACAAAGAAGAAATGAGGTGATTTTTGAGGCTGGGCTGCAGTTTGGCTGTAAGTTTCGTGACAGCTAAGGCAAAAAGGGAACCCCTGAGGCATGTGGTTTGTATTGTCTGACAACCAGAGAATGCACACTTGTCTATAAAGTGAAACCCTTGGTTGGCTTTAATCGTAATGGGAAATTTATGGTACGAGTAGTGTCTACCGTTCTTCCTGTGCTAGTCGGATCCTCCAAGAGGCAGATACCAAGACAGGATTAGATATGCGAGGATTTACTGTGTTGCCCTGAAAAATAAGACTGGGTCTTATACCGTATTTCCCTGAAAATAAGACCTGGTCTTATATTAATTTTTGCTCCAAGAGACACATTAGGGTGTATTTTCAGGAGATGTCTTATTTTTTCATGTACAACAATTTACATTTATTCAAATACAGTCATGTCATCTTCTTCTGGAACATCATCATAACATACTAAATGTGTCTGTATGGCTGACGATCTTAACGGGCTTATTTTCGGGGTAGGTCTTATTTTCAGGGAAACATGGTATGTAGGGAAACATCTGTGGGAGAGAAAATGGAGAGGCTGGGAGAGCAAGCTGTCAAACTGTGATGCAAAACCGACTCTGAATGAAGGAGAAAGGGAGGAAAGGTTGGGTGGAAATGTCTTAGACTGACAGGTAATCGAGAAAGGCTCAGCAGGGCGGCTGGGGAATCCCTGAGCCAAAGTCAATTGTCAGAGAAGGCTTGCATCTCCCCCAGGATGAGCTTGCTTTAGAATCCCTGCTGCTCTCTGTGTTGGCTGGGAAGTGCGGCCGTGGCACAACACGTGGCACAACACGATGAGTTTCACAGCACAGCAACACAAAGCTCCCCCACCCTGGTCCATTAAACTTCTTGTAGTGGGAGATCAGGGGTGCATTCTCACAGCTACCACACTTTCCAAATGTGAGTTACTTAGTTTTGTACCACCTTCACAGTTTTGCCATGTCAACATCCCACTGTTAAAGAAAAAATTATTCTGACACTTGTTAAAGCCCTAAGGAAGACCTTATTCAAGACTATTTCAATAGAGGAGAGACATTGGCTCAACTCTGAATAAGGCGAACATCGCTGGGGATTTACAGCCAGCAAACAGAGTGCGGAGGCCAGTGGATGGACAATTGCTAAGAAGAGATGTCAACGGTGGGGGAATTCTTACTCAACTGACCTAACAGAATTCTTGCTAGAGGCATGTCAAGGACTTATACGTCAAAGGTGGGGGTGAAGAACTTGATCAATATCAAGTGGGGGATTCTCTATAAACTGACAGCGGGATTCTTGCTAAAACTGGGCTGGGCAAGCCAAAGACAGGACTGGGGCCAAGGTCAGGGCCCGATGGAGAAGAGGGCTCTAAAGAGCCTGAGTCAAGTTTGGTCAGGGAGAGTCCTTGTCACTTCCTGGTATTATCTGGTAAGTTTCTTTAAATTGACTTTAATTTTATCTTCATTCATAGGTTGAGGAACTCGTTATATATATTTTTTAATACAAATAAAATTGAGTGCATCATTAAACAAAATTTAAAAATGTTGCATCCAAATTTTAGGATCATTTGTGTACCATCTGAAATTCTCGTGTGCCACTGGTAGTATACATACTGCACTTTGGGACATGTTGATTTTACAAAGAACAGAGCGGCTGATTGCAAAGCTCTATTCCAGCCCTGGCCCGTATGCTGGCTGCCAGCTCTAAGGTGATTACTTCCGGGCACCTCTTGAGGCTCATAGAAGGAGCTAAAGACATTGTCAGGGAGAGTGGAGGTGGGGGTGAGGATAAGGCCAGGACGGCCGAGTTCCAAAGCGCCTGGCCTAAAGCTCTCCCCACCCCTGCTGCCCAGATGTGGAACTGGACCTCCAGCGGAGTGTGCATGCCGTTCTCCGGGAGCTCAGCGCCCAGGCCCCGGCCCTGCAGAAGAACCAAGGTAAGGGCCTGTAGGCATCACCTGTCTGCCCCCACTGCTCCCCCACCCTCACCAGCCAGCTCTTCCCACACATTCTTGGGAAAGGGCCGAGCTCGGAGCTCACAGAGTGAGGGGCTTCCAGCCGAGCCCCCATCCTGCTGGAAAGCTTTGGAGCCCAAAGGACCCAGAAGACTTCTCTGCCCTCGGCTCACTTTGCCAGCCACTGTGACAGAGCACTTTGGGGATCCGCAGCCCTCTTTCCTAACCTCCTTCCCCATCTCCAAATAACACTCCCCTGGACCCCCCAGGCCACATGACTTCCAGAACATAGCATGAGGCGCTGATCAGGAAGCATTGCTGATCCACAAACCACACGCACACACCCCTCCCCAAGAATGTCCCACCTCCCCTCCTTTCTCCCCTGGGAATCACAGTCCACCACGGGCAGCAGATGAGAGCTCCCCCACACATGAGAAGCCCACCCATGTGCACCTGGAGCCAAGCACCCAGCACACTCGTCAGCCCTGTGCCTGGTCAAAATCATGGTCTGGGGCTCCAGGACTGAGAGTCCTGCTCAGGGGCGTCTCCTCTGAGAGCTGCCAGCCCACCTGGTTGTGCGGGGCTCCCTTTTCTCCTGGCCCAGGTATGTGGAGATGGTCCCTGCACAAGAAGGTCGAGCGAGATCCTGGTAAGAGTCCGGCGCTGGTCCGAATTCTGCTCAGAGAACTGGAGAAGGTGGGTTCTCGGGCTTTGGGAGGCCATCAGGGATTAGAGAAGGAGAAGCCAATCCATTGGGGACAATGTCCCGTCAGCGCTGCATCCCTCAAACTGTGGTCTTTTGTGGACCATCTGCATGATTTTTACCACATGTGTCTCCCTCCTGTACTTTTCTACAAGCAATGTTTTCTTTACATAGACTTACACTGTTTAACCTAAGCTAACATATTTAAAAAAGAAACCATAATATGAGCATCAATGGAAAACCCATATCACTCGGTAGAAACAGAAAACACCTATAAACATAAATGCATAACTATTAAAAATGTTCAAAATGATCCTTGTACCCCCTAAGGTTATCCTCCATACTGCTCAATGCTCTGAATACAACTGTTGGGGAAACGCTGCACTGAAGGGAGCCTCCAAGCTGGGGGCTTCCTTGTTGCTTTGCTTCCAGCTCCTGCCCTGGGTCAATGCTGCCCCTCCCCCACTGAGTTCCCTGCATCCTCCCCTTCCCCCCACACCCTCATACTCAGACTCCCACACCTGTGCACTCTCCACACCCCATTTCTCCTCTACCAGGGCAGACTGTAGGCCCTGGCATGGTGGGACGCTGCCTTCCACCCTGTCTCTTGCTCACCCCTCTACCCCCGCAAACTACATCCTTCTAGGATGTGGTGAGTCTCCCTCAACCTCCAGCCCAATAAATGTCTGGTGATCCCCTGTTTTCTAGGCAGAACGGGAGGACGTCCGGCATGTCATCATTCCCTTGCTGCACACGCTAATGTACGTGCTCACTAAGGTGAGCAGGGGTGAGGGTCCGGGTGGTCGTGCTGATCCACGACAAGTGGCTGGGCCGGATGCTGTCCTCTCCCCTCAGTGGACACCCACTCTTGGCCAGACAGGAGCCTAGAAAAACTCTGGGATTGCCTGCTCCAAATTGGCTTCTCTGCACTAGCTGTGCCCTCTCTCTTTTAGATGAAGATAAAACTGTGGAGGCAGTAGAGTCATGTGTGGCCCGAGCGAGCAAAAGGGTTGGGAGAGGAGATGCTTTGCTAGAGGAACAGGATGGGATGAATTTCCCTCTTAGAAAGTTTGAGTGGGGTGTCAAACAGGTGATGTCTTACAGACGCTGGGGGAAGAGGCTGAGGTATAGATTTGGGAAGTGTAGCCCAGGTCCAGCTGCCAGGCCCTACCTTCCTCCTCTCCCACCCCACCCCACCCCAGCCAGGACACTTCGTGACCTGTGGCTCTAGGCACCTCAACTCCTTCCTCTTGCCCAGGCCACGGGCATCTCGGAGGAGCTCTACCGGAGGACCTACACCTTTTGCATGAGGTCACTGACCCTGCCCGCCCCCTACTGCACGGTTGCCCTGGACTGCGCCATAAGGCTGAAAACAGAGAAGGCCGTCCCAGGTAGGAGCTGTGCAGCTTCCTCTCCCAGGCTGCAACTCCAGCTGTGTCCAAGGTCTTTTGTTTGTCTTCAGGAGTCTGGGGAGCTCAAAAAATCCTGGCACCTCCTTTGGGAAGGTGTGGAGTAGGGGTCAGAGACTGGGGCTGGCTGGCTAAAGTGGTCTGCTTTGCAGGGACCCTGTACCAACGGCTAATCATGGCTGAGCAGAACTTGAGTAGTGAACTGTATCCCTACCAGGAGAGGTGAGTGGCCCCAGACCAGGTGCTGCCTTCCGCCCCCTGAGTGACTGCTCACTGACAGGAAGACAAAAGAGGAGGCTGGATTGAGAGGAGCCCCAGCAGAGCTTTTGTCCAGCAATGGGGATGGGGCATGTGCTTCTCTGGAGACCACTGAAAGCAGGATAGATCTTTCTTCTGGGGTGGGATTCAGAGCTATCCTGCTCACATGCAGAGGTTGGGCAGGACCACTGGCCTCTGGAGTTCTGTTGTTTCACCTCCATCCTGCCCTTGGCCATGGTGCAGCATCAACCATCCAGGCAGCCAGAGGCAGCTCAGAACATCTATATAATGGAAGGGGTTCAGGCCACAGTCACACCATGAAATCCGCAGGCTTTGTGTGTGTGCCTCACCCTTTAGATAAGATTGAGGAAATGTCCACTGTTCATGTTGGGGACAGGGACTGAAGGCGTTGGGGCTACATAGCTTCCTCCCCTGCAGGTACATACCTCTGAGGCTCTGTGTTCAGGGAGGGTGCAGGGAGGTGAAGGGATCCTTAGGAATAAGCACTGGAGAGGTTGGAAGGACACAGTTGAGTGAAGAGGAGAAAGTGGGTGAGGTTGGTTTTCTGGTGTGATAAGGGTGATGAGAGAAGATGGGACTCACTCAGGGCTTAGAGCTCCAGTTTTGGAAGGAAAGGTTTAGGGCCCCTGGAGGATATGGTCGATGAGCCAGGACACTGAGGGAGGGAGCAGGATTTAGGTTAGACCTTACCTAGATGTGAAACTAGAGGGACGGAGACGGACTAGCTGTCCCTGTAGAAGGGTCATTCATTCTCCTATTTGCCACAGTCCCCACCACTCCCTATTGCCCCCCCATAGAATTTTTAAATGTGTGGCTCCTGGTTTTGGAGGGACTAAATAACTGGGGTGGGGGTGCTGCATGGTTCTGAGGGTACCCCTCCTGTCACTGCCCTCCTGTAGTCATTCTCATCAGCACCGCCTTCCCTCCACTTCTGCCCTCAGAGTGTTCCTCTTCGTGGATCCTGAGCTGATCTCTCCCTCGGTGTGCAGTGCCCTGCTGCTGGAGATCGAGGCAGCCCAGGTGCAGCAGACACCCGAGGCCTGCATGCGCCATGTGGTCTCCCACGCCCTGCAGGCAGCCCTGGGGGAGGCCTGCCACACAGGTGCTCTGCAAAGGAAGCTGCAGGTAATTGCCCTGCCCCTTCCCAGGTTGGTTCCAGCCCAGGGCCCTGCACGCCCACACCACTTGCTCACTCTACTCGTCTTCCTCCCTCTCCTGTTACCATATCACCCTCCCCCCCCAAAAAAAATCAGAAATTAAAACACCTTCAGTAAGCCACATCGGAAAAAATGCAGCTAAGTCACAGAAGAAAATAAAAATCACTCACATCCCTCTCCCCAGACATGTTAGCAATTAACATTTTGGTATATTTTCTTAATAATAATGACAGTGACAGTTGTAATAGCTACTGTGTACTGAATGCCTGTTATGTTCCAGGCACTGTGTTAAGATCTCAGATGTATCATATTTTAAAATTCTCACCACAACATTGTGAAATGGATAGCTTTATCAAAACTATCAAACTAATGGATAGCTTTATCAAAACTAACTAACTAATGGAGAGCTTTATCAAAACTATCAAACTAATGGATAGCTTTATCAAAGCTAACTAACTAAGGCCCAGAGAAACTGATAACCTACTTGTGGTCACATCTGCAGGGTCACTGAGTCAGGATTTGAACTCAGATCTATCTGACATCAAGCCTATGTTCAGTCGCCTCCTAGCCCCACTCTCCTGTCACTCTTTTTTGACAAATTGAGATGTCAAACTCTGCATACAGTTTTATATACTGTATATATATCTGCAGACATATAATCTTTATTTTCCCATGCCATTGGAAATATGCCATATGGAAATATTTTCCTTGGAAAATAGGTACTTCTAGTAGGCAAATATTCTCTGTCGTGAAGGTGCTATTATTTGTGTAACTACTCACCTTTTCCTGTTGCGGGTATTTAGTTTGTTTCCAACACTTACCCATTTATTCCCTAGCTTTCTTTCTGACTCAGCCATGACCCCATCCACAGCCAAGGCTCCAGAAGGTTGGAAATCCTCTGGCCAAGGGTTGTACCAGGAGCTGGATTTCTTGGGTGGGAGAAGATGCTGCCCGGGGCACTGTTGGGAACAACCTTTTTGCAGGGAAAGGCACCTGTCCTCTGGGAAGGCTGGACTGGATAATGGCTAAGTTTCTGAGCTGCTTGGACTCAGGGCTGTGGTGCTGCCACTGCAGGAGGGAGCAGGTGCCAGTAGGGAAGGTGCCCATGAGGGGTCAGCTATCCCCTGCTTGTCCTGCCCCAGAAAGTGGGTACTAGTCCTTTTGCCGATCTATGTCTCAGACCCTGCTTTGCCCATCAAAACGCATTGGAGGTGTTGCTCTTCCTTCTCTCGTTTTCCATCAGGAATCATCTCCAATCTGAGCATTGCATCTTGGGTCCTTTCTTTGATGGGTGTGTTTCATGTATGGCTGGGTCCCTCCTTAAACCACGTCGATTTCATTGATAGCATTCCTTTCCTCTGAAAGTACCATTCATACCTTGAAAATACCATTCTTTTGTGGTTGCCCACCCGCTTGGGCCTGTAGAAGGTTCTTGACTCACTGCCCCCCACCCCACCAAACTTTGACGTCTCTCCTTCTATAACACCTCCTTTGGGGAGTTCAGAACACAGCGCATTGTGGAGGAATTTCCACATATACACACTAACTCGTACCTAAATCTCATTTTGGTTCTAGCACAGATTATCTATGGCCCCTATGTGGGCTACTGTCCCCTCTCCCTGCAATTGGCTATGGCTCTCGGAAAGGTAGGGAGGGGAGAAGCCTCCTGACCAGAGTTTGTCTGCTGACCCAGCAGCCCCACCACCCCTCCAGTGGTTCTGGAGGTTGATTTTGGCTGACCAAACAGGCCATAGTGATGGCGCCATTTTGACAGAACCAAGTCAAACAAGGAAGAACATTAATTTTTGTTTCTCAGTGATGTGGCGAATAGACGATGCCAAGCCTCATTCCATCACTCAGTTGGCTGCTGCGGGGGTTCCAGGGTAGACTTAGAAATGAGGCTAGGCTGGGTTTGAGGGTGTCAGGAATGGGATGGGATTGGGAGATGTCAGGTCAAGAATAAAGTGGAGCTCATGGCTGGAATTAGCAGGTCTGTTGCATAAACTATTTTGCAATAGAAAACAGAAATGCTGAAAGTAAAGGCTGTATTTAGGCACAGTCAAAATGTTAGGCACTCCACCCCCTACCTCATGTTATCCAGAGCCCAGTGCTCTGAGTCTTCATTGTTGTGTATAGAGAACTGGGGGGAAGGGAGGAAGAAGAGCAGGGAGAGACTTAGGGAATGCATCATTGATCTCATGTTAGAGACCCTCAGAAGCTTAGAGTTAAGGGGACCTCAACAGTCCCCTGATATCTATCCTCCCCTATTGGGTGCTGGGACTCCTAGATATCAGCCTGGCCTGCGGCTGTTGACCACTCCACATCCTATTGAGACCTCCGGCCCCCTTATCTGGAATTCTGCCTCTTGAGGCAGCTGTAGGGCCCTGCCCAGTCATACCTGCTGGCTAGAGGACAAGTGGGGCCTGGGAGAGATGGCTCAGCCAGCCCCAGTCTGGTACGTAAGACTTATCTGACCACCAGCCCACATCCTTTCTGCTGAGGGCCTGGTCTGAGGCCCAGGTGGGCAGTACATCTGTCTCCCCACATGTTTAGGGAACCAGCTGACAAGGCCTTGAGACTGGGAGGTCAGCTTGGGACAACCCATCTCTCTGACCCTCTGCACTGTGTTCTGGGTGCTACAGTTGGGTGTCTCCAGCTAGGGCTGCCACATGTGGGGTCAGGGTAGCACAAACCAGGGGAGACTTCTTTGCAAATCCTTGAAGCCAGGGATTTCTGGAGGGACGTGGGAATGAGGCCAAGGAAGGAGTCTGGGGACACAGCTTTGACAGTCACCTCTCGGTGGGTTGGCAGCAGGACTGCGAACCAGCCACAGCTTCTCAACATCTAATTTTCCTCATTTTTTTTGTTCTACTGAGCTTCAGAAAGAGCTCACCCACAGCTGATTCTATAGGAGGCTCTGGAGCTGAGCTGGCCTTTCAGAGTTGTCCTGAATCGGGGTGAGGGAACCAGGCCTTTATACTTCCACGTCTACTAGTTATTATATGTGGACTGTCCTCGGGACGGGGCATGACCTTGGAGAGGTGGCTTTCTTCAGCTGAGGGCAATTTTGGAGAGGGACTCACTTGAGAGTTATCAGCTGCCAACACTCCCAGCAGCGAGGCTAATGAATGCCTCAGTCCTGAAAGTGGGGATCAGGGGAGCCATCATGGTATTTGTCACACCATCTCACTCAGAGTCAAGGCCAAAGTCATTACAATGGCCTACAAGACCCTCCTGATCTTCCCCACTTCCTCCTTTCCATCACTGATCCATCTCCTACACTCTCCCTCTGTCTCTGCTTCAGCTACACAGGCCTCCTTATTGTTCCTCAAACATGCCAGACACACTTACACCCCAGGGCCCTTGCACTTGTTGTTCCCATGCTGGGAATGTTCTCTCAGATAGCCACGTGGCTCACTCACTTCCTTTAGGTCTTTACTCAAAAGTCACCTTTCAGTGAGGCTTCTCTGATCACACTGAAATTTAGCCCCGCCCTAAAATTTCACATCCTCCTTTCCTGCTTTGTTTTTTCTTCAGCACTTATTGTTATTTACAATACTATAAATTGTACTTACCTTGTTTATTATCTCCCCCAATCTCCCCCCGCCCCACTACCACCACCCACAGAGACACACTATAATATGAGCTCCATGAGGGAAGGAATTTTTATCTGTTTTGTTCACTGCTGTACCCCAGCACCTAGAACAGTGCCCGGCACATAATAGGTCCTTGATAAATATTTAATTCATTTATTTACAATGAATTTATAAAATGAAGCAACAAGATGAGATGCTCCTTGTGGCCCTTGCCAACTCTGATTCCATATCCCTCTAATTGCCTTTGTTCATTCAGTTGCTCATTCTATAAATATTAGAGCCCTAGCTAGTCAGAAGGACCCACTCTCCCTTATCCCCGGAAGGTAAGACCCCGCTCAGCACACCCCTAGCACAGAACAGATTAGAGCAAGTCCTGTTGTACCTGCCCATGTCACTTGTTTGGACCCTGCAACTCCAGTTATGAGATGGGATTGGTTGGTGGTGGGTGGGGTGAGGAAAGACAGCCAGAAAATATGATCCAGGGCAGTTCTTCTTAGGGTGTCAGAGCTGTACCGCTGGAGGCAGGAGGCCACGTGCTAAAGAGCATCCTCAGGAATGGCACCCTGAGAAACTCTTTCAAAACCTGTCTCTATTAAGATGAAAGGCTCAGCTTGGTGCTTTACCTGTAACCTCTTTAACACTTACTAATCTCCCTTTTTAAAAAGAGAAAGCAAGCTTCAAGCTTGAAAGCCTTGGCAGGCCATGGTACCTGGCTAGAATTTAATGATGCTTTGTGATCGTCTTACTTATTTTCTATTTACTGCAGGTGACACTAGCCTTTTTATTTAGAGTAGCAATATAAAATTTCCTTTTAAAATAATTTTGAACCAAAACAGTGAGATGATTTAAATAAAAATAATGAGTAAATAATAGTATAGGTGCTATGTCAAGGCAGTATAGGAATGACAGAAGTTTAGGAAATACTCGACAAATATTTATTGAACACCTACTACGTGCCAGGAGCTGTTGTAGGTGCTCGGGATGCGGCTGTAAACAAAACAGACAAAACCCCTAATATTCCTGGAGTTCACATATCCGAGTGCTTGGTGATTCTCCAAGACGGGTGGGCACCAGAGGCCATTCCTGCCCCTCTGGGTTCCCGACATTGCTGGGCACCAGCTGTCTCCCCACACCAGGTAGAGGACCTGCAGTTGCAGGCAGCTTCTGGCAACAGCGGTGAAGAGTCAGGAGAGGTGCCCTGGCTGTGGGGCGCAGACGCCTTGGCAGGGAAGCTCCGCCCAGACCCCAGCACAGAGGGGAGGTGCCAGATAGAGCAATCCATGCACCTGTGGACCTGGCCTTGGAGTTGGGGTGGGTGGGTACTGGGGTGGATCGAGGCTCTGACGCTCCTCCCCGACAGGCCAGTCCCCGCCGCACCCTGGAGCGCTATTTCCACGCCGTGGTGACAGCCGTGGAGCAGATGGCTAGCGAGCCCAGCCCTAGCCGGGAGGGACACCTGAGGAGGCTGGAAGAGATTTACCGCTCGTTGCTGGGGCCGGCGGTGGCCTCCAGGGGGCGCTGCAGCGGTAAGCGGCCGACGGACGGGCGCGGGCAGCTAGGCCTCTACCGGGCGCCGTGGGCGGCGGTCGTGGGACCCTGAAGGAAGAGCCACAAAGCAGCGCTGTCCCTGCTCAGAGACTGTGTAGCTGAGGCCGGGTGGGACACTTGGCCGCTCCTAGGAGCCTGGGGAACTGAGGGTGGCAGGAACTTGGAAGGTCCTGGGCTAAGAAGGTGGATAATTTGTCATGATAACAGCTGACACCGACAGGGCACCTACTATACCCCAGTTGCTGTTCTAAGCACTTTACGTATATTAAAATATATTACATATATTAAATCAATTAATCCTCATAGTAAATTTGTGAGGTAGGAAAGTATTATCCCCATCTTATGATGAGAAAACTGAGTTATAAAGAGGCGATTTATCCATCTTGCCCAAGATCACACAACTGTAAGATTCAAATCCAGGATGACTGGCTCTTAACCACTGTACTAATCAAAGGATCTCATGGCCCAGTAGCGGGATCAACATCACTGACATCTGGTATCATCGATTTTTATCCCACTCACTTCCTTTCTATTTGCATTTTTATAAGACAATATCATACACTGATGGGAAGCAAGCCCATGTGGATAGGGAACCCCTAAAGAGCCCTGAAAAGTGTCCTGGAACATGTATTTCCGGAGAATGGTTCTGATGTATTTCCTGTTTCATGGTCGCCCATGGAATTCATCAGCCTGCATGTCCCCGAACACAATGTGCCCCCATAGGTACATGACATTGGCCTAGGACTAGAAACCGCGTGCCGGGGTCAGTGTCAGCCCTGGCACTTGACCTTGGCAGCTCAGGGATGATAGAGGCTGCAGAAGTCACAATGACTGGGCAGGCAGGATGCCCCCGCCCCAAAGACTTCCTCCATCTTCTCAGTCTTCTGTGTTTTGTTTTGCTTTAATATTCTATATTGCTGATTACCTCTGTGCCTCTAACAACCACATAGAAAGGTCTGCTCAAGAAGCCTCCCTCCTCCTGAAGCTGGGGCATACTCTGGGGCAAATCTGGCTTTGCTCTCCTTGGGTACCACTTGCTAACTCAGCAGTAATTCTGTAAAGACAGGATGAGGTCTGAGCTGGGCCACCCCCACCATCCCAGCCATATTCAGCACCTGTCTCCTACCTTGACTTGTCCAGCACATCTTAATGACCAGCCAGCACCCCTGTGAGCCCCTGCTGCTACAGGGACAGCATGGGACAGTGATGATGAGCACAGTGTCTTGGGTGAGAGCATGCACTTTGAAGCTGGGCTGCCTGGGCTCAAATTCTGGCTCTGCCACTTACTGTGTGACCTTGGGCCAGTTACTTAACCTCTCTGTGCCCTCGGCTCCTCTGTAAAGTGAGGATAATGATATTACCTGTGGCCCAGGGTCACTGGCCAGGATCCGGTGAGATGATGGCAGTGTGTACAAGGTGAGGAGAACAATGCCTGGCAGTAGTAAGTGTTCTGTGAACACTGCTTGCTCTCCCCTGAAGAATCTTGCAGCCTCATTAGGGAGGGAGGCATGCTATGTAGAAGTTAGGTGTGCCCAGTGTACAGCCAGTAAGGTCTGCTGCGGAGGGAATGACCGCTGGGGCTGGAGTGGTCAGGAAGGCTTCTAGAAAGAGGAGAGGAGGAGGGGCAGGCCCTGGTCTCTACCAGGCCCTGGTCGGCAGGCTTCCTGTGCCCTTAGTCCTTGGCTGATGAGATCTCTTCAGCATCACCCACAGGAGCAAACATTAATTGTCTATTGTATGCAAGCTATTGGATGAGACACTGAGAAATACAGCAGAGTTTTCCCACCTCCTCTGGATGTAGGCAGAGCATCCAAGAACAATGAGAAAGGCAGCATGGCTGCAGCACGGAGTTGGGGGGGGGACCAACAATAGGAGAAAAGGTTGGGAAAGACACTGTGAGCTGTTTTGTGAAGACTCCTAAAGATTCAATTAGGAAGTTTGCAGGAAACAGGGAGCTTCTAAGCATTCCTGAGCAGGGAGGGGACTGCTGCAGTGTTAGGCCCCAAATGAGCTGATGGGGGCAGAGGGAGAGAAATGGAACAAAACCAGATACGGGAGGGCCAGGGTCTCTGCCACCCCCTCTAGGCCCCATCCGGGAGCTGGGGGTGGGGTGGGGAGGGCTGAGGAAAATCCAACAATCCTCTCCTTCGTGGTCTCCACAGCTTGCTCCTTCCTTCAGGTGACCCCGTCCCAGATCGGCCACCAAGCACCCCTCTGCCCAGCCCTCACATCATCTTCCGCCTGTGGACGGATGAGGAGCAGCTGTGTAAGTGCCATGACTTTGACCTCCTCCGTGGGAGCTAGCTGGAAGCAGTGGCATGTGTGTGTGTCTGTGTGCTTCTGTGTATGCGTGTGTGTATACATGTGTCTTTGTATGTCCGTGTGTCTGGGTGTGTCTGGGTATGTCTCCATATGTCTGTGTGTGTACGTGTGTCTGAGTGTGTCTGTGTATGTATATGTGCCTGTGTATCTATTGTGTCAGTGCGTGTCTATGTATTTGTGTATCTGCTGTGTGTGTCAATGTCTGTGTCGAGGTGTAGCTGTGTCTGTACGTCTGTGTGTACATCTGTTGTATGTCTGTGTGTGTGCTCCTTGTACCCTGAGTTGTTCTGCACGTCTGGAAGAAGGACGCATTTTCTGTATGTCAGAACAGCTCAGTGCGTTAGCCACTGGCCTCACATGTCCGGAAAGGGCCACATGCCCATGATGATGGCAGCAGACAATGCGTGTCCCCAAGAAAGAGGCAGTGACCAAAGTAATGGTTCCTGGAGCTGGAGGGGGCCTTCCAGAGAGACCTGCCTACCTGACACTTCCCCAGCACACTAGTGTTCCCACCCACTGTCCCCTGGCTCTTGCCAAGGGAGAGGGGAAGACAAAGGTACAGGTTGTAGTGGCAGTGTGCGGTCAAGTCCTGGCACTTCCTTTCACATGCTGACCCTACACACTCAGTTTTCCCTCTGGGCCTCAGTTTCCTCGTGGGAAATAAAATGAAGGTAGGTTAGAAAAGCCTGTAAGTCTTTCCAGGAGCTGATGGTCTGTTATCTGTGTCTCGGGGGAGGCTACAGGGAGTCAGAGAATGGGAGGGTGCTGAAGAGTGAATGTGAAAAAGAGGGCTCTTAGAGTCAGGGGGTCCTGGGATAAGCTGATTTCTGTCGCGTCCAGCGCAACATGGGCAGTGAGAGAACGAGAAGGGGCGGCAAAGGGTTAGGAAAGAAACAGAAATCAAGAAAGTTATGAAACAGGGGGCCAAGGGTCTCCCAGCCTCAAAGGACTGAGAGCCCCGAATCGGGCCGCCTTCTGGCTTTTACTGATGAACACACAAGGAAGTAGCATCGTTTCCTCCACGGTCTGTGAGTCTCATACATCATACCAGAAAACTGATTCAAACCAATCACCCTTGCCTGCAAACAGCCGGAATAGAAAGTCCCATGATGTCGTAACAATTATGATATGTGCCTCCCCAGGGACAAATCCTTTATGCTGAAACTTATTGATAAGAATGGAAGGAGAACTGGTGTTATTACATCATTGAATCACTTCCCAAGCAGGTTGTGGGAAGGAATATAGCTACAGAGGCGGAGGCTCTCCTTAGCTAGGGGAAGGGGGGGCTGTGCCCACCTCTATCGGCCCCGTGAGTTCTCCTGGTGGTCCCCACGCGGTTCTGCCTGGCTTGGGTTGTTCCTCCCGTGAGGAATCTTACCCGTCGTTGGCTGACCAGCCATCTTTTGGGGGCCAAACAGAGAGACATGAGGTGCAAGCACAAAGGTGAAGCAAAGTCCCTGAAAGGAACAGTTTCACAGACTCTTCTTTCTTTAGGGACATGCACGAGGGGACAGACAGTTAGGCTGCTGCGTGACAACAGATTTCTTTACTGCAGGACTTCTCAGAGCCTTTAAGATGTTTACTAATGGAATTCAACAAGAGGTGGCAGACGTGTGTGGGGTTCTCAGTTCTGTGGCCACAGAACCTAAGTTTCTTTATGGAGCATGTTCAGCTAAACAGTGTGAGAAACATGGAACCTCAGACCTTGCCAGGATGAGGCCCTGCCAGCCTCATGTATCCTCCACTCTGACGCTCCCCCGTTGTTCTCCACATTCCAGGGAAGGAATTGGTGTTCTTCCTGAAGCCACAATCCCAGCTGCACCTCAGTGCTGACTTGGACGCCTTGGATTTGCAGGGCTTCCTGCCAGACCAGGAGCTGGCCCGGGTGTCCATGCTGTCCACCGACAGCGGCATCGAACGAGACCTTCCTCCAGGCGCTCACGAGCTGCCTGCACCCAGCAGCCCTGAAATGGAGCACAATGCGCTGCAGCGAAAAGGGGGCATCAAGAAGCGGGTGTGGCTACCGGACATCTTGATGCCCAGCAGCTGGGATGGGCCCCCGGGGCTGCACCAGAGGACAGGCAGGCCAAGTGGGGATGGGGAACTGCTCCCCGGGGTCTCCCGGCTGCACACCGCCCGGGTGCTGGTGCTGGGGGATGACAGGATGCTGGGGCGCCTGGCCCGGGCCTACCACATTCTCAGGTAGGGCGCTGAGAGGGATGGCTGGGGGTGGGGGATAGTGGGGGCACAGGTGGACCTGGCATGGGCTGGTGGAGGGTCAAGGAATGGCTAGGGAGGGTCAGGAGGCAGAGGCCAAGATAGGATGGGGGAGGATGGTGCACAGTGCACCCATTCCATAGATGAGAAAACAGAGGCTCAGAGAGATTAGGTAAATTGCCCAAAGTCAAGAGATAATCAAGAGCAGAGCCAGGATGTGAACCAAGCCTGTTTGAAGCCTAAAGCCCTGCCCTCACCCCTGTGCTCTGCTGCCCTTTGCCAGGAAACGAGAGACGCAGACGTTCTGCCTCACTCCTAGACTCAGCCTGCAACTCTACTACATCCCTGTGTTGACACCTGAGGTAGCTGGACGGGAGGGGGACACGGGGGGAAGGGATAGAGGGGGTGTCAGGAGCAGGGCTCTGGGTTAGGGGCTGGGCAGTGACACTCTGCAGCCTTGCCTCCCCTGACTCTGGGAACTGGGATCACCCTTCCTTGGGATATGGAGCTGGGTGAGACTTCAGGTCTTATGTTCCAGAAGCCACAGACACAGGCCCTATGCACTAAATGTGGCCAGAGAGATGTTCTCTCATGTGGCAGCCTGCCCATTGCTGGTTCTTGTTTTGCTTTGCGAATGGAATTAATTGCAAGGTTCTCTTCAAACAGGGGGCTCACGCACACACGTGCTTCGTTGGAATTTCAGGCAGTGGAAGCCACTGACCTACTGGGGGAGATGAAGTCCCACTTGCAGTTTTTCATTTCTGTTGCCCATTCTGCTGCTTATTGAGAGCATTGAATTCAAAGCAACACTTGTCTCTCCCCTTTTAAGGCCGATGATCATTTTTCAACATCCCTAGCAAGTGCCTCAGAGAAGGACATTCCAGCTTCATCTGAGGCATAAAACAGGACAGCTTTTACGTGGGGCAGGAATGGCTCTAAGAGGTTAAATGATTTGACTACATTCCCAAAGCTAGTTTGCCTAGGACTGGTGCCTGGGGACCTTCCAGCCAGGAAAGGAGTGTCAGAGAGAGGGCCTGACAGGTGGGCTTCAACCCCTTGTCCCCAGAAGCCCACATCATCCAGGCATTTGGAGCTGGGAGAGCTGGCTGCGTTCCTGGGCCGTGCAGACCCGTGGTATGAGAACACCATCAACACCCTGTGCCCGGCTATCCACAAGCTGGCAGAGATGGTAGGGACAGCGAGGGTAGGAGGTGGGGAGGAAGGGGGGCGGGAATGGGGTGGGAGCTAGTTCAGATATTACTCTTGACCCTTGACCTCAAGGGTCAGCCCAGGTGGGAGGAGGCAGGAAAGGATTACAGGAGGGGAGCCCTAACCAGCTAGTGGTTGGAATTTACTTGGAATACTTACCAGGTACCTACAGTCAGCCCTCCATATCCACAGGTTCTACAGCTGCGGATTCAACCATCCCAGGATGGAAAATATTCAGGAAAAAAAATTATATTGTTGCTGACATGTACTATGTAGTTAGGCCTATGATGGCTGTGTATGTACTGAACATGTACAGACCTTTTTTCTAGTCATTATTCCCTAAAATAACACAGTATAACAACTATTTACGTAGCATTTCCATTGTACTAGGTATTATAAGTAATCCAGAGATGATTTAAAGTCTAGGGAGACCATGCATAGATTATATGCAAACACTACACCATTTTACGTAAGGGACTTGAGCATCTGAGGATTTGGGTATACACGGGCGTTGGGGGTGCTGGGATACCAAGGGACAACTGTACTTTGGACAGGACCATTGTGGAAAAGATAAAGTAAAACATTCTTTCATAAAGGTGTAGGCCAATTAAATTCCTTCTTTTATGCGTTTCCTGTGGTGATTTCACTAATTCCAATAGTTTATGCTTCTAGAGCACTTCCATGTGGCAGGCTCTGTTCTAAGCATTTACACACAGCATTCCTACCAAGTATATACTCTTGTTGGCAGGTGCTATTGTCACCATGTCCCCATTTTACAGATCAAACAGCTGAGGCACAAAGAGATTAGGTAACTTGTCCAAAATAAGAAAATGAATGGCAGAGTTCCCCCTGGAATCAGGCACCGTGATTCCAGAGCAAAACCATAGTGCTGCTTCCTAACCCCTGCTGACCATGGGCAGGGAGCTAGTCTTTTACTGATTTGAAAAGGCCTTTACACATATATGTTAAGAGAATCTTATCCTTTTTGAGGTCATACGTGTTGCCGAATTTTATTCCACTTTGTTATTTGCCTGTCAATTATGTAAGCAGTGCTTTTTGATCTTCAGAAGTTTAATATTTTCATAGTCATACACACCGTTTTTATGCTTTGAAAAGTCTTCTCTACTGATGAAATTATATCCAAGATTAAATAAATAGTCACTGTAACTTTAACACTTTTAATATCTCAATTTTTACATTTAAATAACCTATCTGCAACTAATTTCAATGTTTAGGGTGTAATATGTAATTTCACTTTTTCCAAGTGTTTAGCCAGTTGTTCTAAGCTATTTATTGCATAAACTATCTTACCCCATCAATCAGAAATGCCACTTTTGTCATTTACTAAACTCTTACATATGCTTCAGTTTATTTCTGGATACCTATTCTTTCTCATTGATCTATTCATCTCTGTACAAATTAGCAGTTTTATATTTTAATAGCTGTCAGGGTAAGCCTACCCCATTGCTCATCTTTTTCAAAACTTTTCAGACTATGCTATTTATGTTTGTTTCCAAATAAGTTTTAGAATTTTATTGTCATTTTATTTTTAATTCCCTTGGGATTTTATTTAAATTTGGAGGAGAATTAGCATCTTTAGCATAATAAGTCACCCTCTCTGGGAGCATGGTAATAACTCTACATTTATTAAAGTCTTCTTGTATATCCCTCTGGATAGTTATACATTTTTCATCATACAGCCCTTACCAATTTCTTGCTAAATTTCCTCCTCATGTATTTTCTTGCAGTTGTGGATGGTATCTTTCTCCCATTATACTTGGGTAGTAGTTACTGCTACTATAAAAGGAACCTATTGATTTTTACATATTTATTTTAAAACTTGCCACTTTACTGAGCTCTCCATTTTGCTATATTGCCTGATTGATTGGAGTGCCTTCGTATATATTTTCTTCTAACGAAGATGTTGAGGAAAGGCATGTTTTCTGAATTATGGCTTGTCTAAAACTGTCTTTGCATATACATGGAAGACTGTTTAGCTGGGTATTAAAATACCTTTCCCTCAAAACTTGGAGGCTATTATAAGAGGAACATCTGATGCAGGTCTCATTTATGTGCCTTTGTTGGTAGCTTTTTTTCCCTTCCATGACACATGTAGGATTTTGATTTTTCCCTGGTCTCCTCCCGCTTATAATGAACTGTTTGTATGGCCCTTACACTTGCTCCAAAAACAAATTTCCAGGTGAAGAGACAGGAAACAGTGTGAGCAATGGCAGCATCATTAGAATAAGTTCATAGTTTCTCAGCGTGACTTTTTAAGGGAACAGTATTTCAATAGACAAGATATGAGAAGCAGAAGAGATATAGGATTGGCTACAAGATAGATTAGATAAATTCTGAGTTCTTTCCAACTCTGATACTATCAGATTCTATGTAGACATTCTGTTCCGTTTACCAAAAAACCCCAGGATTATGCTTTATAACTATACAGGGTTGAGGAAGGCCTGTAGGACATGGCACTAGTTCTTTCCCAATAACAAATAAACATTAATTAGTTTATTAATATATTCAGATACCACAAGAGCTAAAAGAGACATCAGCTCCTCTGGTTCAACCTCTCATGTCCAAGGTTACCTGGCTAGTGAGTAGCTAATCTAAACCTAGAACCCAGTCCAGACTATTTTATCATTAGTTATATTCTCAAGCATCTTGTCTACCTCAAGCACCCAGCACAGTGCCTTACACATAGAAGTGCCCAATATACCTTGTACAATTGAAATGAGTCAGTCCCTGGGGAAATGGAGCTTTGGACATGTATATTTTGACTAGGAGTGGAAATTGGATAGTAGGAAAGGCTTGGACTGTGCTGAAAGACAAGCTGGGTTAGTGCGTCACAGAGGGCATGTGGGGGCTTTGGAGTTTCTCTGTTAAAAAAGTGGCACCTCCCACAGTAGCATAGAGGGAGATGGCTGAAGACATTCTCTGTCTCCCTCATAGCCTCCTTCCCTGGATACATCCCGGACTGTAGACCCTTTCATCCTAGATGTTATCACCTACTATGTTCGCATGGGCACCCAACCCATCTATTTCCAGATCTACACAGTCAAGGTAAGCTGTCCACCTGGGGCTCCAAGGATACCGTGGCACCCTCCTGGACCCCAGGACCCCACAATCTAAATACCCTGGCTCCGCAGAAACACAGGTTACCAGGATGCAAGTCATAAACTCACCCAGACACTCTTGGTTGTTAACTTTATCTTCTTAATCTCTGGATTTCTGTGAGTGCCCACAGACGAGTTTCTCATGGCTGCCTCTGCTTCTAGCTTCCTGTCTTACTGAATTCTTTTTTATCACTCTGCATCCTGTGGTAGATCTTTTCTTTATTGCCTTCCTGATTTTGAGCTCAATGAGGGGTTTAGGCCCTTTCCTTGATTTCCAAAATGCAAACCAAAACAACACAAAACACAAATGGAAAAAACCTCTCAAAGTTCCCTGGTAAAGGGAGTAAACATCTCAGCAATGCAAATGACTCAAAATTAAAGATTAGGTAGCTGTCACTGCCCTTCAGCCAATGGCCCCCAGGAGCACCTGTAGCTGAACAGAGTTGGGTTTCCTGCTGCAGTGAGGGGGAACACACACCATGGAGAACCACAAGGCATCTCAGGAAGAGGCAGTTAGAAAGAACTTATAGGATTTAGGCTCCTGTTGGGTGATTTTGGAGAGGGTTCCAAAAAGCAGGACTCTGCTCTGGATCAGATGCTGTCAGGAAGCGGGAGTGATTCTATGACCAGGCATCTCTGTAGTTCTTACCATCATTCTTTGACTCTAAGAGGCAGGAGCCACTTATATTTGCCGGGATGGGAGGGTAAGGGATGTGGCCTACACAGAGTTCCCAATTTTGCCTCTGTTCAGATGTGATTGCTTACAGTCAACAGGAGAACACTAAGGCTTGGCTGTGAGTGCTAGGCCAGCTCCTAGCTTCTGGCACCCACTTTTCTCTCTCCATCCCCATTCTGAAAAATTCTGTGGTCACTCTTCCCTGTTGTTCCCACGTCCTCCCTCCCTCCCTCTTGCTCCATCCACACCTTGCCTCTCTCCTCTTCTCTGTCCCTATTCCCTCAGGAGCAACTTCTCCTGCCAAATTTCCTCCAGGTGTCACCAAGAACAAATCAGCTCTCAGTAGCTCTTCTCTCATGCAGCCCAGAGCTTCCCTGCACACGACGAGGAAGGTCAAAGTGCTCATCTCTGGCCCTTTCCCTTTCATCCTCTCCTACTCATGTCTACAAGAGGTTTTATTACCTTCCCTCCTGTGAATTTTGTCCCCTGCTCCTGCTATCCCCATTAGTAGTGGTTACAGTAGTTTGGGTTTCAATACTACTTTCCTCCACTATTTATAAATATATGGCTGTAGATATATGAACAGATACACAGACAGGATCAGATCAAGTAATCATTGGGTGCAACTTAGAATATTAATTGTAATATTCTAAGGACTCCTTCCCTGCCTCTGAACACTCCCCACTGTCCATATCCTCGGGCTCTGGGGGCTTAGAGGTGCGAGCTGCCTCTGGTAGAGAGTCGGCCATCTCCAGCCCCCTCTCTCCCTCTCACACGTCCTCTCTCCAGATCTTCTTCAGTGACCTGAGCCAAGACCCTGCAGAGGACATTTTCCTCACTGAGCTGAAGGTGAAGATCCAAGACTCCAAATTCCCCAAAGGTGAGCATGTGCTCCCCCCTTTCCAAAGCTCGCCCTGACTCAGCTTCCCCAAGCCCCATTTTTAGAAGGTCCTCCCACCCCTCACATAATGATCCCCCCCATCCCACCTCCCCTGAACACTGGGGTGCCCTCAGCTCCCTCCAAGCTCATCCAGACTGAAGGGCAGCCTGACACTCCTGAGGTGCTGTCTTTCCATTTAGGAAGAGATGCTGAGAAAATTCTGCAGCTTAGCCTCAGTGAGGTGAGGAAGCTGGGGTGGGGGAGGGGCTCCCACCTTCAGCCTGTTCTCATCTTCCCTCAGACTGTTCCTCACCCAGGAAGAGAGGTGTGGCAGAGGGCCCAGGTGCCGAGCTCTCCCTTTGCTACCAGAAGGTCAGTGGTGTGGGCATGGTCAGGAGGTGGTCAGGACGTACAGCTGGATGGAAGCGGGTGTTAGGCACCTGTGGGGGAAAAGCAGACAGAGCCAGAGGAACTTTCTGCCCTTTTCTCAGCACTGCCCCATTTCCCAGCCTTCGGAGGGTTATGCCAGGATGGAAGGGTTACGACTGGCCTTACATTAGACAAGGAGGTCATGTAATTTAAGGAACAAGGGGGCTGTCCCCTTGCTCAAAAATACCTTTCTCACTAGCTGACCAGATGTATTGGAGACAGAGTCCTTTGGGTCTAGAAGGCTGTACATGCTCCCTGGGGCTAAGAGTGCTCTAAACCCTAATCCCCTAACCCCTATTGGACATTAGTGACACAGAAAAGGCTCTTGGGGCAGGGGCAGGAAGCAAGACAGTTGACGTGAGGATGCATGGGGACAAGGTTTTCCTGAGGACCCCCATCTGTGCCTGCATCCCCCTCCCCAGGCCCTGCTCAGCCACCGTACCCGAGAGGTCACTGTTTCCCTGCGGGCCACTGGGGTGGTCCTGAAGGCCCTTCCAGCCAGTGACACTGAAGGTGAGGAGCTGGGAAAGCAGAGCAGAGAGAGAGAAAGGACGAGGGGAAATCTGGGGGTGGGGAGAGAAGGAGAAGGGTTGAGGGACAGGAGATGCAGTGAGCTGGGGAAGGAGGCCTCCCAGCCCGTCCCTGGGATCATGGAGTGTGGCTGAGCTCCTACCCAGGCTGGGCCCAGGACTGGGTGCCAGGCTGCCAGGGTGAAGCACGGTCCCTGCCCTCAGATGCTCACCATTAAGTAACTCATGCTCTAGCGCTGGATTGCACCTCTGCAGCCTGATGAGACACCAGCTGGAAGGTGGAGGGGCCACATGGAGGGGGTGCAGGTGGCTTCCTGCCTCTGCATTGGGCCTGTAGAGCTGAGTTTTGTTTGGAATTTTTTTATTTTGAATGTTGTTCTATGGAGCAGGTACTCTCCAGTTCACAAAAAGGCATCACAAGTTCAAATTATCTAATTCTAGCCTATTATCTACCCTGTTTCCCCGAAAATAAGACCTAGATGAACCATCAGCTCTAATGTGTCTTTTGGAGCAAAAATTAATATAAGACCCGGCCTTATATATTATATTATGTAAAACTGGGTCTTATATAAGACTGGATCTATTATATTATATTATATTATATTATATTATATTATATTATATTATATTTTATTATACTATATTATACCCAGTCTTATATTATAGTAAAATAAGACCGGGTTTTATATTAATTTTTGCTCCACAAGATGCATTAGAGCTGATGGTCCAGCTAGGTTTTCTTTTCAAGGAAACACAGTAAATACCTATATATATAAGAGTTACCTAATTATCTAAATTCAAATGAAGGTAATAAAAGATACCTATTTATGTGCAGATAGTTATATGCATAATTTATAAATATGAGTTCTTGTTAGCTCCCTGGTCTCCTGGAATAATGAAAAGGTTGGTAATGTGGATTGCTAACCATTGCACACATTGATCGTAGGCCAGGCAATGTTCTATGTTAAACATATTAACTCTTTTAAGCATATTATTCCTATGAGATAGGTACTATTAGTATTAGCCACTTTTTACTGGAGAGGAAATTGAAATAAAAAATTAATAATTTGCGCAAGGTCATGTCTCAGAAGTCTCACACAAGTTCCTCACTACTGTGCCCTACCATCTCCTCTGTGATTGCCAAATCTCAACAGACCAGACTTAATCGATGTGACCCACAGATGCTTATAGAAGATCATTTCAGAGCAAACAAGAAACTTGACCCAGGTAGAGATGTATCTTGTTCAGCACTCTACCCCTAGTGCCTACCACATATTCTGGCACATAGTAGGTAATATATTTGCTGAATAAATAAAATGCTACTTTATACTCAAAAAATTTTTTAATGAGTCTGGAATATTCCAGAAGAAACACAGAATGAAAATACACATTAGCCAGGCTGGAATGCCTACAAGGAAGCCATCTCTGATCCTTCCTCTTCTCCCGTCCAACCACGAGTAATCGCGCTGTCTCTAAAATTCTCCGGTTTTGCTAGCATTCCAACTATGACACCTGTCTGTCATAAAGCATTTGTGTTCATATATGAGTATCATTGTTCCTAAATTTTCTTGGCATCTGGCACAAAGAAAAAACTCAAGAAAAAAATTACTGATTTGATCACTTCCTAATAAAATGGCTTCCAGGTGGGTTGAATGTGTAGATGACACATGAAACTCTATCACAGCGAGACATTCTTTACTTGTAGGGCTTGAACACCACAAAGGAGATGTGTGACTTTGGCAATAGCTCTTAAGGTGATCATAGAATGGGTCAAGAGTGCAGATTTTAGAAACTTAAGGGCAGGCTTCAAAGCCCAGCTTTCCCACTTACCACTGTGTGACCCTGGGCAAGTTACTTGTGACTTCTTTACCTGTTTTGTTCACTTTTAAAATGGAGGTAAGATACTAATTTATGTGCATATAGTAAACTACAATGTTAACTCTTATTATTAAAAATTGTATTTCTTCTTTTAATTCACAAGACTCCCACCCGCCCACCCCCACTCTAACTGATGCCTCCTCCAAGTTTTCCATCACAAAACCCTATTAGAACTGATGCCAGAACCCTCCTCAGAGGCACAAACATCTAAGAACCTTCCTTTATTGTACTCAACATCCTGGGATAGGTGTTCCTTCTGTTTTTAGCATGCCCAGTAGCTGCAGGGAAGTTCAACAGAGTTTCTTCTGTTGAAAAAGGGGGTGCAGAGGAGGTGAAGAAAGAGATCTGGGTTGGTGATGGCTGCTATGCCTGAGGATTCAGAAGCTTTGTGGATTCGCCAAGGAAAGGAGATGGATAATCAGGAAGAAACTGAAACTTGGCTAGGACCAAGGTGGTATCAGGAAGTGGGGACTAAATTGGGTGTGGGGCGGGATTACAATGGAGGGGGTTCAGAGGGCTCATTGAGGTCGTCTTAGGACCTAGAATCTCAAACTCTCCTACTTTCCTGAAGGCCCATTCATAGCTTCCTACCCCCTTTTCATTCTTCCCCGTTGCAAGGCCCACTCACCGCCCCCGCAACTGTTGCTTCCCTTACAGACCACATGTGCCTGCGTGTCAGCCTGACAGAGGTTGTCAAGTCATCCAACTTGGCAGGAAGGTCCTTCTCTGTAAGTACTGGGTAGAATGGGAACTGAGCATATTCAAACAGAGAGATGGCTGGGAGCCCCGGGGGAGGGAGTTCAGAGAAAGGGATTTGTGAGCCTTTGCTATTGAAGTGGGCCTTCCTATTGGAAAGAATCTGCTTTCCAATCAGTTGGTTTGAAATACTGAACATCAGCTGGCATAAATAAGGCATTATAAGAGTTGAGGCCTTGCCCTCCACCTGCTGGCTGCCTGAAGACTTAAGACATACCCAGATAACTACAAAATGCACCCACATTCTGGCTTTCCCCTGCACTACACAACAGCCACACTCCTTAAACAACCACTACCCAACCTTTGACCAAATCCAACCAGCTCTTTCAACATCATTGCTCTTTGCCCTCTGCTTTGCCCTTATTGATACTTATAGATATGGATTCCCGTACTGATACACACATAGGACTCACCAATGTTTTCCCTGTCTGGTGGCCTCTTTGGATTTCACTTCCCTACTCGGCTGGGCCTTGGATCCCATGATTATACCTGACCAGTGTTCTCAGATACCCTCAACTCCCCCACACCACTTACCAGGCAGACCCTCACTTTAGATCAAGCTGCCTCCCCAGTCTGTATGCTCAGGTGGGTGAATGCTCCCAGAATAAACCCAACACCCATGTAGACTAGGGCCTCAGCAAACTAATGACCTCCCACCTCAACCAGACCTTTGCATCACTCAACGCTTTTCTCTTCCATCTCCTCCAGGCTCTTCTCTACCTGTTTTCAGTTCTCTTGTCTCAGCTTTGACCTCGCCCTTGCTACTGCTCTTTCATCTTAGCCTACAAACATGCTCAAGTCTTTTTCATCCTAAAAAGAAAAATCGTTACCATGACCCAACTAACTCTAGCTACCACTTCCTTCCCTTCTCAGTCAAGCTTCTTGAAAGATACCTCTAAAGGAGTTTCCAGTGCCTTATCAATGACTGTCTTAACCACTGCCATCTGCTTACAGCCCACCCCATGGTGGCAAAGTCACCTCCATGTCACCAAGACCAAAGGTCACTTTTCAGTCCAGAGATTTCTTTAGCCTCCCTTTTAAAAATAATGTTTTAACCTATAAACAAAAGTTTAGTTATTTATATTGGGAAATACAAAAAAAGGCACAAAGAAGTAATTCTACTAGTAGTCCCATCACCTAGAGAGGTGACTATGAATATTTTTAAGTATAAATATCCCGCCTTTTTTTCTATGTATTTTTACATAATTGATAGCTACATATGTACTGGTGTGTAACTTGACATTTTTACTCAAAAATATACTAAAGCGTTATAAATATGGCTTGACAGTATCTGTCATTAAATATGTCATTAAATACTGGTATATTTTATGAAATATTTATTACATGATGGCTACATATGTCTGTGTAATTATTTAATTGACTTCTTATAACACATTTCAGTAAGTTCTCATTTTTCACTATTATAAGCAATACAGTGAGGAACATACTTGGAGATAAATATGTGCTGAAAATCATTGTTATGCCTTTTTTTAAAAATGCTTAGAAGTAATATTACTCTCAAACAGCATCCATATTTTAGGATTTTTGGTATCTTTTGCCAAATTGCCGTCCAGTAAGTCTATACCAAATCCCACCCTAGTGTTTGAATGCTAATTTCACTGCACAATTAACACATTAACTGATTTTTTCAGCTTTGGAAATTTGATTGTCAAAATTTTCATTTCTTTTTTCAATTTGTATTTCTTTCATTTGTGTATTTCCTGTTTATAGTCTCATCCTATATTAATACTGTGGTGTCCCTATTTTATAATATGAGAACACTAACCCCTTATTTGTCATATATTTTAGAAATGCTTTTCTCAGTTTGTCTTTTAATGTTGTTTATGATTTTTTTTTTAGAGGTAGCAAAATCTACAGATTGTTTTCCTTTGATGATTTCTGCCTCTGGTATGATTATACATTACATATGTCTGATTCTTTTTCAAGCACCATATTTCATCAAATTAAAGACATACCACAATTTTACATACCAGTAGGAAAGAAACAATATTTCCTACTGTGAACAATGCTTTCTTATCACATTGGTTGCAAAATACTTCCTAATTTCAGAGATGTTAAAATATTTCTCATAGTTTTTATTCCCTCTCATGTTTCTTTACTCATTTTAAACATTTTTATTTTATAGTCAGATTTCTGTAATTACATCATGTGTAATTATTGGGAGTATAATCCTCTGTTTATTGGGTCCACTGACCCCCATGGCAGCTTAATGTCTGTATGTTTCCTCAATAGTGAGCTCATACTTATTGGAGTTTTGTCTGTGGGAAACCTGGGTGGAAAACTTGTCATCCTGGAGAAATTCTGTATTTGTTCTTGCCAAGAGCCCAGGACCATATTTCAAATTAATTTCTTGGCTCATATATTCCCAGACCATGCAGACAATGTAAATGTGTACCCCAAATCCACACAAGGACAGGTTTGTGGCTATGAATTTTCCAGGGGAGACTTTTCACCCTCACTCACAGCACAAGCCACAACAGACAAGCTTCCCTGTGGTCTCCCATTGCTGCTCGTGCCTTTTTCCTAACCTAGTCTTTCACCGAGACTATACAACCTTCAAGAGTCCTTAATGGGGACCTCAGTTTCAAACTCCTGCTTCATGGGGGCCCATGGCCTTGTCTCCTGTTCCCCCATGGCTGTTGAAACCCAAGCTCTTTGATTCCTGATACTAGCAAACTCCCCTGGGACAGCCAAACACAACATTCGACCTTGGTATTTGTTGACATTTTCTTCAGTGCCTGGCACATGATCAATTTTTTAATATCCTGAGACAACTAAAAAGTACATGTGTGTGTTCTATCTACAGAATGCAAAGTGTCATGTTGAATGATCAAATCAAACACATCCTATTACTCTAATCTACAACTTTTAATGTTTTTTGTCCACCTCATCTGTCCAAAATTGAGAAAGGGTTTGTCAACATTCCTGCTACGGTTTTGATGTTGTCAATTCTGTCTGTTTGAACCCAAAGTTTCTTCTAGTTTCTGATCCTGCTGATGTGAAATATGACGCCTGACGCCTTCTTAAGCCCAGTCTTTGTATGAGATTTCTCTCTCTCTCTCTCTCTCTCTCTCTCGCTCTCTCGCTCTCTCGCTCTCTCGCTCTCTCGCTCTCTCGCTCTGTCTCTCTAGAAGCTTTAGATACTTCATTCCATAAAGGATTCTGAAGGGTCACCAGCATGTGCCATGGTGGAATCATTTTCATTCATTATTTTGGATCTTTGAAGAACATTCTCAGTCTGGAGACTTACATCCTCTGGTTCTGAGATATTTTCTAATATAGTTTCAAAAATTATTTCCTTCCTTTATTTCACTGCTGTCTATTTCTGAACTGCAGATAGTCAGATGTCAGGCCTCCTAGAGCGATACTCTAATTTTCAAATCTTTTCTCTGCCATTGTTTTTCTCTTCAAGTTTGGGGAGCTTTCTTCAAATTCATTTTTTGAACGTTTAAATTTCAAGAATTCTTTCTTGTTTTCTGGTTATGCATTTTAGTAGCATTCTATTCTTGCTTCATTGGTACAATACCTTCTTTTATCTCTCAAAAAATCGTAATTATTTATTTTAAATTTTCTTCTGCTCCCTGCATTGTGTCTGTTTCCTCTGAATTCCTGTTCTCTGTTTGCTTGTTTGGGTATCTCTCCTTTTTCTTTTTTTTAATGTTAGAGGCTGTTTCTGAACATCTGGTGATCCTTGGATGCATGTTCAAGTTGAAAAGTGGAGCAGTAAAAACCGGAGTCAGTGGTGGGCTTCTCAGTGAGCAGTCAGTCAGAAGGCCATGTTCCTTTCTGTGGGGAAACCCATGTCACTATCTGCAAGCGTCTTTGCTACGACAGTCTCTTTTTCCTAAAAAAAGGGTCCTTCAGGCTCCTGCCTTGGGGAATGGGGGGGGGGGGAGGAGGGTATAGGACTGCTGGTGTCTGTACTCCGGAGCTGGACTGGATGAGGGAAGTAGGGCTCACACCATTCAGTGAGCAGCCTTTCATGTAATCTACCTAAATGGAGTAGAGCACTTTACTCCGTCCTCCTCCAATTGTGGTGTCCCCAAGTCCAGAGTCTCTCTCGTCCAGTTTCTCTGGTCTCTGTGGCAGAGCGGAGGGGTCACTGCTTGGCTGCTGAGGGTGGGAGTGGGAACCTGAAGCTGCCTAACTGTTCCTCATACGAATTCTCAATCAATTCCCTTTTTTCAGGCTCCATCCCATCCCCACCATCTGTGGAAGCTATGGCTTCCAATTCACAAGCCTTTTCCAGAGTTTTGATCCTTATGTTTGACCTCCTTCTCTGCACTCAAGTCTTATCGTTAGGGCTTTAAGTGTTTTCTAGTTTCATTAAAGATGCACCTCCTTGTTCTGAGGTGAGTTATAACAGGAAAAAGAGAAAATACACACTGACATTTTGAAATCAGAAATCTTCATCCCTTCATTTTTAAAACATTTAAATTTTATTTTAGCGATGCTTCTTGTAAATAGCATATAATTGGATTTATCTTGACTCAGTCTGAAAGTCTTTGTTTTTTAATAAATCCATCAGCACTATATGCTATTTGACTTTACTCTGCCATCTTATGTTGTGCTTTCAGGGTGTTGTTTTTTTTGTGTGTGTTTTTTTTAATACTTTTTGGTGTTTCTTATGTTTCTTTCTGCTCAGAGTTTGTTTACTTATTATTCCCCCTCTGATGATTTGGAAGTTATATGTACTTTTTTATTTTTTTAATCAGTGGTTGCCATTAACTTGAAAATATTTATATTTGAAATTCTAGTTGTATGTTAATACTCCAATAAAGCTGGCTTGCAACACTGTCATGGAAGTTTTCCCTAGTTTTCCACTCCTCTGATCCATACGAATGACTTCCACCCCTAGAACTGAAGCCCAGTTCTCTGAGTCTTTAAACTCCCTAAATCTGTGAGTTCTGAGATACCACTTTCTCGTAGTTCTTCTTCTGCTTGTCTGATTGTTGTTTTTTAGCCTCTTTCCCTGGACTCTTTTTCCTAAACCAGTTCCTTAAATAGCTTCTGTTCCCTACTTCTACCCATGGCCCACTTCTTTTCTCATTCCCTGGGCTGTCAAAACCCTTATACAGTTTTAGTCCAATTTGTTCAAGATGCCGAATCTATATCTCTGCTCTGACATTTACCCCTGAGTTTCTGACTCCTGCATTTAGCTAAGTTACCATGAACTCAATGTCCCACAACATTCCAAACCAAAGCCAGTGCTTTCTAATAGGTAAGAGCTCACTAGAGCCAGACTGCCTGGGTTTAGATCTTGGCTGTGCCATTTACCACCCTGTGACTTTAGGCAAGTTACTCAAGCTCTCTGTGCCTCAGTCTCATTATCTGTAAAACGGAGATAATAACAGTTCCTACCTTATCTAATGGTGGGGGTGAAATGGTTGTAATATGTAAAGCTCTTTAGAAGAGTGTTTGGCCAAGTCAGAGCTATGTGTTCATGGTTGTTTTCTTTTCCTCCCCTGTGTCCCATCTCTCAATTAATGGTACCATCAATTAACCAGTCACCTCTGCCAGAGACCTAGGAGTCATCTCACATGCCTCCTCTTCCTCCCTTTCCTGTGTCCTGCTGGTTTTCTGTTTCAAACCTCTCCCTTCCTCTCCATCGACCTTCTCCAGGTCCAGCAAGGTTAACCAACCATCCCAATTTGCCCAGAATTGAGGGGCTTCCTGGGATATGGGACATTCAGTGCTAAAACCAGGACAGTCCCAGGCAAACCAGGACAAGTTGTTCACCCTCAGTCTAGACCTTCATCCATCCCCTTTCCCTGGACAAATGCAGGAGCCTCCCAGCTGCTCTCCCTGATAATACTCCCATGCTCTTTAGGTCCACCTTCCACATCTCTGCCCAAGCGATCTTTCTAAAACAGAACTTAGACACATCACTCTGTGCTTAAACCCCCTCTGCCATTTCCCATTCTCCATGTCAGAAGGACAGAAAAACTCTTCAGTGTCGCACAGCTTGGCTCCTCCTCTCCATCCACAACTCCGGCCAGCCCTGCAGGGCCTTTACACGGTGGTATTTGGAAGTGTTCCCGCAGTCACACCCCTGTACCTTTGCTCATGTGTTGTGCTCGGCCTGAAACCCCATTCCTCCCTTCCGCTTCCCCATCTTCCTTTCATAACACCTCTTTCTCCTTCAAGATGAAACTCAGGTGTCACCTCCCCCTGGAGGCCCGTCCTGATGCTCTTCACCTTTCCCTCCATGCTCTTCGCCCCACCCCACTCTCCACGCCCTGGTAAGCTAGGTGCCCCACCTCTGTGCTCCTACAGAGCTTTGGGGACAAAAATGCTTCCAGGTGCAACACTGTGAATGATGTGATCTTTGGTGTCGATGGACTGTGAGTTCCTGTCACCCAGGCCTTTGTCTGAACCCTCCCTATTCTCCCCAGCACTCAGCCTGGTGTCTGGCCCGCACTTGATGTTTGCTGGGTCGGCTAGTCCATCCTCCATCCCCACAGGACCTCATCCCGAACAGAAACTCACTTTTTCTGAGGCAGCCTGTCCACCGTAGGAGAGCTCTGATTAGCTGAGAGGTCTACGGCATTGAGCTGAAATCTTCCTTCCCACAGGATAGCTCAGTATGTAACCTGTAAGCTCCAAGGTGGACCTATTTACCCTGATGTAGTTCCTCTTTCAAAGTCAGTTCCTTATAATGGTTTCAGTTTTTAATGATCTCTTTAAACAACCTGGTTGTGGGCTTTTTGAGAATCTAAACTTGGTGCCCCGGTGAGTTCCCTTTCACTCCTACACTGACTTGCTGGGGGAAATTGCAGTAGCTGTGCTTTCCTCTCTGAACACAGGTAGGTGCATTTGCATGTTCTGTCCAGATGGGTCAGATGATAAACACTGAGCCACGGGAAGTTCCCGGTGAGCTAGAGTGAAGGTATTCTGGGCTCTGAGAACAGCAGGGCGTGGGTATTATGGCTTGGCGAGTTTAAGGGGCAGCAACAGTATTATTTATGCTGGATTGTAATTTTGCTATAGAAAAGTAGTGAAGAACGGTAGAATTTGGGTGTGGACGGTAGGAAGCCACCAGCGGAGAACAAGCAGCCGCATTTTGCTTATCCCCTCAGGAGCTAAGTAAGACTGGGGCCCTTTGCAAATTCTACTTCTGATCCTTGCCACTGACTTCCATGGATGCATTTATAGACTGAAATTGCCTGCGGTCCTCACAGGGCAAAGCCAGGCAGGTCGGATGTGTCTAGCGGTGCAGACCACAAAGGGATATGAAGGCATCTGCCTACACGACAGGCAAGTGGGAGGAAGCCCCAAGATTGCCTCTGATTATCTAAGGGCAGGGCCATGCAGGCCCAGGTCCTGCCAGGAGACACCAAGAGCAGCCTGATGCAGTAAAGAACACCGGAGAGGCAGGGAGCTGGGTCCCACACCTACCACTGTGACACCTGCCATGGGTGACAGTCAGTGCTTCAGATGTCTGTCTTCTCTGTGGGAACCTTGAGTTTCCCTCACCGGCTGGGTCATTTCAGGTGGAATACCACCCGTACCATAAACTGAATGCCCTGGCTTGCCCCCAGCCCCCAGCTCACCAGGACGTCAGCCTCTCTGCTGTCTTTCCAGGTATTTCTGGAAGGTCATGGATGACATCTGAATGCTCACGATCACCCAGCTACCTGTCTGGCCCACTTCCACTTGGTTCCACTGCCCCCCTCCCTGCCATACCTGCCCACCGTGACTGAGAGCTCCAAAGCTGCCGCAGGTGCTGTTGCACAGAAAGGAGAAGTCCCCTCTCCCTTTATGTTACCCTCTGTCTTAGAAAAGTTTTGGTAAATCTTTCTGTCTTTACTCACGACCCACCAGTCCAGACTCACATGAGTCTATAGAATGATGGTAGGAGGGGGTTTGGGCGAGGAAACAGGTTGAAAAGTGAAAGAATCCACAGTGGGTTCCCTTCTCCTCTGACAGCTGAGGCCACTATTCATGCGTAGCTTCTTCTTAGAAAATTATAATTAATAATAATAATAAACATCCAACACTGATACAGTGCTTACCATGTCCCAGGTACTTAACATACGAACATACTGTCTCTTTTAATCTTCACAATAGTCCTTCAAGGTACTTACTATTATTACCATAGATACTTTTCTCAATAGGAGAGAAATAAAAGCACAGAGTGATTAAGAAATATGTCCAAGGTCACACAGCTAATAAGTGGCAGAGCCCGGATTAGAACCTGGGCAGTTTGGCTGTAGAGTCTGTGCTTTGAGCCTCGTCCTGGGAGATTCTTGCACACTCTGCCTGTAGATTTCTAGCTGGCCTACCCTACCCCACAAAAGTGCAACAGAAATGCCAGGACATGCTTAACTCCCACTTTAGGCTGCTGCCAGTGCCTCTGCTCTGTGACAATGCAAAGGTAGATTAGCTCAGTGGTTCTCAGCCCTGCCTACAATAGGGAGCTTATTTTAAAAGGCCCATATCTGGATGGACTCCCGACCACTTAAATCAGATCCTCTACTTTTGTTTTGAAAGATGATTCTTACGAGCAGCCAGGGTTGGGAACACTTGGATGAGATGGTGTGTACGGCTCCAGCACCTCGTGTTGTGTGGTGGTGCATCACCCAAAGCTACTGTCTGCGTGTGGACTGGGCCAGTGATCTGGAAAAGCCCCCTGAAAGCCCTACCTGGAACCCAGGCTGCTCCAATTCTCCACCAGTGGGACAGGGCCCCTCAGGACCAGGCTCCCCAGGTCGGGGGTTAGAGGGCTGCCTGGGAGCTGCTTTCCTTCAGCTCTAGGTACTTTCTAGAGAAGCCACACAGGGTTTTGGGGTGTGGAAGGCTAGAATGCCTTGCTTCAGGTTCCCTGTGCAGAGGATGGAATGCTTCCACCTGTATCTGGCCCCCAGAAAATTCCATGGTACAAACTAATACGACATGATCTGAGTAATGCAGACAGGTGGCTGCTTTCTAGCCTGTGATTCTGACACAGGTAAGTAATTTTGTATGTAATCCAACATAGAACTGGGGTCAAGACTTACAAAATTCCACCCATGATATGCCTATCATCTAGGAGGTGCTCAGGTAACTTGATAACCTGGCAAGCACTAGCCACAGGTTGGGTTCAAAATTAAGGACAACAGCTTGGGGAAAGAACTGCAGACACAATGAGAGACCCAGGGGCAAGAGCAGGCTAGAAGCAGTTTCTGCAGGATTGTCACTGCTGCAAGTCACTTGCAGGAAGAGAGCCAGGGACCCCATGTGCTGGACTGAAGAAACACACTAGTCTAGGATGGGAGAAACTGGCAAAGCCATCCGTCACAAAGGTGACACATGAGCTATCTCTTTGTTGCAGATGGTGACAAACACCTTCCGGACGGCCAGCATTCGGATCCAGAGCCAGGACCAGAGGCTGCTGACACTGTTGCTAGACAAGGACCATCGGCGTACTTTCAGGGATGTGGTCAGGTGAGGCTGGGCCTGCCATCCCTAGCGTTCCACTCCTCATGGGGCAAACCTAAGCAGCAGCCAGCCCTGCCGTCTCCTGCTTCTAGCCCAGGACGTCTGGCCAGAGGCAGATCCTGTGCCAGGCAGGTGTCCCTAGTGGGCAGGGACTTAGGCCACTGCCCTATGACTTGAACACAGGAAGAAGGACAAATGAAGGGCTGACCCTGGACAGCAGCTGATATTTTAAAGTTTCCTGAGATTCCTCTATGCATACTAAGCCTGCAGCCCTCCTGCTCCAACCCCCGGTGCTGGCAGTGGCCCCTCCAACACAGGCTGACTTAATGTGGCAGCTGTGCCCAGTTAACATGACACTTATGGGTCTCCCCTGGGGAGGTGTATTTGGGTAAGGAAGGTATACACAGGGACCCAAGCAGGCATGTCCACCTCTCCCAGTGTTTGCTCTAGGCCCAGGGTGCGCTTTCCTGTCCTGACCCTTCTTCTTCCCTCTGTTGGGCCCCCTCTTCTATGCCCTACACTAAAGGGGCTGCCTTTAAAATCCCTGAGCAGATTTTCTGAGATCGGTCTCCTGAGCTGGCCTTTATCCACCCACAGATTCGAGGTTGCTCCCTGCCCAGAACCGTGTTCCGGGGCTCAAAAATCCAAGGCACTATGGCTCAGTTCACAGCAGCAGAAGGAGATGGAAAGGACCAAAGCCGAGCTTAAACCCCTTCTAATGCCCATCAACACATTCTCCGGCATCGTCCAGTGAGCCTGAAGAGGCAGTGGAGGCGCTGAATCTGAGAGCCACTGGCCCCGGAGGAAGGATACACTAAGAGCCAGTGAGGGCCCAGAGTCCAGGAGGCTGGCTGTGGGGGGTGATGGAGCAGGGCCCACACAAAGGCCCAAGGATGGCTCGGGCAAAGCTGCGCACACACAAAGCCCAGCTCCTTGTACAAATGTCCACCCCTTCGTTGATTTTCAGTTCCCACCTCTCCCACTCAAGCTCCCCACCCAACCCTTAAAACCAAAGTGAGAGCTGCTGTTCTGTCCAGGGCCCTGTGGCCTGGGGGAATATGGGAAGTAGGCAGATGCAACTATACCACCTCCTCCCAAGTCTGCTCCCTTCCCTTACTCAGGCCTCTGCCCACCTCACCCAGTCCCAGGCAGGCGTCTCTCCCTGTTGAGAGGAAAGTGTCAGATTCAATAAATACACACTAAAGTGTTCCTGCTTTTATCTAATACCCAGCAATATATGTATTTTAATAGAGATTAGGGGTGGTACTTAATCTAACCTAATGAATTTGCTTAGGTCAGGTAAGAGTTTTGTGAAGTATTTACTGGTGTGTTCTGTCTACCTACCAACCCTCCTCATTCCCATTGACTCAGGGATTCCTAACCAGCACTGTCCCAAAACAGAGGTGGGAATGCAGGCTATTTTCAGAGGAACCAGAGATTAAAGACATCACAATTCTTGGCTTTTGAGCTCAAAATCTTACACCCCCATGTAAAACAGGGAAGATCAGTGACACAGAATCAGTTCCTTCACCCCCAGGACCAGGGGTGGCGTGGGGAAGAAAGTAACGAAAAGAACATAAAGGCTTAACATGAGCCCATCCCTATCACCTGGGCGGAGTCTCTAGGTATCGTGGGGCTGGGGGCGGGGGTGGAAGGATCCTTTTTGCATTTGGGGATCTCAGGGTAGAGAAGTGGGCACTTCACTTTTGGCCTCATTGGCCCAGGAATGGGGGCAAGTCCCAGGGCACATTCTCAATGCCTAGGGGAACAGTGTAAGAGGGGCTGCCTGGGGTGTCTGGGTGGATGGGCCCAAGGGCAGCCTTAGAGGGAGTCACTGTGCCCCCATGGACATGAAGAGCAGGTGAGGTTTTTCTCAGGTAATTGAAAGCAAACAAGCCCAAAGGGTCTGATGGTAAAAGGAAAGAGGTACAGCTGTGAGTGGCGGTGGGGACCACAGACCAGAATCCCAAATGATGGACACCAGCATGGCGGAGTGCCTCCCCCTCAGTGGAGGTCAACCCTGGACAGGTGAAGACGGAGGAGCAGATGGGTGTGAGCTCCTCCACTGATGCTGCAAAATCCAGGGAGGAGAGGGATTAGAGACAGCCCTCAATCTAACTGAGGTGGTTTTAAAGCAGAGTGACTGATATCACTGAATACAAGTGAGTTTACCTGGAAGTGGCTAGATTCTTTTTTCTGCCATTGGGTGATGTGAACTGATTCATTTCAATTTGGGCATTCATACTTCCTAGGTTCTTTAAGTAAACATTCACAGGGTTTACTGGTTGTTAGAGGTAGGTGAGGGCTCTGGGCCTCCTCCCCCAATAATCTCTCTACCAGCTTGCAATGAAAGCAAGTCCTAGATCAAATTCTGTTACACATACACCCCCCCCAAGTCCTCACCCCCAGCCAAATTAGGTGCTCTGAACAAACCTGGCAGGGCAAGTTCACTGAACAGGTGGCTGGACACTGGACCATCTTGGAGTAAAGCTTATGGCACCATTCCGAAGGATTTGGACTGCAGGAATATTTAAACTCTGTTCACCTAGGGAAGAAACACTCCAAAAAATTATAACCAATCCATGTGACTTGGACACCACATATTTTGCCAGTGAAATTTTACCAATATCTACCATGCTAATTAACAAAGTCACTTTTGTTCTAAGATTATTGAAATGCTAGTATTTGCTGCCTGAGTAGTGTGGCTTTTTTATTAAATGTTAGCTAACCACCTCTAGAGTGTGTATTCCCAAATTGGACGATTTAGGTGTAGGTTAAAACTACTGCAATATATACATACTGTTTCAGGGTCTGGGATGGCGGCCTGGATGTAGTGCTGGAGTGACATTCCAAGGCAGCCGTCAGCTGTCAGCCCTCTCTGGGGATTGTCCCAGCTGAAGAAAATTGTGTCACCCAAAGTCATGCCCCTTCTAGGGGGAGCTCACATCCAATGAAACAGCTCTAGGCCCTGGGGACAAAAATAGCTGCCTTGCTGGAGCTTTGATTCTGATGGAGGCAGACAATAAATAAGATAAACAAGTGAAATAGAAATCGGTGGTGTGTTGGACAGTGAGTAATACGTGTTATGGAGAAAAATAAAGCAGGGAAGGGGAGTGCGCGAGTCTGGGGAGGGGCTGGGATTTGGTATTTCACTAAGGGTGTACAGGAACGGCCCCTGAGAGTAACAGGGGCGTCCTTGTTGAGAGAGCATTTAAGTAAAGACCGGAAGAAGATGAGGGAGGGAGCTCATATTGTGACTTCCATTCGCACTACCCTCCTCCCCTCGCCCCTGCCCCAAACAGTTTTACTCGCCTGAAGCAGTTTAGGGATTTAACTCAGGTCCGTGGGCGACGCGAAGCAGCATCGGGGTACTGGGGGCCGAGTTTGGAGCGCACCCTGCAGGCCACAGGCCGCGACCCTGGCGCACCTGCACACGTCGGGCAGAGAGCCCGCCTTGCCCCAGGCGGAGGCGGCCGCCGGACTTGGCAGGTGCGGCCCGCAGGTGCGCCGGCCCCGCCCCCAGGTGCACTGGCCCTCGGGGCGGGGCCACTTCCGGGCCGGAGGCCGGACGTGGGGCGGGGGACGGCGGTTGACCCGGTGACTGCGGCGCGGCCCGAGGCTGAAGGCACGGCTGGCTCGCTCCTCCGCCTGAACCTCCCTCCGGGGGGACATGCCGCCTGGCCCTCCTCGGCCGCGCCCGCCCGCTGCCCAGTTCCGCCGTCCGCCGGACCGGGTCTGACGGAGCCGGGCAGCCATGAGCGCCAACCCACAGTGGGACATAAGCAGGGCGCTGGGAGTGGCCAGGCTCTTCCACTTGGTGTGTGGGGTCCGGGATGCCTGCGTGACCCCGTTTCTGACCCTCTACCTGAGGCAACTGGGCTTGGCCGCGCCCTGGGTGGGCATCCTAATGGGAACCAAGCACCTGATCGCAGCCTTCTGGGCTCCCTTCTGTGCCTTCCTGGCCAAAAGCTACCGGAAAAGGAGGGCGCTTCTGATTGGCTCGCTGCTTGGCTCGGTGGGAGCCAGCCTGTTGATGGTCCTGGTGCCGCCGCTGGACAAAGATCTGGGGTACCACTCCTGTAACGGCAGCCGCAGCGTGACCACCACAGTCCGACCCCCCGGGGTCGTACTAACTGTGAACCTCACCTTGGCCCCAGAGCCTGCCTCAAGCCACCCAGCGGGGGCACCCAGCCTCCCAGCCAGGAGGAGTACTGGGATCCGGAACGCCTCTGGCTTCAGAAAAGGACCTGGGGAGAGTGTCCAAGAACCTTTCAGTTATCTACCCGGCTACTTTGTGAGCTCCGCTGAAGGAGCCAGGACCACATCCGGAGTTCATCCTATCACTTCAGGGGTGAAAGATGCTCCCTGGGAAGGTGCTTTTAAGGTGGTCAGTACTGCCCTCCCTTTGCTTGCTGAGGGTACAGTGCTGGGAAGTCCAGCCAACTTGTCGGCAACCAAGGGGAACACAGGGGCCCTTGACCTCTCCTTGGAAGGCTTACGATGGACCCTCATTCTCTCGTTGGTGGCCATGGCGTTCTGGGAGCTGCAGACAGCCCCTCTGGAGCGGGTTGCGGATGACAGCCTTTATGAGTACCTGGATTTTGTGGATGCCACTGACCGTTACAGAAACCTATGGATCTGGAGGCTTCTGGGCATGTCGGCAGGCGTGTGTGGCATTGCAGCCTTAGTGGGACAGCTTGACTGCTTCCTGATGCCAAGTGGCCCCCGAGGTGTGCTACACTTCTATGGCTACTCGCTGGTCAGCACCCTGGCTTTACCGGTGAGCATTGCATTTCCCATCCCCGCCTGCAGGTGGCGGGAGCCCAGCTACAAAACGGTCAAAGCACTGTCTCTGGTAGGGGGCGACCCCCGCCTCATTCTCCTAGCCTTCACTGTTTTTCTGATAGGAGCCGCTACTAGCACAGTACAGAACTTTCTGTTCTGGCACATGGAAGACCATGGGAGCAGCGAGCTGGTCATGGGTTTCTCGGTCTCCCTGGGCTTACTGGGGGAAATTCTACTTCATCCGTTCAAAACAATGTTGCTTAGAAAACTGTCCAGGGCGGGCACGGTGGGGCTGGGGCTGGGCTGCCTCTCAGGGCAGCTACTGTACTACTCTTTCCTCTGGAGCTGGTGGTCTGTCCTCCCTGCTCAGATCTTGAGCGCCATCAGCAATGGGGCTCTGTGGTGGGCAGTGGTGGCCTCAATAGAGGACCTGGCCACTCCCAGAACGGAGAGACCTCTGAGTGCCGTGTTCCGAAGCCACTTCTACGGGGGCGGGGCCAGCCTGGGCAGCTTTGTGGGGGGGTTTGTGGTGACGCACTTCAGCCTGGCTGTGCTCTACCAGGCCAGCTGTGTGGTCCTGTTGCTCTGGCTGGTCTTGTTCCTGTCCATCCAGCCGAAACTGCCCCAGGAACAGAAAATCAACTACTCCAAGTTGCTGGCCGTGGAGGCGAGTGACACAAGCGACTCTGAGCAGGGGACTGAACGGGACTGGCTTGTGAAGGCCATGAGGGAGGAACACTCAGACTGGAAGGGTTGAGAGAAAGTCAAGATGTGCAGCTCTGGGAAGGAGCCAAAGGATTGGGCAAAACTCAGCCTGCTGAGGACAAAAGCCACGAGTCCCTCCTGGGGCTACAAGGAGCCTTGGGAGAGAGAAAGCATGTCTATGCAGACGCCCCACAGGATCATCTCATTGTTTGATTTTCTTTACTTTTATAGTAAAAGGGGAGTTTACTTTTTGGAGTTCAGTCTTTTTTAAATAATGGAGGAAAAATACATTTGCTAAAAAACAAGAAAAGTTCCCTTTGTGTTCTCCGTATTTTGGTGTATGAGTTTGCGAAAGCTTTACTAGGACTGACTTAGTGCCACTGATTTCAGCCAGGGCTGCAGTGCTCAGATCAAACTGGCAGTGCCAGGAAGGCAGTGGGGACCTGCAGGATTCAGGTTGCAGAGCGGGTGGTTGGCTTGGATTGAGTCATCTACATGCCTATGTGTCCTACAGCGCATAAGCCTGATGCTATTAAAGCCATTTTTTGCGCAGGTAAGAACTGTAATGAAAACCAAGACTCTTCTCTCTCCTCCCACTGATATACAGGTGCTCACACTCAGCCCCACGTACTTAAGTTTCCAATAAGAGAAAATGATGGGAAATGTAATATGTGTCCAGGGGAGAGAGGGTGGAGGTTAATAGGTTTTCATTCTTCTCTCAAATATGTGTGTCACTGCGGATAGGCTCCTTAGGGTCGCTATACTCTATGGCTAATGCATTGGAGAAAAAAAGGAGAAATTCAATGTTAAGATTTAAGACAGCCATCACTTGAAATTTACTGGATAGTAGATAGTATTTACTATGTAGACAGAACATACGATAATACCAAAACAAACACATGTGTGTCCCCAAAACATAAACAAGAGGATGAAGGAACAGGACTTGGCTTAAGGAAAGAGTTAAAAGTAAGTGTGGTTTAGCCTGAAGAAGAGGAAAGGGTAGAGAAAGAGAAGCATGAGGTGGAAAAGGAGTGAGAGGTGGAGGGCGAGATGAGTAATATAAAAGTTTAAGGATCTAAAAGATTTTATGGGAAGGATGCTGAGAAATGTGTGATTTGGCTACTTAATATTTGACTAGCCTCTATTTGTAAAGAATTGTGTTATTTGTCATGGGAAATGCAAGAATGAATAAAATGGATAGCCCCTACTCTCAAGAAGCTAATAGTCTAACTGAGAGATTTACTTCTGTACATGCACACATTTACAAGGAAGCACAGGACACTGTGGAAAATGCCATGAAAAAAGCATTACAGGAATTTAGAAAAGGGGCAGATCATTTCTGACTCAAGAGCTCAAGGAAGATTTTTGTGGAATTACATTTAAACTAAGCTTGAAGGACAGAAAACCTCATAGGTAGAGAGGGTGGTAACTGGAGGAAGAGCATTTTAGGCAGAGGGAATAGCATGAGCAAATTTACAGAGGTGGGAAAGCGTGGGGTCTACTTGGAAAATAGCAAGAAATATAGCTTAGCTGGAGCAAAGGAGTCATGGAGGGAATGCTGAAAGGTAAGGCTGGAGAAATAGCTTAGGAACAGATCATGGAAAACCTTGATTCTGTAGGCTTTGGGCAAACCATGGAAGGTTCTGGACAGAGTCATGACAGGTGAGGACTGCACTGAGCTTTAAAAAAAATAATCAGCTTTACTGACATATTATTGACGTATAAGAAACTGCATATTTAAATTATAAAATTTGAAACGTTTTTAACATATACATATATATACTTGTATGTATGTATACACATATATATGTATTGGTATGTATATTATATATAGATATAGATATACAAATACACACATACTATGGTGTCTGTGGTTTTTATAGGGGCTTCATTACATAGGCATGATTCATTGAGTCATTGGCCCATGACTCAATCTTCAGTCCTCTCTTCCTCAGAAATCAGGCTATCAGGATATCACATGGCTCAAAGCCCCAAATTTCTAACCACATGGTTGGTCTTTCTGGCATGGCCAGCCCCCTTTCTGAGTCACCTTGTTCACATAAACACAGGTGTGGTCTGAGAGGCCCACCATGGATAACAAAGATACTCTTATAACTCGGAAAAATTCCAAGGATGTAGAGGCTACCTCCCAGGCAAGAGGGGCAAAGACCAGCCAGAAGTTCTAACAGAAAATGTGCACACAAACAGCACAAGACAGGACCAGCTAAATGTCAAGTGAGAAGTTCAAATAGTATTTCACGAAGTCTGGGGCAGGTATGATGGTTGAGGGCCGGGACATTCAGAAGACACCTCAATGGAGATAATGAAGTCGGCTTGCATATTGAAGGAAGGATTGGGTCATAAAGACTTAGTCTTTGAGTTGTGACTTTTACTCTATTAATAGACTAGCCAGTAGGTCAGTTAAGCTTCATAAAATCAAAAGTAAATAAATTTCTTAGCTCCCAACCTCATGGCTATCAGAGATATTGAGTTCTAACATATCCTGGTTCCAGCTAAAAGGAAAGTAAATATTGAATGAGCCATTAACTTTTATTCTAAGTCTTACTTAAACCATTATTTCCCAAATAAGTTTTGTAGAATACTTAATCCCTGTGAGATGGAAGTAGGGGCATTAAAAAAGATTCTGTGGCTAGAAAATGATATAAATTATTGTCACCTCTTGAACTTACAATATATATTAGCAATTAAAGACTCAGAAACGCCCTGTAGTCAACACTCATTCAGCTCTGTTGGACCTGTAATTCCTCTTATACATCCGGTATCACAACCTTCTTCCAGGTTACACCGACCACTATCTCGCAGAACTAGTATTCCCTAGAATAGACCTTGGAAAACACCAACGTTGGTGGTTTTCTGTGTGACTTGTCAAGTCAGCAGAGTTGGTGATCATTGACAAATCTGGGCTACCACACCCCAACTGGCAAGAATCGTGGGTATCCCTGCCAAGAACTTGACAAAGCTTATCTCATTAAGTCAGAGCATCAATTCATTTCACAGGTGAAGTAACTAAAGTTCAGGAAGGTTAAAGTTCAAAACCAGTTTGTTTGAGCCCATCCTCTCAACCTCTATGTAAAAACTGATTCTGATAAATGAAGAGGCTACTCCTAGCAGGGGAGCGAGTGATGGCCAGTGGTAGGGGCACGGGGGGGACGAGTTACTAGAGTGGCCTGTGCATTTTTGTATGAGGAGTCGTGGAAAATAGGTGGGAGACATGGGCTGTAATCAGATTTGCACATCCTCAATGCCACCTGAGGGGAAAGGGAACTCACACAGGATGAACTGTGCCTGCCTTCTCTGTGCCGAACACCTGCATATGATAATGCTCATAATCCTCTCAACACTAATGCTCATTTTACAGCAGGGGAAACTGAGGCGCAGGAGGTTAACTGACTTAGCTGTTCAGGGTCATGACCATTAGATGGTAGAGCATGGCTTGAACCAGATCTAACCCCTGCAAATCCCATGTCCTTTCTCCAAATATCATGCTGCTTCTAGGAAGTGAAGATATTACCAGCCAGTGGAGAGGCACTGAAAGTTGTTTTACTCTCTCTTGCCAGTTGCATTGTGAATAATGTGTCTGAGTTGGGGGAGCTTCTGTTTTGGACAGACCATTGCAACTGTCCAGGCAGGAAGGGGCTGAATCTCAAAAGCATGTGAGGATCTAATGACAAGGTAATGTCCGAAGGATCAAGGACTGACAATTAAGTTCGCAAACTTGTTGCAACAATGTTGCTAACCTCTTTTTATATCAGAAGGATTATTCATGATGAATTTGTACCAGTTGCACAAACAGTTACCAAGTTTACTATTTGGAAGTGCTGAAAAGGCTACGTGAATGAGTTAGATGAAAACGACCTGAACTTTTCGCCAATTCATGGCTCTTGCATCACGACAATGCACCAGCTCACATGGCACTGTCCGTGAGGGAGTTTTTGGCCAGTAAACAAATAACTGCATTGGAACACCCTCCCTACTCACCTGATCTGGCCCCCAATGACTTCTTTCTTTACCTGAAAATAAAGGAAATATTGAAAAGAAGACATTTTGATGACATTCAGGACATCAAGGGTAATATGATGACAGTTTTGATGGCCATCCCAGAAAAAGAGTTCCAAAATTGCTTTGAAGGGTAGATTAGGTACTGGCGTCAGTGCACAGCTTCCCAAGGGGAGTACTTCGAAGGTGACCATAGTGATATTCATCAATGAGGTATGTAGCACTTTTTCTAGGATGAGTTCGCAAACTTAATTGTCAGACCCCGTATGTGCTATGTACTGAATTGTGTCCCCTCCAAATTCATTGAAGCCCTAACCCCCAATATTTAGTGGGTCCTTTAGGAGGTAATTAGAGTGAAGAAGTCATAAGAGTGGGGGCCCTCTTCCGATAAGATTGGTGTCTTTATACGAGGAGGAGACATCAGAAAGTGCTCATGCACATTCTTCCTCTCCACCTCTTTTCTCTCTCTCTCTCTCTCTCTCTCTCTCTCTCTCTCCCCCTGTCCCTCCATGAGTGCACAGAAGAAAGGCCATGTGAGGACCAATGAAAAGGAAGACGTCTATTAGCCAGGAAGAGAGGCCTCACCAGAAATTGAATTTACCAGCACCTCGATCATGGACTCCCAGCCTCCAGAACTGTGATAAAATAAATGTCTGTTGTTTAAACCACCCAGCCGGTGGTGTTTTCTTATAGTGGCCTGAGAAGACTAACACAGTGTGCAAAGGAGTTTCAGAGGTGGAATCAATTATACAGCCCTTGGCTTTTGATTGAATAATGAGGTGAAGGGTTAAGGAAGAAGGAGGTACAAGGATCAGGGATGATTTTGCAATTTTGAACCCATATGACAAAGGAGAAAGTCTGTAGAAATGGCAGAATTCAGAATGACAGAAAAGCAATGCATAGATCATAAAAATTAAAGACAATACAGCAAAGACATTACTCATAATCCTGCTAGCTTGCTTCTACAATCGCTGACTGACACTGAGACGAGGGACATCACTATTTGGTGACATAGGAAAGAGCAGAAGACATTCCCAACATCCAGAAGCTTTTCATAGCCACCTTTCTGAAACTTCACTTTCTTTTCAAGCCTGGTTGGAAATAGCTTGGAGAAATGAGGTTGGACTGAAGTTCTTTTCAAACCTGAGAGCCGGTGGTCTGTGAAAGGAACATGATTGGTGAGGTGTCTTCTGCTACAGAGTGAAGTTTAAGATATGACCCCTTGGGGCAAATCACTTACCCCACTGAGTCTCAGTTTCCATGTCTGAAAACAAGGGTCTTGGCCTCCATCCTGATCTACCAAATTTGTGCCACTTGATTGTGACATGATTCTTTCCTTTGAGCAGCCCCAAGTATTACCTCCTGAGGAGACAGGCTACCCTAATTCTGCCATTGTCACTCCACCCACCTCCGCCCTTCTCACCTGGCAGAATAGCACGGCATCCTGGAACACGAGGGATGACAGGACATCGAATGTTCATTTCCTTCCCTGAACCTGGCACTAAGTCCCTGGTCTGGTGTGCAGTGTGGCCATATTGAGCACCACGCCCCAGGGGAAGGGGAAAGAGAGAGCCCCTAGCCCCGCCGACCCTCAAAGCCAGGGCCCAGGGGGTGGTGGGATGAACCAGAGGGTCAATCTGTGGGGACTGTGATTGCCTGCCTGTGGGTGGAAACTCCAGCGTGGGGTCTGTGGGGGAAGAGGGAGGCTTGGGTAGGCACCTTTAGTGTGGGGAACTCATTCCTGGTGGCATCCAACTTGCGACTCCTACATCCCCTCTGCCCTTTGCAAGGGGTGAGGGCATCCTTCAGGCCTGAGAAGCCATTTTCTACCTCCACCTGGAGTGGAAGCGCCCTAAGCTGGAGCTGAAGAGGGCTTCTGAGAACAAAGACTAGGAGGGTGGGAGGAAGAGATTCCACCAGCAGTTCCGAAGTATTCCACCAGGGGGCAGCAAACACACTGGGAAAACTCCCCAGTGGCTTCCTTGGGCAAACCCAGTCC